>NC_045789.1:4370266-9170266 GCF_009873245.2 Balaenoptera musculus | reverse complement strand
GTGTGTCACTACAGAGTGGCACAAGGCTGAGTATGGTGTACATGCTTTGGACTGAAGCCAAAAGAATAGTACTTTGCTAATTTCTGGTGCACTCTTCAAATGTGAATGTTTTCTAATAAACATATTTAAAGTTTTATTTTTTCTATAACATAAAAGCTGCTTTGTGAATTATCTCCATCAAGAATTAGTACTTAGTTCTCTTACTTGCTAGATTGTATTATACTTTGAAAGTTCTCCACAAGTTTACCTTTATTTGACACAGTTTTTGGTTTTGAATAACATACAACCTTCAAACAGAAGCAAAGGAGTAAACACCTCTTTTTTTGGTAATGGGATGTGGTTTCCCTTTGATAACCGGAGGTTGCTACGTCTCCCCCGACCCCAGTACTGTCATAAAAGAAGTGAGTTTCAGGCTTTAGTACATGCTATTAGCTAAAAGGCCAAGAGGGGACGGCCTCCTAAGTCTTTTGCGACCCATTAATAGATTGGGAGGCCGTTTTCCTTCTAAAGTCTGAGAAGGCAGGGCTCAGATGACTTGCATTGCTTAGGTATCCAAGGGCGTGCTTTGGAACCTCATTCCGTTCCTTCTGCTTTACTTACTGAAAGGAGTAATGGTCCTTCCTACACACAGCTAGACTGATGTCCAAAAACTTACTTGAAAATGATTGTTTCAAATCTGTAATGCATTTTCTTGTAGATGGATTCAAGCTGGGCTTTTTGTGTGTGTTCATGTGTGCCTTTTGGGGAGATACATTTTTTTCAAATTCATTTTTTTATTGTGAAACAATTCTAACGTGCAGTTGAGAATGATACAACACCTGTATACCCTCCGCCGGCATTATCAAATCGTCACATTGTGCTATTTTTTACAGTCGGTTTTTAATTCATAAAGTAACGGAAAGAAACACTATGGAGACGAATTTCTCCTTAGAACCTTATTTGTATGGCAGACTGCCAGAAACACAGCCCTTCCTGCAGGGGTGCAGGAATTTCCGCTGCAAACGCCCAGGGGAGGCTTTCGGACGAGCTGCAGCTGTTAATGTAAATGCATAGATCAGTGGCTCATAAATCAGGGCTGCTTGTCGCACGCGCAGTTCCCCCCAGTTCCTGAGATCACACACATGAGAGGCACACACCTTGTGCCTCTGGCACGTGTTTGCACGAGCCAACTTACATTAACCAGAATAATAAAGTTTAGTAAGTTGAGAAATCTTAAACTGAACTGAGATCCTAGATGGTATCTTTGCCAAAACTTGGGCACTCTCTTGAGTACAAAACTATCATAAATATTCTATTAACCAGTTTTTTTTAAAATTTCTAACTCTCGCAAGAGACTTTGTTATTGTTAATATTTTTCCCCACCTTTTCTTCAGAGCAATGGAGTTGATGAAGGGAAGACTATTTAGTTACACCTGTTTTCTATATTCTCGCTACTCAAAAGTGTGGGCCTGCCCGACCAGCAACTTGTGTGCGGGACCAGGGAGCTGGTTTGAAATACGGCATCTCAGGCCTCACCTGACAGACGGAATCAGAATTTACATTTTAGCAAGACCCCCAGGTGATTGTAGCTTGAAGTTGGAGAAGCACTTGTTCTTTGTGAGCTATGCACGTTGTCAAAGTTTTACAGAATTTAAACCCTGTGAGTGGGGTAGGTAAATCAATTCCTTTTTGATCCACTATTCTTAGAAGTAGGCTGTTAAGTGCCACCTTCTTTACAGACTTCATTCTTAGTACTATCTAATGATGTATCGGTTACATTTGAGATTACTGATGGAGTCTCTCTCTCTGTCTCTCTCTCTCTCTGTTTCTTTCCACTCAGTTGCATCGTCTTTTCTGGAAGGCAGCCCACTGCTGTTACATTGACCTTTCCCTCATTCCTGAGTCCTCTGGAGTTATGTCAACAGCTGCCTTACTTACTTTGGTTAGAAGTGGTGGGAACCAGGTGCGGAGGAGAGCGCTGCTCAGTGCCCGCCTGCTGCGGGACGACAGGCGGGTGACGCCCACGTGCCACAGCTCCACTTCGGAGACCAGGTGCTCTCGGTTTGACCCCGATGGTAGCGGACGACCAGCCACGTGGGATAATTTTGGCATCTGGGACAACCGCATCGATGAGCCGATTCTGCTGCCGCCCAGCATCAAGTACGGCAAGCCGATTCCCAAAGTCAGCTTGGCGAACGTGGGCTGCGCCTCGCAGATTGGCAAACGAAAAGAGAACGAAGACCGCTTTGGCTTTGCTCAGCTGACAGACGAAGTCCTCTACTTTGCAGTGTATGATGGCCATGGCGGACCTGCGGCGGCCGATTTCTGTCACACCCACATGGAGAAATGCATCCTGTACGTACAGATGATACAATGACGTTCACTCTTTGCAGTGTGCCTTATGCTTCCTGTTTAAACTTTCGCCTTTTGGCTGAGACATTCACTGTTTTTTGTTTGTTTGTTTGTTTGTTTGATGTATGTACGTAGGTATGTATGGCTGTGTTGGGTCTTCGTTGCTGCGCACGGTCTTTCTCTAGTTGCGGCGAGCGGGGGTTACTCTTCGTTGCGGTGCGCGGGCTTCTCACTGCGGTGGCTTTTCTTGTTGTGGAGCATGGGCTCCAGGCGCACGGGCTTCAGTAGTTGTGGCGTGCAGGCTCAGTAGCTGTGGCACACGGGCTTAGTTGCTCCGCGGCATGTGGGATCTTCCCGGACCGGGGCTTGAACCCCTGTCCCCTGCGTTGGCAGGCAGATTCTTAACCACTGTGCCACCAGGGAAGTCCCAACATTCACTGTTAGGGTAGTTATTTGAGTGCTTTCACACGATTGTTTTATGAATCAGCAGTTGCTCAAGCATGCCAGTTATCACAGATGATTATTACCACTTCAGAAATATGTATGTTTTAACAATTCCCTTGGTGAGAGCACTGACCAGAATCTGCAGCACTTGACTTGTGATCATTTCAAGTGAATTAACATAACAAAGTACATGATCTCATGTCCTCTGAGAATCTATGAGTAGCATTTACTCCTATCAGTGCAGGGCACATAGTGCTTCAATTAAGTGGTAATTATTCTTTCAAGTGGTGTGAGTAGCTTGGAATACTTGCTGAAAATAGCTTTAGATGATTGGCATTAGAATGGGGAAAATGCTTTGAATGAGGGTGCTTTGGAGCTCTTTAAAGAGTTTATTTACCGCAATTATTATTAATGTATTTTTGAGGGTCGCACTGCTGCTAGAATTAAAAGAGGGGGAGAACATGTGACAGTCATGACCGTGTGACTCTTCTTCCCAAGCATAGTTATTCATACCGTTCATCAGTTGATTTATATATATTTTGCCTTATTCCACAAAGGAACTCAGTGGCTTAAATTTAATATAAAGGAACTCTTGACTTCTCAGGGTTGTGATAGTGAGGATTAATTTTTTAAGGATGGAGACTTGGGCTTTTATTTCATTGTTTTTAAAGGCTTATCTCTGTGCCTGATTCTTTCTCAATTTGATTCGTTAATATGTGGATCTTAAGCCTCTGAAAGGCAAGCCACGGAGATCCATTGCATGGAATGACTGCTAGCTGGAGGGACCAAGAGGAAGGCTAGAAACCTACTGTCAAATGATTGTTTGGGGCTCTTTTTTCCTCTCCACGAAGGGATTTGCTTCCTAAGGAGGAGAACTTGGAAACTGTGTTGACCTTGGCTTTTCTAGAAATAGATAAAGCCTTTGCAAGGCACGCCCACCTGTCTGCTGATGGTAAGTAAAGCAATCTCTTTCCTTACTGTCCTGGGGCATTTCAGGGAAAAAGGAAACACTTTAAGCCCTTTAGGGGTGGGAATTTTAATGTAAGTTTATTTGTAAGGATGCTTATGTTGAAAATGATTTTTTAAATGAAGAATCACTTCAAATGTTATTTGGAATCCAAACTAAATCCACTTTTAAATGAAATATATTGGAGATTGTTTTAGAAACTGGAGCTCCAAAATGGTTCTGATATAGAATTTCAATTTTAAAAAGATTAAAAAACATTTTTTAATCTGTCTGATTGCTTGTTTTATGGGCAAGAGGTCCGTACTGTGAGAGGGTTTATTTTTTAGAGGAATCTGATGAGCAAGTACTGAGATTCACTATAGGGTAATCTCATCTAGCCAGAGAATAAATGTCCACACCAGAAGAAAATTGCTAATTGGTCCTCAATAGAAAAGGACAATGGCTAATATTCACTACTCTGTAAAATTAGAAGGAAGATATTTTTTTCTTCCATTTCTTAAAAAAAAGCTTGATCTTGCAGCTTTCCTGTGGCAACTAGTTGACATTTTTTGTATTTGTTAAACACAAGGCCATGTCAGCTGAATTTTAGAATTTGTGTACCGTATGACCTTACATTTTGAAAGTAAAATGTTTCTGATTTTGACTAAATTTATCAAAACCATTTCAGGAAAATGTAGCTGATGTGTTTTGGTTAGCTGGCCCCCCAATTTATTGCTCAGAAAGTTAATCTTGAAAACTTCTGCAGCAACCATTTAAATGTATGCATATAGACCTCATAACCGATTTGAAAATGAATCATGCAGTAACATTAATCTGTGTTTTGTTCATCCTTTTGTTTAAAGGAGGTCAAAGTGTACCACAGCAATATTATTTTTATAATTTTCAGTTGGAGTGCATAGGGCTGGAGATTCTCGCCATTTCGCAGATAAGGAAGTGAAACTCAGAGAGGTAAAAGGTCAGTTGCAGAGTTAGGGCTGAGATCTTCCTGGCACCCACCTCGGCCTCTCTCATGGGCGTATTTAATGATGAGTATTAGAGACGATGGCTCTGGGAGGGGTCTATTTGCCATTTCAAGAAGTTCTTCCTCCTCTTTGTTGAGAACCTTATCACCACCATACTTCTCCAAAAAGCATTAGAGTCCACTCTCTTTGTTCAGTTCAGGGTTTTATTTTCTCGTTTGTAGATTATTCAGGCCCATTTTCTCTGCTTCGTTCCTTTGGACTTTTTTTCCGCCTTCCAGCTGGCCCCTCACCTTGTGAAAATAAGGGTTGAGAGACGGTAGATTTTAGCATAAGATTCTGTACTTGTTCCTCGTGGGTAAAACATACAAAAGTGAAGAGATTCTGTACTGGTTCCCCGTGGGTAAAACATAACGAAAGTGAAGAAGACATCAAAACACTTTCTTATAGTTGTATTTTTATAACGCTGAATATTGGTATGCTCTTATCTCATCCATAAGCAGGTCGGCTGTGTATCACACCACGAAGTTTATCGGCCGTAGTGCAGGTGGTGTGCCCCAGCTGTTGTGTAAATAGGTAGAGCTCACTGGGCAAGGTTTTCAGAAAGGAATGTTCAAGTTTACCATGGGAATGTGGCCAACAGTCAAAAACCATTAACCCTTCACGGGTGCAGTCAGCCCTTTTGTAAAGGATCTACTTGACGAAGATGCTTAAAACAGTGATAGATTTGGTATAAAATGTGAGAGTACTCCTTTCATTTATTAAATAATAAATTACAGTTAAAGGGAATTTCGAACTTAGGGAGAGAATTGACTTAACTTGCCTACCTTAAAAGAACCTTTCTAAAGATACCTTTCTCACATCGATTCAGTTGTGCAAAGAAATTCATCATAAAAATGTACTTCATTTCTAATAATGAAATGAAAATGTATTTATTTAACTTAGTTCCTCTGTCACATACTTTGAGTTAATGATCTCAGACCTTTCATAAGATATTCTAAAATTTATTTTTCATTTAATGGCCATTTGCTTGCAAGTATAATGGAGCATGACAGAATGATGCTTCGTGTACTACTAAAAGAAAAAGAAAGGGTCTGTTATGACACTGTTGTTCTTAAGTCTTACTTTGGATGCATTCTTATAGATCAACTTAGTCTGTGTGGTTTTTTTTTTAAGTAAGTATTTTGAGAACAACTTTAAATTTATTCTTAATCAGTTGCCAAGGCTTTCAAAGGTGGCAAAAATTGCCTTTTGATATTTGGGGGCTATTTTATCAAATATATTAAAGCCACTAAAGATGGGATGCTGTACGTTGTTTAACCTTTCAATATGTGGATTTAAAAAAAAAAAAGACGTGTACCACTTCAGATTTCAAAGTTATTATTTAAATTAAAAAACATTTTTTAGTTTTTAGTTAAGAACTGAAGCAGTATCAGTATTATAAGAGCGAATAATATTCTTTTTGGCATAGCTGTGAGTAGGACCGATGCTAGTTAAATAAAATTGTGAAGTAAGTGCAGTTTGCCCTCTCCAATTTCTTTCACCTTTTCTTTTAGCATCAGCTCCATTTTCCCTCCTTGAACCCTTTCTGTGATCAGCTTGAGGGCAGGGGCCATGGCTTATTCATTTTTTAATCTCTAGGGTTCAGCACCCTGTAGAGAGTCTGGAAGGTACTAAATAATTATTTGGACTAAACTGATCTCCACTGCCTACTCTTTCTTACCAAAGTTATTATAACTTATTCCTTGATTATCCTATAGCTGATTTAACCGAATTATTAATATAATGTATATATTTTAATGAGTTATCACTTCTAGGGGGGATTTGAGTTTTGAGTAAGGAAAGCTGAAAAGAGATTGGTTAAACCATAGAAATGAATCACTAATGCTGGAATTTCAGGTAGGGAAGAGTGCCCCACGTCATACTGTTAGCTTTCTCAAAAGAAAGTGAAAATAATGAAGTGAAAATAAAACACTCTCTTCTTTTTAAGACTTTCATCCAATATCTGCATAAAATACTTCAAATTATCTCGTTAGCATTTAAAATATTTACTATTTCAGTTTAAAATGGGGGTAGTTTGAGGAGAATAAAATCAGGATGCCACTTATCAAGAAACAGCCCTTAAGAAATTGCTGGCTATTTTTATTGATTTGTTGTAGGTGCATTTTCAATTTACCCTTATTTACAAATAGCTAATTTCATCATCATCTTTGAATATTTTGTATTCATTTTATTCCAGTCATGTGTATTTTTACAATTAATGAAACCAGCCAGTAAGTTCAAATGATGTCCCATTACTCTATTGTTTAATGAACAAATTGTCACTTAAACCAGATGGTAGAAAACTTAGATGATATCCTATATATCCGATAAACTCTTCGAAGTGTTTCTAGATTGCTTAAGATTTGAAAGCAACAAAGCTCCCCAAGAGACAAATGGATCAAAAAGAGAAGACTTGCTCTGACGTTCAGAGTGGGAGACGTTGGTGGCAGCATTGTGAGTCTCATTGGAAACTTCCATGCTCTTCATGTTACTTGATCTCTTTATGGAAGAATTAAACTAAAAAATAACCAGTATGAGAAATGCAATGTTTTTGATTTCCCTTCTTATGTTGGAGGCAGCCAAAAGCAAAAAAATAGGGACAGCATTGAAGAGATATTCTTATTGTGCTGTTACTGCTTCAACTTGTTACTGATTTAGTGTTTATGATTCATACATGTCTAGAATGCCCATTTTTGATAAACATTGAAACTGTATTGGTTTATACATATTATTTTTTACACAGTTGAATAATTACTAGGGGGGGTTATACTTTGAAAAGTACAGCTTTTACTCTTTATGTTGCCATTCAAAATCTTGATCATTTTTCTTTTGATATATTGACCTGCAACACTGGAGGAAAGAGAGAGCTGCAGAAACTCCCATTTTATGAATTACATAAAATTGTAAACATTCATTAGAGCTCAAGAGCCTTGCTAGCCTTTATTTAAACAATTAATTTAAACTAATCATCTACTCAAAAAATGCCTTCTAGATACTAAAATCCCTGCATTTAGCACCATTAACAAATAAGTCACTCCTTATATCTGGTATAGGAGGTGCTTTGATTCCTTCTTGATTTATATTTAAATCCCAGTAATTTGGTGGTATACTGTAGTTTACATCCTTCTCTGGTATGCTTGTCAGATACGAACTATTCAGTGCTCTACCCATGAATTCCCATGAATTTTCCCTTTTGGAACTGAGACAGTTCTGATATTGATACCAAACAAATTTACAGTGCATTTTTTTCAACTCAGTAAAGGTACTGATTTACTCTTCAAGACTGACTGACTGACTGTGTGTATGTAGATGTGTGTCTGTGTCACCACAATATGTGTCTTGGTACACATACATTTGTATATAGGTTTTCCTACCTTGGGAAGCCACAAAACTAAGAAGCGTTGCTCTGTGATGAAAAACAGACTCAACTACAAAATACCATCAACTTGAGCAAACTGAGTTTTGGAATCATTGATTTGGCATCTCCCGGAATATTATATAATTTGCTAGTGAAAGTTTCACCAAAATAAAACCCTTCCCCTTATTTTGCAGCTCTTTCTCTACCCTCCCCTGTGTTGCAGGTTTGTAATGTTTGAGCGCAATTCCTGGGTGAATTTCCTCTTTGCCTCTGTGCGTGTTATTTGTGGCAGAGAACTGTGCCCGGTCAGCAGCTCTAGACCTGGAGCCCGTGGACACTATATGCTGGGCTTCAGTGGAAAGAGAGATCTGCTTAATTTTGTCCCAGGTGAAGGAGTCCAGCGGTTCCTAGCCTGGACTACTGGAAGGTTCCCACATCCTGTTTGTCCCATTAGTTGAGATGACTTGCAGTAGAAAATGTCCAGTGAGTGTTAAGAACTTATTGAAAGATGTCTTAGTTTTATAGTTTTGTTGTTAGGGAAAAAAGTGAGAATTTTTACTTCCATGTTAAATGCAAATAAATGCTGATTTAATATTTATATTCTTAGATGCTTAGCAAACCAGAATCAACAGTTTTGAAAACTTTCCCATACATCCTGGGATTTTGGAACTGTGAAGTTGGCTTGGTTAAAAACTCAAGCTCTTTTAAATTTCCATATGGCAGAGCCATAAATTATAATCCTAAGCAGCTAAACTTGAAGTTTTCGTTTATGAAGTTTTAACTCTTGTTGTAGCCAATGAAAAACCACTTTTAAGAAAAAGCTGCTCCTGGGATTTCCCTGGTGGTTAAGACTCCGAGCTTGCACCACAGGGAACACCAGTTCGATCTCTGGTCAGGGAACTAAGATCCCACATGCTGCTGTGTAGTGCGGCCAAAAAAAAAAAAAAAAAAAGACAAAAGCTGCTCCTGACAGTTTAAACAAAGGAGAATACTAAACTCCCTGGACAGGTAGCATCTGAGTAAACGCCTGTGTTTTCTCACCTGGCTCTTCTAATCATTTGAAAAGATTACAGAGGTGAAACTGTAAAGCTTCCCTTGTATAATATTCTAGGACACTCACAAGTTGACATTTGTAATATCAACATCACTGATACACTAAAACGTTTGTGTTGTACAACAACGACATGTAATGTATTTTAGTTTTGCCAAGATGATACTACTTTGGCACAGCAGTTCCAAAATCAAAAGAGATAAATGGGAAGATAGTGCAACCTATAAATGCTCGTTCTCCATAAAGTAAATTCGGCACGGATATAGAAGATTAAGCAGGGTTTATTCATGTTTTTTTCCATTTTCCTCTTCTGATTAAAGCAGGCATTTTAATATACTGATTGGAAAATACATGCATATATATCTTTCCAAAATGCATTACTGCTGTTTTTAAAATTGTCTTAAAAAAAAAATGGGAAAGACTGAGCCTCAGTCAGTCAACAGCACTTCATTTTTCCTAAATCTGCCTTTGAAGTCAAAATCATCTTTAGATGATCACCTGAATATTTTACTTAGATGCTTTAAAGAATTAACCATGTTACTGAAGATAATACCTGCTTTAAATGCTATCTTTTTTGATTTTTTCAATTTCCTTTCCTTTTTAGCCCATAATTTCACAGTATTCTCACTTTGACAAGGCTCAATGCACCCTCAAAAACTTTAACAAGTGGTAAAGAACTTAGGGCAGACACTGTTAGAATACACCAAAGAAAGATGCAAAAATGCACTTTGGATTGGATGGAGGAAATAGCGGTGACCTCCAGCCAAGCAACATGTAATTTTGTTATTGGTCAGAGGAAATTAATATTCTTGGAGTGCTCTGGGCCCAGAGCTTGACCACAGGACTGGCACTTGGCAGTACTGTCCTGCATTTGGGGACAGACTGATTGTTTTGGATCCCGCTGGAACTACAAGTGTGAACTATACCAAGTTTATGGGAAACTAGAATGAATTTCGTTCCCTGCCCTCCAGATTTACTCCTAATATAATGACGGCTGTACCTTTGTTTCATGTCTGGGGAGGACAAAGAAGAAAAGAATGTGGACCTTTGACCATTTTAGGATTTTTTTTTTTTTTTTTTTGGTGAACATTTGTAAAATTAAAACAGGTGTAGAAGGAAAGAATATAAAATATAGTACTTGAAGAGCCCATGGTGCACTTGGCATATCTTGCTTATTTAGCCTGTTAACTGATAATAATTTCCCACGATAGGGGTACGAAATGGAAGAAAAAAGCTGAGTGTATAGACCTTAGAAAAGTTGGCTTGCCTGAATGGGCTCTGTAGACCCAAATCATCCTGCCATATTAGCCAATCTAATTAAAATGTAATAAATACCCTTAATGCCAACACCTGATGTACACACAAAGGAGTAATAATGATCCATTCAAGTGAACCCCACTGTATAGAAATAGAAGCCATTTGGAGACAGTGATGCACTTTTTACCAAATTAGGTTAGCGTGGAGCCTTGTTACTGAAGAAAATACCTCTTTCTCTGCATGCTCTTACTTACGTAGTTCATTTGCATTTTATTTGCATAGCTCTAGTTAAATTAGAACGATACATTTCAGCATTAGTTTAACATGCCTGTGCTTTATCTTGTAATAAAAACTCCATACCCAGTCATTTGACTGTCACTGACCTGTACTGTTTTTCATCATGTCTGCAGCGACCCTTCTGACCTCTGGGACTACCGCAACAGTAGCCCTTTTGCGAGATGGTATTGAACTGGTTGTAGCCAGTGTTGGGGATAGCCGAGCTATTTTGTGCAGAAAAGGAAAACCCATGAAGCTGACAATCGACCACACTCCAGAAAGAAAAGATGAAAAAGAAAGGTACCACCTCCACTGGTCAATCTTTCTACAAGGACGGTATTCATATAGTTCAAGATAGAAATAAAACCTTGCATTTTAAACTGATTTTATGCTTAAGTTTAATGGAGCCTTGGTTGTCTGGGTATCACAGCATAGTCTTTTCACTTTTTTTGACCAGGATTAAGAAGTGTGGCGGTTTTGTAGCTTGGAATAGTTTGGGACAGCCTCACGTGAACGGCAGGCTCGCTATGACCAGGAGTCTTGGAGATCTGGATCTTAAAACCAGCGGCGTGATAGCAGAACCGGAAACAAAGAGGGTTAAGGTAAGAAAGGACGTGCAAACCCTTGACACACAGGCGAGGAACGAACGCAGGATTGTCTCCAGCCGCAGGCTTTCTTGGAAGCCTTCACTGAAGCCAGAGTGACTTTTATTCTTAGTTTTTGAAAAAATATCTATTTATTTATTAATTTATTGTTTCGGGGCTGCGTCGGGTCTTACTTGTGGCGCTTGGGATCTTTTCGTTGCGGCACGCAGGCTCTTCCTCGCCGTGCGTGGGCTCCTCTCTCGTTGTGGCGCTCGGGCTCCAGAGAGCATGGTCTCAGTAGTTGCGGCGCACGGGCTTAGTTGCCCCGCGGCATGCGGGATCTCAGTTCCCCGACCAGGGATTGAACCCGCATCCCCTGCATTGGAAGGCGGATTCTTAACCACTGGACCGCCAGGGAAGTCCCCAGAATGGCTTTTAAAAAGAAGTTATTAATGGAAGGATAGATAAACTTTTCAGGTAAAATAAGATAGTACTTTCCTGGCCTAACGTATGACGAAGTGTTGGCTTTGTTTCACCCTGCTGTGGAATGTGCCCGGAAGCATCACGGAACTGCCCTTCCTCACCTGCACCTCGTCATTCAGCGTCACCCTCCCTTGGAAGCTGAGCCTGACTTCCTTTTTCCACCAAGCTAAATAACTGTCCCACCTCTCTTCCTGTGACATCTTCTGCTTGCTACTAATCATTGCCCCCATTACGCTACACTTCCCCCGGCATACACCCAGTGGTGAGCTGACACTTCACCTGTGCAACCCCCCGCCTGCTCTAGTACCTGGCACATTACAGTGTAGGCTCCCAGTAATGGCAGCAAATGATTGTTAATTTATTGAACAATTTTATGTCTTATAGATATCCCACTTATATTCATTTCGTCTAACAAGTACTTACATAGCAGTTTTACTATGTACCAGGCTCTGTTCAAAATAGCTACTCCTACCCCATTTTACAGAGAAAACAAATCTGGAGCATATACACTTCAACCTACCTATGTTTGCCCAGTTGAAAAAGGTGGGTTTCACACCCAGGAAGCCTGGCCCCAGAGAAGTGCTGTCAGCCGTTACATCAAGCTGCCTGTCAGCATTTAGCTGTCTGGCTTCTGCCTCCATGGTGTTACTAAGTAAATGTTAGGTTTGTCCTCCCTGACGGATGCTAAATGTTGCTATTTTTGCCCTAAATGCAGGCCTTCCATTTTCACTCTGTTTGCCTACAAGCTCTGAAACACGGATGACCACTCAGAAAACAGATAAAATTGTTGAATTATGAAGATTCTTCTAAGGCTGTGTCTAGTTTAATAATCCTATGCATTTGGTTCTGATTGCAGCTACATCATGCTGATGACAGCTTCCTGGTCCTCACTACAGATGGAATTAACTTCATGGTAAACAGTCAAGAGATTTGTGACTTCGTCAATCAATGCCATGATCCCAATGAAGCAGCCCATGCAGTTACTGAACAGGTGACACAGCAGAGCTTCTGCTAGAGAAGTCCCAGGGCGGGGAGGAGAGGACAAAGCCAGGTGCAGGTTTCGGTGCAGCCTGGAGGGGCCACCACTGACTGGAGATTTCTTTGAAATCTTGTGTTTTAGATTTAGTATTACATTGAATTTTTACACTTGACTCCATAATATTTCCAATTAAAAATTTTTTTACAATTCTTCCAAGTAGTTAAGTAAAATTAATATGCCAAGGAAATGAGCTACGTTTATTTTTTGGCTTTGTACACATTTTGAAATGATAGTAACAGCATTGGTAAATTATAACATTAGCAAATACTAATGTCACTGTGTGTCAGGCACTCTTCTATTCATATGTATTTAACTCATGTAATTAATCATCATGATAACCCTCTGAGGCTGGAGCTAGAATTATCCCTTCTTCACAGAGGAAGAGAGCAGAGGCACAGAGGCCGAGACATTAAGTAACTTACTCAAGGTGGCAAGATTGTCACGTTGCAGAACTGGTCTTCAAACCCAGACAGCCGAGCTCCTGAATCCAACCACTAGACCATTTTAAACTAGACTGCTCCACATGAATATCCAATATAGAAACACTATAGCATAGTCAATTTCTGGTTTTGAAAAATGGGTGTGTAAAAACAAACAAATACAAAAAGGTGTATGGATGAGTGGTATGTCGGTGTGCCAGTCAGAGCTAAAATTTGGAAGCTGGATAATATCCAGTAAAAAAAAAATGTAAAATTTCCATGTGTTAATACTCTGTTTGGATAGATAGCTCTTTTTTTTTTTTTTTTTTTTACTTTATTTATTTTATTTATTTATTTTTGGCTGCATTGGGTCTTCATTGCTGCATGCAGGCTTTCTCCAGTTGTGGCGAGCAGGGGCTACTCTTTGCTGTGGTGCACGGGCTTCTCATTGCGGTGGCTTCTCTTTGTTGCAGAGCATGGGCTCTAGGTGCGCGGGCTTCAGTAGTTGTGGCTCACAGGATCAGTAGTTGCGGCTCGCGGGATCAGTAGTTGTGGCTCGCGGGCTCTAGAGAGCAGGCTCAGTAGTTGTGGCACATGGGCTTAGTTGCTCCGCGGCATGTGGGATCTTCCTGGACCAGGGCTCGAACCCATGTTCCCTGCACTGGCAGGCAGATTCTCAACCACTGCGCCACCAGGGAAGCCCCTATATCACATATTTTTTATCAATCTTTTTCTTCAGAGTTTTGACCTCAGGCTCTGAGGTATTTTCTTTTTTTTTAATAAATAAATTTATTTATTTATTTTTGGCTGCGTTGTGTCTTCGTTGTTGTGCGTGGGCTTTCTCTAGTTGCGGCGAGCAGGAACTACTCTTCGTTGTGGTGCGCGGGCTTCTCATTGCGGTGGCTTCTCTTGAGGAGCACGGGCTCTAGGTGCGCGGGCTTCAGTAGTTGTGGCATGCAGGCTCAGTAGTTGTGGCTCGCGGGCTCTAGAGCGCAGGCTCAATAGTTGTGGCACATGGCTTAGTTGCTCCGCAGCATGTGGGATCTTCCCAGACCAGGGATCGAACCCAGGAAGTCCCAGGCTCTGAGGTCTTTTGAAGTACATTTGCTGTAATCCCAAGCACTTATTAATGCTGACTATATAATTTGCTATTTGCATTAGTTCCTAAAATTGATTTATAATTCCACTGTAGGAAGTTTAGTTTATGCCAATTTTCTGTTTTGTGTAGACTGTAATAAACTTTCTTACAGTTTTCTATCTTTATACACATCCATTTCCTTAGGTTATTATTTCTTTAAGCTAAATTCCTAGGAGCAGAATTGCTAGGTAAGAGCTAACACTGAATCCTTAGCCCTGCATTAGTGCCTATGCTAAATGCTTTACATGTGTTTTCTTCTTCAGGAGCTACATATCTTGTACCTTAGTCCACTGGTGTATTTATTGCCAAAACTGCTGTGGCATATAGTTAATACAGTTGTTTGGGACATCAGTTATCCTATATGCAATTGATACAAACCACTGTGAAATAATTGCGTTAGTCACTATGTTTTAAACCAGTTTGGCCTTCCAGAGAAAGGCTGATTCCTTTTTGTACAGACTCTGATTTCCATTGTTCATCTCTTCCTTCCTGCCGTAACCTGCAGGCAATACAGTATGGTACTGAAGATAACACTACTGCAGTAGTAGTGCCTTTTGGTGCTTGGGGAAAATACAAGACCTCTGAAATCAACTTCTCATTCAGCAGAAGCTTCGCCTCCAGTGGACGATGGGCCTGATCACTTGCTGGGACTCGGAGTTTCTGTGCAGTTTTTCACTGATTGTGTCAAGAAACTGATAAGATTTTAAAAAGTCGACTGTACCAAGGTGACCCTAGGACTCACTAGATCAGTACACAAATCACTATAAACTTAGTAACCATCTACATAGTAGTTTTTCATAAGTACCTGTCATATTTATGTTCAACTAACTGTACATAACTCAGTATAAATACGTGTAATTCAGCTATTGTGAATGAGTCTCTGAGTGAGCAAATGAAAAATGGTTTTGATACACTTGCTGAGTGTTAAATTTCTATATGAATTTCTTTTGATCATTTCTGATCTTTATTCATTTGACCAGGTTCTTGGCCTTCAAGTTCTTCAGAACTAGTCAGTATTTTGACAGCTACTCAATGGTTATCTGCAAGTGTTTATTTTTAATAACTGTACCAAGCAGTAAGTATGAAAACTGAGTTCTCTGTTACTGTATTTTGTACTCTGGATCACCTACTGGTGAATGTAACAATGCAAAAGAAATTAATTCAGCTAACATGACACTGCTAAGCTGTATACATATGTACAACAGTGCACTTACGTATTTCAACTGTGTCACCAGGTCTCTCCTGCCCCCAGTCAATTCATTCCTGTTTTTCTGTAGGTAAGAATGCTATATAGCTATGACCCTTCCCTCATATCAGAAAAGAATGTCCAGGCTAAGAGTTCTTTGGTCAAAGCTATACAGAGTTACGTACTGACAGTATCAAGTATTTTGTATAACGTTTCCATTTGTTATCTCGAATTCTCTGTTTTGTGTTTTGTATACAGTATGTTTATATCACTTTTTGTATAGAGTAAGCAAGTCGGATAATTTGTCAGTAAAAATAATCCCACATTGACTGATAACTGCTACAGACATAGCTTGAGGTTTATGTCTCCTTTTTCTAAGACTCCTAAGAAAGAATAAATCTTAAAAAAAAAAAGCCTTATCTATTCCAGCTTGCTATGTAATTTAGGAGTATAAAACTATATTTCCTTATATCTGTGTGTAAGTTTGCTGTTAAAATGTGACTCTCTAAGTGTGTGTATAGAATTACATCTGCAGTTTATTTCTGCGGACAGTGTAAATTTGTTGTATGTGTAGGTGTATGTACATATGTATATTTTAGACTAATGGACAATGAAAGGGAACAATCCTGCATAGCTCCTTCACCAGTTAGCTTTCAATTATTGATATGTTTATCTCTAAGAACTCTTGACAAACTGAGGGAAGTTTCAGAGTGGAGAACCAGTGGTTACTGGGAGATAAGGAAAGAGATTAAAAATGGCTGTAGGAGATATTTTGTGGTGGGTAACTTATGTGGAAAAACCTAGGAACAGAACAGCATTTGAAGCTACATTGCTATATTGTAATTTGCATATAAAATAATAGGATGTGAGAAAAATACTGAAGTGTTAAGAACGACGTGGAGTTCTGTGGAAACAAAAGGAAGACCAAAACGATAAAGTTGATGTACCTTCAACTCTTAGTTTTCAGGTTGACTTTTAAGTTTTACTCAAGGCTTATTAGAAGGAAGAGGGCACAACATCAATATTCACATCTCATCTGTTTGGGAATGGAAGAAAATAAATCTTGAGTTTTCCTGCCTGTATTAATCAGGAATTATCCTTTGGAAAAAAGTGGTATGGAAATATTTCAAGATTTTTTTTTTTTAATCCAAGAAAGTTTGGTAAAAGAAAGAAAAACATTACAAGAAAGGATATGGTCTCCTATTCATTGCCTGGGAAGTGAGGAACCAAAGGTAGGCTAAGAAACCTGGAAAACTTTCTCCCTCTTTCTGAGTAGGGTCTTGGGACATAAACATGGAAGCTACATTTAGGAGTATGGAGAGTTTCCAAACTAACAAGCAAACAGAAACTCTAAAGCACAAGATGACCTTCTAAAAATGTAGGTTTTATTTTTGTTTTGAATTCTTCACATTGCTATTCCTCTCTTTCACTTTAAAAAAACAAGCGTGGGAGTGATGTTGTTGACTTCAGAGGTTTAAGAGTCACTGACACATTGGGTGGATTGCCATCTGTGACAAAGAAGAATTTGTAGGACATGCAGGCCTTGGTCTGGAGTGGATTTTGCTCTGCTCAACCTGAAAGTTTTTAAAACCTGAAACTAGTCAGCTTTGACTAAATCATAAAAACACACTAGTGTCTGTTTTTCAAGCCACAATGTTGAAGTATAACTTATAGATTATTATAATCCATAAAAGATAAGCATACACGTATTAGGCTTCTAAGTCTATTACTGGGAATTAGGCAAATAGTAGTGGAACAAAAGGACTGTTCTAAATCGTTTTTTAGTTATAACTGTGAATTTGCCATGTGGCTATTACCATGTGGGTATAGGTATAGTGTAAATTATATTAATGTAATTAAACTTAAATCAATTGTATTTATGTTTGCCTTTCATTTATATGTAGTATATAAATCATCTTTCTAAAATGTGTTGCCTAACTTCATTTGCCATCATTGATTTGGCAAAATCGTCTTAAAATCATTGTGATTTTTCACAAGTATAAATTCTTAAGTACCTTATATATTCAAGTGTAAATGCAGTCCTGATTTCCATCAACTGTTTGTTACAGACCCTTGTGTTAAGTGCATCAAAGTTTTATGCACTTTTTCTGAAAAAATAAAGTTTTGGCAGGATCAGTTTTGAATTTCTGTACTGTATGATGGGAATTGCTTACTTTGAAGAATTGTTAGCATGTAATTTAAATAGAAATTATTTTTTCTAAGTGGAATTTAATTTTTTTTTAAACCAATCTTGGCAGAGAATGAGTAGGCCTATATTAACTCTTCAGTATCAGACAGGACATTTAGTTTTCTTTCTAAGAATGGACAAGGATTTAATTTCACAGTAATATTATAATAAGAAAATGCTTCAAGGTGCAGTGGGGGAAGGGATGGTTAAAGTTTAGCATTGAACCCTTAAACACAAACATGTATTTGTATTTTCCTTTAGCACTTCAGTTCACATACCCGCGTCTGTGCAAAGTGACATAAAATTCTGGTTGGGTTACGTTTTATTGCATTTATTATATTCACTTATCTGGATGACTTCAGCAGAAATAAAAAGTCATGTCTTTAGAAGCCAAACTGTGTGATGACCTGCCTGTTGCTTTTGGCATCTGGAATGAGACCGCTTGACTCTCTGGCAGCTCCCCTTGGTTGTTAGATGGTTGAAATGGTCCACTGATGGTCATATTGCGCATTCTAGGCTGTGAAGTCATGGTGTTGTTCCATCTCCAAGAATGACTCTTCTTCCACTGGATTCCTGTACAGAATTTAGCAGTTTGCTGTCTCCCAAATTAGTTTCTGCTAAAGTGCTCTTGTGTACATTTGTTTTATAATTTACCAAAGTACTAATTGGGTGTATAGCACTTCTGGAGTGGGCTGATGTAATTGCTGCTTTGACCATTGTTTTAAAAGTATGTATTAGAGTAACCGTAAGCATCCTAAAATCATATCTCAGTGTTCAAAGCAACATTTAAATAAAGTACATGCATTAAACACTTTAAAATCAAACTGTGTTTATTTGGCATCCAGACTTTCCAATATTTATTATGTGACCCTGTGAACACTGATGTAAAGGAGTCAATGAATGTTTGGAAATTTTTTAGCAGCCAAATCCTGGCTGTTTGCAAAATTAATATGAAGAATCTTTGAAAACATTATATACACACTTAACTATTCAGATCTTTTCGATTTGATTGAAAACAAGATTTATCTCTCATTTCCCTCTTCCAAAATATTTGTTGGTACATAAGAAGAAAATGGTTGCGATTTCTACAATATATTGCCTGTGGTATATTTTACTGCAGCATTTCCATGTATTAAAAATTAGAAACAAGTGTTCAGTGGGAACTCAGCAATATGCATTTAATGTAAGCAATTTTTAATGTCCTGCCAATGATTGAATAAAATGTCATAGTTGCAATCTTTCAGCACAAGGATCTCTTCTAGAGTATCCCCTGAAGGTAACTTGGTAAACTCCATGGTGGCAGAGATCTATTTCATTTTGTTCAGACTCCTGACCTAGCACTTTTTATACGTTCATCAGTGAGGATAAAATGTTTGCTAAATCAGTGAGTCAATGCATTGAATTAGATTTTTATTAATTTTATGTTAGTGGGGAAATGGGCATTAGATATTTTAAATAATAAGCCAAACATAGTCTTTAATCGTGAAGGAATATTTAACCTCTTTTGGTGTTTCCTTAAGACAATGATCAGTTATGCCTTGTAACGTATAAGTTAGTATAAATATGGTTCAGAATCTTGTTCAGAACAAAACCTAAAGAGCAGTGCTGCGTGGATGACTGTAATTTTGTTTCTTTTAAAAGGTGGAGGAAGGGATATGAATATTAAGGGTCTTTGATGTGCTATGCTCTTTTGCATATATTATCTCATTTAATCTTAACAACCATACAGGGAAGTCTTTCTAATTATCATTTTTTATAGATGAAGAAATAAAGCCTTTAAGTAGCTAATAATAGCAAGGTCCAATCCAGACCCCTTTGACTTCAAAGTCTGTTTCTTCTCTTACCATACCTCCTTTATACACTAGCAAAAGCAAAACCAATTCACTGCTATCCAACAGCTATTCACATCCATCTGCAGAAGGCTGTCTGGTGGGCATGAAAAAGAGTCACATGGACACGATCCAGAAACTAACTCAGTGGATGAATGAACGTAATAGAGGCAGTAACTGAGCATTTGTCACCTAAAACTAGGGTAGAGAACTAAATGACGTCCCAGCAAAGAGTATAACTGGGGAGCAAGTGAAGAATGAACAGAATAATGCTTTAAACAGTACAAGGTTTAGATGGTCACTTATGGAAGTCCAATAAGTCAGTTTACCAACGGTAAGCATTTTTTGAGAACCTACTGCATATGTCTAAATGACGCTAGGGTGGGTCTAGCAGGGCTTGGGGCTAGTGGTTGAGAATATCCCTAGAACTTTGTCAGGAGACCGACAAGCGAGGAAAGTGAGTTATACCAGAAGGATATCAGTGTTCACCTGGACAGGTGAAGCCAAGATGTATGGAGCCAAGAGAGATCTAACCAGTGAAGTCACTGAGTGTTTGTTCACATGTCAAGGGTAGGTTCTTTCAAGGGCCAGGAGACTTAACGTCATGTCTTAAGAGGCAGGCGGCCAAAGGCAGGACCGGTTACATATTTCGTGCCAAATGACAATGCCAGGTCCTTATTCAAGACAGCAACTGCAGAGCACTAAACCAAGCAGGGGGCCCCTCTAACAGCTGGATCCTGTGCAGCTGCACAGGTCGTGCACCCATCACCAGAAGGAAAATACTCTGTAAGAGCAAAGGCAGCAAAAGAAGGGAGCACATTCATTGCACACCCAAGGCCTTTCACCAGTGCGCGGACACTTACCGAACAAGGTGCCCTGTGGTGCTTGGCCCCAGGCGGCGACTAGGGCTGCTGCCCGGGATCCCTGGTTTCTGCCCAGCGAACCAGGTAAAGCCCGAGCAGCCTGGAGCCCCGACTCCACAGGCAGAGATGAGACACCGCGGTGGGCGGCGCTCTCCTCGCTCTCGGGAGCGGGAGGTGGGGCTGCGCCGAGTCCCTGCATCCCCCGCCGGGCATCCTCGCCCCGCGCCCCTGCATCCCCCGCCCGGCATCCTCGCCCCGCGCCCCTGCATCCCCCGCCCGGCATCCTCGCCCCGCGCCCCGGCTCCACTGGTCTGGCGGCTGCGCCTCGGGAGGGCCTGGCGGAGACCCGGACCTGCGGCGCCCGAAAGCGGGTCCGAACAGCTCGCTGCCCTTCCCGTCCCGCTTTGTCGCTCACTTCCTCCTCCCGTTCCTTCCTTCGTCCCTTGCTTTCCCCACCCCCCCCGCCCCGCGGCGGCTGCGCCGGCCTGACAGCGAATCTGCCGCGAACCCCGAAGCTGCGCGAACCGCCCGCCGCGCCGCCCGCCGGCCCCGCCTCCTCCCGGCTCTTCCTTCCTCCGTGCGCCCCCGGCGGGGCCGGCGGAACTGGCCGCGGCCCCCGAACGTTCACCGGCGATGGGAGGCCGGCCGTTCGGGAAGAGGACGTGACTGTCGGCGGCGAGGAGGCGCTCTTCTGCCCGGGGAAGCGCCTGGAGCGGAGAGCCGGTGAGGGCTGTCCCCTGGCGGTGTCCCCGCAGCCGGGGGGCTGCTGTAGTTCCTCAGTCCGGGAGGTAGGTTCTGGGCAGCACAACACAGCGTTTGCTAGGCACTAACTCCGCTTTGCAGCTAAAACTCAGGAGACCGAGGGATGGGTCTGAGGTTCCGCTGGCGTTTCTGTCCAGCCCAAACCCTCATTCCCAGGCACTGCCCTGTTCGTAGCTCTTGCTTAAATGTTCGGCCTGGGTGGCCATGTGTGTCCCAACTGACACTTCTTGCTGTTTGGACGACAGGATCCTGAATAGAGCCAATCCTTAGCTCTAGTCAACAACCAGTGAGATTCCTTCAAAAGTCTGTACTAAGGGATGGACCGGCTCTCTGGCTGTAGAATGGGAGGAGCTAGGTTTGAGAGATCGTGCCAACTGGCAGGGCCATTTCTAGATAATGCGCACACTTTTGACTTTGCAGAGAGGAGATACTTCCCCAGAGGGGGACGGACGAGAGGAGGGAAGAGCTGCCTTCATCCCAGCAGAGTCTCAGTTCCAACCCATGGCTAGTTTGAGACGATTTCTGTACAGGCCCAAACTCCTACAGATAACAAAACACAAAAAGCAGCTACCTGAGGGTGCTGGCTAGGAATTCAAACCCAGCCCTATTTCCTCCCAAAGTTAATTATTTTCCACCACCAAAGTCAGGTAAGGTTAATAAGTACTTATGTATTAATAATTAGGTGGAAAAAAATTCCAGAAGGGACCTGAGAACGCTGCAGCTGTTCATTGGAAACCAGGAGGAATAGAATAATTGGAAAATGTGTCAGGGGAAGAAGGAGAGGACATAGTAAAAGCACATCAAGACTAAGACCAAAAATAATTAATAAAAAAAAAAAAAAAAGACTAAGACCAAGACCAAGGCAAAAGGTAACCAAACTTAGACCACATTCCTGACTACATTTGAGGCTGCTACTTCCACATCTCTCATTTATTGCATCCTGCCTTCGACTCTACCACACCAATGAAACATCTGTCTCAGAGGTCCACAATGACCTCTTACTGGATAAACATAGTGATTCATTTTAGTTTTTATCTTATTATTTGACATCTCTTCCACATTCAACATTCCTGGCTACTTCCCTCTCATTGAATCAGTCTCCTCTCTTAAGGCTTTCCTGTCACCACTTTTCCTGGTTTTCTGTCTAAATATCCAGCAGCTGCTTTGATTGTCTCTCTCCCTTTGATTGTTGGTGTTCCCCAGGTCTACCTTTTTAAACCCATTAAACCTGTGTGGAGGGGAAAACTAATTCAGTTTGCAACTGAAACAATAACCACCTGCCCCCTTCACACAGGTGCTTTTCCTACCAACAACTATCATAGCTGGGCAGCAGAAGTGCTTTATGAATAATTGCCGTTTCTTCACACCGAATATTGAAAAACATATACTCTGGGGTCACAATTTAATCAAATCAGTAATTTTTACTGCTTCATCAAGGACAAAAAAAAAAAAAATCCACCCTCTTCTTGTGGTGTACTCTCCTTGTGTGAGCCAATGCGTTCTCATGACTTAACCCATCACGTGCATACTGATAACTTCCGACTATTTTCCCAGCCCAGATTTCTCTCCTGGGTTCCACACTCAAATGTCCAGACATGGGCTGGAAATGTCTGCTCAGAGGTCCTATAGGCGCCTCAATTCAACATATCCAAAATGGAATTCCCACCCAAACCAGCCCTTCTAGTCTGCCCATCTTGATGAATGGCAGTGCCTCTCACTCAGACCTTCACATCTGTAATTTTCCTCCTTCACATCTGTAATTTTATCCTCCGCTCCATCCTCACCGCCATTTCCTTAGATCCAGCTGATACTGTGGCTTCCCAACTGATTTCCCTGCCTTCAGGGTCACCCCTTGTCCATTCTCCACATGGTGATCATCACACACTCATGTTTGCGTTTTTTCAATCTCACCTCCCAGATAAAGTAAAAGTCTTTAGCATTGCATAAAAGACCCTTCCTTCCTGGTCTGTTCCCTGCCCCGGCTCCCTTGTAATTTTTTCTACTTCTAACCTTCCTTCTTAAGCTTTATCCCGGTCTGTGTATGTTTTTCTCTCTCCCTGTAACACATCTCCCCACTTCTTTCCCAGGCGAACTTCAAATGTCATTTCCCATGGGATGTTTATTCTGCCACTCCTCCAGTTGAAGTCTCCCTTTCATTTATTCCTATGACATCCAATACTTACTTCTATCCTAACACTTAGTACCCTATATCAGAACTCTTTTCTTCCCTGTCTTCACCTTGAGACTGTGAATTCTTCGAGGGCAGGGACCAGGTCTCTTTTCTAGATAATCCTAACAGCACAGCAGGCATTCAGTAAGGTTTGGAATGCATGAATGACATACTTAGAATAGAGAAGTTATTGTCTCATTCCTGATCTTTATCTTAGCACTGAAGAGTATGCCCTTCCAAAGTGATGAATCATGGAAAGAATGGTTACGACGAGAAACGAAACCCTCAGATTTCTTCAATTACAACCAAGTGGGCAGGTGAGTCCAGCGCCACTGTTTTAAGATCCTGTTCAGTCGGTTCTAGCGAGTTAGGCTGGCAGAGCTGAGAAAGCGTGACGGTGGTACCTGAAGTAAGAAACAATGACAATGTAAGAAGATCCAAGCCTGAGGGTCTTTGCAGGTCCTGCCAGAACATCTTTACGCTGTGATATTTCCGTGAAGGTAAACATACTCTTAAGGATCAGAGAAAAGTGAGAAGCTTGTCTGCTGCCGAAGTCTAAAGCCAAATTCATGAAAGAGAATCCCGACCCCAAAGTGTCAATTTGGAAAGTCAGAGAATAGTAGCATCAGGTTTTCTAATAGTAAAAGCTCTTGCTTTCAAGATCACACAGTTTCTTAGGTGTCACACGAGGAACTGTTCCAAGCTGTACCCCATAGGTCACTATGCAGTTTTTGAGGACAGGGCCCAGGCGGTTTTACTCAGTCGTACACACACACAGCACCTGTCACCATCCTGCTACAGTGGGCACTCAGCTTGCTGAATGAAGGAAGGAATGAATAAATGTGCTCTACCATAGGGGTGTAGATGAGAGGGAAGAGCACTGTCGTTTCTCCAAAGATGGAAAGCTTTAGTATTTCTGGGGAAAATAAATATTTACTTCGAAAAAAACTTTATCAAAGCAAAGGCAAAAAAATGTTTTAGATGTCTGAAAGATCTGTGTTAAGTTGCTGAATCAGTCGTCGCTATTTCAGAGGATGATGGAAACTTATCTTCTGAAATGTTGGCATGTCTGCATAAGAGGTGTCAGGGCCAAATGGTCCAGTCTGGAGTTGCCTGAATCCTGCCCTCCTTACCTGCATAACTGAGCAAGTTACTTGAACCAGTTATTTAACAAATGACTCATTTTCATCATCTGTAAAATGGGGATGATTATACCACTTAAGGTTGTTGAGAGACATGAATAGTTAATACAGAACCTTCGAAGTAGCATATCTCTTTTTCTGCTACTAACTCCTATCTCTCTAGGTGTCATTTTGCTTTTCAGTAAATGTTTCTCTGTGGGTTTTTGTTTTTTCCCTCCCCTTCTGTGCCTTCTTCCCCTCTCACTACCTTTCTACTTTTTTTTTTTACTCTCTCTCTCCCTGCCTGACTGAATTTTTTTCTTAATATTCTCATACTTCTCCCTCACTCACCTAAAAAATGACTGATGGCTATGAACTTTATAAACTTACAGAATAAGAAACTTAATAATGACTATTAAAACCCTATTTTCTTTTTCCCAAACTAATTTCTGATCTCTGCCATATTTAGGCATACTTTTTTTTATATTTAAAAAATCAGTGAAAACATTCATGTTAATTTAGTTCTGATTTTCGTCACCTAATATAACTTTATACCGAAGGGGATCAGGATATGCCCCCCTACCCCCAATATGCCCCTTTGGCATGAGGATTAATTTGAGCTGAAGGCAATTAAGAATCAACAGATGCAGGGCTTCCCTGGTGGTGCAGTCGTTCAGAATCTGCCTGCCAATGCAGGGGACGCGGGTTCGAGCCCTGGTCTGGGAAGATCCCACAGGCTGCGGAGCAGCTAGGCCCGTGAGCCACAACTACTGAGCCTGCGCGTCTGGAGCCTGTGCTCCGCAACAAGAGAGGCCGCGACAGTGAGAGGCCCGCGCACCGCGATGAAGAGTGGCCCCCACTTGCCGCAACTAGAGAAAGCCCTCGCACAGAAACGAAGACCCAACACAGATATTAAATAAAATAAATAAATTTAAAAAAAAAGAATCAACAGATGCAGAAAGAAGCCTTCTCAGCATTTCCCTTATCTAAGAGCAGAAACTTCTGAGAAATGAGGCTGTCATAAATTCCCTCTTCAGCATGAGCTTACTCCTAGGAGAGAGATGAAAAGTAAATAGGCCATAAATCTCCTCTCTGGGAGTTTCGTGGCCATGAAGGAGATGGAAAAGCCCACTTGCATATTCATAAATATTATCACAGGCTTTCTTATCTCCAGTTTATTCTCCTAAAAATCCTTTTCTTTCCTATGGAAACCTACTTTTCTTTCCATAGATTTTTCTCCATCTCCCTCTTTCCCCTACTAAGTTAGGTAGGTAAGCCTCTGTCTTTAACCAGTTAGCTAGCTACTAGCTGCTTCCATATGAATAAGGCTTTTTTCTCCTGTTGTCTTTTGTCAGTTTAATTCAGAGGTCCCCAGGAACTCAACCTAAGAGGGTACAGCAAAAGTTTTTTCCTCCTCAAATACTTAATATGCCATGATCAATATAGACCATATAGTTGTTAATTTTTATGATTATGGTATCATATACCACAGTTTGTCACATTCTCCTCTTGTGGGGCACGTTGATGTTTCTGATTTTTTATTCTTTTTAAGTATCTCCTTCCTTTAGGACACTTCCCTTGCGTTCTCTGCTACATAAGATATATACAAACATACAAATGCATAATTATGGAAACATACAAAATTTGCTGCATTTGTTGTCTAGATCTTCAGTCTTGTGAAAAAAAGTAAAACGGAGACAGGCTGGGGCCCGGGACGCTTAGTTGCAGTGTTACATTCTCGCACCTGGACACACCTCTCATCCAGCAACAAAATACAAAGAAACTCTATGGGACTAAAAATAACTGCGTGCATGCGCAGTTGGGGCAAATTCTGGACCCAAAAGATACAAAGAGACCAAAAAAAAACCCCAGCTGCCACTTCTGAAGAGTTGAGAGCAAAAACAGGGTGCCGGGAGCAAAAACAGGGTACTGAGCATGCCCCGGGCACCTGGCACCACCAGAGGGGCGGGCACAACACCTAAGCCACCCCTCTGGCCGGACCCCTGGTCACAGCACTACCCTCACCCCGTTTAAGGAGTCAGCTCGCCCCCCGCCAGGGAGCAAGCAAGCGAGGGAAACTGCTGCAGGGGCCCCAATAAAGCCTCGCCCGAATTGCTTGTCTAGCCTCTAGTCAATTTCTATCGCTTGCGGAAGGCCAAGAACCCTGGTCGGTATCAAAACGAGGCAGTGCTGCCCTCCAGAGAGTCTCTCTTGTCTGTAGAGCTGATCAAGGTACCAGTCATGAACTATTGTACCTAGATTGCTTGAACTCTAAACGTTTATTAACAGCTGCACAAACTTGCGAGGAAATACAGAGAGGTGAGGTTGGTCTGCCCAGTAAAAAATGGTTGCTTTGATTTGAGCTTCCCTCTCCCAGAGCTGCTTCTGTCGCCAGTTCAGTACACAACAAGTTCGAAGAGTTTACAAGGAGAGTGTGTCACGATTACTGCTTTTCCGTTGTAGCTTTTGGCTTTTAAAATTCAGAAGCACTGTGGAAGCAGGTTTGGTGTTTCAGAGTTCTGCCACAAGTGTGATTTTATTTTAAGTAATGTTCATAGCCTCAGTTTATGTTGTCATTTGGTTCATAATGATGATTATAAACCTCGGTTAAATGATTACCGTCTGAACAGCACCGTACTATAGGACTACAAAAGCCTAAGACGTGGCCCTTAACTCTGAGTAGTTGATAATTGACAAAGTGAGAAACCCAGACTATGAGTGCTGAGGGACTTGTACATAACCATTGAGAGTCTTGATAATAAAAGTATGCAACATAGGATTTTTGACTCTTTGTAAACAATTGCTAAGTCTTGAGTTTGCTTCTAAATCTTAAAGAAAATTTGGAGCAACTTTTCCATACCCTGGAACATAGGAATAGATTATCATAAATTTACATGAATGCATTCTAGTGGATTCTGAAGACTCCATCATAAGCCAACATAGGCTGGGAAACAAAACAAAACAAGTTTGGGATAATATCAAAGACCCTTCCATCATTTTCAAATGGCTTAGCTAAGGACTGCTCTCTGTTAACTGCCTCTCCGAGCACTGAGGAATGGTTAAAGCCAGGGGAAAAACAGGACTGGCAAAATACTTGCCTGGGGACCACCTTCCCAACCTCCCCACCCTCATAATTTGGGTTGGCTTCCTCCCCACTCCATATTACGGATTCTGATGAAAGTCTTCTCTAGCTAAAGGACTTTACTGTTCTTTGAATTAGAGGATGAAGCTGGCTGTTTGAAACCTTTCTCACTTTCCCTATTCCAAAGGGTTCAGTATCTGCTCAAACATGATCAGGAATTCAAGTCCATCTATATCCTTAGGGACATGCATATTTTTGAAAGATAAAGGAGGCCTCCAAGAATTAGACATGATTTTTGCTACAACTCTTCACTTTTGCACAGTGCTTCCTTTATAAGAAATAAGGGATCTTCACTGGTTCTTTGCCTTTGTAAAGAAATAGCTGGGGATTTCACAGAAGTTCCTAGGAGTGGTTGGTTTATTCCTAGTTGTTTGAAAAATAGGTGTTCCAGGGTAAGATAATATGCACTGTTAGATAGTGTGCCTAAGTCAGTAGAAGGGCTTCCATTTAAAGAGCTTCCTTCCCATAAGTTTTATCTTATTTAAGAGCTTTAAACCAGAGGTTTTCAAATCTTGTTCCACAGAACCTGGGGGGTCGTTAAACATTTTATTCTGACTTTCTGTTTGTGAGATTGTGGATATCTTTGATTTTAAAAGTACATGAATATATTCTTGTGAAGATTTGTGAAGTGATTAATATATTTTATCAAGTATCTACTGGTATACCAGGCACAATTCTGGGGACTAAGGCTATATCAATGAACAAAGCAAATGAAAATTCATGTCCACATAGAGCTTAATTCTAGTGGAAGGAGAAAAACAAACATAATAAGTAAGGAAATTACATAATATGTTAGAAGGTGATAAGTGCTATTAACAAAAATAAGATATGGTAGATCAAGAATGCTAGTAGGAGGAACTGCAATTTTTTTTTTTTTGAGTTCTCATAGTAGACTTTATTTATTTATTTTTTAAACATCTTTATTGGAGTATAATTGCTTTACAATGGTGTGTCAGTTTCTGCTTTATAACAAAGTGAATCAGCTATACATATACATATATCCCCATATCTCTTCCCTCTTGCATCTCCCTCCCTCCCACCCTCCCTATCCCACCCCTCTAGGTGGTCACAAAGCACCAAGCTGATCTCCCTGTGTTATGCGGCTGCTTCCCACTAGATATCGGTTTTACATTTGGTAGTGTATATATGTCCATGCCACACTCTCACTTTGTCCCAGCTTACCCTTCCCCCTCCCCATGTCCTCAAGTCGATTCTCTAGTAGGTCTGCGTCTTTATTCCCATCCTGCCCCTAGGTTCTTCAGAACCTTTTTTTTCTTTTTCTAGATTCCACATATATGCATTAATATACGGTATTTGTTTTTCTCTTTCTGACTTACTTCACTCTGTATGACAGACTCTAAGTCCATCCACCTCACTACAAATAACTCAATTTCATTTCTTTTTATGGCTGAGTAATATTCCATTGTATATATATACCACATCTTCTTTATCCATTCATCTGTCGATGGGCATTTAGGTTGCTTCCGTGACCTGGCAATTGTAAATAGTGCTGCAATGAACATTGGGGTGCATGTGTCTTTTTGAATTATGGTTTTCTCAGGGTATATGCCCAGTAATGGGATTGCTGGGTCATATGGTAGTTCTGTTTTTAGTTTTTTAAGGAATCTCCATACTGTTCTCCACAGTGGCTGTATCAGTTTACATTCCCACCAACAGTGCAAGAGGGGAACTGCAATTTTAAGTTGGGAGGTCAGGTAGGCCTCGTGAGAAGCTACTATTTGAGGAGAAGCTTGAAGGAAGTGAAAGAATGAGCCAAATAGATAAATAGGGGAAGAACTTTCTAGGGAAAAGTAGCAGCTAGGGCAACGGCCATGAGGTGGGTCCGTGTATGTATATTTGAGGTATAACAGGGAGCTATGTCTCACTACATTGCAATCGGTAAAGGGGAACATGAGATGAGAGGAGTAGGGGTGGAAGATACAGATTGTAAAGGTCTTTGGCTTTTACTCTAAGAGAAATAGGAAAATAGATGAATACATGGTGGGAAGTCTTTAAACAACAGAGATGTATATTTTCAAAAAAGTATCCCCACCTCCTAATCCCATACTTCCCAGACATTGCTGCCATTTTGGGTCATATCTTTCCAAAGGTTTTTCTGTGTGATTACATACATAGATGGGTACATATAGAAATACATAGTTTTGTTTTGTGAGGGCATGTGTGTGTGTCTGTCTACATGGGTGCATTTTAACATAAGTGAACTTATATGCCCTGTGTTAATTAGCAACTTGCTTTTTATAATTAATATGTCTTGGAGATCTTTCTTTGTCAAGACAGTACATAAATTTCTATCTCATTCTTTATTGTATAATATTCTATTGTATGCATATGCTACATTTTGTTTAACCATACCTATATAGGTAAATATTTAGGTTCTAATTTCTCTCCTTTGCTCCCTTCCTCCCTTCCTCCTTTCCTTCCCATATTGAATTACTATTGTCTTAATATTACATTTAATAACATAAAATTACATGTTACGTGAAACATGGGAGGAATTTGAAAATTAAAGTTTGTGTTACCTTCTTTCAGAAAAGCAATATGTGTTTCCTAAATTGGAAACACTTAGATTTACCTCCATGGAAAAAAGGCCTCAGTTACTTCTTAAGCAAGGACTTATCTAATGTTTATTGTTTGGAATAAATGGGAATCATGAGAGTTTGAGCCCAGTAACTCTGCGCTTTGCTAAGAGTTGACTCAGTCAGCTTACCCAAGTCGACCGTGGGTCTATATCAGTAGGAAGCAAGGATCCAGCGTCCAAAATCTGCATCTTCTATGCTGGGCACTCTTTTTTCCAACTACCTACAGCCTGCGCCAATATGCCATTCAGCCAGCCCTGTTGTTGGCTCGTGTGTGTAAGTTTCATCTACCCAACCTTGATGTCAGCCCCGGAGGACAGGACTGTGCCTTAAATTCTCACAGCGTCGAACTGATCCCTAGAATCATGGTTATTTAGTTTTAACGTATTTTTTTTTTAATATATTTATTTATGATTTGATATGGTGCACAGATGGTTTTTTTTTTTTTTAATTTTTATTTATTTATATTTATTTTTGGCTGTGTTGGGTCTTCGTTTCTGTGCGAGGGCTTTCTCCAGTTGCGGCGAGCAGGGACCACTCTTCATCGCGGTGCGCGGGCCTCTCACTATCGCGGCCTCTCTTGTTGCGGAGCACAGGCTCCAGACGCGCAGGCTCAGTAGCTGTGGCTCACGGGCCCAGTTGCTCCGTGGCATGTGGGATCCTCCCAGACCAGGGCTCGAACCCGTGTCCCCTGCATTGGCAGGCAGATTCTCAACCACTGCGCCACCAGGGAAGCCCTAACGTATTGTTTTAATTATCCCTAAAATTGTATTTGCCAAGTAAGTTTTATTTGGTTTAGAATAAATCTTGGGATAAAATTTCTGCCGTCTCTATGGATATATTGGCATTTCTTTTAAGTTTATCATTTTGCACTAGTCTGTTTTTCCCCCCAGGCCTTGCCTGTATACAGACAATTGCACTACTAGTGTAATACACACATGCCTTGCTCAATTAAATACCAGGCAGTATACAGGTACCTCTGCTTTGTCCATGCTTACATCACAGCAAAAGGGTCAACTGTGCAATAACTAGAAAATTATCACACAGAATCACAGTAATATCATATAAATAATTTCACACTTATTTATGTTTATGATAAAGAACGGGATGAGAGTTGAATCCTCGCTGGTACCCAGTTGGTGTCAATAAATGCTGGTTCCTCTCTTCTCCCTTCAAAAGGAAATAATTAGCCTTATTTAAAAGGGAGAACACAGTTAAAAGAATTTCAGATATATCCACATATGGCAGAAATTTTATTCCAAGGTTTGTTCTAAACCTTTTCCCTAGCTGGAATAAAGAATAATCTCACACGTATTTCAAATGTGTGAAGATTTGTTGTGTTGTATGATTAAAATGCAAATTTATTTAAAAGAGCTATCTAAGCTAGTGGGAAGCAGCCGCATAGCACAGGGAGATCAGCTCGGTGCTTTGTGACCACCTAGAGGGGTGGGATAGGGAGGGTGGGAGGGAGACGCAAGAGGGAGGGGGTATGGGGATATATGTATATGTATAGCTGATTCACTTTGTTATACAGCAGAAACTAACACATTGTAAAGCAATTATACTCGAATAAAGATGTTAAAATAAATAAATAATAAATAAGCTATCTATGTTATTCTTGGTGTCTGAATTATATTTTCTCTGAGGGGTAAAGTGCAACTACTACCATGAGGGAGGAGGGATCCCCCAAATTAAAAAGTGATCCTCACATTTAAAAAAACCCTGGAGGAGTTATTTCTTAATGATCAGAGTTTCTTTTTGGGGTGATGAAAAAGTTTTGGAAATGGATAATGGTGATGGTTACATAACATTGTGAATGTAATTAATGCCACTGAATCAAACACTTAAAAATGACTAAAATTTTATGTTATATGTATTTCACCACAATAAAAATGATGAAAAGAAATAGATGGGACTTCCCTGGTGGCACAGTGGTTAAGAATCCACCTGCCAATGCAGGGGACACGGGTTCAAGCCCTGTTCCAGGAAGATCCCACATGCCGCGGAGCAACTAAGCCCGTGTGCCACAGCTACAGAAGCCCTCATGCCCTAGAGCCCGTGCTCCGCAACAAGAGAAGCCACCGCAATGAGAAGCCCGCGCACCACAACGAAGAGTAGCCCCCGCTCGCCGCAACTAGAGAAAGCCTGCACACAGCAACGATGAGCCAATGGAGCCAAAAAAAATTTTAAATATAAATAAATAAATTTTAAAAAGAAAAGAAAAAAAGAAATAGATGGAATTTCTTAACAACATCAAGATTTTTTAAACTTGCATTTCATTTCAATAAATATTTATTGACTGCCTGAGCTGTGCTTAGGTATGCACAGTAGAGAGGAAAATCAGGATAGTGACTTGACTTGACTATAAAGAGGACTTCCAGCAAGGCAAGTTCAGTAATCGGCATTTCACGTATCTCATGATATTGTTATGCCAGCTCTCTAAGGAAAGCATTATTGTTACCACCATTTTATGTTGAGAAACCTTGGATTAAAAAACTGGTCACGGGCGGTAAAGAGTGGAGCCAGAAGCTCTTAGTATGTGTCGTATTTTGTCACTTGACATCCTTCCTTCATGTTTTCAGAATATGAAATGCCTATTAATACAACCTTAACTTCCTGTTATACTTCTGGTTTAGAAAAGAGCATTAGAAGGATAGCGTGTTCCAAATATAGCTCCTCTCTTCAAATCTCTAGTGGGCTTTTGCACTGAAACCTAATGCTGTCTGTGTTTTGGTTTCTTTCACTTCCTTTCCAAATCTGTGTTATCTTCCTGCTTGTATTCTTTTGCTAGAAGACAGAGCTTATGAAAGGAGACCCGTTACGTCACGTCTAGCAAAAGACAGGAAGTTTACACAGAGCAAAACTATTTGCTAGAATCGGTTTTTATCCTTGCTAAAGTTGCCATTAGTGTCGGAGATACTGTCCTCAGGATTCTCTTGCACAAAGAAAAAGAGAGAAAAATATCTCTCTGACACGTGAATTTCTTCCTTTTCCTATCCCCTTGCCAGGAACGTCGGAAAAAGATCCCAGGCTGGTTAGAGGCTTTAGGTTGTCAGTTTGAATCCCAGTGATCGAGAAGGAAATGCGGTTAATAACCACCTAACAGTGGAGAAAAAAGGAACTCAAGGAGATTGGAGAACCGGACAGTATCCCACGGCTAGCTTATTTGGAAAGCCTCAGTCTTTCTGGTAGTTGCAAGACGTAGCCAGGGGCTGGTAAGTTCCCTTTCTGATACTTTCTCTTGCACCTTGAGAGCTGGCAGGAAGGGAAGCTCCTGGACTTTAATAGACGTGGATCTTGGTTGAAGTCTCTGTGGGAAAGCCAACAAGAGTCGAAATCTTCTCAGTATCACCACTGCCTCCCTACCAAGGTGCTTTCCTTCCAACATCACAGATCATAACTGAGGTGAGTTGTTTGTTTTTGTTTTTTTCACATGTTCATACTGAGTGGAGAATCTTGATTCTTTTTTGGTATGTGCTTTTAACAAGTGTGTCAATGAAACCAGTACTTCTCCTACTTGAATGTGTGTATGAATCACCTGGAGATCGTGTTAAAAAGCAGCAGAATTCAGTGGGCCTGAGATTCTGCATATCTGACAAGTTCCCAGGTGACCTCAGTTCCCAGGTTCCCAGGTGACCTACTGGTCCATGAAACACGAGTAACAACGGCTGACACCCTCTCGGTTTATTGCTTTTGGGGGAAAGGGGTTGGGAGTTGCTGGCAGAATGAAGGTATTTGGCTGAGCACATGATTTATGTAGGGCGCCTGGGAGGAAAGTCAGACACCATTGTGCCCAGGTTGTACCTGCTTTGATGGACAGGCTCAGAGTTTGGGGGGGTTGTGTTAAATAGTTCCTAGATGCGGTAAGCCATGCCACCCCAAGTGTGAGAGAGGCTGTTGGTCTGCTCCTTAGATCGCATGGGCCACTTTGAGCAGAGCCAGAAATATTTTTGCAGTTTTGGGGAATAAGTATCCACATCATGCCTTAACTGGGGTAGCTAGTGGTCATTTGAACGTTTCAGCTTCAGTTGAAAATCACACATCTAGAAAAATAACTGGTGTCTTCCTCCTCCCATTTGGAGGTGAAGATTGTACAGCGTGCGAATCTGTGAAGCGGTTTAAAGTCAGCTGGAGTATGGAATATGATTGATATGTTTTCTCTTCTCGTGTGAGTGTTCCTCTTTAAATTGAGCAGCTCCCTGTCCTAAATGATACATATTTATCAGAAAGTTGCTTTTAATCCGAAAGCCACAAGCCAAGAGGGTGAAAAATTAATAACAGGGAGGGTACCTATTCTGTGCCTCCTTGAGGGGAGGAACAAACAACGGGAGAAGAAAAGGGAAAGAAAGGCAAGTTGTGGCCAGGGAAGTCAGGTGTGCAAAGTGAACACAAGAAACCCCAGCCTGATAATAGAATTCTTTCCCCTACATGCATGGGAGTTTTTCTAGAGGAGTAGCTTGCGTCTTCCTCAGCTAGAAAAATGTGCTTGAGACAGAATAGGTAAATTAAAAATTGCATTGTTTTAATGAACATGCTGGAACTATTTGTCATTGAGTCAAGGACAGTCAGTGGAATCAAAGGTCAGTGGCATGAACAGGCCTGGTGAGGCTCAGTACGAATCCATTAAACCATCCCAGACCGAGGGGAGTTGCTTTTGTTTGAAATAAACGTCAAATAACATTCCTTCCCATTATGGAGCATAATGGGGGTGTTACTTAAAAATTTAACAACTTACGTGGCACAGACACTGACTAATCAGAACAGAAGCTGCTGTAAACAGCCCACACCACAGCAGACCACTGACAAGCAGTAAGAAGTGCGCAGAGCTGAGTATCAAGCTTAAGCTAAGTTTTCATGAACTTTTATGGGGGGAGAAATTGTAAAGCTACAGATGAGTTTAGAGACATATAATCATAGTCCTAACCACCATCTGTCAGCGCTTTGGCCCCATTCTCTCAGGTGAGGCCACTTCCCTGTCTTTCCAAGCCTGGAGCAACCCCTCATTCCAGCTGTGTATCTCCTGCAACCTTCACTAAAGAAAGTAGGGATCTCTTCAGTCACTGCAGGTGACTCAAAATCCTATCCATTTCCTGAGTAGAAGGGAAAATGCGTTTATTCTTTTGTAAACAGATACAGCAGAAAATGAAACTTGATCAGCACGCTATCCTTCCATACAAAGCATTGTCACATATCTTACCCTGCTTGATTTTTCACAACCGTCCTGGGGTACACGTCAAGGGGATTATTATTTTTACCTGTCAGTGAAGAAACTGAGGCTCCAGTTAAGCAATTTCTGAAAAGTCACACGGCTGGTTAGTAGGTGTGTTGGATTTAAACTTGCCCGTTTGCTGTAAGTTCAGGTTTATCCTGTACTTTCCTTCATCCTGTCAAGCATCCTCTCAAAACCTATGACAACCGTTGTTGTTCTCTGCTAGGATTTGTTTGCTTTTCATGTCAAAATTTGAAACCTTTGTGCATTAAAAAGAATCCTGTTTCTACTTCTTCTGTCAAAATTATCTACGTTTGTCATAACCTTTGCATCCATTAGCACCTCTACTCCCTAGGAATAAGCATTTTAGAGCAGGGCTTCTCAAACTTTATTGTGATTGAAAATCACCTGGGGAGCTTGCTAAAACTCAGATTCCTGGGCCCTAACTTCAGAGATCTGATTCAGTAGGTCAGGGCCCAGGCCTGAGAATTCGCATGTCTAATAGCTCCCAGGTGATTTTAATGCCACCATCCAGAGACCATGCTTTTAGACTACAGGCATAGCTTCGGTCAGTATTTTTTTTTTTTTTATTTTTTTTTATTTTTTTATTTAAATTCTTTTTTTTTTTTTTAAGATTTTTAATTTTTATTTATTTATTTATGGCTGTGTTGGGTCTTCGTTTCTGTGCGAGGGCTTTCTCTAGTTGCGGCAAGTGGGGGCCACTCTTCATCGCGGTGCGCGGGCCTCTCACTATCGCGGCCCCTCCCGTTGCGGGGCACAAGCTCCCGACGCGCTGGCTCAGTAATTGTGGCTCACGGGCCTAGTTGCTCCGCGGCATGTGGGATCTTCCCAGACCAGGGCTCGAACCCGTGTCGCCTGCATTGGCAGGCAGATTCTCAACCACTGCGCCACCAGGGAAGCCCTCGGTCAGTATTTTTAAATAACATATTTATGGTTTAGTGAGGAGGCTTTGTGTGCTTTACAACAGAGATTATAGAGTCAGAATTCCTGGGTTTGAATATTGATGGCATCACACTTAGAAGCTGTGCGATCCTGGGGGACTTAACCATTCTGTGCCTCAGTTTCCTAATCTGTGAAATGGACACAATGATACCATCTACCTCATATGGTGGTTGTGAGGATTACATGACTTAACAGTGCCAGGCACAGACTATCTCTGTATGTGTTCGCTCTTATTATTTCTAAGTCTTGCTCAATTCATAATTATACTTTATAGTAGAAACACCGACAGCAAGAAGATATTGCGTGAGCAGGTATCAAATGCTGTTCTTCGATGTAGATGTTACCCCAGGACTTCATCATGAGTTAAACATGTTCTTACGTGTGTATAAGTAGATGTCCTGAGCTGTCAGCTAGCACTTCCCACCGAGGGGATAGAGAGCAGATGATGATGAGAAGTTGGCAAGGGCCCGATCACGCAAGGCTTTACATATCATCTTAAAAGCTTGAACTTAACTCTGACAGTGATGAAAGCCATCAATGTAGTTTGAAGCTGGGGAGTGCCATCAGAATTGCATTTTAGAAATGTCTCCTGCTGCAGTATGGAGGCCAGTTTGGGAAAAGGTTAGACTACAGGCAGAGAGCTGTTTAAATAGACTGTTGCAACCATCATGGAGAGAATTAATAAAGGCTCAAACGAAGGCAGTAGAGTAAAGCTCAGAGCAGGAATCCCATGGTTCAGGTGATGCCATGACTCAGAAAGGAAATGTGATACTGTGTTAAAACTCCTTCGCTTATGCCTCTTCTCTCCATCGAAGCTCCAGGAGGCTGAAGACTGAGCCTAACTTCTATGTAGTCCCAGCCCCTAACTCCTAGTAGGTCTTTGATGGATGTTCGGTAGGTGAATGGATGAGGGAGAATAAATCAAATCTTCCTTGTGGTCAACAAGCGTCTATGTGATCTGGCCCCTGTATATCTCTCCAACCTCATCTCCCTTCTCTCTCATCTTTGTTCTTATCACGCTGGCCTTCCTTAAGGCCTTTGAAAATGCCCAACGGTGACTGCCAGTCCAGAGGGTATCAAACTACTGCCCTTGGGGCAAATTTGTCTTGCCACCTATTTTTTTTATTGAATGAAATATTCTTTAAATTCTGTAGTGCTTCACAGTTTTCGAAATTTTCACACAGATGGTTTCATATATCCCATAATAATCCCCCTTTTTGTAATCCCCCTCCTCCTATATTGCCCCCCTTCCCTCTCCCCACTGGTAACCACTAGTTTGTTCTCTATACCTGTTAGTCTACTTCTTTTTTGTTATATTCACTAGTTTGTTGTATTGTTTAGATTCCACATATAAATGATACAGTATTTGTCTTTTTCTGTCTGACTTATTTCACTTAGCAAAATGACCTCCAAGTCCATCCATGTTGATGCAAATGGCAAAATTTCATTCTTTTTAATGACTGAATACTATTCCATTGTACATATATACACCACATCTTCTTTTTCCATCCATCTGTTGATGGACACTTAGGTTGCTTCTATACATTGGCAATTGTACATAATGCTTCTATGAACACTGGGGTGCATGTATCGTTTTGGATTAGGGTTTTTGGGTTTTTTTGGATATATACCCATCAGTGGAATTGCTGGGTCATATGATAGTTCTATTTTTTTTAATGTTTCTTTAATTTTTTAATTTATTTTATATTTATTTTTGGCTGTGTTGGGTCTTCGTTTCTGTGCGAGGGCTTTCTCCAGTTGCGGCGAGCGGGGGCCACTCTTCATCGCGGTGCGCGGGCCTCTCACTATCGCGGCCTCTCTTGTTGCGGAGCACAGGCTCCAGACGCGCAGGCTCAGTAGTTGTGGCTCACGGGCCTAGTTGCTCCGCGGCATGTGGGATCTTCCCAGACCAGGGTTCGAACCTGTGTCCCCTGCATTGGCAGGCGGATTCTTAACCACTGCACCACCAGGGAAGACCTGATAGTTCTATCTTAGTTTTTTGAGAACTCTCTATACTGTTTTCCACAGTGACTGCACCAATTTACATTCCCACCAACAGTGAAGGAAGGTTCCCTTTTCTCCACATCCTCACCAACTATTGTTACTTGTGACAGGTGTGAGGTGATAGCTCATTGTGGTTTTGCTTTGCATTTCCCTGATGGTTAACGATTTTGAGAATCTCTTACCACTTATTTTTATAAAGTTTTATGAGAACACAGCCACACCCATTTGATTATGTATTGTCTATGGCTACTTTAGTGCTACAGTAGCAGGGTAGAGTAAATGTGACAGAGACCACATGGCCTGTGAAACCCAAAATGTTTACTGTCTGTCCTTTTACAGAAAAAAGTTTGCCAATTCCCTGCTCTAGTTCTTTGGAATTGCTGTGACCTCTGATTTAAAACTCTACCCTCAGGAATTCCCTGGCAGTCCAGTGATTAGAACTTGGCGCTCTCAATTCCCGGGGCACCGGTTCAATCCCTGGTCAGGGAACTAGGATCCTGTAAGCCATGTGGTGCAGCCCCCAAAAAACAAACAAAAAATCCTCTACCCTCAGCAAAGCTACAGTAATTGAAACTGTGATATTGGCATAAAGACATACAGACCAATGGAACAGAAAAGAGATCCCAGAAATAAACTCTCATATATAGGGTCAAATGATTTTCTGCAGAGGTACTAAGACCATTCAGTGGGGAAAAGACAGCCTTTTCAACAAACGGTGCTGGGAAAACTGGATATCCACATGCAAAAGAATTAAGTTAAACCCTTATCTTATACCATATACAAAAATTAAGTTAAAATGGATCAAAGACCCAAACGTTAAGAGCTAAAAGTGTAAAATTCTTAGATGAGGACATAGGAGAAGAGCTCATGACATTGGATTGGCAGTGATTTCTTGAATATGACACCAAAAGCACAGGCAACAAACAAAAAACTAGATAAATTGGACTTCATCAAAATTTTAAAGTTTTATTCATCAAAAGACATTATTAAGAGAGTAAAAAGACAACCCACAGAATGGCAGAAAATATTTGCAAATCGTATATCTGATGAGGGGTTAATATCTAGGATATAAAGAACTCTTACAGCTCAGTAGCAATAAAAGCCAAACAACCCAATTAAAAAAGGGTAAAGGACGCGAATAGACATTTCTCCAAAGAAGATATACAAATGGCCAATAAGCACATGAAAAGATGTTCAACACCACTAATCATTAGAGAAATGTAAGTCAAAACCACGAGATATCACTTCATACCCACTAGGATGGCCCTAATTTAAAAAAAAAAAAAAAGGGAAAACAACAAGTATTGGCATAGATGTGGAGAAACTGGAACCTTTGTGCTTTGCTAGTAGGACTGTAAAATGGTGTAGCTGCTATGGAAAACAGTTTGGCGTCTCAAATTAAACAGAGTTCCCATATGATCCAGCAATTGCACTTCTGGGTATATACCAAAAGAATTGAAGGAGGGCACTCAAACAGATAGTTGTACACCCGTATTCATAGTAGCATTATTCACCATAGTCAAAAGGTGGAAGCAAACCAAGCGTCCATTGACAGATGAATACCACAAAATGTGGTATATGCATACAGTGGAATAGTATTTCTGCCTTAAAAATTTTGACACATTCTACAGCATAGATGAATCATGATGACATTGTGCTAAGTGAAATATACCAGTTATCAAAGGACAGATATTGTGGGACTTCCCTGGTGGCGCAGTGGTTAGGAATCCACCTGCCAGTGCAGGGGACATGGGTTCGAGCCCTGGTTCGGGAAGATCCCACGTGCCGCGGGGCTACTAAGCCCATGCAACACAACTACTGAGCCTGCGCTCTAGAGCCCACAAGCCACAACTACTGAGCTCGCATGCCACGACTACTGAAGCCCGCGCGCCTGGAGCCCGTGCTCTGCAACAAGAGAAGCCACCGCAGTGAGAAGCCCGCGCACCACAACGAAGAGTAGCCCCTGCTCGCCGCAACTAGAGAAAGCCCGCACGCAGGGTGCACGCAGCAACGAAGACCCAACGCGGCCGAAAATAAATAAATAAATAACTTTATTTTAAAAAGACAAATATTGTATGATTTCACTTACATGCGGTACCTGTAGTGGTCACATTCATAGAAACAGCAAGTAGAATGGTAGCTGCCACCAGTAGGAGAGTGAAGTGAGCAGTTACTGCCTAACGCGGACAGAGTTTCAGTGTGGGAAAATGAAAAAAAGTCCTGGAGATGGATTGGTGGTGATGGTTGCACAACAATGTGAATGTACTTAATGTCACAAAACCCTACCCTTAAAAATGGTACATTTTGTGTTATAGATATTTTACCTCAATAAAAGGAAAAAAACCCTCCTACCCTCAGGTCTTTGCATGGCTGGTTCTTACTTATTTTTCAATTTTCAGCTAAAATGGTATCTCCTCAAGGAAACCTCCCATTACTTTATGTGACTTCCTTGTAGGACGTATCACTATCCGAAATGACCTTATTAATACATTTATATACATATTTATCATCTGGCTTCATTAGAATATAAGCTTCCTGAGGATGGGGTCTTTGTTATTACAAGGTGTATCCTAATGCTTAGTTCTTGGCTCATAGTAGACGCTCAATAAATATTTGCGGTTTAGGGGAACAAAACCTCCTACCCTGAAATGTGTCTCCGCGGCTTGAGAATTATTTTGGGCTGATTGTTTTTAAGAAATAAAAGGCTCAGGAAGTCTTTCTTTTTACCTCCCCCATAACTGCCTAAAAGAATTTAGATAAAGGGCCTGGTCCAGGAAGAGCAGTACCACCCGAGATATCTATAAAGAATAGGGGCTAGGTTGGGTAGGGGGAAGCTGGCAGGGTCTGGAGACCAAAGTTTTCTCTGCATCTCATTGTCTGTGCACAGAATAGCAAACATTTGGTTACCAAACATTTGCTTTTCCATCTCCATGTGAATTGCCTTCCTCCCCTTTGAAGTCCCTACCCCCTTTTCCTTATCTCAGATGGCGTATAAGCCTCAATTGCCTAACTTGTCCTTGGGCCTCATATTCTTTTAGAGGTCCTGTATGTACATAATTAAATTTTGTTTTTTTCCTGTTAATCTGTCTCATGCCAATTTAATTCCTAGACCAGCTAGAAGAACCTAGAACGGTAGAGAACACTTTTTTCACTCCCCAACTGTTGAATAAACTAATAAAAATAGCTTAGTGAGAAAAAAGGGCTCTAACTGGAGGTTGTATTAATAAATGTACTCTGTGGGAGGTTTTTTTTTTTTTTAATTGAAGTATATTGAAGTTGATGTACAATGTTGCGTTAATTTCTGCTGTACAGCAAAATGATTCAGTTATACATACATATATATACACACACATTCTTTTCTATATTTTTTTCCATTATGGTTTATCCCAGGATATTGAATATAGTTCCCTGTGCTATACAGTAGAACCTTGTTTATCCATTCTACATATAATAGTTTGCATCTACTAACCCCAAACTCCCACTCCATCCCTCCCCAACCTCCACCCACCTTGGCAATGACAAGTCTGTTCTCTGTGTCTGTGAGTCTGTTTCTGTTTCGTAGGTAAGTTCATTTGTGTCATATTTTAGATGCCACATATAAGTGATATCATATGGTATTTTTCTTTCTCTTTCTAACTTAACTTCACTTAGTATAATAATCTCTAGGTCCATCCGTGTAGCTGCAAATGGCATTGTTTCATTCTTTTTTATGGCTGAGTAGTATTCCATTGTATATATGTGCCACATCTTCTTTATCCATTCATCTGTCGATGGACATTTAGGCTGTTTCCATGTCTTGGCTATTGTGAATAGTGCTGCTGTGAACATAGGAGTGCATGCATCTTTTTGAATTATAGTTTTGTCTGGATGTATGCCCAGGAGTGGGATTGCTGGATCATATGGTAACTCTATTTTCAGTTTTTTGAGGAACCTCCATACTGTTTTCCATAGTGGCTTCATCAACTTACATTGTCCATGGGAGTTTTAAATGTAAAATAGTCAAAAGTTAAAAGTCAAACCGAAAATTTAACTTCAGTTGTATTAGCTGTGATGGTGGAGTGAGAGGAGTGAAGAAGAAATCAATCAAATGTATTTGTGTAAAGTATTTCCCTTTACTGACTCTGCATATGAACTTCCTTCTCACCCTCCCAATTCCCAGGACTTCAATAATTCCCCTCTTTCATCTCCATGCGTTACCCATCATATACCTGCTATCTGTGACTGCTTTCATGCTACAGTGCCAGAGTGTAGTGGTTGCAACAGCAAGGGCATGGCCCACAGCCTAAAATATTTACTATCTAGCCTTTCACAGAAAAAAACCTGCCAACCAGTCTCTTATGTAGATAAAGATAATAAACTAGAGACATTTGTTTACTCTTCTCCAAGAACTTTAATGATATTCATGTAAGTCGGTCTAGAAATATGTATTGAGCACCTACTATGTGTCAGGCACAGTCTTAGGCATGGGGGATAGAACAGTGAATGAAATAGAACCCGGCTCTTGTAAAGCTCACCTTCTAGTGGGAGAAGACAGATAATACACAGTAACTAAATCCATATAGTATAGTATGTTAGAGGGTGAGAAGTGCTAGAGAGAAACACATAGTAAAGGAAGGGGTAGTCAAGAAGGCAAAGGGAGGTTTTACAATTTTAAATAGAGCAGAGGAAAGCATTTAGGTCAAGGAAAGGGAGGCAGACTCATGTCTAGCATGTTAGAGAAGCACCTAGGCAGCCGGTGTGGATGGAGGAATTATTCCTCTCTGTGTTCCCCACAGCCTCACATTCTCGCTCTGTGCTCTATTGGCTGCCGGTTTAAGGCATGTACCCCGTGCTGTAGGTCAGCATCCCAACCTTGCCTGGTGTCCCAGCTGGCACTATAATCGAGCCTTCAACATGCCAGTTCACTGTTCTTTCAAGCCAGCTACTTCTGCACAATGGGGTATGTAGTGGATTTTTAGCGTGTAAACCTATTTCCAAACCTCTCTGACCACACATCTTCCCATGGGCAAAGACAGTATTGTGTGGTATACCATGACAATGGATGAGACATTCTGTAACTTCATGATGGTAGTGTTGGCAGAAGGCTCTGCAGGCAGGGAAAGTAGACTTCTACCCAGAAGATGTAGCCGTCCCTGAGAGCGTAAGGAGCTGTTCCCTTTAGGGTGGGAGGAGTCCACCATAATCAGCTGCTACTAGATAGCCACCTGTCACCCTGGACAGTGGTGCCATATCAGCGACTTAGTACTGGCTTTGGCTGTTGGCAGATTGGGCACAGTTACAGCAGTAGTCATAGCCACTTACGGAAGCAAACACCATGTTATTAGCGTACACTTTCTTCTATGCTGCCATGGCTACTTTGTATATGGACCCATTGAGCAAGCCCTGGGATGCCTGGAGAAGGGGGCTTCCTGACATTCACAAAATGGATCCTCTTGATCATCTGATTTTTTGACAGCTCCCACCATCATGGATACCCTCTACTGGGTATATACATGACATACAAATATTCTCACACTTTGTGTCTACTCCAAAAGGCCCATACATGGTCCATCTTGTCACCAAGTTTTCAATTAGGTCTTTCCAAGTCCCCCAACCAGCTGGCCAATCCAGTAGCCCCTGCCCATGAATCATTATAGATCTTTGTACCCCAGGCCATGAAATAAATAACCAGATATATCCCTCAAAGTTCTGTCCACTTGGAGGGCTTCATTCAGCATGGTCCTCTGTGGTCATGCCTGAGTGGATTATAGTACAGTGGACATCCACTTTAGTCAGTGTAGCATCATTTGCACATCTATCTGAGGACTCGACTTGTGCTTTATTCCTTCTGTGAACTGTTCACTGGGAATTCCCCAAGAGGACACTTGTATAGGTTGAGGAAAATGTAGAGAAGTGATAGGAAAAGGTACCTTGGAAGTTGGAGCCAACTGGTCATACATATTAATTGTGCCTTCTGGACCTGCTGGGGCCCAGTCTCCTTTATACTATTTCCTTATTACAATAAAAATGTTGCTGTGTACATCCAGTTTTATGGTTCATGATGGGAAATTCAGGTTTCATGGTCACTTGGTGCCATGTGGTCATGTGTTTAGTCTCAAACACGAGGGCTAGTAGCAAGCCAGGAGCTGCTTTTCAGGCAGAGAATATTTGTCATCAGAGAAGGCTCTGGCCTTACCAAACCCCTAGAGGTCTGTGCAGTGATAATCCTACTTGAGCTTGTGTCAAAGCTGTATATAGAATCTCTCTCTGCAACAGACACTTCTAATACCATTTAGCCTGCTAGGTCTTGAGCCCAAGTGTCAGGGCAGCTTCTCTTGAAGCCTGGAGGGCTTTCTTGTACCTGGCCCTACTCAAAAGTGGTAGCTTTACAAGTTATCAAATGAATGGGTTGCACAAATATTGCATATTTGCCTTCCAATTTGAAAGATTTGGCAAATATGGTGGAGGAAATCTAGAAGTCTCTTTTAATTGCTTCAGTTTTCTTTTTTCTTTTCTTTTTTTGAGTTCAGTTAACATTGATTTATAACATTATAAAAGTTTCATGTGTACAACATTATATTTTTACTTCTATATACCCTACAATGTGCTCACCACCAAAAATTCATTTTCTGTCCATCAGTATACAGTTGATTCCCTTTAACCATTTCACCCTCCACCCCCTACCCTTTCCTCTCTGGTAACCACTACTCTGTTCTCTGTATCTATGTGTTGGTTTGGTTTGGTTTGGTTTGTTCATTTATCTTATTTTTGTTTGTTTATTAGTTTTTATATTCCACATATATTTTTAGGATTCTCTCTATATAAAATTATGTCATCTGCAAGCAATGACAGTTTTACTTCTTCCTTTCCAAATTGAATGCCTTTTATTTCTTTTTCTTGCCTAATTGCCCTAGCTGTGACTTCCAATACTATGTTGAATAGGAGCAGTGAGAGTGGGAATCCTTTTCTTGTTTCTGATATTAGAGGGATAGCTTTCAATTTTTCACCATTGAATATGATGCTAGCTGTGGGTTTGTCCTGTATGGCCTTCATTATGTTGAGGTATGTCCCTACTATACCAATTTTACTGAGAGTTTTTATCATAAATGGGTATTGAATCTTGTCGAAACCTTTTTCTGCATCTATTGAGATGATCATATGGGTTTTATCCTTCATTTTGTTAATGTGGTGTATCACATTCATTGATTTGCAAATGTCGAACCATCCTTGAGTCCCTGGAATAAATCCCACTTGCTCGTGGTGTATGATCCGTTTGATATATTGTTGAATTTGGTTTGCTAATATTTTGTTGAGGATTTTTGCATCTGTGTTCATCAGGGATATTAGCCTTTAATTTTCTTTTTTTGTGCTGTCTTTGTCTGGTTTTGGTATCAGGGCGATGGCCTCATAAGTTAGGAAGTGTTCCCTTCTCTTCAATTTTTGGGTCTATTTTGAGAAAGATAGGTATTAAATCTTCTTTGAATGTTTGATAGAATTCGCCTGTGAAGCCACCTGGTCCTGGACTTTTGTTTTGGGGAGGTTTTGATTACTGCTTCAATCTCTGTACTAGTGATCAGTCTATTCAGATTTTCTGTTTCTTCCTGATTCAGTCTTGGAAGTTTGTATGATTCTAAGAATTTGTCCCATTTCTTCTAGGTTGTCCAATATGTTGGGGTATAGCTGTTAATAATATTCTCTTATAACCCTTTGCATTTCTATGGTATCTGTTGTCATTTCTCCTCTTTCACTTTTGATTTTATCTACCAGAACCTTCTCTCTCTTTTTCTTAGTGAGTCTAGATAATGGTTTGTCAATTTTGTTTGTTTTTTTCAGAGAATCAGTTCTTAGTTTCATTGATCTTTTCTGTTGTCTTTTTGGTCTCTATTTCATTTATTTCTGCTCCGATTTTTATTATTTCCTTCCTTCTACTACTTTGGGCTTCATTTGCTCTTCTTTTTCTGGTTTCTTTACGTGTAACGGTAGGTGGTTTGAGATTTTTCTTGTTTCTTGAGGTAGGCCTGTATTTCTATAAACTTCCCTCTTACCACCGCTTTTGCTGTATCCCATAGATTTTGGTCTGTCATAGTTTCATTTTCATTTGTCTTCAAGTAATTTTTGATTTCTCCTTGAGTTCGTTGTTGACCCAATAATTGTTCAGTAGCATGTTGTTCAGTCTCCACATACTTGTGATTTTTCCAGATTTCTTCTTGTAGTTTATTTCTAGTTTCATTCCATTGTGATCAGAAAAGATGTTTGCTATGATTTTGATCTTCTTGAGTTTATTGAGACTTACTTTGTGTCCCAACATGTGGTCTATTTTTGAGAACATTCCATGAGCACTTGAGAAGAGTGTGCATTCTGCTGCATTTCGATGGAGTGTTCTGTACAAGTCTATCAAATCCATCTGGTCTAAATTTTCATTTAAGGCTGCTGTTTCCTTGTTGACTTTCTGTTTGGATAATCTATCCATTGATGTAAGTGGGGTGTTAACGTCTCCTACATTATTTTGTTGCGATCAATTTCTCCCTTTAGGTCTGTTAATAATTTTTTAATCTATTTTGGTGCGCCTGTGTTAGGTACATATATATTGATCACTATTATGACTTCTTGATGAATTGTTTCCTTTATACTGTCCATTTTGGTCTTTTATTACCTTTTGGGCCTGAAGTCTATTTTGTCTGATGTGAGTATGTTTATACCTGCTTTCTATTGGCTTGAACTATCATCTTCCATCCCCTCACTTTTAGCCTGTGTTTGTCTTTAGACCTGAGGTGTCTCCTGGAGGCAACATATATTTGGGTCTTTTTTTAAAATCTATCCAGCCATTCTGTGTCTTTTGATCGGTGAATTCAATCTATTTACATTTAGGGTGATTATTGGTAGATGAGGCGTTAGTACTGCCATTTAATCTTTTATTTTCTTTTTGCTCTATATCTCCATTGTTTCTTTTTTCTTGTGTTTCTGTCTGCCATTTTAGTTGGGTGGTTTTCTATGTTATTTTTCTTGAGTTTTCTCTTTTTCTATGTTTCGTGTCTCTGCTCTATGTTTATGTTTTGTGGTTACCCTGAGGTTTGTATAAAAAGTCTCATAGATAAAGTAGTGCTTTTTCTGCTGATAGCATTTTGTTTTCATTTACCTTTATGTTTTTTTTATTTCAAATTTTAGCTTTCTATGTTGTGTTTGTCACCATACTGAGATAGCTAGTTATTTTTCAGCTTTCTTTTTTTCTCCCTTTAACCATTTTACCATAATTAAGTGTTTAAAAACCTTTTCTGATAAAGAGTTACAATTTTCTGGTTCTGTTTACCACCTTGCTTAAAATTTTGTATATTTCTGCCATTTTGTTTCTGGTAGAAAAGCTCCTTTCAACATTTCTTGTAAGGCAGTCTACTGATGATGAACTCCATCAAATTTGTTTGTCTGGGAAATTATTTCTTCTTCATATAGGAAAGGTAAGTGCTGGGTGGAGTGTTCTTGACTGACAGCTTTTATCTCTCAGTATCTGAGAATGCCGTTGCACTCCTTCCTGGCCTGTAGGTTTTCTGCTGAGAGTTCTGCTGATAGCATAATAGGGGTTCCTTTGTAGGTTACCATCCTTTTTTCCCTGGTTGTCCTTAAAATTCTTTTTTTTTTTAAATCATTGACTTTTGACAGTTTTAATATATTGTGTCTTGAAGAAGGTCTTTTGCATTGAGGTAATCAGGTATTTTCTTAGCTTCATAGATTTGTATGTCCAGTTCCTTTACCATGTTTGGGAAGTCCTCACCTATTACGTCTTTAAATAATTTCTCTGCTCCCTTCTCTCTCTTTTCTCCTTCTGGGGTGCCCATTATCCTAATGTTGCCTTTTCCAAAAGAGTTGTATATCTCTCAAAGAATTTCCTAATATTTTTATATCTTATTTCTCTTTCTTCTTCTGCTTGTATGATTTCCAGATTTCTATCTTTAAGCTCACTAATTCCCTCTTCCACATGATCTCCTCAATTTCCAATGCTTTCTAATACATTCTTCATCTCGTTTATTGTGTTCTTCAGCTCCAGAATTTGTTTGGTTCTCTTTTAGAGGTTCAGTTTCTTTGGTAAAGTATTCGTTCTCTTCATTAATTTTATTCCTGAGCTCATTAAACTGCCTTTCTGAGTTTTCTTGTACCTTGTTGAGTTTCTTCGAGACAGCTATTTCAAATTCTCTATCAGTTAGATCACAATATTCATGACTTTAAGCTTGGTTTCTGGAAAATTGTCATTTTCTTTTCATGGTACAGTGTTACTGTGGTTCTTAATGTTGCTCGATGAAGTATTCCTCTTGCGGTGCATTTGAAGTTAAATGACAGGTTAGCTGTTAGAGTCCTTTCTTTTGTTTTCCAGTAGATGGTGGTATCATACAAGTTTATGGTTTCTTTCACTTGAGCTCCCTGTGGTCACATTTGAGATTTAGCACTTTCCATCCTCAGCTGTCTCTGTAAGAGGTGTGGCTCCATGCCTTTGTTGTCACTTCTTGTTCCTCTGGGGTGGTTATTGCCTTGTTTCTGCCAGAACTGCTCTTATCACTGGGATGGTGGGCTCTTTCCTTGCATCCAGGATCCCTTGAGACACAGGCTCCACAGTGGCGGGAGGGAGACATTGGGAGGGGAGCTGGGGTCAAGCAGACATCCCTACCATGTCTGGCGTTGTAAGGTTCGCAGGCTCTACCACTGCGGATGATGGGCACAAGGGCTGGGGTCATGAGTACCTCAACCAGTGGAGGAACAGTGTCCCAGGCCCCACTGCCGCTGCTGCCCAGTTACCTGTGGCCATGGGCGCTAGTGCAGTTGGGAGGCCGGAGTCGTGTGTGCCACTTCCCCTTCTGCTACTAGGTTCTCTGAAGCTATGGGCTCTGAGTGTGAGTTGCTAGAGTCCATTCAGAGTCCCAGCATTAAGATTCATTATCGTGAATTTAAAATCAGACAAATCATAATTTTCATGTGTTTTTCTCCACCCACATTCAGCTGCAGGGATGCAGGCACAGAGTGGGGGAGGTTTGAATTTAACTAGAGATTCTGGTTTTGCCAAGCAAGTGGCAACACAAAAGAGGAACAAGGGACTTGAGGGTGTTTGCAAGGGTATTATCATAATGAATGATCATGGAATTTCAGCTGGTATGGAGATTAAAGATACCAGTAGAGATGAGGCAGAGTGAAATATGGGGGTTTTCTTAGAGTTGGGTTACTAGAAGGAGCTAGGTGGAAAGGTGGGATATGGTGGTCAGAGAGCAAGACGCATAAAATGAGATTGGTAATGACAGTGTCCATGGCACGCCCTGGAGGTGTATAGCTGAAGCAGGGTGGAGAACAAGAACACTGGAGGAGAGAAGTTCAAGGTAGGCAGAGGCCAGCATGCTAGAAAAATCACTTATGAGTATGTTGAATTCACCAAGAGGTAAGACAGAAGTAGTGTTAGAGAGAGTGACAGTGCGCCAGTTACTGATTAGTGGGGGAAGAGGTCCTGGAGTCCAGAGAAAGCAGCAGCCGTGGGGAGTAGTCAGTGATAAAGTCTGGTGACTTGAAGTTCAAAGCTGAGATATGGAGGGAAGTTAGTAGATGGTCCACTTTGGGATGTTCACATTTTGCAGTGGTTTCTTCTTTCAGAATAAGCAATATCAGAATGTGAAATTCCCCATCGTAACCTCAAGGGAAGCTCTTTTGTTTCTGTAATGACTTTTTAAAAATAATTAATTTCTTTATTTATTTTTGGCTGCACTGGGTCTTCGTTGCTGCACGCGGGCTTTCTCTAGTTGCGGCGAGCAGGGGCTACTCTTGGTTGCGGTGCGCAGGCTTCTCATTGCGGTGGCTTCTCTTGTTGCAGAGTACGGGCTCTAGGCATGCGGGCTCAGTAGTTGCGGCTCACGGGCTCTAGAGCGCAGGCTCAGTAGTTGTGGCGCACGGGCTTAGTTGCTCCGTGGCATGTGGGATCTTCCCGGACCAGGGATTGAACTTGGGTCCCCTGCATTGGCAGGCAGATTCTTAATGACTGTGCCACCAGGGAAGCCCCTGTAATGACTTTTTATGCTTTAATCACAAGAGGGCACCAGAGTCTAGTGAAGGATTATTTTTGTTCTTATCTAAAGCTAGGGCAACCACATTTACTTTGAGTGAGGGGGGCACGATTAATAATCACTTGGAGCTACATGTGTAAACTGGGACTTCCCTATGAAAACTGGGACATAAGCCCTGCACAGTATGAGCATGGCCAGCTTAATTATGAACTAGCTCTACACTAAAGGCTCTCATTCCCAAAGATCACTACAATACTTATGACACACAGGCAGATTAGAAAAAGTGACCAAACTTGCTCTTATCTTGAAGAGAAGATCAAGAAAGACTTTCCTCTGCACCCCACCTCCCTAATTATATTTATTTCCTATCCCATTTTTCCCCTCAGCGTGATCTTAGTTTGACTATATCTTCAAGTAAGAGAATTGCTCTATCCCAAATTATCTTGGTCATCTGAAAGTAGTCTAAAGTGTTCTCTAACTTCCCATAGTTCTTGGGACTGCCCTGGTGGCACAGTGGTTAAGAATCCACCTGCCAATGCAGGAGACACAAGTTTGATCCCTGGTTCAAGAAGATCCCACATGCTCTGGAGCAGCTAAGCCCGTGTGCCACAACTACTGAGCTTGCACTCTAGAGCCTGCATGCCACAACTACTGAAGCCCGCGCGCCTATAGCCCGTGCTCCGCAACAAGAGAAGCCACCGCCATGAGAAGCCTGTGCACCACAACAAAGAGTAGCCCCCCGCTCGATGCAACTAGAGAAAGCCTGCGTGCAGCAATGAAGACCCAACGCAGCCAAAAATAAATTAAAAACAAACAAAAACGAAAAACAAAAGGAGAGCAGCTGTTAAAAACAAAAACAAAAAACAAACAAAAGTTCTCATGGTTCTTTTCTGTATATCTTTTATCTTCTGTATTACATGGTACTTATTTCTGTACTTGTTTTGCTTCTTTTAAACATGACTTACATGCTGAGGACAGTAAAAAACAGATGTTGAAAATGGCTCTTTTTTTTTCCTTCCAGTTTTATTGAGATATAATTGACATCCAGCACTGTATAAGTCTGAGATTTACAGCATTTGATTTACATGTATTATGAAGTGATTATCACAATAAGTTTAGTCAGCATCCATCATCTCATATAGATACAAAATTAAAAGTCATCTTATGAACATAAATTCAAGTATGGTTGAAAAGGGATTGTTGTGAATAACAAAAGATGCTCCCGTGACTCCAATCACTCAGTGAATTACAAGAGTTTTAGAAGCTGTGTCAGGAACCGAGGACAAAGACCAAATATATATTTCTTACTGTATGTCACATGTCCCTCTTGAAAACATACCATCAGCTTCCACTGGTGGGCACCTAGAGAATTTGAGGATGGGGGCTGGTTGCCTGAGAAACCAACTATGTGATTAAAGGATTTCAACCTCATCCCCCAACCTCCAGGGAGGAGAGTAGGCTGAAAGTTGGGTTCATCAGTCACCATTGACCAGTGATTTAATCAATCATGACTACATAATGGAACCTCCATAAAAACCCCTAACTGAAGGTGTTCAGAGAGTTTTAGGGCTGGTGAACACATCAAGGTGCTGAGAGGGGGGTGTATCCAGAGAGGGCATGGAACCGCGTGCTGCCTCTTCCATCCTGGCCCTGTGCATCTCTTCTATTTGGCTGTTCCCGAGTTGTATCTTTTATACTAAACCAGTAACAATAAGTAAACTGTTTTCCCAAGTTCTGTGTGCTGTTCTAGCAAATTATCGAACTTGAGGAGGGGCCCGTGGGAGCACCTGATTTGTAGCTGGAGACCTGGGACTTGCAGCTGGTGTCTGAAGCGGGGGCAGTTTTGTAGGACTGAGACCCGTGATCTGTGCAGTCTGTGCTAATTCTGGGTAGTTAGTGTCAGACTTGAATTGAACTGTAGAACCCTTAGTTGGTGTCTGGACTGGTGTCAGGTGAAAGAATTGGTTGGTGTAAGAAACGCCTCCACACGTGTGATGTCAGTAGTGTTGTGAGTAAAAACAGCTCACACGGGGAACAAGCAAGGTGCGACGTATCTCTTCACGTCTGTGGGCCACACAGAGCGTTCTGGCACAGTGGGGACTGAAGAGCGTGGAGCTTCCTTCTGACACCTTTGGGGCTTTCATTCAGAGTCTGAAGCCCTGGAAGGCAAGCACCCCTGCCAGAGAATGTCGGTGTTTTCATGTAAGTCAGCTGCAGTAACGAAGCGCCACCGTCGAGTGCTTCGTGGACATCAGACATAGAAGGGGCCACAGTAGAAGGACTTCAGAAGATTTATGTCAGAATGTGATGCCAGAAGATATTTGGAAGCTGAAGATCTTGCCTCATGGAGACAGAGGCACCAATCAGTGAAATTCAAATAATCGCCATTCCTCTATCCTCATTTGTACCCCAAAGCTGGTGCTTCCTGGAGGAATTTCAAAGTTATACCAATAGCCACGAGTACATGGCTCAAGAAACGTAGGTGGTGAGCTTGGCTTGTCAGATTTCTAAAATGGATGATTGAACAGATGGTACAGGGGTATATGGGCACATAGAAAGAATAAGAACTAGGGCAAGACAGTAAGAACCAGTGTAGCAAACTAATTATACTTGTTTTCAGAATAGTGGTTTTATAAATTCAGAGAGTCTTTAATCTGGAGTATATAGTTTCCATAGAATATCAAGGAGACAACCTAGTTAACAGTGAGTTATGTTGGAAATGAAATACAAAGTTATGGGGGCATTTTCTCCCTCTTAATGTAGTTAGAATTTATGTAAAATTACTGAAAAACACTTGTCAATCATCAAATGCAATCATTCATTAATGGTTTCTTCTCTGGAGGGTGCCTCTGAGAGGCTCGACTTTAAGAATGGCTAGCGCAAAAAAGATGTGTTTTCATTTCACACTGGCAAATGCTTTGGGAAATTACACCTGCGTCTTTGGGTCTAGCCAAAGGGCACACTAACTAAGCTTAAATACATATGACTCTTTTACAGCATCATAATAGGTGGCCTTCCTCTACAGATTTTTTTGTTAAGTGTTTCATTTCTCTTTTTTAAAAATATTTATTTAATTAATTTATTTATTTTCTTTATTGTTTTTGGCTGCATTGGGTCTTAGTTGTGGCGTGTGGGATCTTTTGTTGCAGCTCATGGGCTCTCCTTTGCAGCGCGCAGGCTTCTGTCTAGTTGTGGTGCGTGGGCTTCTCTCCAGTTGTGGTGTGCGGGTTTTTCTCTCTCTAGTTGAGGCGCGCGAGCTCAGTAGTTGTGGCGTGTGTGGGCTTAGTTGCCCCGCAGCATGTGGGATGTTAGTTCCCCGACCAGGGATCGAACCTGCGTCCCCTGCATTGGAAGGTAGATTCTTTACCACTGGACCACCAGGGAAGTCCCTCATCTACAGATTAAAGCATGACCTACTGCATTATTTCTGCTTCCCATCTCTACCTTTTCCTGACCAGCACAGAGAGTTTTTTCTCTTCATTCATTCCAGTGAAGAGGAAATTTAAGTTCTCCTATGTAGGCCACAAATAGTCACCATTTAGTGCTGAAGTCCTTTTATGGATGTTAAGATAACCAGCCCTTACAAGGCAAAGCCAGGTATTTTCTTAGGAATAAATTTTGGTCCATTTTAGCACATTAAAAGAGGGGGAAAACAAATTGATCAAATCTCATCTTGTCTAATCTCAAACATTGTTTCTCAGAGTGTGGTCCACAGTCTACCTGCATCAGAGTCAGAATCACCTGGTAATGTTTCTTTAAAGTCTAGATTCCTGGCTTCTTATCTACTGAATCAAAATCTTGTTTGTGTGTGTGTATGTATTTTGTAAGAGTCTTTATTTATGAAAAGCACCAAAGTGATTCTGATGTATTCTAAGCCAGCTGTCATGGTTTTATAACTAGTTGAATCAGCTTAAGTTTAGTTAGTGTGCCTATAGCTATATTCAAGACCTGCTAGGGACTTCCCTGGTGGCACAGTGGTTAAGAATCCACCTGCCAATATACAGGACACGGGTTTGATCCCTGGTCTGTGAAGATCCCACATGCTGCGGAGCAACTAAGCCCATGCACCACAACTACTGAGCCTGCGCTCTAGAGCCCGTGAGCCACAACTACTGAGCCCGTGTGCCACAACTACTGAAACTCACGCGCCTAGAGCCCATGCTCCGCAACAAGAGAAGCCACCGCGATGAGAAGCCCGCACACTGCAACGAAGAGTAGCCCCCACTCGCCACAACTAGAGAAAGCCGCGTGCAGCAACGAAGACCCAACACAGCCAAAAATAAATAAACAAACAAACAAATAAATAAATAAAATAAGAAGAATTCCTCCTGACAACAAGTAGATAGCAAGACTATCTATTAATGCCACTCAAAGCAATAAAATTATCTTTTTTTAAAAAATAAGACCTAATAGACAATTTGAATAGACCTATAATCTTAAAGTACTTGAATCAATAATTAATAACCTTCCAAAACAGAAAGCACCAGATCCAGATGGGTTCACTGGGAAATTCCACCAAACGTTTAAGGGAAAATTCTACCAATACTCTACCATCTCTTTCAGAAGATAGAAGCCAAGGGAATACTTCCTAACTCACTCTATGAGCATTATCCTTACACCAGAACCAGATAACGACATTACAAGAAAAGAAAACAAAGTGCAGACCAATATCTCTTGTGACGTAGTTGCAAAAATCCTCCATAAAATATTAGCAAATTGAATCCAACAGTGTATGAAAAGAATTATATACTATGTGGGATTATACATCCAAAATTTTACACAACGTGGCATATATTTCACATAGGCAAGGCTGGTTCAATATTTGAACTAAATTATTGTAATCAGTCACATCAACAGGCTAAACAAGAAAAATCACATGATCATATCAAAAGATGATAAAAAGCATTTGATAAAATGCAATACTCATTCATGGTAAAAACTCATCAATCCAGGAACAGAGGAAAACTCCCTCAACTTGATAAAGAACATCTACAAAAAGCCTACAGTCAACAGCATACTTAATGGTGAGAAGCTAGACGCTTTGTCACCAAGATCAGGAACAAGGCAATAATGCTGTCTCTCAACACTCTTTTTCAGTTATCGCACTGGGAGTCCTAGCAATGCAATAAGACAAGAAGTTATGGCAATTGGGAAGGAAGAAATAAAACTGTTTTGGGTTGCAGATGACATGCTTGTCTATGTAGAAAATCCAGACAAATCAACAACAACAACAATAACAACAACAAAATGGGAAAAGAATTTGAAAATGAATAGATACATGTGTATGTATAACTGAATCACTTTGCTGTACACCTGAAGCTAACACAACATTGTTAATCAACTATACTCTAATATAAAATAAAAATTAAAAAAAACAATAACAACAACAAAAACTCCTGGAACTAATAAATGATATAGCAAGGTTGCAGGATACAAAGTTAATAAGCAAAAGTCAACAACTTTCCTATATACTAGCAATGAACAAGTGGAATTTGATATTAAAAATACAATACCCTTTACATTAGATCCTTCAAAGTGAAATACTTAGGTATAAATCTAACAAAATATGAACAAGATCTGTATGATGAAAGCTACAAAACTCTGATGAAAGAAATCTAAGAATAACTAACTAAATACAGAGATATTCCATATTCATGGGTAGGAAGATTCCATATTGTCAAGATGTCAGTTCTTCCCAACTTGATCTATAGATTCAGTGCAATCCCAATAAAAAAGTCAGCAAGTTATTTTATGGATTTTGACAAACTGATCCTAAAGTTTATATGGAGAGGCAAAAAAACCTGGTATAGCCAACATAGTATTGAAGGAGAGGAACAAAGTTGGAGGACTGAGACCACCTGACTTCAAGACTTACTATAAAGCTACAGTAAGCAAGACAGTATGATATGGGTGCAAGAATAGGCAAATAGATCATGGAACAGAATAAAGCCCAGAAAAAGACACACATAAATATAGTCCACTGATTTCTGACAAAGGAGCAAAGGCAATGCAAATGGCATAAAGATAGTCTTCAACAAATGGTGCTAGAACAAATGGACAGCCACAGGGAGGACCAAAAAAAAAAAAAGAATCTAAGCACAAACCTTACCCCCTTCACAAAAATTAAAGTGGATCATAGACCTAAATGGAAAATGCAAAGCTATAAAGCTCCAAGAAAATAACGTAGGAGGAAATCTAGGTGATCTTGGACATGGTGATGACTTTTAGATACAACACCAAAGACAGGACCCATGAAAGAAATTATTGATAGGCTAGGCTTCATTAAAATTAAAAGCTTCTGGTCTGTGAGAGACAATGTCAAGGGAATAAGGAGACAAGCCACAGACTGGGAGAAAATATCTACCAAACACATATCTGATAAAGGACTGTTATCCAAAATATACAAAGAACTCTTAAAACTCAACACTAAGAAAACAAACAACCCCATTAGAAAATGCCAAACACTTGAACACATACCTCACCAAAGAAGATATATAGATGGCAAATAAGCATATGAAAAGATGCTTCACAACATGTCATTATGGAATTGCAAATTAAAACAGGAATAAGATGCCACTACACACCTATCAAAAAGGCAAAACTCTAAAACACTGACAGGGACTTCCTTGGTGGTGCAGTGGTTAAGAATCAGACTGCCAATGCAGGGGGCATGGGTTCGAGCCCTAGTCTGCGAAGATCCCACATGCCACGGAGCAACTAAGCCCGTGAGCCACAACTACTGAGCCTGCACGCCTGGAGCCCGTGCTCCACAACAGGAGAAGCCACCGCAATGAGAAGCTCACGCACCGCAATGAAGAGTAGCCCCCGCTCGCCGCCGCAACTAGAGAAAGCCCACGCACAGCAGCGAAGACCCAACGCGGCCAAAAATTTTTTAAATAAATAAATAAATTTATTTTAAAAAATTCTTTAAAAAAAACAAACACTGACAACATCAAGTGCTGTCCAAGAACTTTTCATTGCTGGTGGGAATTCAAATTGGTACAGCTACTTTGGAAGACAGTTTCACAGTTTCTTACAAAACCAAACATACACTTAGCACGGGATCTAGCAATCACGTTCCTCAGGATTTACCCAAATGAGTTGAAAACTTAGGTCCTCACCAAAACCTGAACACAGATGTTCAAGCAGCTCTAGTCATAACTGCCAGAACTTGGAAGCAACCAACATGTCCTTCAGGAGGTGAATGGATAAATAAACTGTGGTACATCCAGACAATGGAATATTATTCAGTGTCAAAAAGAAATGAGCTATCAAGCCGTGAAAAGACATGGAGGAAACAAATGCATGTTACTAAGTGAAAGAAGCCACTCTGGAAAGGCCACATACTGTATGCTTCCAACTACGTGACCTTCAGGGAAAGGCAGAAGTATGCAGACAGTAAAAAGTCCGTGGTTGCCAGGGGCGACAGGACAGAGGAATGTGGAGCACAGAGGATTTTTAGGGCAGTGCAACTCTTCTGTTGACACCACAGTGGTGGATACCTTTGTCCAAGTCCATAGATGCAATAGAATGTACACCACCAAGCGTAAACCCTAATGTAAACTATGGACTTGGGTGATAATGATATGTCAGTGTCTGTTCATCAGTTGTAAGAAATGTTCCACTCTGGAGCATTATGTTGATTTGGGAGAGGCTGTGCTTATAGAGGGTAAATGGTATATGGGAACTCTGTACTCTCTTCTGTCTTGCTGTGAACCTAAAACTGCTCCAAAAATTAAAGTCTATTTAAAAGGAAAAAGAAAACATACAAGTATTTAATGAAGAGGCATGTATGTGTAAACAACACCACCAAAACCAGTGTGACACAGAAATTATTCACTTACTGCCAGGCTTTATTTAGATCCCAGTTCTACTGCATCCTAATCTGTCACCTTGGCCAAGTTCCTGCTTCCTCATCTGTCACAAAGGAGACCCCTATCTCCTAGGTTGCTGAGAGGACAAAACGAGTTACACCATGTTAGGTGTTTAGAAAAGTGTCTGGTAGTTAGTAAGTATACAGTAAATGTTAGCTATTATTATTAATATTAAGCAACACAACATTTTATAAATGTATCATGCCAGGAGATGTCATGTCTGTCTGTTGGAAAAAAAAGGTACACATTTTCTTAATATAAGTATATGCCCTAAAATATGGTAGAAAATAGCATAATATGAGAAAATATGATCCATAGACCAGATAGTCTCTTTTGATATTCTTAATTAAAAGCAGCTATTTGGTGACACTGTTATAATTTTAAGCAGAGCGATCATTAAAATATGCAGAAATATCGTATGTAAGTATGAGATTCAGGTTGAGGAGGTGCACGATTATGAAAATTGAGGGAGATAAAGATTATTGGATAACATGAGTCAAAGTGAGATTTTGCAAATAAAATGTCAAATATCATGTTAGTCCAGAGATTCTTGAAGTGGGTTGTTAGGCAGGACATATCTGCCACAGGAATTGTTTTTTTTTTTTTTTTAATTGAGTAATGTATTTCGTACAACCAATGTTAAACTACATTAAGACTCTAGGACTTCCCTGGTGGTGCAGTGGTTAAGAATCCGCCTGCTAATTCAGGGGACACGGGTTCGAGCCCTGGTCCAGGAAGATCCCACATGCCGCGGAGCAACTAAGCCCGTGCGCCACAACTACTGAGCCTGCGCTCTAGAGCCCACGAGCCACAACTACTGAGCCCGCGTGCCACAACTACTGAAGCCTGCACACCTAGAGCCTGTGCTCTGCAACAAGAGAAGCCACTGCAATGAGAAGCCCACACACCACAACAAAGAGTAGCCTCCGCTTACCGCAACAAAGACCACGTGCAACAACAAAGACCCAACACAGCCAAAAATAAATAAATAAATAATATATTAAAAAAAAAAAAAGACTCTATTCTTTTGATTTTTTAGTCTCTTCTGATATTTATATTCTAGGAATTCAGAAGATACAGAAAAGGAAACGAGGGGCAGCAAGAAAGCTACAGTGGACAGGGCAGAGTGATTAGATGGTCTCGTCCAGTGGTTCTTGTGTCCTGATGTGTCAGAGTCACCTGGAAGCTACTGAGAAACACAAGGGCCCAGGTTCACTGAGACAGGAACGGGTCTGGGTCTTCGTATTTTTACCAGATGTCCCAGGTGACTGTGGCAGGGACCAAGGTCTGATCTGGACTGCCTGTCTAACCAATCTCTTCCTTACTGCTCGAGGCCCAGGAAGGAACAGCGTGGGCATCAGCTGAGAGCCCGCCAGAAATGCAGCGTCTTGCGCCCCATCTCAGATCTACAGAGTCAGAAGCTGCATTTTTATCCAGATCCTCGGGTGGTTCCATGTGCACATTAAGGGTGGGGCAGCCTTGGATTTCAGCCTGTCTGCAGGTTAGAATCCGATTTAATTGTGTGGGGTTGGCCTGGACTTTGGAGTTTTTAAAAGCTCCCCAGGCTATTTAAATTTCAGCCATGTTTGAAAAGAGATCATAGTAGCCAAAATCACAGCATGAATATAGGTGCAGTAGTATCATGTTTAGCTCAAAGGGTCTTTTTTTTTTTTTTTTAATAAATTTATTTATTTATTTATGGCTGTGTTGGGTCTTCGTTGCTGCACGCAGGCTTTCTCTAGTTGCGGCAAGCGGGGGCTACTCTTCGTTGTGGCGCACGGGCTTCTCATTGCTGTGGCTTCTCTTTGTTGCGGAGCGCGGGCTCTAGGCGTGCGGGCTTCAGTAGCTGTGGCTCGGTGGCTTTAGAGCGCAGGCTCAGTAGTTGTGGCTTGTGGGCTCTAGAGCGCAGGCTCAGTAGTTGTGGCGCACAGGCTTAGTTGCTCCACAGCGTGTGGGATCTTCCCGGACCAGGGCTCGAACCCGTGTCCCCTGCATTGGCAGGCAGATTCTTAACCACTGTGCCACCAGGGAAGTCCCGCTCAAAGGGTCTTTAACAACTGCAGTATTCTGTGGGCTGCCCCCAACATGGTACTAATGGGACAATATCCATTAATGCCCCTCAACAATTTAGAGAGATTATATTTGTAGAATTATTTGTTTGAATAGTTTAGTAACATAAAACTCTCCTTAGTTTCTCTTTTCTCTTTTCTCTTTCACTTCCACCCAGATTCCTTACCCTAGGAGAGTAGGTTTCCATTCAAATATATCTTTTTTTCTTTAAGATTTTTTTTTTGATATGGACCACTTTTTAAAAGTCTTTATTGAATTTGTTACAATATTGTTTCTGTTTTATGTTTTGGGGGTTTTTTTGGCCGTGAGGCATGTGGGATCTTAGCTCCCCGACCAGGGGACGGACCCGCACCCCCTGCATTGGAAGGTGAAGTCTTAACCACGGGACAGCCAGGGAAGTCCCCTTTTCAACTATATATTTAATAAAACTGTTTGGTGTTTAGCAAAGTATCAGTAAAATTAGACTCCGTTCATAACCATTGAAAACACTGAGGGTGATACAGAAGACTGTACTGCAGCTTATTCAGGGACTGCAGAGGTGAGGCCAGAATGGGGGATGGATTTGAGGAGGAGGTAAAAAGATGAAAGAACTGAAGGAAAGACCAGAGAGAGTAAATACTTGCTTGTTCTTTTTGGTTTTGTAAACTCTTAATGACAACTGGATTCTAGCCACTGGATTCAATGACCCAAAGCTGCATCCAGCCGACAACCATGGCTTGTTTACAAAGAAAGTCATAGTTAACAAATTGTGGGATGATTTCTTCAAAGTGGTTTAATTAGAGTGTTCCAATATTGAGGCTCCAAAATGACATGACAGCTACACCCGAGGAGCTAGGTTTTCTTTAAACCTCATAAAGAAAAAGCGCAGCTGAATGTTATTGATGGTATCAAAATAAAATTTTGATCCCAGTGGCACAAGGTTAATCTTTATAGATTACCCAGAGATACTTACTTTCTGTTTTTGCACCAGAAAGTCTTAAAGCAGCAGCCAGACCAAAGGTGTTTCTGTTCCTGAAAAGAGAAGATAACCCTCTAAATATAATGACATACTTCCTTTTAATCACTTTGCAGAGCTTCTATTTTTCTCTAGTTTTCTTCTCTTCAAGTAGGAAAGAATTTTGTTTGCTTCGGAAAGAGCCAACATACTCTACCTAGAAAGAACTCAGGCAAGGCAGTCCCCGACTGCAAGAATAACAGGTACGGGATATTGGTTATATTTGCTTAGTGTACCATTTGGGTGCAAAGGATGACTTTACTATAGACGTTCAGTAATCAACAGTGTGGGCATAAAGTTGCTCACCGCCAGTGGCCACATGTGTCTCTGTGTATGTAATAGTTTTGTACATCTTCAGCGCATTTCAGGTTCTGGAGCAGCTGGCCTCATTTGGCACAGTAAGAAAACTCCATTTTATTTTATTTGTTCTGTTGCCTACAATAAAGGGGGTAGTTGACAGTATTTTGAAGGAATAGAGGACTTTGGTTGCTTTTGGTGAAAAGAGGTTGGTTATTCTCTCCATCATAGAATGATTAGTTGCATGGTTTTGGAGGATTAGGATGCTGATAGGAGTATTTGATTTCATAATTTTAAGAATAGTTGGTTCTGTATGGAAATAGACTTGAAATCCAGGTCCTTGGCTGCTGCAGTATTTGTCAGTGAAATACAAAATATGTTTGTGATTCCACAGAACAGGAAGGCCAGGCTGGCCTGAACAGTGCTACTCAGCTTCCTAAGAGTGCTGCCAATTCTTTGCTTTGGCTTTGCTTTCCTAAAGCTGTTTCCCCCTCGGCCAGGAGCTGTTCACCCTTTCCCGAAGCACGTCTACCAGCTGGGACGCATTAGGAAATGGCCAAACAATTCCTTTAGTTCTGTTTCCTTCAACTTCCACTGGCAGAGAACTTGACAGCCTGTCCTCTTTCCTGAAGCACAATCACCAAAGCTGTTTGTGTCTCAGGCTCTTCTCTACAAAATGGTTGAAAAGTCTTCCAAAGACTCCAGCAGACTGCAACATACCAGCTTATCTTTGTGCGCATTATCCCTCAAGATATGGGCTGCTTGACTCTCTCTCAGTTTATTGGAAAGGTCAGGATTCTAGTCTTAAAAATACATAAGCATTAAACCCCTCGGGCATGTGCTTCAATTACATTTTCAGCTGCAAAAATTCTTTTCTGTCTTGGAAAAGTAGGGGTCTAAACTTTTTTCACACTACCTTCTGATATACACACTGATTCCAACTCACTTGGTGTAAAAAAAAAAAAAAGAAAATATGAAAATATAAACAACCCACAGATGCATACTTCATTCTGAAAATTTACTCTCTTCCTTCACTTTCACCAACGTACTTTTATCTTCCCTTTCAATGTGGTAACCTGTCCCATCACTTCTTCCTTTACAGTGCTTAAGACATGTATGTCTTTCTAAAACCTGTGAACTTAGTTTAGCTTACCGTTTATTCCTTTATATCTGGACTGTTTTCTAACTACTGTATTCTCTGGCAACAGTGCTCACTTCTTTAGTCTAACTTAAACCATCCTACACCTTGTCCCTAGTATAATCTTTATTCTAGAGCCACCAAGCTCTTTCATCTATCCTTACTGTTGAAAACCCATTCATTCTTCTCCCTATGGAAAGAATCAGGTCCAAACTCCTGAGCCTGGGAAAAACAGCCGTCACAGCCTGGAGCTAAGAGGCCTTTCCCCACTCTTCCTTTGTAAACAGCTGGGCTGCAGTGTGAGAGGATCAACGCGCATCTGAAAATCATCTCTGTTATTTTCTCACTTCCATCCCTTTGGCACAGTCTTCTTCTGTCTGCTTCTCAGACCTTTCCCCATTCTTACATCTTCAAACCTAATATATTTTTCAAGGCCAAGGTTTTTAAAGACCAGCCTCCTCCATAAAGGCTTTTTGACCCCTGTAGCCTGCAGCAGTCTCCTACTTTGAGCTCTTAACACTTATTCTCACTTCCATTTATTTGGCAACTTATCAGTTACTGCCTCTTGTATGTCTTCAAAATCACTGTCTCCTATTATGATTTAACTTTGGGGTGTTTATATCTTATCCCCTCAACTAAATCATTAACGCCTTCATTCACTTATTAATGTTAACCGGGTTGACTGAGTGCCAGGTACTGTGCTAGTTATGGGGAGAAAGTCTGTTTTCTCCTTCCAGTGCAGTTCTCAAAGCAGAATTTTTTTTAACGTGTGACAAGTAGGTTTCAGGCATGATGCTCTAGCAGAGACTTCTGCTACACTCCTTGGCGTCCAGTGGAGAAATCTGTCAAAGGTACTGAAGTATATTAAAAGGATAATTTGTATTAACTCTTCCTGGGTCTTCAACACTATGGAGTTCCCAATTATTGCATGAGTTCAGTTGGACTCCCTACCCTCTGGTGCTTTTATAAAAATCGTATTTTAACATCACCATTAGAAGCAGATTCTGTAAGATGTGTGATATGGTTAACTATTAAGTGGTATAAACAGGGCTGGATCCTAGGCTCCTTTTTAACTGAAATCTTAGTGATAGGAAACTGTGGTCAGTTCGAAAAAATACCCTTCTTCCACTGAGACTAGGAGACAACCTGCTATGGGCTGCTATGGGCTGATGAGATATACTAAATTTGAGCTTTTTTGATCCTCTCAAGGGAGGTTTTGGGGGGCTGAAAAGCCTATTCAGAAGTTTACTTGAATTTTAGAAATTAATATTTGGTGATCAAAGTTATAAATTCAAGGCTCTAGTTTTCCTTAAGTCTGTAAATTCAGTTTACTGAGGGCTATTGCTCTATTTATAAGTCTAACAAATTTTATTATTCACTTCTAAGAGCTCTTTCAGTAATGTTTGGTCTAATTTATAAACTTATTTAACTTAACACTTCCAAACACTTTGTATGTGGAAGAAGAACATTCAGTTTCCCTAGTGTGTTGGGGGACCCCTAGACTACCCCGACCTTCAGATTCACCGGAAGGATTTACAGACCTCAGTGTGTAGGTCTCCTCATAGCTAAGATTTATTATAGCAACATAGGAAGGATACACAGGCAGATCGTAAGGGAAAGACAAAGGCAGAGTCTGGAAGACTCCATCTGTAAGCTTCCTTAGGCTCTTTCGCTCTCACAAGGGGTCACACAGAACATGCTCTTCCCCCAGCAGTGGAAACTCAACAACATGTGTGCAGTATATTTTTTTTAATTTAGTTTTTATTTTATATTGGAGTATAGTTGATTTACAATGTTGTGTTAGTTTCAGGTGTACAACAGAGTGATTCAGTTACTCATATACATATATCCACTCTTTATCAAATTTTTTTCCCATATAGGTTAGTACAGAGTATTGAGTAGAGTTCCCTGTGCTCTACAGTAGGTCCTTGTTGACGTGTGCAGTATTTTGGCCTGGGGAAGCCACTCGAGACTTAGAGCCCAAGGTTTTTATTGGGTGCTGAGTATGTAGACACGCTCTGCCTAGCATGCACCAAAATTCCAGACTGCCAAAATGTGAGCAGGCATTCAGCATAAACCGTATTGTTTGCACAAGCAGTCTAGGCAAAGGGAACCATCCCTATCAGTCAACTATTGCATAGGAACGCTCCGTGACTCAACTTCCAGAGGCCAACCAAGGGCCAATCTCCAGAGCAGACGTTTCTAAGGATAGCAGTCTCAGACCTGCTGTGTGAACTCTTTTCTGCACGCTTAGGTACTCCTATTTTCTAATTTAAACAAAATAAGCTTTCCCAATTGCTCAAATAATGCATGTGAGGCAAATAATTGAAATTATAATTATGGTAAACCCTAGTTCTTTTAATTTTATTTATTTATTTCAATTTTTTGAATATTTATTTATTTATTTTGGCCATGCCGAGTCTTGTGGCACACGGGATCTTCATTGCGGTGTGCGGGATCTTTAGCTGTGGCATGCGGGGTCTTTAGTTGCGGCATGTGGACTTCTTAGTTGCGGCATGTGGACTCTTAGTTGCAGCATGCGGGATCTTTAGTTGTAGCATGCGGACTTCTTAGTTGCAGCATGTGGGCTCTTAGTTGCGGCATGCGGGATCTTTAGTTGCAGCATGCGGACTCTTAGTTGCAGCATGCATGTGGGATCTAGTTCCCCAACCAGGGATTGTACCCAGGCCCCCTGCGTTGGGAGCACAGAGTCTTATCCACTGGACCACCAGGGAAGTCCCCAACCCTAGTTCTTTTAAATGTCCTGTTACTTTCTACAAATTTAGTAGGATTTCAACTTTAAATCAAAAGCCTAAATCACTTATTTAATTACACATTTGAAATTGGACTAATGGACCAAATTCTATTAAAGAATGTAAATTTATAAAATAGCAAATAGATAAAAATTCTTTAATATCAAAGTATTAACATGTATTTGATTATCTTAAACATTTCTAGGATTAATTTCAGTTCTTCCTAGAATGAAAAATGCTTTAACACTAAGGAAGCTATGTCACCCCTAACACTGCTGGCAGCTATCTTAGCTGGTAAGGTAGCGTGACCTAGAACTGGAGATTTCTGCTCTTAGCTGGTAAGGTAGCGTGACCTGGAACTGGAGATTTCTGCTCTTAGCTGGTAAGGTAGCGTGACCTGGAACTGGAGATTTCTGCTCTTATCTGGTAAGGTAGCGTGACCTGGAACTGGAGATTTCTGCTCTTAGCTGGTAAGATAGCGTGACCTGGAACTGGAGATTTCTGCTCTTAGCTGGTAAGGTAGCGTGACCTGGAACTGGAGATTTCTGCTCTTAGCTGGTAAGGTAGCGTGACCTGGAACTGGAGATTTCTGCTCTTAGCTGGTAAGGTAGCGTGACCTGGAACTGGAGATTTCTGCTCTTAGCTGGTAAGGTAGCGTGACCTGGAACTGGAGATTTCTGCTCTTAGCTGGTAAGGTAGCGTGACCTGGAACTGGAGATTTCTGCTCTTAGCTGGTAAGGTAGCGTGACCTGGAACTGGAGATTTCTGCTCTTAGCTGGTAAGGTAGCGTGACCTGGAACTGGAGATTTCTGCTCTTAGCTGGTAAGGTAGCGTGACCTGGAACTGGAGATTTCTGCTCTTAGCTGGTAAGGTAGCGTGACCTAGAACTGGAGATTTCTGCAGAGGTTGAGTTCTTGCCCTGACCTTGAATTGTGGTTGATTAGGTAATTTCAAGGTGAGTTATTGTGATATCCCTGCATTTAGGTTACATATTAGCTAATTCTTCTGATTGCTGACTGAAGTCTGCAATTTACGCTAGTTTAAACATTGACAGGACGATGCTTTTTTTTTTTTTAATTGTGGCAGAGGGACCTTAATCTAATTGTTTATTTTGGTCTAAATTTAAAGCTTTTTGGACTTAATGAAATTCTTCATTCTTTCATATTCTTGCTATCTTTTAGGACCATACATTTTTAGAATATTTATTATTCTAAATATTATTAGATTATTAATATTATTATATTATTAGAATACTGGATATGCATTTATGGTTTTATCTGTGTGATCACAACTTTCAAAGTAATTTTTCCCCTTAAAGTTGTTTTTTTTTTTAATAGATTTTTTTAAAGAGCAGTTTTAGGTTTATAGCAAAATTGAGTGGAAGGTACAGAGATTTTCCGTTATGTCCTCTGCTCACTACCCCGAACACACTCTCCTGCATTAGTGATTTTCCCCATCAGAGTGGTGCATTTGTTCCAGTCAGTGAACCCACACTGACACATCATCACCCCAAGTCCATAGTTCACATTAGGGTTTACTCTTGGTGGTGTACATTCTATGCATCTGTGGACTTGGACAAAGGTATCCACCACTGTGGTGTCACACAGAAGAGTTGCACTGCCCTAAAAATCCTCTGTGCTCCACATTCCTCCGTCCTGTCGCCCCTGGCAACCATGGACTTTTTACTGTCTGCATACTTCTGCCTTTCCCTGAAGGTCACGTAGTTGGAAGCATACAGTATGTGGCCTTTCCAGAGTGGCTTCTTTCACTTAGTAACATGCGTTTGTTTCCTCCATGTCTTTTCACGGCTTGATAGCTCATTTCTTTTTGACACTGAATAATATTCCATTGTCTGGATGTACCACAGTTTATTTATTCATTCACCTACTGGAGGACATCTTGGTTGCTTCCAAGTTCTGGCAGTTATGACTAGAGCTGCTTGAACATCTGTGTTCAGGTTTTGGTGAGGACCTAAGTTTTCAACTCATTTGGGTAAATCCTGAGGAACGTGATTGCTAGATCCCATGGTAAGTATATGTTTAGTTTTGTAAGAAACTGTGAAACTGTCTTCCAAAGTAGCTGTACCAATTTGAATTCCCACCCGCAATGAATGAAAGTTCTTGGACAGCATTTGATGTTGTCAGTGTTTTAGAGTTTGGAATTTTTTTTTTTTTTTTGGTTGCGCCGCGCAGCGTGCAGGATCTTAGTTCCCCGACCAGGGATTGAACCCGGGCCCTGACAGTGAATGGGCAGAGTCCTAACCACTGGACCACCAGGGAATTCCCTAGAGTTTGGCCTTTTTAACAGGTGTGTAGTGGTACCTCATTCTTGTTTTAATTTGCAGTTCCATAATAACATGATGTGGAACATCTTTTCATATGCTTATTTGCCATCTGTATATCTTCTTTGGTGAGGTATTTGTTCAGGTGTTTGGCCCATTTTGTAATGGAGTCATTTGTCCTCTTAGTATTGAGTTTTAGGAGTTCTTTGTATATTTTGTATAATAATCCTTTATCAGATATGTTTTTTGTAGGTATTTTCTTCCAGTATGTGCCTTGGTTCTTCATTGATTTTCTCTATTGATTTCCTGTTTTCAACTTCATTATTTCTGCTCTAATTTTACTTTTTCTTTTCTTTTCTTTCTTCTTTTTTTGGCCACTCTGTGGCACATGGGATCTTAGTTCCCTGACCAGGGATCGAACCTGGGCCCCCTGCATTGCTTAACCACTGGACGGCCAGAGAAGTCCCGAATTTTACTTTTTCCTTTTCTCTGCTTTGTATTTAATTTTCTCTTCTTTTTCTAGTTTCCTAAGGTTGAAACTCAGATGACCCATTTTAGATCTTTCCTCCTTGTTAAAATTAATACATTCAATGCTATAAATTCTCCTCTAAGCTCTGCTTTTGCTGCATTCCACAAGTTTTGATAAGTTGTATTTTCATTTTCATTTAGTTCAAAACCTTTTTAATTTCTCTTGAGATTTCTTCTTTACCTATATGTTATTTAAAACGTATTGTTTAATACAAACAGAAGAAGAACAAGACTCATTGATACAGAGAAGAAACAGGTGGTTGCCAGAGGAAAGGGTGCTGGATGGTGAGAAATTGGTGAAGGGGATTAAGAGGTACAAACTTCCAGTCATAAAATGAATAAACCATGGGGATGTAATATACAGCATAAAGAATATGGTCAATAATATTGTAATAACTTCGAAAGGGGACAGATGGTTACTAGACTTATTGTGGTCATCATTTCATAATGTATGCAAATGTCAAATCACCATGTAGTACACCTGAAACGAACATAATATTGCATGCCAACTATATTTTAATTAAACTAAATAAAATAAGACTGCGTTGTTTAATTTCCAAATATTTTCAGATTTTGTAGCTGTCTTTCTGTTATTGACTTCTAGTTTAAATTCATTGTGGTCTGAGTGCAGGCATTGTATGATTTCTATTCTTTTAAAATGATTAAAGTGTGTTTTATGACCCAGAATGTGATCTGTCTTGGTGAGTGTTCCACGTAAGCTTGAGAAGAATGTGTGATCTGCTATTTCTGGAGGAAGTAGTCTCTAGACGTCGATTATATCCAGTCGATTGATGGTGCTGTTGCATCCAACTATGATCTTCCTCAATTTTTGCCTGCTGGAAATGTCCATTCTGACAGAGGCGTATTAAAGTCTTCAACTACAGTTGTGGTTTTATCTGTTTCTCCTTGCAGTTCTATCAGCTTTGCTTCATGTGTTTTGATGCTCTGTTGTTAGGTACATACGCCTTAAAGATTGTTATGACTTCTTGGAGAACTGACCCCGTTATCATTATGGAGTGTCACGTTTTATCCCTGATAATTTTCCTTGCTTTGAAGTCAGCTCTGTCTGAAATTAATATAGGTACTCCTACTTTCCTTTGATTAGTGTTAGCATGGTATATCTTTCTTTATCCATTTATTTTTAAATATATATGCATCTAAAAAAAAAATATATATATATATATATGCATCTGTATATTTAAAGTGGGTTTTTTTTAGGCAACATGTAGTTGAATCTTGTTTGATACATTTTGACTATTTCCGTCTTTTAATTGTTGTGTTTAGACCATTGATGTTTGAAGCGATTATTAATATATTTTGATTAATATATACCATGTTTATTATTGTTTTCTATTCATTACTCTTGTTCTTTGTTACTGTTTTCGTCTTCCGCTCTTTTTCTGCAATTTGTGGTCTTAATTGAGTATTTTATATGATTCCATTTTCTCTCCTTTCTTAGCATATCAATTACAGTCTTTTTAAAACTTTTTTTAGTGGTTGCCCTCAAATTTGCCATATACATTGCAATATACAACTAATCCTAGTTCACTTTCAGATAACATTGTACCACTTCTTGGGTTGTGTAAGTACCTTATAATAACAAAATATTCCTGATTCCTCCCTCCCATCCCTTGTATCACTGTTGATATTCTGTTACCTGTTAGACTATTAAGAATAAGAAATACAAAATGTTTTTTTGTTTTTTTTTCACATCTTTATTGGAGCATAATTGCTTTACAATGGTGTGTTAGTTTCTGCTGTATAACAAAGTGAAGCCACTATACATATACATATATCCCCGTATCTCCTCCCTCTTGTGTCTCCCTCCCACCCTCCCTATCCCACCCCTCTAGGTGGTCACAAAGCACCGAGCTGATCTCCCTGTGCTATGTGCTGCTTCCCACTAGCTATCGATTTTACATTTGGTAGTGTATATACATCAATGCTACTCTCTTGCTTCATCCCAGCTTCCCCTCCCCCTCCGTGCCCTCAAGTCTGTTCTCTACATCTGCGTCTTTATTCCTGCCCTGCCACTAGGTTCATCAGTACCTCTTTTTAAAATTCCATATATATACGTTAGCATACGGTATTTTTCTCTCTCTTTTTTTTTTTTGATAAAAGGTTTTTATTTACCTTCACTTATTCTTTCTCTAATGTTCTTTCTTTATGTAGGTCCAAGTTTCTGACCTATATCAATTTCCTTCTCTCTAAAGAACTTCTTTTTAACATTTCCTGCAAGGCAGATGTACTGGCCACAAATTCCCTCAGTGTTTGTCTAAGAAAGTCTTTATTTCTTCTTCGTTTTTGAAGGATAATTTTGCAGGGTACAGAATTCTAGGTTGGTTTTTTTTCTCTGTCAACACTGTAAATATTTTCCTGTACCTTCTTCTGGTTTACATGGTTTCTGAGGAGCAGTAGAAAGTAGTTCTTTGCTTCTCTTTAGATAAGATGCTCTTTTCCTATGGCTTCGTTCAAGATTATTTTCTTTGTCTTTGATTTTCTGCAGTTGGAATATGATATGCCTAGGTGTAGTTTATTTGGCATTCATCCTGCCTGGTGTTCTCTGAGCTTCCTGCGATTTTGTGATGTTATGGACTGAATGTTTGTGTCCCCCCCCAAAATTCATATGTTGCAATCCTAACCCACTTGTGATGGTATTAAGAGGTGGGGGGGGGGGTCTTTGAGAAGTAATTAGGTCATGAGGGTGGAGCCTTCCTAAGTGGGATTAGTGCTCTTATAACAAGAGCTATGAGAGCTTGCTCTCACTCTCTTGACCGTCTGCCATGGGAGGATACAGCAAGAAGACGTCCACCTACAAACCAGGACACAGTTTTTCATTGGAACCGAATCTCCTGGCACCTTGATCTTGTACTTCTCAGCCTCCAGAACTGTGAAAAATAAATGTTTGTTTAATTATGTCATCCAGTCTATAGTAACTTGTTATAGCAGCCCAAGCTGACTAAGACATGTGGTTTGGTGTCTGATCTTAATATGGGGGAAATTCTCAGTCATTATTGCTTCAAATATTGCTCCTGTTCCTTTCCCTCTTCTCCTTTTGATGTTCCCATTATGTGTATGTTGCAACTTTTATAGTTGTGCCACAGCTCCTGGATATCCTGTACCCTTTTTTTCAGTCTTTTCTCTTTGCTTTTAGTTTCTATTGACATATCCTCAGGCTCAGAGATTCTTCCTCAGTGTGTCAGTCTACTAATAAACCCATGAAAGGCACTCTTTATTTCTATTATAGTGTTTTTGTTCTCTAACATTTCTTTTTGATTCTTAAAATGTCTGTCTCTGTTTACATTGCACATCTGTTCTTGCATCTTGTCTACTTTTCCCATTAGAGCCTTTAGCATATTAGTCATAGTTGTTTTAAATTCATGGTCTGATAATTCCAGCATCCCTGCCATATCTGAGTCTGGTTCTGATGCTTGCTCTGTCTCTTTAAACTGTTTTATTTTACCTTCTTTATACCTTGTAATTTTTTGCTGAAAGCCAGGCATGTGCTGAGTAAAAGGAACAATAGCGCTTTAGTGATGTGGTGGTAAGATATGGGGAGGAGCCGCTTTCTATAGTCCTGTGATTAGATCTCCATTGTTAAGTGAGTTTGTGCCCTAGGCTGTGAACTTTGTGCTTCTCAGCCTCTCTTCACACCCGCAACCATAGGTGAGACAGGATGGCTGGAGAGGGTGGAGTTAGGTAGTTGCTTTTCCCCAGGTCAGTTAGGCTCTGGTAACATAATTTCTCTGGAGGGCAGGCTTTGTTAAGAACAGAATGCTCTGGTGTGTTTCAAAATGGTTACTTTTCCTGCAGGAAGCCCAGGGGGATTTTTCTCTGCTCTTTCCTTTGAGAACCTGGCAGAACTCCAGGAGGTAAAACTCACAAAAGAATGGGAACCCCTTGGAATTTTTAACTCCCAGACTTGCCCACTCTGAGCCTCTGGCAGTTCATCATTTACAGTTCAGGTTCTCCTACCCTGGCGCTGGTTCCCACAGAGGTTCTTGTTTGTGGGTTTCTGCTCTAAGTTGTGATTTTCTATATCTGTCCAATTTTAGGGGAAGCAGTTTGCCCCATGGACTCACTTCTCTGACAGATCTAAGAAAAGTTAATGAATGTTCAGTCTCTTCAGCTGTTTTATTTGCTGTTAGGAAAGAGTGATGTCTTCCAAGGTCCTTACATATCTGACTGAAAATTGGGAGTCTGCTTGAATGGTTTTAAATGCCAATTTCTGTCCTCAACAGTGAGGGCAGACACATTTTTTTGTACGTTTCTATGTCTGAATTAGTTGTCAAATGATTAATTGCTCAAGCAGCAAAAATTAGTACTTGGTAGTGTGGGGAAGGGGAAATTTGCCCCCTTAACCCCTCTTGAGTTCTTTTGGCTGGTCTAATAATTGAATTGATACAAGACAAATTAACAGGAAAATAATTTAATTTGTACACACAAAGGTCTCATAGAAATAGGACCCTCCCCCCAAGCAACCAAAGCAGGCTGTTTATATATTATTTTTAGACAAAGAAACAATTATTTGCAAAGATTTAACAAAACAAAGGGGCTTGTTCTTGGGGTAGCGGACTGATGAAGAAGTAACAGAGTTAGTTTATACAGCTTTCTCAGCCTTGGATTCCCTAACTCTGTTGATAAGGGGGCTCTCTATCCTCCTGGTATAGGGAGAGTACCTTCACACGCTAGATTTATTTCCCACTTTCACAGGAAAAGAGAGGAGTCAGAGTGTTAGTTTTCTTTCCTTTTTTTTTAATATTGTTTTTTTTTTCACCAGCTGTTTCTCAAGTAACATTCATTCAAGATAATCAGAATTCCACTGACGCATATTGTGGGCTGTCCTGTGGTTGGGCCCCAATAGTTCCCTCCTCTGAAACTTCCCTGGAAGTTTTACATATTAAAAATTGAGCTGTTCCCTTCCAAAGTCTGTTAGTCTTGACAATAGGTCACTTCAGTTAAACTCATTCAGGAGGTGGTCATGCAGTTGGGGTCCCAAAGTTAGGCCTATGGTGCAAGCAGGTATTTAATAAGAGGCATTTCTATGGAGACAAAAGAAGAACAACGGTTAATAATTGGAGCAAATTATAGATAAGTTTTTGAGTTCTCAGGGTAGCCAGGTGAGAAGATTTCTGGATTTCAGGGTTGAAGCAGCTTTTGTAGTTTGAATGTCTTCGATGATGTCATCAGATGTTCAGGTAAACTTTCTGAGTGGCCCATATAGCAACAGGCATGAGGAAGATTATCTAAACGTGAGTTATTGTGGTAATTTTTCCAAAATTTATTTTAAAACATCTAGCTTCAGTTTGTAGGACTTTAGGAAAAAGGACAGTTTTAGTTCTCAATGATTCTAAGTTAAAAGGGAGGGAGAAAATTAGAAATGCTAGCTTGGGGACTTCCCTGGTGGCGCAGTGGTTAAGAATCCGCCTGCCAATGCAGGGGACACGGGTTCAAGCCCTGGTCCGGGAAGATCCCACATGCCGTGGAGCAACTAAGCCCGTGTGCCACAACTACTGAGCCTGTGCCCTAGAGCCCGCGTGCCACAACTGCTGAGCCCGCGTGCCACAACTACTGAAGCCTGCGTGCCTAGAGCCCATGCTTCGCAGCAAGAGAAGCCACCGCAATGAGAAGCCCACGCACCACAATGAAGAGTAGCCCCCACTCACCCCAACTAGAGAAAGCCTGCTCACAGCAACAAAGACGCAACACAGCCAAAATAAAAAATAAATTAATGTTAGTTTGGAGAGTTGTAGCCAAATATTGGAGGAAACTAGAAAAATTCAGGATTCAGTCCAGTTTTCAGAAAATAACAAAACCTCAAGGGAAATTAATAGCACCAGAATCTAATATCCACAAGTGTGTATTATAGTTCCTACTGAAGCTTATTTTTTCTTTAAAATCTCCCTCATTTTTACCAAAGATAGCCACATTAAGGCTAATTTGTTTGCAAAATAAGTCTAGATTCAACAAACTTGGCCTGGTTATTTACAGAAGTGCAGCAAGAATAGCGGTTGACCATATAGGCTCTTTTAAATCTGCTTCACTGGAACTTTTTATAAGGAATCTCCAGACTGAACTTTTTTTTTTAATCTTTTGGCTGCGCTGCCCAGCATGTGGGATCTTAGTTCCCCAACCAGGGAATTGAACCTGTGCCCCCTGGATTGGGAGCACAGCATCTTAACCACTGGACCGCCAGGGAAGCCCCCTCCAGATTGAACTTTTAACAGCCTCTTGAGGCTAAGAAGCCAAGTCAAACATTTGTCATCAGAACTTGCCTGCAGTACCCATCGATTTGGGTGAATTCCTCTCTTCTTGATTGAGGTCCTTAAAATATCCTGAGGTTCCTGGGCCTGCCAGAAAGTGTGACCTTCCTTACTCACCTGGTAAGGCACTGGGAACCCTGTAAGCAAGGTACCAGGCTGTTTTTCCCAAGGGCTTTGTTGCCTCCGTAGAGTCAATCTTAGTTCCTTAAAGTTGTCTGGTCATAGCTGAGTCTGTATATGTCTCTCTCAAATACGTTCTTCCAGTGAAAACTTTAGTAATATAATCATTTTCCAACTGTATTCTGTTATAAGGAGAACAGATTCTTATTGAACATATGCAAATAACCATATTCCCAAGAAAAGAATATTCACTGAGAGTTTCTGAATTCTGGAGGGATCAGGTAGGGAGGAAAAAGATAAATGTTTCAATTCTGCTTACAAAGGTATAATTTGCCAAATTGCTCTAAGTCATAATTAGCTTGAAAGAGAAGAGAAAAAGGTTTTCTTAAATTTGAAGAAACAAAATGTTAAAAAAATCTGCCATGTTTCAAGTTCTTAAAATCATAAAAAATTATGATCATTTTCCTCATTTCATTCAGTCCTTTGTAATTCTTGTTCTGCTTAATCTTTTGTTAGAAATTTTATGAAGTTATCAGTTTCTCTGTTGTGTAAATTTTTATCCAGTTCAGTGATATAATTTGAAAGTCACCAGAAACTTGTATTCTAGAGTACTTGTTAGTTTCCTGTCCATGAATTTCTCTGAAGGTGAAACACACTTGCAGGAAGTTTTTGTAAAAGCATCTGAATGAAACACTAATTGCCTGTAAATGATAAAAGACTTTAAAATGTCCTTTATTTAAGATCTCATTCATTAGATCTGATTCTATTTCCTTGTCAATAGAATTGACAAGGAAATTTGGTTAGCTCTGTGATATACAACGTTTTAAGATAATAACTAGAATTATGACTGATAACATTACATTAGGACATGTCTAAATTTTAGGAATTTCTTAAAATTTTAGAGCATTTATATTAATAACATTTACCAATACAATATAACCTAAGAAAGTTTAACATCATTTATATGACAATGCTTCCTATGTAATTTAACCTACCCAATTAACCTAATTATTTTAAATCTCTCTTTTATAAGAAGAGAAAACAAATCTTTTCAGGTGTTCCAGGAACTCGGGAAAACTCCAAAGTTATTTCTAGGTCAATAAGACTTCATTTAGAGTTATGATATTTGGGAAGATTGTCAAAAATATCAAAAAGGTCAAATAAGATCATACGTCACTGTGAAACCATACTTAGTTATCCATTTAATCAGAGTGACAATGACTTTTCAAGCAAACACATAAAGTTAAATAGTTGTAAAAGGCCTTAGCTCTTTTAATATTGAAAAGACTCAGTTTTTTTTTTAATTAAGTAATCAGAGACCTGATAAAGACAAAATATAGAATCTATATTTTTCTAGACAGATTACATTAAAGGTAAAGAAAACCTTTGTTTGCAGTTTCTCATTGAAAGTAGACCAATGACCTAAAAAAAGACTCTGTCCTATTTTAAAAATATATTTATTTATTTATGTATTTATTTATTTATTTGGTTGTGCCAGGTCTTAGTTGCAGCATGTGGGATCTAGTTCCCTGACCAGGGATCGAACCTGGGCCCCCTGCATTGGGAGCGCAGATTCTAAGCCACTGGACCACCAGGGAAGTCCCATTTTGTCCTTTTAACAGAGAAAAAAACCAGATTTTAATTTCATACCAGCTTACTTTTTTTTAAAATTTTATTTATTTTTTTGACTGTGTTGGGTCTTAGTTGGGGCACCTGGGCTCTTCATTGTGGCGCGTGGGCTTCTTATTGTGGCGTGCGGGTTTTTTTCCTCTCTCTAGCTGTGGCGTGTGGGCTCCAGGGTGCGTGGGCTCTGTAGTTGTGGCGTGCAGGTTTTTTTTCTCTCTCTAGCTGTGGCGTGCAGGTTCCAGAGTGCGCGGGCTGTGTACTTTGCAGCACGCAGCTTCTCTCGTTGAGGCGTGCGAGCTCAGTAGTTGTGGCGCACGGGCTTAGTTGCCCAGCGGCATGTGGGATCTTAGTTCCCCGGCCAGGGATCGAAACTGCGTCCCCTGCATCGGAAGGTGGATTCTTTACCACTGGACCACCAGAGAAGTCCCCATACCAGCTTACTTTTGATATTAAAATTCATTTACTTAATTAAATTCATTCCAATCTTAGTCCTAACCATACATAAAATTTCAAAGATTCCTTTTTTAAGAAACCTAGAACAACTTTCTATGTCCATTTTAGTTTGTCCCTTGTTTTCTTTCCCATTTAGAAAGACTCAGCTTTGCTTTAGAACAAAATCACATTTTCTCAAAGCCTCCTCTTTAATAAGAGGTCAAACGTAGATAGACTTAAACTTGTTTGGTAATTAATGTTTCAGTATTTTTTCTTATTTGGAAGTGATCTAGACATTCAGTGAATTCTCATCGTTTAATTTAATTCTAAGGGTCTAAGTTACTAAAGAGATTTGGGAAACTGTTTAAGTAGACATAAGACAATCAGCACTAAAACGATTATCTAAAAACTTATCTCATTTACATCCGTTTAATTCATTTGGTTTTAGCAGTCATACTTAGATTACTCATGAAAATTTCATGAGACATTAAAGCAGTCATTTTTTTTTCTGACAGACTTGGCAATAGAGACAACCTGAGCCCATTTGACGAGTAAACCATGTAGAACAAAATTGTTTATCTGCAGTATATTTAATGCTAATAACTCTGAAGAAATAACCTGTATTAATTAAACCAACAAGTTTAAAATTAGCTTTTATTTACCAAAGATTATCCTAGATCACATGAACTTGAAAAAAAAATTGGGGCTTTTATTATATCTCTGAGATTTAGAAACAATTTATAAGGGCTTATTTTTAAGCAAATTATATAGAGCTCTTTAACAAATTATTTTGGTGACATCCACAGGTAGAAAAATACTGTACTGTAACATACACACATAGACATACATTCAGATAGACACAGGCAGAGATCTCATAGTTGTCATTTTAAAACTTTAGTCATGAATCGGGTACAACACAAAACTCACTAGTTTACAGATAACAGTTGGAATAAATTGTTTACTCGTTCTGATGGCTAAAGTCTTTCATTATTTCTGGAGAAGAGTTTTAGGATCTGTATTTGCCCTTGACCATCAGTCTTAAGGAGGTTGAGATTTAGAGTTTGGGCTAAAGAGCCCTTTTAGCAGTTTGTGTTTAAAAAGGCCGCTTTTTTTTTTTTTCTTAAATATTTATTTATTTGGCTGCACCGGGTCTTAGTTGCAACACTTGGGATCTTTCTTTTTTTTTAGTTGCGGCATGCGGGACCTTTTAGTTGTGGCATGTGAACTCTTAGTTGCGGCATGTGGGATCTAGTTCCCTGACCTGGGATCGAACCCGGGCCCCCTGCATTGGGAGCATGGAGTCTTAGCCACTGGACCACTAGGGGAAAAAGGCCTCTTTCCCTCTATTTTTTCTCTTTCATTTCAGTTGGTAGAACTGAATTAATCCAGGCTCAGTCTCAGGCGATTTAGGGCTATGTTTACATTTCAAAGATAAGATTTTAAGGGACAGAGAATGAATATGTAAGTTTTCTCCTAGGAGAAAATAGGAGATGATTCTTATGTGCCAGGAACTGGGCTAAGCACTGAACGCTCACAGAATCTTCAGAGATAAAGATGGTTACACTTTGGTAGATTAGGAATGTTAAATGCCGTTCATCCTGCAGTGCCAGTTCAAGTGGCCCACTAGGCCCTCGAATTCCACAGATCAAGCTCACCCACACAACTAAAACCCAGAGGCAGGATTCAGAGGTAGAACTCTCTGAGCCCACTATATACTATCCTGGACTGTTTTTAGTTTCTATACAGACCACATCCTTGTGTTAACGCATTAGTTTTTCTGATAGGTTACTCTAAAACTAGTTACAAATGATTCAGTTTTAGCTTTGGCCGGTTAATAAAGGTGATTGTGAAAAGTTTTCCATGAAATTTTATAACCTAGTATATGAAAATTAATAAAGTGAAACCTCACTAAAATGAAGTTGGGAGACCAGAAGGGGGAGCACTTACACAATACAGCTCCACATCAGTTACGGGAAGAAGTGTCAAGTACAGAGCCCAAGAGAAGAATCAACAGAAAAGGATCATCATTTACAGCCCCCAACAGGAACAGGTGTATAGTGCGCCTCCAGGAAAAGCTGTACGTTGCACCTCCTAGAAGAAATCCACTACCCTAGCAACTCAGCCAATGAGAAACAGTCATTACCCCCAACTGTCTCTTTTCTCCAGTGGACTTTCATTCAAAACAACCTCTCCCAAATTCCTCCCTTTTCTTTATAAAATAACCTTCCTCTCCTTTGTTCACTGGACTTACCTATGGTTTTCGCCATGGCATGTTTGTCCCAAATTGTAATTTTCTGCTATCCCCAGATAAACCCATTTTTGTCAGTGAAATAACTGACTTTGATCTTTACGATCAATACTAGAATATTCTAAACATATAAAATAGTAGAGACTATTGGACTTCCCTGGTGGCGCAGTGGTTAAGAATCCGCCTGCCAATGCAGGGGACACGGGTTCGAGCCCTGGTCCGGGAAGATCCCACATGCCGCGGAGCAACTAAGCCCGTGCGCCAGAAAGACTGAGCCTGCGCTCTAGAGCCTGCGAGCCACAACTACTGAGGCCCGTGCACCTAGAGCCCGCGCTCTGCAACAAGAGAAGCCACCGCAATGAGATGCTCGCACACCACAGCAAAGAGTAGCCCCAGCTCGCCGCAACTAGAGGAAGACCTTGCGCAAATGAAGACCCAATGCAGCCAAAAAAACCCCCAAAACATATATATATAAATCAATCAAGTCACTTTTCGTCTCAAAACCCTCCACTGGTTTTCTACATTTAAATAAAAGCTCAAAGAACCAATGAGCCACTAGGCCCTATACCATCTGCCTCCCCGTTAGCCCTCACTCCATCTCCCTCTCTTTACCAATATCCTAGCCCGTTTATATTGTGCCTTGAAGATGCCAAGCACTTCCAGTCTGAGAGTTTGGGGCCTGCTACTGCCTCTATAGCACCACTCTGATCTCAGTATTCTCATTAGAATTAAGTTTAGTCGTAAGGCTGCGGTATAAAACAGTATAGATGTCTACCTCTCACGTTCAAGAAATCCAGAGGTAGGCATTCCAGAGATAGTATAACAATTCCCTCGTTTCAAGAACTCTCATTCCTTCTATCTTGTTGCTTTGCCATATGTAGCTTCTGTTGTCAGTCATCTCATGGTCCAGGATAGCTACAGGAACTCCAGTATGTTTGGACTCCAGCCCACAGGAAAGAGGAAGCAGGAAAGAGTACTCTGTGTTTCTAAGAAATGTTGGATAAAGGAAGAAATGGAACACCTGATTTTTTTTAATGTTTTTTGAAGTTAAACCTTTGCTGTCTAAGTAGAATCCCATCTACCTTCATGGGAGCCTCAGAGGACAATAATAAAGTATTCTTTTGAACTGAACTTATTTCTTTTAACTTTTTTTTAAAATAGATTTTATTTATTTATTTATTTATTTATTTATTTAAGGCTGCTTTGAGTCTCCATTGCTGCACGCGGGCTTTCTCTAGTTGTGGCTAGCGGGGGCTACTCTTCATTGTGGTGCACGGGCTTCTCATTGCGATGGCTTCTCTTGTTGTGGAGCTCTAGGTGTGTGGGCTTCAGTAGTTGTGGCACGTGGGCTTCAGTAGTTGTGGCTCCTGGGCTCTAGAGCGCAGGCTCAGTAGTTGTGGCACACGGGCTTAGTTGCTCCGCAGCATGTGGGATCTTCCTGGACCAGGGCTCAAACCCGTGTCCCCTGCATTGGCAGGTGGATTCTTAACCACTGCACCACCAGGGAAGCCCTGAACTTATTTCTAATCACTCCACTCGTAAAAATGTAGTTAAGCTTGATCTTTTTGTACCACCTGTGGCCGAGGAGAATTTAGATCTTTTTTTTTTGTTTTAGCAACAGAAATGTTTTTTAAACTTAAAAATAAATGCACAACTCCAATATATTAAAAATATATTTATTATTATTTATATGTTAAATTTTATACATTTACTTATTAGGAAGTAAGTCGATAAAAGCAGTATTTTTGATGAGCACAAAAATGTTGTGAAAAGTATTTATTATAGTTGCAGAAAGCCTCCGAAATAAATTTATTTCTGCATTTGGTTGTAAAGTATCAAGAAAAATCTGAATCACAGACTGTTAGTCGGAAATGGCTTTTGTATTGTTTTGTTCATCTTACAGTTTTATGATTTTCTCTGATCATAAACAGAGATGACAAGAGAGGATATATTCTGAGATACATATAAAAATGACACAAGTTAACACTTAGGCTCCCAGTGTGGTAGATAGTACACGAGAGGGTACAGTAAGTATGTTTTTATACAATTTCTTAAATGTCTTAAATGAATAAATACATATATACACATATATATTTAGGATGAACATATTGTTGTTTATTGGCTTTAAACTGCTTTAAAACTGCTTTATTGAAATTTAGATACCATACATTTTAAGTGTACATTTTAAATGTACAAGGAATTATAGTAAATTAATAGAGTTGTGTAACCATTACTGATCTAATTTTAGAACCTTTCTATCACCTCAAAAAGCTCACAGCAAACTTATGCTTACTGGTGCCAGTTGCACCCCAAAATATATAAACAGCTCATGCAGCTCAATATCAAAAAAACAAACAACCCAATCAAAAAATGGGCAGAAGACCTAAATAGACATTTCACCAAAGAAGACATACAGATGGCCAAGAGGCACATGAAAAGCTGCTCAACATCACTAATTATTAGAGAAATGCAAATCAAAACTACAATGAGGTATCACCTCACACCAGTTAGAATGGGCATCATCAGAAAATCTACAAACAACAAATGCTGGAGAGGGTGTGGAGAAAAGGGAACCCTCTTGCACTGTTGGTGGGAATGTAAATTGATACAGCCACTATAGAGAACAGTATGGAGGTTCCTTAAAAAACTAAAAATAGAACGACCATATGATCCAGTAATCCCACTACTGGGCATATACCCAGAGAAAACCATAATTCAAAACGACACATGCACCCCAATGTTCATTGCAGCACTATTTACAATAGCCAGGTCATGGAAGCAACCTAAATGCCCATTGACAGACGAATGGATAAAGAAGATGTGGTACATATATACAATGGGTCATTTGCAGAGATGTGGATGGACTTAGAGACTGTCATACAGAGTGAAGTAAGTCAGAAAGAGAAAAACAAATATCGCATATTAACGCGTATATGTGGAATCTAGAAAAATGGTACAGATGAACCGGTTTGCAAGGCAGAAGTAGAGACACCGATGTAGAAAACAAACGTATGGACGCCAAACGGGGAAAGTGGTGGGGTGGTGGTGGTGGGATGAATTGGGAGATTGGGATTGACATATATACACTAATATGTATAAAATAGATAACTAATAAAAAAAAAAAAGAAAAGAAAAAATACAGGTGAGACATACCTGGTGGACTAAGCAGGTATGGAACAGGCCCTGGGAGAACGTAGCAGACCTCATTGATAAAGTGGTGACAAGGGACAGTCAGTTACATCATAATGTACTAAGGTCTATTCCTACACTAAGCTGGAAAGAAGCGATACAAAGGATGGGTTTGGGCAAAAGCCCAATGAGACTGTAGAGGCTTCTTCCTTGACTAGCAGAGGAGGTCGCCCTGCCAGCTGTGTGGGCGAGCCAGGAGTGGAACCCACGCAGTTCTCTATGGCTGACCCTATTGCTGCAGCAGGAGGAGGGCCAGGAGAACCAAGGTCCCCTTGCGGAGATCCGTGCAGTTTGGACTGATGTGCACCTAATGCATTCAGCACCACCTCCTAGGCCTTTCTCCTTTTAAGAAGAAGCAGGCCTAAGACAGGGGTTGAGGCTCCTCTGTTTCTGTCTGGGACTGGAAGATTTATGCACTGGTCAAAGTGTGTTGGGAACTTGATGGCATTCAAAGTTGTCAAACCTGGGACTTCCCTGGTGGTCCAGTGGTTAAGACTCTGTGCTTCCACTGCAGGGGGCACGGGTTCGATCCCTGGTTGGGGAACTAAGATCCTGCATGCGGCTGTAATAAAATAAAAATAAAGTTGCCAAACCTGTCAGCCCTTTGTGACAGTGGGGCACAAGTCAATGCAGTGCCTAGAATCCCCCATCAGCATAGTCAAAAAGTTACTTTGCATGTGGAAACAAATCTCTAATTGAACTATGGACTGATTCGAGTATATGGGTGGGCTCTTTTGAGCCAGTTACACAAGATGCTGTAACTGATAACTGCTGAATGCACTATAGGAAGAATTGTGTTGAAAAAACTTTTTCTTGCCTATCTGCAACATTCCTCTTTCCCACCCCAAACACCTAAGGTACTTTCTGACTCTATAGCTTTGCTTTCTCTGGGCATCTCATTAAGTTGAATCCTGTAATCCTTTTGTCTGACTTCTTTCACTTAGTATGTTCTTGAAGTTCGCCCATCTTATAGCATGAATTATTAATTTTTATTGCTGAACAATATTCTACTGTATGGATATACCAAATTTTATCTGTACTCACCAGTTGGTGCACATTCAGTTTTTTTCCAATTTTTGGTTATTAGGAATAATGCCACATTGCTTACAGGCCTTTGTGTGAATATATGTTGTTATTTCTCTTGGATAGATTGCTAGGAGTGAATTTCCTGAGTCACATGGTAACTTTATGTTTAACTTTTAAAGAAACTGCCACATTGTTTTCCAAAGTAATTGTATCACTTTACATTCCCACCGGCAATGTGTGAGGATTCCAGTTTCTTCAGATTCTCTCACCAGTAGTTGTTATTGTGTCTTTTTGCATATAGCCATTCTAGTGGTGTGAAGTGGTATCTCACTGTGATTTTAATTTGTATTTCCCTAATGACCATCAAGCATATTTTCATGTGCTTATTGGCCATTCACAGATCTTTGATGAAATGTCTATTTAAATTTTTTGCCCATTTTAAAACTGGGTTATTTATCTTCTTGGTATTGAGTTGTAAGGGTTTTTTATATATTCTGAATACAAGTTGTCCCTCTATCCTATACATTTTTAAAAGGCATGTGCAATATTTATATTTTTAATTTCATTTACAGAATGCATAAATGCATAAATGTTATTTATGTTGGGGGGAATCCATCTTATGGATAGAAGTTGTTTATGAGCCATATGATTTGCAAATATTTTCTCTCAGTCTGTGACTTGTCCATTCATCCTCTTAATGGTGAAAATAGTTTAAAAACAATATTTGCATAAAAGGTTTGTGGAGTCCTGAAGCCTCTCCGTGGTACCCCAGGATTATCAGACCATAATTTGAAACCTCCTGCTAGGAAGCATTTCACGGCATTTAAACTCAGCAAGCTGTGTAACTCATCTTCAGCAGAATCATGGACTGATGGAGTTGGAAGGGGCCTTACAATTAACCAAATGCCCTTCTGATTTTGTAAATAAGCTCCTGCATGTTTGAATGACTTAATTGCATGCCTGTATGCAAGGCTTTATGGAACCCTGGAGGCACAGCGTGGATTTGAAGACAAACAAAAACATCAGGGGTCATGAGTTCAGCTAAGGCAGGGGAGTACAAAGTGAAAAAAAATCAGCATTTCCTGATAAGACTAGGGATTTGTTCACTGGCTCATGATAAAAAAGTTTAAGCTTCAAAGAAGGGTAAGGAAGAACTCTAAACTCTGTAGAAACCAGGCTTTAAAAATAGAAATCCACCTCAATAACTGTTGTAAATACTAAGAAAATAACAAAATTCATGCTGTTAAGGGAACTGTATTGTGTTCAGTATTTTAGGGTTAACTTTGCACATTTACCTCAGACTACCCCATGCCTCCTTTGCATTTATGATTTATGTACATTTCATTCTGTTTACCCCTTTAAACTTATTCATTCATTTAACAATGAATTTATTGAGTACCTATTGTAAAGCTACAAACTGGCCTTAAAAATTAATTCTCACTCTTATAAGGAAAATACATAAGTAAGCAGTTATGAAATTATGGACTAAGTATATATTTTGTAAGTAGGTATATTTTTGAGTATAAGAAGGCCATGAAACGAAAAGTTATTTCTTTGAAAAGATCAACAAATCTGTAGCTACATTGACTAAGGAAAGAGAGAAATTACTAAAATCAGAAATGAAAGTGGGGTCATTACTACTGATTTTACAGAAGTAAAAAATAATATAAAAGAATACTACGAACAATTGTCCGTCAACAAATTGGATAACCTGGATAAGATGGACACATTTCTAGAAAAATACAATCTGCCAAAACCAACTCATGAAGAAATAGAAAATCTGAATAGACCTATTACTAGCAAGGAGATTGAATCAGTAACTAAAAACCTCCCAAGCAAAGAAAAGCAAAGGACAAAATGGCTTGACAGGTAGAGTCTACCAAATATTTAAAGAAGAACTAACATCAATCCTTCTCAAACTCTTCCAAAAAACTGAACACTTCCTAATTCAGCCAGTGAGATCAGCAGTCCCCTGATACTAATACCACACAAAGACACTAAAAGAAAAGAAAACTATAAACCACTATCCCTTGTGACTATAGGTGCAAAAATTCTCAACATAATACTCGCAAATTGAATTGAGTACCATATTAAACGTATTATATGCCATGACCAGGTTGGGTTTTAACCCTGGAATATGAGGATGGTTCAACACATGAAAATCAATCAATGTAATACACCACATTAACATAATGAAAGGAAGAAACTACATGATCATCTTAATTGATGCAGAAAAAATAACTTGACACAATTCAATACCTTTCATGATAAAAAAAAAACACTCAATAAACTAGAAGTAGAAGGATACTTCCTTAACATGATAAAGGCCATATATGAAAAGCCCATAGCTAACATCATACTCAGTGGTGAAAGACAAAGCCCTTTCCCTAAAATCAGGAATGAAACAAAGATGCCTGCTTTTGCCACTTCTATTAAGCATGGTATTGGAAGTTCTAGCTAAAGCAATTAAGCAAGAAAAAGAAAGGCAACCAGATTTGAAGGAAGTAAAATGATCTCTGTTAACAGGTGACATTATTTTATAATGTAGAAAACCCTAAAGATTCCACACAAAAAAACTGTTAGCGGTAATAAATTCAGCAAGGCTTCAGGATACAAAGTCAGTACACAAAAATCAGTTGCTTTTCTATACTCTAGCAATGAACAATCTGAAAAGGAAATTAAGAAAACAATTTCATTTACAATAGCATCAAAAAGAATAAAATAAATTTAACCAACAAGGTGAAAGACTTGTACACTGACAACTACAAAACATTGCTGTAAGAAATTAAAGAAAACATAAATAAATGGAGAGACATTCTGTATTCATGGATTGGAATGTTTAATCTTGTTTAAGATACTATGTAAAATGATCCACAGATTGAATGCAGTCACTCTCAAAATCCCAATGGTGTTTTTTTCAGAAATTGAAAAACCCATCCGAAAATTCATATGTATCTCAAGGGACCCCTAAATACCCAAAGTCATCTTGAAAATGAAGAACAAAGTTGGAGGTGTCATACTTTCTGATTTCAAAAATTGCTGGAGAGGGACATCAGCATCATGGCAGCGTGAGATCCTTTGTCTCTTCCCTTCAGTCTACAACTAATAAAACAGCCCTAACTCAACAGAGGTTCCTCTGCCCAAAACACCAGGATGCTGGAGAGATCCACACACCTGTGCGTCTGAAGGTGGGGGGATTGGAACACATAGAGAAGGTGGAAGTGGAGTAATAGTGGAGGCAGTGCCTGCACTCCCAGCCCCTCTCCTGAAGCGGCAAAGCCTGCAGCCCCAGAAAGCCAGGTAGCAGCAGTGGAGGCAGTGCACATGGCCTCCCGGCCATGGTGGAACTGGGCAGCAGTAGTGGCAGGGTCCATGACTCTTGCCCCCCTGCCCATGGTGGTGCCTGCAAACCTGACAACCCCAGATGTGGTGGAAGCACCTGTGACCCCAGCTTCTCCCACCCTCCCCTTCTTCCTGCCGAGGCAGTGGTGCCCGCTAACCGAATGACCCCAGACATGGTGGAGGCACCCATCATCCCAGTGCCCCTGGCAGTGATGACAGCAACATCAATGGCACCATCATCAGCAAGGCACCAGCGAGCCCAGAGGTGCAAGCAGGGACCATGAGGGCACCTGTGACAAAGGCAGTGGAGGGTGGAAAGTGTCAATTCTCAAATATCGCCAGAGGAAGCTCAGGAAGAGAAACCAAAAACTTGTGCTATAGCACCACCTACTAAAAAACAGAAGAAAGGCCTCTAATTACCAATCTGTTGAATTGTTAGAACCTAAGTAAACAAAGCTTTACCTAAATAAGAAAGGGGCTTGCTACTTCAGATGAGCTAGCAGAGGAACAACTCACCAAGCACCATGAAAAAAAACCCACAGTAACACACAGCATCACAAAAAGAATATGACAGTTCTCCAGAAACCAAATTTAAAGTCACAGAAGATTGTGATCTAAATGATAGAGAATTCAAAATAGCCATGAGAAACCTCAGGCAGTTCAGTGAGCTCAGGAATAAAATGAATGAATAGAAGCAATACTTTACCAACTCTAAAAAAGAACCAAACAAATTCCCGAGCTAAAGAACTCAATAAATGAGGTGGAGAAAGCATTAGAAAGTATTGGAAATAGAACAGACCACATGGAAGAGAAAATTAGTGAGCTCAAAGATAGAAATCTAGAAATGATTTAGGTAGAAGAGGAGAAAGAACTAAGATCTTAAGAAATTGAAGAAACTCTATCCAACTCCATTAGAGAGGGCAACATAAGGATAATGGGTATCCTAGAAGGAGAAGAGAGGGAGAAGGGAGCAGAGAGCTTATTTAAAGACATAATAGCTTAGAACTCTCCAAAGATGGGGAAGGAACTGGATATACAAGTCCACGAAGCTAATAGAATACTTAATTATCTCAATGCAAAAAGATCTTCTCAAGACACATTATATTAAAACTGTCGAAGGTCAATAATAAAGAAATAATTTTAAAGAGAGCTGGGGACAAAAGACAGTAACCTATCAGTACACCCCCATTAAGGTATCAGCAGATTTTTCAGCAGAAACTCTACAGACCAAGAGAGGGTGGAATGACACACTCAAAATATTGAAAGATAAAAGTTGTCACCCAATGTGGAGAAAAGGGAACCCTTGAACACTGTTGGTGGGAATGTAAATTGGTGCAGCCACTGTGGAAAAGAGTATGGAGGTTTATCAAAACAACTAAAAATAGACCTACTATATGACCCAGCAATTCCACTCCTGGGTATATATCCAAAAAGAAAAACCAAAACACTAATTCAAAGAGTTACATGAACCCAATGTTCATAGCAGCATTATTTACAATTGCCAAGATATGGAATAAAGATAAATGGATAAAGGACATGTGGTGTATGTATACAATGGAATACTACTCAGCCGTAGAAAAGAATGAAATTTTGCCATTTGCAACAACATGGGTGGACTTAGAGGGTATTATGCTAAGTGAAATAAGTCGGACAGAGAAAGACAAATACTGTATGATATCACTTATATGTGAAATCTAAAAAATACAACAAACTAGTAAATATAACAAAAAAAGCAACAGATTCACAGATATAGAGAACAAACTAGTGGTTACCAGTGGGGAGCGGGAAGGGGGAAGATAGAGGTAAGGGCTTAAGAGGTACAAATGGTTATGTATAAAATAAACAATCTACAAGGATATGTGGTACAACATGGAATAGAGCCAATATTTTATAATAACTATAAATGGAGTATGACCTTTAAAAATTGTTGTACACTATGTTGTACAATCACTATGTTGTACACCTATAAATTATATAATATTGTGTATCAATTATACCTCAATTAAAAAAAAAACAACAACTCTTATCTAAGAATACTCTATCTAGCAAAGTTATCCTTCACACCTGAAGGAGAAATAAAGGCTTTCCCAGACAAACAGAAGCTAAGGGAGTTTATCACCACTAGTCCTACCTTACATGAAATATCGAAAGGAGCTCTTCTACGTGAAACAAAAAGGCAAAATTATACAAAACTTTTGGTAAAGTGATAAATAGACAGAATCAGAAAGTTATAATCCTACATCAGAGTAGGTTGTTAACAATTACAGCATAAAAGTTAAAGGGGAAAAAAGCATTGAAAATAACTATAGCTACTTAAATTGGTGATGAATCTACAACATAAAAAGGGATAATTTGTGACAACAAAAACATAAAAGGGGAAGAGGAAAAGGATGGAACCTGTATAGGCAAATGAAGACAAGATGCTATCAGCAGAAAGAGGACTATTTTATCTATGAGATGTTTTATACAAACCTTATGGTAACCACAAAGCAAAAATCTGAACAGAGACACAAAACATAAAAAAAGAGGAAACTGAGAAAAATATCATAGAAAACCACCAAATTAAAATGGCAGACAACACCACAAGGAAAAAGAAACAATGGAGATACAGAGCAACCAGAAAACAAAAGATAAAATGGGAGTATTAAGTGCTCATCTATCAATAATCACCCTAAATGTAAATGGATTAAATTCACCAATCAAAAGACATAGAGAGGCTGGGTGGATTAAAAAACAAGGCCCAAAACTATATGCTGCCTCTGTGAGACTCATCTCAGCTCTCAACACAAACATAGGCCCCAAGTGAAGAAATGGAAGATGACCCTCCAAGAAAATGGCAGCCAAAAGAAAGCAAGTGTGGCAATTCTCAAATCAGTCGAAATAGACTTCAAGACAAAAAAGTCAATAAGAAATAAATATGGACATTAAATAATGATAAAGGGGACAGTCCATCAAGAAAACATTTATTAATATATCTGCATCTAACATAGGAGCACCAAAATATATAAAAGCAATTATTAACAGACCTAAAGGGAGAACTTGACAGCAACATAATAATAGTAGGGGGCTTTAACACCCCACTTACATCAATAGATATTATCATCTAGACAGAAAGCCAACACGGAATCATCAGCCTTAAAGGAAACATTGGACCAGATAAACTTAATAGATATATAAAGAACATTTCATCCGAAAGCAGGAGAATACACACTCTTCACAAGTGCACATGGAACATTCCTAAGGATAGACCCTATGTTTGGTCACAAATCAAGTCTCAGTAAATTCAAGAAGATTAAAATCATGTCAGGCTTCTTTTCTGATCTTAATGGAATGAAACTAGAAATCAGCTACAAGAAGAAAGCTGGAAAAATCACGAATATGTGGAGTCTAAAAAGCATTGCCACTGAACAACTATTGGGTCAACAAAGAAATCAAAGTAGAAATTTTAAAACCCTGAAGAAAAATGAAAATGAAAATATAACATATCAAAAGTTTTGAGATTCAGCGAAATTGATACTAAGAGAGAAGTTTATAGCATACAAGCCTACCTCAAGGAACAAGAAAAATCTCAAACAATTTAACCTGACACCTAAAGGAGCTAGAAAAAGAACAAATGAAGCCCAAAGTCAGTAGAAAGAAGGAAATAATAAAAATCAGAGCAGAAATAAATGAAATAGAGACTAAAATGACAGTAGAAAATATCAGTGAAACTAAGAGCTGGTTCTTTGAAGAGATAAACAAAATGGACAAACCTTTAGCTAGACTCAGTAAGAAAAAAGAGAGAAGACTCAAATAAGATGAGAAATGAAAAAGGAGAAGTTCCCAATGAAGACCACAGAAATACAAAGGATTATAAGAGACTACCATGAACAGCCATCCATCAACAAATTGGACAACCTAGAAGAAATGGATAAATTCTTAGAATTATACAACCTTCCAAGACTGAATCATGAAGAAATAAAAAATCTGAATAGACCAATCACTAGTAAGGAGATTGAAACAGTAATCAAAAATGTCCCCCCAAATAAGAGTCCAGGATCAGACAGCTTCATTGGTAAATTCTACCAAACATTCAAGGAATATTTGATACCTGTCCTTCCCAAACTCTTCCAAAAATTTGAAGAGGAGGGAACACTACCTAACACATTTTATGAGGCCAACATCACCCTGATGCCAAAACTAGACAAGGACAACACAAAAAAAGAAAATTACAGACCAGTATTTCTGATGAACATAGATGCAAAAATCCTCAACCAAATATTAGCAAACCAAATTTAGTTTGTGCAGCCTCTATGGAAAACAATATGGAGGCTCCTCAAAAAATTAAGAATAGACCTGCCATGTGATCCAGCTATTCCACTTCTGGGAATTTATGCAAAGAATACGAAAACACTAATTCTAAGAGATATATGCACCCCCATCCCTGTGTTCACTGCAGCATTATTTACAATAGTGAAGATATGGAAACAACCTAAATGCCCATCGATAAATGAATGGATAAAGAAGATGTGGTGTATATATACAAAGGAATACTACTCAGCCATAAAAAAAGATGAAATCTTGCCATTTGTGACAACATGGATGAACACTGAGGGTATTAAGCTAAATGAAATAAGTCAGACAAACACCATATGATTTCAGTCATATGTGGAATCTAAAAAGTAAAACAAATGAACAATTATAACAAAACAGAAACAAACTAACAGATACAGAGAACAAACTAGTGGTTACCAGAGGGGAGAGGAGTGGTGAGAGGGGCAAACAGGTGAAGGTGACCAAGAGGTACAAACTACTGGGTATAAAATAAATAAATTACAAGGATGTAATGTACAGCACAGGGAATAGTGTCAATATTTTATAATTACATTGTATGGAGTATAATCTATAAAAATATTAAATTACCATGTTGTACACTTAATATAATATTGTAAGTCAACTATACTTTGATAAAATTTTTTAAAAAAATATATAGAAACTATACTATTATTGTCTTAATGTCTAAAAGGATCAAATAAAATAATTTGTAATATAGTTAAAAAAAACAAAACATTGCAGTACTGGCGTAAGAAGAGACATATAGACTAATATAGAGAGCCCAAGAATAAACATTTGTATATATATATGGTCAGTTGATTTTCACCAAAGTACCAAGATCACTCAATGGGAAAAGGACAGTCTTTTTCAAGAAATGGTGTTGGGTCCTGATTTCAAAGTATACTACAAAGCTACAGTAATCAAAAAACAGTATGGTACTGGCACAAAAACAGACACATAGATTAGTGGAACAGAATAGAGAGCCCAAAAATAAATCCAGAAATAAATATGGTGAATTAGTCTATGACAAAGGAGGCAAGAGTATACAGTGGGGAAAAGACATCATCTTCAATAAATGGTGTTGGGAAAACTGGACAGCTACATGCAAAAGAATTAAACTAGACTACTTTCTCACACTATGTAGAAAAATAAACTCAAAATGGATTAAAGACTTCAATATAAGACGTGAAACTATACAACTCCTGGAAGAAAACAGGGGGTATGCTTTTTGACATCAGTCTTAGCAATAGTTTTTTGGATCTGTCTCCTCAAGCAAGGGAAACAAAAGCAAAAATAAACAAATAGAACCATGTCAAACTAAAAAGCTTTTGCACAGCAAAAGAAACTCTCAACAAAATGAAAAGGTAGCCTACCGAACAGGAGAAGATACTTGCAAACAATATATCTGGTAAGGGGTTAATATCCAAAATATACAAAGAGGGACTTCCCTGGTTGGGACTCTGCGCTTCCACTGCAAGGGGTGCGGGTTCGATCCCTGGTCAGGGAACTGGGATCTGCATGCCCCACTGCACAGCCAAACAAAAACGAAAACAAAAGCTTAGGCAGTTCAACAACAAAAAAACAATCCAATTAAAAAAATGGGCAGACATTTGCAGCAACATGGATGAACCTGGAGATTATCATACTAAGTGAAGTAAGCCAGACAGAGAAAGAGAAAGACAAGTATCATATGATATTGCTTATATGCAGAATCCAAAAAAAAAAAAGATACAAATGAACTTATTTGCAAAACAGAAACAGACTGACAAACTTAGGAAACAAACTTATGGTTACCAAAGGGGAAAGTTGGAGGGGAGGGATAAATTGGGAGTTTGGGATTGACATATACACACTACTGTATCTAAAATAGATAACCAACAAGGACCTACTGTACAGCACAGGGAACTCTGCTCAATATTCTGTAATAATGTAAAAGGGAAAAGAATTTGAAAAAGAATAGGTACATGTATATGTGTAACTGAATCACTTTGCTGTAACTAATACAACATTGTTATTCAACTATACCTGAACTATTACATTGTTAATCAACTATACTCCAATATAAAATAAACATTTTTTAAAAAATGGGCAGAGGACCTGAATAGATATCTTTCCAAAGAAGACATACAAATGGCCAACAGACACATGAAAAGATGCTCAACATCACTAACCGTAAGGGAAATGTAAATCAAAGCCACGGTGAGATACTACCTCACATCTGTCAGAATGGCAACCATGAAAAAGACAACAAAAAAGTATTGGCGAGGGTGTGGAGAAAAGGGAACACTTGCACACTGTTGGTAGGAGTGTAAATTGCTGCAGCCACTGCAGAAAACAGTCTGGAGGTTTCTCAAAAAACTAAAAATAGAACTACCATAGGACCCAGCAGTTCTGCTCCTGGATATACAGTATCCAGAAAAAAAAGAAAACACTAATTCAAAAAGATACATGCAATTCATAGCAGCAGTGTACACAATGGAATACTACACAGCCGTAAAAAAGAAACCTTGCCACTTGCAACAACATGAATGGATCTGGAGGGTGTTATGCTAAGTAAAATCAGACAGAGAAGGACAAATCCTGTATAATCTCACTTATATATGGAATCTAAAAAACAAAACAAAATGAAAACAGATTCACAGATATGGAGAACAAAGGCAGGGTTGCCAGAATGGAGGGTGGGGGGAGAAATAGGTGAAGGGGATTAAGAGGTATAAACCTCCAGTTATAAAATAAATAAGCCATGGGGATGTAATATACAGCATAAGGAATATGATCAATAATATTGTAATAATTTTGAATGGGGACAGTTATTAGACTTATCATGGCGATCATTTCATAATGTATGCAAATGTCAAATCACTGTGTAGTACACCTGAAACTAACATAATATTGTATATCAACTATATTTCAATTTTTTAAAATGGTGTTGGGAAAACTGTGCAAAAGAATGAATATGGAACCTTTCTTTACACCACAGATAGAAAACTCAAGATGGATAAAAGACCTAATACCTGAGAGCTAAAACTATAAAACTCTTAGAAGGAAACGTCAGGGAAAATCATTATGACAACAGATTTGGCAATGATTTCTTCAATATGACACTATTGCTTATCTTACAGTATGCTTTCCCTCCTTGGCCTATGACCACTACATGCCAATAGCAACCCTCAGACATTATGACCACCAAAAAGGGACTAAACATTTCCAAACATCCTCTGGGAAGGGCGGGGAGCGGGGCATGTAGTGCCCTCACTTGAAACCACTGCAAGATTGAAAAAGGTTTTGTGTGATGTTAATAGCATATTTTCTGAGATGGGAGAGAAAACTTCATCTGGTGGGGTATCTTTTTTGACCACTATCCTTAGCATAGAAAGTTAAGTTGGCTAATTTACCCTTTGGGAACTTCACTTATTTAAAAATTCTTTTTTTTTTTTTAATAAGAATCATGCATCTCGGGGCTTCCCTGGTGGCGCAGTGGTTGAGAATCTGCCTGCCAATGCAGGGGACACGGGTTCGAGCCCTGGTCTGGGAAGATCCCACATGCCACGGAGCAACTAGGCCCGTGAGCCACAACTACTGAGCCTGCGCGTCTGGAGCCTGTGCTCCGCAACAAGAGAGGCCGCGATAGTGAGGGGCCCGCGCACCGCGATGAAGAGTGGCCCCCGCTTGCCACAACTAGAGAAAGCCCTCGCACAGAAACGAAGACCCAACACAGCCAAAAATAAATAAATTAATTAATTAAAAATCCTATGTATTTAAAAAAAAAAGAATCATGCATCTCATTTCAAATGATTCAAGCAGTGCAGAATTTTTTTAAAATGGGTGAGAAAAATAATAATTCACATTTTGAGCTTCACTCTTGACCAAAAAAATAAATAAATAAAAACCACAAGAAACAAACCAAAAAAAAAAACAAAAAACTCTCTGATTTAATTTGAGGCCATAATAAATATTTGGAGGTTGCACATGTAGGTTTTAAATAGTTTCATTTAAAAAGGTATCAATTGGGGGACTTCCCTGGTGGCGCAGCAGTTAAGAATCCACCTGCCAATGCAGGGGACACAGGTTTGATCCCTGGTCTGGGAAGATCCCACATGCCACGGAGCAACTAAGCCTGTGCACCACAACTACTGAGGCCCGCGCACACTAGAGCTGGCACACCACAACTAGTGAACCCACACACCGCAACTACTGAAGCCCATGTGCTCTAGGGCCCACGTGCCGCAGCTACTGAGCCCGCGTGCTGCAACTACTGAAGCCTGCGCACCTAGAGCCTGCACTCCTCAACAAGAGAAGCCACTGCAGTGAGAAGCCTGCGTACTGCAACGAAAAGAGTAGCCCGTGCTCGCCGCAACTAGAGAGAGAAAGCCGGCGCGCAGCAACTAAGACCCAATGCAGCCAAAAAAAGGTATCAATTGGTTTCCTGCTTTGGAAGATGAGAATGACTCATGTTTCTTTCCACCTCCTTTCACCTCCCCCTTAGCTTTTAAGATTTGTAAGTTTTTATGTTTATAATACTTACATTATGTGTATAAACATAATTTCCATGGTGAGAAGTATTATTTTCTGTATAAATGTATTTTAATACATATTACCAATCTTTTTACTTATTTTTTTCCAGAGTTCTTTATTTTTATCTCTCTGTTAATTAGCTGGGTCTTGTTGTTAGTTGGTTTTTTTTTTTCCATCTAGAGTTCATGGATTCTGCTCTGACTTCTTTAATGGTCAAGGATATTTGTCATCACTTGGCATGGTGGATAAGGCACATGGAGAAATACTATGACTCCAAGGAAATTAGGCATAAGATAAGTACATTTCATTATTAGGGAAAGTGTGACATTTAAAATTAAATTTACTTTAAACTTTGTAGCCTACTCTTTGATTTAATTATTATATTTATAATCCGCCTATAAAAAGGAAGTAAATAGCTTAAATTAAAAGAGTTGGTGAGGGACTTCCCTGGTGGTCCAGTGGTTAAGAATCCACCTTCCAATGCAGGGACGAGGGTTTGATCCCTGGTCGGGGAACTAAGATCCCACATGCCGTGGGACAGCTAAGCCTGCGCGCCGCAACTACTGAGCCCTCACACCACAACTAGAGAGGAGCCGGTGCTCTGCAACAAAGATCCGACGTGCCGCAACTAAGACCCGACGCAGCCAAATAAATAAATATTAAAAAAAAAAGAGTTGGTGAAAGATGATATATGAGATAAATATGAAAATTAATAAGATTGAGTCCATATCTTTGGACATATGAAAATATGTATGAAATACATATGAAAATATTTATGAATAAAATTATTTGGCCTCTGAAATTTGTTTCAAAATAATCTGTGGGAGAGGGAGAAAAGAGGAGTATCAGTGAAACAAAGATTGGCTACTAGCTGAGATCAGCACATAGGCGTTCATCATACTGTTCTTTCTACTTGTGAAATGCTTGGAAATTTCCACAGTAGGAAGAAAAAATGAAGAAGATGACAGATACATTTGAGGACTTCTATTTTCAGCGATACTGCAGTTAGAGACCCTGAAAGTACCCAGCTATATGATATCTAAAAATGCTTGGTAAAATTTTAAAACCATTCTTAAGTGATTAGATGAGTCCATTAAGATCAGAATGGAGTAAACTAAATTTTAGAGCCTTGGATACCCTGAGGCCTATGGTCGTCTTTATTGAGACTCTGAACTGCATTGCACAGAGGGGACAGGGACAGAGCCTGAATTCACATTAAAATAGAAGCATAATGCCTGGGCCCAGGAGAGGTGCACCCTCAGAAAGGGCGAACTAAAAAGGAAACCCACCCTGCAAAGGTGAACCACAAGAACACATTTCTATCTTGGGCTGGGCTATGAATGAGAGTTAAAAAAAAGGAAAAAAAAAAAAAGCACCTCCTTTGAGAACTTGTAGCCACTGGCCAGACCTCAAGGAGTTTGGGACCCGGTCCACCTTCTTTGTATGATCCCAAAACACAAGCCTATAATTTAAAGAGTATCAGGGTAGGTAATATCCCCAGGTGTCTAAGAGAAGCAAAAACAGACTTTCCTAGATGAGCATACCCTCAACCAGGCCTCAGGGAATTCCTAGAGACAGGTAACAAAAAAACTCACAGTCAAATATTATAAAACAGAAATCCAGCAAGCCATAGATAACAGAACTAGAGCCACAGAGAGGTCAGCTTTTATAATTAATTATCAGAATTAAAATTAAAAAATAAGTCTGCTTGAAATGTTTTCAGATTTAAAGAGGGCATTGAAAACATGAGAGGATAGGAGACTAATGATTAGGCCAATTTGAAGAAGAACAAAATATTTTAGAAATTAAAAAAAAAGAAACAACTAAAATTAAGAATTCAAATGGATAGAAAGCTAAACGAAAGATTAGTATAACTGTATAGAGTATTAGTGACCAGGAAGCTATATCTGAGGAAATTATCCGAAGTATAGCCACAGGGAGGTAAGATGTGGACACACGTAAGGGGGGCTAAGAGACGTGGAGGAGCAGGAAGAGAGCCCATCAGACCGCACCTGTGTCTTCCTGTTTCCTACAACTGGAGCAGCCCATTGGCTACGTCCCTAGCCAGAACTTAGCAGCGCTTTTTTTTTTTTTTTAAGGATCAACATAATTGTTTTCATTATCAGTCTTGCAAATTACTGAGGTTGGGCAAGGCCAGGATTGTAGCTTGAATCTCACATTTTTGTTGAGAAGCCATCTGATTGGGGAAGCCGTGTCACCGAGCAGAAGACAGCGGAGGCGTCCCAGGTTATTAGCCGTGTTAGATACCTTCCCAGAGGCAACAGGCGAGACAGGCACTTCACAGTCAGAGGTCCACTCCAGGGGCTCTCGGTGTTCACCGCTCCCCTTCAGGGAGGCACGATGGGCTGGGGGAGCTTCACCACGTGCTTTGTCTCTTTATTTACATTCCCATCCACATCACACAGCCCCAGGCAGAGTTGGGCGGCGCTTTCTCTCCCACTCACCTCCACCCTTTTATAAGTGGGCAGCCCCATCCCTGCTCTGGGCTTCAAGCAGAGAGCCTTGCTCCAGTCCCCTGCTTTGTGTCACTGGAGTTCCCTTTATTCAGCCAAACTCCTTACCACCATGACCTGCTTCTAGACTCAAGGCCTTCAACCCACAAGCTTGGTAATTAACATTCTGGGTTCCTTTCATGGAGATACTCATCTTGGTTTTGCAACTGACTGGACTTTCTCCTCTTTCTTCTTTTAGTTTGATCCGTTGTGACTGAGGGGCATTTTGAAGGGTGAATGAATTTATTCTACACTCTCTCTTCAAAGAAATTTTTGAGCAGTTTTTACAGGAAATAATAGTGTCCTTATTTCTTACATCTGCAATAATGAGCATAAGTCACTTACTGTCTTGACCTTGGGCAAGTTGCATAATCTCACTATGCTTCACTTTCATCATCTGCAAGATAGAGATTTTAATAGAACCCACCTAAGGGCATTGTTGTGAAGATGAAATGAGGTTTAAAAAGAAAAATGCACAAAACCTAAAGGCACTTAGAACACCCGCCTGGCAAGTAGCAAGTACTCGGTAAACATCAGCTGTTATTATTGGTACTGGGTAAAAATCGAGGTTACCTTATGTTTTCCAAATATACATTACTTTATTTTTATCTTTATTCAACCCTGTGACATAGGTATTATCACCCTTAATTTGAGGTAAGAAAGTGAGGCACCCAAAGGTCAAATAGCAAAAACTGTAGCGGTGAGATGAACCTTGGGTACATCTAGATTGGCTGTTGGCCTTGTTACACATGGAATGATTAATGTATGTTTCTTGGTCTAATATGGGTGATGACATAGAGAAGACTAAGATGTCATTCTGGGTGAGGCTGTAAGTTTTTGGCTCTGTTGATATTATCTATTATAATAGATGGCATGACAGCCAGAAGTGAAAAAAGTCTAAGGCATTATATAATGAATCATGTGTCATTTAATGCTCATTACACTTCAACTTCTGTTGCTCGCAGGAATGAACTCTTATCTCTACAGGCAATAAAATGTTTATAGCAGTCAGTAATGTATCAAATGAAAAAGGTCAATGAAACCCTCTTCCATTTTTACAACATTCAGGTAAGGGTAGATAAACTCCGGAATTACATAAGATAAACTCACTTTTATTTTTCAGTCAATAAATATCAAGTATTTGTCGTGTTCAAGGCCCTGAGCAAGGCAACACTGAGGAAGTACACTTAGGTGGAAGACATGTTTTCTATCCTAGTAATTCCCATTAATGATCCACAAGGTATCAGGTTTGAGATCTTAAAGTCAGCTCCGGCTTCTTTTGTCTCTCGCTTTCAATGTTTTATCCATTACCAGGAACTGTAAATTCTTACTTTATGATGTTTGTTTCGTGTCTCTTTCCTCACAAATTTTTTCCACCATTGCTCTAGTTCAGTCTTTATTTTTTTCATTTCCAGACTGATCACTGCCTTCCCACATTCCCCCATCCATTCTATACATGAACAGATAAATCTTCCTAGAACACCACTTTGACAATGTCATCCCTCTACACTAAACTTTCATTGGTTTCTCACTCTCAAAGTAAGTCTACATTCCTTGGTTTGGCATTCAAGCCTTCCATAATTTGGCCCCAGAAGATACTCTCCCATTTCTATTAGTACGTTACCGAGAATAGAGCCTTTGAACTGCTCTTTGGTGGAGAGTTTCCGTGAACAAATGCTGTATGCATGTTCTGCAATGATGAAACCTACTTAATCAACTTGTTTTAATCTAGCATCTCCCCATCTTCTTTTTCACATAACACATACCCATAAAGTCCTATGTTTAAGTAAACTTTTAAATTGCAGTATAACATAATACAGAAAAAGTAAAGAAAATCTAACAATTTGATGTATATCTACAAAGTGAACATACCTGTATATCTGCCACCCAGACCCCCATATATATATTTTTGTTTGTTTGTTTGTTTATTATCAGCATCCCAGACGTCCCCCTTACGTTCCACCCTAGTCCTTGTCCCTTTCAAAGGTAAACTACTCATCTGACTTTTATCACTGTACATGAATTTTGTCTATTTTGGTTTCTTTTTTTGGCTTGTTTGCTTATTTTTATTGAAATATAATTGACATATAACAAATACACAAATATGTATGTGTGTGTGTATATATATTTGATCTGAGTAACAGATATACAAGTGTATTTACTTTGTAAATACACATCAAGCTGTTTACTTAGATTTTCTGTACTTTTTCTATATGTGTGTTATACTTCCATTAAAAAGTTTACTTCAACTAAAGACTATATAGATATGTGAAATTTACTTTGGTGGACTCTCCACATCTAAACTTTCAGTCTGTTTTGCAGGGACAAATGTTACAACCTCTGTCCCACTTTGTAACTCTGCAGGTTAATTATCTGTACCTAATTATGTACATTATTTCCTCTGCTATGCTCATTTTTTTAGGGCTTGACTACCTCTGTGAACTTTACAACCAAATGAGCTGTTTGGTCCCTTATCTGCTATATAAAGAAAATTATATGAATCAAGGTGCTCTGGCTGCACATCTGGCCTCAACACCTCCACCATCCCCTGCTGCCCGGCCCCCGCCCCACCTTATGCTGTCTCTCTCTGTATTAATGCCACCTTCTCTTCCCTTCTCTTCTCTTCTCTTCTCCAGACCTATAAAAACATTGACAACTGGTTTTTGGTATTTCTCTTCTTTCCAAGATGTCACTACTTTGGCAGAGTCCGTGTTTATTTAGATGACCAACCCATCACCCTAGCTTCTGTGCCCTTTGATCTTCTCAACTTAACCTTCAGTGTAGGCAGAATTCTAAAGATCCCCTTCTCCCCCAGGGTCCAAGATTCCACTGGTATGTAACCAAACATTACTCTGGGTACTGCTCTGAGGAATTTTGAAGTTGTGATTGAAGTCCCAAATGAGTTCACCCCAAAATAGTGAGATTATCTAGGCGGGCCTGATGTAATCACACAAGCCCTTCAAAAGGAGGAAGGCGAAATCCAAGAGATTAGAAGTTTGAGAACCTGCTTTGAAGATGGAGGGGGGAGTCCCATGAGAAGGAATGTGGGCAGCCTGAAGGAGCTGGTTGACTGACAGCGAGGAAACGAGGACCTCAGTCCTAAAACTGCAAGGAATTGGATTCTGCCAAGAACCTGTCCTTGGAAGTAGATTCTTCAGATAAGAGTCTTCAGATAAGAGCCCTGCTGGCTCATACTTTGATTTGGCCCCATGATACCCTAAGCAGAGCCAAGCCTAGCCCACCTAGATTCCTGACCTCCAGAATTTTGAAATAATTAATGAGTGTTGTTTTAAGATGCTTAACTGATGGCAAGTTCTCACTCAGCACTAGAAGATAAATATACCTTCCTTCCATTTCCCGAATTCTACTGTCACGTTCAAACCATGGGACCTTGTCAAATCCTGGAGTGCCAATATTATATGCCAGTTCCCTATTCAGTGACTTCACCCTCCAGTTTCATCTCTTCAGCCTCCAAGTGACCCTGCTACAGGCTCCCTTCCTACCTGTCTCTTCCTGGATCCACTTTCCTGTGATGAATCACTTCACCTGCTCAAACCCTTGCTCCATTTTTCTGTTGCCTTACCCACCCAGCAAAACCACATCCTCGAATGAATTCCACCTTCTAACCCGCTCTGTCTTTACTTCTTTGTGATTGGGAAAGCCATGCCCATTTGTGGCTTTGATGGCACCACTTTTATAGAGTCCAATCTTAGGGGTCCTTGGTGTTGCCCTGTAGTCTCTCTCTGGGTCCCTTGGAAGAAAAACTTTTCCTCTGCCGATAGGTCTAGTGGGGCTGTGGGAGGAATGAAAGTTAATTGACCACAAACCAATTAAAGGAGAAAAGATCAGGCTCTGGGGCTTATAGACCAGCTTAATAGGGGAAAGGAGGGTGGAGAGAAAGGGATTCTATGGGAAAACAAAGGACTTTTAGGAAAGAGAAGTAGGCTTTTAGGGAAAGAAGTATGACAGTTTGTGATGTTTGTTTATGCAATTTCTTTTTTTTTTATGTAGTGTCTACACACTGAGTTTTTTTAAATAGTAATCTTTTATTTATTTATTTATTTATTTATATATATTTTATTTTTGGCTGTGTTGGGTCTTCATTTCTGTGCGAGGGCTTTCTCTAGTTGCGGCGAGCGGGGGCCACTCTTCCTCGCGGTGCGCGGGCCTCTCACTGTCGCGGCCTCTCTTGTTGCGGAGCACAGGCTCCAGACGCGCAGGCTCAGTAGTTGTGGCTCACGGGCCCAGCTGCTCCGCGGCATGTGGGATCTTCCCAGACCAGGGCTCGAACCCGTGTCCCCTGCATTGGCAGGCAGATTCTCAACCACTGCGCCACCAGGGAAGCCCCTGTAATTTCTTATCCAGGTGTGTGTGGTTGGTCTTCTACCAGGCACTGAAGCCCCTCTGAGGGGATTTATAGCAGCTTCACTCTCTGAAGGCTCTGCCTTTAGTCAGATAAGGGGAGCTTCAAAAAAAAAAAATGCTTCTTCAACAGCTGTATCTCATATGTCTTCAGTTTAAATAGTCTTCATAGGAGCTCTGTGGGTCCCTACATGAGCGTCCTCTTTGTTTCCTTAGGGCCGTGTGGTAAGGAGAATAACGACCTGCCAAAGATGTCCATGTCCTAATACCCAGAATGTGAATGTGCTAGGTTACCGAATCAGATGACTTCAAAATAAGGAGATTACCCTGGTTTATCTGGTGGGTCTAATGTAATTATAAGAGTCCTTAAAGGTAGAAGAGGGAGGCAGAAGATGAGAGTCAGAGAAAGAGATGTGATGACAGAAGCAGGGTCCGAGAGATGCTGTGTTGTTGGCTGGAGGAGGGGGCCATAGCCCAGGAGCTCAGGAAGCCTCTGAAACCTGGAAGAGTTTCCAGAAAGGAACCCAGAACTACTAACAGCTTTGGTTTTAGCCCAGTAAAGCCCACGTTGGACTTCTGATCTACAGAAATGCCAGGTAATACGTTTTCGTTGCTTTAAAGCCACCAGTTTTGTGGTAGTTTGTTACTGCCGCCCCAGGAAATGCATACAGGCCTACTCCAGTATTCGTCATTTTCTCAGATCGCTGATCTTCTCATTGGTGCCCATACTCTCAGCAGATCCCCCAACTTCAGAGAGAAGGTGTAGTTGTAGGCCAGACATTTCTTTCAATCTTCTCTCTTTTCCCTTCTTAACACATTTATTACACGAGGACACCCCCTGACTCCCTTGCCCTTTGCCACAATTAAAGAAAGATACATATTTTTGGCTTTTCTAACACTAATTCGTCTGAATTCTAATTCCATTCTGCTTTCTAAGGTACCTGATTATAACCAGTTAACCACCTTTTCTTCTTTATGGTTTGTCCTCTTGGCATAGACACATATTCTGGCCTGTAATTTAAACCAAACAAGAAATATTTTCTCTGAACCCCAAGATAGCCTTCAGGTATACTCCTTTCTGTCACCTTCCTTTTATAGTGAGACCTTTGGGAAGAGTTGCCTATACCCTGTTCCTGTTTCTTCACTTACTCGTCAGTGCTCAAGCAACTACAGACTGAACGGTCTCTCACGGAGTGAATCAAAGGCCCCTGGTAGCTGTAAGCAGAGCCATGGGGGGTCACGGTGCATACGGCCTCTTGCACCGTTTTTTATTTGCTTCAACTTAAGTAGTAATGAAAATAAATATACTGGGATCCAGTACAAACATTATATACGTAACCCAAATGCCCCGAGGCCCATAATAAGCCCTGCCTGAAACCTGAACTTGCTAAGGGGGAACTGACCCTGAGTTCACCACTTGGAGTAAGCACTGAGGAATGGCCTGGGTCCTTACCAGCTCCTTGCACTTGGTGGCCAGGCAGGCAGATAGACTGAGAGCTCAGGGCAGCTGGGAGAGCTTTGGAGGATATTAAGAATCCTACGAGAAGGATGAAGAGAGCTTCTCATAGGTCCATATAAGAGCTTTGATGGTGGAGTGCCTGATTGATGGAGTTCTAGGCCCAGGAAGTTTGTTCCTTTAATGAGAAGACTTTTTGATTTTGCTTTGGTTGCCATCCTATATAATAGATAAATCATATCCTTTATCAACGTTAAACAAATTTGTAACCATCTGTTGCTGACATTCTGTCAAGCACTGATACCCCTGTTAGAACCATACAAGCAAACACCCCTCACTGGTGTGACGATTGGAAAGGAGTATTATGCTTCCCCTCTCCCCGACAAGTCTCCCAGTTATTTTTGGAGTTTTCAAAAGGGAGACTCAAATGACTTCATGAATGAGACTATCGGCTCCCTTTACGTGAAGGCATCTTTTTTGCATCATCTAGTTATGTCCAAGCGCACTACCTACAAAAACACATGGTGACACCTCAGCCCTTCCAGGGCCCATTTAAGATCTCCAATGTGTGCGTCAAGGGTGTGGACTCCAGATGGCCCCAAAGCTTGGGACTGTAAAGAAATCCTAACTTTGATAATTCTGTGGTTTGACTGCAAGGCACATAAAACGTGACAGTGACTTCAACCAGCTTGGAGATAGTCCAGCAGGTCAGTGATACCATCAGAGATCCAGGCTCTTTCTGTTTACTTATTACGCCATCTAAGAAATTAATAGAAAGAAATGGGAAAAAAACTTTACATTGAAAATTTACAAATAAACCACAAATGATCATTAAACATTAAAAAAGCTTATTCTCACTTAAGTCAATGTAATAAAAATTAAAACACTGATATGCCATTTGTTACCTATCAAATTAAAAAAAAATTATTCTGCCCAGTATTTGTGAGAATTTAGGGCAACAAGCAATCTTTTAAATTGTTAGGAGACTGAATTTGGCACAAACTTTTTGTGGGAAATTTAGCTATATGTCTTAAAATTTTTCAAATGAGTATAGCTTTTGCCTCAGCAATTCCCTGTCTGGAATTTACCTGAGTGTGCCATGACACAGCTACAGAGATGTTTCGTGAATAACAGGAAGACTGGTTAAATTAATTATGGTAGGTAACAAGACGACCGAATACCACGTGCCCGCAGGGAACCGTGTTTGCAATATAGCAGTTTTACAAAATAATAACAGCTACCGCTATTGAGTGCTATCTAATGACTTTGCACACATTGTCTCATTTAATCTTTGTAACTACCCTGAGAGATCCTTTCCCCTGATTACCAATAACCACTTCAAGACTAAGTAACTAGTTCAAGTCTCCAGGGTTTGGGAAAGCCAGGATTCAGACACAGGCTATCTGACTCCAGAGGTGACGACGTTCATCCCTGTACTTTGTATATAAACCCAATTTTGTTTTTTCAAAAAAAATGTATGCAGAGAAAAAGACTAAAAGCAGATGGTACGTGGCTGACGGGTTACAGGTGATTTTCATTTTCTTACTTGATATGTAATAAGAGAGAAAAAAATTTAGTTAAATGGAAAAGAAAAAGTGCCAGATTAGGAACACATTCAGGGACCTCCCTGATGGTCCAGTGTTTAAGACTCTGCAATCCCACTGCAGGGATTACCGGTTGCATCCCGCATGCCGCGCAGAGCGGCAGGGAGGGAAAAAAAAAAAAAAAAAAAAGAATAACCAGGCTCTATAAATAGTGGGCAGTTACTCTATCCAGAGAGGTTGTGAGGTGGAGAAGAGGGAGAACAGAGGGCAGTGGTCTGAGAAACTGAGTCACCCATTTAGCCTAATTTTTGACCTTGTGCAAAAATGGCCTCCTTTGGACCAGGTGACTCCTATGAAAAATTAGGACGGTCGTCTTCAGGTTCCTCCCTCCCTAATATTCTGTTACCTAAAATACCCAAACACTAAATGAGAAGACAGGGCATGTGAAAATAATTAGCCCGAAGTAAAATGCTAATTTATAAGTTAAAATGACTCTTTATAATGCAATACATTTATGAAATGCTGATTTTAATCTGAACTTCTCAATTTGATGGCAGTGATCAGCTTAAGAGCATATTGGGATGAGGTTAGGAACTCTTTTCCTGAATCTGCACGCTTTCCAGCTTTTCTACACCATCAGTGTATTGAACAGAAGTACTGATATTTATTACAGGAGTGTGAGGGACACATTTAAACTGTTCATAGTACTATTTTCATTCAGCAAGTTTTGTTTCCTCCACCCCTAGATTCTGTTCCTGATTTTATTGGCCCTGGGGCGCGCGCACCTGATTTCTCCGAAGCTCATTCATTAGAGACCGCCCACTTGCTCTGGGGGTGGACAGCGTGTGCGACAGAAAAACAAAAAACAAAACTCGGTGTCCGCGTCCCCTGGTGCTTAGGAGCGTGGGACACCGGCAGTGGCCACATGCATCCAGGTCAGACCAGGTATTGATCGGCCCCGGGTAGCGTCCTGGGGCTCCCAGGGCCAATCGCCCCTGTCCGTTTCGTGCGAGCCCCGGAGGCCAGGAGCTGTGGCTCTGTCCCCGCGGGCTCCGGGATAGTCATCTCCGTCAGCCGGTCCCCGCGGGCAGGTGACGGTGTGGTCCAGCGCCAGGCGGGATGCGCTCACACAGCACTCGCCCGCGTTCCGCCCGAGCGCCGGGCCCTTATCAGCGGCGAGGCGGGCGGCGCCACGCCTCCCGCCGGCCTTCGGGCACCGACCCCGAGGGAGCCGGGGTGCGAGAGAGGGGCCGCGCCCTGCGCTCTGCCCGCTCGCCGCCCGCTTCCCCTTGACAGTGACCGTCATCCGGGGCCGGCGCGCGGCGCCGGTGAGTGCGGGGCTCGCGGGGAGCGCGCGGGCGCGGCGGCTGGGCTGCCGGCCGGCGCGAGGGCGTCGGTCGGAGAACGTCGCCCCTCCGGCGGGCGTGGCCCGGGTCCCGGGGCCGGCGCCGCTGCGCGCCGGGTCCCGAGCGCGCGCGCCGGGCGCAAGAGGGAGCCGGCCTGGCCGGACGCTGGAAGGAGGCCGCCTGGAAAGGGGCGCGCGGTGCGGCCGCTTGCCGTCCTTGTTGATCGAGTGGGAGCTGCTTCGGTCGGGTATGTTCGGAAGGCCCCGCTGACTCAGCTTCGCGTTTATGTAAATGATTGTTAGCGCTCTGCCTCGGAGCGCCGCAGCCCCGGAGACCGAAGCCCCTGGTTAAGTTAAACTGAGCCACTGCTGACCTGAGCGAGTGAACTGTGAAGGCGGTTGGGATGTGTGTGCGGTGAAAGGTCCGTGGCTGTTGCGTGTATGCATTTGGTAGACGATAGAAAACTGTACATCTGAGATGACTGGGTTTTAATTAGTCCCTCCCAGCCAGTTTCATTCGAAAGTGAGTATGAAACAGACTGAAAATATAGACTCTCTGTTTTTTTTTTTTTACCAGAAAACAGCGTCTTGGTGCAGCCGATTCCGTGTCTGGTAGGGTGTGTTAGCCGGTTGGTAAAACTCTTGCCTTTCCCCGAATGTATGAAGCTAGAGTTGATACTGGGTGGATAAACACTTATTGAGTATGGAAATAGGAGAGAAATGTGTTAATACTGGTGCTTTTAAAGGGCTTAGCCAATATACTCTATGTCTTTTTCTTCTCCCCAGGACATAAAATGTGTCCACAACTTTGGATGGTTTGCCAAAGAGTTATATTGAGCTGCCTTTTGTAATTTTTCTGTGGGTAGTTGACTTTTAATGGTTAACTTCAAAAAATTAACCAGCTTATTTCAATACTTATTAAAAATAATACTGGAGAAGTTAAAACAATACAGAAAAACATACGACCGAAAAATTAGATTGTAAATCTAGCAAACAGTTAAAAAAATACCTGTAATGTTTCCTCATTTTATTTTCTTGCCCAGTAGTAGAGATATAAAAGCTCATTACACTTTCAGGAAAAAAAAAAAAAAGATTCATAGTAACAAATGTATACTGGCCATCTTTGTTCCAGACCCTGGGCATTCAGCAAGAGCTCCCATAGGAGACAGATTCTATTGCATCAAAATGGTATGAAAATACACTGAACAGCCAAAATCAATTTCTGCATTTATTTTTATTAAGCATTCAAGAACATTTGAGGCAAGCGTAAGTGTTACAGATGGAAAGTAAAGTGCACCAAGAGGAGAGTCACCATGGGGGAGCTCATTAGAATGGATGTGGACAGCAAATTAATGTTACGCCTTGGCAGCTGAAATAAAAAGGGACCGATCAGTCACACAATTCAGCGAGGATAAAGACAGGAAATATATGAGCTCCTTAGAGAAGAGTTTCCTGGCATCTGCTTCTGAGGCAAATGTCTTGTGTCACAGAAGGATGCAGAGGAGACTGAAGGATGGCGGTGGGAGAGTCTGGGTACCCATGCCATAGTACATGCCAATAGTGCATTTTCTAGGACTGCTTGCTGTAGTTGTCATTTTCCTTACCGTAAGTATTATGAGAAACGCTTGTAGGTTGCTAAGCCCCTATGGTCACACATGCTGCAGTTTGATAGCTTGGACTTAATTGGGAGTAAATCTAGATTTTATAGAGGGATAGGTGGACCTCATGTGTTCAGATCCTCTGTATTTCTCTCTCTAGCGTTTTTTTAAATTTATTTAATTAATTTATTTTTGGCTGCGTTGGGTCTTTGTTGCTGTGCACGGGCTTTCTCCAGTTGCGGCGAGCGGGCGCTACTCTTCGTTGCGGTGCGCGGGCTTCTCAGTGCGGTGGCTTCTCTTCTTGCGGAACACGGGCTCTAGGCGCACGGGCTTCAGTAGTTGTGGCACGTGGGCTCAGTAGTTGTGGCTCACGGGCTTAGCTGCTCCACGGCATGTGGGATCTTCCCAGACCAGGGCTCGAACCCGTGTCCCCTGCCTTGGCAGGCGGATTCCTAACCACTGCACCACCAGGGAAGCCCCCTCTCTAGCGTTTCTGACAGCAGTTTGGCAGCAGTTGAAGGTTATATCAAGTGGGAAGTTTTATTCTGTGTTGCTTATTGGGGTTATAGGTTAGGGTTGAGATCTTTTAGTGAAAATTAAAGAACTTGAATGGCCATCCTCTCTATAGGATATAGGATATATAGGTCTATGGGAAGCTAAAGTTTATCCTTTAAAATATCAGTTCCCACTTCACTGCAGGATGTGAACCAAGAAACTGTCTAGCTGAATCGGGCCTCATAGTTTTGTGTCTTTTTCCCAGCAGCAGTTTTATGAGGTCTAATTGATGAGAACGTGTCGTAGAGTTCACACCTATTTAACGTGTGCAGTCTCTGTAGTCATCACGTTTTCGTCATCCTCTCCCCCAAAAGCCCATGAACACTCAGTCCCCTTTCTCACTACAGTCCCCTCGCCCCCTCCTGTGTCTTGGAAGCCGGTATTCTCCTTCACTAGGAGACTGTTAGAAAGTGGACATCTGATTTTTGAGCCACACCGTTAGCTTGTTTATAGAAATAAGTAAAACATCCAGAGAATCGTAGCATTGAAAGTAGTGTTCTGTCGTTTCAACTGGGGTTGGTGGGTGTGGGTAAAGCAGAAGTGCTGCCCTCATCCCAGTTTCAAGGAAGAAGTTTTGTTTTCGGCAAGAAGGGTGGAATGAAATCTTGGCAAGGTCAGAAACCCCGTTGAAAACGCGGCTCATTAGCTCAGTCCCTTTGGGCTCGCAACTGAAAAGACCTGTTACTCTTCTTTTAAAAAAAATTTTTAAGAGAGTTTTCTTTTTTTTTTTTTCTTTAATTTTATTTATTGATGGCTGCGTTGGGTCTTCATTTCTGTGCGTGGGTTTCCTCTAGTTGCGGCGAGCGGCGGCTACAGTGCGCGGGCTTCTTATCGCGGTGGCTCCTCTTGTTGCGGAGCACGGGCCCTAGGCACGTGGGATCAGTAGTTGTGGCTCGTGGGCTCTAGAGCGGAGGCTCAGTAGTTGTGGTGCATGGGCGACCAGGGCTCAAAACCCTTGTCCCCTGCATTGGCAGGCGGATTCTTAACCACTGAGCCACCAGGGAAGTCCAGGCCTGTTACTCTTTAGAACAAGGTTTGGCTGGAAATTAGTGCTTAGGCCCAGGTAGCATTAGGTAGTTCTCTGTCATTTCACAGGCATTGAGTTTTTACCCGGAGGCATAAAAATGGAAGTCTCTAGAAAGCAGCAGGCCCTGTGATCTGTCTCTGAAGACACTTGAGCTGAGTGTCTCAAGGGAAGAGTTATAAAGACTGCCTGAGAGGTACCCACACCTCGGATGCTTCTGCACAGGAGGTCTGCCTCTTCTCTTCCCGTCCTGCACAGCCCTACCCTGGCCGCACCCTGAGCCCACCTTGGGGGAAGGGAAGGAGGGATAAAAAAGTTAGAGGGACAACAGGATCCTTAGAAAGGGAGAAGAAAGTATTCCATTTTACTCCTTTTCCTCCATCATCCCATGTTAGTTTGGAATGCCTTAAGACAAGATTATCAGGTCCTCAGAATTAATAAAAGCGGCCGTTAACTGTGGTGAGTGCTTGCGGTCTGCAGGTGGTTTTTACATTCATTCTCATTCTTTTGCTCACACCAAACCTTTCAGGGAGATATTGGAGTTTCATATTTATAGAGGAGGAGGCTGAGAATTCACAGGGTCATTTATAGCTGGGACAAAAAGACTGTGTTGAACTTTATTAAAGTTCACCAATCCTTTCTTTCTTTTTTTCTTTTAAACTTAGCCTGGTCATTTGTTTCAGTTTCCTTCCATGTTCACAGAGCCGCTCATTGTAAAGGCATGCAGGGACATGAAAAGAGCGTGTGAGCTGGTAGGAGTAGGGAGGCCCAGACCTAACTTAGGTCTAATCAACTGTGCCATTTCTTCATTTTCTACTTTTGATGAAGTCTTGTCATCTCTCTGGGCCACAGTTTCTTCATGGGACCAGAGAATATATGACTTTGAATGGGAGAGGTCTGATTTTCTTTGAGTCCACAAGCGGAATATGGGTTAGTTGAAAGTGCCAGAATAGTTCTGCAGACTGTCAGGGGTACTGAGAACACTTAATATTCTTATCTGACCCATCAGTGAAGGGATCTGCAAACCAGCCATGTACTTTGTTTTAGAAATCTTTCTGATCCACCTTTCTCCTGGTTCATAACAGCGGGAGACTGTTAAATGTCTTTCCAGGATATCTCATATGATAAAATAAACAAAACACATGTACTTCAGAAACCATAAAGCCATGGGCTAACTGTAGTTAAAAACCTAATTTAAGTCATACCTTAAATCTAATAGTACTGTTATTATCATGCCAAACCGTTCACTGCTTCCATCTGGAATCTAAGCTATGAGTACAATCCGTTTGACATGTGCAGTGTTGATTTACGCCCAGGTATTACTAGCAGCCTAGGGCCAGGTGACTCATTCCAGTTGCTACAGTGTAAATCCATCCTTGCTACTTTTAGCTCTTTCCTGGAGCTACAAACCCCTCATTGTGTTCTGATTTCATCCTTAGATATATACCTTCCCTCTCCCCCAGTGAGATGTGTTCTATCTTGCTTCCTAGTGGAAGCAAGCAAAAATTCAAGTGGTTTGAATTTTTCAACAAAAATCAAATTGCTGTTCTCCTCTCCCTCCATATGTTATGAGAAACAAGGGAAAGAGATCTTTGATGTGTTAGTCTTTATAAAGCAACGCTTTTCAGAATAGATAACAGCCGTGGCTTCCTTGACGAGGAAGTTTTAAAGAGCAAAGATGGCAATTTAAGTCTAATATTACACTCGCGTTATAAACATTGAAAAATATTGGGGTTATTTCATTATTTATTTTAATTTTTTATTTTGGAATTATTCTTAGACTTACTGAAATGTTGCCAAAAAAATGGTATAGAGAGTTCCTATAACATCTTACGTAAACTGTAGTACCATTGTCGAAACTAATGGATTAACATTGGTAAATGCTATTAACTAAACCATAGATTTACTTGGATTTCATCAGCTTTTCACTATCTTTTTTCTGTTCAGGATCCAGCCTAGGAGCTCACGTTGCATTTGATTGTTGTGTATCATTAGTTTCCTCCAAACTATGACAACTCGTCAACCTTCTGTTCTGTTGTTTTTCCTGACCTTGACACTTCTGAAGCGTACTGTTCAGTTATTTTGTAGAATGTCCCTCAGTTAGTACTCGGTATTTTCTCGTGACTAGATTAAAGCTGTCCATTTTGGGAAGAAATACTAGAAGTAATCCCAGTGCATCATAGCAGAGGCACATGATGTCTTATGACTGATGTAGACCTTGGTTAAGTGCTGTTTGTCAGGTCCCCGATGGAAAGTTATCATTTTTCCTTTTGTATTTAGTAGATATCCTGGGAGAGAAACTTGGGCTATGCAAATATCTTGTTTCTCCTTAAATCTTTTTTTTTTATTTAATTTATTTATTTTTGGCTGCATTGGGTCTTCGTTGCTGTGAGCGGGCTTTCTCTAGTTGCGGCGCGTGGGCTTCACATTGCAGTGGCTTCTCTTGCTGCGTGTAGAGCACGGGCTCTAGGCACACGGGCTTCAGTAGTTGTGGCACACGGGCTCAGTAGTTGTGGCTCGCGGGCTCTAGAGCGCAGGCTCAGTAGTTGTGGCGCACGGGCTTAGTTGCTCCGCGGCATGTGGGATCTTCCCAGACCAGGGCTCAAACCCGTGTCTCCTGCATTGGCAGGCGGATTCTTAACCACTGCGCCACCAGGGAAGCCCCCTGTGCCCTTTTGACATACCACCTCCCCATCCCTGTTCTTTAAAAAGCATTTCCTTACTTTCTGGTGTCATGAAATGCTCCAGGCTCATTTTGGTATTTTCCATGCCCCAACCCTAGCATGAACCATTTCTCCAAGGCACTCTGGTTCCTTGTTTTTGGAGGCTGTTATATAAGAAACCAAGATGTGGGTACTAGGTGTGTTGCTGGGAGTTGCTTTGATATTTTTAAGTTTCATAGATTTGTGACCTAGCAAATGCATCTCTACGAGGCGAGTAATGCCTTAAATTTCAAACACTCTAGAGGCCCTGATTGTATTTGCCAATTTGGGTTCAGTTTCTTGTGGGAAAGAAATGAAATTGGCAGGGTTTAGAGCTTTAAAATTTCCCACTTTTTCTCAAATGACCCATAAGTGCTTACAAAACAGTGAACACATTAATTTTTATTTTTTCAGCTTATTAACTTATTTAAACTATGTCGCGACCAATGGCTGAATATATGTGAAGGACAGATATGTAGAGATCATATCTTTTTTTTTAAATTTTATTGAAGTATAGTTGATTTACAATGTTGTGTTAATTTCTTATGTACAGCAAAATGACTCAGTTGTGTGTGTGTATATATATATGTATATATATATTCTTTTTCATATTCTTTTTTCCATTATGTTGTGTCATAGAATATTGAATATAGTTCCCTGTGCTATACAATAAGACCTTGTTGGGCTTCCCTGGTGGCGCAGTGGTTGAGAATCTGCCTGCCAATGCAGGGGACACGGGTTCGAGCCCTGGTCTGGGAAGATCCCACATGCCGCGGAGCAACTAGGCCCGTGAGCCACAACTACTGAGCCTGTGCGTCTGGAGCCTGTGCTCCGCAACAAGAGAGGCCGCGATAATGAGAGGCCCGCGCACCGCGATGAAGAGTGGCCCCCGCTTGCCACAACTGGAGAAAGCCCTCGCACAGAAACGGAGACCCAACACAGCCAAAAATAAATAAATAAATAAATAAATAAATAAAAATTTAAAAAACTTTAAAAAAAAAAAAAAAAACCTTGTTGTTTATCCATCTTATGTATAATAGCTTGCCTCTGCTAATCCCAAACTCCCATTCCTTCCCTCCCCTATGCCCCCTCCCCCTTGGCAACCATAGGTCTGTTCTCTATATCTGTGAGTCTGTTTCTGTTTCATAGATATGTCGATTTGTATTGTATTTTAGGTTCCACATATAAGTGATATCATACGGTATTTGTCTTTCTCTTTCTGACTTAACTTCGCTTAGTATGACAATCTCTAGGTCCATCCGTGTTGCTGCAAATGACATGATTTCATTCTTTTTATGGCTAATATTCCACTGGATACATATACCATTTAATCTTCTTTATCCATTCATCTGTTGATGGACATTTAGGTTGTTTCCATGTCTTGGCTGTTGTAAATAGTGCTGCTGTGAACATAGGGGTACATGTATCTTTTCGAATTATAGTCTCGTCTGGGTATATACCCAGGAGTGGGATTGCTGGATCATATGGCAACCCTATTTTTAATTTTTTGAGGAACCTCCATACTGTTTTCCATAGTGGCTGCACCGAGAAAAATTTCTTTTTAACTTTCAGTAATCATATTGGTGATGGTAGTATTAATATTTTATTACTCTGAAATTATTATTAATGTGCAATAAAACAAAGAAATAATTATGAGATATTCAGATTCTATCATCTCCCGAGTCTTGAGAATCATTATTCTTTGTGTGGAAGAAAGAAGACACAGATGTAATATAAAAGTGGTTATGTGCAAACCCCATAGTCTTGAATTCAAATCAGAAGTGCCAGTCAGTATATATTCATGTTACGGACATCTGTTCATATCACTTTTTTTTTTTTTTTTTTTTTGGCAGAAGTTAAATGCCTTTATTTATTTTTAACACAAATTAACCATATGCTCTAGAAGCCAGGTTGGGTGACAGAGTGAAATAAGATATTTCTTTTTTTTTTAAAAAAGGGGAAAGATTTTATTTATTTTTCTTTAACATCTTTTTTTTTTTTTAACATCTTTATTGGAGTATAATTGCTTTACAATGGTGTGTTGAGATCGTATCTTTCAGATGCGCAAAATGTCTTCAAATGAATTGTGAGGTCCTGGCCCCCCCGCCTCCCCACCTCCTACCTCCCCCCATCTTGGGGCAAGCCGTTGAGCCTACGTTCTCATTCTGAAAAGAAGGGTTTTAGGCAAGATCTTCATTTCTCTTGTCTTTTTGTGTGCTCAGAGGGCCCCTTGATATCCAGAAGATTTGGACACTCTCCCTATATTTTAGTTATAATTTTAGTGCCTGTTGATTGAGTTCACAGTGATAAAAAGATTCAGTTAAATTTCAGATTCATATTTATGTTAATCATGCTAGCTTACTTTTAATATTGAAATTTATTTACTCAATTAAACTTTATTTTAATCTTAGCCAGTCCTGACCGTGTACAGAACTCTTTTCTCAGGGTTCCATTTCCACATACCTTCTGTAACTTTCTTTTTACTTTCAGATTTTGTCCTACGCTTTTCCTTTTTTTCCTCTCTCTCCAGGACGAAATTACTTTCTTTTCCCTCAACAAAATGTGTTTCCACTTTATATACCTTTTTTCCTTTCATACAAAGATGTTTTCCTTACCAATTTTAGTTGTCTCAATTACATATATTAACCAGAATTCTAATCTTTTAAAAACCTTAATTTCTAGTGAAAACTAAGAAGTAAGCAATTATAAACTGTCTTTCACATTATTATTCTATAGATTGGCAAAATCACAAATACTGTTTATGATTTCTAAAAAATATGTGCTTTTTTTTATAGGAAAGTTTTCAGTATGACATCATTTTTATTAATAAACCTAAGTATCTGTAGTTTCTCCGTAAAAGGCAGCCTATGTTGAGTAATGTTTCAGCATCTTATTTTATTTGGGAAGGATCTAGACATTTAATAAATTTCCGTCATTTAACTTAGCAAAACTCTGAAGTTTTATGTCACCAAAAATCTGGAGAAACTATTTTTTAAGTAGACCTACCATAAAATGTAATTATTCTTAAAGAATTTACCTAAAAGCTCTTACCCCATTTATATCTTTTGAATTACAGTTATGTTTAGATTACCCATGAAAACTTCGTGAGACATTAGCCCAAGTCACCATCATTTCAAGATATTTTTCTTGATGAATTTAACAGAGATAATATGACCTATTTAACTTTTAGTAAACCTAGGTGCAATAAAAGTAAGACATGTCCGTATTAATTAAACCAACAAATTTAAACTTTAAAACTGGATATTAACTTAGTATTGAATATTTCCCAGATCACATGAACTTGAAATTTGGGTTAGTTTTTTATTATATTTAAAAATACTCAGTTTGTAAGTGCTTACTTTTAAGTCAATTAAATACAGGTCTTTTATAAAGTTAATTTTGATAATATTATCTGGAGGTATGGACATAGCATATGTATAATGTACACACGGACGTATAAACAGACATAAATAGAGATCTTATAGCTTCATTTCAAAACTTACTCATGAATCAGTTATTACATTATAAACTTACTAGTTTATAAGTAATATTTGGAGTAAGTTAAATTTATTTGCTCAGATGACTAAAGCTTCTCACTATTGTGGAAAAGATTTTTTAAGATTTGTGTCTGTCCTTGATAAATCCTGAAGGAGGCTGTGAATTAGATTTGGTGAAGGAGCCTTTCCAGCAGTTTGAGTTTAACAAGGCCTCCCTCTTTTTCCTTTTTTTTTTTTTGGTGGAGGGAAGGGGGTTCAGTTTCTACCTGATTGAGCTAATTAGGCTCAGTCTCAGGTCCTTGTGGGCTGTACTTACATTTCTGATTTGTAGAGATTTGCAACACAAAGACGGTTGCTTTTAATTCCCCAGAGAACTGGTCTGCCACATAAATGATATTGAAAGATTGATTTGCCCAACTACATTTTCTTTAATTTGCTTTTTTATATCAGTAAGATTTCCAACTACACTGAAAATCAAGAGTTCTGTGTTCTAGAACTTTAGGGTTCAATCTATCATGCCTTCCAAACTTTGCACAGGGCATTCAACAAAGGCCCTCAGATTCTGAGTGTACAAATGAAACCCTGAGCAATTTACCCTAGGGGCAAAAAAAAAAAATCTCCATTATTGTTTTTATTAGTCCCTGAATATTAGCTCCCAGTTTTATTTCATATTGTGTGGGCTCAGATAACCTTATTGATTTTCCTTAGTATGTTTAATCAATATTGCCTGAGGGGCAGATTTATATGCCCTATCTTATTATACCAGGCAAGGGAAGCATTCCCCAGTGAGACCTAATGTTTATCCCATAATATAATTGGCAGAAGAGATGTAACCGTCTTATATAAAGCCCATTCAAATATACCAACTTTTATAAATGTTCATCTCAATTCTATCAACTCTTATATCTTTAATTTTAGCCTCCATTAAGACCCCATCAACTAGGCTTGGTCTTAAAAGGAGTCCCAGTATCTACTTAAAAAAAAATGCACAACATGAGTGTTGCGAGTTAAGTTTTATTTGGGACAAAATGAGGACTGCAGCCCGGGAGACAGCATTTCGTAGAGCTCTGAGAAACTGCTCCAAAGAGGCAGGGCGGGGGGAGGTCAGTGTATATGTGATTTTGGTGAAGGGGGAATACATGCAATCAAGCACGTATGTTCAGTAGAAGGTTGCTGCTAGTCTCATGAAGGTTACTCCTAGTCACGTGGAGCAGACATCGCCATGAAGGATTTTGGTGCTTTTCTAGATATGAGGAGATACAAGAATTGGGCTTATAAAATCGGCTCCAGAAAATATTTAACTCTCTGAAGACCTGTTCTGCCAGTTTTTCCCAGAGGACAGAGCGCTTCATTTCTGCTCTCCACCCTGAACTCCTTTCAGGGGGTGTTGAAAATCAGCAGCTGCAGCAGTGCATGATTTAATCCTTGTAGAGGTAGTTGGCAAGTGCCAATTTGTTGTTGACCCTAGAAACCTTTCTGTTTATCCCCCGGCCATTTTATCTATTTTTGTGTAAAAGGCTTTGGGGTCCCCAGTTGAGGAGCTGAGCCAACTTGATTAATTGGCCTGTTGCCCCAAGCAATTGCTGGTCAGGTATCTCAGCGTAATTTTCTAGCAGACTTTTTTTCTTTTTTTTTTTTGATGTGGACCATTTTTTTTTTAAGTCTTTATTGAATTTGTTACAATATTGCTTCTGTCTTGTGTTTTGTTGTTTTGGCCTTGAGGCATGTGGGATCCTAGCTCCTTGACCAGGGATTGAACCTGGGATGGAACCCGCACCCCTTGCATTAGAAGGCGAAGTCTTAACCACTGGACCACCAAGGAAGTCCCCAGAAGCCTTTTAAATACATGTATGTTTTAAACTGGGGTAAATAGAGGAGACTTGTTTGGGGCTCTTTAGTATTGGGGACCAATGGGGGTCCCTTTGGCCATCCAACCTTAGTGTTGTATCAAAACATTTCTTTTAATCCCATTAATGTCTCTTTTATTTATCCCATTTCTTAACCATCTAAAGATTTTTATCCTTTCAGGATAAGTCCCTTTAAAATTTCCACCTTGCTGGGAAGACATCTCTAGACTTTCTCCTCAGTTTCTTATTCCCTTGTTAATCAACCTGATGAACAATTAATCCAATGCTTTTATTAGCATCTGTAAGACCCATTGAGGGGAAACTGACCACAGATGCAGCTTCCCAAACTGTTTTTTTGTTGTTGCTGTTTATTTGTTTTAAACTAAGGGAGTCGTTAAGGTTAGCCGTTATATTTTTTTGTATTTACTTTCTGCTTTGGTCTTTTCATCGGTACCAATAAAACAGCTGTTTATAGTGAGAGCCCTCTAAAAATTTACCAATTTAGAAGTCTCTCCAATTTAAAAGATCCTTTGTCTGGCCATTGTCAGAGCTCTCAAAACACGGGGGGGAAAAAAAAAAAAAGGCATAAGAAGATCAGGTACAACATTTACATCTCAAAGACCCAGGGAGAGAAATGCAGGTTCCTCCTAGAAGGGCTTTTGTTCCTTTAAGGTCGGAATTCTGAAAAGATGTTTTACCAAGCTGGCTTTTTGTAGCTGCACACACAGCTAGAATGTTTTTAGTTAGTTAATTTTGGAATGTTAAAAGAATTAATTGGGGTTCTTTTAACATTCATTTTGGAATGTTAGAATAATCCCAATTTGGCCATTTTTAGGGTGAGATTTTCTTTAATTCCCAACTAAGCCGGTACTTGTAGGAATAAATTCTGTACGTGTATGTTGCAGCAAAAATAGAAATGAAGTTTTTTCTGAGAACAAGGAAAGTAAAGGGCACAGTGAACAGGCTAGGGAAGAAACATAACCTGGCCTGAAAGAGTTAATCACTCCTTGTTTTATTTTAACTGTTACTAATCTGTAGTGTGTGTAACTGGATTGGTACTTCACAAAGCTAACCTATCACTCTCTGACCCTATGTCAATTGCATCCTGCCCCTGTCACCCCTGACTGTGTGTGAGTTACATCGTGCGCCTGTCACTCCCTAACTTTATATAAATTCCTTGTGCTCCCTGGCCGCAAACCACCCCCTGTAGCTTTTGCATTTCAGAAAGAAGGTCAAGCAGGCCAGTAAACCAGAGACAGATGGACCCAATTACCAGGCCGCCTGACGCCACGATGACTGTTTTGAAATAATGCAAGGAGAAAAAGAATGCAAGACCTTCACTACTTTGATCCTTATCATATACTACAGGCTGCGAGCCCCGCGTATAAAATCATCTCCGATTCCCCGGTGGTGGTGGAGGGGAGGAGGGGCACAGTTTTTGGAGGCACTAGCCCACTGTGTCCCCTCTTGGCTTAGCCAAGACACAAAGCCACTTTTTTCTCTTTTCTCCTAAATTCTGTCTCCGTATTTCTATTGGGCACTGGCGTACAGAAGCCGAGATTTCAGGAACAAATACATAATAAAATCTTCCCAGTGTCTCTCAACTGTGGTATAACCCAGGTACCTCTTCTTGAAACTAAGTTCAAGGAAAGTCTACTCTTCCAACGAGTTTATCCACCACCAAATAAAGCTTAGGATCATCAGCCAGTAATAGGAAATCCAAGACCCAGAAGAGACTTACCTAAATTCGTCTGGAGGCGGCGGGGCACAAGAGGCCTTTGCTGGTACCAAGGCTCCAGATCCTCATAGAGTTCAGGCGAAGGAGAGAAGTCTGCTCTGGGTCCCTTTGTTGTTCACTGACAGGGTCGACTGAAGAAAAACGCACAACCTAAAAGTTGCAAGTTAAGTTTTATTTGAGGACCTTACGGAAGACTGAAGCGCAGGAGACAGCCTCTCGGAGAGCTCTGAGGAACTGCTCCAAAGAGATAAGGGAACAGCCAGGATATTTAGGAGTTTTCGCTGAACAACAACAACAACAACAACAAAACAAAAACAAAAAACAAACCCTGTCGTCAGACATCAAAGACAACTGATAGTCACCAGAAACAGACATCACAAGTTAATGATTTTAGTGCTTTTCCATGTATGGGAAGATACCAGCATCTGGGCTCATTGTAATTATCCCTTAGATACGCATCTGAACGATCTAGGGCCAGTGCCCAGAGCGCACGGTGCGTCCTCTTTTTCTCTAGTTTCCCCTGGGTGTGCACCACGGGGGCTCGGTGGAGGGGCGTCGGGGGGCATGGGGATGGTGGCCGCAGTGGCTGATAGCCAGAGCCTGGTTTGCTGGAATGACAGGCAGCACTCCTTGTTCCCTGGGACGGTGGGCAGCATTCCCCGTCCACATCTGTGAGTTTCTTCTTAAGCGTAAATGAGTGTGAGTGTAAACGTAAATGTAAAACGAGTATAAACGGAAAACGTAAACGTAAGTGGGTTTCCGTGGGCCTGAGGCTGGACCATTATACTTGCGCCTGTTTTTCCCTGCCTGGGCAGAGTCGGGGGAGGTGGGGTTGTTTTAGAATGGGGCGAACAGCTGAGACGCACTATAAAACCTCCACCGGCCGTGACCTTGCTGTGGGAGGAGGTGCCTTTTGCCTGCTGGTGTCCTGGGCCTTCCCCATCCTCCCAGCCCCACCTTCTTGTGGGTAAAGGGCTGCAGACCGGGGGTACTCCTGGCATCCTAAGATATATATATCCGAAGACACCCTTCCTTAGAAACCAGGTACTGTTCTTACTTACAGTTTCTGAGTGCTTGTCTCGTGTCTGGTAGTGTCCCTAGGGCAAAACATGGCCAGCTGTCATAGGCTAGGAGGAGGGGTGCAGGACAGTGGTCCCATCTTGGCTCTTGGATGGCTGCAGTAGCCTCTAGGTGGTCTCCCTACTGTTCCCCCGCCCCCCATCCCCAAGTCAGAGTGATCTTTATTTATTTATTTATTTAAAAATTTATTTATTTATTTATTTATTCTTTTTTTTGGCTGTGTTGGGTCTTCGATTCTGTGCGAGGGCTTTCTCTAGTTGCAGCAAGTGGGGCCCACTCTTCATCGCGGTGCGCGGGCCTCTCACCGTCGCGGCCTCTCCCGTTGCGGAGCACAGGCTCCAGACGCGCAGGCTCAGTAGTTGTGGCTCACGGGCCCAGTTGCTCCGCGGCACGTGGGATCCTCCCGGACCAGGGCTCGAACCCGTGTCCCCTGCATTGGCAGGCGGATTCTCAACCACTGCGCCACCAGGGAAGCCCATGAGTGATCGTCTTAAATATAGTTTGATTTTGTTGTTGCGCCGCCCAGAACTTTTTGGTGCTTTCCAGTCTCATTTGGAGCCAAGGCCAAAGTTCCTGCGGTGGCCCGAGGCGCGGGCGCTGCCAGAGCTGACCTGAACCTCTGACCTCCTACCCTACACTCCCCCTCCCTCTGCCTCAGCCGCGCTGGCCTTGCTGTTCCGTAGACTGGCACTTGGACTTGGTGTCACGCCTCCAGAGAGCCACCCTCAGGTTTCTGCTCAAAGGCCTCATTGGAAAGGCCTCCCCTGACCACTTTTTCTCTTCTGCTTAATTTTTTTCTCTTTTGCACTGTTGACCCTGACATTTTTCATACATAACCTCATTGATGGCAGGGATGTTTGTATGTTTTTGTTTTGTTCACTCCTGTATCCCCAGTGCCTGTCACGTGGTAGAAGTCTAGTAAGTATTAGTGAATGAATTTTAATTCAACAGATGAGAAACAGGCTTAGAGAGGCTAAGCAATGCCTCCAAAGTTACTAGCTAGTACATTTAAAGGCTGGAGAAACTCGAATCCCATACGTTTGATGATGGCTGTTAGGTAGCATTTTACGAGCAGCCTTTGGAGGGAACATCACAGTTTCATCGGGGAAACTGCTGATCGAAAGATTAAGAAACTTTGGGATGTAACATATATGTAAGTTGCACTCAGTCTAACTCTTCATTTTTACTCGCAATTTGACTAAATATTTTCTAGAAGTTTCAGTTTTCTGTCACAGATTAAGACAAATTTGGGCAAAATCCCTGCAAATTTTGTCAGAATGCGAAAGGAAAAATGAATAGCAGGGGTTAGGGATGCACCCCCGTACAGTCAGAAATCCATGTATAACTTTTGACTCCTCCAAAACTTAACACATATTTTGTATGTTATATGTATATCTACATATATTTTATGCATTCATGACATACCTAACTTCCTTCATGTCTTTTCAATATTTCTAGGCTACATAGTTTGCAAGTCTTTTCAAATTGTTGCAAATATTAAAAAAAAATTTCTAATATAGTTATGGAAAAGAAATCCACATATAAGTGGACCTGCACAGTTCAAACCTGTGTTGTTTAAGGTGTTGCCAAATGCAAGTTCAGGTGCCCAACATACAGTGAGGTCAAACAAACTGAAACGTCAGAGTTTGGAGCAGAAGAAGGTTTATTGCAAGGGCCAAGCAAGGAGAAGGGGCATTTTGTGCTCAAAAGACAGGAACTCCCTGATGGTTTTCGGAGAAGTGTTTTTATAGGCAAAATTTGGGGTGAGGGCTGCAGGGTGTGTGGCTTTCTTCTGATTGGTTGGTGGTGAGGTAACAGGGCAGTGCTCCAGGAATCTAGGGCTCAGCCTGAAGTTACCACGGTCCAGCCAGGTGGGGGGGCCTCAGTTCCTGTAGAAGAGCTCAAAGATATTGTAATATATATCCCTTGAGGGGGAACCAGGACCCCGCCCCAGGGTTGCACTATTGTTTCTTTTTTTTGTTTTTAATAAATTTATTTATTTATTTTTGGCTGCGTTGGGTCTTCGTTGCTGCGTGCCGGCTTTCTCCAGTTGCGGAGAGTGGGGGCTGCTCTTCGTTGTGGTGCACAGGCTTCTCATTGTGGTGGCTTCTCTTGTTGCGGAGCACAGATTCTAGGTGCTCAGGCTTCAGTAGTTGTGACTCTCCGGCTCTAGAGCGCAGGCTCAGTAGTTGTGGCACATGGGCTTAGTTGCTCCGCAGCATGTGGGATCTTCCCGGACCAGGGCTCAAACCCGTGTCCCCTGCATTGGCAGGCGGATTCTCAACCACTGCGCCACCAGGGAAGTCCCAGCCCTATTGTTTCTTTACTGCCTTTCCATTGTTTCTGCATTCCTTCACTCTTCTAATTAGTAACTTTGAATCTGCCTTTTGGAACTCAGGGAAGGTCTAGGAGGCTGAAGCCTTTTCCTACAAATAAGAAACCAGGGACACAGAAAGGCTTTTGTACCCAGGAGGGCCCCACAGGGTCCTGCTGGGCTTCAAAGGGTCAGTTGTATTTACTTTATGTGCACTTGTATCTATTTAAAGGGAGGATTAAGATTAAATTGAAAAAGGGACAGAAAACAGATCTGTGGTTGTCAGGGACTTGGGGGGAGGGAGAGGGAATTTCTTTGGGATGATGGAAATGGTCTGTGTCTTAATTTTGGTGGTAACATTACTGTATACATATATATATATATATATATTTTTTTTTTTTGAATAATTATTTGGCTGTGCCAGGTCTTAGTTGTAGCACACAGGATCTTTGTTGCGGCACGTGGGAATCTTTAGTTGCTGCGTGTGAACTCTTAGTTGCATCACGTGGGATCTAGCTCCCTGACCAGGGATGGAACCTGGGGCCCCCTACATTGGGAGTGTGAAGTTTTAGCCACTGGACCACCAGGGAAGTCCCATGACTGTATACATCTTCAAAGTCCAAAAACTGTACTCAAGGAGGATAAGTTTGACTGTTTACAACACTGTTTACTGTTGATGTGTTTTTAATAAACATGACAAAAAACAAAGATTAGGCTGAACCATGAGTATAGTTGGCATTATATTGGAAGGAATGTTCCCCCATTTTTTGTTACCTGTACTTTTTTTCCATTAAGTCACTAATTCCCCGTAGATCCCTCACTGGCCTTACGGAGTATCTCCTCTGTGCTGGAAGGAAGGGGATGTGTCGGACGAGTGAGAGGAGGGCTGAAGGGACCTGCGGAGCTTCCAGAGTCAAGTCTTCGCTCCCTACAGGGCATATGCCACCCTTTGAAGGCCTTTGCTTACCTTTGCAGCCTCGTTTTCTTGACTGCCCCGTCCCCAGAGCTGAACTCTAGTATAACGGACAGCATGCATTTCCCAGCACAATCTCTTTGAATTTAATGGTGTTACTTTCCTTTACTAGGACGACTTTCTTCTCTTTTCTCTGCTTCCCGTACAACTGGTTAGTCTCCTCTAGGAGGCCACTTCTAAATCCGCCTCCCCTCCCGGGCCATGTGCTACTCCATGACGGATGGAACTGGTCTTAATCTCTCAAGTGAATTTGAGGCTGTAGGCAAAGGAATGGGGAAGGACATTCCTGGCCGGAAGAATGTCCTGCCTTGAAACGGGATAATTATTTTTTCTGTGAGCTCCAGCTGTGTTAATATATTGAGTTCTTAGGTGGTGTTCGTTAAGATTTGTCCTTACCTTTCGTAGATTGCAGGCAGAATCTTCTGTGGTGTGTATTTTTGTTCTTCCTAATTTGTACACGTAGTTTACGAATGCTACCAGAACCTAACTTCTCTAAACAGGATGCTTAGTGACTTTCTCTTGTTAGTGCTTAGAATATCTTTATGAAGCCACTTTGCTTAATTCAGGGATGTGGCATATTGTGATTTAGTCTTTCATTCAGTGGGAATAGTCGAGAACAGGGTATGAAGAGCTCCAAAGGATACAGAGATAATGGATGTTAGGTCCCTGCTTTTACAGCAGCCTGTGTAGGCAGATTTTTAGCTTGCAAATGCAAGTGTGGCTTTCCGAAGTGGCAGGTTTGCAGTAAAGTCTAAAGGAGATACTTTAAAATATCATTCTTTTACTTATAATTTGGGAGATGGCTGAAGGCCGAAAGGGCGCGAGAGGAAAGTTCCTACGCTACGAGCTGGGGCTAGAAGAACATTTTAGTGCTAGTTTGTTTGGTGAGCTGTGATCCAAGTACTGGTCATACACTGTTAGAGAGATCTCTGTGACTCTTAGAGGAAAGCCCTGGAGGGTGGCTGGCAGGGTTATAGTTTATTTAAATTAATTATTTTTCTTTCATTAGCCTCCCTTTGGTGTTTGAAATTCTGAATAAAGCAGTATGAAATTCACCATGAAAATGTTATGAAATTTCTGTTATTGTTAGGGAACCGTGGACGGAAACCACCGGCCTTGGCCAAGCAGGATAACCGCTTGCCTGAGTTGTCTCACAGCAGGAGGTCCCGATAAAGAATGAGGTGTTGCCTCCAAAAACTAACTGGGAGAATCCGGGAGGGGCCAAAAGGAGGAGGGAGGAGACCATACGTCCTGCCAACCTCCCGGAAGCCTCCTCGCTGGACCCCATCTTGGCTGAGAGATGCGCGCGCCCCCAGGGAGGACCCTGAGTCAGAGTGATGGGCCAGAGACAACCCAGAAACTACCCGCATTCCCATGAAGCCTGAGACTGCGAGCCACGTGGCAGAGCAGTTCTCCTGGGGTCCCTTACCCTGCCGCTGTCCGCCTGGCACCCCTCTCTAATGAAGTCTTTTGCTTTGTCAGCATGTGTGTCTCTTTGGACAATTCATTTCCGAGTGTTAGACCAGAGCCCACTCTCAGGCCCTGGAAGGGGTCCCCCTTCCTGCAAAAACATGGTCAAAAATGTGAATTCTGTTTGGGGATCAGATTTAATTCCTTAGGGATGCACCTCATTTGTTTTTGCTTGAGGAAAGTGATTGAATTCAATTTAGCAGTTGTTCAGAAGACAGTTCTAAAATAACTGAAGCATTGCCTTTTTTCAGCCATGGTATACTTAATCATTTTATAGATTTGTTATTCTCAACCTGAAATATATAGCACTATCCTGTTTTTGAAATAAAAATAGTACAGTTTTGTGCTGTTTTAAAACTCAGGAATGAATTTATTTGGTAACAGCATATAGCAAGTATATGCATCTTTTTCTTGCCTTCTTTTTTTTTGATGCAGGATGGTTATGAGAGTGGGTGGGGTGACCTCACAGTGTTCAAGTATACGTATCTTTATGGGGTTATAAAATTGGTTGTTTATCAAGTAACCCAAGAATGAGGAAATACATTTTTAAGAAGTAAACAGTCTAGACCTGTGTTGTCCAGTATGGTAACTGTTAGCCACTTGTGGCTATTTAAGTTTAAGTGAATAAGTTAAATGACATAAAACATTCACCAGCTACGTTTCAAGTGCTGAGTAGCAATAGCCACATGTGTCCAGGGGACAGCACTATTTTATTTTCCCTGTGCATATTACTAGAGAATGTGGAAAGAAGCATAGGTACTTTTCCATCTGACCTCCAGTTATCTTGAACACAAGAGAATCACTTCCTTGGGCCTTATTTATACCATTTTTACACATCAAGAACCAGATTACCGTCTATAAAATAAGTGATTTTGTTGTGTAATTTGTGAGAATAAATGGAGTGGGTAATGTTTTTTTTTTTTTGGCTGCGCTGCACAGCATGTGGGATCTTAGTTCCCCAACCAGGTCTCGAACCCGAGCCCCCTGCAGTGGAAGCACAGAGTCCTAACCACTGGACTGCCAGGGAATTCCAGGGAGTTGGTAATTTTTAACTTTGTCAAATTATGTATCTCTTGGCTGGTGCTTCCTAATCGCCACTATTGTAAACATATCCTTAGGACTCAGTCCTTGGCGTTCCTCTCTTAGCTGCAGAGGAGGGGAGGAAAAACTTGTCCTCTACTCTTTTAGGTTCTGCTTTTGGGGGCCTGCAAATTAAACCAACAAAAGACAGATTAACGAGAGAGAAAGGCAGGTTAGATTCAATCATGTGGAAAGGGAGTTCATAGAAAAATGTAACTCAAAGGAGTGGTTAGAATTTGAGCTTAAATACCATCTTCATAGAAGGAGAGGGGGAGAAGGGCACTTATGGGAACACAAATGACTTTTAGGAAAGATAACTGGGCCTTTAGGAGAATAGATGGGAAACATAATTTTTTGACAGGTCTGTTTAGGTGTGGTACAGATTTCTCTTTGTCTCAGGTGGTCAGAGTCAATTTTCCCTATTTGCTTCCGGGGAGAGGACCTATGACAATTAATTTGCGTGAGGGCGTGCTCTGCTTCTAGGCAGATAAGGGATTTCAGGAACTCAAATGCCTTCAGCTCAAAGTAATTTTTATGCCACAGTGGTGTTTCAACAGCCACTCCCCTCTGATCCAGTTTCAGGGCCTTCATACCACTTCTGTGTATCTCTAGGTCCTCTCCTGTCAGCATCCGACCGTCCGCTGTATCTCTGCTTCAATGTCTCAAAAGCTTATGTCCTAAACCGAGCTTCCTGATCTTGTCCTGAAATCAAAGTGAAGAAAATGTTTCCAGGAGAGAATATTCAGCTTTCGGTGTTGCTGGTGGTTTGACTAAGAATTGATCATTAATACATTCACAATCACTTAATTAGCCATACTTCCAAAGGGTGAATTTTATGGTCGGTGAATTACGTTTTAATCAGAAAAGTCATTGGATATGTCACTTTGGCAGTCACCTAATATTGTCACCAGTGGTTTTGGTGTGAGGGTGAGGTGGGATGGAAGCCTGATTGGACTGGTTTTAAGAGGGACTAGGAGGGAGAGGGTAACGGACGGACAGGAGCTGTGGGAGCTTTTTTTTTTTTTTTAAAGAAAAAAAAAGTGACTCCAAAGGGCTGTTAGAATTTAGGGCTTATATACCATCTTCATAGAAGGAGAGAGGGGAGAAGGGAGAAGAATTACAGAATTTTATAATCAGTAGAGAAGGAAAAATTGATGCAGGGGAGAAAAAGTGAGGGGTGGTGGAAGATCACTGGGTAGGTGTCCTTGCGTAAGCAAGAGGGAATGAAAAGCAGAGCGTAAGTGGAAGGTTGACTTAGTAGGAACTGTGGAGTCCTAGGGAGCTGTCCTCTGATAAGTAGAGGGAGTGGGCCGGAGGGATAGATGGATAAAAGATGGGAGAGTTAGGTGGGTGAGAAGACAGCGTCTTGATTCACAGTGCCAAGGTGGAGAGCATGCACGGCTGAGATAGCAGGGAGGCACGGTCCTTCCAGGAGAGAAGGCCAGGGGGCTGGGGGCCAAGCACAGCGATCTTCTTACGGATTTTGACACTTACCGCACCTGCCAACATCCTAAACCTTACAGTTGTGTATGACAGCGTAAATCCCGTGATGCCTCTTGAAAGGCAGTTCACAGTTAATCAAATGTGGGTCTGTAGCATGTTTTAAAAATCACAGAGCAATACATTATTGACTACCGAAGACCCCCAAGAGGGCTTTGTGGTTTGTCATCCACGAGAGTCTTGTTTATGCTTCTCAGTTTTTAACCAAAGATCTCTCTCTCCCTCGGATGTCTCACAGGCATCTAAACCTTACCGCGTTGGGAACAGAGCCCTGGAACGTCTGAGGTCCCCTCTGTCATTGCCCAGGCCCATCCCTTTGTCCAAGCATGTCTCACCTGGTTTTCTGCAGGAGCCTGCTGACCGGGCCTTGCTTCCACACTTGCCACACAGCAACCAGAGTGGTGGGGTCTTTTTTGTTTGTCTGTTTTATAGATTTAATTAATTAATTAATTAATTAATTATTTTTTGGCTGCCTTGGGTCTTCGTTGCTGCACGCCGGCTTTCTCTAGTTGCGGCGAGCGGGGGCTACTCTTTGTTGCGGTGCGCGGGCTTCTCATTCCGGTGGCTCCTCTTGTTGGCGGCGCACGGGCTTCAGTAGTTGTGGCACGTGGGCTCAGTAGCTGTGGCGCACGGGCTTAGCTGCTCCGCGGCATGTGGGACCTTCCTGGACCCGTGTCCCCTGCATTGGCAGGCGGATTTTTAACCACTGCGCCACCAGGGAAGCCCCTAGAGTGGTTTTTTAAAACACAATTAAGATCGCGAGTCCTTCCTGCTTAAAAGGCCTCAGCGGCTTCTTGCTGACTTACAGACCTTCCACGATGGGGTCTCTTCCTCTCCGTGTGGCTGACCTCATCCTTCGTGCCGTGTTCCCCAGATCACTCTGCTGCAATGCTGCGGAGGCCTAGAGTGCCAGACTCTGGTTGTTTCCTTGGCCTGAAGACTTCAGCCACCTGACTCCAACTCTAGGGTCCTGAGCAGCCTGTGGACCTGAATATAGTGTCAACACCGGATGCTTCAGGGTGGAACTGTCAAATCAGAGACAGTGTGAAAACCCGTTGATCGATAGAGGGCTCTTTAAATGCCAGGGATAATTTATGGAAGTTACAATTCACACTTTGAGTTCCTTTCTAACAGTGTTCAAAACTATCCTGTTGCTATTTCTGACTGTTCGTTAAGTTTTATAGCATTCACCTGACAGTGATCTGAGACGCTTAACTCCTTGTCAGGATTATGACATTACAGTAAATAGTTGAAGGAGGTGTACACTTCCGTAGCATGTCCCCATGGCTGTGAGGCAAAGTGTCACTCTCCACTTGCTATTATTATCTCTAGGAGAAAAACGTGAGAGGAAGGCCCGGACTCTTGACCTGAGGCTGCTCTGGTTTCTGCCAGCAGATGCAGTATTTACAGCTGCGGACAGGTGTCTGGCTGAGAACTTTAGAACTGACCTCTGTACTTTTATTACCTGTGTGCAGTTTCCGTTGTCTTAGGCACTCTGTTTATAGCAGAGTGTCAGATAAAGCATATGGTAAGAGTGTAAATAGAGAAAAGCGGTATTTGTAATGCAGGTTATCATTCTTTTCATAGATATACTGGAGTCTATGAAAGAAGGTTGTTCAGACTTTTCAAAAAAGTAAAAATGTGGCCTCACTAGTTAGGAGGCAACAAGAAGAGAGGAAAGATGACATAGGTAGACCACCGGAAAAGAGAGAGCTGGAAAGGGAGAAAGAATCTCATTATTCGGAGCCTCTCGGTCATGCACGGAAGGACTGTTCCAGGTGGTGAAAAGATAATCAGGACAGTTAACAGGGTAGCCTGGGTTCACGTGTGAGTTGTGAAACCATTTGGTTGCTTCTTTTATCTAAGGAGTTAAAGTCTTTGCAGTGGGTCCAGGACTCAGAAAGTGATCTAGCAGGTGCTCTGGAAGCATGGAAGCAGCAACAAGGTAGGAAGCTGACTTTTGTTACAGGGAAATCTAGACGTGGTCATGCTAATCCGTAGGGAAAGATTAATGTTTACTTGGAGGCAGTTGCTTTTCGTGACTCATCTAAACCCAGGATACTGTATTAACTGGAGATTGAGTACTTTGAGGTTAATATGGTGCTGAGACATTGTATTTTCTTTTCTTTTTTTCTTTTTATTTTCGGCTGCGTTGCGTCTTCGTTGCAGCGCACAGGCTTTCTCTAGTTGCGGCGAGCGGGGGCTACTCTTCGTTGCGGTGCGCGGGCTTCTCATTGCGGTGGCTTCTCTTGTTGCGGAGCACGGGCTCTAGGCACCCAGGCTTCAGTAGTTATGGCGTGCGGGCTCAGTAGTTGTGGCACACGGGCTTAGTTGCTCCACAGCATGTGGTATCTTCCCGGAGCAGGGCTCGAACTGTGTCCCCTGAATTGGCAGGTGGATTCTTAACCACTGTGCCACCAGGGAAGCCCCGAGACATTGTATTTTTAAAATTTTGTAATCATTACTGTAAGTTTTTTGTTTCATCTTAGAGTAATATATTGTTCCATATTGGTGTTAGAAATAAGTTTGTTTTTTGGTATAAGTGCTTCAGCTGAATGGTGTACCTTAGTTATGCCTGCTAATCTCTTGATTTGTGACACATGAATAACTAAGACCCTGTTGTCTTCCTGAGGAAGATTATTAGAATCCTAGTGAGGAATCCAGCACCTCCTAGCAGTGTGAATCACAAACTTAATTTCTGTGGGGATTAAATGCAATAGTATATGAAATACCTAGCAAACCAGAAGTGCATAATAGCTGTCATTTCCCTGTCTTTTCATTAGATACACAAATACTCTCCATACATGAAGGAGAAGTGGTTGTACAACCTCAGCATGAATGCTTTCAGATTCACCCTTTCATCCAATCTCTTTTGCATAAGCACAAATGGAAGCCTAGTTTAATCTTATGACTTTGAGAAGATGACAGCAAAGACCATTTCATCTCTACAAAGTTCTAGTGTTAGAATGTACTCCCTTAAATTAAATTGAAATTTCCACTCATCTAATTTCAACCCTCTTTGCTCCTGGAGCAATATGAACTTGAATGTACTTGGGTTAATTCAGTTGGCTAACAGAACTAAAAACTTTCCCTTAAATTAAAGCCATACTACCAGAGACTAAATGTTCATGGGTTCAGCAACACATTAGGTGGAATATTTCCTGTGCCTTGACTGTAGCAAGGCTTTGATGCAAAGGAAGCCAAAGTATTCACAGAGAAGTCCAAACTGTTATGTTCTCTTCAAAACCAGTCTCTTGAGTCTGCTCTATAGCTTCTGGCTGGTTGATCCCAGACCTCATTTGTTGGTGTTCAAAACAGAGTCTGGATTTCATTAACTGGGTTGCCTTGAGGTTGGGGTTGGACAATCCCCATCACAGTGAAGGCAAACTCAGTATGCACAACACTTCTAAAACTGTGATTGTATTTATAAGCTTTAGCCCTCTATCTTGGATGGATGGATAGATGGATGGGCCTGGATAATCCTTCTTGGGTACTTTAGTTCCAGTTGGTGCCTTTTATTAGCAGAAAATCTCACAAAAATTTTGTATGAATGTCTGTCTTGGGCCAATGACCTGTTTACATTCAGGTGGTATGTTATTTGACTCTCTTAATGAGCCTTGGGAGAGGGTTAGAAAGTATCTTCAGTGGCTGAACATCACATGGGGATGGAGGCCGGAGAAACAATTGCTTGTATCCGACTGGCATAGTTTGGCTTTTGAAGGCGTGGGGGATGGCTTAAGAAGTTCATAAAGTCAAGATGTAAGGTCTCTAGATTACTTGCGCCTTGAGCCTTCTCTTTCACTGCTTTAAGAGAGTAGGATTTTAGCTAATTATTACCATTCATTGTGTTCACAGATTAAAACTAAGCTCTTCTAATTTCCTGGGACCAGTCTCTAAGTGGTTTCCTACTTTTGCAGTTTCCAAAATTGAATAGTGTTTTAAGTGTGATAACAGTAGAGCAGTTTGGGGGTACAGGAACAATTACAGATTCTTTTGGTTTGGGGGCAGTTCTACTATGATATTCTCAGGCGTGGTTTTCTTGTATGTATCCTGCTTAGGTGTTCCTAGAGCTTCTTCAGTCTGTGGCTTGATACCTTCATCAGTTTTGGAAAAGGCTTGGCCAGTATGTCTTCAAATATTGACGCTGTTCCATTTTTCTCTCTCTTCCAGGTCTCCAGTTACATATATGCCAGACCTTTTTCTCCACATCTCATATGCTTCTTAGCTCCTTTATGTAGTAAAAAAGCCTACTTTTTCAGTCTGGAGTTTTTTTTTTTTTGTTTTTGTTTTCTTTTCCATGGTGATACATGGAATTTTCATACACTCTTCAATCTGTATGTTTTCTACATACCAGCCTACCAGTTCAGTACTTCTTTCCTAATCTGTGTCTAAACTGCTAATAAACTCATCTATTGATTTTTAAAAAAAAAATACAGATTCTGGTTCTTTGGTGGTAGTCTGTCTTTTCATTTATTTTCTGAGACATATCACTCAGTTATTTTAACGCGGATGTCTGATGACTCCAATCTGCAATATCTGTGGGTCTATTTCTATTTTCTTGTTTTGGAACATTAGGTCTTATTTTCTGGCATGCTTGGTAATTTTTGATTGAAAATTTGGATGATAAGAAGTTTCAGAGTGATTTAAGTTTCTTATAGCACAGTATGAGTGGATCACTTTGATTGAGTAGAAGCTGGTCTATTTCTGGGTTGCCCATATTTCCAGGTCATAGGCCTACTGGGATCTCAAAAACGTCAGGTTTTCAACTGGTAGGCTCGCAGCTCCAAACTTTGTCTCCTTAACACTGTGAGGGGTTACTTCAATATTTGTTCAGCTTTTGGGCCTTTAGCAGCTTCTTTCTGCCCGGTTTTCCTGAGTTTTGCCCCATGTATGTGCAATTTGCCTCGAGGGGAAAGGGCACAGAATGCTGGCTGTGCCTTCATCTTCCTTCCTTTCCAAGAATTTGGCTGCTCAAGTCCTGGCTGCTTTGCTTGCTCTCATCAGAGAGCACTCTTCAAAGAGTTGCATCTTATATTTTGTCTACTTCCACAGTTGTTCTTAGGAGAATGATTGGTTTGGACCAGCTACTCTACCATAGCCAGAGAGAAAGTTCTTCATGGATTATTTTGATTTTTAAAAATTAAAACTAGTTTTATGGAAGTTTCACATTTCAAACCTGTTTCACAAGCTGTTAAGTTCACTTTAAGGTCTTACTCTAAATCCTTTAAAGGGGCCTTTTTAAATTTGTTTAATGAAATATTTTAAACTTCATTTATAAATTTAATACTCACTTTTTGTTTTAAATTCTTTAACTGCTTAACCACTGGTTTGATTTTCTCCATCATTTTTGTACATAATTCTAAACCTTCCTAGAATGTAAATATGTTTGCTCATTAAGGAAATGATTTTGTCATTCCAAAGAAGTTCGGAGTTTATCTTCCTAGTTGATGGAAGGAGCATAGCAAACAGGGATGTAAAGTCTGGAGCTTTTTAAAAATTTTTTTTATGCGATTAATTTTATTGTAAATGTACAGGTAAATGTCCTATTAGAATTTTGGTAGGTATTTTCATAAATGAAGAACCTTTGTCACATGAAGAATCTTTGCCATGTGAGTAATCATTCTTTCATTACATATTACATATCTATTTTATTAAATATACGTATTAAAGTTATGAGTACTAAATCTGACCTTTCCTATACATTCTTCCCATTCAACAGCACGCTTCACTGTAACAGATTACACCCAAGAGCTCTCAAACAGTTCAGACATTCCTAACTTTACAATCCAGTACTGAACCTAACACACTGAGCTTAACTTGCAAAAGTGAGAGGTGGTCTGTGGCCCATGACCGGCGTCTTACCAAGTCGGCCACCCTGCACCAGGAGTCCGAGAGCTCGTCAAAGATGAGCACGGTCTGGGGTCCCGGTGGCACGGAGCACACGCGGACCACCAGCTGTTCTGTTTTCCTCAAGGCCTTCTCCTGGGCGACACGGAATCCTTCTGGGGCGCTGAGCTCAGGAACTCCAAACAGGCCCTGAAACCCAAAGAACAGTTCCCACTGATAACTAAAAACATGACCTGGGGGTATTCAATACAAATACTTTCCTCATAAACAAAATCTTGGTTTTCGTTGATGTTTCATATCATCATGACACCTGTCATCACAGGTATCACTTTCACATTCCCCGCGACATTCCACATACATGACACTAAAAATGTTTTAGAATGCAATTTTTCTTCAATTTTTAATTATTTTAGAAAAAACAAAAATAGAATGATACGGGTTCAAAATCCAGCTCTGTCACTACCATAAAATCTAACACACAGAGTGGCAAGGATTAAATGATACACGTTTAAAAAAAACATTTTAACAGTGCCTGGCACACAGAAAGCATTCAACAGATGTCAGCTGTAACCACTATCAGCTGTGTGACCCTGGGCCAGTTCTCTCTCCTCCTCAGCCTAATTTCTTCATCAGGCATGAAGGGATGACAATATGTGCTGTGTCTCACAGCACGGACACAGGAACAAGGTTAGTAGGTTCTCAGGACCCTGCCCGGCACTGAGTGAGGTCCAGGGCACAGCATCAGGCACTCCACAAAGTATAAAATAGGGATGGTGAGTTGATTTCTGAGCACATATATATTTTAGGAAGATTCAGTAAACAGGCTAAACCAAGTCATAGGCTGAAACTGGCAGCAAATTTTATACCTTCCAAAAGCATTTCAACACCTTGGTAAAGATAAAAATCACTGATCTAATGGGAAGGAAGGACCATCTTCTTTTTTTTTTTTTTAATTGATTAATTAATTTATTTTTGGCTGTGTTGGGTCTTCGTTTCTGTGCGAAGGCTTTCTCTAGTTGCAGCAAGCGGGGGCCACTCTTCATCGCGGTGCGCGGGCCTCTCACTATCGCGGCCTCTCTTGTTGCGGAGCACAGGCTCCAGACGCGCAGGCTCAGCAATTGTGGCTCACGGGCCCAGCTGCTCCGCCGCATGTGGGATCCTCCCAGACCAGGGCTCGAACCCGTGTGACCTGCATTAGCAGGCAGATTCTCAACCACTGCGCCACCAGGGAAGCCCAGGACCATCTTCTTGTACCCGTTCGATCGCACTTGTTATGACGCCCAGGAAGGCAGACAAAAACCACAAACACTTATTACACATCCACGGCATGCCAGAAGTGTACCATGTACCTTACATAGGTTCTCTCATGTAAATCACACAGTCCTAGAGCACAGACTGTCAATCTCCTTTTTTACGGATAAGGTGACGCTTTCAGAGGTTCAGCGAACGTGTCCGTGGTCACTCGCCACCAGTGGGGAAGCCGCAGCCAGAACTTGCTGCAGGCACCCCTGAAGCGCACACGTTCTCCACGCTCGCGGACTGCAGCTGGCGCTGGAAAGTCTTGCCTCCGCAGAAGGGCAGCTCCGAGGACTAGGAGCCCCGCTCTTCCCCATTTTCACCGGCTGCCCAACGCGGGGCCTGACACAGGCGGGACTCACGAATGAGGCGGATTACCAGGGTCAGACCCACTGCGTAGACAGCTTTGCATCAACAGATGCTTCACGTGTCGATTGCGGGAAATACCAAGAGGTGAAGCGTTCCGGCCTGACAGGGCCCACTGTATCCGGCGCTCGCCCAACAGGTCCAGGCGGCGGCGCCCACCGGGTACCAGCTGGTGCTGACCCACCGGACCCGGAGCCCGGCCCCGAGGCCTCCCGGACGCCGGGCGCCCAGCATCGCGCCGCGAGGGCCCGCGACCCCGCCTGAAGTCTGGAGCTTTATTTATTTATTTATTTATTTATTTTAAACCTCTTTATTGGAGTATGATTGCTTTACAATGTTGTGTTAGTTTCTGCTGTATAACAAAGTGAATCAGCTATACATATACATATATCCCCATATCCCCTCTCCCTTGCATCTCCCTCCCACCCTCCCTATCCCACCCCTCTAGGTGGTCACAGAGCACGGAGCTGATCTCCCTGTGCTATGCGGCTGCTTCCCACTAGCTATCTATTTTACATTTGGTAGCGTATATATGTCCATGCCACTCTCTCACTTTGTCCCAGCTGACCCTTCCCCCTCCCCGTGTCCTCAAGTCCATTCTCTAGTAGGTCTGCATCTTTCTTCCCATCTTGCCCAAGTCTGGAGCTTTAAATTCAAATTAATCTCTCTTATCCCTGACTGCCTGGCCAACCCCCTTTTTGTAATAACTGTGTCATAGACTCAAACAAAAATGGGGTGTTGGTGATCATGTGGTCTGTCCCTGATCTTGAGTCGTATCGTAATATACTTTTCAAGTCAGATCTAACTCCCGTTCATCTTTTTCCTGCTTCATGAGTCTTGAGAAATTTTCATACTCTGCCTGTTTACTTATTAGATGTTTAATTGACACCTAATTGGAGTGTATGTATTCAGAGTTGTGTTTGCCTCCCTAATACAGGTTTCAAGGTTGTTCTTATTGCTGTGATGTGACCTATTTATTGGAAATGGAGCTATTTATTGCATTGAGGTTTACAATGGATTTGTTTAAAATTTTTAAAAATATATTTCATTGAATCCAATATATGCAAAATATTTTTACTTAAACATGTAATCAATATAAAAATGACCAATGAGGCGTTTTACATTAAAATTTTTTTTGGTGTCTATTTAAAATTTAAATTGAGATATAACTGACACATAACATTATATTAGTTTCAGGCATACAACATAATGACTTAAAATTTGTATATACTGTGAAATGATCACCACAGTACGTCTACTTAATATCCATCACACACCAAAGTCACAAATTTTTTCTTCTTATGATGAGAACTTTTAAGTTCTCTTAGCAACTTTCAAATACACAGTACGGTATTATTAGCTAGAGTCACCATGCTGCAGATTATATCCTCAGGACTTAACTTATTTTATAACTGGAAGTTTGTACCAAAACCGAATTGTTTAAAGTGTACTCTTAACTACTGTTTACGGTCTCATTTACCTGGACTGTCAGCTTACTGTTGCTTTTCCCTCTACAGAAAGGCAGAAACACTCCAGATGTCTTCCAATAGTTACCAAGTTTCTGTCCCAATGTCAAAAAGAAACACCAATTGCATCCCGGAGACAACCTCCAATGACCTGAAGACGTTTACTGGAGGAGCTGTGTTAAGTTTTCATAACATCTGCTATCGAGTAAAAGTGAAGAGTGGCTTTCTACTTTGTCGGAAAACAGTTGAGAAAGAAATACTAAAGAATGTCAAGTATGTGCATGAACTTTTATTTAAATAGGTTCATTGACATGCATTGAACTTTGCAGGTTTTGCTTATTGCAGATAAAGGTGTACAAGTCTATACAGATATACGGACACATGCTTTCATTTCATTCGGCTAAACTAGCAGTGAAACAGTTGGATCACATGTTAGGTATATGTAAATATAAGACAACTATAACTTAGCTTAAGTTATGCTGTTGAAGTCCAAAGTGATAAGAGAATTTAGGATCCAAATTAAGACACTTATTTATATTTTAGAATCCAAGTCAACATAAAACTATGATTTTTATTCTCCTCATCCAGCAACTAATTCATCACATGGTGGTGGAGTGGGCAGTGGAGTGGGGAGAGAAATGAGCATTCAGGTAGAATCTACTGGGTCCCAGGTATCTCTCTTTCATATATTATAGCCTTTAGGGTTTTAATGTTTTTCTGATTTCCAGAGAATTGAGCTGGATTCTACCTCTGTGTGGAGTAGGGAGTGAATCTAGGTTTGCTTAGGTAGCGTGGCCTATGTGTTCTGTTAATTTTTTTGTTTAATAGGGGAAATAATTATTCCTAGACAAAGGAAGCAACTTTTTTCGGCTTTCCAAGCCTGGAGGAGTGGTTTTATAAGAGCCCTTTGGCCAGGTATGGCTACAAACCTATATGGAATCAGATATTTCTCGTATCTTCTGGATGCATTAGATGGGACTGTGGTCTGTTCTGTTACAGCCAGCTGCTTCCAGAGGGCTGGGAAATGACAAATGGGGGAGAGAAGTTTTGGATGTGGGTGGGGAAGAAACAGTGGGGATCTGAGACTGGGTTGCTGGAAGCCAGGTGCTGTGTAGAATTAGATAGTATTTTCTCCATGCAGTAACACAGACTGTCATGCCTGCTTCCTTGATGCTTTCTTGTGTAAAGAAACCCTGAGTATGAGAATAAGGAGAGGAGTGGTAGATGAAAAGCTTATATCTTTTGCTACATGCCTAGACTAGAGTCAACTGACCTTTCTGAAAAGCTGACAAGTTTTTTTTGTGGAGCATACTAATCAAGAAAAATGCTGGTCACTTCAGATTTTACGCTGATAAGTGGAAGATAACAAACGATTTGAGTATGTGCAGGTTGAATAAACTTAAAATATATGCTGCTCGAGGGTACGTTTACCTTGCTTATGTTTTAAAGCTAGTAAATTAGTAACTTGATACAGTAAGAGTGTCATCTGCTGAAGGCTTCGTAATGTTTTTGTGGTTCAGTGGTGTGCGTTTCAGCAACAGATGAGTTCATCCTTACATGCATTCCTAGGTTCATAAAAACTCAGTCAAATCTTGTAATCCTTTCAAAGTTTACAGTTAAAAGGGTACCAGGGGTAGTTTTTCTTGCTTACTCACATTTCTTATTTAGGCAGTAGTGTTTCTTATCTTTTCCCCCATCTGCTGGCTTCAACTAAGTAGAGTTTCTGGGATGGGGAAAAGGGTGCTCTCATTTGTCTTCTTCTTTTTTTTTTTTTTTTAATTAATTAATTAATTAATTTTTGGCTGTGTTGGGTCTTCATTGCTGCGTGGGGGCTACTCTTTATTGTGGTGTGCGGGCTTCTCACTGCGGTGGCTTCTCTTGTTGCAGAGCACGGGCTCTAGGCACACGGGCTCAGTAGTTGTAGCTCGCGGGCTCTAGAGCGCAGGCTCAGTAGTTGTGGCACACGGGCTGAGTTGCTCCGCGGCATGTGGGATCTTCCCGGACCAGTGCTCGAACCCACGTCCCCTGCATTGGCAGGCGGATTCTTAACCACTGCGCCACCAGGGAAGTCCTGTCATTATTCATCTTGATCCTTCTGTTGTTCCTGATTTGGTCAGTGGGAGACTTTCAAGGTAGGTTCTGTATTTTGTTTTGTGTTTTAACTCATTCTTTTGACATACACTCTCATTCTTTGAATATTTTGTTGGCACAGCAAGAATTTTCAGACTCACTGTGTACTCACCCTGCGTCAGACCTGGAATCAGCTGATGTTCCTTTTTGTGGAGGGTGGTATTTACAAACCAAGATCTGGGTGTCTGGACTGTTTATTGCTGTTAGGATCTTACAGCTTCTAGGCTTTCTCGGTGGACAGACCTATAGGGACTATATGTATGTTTCAGTATACGTGCACGGGTGCTTATACATGTATCTAAAACTTTCCGTATCTGTGTATGTAGATTAAAACCCATGACTTCTCATTAACACATCCTCCAGTTTATATCTAACACTCCAAGGTTCTTTCCACATTTCCATGTTTGTCACACATCTTCTCAAAAAGTGAAAAACCTGGTTCTCGCTGTCTTTAATGTCCTCCTTGGTTTGCTCAGTCAGTCTTCTTCTTCCTCAGTATAAGCAGCCCCCCGCCCTTCCACCTGTCTCCTCTCCTCCTCCTCCCTCCCTTTGCAGCCTGTGTTCTTGGGTGCTGGCATTGGTGCACCTCTACCCACTTTCACCACCTTCGCACTAAGAAGGGAAGCGGAAGTCTAATAGCAATGATTGGCGTATTTGAACATAAAGTAACAAGTAGGGAATGTAACTAAGTTTTCTTTCTAGTCAGACTGTACCTATTTTCCATACGCTTTTCCTACTTCTTAACATTTGTTTTTACTGCTAACAGTTCTTTTGGTTTTCCTATAAGTAATTGTCATTTATGGAAATGACTCACTTATTCAACAAATGTCCAGTGTCTATGGGGTGCTTGACCTTGTGCAAGATGCTAGTGACACAGATGTGTCCTCTGTCCTGAGAAACCTTCTAGTCTAATGGGGGATTCAGACAGCTAGAGCACCTCACTGTGTCATTGTACTGTGATAGAAGGGTTAGGAGACACAGGGGACGTCCCTAACCCTAAATCAGAGGTTCAGGGGTGTGGGGAGAGAGAAGGTGAAGATTGTGTGTGTGCACGAGTGTGTGTGAGTGTGAGTGTGTGTGCATGAGTGTGTGTGCACGAGTGTGTGTGAGTGTGTGTGTGTGTGCATGAGTGTGTGTGCACGAGTGTGTGTGAGTGTGTGTGTGCACGAGTGTGTGTGTATGTGTGTGTAGGGCACAGTAGGGTAGGGTAGGGACAGGCCATGCTCCAAGCATTGGGAATGGCATTGAATGCTCTTTTATAAACCGAGACCAAAGGATTAACCGTTATCCACTAAAAAAGTAATACATGTGATGTGACTCCTTTAGCTAGGTTTCACTTCATGCATCCAGTATTCAGTGGTCTTCCCTTGTAGGCCACTGTGCTACATACTTTCGGGCTGAGGCTTCACACAAGACGACATAATTCTTGTTGGCAGGGTTTTACAGTCTAGTGAGGGGGACTTTGCTGCTTGTAAATGCTCTAAAGCAGTATATAAGGGTGGGAAATCGGTTTTGAGGGATGATAGTAGGGCAGGGGGTAGGGTGGGGAAGCAAGGGGATTGTAGACCATGGACTGCTTTTTCTGTAAAGGGCCTGATGGTGAATATCCTCAGCTTTGTGGGCCATCCGTCTGCGTTGCAGCTGCCCATCCCTGTCGTCGTAGCGTGAAAGCAGCCGTAGACAATATGCACATGAAGGAGGATAGCTCTGTCCCAGTGACGCTTTGTTTATGAAAACAGGAGACAGGTGACCAGCTGTAGTTTGCCGATCCCTGGACTTTAATGTAAATTCCACAAGGGCTAGGACTTTGTTTTATTCTCAGCTCAGTCCCATGTCCTAGACGAGTCATCTTGTTATACATAGTAGACATTGGATAACTGTTTAATGAATGAAGGGAGAATTAGCCACTGCTCCAAACTGGAACTGTTGCAGTTGCAATTCTACACTGCTGTTGTTTTCTGTAATGCTAGGGCTTAGTGCCAAAGTAAGCCCAACTCGGGGACCTGTAAAATTCTTTGTCTTAGAACGTTTACATTCAGTTTGGGATTAGTTATTTCGGATTGCTTGGTCTCGATTTGAGGAGACACTTCTAAAACCTGGAAAGGTTTTCTGACAACAGAGTTTTAGTGACTAACAAGCTTGTATCTCGTGATTTTAGAAGCTGTTACTAGATAGCTATTGATAAAGAAGGTACATCAAGAGCTATTGATAGATGCATCTTGAAAGTTCACCCAGCCATTAGCATGTCTTTTTACATCTGTGGGGAAAGTCACTGAAAGAATAAGAGATTTTTCTGTTTTACACCTTGTTCCTGGTTTACCTAATTCATTTATTTTTGTTCAGTGTTTCAGCTAATGAGCAAAGTGAAAGGTACGTGTCACCCTAGCACCAGCCATTTCACAGTTGTGACGGTGCAAGCACAATAGTCAGTAAGTGCTGAGGTCCTCCTGGATCGAAGCACCAGGGTACCTTGTAAAGTTTATCACTTACAACAATTGTGTAATCATAGAATTGGCTTCTGTGAAAATCATGATCTGGGAATGGAATAGCCTTTGGCTTTGGACCATCCACTTGGAATAGGTACCATTTTCTCTGTGGAATAAATTTTGACTTACCTACCAGTTCCAAAGAGAGATTGGACTTAGTCACCAGGGTTTTGAAAGGGCTTTTCAGGCCTCTATTTCATCATGCCTACATAACTGCGGAGGCCTTGCCCTTAATTTTCCTTTCTCCACTCCATCCTCCTTAGTCATTCTACTGGCTGCCGTTAGGATAAGTATTTGCTTTCTTCTTGAGACTCAACACAGTCAATACTGCCTTAATTTTTTCTACCCTCCTGCTTTCTATCTGAATTTTCACCACCCTCAAACATCTACTTAGTCTGTTTGGAACATGCTGTGTGTACACCATGTCTATATATCCTTAAAGTTTGTCTCCTTTAGAAAGTGGCATCTACCACTTCTAAATGGAGAATTTTCCAGTCCATTACAAGGAAGAAGACGATATATCTTGAGAGTGTATGTTTTAACTTTCCTAATTTGATTAAGAATTTTGTGAGGGGTAAGAATTGGTGATATTTTCTTTTTAACCCCCTGAGGTGCTTTATTCCAGCCATTGAATTTCTGTTTCAGATATATTGTTTCTTTGTCTGACTAGATTTGTGCAGTGAGAACACTTCTACTGGTGATTCTAGAAGTCCATTGACTTACTAATTGTGTAGAACGAGGTAGCAAGTCAGGTGACGTGAAGACAGTAATCATCAGGCATCACTCAGAACTTGTTAATGCACTTTACACTGTGAAAGAGGAGTAAGTGTAGCAGAGATGCTTCACCAGAGTTTGTTACATCAGGGAACCAGTGTGGAGAATAAGGCAAGGGAATTTAGAGGGACCCAAGTCATTTTTCTTATAAGTCCTGACTTGTAGTTAACATTCTTTGTGTGCTAGATTTTTGTTAATCGACAATTCGGTTTCTTTTTCCTTTAAGAGTTGATTTGTGGGTTTTTTTCCCCCTGTCTATAATTTTATCAGCCTTCATTGAGTGTATTAAATGCAAACCCTAAATTAATAGAACTGGTTGTAAAGTGGTCCAATAACTTGATATATTTCTGTATTTACAGTGGGATCATGAAACCTGGCCTCAATGCCATTCTGGGACCCACAGGTGGAGGCAAATCTTCGTGAGTATAGCAGTATAAGTAAGCTTTTTCTTTGTAGTTTTAACGTGTGGTTTTTTAATAAATTGCATTATGGTTGCCAAAAATACTGTGTCAGTTTCAGGTGTACTACATAGTGATTTGACATTTGCATTCGTTATGAATGATCACCATGATAAGTCTAGCCATCTGTCCCCATATAAAGTTATTACAATATCATTGACCCTATTCCTTATGCTGTATGTTACATCCCCATGGCTTATTTATTTTATAACTGGAGGTTTGTACCTCTTAAATCTCCTTCACCTATTCCCCACCTCCAGTTTTAGTGTGCTTTTAAAGATCACTTTTATGTGAGCAGGTATTTGTTGAACATTTTCTGCATGTCTAGCCTGGTTCTAGTTGCTGTGGATAATGTGGAGTTGTGCTAGTTTGTGGTTCTGTCCTGAGGACCAGGAAGGTCTTACTAGGTCAGCTTTACTAATAGGACATGATAAGGTGATTGGCATATAGCTGTCAGCTGTGAGTTGAGCTATGGAGAGGAAAAGGAAGGGGATAAAATTGAAAGTGGGGAGATGGAGCCAAAGGCGTAAGTGAAGGCTTGTGTCTTAGACAAAGGAGTACATTACCTGCCTTGGAACGCCCAAGGTCAGACAGCCTGGAGGGCAGTTTGGGTAGCCTGTGCTGGATCAGCCAGGAGTGCTTTGCTTTCATGGTTTTGGGCTTTATTGTAGCATATAGTGAAAAAAAGGAAGGTGACATTCAAAATATGTCTATATGTTTAGATGAACCATATAACTTCTTGGTCAGTTAATTTTCTAACTTGAGCAGAATTTGGATTCAGATTAGCTGAGAGGTAAAGCCTGAGTTGGAGGAAAAAAATAACAATAACATGTCTTTTTATAGGTTGTTAGATGTCTTAGCTGCAAGGAAAGATCCACATGGATTATCTGGAGATGTTTTGATCAACGGACAACCTCGACCTGCCAATTTTAAATGTAACTCAGGTTACGTGGTGCAAGTAAGTGTTTGTGGATTTGCATTTTAGATTTCTTCTGTTTCTATATTAGCAGGTGCCTTGGCTAATAGTTGAGTGTGCTTCCAATTGACTACAGGACATACTCATAGAAACAACTTCTCTTCACACCAGCTTTTCATGATCTCCCGTAAAATTCAGGATAGTATTAAACGAAAAGGCAGGGAGAATCTGGAATATGATCCTTGTAAGGGCAAAGATATCAATTCTCGTTATCATATCATTTCTAAAAAACATTACTGTTTTACTTTTTTCCTTTACCTTCACCTCTCTCCTTCACCTAGTTTAGAACAATATTTTGGCAAATCCTTGGATAAAGCAGTGTTGAAATGTTTGCTAGTAATAATCACAATTACCTGTGTTCTCTTTGGGCGTACAGGTAGGGAATGAAAATTATTTCATCAGGCTTTGCAGCTGTTATATGGAGTTAGTTGTAATTTGTATAATTGCAAGTATAATTCATTATGATTTGTATAATTCATTATTAGCTAGAACTTTCCTTGGGTATGTTATTTTTGTGGGTAAGTTACATACACCAAAGAGTGAGGGTATTAGAAAGGACCTGCTATGTCTTGTTAAAATGCCGTTTTGCTTTCAGGATGATGTCGTGATGGGAACTCTGACAGTGAGAGAAAACTTACAGTTCTCGGCAGCTCTCCGGCTTCCAACAACTATGACAAATCATGAAAAAAATGAACGGATTAACATGGTCATTCAAGAGTTAGGTCTGGATAAAGTGGCAGATTCCAAGGTAATGTGGAGAATGTGTCATAGCCAGCAAATCGGACTCACCTGTGTGGATAGTATAGCTTGTTCAGAAGTTTTCTATAATATGTATAGTGAAGAGTGGCTGCTTTCTGTAACCATGAGTAAAGTGACTAGTTACTTAATATGAAGATGGAAGTTAACCAGGTAAAAAAAACTAAAAATGATTGACTCCTGGAAATGCAGTGCGGCAGTGTGGTGTCCAGTATGTGGAAGTGTTCTTTGCCAAGAACACGTGGCCCTTTCTGTGTGATTACAGCCCTTGGTCTTCTCCCACCCTGAGTGTTTGTCATGTCTCATTCCATGTCTTCACGCTAACTTTCCTTCTTCCTGTTTTCTTTTCCCCTTTTAGCTGTCCTTCTTCTGTTCCTCCAGGGGACTTTGTTCCATTGCCTCTGAGAGGTATATTTCTGGAATTGGTACATGATGAAAATCCAAGGGTTCCTGCTCTGTATGTTTCACTTTGCTGCAGTTTGGCTTCCAAAATTATATCCAGTCAAATTAGGGTTTATTTCTAATTTGTGTAGCCTCCAAGTTGTTTTTCTAGAGCCTTTCTTTTGGCACTTTCGGCTTCCCTTCCTCCCTCCCTCCCTCACTGCCCCTCCCCCTTTCTTCTGCCAGTATTTACTTACAGACTGTTATGTGCTGGGCTCTTTTAGATTTTTGAGATAAAAGTTGTGGGCAAGAGAGAAAAGTAACTCCCTTTGTGGGTTATGCAGGATCAGGAAGAAGAAATGAAATGAACGAGTGAACTTTACAGTTGATGACCAGGTATGAAAGATTTGCTGGGAAAACACCTGAGGCTTTCAGTGAAGATGAGCTTTTTAGATTGTGATGGCTCTAGTTTAGTCCCCCCATGATATCCTTTAAGTAGAGGTAACAAAGAATGGGGGTATACTGCTGGCTGCTGTTTCATATGATACTTTCTGACATTATTTAATGTAAAGTATATTTTGCTGTATTTTGTTTGGAAAAATAACTCTGAGATGCCACCAGTTTCCACTAAATTCTTTTTGTAGGTGACTGGGTTTTCCTTTGTGTTAGCTCTGCTTATTACTTGATTTTCTTTCCAATAAGGTATTTACCATTCTTTACCCTTAGGTAAAAGTTCTCTACCAACAGGCAGTTATTGCCCTAAGTTCCCTGTGTGGATTTCCAGAGAAAATAAGCTGAAGGGAGTTGTTGACTTAGAATGTATTTATCTAATTAATTGAAATACTTCATTTAATTTTTTTTACTTTTTATGAAATTTTAAGCATAGCAAATGTAGAGAGAATAGTCTGATTACTTAGTTGTTACGGAGTCCAAGCTTGAACAGCTTGCTGCATGACAGGTCGGTAAATTGACAGATGAGTTGCTGGGACAAGGAATAGCGACTTTATTTGGAAAGCCAGCAGACCAAGAGGGTGGTGGACTCGTGTCCCAAAGAACCATCTTCCGCAAGTTAGAATTCAGGCTGCTTTTATACTAAAAGGGGAGGGAGTTGGTTGGTTGGTTGGCTGTTGCAGACTTCTTCCTGTTGGAATCCTTTGTTCTTGCAGCTGTCCGTGTGGGTCTGGTCACAATGTTCCTATAAACCTCCAACAAGACAAATGTTATTCTCTGTCGTGTAACTTTTTATCTCTATGTAAATGGAAGAGTGTTACATCTTTAAAGGTCAGAGCCCTGACAATGGGCTATGCTGTATATTTCAGGCTTTAGGCAACATTCTTTCCTAAAAGGTGCAGAGCCAGCAGGACTAAGCACAGGCAACAGAGCACAAAGGTTAGAACTAAAGGGATAGATTCAATATGGAGTCAGGTTTGTTCTTCTCTGTTACATAGTGATGATATGATTGTAGAATAATTAATATAATGGCACGATTACTAATAACATTTACCTAGATTTCCCAGTTGTTAATCTTTTCCCATAATTACTTCAGCTTCTTTTCTCTGAAGTATTTTAAAGAAAGTTGTAAATATCATGACATTTCGCTCTTGAATACTGATTATGCGTCTTAAAAAAAAAGATATTTACCTACATTACCACAATACCATTATCAACTAACAGAATTAACAGTGTGTTAATACCAGCTCTGTGGAGCCATATTCATTCACATTTCCCCATGTCCTCTCCAGAATGTCTGTTACAGCTCAATTGTTAGGGGATCCAATCAAGGGCCTGAGTAGCACTTACTTATTATCCCTTTGAAGACTCTTAATATAAGAATTATTATTTCCTATCTCCTTTCTCCCCCAGAACCTTTCTGGTCCCCTACCACACAGTGACACTGACTAGTTGAAAGACCCAACCAGTTGCCCTGTAGAACAGTCTACCTTCTGAATTTGTCTGAAAGAATGAGTCAGGAATTCTGCAGCAGGTTAGGGTACAGGAGGGCTCAGTTTGGTAAACCTTATGGTGATTTAAGAGGTGCTAATGGGGTGTGATAGAAAGTGAGCTTTCCTAGCTGCCCAGCTGCACTGAGGACTTTGGGCGGGGAAGAGGGCGTCAGGAGGCTGTAAGAAAGACTGACAAATTATGGATGCTTTCAGCAGCTTTTCTACTCCTATGTTCTGCTCCCTTTTTGGTATGTGGCTTCACTCCGTCAGGGCCATATCTTTTAGTGTTCTGGCTTAACTGTCTTAAAATGAAATATATGGCTTGATGAGAAACATACAGAACTGTTAAAAGCATGGGTTTCATACCAGGCTTAGCCACTTACCAGCTCTGACCTGAGCCTCAGTTTACTCTTCAAATTAAGGAGAAACCTGCCTCTTTGCCCACATAGTCATTTAGTTGCTGTTCAGAATAAATGAGGATAATGAGATAAAGTGCCTCTTGTAGGGTTGGCACGTACATGTTGGGAGCTCAACAAACGATAATGGCTGTGGTTTTTATTGTTAATAACAATAATATTTGTGTTTTAGGTTGGAACTCAGTTTATCCGTGGTGTGTCTGGAGGAGAAAGAAAAAGGACTAGTATTGCAATGGAGCTTATTACTGATCCATCCATCTTGTTCCTGGATGAGCCCACAACTGGCTTAGATTCAAGCACAGCAAATGCTGTCCTTTTGCTTCTAAAGAGGTAAACGCTAGGGGAACATTATTCTTTTATTCATCCAGTGTATGGTGACCTACTATGTACCAGGTATTATTCTTGGTGCAAGGGACTCAGCAGTAAGCACCACAGACAAAAATTTCTTCCTTCTTTGTTGGAGGGAAACAGTCAATTAACAAATGTAAGTGTTTTATGAAAAATGAAGCAGGCTAAGAGTAGCAAAAGATGGCTGTGGTGGGATAGAGGTGCTATATGACATATAGGATGGTCAGGGAAGACCTCAACGAGGTGACGTTTGAGTTGGGAGCAAGGGAGCGAGACCTGGATATATGGGAGAAGAGAGTTCTAGTGGAAGGGAACAGCTGTGGCCCTGCGGCAGAGTGTGCCTGATGTGTTTGGAACCCACTGACCTCAGGAGGGGTGGGGACTCTTATTGATTACTTTACTCAAGCTGCCATAATGTAGTACCGCAGACTGGGTGGTTAGTTTAAAACAGAAGTTCAGTTTTTCAAATTTTTGGAGGCTATATGTCCAAGATCAGGGAGTCGGCAGGATTGTTTCTTCTGAGCCCTCTCTCCTTGGCTTGTAGGTAGCTGTCTTCTCTCTGTGTCCTTACTGTATCTTCCTGTGGTGTGTCTGTGTCCCAATCTCCTCTTCTTATAAGGACAGTGGTCCTTATTAGATTGTGGCACCCACATGACCTTATTTAACCAAAATTACCTCCTTAAAGACCCTATCTCCAAATACAGTTATATTCTGAAGTGCTGGGGGTTAGGACTTCAACATGGATTTTGGGGACACACAGTTCAGTCCATAACAGTTAGAACGGGACACGAGATGGAATTGAGTGGGTGGCAGATTATATAGACTGTAGGCCGCTATAAGAGCTATGGCTTTTAATGTCTCTAGGTGACATGGGAAGCTTTCAGAGGGTTTTAGAACAGAGGACTGGCAACCATCTGGAGAAAAGGCTATATAATTGGGCAAGGGCGAGTGGCGAGTCCGGTCAGGAGGCTGTTTGCATTAGCTCGTTTGAGATACACTGACTTTGACTAGGATGGTAGTGGTAAGGCGGGGAGAAGTCGGGGGGTTCTCTCTGTTTTGACAATAGAATCAACAGTATTAGCTTAGAATTGGATGTGGGGTGTGATTATTGAGAGAATGACTTCTAAGATTTGGGGCCTGAACAATGGAAGAATCGAGTAAAGACTATCAATTCCTTTTTAAAAAAATTTTTTTTAAATTAAAATTTTTTTTTAAATTTTTTAAATTAAAATTTAAAAAAATTTTTTTAATTAAAAAATTTTTTTAAATAAAATTAAAAAAAAAAATTTTTGGCTGCTTTGGGTCTTTGTTGTTGCTTGAAAGCTTTCTGTAGTTGCTGCGAGCGGGGGCTACCCTTCGTTGCGGTGAACAGGCTTCTCATTGCGGAGGAGCAGGCTCTAGGCGTGAGGGCTTCAGGAGTTAGGGCATGCAGGCTCAGTAGTTGTGGCTTGTGGGCTCTAGAGCACAGGCTCAGTAGTTGTGGCGCACGGGCTTAGTTGATCTGTGGCATGTGGGATCGTCCCAGACCAGGGCTCAAACCCGTGTCCCCTGCATTGGCAGGTGGATTCTTAACCACTGCGCCACCAGGGAAGTCCCAAGAATGTCTTTTACGAAGAAAGAAGATGGTAGGAGAATCACGGTTATAAGAGAAATTTCAAAAGTTTTGGACACCTTTTTTAAAATTAATTTTTAAAAATTTTCAATGTTACGGAACAGTTACAACAGTAGCACAAAGAAATCCCATCTCCCCTTACCTAGATTCCCCAACTGTTGTTACCTTTTAACTGCATTTGCTCTCCCTCCGTCCCCTCCCCCTCTCCCCCACCATAGACCTTTTTCTGAAATCATGTGCCATCACCCCTAGATACTCTGGCCTGCAACTCCAAAAAGCTAGGACACTGCTCCTCCATTACTGCCTTGCACACCTTCCGGCCCCGGAGTCAGCTCTGATGCCACTGCCACCATCCAGTCCGTGGGCTCCAGTCAGACCTCACCAGCTGCCCCAGAAGTGTCTCTTTTCCATTTCTGGCTCAGGATTCTCTCCAGAAACCCTCCTTTTTAAAAATCTTTTCTAATCCTGAACAGTTCTTTACTCTTTGCCTCTTATGTCCTCACACATATTCGAGAGTACATTTCATAGGGTCCATCCGGTGTTTCCTCGTGACCAGACTCAGGCCATGAATTCTTGGCAGAGATACAACAGACATGATGCTGTTTTCTTTCTTTTTTTTTTTTTTTTTTTTTTTTTTAAATTTTTTTATTTATTTATTTTACTTTATTAATTATTATTATTATTATTTTTTGGTTGTGTTGGGTCTTCGTTTCTATGCGAGGGCTTTCTCCAGTTGCGGCGAGCGGGGGCCACTCTTCATCGCGGTGCACGGGCCTCTCACTGTCACGGCCTCTCTGGTTGCGGAGCACAGGCTCCAGACGCGCAGGCTCAGTAGCTGTGGCTCACGGGCCCAGTTGCTCCGTGGCATGTGGGATCCTCCCAGACCAGGGCACGAACCCGTGTCCCCTGCATTGGCAGGCAGATTCTCAACCACTGCACCACCAGGGAAGCCCCTGTTTTCTTTCTTTTTTTCTCCCTTTTCTTCTGAGTCATGTGGCTGAGAGGGTCTTGGTGCTCCGGCCTGGTGTCAGGCCTGAGCCTCTGAGGTGGGAGAGCTGAGTTCAGGACATTCGACCACCAGAGACCTCCAGGTTCCATGTAATATCAATCGGCGAGAGCTCTCCCAGAGATCTCCATCTCAATGCTAAGACCCGGCTCCACCCAACGGCCAGCAAGCTACACTGCTGGACACCCTGTGCCAAACAACTAGCAAGACAGGAACACAACCCCATCCATTAGCAGAGAGGCTGGCTAAAATCATACTAAGTTCACATATACCCCAAAACACACCACTGGACACAGCCCTGCCCACCAAAAAGACAAGATCCAGCCCCACCCACCAGAGCACAGGCACCGGTCCCCTCCACCGGGAAGCCTACACAACCCACTGACCCAAACTTAGCCACTGGGGGCAGACACCCAAAACAACGGGAACTAACCTGCAGCCTGTGAAAAGGAGACCCCAAACACAGTAAGTTAAGCAAAATGGGAAGACAGAGAAATATGCAGCAGATGAAGGAGCAAGGTAAAAACCCACCAGACCGAACAAATGAAGAGGAAATAGGCAGTCTACCTGAAAAAGAATTCAGAGTAATGATAGTAAAGATGATCCAAAATCTTGGAAATAGAATGGAGGAAATACAAGAAACGTTTAACAAGGACGTAGAAGAACTAAAGAGCAAACAAACAATGAAGAACAACACAATAAATGAAATTAAAAATTCTCTAGAAGGAATCAATAGCAGAATAACTGAGGCAGAAGAACGGATAAGTGACCTGGAAGATAAAATAGTGGAAATAACTACCGCAGAGCAGAATAAAGAAAAAAGAATGAAAAGAATTGAGGACAGTCTCAGAGACCTCTGGGACAAAATTAAACGCACCAACATTCGAATTATCAGGGCCCCAGAAGAAGAAGAGAAAAAGAAAGGGACTGACAAAATATTTGAAGAGATTATAGTTGAAAACTTCCCTAATATGGGAAAGGAAATAGTCAATTAAGTCCAGGAAGCACAGAGAGTCCCATACAGGATAAATCCAAGGAGAAACATGCCAAGACACATACGAATCAAACTATCCAAAATTAAATACAAGAAAAAATATTGAAAGCAGCAAGGGAAAAGCAACAAATAACATACAAGGGAATCCCCATAAGGTTAACAGCTGATCTTTCAGCAGAAACTCTGCAAGCCAGAAGGGAGTGGCAGGACATATTTAAAATGATGAAAGGGAAAAACTTACAACCAAGATTACTTTACCTAGCAAGGATCTCATTCAGATTCGACAGAGAAATTAAAACCTTTACAGACAAGCAAAAGCTAAGAGAATTCAGCACCACCAAACCAGCTTTACAACAAATGCTAAAGGAACTTCTCTAGGCAGGAAACACAAGAGAAGGAAAAGACCTACAAAAACAACCCCAAAACAATTAAGAAAATGGTAATAGGAACATACATATCGATAATTACCTTAAATGTAAGTGGATTAAATGCTCCCACCAAAAGACATAGACTGGCTGAATGGATACAAAAACAAGACCCGTATATAGGCTGTCTACAAGAGACCCACTTCAGACCTAGGGACACATACAGACTGAAAGTGAAGGGATGGAAAAAGATATTCCATGCAAATGGAAATCAAAAGAAAGCTGGAGTAGCAATTCTCATATCAGACAAAATAGACTTTAAAATAAAGACTATTGCAAGAGACAAAGAAGGACACTACATAATGATCAAGGGATCAATCCAAAATGAAGATATGACAGTTGTAAACATTTATGCACCCAACATAGGAACACCTCAATACATTAGGCATATGCTAACAGCCATAAATGGGGAAACCGACAGTAACACAATCATAGTAGGGGACTTTAACGCCCCACTTTCACCAATGGACTGATCATCCAAAATGAAAAGAAATAAGGAAACACAAGCTTTAAATGACAAACAAGATGGACTTAGTTTATATTTGTAGGACATTCCATCCAGAAACAGCAGAATACACTTCTCAAGTGCTCATGGAGCATTCTCCAGGATAGATCATATCTTGGGTCACAAATCAAGCCTTGGTAAATTTAAGAAATTTGAAATCGTATCAAGTATCTTTTCTGACCACAATGCTATGAGACTAGATATCAATTAGAGGAAAAAAACTGTAAAAAATACAAACACATGGAGGCTAAACAGTACGCTACTAAATAACCAAGAGATCACTGAAGAAATCAAGAGGAAATCAAAAAATACCTAGAAACAAATGACAATGAAAACAGGACGACCCAAAACCTATGGGATGCAGCAAAAGCAGCTCTAAGAGGGAAGTTTATAGCAATACAATCCCACCTCAAGAAACAAGAAAAATCTCAAATAAATGACCTAACCTTACATCTAAAGCAATTAGAGAAAGAGCAAACAAACCCCAAAGTTAGCAGAAGGAAAGAAATCATAAAGATCAGATCAGAAATAAGTGAAAAAGAAATGAAGGAAATGGTAGCAAAGATCAGTAAAACTAAAAGCTGGTTCTTTGAGAAGGTAAACAAAATTGATAAACCATTAGCCATACTCATCAAGAAAAAACGGGAGAAGACTCAAATCAACAGAATTAGAAATGAAAAAGAAGTAACTGCAGAAATACAAAGGATCATGAGAGATTACTACAAACAACTCTATGCCAATAAAATGGACAACCTGGAAGAAATGGACAAATTCTTAGAAAAGCACAACCTTCCAAGACTGAACCAGGAAGAAACAGAAAATATAAACAGACCAGTCACAAGCACTGACATTGAAACTGTGATTAAAAATCTTCCAAGAAACAAAAGCCCAGGGCCAGATGGCTTCACAGGCGAATTCTATCAAACATTTATAGAAGAGCTGACACCTATCTTCTCAAACTCTTCCAAAATAGCAGAGGGAGGAACACTCCCAAACTCATTCTACGAGGCTGCCATCACCCTAATAGCAAAACCAGACAAAGATGTCACACAAAAAAAGAAAACTACACACCAATATCACTGATGATCGTAGATGCAGAAATCCTCAACAAAATGCTAGCAAACAGAATCCAACAGCACATTAAAAGGATTATACACCACGATCAAGTGGGGTTTATCGCAGGAATGCAAGGATTCTTCAGTATACACAAATCAATCAATGTGATACTCCATATTAACAAACTGAAGGAGAAAAACCATATGATAATCTCCATAGATGTAGAAAAAGCTTTCGATTAAATTCAACACCCACTTATGATAAAAACTCTCCAGAAAGTAGGCATAGGGAGAACTTAATAACATAATAAAGGCCATATGTGACAAACCCACAACCAACATCGTTCTCAATGGTGAAAAACTGAAATCATTTCCTCTAAAATCAGGAACAAGTGAAGGATGCCCATTCTCACCACTGTTATTCAACATAGTTATGGAAGTTTTAGCCACAGCAATCAGAGAAGAAAAAGAAATAAAAGGAATACAAGTCAGAAAAGAAGACGTAAAACTGTCACTGTTTGCAGATGATGTGATACTATACATAGAAAATCCTAAAGATGCTACCAGAAAACTACTAGAGCTAATCAATGAATTTGGTAAAGTAGCAGGATACAAAAATCTGCATAGCAGGATACACAGAAATCTCTTGGATTCCTATACACTAACGATGAAAAGTCTGAAAGAGAAATTAAGGAAACACTCCCATTTACCATTGCAACAGAAAGAATAAAATACCGAGGAATAAACCTACCTAAGGAGACAAAAGACCTGTATGCAGGAAACCAAAAGACACTGATGAAAGAAATTAAAGATGATACAAACAGATGGAGAGATATACCATGTGCTTTGATTGGAAGAATCAACACAGCGAAAATGACTCTACTACCCAAAGCAATCTACAGATTCAGTGCAATCCCTATGAAACTACCAATGGCATTTTTCACAGAACCAGAACAAAAAATTTCACAATTTGTATGGAAACACAAAAGACCCCGAATAGCCAAAACAGTCTTGGGAAAGAAAAATGGAGCTGGAGGAATCAGGCTCCCTGAGTCAGACTGTACTGCAAAGCTACAGTAATCAAGACAGTATGGTACTGGCACAAAAACAGAAATATAGATCAATGGAACAGGATAGAAAGCCCAGTAACAGGTCTGGGATTCAGGATCAGTTAGAGCATCCATCCATGATATTTTTATTATCTGTAACCATGTCAACAGTGTTCATAGAGAATGATGACTTGACATAGAATACTGGACTATGTTATGTTTCATTATGTTTTGGACTAGTCAGCACACAAACATCTTTCCTCACACTGGAGAGCGCTAACCTAGTTGTCTCAAGCTCCACTGTGTGCACTAATCACTTAGGGTCTTGTTAAAAACGCAGATTCTGAGTCTAGAGCTCTGAGGTGGAGGCCAAGATTCTCCACTTCTTTTTTTTTTTTTTTAATTTATTTATTTTATTTATTTGTTTTTGGCTTTGTTGGGTCTTCGTCGCTGTGTGCGGGCTTTCTCTAGTTGCAGCGAGTGGGGGCTACTCTTTGTTGCAGTGAGCAGGCTTCTCATTGCGGTGGCTTCTCTTGTTGCAGAGCACGGGCTCTAGGCACGTGGGCTTCAGTAGTTGTGGCATGTGGGCTCAGTAGTTGTGGCTCGCGGGCTCTAGAGCGCAGTCTCAGTAGTTGTGGCACACGGGCTTAGTTGCTCCGCAGCATGTGGGATCTTCCCGGACCAGGGCTTGAACCCGTGTCCCCTGCATTGGCAGGCGGATTCTTAACCACCGCGCCACCAGGGGAGGCCTCTCCACTTCTAATAGAAGATACTGATACTGATGCCTCAGTGGTCCTCAGACCACGCTCGGAGTACAGAGTTCTCACACCCGTCCGCCTCCCTGCTGCCGGTCCTTTACTGGCTCCTTACTGTCTACTGACTAACGTTCCACCTCTGAGTGACGGGGTTTCTCACGGGCCTGCTTTTTGATGCAGTCTTCTTTTCAGTCCCCGCCTCCACACATACACCTCAGCTCTGCCATGGCACTGAACTACTTGTAGTTTCTGGAGTAGGCCTTGTTATCGCATGCTTTGTTTGCCATCTTCCTCCATCCTGACTGCCCTTTCTCTTCTTGGCTTACTCCTGTCGGCCCCTTTGATACACTACTTACGTCATCTTCAGACTGGTTAGTCTCCTATTTGGCTTACAGGGCACCCTCAGCTACTTCTGTTCCAGCTTGTATTGAAATGATTGGTCTGTTGGCCTGTCGTCTTTGAGGCAGAACAAACTTTCTTGGCTAGCATATAGTAAGTGCTTAGGAAATGCTTGAATTGATGTGATTCTTCTCATAAAGTGTTTTCAGTAATACCAGATTTTGAACAGTGATTTTGGCCTTTGTTTCTTCTACCCATAAGTAGTAACTCCTGTATAAAGATAGGAGTTACTGTCTTTTGGCCACGGTATTAGACCAGGGATCAAATCCCAGCCCTGCTCCTTCTAACAGTGACACTTTGAACCACTGCTTAATTCTCTAAGCCTTATCTGTTATATAACAGTAATAATAGTTATTGGTACTGCCTCATAACAATATTGTGTAAATTTAGATGAGGTCATCTATAAAGTATTTAGCGAAGATCTAGTCAGTACTCAGTAATGTTAATTGTATTATTAGGGCAGAAGAATGAAAACCAGTTCCTAAAGAGCCAGAAGACTTAAATGATCAATGAGGATGGGGCATATGACCATTGTTTTAATATTTAGTTCATAATAAGTTTTAAAACTTGAGTGTAATTACAAATTACCTGGGTGCTAGTTAAAAATATGGTTCCATAGACCCAACAGGTCTGAGTAGACTGTCCAGGGATCTGTATTTTTAATTAATATTCTGATTGATTCTAGACTACCCATGGAACACATTTTAGAAACCTTAGTGTTTCATGAAAGCACTGAATTTAGGTTCTCTACCTATCAGACAGATAATATGAGAATTTAGTGAGAGAAAATCAAGTTGAAAGAGGAACAAATGATCTAAAGGCAGGAATAATAAACTATGTTGCCAAGAAATGCAAGTTTCAGATGTTTAATGACTCGTTATCTCCTCACTTTTAATTCAGGATGTCTAAACAAGGACGGACAATCATCTTCTCCATTCATCAGCCTCGTTATTCCATCTTCAAGTTGTTTGATAGCCTTACCTTGTTGGCCTCAGGAAGATTATTGTTCCACGGGCCTGCTCAGGAGGCCTTGGGTTACTTTGCATCCACTGGTATGGTTAACTTCTCTATGAAGTAAGATCCTTCATTAATAGTATCCTAAAGGAGAACAAAGGGGTCACCTGGAGAGCTGTTTGAGTAGATATACCATGGTTTCCACTACTCCGAAACATCTTCAGTTAGTTTAGTGCTAGTTCTTCACTTTGCAGTGCCAGCTTGTTATTTAGGTATCTTTTTCTATCCTGTTTGAGTGTGTGTGTGAGTGTGAGTGTGTGTGTATTTCTACTGGGTCTGTATCTGTTCTCCTTCTCAGTTCTGCTGACCTTTCCCTAACAGTTCAATAAATATATTGGCCTCATAGCCAGTTATCTGTCAGTTGAATTTTTTTGGAAAGGCCTAATGTCCCTAAATTATTTGTCTTCTTGACCATGATACAGATTAGGCTTTATCATGTTTTTCCCTTACATGGGATGTTGATCTACCTTGGTTGGGGGTTCGTGGAGATGCTACTTAATTTTCTAGTAACGTTAGATTGCGGATTCAGCATGGGTGTGAATTACCTGTCAATATAACGGCTAGTCGAAAGTCTGACATCAATGGGCCAACATTCTGATGGCTCTGGATTTCCTGGTTCTATTTAAATAGAAATACGTAATTTTTTTTATGACTTACGCAATCTGCTTCATTTTAGAGATCCTTGGATATGATTATAGATGATGCTTCACGAACTCAAATATAGTTTTAAATATTTGCTAACCACATTTTAAAATGTTTTTTTGTTTAGTCTCTGTCATTTAAAATTAAGAAGCCTTGCATGGGTCTAGGGAGTTAAGGGGGGATGAACTTAAGGATCAGACTACAGGCCAAGCTGAGTTCAGATAATCATGTTGCTTCTGAGTCTGAGCTCATGCTGCTTGCTGCACGACAGGCCAGTGTATCAGGAGATGAGTTGCTGGGACAAGGAATAGAGACTTTATTCAGAAAGCCAGCAGACCGAGAAGATGGTGGCCTCGTGTCCCAAAGAACCATCTTCCCCGAGTCAGAATTCAGGCTTCTTTTATTCTGAAAGGGAAGGGGGTGTGGCTGGTTGTTGAAAACTTCTTAGTGTCGGAATCCTTTGTTCTTGCGACTGTCCACCTAGGTCTGGTCATGGTGTTCCTGTAAACCTCCAACAAGACAAACATTATTCTCTGTTCTGCAACTCTTTATCTCTCTATGAATGGAAAAGTGTTCCACCTTTAAAGATCAGACCCTTGAGAATGGGCTATCCTGAATATTTCAGGCTCTAGGCAACACTCTTAACTTGTAGCAGAAGCAATAGAATACAAAGGTTAAAGTAAAAGAAACAGATCCAATATGGAGTCAGATTTGTTCTTCCCTATTACAGTGCCACAAGAAGTCAGGGTAAGCATTCAGCTATGCTGTGCCAGCCACATTCTCTTGAGAATGCTGTTCTGGTGATTTGTTCTCTATATCGGAATTACAGGAGCATAACAGAGGACCATTTGGACCTGAATTTAATAGGGGCAAAAGCAATCATTGCTAAAGTGGGTACTGGTATTCTAGCAGTCCCCAGGTGAACTTGGAGAGCAGAACATACCCCAGGCCTCTCTCAAACACAGTCCTGCTATGCCTTAGCTGGCTTTAAGGAACATTAGTTCTTCTATAGCTTTTTTTTTTTCAACTAATTTTTTTTTTCTTGGACCTATATCTAGATTTCTGAAGAAGTTCTGATAAGCACCAGAGCATATTGATAGCTGTTTCAGGTCTTATGAATTATGATGGGTAAGGACCAAGCACTAACAGAAGACTTGCTAAGAGTCCAAGGTTGGTTTGGAGTGTGCTGTTTTGTGAAGAGTCAGAAAGCTGTTGAAATACTGTGCGATTAAAAGGAAGCGGTAAATTAGTGAGGGGAGAAGAGAGAAGAAAAGTGAGGGAGAAATTGTTAGATCCTGTCTCTCCCAGCAACGCCTCCCTCACCCCCTGAGTCTTTATTTCCCAAGACTATCAAGTTTGTGTACCTGAGTTACCTTCTTTTGCAGGTTACCACTGTGAGCCCTATAATAACCCTGCAGACTTCTTCCTGGACGTCATTAATGGAGACTCCTGTGCTGTGGTGTTAAACAGAGAAGACACAGACGGTGAAGGTAAGCAAATCTGTTGAGAGTCACAGATTATTGCCTAATTGAGTTGGCTGAAGCTTAGCAACGTGATAGCTCACTAAAACATGGCTGTGTGAATTTACATCAATCCTGTCCTCTGATACTGGTTGTCCCAGTTTGTTTGGCTGCTGTAACAAAAATACCATAGACTGGGTGGTTTAAACAATAAACATTTATTTCTCACAGTTCTGGAGGCTGGAAGTCCAAGATCAAGGTGCCAGCAGATTCAGTGTCTGCTGAGGACCTGCTTCCTGGTTCATAGATGAGCGACCATATTATTGCCTCCTCATGTGGTGGGAGTGGGGAGGGAGCCCTCTGGGGCCTCTTTCATAAGGGTACTAATCCCACTCCTGAGGGGTCCACCCTCATGACCTAATCATCCCGCAAAGGCCTTGCCTTCAGATACCATCACATTGGGGATTGGGTTTCAGCATATGAAGTTTGGGGGCACACAAACATTCAATCTCATAGCATCAGTCAACACAGATTTTGTTGTCTGTGAGAGTACTGTTTTTGATTTAATCTGTAAATGAGCATTTATAGGATGGTGTCAGTTCTAAGGGGAGTTCCCATTTTTTAAAAAGTGCCCATTGTTTACATAGTGGCCCCTTGGTATCCATGGGGGATTGGTTTCAGAACTCCCCCCCTCCCCCCAACAGATAACAGAATCCAAGGGTGCTCAAGTCCCTTAGAGTAGGCCCTCCCTATCCCCTGGGTTCAACGTCTGTGGATACAGAGGGCCAACTGTATAGTGTTTTGAAATAAGAAACTTGGCAGTTTATGCATTTGCACATTGTAAAAAGCAAAGACCAGGTTTTTTATTAGGAATTATAACTCCATATGGTGAGAAGTCTATTTTAAAAGATTTAGGGTCCAAATGTTATAACTAGGAAAAGATCAGTGAGTCTGCTGTATCCATAAGTTTACGGAAGTAGGCCAATTTACTCTGTTTTTCTACTTTGTAAAGCAGTGACAGATCTCATAATTTTTTATACTCAAGCTTTAGAATTAAGGTACTAGGGAAGAATCTAAGAAAGCGGTTACAGAAAAATGGACTAAATCAGCTGTTATTTTGTTAATAATGTTTCCCTTCTTTATCCACTTTTATTCCAAAGCCAAGGAGACTGAAGAGCCTTCCAAGACAGATACTCCACTCATAGGAAAATTAACTGAGTTTTATGCCAACTCCTCCTTCTTCAAGGAAACAAAAGTTGAGTTAGAGCAACTCTCAGGGGGTCAGAAAAAGAAGAATATTTCAGTCTACAAGGAGATCACCTATGCCACCTCCTTCTGTCATCAGCTCAGATGGATTTCCAGGCGTTCATTCAAAAACTTACTGGGTAATCCCCAGGCTTCTGTAGCTCAGGTAACCTGGCAGGGTCTTCTAATTATGCTGTAAAATACTCATTTGGGGGCATTAGGTTCTGATACAGTCTATTTTAGGATTATGCTTACCTTCTACCCACACTTTTATGTATTTATTTATCCCCATTCCATTTGGGGTATAGAAACACGTAAAACCCAATTAAGTTTTTACTTATAGAAGATTTCTTTTTTAATGGGTTGTTTTTTTTTGGACTATCTAATTCAGAATTTTGGTCGGTTTAGACAAGCTGTAATGGATAATCTTTGTAGAAAAAAAATATTTTTTCATAAATTGTGAAGTGAAGGAAATGTTTGACCACATTTGGGGTTTTCTGGTGGTCGCACATGTTCATTTCCTGATGCATTCAGCAAGTTCTTACTGATCACGTGCTGCATTTTGGAGCTTGTACACAGCAGTGAACAAAGTGGGCAAAAGTAAAATCCCTGCTCTCGTGGAGCTTGTTTCCTTATGAAGAGAGACAGATGATAAATTCATATAGAAGTAAGATATATAGCGTGTCAGGTGGTAAAAAGGGCTAGGAAGAGAGTTTAAGCAGAGAAGTGGAGAAAGGAAGAGAAAGAGAGAAGGAAAGGAAGGGGGGGAAGAGGAAGAGCAAGGGAAGGGGTTGGTTTGCATCTTACATCAGGTGGAAAGTGGCCAGGGAAGCTTTCAGCTCAGTGTCACGTCCCTGAGGGCTGTAGGGCTGGCCACTGGCTGTGCAAAGAGCCTGTGTGCAAATGCTGTTCCTTACGATCGACCTTCCTCATTGAGGGCTTCTGATCTTAGGAGAGCGCTAGACACCTAAAACAGCGTGAGGTTAACACAGAGGTAGCAGGCAGACTTGAATTCTGTTCAGGAAGGCTCCACTGTCAGACTGACTTTCTCTTAATTAAGGTGAAATAATGTTCTTTTTCTCTTTTGGCTGACTCCATTGATAGTTGTTGATAATGACTCCTTCATGATTTTTCTGTTATTCTTTTTTTTTTTTTTAATAAATTTATTTATTTATTTATTTATTTTTGGCTGTGTTGGGTCTTCGTTTCTGTGCGAGGGCTTTCTCCAGTTGCGGCGAGCGGGGGCCACTCTTCATCGCGGTGCGCGGGCCTCTCACTATCGCGGCCTCTCTTGTTGCGGAGCACAGGCTCCAGACGCGCAGGCTCAGTAGTTGTGGCTCATGGGCCCAGTTGCTCCGCGGCATGTGGGATCTTCCCAGACCAGGGCTCGAACCCATGTGCCCTGCATCGGCAGGCGGACCCTCAACCACTGCGCCACCAGGGAAGCCCTCTGTCATCCAAAACCCTCATATTCCCAGTTCATTGGTCCATCCTTTCTAAGGAAGTCAGTTTAGCCAGTTATTTTGGGCTTGGCCGATTTTATTATCACTGAATTTCTGCCAAGTGCCAAACAATGGCATGTTGTTGTCTCCAGTGAAACCTCACGGACTTCTTACCACATGCACCATCATTTTCATGCCGCAGTACTGTCGCCTTCTAGGTATTGATGCCGAGAGCCTATATCCCTCTTTGAGACGTACTGCTAATTGCTCCAAACAGTTTTGTACTTGTTATTTGGCATTTCTGTCAGAACATGAACACTTTTGTGTACTTTCAATCAAGGGTACGTTTTTATCCTTTTAGAGTAGATTTGATGTCATTTGGGAACAAATTCTGTAAGTAAGGTCAACCTGGTTATCCATTGTTCAACCGTGAGATGATAGAAGGCAGGTGATTCTTAGTTTGATTTACGCATTAGACTTTTTTATTTGGAAAGTAAATTTCTCTTGCCTCTAAAAGTGGTTTCTAAATGCCTTGTCCAGGTCACATACAGTCGGCCCTCAGTATCCCGGGTTCCACGCACGCTGAGGTTGGAGGAACCCACGGGCGCGGAGGACTGACTGTACGACCCCATTTCATATAAGGGGTTGGAGCATCTGTGGATTTTGAGGATCCCCGGGGATCCTGGAGCCAGCCCCCTGCCGCTACCAAGGGATGACTCCACATGGCAGCTCTGGGCAGGGGCGATTAGAATGCGGAGCTCTTTGTAATAGTACACCAGGTTTCTGCACCTTCTGGTGCTAGGCTTTCTTCAGATGCAAACCCCATGCCTAGTGCCTCCAAGTTGCACGTTCAGCCTACTTACCTCCTCAGTGACCTCAGTTCCACAAAAGGAATCCCAACGATGTTCAGAGCAGTGACAATCTTGCAGAACAGGGATAGAAGCTTGCATCTCCCTCAGCATCTGCATGGGGTGGGGGGGGAACTCTTCTTCAGATGTGTCAATGCTGGAATGTTAGCTTAAGACAAGAGTAGGCAAACCTTTTTTGTAAAGGGTCACAGGGTAAATACTTTAGGCTCTGCAGCTCATGTGGTCTTTGTCTCAAGTAGTCAAGTCTGCCATTTTAGCCAGAAAGCAGCCATAAATACATTTAAAAAAATGAACATGGCTGTGTTCCAATCAGACTTTATTCACGGACACTGAAATATGAATTGTATGTAAATTTCTTGTGGCAAGAAATATTCTTCTTCTTTTTTTTCTTTCAACCATTAATAAGATGGTAAAACACTATGCTTGCTCGTGGACTGAACAGAAATAGGCCTGGGGGCCATAGCGTGCTGACTTCTGGTTTAGGGTTTTTTATAATCTCGTGAGTGTGTCTTTTATTTCTCTAAGTGTTTGAATGCGGAGCTATTAAAATGTCTTATGGCTTACAGCCATAAAAGGTAAAAAGATAAATAAAAGATAAATCTGGTGTGGGTAGTCCTACAGCCATACTTAGGTTTGAACTCGTCATTTACATGAGTTAGACTTTGCTTCTGGTAATGCATTTAACCAAAGGTTGTCTTTGGAAGATATTGGCATGAATGGATTATCTGTATGAGAAGACTTAATGTTCATTTAATGTGCCAAAGGTTTCCTGATCAAATCAACTTGGAAAATACTGTCATATCTCTCGGAGAGTCATTGTTTCTATTAGCACATTTAACATTTGGCTGTGGATTGATTTTTTTCAGTGACAGCCATAAACATCCCTTAGAATCCACCTTGAGAAATGTTGACAAACACATTTGAACAAAGATAGAATAATACATTTAGGACATTTCTTTTCAAAAGAAGCCAGCTGCACAGAACTCATAGGATAGAATTTCTTTGCTCCATTAAGCAATGTTTAGTTTTCCTGTTTATTTTCTTTTCCTTAATGTAAGAAGGAAAAACATAGACGCACCTTGTAAAACCATGACAAAATTATGAGATTAATCATTTTGTCAATATGTTTGAAAAGTTTCCTTGAAAATACTTTTAGAATTTTGAAACCTTTAGGAAACATCCAAACGATAAAACTGACAGTCTGTTAACATAAGTTACTAAGTTTGAATGTAGAAGAAACAAAGCACGTGGAGTGTCCAATTTTAAAAGTCTGACTATTATAGAAGGTGAAAGTATAGACTTGTGTGCATGCACACATGCTGATGGGGTTATTATTATTTATTTTGGAAGCTTGATCTGTTGACGTGAAGTATAGTATATATATATATTTTTATAAATTTATTTATTTTTATTTATTTATTTTTGGCTGCGTTGGGTCTTCGTTGCTGCGCGCGGGCTTTCTCTAGTTGCGGCGAGCAGGGGCTACTCTTCGTTGTGGTGTGCAGGCTTCTCATTGCGGTGGCTTCTCTTGTTGCGGAGCACGGGCTCTAGGCACAAGGGCTTCAGTAGTTGTGGCGCACGGGCTCAGTAGTTGTGGCTCGCAGGCTCTAGAGCGCAGGCTCAGTAGTTGTGGTGCATGGGCTTAGTTGCTCCGCGGCATGTGGGATCTTTCCGGACCAGGGCTTGAACCTGTGTCCCTTGCATTTGGCAGGCAGATTCTTAACCACTGCGCCACCAGGGAAGCCCGAAGTATAGTATACTTTGAAGGTAATTAAAATATGCCAGGGTAATAGATTTTTTTTTTTCAAATTTCTGACTGTCTTTTTTAGCAAGGCAATTTTTAAGGACATCTCAAATCATATTCTTTCCAGACTGGTCTTCACGAGCTAGTCTTCACAGGTCATGATCCTGTTTTGCAATTTTGTTTGCTTCGTGCCAAAAGTGTCTTGACAAGTTACTTCAAGTCTTGATACTACTGCACTGTTGTAGTACTGAGGTGGTTTTTTCTTTTGTTTTGTTTTTAAACTTTGAAGGTTCCAAGGTACATCGTGAGATATTTTGTTTTCTTTAGGTTATCATTTACTATATTTTTAAATTCATTTAATTAAATTTAACTAAAAAGTACAATAAGTAGAATTTCCTTAAATAAATTATAATGTAACCCTTACCCCTTCGCTTATAGAAGTGTCCTTAAGAGACAGTGTGTCAGTCTTAAAAACCGAAGTGATGTTTAGCCAGTCTTCTTAGGAGTCATCAAACAGAGTGAGTGGGTGAAGGTAGGTAAGAGTGGCAAAGCATTGGCGGCTTAGTCCTGCTGTTGGCTGTAGGCCCTCCGGGCTGAGGTTGCTGGGGAAGCAGTGACAGGAGGGTGGGTATTGGGTGCACTCGGGTGCCCTCAGAGAAAGCTGGCTGAATGCTTTGGTGACAGTGACAGTGCACTTTTCCAGTGCAGGCGTGGACTCTCCCGACCCCTACTTCCTTATTGTGCAAAATTACATTGTTCGAATTTTTTTCATGTGTGCTTCAAAATTTTGGTTCATTTTTATTTATTTTTCATGTTAAGAGTAAAGATATCCTGTTTTTATTGGAGCCTCTTGAAATATCACACTATGCATGTCCACTAGCACAAAGGTTGAGAGTTCAGGCCAGAACTCTTAGCCACTCGGACTTTATTTCACCCCCCAGACTATTTTGCTAGGTGCTTGCATTGTTCTGCTACACTCTACGGCATTCCCAGGCCCAGTAGCCTGAACTGGACCATGAACTGGCAGGGCCTGGTAAAGCACTGGGAGGAATCTTAGCTTTTCTACTTTGTCGCCTGTCAGTCTCCCTAGCACACAGATAAGTTATTTTTATTTCAATTTATAAAGTAGTCTAATAACATACACTGTTTTATATTTTCCCAAGGACTACTATGGCCAAACCACTTAAAATACCTATATCAATGGAGAGTTTCATTATGTAGCCAGATATATTTTAGTAATAATGTGTTACGTTTTTACCTTTAATTGAAATTCTTTTTTTCTTTTTGAAAAGATAATTGTAACAATCATTCTGGGACTGGTGATAGGTGCCATTTTCTACGATCTAAAAAATGATCCTGCAGGAATCCAGAACAGGTGAGTAAATTTGGATCTTGATTTTGAGGATGTGCTGTTAACTTTTCTTTCAAGCTTATGAAAATCGATTACGAATTTGAATTTGAGATAAGCAAAGGGTAAATTGAGGAGTAGGATAAGTCAGAGAATTGAAAGCTGAATGGAAGAATTAATTATTTAGTGCTGAAATATACAGAACCTAAAATTTACCCTCTTAACCAATTTTAAGTGTCCAGTTCAGTGGCATTAATTACATTCACGTTATTGTTCAGCCCTCCCCACCTTCCAACTCCAGAACTTTTTCATCTTCCCAAACCGCATCTCTGTACCCACTGAGCAACAGTTGCCCATTCTCTCTTTCCGCAGCCCCTGGAAATCACCATTATACTTTCTGTCTCTGATTTTAACTATTCTAAGTACCTCGTATAAGTGGAATCATGGAGTATTTGTCTTTTTGGTGACTGGCTTTATTGCCCTTAGCATAATATCTTCAAGGTTCATTCATGTTGTAGCATGTGTCAGAACTTATTTCTTTTTAAAGACGAAATAATACTCCATTGTATGGATATACCACATTTTGTGTATCGATTTGTCTGTCCATGGACACTGGTTTGTTTCCACTTTTTGGCTGTTGTGAATGATGGTGCTATGAACATGGATGTACAAATAAATATCTGTTTGAGTCTCTGCTTTAAATTCTTCTGGGTAAATACCCAGAAGTGGAATTGCTGGATCATTTGGTAATTCCATTAATTTTTTGAAGAACTGCTACCCTGTCTTCTACAGTAGCTACACTATGTTGCATTTCTACCAGTAGTGCACAGGGTTTCAGTTTCTCCCCAACCTTACCAACACTTATTTTTTCTTTTGTTTTCTTTTTTTTTTTTAAATAGCTCCCCTCATTAGTGGACAGTGGTATCTCATGGTGGTTTTGATTTGCATTTCCCTAATGATTATTGTATTGTTGAGCATCTTTTCATGTGCACATTGGCCATTTGTGTTTCTTCTTTGGAAGCATGTCTATTGAAGTTCTTTCACCATCTTTTAATTGGGTTTTTTGAAGATTGTTGAGCTGTTAAATTCCTTATATATTCTGGATATGAACCCCTTATCAGATATAAATTTGCAAATATTTTCTGCCATTCTGTGTGTTGTCTTTTCACTCTGTTGGTGTGTCCTTTTTTTAAAAAAAATATTTATTTATTTTATTATTTATTTTGGCTGCGCCGGATCTTAGTTACGGCACGCGGGATCTTTTAGTTGCGGCATGCGGACTTCTTAGTTGTGGCGTGCAGCCTCCTCAGTTGCGGCATTCGTGCGGGATCTAGTTCTCCCACCAGGGATTGAACCTGGGCCCTCTGCATTGGGAGCACAGAGTCTGACCCACTGGACCACCAGGGAAGTCCCTGTTGGTGTGTCCTTTGATGCACAAAAATTTTTAAATTTGACATAGTTCAGTTTATCTGTATTTTTCTTTTGTTGCCTGTGAGTTAATTTCCTTTTAAGGTTTTGATTTGTTTGACATGGGGTGGTGGTGGGGACTCAGTTTTTTCTGTTGTAGGGTTAGTACTTATGTTAGTTTACCTTCCCTGGTTTCGGTCATAACGTGCCCTTAAAGCTATGTTTCCTGATGAGACTTTGTAATGGACCACAACATGCTCTGAATAGAGGTGCTGAGCAGAGTGGAAGACCACAGAGTTCTCCTTGGCTTTATTTATTGAGAGCCGCCCTGGGCCAGGCACTGTCCTCCGGGCTTTACATCCAGGGTCTCAGGTTACCCTCCCAGCCAAAGAAGTGGATGGTTTTATCCCCGTTTCACTACTGAGCAAAGCTGTAGTAGCTTAAGTTGAATCTGTTTTGATATCTGGAAAAGGATGATTGTTTATGAAAGGCAGAACAAGCATAAAGGTCAATTCTTCACTCAGGTAAAGTAAGATATCTCCTATGGGGCATCAGATAGTGAGATAATTATTGGAGCTTTTTTCTAGAGTTATGTTATTGTTTTTCTTTTTATCTTCCCCGAGGGCTGTGTTCTTCTCTGGTTTATTCGAAACTTGCTAGTAATTGATGGTTTGTACCCTTTGTAGATGCCATATTTTCGTGAAGCACAGAGTATATAACACAGGAATCTAGAGCCTGTGGGTCTTTTGTGTTGTGCAGTGGGAAGCATTTGGAAAAAAGATACTGGGAAGCCTGTCCTCAACTGGAATTTAAGAGAGGAACTAGAAATCTAGTCATTAAAGCTCTTGGTAGAAGAATCCAGAGAAATTTAGAAGAGCGTTAACTGTTTCTTCAAGTGTTTTCTGCAAAAATAGATCATTGGAGCTATTTTAATTTGTATTTTTGACTTAAGCTTACTGCCACTTTTTATCATTTGAAATTGCCCTGGAGGCCAGTGTGGTTTGGTTCTCTTTTTTTGAGAATGAATTATTCTAGGGAGATGCTCTCTTTGTTCTTTCTCTAACCTGTATAATGATGTATGGAATATGAGCTTCTTTGACCTAACAACTCAACTACCTTACAGAGTTGTGGAGATAACTAAACAAATAAATGTATATTAAGGGAAGAGATATTTTAAGAATATTTGCATCAATAAGCAGACATTACAGACATGAATTACCACCTTGAAAAGAACTAGAATACATTAAATTCTTTAACAATAAAATCTGTTTAGTATAAAATAAATTATCTTATGATTTAGGAGGAATTTCACTATGTACTAGTTCAAAATCTTTATGAACATTATTGTACTGTTAGATGTAACACTTAACAAATTGAGCTGAATTGTTACCATGTCCTCTGTTTCTGAAATTAGCTTTTATGTTGATATTAGGCTTATTTGTGTGCAGAAAGTAGCATAGTTGCTCGCGTTATAGGCCTGGCTTTTTTCCATTTATTTATCGTATAAACATTTACTTATTTATTTATTTATTTGGCTGCGTCGGGTCTTAGTTGCGGCATGCGGGATCTTTCGTTGCGGCGCACGGACTCTTCATTGCGGTGCGTGGGCTTCCCTCTAGCTGTGGCGCGTGGGCTCCAGGGCACGCGGGCTCGGTAGTTGTAGCGCACGGGCTTAGTTGCCCCGAGACATGTGGGGTCTTAGTTCCTCGACCAGGGATCGAACCCGCGTCCCCTGCATTGGAAGGCGGATTCTTTTTATTTTTTCTTTTAATAAAAAATAAATTTTTGGCTGCGTTGGGTCGTTGTTGCTGCACGCGGGCTTTCTCTAGTTGTGGCGAGTGGGGGCTGCTTTTCCTTGCGGTGCGCGGGCTTCTCATTGTGGTGGCTTCTCTTGTTGGGGAGCATGGGCTCTAGGCGCGCGGGCTTCAGTAGTTGTGGCACGTGGGCTTAGGGCGCAGGCTCAGTAGTTGTGGTGCACAGGCTTAGATGCTCTGCACCATGTGGGATCTTCCCAGACCAGGGCTCGAACCCGTGTCCCCTGCACTGGCAGGCAGATTCTTAACCACTGCGCTACCAGGGAAGTCCCTGAACATTTACTTTTAAGACAGCCTGTTCCTTAAGTTCTTTATTTTGGGAGGAGGGAGTGTTAAAACCAATTACTGAGTGTCTATGGTCTCTTTTTGTTAGAGGGTTATACGCTTGGGTTTACATTTTAAAAAATTCTCTTATTTGTGTGTCATTTAAATGATGTGTTGCCTCATCTCTTTTGGTTTCAACTCACATCCTCAATGTCAATTAAATCATTTGGTTAGGAAGGAAAGCCCAACAGTGTTTCAGGACTGTGGGCATGCTCTCATAAAATCCATATTTCTGTCAAAGTGTAGATTAACTGAGTACTTTCCTTTTTAAACTTCAGTTGTTTTACTGAGAGAGAAGCATTAATAGTTTTCCTTTTCTCATAAGTGCACAAATTAGTTTTTCCTTTATGAGCATTATTTTGGGTTTTTTTTTTTTTGAGCCCATTGGAAAGAAACCCCATTGGCAGTGGGTGGTCAAGGAGACTATCACGGCTGTGCTGGTGGCTGTGAGGGGGATGTACACAATAAGATGTCCCTCCACAGGCTTTCATTTTGCCTTGTCTTAGTTCCTTCTTTACTCAACTTTTAAAGAAGTGGCTAATAGAGGTTTTTAACCTTTGCAAGCTTTATTTGGCTCACTGTTTCTCTGTTCATACATTAGGAACTGCACTTGGCATTTTGTTAGTTAAAATCCAAGGTGGTAGTATTTTTATGACCTATGTAATTGTCAGCTTGGCTGCCGTAGACTGTGCCAAAGACCCACAGACTGCGTGGCTTAAACCACAGAAATTCATTTCTCGCAGTTCTGGAAATCAGGTTGCCAGCATGGTCGGGTTCTGAAGAGGACCCTCTTCTGATTTGCTGCCTTCTGGCTGTGTCCTTGCATGGCAGAGAGAGTGAGCTCTGATGTCTCTCCCTTTTCTTCTAAGGGCACTAATCCATTGTGAGGGCCCTACCCTCATGACCTCGTCTGAACCGGACCACCTCCCAAAGGCACCATCTCTGAATGCCGTCACATTGAGGGTTAGGGCTTTGGCACAGGAATTTGGGGAGGCTGCTGAATTCAGTCGGTAGCAAACTAGGTCATGAATTTCAAACTGTGCTATATGGGGTCCCAGGGGTATCACCATGGAGACACAGGGGTGGGGGAGTGACCTGATGGGGCTCATGCTTCCCTCTCAGTTTCAACCAGAACAGTTGTTTGTTTCATGTGCTAAGATATCATTCGAAGGAAGAGTTTTGCAGGTAGACAAAGGACCGAAGAACGTTTAATTGACTGCAGTGCTTTCGTTCCCCTTTTCTCATCACAGGGCCGGGGTGCTCTTCTTCCTGACCACCAACCAGTGTTTCAGCAGCGTGTCGGCCGTGGAGCTCCTGGTGGTCGAGAAGAAGCTCTTTATGTGAGTAGGTCTCTGTTTCCGGAAGGGGGCTACTGGTCAAACTGGTCACATCCAGAATCAGGCCATGGCTTGGTTCTTGGGGATTACCAGTGTTGGTTGAGAAAGAGCACCCAGAGGCTGGGAGGAGAGTCATAGCACATGGGGCCTGATACCAAGGGAAAAAGGAGTTGCGAGTTTAGGGCCTAGCCCGCAAATACAGTGCTGCAGAGAAAGCAAGGAATAAAGGGGCTGAAAAGGATCTTTTGTTTTTAGCAAACAAGAAGTCATGATGACTGTCACAAGGAAAGTTTGAGGGGCTTGGTAGAGAGAAGGTAGTGAGCTGAACAGTAAATTCAAGGTGAGGAGGTGAAGCTGACCAAGAATATAGACCAAGCCCTCAGTGGAAGGGAGAATGGAAGGGGCCAGAGGGCAGCCTTAAAATAAAGGTGGGCGGTTTTGTTTCTTGTGTTTGTCAAAGTTGGAAGAGATTTGCATGTTTACATGTTGCATAAAGGAATCATGAGGGAGGGGAAGAATGAAGATCTTGGTGAAATAGTTTGGATTTACAGGAGGAAGCTCTCAGGAAGAGGAGGGATCTAGAACTTCAGAGGGAAGAAAAGAGGATTTGATAGCCGACAGGGGTGTGTGGTTGGCAGGCATGATCATGGAAAGAAGTGCCATTTTCTTTTTTTGGTCATGATAGTGGAAGAAGTAAAAACAGATTAGTGACCCAAAGCTGCATTTGAGGCTCGGAGAATAGCAACACCACCTTCTTCATAATTAGAAGTAGGGAAGAAGAAAAGCCTCTGTGACCACTGAGATCAGCTTCTGACATGCTGGCCTTCAAGGAGAGCCACTGTCGGAAGAGAGGGAGGCGATGCAGGACCCGTCCCCCTGGAGTGTGTGTTCGGAGGGCAAACTGGCCGGCATTTGGAGGGAGTTACGCAGTGAGAAGAGGGGTCACTGCACAGAGCCTTGGGGGGTGATGTCCCAGGGGAGGCGCACACGTGACCTGTGCCTGGTGCTGACAGGGATGAAGGGTGGTGGGTTAGCCTCGAGGAAGCTTCTACTACGTGGAAGCTGTAGTTCTTAGATCCAGGGTGGCAGCAGAAATAGGTATAGCAAGTGGTTTCATCTTCTGGTCTTGGCCTTCTTAAACTAACCTAGGATGTATGATGTGAATCTTTGTTTTTAGACATGAATATATCAGTGGATATTACAGAGTGTCATCTTACTTCTTTGGAAAACTGTTATCTGATTTACTCCCCATGAGGATGTTACCAAGTATTATATTTACTAGCATCACGTACTTCCTGTTAGGTAAGCAATGAAACGAAAGGTATGTGTCTTTCGTCTTGGATATGAGGGGACTTTTTGCAGGCGTGCTTCAGTTCTCAAAACTGTAAATCAACTCCTGAGATAAGGAAGCATCTATTCATTATGTACGCTCTGAAATAACTGTTCTCAGAGGAGATTTTTGCAAGACTTTTTCCAAAGTAATTTAAAAACTATTTATAAAACTATATTTTATAAACAGAGATACTCTGTGTCATATACAAATATGGAAATAATTCCTAAAACTATTTGACACTATGTTGGAGGAGCTGGAGCTGGGATATTTATTACTTATCTATTTATATTTTTATGTGTGTGTGTGTGTGTGTATAAAGATAATGAAACATAGGGACTTCTGGTAATAAAAATATTTGTTCGATAGATGTAGACAGATAGATTTTTTTATGCATTGTGTTTAGACTACACCCCAGGCTCATTGTATCAGCATTTCCATATATTTCTCACATACACACGCACCAGAAATATTTCTTTTCTGACAAAGCACTATTGATTGAGTTTAAAATTCCATGTTACAAATAAGAGGTGTGTCGTAAAGAATTAGGCATAGAACCTAGACCCTCAGGCTCCTAACTGGTGTTCTTATGGCTGTTCCAGAATCTTCAGATTTTTGTATGACCCACAGTATTAGCCTATTTTCGTTTACAAAGCAGTTTTATGAAACTTAATTTAACCCCATCCTCAATCCCAGAGTTATAGGGTGATTTGTCTTGGGAGACTTGGATTATGGACACATCCCCCAGATTTTAAAACCGCTGGGAAGGCATGTAATCCTGACCTTCCCAGTATCTTCACTAACACATTTACGACAAACAGTGAGTAATGTGGTGGTGTCTAGGTAAAATGAATGTGGTCTTGGCAAGTTTCCGTCTTAGAAGAGAAGGCAGTAGAATTCTGGCCAGTTGTGTTGCCTGCAGCTCTCCACCTCAGGCACTCAGAAACTGTTAATAATTACAAATAAAGAAGCACGAGTGTTACGTGGAAAAGTGCTTATGCAGTGAGCCTGTAAAAGAAAACTGCAGGACTTCCCTGGTGGCGCAGTGGTTAAGAATCCACCTGCCGATGCAGGAGACACAGGTTCGACCCCTGGTCTGGGAAGATCCCACATGCCGCAGAGCAGCTAAGCCCGCGCACCGCAACTACCGAAGCCTGCGCACCTAGAGCCCGTGCTCCGCAACAAGAGAAGCCACCGCAATGAGAGGCCCGCGCACCGCAACCAAGAGTAGCCCCCGCTCGCCGCAACTAGAGGAAGCCCGCGCGCAGCAACGAAGATGCAACGCAGCCAAAAATAAAATAAATAAATTAAAAAAAGAAAGAAAACTGCATATAGCGTATAGCGTCCTACAGTTATATTGGGAAGGAACAATGAAAGTGGTGACCCAGGGTGGTTGGATAGAGGATGAATTTTTTTCCATCTGATACTAGTTTCTCAAAGTATCAGAGTGTTACTTGCACAGTAACGATCCCCGACACACCGTGACGTAGGCAGTGGGATTAACCCCCTCTTTGCTCCCTCAGGATTGAAACCACAGGTGGAGGCCTTCTTCATCATGATGCTTACCCTGATGGCGGTGGCTTATTCAGCCAGTTCAATGGCACTGGCCATAGCAGCAGGTCAGAGCGTGGTATCCATAGCAACGCTCCTCATGACCATCTCCTTTGTGTTTATGATGGTGAGTATCAACTGTGCTTCCCTGAGACGTTAATTATTTCCCTTTGTTCTCCCCCCCGGATTCACCTGTCCTGTAAAATCTGCTGGAGGATTCTGTAAATCCTTTTGCTTTAAGGAGGCCGTATATTGAAGTACAGCTTATATTATTAGAGAACATACCAGCTTTTTCTTCATCTTACCCAGCCTTTTTTGCTACTGTTCTAATGTAGTTATTATAACCTTAGTTAACATGTTGTTACCGATGAGCTTTGAAAAGATGCCTCTTGGTGACATGTCGTGAAAGCTTGAGCGATTGGAACTTTAAAAACCAGAAAAATTTTGATTTTTCAAATTTCAAAAAATTGTAGAAATGACAGGTTCATTGTTTGACTTCCCTGCTGGTGTGAGAGAACTGCTGGCTTGTTTAACTGGCAGCTGAGATGGTTTGGTTGGATGAACTACTCTCCAAGCAAGGGAAGAACTAAGTTCCATGAAAACAGAGCAGCATGTGGCATGGGTCTATCTTGCGTCCCTCCAGTATTTTGAAAAGGAGTGTTTTAAAAATACTGAAAAATTCCAGTACTAGGTCCCCTCCTTTCTGGGTTCCTGACATTCCTTTATATCAATATATTTCTGTTTACCTTTTATAAAGAGCTATTTAATCCTAACCTTACGTGGCCCTACGTTTTTTAAAATTAATTAATTAATTAATTTTTGGCTGCATTGGGTCTTCATTTCTGCACGTGGGCTTTCTCTAGTTGCGGCGAGCGGGGGCTACTCTTCGTTTTGGTGCGCGGGCTTCTCACTGCGGTGGCTTCTCTTGTTGCGGAGCATGGGCTCCAGGCACGGCAGGCTGCAGCAGTTGTGGCACGTGGGCTCAGCAGTTGTGGCTCGTGGGCTCTAGAGCGCAGGCTCAGTAGTTGTGGCGCATGGGCTTAGCTGCTCCGCGGCATGTGGGATCTTCCCGGACCAGGGCTCGAACCTGTGTCCCCTGCATTGGCAGGTGGATTTTTAACCACTGCGCCACCAGGGAAGTCCCCATGGCCCTACATTTTGCACGCACAAAGGTGATTCAATAGGTAAAGGGAACCAGTTACCACATTTCCCCACTAGCATCAAGTAAACAGGAATGTGTAGCCTATTTACTGAATCCACATGCCCTTTCTGCTAGAGTAGCAGTACCTGTCTTTAGAAGGTAGGTAATTAGCACCAACTCTTGTCAAAGTTTAATTCTTCCATTTCTGAGTTTGAAAACTACCAATCTAAACAGTATTGAGAAAGTGATCAATTTTATGTACATTTTCTATAATGTCATCTAATAAATAAGATGTTCTTCAAATATAAAAATGTTTTATTTGATATATTAGATGCTTTGATTTGTTATTATTTAAGGGTTTGTGTATAGAACTTTATAAACCAGTCATAAGACCGTATTCTACTCAGAGATGCTGTCTTATGTATGAAGCACTTGGTTAAGTCAAGTTTAAAACTATGTAGTCACACCAGGAACATTGTCATTGTTATGCCCATCCCAGCGTGCCTTGTGCCAGTTAGGAGATGTTTTACGTGAGCCTCTTCTCATGTAGCCATCTCTTGCTGGAGCAGACCTTCCTGGAATTTCCATTGTAATACTGCTTTTTGGTAGCTTTAAATGAAGGTATTGACCATATTTTATACTGTGCTTTACCATATCATGCTGTGTACCACTTCCAGTCTTTGGGTTATTTTAAGCATGCATTTTGGACCCAAAATTATTCCTAAAGTCATACAGAGATAGAATGCAAACCCTTGTAAATAGAAAATATTACTGTGTTCATGGAAATAGGGGCATGAGGTGCTCAGGATATGTCCGGGTGTGTCTATTGGTGGGAACATTTAGTTGGTTGTATCATTAGAGCAGTCAGTACTTACTGACCTTCCACTGTGTGCAGTTACAGAGAAAGTAAAAGCCTCAACAATTAAAAATCTTCCAGTTAAATAAAACGTATATTATAGATATATTGTTATTCCTTTAGAGCCCTAAACAGCCTCAGCTCTAGAGAGATACACATATACTAGGAGGATAAGGTAAGTCTTCAGAGTAGTGGAAGGGATTTCAAGGCAGAAGTGTTCACGAGGCTGTTGGGGACTCAAGGAGGGTATTTGCTAGAATTCTTCATGAAATCACTCCACCAGTTCTGATTCTTGGTATTTGTTTTTTGTAGATATTTTCAGGGCTGTTGGTAAATCTCAGAACCGTTGTGCCTTGGCTCTCATGGCTTCAGTACTTCAGCATTCCTCGATATGGCTTTGCGGTATGTTCTCCTTGTCTGTCCCTGTGACTGGTTCATTGTTCCCATGCTGGGAACAGCCAGAGTAAAGCCTAACCACCTCATGTCCCCAGCCATGAGCTGTGCGAGTGTTAGGACAATGAAGGAGAGCTTCCTGTTAAGCCTTGGGTCACCTTGATAATCACCTGGGGTTTCTCCAGTCACCCTGTTTGAGGGAGGTGAAGGATTGGGAGATAACTCAATAAAGGACAAAGATTACTAATTGATATAAAACAATACAGTGTTTCAGTTCATTAAAGAAATTAATGAGAGGATGGGAGCCTAGAATACATATTTTAAATTGAAAGGGAAATTAGAAGAAAAACAAAGACCATACAATACAGCCACTACTGGCTTTAGAAAGCTAATCAACTCCAGAGAAAACTGTGCCTTAATATAGTATAATTAAGTCTCTAACTCCCAAGAATTATAAGTGGTTTGGATGAGAACAAACAAGAACAATACAAAAGATTGTTACTATAAATTAACAATAGTCATTGAGTACCACTGTATCATTTTAATTATAGTGTTTATGGGGTTATAAAATTGGGGAGAGAAGAAGGAAAGAACTATGGGATAATACAGCCAGAGATCTCTCCTCTTGGCTTTTGTATTAGAGCCAAAATCCCAACCCTAGGCCTCTTGATTGCCAGGAAAAATAATTTTAGTTGCTTTGGTGTGACAAAGACTGTGAACGTGAAGCTTGGTTTGTTTTTAGAAATAACAATAGAGATTAAACTCAGAGGACGTGACTGTGATAATTCTTCGGAAACTTTCTGAAATTTAAAACTGTTTTCCTTGCCCTGCTCCCACGTGTGTTACAGGCTTTGCAGCATAATGAATTTTTGGGACAAAACTTCTGCCCAGGACTCAATGTAACAACAAACAGTACCTGTAGCTATGCAATGTAAGTTTGCATTCAGTGTCTTAATGGGTTTGCTTACTGTTGTGGTGTGATGCAGAAACACCCCTGGGCTTAGAGCTGGGGAGTCCTTTCAGGGACACTGACTTCTCTGAGCCTGAATGTTCTCGTCTGTAAAGTGGGTTGTACACTAATGCATGTGAAAGTGCTCTGCAACTCCTAGGTATTCTATTACGGTCAAAATCGTATTTCAGTTGGAGAAATGTTTCTTATGTGTTAACTTGCTTGTTTGGGGCCTTTTAAAAAAGATCCTTTTGCAGTTTGGATTGTGGGTTTGAGTTTTTATTTTTTAGAACATTTGAGTTTGAAGTGAGCTGCTTTGATGTTTTTAGCACGGCCTTAACAGTATCAGAAGTGTGTGGCTTATACGAAGTGCATGGATCTGTGAACTTCCAATTCCTGTGAGCTCAGCGCGTGGCAGTAAGAGCTAAAAGGGCAGCAGGAGCGAGAGAGAGGGAGCATTTTCCTGCCGCAGCCCTGACTCTTGCCTCTTCCTCCTGCAGTTAGGAGACAACATGAAATCACAGTCTGCACAGGGTTTTTTTTGTTTCTTTTTTTAACTGACTGGGAATACTCCCTATTAAAGGATGTGTCCTCTAAAGAAAGAACCACATCTTTCAGTAGGCAGAGAAGGAAATCCCATTTTTTGTATAATAAACAAAAATGCAGAATTTAATAAAATTAGATGTGTTGTTTTAAAATTGAGCAACACTTTCCTTTTCAATGATTGTTGTTAATGGTGTGATTTTGATACATTAATTAATGAGAGAAAAGAGAAAAATACATAATTAATGAGAGAAAAGAGATTTAATGTCCTAAATCTCATGAATATTCAAGTAGAATAGAAGTAATTCTTTTTTTTTATTTTTATAAATTTATTTATTTATTAATTTATTTATTTTTGGCTGTGTTGGGCCTTCGTTTCTGTGCGAGGGCTTTCTCTAGTTGTGGCAAGTGGGGGCCACTCTTCATCGCGGTGCGAGGGCCTCTCACTGTCGCGGCCTCTCTTGTTGCGGACCACAGGCTCCAGACGCGCAGGCTCAGTAGTTGTGGCTCACGGGCCCAGTTGCTCCGCGGCATGTGGGATCTTCCCAGACCAGGGCTCGAACCCGTGTCCCCTGCATTGGCAGGTGGATTCTCAACCTCTGCGCCACCAGGGAAGCCCGAAGTAATTCTTAATAATAGGACAAATTGCTGTTTAGAAGTATTGCCAGAAAACCTCTGTGAAGAGAAGCTTTCTTCATCCTGCCCACTCCCTTTCTTTTGGTCTGGGTATAACTTTTTTTTTTTTTTTGGAACTGCCAAATTCCAAGAGTTGCACAGAAACGGTACCAGGCAATAATTATGCTCGTGCCAGGTGTTTTTAGTACCGGATCCTTTTCGAATCTGTGTTGGGGCTACTCCATCCTGCTCTGCCCCAGCCCCACTGAGGCTTACATGATAACGGGACCTGCTGGTGGTGTCTTAGAGCCGAGCATCTGTGATGCCCGTTCCAGTCTTGGTACAAGAGCTGACGGAGTGCAACTCTGGCAGGAAACCCCTACTCACCTTTTCCCCTGGTTTTAGAGCTCTCAGCCTGTGTTTTTTTTGTATGGCTAATTTGTGGATAATAAGCGCTATAAAGAGCTTTGATCATCTTTGTAAGGGCCGTAGATATCATCATCTAAAGCTGAGACTTTCCCCATCAGGTGTAAGTGAAAAATTACTTGATAAATGTTTCTGCCCTTTGAGGAGAACAGCATCGTAGACTTGGAAACAAGTGAATTCGGGGAGGCTAGCAACTTGCTTCAAAGTAGGAGTCTGTAAATTTGGCCAAGTTCCTTAAACTTTAGTCTCCTCATCTTTGAAATTTGGGTTTTAGGGATTACCTAAACTATTATATGCAGGTTGCTTCATAGTATCTAGCAGAATTGTAAGCACTCAGTGACTGTTTTCTGTATATTTTTATGATGCATATGGCTGACCTATGGGCCCCTGTCATATCCCAATAAAATAGAATTATAAAGCTAAAACACACACACACACACACACACACACACACACACCAAAAAACCCTCCAAAACTGTTTTCTGTTATAAATGAAGGGATGGATATTTAAGACTCGGTAACCTGTAGGCTTTTTTAAGGAACAGTGAATATATTGAGTGAAATTTGACAGACGCTAAGAATGAAGTCATATTCTTTTTCTGTTGAATTTCAGATGTACTGGCGAAGAATTTCTGGAAAACCAGGGCATCGATCTCTCGCCTTGGGGCCTGTGGAGGAATCACGTGGCCTTGGCATGCATGATCGTTATCTTCCTTACAATTGCCTACCTGAAATTGTTATTCCTTAAAAAATTTTCCTAAATTCCTCTTTAATTTACATGATTTACCCCACATTAAAAAGGGAGCATCTTGATTTCAGTATTCAGTGCCTTTCTGGTTGTCTTCTTTTCACTTGCCATCATACTGTTTTTCAGCAAGAATTATTTTCAACAGAAACATTTATAGAAGTCACAGTGAACTGAATTACACTTGAAAGAACCCAAGTCATAAGCTAGTGATATTATGTACTACATACTAGTTCATCTAGTCAGCCAGTAACCATGGGGAAGAAATCTAGTTTAATTTATTGACCTTAAAAAAACCGAGTTCTAGAAACTTGTGGCGAGTCACTAATATTTCTGGTATTGGTTTCTTCCTCCCCTTTAAAATGAATAGCTTCAATATTATATGAATCTATGATCTTCCATTATTTAATAAATAATAAATAACAAATACATTGATGCTGTAGTAGAAGTATGAAATCCGAACCATGTTGGCAAAACCCAGTGTCATTTATGGGGTAAAAAAGCCATTATGATAGAAAAAGCTTTGATGAGCCTTTTAATGTTGTTAAAACTTACTGAAGTTTCCCTCTAGTGGAATCAGGGGTCTCAGCTGAGTTTTGGACTGCAGGTGTAGAGGGCCAGGAGTCTGGTGACTTACCCTCCTGGGGTAGTTCAGTGGTTTGTGATCTCGGTGTGCATCGTAATCTCTTGAGGAATTTTGCTCCAATACAGACGTCTGGGCTCCGCGAGCCGTACTGCATTGTGATCTCCAGGGCGACCTGCATAAAGAACTGTCTACGGCAGGACTGGTAATTTCTACAATCCTTCCCAGCTCTGAAAATTTTAGACTTAGGATAGAACAACTGTTATAACTGGGCTTATACGGGTTTTTTCCTTCCTTACATACACATCTCATTTACTTACACATCTTCTCTTCATTCTGACCTTTCCCAGTAATAGGGAAGTGTTTTTAAACTTCTTTTTTACTGAAGGGTAACATAGGGAAAAGTACAATCCAGTGAAGAGGAACACACCTGTGCAACCAACAATGTCAAGAAATAGGACATCACCAGTGCACAGGAGCCCCCCTCGAGCTCCTCTTCCAATACTGCTTCCTCTCTTCTCTCTGAGTTATTTTTGAAGTGACACTTGTATACTCCCCTCTGCTGCTATTATCAGAACATCACTGCAGCTCACTTTTGTGTTCCTGTGTGTATAGATACATCCTTAATTAAGCCTCCCACTCCCGTTAATAAACTATTCATTTTGGAATAATTTTAGATTTATTAGAAAAGTTGCAAAAATTACGCAGAAAGTTCCTGTCTACCCTTTGCCCAGCTTCCTTTAATGTTAACATTTTATGTACCATGATGCATGTCAAAACTGAGAAATTGGGACTTCCCTGGCAGTCCAATGGTTAAGACTCTGCCCTTCCAATGCAGGGGTGTGGGTTCGATCCCTGGTTGAGGAACTAAGATCCCACACGCCATGGGACGCGGCCTAAAAAAAAAACGAAAGTAGAAACTAAGAAGTAGGGACTTCCCTGGTGGCGCAGTGATTAAGAATCCGCCTGCCAATGCAGGGGACACGGGTTCAAGCCCTGGTCCGGGAAGATCTCACATGCCGCGGAGCAACTAACCCCGTGCGCCACAACTACTGAGCCTGCGCTCTAGAGCCTGCGAGCCACAACTACTGAGCCCACGCGCCTAGAACCCATGCGCCACAAGAAGAGAAGCCACTGCAATGAGAAGCCCACTTACCGCAATGAAGAGTAGCCCCCGCTTGCCACAACTAGAGAAAGCCCGTGCGCAGCAACGAAGACCCAATGCAGCCAATAAATAAATATTTCAAAAAATAGCTTTTCTTAAAAAAAGACGATCTGGCATGCTTATGTAAGGAAGGAAGAAAGGAAGGAAAGGCTATTATTTTTTTTTCCCCTGTTGACTTAGAATCTCTGAGGAGTGGACCTGGAAATCCAGGTGATTCTTTGGGAAATACTGAGGGCTGTAATAAGGAGTTAAGACCATTTAACGTACATTTATTATGATTTGATCTTGACCCAATCACTGTGCAGCAATTGTGTTCAAAGCCATCTATTTTGTATCCACCTAAATATCAGAATCACATTTAGAACTAAGTGAGCTCATTAACATCACCGGATCTCTAAACCTTTTTTAACCTGCAGAATCCTTCTTATACTCGGCAACCCCACAGAACGGCAGAACAGCCTTTCAATCATGACGGTTGAAAGCGGTGTTGCTCTGATCCTAGTGAGGGTGTGGCCTCTTAGTTTGGCCCCCTTTCTCTGCCAAGCAGTAAAGCTGAGGCATTGTCTCAGTGATTAAAAGGCTTGGCTGTGTACTGTTTGGAAAATCTCGAGCTGTTCCATCTTCCCTTGTGGCAGGTTATTTCCTTGCTGAGATTTGGAACATACTGCAGTAGCACCAGTACCCAATCTGTGGGCGCCACTTTTGTAAACATGTGCAGACGCCAGGATGGGGACAGTGGCTTCAATCTAAGCTAGAAAGTTGTACCTAAAAGAAGTGTTCAGGATCTGTGAGGTGCATACAGGGTCTGTTGATCTCTACAGTTACTCAGGCGAAATTCCCCCACTTCCCCCTTTGTCACTCCCCATTTACCAGGTCTGCGGACTTGATTAACTCTGTCAGTATCTTTCTTATCCACAAAATAGGGATCCTCGTAGTATCTGCCTCCATAGAGGTGTGAAGATTAAATAGGGTAATGAATGTAATGCATGTAAAGTGGCCAGAAGTACCTGACTCATAGGATGGGCTCAGTACATCTTAGCAATTACTGTCACATCCCACAGGACGTCACAGTGGTTACTGGCATCATGCATGACCCCCTTGGCAGGGACTGGAGTAGTGCCGTCCTCCAGGATTGTTCTGTGCATCAAACCAGGGCTTGGTAAACTATGGCCTGTGGGCCAAATCCAGCCCACTGCCTATTTTTTGTAAATAAAACTTTATTGGAACATAGCTGTGCTCATGCATATTTGTAGTGTCTGTGGCCGCTTTTGCACCGTGATGGCAGAGTAGTTGCAACAGAGACCATTATGGCCCATAAAGGCTAAAATATTCACTATCTGGCCTTCTAGGGAAAGTTTGCAGACCCTTGCATCAAACCAAGAGTGCCTGTTCCCAACAGAACACACAGGTCCATGTGCCAAATGACAGTGGCCTCTCTCAATATCATTTCCATGAACCCATTTGCAGAATTTATGCTTCCTGCCTCTCTAGCTTTAGGCACTGCTGTACTGGAGTTCCTGAATCCTCAAGAGTGAGGGTACATTTTCACCTGGGAATATAGCAGGGGGTCCACTAAACCTGAAACTATCAGTATGTCTGCCACTTAGTCACGCTGAGGTCCTCACACTGTGGAACAGAAAGCAGTTACTGCGTTGTCATCTCTGTCAGGAGGGGCTAGACTTCACAGCTACATAATGGGGCAGGGAATTCAGAGAGGGAACTTGCTGTTTCCATGCTAGGTGGTCACAGTAAACAGGCAGTCTGGTGAAGGACTAGGGAACCAAGGGCTCTGTGCCCTTAGTGATGAAGGTGTGAATCATTGTAACAGGCAAGCAACCTAGTACAGCTGAAGTTCTGGCCAAGAATGAGGAAACTCTAAAAAGGATGGTAGAGGAGAGAAGTAAGAAGTAATTCTGGGCTTGTGAGCAGTGGCAGCAATGAGGACTAGCTAGCTCCACTGCCCCTCCTGTATTGTGTTTTCTAGAGATTCTTGCTGACCTCCCTCAGAAAGTCCAGAGTGCACTTAACGTGGGCATGCGTGGATCTGCATGGTGAATGGGGTAGATGCAATAGATGGTGCTGGTGCCGTGTCATATCTCCTCTGCACCTCTGTTGGGTTCTGGCTGTGGTAGGCGGCTCCACGTGAGCTCAGATCATGTTGACAGCACCCCTCCTCCAGCCTGCACCACAAATCTCTTCACTTTTCTGCGCTAGGGCCTTCTCCAAAGCTGAAGGAAACTGCTCAGCCCGCGTGCAAGTGTAGCCTGAAACTGCAGGGGTGTTGACACCCCAGGAGTACCCCTCAACCAGCAGGGATCAGAGCCAGGGGACACATGCCCCAGGCTTATGTTCTTCAGATAAGGAATTACAGGAGGCATTCCGCAGCGTTCTCAGAGGTGGAGTTGGGCTTCTGTGCCTGCAGAGGTAACTGCAATGACACACCTGTATATGAGCTTTTCCTCCTTTCCTGGCTCACTCTGTTTCCTACTCCAGTTTCCTTGTATCACCTGAACTCAAGTCCTTGCCTTGGTGTTCTTTTAGAGGATCACAAGCTAAAACATATTCCCATTAAGACCAGAAACAAGACAAGCATGTCTACTATTATTGCTAGTCTCTAACATGGTACTGTCCGTATTTACAAATGAGCTGGTCTTCTACATAGAAAACCCAAAGAATCAATGCAGAATCTATTAGAGGTAGTATAGGAGTTCAACAGGTATGATATATGTAAGATTAATTTATAAAAATGTGATTTTCCTTTATGTCAGCAATAACGAACTAGAAAATACAATGGAAGACAAGATACTGTTCATAGGAGCAATAAAACCATATTAAAGAATGCATAAAATCTTTAAGAAATTTAAAGAAACACTTAAAGGGCATTAAGGAAGTTCTGAATAGATGAAGAGTTATGTTTCTGATATTGTAAAGACATCAGTTCTCCCCAAACTAATCAATAAATTCAATGCAATTCCAATTAAATTTCAGCAGGACTTTTTGCTCCCTTTCCTCCTCCCCTACCCTCATGCCCCGGGACCCATCAAACTTGTTCTGACATTTATATGGAAAAATAACAGTACACAAAAATAGCCTAGTCAGTAAAAAGAGGGCCAAAAAGGAGAACACATATGAAGACCTTAGCACGTATGAAGGAGGACATACTACAAAGTCATAATAAAAAATTATTGTGCAGGAACATTCAGAGATGGGTGTAAGAGGCTAAAGGATTCAAAAATAGACACACATATACATGAACCTGAAATATATCAGTGATGCCATGAACTAGTAAAGAAAATGACTTATTTAATAGAGAGCACTGATAAAACTGGCTCAATTATATGGAGAAAAATACCTATGGACCTTATGCAAAGTTACTCTTAAGATGTATTCAGTGTGAAAGTAAAATTGTAAGTTTAATAAATAAAAGTTTGTGACCTTACAAAGGTCTCTTTAAAACCCCCAAAACCATACAGCAAAAAAAAAAAAAAATATTGATGGATATTACTCTTAATACATGAACACCAAGGAAACATTGACAAAATTACCAGTCTGATGAGAGATATTAACAGAGTCCAAAACTGATAAGGGATTAATACTTAAACCACACAAGGAACTTATGCAAATCAACAAAATAGACTATGACACAGTGGAAAACTAGACAATGAACAGAAACACACCTGTTTCCCATTAGATCAAAGTGTACTATTTTTGAAGATTTGAATAGGCAATTTACAAAAAGGAAACCCAAATATTGAACAACTATATAAGGCAATGTTCAACCTTATTAGGAATCAGAGAAATGCAAAATAAAATGACACCTTATTTCAAAACCATTCCATTACAAAGATTAGGAAGCTAGATGGTACCAATGCTGGTGAGGGTCTGGGTAGAACTGTAGTGAAATTGTAGACTGCTGCCGTTATTCTGGAGGGCAACGTGCCAGTTCTGGGTGAAATTAAATGTTTATATACCTGGGACTCAGCATTCCACTTCTTGTTATGTACCCACTGAGGAACTCATGAAAAGTCAACAGGGGAATCATGTATGAAGATTTTGAAACAGCAGAAATATTAGAGCCAACCATTCACTGTAGGAATGCATAAGTACAATGCAGTGGCTGTACACTTGGAAACACTAATATAATCATCAGAATAACTTACTAGAGGTACATGCTGCAGAAGAAGTAATGTGTCAATCGTTGTTTCTGAACATAAAAAGATGCCTTTTTCAAAGTCTAAGCCTTTACTATTAGTCTCATGATACAAGACAAATTACCCAACTGCTTCTACTTAAGAAACAGACAACTCTTACATCTGCTATTAAGTCTTTATTAAGAAGTAAAGTGCTCAGTATTACACATTAATGAAATTCTTGATTGTTGAGAGACTTGCATATGTAACAACTTCTTAATGATACCAATATAGAGGGGAAGATGATAGGGGAGGGATGAGGAGGTAATTCTCCATGACTAAAGAAGAAAAAAAATATGTAACTTATGAGTAAAGAGAAAGAACTCTGCAAAATTTTACAGGTGAAATGAAAAACAGTATGATAATAAGTATCATAAAAAGACTTTCTAGTGACCATAATTGATATATGGCACATGGTCAATACACATGGATACCACATAATGGCTGCACTTCAAATTGAAGTTTGTTTACATGTAACAACATGGTACACATACATAAATACGTACACTCAATATCCCTGGAATGCAAACTTTAGTACCTAGTAATAAAGAACTTTGTGTAGCATATTCAAAAGAAAGCAAAGATGGAGATGAGCCACGGGAAATAACTGTTAAAGAAACCCAATCTGTATCACTTCTGTAGAAGCCAGCTAAGAAAGGCTGGTTTGCTCATGTTCTCTTTGAAGATTTGACTGACATATTCTACCAGTTAAACAAACAACTATGTGAGTTTAAACTACAGTATTAGAAACAGGCCTCTCTGCTATTCTCCAAGTGAGAGTTATTCACCAGCACTGCATTCTCTCTTGCTCTCAAAGGTCAGCTTACTCAGTTTTGAAAAATAAGATTTTCAGTTTTTGTTGAGAAATAGGTTTCTTCCCCATAAATTTGGTGAGGCCCTCTCCTAATGAAAAAAAAAAAAAAAAAAAACTGCTGCAAACTCAAACTTTAGCTTATACCTTCTGATAATGGTTGAACTTTCAATAACCAAAACTCCTTTTCATTAAATTGAGCTCCACTTGGGCTATAAATTCTAGTTTTGAAATGCAGGATCAAGAGCATTTGAGTTCTGTGTTCTTAAAATGGTATAAAACTCAAACCTTTTAGTTTTATAGTATTTTATATGGATTTCAAAATTCCTTAATATTTTGTTTAAAATGAACATATTTGCTCAGTTAAAATTCAGTACATCCTAAAAAATTTAGTAAGTTGATCTTCCTAGATTAGTTACAACATTAAATTCAGTTGCAAATAAGCTGAGCCACATGGGAAAAAAGACTATACGGATAAATCTTTATACTAAACTAATTATTAGAAAAAAATCAAATTTAGTGATTTGGCTCCTTCCAATTCTACTGTGTTATGGTCAGAGATGATATTTTAACCCACAATTGATCTTTAGTGGTTTCACGCAGCTCATTTCAAATGAGAGTGAAAACAGTGTAAAAATTAAGTGAAATGGTTAGTCCCCCAGGCATTAGATACGATAAAATAACGAAAAAGCATAGTGTTCAACATTTATCGTAACCATTCATACAACTTCTAGCATAATGACTACATTCTATGGTTTGGGGTTCTTTTCCAGCTCATCTTCTAGAAAAGTGTACCCCAGGAAGGTAGTTGAAATAAAAGGCTCCTTTCTTAAAAGAAAGCTATGTATTAAGCCCATGAGCGAAGCCTGAGTGGAAAGGAATGCCCCTATTTTCCCTTCACACACTCGGCAAAAATGACAATACTGATTTTTGTGATTGGAAATAAAAAACTCAGAAGCCTTTTCACAGTTCTTTTTTAGCTTTAAAAGGCTACTTCATTGTCAACTGAGGACACTCAGTTATGGTACCAAGTGGGCGTACCACTCAATATACTTTACAAAGATTTTCTTTTCTGTACTCAATATTTACACCTGGATTTCTTATATGAGAAAAAGAAAAAACATCTTCTTTGATCCATGGGCAAAGTTTACCTAAAATAAATTAAAGTGCAGAAGAATTAACGATTGGTCACAAAGACCAGCATCATATGGTGGTCAGGGCATATAAATAGTGTACTTGTCACGGCAACTCAAGACAGTCACCTTCTCACCTATTAAGAACACATACACTAGCACATGTCCTACACGTGGATATTGGAACTCCCATTTCCACCTCCACCTTCCATTCCTTCTGTAGACTGGGAGGAAGAAGGGCGGGAGCTCCTGGGGCGAGGCTGACCATTTAGTCCCACAGGTGTGCCTAAACCATGACTTATTTGGGAAGCTGCGTCATCGGATTCCCAGCGTTCCAACTCTTCCCGCACAAGTCGTTCCATCTGTTCCCTGTGGATTTCACTGTCACGACCCAGCCTTTCATCCTAATAAAGGAAAGAGAAACCAAGATGTTGAGGCAGAGTGGTGCATCCTCTTGTACTTAGAAATTGCCTTAGGAAATTTGGGGACCCAATTATCTGTTCTTAGGTAAGGCTGGAGCAATACCACCAGCCTTAATAGCAATTCTGAGAATCACTGGAGTAATTTTTTTGGCTTAATTCTATAGTCCAGTGAAGGCAGTTGCATCAGTGTGAGGAGTATTAAGAAAGTAACACCTCTGGGTTATCATTTTATCTGCACTGATCTGCAGGTACGGAGAAAAAAATCCTCTCAGGTTAAGGGTTACAAACTATGACCCTGATATTTTACAGAATCAGGGTGTTTCTGTTTCAGACGACCACTGACCTCAGCCACTCCATCCAGCAGCCTTCCCAGCACCTCCCTTCTCTTCAGTTTGGCCCGCTCCATGATCTCCAGCTTCACTATCACAGCGTCAATCTTGGACACGATGCTGCCGATGGAGTGCTCCATCCGGTCCACCCGTCTCACTAGGCTGCAGGAAACGCGGTTGAGAGGGGGCAAAGCCACCTTGTGTTGTTGGCTTTTCGGCCCAGTTGGTTTGTCAAATGGAAATGCTACGATTTTTTTTTTTTTCTTAAACAATATTATAATCTAAAACACTTTCTAAATAGTCTCAAACTTTAGAGAGAAACTCTCATACACTGCTGGTGGGAACGCTAACTGGCACAACCTTTTTGCAAGTCAACACTGCATCAGAAGTATGCCTGTCAGAAAAAGGTGTGCCTACTCTTTCGTTCAGATATTCCATTTTTTGAAAAGTTTTAAAGGACATAAGTATATGCGTAATTTTTGGCTACAAGGATATTCCCTAGGGTTCTGCTTATTAATAGTGGGTCATTGAAAAATGGCTACATTAATAATTAATAGAAGATGGCTTAAATATATTATTCTTCATCTATACAACAGAATTCTAAGAAGACACCAGAAATTATATTGTGACAATATTTAATGCAATAGAATGATGTTCACATTCTAATGTTGAAATAGAATGACGTCATCTATAACATAAAAAAAGCAGTTAGAAAATAGTATGCTTACTTATGATCCTATTATTTTGAATAAACAAAATGTTATATAAATACCTTAAAAACATTTAATAGGAGATAAAACTTCTGCAATGGTGGCATGAGAGCCCTGGAGGCCCTCTCCCCATTGAAACAACCATAACTTGCGAGAATTATTCTTTTTTTTTAATTTCTGGAAAATTTCTTAAGGGCATACAACAAATGAAGAAGCTTTTATTTAAGAAAATCCACTAAAGCAGCGGCACAGCACAGGGGATCATCTTGGTGCTTTGTGACCACCTAAAGGGGTGGGATAGGGAGGGTGGAAGGGAGATGCAAGAGGGAGGGGATATGGGGTATATGTATAGCTGATTCACTTTGTTTTACAGCAGAAACTAACACAACACTGTAAAGCAATTATACTCCAATAAAGATGTTAAAAAAAAAAAGAAAATCCACTAAATTTCAGTAAGAAGAATAAGAGTGAGTGATATTTGAGCCACAATCTGCCCTCTTTCTCTCTTGCTCCCTAGATCAGTGTGACAGAGCTCCACTAGGGGTGGGTGCAGCAAAGAACACCCACCCCTATCCTGTCAGCTCCTAGTGGAGGGCTACACTATCTCCCAGGGAGGGGCAGGCTGCCAGTATTTCTCATCCCTATGCCTCCACCTCCAAATCCACAATGCAGAGGCTCTAATCCAGGCAAGAGTGGATGGAAGGTAGAAGGCTCTTTTCTTCCACTCAACTTCCAATTGTACGGTGGATTTTCCATGCTGGGAGAGGCGAGCTGAGACCGCTAAAGGTTGCCATCCCAGCCCAGTGCCTTATTCATGAAGCAGGGGTGTCACTGTGAGAGAGATGGGCCAGCCACTAGCTCTGGAGCAGCGGCACAGAGGTTTTGCCTAGGGGGAGAGTCAGGCCATAGGACAGAGCTCCAAAGCTTCCCCAAGTGAACTTGCTTTAATTTGGAACAAACTGGGGGTAAATTCAAGCCTAAGAGTGCTCTTGAAAACAGTGGAGACTATGGTGATAAGCAGTTAAGAGGAGGCTGGTCACTTCATGAGATCATCACATTAAACTGTTTATCGGCTAGTTTACCAGAGAGAACCAGGGAAAGAGATAGCTAGGAAGACAGCTAAAGACTGGCTTCAAAACCTACCCCTGCAAAGGGACCTGAATTTCACTGGATCGCACTGTGAAGAAATTTGTATCCCAAGACATTATTGAAAACAATAGACCAATCAGCCAACAATTAGCAGAACTGAAGAGGTAGATGTAATATCAACAGAGACAGAAGGCTTAACAGAGAGAAAAGGAAAAGGGAAAAGACAAGGCAAGGGAAAGACAATGCAAGCCCTGCTAAAACCTCTGTCTTCCCAGGATGACTGTGTGCATGGTCAGGGTGTGACCTCTGAGAAGTGACATCAGCGGCTTCACAATGCGGGGGAAATAGACTTCACTAAAAAACAAACACACAAATGACAACGAAAACAAGCTCCGGGGGGAAGGGGAATTTATATATATATATATATATATATAAAATATTATTTAACATCTCCAGGTTTCAAAAAAAAAAAAAAAAACTACGAGACACAAAGAAAAAGGAAAATGTGACGCATACACAGGAATAAAAAGCAGGCAATAGAGACTGCCTTTGAGAAGGCCCAGATACAGACAGACTCAGTAGACAAAGAAGTCAAAGTAGCTATTCTAAATATATTCAAAGAACTAAATGAAATCATGCATAAAGAAAAATAAAGGACAGTATGATGGTGTTGCCTCATCAGATAGAGAATATCAATAAAGGGAGAGAGATTGTTAAAAAGAACCAAATAGAAATTCTGGAGTTGAAAAGAATAAGAAATGCAATGAAAAATTCACTAGAGGGTCTCAAGACTAGATATGAGGCAGCAGAAGAAAGAACCAGCAAACTTGAAGATAGATGGGCAGAAACTATGCAATCTAAAGAACAGAGAGAAAAAAGAATGAAGAAAAATGAACAGAGCCTAAGAGAAACGTGGGATACCATTAAGACCCCAACTACACATAATGGGAGTCCCAGAAGAAAAGGAGAGAGAGAGGAGCAGAAAAATATTTGAAGACATAATGGTTGAAAACTTCCTATATTTGATGAACATATTATGCATCCAAGAAGTTTAATAAACTCCAAGTAGGATAATTGCAAAGAGATCCACACTCAGATATATAGTAAAAATACTGAAAGACAAAGACGAAGAAAAATATCTTGAAAGCAGCAAGAGAAAAATGACTCGTCACATACAAGGGAACCTCAGTAAGACTAACATCTGTCTTCTCGTTAGAAACAATGGGGGCCAGAAGGCAACGAAGGTGAAATAAAAATATTCCCAGATAAAGAAAAACTGAGAGAATTCATGCTAGCAGGCCTGCCTTAGAAAAGATACTAAAAGAAGTTCTTTGGGCTGAAAGCAAGTGATTCCAGATAGTAATTAGAATCCACATCAAAAAACAAAGAGCACTGGTAACAGTAATTATTTAACTATAAAGGATAGTATAAATGCATATTTCTTCTTTTTTCTCTTAACTGATTTAAAAAGCAATTGTAGAAGACAATATGTACATACTTATATTATTGGGTCTATAATATATAAAAATGTAATAGTATATTTCATAATAACAGGACAAATGAGGTAGGTAAGAGCAAAGTTGCATTGGAATACAGAAATGGTATCAGATAGTAACTTGAATCCACAGGAACGAATGAAGAGAACCAGGAATCGTAAGTAAGAAGGTTAATACAACAACCTCTATATACTCATCTCTTGTTTCTTGTCTCATCTCCTTTAAGAGACATAAAATTATATAAAGTGATAATTATAAGAATGTAATGTTGGGTTTGTAATACACATAGGTAAATGTGTATAATAATGGCACAAAAAGGGAGAGGAGTTGATAGTTATATAGAAATGATATTTCTATATCTCATTGAATTAATTAACTTAGTATAAATATGAAGTAGATTCTGATAAGTTGATTTGTATATGTTAAGTCCTAGAGCAGCCACTAACAAAATAACTAAAAAACATTGTGAAAAAAATCATTAAAGGAATTAAAATGTTACACCAGAAAATATTCACTTTATGTAAAAGAAAGCAGCAAAGAAGGAAAAGAGGAACAAAAAAGACCTATAGAAAACAAAAAATAAAATGGCAAAACTAAATCCAACTATAGCAATAATAACATTAACTATAAATGGAGTAAACATTCTAATTAAAAGGCGGAGATTGTCAGACTGGATAAAAAGACCAGGTCCAACTATATGCTGTGTAAAGGAGACACACTTTAGATTCAAAGATACAAACAGGTTGAAAGTAAAAGGATGGAAAAAGATATATCATGCACAAAGCAACCATAAGATAGTTGGAGTTGCTATAGTAATGTCAGACAAAAAAGACTTTAAAACAAAAAAATTTACTAGAGATAAAGTAGGACATTTTATAATGAAAACAGGGTCAATCAATTAGGAAGATACACCAATTATAAACACGTATGCACCTAACAAGAGAATTCAAAATATACAAAGTAAAACCTCACAGAAATGAAGTCGACAATTGAATAGTAACAGTTGGGGAATTTAATACCCCACTTTCAAAAAGTGGATAAAACTAGGCAGAACAACAAGGAAATAAAAGAACTGAATAACACTAAAAACCAAGTAGACCTAACAAATATCTATAGAACATTCCACTCAACAACAACAGAACATACCTCAAATGCACATGGAACATTCTCCAGGATATACCATATGCTAGGCCATAAAAACATAAAAAAATAAACACATGTAAATGGAGACACAAACACCAAAATGTTAATTGACATTTTTTGGTTGCTGGGAATATGAGAGATTTTAATATTTTCTTTCATTTTTCTTTATTTGCTACTTTTCCTATAACAAACATATTACTTTTATAAAAAGAAAAAACACCAATAAAAGTTATAAAAAAGAACTGATGATCAGTAATGGAAAAGACAAATTGAGAGAGGTGGGAGGAACTACTTAGTGTCATTTTGATTCTTGTCAACTCAAATTCTGCCAATTCCTTTATACTTACACTTGAAACTCTTCATAAGAAACCCCACTGGAGACGCTTCCCCTCCTTCTGGAGCTGTGCCCACTGTCTTCATCATCATCCTCCTCAGAGTCATCCAGGCTTCGAGGGAAACTTCGGCTGCTCATGGGGCGCGGTAAAGAGCTGTGATCCAAGTCCAGGTCCTCCTGAAGAACACGGTATCACTGAGTGACGAGCAGGAACCCCTAGACTCCACAGACGCTTCACTGAGGGCTTGGGCAAATGGGAAATGGGTGTGTGCCATTTACCCAGGATGTCTGTGAGGTTAACACCAGACTGTGATTCTCATACTTTTCAATCTTAGATTGGCAAATTTTCAAAACAGATTTTAATGACCAGCAAGAAGCTGCTAACTTTTTGTTTGGACAAGAAAGAACAGTAAAAACAGAGCAAAGCAAAGAAAAAAGTAAAAGAAGAAAAATATATTATCATCTTTTCATAAAAGTTAACACATGTAATAGCTACAAAGTAAGGATACAATCTTAGAATAAGAATTTTATTAAATACAGCCATGTGAAAATATTACTCATTGTCTTCTTGTTCATATTTCACTATGACTGGAGCAGCATTTAGAAACCACTGTTCTGTACTGTCTCCTCATAGGAAACTAACTTTTTTGTGTGACATTAATTTGTATTCTCTGTACCTCAATTACCATGGATTTTTTTTTTTTTGGTTTGTTTAACCATTTATTTATTTATTTAATAAATGTGTTTATTTTTATTTATTTATTTTTGCTTGCATTGGGTCTTTGTTGCTGCGTGCGGGCTTTCTCTAGCTGCAGCGAGCGGGGGCTACTCTTCGTTGAGGTACGCGGGCTTCTCATTGTGGTGGCTTCTCTTGTTGTGGAGCACGGGCTCTAGGTGCGCAGGCTTCAGTAGTTGTGGCATGCAGACTCAGTAGTTGTGGCTCGCGGGCTCTAGAGCGCAGGCTCAGTAGTTGTGGTGCACGGGCTTAGTTGCTCTGCAGCATGTGGGATCTTCCGGGACCCGGGCTCGAACCCGAGTCCCCTGCATTGGTAGGTGAATTCTTAACCACTATGCCACCAGGGAAGCGCTTAACCATTTATTTTTAAAGTTAAAGCTTTAAATTATTTTTTCTCATTATGAAAGCTCATGTAAGTTTATTTTTAACAGTTTCATAGTAAGTATTCAAATGGAAGGCAGCTGTTAGTTTTATTTTATTATAAATGATAATTTAAAGAACAACTAATTAATTTTATCTCTCCTGAGAAATCTTTTTTTCCATTCTCATGGACATTGTGAAGTATATAACTACTCAGGTTTCCCCTCAATTGCTTATTAGGAAGCTTAGGGCTAAATTTGTTGCTCAATCTTATTAAACATATGTATTTTGTGGAATGCATTTTTTTTAGTTTCATCACATTCGTTGTTCATATCTCAGTTTTGTTTTGCTTCACTCTTCTTTTTTTTTATATTTATGCTAACATTGCATTTTAATATATATATTTTAAAACTTTTTACTTTATATTAGAGTATAGCCAATTAACAATGTTGTGATAGTTTCAGGTGCACAGCAAAGCAACTCAGCCATATATATACATGTATCCATTCTCCCCCAGACTCCCATCCTTTTTGGAGTAAGCAGGGTACTACTACATCAATTGAGAGAGAGAGAGAGAGAGAGAGAAGGAAAGAGAGAAGACACACACGCACATGCTGTCAGTAACCCACTACTTAGTAAGGTGTTTGAAACATGGTAGGTAATGAATCAATCATGTTCTCCTAAACTAGACCCACCCTCTCTTTTTCCAGGTCGTCTCTCATCTGCTGGTGCTCATGTTCAGTCAGTTCTTGGTCTCCATCCTGGTCGTACTTTGTGAATATTGCCTCAATCTCTGCATCAGTATGGCCCTTCCTGAAATTAGTGAGAGGTTACAGATGAACTCATTCATGTACATGGTCCAGCCCAAACACAGAGACATCCACGTGCAGGAGGAAAGGAGAAACTGCTGAGTCAGGGCCAGTCCTCCTCTTACAATACGTTCCAGAAAGATACCCACCTCTGAAAAAGAAGTGTCTTCATGAGCACTTGGGTCAGCTTATCACCAAGGATTTATCTTTACATAAGGACTTTGCCAGGGCCACAGAAATTGTGATTCTTACCCTTTGAGATCTTGTCGAAGTTCATCAAAGTTTAACTTGCCTCCCCCTTGTCGCAGACTCTCTGAAATGTCATCCACGGTATTTTTCTTCAGTTTTAGTTTGACCAAGGCTTTATGGTAGCCCTGTTGAAAAGAAAAGACTTGATTTAGTTTATCCTCCTTTTGCATTTGCTCTGCCTTCCAATTACAGTCGTAGCTACTGTAAACCCAGTGACAAGAACAGTGCCTGATGTAAGTGGGCCACAAAACAAGTATGTGTTGGATGAATGATGGATGCGTCCTGAGTTGTCTGTGAAGCTCCTGTGGGAGAGTTATATGGGAAGAGTCAGGGTCTTTCCGTAAATCAAGAACTAGGGGCCTTTTGGTTTGTATTCACGTTTAGGTTACAGGAATGAAAATCACCATGTTCCACAGCTATCTGTCTCAGAATATGTAGGACTGTGCAACAGCTCTTAAGAAAACTAAGAAACCTGAGTCATGGATTAATTATTTTCCATATTATCTCATAGTTGGTAATTTCCTTACATATGTCACATGTGTAAAAAAATTTCGGTGACATGGAGATGAGGATCTTTCACTAATACATTGCAGGCAGACCTTGCTATGCATGGCAGCGCGGGGCTGTGCAAACCACCATGCAACTGTGTGAAGCGATGCAAATAATCAATAGGAAAAATTATGATTGTTCTGTGACCTTTAAAACTTCTGTCAAAACATTAAAAACTCCCTTGGTGTTGGTTATAAATTTTACTGAAATTTAAAAAATAGTAAAATGAGTATTTTAGTATGTTGACATTTTAAACAGTAGAAACATCGAAAATTAACGTTTTACTTCTTTGTTAAAAAACTTATCCAGAGCAGTTTGAACAGCGCTTGCATTCTTCTTCTTGTTGTGTAACTTACAATACAGAGTGAGCATCTTTTCTACGTCCTGATGAGTTATCGTAATTCTTTCTTAACCTGTATCAGCTTCCAACATTTTATCCCTCGCACTTTCAAAGTTGTGAAATATCTCCAAGAGTTCCTTTAATGTGAAATTTGTTTCCAGTGTGACCTCCTCTGAGACATCTTCATCCTACTCATCAGTCACTTTCCTCATTTATGTTGATAAATTCGCCTTCACTGAGTTCTTCTGGCTGCCGTCTAGCTCTCGAATGCTGGCAGTAGCAACACTCCCATGGCCAGCTACGTATTTCTTCTGTAAATCCATTACGTTTGTTTTTAATTTCACTTCCAGTGTTATCATTCCTTGTTTCTTTCCTATACTTTCTCTTCTGTGCTGGCCTATTCTCTTTTTTAATTCTGCATATTTGTAAAACGTCACATGGTTTTATCACTGGGAGATAAGGACGCAACACAACTACAAGTTTTGTACGTAAACTGAATAGCAGATGCTCAGTGACCAGCCTTGACTTTGAAAGAAGTGACACTATTAGTCACTGATTATGATGCACATCTGTTATTTATGGAATGATCTGTAGAGCTAGTAGTGAAGTTTGTCCTTCGTGCTATGACTCACAGTTAATATACTGTAATAACTGAAATGTACTGTGATAACTGCAAGTGAAGTTTGTACTTTATGCTATTACTCACAGTCAGTATACTGCAATAACTGAAATTTGAACTGTGTTGAGAGGTTCGTATTACTTAACTGAAATCACTGATATTGTGCACATCAGAACCAAAGTACAAAGTGAGGACTGCTTGTATTACCCCCGGGATTTGCTAGAATGTAATCAACTATTATGCAAAATTCAGCGTAACACAAATGTTAGGTCCTGTCCAAGGGACTTTGTTTTACAAAGTGGAAGTTCTCTGTTTCAACATGATTCACAGACAACATTGTCCCATGGTTTGAACCAAACGGAAAAATATTATGGTTAACGGGGCACTGTATGTTAGCTGCGTGATGACAGGGAACAAGCTGTGCACTTCAGATGTAGTTATTTGTTGTTGCTGAAGTTTTATATTTTAAGTCAAGCATAGAAGTCACATCGAGAAGAACAAAGCTGCCCAGCTTTCCTGTCCTGCCCTCCCATTTAACAATTAAACACTTCCTGAGAAGGTGCGTAAGTGAAAGTTCTCAGGCCCTTAGGTCGTGGCCTTGCTCCAAGGACTTTTTCCTTTGACTATTTTAAAACTTCCCTGGAAGGTCAGGGTAAAGAGTGAACAACAAAATATTTGCCTCTAAAATTTCTTTCCTTCTTTTTTTTTTTAAATCGTAATTAAGATAGAAGAAGGGAAAATGTCTTTATATAATCTTCCCTTCCCGTTTATTCTGAACTCTGGATCTGAAAGTGAGAGCCGACTAGAGGAGATATCAAAATAAATAAAGGGGATGAACCCAGCAGCTCAGCTCTTAAGAGGCAAAAGAGATTATTGAGAATTTAATTCTAGGGCACTAAAGGATTCCCAGAATTTAAGTTCAAGCTAGCATTATATCCATCTCTATTTCCAGTGTAGAGAACATTTAAATTATTCCTGGAACATAGCAATCTACACTTTAAGTGGTGTCAATGGATCAATGTTGATTTGGCAATCTGGCTGAAACAATGTTCATTTTACATAGAAAATAAAACGATTCTGAGAATTAGGGCTTGTCATACCTTTCTGACAAGATCTGAGAGTTCCATTTCAGCTTTCTGCTGGGCCAAATCAGATTTAACTTCAGAGTAAGTATCATTGATGATGGCCAAAAACATATTCTGTTTGTAAATCAAAGGAAGGTAGAGATTAAAGAAGAAACCTAAATCTATTTTGTTAACATCAATCTAAAATTTGACATGTCTTTTTTTTTTTTTAACAATTTGAGTATTTTATGAAGTCATCAATTAATAGTTTTGCTACCAAATTCTTTGGGAAAATTAGTTTTTCCATTGTCATGGCAAGGGAAAATGCAATATATAGTCTTACTTACAAAACCATACACTGATATATTTTGCAAAAAGAGACAATAATGAAATAGAACAAAATATTAATGTATTTACCTATGAATGGTGGGATTATTTTATTATTTTTGCTTATCTATGTTCTCTACATTTTTTCATCTGACATAAATTATTAGAGGTGTAGAACTCTAAATAGCTCCTCAAATTTCAACAGTCAACACAGACAAGTGGAATTCTATGCTTATTCCAAATATTGTTATAATAGCTGAGATTCCAGAACATATCTTAAGGAGATAAAAAGACCTCTGCAAACAGAAACATGGTAGGCCTAGTAGAAAGAGAGTCAAGAAAAGCTTAGTGCTAAAGACAGAGACTTTGAAGTCAAGCAAACTTGGGTTTCTGTCTTGGTGCTGCAAGACTATATTGTGTCTTCTACTCCTAATTTGAAAATTTGTTTGTCTTTACATTTATAAAATGGGAGAAATAGTAGTACCTCCCCTACAGATTTGTTGTAAGGATGAATGAGTTCATCTATGTAAAGCACTTTAGGACAGGGCCTAACGGATGGCAGGTGCTACATAATTTATAGCTATTATTATTATTCAGTGGCGGTTAGTTCATTTTCCTGACTTGTCCCTTCCCCACTATAATGGGTTGTATTTCTAACACCTATTTCCAACGGGTTTTCTCAAAGCACCACATCCACTGATCAGTCCCTTCTTTAACACGCTCTTCCACTGTTTTTCCTTTTTAGCATGTAACTATGGTTTGTGACTGCACAGTTGTGTACGACGTCTGTTCTCCCCACAAGTCTGCGGAATCTTCACGAGGGGAGGGTTGGTATCTATTTTCCTTACCACTTGCATCTGCAGGATGCAGCACATTGCCTGGAATATAGTGGCTCAGTAAATATTTACTGAATGACTGATGAATGAACAAATGAGAGAGCTCTATTATTTTAATGAGCTACTAAATCTCTATGAATTAAGGAGGAATACCGTTTAAGACTCTGTAGCAGAAATGAGAACAGAATAGAAAATACACGCAAGTTCCTGGCTTAATGCTTGATTCTAAGGGCCGACGGTTGCAGTCAGTGGACCATCTCCCGCCTTCGCCCATCCAACACAGGCATCTAATGTTTCATTTCTGCTTCCAAATGATGGTTAGCTAATGCCCGCAAGTGTCTTAGTTGAAATGCATTAAAGTGTGTGTCCTCTGAAGAGATTTCAAAAAATGCAAAGTGACTGAGAATGGCTCTCGAAGGGGTGGGGAGAGGAAGTTCACCTCCTCTCCATCCTGTCTCACGAGCTTCACTTAATTGTGGGATGGACTTTGCAATAGGAGGCCTTTCCCTGTTGATGGCAGGGCTTTTGCTTCCTGACTCAGCCGAGCCCCTCACACCACTGTGGCTTTTTAAGTGGCGGCAGTACGTTAACACCCAGCAGTCATCTCAGAATAGTGGCCAGCCCTGCACTTGGCTTGCCATTAAAAAAAAAAAAAAAAAAAAATCAGTACTGACAGTAGCCTCCCCTCTCTCTGGAGGGTACAGGGAGAACAGTTCCCTTTTGTGCAGTGGTACAAACAAATATTTCAGTAGAAAGACAAAAACTAAGAGCTTTTCATGTTCTAGTGACTGATCTGATAAAATGACTGAATAATGTAGGTGCACTGCCTACTAGAGGACAACATTCAAACAAGCCCACATTTGAGCATTTCCAATTGCCACCATCACGTCCCTCACTTGGCAGACTGACGTACGAAGAACACTTAGGTGGCCTGAGATTTTTATTCTCTTAGTAGAGATTCAGGGATTCAGCTGCTCCAGAATTCAAAGTACTTCCAATGTTAGAGAGTAACAAAGGCTTACTCTTCCCTCTATTTTTTTCTTTAATATATAACAGGAATGAGAAACTTTTAAGAGGCTTAAGTTTAAAACTAATAATGATACATGCACACAGCAAGATATAAGTGGATTTGCATGCTATTCCTGACTCTTTCAGTACCATTAAAGTACATCTAATTCTCAATCAGTAAATACATATACTTAAGCACTAAATACCTGGACCAACTCTGGAGCTCTTACAACTGAATTAATGAACTTTATACAAAAGATCTTTAGAAAATCGATTAAAAATGGAAACAATGTTTTTTTTTCTTAAAATGGTTAAGATTTTATTTTCTTAAGGAAAATCTTAGGTGTTGGTGTTTAAATGAAAAATACCCATGCCTAGGTTAAGCTAACTTAATTTAATACTTTCTTAGTGGAGTGGACAAATAAATGTATAAATGTTAAGATGAAGAAAAAAATGCCTTTTAAAAAAATCTTAATTAATTTAAGGCCAAAATGTTAAAAATGTGCATCTGTACCAAATCAAAAGAATGAAAGAATTATTTTTGAAAATAATACTTAAAGCCATTTCCATTCATTGTGAGATTTAGTTTTAAATTAAAATTTGAATATTTTTTGTAGGCAGCCTCTAGATATATTAAATATGAGTAAGTTAAAACTGCCTATCTTGATCTTGAGAAGCAATAATTCACTCAAATGTTACTGCTGACACCCTGCATCTGGGCTTGCTTTGTCAGTTTCTATTTTTTAAAAAGAAAAGAAGAAGGAGAGAAATGAAAAGTCACTCAAGCAAGTGACCATGAAAGTGCTGACATTCGTGTTAAAAAAAGCATGTAAGCATATTCTACTTCTTAAAGGGCAAAGCACTATTTTAGGTAACTATAAATTTGCACTTGATCTACTTTTTTTGCATTGAGTACATATATAAATGAAAGATCATGGAAAAGATATTTGGTGAAGACTTAAAACTGTGAATGAATGAGAAGTAAAATAAAATATGCTTCCTAATATCTATGTTTTTTCTACTTCCTGAGTCTTTAAAAAATTGATAGGCAATAAAGTGTGAGAGAAAAGAAGAGAGGATGATTTATGATGGTGATATATGAAGTTTAAACCACCTCAGTATAAACAAAAGTGTACATACCAAAAGAATGAAGAACATAAAGAACACAAATGTAGTGAAATAAATTGGTCCCAAAACTCGATTAGCTTCCTCAATCTCTGCGAAGTTGACATCACCCAAAATGATACGGAATTGAGTGAAGCTATAAAAACAAAACAAAGCACAACACCACAATACAAAAACAAAGAATGTCCAGCATTCTTTTGCCATAACATTTCCTAAAAGATGATTTCATACTTTTGGACATTTTGTTTTTTAGTCAGTGTGGAAAGCTGCCAAATAATGGAAAACTGTCAACCCCTTTGGAAAACTCTTGTTACTTATATGAGCAACTAAAGCCTTCTAGAATCAAAATAATATGCTTTCATGCTAAATAATGTTATTTCCATTTGGTAAAAAGAAAATATATTATTAGATGACTTATAAAGCAATAGGCTCTAAGAAATTAAAACATAATCTGGGTAAAATATGATAACTCTAAACCTTCACAATGGTCACCCTGAGTCTAAATTTAAAATCTCATAAGAAAAAAAGATTTTTGAAGGATAGTCAAAATTGTACATGTATGAAGATGCACTATTTCAATGCACTTAAAGTGGGGTTGAGAATTGCTGCATGTTGCCAGATGCTGGGTCTTAATCAGTACAATTGTTTCCATTCCTGACTTTCATCAAACAGCAACATTAATTAGGGGTCCTCTTGCACAAAGCCCCATTAACTTCTATTATCATGATCATCTTCTTTCCTAACTAACTCCTTTCTAAGTGACATGGAAGTCTGAAACGGTTTTTCATATACTATTTGAGAACTTTGGAAAAAAGACTGAAAATTCCTGTATTGGTTTGAGCTTCTCCTAGAATATTAGAAATACCCTTTTTTTCTTAGAAAATAGGCTGAAGTTTGAAGTTTATGGCAACATTATTTAATAGGAATAAAAGTATAGGCAAAGGTCTCTTAAACGCTACCATCTGCATTTGGTGCTAAGAAGACCTCAGTCTTTGGAACAGAGTTGGCTTACTATAGCTGTTCTAGAAGAACATCCTACTACTTTCGGGCTCTGTCTTAAACATTAGCATTTCAGAAGGTATCGTCATCTTTGCATTGATGGGTCAGTGTTTCTGGGAAAGAGAATTAATTCTCATTTTAAACAACTACTTTTAAGTACTTGGTAGTTAAACAGCCACCATGAAGATTTCTTTAACCTTGAGAAGGCAGTACTACCTATGATTCAATTTTTCTTCTTAATTTCATATATACTTACATACACTCTTGGAAAGTACTGAAGTCATCAACCTGAGTGCCAAAGACAAGGTATGCCAACTGAGCATATGCTAAGAAAATAATGAAGAACATAATTGCAAAGCCAAAGAGGTCTTTGGCACACCGAGACATGGTTGTGGAGAGCTGACTCATGGTCCTGTTGAAGTTGATGAATTTGAAGAGCTGTAGAAGAGAGGGGAGATGATATACGAAGATGAATGAGTAAATAAACTGTGGTATATACATATGCTGGAACATTATTCAGCCCTATAAAGAAAGGAAAATTTGATTCATGCTACAACACGAATGAAACTTGGAAAGCGCTGTGCTAAGTGAAATAAGCCAGACACGGAAAGACAAATATTGCATGATTCCACCCATGTGAGGTACCTAGAGTAGGGAAATTCACAGAGACAGAAGGAGAATCGAAGTTACCAGGGGCTGCAGGGAGGGGGAAATGGAGAGTTAGTGTTGAATGGATAAAAAAGTTGCAGCTGGGATGATGAAAAAGTTCTGGAAATGCACAGTGGTGATGGTTGCACAACACTGTGAAGGTACTTAATGCCATTAAGTTGTGCACTTAAAAGTAGTTAAAGTGGAAAAAATTTTATGTATATTTTACAACAAAAAGAAAGAGAGGACAAAAATGACTTGCTTTTTTTCAAATCCAGCCACTTGTATTTTCTCATGTATAGTGAAAACAAGTTTAATTATAATTAAAATGACCATTGATATTTTTCCCCTAGAAAGATTAAAATAAAGGAGAAAAAAAACCCACAAATGAAAACTAGCTAGATAAATGACAAGGACCTACTGTGTAGCACGGGGAACTATACTCAACATCTTGTAATAACCTATAATGGAAAAGAATCCGAAAAAGAATATATGTATGTACATATGTATGTAACTGAATCACTTTGCTGTACACCTGAAACTAACACAACATTGCAAATTAACTGTACTTCAATAAAAACAAAGAGTTAACATAAAAAAACACTAGTTAAGGGACTTCCCTGGCGGTCCAGTGGTTAAGACTTCGCCTTCCAATAGAGGGGGTGTGGGTTTGATCCCTGGTTGGGGAGCTAAGATCCCACATGCCTGGCGGCCAAAAAAAAAAAAAAAAAAAAACAGAAGCAATATTATAACAAATTCAACAAAGACTTTAAAATTGGTCCACATCAAAAAAAAAAAATCTTTAAAAAGAAAACACTAGTAACAAAAACCTCCAGAAAATACTTATTGTGTATTAACAGTCATTTATTGTGCATCAGCTACGTGCCAGGCACTGGCCAGGGCTTGGAGTGAGGATTTGAACCGGGCTCTATCTGACTGCACAGCCACATGGCGCATTTCTGTAGACAAGGCACAGAGGATGTTGCCCACGTTCGGCAGCTCGAGCCCAGAGGGCACGACAAACCGCACGGCTCTAGCTGGGAGTCTCGGTGGAGGGAAGTGGGGAGATCCGTTAGAAGTTGAGTTCCAATCTCCGTCTTAAAGAACTTAATGGTTCACATGGTCTTGGGGGCAAGATATTTACAGGCGAAGCACTAAATAAGACGAACACCCTGAGGCACACACTGAAAGGAAATCTCTAGAATTTTACTTAAAGACCTCTTATAAAGCGCTTCTGGTCACAACAAAATGTTTCTGACGGTTGTTGTAATCACATTACTTAACACAATTCCTAGTAGTATTTCTATGAGATCTTGATTATTCTGTTTTGTGATAAAGGTATGGTACGTTAGTGATGGTTTCTCTTGAACGAACATGTAACTGAATAAATAGCACGAGAGATACAGGATGAGGTCTAAGCCCTCTTATAAATCTCAGGCCTTCCGGATGTGAATAACAATTCAGGAAAATAAGTAACTGTTGGAAAGTACCTTCTAGAACGGTGCTCTTCAACACAATTTTCTCTGATGATGGAAATGCTCTGTATTTCCACTATCTAATACAGTAGCCACTAGCCACATATAGACATTGAACACTTAAAATGTGGCCAGAGTGACTGAGGAACTGAATGTTTAATCGCATGTCATTTTAATCAATTTAACTTAAAAATCTAAATAGTTACTTGCGGCTAATAGCTACCATCTGGATGGCACAATCATGGAACTTAAGTGGTGACAGGCTGGCAGTTGCCTGCAAAAACAGTGAAATTTCCTGAACCTCCAGAATCGAGGCTCGTTGTATACGAAGTGACCTGAGCTTTCACGCGCAAGGAAATGCACATGATGCCCTGGGAGAAGAAGGAAATGAGTCGTGAAGGTACTACGCGGAGGAGCTTGTCTGTCCCAATCTCGATTCTAGGTAAAGCTGCCCTGGCCTCCACCTGGAAAGGAGGCAATCCTTCCAGAGAACATTTCCAGCGCAGGATCTCTCCCTTTCCCTTCCCCACCCTTCCCCTCCTTTCTCTTAGTTCCTTTTCCTCCACCTGGTCACCCCACTTAAGGTGAAACTTGAACCTGTCTCTGGGTTAGCAGAGCCAGGGGCCCCAGGCCCAGGTGACACACAAAGGTCTCTTAATGCATTTGTTAAATGAAACCTCCAAAGACAGGTCTTCCAAGAGTGCAGGTAGCAGGCAAACAGTGAGATGAACGGTCACGTGAGTCCTGCTAGCTGACTTTACTTGTAAACACGGAGCAGCTTTTGGCTGGCTGCTTAAACTTGGCCACAGAAACGAATTCAAGTCCTTCAACATTTTGTGTGACTCACGTTAATAAAAAGACGAAAACAGTATTAAAAATCTGAACCTGACATTTATAAATTACCTTAATCCAGACAAAAAATACTATGACAGCAGCTATGTTGTTGAACTGTATTTGCCAGTATGCCAGATTCTCAAAGTTGGGGAAAGCATTTTGATCTTCTAGAAACTGTAGGAGCACCTCCACATTTGATGTTCTGTGTATGTTAATTCCTGCAGCTACCACTGACAGCTGGAAGACAAAAGATTTATATTATTATTGCAGTGTTCTAGAAATATATAACTTACCTTAAAATGACTAGTTTATTTTCCTTCACGAATGTATTAGTTCTAGGGCTCACCATTCTACTCACCCAACAGCATTCATAAATTAAGTCACTCACACGGAGGGAAAGTGTTGAGCACTGCCGTAAAAGAGTAAAATGATATATCGCTCGCACTTCCTTAGGAATAGAAATCCAGTGAGTGCACGTGTGCACGCATGTGCCTGCACGTGCGCGTGCACACACCCGAGAGATGTCACTTTATTACAAAAGGAAACTCAAACAGGAACGCCTTCTGTTTTTTTCTGCCACCTTCATTTAAATCACTTTCCACCCTTCTGCTTTCTCAGGCCTCACCTCGCTCTCTGTTTTTATTTGCGGGGCTTCTTTTTTTTTCATTTTCTAGCCATCTATTCTTGCCTTTATTCAACAAACACATGGTGGATATCTGTGGCCACAGCACCGTGCGAAGGATCAAGAGGAACAAATACAAGTAAAAAGTACAAACCTTCTCCTCGAGAAACTTATACTCTGGTCCAAGAGCAGATAAACACACAAAGACAAATAGCACAAAAACCTTCTAAGAAGCTGGCATCACACAACATAGGTGAAGGGTGAAAGAAGACATGCTCAAAGGAGCGCTCGTGACAGGAAGGAATGAGCTTGGTCTTAGGTGGCGGGAACGAAGGGCACAGAGGGCTCGAGAAGGCTCGCAGTGGGAATATGTGAGCCAAACGTTCCCCTCTTGCTTGCTTCTGTCCTTTAACTCATGACCGTACAACTCTTCACATCTGCTTTGGTTCTGGCCTATAAAAATCCGAGGGGAACGCTGGGCCCACCTTGCACCCATCACCACTGGATTAACGTGTATGTGTGTAAAGTGCTAGGGGTCAGCCATAACCACGGGGCCCCCACATGGACCCCGAATCCACGGCAGGCGGGCTATGGCAGGTGCCGTGACCTCTGCTGTCCATCTCTCTCTTCTCACGGATGATGGCCAAGGACCACTCCATCAGCCCTTCTTGAGATGGCTGTCTAGTGATTACCAACCTCACCACCTTCCTTGTCTTCCCCGTGAAGGGTTCCCAGACTTAGTCTAGTATTTTTGCACTGGTGGTAGGAATACTTCCTTTGAGCTCTCTGGAATACCCTGATAAGTGTTTTTCTGCATGGACTTCCCTGAGAAAAAAGGGCTGACTGACTGAATCTAAAAATAACCCTTTACCAACTCTCACTAGGTACCCTTTGTTTTTGCTCTGCCCGGGGCAAATGTTTATAAAAATATGGAATATGTGGTCATTTATACAATATCATAGAAATACACTAAATTTCCTGAGACTCTTCCTTCCAAATAGAGAATGAGAGAGAAGAACAGAGGAAAGAGGTTTGGTGGGCATTTGGGTCGTTATGTGGCTCTGAGTTTTCTTTGAGATTCTCATCTCTTGTCTACAAAAGAACTTTCTTTCTTTGACATAAGCTTCACGGAAAGCATGCCCTATTTCTAAAGGGTTAGAGAAGGTTTCAAAGGAGAAGTAGGATGCCAGCAGCCGTTCCTTGTTCTCATAAAAGCACACTGTCTGAACTGTTGTCTTGTCAGCACTAAGAGTTAAAAAAAATAAGAGCACAGGGAAGCAAGTTTTCAAAGAAACACTTGCAAAATTCTGCAGCTGCTGAGCCAAGAAACTAGCCTCAATTTCCATGATGTCATCAGCTATTTTCCCAGTGGTCTCCAAGGTGGGTACGAGGCAATTCGCTGGGGTGTGAGATGAAAACATTAAAACTTCTAGGCAGGTGATAAGAAAGTGTTAGAATTCTATTTGTATTTATTTTTATCCAAATATTTCAAATTCTATGCTGTGTATGTTTTTACAAGTGTACTTATTACACCACTACACACACACACTTTATAAATAAAAATACACTAGGGTGTGTCATCAAAGTTTTCATTGATATGTGTACATAATCAAAAAGCTGAATGCTGCTGACTAGTCCTTTGCTCACATTGAAGGTATTTGGTTAAAAAAAAAAAAACATTAATTAGCATAAGATCACACCCACTTTTTTACCATTATTCTCAATGACAGAAACATAAATGTATCCATGTAAACTAAAAAAGCGGAGTTTGCATCCTTAGGCCTCCAAATAATAATTGTTTTCTAGACTGATTTGCAGTGTACATGAACTGCACTCTGCCATCGTGCAGCACAGAAATATTTTGGAAAATTATTTCCCATATCATCGCCTTTCCTGCCTCCTTAAGTACGGAAATTCTGTTCATTATTAATATGTTGAGAATTTGGGAATCAAGAGTTTAGCTACAGGAGTTCTGTGATGTTACACAGCCATCGTGAAAGAAGGGATGCACTTCTAACTGCATCGGGGTCAGATGGGTTCCACGCTGTATTCTATAGGAATGTGTATTTGATGTAAAAGTTATTTCTGAAGTACACATGTATGTGGCGTGAGGGCGGTGGCAGAGTGGCTAAGAGGGTTATTGTGAGGACTAAATGAACTGCCGTAGAGGAAAAGCACTTGGAATTGTGCCTAGCACAGACAGCTTCTGAAGTGTTAGCAGTTATTGTTATTATTGCGCCTATTAATATCATTATCGCCATGCAATACACACATATAGCTTATGTCTTAAGTATCCTTTTACTTACATATGAATAACATTTTTTCTATATTTAATAGCATATTAAAATATATTAAGTAACATACTTTCTATATTTTACCAACTGACCCTAGTGGTGATTTGATAATGACTTGATGTAAATGCTTCACAAAGCCAAATGAATTTTCGGTTGGGGAGGAACAATATTGGTTAAGAAGCAGGATAACAGAAGAGAGAATGCGAACAGGATAACGCATCACTTACTAAGATTTCAGAGGCGCAGCTCTGTCGTTGGAAAGGATGGACTTTTAAGCATGTTACCATTAAGCATGTTGTTATATGCTCTAACGTGTAACAGACTAGCAGAAGATTATGTGTTATTGCTGAAGGGAGAAAAGCTTGCAAAAATACATCTTACACTAAGGCCTCTGGAAGGAAGTGATTAAGACGGTGCTGAAGAGAAACCGTCTTGAACAAGTGTTGGAATCTGTAACAGAGTCACGGGCAGGCAAGGGCTCCACAAGGGGTGACAGTCTTAACTCAATCATAACTCTGCCTTATGGTTTCTTGCACCTCCTACAGAAAACGCTGATGGCCATCATTTATATTTTGTACACTGTGGACTATTTGCAGGACATTTGAAACTGCAGGGAGGTTTTCTCTGCCACCTCCAAAATTTCCTGGATGTTTCTTTATGCCGTAACTTTACACATGTGCAGAAAGATATAAACTGATTTTTGTTGTAGTTGAAGAAAAATATCATTAGCCAAAGCAGAATAAACAAAATTGTTTTCTCCCCACATCTCATATGGCATGCCAAAGCCAAATACGAATTACTAACCCATTCTTGTTATTAGTGTGGCCAAGTGAGAGCTTATTGTAAATGCTTCTCCACTTCCATATGCAGAAGGGTCACTCATGCAAAATGAGAAAGTTAGTAACAGTGAAGTTGATAGCATAGAGGAGAACCTTTAGATTCTCCTTCAGGAAGATCAAGACCCACAACACCGAGGGGAGCAAAGCCTCTACCACATCTTTATAACAGAGCAGGGGATTTGGTGTTGTTCTCAAACCTACCACAATGATCACAACATCCAGACAATTCCAGAAACTCCTGAAATAGTGCAGCTTGTGAATGCGAATTTCCAATATCTCTTCCACCACATAGTAAAGGATAAAGAAACAAAAGATGATCTCACAGGCTGCCAGGAAGAAATCGAAAGTTGTGACATATCGGATCAGCTTTACAGGCTGAAACTGCCAAGATGGAATCACACCGCCTGTTGCTGGGAATTCGACCAATAACCTGCGTTGCAATAAGAACAGTTAAAACAATTAACAACATCAACAATAACAACAACGCATGGATGCAGCCAGGAAAAACATCATCTATTCTGTCCCTGCTCTAGAAGGTAACAAAACGGAGACCACAAGTCACTCCAAACTAGTGGCAAAATGTTTTTATCACAGCCAGTAACTCCATCCTTGTAGAATTCTGTGTCACAAAAACAACAAGACTTCCCAAGGCCACCCAGACCAAAGAGATTATTCCTCCTCCGTCTCCCATTTACTCTTCTGGTATTGATACCACTCAAAATGCTATACACTTATTTTTAAATGTAGAAGTTAATCAACACACAAGACTTTATAGGACTTTGATTAAATGCAAGTCCTTCAACTGGGGAATGAAGAACATAAGAAATATATGTCATCAATCAAAACATGTATGGCCTGGTTGAGAAGCAGGATGTCTCTTTCATATACATATGAAGATAGGGAATGAGTTTCTCATTCACGCATTTGGTGACACCTAACCAGCATCAGATAATTTGCCTACGGGGACCGTTTTGCTATCGGAACTTCTCAGAGCGTTATAGTGAATTGGTGCTCAGGAAATGTCTGACTGTCTGCAACACTGACATATGCTTTTACACTCACACTGATGGCACTGATCTTTAGTGCTTTACAATAACTGAAGTGAAGATGCTTCTTGCCAAATTCCCCTTTGTAGGTGTCACACTGAGAAGGTTCAACGATTCACTTAAGGGTACAATTTCCCTTCATGCTAGAAACAGACTCTCTAGATCCTTAGCTTTAAGACTTTTAAAAGATCTCCAGTCAGCGATTAGGTGTAACCATCTCTCCCTTTACAGGATGGACAGGACAGGTGGCCGCTCCTAGAACCTAAGTATCTAGGGCTCAAGCATGAGCAATAATCAAGTATAGGCAAGGACTGTAGCAAATCAGAATTGGTCAAAGAAGTGTGAAACATTTTCCTTCCCTGGCACTATCAACCTCCTGTTTTCTTCCGATTCAGTACGCCAGAGCGTAGGGGTGAGAACCACAAACTCAGGAGAGCAATACTGAAACAAAGAGCCTTGTGGCAGCCTCAGTGGGAACTCACAAGGGCAGGAAGTGGCCTCTGTGTGCTGAATCATGTCTCTCTGCCTGTTCTGGTGCTGCATCGTCAAGCCCTCCAGAAACTGAGGCAACAATGTAGAGAAATGAAGCAACTGCCTTGACGATATTCACTCTTACAGTATGGGGAGGAAGTGGAAGACATACTCATTTATACCTTCTATAAATAGACATCTCCTTAAATGTCAATCAGAGTCGCCTGCCTGCGTGCATCCTCTTTCCGTGCTCACTGGAATCATTAGGAGAAGTTCAACAATAATTGCCATAGATTTTCATTCATTTTTAGTAGTAACTATTACTTGATTTAATGTGATATTGTTTTCGGCAAAAGTGTTAGATATAAACACTGGGAGAATCCAATTGGCTATGTAAAGCGCAGTTGAGTTTAGCCTCAAAAATAATCACAAAATAAGGCTGTTATGAGAATTTAGCCTTCTTATTTGGTGGGTAAATATATGTGCGAGTAATTCATGTCAGCAACGTCTGGATGTTGCTGCCACATTCACCAGGAGGATTAAAGCGGGTGAATTCTGGACCCCCCTTGCCTTGTTCTGCATTTTTTATAGCACGTATTACCTTCTAACAGGCTATTTAATTAATTTGTTTCCTTTGCTTATTGTTTATCATCTAGTATCTCCTCCGGGTTGAATGGGAGCTCCACAAGGGCAGAGATCTTTATTCTGTTCACTGATGCATCCCAAGAGCCTTGAACAGTGCCTGGCACATATTAAGTGTCCAATAAATGTTTGCTGAATGAATGAATGGGCAAGAGGTCCCAGACAAGCCAGTGGGATCTTTGTCAGTTTCCTCGCTGTCGCCAGAACGGTCATGACGGCAACATCACAGAATCTGCGGAAGGAACTTTATGTGCCTTTGGTAGTTCTTGAGTGTGAGCAGGTACCGGGGCGCCTACTGAACACAGGCATAGCCCTGACTACTGTGCTTGCGTTCCAATCGCACGCGCATCATCTGAGAAGGGGAAACTCAGGGAAATGAGTCAAGACACGATGCCTGGGGGCCTCGGTAGCAGAGCATGGAGCACTGATCGTCCTCGTAATGGGAAAGGAGAGATGTTAGCAAAACACAGTGCTTTATCTGGGAAGGTTCCAGCCTTGGGATGAACTTGGACCAGACTTAAGGTTCTTCCTAACTCATAATATCCCCGGATCCTAACTCCCTTCCCCCAAAAACCCCTATCCCAGTAAGCTTTTGGTTTTCACCCCCCCTTGCTGTCAGCTCTGATCCTTGAAACTCTCATTTAGCCAACAGCAGGCAATGATTTTCTGGTCCAACTCCAGACTAGGATGTATATACAAATACACAGAAGTGGGAGGCATGAGTGCCCTTTATACACACCTGATCACACAGAACAGATTAATGTTGGCATTGTACACTGAAAAGTCAATAAAAGTTGCCCGGGTTCCTCGGTCCAGCCAGACATTTTTCTTGAGGTTAGCAACCTGAGCGGCTGTTTCCTCTCTTGTTCTTGACAAATCCAGGTAATAGCCAGCTCCACTATAAGTTGCAATCATTCCCCAGTGGCTACTCCCATTCAAGTCTTTTTCACTTGTGTAGATCCAACTAATTCAAAGACAAAACAAACAGGTAAAATCAGTGGCACACTTGGGGCAATTACAAAGACAATTGGTTCCTGGTAAGACAGAGTACGTAACAAATAACTGTAAGTCTCGTCAAGCTGGGTAATGTGCTTGCCATGGTGCTTTGTGCTTTCTTACATCATTCTCATATAGCTATTATGCCCATTTTAGGAATAAGGGCCCTGAGGCTTAGTGAGGTCAAGTCAGTCTCAAATCTTTTGAAGGTAGAGTCAGAAACCCACCCCAGGACAGTCTGCCTTCAGAGGCCTGTGCTATCAGCCCTCAGTTTATATGGTTGCCTTTCAGGGTGACTTACTTAGGGACTAGCTGACTCTAGGCCCCCCACAAATTGCAGCCAAAAGAGGTACAAGTTCATCAAGTGCCACCGTCAGCAACTCAACTAAATAAGACTCCACACAGCATTTGGGAGTTTAATCCACAAACATTGACAGGGCTCTCAGGAACCAGATGCTTCTTTGGTATTAATGAGGACAGAAAGATGACCTAAGATCCTTTCTCTCCCAAATTTATAATAAGTGGGGAGAGAAAAGTTGTAATTAAACACCGAAAATACAAGGTAGGTGATAATAAGAACCAAAAAAGAATTGCTCGGGCCAATCAGAGGGAAGCTAGCCTTCTTTGGAGGTTCAGCGATGATGGGAAAGGTGAACCAGAGAAGGCTTTGGAAGAAGCCACGTTGAACCTAGGCTGTGAAAGGTAAGCAGGGTTCAGACTTAGGCAGGCGGGGCCAGAGAAGTACGAGGCATCCGCCAGTCGTTCGGTTTGGCTCCCATATGATGAAGAAGAGAAGGCTGAAAGGTAGACTCTGGTCAGATGGTGAGGGGCAGGCATGAAGGGGTCCCCGCAGGGAAGGTTTCTGGAGGCACAGAACGGGGTTACTCTGGTGGCGGTGGAGAAGCCTGGAGTGGGGAGGAAGAGAGAGAGGGCACGCGTGTGGAAAAGAGCTAACACAGCGGGTCTGAGACCGCCTTTCCTTAAAGAGTCCAGGTTGGACTCGGCTGGCATCCGGAATTTCGGTGATAATCGGCTCCCTACACTGATGTAAAACTTCCTCTGACCAGAATGAGTGGCTCAGAGTGCCTAGGCTTCTGTACAAACAAGGTGGCTTACGCTGCATGCCTGCTTCCCCTCTGGGAGTCTGAGATTTGGGGATGTGCCGGGCAGAGCCTGCCTATGTAACCAGCACCAAGTCTCTGCCGAGCTTCTCGGACAGACAATGCTTCCTACATGTTGTCACAACTCGTTACTGGAGGAAGACGCATGTCTTGTGTGACTCCACTGGGAGAGGACCTTTCCAACCTGGCACCTGGTTCCCTCCAGACTTGGCCCCATGAGCCTGTCCCTTTCGCTGCTTTTGTGTATTACCTTTCACTGTAGTAAAGCTCAGCCATGAATATATGCTGAATCCTGGGAGCCCTTCCAGAGAATCGCTGAACTCAGTGAGGCTGGTCCCAGGGACCCCGACACAGCTGAGTCAGCTGTCCTTGCAAGAACCGAGAGGTGATGAGGCCTGAAGTAGAGCAGTGAGGTGGGAAGGACAAGGGAGGGCCGAGACAGGGCCACGGAGGTGACTGTCAACAGAGCCTGGCACTGATTTGGAAGTTGGGGGCAAGGGAGAGGGGACTTCTGAAAAAAGACTCGAGTCTCTTTTTGGGTAATGCAAAGATGGTGGTGCCATGAACAGGAGGAAGAACAGATCCGACAAGAAAGTGATGAGTTCCGGGACTTCCCTGGTGGTCCCGCGGCTAAGACTCCGCGCTCCCAATGCAGGGGGCCCAGGTTCGATCCCTGGTCAGGGAACTAGAACCCACATGCATGCCGCAACTAAGAGTTTGCATGCCGCAACTAAAGATCCCGCACGTGGCAAAGAAGATCCCGCGTGCTGCAACTAAGACCTGTCGCAGCAAAAAAAAAAAAAAGGCTCCACGCTCCCAATGCAGGGGGCATGGGTTCAATCCCTGGTTGGGGAACTAAGATCCCACATGCCGCGTGGCATGGCCAAAAATAAATAAAAGAGAAAAAGCGATGAGTTCGGTTTGGGGCATGTTGAGTCATCGGAGCTGGTGGGACATACAGGTGGCACACACACTCATCTTCTTTCACTAGAACATAAGCTCTGCCAAGACAGGGGATTTACTTCTGTTTTGTTTACTGCTGCTTTGTCACTCCAACCAGCACCAAGAGCATCTCTAGAAAAGGGAGACCTCACTGGGAACATGCCTGGCACATGTTAGCACGCAGACTATCTGTTGAAGAAACGATGAATCATCAAATAGAGATGAGAGTGGGAGCCATCTGAATGTCAAGGGAAAGAGTATAAAGCAAGAAAACACAGAGGCCTGAATATAGAGCCTGGCAATAAGAGATAACAAGCGGGGTGCAGAATTAAGAGGATCCGATTTCAGTGTCACTCACCAAAGTCAAAAGAACGAGCCTTCAACACGGCCGAATCCTGCAGAGGGGCTGATCAGCATGAAGGCAGGACATCGATCAGTGAATCAGCAAACTGAACAAACCCCCTGGTAGCTTCCAAGAGAGATGTCAAAAGCAAGGGCTTAAGCTTTAAGGGGTGAATCACTGGTGAGGAAAAGTGAATCGCTGGCAAGTGAAAACTATTCTTTCAAGAAGTTTGGAGTTGAACGGAAGGAGAAATGGGAGTAACTCAGACTTCGGCAGGACCAGGGATGGTTTAAATACACCCAAGAAGGATCCCTTCAGTAGCCCACCCTGTAGTGAAAATCACTTATAAGCGTCTTGGATGTTCCAGGCACCGTTCAAAGCTTTGGAAATACAGCAGTGAACGAACCAGAGTCCCTGCCCTCAGGAAGCTTGAACTCTGACGGGGAGCTGAGGGCGGTAGCACTCACCCTAGCAACATAATTAATAGGGAAGAAGCAATGTGGCGTCACAAAAGAAACATGGGTCTTGGAGTCAAGCTGGTTCCATTTACTAGCGGTGTTGTTTTTTCATCTATAAAATGGAGCTGATACCTATTTCAGAGTTGTCTGTGAAAAGTAGATGAGATAATGCATGAATTCACTTCTTAGATAGCATCTAGCACGCTATAGAGGCTGCATGAATCTCTCTTGCCAATGGCATGAGATAAAATATTAGACAAGGTACCATAGTTTATAAAGTGCAAGCGTATGCGTTGCAGGAACTGGAAAAAGGAGCATTAGTGAGCAAAATCACTATCACAACCTGGGAAAAAATGTCTTTTGAGATTCAGTCTTTTTACTCTAAATCTTCGGATGTTTAGTAAGTTTGTTCCTTATGGGTCCAGGTACTAAAGAGGGTGTGTACTGGACGATAGACAAAGAATCTGGTTATGGAAAAGGTGTTTGTCCTCATTGTGTATTAGCTAATCTGGATTCTGGTGTCTCAGTTCTCAAGAAAGGGATCTAGACGAACTGAAAGAATTAGTTTAGTGAAACTTAGAAGACAATTCTATCCACAGTGACTCACCCAGGGCCCGTGCCCCAAGATGTCGACCTTGGGACAACCTGAGAACTCTTCTCACTTTTTATAATAATTCTAGAAATAAGGACGGTCCTCCCTTAATACACAGGATGTTTTAAGTATGGTTAACAAAGAGTACCCAAAATCCCTGCAAATACGCACAATGCAGACACGTACTCAAAATTAAAAACACGCATTTGAGAAGGACAGGCTTTACACCAGACAGAATAACTGCCTCACGAGCTTATGACACACTTTAAGTAATTGTAGTGTGAACGCAAATTTATTTCTAAGAGCTAATAAAAAAGAATTTCTGTACCAAAAAACTTCCTACTAACAACCTAGTGAACCACGTTACTGGATTTATAAAAATAGGATCCAGGCACCTTAACAGAAACCTCTGAAGGTGAAGGTAGCTTCTTTCCTGTGGGGATATGGTCAGCAATTTAGCCTTCTGAAAAATAAGTATGCAGAAGCTGAAAGGGGGTAAAAAGTAAAGAAAACTTGAGAAACCAAAGTTTGGCCACGGCCTTAAGTACAAGCATTGAAGGCATCTTCTCCCTGGCGAAGGGGTTAGAGAACGAACGAACGAATGTCCGTGACAGCCCAGGGCCCGGAGCCACAGACACTTACGCGGTTCCATTTCTCGGACCGAACGGAGCCCTGTCTTCACTGCTGACAGAGTAGACGTCATAGCACTCTTTAATCTCGTCTCTCAAGTCCAGGGGGATGGAACAGGATCCATTTCTGACTCTGAGTTGCCGTATACGTGGTACCCCTAAGAGTAGGTTCTCGTAGTAGATGAAGCTCCGGTCGTCGTCTTCGGTTCTGTTGCCGGGTTGCATCTTCCAGTAGAGCCCATCCAACAAGGCGCCTTCCGCAAACTGAAAGCAAAGGCAACATTTTGGAAAAACTCTAAGCTCAGAGGCTGCCTTGCTCCTTCCTGGAATGTCTGTGTGACCAACAGTGTGGCAACTCCGTGAACAGGGTAGAGTGACAGGGCTGGGTTTTGCTGTCAGAGAGATTGGCTATTGCTCCAGTCTTCCTGCGTCATTTCCTTGCTAGCTGTGAGGCCTCGAGCATCTGTAATATCTATCTTTTGCATGGTGGTTACACCTGGCACAGAATGGGCACTTCATACGTGGCGACTCTGATTTTTACTCTGGGACTCAAGGCTGGGGAGAGGGTGCAGTTTGCAATGAATCCATAACCATGACCAATTCCACTTTCCCTTATTAAAACAGCATCCCACGTAATCATGGTTCACAGTCATCGGAGAGGAAAAGATGATAGTTTTGAAAACCAGTCTGCCATCTGATGGATCTTTAAATTGTCTGGATTATTTTGTCATAGGGTGAATGAACTCTCTAACTTCTCACCCCCCTCCTCCCCTCCATTTTTAGAGTATGGCATTCATTATCACAGAACTGTGTATGTGTGAGAAGTCTCTCATTACTTTGCCTATAGGAAAGACAGACCCAGCCATTTCTCAGTGTCTTATCCTTATCAGACAATCAATAGAGATGGAGTGATTTGCCCCCTTGAGGTGGAAAAGATTCATATTATACAAGTGTGGTTTTGGATGCCAGGTATTTTTAGGCATTATTTAGTATATTTAGGTTCTTGTGATCCAGTTCCTCTATCTTTAAAATCAATAGCTCTGACCCCAGGGTTTACTAAGAATTTTAGAAAGTATTTCCCCAGAAGGAAGTAATCATTTCCTTTCCAATTTCCCTCCCCATTTTCTTAGATTCTGAACACATCTTCCAGATCAGTTTAATATTTTTCCTATGGTATCCCTCATTGCTTATCCTCTAATACTAATGTTGGAATTTGTGACAATTTGGGGAGGGCTGGGTTGAATTTTACATTAGAGATCTTTGAAAGAATGTGCCTGCCTTGTATCAGGCACTGTTCTGGGGTACATTCCAACACCAGCAAAGAGACAAAAACAAAAAACGAAGCAAGACAAAACAATCAAATTCTGCCCTTGTGGGCCTGAACTGAATTTATGAAGCCAAATGAACAATTTTCAATAACAAGAGATCATCTGCAAATACCTTCCAGAAGTCTTCCACTGAAGAAAGAGTTTTAAAGTTAGTTTTCTCCGTTTTGGACACCGGGGTGTCCAGGAAGAGCTGGGACATGATGCGGGTATAGTAGTACACGCTGGAGCTCATCATCCCATAGGTCACTGGAAGACAGAAAGAGCCAAATGAACTCTGCCAGGGACCCTGCACACGCACTCACACGATCCCGGCGGATGGGCAGATAGCCATCCCGCCTTCCTTCCCTGCATCGCTGTTCCAGGATCCCTCCCCAGCTCTCTGGCTTACACAAGAAATGAATTAACATTGGCTTACATGAAACAAAACTGGCTTACCACTGAGTACCAGATTGAGATCAGGTGACCCCTCCTTGACGCTTGGGACCTCCCGGAGCCCTTCACCTTCACCTCCCCCCACCTCCCGGACGCCCTTCACCTTCACCTCCCCCCACCTCCCGGACGCCCTTCACCTTCACCTCCCCCCACCTCCCGGATGCCCTTCACCTTCACCTCCCCCCACATCCCGGAGCCCTTCACCTTCACCTCCACCCACCTCCCGGACGCCCTTCACCTTCACCTCCCCCCACCTCCCGGACGCCCTTCACCTTCACCTCCCCCCACCTCCCGGACGCCCTTCACCTTCACCTCCCCCCACCTCCCGGACGCCCTCACCTTCACCTCCCCCCACCTCCCGGACGCCCTTCACCTTCACCTTCACCTCCCCCCACCTCCCGGACGCCCTTCACCTTCACCTCACCTCCCCCCACTCCCGGACGCCCTTCACCTTCACCTCCCCCCACCTCCCGGACGCCCTTCACCTTCACCTCCCCCCACCTCCCGGACGCCCTTCACCTTCACCTCCCCCCCCCCACCTCCCGGACGCCCTTCACCTTCACCTCCCCCCCACCTCCCGGACGCCCTTCACCTTCACCTCACCTCCCCCCACCCCCGGACGCCCTTCACCTTCACCTCCCCCCACCTCCCGGACGCCCTCACCTTCACCTTCACCTCCCCCCACCTCCCGGACGCCCTTCACCTTCACCTTCACCTCCCCCCACCCCCGGATGCCCTTCACCTTCACCTCCCCCCACCTCCCGGACGCCCTTCACCTTCACCTCCCCCCACCTCCCGGACGCCCTTCACCTTCACCTCCCCCCACCTCCCCCCCCACCCCCTCCCCTCCCGGACGCCCTTCACCTTCACCTCCCCCCACCTCCCGGATGCCCTTCACCTTCACCCCCCCCACATCCCGGAGCCCTTCACCTTCACCTCCACCCACCTCCCGGACGCCCTTCACCTTCACCTCCCCCCACCTCCCGGATGCCCTTCACCTTCACCTCCCCCCACCTCCCGGACGCCCTTCACCTTCACCTCCCCCCACCTCCCGGACGCCCTTCACCTCCACCTCCCCCCGCCTCCCGGAGCCCTTCACCTTCACCTCCCCCCACCTCCCGGACGCCCTTCACCTTCACCTCCCCCCACCTCCCGGAGCCCCCTCCACAGGAGAGCCTGCGCCCCAGCCGACGCCACGCCCAGCTCCTCGTCCTCCGGCTGTACCCCTGCGGCTCCCTCTCGCGACGACGGCGTGGGCAGCCCACTCTCGTTCTGTTCCCACATCAACAACTCCCCGTTCTCGTCTGCCCTGCTCTGTACCCTGAGCCTGAGCCCCGCAGACCGACTGGACTCCCCTGCCTTCTGGTTTCCAGCGCATTCAGCCAACAGGAGATCTGGGGGCCCGAGGAGACAGAGAGTTGGGTTTGTTCCCAACTCCCTCCTCCCACTCCCTCACTGCCTGGGTGCAGTTTGCTGGGGACCCTCTAACGGTGGCCACCGCTGCTGGGGGCCTCTCTTCTCCCCCAGCCACACCAGGTTCACCCCACGCCATTCCCTGCCCTTGTCCCTCCAGGCCCGGAGGTGGGAACCTTCCCCAAGAGCCTCATGTCCCCTCGTTGGCTCCTATGACCCTGCCGCCACGCCTCTGTACACGGTCCTTTCGTTGAACTCCCATAATTGCCGCTGTGAGTCTCCCATCTCTTTCCTTCTGGGATGCTAACAGACGCATCTGCCTCCCACCCACCTGTCAGCTCTTGCGTGGCACACTCGAAACTCAAGCCACAGCCCTGACGTGAAGACTTGCTGCTCTTACAGCCCATTCTGAATGGTCCTGGAGAAAGGTGGGGAGATCATGTACGGGCTCAGCAGGTCACAGGAGATCAGGGTTTGAGTCTGGGTCATGGCTCTCACTTGCTGTACAAGCTGTACAACTTGCTCAGACTTTCTAAGCTTTAGTTGCCTCTTCTGTAAGGAATAATGAGCTATCTCATGGGAGTTTTGGGGGGTGCTTTAAAAAAAATAACTAAATGGGACTTCCCTGGTGGTTCCAGTGGTTGAGAATCCGCCTTCCAACGCAGGGGATGCAGGTTCGAACCCGGGTCGGGGAACTAAGATCCCACATGCCGCGGGGCAACGAAGCCCGCACGCTGCAACTACTGAGCCCGCATGCTCCGGAACCTGTGCGCCACAAGTAGAGAGCCCGCGTGCCGCGAAGTAGAGCCCACACACCGCAACAAAGACCCAGCACAGCCAAAATTAAAAATAAATAAATAAATAAAGGGAAAGAAGAGGCAGAACAGCATTTCTTAAAAAAAAAAAAAAACAACTAGAAATTATCCAATACAGTGGTTGACACTTAAATGTCCAATAATGGTGGTTCTTCCTCCTTAACCAGATCGCTACAACATATCTATTAAAAATTTCAGCACTTTGACGAGTGCTGTCTTATGCTGAACTCTAATGATTGCTGGTATCATACGCTTTCCTTTTACGCTTCTTTTGACCACAGAGGTTTTAGAGGTCTTTTGACCACAGTTCTCAACACCCAGCAAGCAATGAATACTTAGCTGATTCTGTAATAATCTTGAGGCAGCATAAAATGCATTTTAAAACCTCATATTAAGTGATTTGGGGATTACATCTTTCCTTCACCTGGTCCCCCTCCCTAACCAAGCATCATAGAGAATTAAGATTAAAAGAGAGGAGTGGATAATAGTGATCCAAACACAAGTGTGTCTGTGGGTCCAGCTCGAGCAGTCAGTGAAGCAATAAGCACACACAACCACATGGCTCGTGTGCCGCATCTAGAGGGGAAGGGACCTCTTCCAGTCCTCCATCACCTGTCATCCTATGACCCACTAATTAGGACAAGAACACTCCTCTTCCAGTGTGCCATGCCCTGTCACCTCTTCAAACTGCACTGGACCGGAGTTCAGGGTTTGGACTTTTAATCCACTGATGGGACAAGGTGTTGGACATGAAGATGAGCAAGTTGTGATCTCTGTCCTCAAGAAGAGGAGCTCATGGTGTCCCCAGGGGGAGCACTGCCTACCAGCTCCCACAGAGGGGCGGACAAGGTACAGTGTGTTCTGCAAAGGCCTCCTTCAGATCCAAAGCTGATACCATGCTGAAGAGGAGTTGTGAAGGCTCCCCAAAGCCCACTAAATGATTACTATATTGATTTTTGGAATTAATTTGAAATTAGAAATTTCTCTGGATTGGCTGATTAATGTAGATCACTCTCAAATGTTTTTACCTGTGGAGTTTTTTTGGTTGTTGAAAAAGAATTATGACAAATTATTTAAATTTTTCGATTTATAAATATGCAATATGTATGTATTTTAGCCACTGATTTTAAAATGCATCTCCTTTATTGTCCTGTACTTTTTTAAAAATAAATTTTATTTATTTATTTATTTACTTATGGCTGTGTTGGGTCTTCGTTTCTGTGCGAGGGCTTTCTCTAGTTGCGGCAAGTGGGGGCCACTCTTCATCGCGGTGCGCGGGCCTCTCACTATCGCGGCCTCTCTTGTTGCGGAGCACAGGCTCCAGTCGTGCAGGCTCAATAGTTGTGGCTCACGGGCCTAGTTGCTCCGCGGCATGTGGGATCTTCCCAGACCAGGGCTCGAACCCGTGTCCCCTGCATTGGCAGGCAGATTCTCAACCACTGCGCCACCAGGGCTTCCCTGTCCTATACTTTTAATATTGATTGCTTTTGAAATTCTCAGGACCTGTATGGAATTTAATAGCTTCACTGAAAGGGAAGGGATACATCCTCTTGGCTCTGCAGTGCCACCTGCTGGACATCCAGAGAAACGATGCCACCTAGTGTTGACGGGGATGATGATTTTAACACCTTCAATCAGCTAAGGTTAACTCCGTCCCTCCCTCGTGCCGGGCAGTGGGCTGGTCCAAGGCATATCTTCGAGTGACAGCTCCACACACTCCAGGGGTCAGCTGCATCACGAGTCCAGCTAGGCTGTAGCTAAAGGACCCCCTGGGATTTGAAATCAGAACGATTCGGGTTTGAGTTTAAGATTTCCTTCACCCTTAAGTCAGCCTCTGTGTTCATAATTGTGGGTCTCGGTATCTTGGGATCTTGGTCAAGTATTTAATTTTTCTGAGCTTGAGTTTCATTATCTAGAAAATGGGAATAATAACATCTAAGGCTTTTGTGTGTTCACTGGGAGAAATGTATGTGAACACAGATTTTGCATACTGTTAAATGCAATAGAAATGTAAGACTGTTATATCGTTTCTCCTTTCAGTCCCTGATGGGGAAAGCCCACTTGGAAGGTAACATACACTCTTTAAATGAACTGAATTGTAAAGAAAAAAGTTACAGCATGAAATAACCATAAACGAGGATCAGAAAGGAGAGGAAAAATTTTAAAAATATAAGGTAAAGGACACATATATCCTATGTGCATATATTTTTTTCTGCTATTTAGTCCTTGTCTTAACTCTCAGATTCGATTTTCTATGAAATAAGCCAGAATAAAAAAACATTATCACAGCATCACCAACTAATCAGCATGTAAACTAACTAAAGCTGTCTTAAAACATGGTCTCATTTAAAAATAGGCTATAGACACCATTTTATTCTTAATATGGTTGAAAAAATACAGGCTTAAATACTAAAAACTATATAAAGGGGATTGCACTGTATAAACTCCAAGTCAGTGGAATAAAAAACAAAGAAAAAATTTCCAATGTAACAAAAAGAAAAAGAGAAATGAAAAATAACAAGAAAGTGTAAAAGAGAGGAAGAATAAGATGGCAGAAATTTGACAAACGCATGAAGCGTAAAGAGCTTAAACTTACTAGATGACAAAGTCTTAAATATTGGTTACAAAATTTAAAAATGTATTTTTAGAATTTTTATGAGACCCATTCAAAATGAAGTTAAAAATAAAGGAATGAGAAAATATATATTAGATATACAAAAGGTGTTAAGTGGTATTGCAATCATCTGACAAAGGAGATTATAAGGTGAGTACTGAGTTAAAGAAAAAGATTATCTTTTATTGATAAATGATACTTTACACAATGATATAACTATAATGAACTTTCATGTATTGAATAACAATATCAAGATATATAAAGCAATGTCTTCTAGTAATAGAAGGAGAATTACCAAAACCACAATAGCAGCTGGAAACAAATTTATACCTCTCAATCTTTGACAGAGAAAGAAGATAAAAATGATCTTGGGATATTAGGGGTTTTATATAGAACATACGACTTAATGTATTATATATCTATCAACCTTTATACTGTATCAAAAGAGCTCACATTCTTTTTCAAATATCCGTGGAAGATTTAAGAAAATTAATCATATTCTGGGCCACAAAGACAACACCAGTAAATCCCTAAAATTAAAAATCCACCAGGCAGGTGTCCTTATAAGGAGATGGCCATGTGAAGAAAGAGCGACACAGGGAGAACGCCCAGTGAAGATGAAGGATTGGAATGATCCCGCTACACGCCAAGGATACCAAAGAGTGCAGGTAAACTCTCACAAATGAGGAAGAGGCAAGGAAGGATGCCCTACAGGTTTCAGAGGGAGCACGGCCCTGCAGGCACCCTGATTTCAGACTTCTATCCTCCAGAACTGTGAGAGAATAAATTTTTGTTGTTTAAAGCCAAAAAAACAAAACAAACAAAAACCTCCAATACAAACAACCCCCTCCCAAAAAAGCCCCCCAAACTAACCAAACAATAGTTTTTAAACCACAAATGCAGAAAATTATTTTAAAAGGATGAACCAAGATAGATAAAACTGAACCATTTAGAAATTAAAAATATTTTTCTGTTAGTCACTCTTGGGCCAGCCAAAGAGGAAATCAAAACCGCAGCACAAATATAAATACACCAGATGTAGAGACAGTAGGACCAAGGTGCCTCGGTCCCAGTATTCTAGGTCATCTGCCACAGAGTGTCGCCATCACGTTGAACAGGAACCCTGACTTCTCTGCAAGCTCTGTGTTGTACGGTATCCGCACAGGGACACGGTGGAGATAAAATAGGAACAGATATCTGCAGGGATTCTACGAACTAAAAAGTGCGACATCAAGGCAAGGTGCTATTCAGAAACCAAAGAAAGTTGAGGCTTGCATTGCTTCAGTTGTCACATTAAGAAAAGTTCTGTTTGTGAACGAAAAGAAGTACGAGTGAACACGAGAGAAAAGGAAAATGGGCCAAGTGGCCGACACTTAGGGAGAATATCTATGTGCCACCTCTGAGATATGCCTGCCAGCAACCCTGGCTGCCCCCCGCCCCGGCCCCTGCACTGAGGGAGACAAGCGCGTGAACGTGTCTGCAATCCAGCGTGAGGGGCACCCACCATGGGAGGGGGCGGCTGATACAGGCCTCTCCGTAGATCTGGCTCTTGAGCTGACCTTGAAGGATGAGGAGGAACTAAACAGACTGACAGGAAAGGGACAGCACAGTCCAAGGCCTTTTTGAGACTCATAAGTAGTTTGATGTGGTGGAAGTACCAGATATTCACAGGTCGGAAGAAGTAAGCAAAGATCATACAGTGAAAGACTAGTCTATCATGTAAAGATTTCAAACTTTATCTCGAAGGTGAGGTGATGACAGCATGTCCGATGAAAAGAGTGACCTGATTTAATTTGGTTTCAGAGACAGCAGTCCGGAGCCAGTGCCTGGGAGTCCTAACGTCCAGACATCGGGTCCCATCCAGTCTGTGCTCCAATGGCATTCAGAGCCACTATCTTAAAATTTAAATAAATCTTACCACCCCATACTTAAAACCCTGGCTTCCCCTTACCGAAGCCTACCGGACCTGTAAGGTCTCTGACCCCTGACCTTATCTGACAGCACTCTCTCCAATCACTATCTTCACTCAGCTTCTGGAATGTTCTGAGCTCTTTCCTGCCTCAGAACATTCACCCACACAGTCCCCTCTTCAACTGACTGGCTCCCATTCTTGCTTCAGGCCTCAGAGAGGCCTTCTCTTCGGGGAATCCTCTTCCCCAGCTGTCTTCTTCCTCATCACTTACCACATCTAAGGCCAGGGCTATGTATGTTCTTAATTAAATTACTCAACAGTCCATTGAATCAATAAATGAATAATCCAGGAGAGAGACAATAAAGGTTAAAAAGAGGGACAACAGCAATCTACAAAAGAAGACAGATTTGAGAGGCACTACAGAGGAAGAAGTACGTGGAATGATCCCACGAGAGGAGAGAGAGAAAGCATCTAGGATGATGCCCAGGTCTGGGGAGAGGCATTCACGGGGGTGACGTTAATAGTAACCCAGATAGAGAACGTGAGCAAAGCATGTTTGGATGGACAGGATGAGTCCAGGTTGAGAAATGTTAAGGGTGCCCCTGAGATGCACCGGTGGAGAGGTCCAGTAAAAGCTGGCACAAGATCTGTGGTCCATGAGAGGTCGAGAGGGACTTGGGAGCACCAGCGTACAGGACCAGTTGAAGCTGCAGGAAAGATCCCTTGAAGAGAAAGCCAGAGGCCCAGTCACAGAGAGCCCTCTGTCTAAACACATTTCAGAAAGAAAAAAATGAAGAAAGTGAATAGAGTAAGGAGGAGTGCAGGAAGAGAGAGAGTCACAGAAGCCAGAGAGGGGAGTTTGCAGAATGCCAAATGTCTCGAGAGAAAGGCTAAAAGGAGCCCATAAAATTTGGCAATTAAGACGTCCCTGGTGACCTGCGTGAGGGCCTTTCAGCAGGCAGAGTGAGGCTGCAGAATAAACCAGAGAGGCGAATTAAAGTTACTAACACTCCCAAATATTTTAACGCAGTTTTGGTTAAAATTCAAAGGTGGGCTTCCCTGGTGGCGCAGTGGTTGAGAATCTGCCTGCCAATGCAGGGGACGCGGGTTCGAGCCCTGGTCTGGGAAGATCCCACATGCCGCGGAGCAACTGGGCCCGTGAGCCACAACTACTGAGCCTGCACATCTGGAGCCTGTGCTCCGCAACAAGAGAGGCCGCGATAGTGAGAGGCCCGCGCACCGCGATGAAGAGTGGCCCCCGCTCGCCGCAACTAGAGAAAGCCCTCGCACAGAAATGAAGACCCAACACAGCCAAAAATAAATAAATAAATAAATAATAATTAAAGGTGTTAATAATTAAAAAAAAAAATTCAAAGGTAAGTAACAAGTTGTGATGGAAATCTTTGAGGGATAGAGGTTGTCAACACAAGTGCTTTTGTGAATGCCTGCCTGTATTAAGTAGTGTAATTTTTGTTTTAAAACAAGAGAGAAGAGCATGTGATATTTACACAGAAGTTACCACGAAGAAATAAAGAGAAAGCTATGCACGTGGAGTGAAGGCCATGTGTAAAGTAATATTTATATGTGAATCTACCTTTCTTGTTATTGTAGGTTTTGTCCAGTACTGAAAAGGACAGAGAGCTTTCCAGCCATAGCTGGTCTTTAGCAGTTCCTTCCACGGACTGTAGCCTGTGAACTTAAGACTGCACGTGTTTGTGGGGGAAGCTCTGTGGGGAGATGAATGTCTGTCACCAGAAAAGGAAGTAGCTCCCCCAGTGTGATGATTAACCCACTGCCTTTGACTTCACTGACCTGGTTATCAACGATTAACCTGCATGGATTCCCTTACAAATTCAGAAAACGATCTCTATGCTATCATCCTTGCAAGATTTTTACAGGTAAAATAAAATATTAATTTCTTTTTTATTGACATATGATTGACATACAACATGGTGTCAGTTTAAGGTGTACAAAGTGTGGACCTGATACTATTCATTTCTCTGTTTAGAATACAAGGCAAAGTCTCCTTCCAGAGATAAAGAAATGGAGATTCATAGGTTTCTTCTTAAAAGAGCTCTTCCTGTCCTAGGACATACCATGCTGCATTATGATTATGTTGTTTCTTTCTCCATTTTCATAACTTCTTTGGATACTAGTGAGTTTAAGGTTAAAGACTTTCCCACACTAATCGACTGTATTTTCTATGCTGTGAAAGGTGTTATACTTTCTATTCTGTGAAATATTTACTGAAGTCTTGGTGTTTTTCTCAGTGATTTGTGGTTCCAAATGTGTTAAAATATTAATTTTTTGTCGTATTTCTTGTAAGTATGCTTTACAATTGTTTTCTGCCTTTTAATTTTGTCTATTTCTTTGACACATAGAAATATTACATTTCTACGATGCTGACTGAACTTTTTGTGTGTGATTTCTATTATTATGTGTAAGCACAGAAGATCTGAGCAATTTTATAGAATGAGTAGAGAGAGCAGAAAAAAAGAAGTGGCAACTATATTTTTATCATAGATTCACCGAAGACTTTCCTTTGTCTTTCACAGAGATCTACTATAATTCGATTTATTCCTTTCTTTAACTTCAGCATCTAACTCACACAGAGAAATACCATTACTATTTATAGCTGTAACCCATATATAAGTAAGTACTCTAATGATAAATTCATAGCAACCTTAGGTTTTAAGTAAGAATAAATGCTAAATTACAGGGAAAGTGGGATTACTTAGTTTCCATGGTATTCTGTCCTCTTGGTGAAGGAGACTGCTTTTAAAGCCACAGGGACGAGAACCAACACTGATAAGATGGAAAATAAGCTTTTATTTATTTATTTATTTTTGGCTGTGTTGGGTCTTCGTTGCTGCGTGCAGGCTTTCTCTAGTTGTGGCGAGTGGGAACTACTCTTCGTTGTGGTGCACGGGCTCTAGGCGCGCGGGCTTCAGTAGTTGCGGCTCGCGGGCTCTAGAGCGCAGGCTCAGTAGTTGTGGCTCAGAGGCTTAGTTGCTCCGCGGCATGTGGGATCTTCCCAGACCAGGGCTCGAACCCATGTCCCCTGCATTGGCAGGCGGATTCTTAACCACTGCGCCACCAGGGAAGTCCAGAAAATAAGCTCTTGATGGGCACTTAGCTGCTCCAAATGAATGTCCAAACAATTTGAACCTATAATTCTTAGAACCAACTGATGAGAGAATTCAGACATTGTCAACAATCGTCGGGACAAATTTGCTCTTATTACTATTATATGACAGACAGCATCCTAGGATCTTTTCGTGTATGATTCCTAATCCCCACAGAATCTTTCAAAATAAGTATTTTACAGAGGAGAAGACAAAGGCTCAGAAAGGTTAACTAACTTGCTTGAGTGGACCTAGTGTGTAAGTGGTAGAACTGGGATTTGAACTCAGATCTCTGTGATGCCAAAAAATCTATACTTTTCCTACTATGTCAGGCTGCTTTCAGAACCCTATCTACTTCATATAAAGTATTTCTAATATCCAAGGCACAGGGATAAGTATTTATCTCATTTACCCACAAAGCAATGAGCTTGATATTATCAGTCATTTGATGTTGACATTGCTGAGAAGACTTTAAAACTGGTAATTAAAAAGATGGTTTTTGAACGATGGGGAAAGGACTCAATCACTAGGAGCCAGCAAGGCTTTCCTAGAGGTAAATCATGCCTGCTTATCCTTTTTAACTCGGTCAGCAGCTGATAGATTAGCTAACAGGTCAGAAGAACGGTGGAGTTATTCAGACAGGCATTTGAAAAAAATCCTTCTTATCCTATTTCACGAATAGTCTGAGCTAGATGATAATATAATTCAGTAAACTCCACCCAAAGACCTTTGACTAAACGGACTGATGTTCTTAGATCAATCCTTTTTGATTTATTGATTTACTAGGATAAGGACCTGGATGGTATCAACTCTGCTGACGTTATGAAGCTGAGGGGGATAGCCGATATATGAGGTGGATGAATCCAGATGCAAGATAATTTCACTAGATTGGAATGATGAGTAGATCACCATGAGTTGAAATTGAACAGAGCTGAAAGGGAAGGCCTGCATTATGTTCCAGGAAAATGTACTCAGATACTAGCTGGGGAACACAGTGCTTTATAAGCTTTTGGTGAAGAGACTAAGGAATGAGGTATATGAAGGGTCAGGCAATGGTAGAATGCATGGACCACAGTGTAGTATCTGGATGAGGATGCTCATGGCCCCACTGCTCCACTCTTTCATGATGAGGCTCCTGCTGCACATTCAAAGGGACTCTGATACACAGAAGACCCCAAGTAGCCAAAGCAATCTTGCGAAAGAAAAACGGAGCTGGAGGAATCGGGCTCCCTGACTTCAGACTATGCTACAAAGCTACAGTAATCAAGACAGTATGGTACTGGCACAAAAACAGAAATACAGATCAATGGAACAGGAGAGAAAGCCCACAGATAAACCCACGCACATATGGTCAGCTTATCTTTGATAAAGGAGTCAAGAATATACAATGGAGAAAAGACAGCCTCTTCAATAAGTGGTGCTGGGAAAACTGGACAGCTACCTGTAAAAGAATGACATTAGAACACTCCCTAACACCATACCCAAAAATAAACTCAAAATGGATTAAAGACCTAAATGTAAGGCCAGACACTATCAAACTCTTAGAGGAAAACATAGGCAGAACACTCTATGACATAAATCACAGCAAGATCCTTTTTGACCCACCTCCTAAAGAAATGGAAATAAAAACAAAAAGAAACAAATGGGACCTAATGAAACTTAAAAGCTTTTGCACAGCAAAGGAAACCATAAACAAGACCAAAAGACAACCCTCAGAATGGGAGAAGATATTTGCCAATGAAGAAACTGACAAAGGATTAATCTCCAAAATTTACATGCAGCTCATGCAGCTCAATATCAAAAAAAAAAACACAACCCAATCCAAAAATGGGCAGAAGACCTAAACAGACATATCTCCAAAGAAGATATACAGATTGCCAATAAATACATGAAAGAATGCTCAACATCACTAATCATTAGAGAAATGCAAAACAAAACTACAATGAGATATCATCTCACACCAGTCAGAATGGCTATCATCAAAAAACCCACAAACAATAAATGCTGGAGAGGGTGTGGAGAAAAGGGAACCCTCTTGCACTGTTTGTGGGAATGTAAATTGATACAGCCACTATGGAGAACAGTATGGAGGTTCCTTAAAAAACTAAAAATAGAACTACCATACGACCCAGCAATCCCACTACTGGGCATATACCCTGAGAAAACCATAATTCAAAAAGAGTCATGTACCACAATGTTCATTGCAGCTCTATTTACAATAGCCAGGACATGGAAGCAACCTAAGTGTCCATTGACAGATGAATGGATAAGGAAGATGTGGCACATATATACAATGGAATATTACTCAGCCATAAAAGGAAACGAAATTGAGTTATTTGTAGTGAGGTGGATGGACCTAGAGTCTGTCATACAGAGTGAAGTAAGTCAGAAAGAGAAAAACAAATACCGTATGCTAACACATATATATGGAATCTAAAAAACAAAACAAAACAAAAACAAACAAAAACGGTCATGAAGAACCTAGGGGCAAGACGGGAATAAAGACGCAGCTTAGGTGCACTGTTTATGAGAATATCAGAACCAGTTTATGTTTGTGGTTTTGGGAAAAATTTTTTGTGTTGGGGAGAATGTTGTGGAGGTGAGGGGGATTGAGTTGGCGGTTATTTTCTAATTTTTTTGGTGCATTTGGAAGAGTGACAATAAATGTGCCATAATAAAAAAAAAAAAGGGGGGGACTCTGATAAACTGGAGGGAGTTTCTATCAGGTGGGTTGTTCAAAGGCATGTCTCCGATCACATGATCAACAGCTAAGGGAACTGGAAAGGTTTAACCTAGAGAAGACTTGGAGGAGATTGAACGTCTGTCTCCAAACTTCTGATGGGTTAAACTGGAAGAGAGACATGGGAAAGGTCCCTGGTATTAGGTTGGCTTAGAGAGTAGAACTAAGAGGGGAAGTTAGATGAGGACAGACTTTGATTTGCATAAGGAAGAACTTTCTAACACAGCCATAGAAAAATAAAATGAACTATTTCAAAGGAGTCAGTCCCTTAACCTGGAACTCTTGCTCAATTGGAGGCAGGATGACTGACCTTTTGGGAAGGATGTTGCAGGGGGGAATTTTAGCATTCAGTGGAGGTTCGATCCATGACTGCCAAGATTCCTTCTTACCCAGAGATTCTACAATATTTTGAAAAAAAAACTTTGCCTATGTAAAAAATGTAGCTGATATAAGAAGAAAAAATGTGATTAGTGTGAAAAAGAACAAGAAGCATAAAAATTCTAAAATAAACAAGAAAACACTAGTTAGTTATATGACAAGCTTGTTTCCTAAAACTCTAGCTATTCAGTTTATTTATCTGGCCTAGTTCCCAAACCTTGTCAGTGCATCTGAAAATTCACTTCTCTGGGCCATATCTGGAAGGCTTTGATTTAGTAGATCCAGGCAAACTGTAATTATAAAAAAAATTCTCTTGGTGATTCTGATGTTCAGGCAATTTTGGGGAACACTGAAATTTTAGACTTGTAGGAGTGCTTATATTTTGCATAAAATCTACGTATGAATGTATGTGTCATGCTCGAAAAAAATTAGTAATAATAATGATTCTAATCTACCTGTTAAAATTTAAGGCCACTGAAGTTTAATATTTAAGCACCATTTCTACGCTGGAAGCAAACGTGACTTCAGCATTTACTCTAAGTTCTAACAGCTTAGAACATAAAAGTTAAAAAATATCACATCTCTTGCTTAATAACCTTTAATGTACTGAATAGATCATTTCTAGGTTTTCAGCATTTCTTAGATAACATGCTTTTAAAAGTAATGAGAGATTCCTTCCTAAACAAACAACAGAAAAGTTCAGAAAATTAGGAAGAAAAAAGCAAGAAAACGAATGCTGTTCATACATATATACTTTTTAGCTTAAATAACTTCTTTTTTTTTCTTTTTCTTAAGTTCCCACTTGGATAGTCAAATTCTCAGAAAATGTGAGAAGAAGTCATGCCCTGTTTGAGGCTCATTAAGAGCTTACCAGTATTAGTAAAAACCAGTGTGGGGATATTAAATAAATCAATATTCAATTTCTTAAAATTACTTAAAATTTCTTAAAATTACAAATATCAAAAGCTTAAATGTTTCCTTAATCTTTTATGTTCAACGTACACATCTTATAAATCTAGTAAACAAAAAACATTTTTAAAGGAAGCTTTTAGCACTTAGTCAATTAAATTCAAGGTGGTCAATATTAATGTAATAAGAATGGCATTATTAAAGTATTGATTAAATCATGACTCTCTCCATTTACAAAGAAGGGAACTCTTTCCAAGGCTGATGTTGCTTTTTAAGCATTCCCAAGTGTACACTGTAAGAACAAACTCCTTTCCCTGAGGAATACGCTAAGAGGTCCTGGTGGTCATAAATCTGCTTCCTGTCTGTTCTCATAAAGGGCTTTAGAGAGGACACGACAGAACTCCATCATCCAATAGCCTTTGATTCAGAGGATTAAGTCCATTGCCCATGACCTTCTGGACTTTGAGGCAAACGGCTTCTAAGACTTGTTTCTGGCTAAGGCATCCCTCCCCTCCCAGACAATGCAGGAATGTATTGAAAGAAGAAAGGAAAAAGAAAACAGAAAGAGATGAGTCTGCAGTAAGTTTCCTACAGAGTAAAAATCTACGATTATTGAAGATTTGGAAGAAACGATTAGTTAGAATGAAGGCATCCACGCAACACATCCGAATCCAAAAAAAGGGGACTTTTAAGTATAAATAGCCATAAAAGCAATATTAGGTGACATTATTTGTATTTTCTGAGAGTTAAACTTGGAAAATATTTCCTGTGTACACTTTACATTAATTGATGTAATAATAGTGATGCTGTAATTATTGTTAAGAATCTAACACAAAAATCCTTTTACTTGGTTACTTGGTGTCTGGGCAGGTTGCCCTGTGCATCTCATAGTGAAAATGGTCACAACTGACAACGAACTGGCCAATCAAATAACGCCGAATTTTGATCAATGTTTACCAGAGGAGAGAGGAGAGCTTTACCAAATTGTAAATTGGAATTGATAACAGAGAAGAGAACTTGTGAATTAACTGTTACTGGTGCATCTACAGTTCCTCTTAATCATGATTTTGACAGGTCAAATATTTTCAAAACTTTTCCTCTAGTGGAAGAAAATGTTCTACTTACAGATGCACAAGACTATGAGAAAAAGGAGATATGTGGCCAGTTCCCGTAAAACGCTTTTAAGGTATTTCTCTCGGTCAGTGCTGCTTTCCTCCATGAGTCTTGTTCCCCAGAGACCTTTAAAAGAGTAATAAAAGATGTCATTTTATTTAAAAAAAGTCTCATGAATGGCAAAAGGAAAAACACATAAAAAACAGTATACCTTTAAGGGAGATTCTCCTGTATTTTTTTTTAGCATGCTCTAAAGGCAACCGAGAAATGGTTTTAGCAGGAGTACCTTTAATTTAGGAATACATCAGCCTCTACTATCCCCCAACATGTGCAAAACACAAGGCAATGATCTGATCATTGTCTAAACTCCCAACCTCATTAGAAAATACCTTAGTAAAAATTTAGAAAGAGAAGAGGAAATTTAGGTTTAATAATTATGCAAGCACATCAGTCCTTCCTATATGCGGGAGGAATTACCCTGTTACTAAATTAATTATCCTCGTTAGTACATGATGTAACACTGCAAACGATACTTTTTAGGTCACCCCTGATGAAAAGAGGTCCTGGCTGGAGCACCATTTCATTATGGAAACATCTATCAAGCTTCTAGCACGCTGGTGTAAAATCTCTGCTCTGTACCCATTTTTGCCTTTTAAGAAATTCAGTGCTGACTGATTACACTAAACATGCTTAGCTGAACAGTTTTTTTAAATGCCAATTAACGTATGCTTTTTAAATTAAAAGCAACAAACTCATCCGCCTTCTCTCTCTCTTTGGAGAAAGGGTAAAAGCAGCAACTGTGCCCCATATTCCAGCAGATGGAAAAAGCGTTGGGCCGGCTGAGCGAAGATGACATAAGCCGTGGTGAGCTGGCTGGAGAGAGATCCCACAGTTGTGGACGCAGACAGCAGACAGACATGGTGGCCGTCCAAACCCCCGCTATTGAACAGTGTGGTCAAGTCACATTGCTGGTTACTTGGAAGAGCCTTAGTGTTTTCCAAAAAAGACAAACCTCTCAGTTCTTTCTGTTAGATTAGGTCAGCTGTTAATGGCAAATTGCCTCACACTTCTATCCCACAGACTTTAACCCCTTCCATCACAGAAACTCACAGAGCCACTGATGCCACAATCCAGCCACACAGAGAACAAGGGGAAAATGGTATATGGTCTTGCACTTGGAAGAGATGACTTCATTGCTAGTGTTTATGTACTTTTTAAGTCTTATAATCATACATTAGTTCTACTCCTAAATTGGGGTATTTCATTTCCTTTTCTTCTTTTCTCCCGAATTTCCTTTAGGAAAAATCAGCATCTGCCCTCAAAGACACTGGGTTACGCGTCCTAGGTTTCACCACGCCGAAAGGGGAGCATGACTTATGACCAGGTTTGCTTCTGCCAACACCTGGTGGTTGTCAGGGGATTACTCACTCAGAAGAAATGCCCCAAGCAGAATGTTTGCTCGCTGAAACTCCATCATAGTAAAGAATTATTACGAACTTAGATGACATGGAAAATTGCAGCTCAGAATAACACAGAGGCAACCAAATATTAGGCTCGGTAGCCCTGGACAAAACCACACCATTTCTCTGGGCGTATTTCTTTTGGAGGCCAGGCCTAAAATATACACATAAGTGGAAATTGCTAGTCCCTTGACCATCCGGAGAGACTGCTGCCTTGTCTCACTTGGTCAGTGATTTCACTCTTTCCCATGGTTTATAAACAATTATGCACGAAGGAAAAGTCATGGTTCTTAATATTTGCAAATGGTTTTGCTTGACCTATAAACAGAAAACACCAAACTCCTATCAAATTTTCTTCAGGCTACATTTGCAATGGTCTATGGCAATTTAATTCTAGCCCTTGAAGGAAACATTTCAAATGAAAAGAAACAAGCCCTTTTATTTATATTGTATGTGAGTATATTTCTATGCATTTCCTTTTTTCTAAATTTCTCTAGCTACCTCCTCAAATACTTATTGCTTTACAAATGTCATCCAGTTTCCCCGCTGGGTGTGTATGTAGTAGGGTCAGTCTCAGGATACAGGGATCCCTTCACATCCTGATGGGTGAGAAATGCTGCATCCACAAATGGAAAAAACAGCTGTCCTGTAGCCAACTACTTCCCATGTTTACTTATCATCAGGGATGACAGAATAAGAATGGTGAAGGGCAGCGTTCACGTCCAAAATGGGAGCATTCTTCAAAAACAACTGTTGTCTTTTCCCGCCATCATCCCAGCTGCGGAGGGCGTACCTCCAGCCGCTCACGTTCAGTACATAACGTGTCTCCATCTGTTAGGAGAACATGATATGAGGGGACACGGGACAATATGCAATTTCCTTCCTGTGTAAGAAGGTGCTTAGTCAACGCCAGAGCCCAAAGTCAGAGCACATCACCTCAACAATAAGTGTTACTTATTAATATGCATATGGGAGAATGCTGAGATGGGTCATCCAAAACACCAAAAAGGTCTCTAACATAAATAACTGACTTTGGAAAAAAATGCCATTTTGCAACTCTTTTATCCAAATGCTTCCAAACCCTTTTTATTTTGCAATATATAAAAAAAAAATCACAAAGAGAGAACGATATAATGAACTCCCGTGTATCCCTCACCCAGCTTCAACAGTAATCAACCCAACACCAACCTTGATTCATGGAAACCCTCACCCACTCGTCGATTACTTTGAAGCTAATTCCAGCGGCTGTATCATTTCACCTGTTAATATCTCAGTTCCTGGTAAAAACAATTCAGTGTGGCTCTTTTGCCTCACATCAACCCTGTCCCACCTGAAATACACTAACCCACTATGACTCACTGATCCTGACGAGGTACAGTGTGGGGGTCTGGAAACCAAGCTGTGTTCAAATGAAGGGTCAGCCCCTTAGGAGCTGTGAGACCTTACCTAACGCCATGAGCCTCCACTTCCTCGTCTGGAAATGAGGTAAGAGTACCTCTCTGTGGGGTTGTTCTGGGAATTAGAAATACTATGTGCACAGCAATACAGTGGCGGGAAGAGGCCCTTTTATGGCTTCAGAAACAGGTCCAAATCTGAAATGTCCTACTTCTGACGCCTGGTTGGTCCAGATTTGAGAATGGTGTGGAGACCCAAATCCATATGGACTTTGAAGTCATTGTGGATAGCCTGATCAAATTCTCATTGCACTCACATCATAAAAGAATCCTGTTTTTGTGCTTAGACACATGTGGGCCTTGCTTAGGAAGATAAATACAATCCTTCTTCATAGTGATTTGAATTGCAGGGACACCTTCAGAAAGGGAAGTGACTTTTTACTATTGGTCCGTTTTCTACAGAATAGTCAGTTGCCACCTTATGATACTGACGCTTGAATCTCAAATTTCTTAGGCAGCCCCCTCCTGAGACGCAGACGGGTATGCGCCACAGCTAATGGCCAGATCTACCTGCATATTCCACAGACAACTCACACTCACATGCCCCAAACTGAGGTTTCTCTTTTTTTCCTTTCCTAGAAACCTATTTGCCCTGTGTGGGTTAATGGTACCAACCCAGAAACATGGGTTTCATCCTAGAATAGGCCCTTTTCATAGCCCTCACATGGAGTTGGTCCACAATTCTGATGGTTTCTTTCATCTAGCGTTCTTCCATCCCAGCTCACAATCCTCAGTTGTACTGAGGATTGTCAGTGCAACTGACACTTCTTTATCACCTTTGTCACTTTATTCTGACCTATTCTCCCAGCATTTGGCACTATCCACCTCACCCCATTCTCTACATTCTTGCTAGAATCATCTTCAGATTGGCATGATATCATATCAGCCCCCTGCTTGAAGCCCTCACTGACTCTGCCTACAGGAAAAAGTACCAATGAGCTACAGGCTTGCTTGGTCTTTCTTCTCTATTTTTCCCTCCTCCAACTCCCCCCTGAATCCTTCAAAACATAACTCAAGATTCACTTCTTCTAACCTCCCCAGGTAGAGCTGGTCCTCTCTTCTTTGGGTCTCTCCCACACCTGGGACCTGGCGTTGTAATGATTTACTTACACTTCTCACCCCCCCCGCTAAACTCTAAACTCTTTGGGAGTTGGGATCTTGTATTATTCATCTCTGTATCCCTAGTACCTACCACAAGGGAGATGCTCAATAAATGTTTGTTGACTGCACAAATTCTGTTACTAGCATGGCCTTATCACACCTCTCAGAGTGGCAACCCTCCCTCAAAAAAAATCTCCATGCAATGAAAATACAAAATCTCATTTGTTCACAATTATAGTGCAAATAAAAAGGGAAAAGGAAGCAATTATGGAGTGAGGGTTGGATTAAAAATAAAGGGAAAGTCATAATAGCCAAAAGGTAGAAACAACCCCAGTGTCCATCAACTGATGAATGGGTAAACAAAATGTGGTATATACATACAACGGAATACTATTCAGTCATCAAAAATGAATGAAGTTCAGATACATGCTACAACATGGATAAACCTCGAAAACATTATACTAAGTGAAATAAGCCAGATGTGAAAGGACAAATACTGCGTGATTCCACTAATATGAGGTACCCAGTATAGGAAAATGCATAGAGTCGGAAAGCGGAAGAGGGGTCGGGGGTGCGGGGAAGAGGAGGGGAACTGGGAGTTAGTGTTTAATGGGTAAACCTTCTGTTTGGGATGATAAAGAAGTTCTGGATACGGACAGTGACGGTACAATACAGTGAATGGCAGAGGAGGTATCTATTTGTCACAGCAGCTTAGCCCACACTGACCAATACAGCCAGTCCTTTACGATTTCTCCAGGAAAACAAACAAAAAACCAACCAAGCACGTATGTCTGAAATAACGAACAGAAAGTGACTTTAGTAAACTGATGCATCCATAAAACACATTCAACTCTGGAAATTCAGAAAATATGACAACCCATGAAGAGTCTCAAATTTTCTCTCTGCATGAAGAAGCGTCTGCTAAGCCAAAAGTAAACCAGATCATTGGGCTGGAGATACCTTTCAGTCTCGGAGCAGCCTTTCAATCTTGCAGCCATCCTTTGCTTCTTCTGGCGCAGGCCTTCATCACCCCTTCACTGGCTGCCTCCTACCTGGTCCTCCTGCTTCCCTGTCTCCTTCTGCAAGCTCTCCTGCCCAGCACGCTGCGCGACTCAGATTCCCTTTCAACGTGCTCTGCCCCTGCTCAAAATTTTCCAACTGCTTCCTCATATTTAGGGGTGAATTCTTAATTCCTTAGTTAGACACAATGCTTCCCATAATCAGGCCTCAAACATTTCTTCGTTGCTATCTTACTCCCGGCTAAGAGGATAGATCTATTTAGCGTCCAAGGAGAGAAGTGACCATTTGCCGTCCAGCTCAGATTCGTGTCATTTAACGACAACACAGGGTACGCTGAAGCTAGAAGGGACCCTGAAGATTAGGTTCAACTCTTCCATTTTATAAATGAGGAACAGAGCCCGGGAAGTCTGAGTGAGTTACATAAAGTCACAAAGGTTGGAGACCTCCAGGGAAGCTCCTGACCACTTCAAATTTGAGTAATTGCTCCTACCTTTAGAAATTCCAAGTCACTCTCTCTTCTGACCCTGGGCACTACTTATACAATGCATATAAGATTTTTGTCATCGGTATCCCAAGAGGGGAAAAAAAAAAATCACAACTCATTCATGGTTATTCATTTCACTTTCCTGGGTTTCTGTCCCTAGGAAGATGGTGATCTGCTATTTTAGTTTTTTTTTTTTTTTTTTTGGTAGCACCTAGTATAGTCACTAATTATTTAACAAATGTTACTTAATAAGTGACAAGAATATCAATTATATTTCTTCATAAAAGAAATAAAATAAAATTTATTCTAAATTTTTCTGTAAAAATGATTTTCATGATTCTCTTCTTCTACTAATTAGACCATTGATAAGGTTTGACTAGAAGTTTTACCGTTACCTTATTCACTGTAAATTTTCTGAAACTTTTCTTTAAAAGAGATAAACTTATACATACACTCATATATTTCATTTCATTATATTCCATTATTGAGTTTACTCAAAGAACATTAAGTGTTATCAAATACTTAAACTGAGTTAACAGGATCATGACTTTCCATTATTTATTAACTTATAAGAAACTCCTCTCATTTCAGTGAATACTTTAAAAAGCACAATTAAAACAATTCAACAACCTTAAAAAAGTATGAGAGTTTTTTACTCATCTACTCACACAGGTTATTCAAAAAGGATCTTTTGGTCCCCACCATGCTCTGAATCAAATTAACTAGCATAATCACTGTGTAAGAGTACCAAAATGTACACTTTTAGAATTTATGATTTAATTTCTATTTATGAAGCACTCACAACATGGCAGAGACTTGCTACACGTTTTACGTTTCACCTCATTTAATCCTCCCAAGTCAAGAACTAAGTATTATGATTATCTCTTAAAAAAAAAAAATTCAAAAATGGGGGATCAGAGAGGTTAGGCAATTTGCTCCAGGTCATGTAGCCAATATGTGGTAGAACTGGGGTTCGGGTATAGGCCTGACTTGGTGTTAATCACGTTGCTGTAAAAACACCTGGATAGCTTTTGGTGCAAGATTTTCAAAACTGACAGGAAGAGAAGGGAAGGGAAATTTTCAAAAGAACTGAGAATGGAAAACTCTTAAAAGTAGAGGTTAAAGTCACTTGGATGGCAAGAGCCAATGCAACTCTTTTCCAAAGATGCCTCTGACAAAACTTTACAAAAACAGGATCCCATTTGCTCTTGGAAAATTTGTGTCCTCTTAATAGGTACTGGCAATTTTGAAAATTCCTTTCCTGCCTTTTGGAGAGCTGGGTGCACCGAACTCTGACACATTTCCACACAGCTGGTATCTGATGACCTCACTGTCTCATTGGAATTTCAAAGAACATTAACTTAGTTATTTAAAAACATACTTTCAAGTTTTTTAAACAACATTAGTATTTCCTTTGCAACTGTTTTAGCAAAATACCTAGACTTAGAAATGGACGAACAACTGTTTTCTTAGACAGTTTATCCTATTCGTGGTGTTCTTAACAGCTCCCTCTCCCCCAAACAACCAGACACCGCCAAAACAACATCAATGACTGTCCAATGACACTCCCTCCACAACTAGGACACTGTACTGCGTACCCTTTCCGGAAAGGAATAAGAGGCAATAGGGCATCCAGGACAGTGAAAGACCATGGGTACTAGCACACAAGTTTCGTTTTTATTTAGTGAAATTCGCAAATATGCAGTTGCAACCACCATTAGTTGCCTTAGAATAATTTTTTTCCCTACAAGGAAAAAAAAAAAAAATCTCCAGATGTACCCCTTCGCTCTAATACGGCTTTCACTTATTTCCAAAGGTAAACATAAGCTGACACATCTTTTAGAAGAAGGAGGTATCCAATAAATTTGCACCAACAAGGGCGCAGTGGAATTCCGTGCTGGGTACCGGAAATAGAACGGAATTAGCAGAGGTGCGGAAGACGCTTCCTAGGGAGGCGGGGACGCAATGGGAACGCGAGCGGGAGCCCCGGAGAGCTGCCCTCCGCGGGCGATGGCTCCGGCGGCGCCCGCACTTCTGGTTTGTGCATCAGCCGCCGAGGGTCGCGCTCTTACCTCGCAGCCCGCGAACCAGCCTCTCGGCCCAGGCCACTCGGGGCAGCTGCCCGTCCAGGGGGAGGTGGCGATGCAGCGGGTCCCCGCCGCCGCCGCCGCCGCCGGCCGGGCTGGGGCTCGGCGGGCCCTGGTCCTCTCGCTGGCGCCGCCTCCCGTTCGGAGGGCCCGCGCCGTGGTAGCCCCCCAGCCCCCGGCCCCGGGCGCCCACAGAGCTCACGGCCGAGGAGGCGACCGACCTCCGGCTGCCCGGGCGCCACTCTACGTCCATCTCCACCACCATTCCCCCTTCTTCTCCCTCCACCTCCTCTTCCTCCTCCTCCTCCTCGGCCTCGAAGCCCGGGTTGTCGCGGCTCCACGCCTGCCGCGAGCACGACGAGAGCGGAGGAGATGGGGAGGCCGAGGCTCCGGCCGGGGGGTCCCGCGCGGCCGCCTGCCGGATGCGCTCCATCTCGATCTCCAGGCCCCTCTGCTCGCGGAGGCCGCCCGGGCCGGCGAGGCCGGCGCCCGCGGCCCGCCCGCCCGCCATCAGCCGGCCCGGGCCCGCCGCTCGGGGCGCCGGCGTCCGCTTCGCGTCCCCGGGCTGCTGCGGCTGCACGCGGCTCGAGTTCACCATCGCGGTCACTGGCGCCCGGCGCGCCGTCGCCCCGTGCCGCGCTCGGCGCTGTCCGCCGCAGGAGCCATGTTCCTTTCTTCCCGGGGCCCGCCGCCTCCTGCTCTCCGCCCCCGAGCTCCCCAGAGTCCCGCGTCCCTCGCCCGCCCCCTCGGCCCGCCTCCCCCCGCCTCGCCTCGCCTCGCCTCGCCTCGCCCAGCGGCCGCGGCGCGCTGCAGGGGGAGGCGCGAGGCAGCCGCCCCCGCGGCCGGCGCGCTGGGCGAGCGGCGCCTGGGCCCGCGTCCCGAGTGCAGCCGGAGCCCGGGCGCCCCCATTGCGTTCGGGGGGAAGGGCTTCCGGAGCTGGCACTGCGTGCGCGACCCCGAGAGAGTGCTTGGGTCCCTGCTAGCCGCCAGCCACTTCTGCCTCGGTTGACCGCGGGCCAGGGAGAGAGGGAAACCCCTTTATGCGACGGCGTGAGCAAGCGAGACCCGGCCCGAGCCGCTCTGCAGCAGGGGCAAAAATCTTTCCTCCGTCTGGAAACTACCAGCAAACTCCCAACAGAGTCCTAGCGCTGACTTCCTTGGCCTCTGGCGCGCTCACCCCCCGCCCCAAGCCTGCTGCTTTTTGCAGGGTTTCCTGACTCTCTGGTTGGCTCCTCTGTCCACGCGTTGCGGGGACCCCGAGGGTTCGGCCGCGGGGCTCTTGGATCGCTGACGCTCCGCAGAGCTCGACCGCCCCCTTCCCACCACCTCACCGTCTGTGAGTCCCGGAACCCCGCCTCAGGCTCCAGGTCCAGAGCTTTATTCCCGCTCTCCAGAGCACATCCAGCTCGACGCTCTGCAGTTGTCTCGAACCTCACCCATCCCGAGGGAAGTTTAGTATCTTTTCCCTTCTGCTTTTAAGCCTGCTTCACCTCCTGTATCCCCGGTTGAGATCTGAGGCATCCTCACTCCCCAAAGGACACTTCTTCATGATAAGCACAGCTGTCTGCGCTTCGCCTCCAACGCCTCATTTCCCCCAAATTGTGTTACTTTTGCCCCACAAAGGTCTCTCTGATTAGGACCTCTGTTCTTCATTCCCCTCGTCAATGATTCAGTCCAGGGCCCTTAACGGCTTGTTTTATTCTGCCTTGGAACAATGGACCTGTCGACTCCACCATCATTCTTCACTTCCGGGTACCCGCTGTTTCCAAATTGTGTTCGGAACCAAACCTGCTCGTGTCACACTGATGTTCAGACACCCGTGGAGGCTTCTGACAGCTTAAAGGGTAAAATTTAATTTCTGTAGTTTGGCTTGGTAAATTTTCATAATCTGCTCCTATATTTTTTTTTGCTAGGGCTGTCGTAACAAAGTACCACAGACTGGGTTGTCTCGAACGACAGACGTTTATTTTCTCACAGTTCTAGAGGCTGGAAGTCTAAGATCAAGGTGTTGGCAGGGTTGGTTTCTTCCGAGGTCTCCCTCCTTGGCTTGTAGGCGGCCGTCTTCTCCCTGTGTCCTCACATGGTCGTCCCTCTGTATGTGTCTATGCCTCAATTTCCTCTTCTTCTGAGGACACCCGTCAGATTGGATTAGGGCCCACTCTAATGATCGCGTTTTAACCGAATTACCTTTTGAAAGACCCAGTCTCCAAATACAGTCACATTCTGAGGTACTCTGGTTGGAGGGGTGGTGTTAGACTTGAACATGTGAACTTCTGAGGGGGACACAATTCAGCCCCGTTACAGCTCCCAATCTGCTTTTCTAGCATGGTTTCCCGTCTGTGCAGCGCCCTTTGCTGCTCCCCTGTGCCCTCACAGCATGCTGCTCGTATTTAGGTAATCACGGCCACCTACCACCTAATCCTGTAGTGTATCTATTCAGGTGTCTGTGTCCTTCACTTAACTATGAGCTTCTCAAGGGCAGGGCTCATGCAATCCATCAGGTCTCCTTCAGAAGACATTTCCTGCACACTGAATTAGGAGCTGGCATGTAGAGCACGGTATGACACAGCCCCTGCCCTCAAGAGGAGACAGACAAATAAACCGGAAATAACTGTCCTGGGTAAGGGCTGCAATGTCTGCCATCTGAGGAGCCTCTAAAGATGCCGGGTCCCCCAACAGAGCACTGCCAGATTGCATCTTCAGAGGATTCCCAACAGACACCTGGCCAGAGGAGAGCCAGGCCTGAAAAAAAAGAGCAGAATCTCAGCCAAAGTGTTCTGCTGGAGAATAAGTCTAGTTTAGTATGTATTTATTTATTTATGGCTGTGTTGCGTCTTCGTTTCTGTGCGAGGGCTTTCTCTAGTTGCGGCGAGCGGGGACCACTCTTCATCGCGGTGCGCGGGCCTCTCACTATCGCCGCCTCTCGTTGCAGAGCACAGGCTCCAGACGCGCAGGCTCAGTAGTTGTGGCTCACGGGCCGAGTTGCTCCGCGGCATGTGGGATCTTCCCAGACCAGGGCTCGAACCCTTGTCCTCTGCATTGGCAGGCAGATTCTCAACCACCGCGCCACCAGGGAAGCCCCAAGTTTAGTATTTTTAAAACATGATTCTCAACATCAGTGTGGCACTTGTTAAAAATCCACATTCCACGTCCCCGCTCCAACCTGATGGATTCAGAAACTGCAGGATTTCAGGCCTGAAATTCTGAATCTTCTCTGAGGATTCTGGAGCATCCTAAGTTTGAGAAACACCAATATGTTCCAAATGCATGTGGTTTCATGAAACATTTCCCTCGTATTCCTAGGGCTTCATTGTCATCAGTGGTGCCATCTTCTGCAATCCCAGGCCTAGAAGAAACTTCAGTGGTCTTTGAGTCAGACTAACTCTTTGTCTTGTGCCTACACTGTGCTACTTCTGAACCCTGGTTCAGTTCCTGCTCTGCCTCTTCCTAGCTGTGTGACCTTGGGCAAGTGGCTTTACCTCCTTGTGCCGGAAAATGGAAATCATAATAGTGTTCACCTCACAGGGTTGTTGTGAAGATTAGGTGCATTAATACATGTAAGGCATGGGGAACACTGCCTGGCACGTGGTAAATGCTCAAGTGTTAGCATTATGAGCTCTTATAGCTTACTTAGGATAAGTATTTTCATCTATTATAATTGCATATTTGGAAGTCTTTGTCCTAACCAGACTATGAGCTTCTTGAGGATGGACACTCCATGACCAAGACAGAGGATTCCATAACAAATATTTATTGAGCACCTACTAGGAGCCAGGCACAACGCCAGGACAGAGTGCAAGCAATGACACTAGTGAAAAGCCCCGCCATTAAAGAGCTTGCATTCCCCGCGGATTGGTTGGGGAAATGAATGAATCTAGTCAGGTACAGTCATTTTAAGGCACACAGCTAGACCTCTCTGGCTTTGACAGGGGTTCCTAATTCTTCTTGTAGAGGTCTTTTGAACTTTTGCATACCACCACTTCTCCTCCGGGCTCCAAGGGCCCTTGGAACAGCTTATGCCCACTTGAAGCTATTACGTTCCCTGCTCAAAATGCTGTTTTTAGTTTTGCGATATTTGTCTCCCAAGGATATTTTGAGTTTTTCAGAGTTCAAGGTTTAGAAGACAATAGATTTCTGCTTATTCATTTCTTGTTTGTTCTTCCTGTTTTCTGCTAGCAAGCCTAGAGTCCAGAGACATAAGGAGGAGACTGAATGGAAAAACAATAATATCAAGGAATAATAAACAAATTCATTCAAGTGCTATCTACGTATTCAGTTCAAATTCTGTGCATTTACTATGCATAGTAAATAACATTATTATTTTAGTCAGAATATACAAAACAAAATACTATTTGGACACATCCTTCAGGGAGTTATAATCTCAAGGGAGAGATACACACACTGAGTGTAAATAACAATAGATGAGAGAATATAATTTAGTGTCAAGTCAGTAGTGAAGGTTTTCAGCATGGGAGGGGTTGAGAGGAGAGATTGCCCTTGCCTTGGCTGGCGTGGGACGCACAGGTAGGCAGGCCAGATCATGGAAGTCCTCAGATGCATGGTTAGGAGTACAGACTTTATTCTGTAATTAATGATAATAACATGCCCCCTTTCTGTAGTGTCAATTATTTAAAACAAAACCTGAAATATTCTTTCTAAGACTATACCCCGTCCCTCAAAGAATGCAGATTGATTGAAAATGTGTCCGCACATACATAGTTCAGATTTAGATGTGTGCTTACCTGAAACTCAAATCACAAGTCATTGAAAGAAATATGCTTTTTTAAAATGCACAGCAGTATTTGTGTAATATGACTTGGATAGTGTTTGATCCAGAGCGTCTTTAAATCCTACACTGTAGGAGTTTCTCTACTAATTTCAGTCTTAGTCATCATAAACCCTTCCCCAGCTGTCCAATATATTTCCTGCTCAAATATTTATTCGTTCTTTCTGGCTTACCAATATTCTCTTTCCTGCTTTTACCTTGACTTTTTTTTGCCCCTTCAGAGCGCCTAGCTTTTGCTCAAGCAGGCCCTGAGGTTGTAAATTTCTCTCCCTTCCCACAGAATTCCTTCCTTTAGTACCCATCGTAAAACTCCATTTCTCATAAGAAGTTATCCCTTATTAAATAAGTGAGATACACAAACTCATATTTTTCTTCGTCTGGTTGCTACCTCCTCTTGCCATATTACAAATTTCAGTAATCTATAGGGCCTGAAATACTTTGTGGGGTAGATAATATAGCTTGGATACTATGTGGTTTTGTTTCATCTGTGTGGTCGATTCTTCTGGGGACACACTTATAAAACCTCACCTATTAGTGTTAGTGCCACTGAGGACACTCAGAGAAGTCATTTAAAAGGCAACTTTAAAAACAGTCTAGCCTAATTTAATAGTAAACTGTTAATTTAAACTGTTTGTTTCCTGTTTTGCTTTTATTTTCCATTTTGAACTGATGAAGCAGACGCAAGCTGAAGTACCCATTGGTCCCACAGATTCCACCTTCAAAAGGAAATCCAAAAGGAGCCTCTGGCATGTGTGGTGTTGCTTAGCAACCCACCCAAACAAACACATTTCTCTCTCCATTTTTTTCTCAGCCCTTATTTATTCAAGAACATTGTAAAATAAGTTTTTAATCACTTGACATCTGAAATCAGAAGAAAATTTGGTGTTTGGGGATTTATAAGAACTGCCAACCATACTAAAATGTTTACTTTATTTCTCACTTCACTGCTCTAATAATGCAAGGCTGGGATTTGTGGTATTCCTCTAAATGTCTGGAGTTTGGTTTGGATATGTCCCTGCCTCTGTGGGGGTAACCTTGGAGCCATCGTTGGTTGGCACTGTGATTTTTGATGATCTAATCTCTCTCAGTTTTCTTCTCTGAATAATATGGTTAAATACCAACTTTACAAATTCCTGCAGAATTTTCGTTGAAGACATAATGAGGGAATATTCACAAATTCATCAAACACGTATAGAATATCCACTAGACGCCAGGTACCATGTGGAATTCTGGCGAGGCAAAGATAAGACATGACTCCTACCTTCAGGGGGATCAAGTCTTATAAGTCAACAATGCCACTTACACCAGAAATTAATATAATATTGTAAATTAACAATACCTCAATAAAAAACAAAAACAAAAAAGGATGCCTGGAAACATTTTTACATCACTCCCAAGCTCTCTTCTGCATTGAAAAGACTTATGAATCTTTCTAGACTCAGGCATCATTTCCTTTTGGAAACTTCCTTAGCCACAAACCTGCTTGAATTTTTTTTTCTTTTTTTTTTTAACTTGTTATTTTACATTGGGGTATAGTTGATTAACAATGTTGTGTTAGTTTCAGGTACACAGCAAAGTGATTCGGTTATACATATACATGTATCTATTCTTTTTCAAATTCCTTTCCCATTTAGGTTGTTGCATAATATTGAGGAGAGTTCCCTGTGCCATACAATAGGTCTTTGCTGGTCATCCATTTTAAATATCCCCCTGCTTGAATTTGCTTGCCCTCTACCTTGCAAACCTTTATCACGACATTTACCACCTTATATTGAAAATGTCTGTTGACATAGTCTTCCTGAGTAGGGCTGGAAGCTCCTGGAGAGCAGAGACCCTGCCTCATTTCGTTTGTAGTTTAGCAGACCAGCAGCCATTTCCCTTTCTTATTATAACGGTAATCAAATTTTCTCGGGAAACAACCCTCTCCATTCTGAGTCCCTGAGTGCCTCAGATGTGGCTCACACCACTGCTAAGCTCCCAAGTGGTGGGTGTGGATCTCAGGCTTGGCCAAAAACTTGAGTATCATGTCCCCTTGACACCTGTGAATGGTATTTAAGAACAGGCATGGGAGCTGGTTCTATCCAATGGAAATCAGAACAGAATTTTTTTTTTTTTTTTTGAGTTCTTGGAAAAGAAAAGCTTTTCTTCCCACCAGATTTGGAGTTGTAAGGATGTAAGTCTAGACAAGTTGGCAGCCAAAATGTTTATGCTAGGGGAATAATGGAAGCCAACAATATATATGCATGAAAATACGTATAATGTGAAGACTGGAAGAATACCAAAATTGAATTAGTGATAATGTTTGGGTGGCCATGCTATTCAAGAGCATTGTAAAATACATTTTTATAATTTGCCATATTCTAGTTTTGTCAGATGCAGAGATATGTCTTTATCCACATTCAAAAGAATTTTGAATAATATAAGGCCAAGAATAGAGCTCTTTGGAATATTGTGTGAGGCTTTTCTCTTTACCAACTCAAACTTATTCATTATTACCATTTGGGTGTAGTTGTTCAAAAATTTTGAATACAACTCTACTTTCACTAGCCCAGATTTCCAAAAGGATGTCAGAATTTTTTCCAAAGCCTTTTGATGCCAACACGGACGATGCTTACAGCTTTCCCAGATCTACCAGACTTTACAGAATGTCTGCTTCATAACCATCTAGCATAATCTTAGATATGATTAGGGCGCAAAAGAAGTTGTCTTTGCCTTCAAGGCCCTTATAATTAGCTTGCAAGTACAAGCTGTACACAGATAAAGCAATTACCCAGTGAGTGCTGTATGACACTCAACTGGGAAGGTTTTTATTGTTGTTGTTTTTGTTGTTATTATTTTGGAGTCTAGCTCCTAGGTGGGTCCTAGGAGATGGAGAATGACCGGGTTCTGATGACATCATCTGAGCCCCTGAAACCAGCACTAATTGAAGTTAGATCTAACCCTGGACTTCGATAGCCAAGAATTTCTCTTTTGATTAATTTATTTTAAGTTTGGGTTTCTGTCTCTTGCAACTGGAATAGTACTAACTAATAGATTTGAATAGAAGCGGATCATACAGACTGGTAAGAGTTGTGTTAATGATATGCATAAGATGCTATATGAACACACAGTTGGGCCCTCTCGCCTGAGCTAAGTGGGCTAAATAGGGCATATAGGGTGGCTAGTAGGCTAACCCACTCTGCAAGTGTTAGGAGATTAGAGATTTGGGGGGATGCCGAACCCTACTTTTCTTTCTTAGTGTCTTTGACATCTTTACTATAAATACCATTCCAAAGGACCTTTTAAAGATGTCTTTTCATTCTTACAGTATTTTTTAATAGCATAAGTTCATAATTTTGATAATGTCCAATTTGTGAATTTTTTTCTATGGATTGTACATTTGGTATCATATGTAAGAAATCTTTGCTTCACTTAAGGCCATGCACATTTTCTCCTATATTTTCTTCTAGAAGTTTTATAATTTCAGGTTTTACATTTCAGCACATAATCCATTTAAAGATAATTTTTGCATATGGATATCCAATTGTTGCAGCACTATTAGTTGAAAAGACTATCCTTTCTCTACCGAATCACCTTTGCACCATTATTGAGAATCAGTTGAGCGTATATGAGTGTTTATTTCTAGATGATCTGTTCTGTTCCTTTGATTTATGTGCTTAACCTTTTAGTCATACCTTCCTGCTTTGGTTACGGTAGCTTCCCTCACTCTTCCTCACAGGCTATAGAAGAGCTTTTAACTTTGTAAATTTTAATGGTTTAATTGTATTCAATGACTCTCTGGTTCCGGTCCCTACTTTGGTATGACCCATAAAGGGCTGTGGCTCATCAGTTGATCATAGAGCATTAGTGAGCTATGTTGGGTTTCTGTCTGAATGATATTTTGAAATTACTTACAAATGTAAATTTTAATGTCAATCATCAATTCTTTAAATGAATCAAGCAATTATTTTATTAATTCATCAGTTTTTTTTCAGTAACCTTTGACTCTTCTTCTGAACGATAAGGACATTAGCAAATGTATACTCTCCACCAACAAACACTTTTTAAAATTAACAATAACGTTTATGTAGCCAAAGTCTATAAACTTTCATTTTTTCCCTAAAATAATAAAGATAATATTTATTTTATACATTTAAGTGTATTCAGTACTCGTTACCAGTACTTTTTAAATATGCGTTCCCTTTCCTTGAGTTCCTTCTCTCGGTTTAGTTTTTTGGGATAGATTTTTTATCAAGCAGTTCTTTTTTTGTTGGTTTTTTTTTGTTTTTTTAAGGCGGACGCATTAAAGCCTCATTGTTCCCAGAATATGTACAAAATTGAGAATGCCTTTCTGTTGCCATAAACATAAAACAAATGGGCTGGGCACAATATTTTTGGCTCAATCTGTTTTTTCTTGTTTTCAGCATTCTGGAAACATTTCTCCACCTTCCTCTGCCATTAAATGTTGCTATGGAGAAGTAGGAGGTCTGATTAAACCCACATTTTTTTTTTCTCTCAGCCCTAGCAGGTGACTTGATTTTTCTGTCCAAAAGTTACCTGTTTAGTGAGTTTTTTAAAGAGTACACATTTGGGTCGATCATTCTGCATAATTGTTTTTCTGGGAAATACTGTACAGGTTGAATCAGTAAATTAAAATTTTCATTTATTTTAGAAAAGCTTTCTACTTTTATAATTTTGAAATATTCTGTTTCATTTGTTTTGTTCCCTTAATCCAAGAATACCAATAATGCATATGTTGGAGCTACTGTTTAATTTCTGCATTATCCTCTTTCTAATGGTTTCTGTCATTTTCTGGTTTTGTTTTTAATAGGATTTTTACAAATCATGTCCCCCATGTTACTGTACTTTTCATATTTTTGTAGTTTTACATGTGGCTTTCATTTCCCTAATTATTTATTTTAAATCCTTAATTCCTTTCATGAATTATGCCAGCTCACTTTTCATTTCCGCATGGTCATATATTTTATTTGATCTTTTTCATTCTTTTTTTTAAAGTTAAAATTATTTTTAAAGGATTTCTGTTCCTGGCCCTGATGGAGCAACAGAAACATATTTACCCACTTACCTTAAACAAATAAGAAACTAGTCAAAATTTATGATGAATGGTTTCAAACATTGGACAACGGGCAGTGATGAATAGTAATCCTTGAAAGAAGATAAACAAACAACGTGAGTCCTATGGTTTCTCCAGTAAATCCCTAGAGAGTGATTCCAGGTTGCTCTGCAGTCTCCCTTAGTTGAGAAGACAGAGTAAGTTGAGAATTTGGGGGAGCCAAGGTGGATGGAATTCACAGAGTACCAGAGAGGAGAGAGCCACACAGAGAAAGAGCTCCAGAGATCTCCAGGGTTTTGCCCTTGAGTCTTCAAAGCATTTGAAGAATCTGCCTGAGGCAAGAGGAAGAATTACCAGAAAGGAGCAGGTGGAAACATTCTTGATACTCTCATAGAGGGGGAATTTTTAAAATTCTTCAAACGTCCAAAGCAGAGAAACCTTGCAATACATGGGGTGTTGAGTAGAAACCTCAGAAGGGTAATGCCTCAGTAGTGAGGCTGAATTAGCCTAGAATAAAACTTGTTTGCTCTGTCTAACTTTGGGTCAAAATAGTCTGTTGAGTATGTCATCTATTTCCTAAGTGAATCTAAGTGATATGTTAAAATTTTTTACTTTATTATATTCTTTCCCCCTTATTTAAAGACTTTGCTTTAGATCAGTTTTAGTTTCACAACAAAGTTGAGAAGAAAATACAAAGATTTGCCAGATAACCCTTGCCTCCACATAAGCATAGCTTCCCCTACTATCAGCATCCAGATCAGAGTGGGACGTTTATTACAATTGATGAGCCTACGTTGACACAATATTACCACTTAAAATCTATAGTCTATATTGGCGTTCACTTTTGGCGTTGTACATTCTATGGTTTTGGGCAAGTGTATAATGACACATATCCATTATTACAGTGTATATGGAATAGTTTCTCTGCAGTAAAAATTCTCTGAGCTGCGCTTATTCATCCCTCCCTCACCCCCTAGCTCCCAGCAACCACAGATCTTTTCACTGTCTGCATAGTTTTACTTTTTCCAGAATGTCATCTAGTGGAGTCATACAGTATGTAGCCTTTTCAGAGTGGCTTCTTTCACTTAGTAGTATGCTGTAAAGTTTTCTCCATGTCTTTTCTTTTTTTTTTTTTTTTTTTTCCATGTCTTTTCATGGACTGAGAACTCATTCCTTTTCAGTGCTGCATAAAATTCTGTTGTCTGGATATACAACAGTTTATTTAGCCATTCACCCACTGATACCTTGGTTGCTTCCAAGTTTTGGCAATAATGAATAAAGTTGCTATAAACATCCATGTGCAGGTTTTTGTGTGGTTATGTTTTCAACTCTTTTGGGTAAGTTGCTGTATCCTGTGGTAAGAGTATGTTTAGTTTTGTAAGAAACTACCAAACTGTCTTCCAAAGTGGCTGTACCGTTTTGCATCACCACCAGCAGTGATCCTTGCCAGCATTTGATGTCGTCCGTGTACTGGATTTTGGCCATTCTAATAGGTGTGTAGTGTTATCTCACTGTTCTAATTTACATTTCCCTGATGACATATGATGTGGAGGTTTTTTATATGCTTATTTGGTAAGGTGTCTGTTAAGGTCTTTGGTCCATTTTTTTTTTTTAACATCTTTATTGGAGTATAATTGCTTTACAATGGTGTGTTAGTTTCTGCTTTATAACAAAGTGATTCAGTTATACATATACATATATCCCCATATCCCCTCCCTCTTGCGTCTCCCTCCCACCCTCCCTATCCCACCCCTCTAGGTGGTCACAAAGCACCAAGCTGATCTCCCTGTGCCATGCGGCTGCTTCCCACTAGCTATCTATTTTACGTTTGGTAGTGTATATATGTCCATGCCACTCTTTCATTTTGTCACAGCTTACCCTTCCGCCTCCCTGTATCCTCAAGTCCATTCTCTAGTAGGTCTGTGTCTTTATTCCCGTCTTGCCCCTAGGTTCTTCATGACCTTCTTGGTTTTTTTTTTCTTCTTAGATTCCATATATATGTGTTAGCATACGGTATTTGTTTTTCTCTTTCCGACTTACTTCACTTTGTATGACAGACTCTAGGTCCATCCACCTCACTACAAATATCTCAATTTCGTTTCTTTTTATGGCTGAGTAATATTCCATTGTATACATTGCCACATCTTCTTTATCCATTCATCTGATGATGGACACTTAGGTTGCTTCCATGTCCTGGCTATTGTAAATAGAGCTGCAATGAACATTTTGGTACATGACTCTTTTTGAATTATGGTTTTCTCAGGGTATATGCCCAGTAGTGGGATTGCTGGTTCGTATGGTAGTTCTATTTTTAGTTTTTTGAGGAACCTCCGTACTGTTCTCCATAGTGGCTGTATCCTCCTAGAGAAATGGAAATAAAAACAAAAATAAACAAATGGGACCTAATGAAACTTAAAAGCTTTTGCACAGCAAAGGAAACCATAAACAAGACCAAAAGACAACCCTCAGAATGGGAGAAAATATTTGCAAATGAAGCAACTGACAAAGGATTAATCTCCAAGATTTACAAGCAGCTCATGCAGCTCAATAACAAAAAAACAAACAACCCAATCCAAAAATGGGCAGAAGACCTAAATAGACATTTCTCCAGAGAAGATATACAGATTGCCAACAAACACATGAAAGAATGCTCAACATCATTAATCATTAGAGAAATGCAAATCAAAACTACAATGAAATATCATCTCACACCAGTCAGAATGGCCATCATCAAAAAATCTTTGGTCCATTTTTTAACCGTGTTGTTTATCTTCCTATTGTTGAGTTTTAAGAATTCCTTTTATGTTTTGGATAACAGTCTTTTATCAAATGTGTCTTTTAAAATATTTTCTCCCAGTCTGTGGCTTGTCTTCTCATTCTTTTGACATTGTCATTTGCAGAGCAGAACTTTTAAATTTTAATGAAGTCCAGCTTACAAATTCTTTCTTTCATGGATCACACCTTTGGTATCTTATCTAAGAAGTCATCATCATACCCAAGGTCATCTAGGTTTTCCTATTATTATGTTTTCATCAATTATTTATTGTGATTGTAATAGTTTTTGCTATGTAACATTTTGTTGCCCTGTTATTTGGCGTGTAATGGTTCATAATAGTTATATCTTTATTGGACCTTTAACAGTATAGAATAGACTCATAGCTACATTGCATGCTATTTGCTTTTTAATTCTACTTCTTTGACAGTACTATTGCAATTCTTTAAAAAAATTTAACCTGTTTATAAGGGAAACACATAAAACAAAGAGAAACAAAAACGTTGTAGGATTTATTATTATTATTATTATTGTTATTATTTTTATCATTATATGAATCTGTCTTTGAACAGAGGGGCTTCATCTATTTACATTTATTTTTTCCAGCATTATTGCAATATGATTTACAAATAAAAATTGTACATAATTGGGTTGTATGATGCAATTTTTTAAAAAAGTTGTACAATATGGTGATTTAATATACATATTTATTGTGAAATTATTATCATAATCAAGTTAATTAACACATCCATTACCTCACATAATTACCTTGTGTAACTATGTAGGTGCGTGTATCATGGTGAGAACACTTAAGACCTACTCTCTTAGCAAATTTCAAGTAAATGCAGTATTATTAACTATAATCACCATGCTGTACATTAGATTTCCAGAACTTATTCACCTTATTACTGAAAGTTTGTACCCTTGACCAACATCTTCTCACTTCCACCACACCCCAGCCAGCCCTGGAAATGACTGGTTCTATGAGTTTGAATTTTTTAGATTCCACGTATAGGTGAGATCATACAGTATTTGTCTTTCTGTGTCTGACTTATTTCACTTAGCATAATGTCCTCTGGGTTCATCCATATCATTGCAAACAGCAGGATTGCCTTGTTTTTTAATGACTGAATAATATTCCATTGTGTGTGTGTGTATATATATATATATATATATATATATATATATATATATATACACACACACACACCACGTTTTCTTTATCCATTCATCTGTTGATGGACTTATGTAGTTTCCATATCTTGGCTATTGTGAATAATGATGCAATGAACATGAGAGTGCAGATATCTCTTTGAGATATACTGATCTCATTTCGTTTCGATGTATATCCAGAAGTGGGATTGTTGGCTCATACGGTAGTTCTATTTTTAATTTTTTAGGAACCTCCATACTGTTTTTCATAAAGGCTGTGCCAGTTTACATTTCCACCAACACTGTATAATGCACTATATGATGCATTTTGAGTTAATTTTTGTGTATGGTATAAGATAAGGGTCTAATTTCATTCTTTTGCATGTGGACATCCAGTTTTCCCAGCATCGTTTTCTGAAGAGATTATCCTTTCCCTATTGAGTATTCTTGGTGCCCTTGTCAAAGATTTGTTGACCATATATTTATTTCTCAGCTCCCAGTTCTGTTCCATTGGCCTCTGTGTCTTTTTATGCCAGTACCATAAAATAGTTTGAAATCAGGAAGTGATGCCTCCAGCTTTGCTTTTCTTTCTCAAGATTCCTTTGAGAGGTTTTGCTAGATGCATCTGTAAATACTTCATTGTACATCTCTTAAGAATAAAGCCTGATCCAATTTCATAAACATAATGCAATGATCACACCTAAGAAAACTATTAATAATTCCATAATATCATCTAACGTACTGTGTATATTCAAATTACCATAATTGCTCCTCAAATGTGTTGTGTAGTTTTATTTCTTTTTTAATCCAGGAGTCAATCAAACTTCCTGTTTTGCCCTTGGTTATACCTGTTTAAGCTTTTAATCTAGTATCCTCCCTCACCTACTCCCTACTTTTTCTCTCATCACATTGACTGTTTTTGTAGTACTGAAAGATTTAGAAAAGAAAAATACGCTCAGGATGCTCAGCTAATTTGAAGGTCAGACAAACAATGAATCATCTTTTAGTATCATATGCCCCATGCTTACACTAGAAGATGATTTATTGTCCGTCTGAAATTCAAATTTAAGTGAGTGTCCTGTATTTTATCTGGCAACCCTACTTTTCAGAAAGTTGAAGTCTGTTGCATTACAGAGTAGCTCAATTTCTAGATTTGTTTGTTTTCTTCTGATTTGAATCGGTTAAACATTTTTTACAAAAGCATTTCATAGGTGATGGTGCATCTTCTTATTGTGTCACATTAGAAGGTACATATCTAATAGTCCCATTAGTGAAGCTGTTTGATTACTGGATGAAGAGGGTGACTATTAAATCTCTTTAGTTAAAAGCATCTTCTTCCTTTGGAATAAGTAATTAGTTGAGTGGTGTTCTGAGACCAGGTGAATATCCTGTTCGCCATAACCTTCTGTGCAATGATTTTAACATTCATTAGGGATCATTTCCTGAATCAATACTACACTGTGGGTAGCAAAATGATTTTGTAATTTTATTATTTCTCCTACATTTATTATAAGTTGGCATTCATCTGCAAAGAAGATCTTTCTTTTATGCTCTCTCTTATAGTATCACTATATACTAACGGAATTAAGAAATCCAGTTTGTTATTATCTATTACTGCCATTATTCTTTTTACTCTCAAATTACTCCAGTTTTGGCCAATGGAAGTTCCCTTCAAGTCTGCTCTTTGGTCCCATGTATATGATTCCATTTTGTCTTTGAATGCTTTCTTGCTTTCTATTATTAAAGAGGCTTCCTAGGCTTAATTTTTAACTCATTTTGCCCAAGACCATGAATAAGCCTTTTCCTCCAAGAGCCTGCAACAGCTCTCAGTTTACTGCTGTCCTTCTCAGAGCCCATTGCCTCTGTCCCACTTTGTAATACTGGAGTTGGATCCTGTAAGCATGTTTCCTTTGCCAGCTGGCACAATGGCAGGCTTTGTCAGCAGAGGGCACTGGAAGGACACTGCAGGGGACGGTCTGCTTGTGCTGGTGTGCGTCCTCTCTTTTTGCTCCTGAAGAACAGCTGCTGTGACGTGCTTGCAGAACGTCCAGTACAGCTGGTTTTGCTGGCATCCTGGCAGGCAGTTTCCTGCTCAGTCGTGGACCGTCAAGTTTCCTGCTTGCCAGCCTCAGTTTACTGGCACTCCGGTGGGAGGTGCCCTGTTTGGCGACTTCAGCCCACCAGCTATGGACCGCAAACTGCTCTGTCATCCCCTAGACTCTTTAATGAAGTCTGATCTCAGTCTGGGGGAGAGGGCGCCTCTCTCCAAATCGTTCCTTATTTGAGTACTCTCAATCCTATGGTATTGTTAAGGCTTTTTTTTTTTTTAATCTCCTGTGGTTAACCCCCTGTTTCTAGTTAATCATTCTTTATGTTAAATTTTCCCTGTTTAAATTACTGGTGTGTTTCTTGTCTTCTCACTGAACCTTGACTGATACAGTACAGAGGATGGTCTTTAATGGTACCACCATTCAAAAATGCAATTTCAGGACTATCTTGGTCATGCCCTCGGATCTGAGTACTGTGCTGAGCCGCTTGCCGATGGGAAATGGGATCCTTGTGTTTGATGGTACGCCACAACACAATTAATAAAGCAATCACCTGTGGCTGATTGTGATGAAGTGCCAACAAAAGCAAGTACGTTGGAAGCCCAGTGCACTTGACTAATGATGACGACAGGATGGTGGTGTCTTAGTCTGTTTGGGCTACTACAGACTGGGTGCCTTATAAACACCATTTCGTTCTAACAGTTCTGGAGGCTGGAAAGTCCAAGATCAAAGTGTCAGTAGATTTGGTGTCTAATGAGGACTTGCTTTTTGGTTCACTCTATTTGCTGGTACCACAGTGTTTTCATCAGAGAGGCTTTATAGTCTGATTGAATATTTGTTAGGGCTAATCCTCCCTTATTGCTTTTATTTTTCAGGATTTTCCTTCATGTTGTTGCATGTTTTTTTTCCCCATATGAACTGTAGAATTAGCTTGCATTGCTCCAGGGGGAAATATTTACTTTTATTTTATTTAGAATCACATTGCATTTATATATTATTGAGGGAGAATTGACATCTTTATGATGTTGAATTTTCCTATATGAGAACAAACAACGTGTTTCTATTTGTTTAAGGCCTCTTTTTTGTCCTATAGGAGTGTTTCACAGTTTTCCAAAACAGTTTTGGCACATTTCCTGTTAAGTATTTTATCTTTTATTTTGTTTGTTTCTATATTAAATGACATTATACCTTTTGAATGGTCACCGTTAGTACTTTTTCTGTATATGTTCTTAGCTAAATTTTATACCATGCTATATTTCAGAACTGGTTAGTTTTATTTTTAGTACTGATTCTCTGTTTTCTAGGTGTTGTATTATATAATCTACATAAAGATATAAATTAATTATTTCTCAATTCTTATGCATCTAAATGTTTATTATTATTAGCTTATATCTCCAAACCTATGTTATATAGTAATGGAGAGAAAGGACATACTTGCTTCGTCCTTGATCTTAATGGGAATGCCTGTAATGTTTCTTCATTAGGTATGGTGCAGGTTTGGGGCTGAGATATAAAATATTTCATCATGTCAAGGAAGTGTCCCTTAATTTTTATTTTATTTTTATGAAATTATGAATGAGTGTTGAAATTTGTCAAGGGCTGTATTACAGTTTGTTATTTGTTCACGATTCTTTTTTCCCTTCCTCGTTCATGTGTGGGGACTGTACTTAACCTGCACATTGATATTGGGTTTGATCATATGACTTACTTTGTCTTTAATTTTTTTAACTGAAGTATAGTTGATTTACAATGTTGCAGGTGTATGGCAAGATGATTCAGTTATATATATACATATATATATATATATATATTCTTTTTCAGATTCTTTTCCATTATAGGTTATTACAAGATATTGAATATAGTTCCCTGTACTATAGAGTAAGTCCTTGTTGTTTATCTATTATATAGTGTGTATCTGCTAATCCAAAATTCCTAATTTAGCCCTCCCCCCCTTTCCCCTTTGGTAACCATAAGTTTGCTTTCTACGTGTATGACTTGCTTTGAACAATGGGATTTGATCAAAAGTGACAGTGTGTCAGTTCTAAGCCCAAAGCATCATATGTTTCTGCTCACCTGTCTTCTGTTCCTGCCTCTACCATCAGAAAGACAGACATGCCCTGGATAGTTGATCCTAGATAGAGAGACGTATGGAGCAGACCTGAGTCCATCCTGCAGCCTGAAGTACAACCACCCCTGCAAACCCACAGACTGTTGAAGGAGAAAAAGAAAAATATTTGATGTCCTAAGCTACTTAGATATTGAGGGTGTTTGTTACTCATTATTTTCACAGGAATAGCTGACTGATACAAATTCTTTTTTATCATCTATAAGTCTAATCATTTGACATCTTTCTCCCTAGATCTAACTATATGGTGAATTATAGGAATAAATTTACCAATATTGAAGCATCATTGTTTGGGTATAAATCGCCCTTGATTATGATGCCTTCTTTAAGCTTGATTTTAGATTCTGTTTATTTAGAATTTTTCCACTGCTACTTATGAGTGAGACTGATTTATACGTGTGTGTGTGTGTGTGTGTGTGTGTGTTTGCAATCATTACCAGGTTTGAGTGTCAAAGTAATACTTGTTTCATAAAGATCATTTGAGAGTTTCCTTTTTCTGCTACAATTTAAATGGTATTAGGGTTATCTGGTCTTTGAAGTTTTGATAAAATTCCACTGTAAAATCATTTGGGTCTAGTTTTTATAGTTAGTTCTTTGATAACTTTTTCTCTTTCCACTATAGAAGTTTGTCTATTTGTGTTTTCTATGATTAGCAAAGTTAATTTTGGTAAATTTTATTTTCCTAAGAAATAATCTATTTCATCTAGGTTTTCTGTTTAACTTGTACTGAGTTGTGCAAAATATAAGTTGCTTCGGATTTGTAAAACTTCCTCATGTCCTTGGTTATCTCCTTGTTTTTATTTCTTATTTGTGCTTTCTACCCTTCTTCTTTTATTGGGTTAGCCAGTGGTTTATCTGTGGTGCTGATTTTTTTTTTTTAACAAAGAACCAGCATTTTGATTTATTAATTTCTACTATTTTTTCTGTTCCCTATTACTTTTAACTTTATTATTTCCTTCCTTGTGCTTTCTTTTGCTTTACTTTGTTGCTCTTTTCTAATTTTTAAGATGGCAGCTCAGTATCCTTATTTTCATTCTTTTATTGTTGCTGCAAGAATTTAAGGCTATGGATTTTCTGTGATCACTGGTTTAACTGTACTCTATTGAGTTTATGTTTTCATTAGAACTATTTTTTAGAAATTCTGCAATTAAAAATTTTCCCCTTTTGTCCCAAGAGTTGTTTAATAGAGAATTTTTAGATTTCCAATGAGATTTCTAGTCTTAAGAAGAGCAGAGGAGCAAGGCATAGAAATAAGGCACTTGCTCCACTTCAGGTTTCCAGAACTTTTAGTTTTGAATGGAGTTGAAAATTTTGATTATTAGCTTTTAGGTTTTTTCCAGTACAAAGGGACTATTTGTTTATTATCTATAAGTGATCAGAATAGCTATGGGACTTACCAAGTTGTAGTCCAAGGGCAAGAAAGCATAAATTCACTGAGAAAATGAATGGAGAATGGTAAAAAACAATAAAATTGATTTGTGATTGCGTCTAAGCTTTCATTAGCTTTTACATCAGCTTTGTGAAAATTAGAAAAAGTTTGCTCTCACTCAGTGGAAGTGGCCTACAGAGCCCTGCATAGTTGGAGGAGTTCTGGCTGAATATCAACCTCCACTTGACTCCTGTTTCCTTGACTGGGAACTTTAGCTCAGCCAGGGGCTGTATGTTTGATCCAGAAGGTCTTAGATTGCTGTCTACTAAGTCCAGCACATTAATTAAAATGATTACATGTATTAATTGCTAGGCAACTATAGGGAATCAAATAAGAAATGCAATTGACATCACCAAACTCTCATTACATTCGAGATATAAGATTTATTCACACCAACAAAAATAATCACAACAAAATATAAACTAATTTAAAAAACAAAAGATCATAGTGACATGAAATTTTATACTCTCTAAGTGTGTAAAAGTTTTTTTTGCTTCTACGTAAACTTCTTTTCATAAAAGGGTAGCAAACATTAAAATGCAGTGATGGTTTGCATTTCTTAGATGGAAAGAACATAGGCTAAACCCTGACGCTTTTAGTTTACAAGGGTGTTACCATGAAGTCACACACTAAACTAATGATCAAAACTATGATCTGTTTCCAGATCCACACACATATACATTCACCAACTAAGCAGAGAAATAAGCATTTCATATTCTGTCCCACTCTGCTATAATGTATTTTTTCTTTTTACTAAAAGCAAAGTAGGAAACTGTATTTTTCTCCTTTTAGTTGACCTCGGAAGAGACACTATCCAATTCATGAGAAACGTGAAATTTCAGGTGTTTGTCTTCTTCACTCTTAAGGTCTGAGACTAGCTTGTCTTCCCGGCTACGGAATTCTTGGCTGTGTAACTCATGGCTGACTTTGGAATTATCCTGACTCTCAATCACGTCGGAACGCTCACTGTTCTCATCCTCGGCCTTCAGCTTGAATTCTTTGGAATGCTCGCGGCTGTGGGTTTCCACACTGCGGTCGTCCGGCTGACTCGTCTCCTGACTGTCCTTCCCGCGGCTGTCCCAGTCAGAAGACCTGTGGAGGCGCTGGGCAACCAGGATGGCCTTGGGTGCATCACCCACCTCCTCGCTCTCCACGTGTGACGTGACGTCCTCCTCTGTGGCATCTGGATACTGAATCACAGCACAAACGGGAGAAGAATTCAATAAACAGCCAGAGATGGGAACACTGTAATTTTCTTCTGCTTTCTAACTTTCAGCCCAACGTATTCTCTAAAAATGTCTAAATTTGGCTGAAGCAAAAAAAATAATACTAGCATGTTACATTTTTTCAAACCAAGTCCTTTCATTATGTCATCTCCTCTAGTTCAATAGGTACATCAATTTTGTATGAGAGTAAACCCATGAGGAAGGTCTCATTATCTGTTTTACATAAAGGGAAAATGAATCGAAAGTTAAAAGTAAAGGGACTAGTACATGGCAGGGCTATGTGCTAAATCCAGATCCTTTTTTAATTTAAAAAGGTGAATAGAGGGCTTCCCTGAAGGCGCAGTGGTGAAGAGTCTGCCTGCCAGTGCAGGGGACACGGGTTCGAGCCCTGGGCAGGGAAGATCCCACATGCCGTGGAGCAACTAAGCCCGTGCACCACAACTACTGAGCCTGCGCTCTAGAGCCCGTGAGCCACAACTACTGAGCCCCTGCGCCACAACTACTGAAGCCCACGTGCCTAGAGCCCGTGCTCCGCAACAAGAGAAGCCACTGCAATGAGAAGCCTGCGCACTGCAACAAAGAGTAGCTCCCACTCGCCGCAACTAGAGAAAGCCTATGCGCAGCAACAAAGACCTGACACAGCCAAAAATAAATAAATAAAATAAATAAATTTTAAAAATAAATAAATAAAAAAGCAAATAGAATAAGTGCTTTAAAACCAGGATTTGGAAAAATAGCATTGTGATTGAGAGACAAAATTAGGGAGAAATTATGTGGACTTTAATACTAAAACCACCAAGTGGGAAAAGGTTTTGTATTCAATGATCATAAAGTAATAATACTTGCTGAATGAATGAACAAATGAGCATGCAGACCCTTGTTCCCTAGAACTGGGCTCTACTCATAACCATCTCATGTGTCTTGTTCAAGGATTTACCTGGACTTCAGATCTACGGAACTTCTTAGATTTCGACCTCAGCCCATAAGCCACACTATCACCTCGGCCGTCGTATGTGTCTCCGGTCGGGACAGGTGGAGTGAAAACGGAAGTTGCTGGAACGTCAGTGGGAAAATCAGTGACCACTTCATCAGATTCATCAGAATGGTGAGACTCGTCGGAATGGTCAGCGTCATTGGAGTCATTTGCGTCAGTGTCCTGGCTGTCTCCATCGTCTTCGTCATCCACAGTGTCTGTGTGCTCAGGGCTTTCATTGGACTTACTTGGGAGGGTCTAAAAATCAAGATGGCCGGAAAAATTGGTGTAAGGGTTTTTATTTTCCTTTAGCCTTTACGGTGCCTTAGCCTTTTACTATCTTTATTTAGTTTCAGAATCTTTTTTTTTTTTTTTTACGTCTTTATTGAATTTGTTACAATATTGCTTCTGTTTTATGTTTTGGTGTTTTGGCCATGAGGCACGTGGGACCCCACCTCCCTGACCAGGGATCGAACCCGTACCCCCTGCCTTGGAAGGCGAAGTCTTAACCACCAGGCTGCCAGGGAAGTCCCAGTTTCAGAATCTTTGTATTCACGACAAAGCGCTCAGTGGCTTTTAAGAGCTAAAGTGAGCATCTTCCAATTTCCCTTTTAACACAAGGATAAATGGAATCCTATTCTGAGGCATTTTTCTTGCTTTTTCATAAACATTATTTTCAAGCCAAATGTATGAGTTATAAATTTATATCGATAACATGTTTTTCCTTGTTCATTTTAGACACTATTTAATTTACCAAATTCAATAATGCAGTAAATAGAGATACATAATTGTGAGATTGTTTTTTTCTATGACAATTCTCAGGAGATCAGAGGATCCATGTATCAATGCTTACCCCCAAACCTAAAACTCCTCCCTATTAGCCTGGATAATCAAAAGGCAACTTTGTTATCCATGTGTATAAACTGCAGCTCAATTAACCAGTTAATGTCTATCACACTTCTGATTGCAAATATATTGGGTCATTTATCTCACTTTCCTTATTAGAAATTCTTAGCATCTTCAAATAGAATCTTAAGGAAAACAAATTTAAGTTATCCCTTTGCTTAGCAAATACATTAATAATTCCAATAAAAAGAATAGTTATTAAATAAACCATTATGTTAGCAATGGAAACGTTCCTGGAGTCAAAGTCTTGGCTTTGGTAGGCATTAATTAGATGCTTACCAGATATTAGATGACAGCAACAAAATATCTTAAATAAATTGCAAGAGGCTTAGTATTTCAAACAGCAGACATTAGTAAACATTTCCTGCCACACTAAACTTATTTGAAACCTGGTATTTCTGACATTTAGTAAATACTTGTGTTTTTTGTGAGCAAGTTTTAGACAGGAAATTTTTTTTTTTTTTTTTATGGTTGGCTGAGCTCATGTTAGGAAGGGAGGGTGGGTCTCAAGATGCAGGTTTTGAGGAGAAAGTTCCTAGTTCCTATTGTTCCCTTGGATGGTGGTGGCAGAGTCACTCAGAGAAATGAGACAAATATGAATCGGGCTACCAGGAGCCCATCCCATAATATTTCTCCTATACCCGCACCTCCACTCCACTCAGTAAAGGCTCTACTTCCACCATCCCTGACCTAGAGCCCACCATACTGTTGGCCCAGTATAATCAGGTCTGCAGAAAGTTCAAGGCTTTGGATAGGGAATGTTATGCACCCCTGGAATTTCAGGCCAGTGGATAGACAGGGCATTTACTGGAGAATTTTTTAATGGAATTTTGCCAGAATTGAACCCAGGCAATGCCACTAGGAGAAAGAGTTGCTTCCTTAGTCCCTCCCAGACATGATGGACCTTGGATTCAAAGTGGAACCTCACCTCTTGCTTGTTGTCAGCAGTTTCCTCAGAGGACACAGTATTCTGAAGAAGGAAGGGTACAAATCAGTGTACATCATACTCTCTTAACTTTTTAATTCAAAAGTTAGCCTTTTCCATACAAAGCAGGTCTTATTTTTTTAGCCTCATTGGTGGATGGCTTAAGCGGGAAGACAACATGACAAATCAATTGGTGCCCTAAGTTCACGTTTACCAATAGGCAGGAAAGATCTATTTAACAAGCCCAATTGGCCTGCTTGGTGGCTATTTTTTGTGGTGGTTGTTCTTTAATTGTGAGAATTTTAATATTTAGAATTAATTAAAATTAAAGATACCTGTGGTGCTAGGAAAGTCTGCTTCTGAGATGGGTCAGGCTTTAGCCATGTGGCTATAGCATCTGGGTATTTGTTGTAAAGCTACAAAAAAAGAGTTGCATATTTGTCATTATTAAGAAAAAGAAACAGGGATCTCTAAGTGATAAGCTGAAAAAACAACTATACTTCCCCAGTCTTGATCGATAAGCATAATATGCATTATTCAGTCAACTAGAGCCTTAGCTGTATCTTTCATAATTTATTTTTTCTGGTAGAGTCATTTAACAAACCGTTACATAGCACTTATCGTGAGGCAGGCACACTTTCAAAGTAATTTACAAATGCTAATTCATTTCATCCTGGGATAGGTATCATTATTATTACTCCCATTTTACAGACCAGGAGAAACTCAGTCACAATGAAGTTAAGTGATAGTAAGTAGCAGAGCCAGGGTTCAAATCCAGTGGCTGTCCACATTGATGATACACTGTGCTTTTCTGTTCTATGTTTGTTAGCGGAAATTACTCTCAGATGAAACACAGCTAAAGCAGAGGCGCCCTTAATTTGCGTTGATCTTCCTTGTTTCCTGTCTCTGTGGAACAAGGAGAAACCCTCTAAGGCTGTGCTGTCCAGTATGCCATTCTCTAGCCATGAAACACGTGGCTATTCAAATTTAAGTTAATTTAAAAAAATTTAGTTCCTCGGTTGCACTAGCTATATTTCGAGTGTTCAATAGTCACATGTGTCTAGTGGCTACCTTAGTGGGCAGTGCAGAAATGTAATATCAACACCATTGCATAAAAGTTCTATTGCTTTAAGGTGCCAAAGACATGAATGGAATGGCCTTTCACTTGGCCAAGTCATTTATCTGGAAAATGATAATAATATGCTAGTGCAGAGGAGTGGAAATTGCTCTGAATTAAGTGTCATCTGGTGGGCTGTACAGCCCAGGGCAATCACTTCACATCTCTGTCACGGAGAAAAGTTACCCTGGGGGTTCCAAGAATTCCTTCACAGCCACAAAGGAGGGGAAGAGCAGGAAGGAAACCAGTCGTAGCACTTTGGGTTTCCCCATGGTTGGCTGTAACCAGAGCAGCTTCATATTGGGCTTCTATGACAGTTTTTGCTGAAAGAATGGGTTCCTTGACTAAAAAATGTGAAAACTACTGGTCTAGATGAGTTCAAAGTTTCCCTTTTTTTTTTTTCTTTAAAATATATATATTTATATAAATACTATACAGATAAATGTTGTGATTGATTACATTTAACGTACATATTTATTCTGATGATACCTGTAATACAGGCTTTATCTGCATTTATAAGATAAATTTATAATGTTTAAAAAGTAATATGAAGAACAAATAGATGAGAAAAACAAACTAAAATCTACCCAGTAATCACATCACTCCTAGATAACCGGTGTTCATCTTCAGGGGTGTCTCTTTACAGACTTTCCATTTTTCCTACTAGCTCTAGATTTCTAGGATTCTAGAAGGTTGAGCTCTTCACTTATCTCCTAAATAACATTTAACCACTTATACTGCCGTGGCTTCATGTGCCATATTTTATTCTATTAAAAAGGCACTAATTGTTGCCTCAAAAAGTGTGATCACTATTTTCTCTGGAAATGTTAATTTTTTGGCTTATTGTTGTGATTCAATACTTGTGTTCTTAAATCACTTGGAAAACAGACACACTTACTTATACCCACTTGCACACCCAAACACACGCAGCAATACCTCTCCTAACATCTTCATTAAGCAATCTAACTGCAGTGACCCCAGGCAGCTCTATGTTGGCCTTTATTCTGTTTATCTGGAATTGAACTCTGTGTGCCTTTTTGTCCAAGCTCCTTGGGACAATGCCCGTTTGTTGTTTGGCTGGCACGGTTTCACCCTGTGGAGGGGCAGGTACATCTATGGTGCTGGTCGAATAATTATAATAAAGAATTTGATTTGGTCTTATGTTTGGCTAGAAAAATGTGATCTAAAGTCATCTGATAAGCACAATAGATACAAACAGCATAAACAGACTTTCTTTTTATAATGGGCTTCTTAGCAAATATCTTAGGAGATATTGTGAATATTATGGTTAGGCCAACTCTCCAATATGTGAGGTGAATTTTAAACTTAGCTTGCCACTAAGTAAAGCAAAAGATGGAATTTTTTTACTTCTAGAACAGTATGTTGACTCATGGACACAAAAAGTCACACAACTTCATAGAACTCATTTTACATAAATGATAGGCCTACAGCATCATTTTATTGTATTAAAAAATCTAGTTTGGTTTTAAGAGACTATATTAATTAAAAGCAATTCTGTGCTTGGTACTGGCCTAGAACCATAGCAGGCACTCAATAAATACTTATAAGTTATCTTGTTTGACTATGAAAATAAGTAAAATTGCCATACGTTTGTAGCACATCTTGCAGCAGTTAAAAAAATAATTTAACTATATGATAAACCTAAAAGATGCTCACCTGCTTTTCCTCAGAGCTGCCAGAATCAGTGTGTTTAACCTTGGAAACAGAAAAGGTGAAGAAAGATTACAGTTGTGAATGTGTTCCTAGCACCTTGAAACACACAATTCATTTATTTTGAGGAATTTTCTTTAAGATTCAGCTGTACTCACTGGAAGGGCGGAGGCAATGCCCAAGAGGCAGAAGCAAATCACTGCAATTCTCATTGTAATGAATGTTCCTGCAAAATATTTTGTAAGAAATATTTGATCTTCTCCTAGGTTAAAACAGTGATGCTTTTTTAGGCTACCACATTACAAAATTGTCACAAATAAATATATATTTTCTGTAGAAATACTCTCTACTTCTTAGAGAAAAAATTTCTTCTTAATATTATGATGTTTTGAGTTAGTATTTGTAATGCCACCTCCTCTATTCTCCATCTCTTCCTATTAGGCAAGGAGACAGGAATTTTACAAGTCTATATTTATTCAACTTTAAAATTTAGAGTTTCAGAGATTTATGCTGTTGCTACCTCATGTCACCAGCCATCTAAACCTAAAAACAGATCAACAGTAATTGAGTTCAAATAATAAGCTGGAATGGGAATATTTATTTTTCAGAGAAGAAAAACACAAAGAGAAAGAGAGAAAATAAAACTGTGAAAGAAACTTGCTTTATCCATTTTCCAGCATGCATTTCAAATGTGATTTTCAACTTAAATTATTTAAAAGGTGTTACTTAGGTGAAATGAAGCTGTCTCTAAAGTTAGTAATTTAAGTAAGGTATTCTAGAAATTTGAAACGAAAAAGAAAAACACTAAAAACAGTCAACAGCTTTCCTATTTGTAAGTCTAAATTGTGTCATACAGGTATTTTGGATAAATTTTAACAGCTAAATACAGAGGTGAAAATACTCAGAAAGGTTTTGTTCCTTGAAAACAGGACAAGTCAAATCATTAAATAATCAGCATTATCATTTGTTTACATTAGCACTAAAAATCATTTTCCTTTTAAATGTCTCCACAATCATCTATCCATTTAAAATGATGTAGATAGAATCATTCCAAAGGGGCACAGACATTTCCTTTTCTTTTCTGATGGCAAGAAGTACTTTCAGTTCTTTTGAGGATGGCGTGGAAATATTTTTTTAAGTTTTGTATTCGACTGTCTTTCAAAATAGCCGGCCGCCTTTCCTGCAGGAGATCTGCCCTGGATCTGGCATGCTTATTCCGAAGACTAGGGCCGTTTAAGTCTGATGAACACCTTTTACTGTTCAACTCTTTCCCTTACAGCTTGACCTTCCCCATGAAATGAAACAGTGCCTACATAGGACAGGAAGCAAGTAGCAGACCGCAGCCTTACCTTGGTCTGCGGCGGCGGAGAAGAGCCCGGTCCCAGGCGGTGCTGATCCTGTCTGTGCTCAGTGCTGCACTCTGACCGCCTCCTCTCCCTGCTGCTGACAACCAGGACCTCTCAGAATTTAAAGGCTGCTCCAGACGTTCTCCACCAACGCAGGGGGCGGAGAGATGTGTCATGAGGTTTTTTGCCACTGCTCAACCCACTTGCTCCTACACTTCCCCCTCTGGTTTTGTGGTTACAAAACAAACACATGCACACACACGCACACACACACACACACACACACAGACTACTCTGCAGTTAAAACATTACTTACGCACAATATCATTAACCAGCTTTTTCGTGTATAGGATTGGCTCTCAGCATCCTGGAAGGGTATCGAGGGCGTCCCATAGAAAGGGAAGGAGGGAAATGACTAGTTCTTATCAAGACTCTATAATTTCTGAATTAGAATAAAAATATAATCTAAGTCAGTCTTAAATAAAATGAAATAGAATGGATTTTTGTTTCTTTTGGTTTAAATAACAGATGAAGCCAACCAAATTTGCCTCACAGTTATACTTATTTAAGAGCTACCAGCCTATTGTTCAGATACATACAAAGAATTCAGAAACCCTTCCTCCATTTTCACTTAAGCTCTGTTTTGTGATTTCAAGTGTGTAGCAGCCTGTCATTTAAACAAATGGCATTAGTAACATTAAAATCCAGGTTCACGCTCATTAAATTGGATTTACATTGACCTTTCAAGGACGTGGATTTTTGTCGCCCTGTTTGAATTGTTTGGAAGTGATGGATCTGCTAATTGCTATATAAAACAGAAGAAAGGTAATTTATTCTCAATGCGGCAGAAGTAAAGCAGCTTCTGACCGAGAGCAGGGTTACTGCTTGAAAGTGCTGCTTCAGGAGCCAGAGTGTGGCTTTGAGTTCCACTCTGCCACTGATTAGCTGTGAGACCTTGGGCAAATCACTTAGCCTATCTATACCTGTTTTCATCTGTCAAATGCACAGTTCGTGGACGTTTTGAGAGGTTTAAGTGAATTAGTATGTGTAAAACTAAAAATACTTGGCACATATATGCAAATACCCTGCCTATTTTAACCAGTGTATGTGTGTTAACTATTATTAAGATTTTTAGGAAGAGCAGGTAGTCATGATTTGTAGTACATTTAAATGGAATAGGTTATTGGAATGAGATCAGATGTAAGATTTTTAAACTGTGTACATCGACAGGATAATTCGCACACCTCTGAAGGGCTGGATTAGATTTCTGAATTGTCTTTTTCTAATTTTTCTCCCAGGATATATAAAGTTGGTTACTTAATAAGAAAATTAAAAAGAAAATTCTATATTAAAAAAAAAACTTTGCAGGGTATTCAAAAGGTGTTTGAATGAAAAGAAATTACAGTTGAAGGTTGAATATTGGAACAGAAATTAGGGTTTGCAGAGCTCTGAGTCCACTTTAAATATTTAATATTGTTTTGAAATTACTTAACCTCTTCATCTACCTTTCTCAGTTGTGAAATGGAGATTGCACTATTAATTTATCTCACACCTCCATTGTAAGAATCATGTGTAAAGTGAGATTAAAGTTAAATGTTCCTATTTATTATTGGTTGTATCTAAGGTGTCAACTCCTATTTACCAAGTATTGCTTTTTTAAAAAAATAAGTTTATTTATTTATTTTTGGCTGTGTTGGGTTTTTGTTGCTGTGCATGGGCTTTCTCTAGTTGCGGTGATGGGAGCTACTCTTCCTTGTGGTGCGCGGGCCTCTCACTGCGGTGGCTTCTCTTGTCGTGGAGCACAGGCTTTAGGCATGCGGGCTTCAGAAGTTGCAACACGCAGGCTCAGTAGTTGTGGCTCGTGGGCTCTAGAGCTCAGGCTCAGTAGTTGTGGTGCACGGGCTTAGCTGCTCCGTGGCACGTGGGATCTTCCTGGACCAGGGCTCGAACCCGTGTGCCCTGCATTGGCAGGAGGATTCTTAACCACTGTGCCACCAGGGAAGCCCCCAAGTATTACTTTTAATATAAATACGGGTGAATAATTTTTTGCAGTGTTAACGTAACTAATCCATAGGTTTGTAGACACTTGGTGGGAGGAAATGTATCACTTTTAAATTGTATGTGTTTCTAAGCACACATTTTAATAATTCAGATGGCAGCTATCTCTATAAAATACAAAGCACACGGGTTATAACGTTGCAAAAACAGATTTCTTATTTCTGCTCTTAAAAACTGTTTTTTTCCCTTTAAACACATAACCCACTTCAGTTTGTCAGATTGTCAGTGTAGCGGAGGGAAGTTCACATATTCTAAAAAAAACCCCAAGATTTCCACAGGATTCACTATGGTTTACCCTTTGCCCGCGGGAGTGATTTAATAGGAACTTAGGAAGTTATAGGAATAGATTCAGCTGGCGCCCAGCCAGGTTGAGATGAACCACATGACCTATAGGGCTCTTCCGGTCATAGCGCCAACGTGCCACATGGTGGCAGCGTTTCCGAGAAGGACTCCAGACCACAGTCCGGTTCCGTCAGTGATTCCGGCAGGATGGAACGTTCATGCGTTTAATGACTGAGCCATAAAACAACTGTGAGGGCCTCCATTTCTTGGAACGTCAGGTGAGGAAATATTTCCCAACAATGAGCCGCTACACATTAACAGGGAACACAGAGGCCAAGGGAAGCAAAGCATTCTTTTCTGCTTTGTTGTCTTCAGCAAACCCAGGTGAACGCCATGGGCTCCTTCCCCGTTTCCCACGCTTGCTCAAGAGGTTGCTGATTCCGAGGTTCACTCAGAGTAAAGGCTTGTGAATTCATGGTTAAAGAACGTGTCTGGGATGCTTCAGAGATGACAGGATGAAATGATTTGTGATAGAGGCAGTTCTGTAAAGTATGAGATGGGTAGTGCGTCATTCTGATTTTTGGAGAGGCCCATGCTTCTTGCTTTTCGTCATTAAACATGCTGCTGACATTTTTTTCCGAGTAAGGTTTTCCAGCTGTCAGAATTAATGTGTGAAATGATTTGAATCAGAGAGGCTTGATCTGTAGCATTTCCACATTATTTCCATTCTCGATGAGGTTAATCCTGGGTTGTTAAAATCAAAAGGTCAACATGATCAAATGCCTTCTAAATCTTGTATGTGGAAAGGAAAAAGTTTAGTTGTTAAACTGGAATGAAGAATGGGTTGTGATCATAAAATATAGACACTATAAGAGGATATGTGGAAACACAAAAAACATATTTTTTTCTCGAATTACATGAAAATTCTCATATAATAGGAAAATTTAAGTGTCCAACTGTTTCGGTGGACTTTATTATACTGACTTCTAGTTTATTTGGATATTTCTATTTTACTAAGTATAATAAACTATTTCGACTCTTTCAGCTCTGTAAATAATTATTTTTTCCCTTAAGTCAAGGTTCAGATAAAAGAAGCTGATCTTGGTACCATTGCCAATCTGTCAGAGAAGTTGGGAATTATATCTAATAAGAAGCCTACCACTCATCATTTCATCATATATAGACTAGGGAAGCAGGGAATTATTTATTAGAGGGAGGAAAACAAGGGTTGAAAATAAGAAGGTTTTTTTTTTTTTTTTAAGTTCAGACATGAAAGTAGAACATTTCAGAAATACAAAATAGACGTGCCATAAAACTTTTTATCCCATTGCTCAATAAATTAGTCAACAAAATTTTAAAAATGGTCTTAAAAATGGTCTTACTATCAGAAACATTAACATCACTTAAAACAAAAGAAAAAAGTTTCATTTTAGACCCATAGAACTGTTACAGAGTAAATAATTCTTCAATAAATTGTTAATGATTAACCACTCAACTCTCCATCCATAGCAACTAATTCTGAGCATATGTTCTTGCTTGTCAGTATAATGCATGGGCACTATGCTTGAGTCCATATATCGTATATTGATAGCTATTATTTGCCAGTACTCAAGAATCTAGCAGTATTTCTTTGTTAAATTATCATCACTAACTTTGAGGCCATTCTAACATTCTTTAAATGATAGATTCTTTAAAGTGGACTTAAATTATTAATTTTTTTCTTAAAACAACACCCTTCTTACCCTCCTGGAACCCATTTATTCATGAAGATCAACTAAGAAATTTACAACTTGTGCAGCCAATGGAGTGAAGGGGGCGTGGCTAAACAGTAAATTCAGTGGGATGTGGACAGAGAAGGCACAGGGTGGAGACCCTGTGTCTACACTGGTGTTGAAGGGATGGGTGTTTTGGGATTGGCATCAAACAAGAAGTGTTTCTTCCCATCCAACAGCAATCAAAGCAGCATGGGACTCTACACCTGCAGCAACATGGGCAACAACCCAGGAGCCTGCAGTCAGAGAGGACCCAGAGAGGGGCAGGTGGAAAGCTGAAGAGATGTAGAAATAGAAAGTCTAGCAGCTGCAGACCCTTGTAAGTTCTGGTCACTGGTTGCTGCACTAAACAGCCAGTGACAGGCATTTTGCAGAATGTATTTGAGGGGAGAAGATCATTCTCTGAAATCAGTTTATGAGAATTCTTATTTAAAATCCCATGTTGGAGTAATTTTTGGTAGAGAATTCATTATGAGGTTGACATGAAAAAGTGACCATTTCTGTACAACACAGAAGAAAATCGGAAGAAAGGGGACAAATACTGGACAACAGAGGAACCAGCTACATCAGGTATTTTTCTAGCCACACTTGGCTACGAGTTTTTGTTTGTTTTGCCAATTCCAGTTAAGGAATACCTCACATGAATGTCCCTATTCCATGGCATAACATTTACGTTTTTAAAAAACATTATTTAAAATAATCAGTGACTAAAGTTTGACTTCTTATTTAATGCTCGAATTCCTCAATAGATGTCAGGTCTAAGACATTCTTATCCCTCGTCAGTTTACGCGCCAACAAATATTTATGCAGTTAATGAAAAAATTTAAATCTATAATAAATGTGTATAATTCTTATGTAAGTTGAATAATTTATGATGATTATTTTCTGTTGCTTTCATAAAACCCCCAATTGAACTTATCCTCTGGGTCGTATAAGAAGTTGCTATCAGGCAGAATGGATTAGGCCTGAGAACTTCAGGCGTGATTCCTGCAACCAAAGAAGGCTGGCCAGGTGAATGCTATTTTTTTTTTATAGGACATGAGGTCCTCTGAGATCCAGCATCCTCTGTCTCTCCAGCCTTCTCTGCCACCAGCTCCCCTCCTTGTACACCACGGGACAAGCACACGGAGCCCCCTGGCGCTCCCCGGTGTGCCACGCACTCTCAAGTCCCCGTGCCTCTGTCACAGCACGTGGCCCCCATGTCTAGAATATCCCTCCAGTCCCATTCACACCAGCCTGTGAAATACTTTCACATCTTTCCAGACTTAGTTCACATCAAGCATAAAGGCATCCCCTATCAAGCCTTTTTTGACCTAAATAGAAATAACCACTCCCACCTTTGTACACCTAAGGCACGCTGTGCACGATCTAGCACAGCCCCTATGATACTTCATTGCCCGATCATGCTTGTTTCCTAACGCTAATAAGTCAAGTCCCTCGAGTAGCGCCTGGGTCTTAATTCACGTTCGCATCCACAGTTTCCTACTAGGACTCACTAAATGTCTGGGCAACAAGTGAATGAAGGAGCGCTGCTCTAATAATGCTTAAACCTATGGGGCCTGCAGCTAACACTTGCATTCACTGTCAGCTCCAGGGAGCTGCAGCAACTGCTGGGTTCTCAGAACAATTTATATACACATTTAAAAATGCTATTGCAGGATTTGAAGAGCCAGGGCCTTCTTTCCTGCTCTAAGGGGTTTTGGCCAGGCCCTTTAACTTGTCTGGGTCTCAGGTTTCTTGATAAAGTTAATTGAGATGATTTTTAATGTCAGTTTCAGCTCTAAAGGTCTGCAATTTTATGTTTTTTTGAAATCCATGAGTAATGAAATATTGATATTACAACAGGAAGAGCAAACAGTTTGTAGAAATAGAGATGGCATCAAGATTGTAAGAGAAGTTCAGGTTAAAAACCAGAAAGGGAAGATTTGAACACAAAAAATCTGTAATGTGAAAAGCTGAAGAGTCTTCAACATGCTTTTGAGTAAGCTATCATGTGTGTTTTGCTATATTTTAAATCATGGATAAAAAAATTAATGTACTTTTTATAATAATATTAATAAAAATAGAACCTTTTTTTAAAAAAAAGGAGGGAAATCACTCCCAACGTATGACTCTAGCAAGTCAATCTTTGATGTTCTGAGAATCTTATATTCTTACCTCCCCAAAAATGCATTTTCTAGAAGCATTTTCTCAATATGGGTCACATGAATTTCTTTCAGATTCTGTTACACCAAGAATAGGAGATCAAGGACAAAGTAACTGAAAAGGTTGGCTTGTTTCTTTCCTGGAAAATGCCGCCTGTGGTTTTAGGAGGCAGTTTCGTTGCCAAACAGATCAGGAACATCAGGCTTCTCCATAATCTGGAGGTGTTTTTAGACTTCCCTTTCCCACACTCACTTGTCTTCATCTCCAAGCATCTGTGGATGAGATTGGTTTAAACAACCTATTAATTTCACTTTGTACGTGATGAAATTATTCAAGAATCAAAGTTGGTGACCAATTTCTCTCCTCTTTTCACCCATTTCATGCTTAACAAATTCCTACTGCTTGTTTTTTTCCACAAGAAATACTTCCTTGTAATTTACCTTTTCTATGGTAACAAAGAATAAGCCCAGAACTTCTGCCTTTGCTCATTAAAAGAGCTATTCAAAATAATAACAATAAGAATGGGAATTATATATGTTTTCATGGAACATCTATAATGTACTAGATTTGAAAGTATATATTATGTCTAATATGCTTAACAATCTATGAATTCAGTATTATTATCTTAATTTTTCAGTTAATTATAATAGAAGCCATCTACTTGCAGTCACTTCTATATACAGGATTATGTTCAATCTTTGCAAGCACAGGAAACTCGGCTCAGTATTATGTAACAATCTAAAGGGGGAAAAGAATTTCAAGAACAATAGATATATGTATACATATAACTGAATCACTTTGCTGTACACCTGAAACTAACACAACATTGTTAAATGTACTCCAATATAAAATAAAAATCAAACAAAACAAAACAAACAAACAAACAAAAGAGACTGAATAATCTTGTCTCTAGTAGGTTCAAATCTAATAAAAATGTAAAGCTTTATTTTTCCACATATGCTACCCAGCTAGTGTCATGATATGGTCATGACACAATGTGAGAGAATGTTAATGCATCTCTCCTAATCTCACACTGTTATGAATCACCAATTCAAAATACATGATTGCTGATTGTGGGTTAATACCGTTAGCTTCATACTTAATACATACAATGACCTTAAATATTAGTTGTCTTGATTAGCTAAATTTTGAGGGAATTGCTCACCATATTTTAACAGGTACAGAAAATCTAGACAAAGGCGTATTTCATGGTTAGCTTTATGTCTTACTACATTTGGTACTTATAGTATCTACCATAATGATTGTGGTAGGTACCGCTGGCTGTGCACAGAAGATTCACATTCTTCAGAGTCGTTGCTGGGAAGCAGCTGCCCAGATGAAAGTACATTTCCCAGCCTTTCTTGCACCTGGATGTGGCCATGTGACTAGCTCTTGCCAATGGAATGTGAAATAAAGTGATATGTTTCACATCTAGGCTGAAGTGCCTAAAAACTAAGTGTGTCTCCTCCATAGTCTTCTTCTTCACCATTTGACTGAATGGAGAGGACTCTGAAGCATTTTTGGAGGGCAGAAATTCAAGGAGGAGGTAGCTTGAACTATCTGCTGACTGGGAACCCTGGTATTGGATAGTGTATGAACCAGAAACATGCTTCTATTGCCTTATATCACTGTTACCTGTTATAATAGCAGGTGTTACCTTAATTAATGTAAACTTGTACACATAATAATGTTCAATCCATAGTTTTTGAATGTTAGTATCTGTGTGCCAGATCACTAGACACATGAGACTGGATTTAAATTGTGGTGCCATAACGCACACACACACACACACACACACACACAAATATATATATATGATTTCTGTATTATAATTCCTATCTATATAAATTTCTATTCATTTTTGATTCTCCATTTCTAAAGCACTGAATTAGTCCTTGTGAAATTCTCATATATTAAAATCGGAGTTGATTATTTTATACAATAAGTACATCACTCAATTCTAAAAGGTGACGGTGTGTAGTACCAGTAGATATCTTAAGTGATTAGGATACCAGGTTTCTCTTGATCATCTGTTTTTGTTTTTCCCACTTTTACCAGAAGAGAATTAGTCTTGATACAGGTTTTAGTGGATAGAGTCCAATGTTGGAAACCTGGGAAACTGAGTTCTTTCTTGATTATACTGCAAGCTCCATTAAATGTTGTTACGTTAGTTTGCCTATGAGAAGAGAGAGGCTACAGTTATCTCCAGTAAATAATAAATTGATCTTTCAACTTCTGATTGTTCACACGGCATCATTTGCTTTTATTTCTTAATTAGACCACCTGTCTTTTGGGCACCTTTTGTTTTCTGGCCTTGTGTTCACCAAGGGGCAGACGGGCAAGTAGAGATGAAGTTAAGAGCAATTTACCTAGTTATATTTGAGAACTTGAAGTCGTGTTCTCTGAAGGTTTTGGATGACTTCTGTTCCCTGCTAGGAATGTGTTTACAGATTAATTTTAGTCTTAGTTGCCTTTTACCAGATCAAATATTGTGTAAGTGGTGAATTCTAGGAAACTTGAAGAGTTTTAAAACATTTCACCATGGTTCCCGCTATGGAGATGACCATAATTAGAGGAAACGGCAGGTTAAGTTAGAAACTGTGTATGTTTGGGAGCTGGAGTTTTGCCACTTCCTTGTATAGTTCACTGATATTCCCCAAACCGTAGTGGTCTTTTGGTCTGTGGATCATAGCTTGGCCAGGGGTGAGCCAGAGTTCTTAGTGAGGCAGTGAAACAGGTCGTGTATGGCATCTCAGCAGAGCTGGAACGCCCACTCGTCTCGGTTGGGAGGAAGTGGAGGCTGGGATCAGAAAGGTGGCCTTTTCCCACTTTTAGACAGTGCCAGAGCGTCTCGGGCTGGGGTTTCACTTTACTTTGTTTATGTGGAGTTGGTTCAGACACAAGTGAAATTGTGGTGTCTTAACCTCTAGAAAGATTTCAAACATACATCTTGCTTCATCAAGCTTGGTCACTTAAGAATCCAGCTTATATTTTAGAGATGATGACATTCTGAATTTAGAAAGATGAAAGTGACACACTTTCATTTAAATCTCATAATCTTTGAAAGTTTGGGGAGGTAAATTAATGAAAACATTTAACTTCTTTTTAAGCAGAAGGATAAGAATCATACACACAGGAAGTCTATTTGCCTAAAATATATTTTACCTTCATAGTAGTTTCATAAAATTGGGCAACTCATTTAATTCTTGGGGTCCTGTCTTCTATCCTGAGTGCTAACCATGTGAGCAGGAGAACTAGGACTGGGAAATAAAATCAGTTAAATTTGATTCTACTGTACGAGCTACGTGTGAACCTATGGCTATCTGTGTGTAGCTCTTTCTCTCACACGAAGGACTGGAGTTTTTTATAACAAAAATCCATGAAACATAAAAATACACAATAAATATTTCAACGATCTGGGAAAAGAATGCTACGAAATTAATAAAACTTATAAGTGTTTGAGTAACTTTAGCACAAAAATAGAAAATGTCTAGTTATATGGACTGGACATGGACTTATAAATATTAAATTTAGTTGCCTTGAAGCAACATAATTTTAGTATCAAATGCTTAAAAACACTAATTTCAGTCAATAGAGTTTAAAAATACAGATTGTAGGTACTTGTTTGGCTAATAAAAAAGTATCTTTGAAAAAAAAACAGGTAGTAGGAATCCCAAAAGATAAAGAGGAGACCTCTATTAAAGATAGCATTTCCCAATCTAGTACTATCGTTCTAGTCCTAGAATCTCCCAAGTAGCTGGAAGAGGAATGGTAAGAAGACAGGGCATGGAGAAAAAGAGGGGCAGTTCTTAACTTGTGGTTCTCTTTTAGTTCTAAGACAACTCAGGTTCTAGATGGGCAGAAAATCAGTAAAAATGGCAGCAGTTTTGGTTCAAATAAAAAAAGATATCTTCTGTGGTAAATATATATATACCACGTATATACATTGTGTGTGTGTGTGTGTGTGTATATATATATATATATATATATATATAATGCGATATTACTCAGCCATAAGAAAGAGTGAAATAATGCCATTTGCAGCAACATGGATGGACCTAGAGATTATCATACTAAGTGAGGTATTTGTCAAAGACAAATATCATGTGATGTCACTTATATGTGGAATCTAAAAAATGATACAAATGAACTTATTTACAAAACAGAAACAGATTCACAGACATAGAAAAGAAACGTATGGTTACCAAAGGGGAAGAGGGGGGGGGGATAAATAAGGAATTTGGGATTAACAGATACACATGACTATATAAAAATAGATAAACAACAAGGACCTACTGTATAGCACAGGGAACTATATTCAATATCTTGTAATAACCTATAAAAGAAAAGAATCTGAAAAAGAATATATAACTATAAATATAACTGACTCACTTTGCTGTACACCAGAAACTACACAACATTGTAAATCAACTATACTTGGATAAAAAGATAAAAATAAATAAATAAAGATATCGTCAATGATAGTCAAATCAGTGTATTCAGAAAGCAGCACGGGAATTGTCATGAGCTAGGAGATTTTTTTCTTGGTATCTAAGTTTTTTAATCAGGTGCCAAATTGAAAGACTTCAGCTGTACTCATCCTTTGTTTTACCCTTCTAGATCAGGCGTCAACAAGCTCTTGGGTCAAATCCACTACTTACTTTTGTAAATAACGTCTTACTGGAACATGGCCATGCCCACTTATTTATGCAGTGTCTATGGCTGCTTTAGTGCTACGACAGTAGAGTTGAGTGTCTGGGAAAGAGACCATCTGGTTTGCAAAGCTTAAAATATTTACCATCTGGCCCTTTACAGAAAAGGGCTCACTCCTGTTCCAGATGAAAGCTCTTTCCTTTTTTAATCTATTCTTTAACTCAAGCATGTAAGTCAGTCTCTCACCCTAGTTCCAACACTGTCATTTCTAGCTACATCAAGCCATTTTGTGGTCTGATGAATGGTATTCCATGTGTGGTGTCAGATACAGGGACCTGGCTTTGAACCATGCAGTACAATGCTTTCTAGTTTGTTTTCACTCATCCTGATAATGCCTTGCTTTCAGTCAGCATAGGACACTGAATCAATTGTATTAAGGATGTGTTTAATGATCTTTTGAACTCTTTCTGCTTATGAGCAATAGCTCATTAGACACAATATTGTGAAAGTACTTGGAATTTCTGCCATGTGTAAATAACCCTTCTTACATGTGCTCATCTGACACCTGTCGCTTTTCCTGCCTTTTCCATATAGTCCCTTGTGAGATAATTATGTAATGATACCTGTTGTTCTCATCTTCTGCTAACTCAAAATCTTAGTATCTTTTGTAAATCTTGGAATTTTAGTATGAATAATGATCGTACTACCTTTATTAATGTCTTTTAAACATTTAAAATGCTTTCAGATTGATGATATGAATTGATGCTTGTAATGGTGTTTGCCTCTGGGAAGGGGATCTGATTGGCCAGAGACAAGGATGGGAAGGAGACTTAAATTTTCACAGAAATAACTTTTATAGCTTTTAAATTTTGTATCATGTGTGCATTAGTTACCTATTACTGTGTAGCACTATTACCACAAATTTAGAAACTTAAAGTAACACACATTTATTATCTCAGAGTTTCTGTAGGTCAGGTAACCAGGCGTGGCTTTGCTGGGTCCCTTGTGTCAGAGTCTTCACAAAGCTGTAACTGAAGTGTTGGCCAAGGCTAGGGTCTCATCTGAAGACTGGACTGTGGAATGATCTACTTCCAGGCTTACATGATTGTTGGCAGGATTCAGCTCCTTGAGGACTGTTGGACAGAGAGCCTCAGTTCCTAGTTGTTCATTGGCTGGAAGCCTTTGTTCCTCTCCAACATGACAGCTTGCTTCACCAAAGCATGCAAACTGAGAAGGCAATGGGAGGAGTCTGCTAGTAAAACGCAAGTCAGAATTTTACATCCTACACTTCTGTGGGACATCCAATTACCTCTGCCTTTCTCTGCTTGTTAATACAAGTCGTTAGACCATCCCACACTCAAGGGTAGGGAATTTCTCGAGGGCATGAGTACCAGGAGTTGGGGATCATAGAGAGGCTGTTTTAGAGTCTGCTTGTCACAACTGTGTGTATTATCTATATTTAGTAAAATTAAATAAATAATTTTAGACATTCAAGACTTAAATGAAAATGAAAGTCTCAGTATAATGTGTGAAATATGATTTCATTTTTCTAAATAAAAATGACATGTCCATAAATACATGTATATCTATAAATGCATACAAAATGGTGGGAATGATACAGATCAATGATTAGTGTCTTTGTCTGTTCAAGGTGCTATAACAGAATACCATAGACTGGGTGGCATATAAACAACAAACATTTATTTCTCATAGTTCTGGAGGCTGGGAAGTCCAAGACAAGGCACCTGCACATTAGGTGTCTGGTGAGAGCCCACTTCCTTGTTCACAGATGGCCATCTTTGTGCTGTGTCTTTACATAGCAGAAGGGGCGAGGGAGCTTTCTCAGGTCTCCAGTACCATTCATGAGTGATCCACCCTTATGACCTAAGCACCTCCCAAAGAGCCTATCTCCTAACACCTACATACTGGGGATTAAGTTTCAACATATGAATTTTGAGAGGGCAAAAATATTCATACTATAGCAGTGATTACTTCTGTGGAAGGGAGTGAGAGAGGAATGGGTGTAAAGGAGCTTTCATAGTTTAATCTAGGTCTTTGTTTTCTTCCAGGAAAAAGGAGCTAGGATCATTTTATAAAGTTATAGAGGATAAATGCCTTTCCAATGGCATATATTCACTTAATCGTAGGATCAGGACTCAAAACATAGTTTTCCTAAATGTCACAGTTTTTTTTTTTTTTCCTATTTATTTATTGGATTATTTATTTATTTCTAAACTAAATTGTTTAAAATAAACACTAAACTAAATAAGTTCAGAAAACTTATTAAAATTATTTATGAGAATGATAGATATTAGTTTGTCTGTTGATTCCTGGCTAATCTTATTGGGTGGCCATCTCTACTCAGTATGTCTGGTAATTAAGCCATTTTTAAAACCATGATAAAACAGAAATCTGTATTTAATCCTATGATGGGGTTACCTGATTTAGCAAATGAAAATATAGGAAGTCCAGTTAAATTTGAATTTAGTGTTTTGGGGTCGTTTTTAACATACCTTAAGGTTTTTTAAACTATAAGCTATAATGAATGCTTAAGACTAGAATATTTTTCTGAAAATTGAGAAATTAAAAAAAGTTTTAAAGAGTTCAAACATTGCATTATTTTCTTTGAGTCTTCATCATCTTTTCTACTCTTCTGAAATAGTCACTGAAATCTCTCTGTGGACGTATAAAGAGGTAATGTAATTTTGCAGAATGTGATTTACTGGCATAAGTTAGCCAAATTTGACTTTATGAGTATATTCCAGGAAAACAGAAAAGCAAAACTCAATAAGGAAATAATCTGCAACTAAATTTCAATAAATGTCCCAGAGACAGAGCTTTGTGTCAAGATCCTTTGTACATTGATTTAGTAGATTTTTTTTTTTTTTTTTTTTGCTGTTTTAAACACATTATTCCTTGAAGTTTATCTCGATGATGTAACATAATTGGATGACCGACCAATTACCGCATGAGTTCTAAAGTTCCACTCTTTTAGATTGAATAACAGCTCTCTGGTGGGGAAAAGGTGACTACGCGTAGCCGCAGAAAAGTGGAGGAGAGAACGGGCGTGTGCCCTCCAGGGCCTGATTGCTGTCGGCTCCAGTCTTCTCATCCGCTGGGCTCAGCTCTGGATCAGAGGGAATGGCCCCGTGGGCTGCGTTCCCAAGCCTCCACGCATCCCGCCTTTGGCTCGTTTCAGTCAATAGATGGCGCTGACAGGAGATAGGCAGGCGGGAAGAAGGGAGTAGCCTGGGATTTCTCCTTCTCTCTCTCTGCGTCAGGCAGCATCTCTGACAGTGCCTGTGCCTTCCTCCTGGCCTCAGCCTTCCCCTGGTGGCCCCAGGCCCTGGGCTCTCGTACCATTCCCATTCTCCCCTCTGGTTTTGAGAGGGCAGTGGCCCCTGATGGTGTTGCCTCATGGGGCCTATATGGCATCTCAGATCTTCCATCTTCCATGGTATCGATTCCCTGTGTTAAAATCTTCCTGTTATATGTACTGGTTTCTGGTTTTCTGGATAGACCTTGCTCGATACAGGGAACGTGGAAAGTTTTAGGAGAATATCAGAAAATCAAACATCCATGTTTCTTTCTCCTTGACATCGTCTTCAGGGTGTTTCAAATAAACAAATGAGCAACTGTTCCTTTAGCGCTAACGCTTGCTCTGTTTCAAAGATCAGAGGCTGCTCAGGGTCTTCCAGAGCAGATGATTGCTAAGAATGTTTGGCTAGTAGAGCATGAACCTGCCCTTTCCGTCAAACCAAGTTTTCTGTTATTTTCTCCGGGAACACAGACAATTTCCCTTTTTTTTTTTAGTGGAAGGGAGAGGCTATCATTTCTAGGTCAATAATTCTTAAAATCAGTCTGTGCAGGAAAAGAGAATAAAGCAAGGCAGAATGAAATGGGGAAAAAGTTCAGAGATAAGGGGAGGAAAACAGGAAGACGACATGGGATCAGATAATGTAACTATCCTCTCAGAGAGAAAGGCAATAGCTTTGATTAAAGGGGGATTAAAAAATCTGTTTTCTCAGAAATGTTACTCATAACGCTGTAGTTTGTTAACACATTTCAGATATTTGCATGAAATCGTAAGCCATAGGCATATAGGAAATGATGTTTGCTATAGACATTGTAAATACTAATAATCACCACCTCTCAGTGAACTCTTTGTTCGCCAGCAAAGGAAAGGAAAAATCTGTCATAGTGAAAGCAGTGAGCTTGACAAATAGGCAGCAGTGGCACAAACCTGATGGAGGTGAGGGGCCAGCATATTGCCTTGGTTTGTGTAGGTGTAAAACTCCTTACTCCAGAAAATTTACCTTCCATCTTGTGAGCTAAGGGCCTTATTAGCTGACCTGTTAGGCAAGTCAAACCTAGAAGTAGAATTTATGTAAGTCACAGATGGGCTCACTGCTTTCTGGAATCAAATATGAACACCTTTCTTAAATGTCCCAAGGCGTTATTGCTATACAGTGTACCGTTATCCTCAAGAGCAAGGGTTTTGCCGTTAGGCTGCTTTGGTCACTTCCTAACTGAAGCATCTTGAGAAAGTTAGTTAACCTCTCTGGGCTTCCTTTGTAAAATAGGGACAGAAACAGCACTCCTTCAGAACGCTTTAATGAGGATTAAACATGCGCATACGTATACAACTTAGACCAGCACCTGGAATTCAGTAAACACTCAATAAAAGTTAAATACTATTATCGCTCGGAAATGATACCTGTGATTTTAGAGCTCTGTTAAATTCAACGTATGGAAAATACTCTTTAGATAAATGCATAAAGTTATATACCATATTAAATGTAGGAAATCATGCTGGTTTATAATTTCTATCTTACAAGCCAAAGGAGACGAAAAAAATACTATATTGACAGTTGGGAGATTTGACGAATAGGCAGCAATAGAAAAACATTTAAAACATTGAAAAATGACATTTCTTTCTTCAGAAGCATTCTGCACATACATATTGAAGAGAAAAGTGACTGTATGTTATAGTAGCAGAGAAAGCAGAATAACTGGGGTTGGGGAACTTGCAGCAAAATAAAGTCACCACATTTAGCTGGACAGTATATTGGGAAATAGTAGGTCTGAAACTGTGATTAACATTCAGCTGAGGTTCCCTCTGTTTCTTGAGAATTTTAGCTCACTTAAGTCAAATGACATTTTTTTACAGATGGAAAATTATGACCTGTTTAGGGAAATAGCATATGTCTTAATTGGGCAGCATCACCTTTTCCATGAGAAGTGTAAATGAAACTTTAAAAAAGTGTTTAGATAGAAAACAATTGATAGAACTTTCTCTCTCTTTCTCTCCTTCTCTTCTTCCCTTTCTCCCTCTCTCTTCCTTCCTTGAGATGGGTGTAGGTCCCAATCTTCATATTAACAAATATCAATCCAGCAATAAAGGCTGCCAGCTGTATTTTGAGTGGACATGCATTCCATCACTATCATTGTTGAAACACCAATTTTGTAGCAGGTTCTGACCAAGTCCTGCTGGAGTGACTTTAATGGGGGATCGGGTCCATGTAGGATTTCCCATATGAGAACTCTGGAAATGAAAGACTTAATTGAAAATAGCTAAATGTCACTGTTTGTAAACGCATTCAGGTTTAGGAAAGTGTAAATAACCATGCACGTGCTTTCAGGAAATTTACGATCATAAATCTCCCCTCTAGAACAAAGTTAATACTTGGTGGCTCAAATAAGCTGGTGTTCCCAACACATCTGACTGAAACAAGTTTACAAGCCAGTGTGGGATGGCCCTATGAATCTTCTAGGAAAAGATAGGAAGTATTGGGTTAGCCAAAAATTTCATTCATTTTTTTCCGTAAGATGGCTCTAGTAGCACTTAGTTGTCTTTAACTTCATTCAAAACAATTTTGTTAGATTGCATGTGACAGCTGTCATATCAGTGTGCATTTTAAAAAAAGACATCAAAATTGGTGAATTTTTGTGTAGCCATTTTAATATTGAAGATAGAAGAAAAAAAGCAGCATTTTTGGCATATTATGCTTTATTATTTCAAGAAGGTAAAAACACAACTGAAATGCAAACAAAGATTTGTGCAGTGTATGGAGAAGGTGTTCTGACTGATCGAATGTGTCAAAAGTGTTTTATGAAGTTTCGTGCTGGAGATTTCTTGCTGGACAATGCTCCATGGTCAGGTAGACCAGTTGAAGTTGATAGCGATCAAATTGAGACATTAATTGAGAACGATCAATGTTATACCATGTGGCAGATAGCCAACATACTCAAAATATCCAAATCAAGCGTTGAAAATCATTTGCACCAGCTTGGTTATGTTACTTGCTTTGATGTTTGGGTTCCACATAAGTTAAGTGAAAAAAACCTTCTCGACCATATTTCTGCATGCGATTCTTTACTTAAATGTAACGAAAAATTCCATTTTTAAAACAAATTGTGACAGGTGATAAAAAGTGGATATTGGGGACTTCCCTGGTGGCACAGTGGTTAAGAATCCGCCTGTCAATGCAGGGGACACGGGTTCGAGCCCTGGTCCGGGAAGATCCCACATGCCGTGGAGCAACTAGAGAAAGCCCACTCGCAGCAACGAAGACCCAATGCAGCCAAAAATAAATACATAAATAAATAAATATATTTTTTTTAAAAAGTGGATATTGGACAACAGTGTGGAATGGAAGAGATCGTGGGGCAAGGGAAATGAACCACCACCAACCACCAAAGGCCGGTCTTCATCCAAAGAAGGTGATATTGTGTAGATGGTGGAATTGGAAGGGGAGGGCTCTATTATGAGCTTCCAGAAAACCAAACAATTAATTCCAACAAGTACTGCTCCCAGTTAGACCAACTGAAAGTACCACTCGACGAAAAGCGTCCGGAATTAGTCAGTAGAAAACGCATAATCTTCCATCAGGATACTGCAAGACCGCATGTTTCTTTGATGACCAGGCAAAAACTGTTACAGCTTGGCTGGGAAGTTCTGATTCATCCACCGTATTCACCAGGCATTGCACCTTCGGATTTCCATTGATTTTGGTCTTTACAAAATTCTCTTAATGGAAAAAAGTTCAATTCCCTGGGAGACTGTTAAAAGGCACCTGGAACAGTTCTTTGCTCAAACAGATAAAAAGTTTTGGGAAGATGGAATTATGAAGTTGCCTGAAAAATGGCAGAAGATAGTGGAATGAGAGGGTGAATACGTTGTTCAATAAAGTTCTTGGTGAAAATGAAAAATGTGTCTTTTATTTTTACTTAAAAACCGAAGGCACCTTTTGGCCCACCCAATATATCTGTGATTTTGAGCTCATAAGCGTTGAGCGGTACTTCTTTGCAGTGAACCCATTGATCTACCTACCTGTGGCACTTTAGGTAGCAGGCAGGCCATTTTTTCCCACTTTCTGTTTTATTTTACCAACAACAGCCTCACTTACCTCAACCATCAATGTTTTTTAAAAAATTTTTATCTATTTATTTTAAAACTCTATAGTGCTTTACAATTTTTAAAGTTTCACACACATGATTTCCAATAATCCCATAATAACCCCCTTTTTTGAATCCCTTACCCATTTATTGTTCCTCTCCCCTTCCCTCTCCCCACTGGTAACCACTAGTTTGTTCTCTGTGAGTCTGCTTCGTTTTTGTTTTACTCACTAGTTGGGTGTATTGTTTAGATTCCACATATAAGTGATATCATACAGTGTTTGTCTTTCTCTGCCTTATTTCACTCAGCATAATACCCTTGAAGTCCACCCATGTTGATGCATATGTTTTGACCCCCATCCCTCCTCCTTAGCATTTGGAAACACCTATGGCTTTTGACTAGTTTAATGCTCTCACCTTCTCAAGTGTGCAGTGCTGGCGCAGAAGATTTATTAAAGATGATGGCAGAACAACATTTATAGTCTAGAAATGAGAGCACATGTTTGTAAGTAAGAGCAGTGAGGGTGAACAGTCATTATGTGCCTGGGCTAGAGGGGAGATGGGTCGGGGGGCTCCAAAGCCCAGCTCACTGTCTTTCTCCTGGTTTTATTTGCATAGCCTGTGGAATTGCTACCACACCACTGCTCCTGGACCCCCACCTACTGTGAGACTCTGTGCCATTTTGCAAACACTCAGAAGGATGAAACCTCAGAGCAGCTAAGGTAAATGTGATTAATCACAACTTCTTTTCAATCACTAGTTTGTGAACAGAAGAAAGAAAAATGAACATAGTGAAGGCAGTGAGGTTTGACAAATAGGCAGCAATATCACAATAGAGGAGAGGAAGCTGGACTCAAATGGGACAGCTATTCCCTTCGTCCTGGATGTTCACACTGGTTGCGTGAGACACCTAGACAAGAAGGAATGCCATCTCTCCCACTATGTGAAAGGAACAGCATGTCTCCTGCACAATTTTTCTAGGTCATCCGCAAAGTGGTAATATTTCTCTCCTCTGAATTACCATAGAGCTTTTTTTTTTTGAGAGTTTTATTTTATTTTATTTTTTTACTTATAAACAGCAAACATTTATTTTTCACAGTCCTAGAAGCTGGTTAGTCCAAGATCAAGGCACCGGCAGATTTGGTGTCTGGTGAAGGCCACTTCCTGGATCATAGATGGCAACTTTTCACTATGTCCTCACATACCATAGAGCTTTAAATTTGCTCTTATTATGGTAATTAACATCTCTTCTCCCTCTCAGTTGGATGAGAGTGGGAGAAAAGGGAAAAAATAATACAAAAAATGAATCTAAATAAAAAGATGTGGTAATATCAAATAAGTTATTCTGATGGTGTGGTCAAGAAAAGCCTGTTTGAGGAGATGATATATAAGCTGGGATCTAAAGAATGAGCAGGGATTGGCTATAAAAGCAGAGAAAAGAATGGTCCAGAGAGGCAGAACACCATGCACAATGGCTCCAAGAAAAGAAAAGACCTGGGGTGTGTATGAGGCCAGTATGAGGCTGTAGGCCAGTCTGACTGGAGCTCAGTGAACGTTCATAGCAGAAGAGAGCCTTAGGGAAGGCAAATCCATATCAGGAATAAGTGTCTATTCTAGCAAGGACGAAACACCGCCCCTTCCGTGATGGAGATGCTCCAGTGTGATCAACCAGACACCAGGTAGCTGGCTGGTCCCCCGGGGGGAATGGCACCATAAGGGAGCTCAGTGTTGGTGTCTGCTGAGTGGCTGCGGCCACTCAGGTGGGCCTTGTCGAAGGGCTGCCTGTGCTAATGAGCCCATGCATAACCTCCAGCCCCGCCACCGTGGCCGCTTCGCTCACGAGCCCACTGGGTGACGACAGTGATGGCTGGGGAAAGAGGCTGACTGGTGTCCACAGAACAAGTTATCCTGTCCCATTGATTACTAGAATCCTCCTCTGCTGGCGTCACCCTTAGGTGAGCATTCACGTAGGACACAGACACCTTCATGATCTTTGGCTATTCTGGTAAATCTGTCCACATACCTCTTCTCCGAATTTCTTTGTCCCCAGTTTCCCAATCATGTTTCTTCCAAGTCCCTGATCATCCAACCAAACCATTGGCCATAGCAACATCCCCTGACCCCCCCAAAGAAAGAAAAGAAGAAGACAGCCTGACTACTACATCTAATTTAATTGGTCAAAATGGTTTTTAAAAATCATTTTTTTCTGGAATGTATTGCTTGACTAGACACAGTAGATTTATCCATATTATTTAGCATGCTCTGTCCAATGCAGATAATACAGAAATGATTTCTTAATTACTGGAAAGCCTGAAACATAAAAAGATAATTGTCCATTAAAGATATTTCTACTTAAACTTTGGTTTTGTTCATAAGGTATATGGAAGTTTATGAATGCATTTCCATTTAAAAATATACTTAAAGTTCAAGACAAGATAATCACTTATTTTTGAAAAATGTATCCTTTTGTTATCTCATCATCTTGAGGGAAGTATGATCTTGCCAAGCATCTTTATTACTATGTCTTCTATTTTTTGCCTTTGTGTTTGAAAATCATGGAAAACCAAAGCTAGAGAGTAAAGCAGTAAGTGAGTAATGTACTACCCAAAGTGGTCATGAAATATCTTTTGATTAATTCTGTTAAAGTTTACAGTCATGAAGTGAGAGAAATATTTTATTTTGTATCTTAATTTTATGGGGCAATTAATTTAATTATTTTTCTAGAACAAAAGAAGTGTGATACATAAACATATACTAGTAACTATCAGAAATTCATTCATTCCGTTAACAAAACTGCAGTGAACCGTGCAAAGCCGGGCCTTCAAAGAGTTTGAATTCTAATGTCAAGGCTAACTACTACAAATAAATATACAATATAACATCGTGTAATGATAAATGTATTAAAATAGTGGATTGTGTTCATAGTGTTAATTATCATAATCCTTATCTTCAAATTTGGCTGTCGTTTTAGAAAATCATGGATAGCACACTGTTTTGTAAAGGAATTTGCTCCCTGTTATAAGGTATAATAATTTGGAAAGTAACTTGGAGCTAAGCAAGAAGGTATCAAGCAGTTATTTTTGGTTCTAATTTATGCAGTCTTTTTTTCAAATATGTGAAGTTTGTGAAGAAAGCTCTTGTCTCTTTAACTTCTTGTTTAAGTAGTAAAACAGAAGTCTAGGAAATTCTACTATGACCAAGCGATAATGACAGTTTATTTGTTGGCGAACTTTGTTTTTTTCTGCCCATAAGCATAGCCTTAGGAAGATGAAACCTTCACCACAACATATGTGTACATTTTGCTGACCTGACAAAAATTGTGCAATCCAAATCCCAATCTTACAAGTTAGGAATTACACTGGAAGACCTAACTGAAACTGACAAAGACTACAATTATAACAAGAGCAGTACTTGAGCCCCCCAAAGTCGGTTGTTTAGGATAGTAATTACTAAAGGCAAAACTCAATAATAACAATTTTCTTCTTCTGAAACTGGTCACTAGGGACTTCCCTGGCAGTCCAGTGGTTAAGACTCCATGTTTCCAATGCAGGGGGCACGGGTTCAATCCCTGGTTGGGGGAACTAATATCCCACATGCAGCCTGGCACGGCCAAAAAAAAAAAACCAAAAAACAAAACCTGGTCATTAGGTGGAAAATTCTATTCCTGTTATGTAGAAATCCTTCTTTAGCTGGCTGGAGAAGGAAAGTGTAAAAATAAGTAGTCTGTTCCACAGTACTATGTTCTGCGTGTTAGACAAGACAGTTATCTAATTGTGTGTGCTTTAGAGGTACTGAAACATTTAGAATGTGCAAGAATCTTTTCAGTCCATTTTCATTCTTTTTAGTCCATTTTCATTCTTTTCACTGTCTTTCACATCAATGTACTAGGATATTTATTCTTGGTTATGTACCAGGATATTTATTATCGATTATGTGGCAATCTATCAAGACAAAGATGAGTGTTGAGACGCTAGTCTAATCAGGGCTACTTGCTATTAAATTTAGGAGCAGAGATGCAACACACATCACCTAAACTCCTGTTTTCTGCCAATGTTATAGTAGCACAATGTTGACTATTTACTTCATTGGAACCTTTCAGAAGGAATCTGAGCTCATTCTCAGTGGGTCTATGTAACTGTCTTGGGTTAATATGAGATTCTGTGTAAAGTAATACGCCAGATGGTAACTACCTATTAGACATTTTCCTTTTTTCATATCTACTTAAGATTCACTTTCTAGGCACTCCACAATCCCTCTGGGCCCTTGAGGGTGGAAACCTACCTTCTCACAGGGCATGCATTCAGTACTGTCTGGTTATGCCAGCAACTCCAGGAGCAGCTGTTGGGATGTCATCAAATCTCCGTTGTCTCCTCTTGCTCTGATATCTGGATCTGCTCAGTTTTTAGTTTTTACCTCTCTCTTGATTCTTGAAACTGCAATCCTTTTTCTAAATCACTTTTCTCCATTCTGAACTCTGCCCGCATTCCTTCATTGACCAAAATATCAATAACACAAGGCATATTTGTATTTAGCAGACCACACTGAAGCTTTGAAGTTGTGCAGTGGAATTACATTATTACCGACTACAAGCCAAAAGTTAAAATTTAACATTTTTCTACCATGACCTCCATTGGCCATCCATCCACCATTTCTTACTGGCTGTCTCTCCTTTGGCTTGCTGCCTTCACTTCTGGTCATAGCCACACCCTCCCTCTCCTGTCCTTTCCCTATATTCTATCATATTAGTTTGCTCAGGTTGCAGTAACAAAATACCACAGACTACAGAGCTTATCCAACAGGAATTTATTATCTCTCAGTTCTGGAGTCTGGAAGTCCAAGATCAAGGTGCTGGCAGGTTTGATTTCTCCTGAGGCCTCTCTCCTTGGCTTGCAAATGGCCGTCTTCTCCCTGTGTCCTAGCATGGCCTTTCCTCTGTACATGCATCCCTGGTGTCTCTTCTGTGTCTTAATCTCCTCTTCTTATACGGACAACAGTCAGAACAGATTAATGTCTACCCTAACAGCTTCATTTTAACTTAATTATCTCTTTAAATATCTGTCTTCAAATGCAGTCACATTCTGAGGGTTTAAGGCTTCAACATATAAATTTGGAGGGAGGGGGACACGATTAAGTCCACACTATTTCCCAAATCCTTTCTTTTCTGTTCCATTGGCAGTTTCCAATCCCCAAGTTTCAGTTCCTTTTCTAAAGCAGAGCAACTTTGTTTTCCATTAAAAACCTGTCTGTATGTTTGAAGCAAAATGATATCTACATTCAGACTTCATTTTTTCTAGCTCAGGTGAAAGTTTTAATAGTATAGTTTCTCATCCAATACAAATAGGTTCCATGGCAGGACTCCATCAGTTTTTGTACATATGAGGGACAAACATGATTTATTCTCCTTGTCCCAAAGTTCCCTCGGGACCACTGGATGGGACAGGGTTGGCTGAGACGCTTGGTTTTTCCTTCTTCCAGCTCATATATTTTCTCTTGAATTTATTCACTTACATTATAAAAAGAAGTTGTGAAAATTAACTCAGAGAGAAAAGGAAATACCTTGTCAGCTGCTAATACATAGGTCTCAGGAATTTTTTTAAACAGAAGGTTATCCGTTGCATAACTGTTACCCACCATCCATAAGCCAAAGTAATACCTGAGTCACCATAGCTCCCCATCCCCAGTCTCTCCTGGCAGCTCCTCCTTCAATTCCACTCTTTTAGAGACTTCCTTTTCTTTTCCTTTTAAAAAATATTTATTTACTTATTTGGCTGCATCGGGTCTTAGTTGTGGCACGTGGGATCTTCGTTACCGCATGCGGGATCTTCGTTGCAGCATGCAGGATCTTTAGTTTTGGCATGCGGGATCTAGTTCCCTGACCAGGGACCGAACCCGGGCCCCCTGCACTGGGAGCCTGGAGGCTTAGCCACTGGGCCACCAGCGAAGTGCTGAGACTTCCTTGTCAATTCAAGGGCAGTCTCAGCACTCATCTCTCAAGAAATCTTTGTTGGCCAATTGATCTATATTGTCTTTAATCTTTACAACATTCCTGTAAGGTAGATATTATTAAACATATTATGCAGATGAGAGCTAATAGGTCAAAGTCTCAGTCTTGTGCTATTTAGCGACAGAACCTGAATGTAATCTGTGTCTGCCAGGTCCTACTGTCTCTGCTCTTAACGCTGCACAAGAACAGCAGATTGACAAGAGTCTGGAATACGCAACACTCTTAGCCTTGTCTTCAATATTTGGATACTGTAAGGTCTATCCAAGTTTATGTTCCTCTTGCCCCTTTTTTAAAAATTACAAAGAATATTTGGGGGAATTATCTCTAAAGCATAATCCACTAAGATTATTCTTATTAATTTTGCATTTTACTTTCCCATGCTGGTTGCCATTAGTTTACACATTGGCAATCGTGGCTGTCGCCTCCTGGCTTTGGCAGGGAGAGAAGAGAGTCATGCCAGTCAGGGCCCTACACAGCAGCAGGAGGGGCACAGCAGTGGGAAGCCCTGAAGGGAAAGCGTCCTGGGTCAGTACCAAGGACAGTAAATAAGGAGACACTATTCCAGGAAGCCACAAGCTAGTGAAAGTTTTGGGAAAGAAACGCAACATTCATGAACCAAGAGGTAGTTCAAAAGGTGAATCAAGATGAAAAGCCCAGTAGGAGAGGCGAGAGAATAAAACATAATGGTTAGGGTCCAAAGGAAATAAACAGAGACAGGTTGAAGGGAGGGTTTAAGAACAAAACCTTTGATTGTGCTGATATTGTCCTTTATGCATTTCTAAGCGTGCATCATTAGGGCCCAGTTAAAATGTCACCAGAACTGGAATTTTTGGACCTACCTTTCTATAAGAAATGATTGTGTTATAGGTATCTAAGGTAAATGCTTGGTGAGTGTTATTTGGTTCTTCTGAATTCCTTTTTTCCCCCTAAGTCATCATGGTGGGAAAGAGAGACGCAAACATAATCAGTAGTTAATTTTTATTGAATGCTTAAGTTCTCCTAACAACCCTATGAGAGAAGTATGTTATTATTCCCATTTTACAGATGGGAAAAATGGAGGCACAGAAATGCTAAGTAACTTTCCCGTGGTTGCACAACGGTAAGTGGCATGGCAAGGATTTGAATTGATTACTCTGCAGCTTAAGAGATAAAATAATGACACAGTGTAAACAAATGAGGATTCAATGAATTCTGCTTGGATGAGGATTAGGGAGACCTCTGCCAATGAGATGACGTGTCTCCTGTGGATCATCCCACAACTTGGTACCCATGTAGATGTTACCTCTGATTGTGCTCTCACAGAAATATTACCCTAGGTACTGCTCTCATTACCCAGACACTGAAAGTAATACATGAACAAGGATATGTCCGGATTTTTCTTTTACCAAATAACCCCAAGTCTTAAAGACATTCCCACTCCACAGGGCTGGGATGTTCCATTCAAGTGAGGGTTTGTTTCAGAAATTCTAGGTATCAAGTGCTACCGTGATTCATCGCTTACACTGACATTTTTAAAGAACTAGTAGAGATGGATAACGTGTTAAAATCCACGTGATGATTTTTATACCTCAGGCAGTTTGAATAAGAGGAGAGGGTACTTTCTGAACAAAATGTTTTCCTGGAAGTAGTTCTTCTTGGACGTATTATCCTAAAGGTAAGAGTAGACTGGGGAATGAAGCTGTGTGGATGAGGACATGTAGGACGCGTCCCGTTCTAAATGTAAGTGATAAGCTGTGTGGAAAGCCTTGGCTGGATGTTGAGCAGGGTGGTGACATGCTCAGACTCGCATTTTAAATTCTCCTTTAGTGTAACAGTTATTAATTTTTGAAGATTTAAAAATATTCAGCAGTAATTAGCATATAGGCTTCAAACTCTCCATATAATAGAAATATACTAAATAATCACCCCCTTCTGAGGAGAAAAGCTAGCTTAAAAACAGTCCCAATACTTGAGTAATTATACTTTGCTCTGTGGGTGATATGGATGATAGAGTGTGACTGTATTTGAAGAGGTAACTAAGTTAAAATGAGGGCATTTGAGTAGACCCCTAATCCAGTATGACTGGAGTGTTTATAAGAAGGGGTGATTAGGACATGGACACGGATAGAGGGAAGACCCTGTGAGGACACAGAGAGAAGGCGGCCATCTCCAAGCTAAGAAGAGAGGCCTCAGAAGCAATCAACTCTGCTGAAACCTTGACCTTGGACTTCTGTTCTCCAGAACTGTGAAACAATAAGCTTCTCTTGTTTAAACCAGGGCTCCCCAAGCCTGGGCCGGAACCGGGCCGCGCAGCAGGAGGTGAGCTGCGGGCGAGCGAGTGAGGCTTCACCTGCCGCTTCCCATGGCTCGCATCACCACCTGAGCCATCCTCCCCCCGCCCCCCGCGCCCGTGGAAATATTGTCTTCCATGAAACCTGTCCCTGGTGCCAGAAAGGCTGGGGACCGCTGGTTTAAGCCACCCAGTCTGTGGGTGGCTAACGAATACATATCTCAGCAACAATAACCATGAGGAAGGAACCATTATTATCTCCATTTTACAGATGAAGAAACAGAGGCACAGGGACGTTGAATATTTGCACAAGGCCAACAGGCAGATGGGAAACTTGGATTTGAATCTACATAGTTGTCTCCGGAGTCTGAGCTCTTCTCCATTCTTTTACTCCCTCTCTGATGGGACATTCTCCGTCTTTGGGCAGGGCTTGTTTTCTAACAGCTGTTATTCCTGGAGCTTGACTGGGGGGTTGAACTGCCTTTTTGATTAGGACACTCCTTCGTGTCTATGACTCTAGCTCTTTTCTTTATGGCAGGTTAACTTCTCCAGAGAGGAGTCCTTTACTCGCCTACATGGTAGATATATTTCTGGCTCCCAGCATTTGAAATCAGGGCCAGGGAAGGGGAGAAGGCCATGAAGTCCTACAATTCTCTATGCAGACTTCACTTAATCTCATTTTCAGCCCCAAGTCTCTCCATACTCTTTCTAGCCAACGTTTCCAAACCTGAAGCCTTTCTGATTGAACGCCTCCAGGGGATGTACCTTTGGTCAACGCAGTGCAACGTGGATGGAGGGGATAAGGAGGGCTGCTTGCCCTGACCAACAAAGTGGAGGAAACTACCTGGTCCTCCCAATACAGACTTTCAGCTGGTCTTCTGGTGTCAGCCTCACACATTAGTCCCACCATCAATAACTAATGCTTCAGCTCCTGGGCCCCTCTCATCTTCGTCAGGAGTGTCACACTTCCTCCTGGGGAATGCCACTCCTGCATCAGCCGTCCCGGTTACCACCACTCCTTCTACTGCCCTTCTTCCAGTGTGTTGGCATCTTTGGTCCACCGTTGTTTCCTCTTCTATTTTCTCTCTCTGAATTTACAAGCTTTGGTTTTTTTACGGCCATGGTAGTGAGTTTGAGAAGAGAAAGGGGATGTCTTTGATCTATTTTACTAGATTTTCTGACACTACCTGTTCCATGACGTTGTTCGAGTACTGGGTTTGGTTTCACTTGCACTTGCTTCAGCTTTCGGCTTGATTAAAGCAGTTCTAGTAGATGGGAGGCACATACAGGTGGACATCTTTTTATTTAGTTCAGACTTGCTTAGCCAGTGTGGAACTAGGATGGATCATATGTGTCTGTTGTTAGAACCACACAGATGGGATTCTGAAGAAAGAAACAGCTCTTTCTCAAAAGAATGCTGTTCTGGCTCAAGTAGATGGCCTATACAGAGCAGCTTTACCCAACCCATAACATTATTTGACTTCCTTTTAGTAAAGTCTTTTCTAATAAAACAAACAATCCAACCGATCAACCAACAGACTTTTCAGGTGGGTGGCAGACAGGTAGGAAAAAGCACTCCCACCGTACTGTCTCTTCCCCCCACCACACAGACACACTGTTGAGTTTGATTACACTTCTCATTTATGACAGGAATCAGAAATTATGAGAGTGGTGTGCCTGGAGATGGGGAATGAGAGCGAGTAAGTTAGCTTTTCTTGGTGCAGGAACTGTGGGTCTATTCAGTCCCTTTTGGGGGGATGAGGGCTCATCAGTGACACCAAAGCAGGATACGGTCGCCCTGAAACTAGAAACCGAAATTTTGCTCTTTGCATTTTTTAAATAAAATATTTATTTATTTATTTAGTTGTGGCAGGCGGGCTCCTTAGTTGCGGCATGTGAACTCTTAGCTGCGGCATGCATGTGGGATCTAGTTCCCTGACCAGGGATCGAACCTGGGTTCCCTGCATTGGGAGCACGGGGTCTTATCCACTGCGCCACCAGGGAAATCCCTGCATTATTATTTTTTTAATTTCAGAGGATTACATCATCGATTCAGAAGTAAAGTCTGTGTGTTTTCATTTGAATCATAAAATACTAATGTGGGGTTATTGAGGGTCTTACATCAAACTTGAATCAACTTTGCCATTTGTGGGGAGAAAACAACACCCCCCTAAAAACTAATCGACTACCAGTATTACCACGGAAGTCTTATTCCTTTGCAAAGGAACCGTCCAAAAACCTGGAACATACTGCACTTGCCAACAAGAGAGCTACAGAGGATAAACACTGAAAAGAAGGATGTATCCTTTATCCCTCTACTGAAGGTACATTTTGTATTGTTAGCACCAATGTAAACTTTGAGGATCTCATTTCTTGATCAGCAAGCTAAGGGTGAGGCATCTGGTGCTGATTCTAATGTTTCCTAATTTAAGGTTCATTTAGGACAATATTTAATTAGAGCACTCATAGAAGAGCTCTCACTGGTCACATTTTATCTCCGTTTACTCAGTTGCCTTATTGGTAGTAGATTCGAAAGCTCCTCTACCAATGCTTCCCATTGTGCTGTTTTTAGTGGTACTTTTTCATTTGCAACATTTAAGGGCGTATACAGTTTCTCAAATTTTGGCTGAAGGAAAGAAAGAAAACTTTAAAACACTGACTATGGATCCTGGGAGAAATCACCTTCTTAGACTTGCTTATTGCAGCTCTAAGGCCGTGGTGTCCCAGGAAACGTGGACTATTGACTCCTTGCAAAAGCTGTAAATGTACGTCTTACCAAGCAAACTCCTCCTAGAGGTATCCAGGACTGGACCTTTAGCTTTTCTGGAAAACATCCTAGAGAACACCATTTCCAGGTGTTTCGAACACTCATGATCTATAGAAGACACCAGAGTATAATATTCTAATAGTTAAATTAAAAAATTTTGATGCTCATAGACTCAGAAAGTGGTGAGCTCCTGCTACACCATATGTGAGGTCATGTTGATGAAAAAACATTTATCTGTTATTTTGATGAATGATGTATCCAGATCCTGTTACATCATTATTAGGCCACAAGTAGAAAAGTGAGAACAAATGGGATTAAATTATAAAAGTGTGTTTACAGAAGCTTTTAGGGGGCATTTTGAGTCTTCTTTTTTCCCATTAAATCTCTGAGCATCCCAGCACGTATAATGTAATGACATTGATGCCGATTTTTATTTATTTTTTTCTTTGTGGAAGGCCATGGTTCTTGAATTGTTTACGGCCATGATTTAAATGTTCTTGGAGTCCCGTGAGTATCTTGCAGTAGAATTAAAAAAATACTTCATATAGAATTATTTTGGGGGTGATTCTGCAGTTTTTTGTATGCTTAAGTATTCATTTTTCCGGAACAAGAAAAATTCTTTAGTGATTTGCATAATTTCAAACCCTAAGAAGAGAGTGTGAACAGGCGTGTAGATTTCAAGTGTAACATCTATTGAGTTAAATAAGGTGCCATTTGTTTTGATAACTAGAGAGGAACCGTTGACTTTGTCAAAAAAATATAATGCTTGGGTGTTTTTAAAATTCAGTAAAACACAGTTTCCAACTTCGGGCTGAAAAAAATTCTCTTACTAGTTTTTTAGCCATTATGCAACTGGGAAGAGGCAAGCAGAGAATGCTTTCTTTGTGCTGGAGCTAGAAAAATGTAGAAAGCTGCATACCTTGGGCAAATTACTTCTCAAAGTGTGTGGAGAAGTCTGCCTTTAATTAAGACCTGATGGAGTGAGCTGCACTATTTTTATAGCAAGGGTGATTTAAAAAATATTCCTTGTGAAAATATTATACGAAATATTTTAGTTTTAGTTCTTGTTAAAATAAGATTTTATTGACTTTCTGTCCGAGGGATGTGAGGAGCAGGGCAACTTCTCCTCTGAATACAGTCTTCCAATAGTAGTGCCTCTTAAACAGTGTCTAAAAAGTGGTATGTTGACATGACTGTTAAGACTATTATGAAAAGACATAAGGCATCAACGTGCTTTATAAATACAGACTCCAGAGCAAAATACCTTTAAGACTCTTACCGATTAAGTACAATCTGTCTCAGCTGCAGGTTGACGGAATAATGGGACATCCAAATCCAATCATTTTTCATGGACCTTTTTTTTTCATGTCTCTTGGGATTACCCAAGACGTGGCCTCTGGTTTAGGTCCGTCACAGTCACCACAGAGGTGCTACTGGTCTGAACTCTTATCATCATTCTCAGATGGGAAACTCCACTGGCTCCCCTGTGCCGAACTTGGCCATCAGCACCTTCACCGCATGACATGACGGTGATGAGTGACTTAGTTCCAGATCCATGCTACCACTCCATTCAGAGGTCTGGCAATCTCCAAGGGTGCTGCCCTGGATAGAATACAGAATTCTGCTTCTTATGGAAACCACCACTTAACCATCCTTTTAAACTTGAGGAATCCAGCTGTCTCCTGGAGTGAGATCAGACCTCCCTTTGACTTCAAAGCCCAAGGTCCCCACCAACCACTAATTGGGCAATTTACTTTCTTCCTTCTCTACGCTTGAACTCCACAATGTATTAACACCTCCCGGGGCAAGAGATCCCAGCATTCATAAAAGAGAGGCCAGGTATTATTTCTCTTTGAGGAAATAACCTTTTCATTCTTTTGCTAGTGAGTCCATTTAGCAGTGGGGGAAATTCATTAAGATTTTGTTTTATATTTTACCATTTATCTATGGCTGTAGATTATCACAGATGTAATAAAACGGTAATACAATTGCAGTTGCAGTTCTGAACAAGGTATCTTCACTGGAGCAGGAAATAAACATAGCCCCCTGCCTGGTGTATAGCTATTGACCTAGTACATGCTTTTTTGGCATTTTTATCAGCTAAATTCACAAGGTGTAGTTTGCTTTCTAGTAGCAGGGATAGCAGAATACTGACTTGCCTAAGGGCCATCTAATCTATGTCAACCCACTTCCTTCCTCTTATAATGTGGTTCAGGGGGAACTTGATCACCTTGATACTTTATAGCACATTATGCTAGTGCACTAGGTTGATGAAATTATGCTTATTGGACCTAGTGAGCAGGAAATACCAAGCACCTACATGCCTTCATAAGACAGACATGTGTCAGGGGGAGAGTGAAAAGCCCTGCTGATTTCAAGGACCTGTCACATAGGCGGAGTTTCTAGATATCCAGTCATCTTGGATGCATTGGGACATACCTTCTAAATTGAGATATAAGTTTCTGTGCTTTGCTTGGCCCACTGCAAAGAACAAGCACAACATTTTGTGAACCTCTCTGGAACTGGGAGACTGCATATACCACATAAGGAGATGCTAGTCTTCACATTTGTTGGAAAACCTGTAATGCTGCCAGTTATGAGCAGAGCTTGGAGTAAGAAAAGCAAGGAAGGTTCTTCGGCAAGTCTGTGCTGTTCACACTTGTGACCTGTTAGACCTGACGGTGTTAAGCATTTGTTTTGGACAGAGATGTATAGAGCTTCTTTCAAGCTCACAGGTGCAGACCCTTAGGTGTTTGGAAAACTTGACCTCTTCTGACAACTATTCTCCACTTGAAAAACATCTTTTAACTTGCTACTGGGCATGGTAAAGACTGAACACCTGATCTTTGAATATAAGTGAATATGTGACCCCAAATGCCTATTATGAACTGGGTGTTATCTAAACTGTTGTACCGTAAATGTAGACATGTGTGGACCATTCCAATAAAAAATGAAAATGGTCTATGTGAGACAGGGCCAAAGAAAGTCAGAAGGCACAAATAAATGGCACGAATAAATGGCATGAATGAATGGCTTAGACCCCCGTGGTTGCTGCACTTAACTGCTTTCCTGCCATTCCCTCAGACTATACCTACCATCTAATGGGAGAATTCTTTATGACCAGCCGAAAGGAGAAGAAAAAGGATGAGCTTGGTTTGTGAATGGATAGTGTGTGGGCATCAAACAGAAATGGATAGTTGCCACATACAGCCTCACTTAGGGGTGGCACTGAAAGACAGCGAGGAAAGAAAATATTCTCAGTGGGCAGACCTTTGGGCAGTCCTCTGGTTGTCCACTTAATATGGAAGGTGAGATAGGCTGCAGTATGGATTTACATAAACTGGATAGACCAGCGGTTAAGGCTTTGGAAAGAAAAATATAGGAAAACTAGTGATAAGGTCTCAGGGAGAGGTATGTGGATGGGCCTTTCAGCATAGCAAAGGTGGGAGAATATTTGTGTTCCATGTAAATGTCCGTTCAACGGTATCCTGGTGGTGAATGTGTGCTTTTGATAATTAAGTGGATAAGACGATCTCTCCTAGGGATGTCAGTCAGCCTCTTTCCCTAACCTTTCATATGATTGGTCAATGGAAGTATATGAAGTAGGTATGGTGGCAGGAATGGAGGCTGTGGGTGGGCTCACCAACAGGGGTACCCTCACATCAAGACCGATTCATTTGACACCAAGAATGTGTCCAATCTGCCTGTAGCAAAGGCCATTGCTGGGCTCTCAACATGATACTATTCATGGTGTTCATGTCATTCTCCTGGAATTGTGGGATGGCATCTGAAGGCTCACTTTTGGCACCATCAGGAGTAAAATCCTGTAAGGACAGGATGCTGTGTACAAGATTCCGTGTACACCTTCAACCAAGGCCAAAATGAGGTACCATCTTCCATGTATCCATGTATCCAGGAGCTGGAAGTGAGAATGGACTTTCCAATTATTATACCTAATATATAATTTGGGGAATTTTTTCTTCCCATCCCTGCAAGCTTGGTCTCAATGGGTTTGTAGTGCTGGAGGGAGAAACGCGTCCATTAAGGAATTCAATAATAGTTCCATTGAATTAGAAATGAGCCTGCCCGCTGGTCATTTTAGGCTACTGAAGCAATAGACAGAGAAGAGGTTATTGTACTATTTGGGGTGATGATCCTATTTATCAAGGGGAAATTGAGTTACTGCTATACAGTGCAGGGTGAGGAGAACTATTTCTGGAACCCAAGTGGGACTCTTAGCTACTTAGGACTCTATTACCCCGTGGCCCTTGGCAATAGAAAACTGTGGCAACACAATAAAGACAGGACCACCAAAGGACCCAGCTCCCATAGGACTAAAGTTTTGACTCAAGTGATCAGGTTAAGAACCCGTTCAAGCAACGTGCTTTAAGAAAATAAGGAAAACATGGAATGGGGATTTTGGAAGAAAGTCACTATGTTAAAAATTTAGGCTTAGCGACCAGTTACAGAAGCAGAGATTGTAACACCTTTGCCTTGTAATAATTGTTTCTTTCCCCCATGTTCCCTCCCACTCCTTTTATGAAGGGCACTGTTTGTGGTTACCATTTTAGGTTGCAAGTGGTGATGTGAGTGAATTGACCTGGAAGGGATGGTAGCTGACCGGGGACACAAGCTTTTCACTTAGGCAAAGGACAGGAGTGGTTGCTGAGGGGCAAGAGGAGTGGAGAGTGCTGGGCACTTTCTGCTGCGTCTCCATCCTTACTCCTCATTCTCTGTGTGGATCTTCATCAATGGGCTTCTTTGCTTTGGACTCCTGAGTGGGTTGGGCCAGTGGGATGCGGGGTAGCGTGACGTGCTGGCTTCTCCCCTTTGTGATGCTGCAGATTGTCTGTATCCCTTTCCTGAAGGTTAAGGCTCTTTTCAGCTGACGTTCTCCATGTAACTACCTTCTCTGGGTTTGGATAGCCAGTCCTCTGAGGCTTTGGGCTCCCTTGTTAACAGCCCACAGGTACTGAACTGTTTCTGGTGTGTTCCTTAAAAACTACTCCTGGCAAATGGTCTCTTTTAAAAATTCTCCTCAGATTACCCAGTCTCAGTATGTCCTGTCGGAACCCTGACTGATTCATGCACAATACTTCATTTAATCTTTATAACCGCTCTATGACATAGATTGAATAGATCTTGTCACTTCCGTCTTTGGAACATTCCAGTGGCTTTTCACTGTACTTGAAAAAATAGCACGGCTTATAAAGCCAACCTTGATCTGGTTTCTGCCTCCTTTTCCAAGCTGATCTCGTATCACTCTCCCTCACCCCTACTGCACTGTCCACTTTAAGACCCTTCACCGCTCTTTCTCCTGAGAGCCTCATCCCAAATATCCGCCTGCCTGTAATTCAAATTTCAGTTTAAATGTCATCGCCTCAGAGGGTCTTTCCTTAACCATTCAATCAAAAGTAGTGGTCCAGATATTATCACATCATCCTATGTTAACTCTTCTTATAGAATTTATCACTCACTGATATTTTCTTATTTATTTTTATACTTATAAAATCTCTCGCTCTCCCTCTCACTCTTTTCTAGAATGTAGATTTCCTGAGAAGTGGCTTTTAACGTTTGTGGATGTTGAATAACAAAGCAGGGATTAACTCTGTTCTATTGATAATGTAACAGAAGTTCAGAGGTTTAAAATTCCTCAAGGATTCACAATTATTACTGGAAGAATCAGCACCTGTGACTTCTGATATCCATATGCCAGGGTCCATTACCCATCTGATTGACTGAACACGAAAATGCCGTGGATTACTCAGCCATATAAAAAGAACAAAATAATGCCATTTGCAACAACACAGATGCAACTAGAGATGATCATACTAAGTGAAGTAAGTTAGAAAGGGAAAGACAGATACCACATGATATCACTTCTATGTGGAATCTAAAATAAGACACAAATGAACCTATCTATGAAACAGAAACAAAATCTTGGACATAGAGAACAGACTGGTGGTTGCTGAGGAGGAGGGGACTGTTGCGGGAGGGATGGAGTGGGATGCTGGGGTCAGCAGATGTAAGCTTTGATATATAGAATGGAGAAACAACAGGGTCCTACTGTAGAGCACAGGGAACTATATTCAGTATCTTATGATAAACCATAAGGGAAAAGAACATAAAAATAAAGAATGTATATATATATATATATATATATATATATATATTTAACTGAATCACTTTACTGTACAGCAGAAATTAACACAACATTGTAAATCAACTATACTTCAATAGAAAAAAATATTGATTAAAACAAATGCCGTGGAAGAGAGAATGCCATGAGAGAGGGTGTAGTGGGTACACCATCAACTAATGTCTGATCCAAAACTCCTGGAAAAAATAATTCTGGGTCTCTTATCTTCTTAGCCCATTTTGGGTTTGGAAATGAATTGTTTTACTGGATATTAAATTACCATTTCTCCCCAGAAACAATTCAGTAAGATGTTAGAAGTGTTCCATGATTTAGTGGCCAAAATAACTTTGTTAAATACTGAATTAAGCACATCTCTTTACTGTAGGAATTCCCAGAGCCTTTAATATGTACATTGTGAATTTCCAGGAGGCAGATGTACAGCTACCTAAACTGATTAGCATAGAAAATACTTTTATGAGAATCCTGTTAGCATCTCATAGAACATGCATTTCCTGGAACACAGTGGGTAAACACGGAATTAAATCTTTAGTGATAGACATCGCGTTGGCAGAACAGTTTCATTGCAAAGATAAGTATTAAAAAAATATTTTGTGTTTAGAGAAGGGAAAGTGAGTACGTTTGTATTGGCATCTTCTAAATTTTGTTCATATGTGTGGTTTATTCAGTTTTGTGAAAGTCTTTTTTTTTTTTTTCCAAGTATGTGTCTGCCAAATTTTTATTTCTCTGGTCAAACCACAGATTATTTCTGACAGCCTGACTATTCTGGTAGAAGTGTTGAAACATTCGTAAGTCTATTACGGATGTCTTCTGCCTAGACCCAGACAACTTCTAAGGGAGCCTGACGGTCAGTTGTCTACCTCCAGTTCAGTCTGCACAGTTGTAGTTTGTAGTCTGTTCTGTAATATGAGTTACGTCTCTAAGAAGACTCCAGGGGTTAAAAAAATTGAATAATGCAGATGTTTCAATGAGAAAAAGGGACTTGGGACTAGAATGTGTAAGGATAGCAAGAATAAAGTTATTTTTTTCCCACAGGAATTTTAATAATAAAGTGTTTTCCAAACTATCAGACTTTATTATTGCATGCTAAATAAGTTGGCTTATCAAAACAGACAGAAACAGAAACCAGACTTAGAAGCATATTCTTTACCTTTTCATTGATCTAAGTTAAGAAGCAGCCTCTCAGTTTCCTCTGTTACCTCTAGCTTTGCCTTGCTCTTATAATTGTGTTTGCAGCACAGTTTAAAATTACTACAAACTTTAAATAAAAGAATTTAAAAATGCATGAATAAAGAACAGGTGTGGAACTGAATAGCACGTCACTTGTGTGGTTCTTTGTATCTGAACCCAGTTGCCATCCAGAGGTCCACGTCGTCTTCAGTATTTAAGAAAGACTACCCCGAGGGTGTCCAAAGCTCTCCCCAAGATTTCTGCGAATTCTCAGGGCCTCTTCCGTTTCCTGGGCTCCTGTGTTCTCAAGCTCTTGAGAAGTAAAATATTGCCTGCTGTATCAGTAAACAAAGGATGTCACAGTCATCAGCGATTGCAGCCACCTCCGACAGTGAGCTGGTGAGCCCTGAGGGAACTCAGGAAGGAAACAAAGAATACCTGCCATCTAGCAGCCATCAGACTGCAGCCACGCCCCAAGGTGAGCCCTGAGCAAACTCAGGATTTAAAAACCTGGGATACTGGCCCCAGAGAGCTGAGGCGCGTATCAAAGGAATGACTTCGCTGGGCCCGGATTCTCGCATCTTGCAGAAAAGCGCTAAATTCCTTAACTTGAGATACCTAGTTGTCTTTCGTTAACAGTAATCTTTTGTTTCTACTACCCGCCCTTTGTTGCAAAACTCCTATATATCCTAGCTCCCCCCTCGCCTCCTCGGAGCAATTTTCTCAGGGTTACTTGAGATGTTGCCTCCCAGGCTCGCTGTCCTCAGTACGTCCGCTGAAGAAAGCAGAACTCTCAACTTTTAGGTTGTCAATTTTCTTTGAGTCGACGCTCCGCACCATAACGACCCAGATGTGATATTTAATCCTTTTGCCAATTTAGACTTCTTTCCTTCTTACACAACCACAACATTCAGTGGGTATAGTAGACGCCACTACCAAAATGGAGGAGAAAGGGATCACATAAAGTTCCAGATAACAAACCACTTAAATTTGCATATGAGATACTTCTCTCTCTCTTTCTCCCTCCCTCTCTCTCTCTCTCCCTCTGGAGTGGCCAGAGGGACACTGTACATAGTGGGTTTGTGTCACAGACGAAGAACTCCAAGCTTAGGAAACACCAAAATATTATAATAAGCTTTAAGCAGACCTGCCAGCCGCAAACCTGGACGGAGACATTATCGTTACTATAGTGGCCAGAAAGCAAACCCGAGCTCCACTCTGGAGGGAGACACTATCTCAATCTTCCAAATCTGTTCACTCTAAAACCATCCTTGAAAAATAGTCTAGAACCAAAAGACAGTTCCTACCTCTGCTCACAAGACATTCAGAAACACCTACGGAGAATTCTTTCCCAACAGCTCTGTCTCAAGTACCTTTTGATACGTAAATTCTCCTTCTATCTATTTTGCCTCTGTCTCCTCCGCCCTCACAGCTTCTTTGTGGGAGAAACTGGTGCAGTAGAACAGTAACAACCTGGAATTTGCCAGCTGAATCTGTGGTGTCTTTTAACCGTTCTCCTCCTATGTTTCCTATAAATTGATATAATCTTGATCAGATTCCGGTTTCACCTTTCACAGGAACACTGTGTAGGTGGTGGTGTCTGAAGAGCCACCACGCTGGCATGTGTCCTTTCTGTGATGTTAGACGCCATCGAAGATCATTTATTCTTTAGGGGTTACAAAATGGTGATATTGTAATTCTTTAACACTTCCTTCGTTGATTAGCTGCAACACTTCCATAAAAACTTTCATAAACTCTTTGGTGACTTTGACATACAGTTCACATAGAAAAGGGAGGTTAAATGCTTGATTCTTTCCCTTTATTTAATAGCTTTCAAAATGATCAGTTGGTGCCCTCACGCCCTGCTTAGATAACCAGTGAGTATCATTATAAACTCATGAAATTAAACATACTTGCAATTGCTGTTATTAGCCACGTTATTATTGTTTCCAAGAGTTTTTTTGGTAAAAGGTGAATCTAAGATGCAAATGGAAATGGTAAGACACAGAATATACACTCATGAGCAAAAATGAGGTGAAAGGATTTGCTTTATTAGACAGCAAGACGTATTGCTAAGTGACAAAAATTAAGTATGTTATTGGTGCAAGAATTGACAAGTAGACCAAGAGGATGATTACCGAGTCCCCAAATAGATGGGAATATAAATTGGTACAATCACTTTGGGAAAAAGTTCGGCATTATCTGCCACAATTGAAGATAAGCATACTTATGACAAGGGTGACCAAATAATTTTTTCTCAAAACAGTGCACATGGGTTCTATTTTATTCCTCAACCTCATCAGCCTTTGTTGGTGAACATCTTTTCATATGCTTGCTGGTCACTTGTATGTCTTCTTTGGAGAAATATCTATTCAAGTCCTTTGCACATTTTAAAATCAGGTTATGTAGTTTTGTTGTTGTTGAGATATCCCTTATCAGATAAATGGTTTTCAAATATTTTCTCCCATTCTGTAGGTTGCCTTTTCACTCTGTTGACTGTTTCCTTTTCTGTGAAGAAGCTTTTTAGTTTGATGTAGTCCCATTTGTCTATGTTACTTTTGTTGCCTGTGCCTCTGTGTCATAACCAAGAAATCATTGCAAAGACCAATGCCATCAAGTTTTTCTCCTATGTTTTCTCCTAGGATTTCTATAGTTTCAAGTCTTTATTCCATTTTGAATTGATTTTTGTATACAGTATATGGTAAAGATCCAACACCATTTTTTGCATGTGGCTATCCAGTTTGCCAACACCATTTGGTGAAGAGATTATCCTTTTCTCGTGTTGTAGTCTTGGCACCCTTGTTGAATGTCATTTGAATGTATATGTGAAAGTTTGTTTCTGAGCTCTCTATTATTTTTTTCTTCTGGGTTTATTGAGATATAATTGACACTTAGCATTGTATAAGTTTAAGGTGTACAGCATAATTACTTTACTTACATATATTATGAAATGATTACCAGAATAAATTTAGTTAACATCCATCATCTTATATAGATAGTAAAAAAAAAAGAGGAAAAATTGTTTTTTTCCCTTGTGATGAGAACTCTTAGGATTTATTCTCTAACAGCTTTAAAATACATCATGCCTGGGCTCTCTGTTCTGTTCCATTGGTCTATGTGTCTGTTTTTCTGCCAGCACCATACAGTTTTCATCATTGAAACTTTGTAATATGTTTTGAAAAATGCAAGGCCTCTAGCTTTGTCCTTTCTTGGGATTATTATGGCTATTTAGGGTTCTTTGAGATTCCATATGAATTTTAGGTTTTTTCCTATTTCTGTAAAGAGTGCCATTGGCATTTTGGTAGGGATTGTATTGAATCTGTAAATTACTTTGAATAGTAGGAACATTTAACAATATTAAGTCTTCTGATCCATGAACATGGAGTGTCTTTCCATTGATTTGTAGCTTCTTTAATTTCTTTCAGCAATGTATCGTAGTTTTCAGTATACACGACTTTCACCTTCTTGGTTAAGTTTATTCCTAAATAGCTTTTTTTGATGCTATTATAAATGGGGTTGTTATATTAATTTACTTTTTAGACTGTAGTGAAACACAATTAATTTTTGTGTTAATGTTTTTATCCTACAGATCTGCTGAATTTGTTTATTAGTATAACAGCTTTTATTGTGTGTAGAATCTTTGGGGTTTCCTACAAACAAGATTATGTCATCTCTGAACAGAAGTATTTTTACTTTTTCCTTTCCAGTTTGTATGCCTTTAATCCTTTTTTCTTGCCTAACTACTTTGGCAAGGACTCCCAATACTATGTTGAATAAAAGTGGTGATAGTGGGCATCCTTGCATCCTAGGCATAGCACCCACTTAGTCATGGTGTATAATCCTTTTAAGGTACATTTGAATGTGGTATACTGAGTATTTTGTTGAGAATTTTTGCATCTATATTCATTAGAGATTTTGGTCTGTAGTTTTCTTATCTTGTAATATCTCTGTCTGGCTTTGGTATCAGGATAATGCTGGCCTCAAAGAATGAGTTTGGAAGTGTTCCCTCCTCTTAAATTTTTTGGAAGAGTTTAAGAAGGATTGGTATTAATTCTTCTTTAAATATTTGGTAGAATTCTACAATTGAAGCCTATTGGTCCTGGACCTTTCTTTTTTAGGAGTTTTGATTACTGGTTAAATCTTCTTACTGGGTATAGGTCAGTTTAAATTTTTTATTTCCTCATTATTCTAGTAATTTATCCATTTATTCTAGGTTATCCAATTTGTTGGCACATAATTTTTCATAGTAGACACTTATAATCTTTTTATTTTTGCAAATAAAAGGATTTATTTTATCTTTTATCCTTTTATCTTTTTTCTTTCTGATTTTTGTTGAGTATTTTTTTTTTAGTTAGTCTACCTAAGAGTGTCATTTTTTTGGATTTTTTCAAAAAAACCAATGTCTTAGTTTCATAATATTTTATTTCTTGATTCAGGTGGTGGCTATATGGGAATTTATTTTGTGAAAATTCATTAAAAATTTTTTTTAAATTATTTATTTATTTATTTATTTTTGGCTGCATTGGGTCTTCGTTGTTGCATGTGGGCATTCTCTAGTTGCTGTGAGCGGGAGCTACTCTTTGTTGTGGTGCACGGGCTTCTCATTGTGGTGGCTTCTCTTGTTGCAGAGCATGGGCTCTAGGCACACAGGCTTCAGTAGTTGTGGCACGAGGGCTCAGTAGTTGTGGCTTGCGGGCTCTAGAGCACAGGCTCAGTAGTTGTGTCACATGGGCTTAGTTGCTCCACAGCATGTGGGATCTTCCCAGACCAGGGCTCAAACCTGTGTCCCCTGAAATGGCAGGTGGATTCTTAACCACTGCACCACCAGGGAAGTCCCTGTGATAATTCATTGAATTTTACATTTATATTTCACATATGCTGTGAAAGACATAATAAAAAAAGGAGTTTAAAAAAACAAGTCCCCTCTGGCTATCCCATTACCAGAGATTTCTTCATCTCAGTTGCTCCTCTTCTACCTGTCTTCTTTGATTCTCATGTCCTCTCTTTCAGAGCCCTACAAATAAACATTGGTCTTTCTTTATTATACAGAACAATTCATCTCTCTCTAAACCTTGCTATCAAACTTGGATAGCCAATCTCATCCAATCAAGGTATTCAGGAGTCAAGAATCCTCCACTTAACCAGTTTAACTACCTTTTTAGAAGGCTGTTTTAACCCTATACATATAAAACAAAGTATTTCCTGTCATATGAAAAGCAACTTCCTTTGCTTTTGAGTGATACTTACTTCCGATCACAATTGTGTATAACCAAATGCACTCTTAAAAATGTGGACCTATCGTAACCAATTTGTCTACTGAAAACTCCTATCATTCAGGAAATGCCTATACTTTATTTTCTTGTTTAGCTTTAGACAATCAATCAGAATCAAAAGGAGTAAAGCAGAACTTATTAATGTGGGCTGCACATTAATCAGAATATGTGAGGGAGGGGAACCTATTAATTAGTTAATTAGTAGGCATCCAGAGTGATGTTTTCCTTTGCAGAATGTCAGTGAGCAATGGGTAGTTAGATAAACTGGAAAGACTGATTCTTTTAGTTATTTGTGAGCAATCTCAGCAACTCCTTAAGTGGCAAAATAACTCACAATAATTTCCTACCGCAAGAATAGCTTAATAAGTTTGGAGAATCAGACATAAATTATTGAATATATTGGATTCCATGTCCTAGCTAGGTTGGATTCTGCTTACTCAGTTCATAGCATTAATTCATGGTATTTTAAAGAGCTTTCTGAAATCTGTTCATATCATCCTTACTTCCTTGCTGGAATACATGCCCCAGGAGAGCCGGAATCTTTTTCTGTTTGTTCACTGATGCATACCAACCACCTAGAACAATGCATTCCCCACTCCACGTGCTTGATCATGATTTTGGGGTAGGAGACAGCAACGTACATCTCATTGCACATATGAATGTAATCAACTTTGCTGCCACAGTTTCAATATTTAACGTGATGAGAACAGTTTAGAAAAAAGTAAAAATTGCTACAGCCAAATGTGGAGACGGACAATAAAAGTTCGTTGGTCTAAGTCGTCTTTCAAGCACAATTGTATTATGACTAATAGATTTGTGTAAGAGGCTTGGGGAGGCTTTGTGGCTTCTCCTTGGCATCACATGGCATGAGAGAGGGGAGTGAGTCAACCAGGTTAGCAAAGCACTTTTGTCTATACACAGCAGATCTGTGAGTAGCCCTAGACCGTAGAAGCCGCTTGGAAATGTGGGCATGGCTCTCCACTGGCTATATATTACTATTACCTCCATTTTACAGATGAAGGGACCAAAGCACAGGATATTAAATAATTTGGTCAGGGTCAGATAATTGCTTGAGTAGAATAGCTGGGATTTGAACCAGGGCAGTCTGGCTCTAGAATCCATTCTTTTGCCTACATACTGTAGATTCTACAGAGAGTGATACCCGTCACTGGTGATATTTAATAAGATTCTAGGTAACTGCTAGTGAGGGAGATGTGAAAGGTCTTTTGCTACTTAAAAGATGGTTGGTCATCTTTCTCTCCTCCTTCCTGTCAGATGTACGTGGTCAACTGCTCTGTGAAGAACTTGCAGTTATTCCCTGTTGGGGTGTGTTTCTGGCTACAAGTTTCGAAATCCTGTTCTCAAGTCTTTCTGATGATGCTGTGAGCTATCGAAAATACTTTCATTAAAATTTCTGCTTAAACTAGCCATAGTTAGTTTCTGTTGTTCTCAAATGAGAGCTTCTGAGTAACAGAATTTAAAATGGAAGAGAGCAGGTTCAGGAGATGGAGAGAGACCAGGTCTTCATGACATCATATGGGTTCCTGAATCCAGCTACAACTGAAGCCAGCACTCCCCTTGATGTTTCAGTTACATGAACCGATGAATTCTCCTTTTCCTTAAGCCAATTTGGGTTGACTTTTGAAACTTGCAAAGCAAATAATTCCAGCTGTTACTATATTGTACTCTTCCTCTCTATTCTCATGCCCTTTTCTATCTTTTTATGATTTTTGTGATAAACTTTAAAATGAATAATACTAAAAAGGAAAAACAAACAACCCATTTAATCCTCATATAAGCTGTTCATTACTGTGATCCAAAGTTCTATTAACAGGGCCAGGCATCTGTTGCTCTTTAATATGAGATGAAGTCAGGACAGAATTTGACAACTATTGATTCCATTTTTCTTTCCTATAAATTCTTTAGTTGTTTGAGCTTTTCATTTTCTTTTTAAGACTAACTCAGGGGAAGTGAAATAAAATGCATGATTTTCTATCTGACTTCTAAGTTCCATTAACTGAAAAATGGGCTTGATACTTATTCATATTTAAATATTAAAAACTCACACAGTTGTGTACACTTTTATTATTTTATAATCTGCCTACATTGCATTGTAAAAACATAAAATACACATTCAATCAAATTGATGGTCTCCTCCCAGTGGAAGAGTTTCTAGAGTGCAGAGTGTAATTGGCTGAAATGTTTGACATCAGGTTCCTTTTTTTGTTATTAGAATTTCTGGCACATGCATTTTACACAAATGTTGGTCAAGGAATGTTGCTCCCTCCTTCCCAAAGTTATTGCTCCTCAATGTTTATGAAACACAGTTACACAGTTAAAAATATTTTTTTTCAGAACAGGGTGATGTGGGTCAGTGAGTTTACTCACTGGCATGTGATTTGGACTTTCATCAAACCAGTCAACCAGAGTCTTCCCTGGTGGCACAGTGGTTAAGAATCCACCTGCCAATGCAGGGGACACGGGTTTGATCCCTGGTCCGGGAAGATTCCACATGCCGTGGAGCAGCTAAGCCCATGTGCCACAACTACTGAGCCCACGTGCCGCAACTACTGAAGCCTGCACACTCTAGGGCCCATGTGCTGCAACTACTGAAGCCCGCATGCCTAGAGCCCATGCTCTGCAACAAGAGAAGCCACCACAATGAGAAACCCGCATGCTGCAATGAAGAGTACCCCCCCTCGCCGCAACTAGAGAAAGCCCGTGTGCAGCAGCGAAGACCCAAAGCAGCCAAAAATAAATAAAAAATTTTAAAAAAAGCAGTCAACCAAGATGAAATCAAAATGAAAATGTCAACTTATTTGAATGGATACATCTGTGTTATTTAGAAAAAATTTAAGAGCGTGTTGGCATAGCATACTCACACAAATATAATGTTGGACTTATTTTTATTCTTTGGGTTTAAAAGTGTAGTTGATTTTTATGATTATAAAAAGTGAATACATGAACATTGTTAAAAAGACTAAAAACTGTAGAATTCAAAAAGGAAAAAGTATGCATAATGTTACTATCAGATATAACCATTGTTATTTTTGGAAGTGTCTTTATATCTTTTAGCCAGACATAGATATTTTTATATATATTTTCTTTTTTGAGATAAGCATGTCCATATGATTTTGCATAATGTTTTAAAAATAACTTTAACATAAAAAATAAAGTAACTTTCTGATAAAATATTTTAAAATGTTGAGTTTTGAATCATCTATTATTTTGATAAATTAGTTCATTGCCTGAAATTGTTACTTTTTCTTTTGAATATGGGAATGTATAAAACTATGGCACTATAATTATAGCTTGTAATCATTACAGATCTAGAATAAAGTCTTAATTTTTATAGTCTTACAATATACTTGGTATTATCAGGTTTAAAAAATATAAACCATCCCATTTAATTCTCTAAATGACTTTAAATGGTATATAAAAGAAGTAGCATTAGCCTAAATGGAGTGGGGTTGGGTGGAGAAGTTGGATAAAATACATACTAAAGGAAGTCAGGAGACCTAGCCACCCAAAACTAATCAACTCTGTGACCATGATGAGTACATTTTTGTATCAACTTTGCTAGACTGTGGTGCCCAGTTGTTGGTCAAACACAAGTCTAGATGTTGCTGCAAAGGTATTTTTTTAAAGATGTGATTAACATTTATAATCAGTTGACTTTAAGTAAAGCAGATTGTCTGGGAGGATGAAGAAGTTCTGGAGACGGGTAGTGGTAATGGGTGTAAAAGAATGTGAATGTTCTTAACACCACTGAACAGTACACATAAAAATGGTTAAGATGGTAAATTTTATGTTATGTATAGTTTACCACAATGAAAAAAACGTAAAGCAGATTACTCTCTATAATGTGGGTGAACCTCATCTAATCAGTTGAAGACCTTAAGAACAAAGGCTGAGGTTTCCTGAAGAAGTAGGAATTCCTTTTTTTTTTTTTTAAATGTGATGATCCATTTATTTATTTATTTATTTATTTATTTATTTATTTATTTATGGCTGTGTTGGGTCTTCGTTTCTGTGCAAGGGCTTTCTCTAGTTACGGCAAGTGGGGGCCACTCTTCATCGCGGTGCGCCGGCCTCTCACTATTGCGGCCTCTCTTGTTGCGGAGCACAGGCTCCAGACGCGCAGGCTCAGTAGTTGTGGTTCACGGGCCTAGTTGCTCCGTGGCATGTGGGATCTTCCCAGACCAGGGCTCGAACCCGTGTCCCCTGCATTGGCAGGCAGACTCTCAACTACTGCGCCACCAGGGAAGCCCCAGAAGTAGGAATTCTGCTTCAAGACTGCACCATAGAAATTCTACCTGAGTTTTGGACATTTTAACTCAAATCTGATGGCCTGCCCTACAGATTTTGGACTTGCCATTCCCTGCAATCACACGAGCCAATTCCTTAAAATAAACCTCTCTCTCTCTCTCTATATATATATATGTACTACATATATATATATATATGTTATGTTTTTCTGGATAACTATGACTAATACAGAGAACTTGGCTAAGAGACCCCGAGTTTTAATTTCTTCAGCTGAAGGTTAGGAGATGGAATTAGATCAGTGGTTGTCAAATTACAGACTGTGGATCAGTGTTCATTTTGGACAAAGCTCTACCCAGTCTGTGATAAAAAGAAAAAACAAGTCGGTAAGTTTTTTAGATAACCAAATGTGTTCAGCTATATTTTTCTCTCTGCTGCCCCCTCCCCCCGGGAGTAGAGAGCCTTCCCCTCTCTTTTGGAGTGGAAATAGTCTTTCTTTTATGAAGTGATGTTGCTGATAGTTGGTAGTTGCTCATTCTGTCTTATGTTTTAATGTACCAAGGCAAAATACAAAGTTGGCAACTTTAAATCAGTTACCAAATTTGGGAAATTCTTACTCGTTAACGTAATTGAAAAATCTGGGAGCCACTGCCTTAGATGATCTCTTCCAACTCTAAAATTCTAAAGCTCTAAGATAAGATATTAAGGACTCAGAGCAGTAAATCTCCACCTAGTTAGAGAGTCAGAAATAAACAAAAACAAAAACAAAACAGAAAACCCCACAAAATATTATGAAGACAAAGAAAGAAATTATTTGTGGACTTTTAGCCATTTTAGATTACTAATGCTACCCCGTATTCTGTAAACACAATAGACGGCAGTGACTGTGGGTTCGTACAATATAACTTCCCTGTTCTGCTGGTGAAACTTTCAGCCTCAATTCCTGGTAGAAGTTAACATTTAACATGTCTTTAGTTGAGCCTTCCAATTTATTTCATGGTTGGATAAAAGAGATTATCTAAACCAGCTTCACTAATCTCAGTTTTCAATTTTAATCTGACGGAGCAGGGTAACCAGAAAGCCAGACTCTGTGGAGAAAGAGAGGGGACATTTCCTTTTCCTTTTGAATAGCTTAATATCCTCATATATTAACAACACAAACAGCTGAAAAAAAACACCTGGTGTTCCGTATATAGCTGGTTTTAAAATTCAGCCTTGCAGCTCACTAGGTAGTAAAAACCAGTGAGTAGTCCTTTGATAGATGACTCTTCAGTGGGTGTAGAGGTGAAATTATAACTTGTAGGCAAATAATAGGTGAGCTTAAAGAACTGTGCAACCAGGATTCAAATCAGGGCTTCAGTGTCTGCATTTGGGTAGCTCAGTCACTGGTCTGTCATAATTCCTTATGGATTATCACTGTTCAGGGAAGAATTCAAATTAATTCACTTAACTATAATATTCTTGAGGAGAATCATTAAAAGCTTTCTTCCCTTATTGTACACTAAAAAAAAGATTTATAAACCTTAAGTAGAGTTTAAGATAATTTTCCAAACTAAAATATATACTTCTAACTACAGTGTTATATTTGGGGTGGGAGTGTCTTCCAAATATTTCCCTCTGATTTATACTGAATTCTTCACTTTTGTTGATGTGATTCAATTCCATATAAAAGGCAGAGCTTATCACTATAGATCTAGGTATATATCGACAAAATATAGTTGATCTTCATTTAAAAGTTCCAAGTTTCATTTTCTTGTTCATCAAGAATGTCTCATCTTACACAGCTTCTGTGTTTGCATGTGTGTAACACAAAGAGGTTTTGAGTTTCTACTTTCTCTCCCTCTCTTTTTTAAAAATATGGGCAACAGAAAAAGTGTATTTAATTCTTTCTTGTCCCATTTCCTTATTCTGTCCAGGGTTTCCATTCATATGGTTGTCGTCATAGTTGGTATCAGGATATAAATATATTTACTACTCAGCAATAGAAATGACTTTTTTCTCAACAGGGACTGTCAAATTAATGGCTCTGGCTAAATGATGTCTTTATCTGAATCTTGCTTTTTAATATTGACCTCAATTACGTTTCCATTAAGTCTGGCAAAGATGCAGGGCACCTTTCCCAAGGACACTTAAGTAGAGGTAAACAAAGTCGGCGGGAGGTAATGAGAAGTGATATCACGGTGAGTCACAGGTCTGGTGCTCCAGCTGACAACTGAGGATGTAAATTCCTAGAATGGGTCAATTTTATAACCATATAAGAGAATAAAGAAATGTCATAAGACCTCCAGAAAATCTCTTTTCAATCTGTTTTGTTTATGGCAAGGGGCATTCAAGAAACAGGCAAGACCAGAAAGTAGCAAAGCAATCAGCTGTAAATAAAGCCTGTGTTTATTCGAAGACAGGGTGTTCTGTAAAGCACCCTGAATGTTTGGATTCTTGCAAAGAACTGTGTCTAGTTTAACTGAAATTTGCAAGTGCAGATGAGAGAAGAAAACATATCCAGGAGAACATAGCACACCATATGGATGTTTAGTGTCCTGTCCTGTTTTGTTTTTGTTCTAGTCACAGGATAAAAATTTCCATTTTGCCTAGAGTGGCAGCTATTGCAGGGCTGCGCCACAAATTCCATTAACATTCATTCACTTATCTGCTGTGTGCCAGAAACCGAGGCCTGAGGATCTGCAGGAAAGAAGCATATTCCTGCCCATAGTCTAGCAAAAGAGAATGAGAGAGAACTGAGAATTATGAATTATAATCCAGGGTGATGAGTGCTAAGTAGAGTGTGATGTGGGAAGAAAAGTGAGGGCTTAGGGTTACTGACTCATCCTTGTTTGACTGGTAGTTTTCTGGTTGTAGCACTGAAAACCCAGTCCTGGTTTTGACTGGGAAACCCCTTCATCCCAGCCAGACCCAGACAGCTGGTCACCTTAGTGAGGTACCCATTTGGGGGTAACTGGACGTATTAATGGGGATTAGAATGATGAAATTTCCCAGAGGAGAGAAAATATGTAAGCTATGTCTAGAAAGGCTGAGGTAGAAAAACGTAGGTGTTACAGGCTGACTCATGGTCCCCAAGTTATCAGGTCCTAATCATTGGAACCTGTGAATGTTACCTGATATGGCAAAAGGGATTTTGCAGATGGGATTAAATTAAAGATCTTGAGATGGAAAGAGTATCCTGGATGATCCAGGTGGTTCCTAAATGTAATACTAAATGTCCTTATGAAAGGGAGGCAGAGGGAGATTTGACAACAGACGAGGAGATGGACACAAGAGGCTGGAGTAATGTGCAAGGAACAGGCCACCAGTCAAGGACTGTTCATGGGCTTCGAAAGCCAGAAAACGAAAGGAAATGGATTCTTCCCTGGAGCTTCCAGAAGGAACCAGCCCTGCTGACACCTTGATTTTAGCCCAGTGAAACCGATTTCAGCTTTTGGTCTCCAGATCCTAAGAGAAAAAATTAGGGTTGCTTTAAACCACTAAATTTGTGATAATTTGTTACAGCAGCAACAGGAGACTTAATATAGTGGGGAACCCAGAGAAGGGCATTCTAAGCAAGGGAACAGTATAGCAAAGGCTGTTAGAGAACAAGGGCTGTTCAGGGTATTACAAGGCTCCAGCCTGGCAGTTTGGCCGCAAAACATGCGTGGGAACACAGTGGGAGAGGAAGCTTCAGGGGTGGGCAGGGCCTGGAACCCAAACGACCTTGTAACTCACATGAAGGAGTTTTTCTTCCATCTGGAAGACAAATGAAAATGTATTCAGTGATGTAAAGCAGGGCCGTAATGAGGTCATTTTTGCATTTAAGAAAAGTCTTTTTGGTAGCAGGATGGAAAGTGGATTATTGAGAGGAGGAAGAAGATCCAAAGAAGCAGGGAAATCCATTTAGAATGATCATATCGTCCAGGCAAGAAAAGGCAAGAGTCTTGATTGCCAGTGGGGATGGAAAGCAGGGGCAGTTTCTAGGGATTCTTAGAGGGTGGATTATACTGGACTTGATGACCAACGAGGAAAGGTTGAAATTTTCGTTTGAGGGCTACGGAAGACGGAGCTGTCATAAGTGAGATGGGGAATCCAGGAGGAATAGTGTGTGTATAGGCTGTGGGTGGGAATGATGGGTTAGCTTCTAGACATGTTGGATTCGAGGAGCTAGCGCTATACACAAGTAAAAATTGAAGAGGACAGTTCAATGAAGAATTTTTAAAAAGCTTTGAAAAAAAAAGTTGTCTTTGGGACATGGGGGCAGTGAAGGCAGTAGAAATGGACCAAAGACAAGATGGTCGGTAATGCAGACTTGCCTTCATGCATGGCCTTTTCTCTCTCAGTATGTCCAGCCATTTCTTAAGCATCACCATCCAGTGTTTTCCTGGCTGTGGTTCAGATAAAAGTCTCAGTTGACCTACTTCATTTGGTCTCTGCATCTCTTACCTTGCTGCTCTCTTGTTTGTCCTCATGCCACTCCTTAAGCTCTGATCATGCTGCACTGCTGCTCAGAATTCTTCCGTAGCTTCTCCAATCAAGTGGTCACCTACCTTTCAGCCTGGTTACCACTACTCTCACTCTATATCGGCAGATAAAAATTACTGAAATAAATTATTGTTTAAAAAGCTAATGAGATGAAGGTGAAACTAACCAAATGTAAATGAAGAAAATAAGTGTAAGATTTAAAAGTTGATTTTTTAAAAATATAACAATCTTTAACAATGAAATCCATTAATTGTACCAACATTGAGTTATGTGTAAAGCTCTTTCTGACCTTGCACTAGTAGGGAAATGGTGAGGCTCTAGTTATATGCTAACTCCAAACCGAAGTTGTCCATTATCCCCATTTTTTGTTTAATAATGTTAAAGACAACTTTGTGTACAACTTTTATGCATATGAGGGTGTATGCTAGTGTGTGTTGGAAGATGTTTCAATTGATAGCCAACTCTAGTTTTTGTTTTAAAGAGGTATTCTGATCTGTCTTTATCTCTTTAGTTCATTAGGTATAGATGGGATTTCTGATTAATAATTACTTATATAAATTTAAATACTACCATATTTACCTTCTGGTTCTTGAGCTAGAGTGAAAATCACCTTGTCATAGAAGCCTTGCTTTGTCCATTGTCATTTTCTTTACCCTCTTGAGAATTACAGGGAAATGAAAATGCTTTTAGGAGACGAGTGCTTGGTTCAATTCAAAATTTTAATCATTTGGGTACTTCTCAAGACATGAAAGATTAAGATTTCAGTTTAAAAAAATCTCAGTTACAGTATTATATCACATATTAAAAACACTATGAAATATTTAAAACAGCCATTTTAATCACCATTATTCTGTTTTTGACTGTTGGAAATGCACTTCTATTTAAAAGTTCTACTTTATTTTCTCTTTTTCTCCACTGAAATCAATCTTTGTCTCCTCTGTTTTCTAAAAGTATCTTGTGTAATAGATATCTTAATATTTATCTTATTTCTTCTTTTAGGGAGATAGACTCCTTAAAGGTAGGCCCATGTCATAGGCAAGTTTGCATCCTCCTACTGTATGGTATAGTAACTACACACAGCTGCACTTGATAAATATTTGTTGAACTCAACTATTTACCATTATTCTTGCTCATAGTACAGCTGACCTCACATTTCCCAATGCCTTACTGTACCTTTCTCATCATAACTAGGTGCTAACGTCACTTTGGTATAAAGGCATAGGCCTTGCTAAGAAAAAAAATCTAGTTCTGTGCTGTACTAATGTTCCTTTATTAATTTTCCACTGTTGTCAGATTCTTTTCAAAGTGATGAAAATTTCCACAAACATTTAAAAAAATTTGACCTAAGAGTTTGTATTTAATGTCTTTAGGACTCTCTCTCCTTTATGAACAATGGAGGAAAATTATAGTTGTAGAATTTTTATTATTTATTTAAAAATTTATTTCAATTAATTTATTATTTTTGGCTGTGTTGGGTCTTCTTTGCGGTGTGCAGGCTTCTCGTTCTGGTGGCTTCTCTTGTTGCGGAGCACGGGCTCTAGAGCGCGAGGGCTTCAGTGATGCGGTGCGTGGGCTCAGTAGTTGTGGCTCGTGGGCTCTCTTAGAGCACAGGCTCAGTAGCTGTGGTGCACGGGCTTAGTTGCTCCACAGCATGTGGGATCTTCCCGGACCAGGGCTTGAACCCATGTCCCCTGCATTGGCAGGCGGATTCTTAACCACTGCGCCACCAGGGAAGCCCAGTTGTAGAATTTTTAGATTGACTTTTAAAAGTCCTTAAAACTTCCTGCTAAAAAAAAAAAAGTGATTTACACAGTGCAAAGTGGAGTGGTTCAATAAGTCCAATTATTTAACAAAATTGTCAGAAGAAGAGATGGGATATTTTTAATGTAAGGTGCAGAGACTGACAATCTTAATAATCACTTAAACTAAGATTACTTTTGTCATTTGAGTGAAAAATCCATTTCTTTTCCTTTTCATTGTACGCTTCACACTTGATTAATATGTCTTCCCTGAAATGTTGAAGGTGCCAGGAGATCAAGGACCATCTCTGATTTGTTCCAGGTGACCTATTCCTGGCTGAATCCCAGTGCCAATGAATGTACTAGGTAGCCAATGATTGTGGGAGGAAGGAACGGAGGCAAGGAGCACGATAGGCGTAAGAGGAAGGAAGAATCAAATGACAGTTTCCTTGTCATTCCACCATAATATATGGGCAGCATTTTAACTCTAATTCCTTTTAAAAACTAACATTGAGTCATATTTGAAAGTTCTCTTTTACTCTTTGGAAATTAAGATATTTTTATTTTCTCAGAATGAGGTTTCGAGCCTGTGATGTGATCCCTCCACTAGAATTTTAGTTATTAATGATATTAGCCTTTTTATTTTATTTTCTGAACATTGTGTTCCCATCCTGATTCACTCTCCTGGCCCACTATCTTGTAAATGTCACCACAAGGGAGATATGATGGAAAATAATTGTAAACAAAAGTAATTTTAAACAAATCTTTTGCGGATCAATAGGTTCTTTGTCGTATTTAAGGAACGTGTACAGAATACCTTTCAATTTGAGAATCAGGAAATGTATATGCAGTTCTGTCACTGACGTGCTTTAACACTGAATAAAGCTCTTTGTAAGTTTTTTCTTTAAAGCCAAACCTCTCAATAACTATTTTACACTGATTACTTGATGACTATTCTTAAATGTCAGGGACATCCAGGAATAAAAATTTCTGTCTCATTGCAGAATGCTATATTACTTACACTTCTATATAAAACTTATTGTGGAGATTGTTTCTTCTTGTCATTGAAAGAATAAAGCTGGTGTCAACATTTTCCACCGGAGACTGTGATTTTAGGATAACAAAGGCCCACATATTTTATGGTTATATTTAACTAAAATGTCCAGATAGGGAAAATCCATAGAGACAGAAAGCATCTTAGTGGTTACGAGGGCAGGAGGGAGGGGAAATGGGGAATTATTGCTAGGGGGACGGGGCTTCTTTTTAGGGTGATGAAAATGTTCTAAAATTAGATAGTGCTGATGGTTGTACAACTCTGTGAATACACTAAGAATTGTACACTTTTAAGGAATTTTATGGTATGTGAATTATATCTCAACAAAAATGTATTAAAAAAGTCTCCTCCCTCCCCAAAATATAGACTTATAAAGTTAGTATTTTCCCCTTTAGAATCAGTTTTCAAGGAGGATGATTCAGTCATTTAAATTAGATTAACAGTACTTAAAATGGGATTGAGCTCTCCCTTTCACTTGACCTCTGAACTGTTTCTCATTCTTTTTAAATTTTATTTATTATTTTTTTAAACATCTTTATTGGAGTATAATTGCTTTACAATGGTGTGTTAGTTTCTGCTTTATAACAAAGTGAATCAGCTATACATATACATATATCCGCATATCTCCTCCCTCCCACCCTCCCTATCCCACCCCTCTAGGTGGTCACAAAGCACTTAGCTGGTCTCCCTGTGCTATGCAGCTGCTTCCCACTAGCTATCTATTTTACATTTGGTAGTGTATATATGTCCATGCTACTCTCTCACTTTGTTCCAGCTTAGTCTTCCCCCTCCCCGTGTCCTCAAGTCCATTCTCTATGTCTGCGTCTTTATTACTGTCCTGCCCCTAGGTTCTTCAGAACCATTTTTTTTTTTAAGATTCCATATATATGTCATTCTTTGAGTATACTCTTTGATGGCAAGCTTCCATACTCTGGGGATGAATATGATATTGAAAACAACTAAAGGTCATTGCAGCCAAATACAATTAATGAGGTGTAAGTATAAAATGACACTGCCTTGTGTGCTCATAAAAGAGCTCTGAATGTTACTTCCAAAAATTATTTCAGAAACAGTTGGAACAAGGTCAGCATGTTTGAATTCAACATAAAATCACCCATGGTGACCTTCTGGAAATAACACACTTACTTCCCCTTATATTTTGATTAGTGAAAAAGTACTCTTAGTACTTTATAGTTCTACCTCTTGGTCATGACAGATGATGTGACAGCCCAGGATTATAATTAAACAAATGTGCCTGGGTGAAAAGTGTAAAGGTGTCCACCACCTCCAGGCCTACTGGGTACAAGAAGCAAATTCCCTTCCTTTCTTTTATGAGCAGAAGAAGTGCTTTGGGATGAGTGTGATGAGAGCCTTAGTAAAGCAGGCGTGTGTGTGAATGGAACTTTCCCCCATTGAGGTTGACTGAACTCCCCAAAGAAGAGGAGGAGGTGACTTGATGCTGTAATTTCTTGTCCTAGGTCCTGCCCTGGGGACTTCCATGGATTTCAAAGCAGCCAGGGCATAGGGTGTTGTTTGTGCCTATTGGTGGTCAGCAGTCAGCTCTCTTAGCCTTCGTAATGGACAGAGTGCCCATGTCCATGCCAGGGCAGCTACACCACCGCTTGCCTTCCTGCCCTGTGAGAAAGCACACGTGGGTAGCTCATAACTTACAGGCCTCAGGCAATATAGCGGTTGTATCTGGATATGTCACCTTATTGATGCCGTCACACGTGGTGGATTCTCAGAGTCATGTTCTGTTCAAGAAGCCCAGTTCTCAAACATGTTTAAAAAAGTGTTCAATTTATTAATTGAGTATCTCGAAAAGCATTAAAGTGCACAGAACTTATGGTCTTTTTGGACTCTTTCTTGGACCCTTATTCCTCCACATTTCATTCTGTTTCACACTCCAGATTCTCATTTGGCAACCCCAGTTCCCCCTCTCTTGCTAAGCCTTTCCCTTCCTCTTGGCTCCTGGGTTCTGTAGTATTCTGTCTGTTCACCAATTCTGTGTTCCAAAAAGCTAGAAAAGAGTTTGGCAGAGATAGACTACTTCAGAGAAAGTGAATAGAAATTGGACTGATAAATCAGGAATCAGTTGGCAATTTTTGAGGGGTAGGGAGGAGAGAGAATCTGAATACTCCCTTATCAATATTTTTTTTGAAGTATAGTTAATTTACACTGTTGTGTTACTTTCAAGTGTACAGCAAAGTGATTCAGTTATACATACATATATGTATATACTTTTTCAGATTCTTTTCCATTATAGGTTATTACAAGATGTTGAATGTAGTTCGCTGTGCTATACAGTAGGTCCTTGTTGTTTATCTATTTTATATATAGTAGTGTGTATATGTTAATCCCAACCTCCTAATTTATCTCCCCCCACCCCTGCTATCCCCTTTGGTAACCATAAGTTTGTTTTCTATGTCTGTGAGTCTATTTCTGTTTTGTAAACAAGTTCTTTTGTATCATATTTTAGATTCCACATATCAGTGATATTATATGGTATTTGTCTTTCTTTTTCTGACTTACTTCACTTAGTATGATAATCTCTAGGTCCACCTATGTTGCTGCAAATGGCATTATTTCATTCTTTTTTATGGCTGAGTAATATTCCATTGTATATATGTACCACATCTTCTTTATCCATTCATCTATCAATGGACATTTAGGTTGCTTCCATGTCTTGGCTATTGTAAATAGTACTGCAGTGAACATTGGGGCACCTGTATCTTTTCAAGCTTATCAATATATTTTTTAACATGTTTAGTTTATAATTCTAATATCTCCCACCACAGGTTTTAGTGTCTGTGCTACTTTCCCTGTGTTGTGTCATATGTTCTATTCATTTCCCACAGTATTCTAGCTAACCATCCATTACAAAAGTATTTTTTGATTGTGGTTGTTGTTTTGATTACTCCTTTTAGTTCTGCTATGTCTCCGACCTCTCTCTATTGCGCTGCATTGTCTTCTTCTTGTGCCATGATTTAGCATATCTCCCCAGATTTAAGCCATGTACCCTTTGCCCCTATCCTGCATTGTCTGGTTGCTGGGACAGGATGGAACTAATAGATAAAACAGGAGCAGAGCAAAAGGAGATGCACCAGTTTAGGCAGGGAGGGGTCAGCACACAAGATGTAGCTGCAGATAGCAGGAGATAAGGATGGAGGGTTTGCCTCTGGGGAAGAAGCTCATCTAAAGACTGTGCCACAGGCTCCCAGAACAATTCAAAAAGAAAGAATCTAAAAATGACTTGGCAAATGGAAGCATCTTTGAATAGTCTCATAGCCTTTCAATGGGACTACCTTGAAGGGGACAAAATTATTGGGTTGGCCAAAAAGTTCGTTCGGGTTTTTTTTGTAACATCTTAACCAAAAACATATTTGATGTTGTACGTTATGCTGCATTTAGGAAAGAATCATTTATATGACTCTATAGTCATGTCTCCTAATTTCTGTGCTATTATCTTTCATATCTGAAATAAAGGTTGACAGGCATCACTAATTATGCAAATGTGGCCATCTTTCCTTCCTTCCTCCCTACCTCTCACCCTTCCTTCCTTCCTTCCTCCCTTCCTCTTCTGTTCTTCCCTCCTCCCTCCCTTCCTCCTTCTCTCTCTCTCTCTCTCTCTCTCTCTCTCTCTCTCGCCTGAAAGACTGGACAAGGGGCTAAGGCACTAAAACATTTCCAAAATGTACATTGGCTAGTAGCTATCTAGGAAACCTAAATGCACTGCTGTTTTACTTTCTCCTGCAGGCCACTGAGAGTTGTTTCTTGCCCTAGTGAAAAGCGTATGAGGTCCTCCAGCAAGAATCAAGAGGTTAAAATAGGGAACAAAAGAGCTTTCAGAGATTAGGTTCTCAGGAACCTGAACAATCAAGCACTCATCTCTTCAGCCCTGCCTCTCACTGTTTATCTGATACAAGTTCATTTCTTGCTCTTTGCTTTTACATCTAAAGCACATCTTTCGACTTCTTTTACCTTCCCAGATCACTCCATTCTTTATGGTTCAGATCAAGTCCCAACTGTCCCAAGATTCTCTCTGCCCTGGCTCACATTAATAATTATGTTCTCTGAAATCCTATAGAAGATTTTGGTTCTTGCATCATTTAGAACTTACACAGTGTAAATGTGGGAACGCATAAATGGGGAAGAATTGAAGAACGAAAGGACTGAGAGAGGCTTTGCCAATCTGCCTGGTTGACCTCCCATAATTTGACCCAGTTTTTCTTACATTAAGTGGCAACTGCTGCCTAGCTTTTAGATCCAACCCCAGTTATACCCTCTTAAGCTGTTAAGACATTACTCATAAAAGTGATCAAATGGAGCATTAAGCAGATGAATGGGTGCTGTGCGAAGTTAAATACAAAACAGGCAGATCTAGAATACGACAGTAACCATGATGGGCCAAGGAGGCAATGAAACTAAGGTTGCATTAACTCCAGAATTAAAGAGCTGTATGAAGATGGTACAGTCTGCATATATAAAGTGTTGACAATGTTTTCTGAATCATTGGTTAAAAACACGTCTGTGTGGCAGAGCAGGCAAAAAGGTTTGCTCCCTTTTCTCTTTCTTTAAATGTTAAAACCCAGGGCTGAAAGGGCAGCCTCTGAAGCGTTGTGTTCATTTTTGTTTTGGTAGGTGGAGTTCACTAACCGAAATGACAACAGACACTCGGAAATGGGAACTTACTCTATGGCATCAGTTCAAACTCTTAAAACCAGGGATGTTTTCCTGTCTGGTGGATAAGCCACCAAGCACAAACTAAAAACATATGCTTCATGGTTCTCTGAGGATATTTATAGCTCAGAATCTATACTTCCCGGTCATCTCTACAGCAGAACCATCTGAATAGGTAGTGAACATTTTGCAATAAGTCTAGCCCCATTCTAGCAAATTGCGACTTCCCTGTTTTGAAATGAGACTACACGTTTTCTTTCCTCAGCGGAAAAAAATATCTTTGCAGAAAGAAGTTGAAGTATTTTCCATACTACATATGACCTAGTTACATACTCACAAGGTTTGATATGTTAACCAAAAACAAGGATGGTTTTAGGTTTATGTACTTAACTACCTTCCTTGATAAATTCAAGCATTTCAGTATAATCTGTTCTTCAGAACAATAAGTTGAAATATGAAGCACAGCAACATTCATAAAAATAGAATGAAAAACATTAGGGTTTCCATTGGAGGACATAAATATGCCATTTGGTTTTATAAATCTATTCCACCAATATTTATTATGTGCAATGTGCATAGAGCCGGTGTTATGGGGATTCAATAAAGAAGCACCATTGGTGCACTTTAACTTCACTGAACTCACATCATTGGGAAGAGAGCACTTGAAAATGGAAGTTGATAATAGAAAATAATACGACAGGTGTTGCCTATATGTATACAGAAAATGGCAATTTGGGAGAGGGATTTTAATTTAGCCTGAAATTGTCATTCTTTTTTTATTAATTAATTAATTAATTTTTGGCTGCACTGAGTCTTCGTTGCTGCGCGCAGGCTTTCTCTAGTTGCGGCAAGTGGGGGCTACTCTTCCTTGTGGTGCGCGGGTTTCTCACTGCGGTGGCTTCTCTTGTTGCGGAGCACAGACTCTAGAGCGCAGGCTTCAGTAGTTGTGGCTCGCGGGCTCTAGAGCGCAGGCTTCAGTAGTTGTGGCTCACGGGCTCAGTAGTTGTGGCTCACAGGCTCTAGAGCGCAGGCTCAGTAGTTGTGGCGCACAGGCTTAGTTGCTCCGTGGCATGTGGGATCCTCCCAGACCAGGGCTCGAACCCGTGTGCCCTGCATTGGCAGGTGGATTCTTAACCACTGCGCCACCAGGGAAGTCCCTCTATCCAATATTTAACACAGAATCCACTAAGCAGATTAATGCTTCAGTTAATGATTGGAAGTTATAAATAGAGTGCCTTAGACATTTAAAAAGGAAGTTTCATTTTAACATTTGTAAGTCACAGCAGGGCTTATTGAGAAAGTTTCCAACCCTAAAGTAGAATACTGGTGTCATCTTTTTTTTTAAATGAGACGTTTCAAATCTTTTCTCTTTACCAACTTAAACAACTCAGAGTTTTTGTGTATGTTAACAAAAAATGATTCAGTAGAAGTGAAAATTTTTGTAAAGTAGGGGACACAGGGGGAGTAATGGAACCTAGAAAGATTCTAAGGGCACAGATGTGGCAATAGGACCCTAAAACTACCTAGGCATCACCTAGAGATTTCAGTTACTGCCAATACCTCCATTGCTCAACCCTGAGATGTCCATCTGTTTCTTTTTATCAGAAAATTAGGTTTCCATGGAAGGCAGGGTCAAGTTTGCTCCTGTACCCCTCCTCCACTCTCCATTTCTTTTTAGCCAGCAAGCTATACCCCAGAGAAGTTCACAGAAAGAATAGCCCCTGAGGTCGCTGCTCCTTTTATTTCATTGACTCTAAAATGGAGGAATTTCTTATCTGAACTTCTTTTTCCAACTTTCTATTGAAAGTTACTAGTAAGAAATCCTCACCAACAGAAAAAGTTTAAAGTTTGCTTTTCATGTTGGAATTGCATAGGCTTTGGATTCAAGTCTGTGAATTTCTGTCCTTTGTTCCTACCAAACTATTTGGTCCTAGGCAGCTTGCATGACTTGCTCTTCTCTCAGTTTATTTACCAATCAAATTGGAATAAAATAAGGAATCATTATTTCCACCATAGACACTGAACTCTAGTCTTCAGAAAGTATGGCTTACTCTGGAACAGTTTAGAAGCTAGTGTTGGCCGCTTTCCTGAGATAATCAAGCTGTAAAATTGAAGTTGATAATGGGTCTCAAGATGCACAGATGGCATTGGTGTGAATTACTCGGCACCACCTTCCGCCTGTTGCATGGTGGGCAGCTCTGCTAGTCGGTGAGAACCAAGGACTCTCAAAGATGCCCATTTCGAATCATGAATTCACCTTAGACACTGGTGGCTTTGTCGTGTGGATTCTCTGATGGTACCTTTGGCATGTTTCATTGGCCATACTCCATTTAAACCGTTGTTACTTTGGAGTCCACTATTCTGTCTCTACAGAATTTTCTCTCATTTGGAATAATGCTTCTCAAAAATATCTCTAGCTTAACCTCCTTTAGTCTTTTGCTTGTCTATCAAGAATGATAATGTTCTTGGGGGACTTCCCTGGTGGTCCAGTGGGTAAGACTCTGCGCTCCCAATGCAGGGGGACCGGGTTTGATCCCTGGTTGGGGAACTAGATCCCGCATGCATGCCACAACTAAGAGTGTGCACGCTGCAACTAAGAAGTCCGCATGCCTCAACTAAAGATCCCGCCTGCTGCGACAAAGATCCCACGTTCCGCAACTAAGACCTGGTGCAGCCAAAATAAATAAATATTTTTAAAAAAGAATGATAGTGTTCTGTTAATGATATTAGTCATGGTAGTGTTGATAGATAATAATAGCACTATAAGTGGCTGAGACTTATGTACCATTTACCGTGTGCCAGATACAGTGCTTGCCATATGTTAATTCTTTGAATCCTTCCAATAGCCCTCTGAAGAAGGTACCACTATAATTACCTTTTTACAGAGCAGGAGACTGCCACAGTTTGTTAGCCATGTGTGCAAGTCTTATAGCTAGTAAGTGGTGGGGTGGGGATTTGAACCCAGGCCATCTGGTTCCCAAGGTGTTACTCTTAGCCTCTATGACGCACAGCTTCTTTATTAATAATGACAAATACTATTTATTTTGTGCTTTCTTTGTGCCTGTCACTGTTTTTAAGTAGTTTATATGCAACATTTCACTTATTCTTCAAAAGAACCCTATGAGGAAAGTTTTTACTTCTAGCTTTCAGATGAGAAAACTAAGGCTTAGAAAAGTTGAATATCTTACCCAAGCTCACATAGCCAGGAAGTGGCAGAACCGATATTCCCCAAAACCCTTAGCCTTAACTTGACTACAAAATTGTCCAATGTGCATGCTCCTAGCTTCCTCCAAACTGAATGGAAAATTCCATTTAAGTTATTCGTCACTTTTTATACCCTCTCCATAACGTCGTATCAGGAAGATGACTTGAATCTGAGGCAAACAGTTTTTAAAAAATTCAAATATTTATTCTTAATTTATAAGTGGTGAGAAAATACTTTCTGAATAGGGAGGAATTGGTATGTTCATAAGTAAAAGTTTGGGGCATGTGTGGTGAAAAGTAAGTTATGTGTTTTGACTGGAGACTGTGGGAGGGTAATAAATCTTGAAATTATACAGGAAGTAAGCCTGAAGAGTTAGGACGTGGCCAAATCATGGAGAGCCTAGAAAGCCTGGTTTGCAGTTGTAGCAAACTGTATATACCGTGAGGAGCCACTGAGAGCTCTGTGGGGGGCCAGGGCCCGGGCGGACTTGGGGAGATTCCTGGGATGGTGGAGGAGCAGAAGTAGGAGATTAGGTAAAAGGCTATTGCATAGTTTTTGTATATCCACCAAAAGATGTACAAGAATGTTTATGGTACTTCATTCATAATAGCAGCTTTATTCAGTCATACTGAGTGAAGTGAGTCAGACACAGAAAGACAAATATCATGTGATATTGCTTATATGTGGAATCTAAAAAAAAAGGGTACAAATGAACTTATTTACAAAACAGAGGTAGAGTCACGGATGTAGAAAACACACTTATGGTTACCAGGGGATGGCAGGGGAGGGATAAATTGGGAGATTGGGACGGACATATACACACTACTATATGTAAAATAGATAACTAATAAGAACCTGCTGCATAGGCCAGGGAACTCTACTCAATACTCTGTAATGGCCTATATGGGAAAAGAATCTAAAAAAAGAAAAAAGAGTGGATATATATATATATATATATATATGTGATTCACTTTGCTGTACACCTGAAACTAACACAACATTGTAAATCAACTATACTCCAATAAAACTTTTTAAAAAACCATAATGGAAAAGAATATGAATAAGAATGTATATATATATATATATATATATATATATATATATGGCTGAATCACTTTGCTGTAAATTAACACAACACTGCAAGTCAACTATACTTCATAAACATACATAAATGAAAAACTAGCAGCTTTATTAGTGAAATCCATAGAGTGGAATAATAAATAGCAATAGAAAAGAACAAACTGCTGTTATACACACTGATATGAATGAATCTCACAGACAGACACATCCTGAGGGATGTGAAGCCAGACACAAAAGAGCATATCCTAAAAAAAAAAAAAAAAAAAAAAAGAGCATATCCTGGATTCCAGCGGCAGGAAGTTCAAGAATAGGGAAAACAAACCTGTAGTGAGAGAAGTCGGAATAGTTACCTCCGTGAGGGCAAATGGTATTTATTGACTGGGAAGGGGCATGAGTCTTCCGGCCTGTTGGAAATATTTTATCTTTTTATCTGGGTGGGATTACACGTTTTTTACACACATGCACACACACACACATACGTATGAACCTACGTATATACGTAAAAATTCATTGAGTTGCATACTTACCATTTGTGAACTTTATGGTACATATGTTATAACTCAATAAGAAGATTTTTAAAAAGATTATTGCATAGTTCAGTCAATTCTTCTAATAATTGTAGACACTTTCCAATGGAGGGTTTCCTTTTATTTTTCTCTAGTTAAAATAAGAAAGCAGGGATTTCCCTGGCGGTCCAGTGGTTAACGCTCTGCACTTCTACTGCAGGGGGTGCGGGTTCCATCCCTGGTCAGGGAACTAAGATCCCACATATCACAAGGCCTGGACAGGAAAAAAGAAAGAAAAAAAGAAAAAAAGAAAAAAAAAAGCATATTTCTTCTCTTACTTTAGATTTTCTTCCCGTGATTCATTGAACCGGTGGCAAGGGTGGTGGGATTCAGTAAGAGGTGGAGAAAGGAGAGAAGGCTTCCGAGGTGACGGTGGGGAGGAGAGGAAGTGAATCAGCCTCGCTGGGTGTGATGCAGGGCTGGCGTTCCCACTCAGAGTTGGCTTCTCTTCCTCGGATGGTGATTTCAACATAGCTTCCCTGTTTTTATTTCCCTCCATCAACCACTGTCTCCTGTGAATGAAAAACGAGTCAGGTCACTGTGATTAAAATAACCAGGGACTATTTTTTTTTTTAAAACCTGGAAGCTAATTGGTAATTTGTATCTACAGCAAAGTGATTCAGTTATGCATATATAGTCTTTTTCATATTCTTTTCCATTATGGTTTATTACAGGATATTGAACATAGGTAATTTGTATGTAAAACATACAAAGCGTTTGTAGTGATTAGCCCATACGAATGCCTACAATGTGTAAATGGAAAGCAAGCTGATTTTCTTGCAGGATTACCTATATGGAAACATGTTTCTGAGATGAACACACAGTTTGGTAAACGAGCTGGTACAAGCCAGGCTCAGATACATTTATATTTTTTGCAACCAGTGATTTTGAAAATTCTTTCAGATTCAAGTACTTGCTGAGCAAATTCTATGTGTAAGACAAGGCACTGTTGTTGTTGGGAACCCGAGATAAATGGGGTGTAGTTCCTGTCCCCAAGGAGGATGTAGTCTAGCAGAGAAGATCAGACTGGTGCCCAATAGTTGGCTGGCAAGAAAGTACGTGATAACTACTAAGAGAAAAACGCAGACTTCTTGGGAGTTCAGAGAGAGACGGTAGGATTTCAACAGAAAAAGTGAGCAAGAATCTTTGGAGAGAAAAGGGAATGATGGCATCTGTAGCAACTATTTCTTTTTTCTTTTTTTTTTCTTAAAGATTCTGATTTTATTTATTTATTTATTTTGACTGTGCCGTGCGGGGTCTTAGTTTCCTGACCAGGGATCGAACCCATGCCCCCTCAGTGGAAGGGTGCAGTTTTAACCCCTGGACCACGAGGGAAGTCCCTGTAGCCCTATTTCTATGGTACACTGTACAAGATGCTATCACATAGTTTCTCACTGAGTCTTTAGAAAAACTCTGTAAGTAGCTATTGTTCACTTCATGTTCTTGATGAGTAAACTGAATCATGGAGAGGTAGTGACTTTCCCAAATCAGAAGATGCAGGACCTAAACCCAGGTCTCTCTGACTCCACGGCCCTTCTTAATAAGAGCAGACAAATTACCCTAAAGTTAAGAAAATGGACACTTGAGCTAAACTAACTGGCCCTGAATTGCAATCCTTTTACTTCCTTGCTTGGGGACTTCTTGCAAATTCTTTCTTTCTTTCTTTAATACATCCCTTTCTTCATCTGTGAACCAGGGTTAAAAATAAAAATGCACTTCAGTAAGATTAAATGTTTACCTACATGAAGCATTTAGAACTGCTCCTGTATGTATGAGCAGTACACAAGTGCTTGCTACTATTATTTTTTTGAAAAAAAATGTTATTATAGGGACTTCCCTGGTGGTGCAGTGGTTAGTAATCCACCTGCCAATGCAGGGCACATGGGTTCGAGCCCTGGTCTGAGAAGATCCCACATGCCGCGGAGCAACTAAGCCCGTGTGCCACAACTACTGAGCCCACATGCCACAACTACTGAAGCCTGCCCACCTAGAGCCCGTGCTCCGCAACAAGAGAAGCCACTGCAATGAGAAGGCCTCGCACCGCAACGAAGAGTAGCCCCCGCTCTCTTCAACTAGAGAAAGCCGGCGCGCAGCAACGAAGACCCAATGCAGTCAAAAATAAATAAAATTTAAAAACAAAACAAAACACCTGATTTAAAAAGAAAAAAATAAGAGACTGTGCTCCCAATGCAGGGGGCATGGGTTCAATCCCTGGTCAGGGAACTAGATCCCGCATGTGGCAACTAAGATCCCGCGTGCTGCAACTAAGGTCCTGTGCAGCCAAATAAATAAATAAATATTTTTAAAAATTTATTATAAAAATAATGTATACTCTATAGAAAACTGGCAAGTGACGTACTGAAGAGTTTGACACACTTGCTAGAGGCAAGACCAACACATAAAAATCAATAATATTCCTTCACCCAGCAGTGATCTATTTGAAAATGTATTAGAAAAAAGATATAATTCAAAATAGCAACAAAAGCTATAAAGTATTAAGGAATAGAGTTAATGAAAATGTGCGAAATGTTTACGGAGAACTTTTGGAAAACACCAAGATAGGTTGTGTTGGGGAGGGAAGACATTGTAGATAAAGGGAATATCGTGAGCAAAGAGAGTGAGTGGGCATTTTTAGGGAACAGTTTGGTGCAGGGTGGGATACACACAACAGGGAGTGAGATTAAGGCAGAAAAATCCATTCTGAGTAAGATCAGACTAAAGATTTTGCAATTAATAGGTAACAGGAAACCACCGCAGACTTACGAACAGGGACTGACCTCAGAACAGGATACTTCAGGAGAAAAGAATTTAAACAAGAGGCTGAGAATTGCCTGGGGGCTGGGTAAAGTTTAAAATGTATTGATTTTAGAATGGTTAAAAAGGAAAAATGAGCCCTTTAAAAATAATTCTAAAGAATAAATCTCGATTATATATTCTTATCTGTGAATTACTATTTTTTTGTAGATGTGTGTTGAATCTGAGTAATCAAGTAAATTGCTACTTGGTTTACCATCTGAATATCTCTTATGGTCATCAGGTAATGATAAACTTGGAGGTTTATATTTACCTTGGTTTGTTTTGGGAATATGGCAATGTGGTAGTTATATATTAACATGCTCTATATGAGAATGTGAATAGTTCTACTCAAAAAAATTCCTTGGCAAAAGTTGGAGATTTTTGGAGGTAACAATACCAAAGAATAACATTAATAATTTTTTATTTAATGGCATGGAATGCAAAAGACGGGGGTTACATAAAGGCAGAAAGGAAAGGAAAAGGAAAATGTAGTGAATGACTACTATGTGCTCCATTAGCTAATTTAATCCTGACAACAATGCCGTAGGGTAGGAATTACAGTGTTATCCCCATTTCACAGATGGCAAGTTAAACAGGCTTGTTGTCAACTTTCCCTTTCATTATGTATTAACAATCCATCCTCAGTAAATTACTTAACCTTTTTAAACCTATTACCTCACTGATTAAAATGGGGGAATAGTAATGCCCAAGTCCCAGGGCTATTGTCTGGATTAAATACAATAACACACATTAAATCCTTAGTCCAATGCTTGACTCACAATAGCTAACACATCCTGACTTACTGTGGACCAGGCACAGGGCTAAGAAATTTAAATTCATCATCTCATTAAATCTTCACACAAACTTGATTGTAGGTACCCAATTGTTACTATTGTTCTAAGAAATAATAAAGTTTATTCTTATTTCATTGTAGTTCAGAGAGATTGTCACATATCCAAGGTCAAGAAATGAACAAGTGGCAAAACTGACATTCAAATTGAGCTTTGAGGGCAAAACCCAGAAACTTTTACGAATACTCCACATCAGAAAATAATAGAAATACTAATAAATTACCTAAATTTTTTTCTGATTTGGACTCTGTTGAGAGAATAAGACATTTACTAGGTGTGCTTTGAACATGAAACAGGTATCATATATTTTAATTTTTTTCTAATGTATGTTCTTTTATTAGTAAGGAAGATTTCCTTCCCTGTCCCCCATATGTCATATACTTTCCAAATAAAGAATAAGGCAGGAGTAGGACAGATGAGATGAGGAGACAAACGTGCAGTTACACGTGACAGGCAGAGGAAGGCTTGGGGATGCCCCCAGACAATGCTCAGAAAGAAGAATGAGGGTAAGTGATGCAACAGAAATATAAAATGTTTGGGGACAATTGGAGAGGGAGTGGGGGGTTTCTGGGAGGAGGAAGGAGAGGACACAGAGAGCAGATGGGATGAGGGCGGAGGGAGAGGCAGAAAGAAAGACATGGTGACAGCAAGGCAGGGCAGAACCGTGCAGCATAGTGGCCTGCGGCGTGCAGTAACGTGGGGTAGGAGACAAGCCTGGAGCCCCATCCGATCGCAGGCTCTCTGGGCTCTGTATTGCATCCTCAGTGGAAGAGGAAAAGTTGGCATATCTTTACTTACCCGACTATACTTTCTCTGCTGACCTTTTATCTCCTTCAAGTACACTCTGTTTACTTGTCTAATTAATTGCCACCCCAAACTCGCATAGTTGGATAGTTAGAACCTTTCTCTTCTGACTCATGAAAGGAGTGAACATCATAATGTAGTTGACTTTTCTGGAGCTATTTGTGGGACTGTTTGGTTTGCCTGGAATAATGGCTCTTTTCTTTCTTTGTTTCTCATCAGCCAGTGTGGTTTGTGATTTAATAACCAGGGAGAGCACTGAAATTAATACTGGTCAATTCTTAAGCTTGAAGGAGGAAAAGGGAGGCAGGAATTTTAAATTGTTAGTTCTCTGTTTGTGGGCAGCTTACTGTCTCCTTTGGAAAGAGTTTAGGCCAGGCAAGATCTTACCAACAGTTTTAAAAAATGAGCATGAGAGGGGACATGCCGCTGTTCCTACGTTATTTTCCCTTTGCACACAGTTCCTAGATGAGAAGACAATTTTTGCCACTCTGTACACTTTAAGATGTATCCAAGATGAAGTGATGGCTTGTGATGATTAATTCCCTAAAAAATACCCCTTTGTTTCTTAATTTTTTTGGATGAGTGATCTAAAGTTTTTTTTTTTTCAAAATTATATCAGTGGAAGATAGTTTTCTTTTGTGTGAGTAGGTGGTGTTGGAGAGCTCAGATAAGGAGATGAGTGTGAAGAATTAAGACTTAGATGTCTAAGCAGGTGTGCTTCACCAAAGTAAGATTCACAGCCAACGTATGGTTCCCTTTTTCCTTAACGCCTTGGAAGAGAAGCTGTCTTTTTTTTTCTAAAAGAGAACAATTCTTCCTCTTGCATCGGTAGACCAAGAACAAAGGAACAGTTGACTGTTCTTTATTTAGGGGAGGACCGTTCTTTATTTCCTAATATCTACTAGGAAATATTCATAGGATACAGAATACACATTTTGAAAAAATGAGCGACTGCACTGGACAGTCAGTGTTAAAGAAAATGGACATTTTCCGGTATTGCTTTTGCTGATATATGGTAAATATCATGTTAATGGACTTGCCATAGCACTGAATGAATGATTGTGCGAACTCCCTCAGCTAACCCTTCCTTTTATTTTTTTAATTAATTAATTAATTAATTTATTTTTGGCTGTGTTGGGTCTTCGTTTCTGTGCGAGGGCTTTCTCTAGTTGCCGCGAGCGGGGGCCACTCCTCATCGCGGTGCGCGGGCCTCTCACTATCGCGGCCTCTCTTGTTGCGGAGCACAAGCTCCAGACGCGCAGGCTCAGCAGTTGTGGCTCACGGGCCTAGTTGCGCCGCGGCATGTGGGATCTTCCCAGACTGGGCTCGAACCCGTGTCCCCTGCATTAGCAGGCAGACTCTCAACCACTGCACCACCAGGGAAGCTCTAACCCTTCCTTTTAAAAACATTTATTTTGGGCCTGTTGTTTAGATTTTTTCATTTTTCATTTAAAAAATATTCTTTGTCATAATATATATTACTTAATTTCATCTCAAAAACCATATAAAGCTTGGTATGATTGTCCATATTATGCTGATGTCGAAACTGAGGTTCTGAGAGACTAAATAAAGGACAGAACTGGGGTTTGAACCCTGGGCTTTCTAACCCTATACCATATGCTTTTACTAGTATATTCTACCCTGTTTTCCCCAAGGCAACTATGTGTATATAGTACAGCCATTAGTGACTATTTGTTCACCATAAAAATAATTCGGCATCTTTCAAGATTAAAAAAACAAGTAAACCTATCCAACATGGCTTCAGGAATCTCCTATTGAAAACTCAAATGGTTCCTGCTCCCATCAGACATGACCATAGGAATCCAGTCATTTTATCAGATTCTTTTTCTCTTACTCTGTCTGTTCTGACTGTTGTTGACCATTTCCCTTAGGTCACCTCTTACCATCTGGTAACTGACTTTGCAGTCCCCTTATAGATTTTCCCCAAACGTGGATGTGAGCCCCTTCCTTACTTCCCCAAAGCGTAACAATCACCAGATAGTTGCATTTAGAAAAGCTCTTGGAAATGCTCATGAATTACAGAGGGAAATTACAATGCAGAAAAGAAAGAAAACCGTGAAACTCTACGTTAGATCAACAGATCCAAGTTCACGGTATTTGTACCATCTGTCAGCCTCACACCTTCACAGAAAGTCGTTTATTTCTAGGTCCCACCTGCTTGCTGGTGGCAAGCCAGGTGCCATTCCAGATGGCTGTGCCTCTGTTCTCACGTTCCAGTTGCCCACTCCCAAGGGAAACAGACTGCGCATGCCTGCCCTCAAGTTAACATCTGCCTCCTCACGACGGTCATTGCTGAGCTCAGAGACCGCCCTGAAGACTGCTTTCCACATGGGGACTTAGAGCTGTTTGGCCCCTCATCCCCGCACCCCTCCCTCCAGCTGAAGGCTGGGCATTCACTTTTGCACAACCGGAAGACCCATTACATTTTGTGCCAAATCCAGTCTTTCCCCAAAGAGAAAGTCGCTCGCTGCCCAGAGCAATCAGAAACTACGGGTACAATTAAACATTTCTCCGGCTTTCTTTACAAGTATAGGAATATTGAGGTCCTAGCTCTGAGAATCTCAATACCCAAACATAATGGCAAGTCTGTTTTTCTTTGTTGTTGTTTTTTTTTTAGGCAAAGTTAATGCTTTAGTTATAATACATTACGAAATATCCAGGTTATTTTATTTTGGTTGTGAATGGAGGTGATAACTTTCTAGTATTTTTAAGTAAAGAGCAAATTACGGTGTGGAATATGAGGCACGGAGGGGGAGATGTGCAACACTTGCTGTCAGTGGATACCTTGTAGAGGTCTTGGATCTCAGTTGCATGTGGAACGCTGACATTTTCCTGTTGAAATGTTTCACAAATGATTGCTGTTAGATATGTCTTCAGGATTCCTCAAGAGCTAGTTCACTTAGCTGGTTAGAACACAATAGTCTTAAAACAAATGGGTGAATGATTCTTGAATGGATAAGCTTGGTTCTGTTAACTGACCACAGATTCTCCTTAAAAAACAATTTAAAAAATGGATAGTACTGTAGTTTTACTTCTTGGATTCAAGCCAGTTGTTTACTGTGTAACCTTGCGCACATTACTTAATTTCTCTTTATCTCAATTTTCTTGTTTGCTCATTGACTGTAATAATAATACCTGCCTCAAAGAATTGCTGCAAGGATTAAATAATAGGTATAAGGCCTTAACCCAGTACTTAGCACACAACAAGTACTCAATGTTGACTATGATTACTGGTATTAGTAATACTGCTAGTAGTTTCAGCTGATAGGGGTCACTAATTATTCACTCTCTCAATAAGAATATAACAGGTGGGTGATTAAATGATGTCATATCCAGAAGAGTTAAGATTTTTGAGTCTTCTGGCTTCAAATCTTCATTTTATCACTTGCAAGCTGTGTGACTTTAAGCAAATTGCACAGCCTCTCTGTGTAATGAAAATGGCACCTACCTCACAGTGTGTTGTGAGTATTAAATGAGTTTATCCATGTAAAGAACTTGGTGTAATGCGTGGCATAGACTAAGCCCTGAAACATTAGCTCCTTCTCTGTTCACGTCCTTCATTTTTTCTTTCTTATGTTATTATTCTTGTTACCTGACTTCTACTACTGTGAATAGAGGCAATATCCTGAAAGGATTGCCTCTTCCAGGGTACAGAGAGTCATGTAAAAGTGTGCAGGGCTGAGAAACACTTGCAGGTCAAGAAGTCAAGAAAAGGTATCTAGTTAAAATTCTCGGAAAAGTATTTTTCTTCAACCAAAAGTGACAAGTTTAGGTCAAAGAGAAATTCCTGAGAAGGTACTAGGGGACCTCCTCTACATATTCACAGAAATAGTCAAGGATGTGGCTTATTACCTCACCTGAACGGTGGGTTTCCCTGCCCTCCCGGGCTGCAGTCAGCTCTGAGTCACAGCTGTGTCACCCCCTCCTCCCAGCCCAATGCCACTTCCTGAGGCTGGTGAGGATTTTCCTCCAACAACTCCTAGGCCTGCAATGACCTTGCTATTTTAAAGGGACACCGGAGGTAGGATGATGTTGTGAAACACAGCTCCAGCTCAGGATACTGGGAATTTGGCTCCTGGCCCCAACTTCAGCCCTGATTTGTCAGTTGACCTTGGGCAAGTCCTTATCTTTTTGCCACTTCATTTCCATTAAGTGTAAAGTAGAGAATGATGTCTACCCTTCTGAACTCGTAGGATCATTTTGAAGATTCCATAACGACATGTGCAGATACCTTTACACATTTAAAACATTCTTATTTACCTGTGTAATACAATTTAGTGTGATGGAGAAAGCAGAGGCTTGGAGATGAAAAGACCTGAGATCTAATTTCAGCGCTGATACCTGCTAACTTTGTGACCTTAAGTCAATCCCTTACTTTCTTTGAGTCTCATTTTGCTCACTGGTAAAATAAATATAATGATTATCTCATGGGTGGTTGTGAGTGTTAAATGGAATGAAACTTCTGCAAAATGTTAGTTTTTCTTTTTCTCTAATGACTATATCCAGGTTTTTTTCAAAAATAAGCCTTTCCCCTTCTTATTTGGTTCACTAAAATTTGTATAAGTGTGATATGGAGTATTTCTTATTCCTTTTCCAGAATTGTACGTGTATACGTATATACACGTATATATACATATATATTTATTTATATACACATATATAAAGTACATTTATAAAACTACTTCAGCTTTCCTGGGATTTCTTAAGTATATATGTTTATTTATCAATATAAAAATATATTTTACTTAAGTGTTTATGTGTATGTGATGTGTTTGATATATATATCTGTATCTATTTATCAATAGATATAACACATCACACACACATTATATAAAACATATGTATATAATGACACAACTCATAGACAGTTTTATAAATATAGTCTTAGAAAACAATCCATTTAATGATTCATGGGTTGCCTCTAGATCCTAGCACAATGAGTGACACACAGGAACCTTTTAGTAAATTTAGTAAATGTATTCTTTTTTTAAGTAATAACCTAGTATTCTATAAGGACCTAATGTGTTTCTATTTAAAATGCAAATTTGATTATTATTCATAATTCTCCATCTTAAATTCCTACCCAAATTGCCTACTCTCACCTAGTCAGCCTTCTATATTTAGTTTAAGAAATATTCTACTAATATAAATATTAACTTTTAGGTTCTTGAACATGCTCCTAGTAATAGAAGTTAATATCAGTGTAATGTATTATTTAATAGATTAAGAATTCATGGTTATATTTTAACTCTTTCCCAAGGAACATGGAAAAACCAGGTCTTATGAAATTGCTATATTTTGTGTTCTATTTGATAGGGACACAAATTCCTTGAATTAAAATTCATTTATTTTTTTTTCTTAGTATTAACATAGAATAAATTTTGGTTTCTGATTACTAAGTCTCAAAAATTATCTTTAATTCAGCTTTTTATGACTTTTTTAAAAATTAAAAAAAATTTCCCCTTTTACAAGTTTTATTTTTTCATTTAAAGTTATCTCCATTTATCATGTTATACATTTTATTTTTTGAAATTTTTGTTTTCTTTTTAATTTTACAAACAATACACATTCATTGCAGACAACTAGAAATACATAAAAGCATAAAGTAAAAATTAATAATCACCCATAATCCCCAGCCCCCAGATATAACCATCATTGGTATTTTGATTCATTTTCTGCCAGTGACTATATATATTTTTAATTGAAGTATAATTGACCTACAACACTATGTTAGTTCCATGTGTCCAAGATAGTGATTTAATATTTCTATACATGATAAAATGATCATCACCATGATATATCTGGTTACCACTTGTCAGTATACAAAGATATTACAAGATAATTGACTATATTCCCCGTGCTGTACATTTCATCCCCATGACTCATTTATTTTGTAACTAAAAGTTTGTGCCTCTTAATCTCCCTCACTTATTTCATCTATCCCCCAATCCCCCTTCCCTCTGGCAACCACCATTTTTTTCTCTGTATATATGAGTCCGCTCTGTTTTGCTATGTTTGTTCATTTGTTTTGTTTTTAAGATTCCACATAAAAATATAATCATACAGCATTTGTCTTTTATGTCTGACTTATTTCACTCAGCATTATACCCTGTAGGTCCATCCATGTCACAAATGGCAAGATTTCATTCTTTTTATGGCTGAGTAATATTTATATATATATGATATATATGTGATATACATACATATCACTTCTTTATCCATTCATCTATCGATAGACACTTTGCTTCCATATCTTGGCTATTGTAAATAATGCTGCAGTGAACATAGGGGTGAATATATCTTTCTAAATTAGTATTTTTGTTTTCTTCAGAAAAATATGCAGGGGAGGAATTGATGTATCCTTTGGTAGTTCTATTTTTAATTTTTTGAGGAGCCTCCATACTGTTTTCCGTAGTGGCTGTACCAATGTATGTTCCCACCAACAGTGCACAAGCATTGCCTTTTCTCTGCATCATCACCAACACTTGTTACTTGTTGTCTTTTTCATAATAGCCATTTTGACATGTGTGAGGTGATATTTCACCGTGGTTTTGAGTTTCATTTCCCTGATAATTAGTGATGTTGAGCATCTTTTCATGTGTATGTTGGTCACCTGTATGTCTTCTTTGGAAAAATGTCTATTCAGGTCCTCTGCCCATTTTGTAATTTTTTTTTAATGTTGAATTGTATGAGTTCTTTATATATTTTTGGATATTAACATCTTATCAGACATGTCATTTGCAAATATCTTCTCCCATTCAGTAGGCTGCCCTTTTGTTTTTCTGATGGTTTCCTTCACTGTGCAAAAACTTTTTAGTTTGATGTAGTCCCAGTTGTTTATTTTTGCTTTTGTTTTCCTTGCCTAAGACACATCCAAAAAAATATTTCTAGGACAAATGTCAAAGAATCTACTGCCTATGTTGTCTTCTAGGACCTTTATTGTTTCAGGTCTTATATTTAAGTCTTTAATCTATTTCAAGTATATTTTTGTATATGCTGTAAGAAAGTGAGTGTTTTGCATGTAACTGTCCAGTTTTCCCAATACCATTTATTGGAGAGGTTGTCTTTTCCCCATTGTATACTCTTGCCTCCTTTGTTGTAGATTAGTTGACTGTATAAGTGTGGGCTATTTCTGGGCTTTGTATTCTGTTCCATTGATCTATATGTCTGTTTTTGTGCCAGTACCATACTGTTTTTTTTATTACTGTAGCTTTATAGTATAGTTTGAAATCTTTGTCTACAATTTTGTTCTTTTCTTTTCAAGATTGCTTTGGCTATGCTGGGTCTTTTGTGTTTCCATACAAATTTTAGAAGTATTTGTTGTAGTTCTGTGAAAAATGCCACTGGAATTTTGATAGGGATTGCATTGAATCTGTAGATTGCCTTGGTTAGTATGGTCATTTTAACAATATTAATTCTTCCAATCCATAAGGCCAGTACGTCTCTTTATTTGTTTGTGTTGTCTTCAGTTTCTTTCATCAATATTGTGGGTTTCCAAGTACAAGTATTTTACCTCCTTGGTTAGATTTATTCTTAGGTATTTTATTCTTTTTAATGCAACTGTAAATGAGATTGTTTTCTTAATTTCTCTTTCTGACAGTTTTGTTATTAGGATATAGAAATGCAACAGATTCTGTATATTAATTTTTTATTCTGTAACATTGATGAATTCTAGTAGTTTTTTGGTGGCATCTTTAGGATTTTCTATATATAGTATCATGCCATCTGTAAACAGTGGCAGTCTTACTTCTTCCTTTCCAATTTGGATTCTTTTATTTCTTTTTTATGTCTGATTGTTGTGGCTAAGACTTCCAATACTACGTTGAATAAAAGCAGTGAGGGTGGGCAACCTTGTCTTATTCTTGATTTTATAGGAAATGCTTTCAGCCTTTCTCCTTTGAGTATGATGTTAGCTCTGGGCTTCCCATATATGGCCTTTATCATGTTGAGGTATGTTCCCTCTTTACCCACTTTATTGAGAGTTTTTATCTTAAATGGATGTTGAATTTTGTCAAAAGCTTTTTCTACATCTATTGAGAGGACCATATGGTTTTTATTATTTAATTTGTTAAGTGGTGTTAATTGATTTGTGAAAAATAAACTTTTTACTTTGAGATAATTGTAAGCTCACATTCCACTTTCTTTTGGCCCTATGAATTCTGATGAGAAATTGTCTGTCATTAGAGTTGTTTTTCTCATATATAAAGAAAAAGTGTCTTTTCTCTCTGGCTGCTTTCAAGGTTTTTCTCTTTGTCTATAGTTTCCAAAAGTTTAATTATGATATACCTTGGCATGGATTCAGCTTCTTGAATCTGTAGGTTTATGTATTTTGCCAAATTTGGGAATTTTTCAACCATTATATTTGCAAGTACTTCTTTTTTTTTTGGCCATGCCACGCGGCATGTGGGATCCTAGTTCCCCAACCAGGGATCGAACCCACACCCCCTGCATTGGAAGCACAGAGTCTTAACCACTGGACGCCAGGGAAGTCCCTACAAGTACTTTTAAAGTTTGATTTTTTTCTCCTCTCCTTCTGGGACACTGATGACACAAATGTTAGTTCTTTTGGTATAGTTCCACTGTTCCCTGAGGCTCTGTTTATTTATTTTTCCATTTTCTCTCTGTTGTTCAAAATGAGTAATTTATATTGTTCCATCTTCCAGTTCACTGATTCTTTTCTCTTGTCTTCTCTGTTCTATTTTTGAACCAATTCACTGAGGTTTTCATCTGGGTTATTGTACTTTGCAGTTCTAAAATTTATTTGGTTCTTTTTTTATTTCTTTACTGAGGTTTTCTATTTTTTTTCCATTTGTTTCAATTGTGTTGGTAATTTGTCCTTGAAACATTTTTATTATGGCTGCTTTAAAATCTCTGTCAGATAATTCTAATGTCTCTGTCATCTTGGTGTTAGTATCTATTGATTGTCTTTTTCCATTCAGTTTGAGATCTTCCTGTTTCTTGGTATAATGAATGATTTTTTAATTGAAAATTGGACATTTTCAGATTATTCTATGTGACTCTAGGTCTTTTTCAAACCTTCTGTTTTAATTGGCTTTTTTGGACTGTTAACTTGCTTTTTTTTCCAGTACAGGAAACTTCTGCCCATTACTGCCAGGTAGAGGTAGACATCCAGGTTCCCCATGTGGCTTCCATTGGAATATACATATATATATATATACACTGAAAGGTTTTGGGGGCTCCTCTTTACCACTGGGCAGTTCTGGTTTCCCATGTGGTCTCCAGTGACACCATGGGTGCTGGCCTCATTACTGCTGGGCAGTTGTCAAAGTCTTGACTCTCCACTAGGCTTCCTCTGGTGAAGGAGGAGTGCTTCGTTACTGCTGGGTGGAGGCAGAAGTCCAGATGCCCCACAGAGTCCCCACTGATGCCATGCGAAGGGGTGTGTAGGGGATCTTTATAGCCAATGCAGATGAAAGCCCTGGCTCTCTACTTGACCTTCTCTGATGCCACCCTGGGATTAATGTGCCTTGTAACAGCCTCTTAAGGGTGGAAGCCTAGGGTTCCTACTCAGTCTTTGCTGGTGTGGGAAGGAGTGGGGCATCAGTTTTTCCGTGGTGTTCAGTTGGAGTAGAGTGTTGTTGTCTAAATGTTTTCTGTTTTGCTAGACTGCCCCTTTCTTCATTCTTTGGTTAGAGAGAGAGGGCTTTTGTTGGGGCTTGTAGTCTGTTCCCACTGGCCTTTCTAAGTTGCTGGATTCTTCAGCTCCAAGTCTGGTATGTATGAGACAAAAAACAAAACAAAACAAAACAAGGGCACTTAGCACTGTGTTGTTTCTCAGGTCCCAAGGTCCCCAGCCTGTCTGCCTTTCAGTCTTCTTATGTTTGTCTTATATATAATGCCCAAAGTTTTTAGCTGTCCTAATTGTCCTTAGTGGGAAGAGTATGGAAAAGTATGGCTGTGCCGTCTTCCCAGAAGAGAACATGCCACATATTGTTTTCTAAAATAAAAGTCCCATGAAAATGTTCAAAGTTATAACTTACTCATCTGTGCTGTCCCTTTCAATCAGTTTTTCCTTAATCCAAAGTATTCCTAAAGTGACTGAGATGGAGATTCACAGTCTGAAATGTGTTTTTATGATTTTAATAAATCTCACAAGTAAAAGGGTGGATAAGTTTAGGAAAACTGTGCTAAGCAGTTTCCTTTACTGGTGAATTTCTGAGGACTTTTAATGTTAGTGCATATTCCAACTTTCCCAGGTAATACATTCCTGAACAGGGGAATAGACTGATAGATTTGTTATTTAGAGGAGCAGGCAGGTGGTGATGTACATAATAATATAGATAACTAAGTAAAGTATTATTTAAAAATTTTTGCATTAAGATTAAAATAATATTCTCACCCCACCCACCAATAGACAAAAGTATGTATTAATATGCATGAAAGAAAGTAGAGACTTTAAGTCACTTTGTGGGAAGATTCTTTCATTAGACCAGCATGTACCACTCCTGGTTTCATTCCCTTACCCCATCCCTATCTTTGGAATATCTTGTTAGTTTTCAGAGATTTAGAACACACTTTCTGGGCTCTATCTCCAAGATTCCTTAATGACCCCTCCATATAATTAACGAAATGGAGAAGTTGAAGGAGTAATATGATGACTGAATGGAAATTAAAGGCACATTTGAAGGTCACTCTATGTTGGGTTTCAATTAAAAAACAAACAAGAAACAATGGAATGCTCTGGTAACCTTGCAGAGAGGTGCTGTTTTCAGCCTTCTGATAAAGGTCAGTCTGGCCTTTGACTGCAGTAAAGATTTGATTAATAAACAAGACTCGTCAGAAGTAATCCAATGTATTATGAATTGAAAGGTGATTTCTTACAGTGACATGTGGTATAGCTGGGCAAAGAAAATAGTATGTTTTCCTTCCTTTGGTACAAGTTTGAAGGGGGAGAAGAATGCATGAAGTGGAAGAGGAAAAAGAGGACCCCTAAGGAAGGATGTGGTGAGACGGCGTAACCGAAGAAATTCCACGTGAAGGAAATGACCAATTCTACGTGGTCATTGTCCTCAAAAGCATCCATTTGTCTGGGCCAAAGATTACATGTTTGTGCTGGAGCGCTATGCATGCTCCTTTCTGAGTTCAAAACCATTTGGAAAGCTGAAGAGGACAGTTGGTTCCTTTCCTTAAATTATAGTTTTCATTTGGCTTATGAACCAACGTGGTATGTTTTCCATACCATCTGGCTCCTGTTCTTGCTCTTGCCTAAAATCACAGGCAGAGGGCTTGGAAGGGAGCCTCCGGGCATTTAGTGAGCTTGTGGCCATCATGTAGGAACATTCAAATTTCCTAAAACCATCCTCTTTAAATGTATCCTAGTAGTTAGGAAGGAATATTCCAGAACATCTTAATGCAAACCTTTTCTGTGTTCAAATGCTTGTGAAAAATTTCAAACCTGTAGAAATACAGAGGGCAGTAAAGCAAACTTCCATGTACCTCTCAATCAGCTTCAGCAATTAACAACTTGTAGCCAGTCTTGTTTCTTCTATACTTCTGTTCCCACCCAGCATATTTTGAGGCATATCCCAGGCATCATGTCATTTCATTTATAAATATTTCACTATATACCTCTACAAGTACTTTCATCAAGAGGCACACGTTACCTGGCTGTCTCCCTTTTTGTAAGGTTAACAAGTATTGATGACCATTGTCTAGATCTATTAATTCATTAGGGGTGCAGAATGATGATATTATTTCATTGACTTTTAATCTCCCTTTAGCAATAGAATGACTTATGTCCTGCTCTTCCCTCTCCCAACAAGAATCAAGGACCTATTCATATTTTTTTAGTAACTAAAGAAATCTCAGTTTTTCACAAATCTTTGAGTACAACTTAGAATTAATGTTCATAGACTTTAAAAAATTTTTTTAATTGATTAATTAATTTTAACTGAAGTTTAGCTGATTTACAATGCTGTGTTAGTTTCAGGTGTACAGCAAAGTGATTCAGTTATACATACAGATATATCTATTTTTTTTCAGAACCTTTTCCATTATAGGTTATTATAAAATATTGAATATAGTTCCCTGTGCTACACAGTAGGTCCTTGTTGGTTATCTATTTTATATATAGTCGTGTATATATGTTAATCCCAAACTCCTAATTTATCCCTCCCCTCCCCTTTCCCCTTTGGTAACCATAAGTTTGTAGACTTTTATCAACAAGTTCCTTGACACAACTACATGGGTTTAGAATTAAGGTCATATGTTCCTGAAATACAGGAATCAAAGTAATGTATTTCTTCTTAATAATGTGGTACATTTATAAATTTAAGTCATAAGAAAAATTCATGAATTAATCAATTCAGCTAGTAAGCACCAAAACAATTTATAGGTTATTGGTTAGGGAGTTAGTTGGTATTTTTTAAGTATGATTTGGCAAGATCTCTCAAAATTAAATATGCAGAAAAACCTATGAACTAGAAAGTCCACTTTAGGAAATTTATCCCATAGATAATTTCCATAAATTTCCAAGGATATATGAACAAACTGTTCGTTAAAGTACTATTTGTAATAAAAAAATGAGGGGAAAACCCCTCAGTTTCCTTAGCAGAAGACTGATTAAATAGTTTTACATCATAGTAGATGAACTACTATGACATTTTTACAAAGTATTAAGTAAATCTCTACGTACTGATATGGAGAGTTTACAGTCTGTGAACTCAGTGTTTGTGGCCTGGCAGGAAACGGAATTCTATTACTACGAACTGTATACAATCCTACATTTTTTAAAATATGAAAATGTATTATTTTTTAATAAAAACAAAATCTAATAAGTAATTTACAGCTTTAGATAAGATGGGGAAAAGGAATTTGATGGAAGCTCAGTATTTCTGTTAAGGACATTTAATGCACATGCAGAATCTTACGGTTGGCAATTGTTAAATCATGAGGGACAGTCTCACTTTTAATGCTGAGCATAATTAACCAATGACAATCGACAATGATTAGGAGCTTTAGCTCTTTGGATTGATGATTCACATCGGTTGGACCGAGGTCAGAGCACTGGGTTAGGGCATGATATTATGTTAGTGATAGAGGGACCAGTGAGTTCTAGCTGGAGAATGATCGGAGATGAGATGGGGAGATTTAAGCTTGACTTTTGTGCATTGGGATAGACAGGACAAATGTGACTGGCATTTCAGACAGAGATGACAAAGATATAATTATATGCTTGGAGAAGGTGAGCAGACTGCTTTGGTTGGCTGACGGGTTCGTGCAGGTACGCTTAGAAGGATATATCTGGAGCTTGAAACCTGGTTTGGGGGTGTGACCTTTATTCTGCAGGCAACGAGAAGGCACTGAAAACTTACAGGGTTCTTCATAACCTTTTTTTTAGATTCCATATATATGTGTTAGCATACGGTATTTGTTTTTCTCTTTCTGACTTACTTCACTCTATGACAGACTTTGTGACCACCTAGAGGGGTGGGATAGGGAGGGTGGGAGGGAGATGCAAGAGGGAGGAGATATGGGGATATATGTATATGTATAGCTGATTCACTATGTTATACAGCAGAAACTAACACACCATTGTAAAGCAATTATACTCCAATAAAGATGTTTAAAAAAAAAAACAACTTACAGGGTTGATCAGTGGAGGAGAGATTCACCAAACTGCCTCGAATCAGGGAAGAGTGATTGCTAATCATATTTTATAAGGCTACAGGCATGAAATCACCCTTGAGGCCAGGTTTGAGCAAGAAGAGAAGACTATCCCCCTTTGTACTCTCAACGAACAGGAGCTTTTAACACCTGCCTGCCAAAGGAAAACAGTGACAAGAAGGCTGTCACCTTTTGCCTTTTGCTTATTACACTAAATGGCTATTTTAGTGAAAAACTCCATTCTGTCTCTCAGCACCTCTAGTTGTTGTAAAGTTTTCCACTGGAGCAAGGAGAGATATCAGCTGACCACTTTAATCATCGGAGTGACAGTGTTAGCTTTCCACCTTCCTAATGAAATTCTCCAGTTGGCTGTGAAAATAGCAGGAAGCCAGCTATATTTAGCAAAGGAAAGCAACAAGTCTAAGCAGTGTGCAGAGAAGGGGAAAAATAGAAGCACTAAGTCTTATGATTAGTGCAACAAACAGTACTGCTTAGAATTTTCCATATTTTGTAACTGGCAAAAGCAGAATATTTTATTTTGCTTTTTAAACCAAAGTCAAGCCTACAGCTTCCCTCACTATTATGTCTAAATAAAATATTTTATTCATTCAAGGGGCAGGGTAATTTTAGATTTCAAAAGAATGACAGAATAATGCGCTTTTTTGAAATAAACCAGCCAGTAAGTATGATCATGCTCATATTCAGTAATTTCTATTTGATTAAAGACATTTCAAATCAAGGAACTGGCATAATAAATATTTCCAGTCAATTTCCTGTAAGACTTCTACTCTCCCATAGTCCTGTATTAAATTTTCTCCATTTCTGTGAGTTCTAGCAACTTCACTTGAATTGAAAGTTTTAGGTTGTAGTCACAAGACTTAATGAGACTTGGAATATAATATTTTTTCATGCTTAGAATTTCAGATTCTTAGCACCTCTATTGTAACCTTTCATCACCACTCTGGTATTTCCTGAGAAGTGTGCATTTTGTTTAAACCTATAGAGGGAGGCATGGAGGAATTTACCAATTTATGAGATCAATTCTATTTTAATTGAAAAGTTCTTCCTTTTATTGGGCTGAAATCTTTCTTCTAATTTCCCCTTAGAAGCGCTGACCTCTTCATAAAAATAGACAGTATCTATTCATAATACATAGTAGCTTTTCAAATTTTTGAAATAGGTATAATCTGATCAGAGTATATGTTTAATAGGCTCAGATAACTTCCAGCCTTTTAACACATGTCCCACCTTTGATTCATAATGAGTGTATGGTCAACTCATCTTCCTAGATTTTAAATTAAAGGGCACAGGTGTTGTACACCTGTGTGTTCAATTAGAGGAACATCTTTCTGACAGTTTTCTAGGGCATCTTCTTTATGAATACAAGACCCATTGCCCAGAGCATCTGGTCGATTCTTGCAGTGTGGACTCAAATTAGGCAGACACAGAAAGTGTTTGCTTAAACCTTCAAAGGGATAATGTTTCTTCTTCATCTGTGGTTTTACTCTGCATCTCCAAAGTAAACAACTAAATTAACAAAGAAAATTGAAAGGCTCTATGTTTACTCCAAGGCTAACAAATTGTTAGTTCATTAGTTTGTCAAGCTATTAATATTTTTTAAAGTATGGTTCAGAGTAGTTTTAGACACATACTTATTGTATTTAACTGCAAATTATCCTCCCTAGCATTGGGTTTATTTTTCCAAATCATTTCCTCTTTGGTGGGCTGCTGTAGTTGTTAACTTCGGGAAGTCCCTGAAAGCTTGATCAAAGGAGGATAAAGGGAAAAATCAACAAAGTAATGCTTAATCACTAGTCCCAGTGTCCTCATTATTCTTGTCAAGCCTCCAGATGTCACCAGGGGACAATTATTAATAGAAAATCATCTTCCTGGATAATATAAAACACAAATCTTTCTTTAAGACATTTGTACTCTTTAAAAAGTCTAGTACAAAGTGAGAGCAAAATCTGGCAGAAACGATTGGAGTAAATCTTGAACTTTTTCTTAGAATAGGTTTAAATTATATTTGCTTACCATTGGTAATGCTAGTGTTCATTTGAATATGTAAACCTCTCACTTCCTTTGTGACATTTTTCAGTGTTTACATAATTATAACTGGGTGTTCTGAGCTATCCCTCAGGAAAGGCTTGTGTCATATTTTAACATGTGTCTAACCCCAAATCCTAAATACACAACTACTATATTTAAAAAGGGAGGGAATTGTGTGGGTCCTCCATGGGTGCCAGAGTGGCATCCGCAGACTATAAAGTATATAATTCTTTTCCAATTTGTAAACAACAGAAGTCATCAGAATCTTGGAAACCTTTAATTGCCCTATTATGTCCTGGGTCCAGCTAAGGGTTGAGTTCATAATGAACTCAACATACTGAGTAACCCTTTAGCTCCTCCTGGCAGGGGCTTCTCCTGGCTTAGACAGACCGTGCCAGTCCTGTTCCACAAGGGTGGCTGTGGATGGCAGTTGGGATCAAGTCTTCAATTTCGCTCTAGAAAGTTCTCCCTCATCATCTACACCCTCAGCAATCTTTTCCCCTCTTGAACAAGTGGCCATGCCTTGTTCACTTAGCCCTACATGCCTCTCCGCCAGCTCTTGGGTTGTTTCAACATATCCTTTAACTCATTTTGCTCAAGAAGTTTACATATATTTGTTTGTCTTGGTTGCCCAAGCAGACGCTAACTTCTTGAGCACCTTAAATCGTTCGATTCCCCACAGTTTTTAGTTTAGGTGTTCAGTGAATAATTATTGATTTTACTCTTTCTGGCACAATTTGGACCAGCTTTATTTTACCATCAGTTTTCATACTATTATTGTATGTATAAAGTGCTTTCATAAAAGCATGCATTTTTGATATAATACAGTGTCATAGTCCTCACTTAGGGAGGAACCTTCTTAGACTTCTGAGTATAGCAGTATAGAGTTCTGTGATCTTAAGAAACTGTTTTTTACTGTTTTCCTACATCGGCTTGGAATACCGCTTCCTGATTTATGAGGGCAAAGCAAGTAAAGAGTACTTGTTTTCATAAGACATTTTCGCTCTAAGTGGCACTTCTCAAAAACACCATGATTCTATGATTTTGGGTTCTCATATTTATTTTAAGTCACTGTTAGGAAAAGTTCCATATTACAATAATGAAAACTAAGTGCTTTAAGATAAATGTTGGCCCTTGTTGGAGGAATTAATAAAAAAGCTGCAATCAATTTCCCCCTTTCCCTACTCCCTTACTGTATTTTATGCTGTCCTTTTCCTTTACATTTTATAAAAAACCATTTGCAAAAAAGTAGCTGGATGAGAACTTTATAGAACTTGAACCTCAGGTCTGGGGTCAGTGCTACATGTGGGAGAGGAAAAACTTCATGAGCAGACCCAGCCTCAAGAGTTAGAACACAGCCAGGAAGACAAGATTTACAGGCACATAAAAAGTATAGAATGAAATAAGGGCATAAAATTATAGAACATAATTAAGTGCACAGTGAGTAAAATACAACTGTTACATTTTACATTCACATAACTTCTTTTTTTTTAACATCTTTATTGGGGTATAATTGCTTTACAATGGTGTGTTAGTTTCTGTTTTATAACAAACTGAATCAGCTATACGTATACATATATCCCCATATCTCCTCCCTCTTGCGTCTCCCTCCCACCCTCCCTATCCCACACCTCTAGGTGGTCACAAAGCACCGAGCTGATCTCCCTGTGCTATGCGGCTGCTTCCCACTAGCTATCTGTTTTACATTTGGTAGTGTATATATGTCCATGCCACTCTCTCACTTCATCCCACCTTACCCTTCCCCCTCCCCGTGTCCTCAAGTCCATTCTCTACATCTGTGTCTTTATTCCTGTCCTGCCCCGATGTTCTTCAGAAACATTTTTTTTTTTTACATTCCATATATATGTGTTAGCGTACAGTTATGTTTTTCTCTTTCTGACTTACTTCACTCTGTATGACAGACTCTAGGTCCATCCACCCTGCTACAAATAACTCAGTTTCCTTTCTCTTTATGGCTGAGTAATATTCCATTGTATATATGTGCCACATCTTCTTTATCCATTCATCTGTCAATGGACACTTAGGTTGCTTCCATGTCCTGGCTGTTGTAAATAGAGCTGCAATGAACATTGTGGTACATGAATCTTTTTGAATTATGGTTTTCTCAGGGTATATGCCCAGTAGTGGGATTGCTGGGTCGTAGGGTAGTTCTATTTTTAGTTTTTTAAGGAACATCCGTACTGTTCACCATAGTGGCTGTATCAATTACATTCCTACCAACAGTGCAAGAGGGTTCCCTTTTCTCCACACCCTCTCCAGCATTTATTGTTTGTAGATTTTTTGATGATGGCCATTCTGACTAGTATGAGGTGAAACCTCATTGTAGTTTTGATTGGCGTTTCTCTAATGAATAGTGATGTTGAGCACCCTTTCATGTGTTTGATGGCAATCTGTATATCTTCTTTGGAGAAATGTCTATTTAGGTCTTCTGCCCATGTTTGGATTGGGTTGTTTTTTTTTTTTGATATTGAGCTGCAAGAGCGGCTTGTAAATTTTGGAGATTAACCCTTTGTCAGTTGCTTCATTTGCAAATATTTTCTCACATTCTGAGGGTTGTCTTTTCGTCTTGTTTATGTTTTCCTTTGCTATGCAAAACTTTTAAGTTTCATTAGGTCCCATCTGTTTATTTTTGTTTTTATTTCCATTTCCATTTCACTAGGAGGTGGGTTGAAAAGGATCTTGCTGTGATTTATGTCATAGAGTGTTCTGCCTATGTTTTCCTCTAAGAGTTTGATAGTGTCTGGCCTTACATTTAGGCCTTTAATCCATTTTGAGTTTATTTTTGTGTATGGTGTTAGGGAGTGTTCTCATTTCATTCTTTTACTTGTAGCTGTCCAGTTTTCCCAGCACCACTTGCTGAAGAGGCTGTGTTTTCTCCATTGTATATTCTCGCCTCCTTTATCAAAGATAAGGTGACCATATGTGCCTGGGTTTATCTGTGGGCTTTCTATCCTGTTCCATTGATCTATATTTCTGTTTTTGTGCCAGTACCATACTCTCTTGATTACTGTAGCTTTGTAGTATAGTCTGAAGTCAGAGAACCTGATTCTTCCAGCTCCGTTTTTTTTTTTCTCAAGATTGCTTCGGCTATTCGGAGTCATTTGTGTTTCCATACAAATTGTGAAATTTTTTGTTCTAGTTCTGTGAAAAATGCCATTGCTAGTTTGATAGGGATTGCATTGAATCTGTAGATTGCTTTGGGTAGTATAGTCATTTGCACAATGTTGATACTTCCAATCCAGGAACGTGGTATATCTCTCCATCTGTTTGTATCATCTTTAATTTCTTTCATCAGTGTCTTATAGTTTTCTGCATACAGGTCTTTTGTCTCCTTAGGTAGGTTTATTCCTAGGTATTCTATTCTTTTTGTTGCAATGGTAAATGGGAGTGTTTCCTTAATTTCTCTTTCTGATCTTTCATTGTTAGTGTAGACGAATGCAAGAGGTTTCTGTGCAGTAATTTTGTATCCTGCTACTTTACCAAATTCATTGATTAGCTCTAGTAGTTTTCTGGTAGCATCTTTAGGATTCTTTATGTGTAGTATCATGTCATCTGCAAACAATGACAGCTTTACTTCTTCTTTTCCGATTTGTATTCCTTTTGTTTCTTTTTCTTCTCTGATTGCTGTGGCTAAAACTTCCAAAACTATGTTGAATAATAGCGGTGAGGGTAGACAACCTTCTCTTGTCCCTGATCTTAGAGGAAATGATTTCAGTTTTTCAGCATTGAGAATGATGTTGGTTGTGGGTTTGTCATATATGGCCTTTATTTTGTTGAGGTAAGCTCCCTCCCTGCCTACTTTCTGGAGGGTTTTTATCATAAATGGGTGTTGAATTTTGTCGAAAGCTTTTTCTGCATCTATTGAGATGATCATATGGGTTTTCTCCTTAAGTTTGTTAATATGGTTTATCACATTGATTGATTCGCATATATTGAAGAATCCTTGCATTCCTGGGATAAACCCCATTTGATCATGGTGTATGATCCTTTTAATGTGTTGTTGAATTCTGTTTGCTAGTATTTTGTTAAGGATTTATGTTCATCATAAATGATGAATATCTATGTTCATCAGTGATATTGGCCTGTAGTTTTCTTTCATTGTGGCATCTTTGCCTGGTTTTGGTGTCAGTGTGATGGTGGCCTCGTAGAATGAATTTGGAAGTGTTCCTCCCTCTGCTATATTTTGGAAGAGTTTGAGAAGGATAGGTGTTAGCTCTTCTCTAAATATTTGATAGAATTCGCCTATGCAGCCATCTGGTCCTGGACTTTTGTTTGTTGGAAGATTTTTAATCACAGTCTCAATTTCAGTGCTTGTGATTGGTCTGTTTATATTTTCTATTTCTTCCTGGTTCAGTCTCAGAAGGTTGTGCTTTTCTAAGAATTTGTCCATTTCTTCCAGGTTGTCCATTTTATTGGCATATAGTTGCTTGTCATAATCTCTCATGATCCTTTGTATTTCTGTAGTGTCAGTTGTTACTTCTCCATTTTCATTTCTAATTCTATTGATTTGGGTCTTTTCCCTTTTTTCCTTGATGAGTCTGGCTAATGATTTATCAATTTTGTTTATCTTCTCAAAGAACCAGCTTTTAGTTTTATTGATCTTTGCTATCATTTTCTTCATTTCTTTTTCATTTATTTCTGCTCTGATCTTCATGATTTCTTTCCTTCTGCTAAATTAGGGTTTTTAAAAAATTCTTCTTTCTCTAATTGCTTTTGGTGTAAGGTTAGGTTGTTTATTTGAGATTTCTTTTGTTTCTTGAGGTAGGATTGTATTGCTATAAAATTCCCTCTTAGGACTGCTTTTGCTGCATCCCATAGGTTTTGGGTCATCGTGTTTTCATTGTCATTTCTTTCTAGGTATTTTTTGATTTCCTCTTTGATTTCTTCAGTGATCTCTTGGGTATTTAGTAGTGCATTGTTTAGCCTCCATGTGTTTGTATTTTTTACAGAATTTTCCCTGTAATTGATATCTAGTTTCATAGCACTGTGATCAGAAAAGATACTTGATACGATTTCAATTTTCTTAAAATTACCAAGGCTTGATTTGTGACCCAAGATATGATCTATCCTGGAGAATGTTCCATGAGCACTTGAGAAGATATCTGCTGTTTTGGGATGGAATGTTCTATAAATATCAATTAAGTCCATCTTGTTTAATGTGTCATTTAAAGCTTGTGTTTCCTTATTTCTTTTCATTTTGGATGATCTGTCCATTGGTGAAAGTGGGGCGTTAAAGTCCCCTACTATGATTGTGTTACTGTCGATTTCCCCTTTTATGGCTGTTAGTATTTGCCTTATGTATTGAGGTGCTACTGTGTTGTATGCATAAATATTTACAATTGTTATATCATTTTCTTGGATTGATCCCTTGATCATTATGTAGTGTCCTTCTTTGTTTCTTGTAATAGTCTTTGTTTTAAAGTCTATTTTGTCCAATATGAGAATTGCTACTCCAGCTTTCTTTTGATTTCCATTTGCATGGAATATCTTTTTCCATCCCTCACTTTCAGTCTGTATCTGTCCCTAGGTCTGAAGTGAGTCTCTTGTAGACAGCATATATATGGGTCTTGTTTTTGTATCCATTCAGCCAGTCTATGTCTTTTGGTTGGAGCATTTAATCCATTTACATTTAAGGTAGTTATCGATATGTATCTTCCTATTACAATTTCCTTGATTGTTTTGGGTTTGCTATTGTAGGTCTTTTCCTTCTTGTGTTTCCTGCCTAGAGAATTTCCTTTAGCACTTGCTGTAAAGCTTGTTTGGTGGTGCTGAATTCTCTTAGCTTTTGCTTGTCTGTAAAGGTTTTCATTTCTCTGTCAAATCTGAATGAGATCCTTGCTGGGCAGAGTAATCTTGGTTGTAGGTTTTTCCCTTTCATCACTTTAAATATGTCCTGCCACTCCTTTCTGGCTTGCAGAGTTTCTGCTGAAAGATCAGCTGTTAACCTTATGGGAGTTTCCTTGTATGTTATTTGTTGTTTTTCCCTTGCTGCTTTTAATATTTTTTCTTTGTTTTTAATTTTTCGTAGTTTGATTAATATGTGTCTTGGCATGTTTCTCCTTGGATTTATCCTGTATGGGACTCTCTGTGCTTCCTGGACTTGATTGACTTTTTCCTTTCCCATATTAGGGAAGTTTTCAACTATAATCTCTTCAAATATTTTCTCAGTCCCTTTCTTTTTCTATTCTTCTTCTGGGACCCCTATATTTGAATGTTGGTGGATTTAATGTTATCCCAGAGGTCTCTGAGACTGTCCTCAATTCTTTTCATTATTTTTTCTTTATTCTGCTCTGCAGTAGTTATTTCCACTATTTTATCTTCCAGGTCACTTATCCGTTCTTCTGCCTCTGTTATTCTGCTATTGATTCCTTCTAGAGAATTTTAAATTTCATTTATTGTGTTCTTCTTCATTGTTTGTTTGCTCTTTCGTTCTTCTAGGTCCTTGTTAAACGTTTCTTGTATTTTCTCATTCTATTTCCAAGATTTTGGATCATCTTTACTATCATTACTCTGAATTCTTTTTCAGGTAGACTGCCTATTTCCTCTTCATTTTTTTGGTCTGGTGGGATTTTGCCTTGCTCCTTCATCTGCTGTGTGTTTCTCTGTCTTCTCATTTTGCTTAACTTACTATGTTTGGGGTCTCCTTTTTTCAGGCTGCAGGTTCATAGTTCCCGTTGTTTTTGGTGTCTGCCCCCAGTGGCTAAGGCTGGTTCAGTGGGTGCTGTAGGCTTCCTGGTGGAGCGGATTGATGCCTGTGTTCTGGTGGTTGAGCTGGATCTTGTCTTCCTGGTGGGCAGGACTGCATCCGGTCGTGTGTTTTGGGTTGTCTGTGACCTTATTATGATTTTGGGCAGCCTCTCTGCTAATGGGTGTGGTTGTGTTCCTGTCTTGCTAGTTGTTTGGCATAGGGTGTCCAACGCTGTAGCTTGCTGGTCTTTGAGTGGAGCTTGGTCTTAGCGTTGAGATGGAGATCTCTGGGAGAGATTTCGCTGTTTGATATTGCGTGGAGCTGGGAGGTCTCTGGTGGTCCAATGTCCTGGACTTGGCTCTCCCACCTCAGAGGCTCAGGACTGACACCCGGTGGAACACCAGGACCCTGTCAGCCACCCGGCTCAGAAGAAAGGGGAGGAAAAAAGAGAGAAAAAATAAATAAATAAAATAAACAAAAAGTTATTAAAATAAAAAGTTAAAAATTTATTAAAAATTAAAAAATTAAAAAGTAAAAAAAAAAAAGAAAGAAGGAAGAGAGCAACCAAAACATAAAACAAATCCACCAATGATAACAACTGCTAAAAATTATACTAACAACAAAACAACAACAACAAAAAAGGACAGACAGAACCCTAGGTCAAATGGTAAAAGCAAACCTATACAGACAAAATCACACAAAGAAGCATACACATACACACTCACAAAAAGAGAAAAAAATATATATATATATAAAAATAAAGGAAAAGGAAGAGAACAACCAAACCAATTAACAGATCTACCAATGATAATAAACTGTAAATACTGAACTAAGATAAACATAAAACCAGAAACAAATTAGATGCAGAAAGCAAACCCCAAGTCTACAGTTGCTCCCAAAGTCCACCCCCTCGATTTTGGGATGATTCGCTGTATGTTCAGGTATTCCACAGATGCAGGGTACATCAAGTTGACTGTGGAGCTTTAATCCGCTGCTCCTGAGGCTGCTGGGAGAGGTTTCCCTTTCTCTTCTTTGTTCACACAGCTCCCGGGGTTCAGCTTTGGATTTGGAGCCGCCTCTGCGTGTAGGTCGCCTGAGGGCGTCTGTTCTTCGCTCAGACAGGACGGGGTTAAAGGAGCCGCTGCTTCGGGGGCTCTGGCTCACTCAGGCCAGGGGGAGGAAGGGGTACGGAGGAGGCGGGGCGAGCCTGCGGCGGCAGAGGCCGGCGTGACGTTGCACCAGCCTGAGGCGCGCCGTGCGTTCTCCTGGGGAAGTTGTCCCTGGATCACGCGACCCTGGCAGTGGCGGGCTGCACAGGCTCCCGGGAGGGGCGGTGTGGAGAGTGACCTGTGGTTGCACACAGGCTTCTTGGTGGCGGCAGCAGCAGCCTTAGCGTCTCATGCCCGTCTCTGGGGTCCGCGCTGACGGCCGCGGCTCACGCCCGTCTCTGGAGCTCGTTTAGGTGGCGCTCTGAATCCCCTCTCCTCGCGCACCAGGAAACAAAGAGGCAAGAAAAAGTCTCTTGTCTCTTCGGCAGCTGCAGACCTTTTCCCGGACTCCCTCCCGGTTAGCCGTGGCGCACTAGCCCCTTCAGGCTGTGTTCACGCCGCCAACCCCAGTCCTCTCCTGCGATCCGACCGCAGCCCGAGCCTCAGCTCCCAGTCCCGCCCGCCCTGGCGGGGGAGCAGACAAGCCTCTCGGGCTGGTGAGTGCTGCTCAGCGCCGCTCCTCCGTGCGGGAATCTCTCCGCTTTGCCCTCCACACCCCTGTGGCTGCGCTCGCCTCCGTGGCTCCGAAGCTCCCCCCTCCGCCACCCGCAGTCTCCGCCCGCGAAGGGGCGCCTAGTGTGTGGAAACCTTTCCTCCTTCATGGCTCCCTCCCACTGGTGCAGGTCCCGTCCCTATTGTTTTGTCTCTGTTATTTCTTTTTTCTTTTGCCCTCCCCAGGTACGTGGGGAGTTTCTTGCCTTTTGGGAGGTCTGAGGTCTTCTGCCAGCGTTCAGTAGGTGTTCTGTAGGAGTTGTTCCACATGTAGATGTATTTCTGATGTATTTGTGGGGAGGAAGGTGATCTCCACGTCTTACTCCTCCACCATCTTGAAGGACCACCCACATAACTTCTTTCTCCAAGTTTCTCCAAGGAATTCAAGGTGTGAATTGTAGGTGCTAACAATGACTAACACTTACTCTACGCCATATGCTGAACAAAGGGCTTTGGATGCATTATTTATTTACTACCCCACAACAATCTTTCTAGGTAAGTATTATTATTATTTCTGCCTTAAAGGCGAGCACATCAAAGCCTACTGGGGCTAAATCACTTGTTCAGTATCACAGGGCTCTTAGGGTAAAGTGTGCCCAAGTTTGACCCCATCTCTGTCTCTGGTTCAGACCCCATAGCTGCTCTCAACCTTATTCTTTGTTCTTCAAACTGCAGGTCCCAGCTCACTATTGTGTCATGAGAACAATTTAGTGGGTGACAACTATAATTTTCAGAAATAAAGTAAAATAAAAATGAGCAGAGTACATTCCACATATTGTTTTTTGAGACTCCTGTGTGTAAGTGGACTGAGTCATGATGTGAAATGTAATGCTTAGTATGTGTTCGAGGCAAAGAAGTTTGAAAAGTATAGCCTCTCTGGGAAATCTTAATCAGGATGAAGAGATTTATTATTAGAAACAGAGATTTATTATTTTTGTTTTAGTTGATGGATGAAGAGGCTGAGGACCAGAAGAAAGGCAGGACGACTTTTTTTTTTTTTTTGCCACAGCTTGCTGCGTGTGGGATCTTAGTTCCCCAACCAGGGATGGAAGCCATGCCCCCCGCAGTGGAAGTGCGGAGTCCTAACCACTGGACCACCAGGGAAGTCCCCCAGGACTACTTCTTAAAATGAGAAATATATGGAACTGGGACTTCAGTTTGGCTTCAGTTTTTTGCTTTTTAAAAATTTTTATTTATTTATTTATTTATGGCTGTGTTGGGTCTTTGTTTCTGTGCGAGGGCTTTCTCCAGTTGCGGCAAGCGGGGGCCACTCTTCATCACAGTGCGCGGGCCTCTCACTATCGCGGCCTCTCTTGTTGCAGAGCACAGGCTCCAGACGCGCAGGCTCAGTAGTTGTGGCTCACGGGCCCAGTTGCTCCGCGGCATGTGGGATCTTCCCAGACTGGGGCTCGAACCCGTGTCCCCTGCATTGGCAGGCAGATTCTCAACCACTGCACCACCAGGGAAGCCCTGGCTTCAGTTTTGACAGCAAACTCACTGTACTATCCTAAAGGCTATGGTGAATGTAAAGATATTAAAAGTGCTCCTTCCCACCCCTCCCCTGCCCCTGGCTTCTGGTCTAGAGGAACAGGTAATGTTAATGGGGAAAGAGATGATGCATAAGAGGGGACTCGGAAGTATTATGAAGAGGCAGAGTACGTGTCACCTGAGTGACTTATTCTTTCGTGATTTGGGGTCTATTTGGAGAATGCTTTTTAAAATTTCATGGGAGGGACTTAGGAAAAAAATATGTCTAAAAAGTCTTCTTGGGGGAGGCAATAATAAAGAGAAGGTTGTAAAACACTAATGTAGACCAGGTAATTGGGAATGCAAAAACCTGAGAAGAAGTTATGGGTGGCAAGAGGTTATGAATTAAAGGTCAAATTTAGTATGTACAGAAAAAGTTAGAAGAAACAGAAAGAAAGGAGCTAATAAGTCAATGGGCTTCAGGGAAAACATTCAGGGGAGTATAGCAAGTAAGACCTGGGAGATCTATGGGGAGAGAAGAAATGAATGCAAGAGAAATGGGGAAAGGGGGTTAAAAAATATTAATGTGGATTGTGAATAAAACCCCTTTGACGCTGGTCTAAAGAAGAGGTAAGGATTAGAATTACACTTACTTAGTTTTGACTTTTGAACTTCAGTGGTGGCATTAAGAAGTCAATTCTTTGGGATGAATAATCTGTGCTTTTAAAATATTATGTAAAATGCTACAAAATGCTGTTATCATAGGTTCTCTGGCACCCTCCTGTAACACAACTAGCTAAGCCCATATTACTTAGAAGCCACAGTAATTGATTATGTTTCTTTGAAAGCAGGACCTGTGGAGACTGGGCCTCATGAACCCTGGACTTTATTTGGGTTATGGAGTTTATGTAATTATCTCAGAGTCATTTAGGCTGAATGGTCTGCAGGGTGTGTGGTTCATTTCTTTAGAGCTGCCTCAAAGACATTCAAGTGTATTTTGTGCAACTTTGAACACCTATCTGTATGAATGCCACCAGTCCAGAGAAGTGCAAAGATCTAGTGTCAGAGTATCTACAAGGGAACCAGGCATCCTCAGTTTTTTCTTGTCCTTAGGGGGGAGCTATGTCTTCCAATGGTGTAGAGAAATGATCCTTCAGAGATCTTGCTGCAAAATCAGTGTCATTCTTGGGAAATGAGCTGAAGTCTACCTTGTTCCACTTACTAGCTTAAAATGATAGGATCCTCCTTCAGATGAATAGTAATATGGTCCATCTCCCACTGTCAGGGATGCACTCAAAATCATTCATTGTATTGTGAATAAAGTCTTTTTGTTGTCAGAGAAGGTTTACTTCAGTGTACTAAAGGATGAGGATATTTGTTAAATGGACTACAATACAAATGCCAAATTAGACTTCTCAAAAATAATGCCAGACCCCAAAGTCAGGAAGGCATAGGGCTTTTGCCTTAAATTAGGAGCATAGCTGTTCTAGTTGATTTAATAAGGAATGCCTTACCAATGATAAATCCCTGAACTACCTGAATCAATTATATAAATTAAAGGAGCAGAGTATTGCTAGAATTAAATGCAATCGAGTTCTTTCTTACTACCTTTAAAAAGTGTAAGAATATTTAACATGAGATCTAGCCTTTTAACAAATTGTTAAGTATAGAATACAGTGTTGATAACTTAGACATGATGTTGTATACCCATCTCTCATCTTGCATGACCGAAACTTTATACCTATCAAAAACCAGCTCCCCGTTTCTCCCTCCCCCAGCCCCCAGCAGACACCAGTCTACTCTGCTTCCGTGAGTTTTCTGAGGCTATTCTAGATACCTCATGTACGTGGACTCCTTACTACCTTTAGGTTGGCATATGAGTGTTGGTATAGGAATGAGAGAGAGAAGGGAGAAAAAGGAGCAAAATAATGGTCAAGGGCAGGCAGGGACTTCCCAGACATAGTTTGGAAATATTCCAAAGTGTGTAGTTAAAAATAAATAATGGTTTTTGCAAATTTCTTTTTCCCAGTTGTGCATTGTCTGATGTGATCATGACCTTGTCAGCAAGTTCTATTTTCACTGTGACTGGAAAATCTTTTACCTCGTGCTCACTTTGGGGAAATTTTAGTCCTTACGGTTATAACTTCTTCCTTCACTAATCTGCCTTCTCCTCCTCTGTCTCCTCCTCTGAGAAGCTTCATGGAAAGTTCAACTCATTTCTCTAAGAGGTTCCTCCTCAGGGTCATTCTAAAATTTCATTGTATTATATAAATTTTATTTTAGTCATTTCTATTTCCCTTACAATAAATATTTTTCTTTATTGCTTGAACCTATGTTGTGAAGCAATATAGCTGGCCCAACCTCAGTTCAGGTGGTAACAATATGATTGGAGTAGTGACAGAAAAATTCTGTCACTGGAAATGGAAAAAATACCTGATATTTTAAAAATGGATTTTATGATATCCCCAGTTTCTCCTGATACTATTAGGGAGTTAGTATCAATTAAACTTTGCTTTGTTTTGAAACTTTTTCAAGAATTTCAGAAAGTATCTCCAAATGATTTAAGAAAATCTGTGAGGTACCACAAATGGGCCCAGAAATTAATGGATTAGAAATACAGTAACCTCACTCTGATACTCTCACTATTTGCACATACCAGATTTGTGTAACACTGTAAATTATCCTATACTGGAGTAGTTAGGCAAGTGCATCAAGGTTAAGATTTACATTTAAAACCGGCTTCATTTTTGGGGGAAATGGGGACATTTATATGTAACTTTTGTACATTCTTCTGCATTATGATACATAGTTAAGCTCTATTCAATATGTAATTAGTCCCATGTTTAGTGCTATAATAAAGAACGTAGGAGTTACAAAGAACTAAGTGGTTTTCTGCCAAGGAGAAAATTATCACTGAAAAGATAAGACAGCACTCACATGAAACTGCTTCAGGGAATTAGAGAAACTTAGTTTCATAGCTAGTATACTCCTTTAAATCACCCATGTGTATTTTGGCAAAAACCTAAAACATGATGAGAAAATAAATTAACCTTCAGTTGTTCAATAGGCAGTATTTTTGTGACTGTCTACTGAATTAGACATGGTAGCCACAGGAAGCGTAGGAAACAAGGTGGGATAGAGAGTGGGTTGGGATGATGATAGTTCTGTCCTACTGTGTTTCAGTGAAGTTTTGTATAAAGTGGGCTTTAGGATGTTTGCTGAAACCCACATACGGGAAATGTTTGGTTTGAACTTGAGGTAAAATAAGCTGCCATGTCCTGGACTTACTGGCTGGCCTCAGTAAGCCAGTCAGGAAGGAGCTATCTCCAGGAACCTCCCTGCCTCTCACCCACTGAAGAGGTCTTACTTTTATTGCCCAACTAATACAACCCTTCTTGGCATTCTTAATCTTCTTCTTACTCTTTGTCTGTGGCCATACCACCCTGAATGCGCCCGATCTTGTCTAAATCTTCTTATTCTTTTATCTAGGAGGAAACAAATATTAAGAATATAAGAAGTTTTCAGAGCAAAAAGAAGAGACAAAGACAAAGTCTGTGACTTTTATATGCATCAGTGGAACCTGGTCGTATCTGAATGGCAGTGATCTCTTGCAGGGCTGGCTCTATGGGCAGGTGCCTGGCCTGTGCTGTCACACAGACGCCACACTCAGAAGGGACACACACTGGGCTTAATGCGCTGCTGTTGCCATCTTGAAATTCTTAATAATCGTCTTCGAACTTGTGTTTTGTAAGTCAAGTCTGATGGGACAATGCAGGCTGCTCTTGAGCAGATGACCTGTACAGGAGAAAAGAAGGAGCTTTATAATTTAGTACCTTTCCCCTGCTTTCCCTGCTTTCTGAGTAAGAGGTCTTGCATTTTCATTTACATTGGGCTTCGCAAATTATGTAGCTGGTCTTGTCTCTGTAGATCTTTACAGTTTTTATTCTACTAATTATAGCACACCTTTTGAGACTTTTCTCCTGTAAGTGGTCATGTTCATCTATTAAACTTGTATCATAATGTTTTGTTGCAAACATTCTTGAGACTAATAGCTAGGAGTAAGTTGATTAGAATCATTGTCTTAGTCTGTTTGAGCTGCTATAACAAAGCTACCGTAGACTTACTGGGTGGCTGAAACAACAAACATTTATTTCTCACAGTTCTGGAGGCTGGGAAGTCCAAGATCAAGGCAAGATTCAGTGCCTGGTGAGAGCCCACTTCTGGTCCATAGACAGCCATCTTTCTGTAACTTCACATGGCATAAGGGGCAAAGGGGGTCTCTCTGGGGTCTCATTTATAAGGGCACTAAATTCCATTCTTGAGGACTGGGCCCTCATGCTTAACCACCTCCTAGAGGCCCCCAACCCCGTTCCTGTTCCTTTGACCAGAGAGGGTAGGCTTTTGTTGGGGCTTTTTTTTGTCTACTCCGGTTAGCATTTCTGGGTTGCCAATATCTTCAGCTCCAAGTCTGAGATATAGGAGGCAAAAAGAAAACCCAGGGAATTTAACACCTTGTCATTCCTTGCGTCCCAGGGTCCCTGGCCAGTCTGCCTAATTCTCTCCACCTTTCAGCGTTTTCACTGGTTTGTGTTACATATATGTCCATTATATATATAACGTATGTCCATATATATTAGTTGTACTCAGCAGGAGGAATAGGGAAAAGTACCTCTAATCCATCTTCACTGAAGTAAAACTCATCTATTATTGTTATTTTAAAAACCTTTTTAAAAGAGCAGTTTTAGGTTCACAACAAAATTGAGAGGAAAGTACCAAGATTTCCCATATACTCCCTCTCCCGCCCAAGCATAATATCCCCCATTATCAACATCACTCACCAGACTGTACATTTGTTACCAGGGATCAACTTACATTGACCCATTACTCAAAGTCCATAGTTTACCTTAGGTTTCACCCTTGGTGTTGTACATTCTATGGGTTTGGACAAATGTGTAATGACTTGTATCCATAATTATAACATCATACAAAATATTTAAACCACCCTAAAAATCCTCTTTGCTCTGCCTATTCATGCCCCCCTCCCCAACTGACCTTATTGTTTCCATAGTTTTGCCTTTTCTAGAATGTCATATAGTTGGGGTCATACAGTACATAGCCTTTGCAGGTTGACTTCTTTCACTTAATAATATGAACTTAAGTTTCCTTCATATCTTTTTTATGGCTGGATAGCTCATTTCTTTTTAGCGCTGAATAATATTCCACTGTCTGGTTGTATCACCTTGTATTTATCCAGTCACTTACTGAAGGACATCTTGGTTGCTTCCCAGTTTTGGCAATTATAAATAAAACTGCTATAAACATCCATGTGCAGGTTTTTGTGTGGACGTGTTTTCAACTTCTTTGGGTAAATTTCAAGGGGAGTGAGTGCTGGATCATATGATAAGAGTATGTTTAGTTTTGTAAGATCTTGCCGAACTGTCTTCCGAAGTGGCTGTACCACATTGCATCCCCATCAGCAGTATATAAGAGTTCCTGTTGCTCCACATCCTGGCTGGGTTGGTGTTGTCAGTGTTCTGGATTTTGGCCATTCTAATAGATGTGTACTGGTATCTCGTTGTTTTAATTTGCATTTCCTGATGACATATGGTGTGGAGCATCTTTTCATATGCTTATTTGCCATTTGTATGTCTTCTTTGGTTGCACCTCTGTTAAGGTCTTTGATCCATTTTTTTATTAGGTCATTTGTTTTCTTATGTTGAATTTTAAGAGTTTTTTGCATATTTTGGATAACAGTCCTTTATCAGATGTGTCTTTTGCAAATATTTTCTCTCAGTTTGTGGCTTGTCTTCTAATTCTCTTGACATTGTCTTTCACATACCAGAAGTTTTTAATTTCAATGGTCTAGCTTATCAATTATTTCTTTCATGGTTGTGTCTTTGATGTTTTATATAAAAAGTCATTGCCATACCCAAAGTCATCTAGGTTTTCTCCTATGTGATCTTCTAGGAGTTTTATAGTTTTGCATTTTATATTTAGGTCTATGATCCATTTCGAGTTAATTTTTGTGAAGGGTGTAAAGTCTGGGTCTAGATTCAATTTTTTGGCATGTGGATGTTCTGTTTTCCAGCACCATTTGTTGAAGAGACCATCTTTGCTACACTGTTTTGGTTTTGTTCCTTTGTCAAAGATCAGTTGACTATATTTATGTGGATCTATTTCTGGGTGCTCTATTCTGTTCCATTGATCTATTTGTCTAGTCTTTTGCCAATACCACACTGTCTTGACTACTGTAGCTTTTAGTGAGTCTTGAAGTCAGGTGGTGGTCAGTCCTCCAACTTTGTCCTTCTTCAGTACTGTGTTCACTATTCTGGGTCTTTTGCCTCTCCATGTAAACTTTTGGATCAGTTTGTCAATATTCATAAAATAACGGTATGATTTTGATTGAGATTGCTTTGAATCTATAGATCAAGTTGGGAAGAACTGGCATCTTGACAATATTGAGTCTTCCTTTCCATGAACATGGGATATTTCTCCTTTTATTTACTTCTTTTTTGATTTCTTTCATCAGAGTTTTAGAGTTTTTCTCATGCAGATCTTGTACATATATTGTTAGATTTATACTAAATGTTTAATTTTAGGGTGTACTAAAATTTAGGTGTATACAGGAAAGTGATTAATTTTTGTATATTAATTTGAATTCTGCAACCTTGCTATCATCACTTATTAGTTCCAGGGTTTTTTTTTTGTTGATTCTTTTGGGTTTTCTATACAGATAATCATGTCACCTGTGAACAAAAACAATTTTATGTCTTCCTTCCCAATATGTATACCTTTCCCCCACTTTGTTGCCTTATGGCATTAGTAAGGACTTCCAGTATGATGTATGAAAGGAGTGGTGAGAGGGAATATTATTTTTTTAAAAATCTACATTATCATATTTTTGTGTAGTTTTGTGTGTATGATTCTGATTTTAATAGTATTACTGATCTTATAGACTAGGAAATGCTGAAGAGCACAGGGGAGCCAACATCATCGTGCAACAGGGCACTGTCCTAGCCTCCACCCTGTTCAAAATTCTTACAGATAGCTGAGATGAATGCCTGAAGGTAATGATATATTTGCATCTCAGAAAACTGAGAGTGATAGTTAATACCTAGGATCATAAAATCAAGGTCCAGAAAACCTTGATAAAATTGTATTATAAAATATTACATTAGGAATTTTGTTTCTGAAAATAAATTATATAATATGGTATAAAGGGCAGAGCTGGTCTAATATTGGTTCTTATGGAGTAAGCAACAAGCAAACAAAAACAGAAGGAGGATAGCACTTATATAATTAGAAATTAAATAAGAAGCAAAGGAAACTGATATTAATTCAGCCTGTAAATGGGGCCAAGCACTGGCAGAGGCATTTTGTAGGTGCTAAGGAATCTAACACAATCCTAGACCATATTAACAGGAGTTAGTAGCCAGAATACGGGAGGTAACTGCCACACTGTGTGCTGAGAGGTGTAGGTGATTTGTGGACATGGTGCCCAACTAATTGAAGGTGACCAGCATGGTGACAGGTCACACGAAAGGTCATTGAAAAAGGTTTAATTTGAAAGATGTCAGGTAGAAAAAAATGAGTTATTCTGTCTAGAACCAGAAGTGCAAGGTAGTATGTTCCCTGTCAATGTAAGTATTTAAGCAGTGGCTAAATGACCAGCTGTTAGGGATGAAAGAAAGTGATCTGTTTTAGGTGAGCATTGGACTAGATGACCTCTAAGTTTCCTTCCAAGAATCTAGGTACGTCTTTAGGCCAAGTTAGAAAAAGAATGGCAGAACATTCATGTCATGGGGGTTTATCCTCACGAAACTGAGCACAGCTGGTCTTCAGCTTTAATGAGATTCAGACAGTGAGAAAGAAAAGAGGTATTTCCAGTTAAGATAAATTCCAGCTATTATCTTAGGAAACAGGAAATTCAGGGTTTTACAGGAGAAATGTGTGCCAAAAAAAGCTGGAGTTAGTTTCTAGGGGGACTATTATTCAAACAAAAGAGCCCTTGTTTTTGATTATGGAGTTCAAAAGTCATGGGATATGGGCATTATAAAAGAGAGGCACCTGCTGGTGTATTAAAAAAAATTAATTTCCTATATGGAAATATTGTCTCCGAATTTAATCATGAATGAGAAGGAAAAAGACTCAAGTGCTCTGCTTAATTTTGTGTTAAAAATAAAAAAGTGATTGAGGTTGCCACCTAGTGACTGTTTTCTGCTTTTCAATTTTAGCTCTTGAACATGGGTCCCGTGGCAGTGATTTCGAACCTGGCTGTGCATTAGTATCACCTGGAAGTTTTCCTAAACTTTTGATTTCCAGGACCTACCTGAAGCCGAAATCAGAATCTTTGAGGTGGGGCTCTAGAGGTTCTGCTCTATTTTAAAGATCTTCAGATGACTCTACTGGACCTAGTCTACCACCAGTGTTAGGAATTAACTGCCCTGGGGACATATTGTGTGTGGGATGAAGTGTCACAGAGCCAAATTTATTTAAAGTGCAGTATTTACCTACTTGCTGTAACAACTTGGTTTCAGCAACATGCAGCTTGGTGTTGCACCTTTGTACCTGAAACTTAAGATAGGCTTAGCCTGGCTAGAGTTTACCCTACTACTAAATACAAAGATACACAATCAAAGATGTTTATTATAACACTGGTTTAATTAATGATTAACAAAAAACTGCTTCAGTGTTCATCAATAAAGTTTGGCTAAAAAATAACAGTAAATCCAAACATTGAAATTCTATACAGCCACTTAAAAAGAATGAGGAATTTCTCTGTATGCTGACACCCCAGATGTATTATGTGCAGAAAGCAAGCTGTTATTTCTAGGAAAGAAGTGATTCTGATGTAGGTGGTCTGGAACTGATCTCAGAAACACTGCATTAGTGAGTAGAGGGAGTAAGAGTTGTGATACAAGGCCATGAACGGGGTCCAGGGGTTTTCATTTTTAACGGGTTCCTCAAGTGATTTTAATGCAAATCAAAGTTTGAAATCACTAGCTGGTATCTTCCCAGTGACCCTCAAATCAGTCTCCTAGTTCTCCTCTAGGTTTGTGGACAGTCCAGATCTTCCTCTGTGTTAACGTGGCCCTGTGGGGATGCTTTCAGTTTATGATGAAGAGATACTGTGCCTTGTGGCTTGTCTCTATCAGAAAATGATGAAAATATGATTTAAAGTGAGTTTATAAGATGTCTTTCAAACACAGACCTTTAGACAGGCTCTTGCAAAACGGAACATTTTCCCGGTTTGTGGGTGGGGCTTCCCCAATTCACCCCAACGTGGAAAGTAATCTGGTGGCTCTCAAGCTGTGCTGAGCCATCAGGTCACGTACAAATCAGTCGTTCTAGCAGGATATGACCACAGCATATGTCTCTGTAAAAGACAGAACAGAAAGCGTGACAAGGAAACAAAGAAGGAACCGAAGGAGCAAAAGTCAAAAGTGCAAAGGGTCATAAAGGGCTGATTTGAGATGTGTTTGCTCTTTTATGTTTCTCAAAGGCTTGGGTTCTGGGAGATTGTCCCTTGTTATTTGAATTTTCAGCTGGTAGAATTTGCGAGCAATAATCCATGCGTCTGCAGTGTTCTCCTACAAAGTCGCCTTTGTGCCCTGTCCAGTGTTAGGTTGGTGAAAGGAACCAGCCCCTTACAGGGGAGGTCCCTCAGTTGGGCTCACGTGTTTTATAGCAAGGGGTGGGAGATTGGAGGGATCCATGGAGATGGAGAATATGAATGTGAAAGCCTCCTCAGACCCCCAAGCCTCCCTGCAGCCAGTGGAAACGAGCCTTTACTCTGACTCTCCAACACATGGTGTTACAGGGATTACATAGTTGATTTTGGTTTTTTTGGATGTGGACCATTTTTTAAAGTCTTTATTGAATTTGTAACAATACTGCTTCTGTTTTATGTTTTGGTTTTCTGACTGCGAGGCATGTGGGATCTTAGCTCCCTTACCAGGGATGGAATCCGCACCCCCTGCATTGGGAGGCGAAGTCTTAAACGCTGGACTGCCAGAGAAGTCCCAGGGATTATATAGTTTCTTTTGTTTTGTTTTGTTTTTGTTTTTGTTTTTTTTAACATCTTTATTGGAGTATAATTGCTTCACAGTGTTGTGTTAGTTTCTGCTTTATAACAAAGTGAATCAGCTATATGTATACATATATCCCCATATCCCCTCCCTCTTGCATCTCCCTCCCACCCTCCTTATCCCACCCCTCTAGGTGGTTGCAAGGCACCAAGCTGATCTCCCTGTGCCATGCAGCTGCTTCCCACTAGCTATCTATTTTACATTTGGTAGTGTATATATGTCCATGCCACTCTCTCACTTCGTCCCAGCTTACCCTTCCCCCTCCCCGTGTCCTCAAGTCCATTCCCTACATCTGCGTCTTTATTCCAGTCCTGTCACAAGGTTCATCAGAACCACTTTTTTTTTTTAGATTCCATGTATAAGTGTTAGCATATGGTATTTGTTTTTCTCTTTCTGACTTACTTCACTCTGTATGACAGATTCTAGGTCCTCCACCTCACTACAAATAACTCAATTTTGCTTCTTTTTATGGCTGAGTAATATTCCATTCTATATATGTGCCACATCTTCTTTATCCATTCGTCTGTCGATGGACACTTAGGTTGCTTCCATGTCCTGGCTATTGTAAATAGTGCTGCAATGAACATTGTGGTACAGACTCTTTTTGAATTATGGTTTTCTCAGGGTATATGCCCAGTAGTGGGATTGCAGGGTCATATGGTAGTTCTATTTTTAGTTTTTTAAGTAACCTCCGTACTATTCTCCATAGTGGCTGTATCAATTTACATTCCCACCAACAGTGCAAGAGGATTCCCTTTTCTCCACACCCTCTCCAGCATTTACTGTTTGTAGATTTTTTGATGATGGCCATTCTGACAGGTGTGAGGTGATACCTCATTGTAGTTTTGATTTGCATTTCTCTAATGATTAGTGATGTTCAACCTCTTTTCATGTGTTTCTTGGCAATCTGTATATCTTCTTTGGAGAAATGTCTTCCAACCATTTTTGGATTGGCTTGTTTGTTTTTTTGATACTGAGCTGCATGGGCTGCTTGTATATTTTGGAGATTAATCCTTTGTCAGTTGCTTCATTTGTGAATATTTTCTCCCATTCTGAGGGTTGTCTTTTCCTCTTATTTATGTTTTCCTTTGCTATGCAAAACTTTTAAGTTTCATTAGGTCCCATTTGTTTATTTTTGTTTTTATTTCCATTTCCATTTCTCTAGGGGGTGGGTCAAAAAGGATCTTTCTCTGATTTATGTTATAGAGTGTTCTGCCTATGTTCTCCTCTAAGAGTTTGATAGTGTCTGGCCTTACATTTAGGTCTTTAATCCATTTTGAGTTTATTTTTGTGTATGGTGTTAGGAAGTGTTCTAATTTCATTCTTTTACATGTAGCTGTCCAGTTTTCCCAGCACCACTTACTGAAGAGGCTGTCTTTTCTCCATTGTATACTCTTGCCTCCTTTATCAAAGAAAGGGTGACCATATGTGCGTGGGTTTATCTGTGGGCTTTCTATCCTGTTCCATTGATCTATATTTCTGTTTTTATGCCAGTACAACACTGTCTTGATTACTGTAGCTTTGTAGTATAGTCTGAAGTCAGGGAGCCTGATTCCCCCAGCTCCATTTTTCTTTCTCAAGATTGCTTTGGCTATTCGGGGTCTTTTGTGTTTCCATACAAATTGTGAATTTTTTTGTTCTAGTTCTGTGAAAAATGCCAGTGGTAGTTTGATAGGGATTGCATTAAATTGCTTTGGGTAGTACATTGCTTTGGGTAGTACAGTCATTTTCACAATGTTGATTCTTCCAATCCAAGAACATGGTATATCTCTCCATCTGTTTGTATCATGTTTAATTTCTTTCATCAATGTCTTATAATTTTCTGCATACAGGTCTTTTGTCTCCTTAGGTAGGTTTATTCCTAGGTATTTTATTCTTTTTGTTGCAGTGGTAAATGGGAGTGTTTTCTTAATTTCACTTTGAGATTTTTCATCATTAGTGTATAGGAATGCAAGATTTTCTGTGCATTAATTTTGTATCCTGCTACTTTACCAAATTCATTGATTAGCTCTACGAGTTTTCTGGTAACATCTTTAGGATTCTCTATATATAGTATCATGTCATCTGCAAACAGTGACAGCTTTACTTCTTCTTTTCCGATTTGGATTCCTTTTCTTTCTTTTTCTTCTATGATCGCTGTGGCTAAAACTTCCCAAACTATGTTGAATAATAGTGGTGAGAGTGGGCAACCTTGTCTTGTTCGTGATCATAGTGGAAATGGTTTAAGCTTTTCACCACTGAGGACGATGTTGGCTGTGAGTTTGTCATATATGGCCTTTATTATGTTGAGGTAATTTCCCTCTATGCCTACTTTCTGGAGGGTTTTTTATCATAAATGGGTGTTGAATTTTGTTGAGAGCTTTTTCTGCATCTATTGAGATGATCATATGGTTTTTATTCTTCAATTTGTTAATATGGTGTATCACATTGATTGATTTGCATATATTGAAGAATCCTTGCATTCCTGGGATAAACCCCACTTGATCATGGTGTATGATCCTTTTAATGTGCTGTTGGATTCTGTTTGCTAGCATTTTGTTGAGGATTTTTGCATCTATGTTCATCAGTGATATTGGCCTGTAGTTTTCTTTCTTTGTGACATCTTTGTCTGGTTTTGGTATCAGGGTGATGGTGGCCTCATAGAATGAGTTTGGGAGTGTTCCTCCCTCTGCTATATTTTGGAAGAGTTTGAGAAGGATAGGTGTTAGCTCTTCTCTAAATGTTTGATAGAATTCGCCTGTGAAGCCATCTGGTCCTGGACTTTTGTTTGTTGGAAGATTTTTAATCACAGTTTCCATTTCAGTGCTTGTGATTGGTCTGTTCATATTTTCTATTTCTTCCTGGTTTGGTCTCAGAAGGTTGTGCATTTCTAAGAATTTGTCCATTTCTTCCAGGTTGTCCATTTTATTGGCATATAGTTGCTGGTAGTAATCTCTCATGATCCTTTGTATTTCTGCAGTGTCAGTTGTTACTTCTTTTTCATTTCTGATTCTATTGATTTGAGTCTTCTCCCTTTTTTTCTTGATCAGTCTGGCTAATGATTTATCAATTTTGTTTATCTTCTCAAAGAACCAGCTTTTAGTTTTATTGATCTTTGCTATCATTTTCTGTATTTCTTTTTCATTTATTTGTCATCTGATCTTTATGCTTTCTTTCCCTCTGCTAACTTTGGGGTTTTTTTGTCCTTCTTTCTCTAATTGCTTTAGGTGTAAGGTTAGGTTGTTTATTTGAGATGTTTCTTGTTAAGGTAGGATTGTATTGCTATAAACTTCCCTCTTAGAACTGCTTTTGCTCCATCCCATAGGTTTTGGGTCATCATGTTTTCATTGTCATTTGTTTCTAGGTATTTTTTGATTTCCTCTTTGATTTCTTCAGTGATCTCTTGGTTATTAAGTAGTATATTGTTTAGCTTCCATGTGTTTGTATTTTTACAGAATTTTCCCTGTAGTTGATATCTAGTCTCATAGCATTGTGGTTGGAAAAGATACTTGATACGATTTCAATTTTCTTAAAATTACCAAGGCTTGATTTGTGACCCAAGATATGATCTATCCTGGAGAATGTTCCATGAGCACTTGAGAAGAAAGTGTATTCTGCTGTTTTTGGATGGAATGTCCTAAAAATATCAATTAAGTCCATCTTGTCCAATGTGTCATTTAAAGCTTGTGTTTCTTTATTTATTTTCATTTTGGATGATCTGTCCATTGGTGAAAGTGAGGTGTTAAAGTCCCCTACTATGATTGTGTTGCTGTCAATTTCCCCTTTTATGGCTGTTAGTATTTGCCTTATGTGTTGAGGTGCTCCTATGTTGGGTGCATAAATATTTACAATTGTTATATCATCTTCTTGGATTGATCCCTTGATCATTATGTAGTGTCCTTCTTTGTCTCTTGTAATAGTCTTTGTTTTAAAGTCTATTTTGTCCGTTATGAGAATTGCTACTTCAGCTTTCTTTTGATTTCCATTTGCATGGAATATCTTTTTCCACCCCCTCACTTTCAGTCTGTATCTGTCCCTAGGTCTGAAGTGGGTCTCTGGTAGACAGCCTATATACGGGTCTTGTTTTTGTATCCATTCAGCCAGTCTATGTCTTTTGGTTGGAACATTTAATCCATTTACATTTAAGGTAATTATCGATATGTATGTCCCTATTACCATTTTCTTAATTGTTTTGGGTTTGTTCTTGTAGGTCTTTTCCTCCTCTTGTGTTTTCTGCATAGAGAAGTTCCTTTAGCATTTGCTGTAAAGCTGGCTTGGTGGTGCTGAATTCTCTTAGCTTTTGCTTGTCTGTAAGGTTTTTAATTTCTCCGTCAAATCTGAATGAGATCCTTGCTGGGTAGAGTAATCTTGGCTGTAGCTTTTTCCTCTTCATCACTTTAAATATGTCCTGCCACTACCTTCTGGCTTGCAGAGTTTCTGCTGAAAGATCAGCTGTTAACCTTATGGGAGTTCCCTTGTGGGTTATTTGTTGTTTTTCCCTTGCTGCTTTTAATATTTTTTCTTTGTATTTAATTTTTGATAGTTTGATTACTATGTGTCTTGGTGTGTTTCTCCTTGGATTTATCCTGTATGGGACTCCCTGTGCTTCTTGGACTTGATTAACTATTTCCTTTCCCATATTAGGGAAGTTTTCAACTATAATCTCTTCAGTTATTTTCTCAGTGCCTTTCTTTTTCTCTTTTTCTTCTGGGACCCCTATAATTCGAATGTTGGTGTTTTTAATGTTGTCCCAGAGGTCTCTGAGACTGTCCTCATTTCTTTTCATTCTTTTTTCTTTATTCTGCTCTGCAGTAGTTATTTCCACTATTTTATCTTCCAGGTCACTTATCCGTTCTTCTGCCTCAGTTATTCTGCTATTGATCCCTTCTAGAGAATTTTTTATTTCATTTATTGTGTTGTTCATCACTGTTTGTTTGCTCTTTAGTTCTTCTAGGTCCTTGTTAAATGTTTCTGTATTTTCTCCGTTCTATTTCCAAGATTTTAGATCATCTTTACTATCATTATTCTGAATTCTTTTTCAGGTACACTGCCTATTTCCTCTTCATTTGTTATGTCTGTTGGGTTTTTACCTTGCTCCTTCATCTGATGTGTGTTTCTCTGTCTTCTCATTTTGCTTAGCTTACTGTGTTTGGGGTCTCCTTTTCGCAGGCTGCAGGTTCGTAGTTCCCATTGTTTTTGGTGTCTGTCCCCAGTGGCTAAGGTTGGTTTAGTGTTTTGTGTAGGCTTCCTGGTGGAGGGGACTAGTGCCTGTGTTCTGGTGGATGAGGCTGTATCTTGTCTTTCTGGTGGGCAGGTCCACGTCTGGTGGTGTGTTTTGGGGTGTCTGTGGCCTTTTTATGATTTTAGGCAGCCTCTCTGCTAATGGGTGTGGTTGTGTTCCTGTCTTGCTAGTTGTTTGGCATAGGGTGTCCAGCACTGTACCTTGCTGGTTGTTGAGTGGAGCTGGGTCTTGGGGTTGAGATGGAGATCTCTGGGAGATTTTCGCCATTTGGTATTACGTGGAGCTGGGAGGTCTCTGGTGGACCAGTGTCCTGAAGTTGGCTTTCCCACCTCAGAGGCACAGCCCTGACACCTGGCTGGAGCACCAAGAGCCTGTCATCCACACGGCTCAGAATAAAAGGGAGAAATAAAAGACAGAAAGAAGAAGATAAAATAAAATAAAATAAAATAAAATAAAAAAGTTATTAAAATAAGAAATAATTATTAAAAATTCTTTTTCAAGTAATTAAAAAAAAAAGAAAGAAAGAAAGAAGAGAGCAACCAAACCAAAAAACAAATCCACCAATAACAAGCACTAAAAACTATAGTAAAAAAAAAAAAAAAAAAAAGGAAAGACAGAACCCTAGGACAAATGCTAAAGTAAAGCTATACAGACAAAATCACACACAGAAGCATACACATACACACTCAGAAAAAGAGAAAAAGGGAAAAAAATATATATGTCGTTGTTCCCAATGTCCACTTCCTGAATTTGGGATGATTTGTTGTCTATTCAGGTATTCCACAGATGCAGGGTACATCAAGTTGACTGTGGAGATTTAATCTGCTGCTCCTGAGGCTGCTGGGAGAGATTTCCCTTTCTCTTCTTTGTTCGCACAGCTCCCGGGGTTCAGCTTTGGATTTGGACCCGCCTCTGCGTGTAGGTCCCCTGAGGGCGTCTGTTCTTCGCTCACACAGGTCGGGGTTAAAGGAGCAGCTGCTTCGGGGGCTCTGGCTCACTCAGGCGGGGGGAGGGCGCGGTACGGAGGAGGCGGGGCGAGCCTGCGGCATCAGAGGCGTCGTGACGTTGCAGCAGCCCGAGGCGCACCGTGCGTTCTCCCGGGGAAGTTGTCCCCGGATCACGGGAGCCTGGCCGTGGCGGGCTGCACCGGCTCCCGGGAGGGGCGGTGTGGAGAGTGACCTGTGCTCGCACACAGGCTTCTTGGTGGCGGCAGCAGCAGCCTTAGCGTCTCCTGCCCGTCTCTGGGGTCCGCGCTGATAGCCGCGGCTCGCGTCCGTCTCTGGAGCTTGTTTAGGCGGCGCTCTGAATCCCCTCTCCTCGCGCACCAGGAAACAAAGAGGTAAGAAAAAGTCTCTTGCCTCTTCGGCAGCTGCAGACCTTTTCCTGGACTCCCTCCCAGCTCGCTGTGGCGCACTAGCCCCTTCAGGCTGTGTTCACGCCGCCAACCCCAGTCCTCTCCCTGCGATCCGACCGCAGCCCGAGCCTCAGCTCCCAGCCCCGCCCGCCCCGGCGGGGGAGCAGACAAGCCTCTCGGGCTGGTGAGTGCTGCTCAGCGCCGAGCCTCCGTGCGAGAATCTCTCCGCTTTGCCCTCTGCACCCCTGTGGCTGCGCTCTCCTCCATGGCTCCGAAGCTCCCCCCTCCGCCACCTGCAGTCTCCGCCCGCAAATGGGCTCCTAGTGTGTGGAAACCTTTCCTCCTTCACGGCTCCCTCCCACTGGTGCAGGTCCCGTCCCTATTCTTTTGTGTCTGCTTTTTCTTTTTTCTTTTGCCCTACCCGGGTATGTGGGGAGTTTCTTGCCTTTTGGGAGGTCTGAGGTCTTCTGCCAGCTTTCAGTAGGTGTTCTGTAGGAGTTGTTCCACATGTAGATGTATTTCTGATGTATTTTTGGGGAGGAAGGTAATCTCCACATCTTACTCCTCTGCCATCTTGAAGCTCCCCCTGAAGTTGTTTTTGAAATGCAGGCTTCATAGTGTCTTAAAAACTAATGCATCTTGAGTGTCTACTTGGTTGAAAATAGGTCCTAATAAGACTGAGTGAGAGGGACTTCCCTGGTGGCACAGTGATTAAGAATCTGTCTGCCAATTCAGGGGACATGGGTTCGAGCCCTGGTCTGGGAAGATCCTACATGCTGTGGAGCAACTAAGCCCGTGCCCCACAACTACTGAGCCTGCACTCTAGAGCCAGCCATCCGCAACTACTGAGCTCGCGTGCCACAAGTACTGAAGCTTGTGAGCCTAGAGCCTGTGCTCTGCAACAAGAGAAGCCCTTGCGATGAGAAGCCCACGCACTGCAATGAAGAGTAGCCCCCACTTGCTGCAACTAGAGAAAGCCCATGTGCAGCAACGAAGACCCAACACAGCCAAAAATAAATAAATAAAAATAAGTAAATAAATTTATTTAAAAAAAAAGACTGAGTGAGGAGACAAGGTTGTTTCTTATGGATTATAGCAGTTGCCCTTTGGTTGTCCCTACATCCAGTCTTCTGCCTTCCAACTCCCCCTACCCAGTCTTTCTTAAGCTCTAAAATATATATAGTATAATTTAAAGTCATCGACTATCAAGCCCTCATTTGCCCGTTAGAGCTTACTGTCAGCAGCCCTTCTGCATGTGTAATACCTCAAGGAAAATGGATTTTACTAATCTTTGCTCTTTCCTTCAGCTAGAGTTCATCTCTTTCCTCAGAACTCCTATAATCACTTTATGTTTCTATTATTGAACTTACCACAGTCTGCCTTGTATCTTTTCTATCCCTTTCTTCTTGACTAAATTACAGTCTTAATAAGAGCCAGGAACATCTCTTTTCTTCTGATCCCCATGTAGTTTTGTAAAATGTGGTCATTCAGTAAATGTTCTTCAACTGACCTGAATGTTATATCGAACAGGATCAGGTATCTTGACTGGCTGGAGTTGCCAAGAACAGTTTAATTAGGGCTACAATATCAAGGTAGATATTTACAAGCTGAGAAATCTAAAACAGTGAGGCTGGAGAGAGTAGCAGATGCGGAAATAAATTCCATAGCCTGGTGTGATCTTTTCTTTTTGGGCACAAGGTGGCAGACTGTGCCCATTTCAGTAATTGCATGCAAGGCAGCTTAGTGAGGCTGAAATTTTCTGCCCTATTTTGGAAATCTATGTTTACTTAAAAAATAAATAAATAAATAAAAGTGAAGCTGGTGAAGCTTGGTGGCTGAAACCTGGGTTTGGATGAAGCACAGACCCACTATCTGACTGCAGGCTGTGCTTCCGGATCTCTGGTCCTTCTGTTTGGGACTCACCCCTCCATGTCGGCATCATCCCTTAGCAATGTATCATGGATATTGAAACATTTAGAGTTTCCCTTAAATGGATGAAGCAAATCAAACGTTGTCAGTGTTTTGAATAAATATGCATGAACACTGAGGCTTGGAAGGAGGAAACAAAATCTGACCAGAGAATTGAAATGTACAGTTTCCACACTAGGTAGCAGACTAGGACAGATAATCTTTGGAAGGTCCCACCTATAATCACCCAAAGAAAACATTAGTTTTTCTCTATCAGCTCATTTTTTTGTCTTTACAACAGCAAGTGTGTTTCATGTGATCAGACCATTCACATGTAAAGGTCTGATACAATCTAGATATAACTAGCAGGTTGATTTCAATTCATTTATCTGCAATTTAAATGCTAATATAGTTTTCTTCACTTCATTAATTGCCTTCAGTTGTATGTGTGTGCGTGTGTGTGTGCACCAAAACTGTCTTTTATTAGAAAAAAGCAAAGTACCTGTACTAAGGATAGTTTATTTGGGAATTCTGATTGTGACTAATTTATTAGGTGATATGTTAAGTCTTTCTATTGATACTGGTTTCTGTTATACCCAGAAGATGGAGAAGAACTGAGGGGGAAAATGTATTCCTTGTGTGCAGGTTCTAAGAAGCATTTCTTTCAGGTTCTCTCTCTCTTTAGAGATATATATGTATGTGTATGTATATGTATATATATATATATATATATATATATATATACACATACATATATATGCTTACATATTCATATATGTGCATAAATATATACATACACTCTCCATGTGTATGTCTATATATACATACATTCATATATATAATGTATATTATGTATTATGTCTATCTGTCTGTGTGACATACATATGGTAGTACAGTGAGTGTTTAAGAGCAGAGACACTGGAGCTTGACTGCCTCGATACAAATCCTAGCTTACTAGTTGGATCATTTTCTAACAGTTCTATGCCTCAGTTTTCTCATCTGTAAATGGGGATAATAATACTACTTGTGTAACAGGGTGGCTGTGCAGATTAGAGGATTTAACAGAGCATGGCACATGTTAGCCATTATGATTTGAGTGTAACTGATTTATTCCATAGCTTACACTACAGCTTTTATTTAGTAAAAAAAAAAAAAAAAAAAATGTACCTTCTATCTACCCAATGTGGGAGTTTAGATTTTTTGAAAGCACCGTAATGTTGTATTGACATTGACTTGTATTCGTTTGTGTTATATAGATTATTCAACTCGGTAATTAAGGTGCTGTACAGAAAGTGCCAGTCATGATTTCTATTCGGGAACTTTCGTCTCAAAGAGACAAGAGAAATAATACGCACCTTGATTACTGTATTCCCTATCTCTCTCTCTTTCTTCTTCTCTTAGCCCTTCTCCTTGAGAAGAATGTCAAAAATGGAGAGGTGTATTCATTAGGAATTCAACTCAGCTATCAATAACCACCAAAAGAACAGTTGCTTAACAAATCGAGAATTGTTGAAGGAAAGAAGCTGATGGGGCTGGTTGAGAGACATCTCTGTGATTCTTCTGTCCTTTTGTGTTAGAAAACCTACACTCCTCCTCTTTTACTCTCACACTGCTATCACATTCACACTTCTGACACCAGATGTGTGGGGTCTTTTTCCCCACACCAAGTATGTCTGTGACCCTAGCTGGGTGTCCCCAAATTTAACTCAGTTCTGACACTATCTACCCAGAGATAGTGTCCGATCCCACAGATTAGGGGCTCAGTCCTACAAGACTGCCTCCCTCCCCCACTTCAGATGCCAATGGCAAGTCCACGTTGTCACTTGTGCTTCCAACCTATTGCCTGTTGATTGGAGATTCCCAATACCCCCTCCTTGGGTTCCATGAATTTGCTAGAGTGGCTCACAGAACTGAGGAAAACAGTTTATTACTGTTTACCAGTTTATTGTAAAGTGATATGATAAAAGATACAGATGAGCATCCAGATGGAAGAGACGTGTAAGGCAAGTTCTGTGGGAAGGGATGCAGAGCTTTCATGCCCCTCTGGGTGAGCTATTCTCCTATGATGTGTTCACACAACCTGGACGCTTTCTGAACTCCACATTTTGGGGATTTTTATGGAGGTTTCATCACATAGGCATAATCAACTATAAACTCCATTTCCAGCCCCTCTGCCCTCTCTGCAGAATAGGGGGTAGGGTTGAAAATTTCAAGCTTCTAATCATGGCTGGGTCTTTCTGGTGCCCACTCAGAGTCACCTCATTAGAACAAAAGACACTGCTATCACCCAGGAAATCCAAAGGGATTTAGGAACTGTGTGTCAGGATCTGGGGTCAAAGACCAAATATTAGAACAAAAGGTACTCCTAGTGTATTTATCACTTAGGAACTTACAAGGGTTTTAGGAGTTCTGTGCCAGGAACTGGGAACAGATACATATATATGTGTGTGTGTGTGTGTGTGTGTGTGTGTGTATATACACACATATATATACACACACACACACACATATATATATATATTTTTTCATATTATCTCATGCCCTTCCTTCATGGTCACAAAATGGCTGCTGCACCTCCAGGCATCATGTTGATGTTAAGCAAAGAAGAATAGGGTAAGAAAAAAAGGACGGGTGGTATTAACTGTATACAATCTCTTAGCAAGAAGACAAAAAGCCTTCCAGAACTCCGCTCCTCTCTCTGACCAGGAGACTTAGGGTTAATTTCCAGAATGGTGTCACAAGGCTATTAGCTGGAAAAGCATCTACGCTAAAAGTCAGAAAAAAGAAATAGGGCTGAGATGATTTGGAATCAGCCAATGAGTAATATCTGCCGAAGTAAGTTTTTGTCTTGGTTTTGCATTTGTGCTTCTCCTTCTCAAATTCTCCCTGTTGCCCTCCCTCCACCCCATTCACCTCTTTGTCTAGAAGGAGGTAGAACTGAGAAAAGTGATAACCTGGAGAGTTGCTTCAGGAAATAAAATTTGCTTTACTAGAAGTTATAAACGTGCAACAGAGGAAAGAGCATAGAAGGACATGAAGCAGGATATCTTTATTAGAGCAGAAGCAAAAGGAACTACTGACTTGAGCAGAGTGGGATGTAGGGAGGCTCTCAAGCTTTACCCAGTGGATTAATTTCATAGCACTGCCTTTGCCAGAGGCAGAACTATTCTTGTTGCGTCTGAAATGAAGCACCACAGACAACAGACTTCCTTATAGATCATTTAATTACAGATTATCGTATGAGAGAGATTGTTTTTCACGTCTACAGAGCAAACAACAAAGGAAGGGTTTTGTGACACTCACAACCTATTTTTAAATGATATCTATTCAAATGTTACCTATTCCATGAATCCTTAATGAATTCTTTTTCCTTAAAAAAGCATCATAACTTTGAATAGGATTTCATACTGTGACCGTTAAAATAGCAACAGTTCTCCCCAGGAGGATGGGTTTCTTGGCTTATTCAATTCCTGGCTCTGTCCATCTGATCTGCTATCAGGTGGCTCCCCTTTATACTGTTAAGTCACAGTTGACTAAGTATTCAAATCTTTATCCTGCTGGGAATTTCTAGTCACCATCGCTCTCACTGGAACTGCCACTGTCAGATGATTCACTACTGTCATGCTTTTTAGGGGGGCGAAACCTCCTATTGGAATGGGGCTTTCTGTAACCCCAGGAACCTTTGCTTTGTGACACACCCTTGTTCTGCATAGAATTATGGGGCACATAATAATTTTTCCTGCTGTGTGTTATTATGGTCCCTTCATTATTGGGACCATTATGGGAACCTATTTCATTTTTAATTTCATTATCAAGACCACGAGAAGGAATGAACTGGCCCTGACCTTTGCCCTTACTAGGAAATCTTTGTTTTTCATTTGAGGTTGCTTGATTCCTATTAGAATGTTCTGTGTCTTTTCTACTACTACCTTTGCCATTTTTCGGAATTTCATTAGTACTTTCAGCTCCAGCACTACTGCCATCTTTTCTTTTGTCTTCTGTGGGTGCGTGAGGGTAATGAAACTCTATTTTCCCTTGATGAGCATTTTGGCTGCCGCCATCCACTCTGCTTCCTTCTTTTCCAGGGAGTTTCTTAAAATTGGTGCTACCTATAATGTTGTTGCTGCCCTCCACTAGGCTTACATCAGCAGCATTTGCCTTTTGGGCTGTTTCATCCCTGGTTCCAATGGTATTTCCACCATTCCCTTCTTTCTCTGGGATCTCATTATAACCTGGTCCTCTTGCGTCAGGATTAATGGTCCCAGCTTCACTCGGGCTGGAAAACTCTGTTTGAATATCTGCACCTTCTCGGTCAGGACGAATAGCATCTCCTTTACCAGAAATGTCCTTAAAAGGTGGACCATCTCCACTGAAAGGAGAGAGATCATTGTCCTCCTGCCCTTGAAGGTCTGGATAACCACTGCCTTCAAAATCACTGGAGACCTTTTTGACTTTGGGGAGCTGTTTTAGATAGTCCATGTTGTGTTGGGTACGGTGGGTACTTTTGCTTTTTACTTGCATATTCTGGGCTTGCGAATCTCTTTGATGATTCTTCTTAATTTTTGAGGGGGCTTTAGCATAATTGGCACCTGCTGGAACTTTGCTTAAAACATTCCGGGGTTTGTTATCTTTGATCTCTTCCCTCAAGAGTTCAATCACAGCCCCTGGCTCCATTATGTGGGGCATGTTATTTCTGATGAGAGCTTTGCCAGATTCTTCTTGGTCATGTAGTTTGCTAATAGCTTTGTCTCCATCCTCAGTCCCGTGATTCCCGGTCGATTCAGGAGAAATGGACATCTTCAGGTCATTGTGGGCATTTTCTTTGTTACTAATCCTGTAGTCTTTATTCATTGTCTGTCTATTTTCCAAAAGACTTTGGGATTTAGGGCTTTTGTTATTTTCATTGGTTCCAGGGAGGGACAAGTCTTTCTCTTTTTCTTGGACAATGTTTTCTTTAGGTGCTGGCTCTTGATTTCTTCTCTTGCCAGAATGGGGAAGAGCAATATTGTCTTTGTTTTTTTCTTCCTGCTGAAGTGTAATTTTCAACATAAAGTGGTTATTTTATGTTAAACTTTTAAAATTTAATAATTCTTAGGCAATAATAATAAATTTTAAAACCCCACCAGATACTTAATAAAAAGAGTCTTTTAACTCAGTAGAGATTTGTTGGTAGAGATAATTCTGGAATGGCCAAAGCAGGTTTCATGGAAAAAGAAGAATGAGCAAGGCTTGAAGAGTGGATAAGATTCAAATACATGGAAGGAAAATGGTGAGAATATCTTAAGAGTAAGTGGCATATTCAAATGTTTGGAAACAGGAAACATTTGAAAGATAATATGAATAAAATTATAAGGCTGGAGTAGAGAAATCCTAAAGAGAATAATAAAGAAGAGAATCCAAATAAGAGAAATAAGTTTGGAAATATAGATTAGGGCCTGATTTTAAAGGAGGAGCTGACTTTAAAAAAGACAGAGTGTAGTCTTCATCTTGTGACTAGTGACACATTGCAAGTGAAATGAAGTTCATCTTTCAAACATGATTTTTCTTGCTCTCATTCTCTCTCTCTCTCTCTCTCCCTCCCCCCCACCCCCATTCTCTCTCTTTGCTTTTGCCCTGGTCTTCAAGGTATAAATCTTTTCCTCTTCTCTTTTTTCTCAACAGAAAATATACAAATAGAAGAATCTAGGTTCTGACATCCAAACAAAATATTTTGCAGCAGGTGTTGGCCACCTTAGCTTTTGTCTGAAAAAGGATTCATTAATTTTATTTTTTTCCCTCTTTTGTCATGTAATAAACCAGATTTGATAGTCTGAGTCAATAGTTCTCAAATTTAGCATTTCTCGTAACTATTTGGAAGGCTTACTAAAACAAAGACTGTTGGACCCAACGGCCAGAGTTTCTGATTCCGTAGGCTTGGGGTGGGGCTCTGGAATCTGCATTTGTGACAAGTTCCCAGCTGATGCCGGTGCTGCTGGTCTGTGACCACCTTTTGAGAACCACTCTTCTGGATCCTAAGTTTAAGTAATGAGGTCAGGATGAGAAAAGTCCCTGAGAGAATAATGGGATGAAAAAGAGAAAGTGGAGAAGAAGAGTAGCGTGTTTATGCTTGTATCTCAATTTGTCCTTTTTTGCGGGGGAAAGGTCTGTAAAATGCTGCTTCATAGGCTGCACCTTACCAACTCGAGGTACAGCCAAGGTGCAAGAAGCTTGAACAAAGTGGTCAAGAAGAAAGAGGGGCTGAGATTGATTTTGCCCACACCACTCACTGTTTCTCTGTGGCACAGGCTAGATATGCAAGCATCTGAGAATGGTTAGGAGCTTTCCAGAGGGAGTGAGGTGGCTCTAGAAGGAGCAAAGTAGATGGAGCATATATACTAGGAACAAATGTGAGTCATACGTGAACAAAGAGGGGTCTACATTGTCCGTGAGAGCCCGGAGAGCCTGAATCACCACTGCCCCGAGGCTGTACTGTTTGGTCCTAAGCTATTGTAGCCAGTGACTTCACCTTAGGGTACCAGCAGGGCAAGCAGTACACAAGGGGTCGAGCGACATTGTCCCGTCCATGTCCGAGGATCCCACGTCCTCCTCTCCACTGTGGCTTGAGCCGTGTGTGTGCATATGGTATATGGTATATGGTATATGGTATATGGTATATGGTATATGCTGGGTGGCGTAAGCCACCCCCAACTCCCTCACATGCGTGCACGCCATCTTAGGGGGAGAAGGAGAATCTGAGCATTTTTATCCAGAAGGGACTGAAGGGCTTCCTTAAAGAACTATTTCCATGATTAGATACCCTTAAGTTTAAACAGGTTGAATTTAAATTAATTTCTGCACGCTCCCTACCCTTTTGTTAGCCCACGGGTAGGAGCTCTTGAGCAACAGAACAATTATAGACAGAATAAATTCCATACTCTCCCTCCACCTCAGACATGTAGGGTGAGCTGAAATTTACACCACCACTACATAGACCTTTGAACTGGTGGGTAACATGAGATCAAAATAAGAGCTATTTATTGAGGAACTGGGACATGTAAGAAGTTGGGCTGGGCGCTACATGTTCTAAGCAATAGCTGATGATTTATTGAATGGCAGAGACAGCAGTCCTGCAGGGGTATGGAGGGTGGGTGTGAGGTGGTGTGACAGAGACCTTGTATTTAATCAGGGTCTGCACAGACAGAGGGGCAGAGCTTTGTAGAACCTGGGACTCCAGGCATAAGAATCTGGTTTTATTTGGCAAGGGATGAAGAGCTAGTGAAAGTGCATGACCAAAAGATTAACAAAATAAAAATCAGAGGTTTAGGAGGAACTGCGGTAAGAAAGGACAGTCAGGAGGGTGCTGGATTGTCCAGGAATGAGGTGTAATCGCTTGGATTAGGATTCTGCCAAAGAAAAACGCCACAAAGAAAAATCGTCTGCTGGTGCCCAAATAGAAGAAGGCTTAATAACTAGAACATTGACATGCAAAAATGAAGACAAGAGAAAAAGCTAACTTTAATATTAGATGTGTTGATGTCTGTGGGATATAGAACCTAAGCTCAAAAAGCAACATCCAGTTAGAGACAGAGTTGGGTGTCACAGCCTCCCAGCCCACGTCCTTCCCAGTTTCTATGACCTATTGTCAGCTTGAACATCCTTGAACATTTTATGAGCTAATTACTTGTTACTTTTCATGTCAGATCTTTTCATTTATGGATATTCTAATTTTTTCAAATTTTTTTAAACCTGCAGCTAGTAACTAGTATCCCTTTTTTTTCCTGATGCAGCAATCCTTAAGGTTATTTCCTTGTTCATATAAAACCCTTCCAGGAAAGTCGAGGTTTTCTCCATATTCACTGGGTGCTTTCTCTTCTCCAGGTTGACACGTGCATGTGGCTCTTATTAGGTCACTATGTTCAGATCCATCCTCAAATAGGAGTACTGTTCTACTTGGAAGACTGCCTGCTTTTATACATAAATCTTATTAATGTTGGAAGCTGTGGGGAATTGTTGACTCAGCTCACACTTGAACCTCAAGATAAAAATGGTTTACAGAAGTGCCCTCTGTTCTTACAAAGCTGGCTCATATGCAGTATACAAAAGTTCCAAAGTGTAGTATTTTTAAGATATAATTTGAAATGACTTATTTGGGGGAGTTATCATTATTCACTAATCTTTTATATTGGCAGGTATATTCTGAAAATAGATAAGGTTTTCTCATGAGGAAAAGTATAATAGAAAAAAACTTTATAGTGAATTATTTCTGAATAAAAAGTATTTAAACATTTGACCTATTTTAAGACATTACATCTGGGAAATTTTTACACAGACATTTGTATTTTCCTTTGCAACTAAGTTCATTTGCTCACTGCTAATATACACTTTTGAGTTAAACAGGTGCATTATAATAATCCCTTCTTAATTTTTTTCCCCTCCCTGTTCTGAAGTGGGAAGTTTTGTTTTATATTTGGTGCTTTTACTGCTTTTAAAACAGTAACGTGTATACTAATGAATTGTGTACATGTCTTTAAAGACTGAAGAGTTCTTTTATAAATGAAACGTGAAACAACTTTTAAATTGTGATGCGTGATGGTCAATCATTTTTGCACTGCTTATGTTAAATGACTTCCTATGGCACTCTTGATTGTATGATGGTTGTACAGTCAACACATCAGTTGGCTGAACTGCTTTCCTGTCTCCATGCCTTAGCTCATATTATTCTTTTCATGGAGAACAGTCTCTCCCACACAAATGTTTGCTCAAATCCTACTCATCCTCCAAGGTCCAGTTCAATTATTTCCATTATGTAGCTTTCCCTGAACCCCACACTAGGAACTAATCTTTTCTACTCCAAGCCCTAAAGCATGATTTTTTGGGTACCACTTACATAGCACTTTGCACATTCTGTCTCGGGTTATAATAATCTTTGTAAGCACCTTTTGTTTCTTTTCTAACTCTAAAATCCTGTAGAGAAAGAGTTAAGTTTTCTCAATCATTTAATCTCTCATAATATCTTGCACAATAGGAAGCTCTCAGCATGTATTTGTTACAACCAATAAGTTTAAAAGGCAGCTAGCCTTAGAGGTGCTAAGTCTTCGAGATGCGTATAAAGAATATTGAGCAGAACAGAATAACATTCTGAAGGGAAACTACTACTTTCATGGGGAATGAAGCCAGATTTGAAGAAAGTAAATAGTCCTGTTGCTGATGGCATTTTAAACTGTTTCTAGCTCTGTGGCCAGTGAATCTGCAAGAAAGGACTGAGTGAAAAGAATTATTGTTTTATTCCAGTGACAATGCCCTTATTCTTTCTCTTCCAAGCATCCTGACACAGATGGCATCATCTGTGGAATGAATTTAAGGGACACTAAAATGTGCCACTTTTTAGGCCAAAATGATTTCTTTCTAATCCATTCCCCCCTGCCCCATTAGAGCATATGGTAGAATATGTCCAGAAAACCCCCTTACAAAGGATCAAACTTTATTCAGAAGCAATAACATGAAAAACTCAATGGGTGTCCAGTATCCACCAGCACCGCATCTGCTGTGGCAGGTCCTGAAGCAGGGCAGGGTTTGGGCCAGGCCATGCGGTAGCCCATCTGTGTCAGGAAGACACTGGGACACAGAGTTCCATAGCAGAGACTCTCCAGGAGCCTGGGACCGTGGGAAAAAGATAAAGGCACCAGCCATAGACAGAAACCCCAGAGAAGGCAAAAGTCAACTTTGTCTTCCCTACAGTTTCTCATAATGTTTGTCCAGAGTTTGGCTCATGATAAAATCACTAGGATTCTGCTTACCTTCACATCAGTTTGATTTTTCCTCCCAGACGAGGTATAAACATACTTAAAAACATAATACCCATGTTTCTCATGGTGGCCCTTGTACATTATCTACAAAAACACAACATTGGGCTTCCCTGGTGGCGCAGTGGTTGAGAATCTGCCTGCCAATGCAGGGGACACGGGTTCGAGCCCTGGTCTGGGAAGATCCCACGTGCCACGGAGCAACTAGGCCCGTGAACCATAACTACTGAGCCTGCGCGTCTGGAGCCTGTTGTGCTCCGCAACAAGTGAGGCCGCGATAGTGAGAGGTGGCCCCCGCTCGCCGCAACTAGAGAAAGCCCTCGCACAGAAACAAAGACCCAACACAGCCATAAATAAGTAAATAAATAAATAAAATTAAAAGAAAAAAACCAAAAACCCCCACAACATTATATTAAGGTGGGTTTATCTCTTACTAAGAAGTTTTCTGGCTCTCTTTCTGATAGTACAAGGTATTTTTAACTTGGGTCAAGTCTATTTCTGCATCTAACAAGTGGTAGTACATCTGATAACCACAGGACGCCGTGTGTCAGCCAGCTCCTCAAGAGAGCAGCTTGTTCCTTTCTTTTCTATCTCTAAGTCTGTCTTCCCTGAGGATGACTGTCAAACAGTTCTCTCCCCCAGGGTGTATCAATTTTATTACCAAATTTCAATGGAAATGGAGCACTTGGAAATATTTTCAGGTAGGAGGAGGCGGGGGATGAGGAGAAAGGCAGACTTTACAGTATTCATGCTGATGTCAAATTGGCAAAACTCACAGCATGAACATTCAGGCTCTTAAGCGTGTGGTTTTTGCCTTTGCAATTTTCAGCTGAGATAGAGAACGGAAGATTGTTAGTTTTTAGAACAGAATTTTCTGAGACTGCAAGGAGAAACCGTGGTAGGCAGAAGTAAGTTGCAATTTGGTGACACGAAAAGCTGAAGGTACTTATTTAACTTTCTGCTTGCATATGGAAAACTAACTCCATGTACACAGAATTCCCCCATGAAGACTTGTTAACTCGCTTCCCTTTGTTTTCTCCCTCATTTATCTCTCTGTTCTCATGTACACGTGTGGGAAAATATTGTTTGCTAATAACAATATCCCAGAATTTTTACTCATCCCTCTGAAGGAAGAAATCATTGAAGAGAAAGAATTCCCATTCAGAAGTCTTTTCTCTTTTCTATCACACATTGTGTGAATTAAAGTGCCAAAATTGTGTTGTATGGTTTTCCATTTCCGTTCTAGGTACACAAGAATATTTTGACAGTTAAAAATTTCCTCTTATTGACTTTTCTCTTTACAGAGTTGGAAGGGGTGTATTTGAGAAGAATAATTCTGTTTACCCTCTGTTCTTCCACAGAGTCCTGCTTCATTTTCTCAGCCTGTGGTTGCAATGTCTGAAAGGAAATAAGAAATAAAACTTCACTAAACACTTCTTTCTTTCATTTCTTCAAACAGTGAATGTTTCCTTTCTTTTTTCTCTCACTGGGGTGTATTATTCAATGTGGAAAATCATTCTGACTCATAGAAGATGGGCACACGCATCACATTTGTTTCTGTATTGAAGGAGAATGCCGATCTTCCTCCCCCAGAGGGAGACAGTGCCGGCTCCACTACGGAACCACGGAACCACGTTCAAGTGCGGGAGAACAGCTGAGTTGGGAGGGGTGGCACTCCAGGTGAAAAAGCTTGGATGTCACTGGTATCCACTGAACAAGTTTTCCCTGGCACACTGGGAGTGTTTAGTATCAGTGAACCCAAATCAGAGTTGAGTGATGTGGATTGTATGTGCATTGATTGTATAAGTTCAGTCATTGCTCTTCGAGTTAAGACGACCTGATGGTCCAGCAAGAGTGAAACCATAGCCCTGCACCTAAGGGGAAGGAAAACACCTGAGAATGGGACTTCATTGTTGCCAGTTACCTGGGCAGCTTTTTCTTTCAGGGAAAGGGAAAATGACATTTGGAAAGGTTGTATTTTATAGAATGTGAGATACAGAATGACACTATAAACCATTAAGCTTTCTTCCACTATTAAAAATCCAGTATTTTACCTAACATCAAAACCAAGAAAATTACTTCTTTTCAATTCCATAATAATTTTTCTCCCCTAACTGCATATTTTGTAATTCTACCCTTTATTGCCCTCTGCTGATGTCGGTTCTTGTGTGATCTTGTGCATATAAATTTAGAGCATTGCATCACTCCTCAGAAATATCAAAACAGTTAAAATAGTTCTGGAAATGGGGGTATAGGAAAGAGAAAATATAAAAAAACGAGATGGGTAGATATTAAGCAAAAGAAAGAAATGACAGTTTGGGGTATTTGGTATTTTCTTACAGAACACACACACAACATGTATTAAAAACCTACTTGATGGTATGTTTAATATAGTTCACGATAATAAATCATGAACTTACAACAAGGTAACATAACAAAGGCTTTATAGTCTAATTGCATATCAATGAATATTAATTGAATTGCATGGCCCAACAGTCATCTTTTACATTCTTGCGCTTAAAATTTTGTTTTTTAAGGAAACAAGAATGTCACCCTTAAATATGTCTTTTTGACATAAAAATTATTTTGAGCTGAAGGCAGTTAAGAAGTAGAACATGTGGAAAAAGCTTCCCCTTTTCTGCCTAAAGGCAGGAAATAAATTCTCCTTTTACTAGAGACAAACTCTTATCAGTCCAGAGATGGCACAGAAGAATCTGCAAACAAATCTTGTTAAACTAATCCTAATCTTCTTAGTTAAGGAAGAGAAGGACTCCCTAGTCCTAGTTGGACTTCCCCTAGCCCCTTTATCTTGTCAACTCTTCACAAATGTATTGTTTCTTTGTCTAAAAGGTATAAAAACTTCCTGCTCAGGTTACTTCTTTGGGTCCTCATTCTTTTGTGAAGGCTTTCATGTACACGTAAAACTTTAATACAGTTTGTGTGCTCTTCTCCTGTTAATCTGTCTTTGTAAGTTGAATTTTCAAACCCAGCCAGGGACCCAAAGAGGGTTGAGGAAAACCTTTTCCTCCCCTGGAGTTTGAATTTTGATTATGATTCCAGAACATATGTAAGTGGCTTAGTACGTACTAATTTCTGATACCACCAATCTGTAATTAAGTACTTTAGATAATTACTCAAATAGAATCCATATCTGAAAGAAAACATTGCATTTAGCCATTCATAATTCCAAATTTGTCTCTTGTGTCCTTGCCGAACCTCTTTCGTTTGAAATCTGCCCCCCCTCCTTCCCCGCCCGCCACCCCCCACACCCACTTGGCAGCTCTCCTGCCCTTGAACGTGACCCTGAAATGGAGACGGCATTGTTTCCCTCGGGTGAAGAAGACTGGCATCCTCTCTTGACCGGTGGTCACTGGGCTGGTGTTGACACAGCACATTTACTGGAAGATGGTCGGAGATGCCACTGCAGCTGTTCTTTGGAATGTGGAGCTCAAAACAGGCTTGTCCTCGGCTGGTGGGATGAGCTGGGTCAGCGGGGCCCACGCCATCCTCCTCGTGCCTAAGCCCGTGCCTCTGTGGCCCCGATCGAGCAAAGTCAGTTGTGTGCATTGGGCCTGGCAGATGTCTGTTTCAAGCAGCACGTCCCCCAGAGGACTGTTAGAGCACGTGTGCTGAGAGGGGACACCTCCTCACCGGTTGGCATAGCTCGTGCTCGTCAGTGCGTTTCCCGGTTGGTTGCCCACTCGCTCAGGACCTATGTGTAAGTTCTTCTGACAACAGAATGACCGCTTGCTTCCACGCTTTTCCAACTGAAAAGGTTACTCCGAGAAGTTAGGATGTTTTTCAGACACTATCTAATTAGCAGTGTGACTCCTTTGCAGAAAATATCTGTAGCACTCAGCATTTTCACAAGATGACTTAGTCACACCCTGAGCACTCATCTGGGTGAATCAGAGGCAAGAAAAGACACAAAAGGAAATTGGAGCTTGATTTGGGTTAAGCTGAGGGGGACTTCTTCCCATCTTTAGCCTCGCTGGTGAAGACAAGATCGCTAGCAGGATCTCACAGTGTTGGAGTGTTGCAAGAATTACAGAAAAGGTCTGGTCCCTTCATGTTATCGTGTAGTTAGAAAGTCTAGTTGCTTAGTCATGGAACATTCAAGTCAAATTCTCTCAGTTTTTGGTAAAATATTGAGAAATTCTTTTGACAGGTTATAATTTGGGTATATTTACTCACTAGCATTAGCTGATTGAAACACTGTGGCTGGTTATTGGTTTTCTCAAAAATATTTTTACTGGTGTCTCTCCAAAGGCAACACGTAGACATCTTGTAATTCTTCTCACATGTTCGTTGAGGGCTTCCTTGGTGACAGACATTTGTGTCAAGTGTTGGATGCGTCCTCTTTGTGTGGTACTTTATTGTAACTGAACTAGGTAAGTGCTACTAATTTAAAAAGACATCGCTTAAAAGAAAAATAGATGAAGAGAGCAAGAGATTATAGGATGCATAACTGAATCTGTAAATGCTTACTGGTGCTGCCAGGGTCAGGCTGAAAAGGAGCAGTCCCAAACAGATGATTCGCATCTTTGAGAATCTCTGTAAAAAGACAATAATATTTTACCCTAAAGCATTGCCAGTTATGAACTGCAGCCATAACAATAAATAAAACAGAAGAGTCTATACAAACCTCCTTCCCCTTAGCAGTCCATTTCCTCTTGTTTAAAAACAAACTACATATAATTTATATCCAAGTGTAGAAACTTTAATCGGAGCTTTCATATGTCTAATTATTCCAATGTGAACATGCAAATTGTCCAATATTATGAAAACAATGAAGTTGGTTAGAAATGGAGTTCATAGACATATTTATTTGCTCTATTGTCAGCCCAAACTTTTCCCTTTTATCTTTAGAGAGAGACCATTTAATTGAATTATTTATATAATTCAGAATAACATTAAGCAAAGAGTCAGTAAACTTTAAGGTAGATCAATAGAAATGATGTAATTTGAACAAGAGAGAGAAAAAAGGGTTTTTAAATGACCATTCTTTTCTTTCAGTCCTTTATAAATACATTCTACTTCCTCAGGGACCTGTGTGATGGTAGCAATGGTCAACTCAGAATTCTATCTCTCAGAGAGAAAGTAAAGCAAAATTGTTAAGAAATAGGGTTTGAAAGTTAGATCTGGGTTTGAGTTCTTGGCTCTGTTATTTCATAGCCAAGGGACCCTGGGCAAGTCATTTAAACTCTCTAAACTTTGGTTACCTCATTTGTAAGATCTGAATAAAACTTGTATCTGATGAAAAAATTCTTAGTTCTTTGCACAGAGCCGGGCACATAGTAAGTGCTCAATAAAGGTTAGCTTTTGTCATTAAAAAAATAAACAGTTAAAATAAAAAAGAATAACAGTAGGTTAGTGTAGGAACTCATAACAGACTCTAGATGAATCTGCCAGGGTAGCAGGCTCTACTGTGAGGAATGAAATCTTGTTCACCACCGGCCCTGTGCCTGAATATATATCCTCACACTCATTAGCAAGGTATATGAGGTGGAAGCCACCTGTGGGCTGGAGACCAAAGCAATTTATGTAATAGTTATATTAATAGCTAACATTATCAAAAACTAAAATGGGCCAAGCACTGTTCTAAAAATTTGACATATATTCAATTAATTGAGCCTCACAGTGACCCTGTGAAGTTAGGTGGCATTACTAGTCCTGTTTTACAGATTAGGAAATAGACACAAAGTCAAGTAACTTGCCCCAGAATTCCCAGGTGTTCAGGGGCAGAACTGGGATTAGCATCCAGCCAATGTAGCTCTAAAGCCAGACTCTACACCACCTTGAATAAGTTTCTACTCTTTTATCTTATTACAGAAAAATCTACATGTAGTTGATGTAAAGCAAATCATAGTATTTTCCTGGGATCCACAAAATGATGTTTAAAACACTAACATTTTCTTATGGATAAAGGTACATGTTTATATGCTAAGAGGATCTAGTGAGTTCATTTAAGTCAAGTAGCCATTAGATTGAAAAAGAAAGTCAACATAATTTTGGATGACTGATCTGTTGGTTTTGATATTAAGTATTTTACTAACTACCACACAGACATATAGCAACCAACATGAGAAGTAAAATTTTATACCACTCTTTGATATTACTTGAGAGAAAAGTACTTTTAATAGGAAAAATAATCTAAATACTGTTGCAATCTTTAACCAGTTCAAGGTAAAAGCTTTTATTTGGAGAAATAAATATAACTTTTAAATGTATTCTAAAATCTTGGGCTATTCTCTTGTAAATTAATACAATTTTAATCCTAGCTATAATTTAGCTTCCAAGCGTTTTAGAGGTTAGGACAGTACAAGTCAAGTATCAAATGACAATGCTGATCAGTAGAAATATCAGTACAGATGAGGTTTGAAAGTATAAGTCTGATCATATTATCCTTATTCTGTCTTATAAGCAAAGGTGTAGAGTAAAATTGAAGTCTTTGAGTTATTGTGGAGCTTGATAATGTTGGTAGTCAAATCAGAGGGAAAGTTGCTACCAAACCACCAATTTTAGTTGATCATTTCTAGAGCTTGGTAACACACTTTCTTTTTCTAAAACAAAGCACTAAATAGTACACAGGTGTGCTCAGTAGAGAACACTTTCAATATGCATTCATTTTCAAAAGCAATCTCCCTACCTGGATGGCATGCATCTTAAAAATGTGAACTATGTTATAAAGTTGTTATCAAGAACATCAAGAGAGCCAAATTACCTGGGGATCTTTGACCTTCAGAATACCTGGTTTCTTCTGCAGAATTAACAGTGTCTGGGCATTCTGCTGAAATTTAAAGTTTGTTAGAGTTCCCAATGGCCAATCAGCACTGGCTCACTTAGCGCTAGCAAACAATTTGTTACCAGTGCCCACAGATAACCATAGGGGGCAAAGTAATTTTAATCTAAAAATGTTTTTGTGGTAGAAAGCTGCTATCAAATGTTCCAGAAAGTGGGATAAACAGAAAATATAAATACCTCAGCTTGGTTTATCATGTTGTCAAATAATTAAAATTGATTTCAGAACTATTAATTAGGACTGGCTGAATAACTCACAAGTTTATAAATAGAAAACATTTTAGCTATCATTTTATGTCAAAAGCTTATAATTTCAACTGTGCCTGAATGAACTTCAGCAACATTTAACAAAAGTGCGTTGAGTGCCTATTATGTGACCAGCATTAGGGAAACAGCAGTGAATGAAAGACAGGAAAAAAAAATCCCTGTCTTCGTGGAATTTATAAGCTGTCAGGGAGAGAGACAATAAATAAGATGAGTAAGTAAAAAATGTTACGTTAGGTAGCGACAGAGACTAAGTCTAAGAAGAAAAAGTGTTGCAGGGAGGAGACAATAACAAGCATTGAGAGTGGAGACATTGGGTTGAAATTTTATTTTTTTAATTTTTAATTGTTTAATTTTTATTTTTGGGCTGTGCCACATGGCTTGCAGGATCTTAGTTCCCTGACTAGGGTTTGAACCCGGGCCCTTGGCAATGAGAGCATAGAGTCCTAACCAGTGGACTGCCAGGGAATTCCCTGGGTTGAAATTTTAGATAGTGAGGCCCAGGAGGGCCTCGTTGAGAGAGTGACTTTTGAGTAAAGACCTGTAGGCATCTGACTTTCTAGGGGAAGAATATTCTAGGCAGAAGGAAGAGAAAGAGGAGAACCCCTGGAACAAGAGCCTGCTGGCTTGTTCCAAGACAGAGAAGGGTCAGGTTGGCTGGATGGACTGCAGGAAGGGAGTAGCAGAAAACAAGGTCAGAAAAGGTTAGATGGCAGATGATGTAGTGCCCCTGGGTCATCGCAAGGCCCTGACTTCACCCTGAGTGAGAAGGAAGCCCTTGGAGGTCTTGGGCAAAGGAGGAACTGAAGGAGGGACTGAGTAGGAAAAGGCAGAGACTGGTGAGGGAGCTCTTGAAGTAATCTGGTCATGAGACAATTAGGACTTGAAACACAAGGGGTGGTGAGAAGTGGTCACGTTCTGAATATACTTTGACAGTAAAGCCAGTAGGATTGGCTGATGGTCTGGGTGTGGCTGGGAGAGATAATCAAGAATCAAGGATGGCACCAAGGTTTTTGCCTTGAACAACTGGAAGAACGAAGTTGCTCTTTAGTATTGTTATGGGGGAAACTGCAGAAGTGGTTTAGGGGGAAATTCTGAGAGTTTGGGTTTGTATGTGAATGTTATAAAATGGTCCATTTAGGACGTTGACTTTTTCAGTGAAACGAGTAGCACACGCATATTGGAATAAGCCTTTCTAGGGCAGTAGTTGGCCCAGTCTGGCTGCCAAAATCATGATTGCAGTAGTTCAGGAGGTTCCATTCAGTCTAAAATATTATACGACCTGGAGGGGTAATTAGAACTTTATGTGAAACATCAATAAAAGATAATGTAAGAATTGTTTAACCCATACTAAGGGATAAGAACTACCTATAGCTAAACACAACTTTAACAGACTATAAATGATATTTAATGAGATTTAAATGTAAACTCCCAATTTCTCCTAACTTTCAAAACAGACAAAACCCAAGATAAAACAAAGAAAGCAGCCCTTAGGCAGCTTTAGCTGAGAGAATGGTTTCTTTTCCAGTTCAGGCTGAATCCCTATTTTTGATCCTCTTCTGAGTGTACGTAGCTGGTTCTTAAAACTCTTGCCAGGATTAGAATTTTAGCTGTTAGGTTGGGGGCACTGCTGACTCAACAATCATTCAACCATGGGGTTTAGAGTATTTGACATTGTCATTGACAGTGGAGACGTTTAACTGGTAGCTTTGGAGTCAAACAGACCTGAGTTCAAATACTGACTCTACCTCTTGTTTGCTGTGGTCAATTGCTTAAGCAACTAAATTGAACTTCTGTGAGCCTCAATTTCTCCATGTGAGAATGGGAAGCATAATAATAAGCTGAACTTTCATTGAATGATTACTATGATCCAAGTATTACTCTAAGTGTGGTATATTAACTCATTTAATATTTACAAAAACTCTATATTGTAGCTCTTATTATCACCCTGATTTTAGTGATAAGACATAAAGCAGTTAAGTGACTTGCTTAAGGTCATATATCCAGCAAATATAAAAAGCCAGAATTTATAATTAGGCAATGAGGCTCCAAAATGAGGTTTGAAAACCACTGCACTCTACTGTCTCTTAAAGTCTGCATAAACATTAAATCAACAAATGTTCCGAAGTGTAAACTAAATGATAAATACATGATAGCTACCCACCCCACCCATTCTTCCCATCATTATATAATAATCTGGCATTCAGAGGACATCCTTCTGTATCTCTTTTCTGTCCTCTCTTTATTTTCCAACCATGTCTTCTTTTACGACTCAATTGATGAAGGGAAAAAAAATCAATGAAATGGTGAAAGAAATAATAGAGTTGAAGTTTAAGAGCAAACGGTGGGCTATTTCTCTAGACATCACAAATATCAATGACCAGAATTTCAGCAAAATGTAAAGGACTTGGCAGACATAGAAAAAGGCTAACAAGAAAATGGAAGTAAAGGAAAGGAATGGACAAACAACAGTGTTCAGTCAACCGTAAGACTGAACAGAAACATACAGCTATATAAACAGTAGACAGATGTGAATACCACAAAAATCCTCACTTTAATATTCTCTTCAAGCAATGAATTATTCACAGATTTCTATAACACTTAGAAAATCCGCAGCGTTTTAAGGTTTTACACTCTTCCGTAACTTTATAGTTTATAAGTAACTTTATACTTTTGAATGATCAGGTAGAAGTAAGCACCTGGTATGTGCCTCATACATGGTGCAGCTTTAGAAAATGTTAGAGTTTTTCTCATTAATATTATAGTTTCAGATTATTTCTCAAGTGTGCTTTTTCTTTGTCTTTCCTTCTTTCCAAAGAAATTTAGTAAGAGATTTCCCCTTTATTTAAGTGATGGGAAAGTGTTTAATTCTATCTAGATGAATCTGTGTTCTATAAGAGAAAATTCATAGAATGTTAAGAGAAAAGTTGACTTAGCTACCAATCCTACCAAGGAGTAAACTGGCAGTAGCTAAATATATATATATACTTCCAAAGCTAAAATGAATGCAAAGCTCAAAAAATAAAAATGCAACTTGAGCTTTAAATTTAGAACCTACAATTGACTAAAGCAGGAAGAAAAAAAAAGAAAAAAAAATTGAGCCTATTCTGTCTAAAAGTTTGCCGAGAAGAAACCACGGGGAGAAAAACAGAGAATAATCATTTGCTAAAGTTCTGTGAAGTAGAGGTGTTATTTCTACCCTCTTAAAACTTGCCCCCTGGGTTGAGCTTGAACTTCAAAAACTCAACAGAAGTTTCCTAAATGTTTTTGTGTAATAAACAGTTTTGCCATAACATTTCTTAGGAACCAAAGATAAAGACCAGGGTTCTGTAAAAAAGGTAATCTAGCCTCACACTATTTCTATTTAATTGTAAAAGACAACAAAATAAAACAAAATTAAGAAGGACTAGAGAAGAACAGGAAATGGACACGAACTTTCTTCTGGTTCTCGGTTCATGGTTCAAGAATAGACATCTCCACTGAAGATGCACCTAGCCTGAATCTCCTGGGCTAGGCTGACACAAAGAGTTGCTCCTCAAAGAGATTTTCAGATGAAAGTAGCCCACGAAACTTGTTTCATCTTGTGCTGGCTTTTTCATTTCTTACCCTTCACTTTATTGAGAACAATCATATAAAATATGAGCTAACTAGGAACCTACACTATCTGTTCCAGCTACTGGACCCTCATCCACGAGTAAGGCTTTGTGTTTTTGTTTTGTCTTGTTTTGTTTTTCCATCTATTTCTGGAACCTCCCATCCATCTTCTCTATACTTGTGCTCTAGGTCCAATTGTTTTGATATACATTTTTAAAAACTTAGGATAGTAGGGACTCTTTTTATTTTCTGGGATCTTGGTCCCCAACTTATTCTTAACATTATTAGGTGACACATTTCTCCGTATCATCATAGGCAGTTAGAGATAAGTATATACTATGTATATTTCCATAGGTTCTGACTAACTGAAATAATGCTCTATTTTCTAATTTATATATGCAACAAATACTGAGTTTTCCCTTCTGAATCAGTGGGGGGATCTTCACAGTGTTGTGAATGGAAAAGAAGGGCCCTTGTTGATGTTGTTGAGCATCTCCTCTTTACCATATGGACCCTTAAAGATTTGTCAAGGCTTTAGGCATTTCATAGAAGCATTTATTCCCCATTCATCTCCAGAAGAGAGTATGAAATGCGTGTGCTGGGACTTGCCCTGTTTTTAGCAGAAGAAAATGTTTCTGTTTTAAATATGTTAATTCATGAGGATCAATATTCATCCTGAGTTTAAAAAATGTCACTTTTTAAAACGTCACTTACAGCCAACTTTCTCATCTACCTCCAAATTATGGGGTTTTTTTTTAGTTTTTATTATTTTTTTCTCTTAGTGTTTGGGAATTTCAACAGAAGTACATAAAAATTTCGGCCAGATACGGAACCACAAAGGGTCACGGAGTAACATGAAGCTAGCTGTGTTCATTTCTCTAGGCTATTTGTTTACCCATTCAGCTATTACTGGCAAAGGGAAGACATGTCAATATAATTTGCTTTTATTTTTATTTTAGAAAGATGTCTTACTACACCTTAAAGTGTAATTCAGAGGGTGTAGTTAAAATGTAATTATAATGATACCAGGCTTTTCCTTCAGGACATGGTGACATTGCTGGAAGTAGCTGTAAAGCTTCATTGTGTGACCTCAGGAGGGAAATATCTCTCATTCCCAAATAGTTCTTGCCATTTTGTTTTGCAGGACCAAGTATCCTCTTAAGAGACAGAACATGATGACATATACCAGCTAGCTAGTTATTCATTGTATTGGACACATACTATTTTCTTACCTAATTTTGGCATATCTTGTCTTCTCAGTTTTTAAACTTCGTGTTTATATGTATTGTGTTATCATTTTATTTTAGCTCTTCTCTCATGACTGTCTTAATTCTCACAAATTCTCAGAATTTTTTCTATGCTTGTCTGTTCTTGTTTCAGTTATCTATTGCCATATAACAAACTACCTCTAAACTTAGTGGTTTAAAACACCCGTTGATTATTTTCTCTCAAGTATCTGTGGGGTGACTTGGCTCAACTGTGCCATCCTCAGATCTCTCATTTGGGACACTCAGATGGGATGGGTGCAGGACTTCTCTGAAGACTTGATTGGGCTGCACATCCAAGACGGTGCTTTGGTGCTTCTTCATATGACCTCTCTCTCCAGCAGAACCAACTGGACTTCCTATATGGTAGCTCAGGACTTAAAATACTCAGTGGGTTAAAAGCTCATTAACTGGATTTGTTGGTCTAATAGTAGAGGTTCCCATGCAAATTACATTCTGTTCTTTCTCAGGAGGGTTCCCTACTCCTGAGACCCTCTAGGGTCTCAAGAGCAGAAAGCAGAAGTAAGCTAAGCCTGGAACTGTTAGAGTCATTGTCATGATATTGGTCAAAGCAGTCAGATTCAAAGGAGTAGGTACATGTTCCACACCTTGGGGAGAAGTGGCAACGTCACATTGCGGAAGACTTGTGGAAGGGGAGATAGTGTCGAAGCTGTCTTTGGAGAATACAGTGTGCCTGGGTCGGTCCCGATAGCAATGCAGGTATTGAGAATTCACTGAAAATTCCTCTTAAAATGTTCGGTGTACTTATATTAGTCTGTTTCTCTCCAGAGAGACAGAACCCATAGGTTATACATATAGGAAGAGATTTATTATGAGGAATTGGCTCACATGATTACAGAAGCTGATAGGTCCCATGACATACCATCTGAAAGCTGGAGACCCAGGAAAGCCAGTGGTGTAAATCCAATCTGAATCGCAAGGCCTGAGGGCCAGATGAGTAGCTGGTGTCATTCCCAGTCCAAGGCAGAAGACAGATGTCCCAGTTTAAGCAGCCAAGCAGGAAGCTACCTTTTTGTTCTCTTCAGGCCCTCAATTGATTGGGTGATGCCCACCCACATTGGGGAGGAAAATCTACTTTACTGAGTCCACCTATTCAAATGCTAATCTCATCCAGAAGAATCTCACAGACACACCCAGAAATAAAAATGTTTAATTTGGGCACCCCTTGGCCCAGTCAAGTTGACACACAGAATTAACCTTAGCAGTACTGGATTTGGTGATCACTCATTCTACACGGCCTCAGTGATGGTTTATGTTGTGCTGTTGATTCCGCTTCACTATCCTATAGCTAGAATCGAAATCAAACTTTCCCTCAGCTGGCTAAGGGGTTAGACATACCTGACAATCTCTGTCACAAAATTTCAAAAGATAATTAGGATAATGAAAATATTATCTTCAAATATTATTTATTAGAGATAAATAACATTCTTGATGTGTTCAGGTCCAGGAAGTGTCAGAAGCATTTTATTAAGCAGCTGCAGAAAGGAGATAACTCACAGATTGCTGTATCAAATATGAGAAAATTTACTGCATTTTTAGTGAGTTCACTGATAGTTTGTTTATATCCTAAGTGATTAACAACAGCTAAAATTTTAAATTAATCAGTTCTCTATGGTTATGACTTTATAGTCATCTGAAATGGGAATCAGCAAACTATGGCCTGTAGGCCAAATCTGGCTCAACAGCTGTTTTTGCAAATAAAGTTTTATCGGACCACAGCCATGCCCATTTGTTTACATTTTGTCTATGGTGGCTTTTGCTACAATGACAGATTTGAGGAGTTGTGACAGAAACCATATGGCCTGCAAAGCCAAAAATCTTTACTTATCTGGTCCTTTACAGAGAAAGTTTGCTGACCCATGACTAAAATAGTGAAAGTTGAATTTGTGCTTTAAAAAGCGATAAGACAAAATTCTGTACACACTGATGGAGGTCTTACCTTCTTGGACCCTGGGAGTTATGAAATACAGGGGGGAAAGCCTCCTGAAAAAGAGCAGAATACAACTTGCATGGAACTTTTATTCTTAGAACAACAAACCAAGTTAATGAGTATCTAACCCACTGAGGGCAGAAAATATTTACAAGTATTTGCACTTGGATAAACAAGAGGTCCAAATGATTGCCTCATGATTTCCTTTTAATTAATATTGATCCTTTTTTTAAAGTAAGACTCATATTTCTTGACATTAGACTATCCTTTTCAAAAGAATGTATTTATATTTTTCTGCTTTTCTCACACTTTCATTACTTTTTCTCTTTGTCACTCAGAGGGATTCACTTTGCCTAGAGATGGATTGGGATTTTTTTTTTTTTTGGCTGTGCTGGGTCTTAGTTGCAGCACGTGGGATCTTCATTGCAGCATGTGGGATCTTTTAGTTACGGCATGTAGGCCCTTAGTTGTGGCATGCGGGATCTAGTTCCCTGACCAGGGATCGAACCAGGGTTCCCTGCATTGGGAGCACAGAGTCTTAACCCCTGGACCACCAGGGAAGTCCCGGATTGGGATTTTTTTTAATAAGAGGAATCCAAATGGAAAGAAAGTCAATGTTTTGTTTTTCAGTTCTAAGTAGGCTCTTGAAACTCTCAGCAGAAGCAATCATTTTGAAAACCAAAGCTTTAGTTTTGCAAGATGAAAATCTTGTTAGGAGAGGAAAGGGTGATAGGAAATCATCAGGGTCAGCCATGAAAGAGGCAGGGTATAGAATTTATGTAACAATAATACATTGAAAAGGGGAAGGGGGATATTCAGTGCTCCCTGCGGATTAAACATGGCTTACCCTGGTTGCCAGCTGGGGAGGATATTGATTGAGGCATCATGTTGGAGGAGGTGAGAGGGACTTGAAGTGAGGGGATGGGGCCTAGGGGGACCACGGGGAGAGGGGCAGAGTCATCTGTCAGAAGCAGCTACCCTGTGGCCACGCTAATACCCAAAGACCATCCACCCCTGGGGTGTGGCCTGAACTGGGAGGCGAATCAGCATCCCATTGCTTGGTGAGGGCCTACATGTCACCATGAAGCATCTCACATAAGTAGCCCTCTCTCATGCTAAGCCCATCTGAACTCCCTGTGTGGTCAATGCTCTTTAAATGGTCTAGGACACTCATAAGTCTCCCAAACCTTGGTATTTGGAAGAGACACATGGGGGAGCAGCTCTCTGACAACCTTGCATGGTCTCCTTATAGACCATGTGGGCAAGAACTGACTGCAGCCCAACCCGAGTCTTAGCAAAGTGCCCTGTGGCTGGCCAAATCTAAGATTTGATGATTCTATGATATATTGAGATAGTTTGTGACAATGTCACAAATAAAGAGTAAAGATTACCTATATTGCCGAATAAATAGTATTTATCACACTGTTCCCAATGCTTCCATCTCATCAAAAGCTGTTGCTTACAAAGAGGCATTAGGACAAGAAAAAAATGATCTATGAGTTCACAAAAGACAATTTTTATGGCCAGGTAATTCTATTACAATCAGATGCACCTAAGTGTTAAGATGGAGAAAGGAAGGGACTGGAGAGGACAGAGGTGATGATCTGAGTAGCTCGTAATGGGTCGGACTCTAAACAGCAACCCACTGAGTATACTGCACATGTAGGAGGTGAGGGAACAAAGACTAGGGAAGGAAATTCATTTACTCTCGATAACACCATCATTCAAGCCCACCTAACTCCAGGGCTCATGCATTTTTGCACAATACCAAGCTACCTATATAGATAGGTATACCAAAATACCTGAAAAATATCAGAGGATCCTTGCTTTGAAAATATTCTTTAGGGCCCACGTCATAAAAAAACATAGTTGGTTCTAAGAAAATTGCGACAGAGGACGTCTCGTTTTTTCAGCAGTGCCCTCATCATTAGAGATTTCCTGCCCACTCATGGCTCAACATCCATTCCTGATGAATATACACTAATGAATATAGCATTCCTAATGAATATACGCTAATGGTCAAGAGAACAGATCCTAAAGCTAGGCTCCTGCTTTGACGTTGTGACCTGGTGCAAGCTGCTCAACTTCTTTGTGCCTCAGCCCCTTCGTCAATAACATGGGCGATAACAATAAAACCTACCTGACAGAGTTTTGTGAGGGTTAAATGAGTTAGCAATAAATTACATTATTGGAATAATTGGGGAAATTTGAATATGGACTGTGTATTAGAAAATATGATCATATCTAGGTTGAATTTCTTGAGAATGAGAATAAGAATGGTATGGCAGCCATGTAGGAGATTTCCTTGTTCTAATACTAAATGCTGAAGTATTTAGGGGTGAACATTGTGATGCCATGATGTCTGCAATCACTCTTTAATGGTTTGGCAAAGCAGTGTATATATATATATGAAGAGAGGCACACAGAAATAGAAAGAGGTAAATATGGCAAAATGTTAACCATTGGTGAATTTAGGTGCTCATGTACTAGTCTTCCAACTTTTCTGAAGGCTTGGCATTTTTCAAAATAAGAGTTAGGAGATGGTGGGTTGATGTTTGTGCGTATGTGTAAGAGTTTTCTGCCCCATTCCACCGCCACGCCACCTAGAACCAAATCAATAGGAGTAGGGTTGCCAGATGTAACACAGGACAGTCAATTAAACTTGAATTTCAGATAATGAATCATTTATTTAGTATAAATATGTCCCAAATATTTCACAAATGCCAAATATTGCATAGAGCATACTTATACTAAAAAGTTACTCATTGTTTATCTGAAATTCAAATTTAACTAGGCATCCTACACTTTTACTTGTCAAATCTGGCAACTCTAGTAAAAGCTGTTTATTTCCCTGATATATATGGCTGAGCCCGCCCACAAGCATGTCAAAATCTTAGTTATGTTGACTTATCCATGAAAAAATGTCTATCGTCCTTCTGAGTTTTTAAACCATAGAGGAAATAAGCTTTCATACTTTAGCTGAAATCGTCATCCCACCGGTCTCACTTTTTTTCATTCTGAATCTCTCATTTTTCTTCTTAATTATAACACATTTGAAGGATTGCATTTTTATTTGTGATAAAACCCATCGATAGAATATACATACAAGTCACATAAAAATACATGAGGATGGTAATTAAACCTAATATACAGTGATGGATAGGTAGTGCGATTAGAGAACTACACATTTATTGTATACAGTGTTACTCATGTCAGTGAATCTCTTCTAAGAAGCACCTCTCGATCAAAGGGTATGTTTTAGCAGTTAGCGCAAACACGTTAAAAACACTATTTATAGAACTACAACCTCAAAATATTCAGTCACACACGATCTCATGCATTGGTTAACCACTTTGGAACGGCAGCGCCATTCCACATTATAATATGCACATTTGTTATATTGCACCTTCCTGAGTTGAACTTTGAAAACGGTAACCGCACAAAGTGCCAGAACAGATGAATTCGTCCCAGGCTGGGCCTTCACTGGTGGTAGTAATCTTGACCGTCGTAGCCGTCGTAGCTCCGCCCTTTATAGTAGCTGTACTCATCCTCATAGGCTCGGTAATTGTCCCCACGAGGTTCCCCATTTTCGTTTTCGTAGATTTCATATCCATTGTCGTACTCATTGGTGCCTGTTTGTTCATACTCCCCCTCATATCCAGGGGTGGTAGTTTCCCCAAATGGTGGCGGGGTAGTCCCGTCGATCTCCTGGGGTGGAGTTGTAGGTCCAACTCCACCATTTGGAGAGGTAGTTGCCTTAGAGCCACCATTGTCCTGCCCTCCAGCCACTGTGGTTCCTTCTGCGTTGGCTTCAGTGACACCTTCTTCGCCTTCTTCCTCTCCATTGTCCCCGCCACTGCTGCCATGGCCATTGTCTATCTCTGTGCCGTTGGTGCTAGTGCCATTTATGCCTTGCTCATTATCATCCACTTCTGCTTCATTTTCATTTTCTTCCTCTTCTTCTTCATCACTTTCCTCCTCTTTTGTAGCCTTCTTTCCTATATCCCCAACCTATAAGGAAAAGTTTGAAGGAATCTAAATTTAGGTGTGAAAAACGTAAAACTCAAGGCCATTATTTCATCCAACATAGGCTGTACTGACAGCCTTGTTCTACATGTAATTCTTAATTGAAGCCAGTTTAAGTTACAAAAGAATTGGTGGGTTTTTAAACATTCAGAATTAGTACCTTTGTCATTGGGTTTTGAGGGAGAAAAAGGTACCTGATAAATAAGTCTCTGTGGGAGATGCTTTCTATAGCTTTGCTACTCACTTTCTCAGTCTTGGAATCCTCTTCCCAGAAATGCTATGGCATCTCTCTGGACCTTTTATCCATTGCTAAGATGCTTGTCCTTAGTCTTCTGTGATAATATTGAAAGTCAGTATAAGAACATGGGAAGAGAACTTCCATGGGAAAAACCTTTCCTTATTTGTAAACAGGGACATTCTACCTGCTCTTACTTTTTCATTGAGTTAATGAAGATAATATAAAATACTGTGTGTAGAGTGTCAAGATAACCTCAGACTTCAGTAAAGCAATGAGAGCAGATTGAACATCTTGGAGGGATTGTTACCTTCGTGGGAAGCTGGATGGCAGCTAGACCTATATTCCCTGTTCCAGGTGTGGTCTCCTCTCCATACCCAAGTGTGGTGATGGAAAGTGTGGTGTTCTCAGCCTCCGACTCTTCGTCTTCATTTCCATCAGAATCTTCGTTCTCTTCATTGTTTTCTTCTTCATTTGAAGTCTCCTGGGGTAAGTGTCCAGAGCAAGAAAATGTATTTAAGCTAGAAGATAACTCAAGATTTGTTGAAGTCGTGAACCATTATCGGAAAAAACCTTCTCCGTACCCCTCAGACAGCTTGTCACCCAGTGTTGACAATTCTGCTTCCTCTTATGCCGTTTGCACTTCTCACTTCTCAGAACTCAATTCAAAGTTTTCTCATACTATTTACCTCACTATAGTGTGTTTTAGATATTTATGTATTCCGTTTAATCAATTAAAAAATATTTGTGTAATAATTTCAGCATATCTGACTATATGATATCATACAATACATGGCTTAGGCTCTTGAAGTCTTGTTAATAGCAACTACGACATGATAGTTCATTAATTATTGTATTTGCTGACAAATAAGCTGAGAACTTTATACCTATTTTTTAGTTCCTTAGAGCAGTCTTTTAAGGTAGGGTTGTAACTCACACCCTTTAGAAAAGAAAAGTGAGCTCAGAAAAGTTAAATATCTTGTTTAAGGTCTCATAGTAAGTGATGAAACTGTATCTTTCTAATTAAAAAAAAAAAAACCTGGGCCCTTTCTGTGCACCATGACATTCTTGATGACAAGGAGGATTTATGTGAATTGTCCACATTATACCTAGGATAGTTTTTCAGAAAAGAATTTTTTATAGAAGCCCCTCTCTTCAAACAAGTTGATTGCATGTCATATTTACTATCAAAAAGAAGTGAATGTATTTCATTTACTTTCAGGAGTATTTAAAGAAAAAGAGACATATTAAATTCAAAATCCATCTGCCAATATATAAGCCAGTTTTGAGCTGTGTGCAGTATTCAAAAGATGTCAGGCATTTGACACACAATTCTTCTGTGCAAAGAAGAAATCAAACACTCCAAGAAATCCTTAGCGATATATTATGTTATTGCAGGAAGATGTTTTTTAAAAATTACTACTCCTCAATGAATGTTATTATCATCTTTAACATTTTACTATTTTGCCTTTACTCCATGTTGTTAGGCAATTGTTTGTTGATGGAGTTAATCTCTCAAAGTAATTCATAGCTAATATTGAAAGTCAGGAATTCATACACAGAATTTATTTACTTTAAATGAGTACTGGAAAACTGAAATTATTTCAATGTGTTTTTAAAGAGATTGTGACATTAGGATAACTTTAACTAGGCATCCTATATTTTAAGACTTCAAAACAAACAAACAAAAGCCAGATTTAGCCTGCCTTATTACTAAAACAAATGATGTTTGTTTCATCAGATTTGTAAATTCCACTGTTTTAATGAACTCTTGGGACTACTAGAGTCCAGTCCAAAACAGTCTCCAAGCTAACTGTGTCAAATATCACACTAACACCATACTATTTATTTTTTCATGTTTATATGCTTTAGTCCAACAGACTAAATCTTTCAGGGAAGAAGGAGGAAAGATCCTTAGAGTAGGAGAAGATACAATTTGGGTCCTGCACCGTTGTTTCACAGGTAAAGAACCTGAGGGTCCAGTGGGATAAATGACTCACATGAGGTCAAAGATGTGGCAGTTCATTAGCAGCAGGGTCATGACTACAGACCCAAACTCCCAACTCGTAGGATTCTCCATTTTCTCCTAACAACACCCTTTCTTTTCCTAGTACTTGTTCTGCTACAATAAGTTAAAAAGGAAAGTAGGTCAGTCTTTTTATGGGTATCAGACCTCAAATATCTTCTTGACTAGAAAACGTAGCAATCATTTGTGCTTAAAAAAAGTATTATTAACCCACCAGAATAGCTAAAATGACTGAAAGAAATACGTGTTGGTGAGAATGTAAAGCTACTGGAATGCTCATATATGGATAGTGGAAGTTTACATTAGTACGTCGTCTTTGGTAAGCTGTTGGTGGCATCTCCTCAGGAAGAACATATGCAGACCTTTCAACGTAGATATTTCATGTCTAGGTAAAGTGGCCTCCAGAAATGAATGCATATATTCACCAGAAGGAGTACTAGAAGTTCACAGCAGCACTCTTTAGTCATAGCCCAAACCTGAAAACTCCCCAATTGCCCTTCAACAGAAGGATAACACATTGTGGTACATTCACATAATGAAATACTGACAATGAGAATGAACGATTTTCAACTATAGAAACATATGAACCAATCTCTGAAGCTGAGAGTGGAAGAGGTCACATGCAAAAGAGTATATGCTGCATGATTCCATACATGTATGTATGTGTGTATATATGTGTGTGTGTGTGTGTGTGTGTGTGTGTGTGTGTGTATGGAACACAAAAAGAGCCAAGAACAATCTATCTGTTAGGAGTCAACATAGCGGTTGCCCTTGGTGGTGGTTGGTTAATGGATGGAATGGAGCACAAAACATGTGCTGCTTTTTTCTGTGGGTGCTGGTTACCCTTAAGTGTTCAATTTCTGAAATTTCAGTCATCTATAAACTTATGATAATTGTGTTATGTACATTATATTTCAATAAAAGTTTTATAAATGTGAGACTGAGTAATTTAGGAGAGGGGAAAAAAATGTATGATCACCAAATAGAAAATATGCCTAAGCACCTTCTCATGGGAATACAATTCCTGAAGACTCTGTATTTAATCTGAATTGCCAGTGAAATTTTAGGGAAGAGACGGGGAAAATAGAGGCTCTAAACTCTCTTCAGGATGGAAGACTCCCAGGTTCATTCATCCAGTTTTCCACTATCACTTTGAATGAATGGTCTTTGGAGTATTTATTCCTCTGAAGTTTCAAAACCAAACCACCAAATATTGACTGGGCACTATATATGTATAAGAAACTGGGCTGGGCAGTGTGAAGAGATGCAAAAGAGGGTACAGCACTGTTCATCTTCAAAGCAAGGATTGTTACCTATGGTCTGTAGTCTCCTGGGTCATGGGGAGTTTGCAGATAAGTTCTGGGAGGACCAGAAATGTTCAGAGATTGTTGGTAAAATATTGAGTATGTGAGATTTCATTAGAGTTCTAAAGGAACCTTAATGTTTCTCCATCCCAACCACCATCGCAACAAATGAAGAACCATTGTCAAAAGATATGCAGTCTAATTGGGAAATCTAGCTGGTAAGGCAATTTTACAATCTCTGTACAGCAAGCAGCTGTGGTTGAATGGATTACCCTAGCTTAGTTCTTGTGTAAGGTTACTATGTGGAACTCCAGGCAAAATTTTGTGGGATTTAGTAGGTGGCATTTTTCCTGGTACTGGCTTGACATTCCTGTTAAGGTACCCCTTTAAAAGCTATTAGGATAAATTGTGGTACTAAAAAAGTTACTTTTATGGTTAAAAAAAAAAATCAGACTAATTATGCGTCACTTTTTTTTTTTTTTTTTTTGGCGTCACTTTTAAAGTTCCCACACCATTTTGTTTTCAAGAGAGCAGACGTTTATCCATTTTTTTTGGACTGTCATTGTCCCTTCATAAATAGCATCTAAGAATACCTGAATTTAGAAGGTTCCCAAACCAGTGGATAGCTATAATTGACTACCCAGGAAAATGTACCGAATTAGTATGTTTCTATGGGCAAGAATGTCAGTTATAAACATGTTAGCACAATTTCCAAGTTATATAGATGAATTTTAGCCCTGAACTACACTAATTTGTAGTACTATATAGGAAGGTATTTATACATCTTGAGCATTTGCATTTCTATGAAAACATGAATTTTATTAGTAGGCAAAAAGACATGTAAAACTCCAATCAGAAAGAACAGCCCTACTTTGTGAGTCAAGAAAGGCAGATGAATCACAATAACACTGTAGAGGATATGAGATTAGCTTTCTTATACTACCCGCTGATTAAACTGAATTTTTAAAGTTTAGTCATTAAAACAAGTATTGCACTAAGTTTAGGATTATTATATATTTGTCTTTTACCATCATGCTCTATCCACCTAAATGTAAATAATACTTTCTTTCCGTCTATCAGAATTTACATTTCTTCCACTTAAAATGGAGATACTTTTGTATTCATGTACAACTTACAGGTAACTTTATCCCCAAACTGTAATAGTGTTTTAAGCAGGTCATTTTATTTAATCCTAATTTAAATAGTATTCTCCTTGTCCAAAATAGAAGACTGTGGGCAGTTGGTAACCTGGCAATGTCTATTTGCTGAGTGTAGACTACAGGAGACTAGTTTTCTATTTGTTTTTTGTGCTGCCCGGTTTCCTTTGAAAAAACCTGCAGAAATTCCTTACCTCTTCTTCCTCCTCTTCTGAGCTATCATCATTTCCATTTTCTTCAGACAAGTCACTACTGCTCTAAAAAAAAATGTATACATGAATTCATAGACATATGAATATATATGTACATACACATTTATTTACTTAGAACAGTTCTCATGCTACTGTGAGAAAGCTATGAGGAGATTGGACATATGCAAAACAAGGTTAGAGACAAAGGGGCATTTTACAGTGATCAAGATATGCATTGAAATACTCCATTTTTAACCTCGAAAGTATTGACAATGTGTTGAAATATTTTGTATGTAAAAACGAGAGCAATGAATGGCAGAATGGCTTAGCTCTGAGAGAATGAGAATTATCTGGTCCAATTTTTTTATTTTACAGAGAAGGAATATGAAGCCCACACGGTTGTGAATTCTCCAACCAGTTCAACACAAGTCTTGAGCTAAAACATCGATCTCATTGTTTTATTTTCTTTATAACATATGAATGAAATGATAACGAGGCTTATTACAAAATATAAGTTGTTACTGGATGATTTCATACATAATGAGCTCTCTTTGTGAATTTAACTTAGAATTTGACTTGAAATTAAATTTGCATATAATTTTTAGTACCTTTTAATCTAATTAAAGCTAATGCCTAAAATGAAGTGTGTGTGTGTGTGTGTGTGTGTGTGTGTGTGTGTCTAAAGTTATATAAGAGAAAAATTCATTTACTCATTTAGGAAATTTATGAGTACCATTCCTCTAAAGAGCTCAATATTGAATGAGAATAAATTATACCAAGGAGTCTGTATATAAAAATAAAATTATAAGTTAATGAGCTTTGCTACTTTTTAAAAGGAAAGGTATATCTAAACATCTGTTATCTGAGCCTTTAAGACAGTGGAGGAGATTTTTCCTCTTTCCCCCAATGTTAATCCAAATTGAACTTTCCTTCTTTTTTCTTCAACCACTCCTTAATGACACTAAGTATACAAGTAGATACCTAACTTAAGATTCTGTCATTTTCTGCTCTGCAAATTTATTTTTGATTCTGGTGACTCAGTTAAGTACTGTCGGTCTTAGAAAACATAGCTTCAGAAGAACCTTAGGGTTAAGAGATCAACATGAGGGAATATTCATGTCCCAACCCTGCTCAGGGCTCTCCCTGTTGGGCTCATTCTTCAGATGGCCAAGCCATCCACCCAAGGAAAGGAATGCTTGTCTCCTTGAGCCAAGAGTAATCTTGGGTGGAAAAGAGAATAATTAGACCTGCTCTTCCACTGCCATGACCTTAATGGCTGTGCCTTCCCTAGCCCAGAGGTGAATAAAGCATTAGATTCTATTGGAACTATTTCTATTTGTTAGTTAAATTATATATAGAGGACAGCATATTTGTGCAGCATATTTTGTCTCAATGGGAATGTTTTAGTCATTTTACAAGCTTTCCTTACCTCTAGCTTTCATCTTACTCCAACCATTTCACTCTTCAATTAGTATCTGCAGTGAGGACAGTTTTAAAACTGCATGAAATGCCTTGAAGACTTAGCATTTCTTATTTTCCTTTTTTTTCATTTATGCCTTATTACCAACTTGTCAATAAGTCCTATTGATTCTTCTGGAAGTCTTTCATATACTCCTTCCAACTTCTATCCCTACTGCATTTATTCAGTTCCAAAATACATATTGCAGGCATTGTACTGAGAATGAAGGTCGTAGCAAGAGAGGAAGTTGGAAATATGGGCAGTTCCCCATGTCAAGTACTGTGATAACTGAGATGAGTCTGATAAAAGAAATTTAAGATAAAGTCCCTGCTGTCTAAGAGTTCACACATTAACCAAATATCATTTTAATCATAAAAAACACAATTTCCTCAGTTAAAAATGCTTAGGGTGTTAAGCTTATTTATACTTATATTTCTGTAGCCAAGCAGATAAGCTACAATAGACTGACAGCCTTGCAATCAACATAAGCTATTTCATGCAAGTTGGTATTTTAGAAAAGATTATATATAAACACAGATCAGTTTGAATGAAACATGAACTTCAAAGCCAGTGCAGCTTAATGCATTTGGGGGTGATAATCTGAGCACTAAATACTTAACAGACTTAAGAAAATAAATAATAAGGAGCTATGGAAACATATAAGTAGACATGTAAGGAGAAAAATATTGGAAATCAAACTTTGTAAAGTGGGATGATAGATTATAAATACCAGATCAGACTGTTGGATCAGGAGATATATTTTATTGGATTATATTTTGAAACAACTGTCTTATTTACGAATTCTACATTGGTTGAGATAAATCTATCTGCATATAATCTATAGAAAATTTGTATATTAAAGATCTGCTTAAAAATCTGTGAACTTTGGCTCTATCAGTAAGGAAAAATATTACCTCTCCTGATATCTTTTCACTACAGACATTTGAATTGGGCCACACGTAGATATCTGTAAAAATTTGTAGGTGGGAATACCTCCAAGTATATGATATTTTAGAAAAGTTGAAGAGGTAGTCCAAAACGTAAATGTATTATCATTTCCATTTAGTTTAAGAAAGACAACAAAGTTTCAAATGAGCAATGTTTATTTATGGGGAAACCAAAGAATGGAAGGCAATTCTGAAAACCCACAACCCTTGTATCATTTGTGCTCATATTTCTGTGGCCATACACATTCCCCATAATTATTATGGTGCTAGAGATGCTTTAAGATGATCATTTCCTACCATTGTATGAGTTGGAAGTGGGTTAGTCCAACATATGGCAGGATACTAAGCCAAGCCACTGTGCTAAGGCATCGTTTTCAGCGTCCTTACTGCTTTTAGTGTCTCAGGAGACTGGGGTCAGATGCTGCATAATTGGTGCCCTGAGCCCAGACTGTATAGTAATAAAAATAGCACAATTCTGGTTTGTTGTCTATTTAAAATCAGCACCACACCCTCTAGCTTTCAGAACCCTCTTCACAGGTAACTCAGTAAAAACAGAAATTCTTATTTTTAGTGTTTAGTTATTTTTTGTTTGTTTGTTTACAAATTTTAAGGATGTTTTGTTTTTCTCACAAGCTTTTTAGTTTGCTTCATGAATTTCTCTCTCTCCTCTGCATTCTTGATCTACACTTTCCATCAGAGGTATGCTCCAATATGATGTATTGTTCTAGTGAACTATACAGGTCAAAGGTTAAGAAACTCTTCAGCAAACCAGTGATTCTCAGGAATTTTTTTAATGCTCTTTGTTGTTTATGAAGTCAATTTTTTCCCCCTAAATTAAAAGAGTCTAAATTATTGGCTATAAAACAGCTACATGACTGTATAATATGGCAATTAGTGGCCTTAGCACTGACTTAAATGTCAACAACTGATAAAATTGTCCACTTTTGTCAGTGAATTAGACAAAACACCTGAACTCAATGTTCTGCAGGGTGTGCTTTCATTACGTCATTCTAGACTGGGCCCAAATGAGTTTACTCTCTATGTGTGTGGCTCTGCTTTACAAGAAAACCTTAGGAATAAATTTTATTTTATTATATTAAAAACAAACTGTTTGTAGTAAGTGGTCTTTCTTTCTGGCTGAATTTCAGGGAGAGTTGAATTTAGGTGTTTTACAGTTAAACTGGATTCCCTTTCAATTGTAATGGGTGAGAAGGAAAATTAATTTTTATACTTACCTGAACCGGAAATCGTTTTAGAGGAGGATAAAAGTAGGCATGCTTGTAAAGATAATATCGGGGCCTGTACTTAAAGACCTGCATGAACACAATAAATGATACATTCATGTTTCATGTGCAATAAATCTAGAGGAAGTGCAGTCAAGCAAGGAAGTATGCTAAGGTGAATTACCCCATTTTCTTCAGAATCCTCTAATTTGGCTCTTCGATGCAAATTTTTCATCTGTTTAAAAGAGCATTTAATTATTATATATTCTCTCAATATAAAAAGACAAAAATGGAAATAACTATAGGTTTTTAATAAAGAACTTACCGAGAGAGCACAGGCCATTCCCAAAATGCTGAGCAAAATTAAAGCCGTCTTCATTTTGCTTCTGGAATTAATGAAGTGGTAAAGTTAATGAGTAAAACTAAGAATGTACCCTTTTTTGCTCATACTAGGTGATGTATTTAATTGTTTTCATTTTTGTCCAATTAGAGCTTTGACTAAGTAGGACCAAATTTCTGCTTTTGTTCTAAAATTGTTCCTTCTGTTTAAGTGGTAGAAGACTGACTTTATCCAACTATTTGAATAATCATGAGTTCCATATTTGGTTTTAACCTATCTGCTCTGATTTGTCAGTGGAAGACCATTTCATCACTGCCAGGGGCTTGCATGCTCGGTGTACTTCATGTTGGGGCATGGAAGCCTCCTGATGCCCTTGACAAAGGAACATTAGCTAGTGTAGTTATGGGACCGGTTTGTTTTGTTTACAATTAAAAACTAAGCAAAAACTGAATACATTCCGATGGTTGCTTTTATGCCAATTATCCTACAGGCTCTTTCCAGCTTCTCTATAGCTTTTGAAGTAAAAGTTTGTTTGTAAAATGAAGACTAGGAGGCATTTTCCCATGGATATCTTCGAATACTTGGTATCTTTTATGTGTGTGAAAAGATCCATGACATGTGAAATATTATTCTCATAACATGTAGCACCCAACGTCCATGTTTAAGGATGATTCTATGAGAAGAGTTATCAGAGTGCATCGTGGGATATCAGGGGGAAATTTCCTCAAGTTACATTGTTCTCCAGCTCCATTTAAGCTTTCCATCACTGATGTGGGAGGTTGTCATGGAATGGATGTGGGGCTCTCCAAGGTCAGGGTGATAGTCGTGATGGAGACGTCAATTTTATGGAAGAATTGAAGATGCAACTCTCAGAATAGGAATACATTGTGAACAGTCCCGGGGTTTGCAGCCAGGCCAAGATCTCAGTTCCACATAGATTCCTCAGAGGTCAAAGGAAAGCGATTGTGAAATCGTATCTTAATTTTATTCTATTTGATAAAATCCTATTTTAATAGAAGTTGAACAAACTTAGCTGAAAGCCACTAACACCCAGCGCTTGCCCTGACAAACACATTTAACTGAGAGTGCTTTCTCCTCCAGAGTGACAGTTTTGGCAACATTTTAGAAGCAATATGTAATGGTAATGGGAATTTCCCCATAAACACACTGGGAAAAGTAATATTTAAAATGTATTAAACGCATGTCATATACTATACTCTGAAGGTAGATTCTGCATTTTATCGTCACTAGCCACGATTTATTGCATCCTTATTGAGTATCTGACGCTAAAGTAAACATTACGCAGAGTAAGGCTAGAGTCCTGGAGAAGTTGTCTGGGGTCCTCTGTCACCTCTCTTTGTGGCAGAGTGGGTCTTTGATTTTGATGCCTGCAAACTTGCTCACAGCCCCGTCTACTTTAGCAAAAGTTCTTGATGGCCACGCGGGGATAGAGAGGATTCCCCTAAAGGAGACCCATCTGTTTAAGAAGCTCTCATTGCTACTGAGGTGCCCTGAACAATACTTTGACCTTGGCCACCCATGATGGAGCCCATCACCAAACAGGAAGATTATTGCTCTGCAGCTTTATGAAAAGAGTTGGAGTAATTACAGTATCTTAAAGAGCTAAAAACTAAAATACGTAGAACCGTAGAAAGAGTTCAGAGTGTAAAATTTTCTCATTACAAACCATAAAAACAACTAGATGAAAACACAACAGGAATAATATAAAAAGAACCAAGTGACTCATGTAGGTAGCAATTGGCTGCCTACATAAATCTCGTTTTATTTACTTTGTGATTCATCAAAAGCAAAGACCTCTATAGTGCCCACTACTAACCCAGACAACAATTTAAAAAATTTTAAAGGATTGTTTTGAGAATCTAATTGCAAGTTTTTATTGGGAAGAGTATAAACTAACAACATCTCTTATTTCCCTAGTACTATGCATTTTTCCATTCTGCTTTTAGAGCTATAAGATATTAACACTTTGAAACCAAATATATAACATATTGAAAAATACTGTTTATAATTGAAGTACAAGTTAGGCATAATTGATGGAGAAATCAACATACATTGAGGCAGATTTGTAAATGCAAAATAGTATTTCAGTCAGATTATCTTGAATGCATCAGAATGAGTAAACAAACAGTTATCTGTGAGGTACAGAGGTAGAAAGTAGGAAGCATAATTTTCTAGTTTATGTACATAATAATAAGAACTTATTTACATGCTTAGGTTAATAAAGTCAGCCTTTTGGAAAGAATCTAAAACATGAGATACTAGTTTAATGATAAACAAGTGTTAAGTTACTTAGCAATTCTATACAATGTGTTAATATCTATATTTAAATAAAAAGTTCAAAACCAAGCCCGGAGATGTGAAATGTGGCGTGTTTGATTTTAAGATAATCAAGTCGTCATATTAAACCCTACCCTTTTGCAGTCCTGGAGTGAGAAGGCAGGCTCCCAGGAGTGAGTGACACAGATTGAGTACTTCCTCTGCTCTCTCACTCACTCATTCACTTGCTCTTGCAGGCTATAAACTCTTCTTTGCCTTCCCACAGCCAATCACTGTCATGGTCAAGGTGATGTCAGAATGTGGATTCTCACCAGAAAACCCCCGAACTTCCACACTTTTTCAAGACACAAGCTCAGCTGAATAAACATGAACTGTGGTTCTAGTGCCAAGAGGTTTGCATTGTGGAATTTAATTGAAGGTTTAGATGAAGATGAATAGTTTGGGTTCTGAATATATATAATAATATACTGGATTTGAATGAAAATAAATAGCAAAAGATTTAACCATTTTAAAATTTCATAATTATACAAATTTTCATTATGTTGAAAGGAAGGAAAACTTACTGTAATCAGATACAATCCTACATTATTAATTTAGTAAAAAAAGAAAGAAAGATACTAAATAATAAAGGAGAGGAGCTGGTAAACAATGAATACTTTAATATCAATTATTTTATATTTTTTTCCTGAAATATGCTTCAGAGACTCATAAATTAAAATTGGTATAATTAAATGTCAAAATGTGTAAGATATATTTCCTGAAACATATTGCTGAGTATAAAGGTTTTACACTAAGTTTTTGAGGATTGTGCTACTGATAGTAGCACGGTGTACGATACAGTGATGGTAAGTATGCCCTGGGTTGCATGGCTAGTAAATGGGGAATCTAGGGCTCAAAGTCAAGTCTGTCTAATTCTAGAGTCTACTTTTAATCACTATATATCCTTGCTGGCACATTCAGAAAACTTCAGTGATTCAGTAGACTGGAATATAGTGAGTGGAGGTAGGGACAGATGAGGATGGTCAGGTAGGCAAAGACCAGGTGAGGGAGTAGACTTAGGCTGCACGAAGGAGTATGGACTCCATCATGGAAATGAGAGACTCCCAAAGGGTTAAAGCAGAAAAGCAATACATTTAGATTGGCAATTTGGAAAAATCTTTTGTTGATAAGGCAGAGCTGCGTTGAGGAAGGCAAGATTGTTATGGAGGAGAGGAGTTTCAAGAAGCTATTTTAGTGGTCCAGGAAAGCAATGATAAAGGTCTAAAATTAAAGCAGTAGCAGTGGGGGATGGAAAGGATGGAACAAAGGAAAGCAATGTTAAATAGATACAATTAACAGGACTTCGTAGAAGTAAGAGAAGTGGAGAAGCCTAGGATGATTTCTGGATTTAGGGCTTGGGTAATTTTGAGAATGGTGTGGCCATATCTCATGCAATACCTAGCAGAGCAATTGGTATACTATAATCACTCAGTAAGTGATTAATAGTTAATAGTATAAGATATACTATTAAAGTTAATAGTATTAACTTTAATATTAAAGTTAATAGTATAAGATATAATAAAAGGAGTAGAGAACTGAGAATCAAAGGATTGAAAGTTTGTCCTATGAATATGTGAATCACTCAACCCCAAGGAGTCTTCAGTTTAAGCCATCTTTTAAAAATAAGGGAATTTTCACACCAAAAAAGAACCAGCCATTGCATTCCTCGATCACCTGTGAAGTATTCTTCCCAAGCAATAGAACTTGAATCTGATGAAGCCTCTATATCTACCAGGTTAGAGAAAATACAGGGAACAGAAGACTGTGTAAAATGAAACCATTGGGCTGCATTCAGCAAAATCCAGAAAGTGGGAAACTTCATCAGACATATTACCTGGCTTCTATCTTATTAGCAGAAAAAATACAAAAGGAGGAAAGGGAAACTGTTGATTTAAGAGACTTCAGAGACATATTAGAGAAATTATGAAACAACTGGAGAAATGTTGAGTCCTGACCAGATATTTTCTGGTATTAAGAAATTGTTGTTAATTTTTTAGGTATGATGATATTATTATTATTTTAAAAAGAATGCTCATCTTTTAGAGATTCAACCTAAAATATTTATGGATGAAACAGATATCTTGGGGTGGGGATAAAGATGAAACAAGGTTGGATATAAATTGATAATCATCGGGACTTCCCTGGTGGTGCAGTGGTTAAGACTCCGCGCTGCCAATGCAGGGGGCCTGGGTTCGATCCCTGGTCAGGGAACTAGATCCCATGTGCATGCCGCAACTAAGAGTTCACATGTCACAACTAAGGAGCCCACCCGGCACAACCAAATAAATAAATATTTTTTAGAAAAAGGACTTCCCTGGTGGCACAGTGGTTAAGAATTCACCTGCCAATGCAGGGGACACAGGTTCGATCCCTGGTCTGGGAAGATCCCACATGCCACGGAGCAACCAAGCCCGTGCACCACAACTACTGAAGACCGCGCGCCTAGAGCCCATGCTCCGCAACAAGAGAAGCCACCGCAGTGAGAAGCCCATGCTCTGCAACGAAGAGCAGCCCCCACTCGTCGCAACTAGAGAAAGCCCGGCGCAGCAATGAAGACCCAACGCAACCAAAAAATAAATAAATAAAATTTGATAATTATCAAATTGATGATAAGTCAATGCAGATTCATGACACTATGCTCTTCACCTTTGTATATGTTTGAAGTGACCTATACAGTTTTTTTTTTTAATGGAAATGATTGAACTAAGTGATCTCTAAGACTTTTTCTGTTTCTAATATTCTGTAATCTCTTATCTTCAGTGAGTCATTTAAGCCTGATATATCCTTTCCAACAGCCCTATAGCTACTCTAAATTGACTAGATTTATTCATGCAAGTTTATTGGAACATTCTTTCTAAGAAGTAGTGCTAGAGAAAAAAAAAAAAAAACCCAAAGATTCTTACTGCTTTTTTTTTTGTTTTTTTTTATAACTAGGGCTGTCCTAACAACACATTTTGCTAAGGTCTCATCACCACAATGGTCTTCTTTATTTAAACAGGCTGTTATGAACTGATTCTCTTAGATGGCATATGAACACACATTCGCGTCATTGATGCCACAACCAAGTTTCACTGTGTGATGACTCATTTCTGGAAAAACCCTACACTCGTTGTGATGTACTCTTCTTTCTTACCTGCCACATTTACTCAGTTATCAAATCTTATTAACGCCACCTCCACAGTTTCTTTGAAATCCATCCTCCTCCCTCTTTTCTTGTTGCCTATGCCTTTGTTCAAGTCCTCATTACCTCTTGCCAGGTTAGAATATCAGTAGTAATATTCTAATTGTGAGCATGTTGCCTATTTCCCCTTACCAAAACCTCTGTGACCACAGGATTTAGAATCAAAGATTGAACTGAAGTCCTGGTGCTGTCTCTTGCTAGCTTTTGACCTTGGGTAAGACTCGCTCAGCCCAAAAAGTCTGCCCCAACTTTCCTTTCCAATATCGTTTATTACTTCTTGCCTGCTAGAATATATTTCAAGATGCTCTATATAGACTTATTAATAACTAAGTCTAAGAAGTAAATAAATACTTTTAAGACATTTTCATGTGAAGTCTCTTTGCAGCTCTTAATTGAAATCTTAATAACCTAGAATTTTCTGGAATAAATGACAAAATTCCCTCTTTTCTATCAGAAAAATGCTAAAATTCCTGGCTATGCCAATATTCTAGTTCTTACTAAACCCTAAAGCATTCCATATCTTTCTCATCCACTCTTTCTCTATGAAACCAAAAGGTAGTATGTAGTTTGGACAACAACCTTCACACCTATAGTGTTCTTCTCCTGAGCTATCTCACCGTCAGCCTTGTTGCTCTTTGATACTTCATCATTGGACCCTTTTCTGCCCAATCTAAGGTGTCATACCCCTTTAACCTTTTGATATTCGGTATGCATTTTGCCCTCCATCCAAGCCTACCTATTCAACCTTTGCCTAGTTTTTCCATCAGTAAGTCTCTGGATCTAGGACTTTATATAATCAGTCAATTGCTGTCACTCATTTAGTAAGCTTGGGTGGTGGGGTCCAAAAGAGACAGATTTTTTCCCCTTAGAGCTTGTAATCTAGTCAAGCTCTCCCTCCCCTCTTCCCTCCCAGACCTCCCCTGTTTATGTGAAAGTCAAGTAATGCTTTTCCTAACCCCACTCAATTTCCCAGCAAAACTTTCATGTATTCCGTAGCCAGAAAAAACAAATACCAAACATGTACCTAATATAAATTCCTATTTAAGAGCCATCATGTTCTCTTACTATAATATTGTGCCCTTGTGTGGTAATGGTGGTGGTGATGTGTGTGTCTGTGTCATCTGTTTTTTATTGTGAGATTCTAGAGGGCAAGGACTGTATCTACTTAAACTGCTAGGTACAGAGTCAGGAAAACCACATCTATGGTTATTTACGTGAGACTGATGTTCTCATAGATTTTGACATCAGGTGAACATTAATGAGATGTATCAATTAATTCCTTTCACTTTGATAAAGAGAAGGTGAAGATTAGCACACAATGGTATTAGCAGGTAGTAGACTGAGGGCAGAGTACTTATAGACTGTTCTCTGTGACGTAGTTCCTGTCTCCAAGTGGAAGATTCTGAATTTGTGTGTCTCCTTCCAAATCTTCTTTATTCAAGATTTGGGAGAAGTGAATGAAGGTTAAATCTGGTTGGATCTCTCTACAACCTTCCCAGGCACTTCTCTTTCTACTTTACCATCTACTTCTCCCTATTGGCTCTCTTTCATTGGAATTTTAATTTTCAAGTCTCTTTTATAAAACAAAGACCAAAAAAACCCTCCTTCATCCATACACATTCCCACCCAGCTACTCATATATTTCTCTCTTCCTCTTCACAGCCAAATTTCTTGAGAGTTGTCAACATTTAATAACCCACCTTATTCACCTTCTACTTGTTTCTCAGCCCCCTACAATATGGCCTCTGCCCCCATAACTCTGTAGAAACTTATCTCATAAAGGTTACCAATGACTTCATTCTGGTTAGCCAATGAGTTCTTGCTGGTGAATTGCAATGAACACTTTTCAGTCACTTTCCTAGGTGGTGTCAGTAACAGTTGATGCCACTGACTGTTTCCTCCTCTTCCAAAACTTCTGCTTCCCTCCCGCATGCATGGTACTGCATTCTCCTGTTTCCTCTTCCCTCCCTGCCTGCTATTTCTCAACTGCTCTTATGTGCTCCTCTTTCTTTAGCTGTCTTTTGAATGTTGGTATTTTCAGGGTTCTGTCCTTGTCCAGCTCCTCTTCACATTCTCCAGAGTCTCTCTGGATGAGCTCTTTCATTCCCATGGCTTCACTTACCCATCTGCTGTTTTTTTTTTTAATTCGAATTTTCCTCCTGGCTTCAGGGTCATAACGTATTATCAAACTTATAATGGAAATCTCCCCCTGGAAGTTACAAATTACCTCCAATTCCCAACTACCCTTCCTTCTATGTTTCTGTTCTGATTGCTCAAGCTAGGAATGCAAGTCATCCTTATCACTTGTCTGTCCCCTACCCCTCCCGCCCCAACGTGGTCCTGTCAATTCCACAGCCCTCAAATCTTACTTCTATCCACCCTCACTACAACTGTTATCTTACTTGAGGCCACTGTTGTCTCACCTGGGTTACTACAAGAACCTCTTTATTTTCTTTTTCTCCATTTTTCACACCTTGGCCAAAATAAACTTTCTAAAACATATTTTCAATCATATATTTTCAACCTCTGCTAAAAATTCCCCATGGCTCTAGGATCTTCAGGATAAAATTTAAACTTCTCAGAGTTGCATAGAAGGCCATTCATGATCTGACTCTTACATATGACTCCAGCCCCACCCCTTTACTTTCCTGTCTCACACTAAGCTGAAGTCATACTAAAGTATTTCACTTCTTTCCCTTTACACCATGTCTTTTTCCCTGGGCCTTTGCACATGCTATCTTTGTCTGTCTAACTCTGACCAGTCATCCAGGACTCAGTTCTGATGTCACATCCTTCAGGAAGCCTGTCCTTATTCCTATCCTCACTTTGGCTAGGTTGGTACCTCTTCTATGTTTCCAAAGCACTCCTGTGATAGTAATGACCCTTCTCTATTGGGGCTGATTGCTTATCTCTTATGACCTCTGAATAGATTAGAAGTTTCTGAGGACAGGGACAGGGTCTTATTTACCGTTATATCTCCAACCACTCATCACAGTGCCTGACGTAGGATATTTCTTCAATAAATATTCTTGAAATAATTGCTGACTGATTAAGAATGAATACTGAAAGACCATTATCGCAGTGTTTCTCAACTCTTTTTTCCCCATTATTGTCCAATAAGGAGAAAAAATTAATTTCATTTAATGTCTCCCTAAGGAGAGAAATTAAATACTAAGGAATAATAGAGTTGAGCTTTGAAGGGCCACGAACTATTGTAATATCTAAGAGAATGGGAAAGGGAATCTATATGATTTCCAGAGGGCTGTCATGTCTATATCTCTATCAGCCATAGTTAAGGAAAAAACAAACACTCTTTTCTACATATGGACAGACTGAGGGATCATTTTGATCTTGCTTTTTATTTAAAAAGAATTTTTAACCCTCTTTGTGTTTTGAGCTGGAAACAAATTTTTACCTACCAAAGAGAAGCTTTCATGCTATTACTTGATTATTCAATTATTTTGTGAAAAACCTGAATGTTTACTTTGTGATGTTAAAATGCCTAATATTTTTTGTCAGCTCAGCACATTCTTTAGTGAAGAACTGAGAAATGAGTTCTCAGAAATCATCATTTCAGGGATTGCACAACTGACAAGTATAGTCTTTTAGTTACTAGCTGGGGTTGGTTATATTTTTGGTGTTCCTTAGGTTTTCCATTGCCTTGGACCTTCTGCAATGACCTGCAATAATAACAGTTTGTGATTCCACAAAAAACAAATCACTGCCAGTCTTTGTTGTGGTCTTGTTGTAATTTTGTATGGTATGGCTCATTCCACTGCATCATCCGTAAAGGTTACAACACTCATTGGACGTCTGAGGCCACCTGGTCACTTAGTGGACATTTATTGGGATTTGCTTTGGTATTTTCTGCTTGACTGTGTCGAATGTGGATTCCTCAGGATACCTCTGGCCCAGTGCATTCCAAGCAAGCTTCTGCCTTTTCTCCCTTTTGGAAGAATAATCTCTCTATGTATGTCTCATTTTCGTCCAGCTGATTTTTTCCCCCTACCTGGGCTTTCATCTAGAACCTCGGTCCTAAATTTTTTAGTTTTAAGGTTTCTTTTTCTTTTTCTTTTGATATTTTCTAGTTAACTCCCTGGTTTTCTCTATTCCTAAATAACTTTCTGTATTGCTGTCATGGTTACCCGCACCTATAGAAAGAATTTATTAGATACTGGGTGACTGACTGAACGACTGATTTTCTTGTACTTGTTACTAAGGATGAAGTCTGCCTACCATATCAGAATTTGAGCTCGGGACATAAGCTCCTTCCTCCTCTTAATCCTATGCACTACCCTAAAGAATAAAATATCAGTTATTTAGATTCCAAGTTTTAATGCATAAGAAATGCATATCTTAGAGAGATTTTAAACGCAAGATGGTTATCTATATCTTTGTATTCTCCAGGAGCAACCACACTCAGAGGCAAAGGATAAGATCACATGTCTTGCCTCAATTTTTAAAATCTAAAGAAATTTAAACAATTTATAATAAAATCAGATGGAATAAAGTGATGACAAGTTAAATAATAATAGGCCAAGTCAGAAATAAAATAGATCAGATTAAGCAAGAAATTTAACAACTCTGGGAAACATGAGCTCTTGTCACTGTCATTGCTCTCACCATCAAAAATGTTGAAATGCCTATTTTCACCTGAAACCTGGCAAAGTCTCTCTTTTGAAAGAATGACATTTATATGCAAAAAAGTATGGGGGTTTTGGCATTTTTTAGATAGAAATATCTAGAAACCTAGACATAGTTATTCCTTGATAGAAATATAAAATTAAATAACAGCCAAAATAGGCCATGTTCAGTATTCCCAATAGTGAAAGGAAAGTAGTGATTACAATTATGGGACAGTGGACTGGAGACGCCATTAAAATTCAGGTTTTGTGATCTAATTCTACAAAGTTAGAAAATCTTTTAAAACAGATGGAACTTCTTATTTTTCTTTAAACCTGATGAGCTGGCATCAAGAGAGGATGTCCTCCCTTGGTCTTGTGGCTTTACATCTAGGGTGGGGGTCAAGGGATTTGCCTACAATTTCAGGCTGGTTCCAAACCAGAGTCAAGTCCTCCTTGTAATTATGTTTTCCTGTAATAGCTCAAGAGCTCCTGCTCCACATTCAAGTTCATACTTTATTAAGGTAGATGGGCTGAGTCTTTGCTTTTGTTGGTGTTACTGTGTCAAACAGCGAGAAGCCGCCACCCGTAAGAGACCAGAATTGGTCTCTGTGGTAGAAGAAGTGTTGGTCACCATGAGACACAGAAGTTCTCTATGCATTTGGATGTTTTAAATTTGGTGGTAGATTCTATTCAGGACTCGAGGGAGACCTCACAAAAGAACAGGTTATTTGAGAAAAACCAAATCTAAAGGACTGCAAAGAAGGAAGCAGTGTGTATCAAATGAGGCATTGGATTGCAAAGGGACCACTGTCCAGCTCAGGGGCCCATGGAGAAGTCACAAGCATAATACCAGAGGTGGCTGGGGTAGGGGGGGTGAGGGTGGGAAGTGGGAGCAAGGAGAGTTGCAGAAGAAGATGGATCTAATAGAAAAACTAAACACTTCACTGTGTCTAATCATAAGAAAGGCCCAGAAATTCAGACCTTCACCAAGCTCCTCCATGACACTGATGGGAGAAATTTTTTTTGCTTCATTTGTTTCCTAAAATAAAATTCATATTTCAAGAGAGAGTTTGGCTAATACAATCTAGCCATTTGTCCCCAAATTTGAAGAATGATTATAATTTTCTAAAACACACTCTTGCTAAGCAATAACATTCCACATACATCAAAGGCTGTAGATTACTCATCTACCTAATGGTCGCAGAGGCACCTGTTGAAGTAGAGATTGGTAGCCTCTTAATTTCAGTTTTTTAATAAGGCCCAAAGTGATATTTCTATGAGTCAGTAGTAAGAAAAGCCAGTTTTTCTTTTTGTAAGTCTGTGACGTTGCACGCAGTAGACTCACCGAAGTTTCTTATCCATCCATCCATCCATCCACCCATTCATCGTTTTCAACACTTACTATGTACTAGGCAAAGTGCCAAATGCATGCTGGGCATACAAAGATATCCCAATAAAAAGATACAAAGATATCCCAATAAAGTTAAAACAAGAAATCTGTCCATAATTTCTTTGTGAAGAGGTTAAGGTAAGCTCACTAGAGGCACTTTGATATACCAAGATGGCATCTACCAAGATGCCTAAAGAAACCATGAAACAATGCCTTTTATAATACTTCTTCACTTGACATTTCTTTTTTCTTTCTCAAAGAACAGATAGCAAACTTATCAAAACTAAATAAAATAAAGACATTCTCAGGAAACTTTTTAAAAATTCCCAAGTGGGTGTTAACTGTGAATTTAGTTGAAGTGAGAGATATTTTTTTCATTGTTTTAGACCTGTGAAAAATACTTTCACCAACTCCAAAATACATGAATTAATTTCATTACCAGAGGATTGGAAATCAATTTGCCTGCCTCTTACTACAGGTTTTCTTCTATTATCCCACCATCATTTTCACATTCACATTATGCTTTAGAACCATAGCAAAGTTATAGGCTATACAAAAGGAATTACGTGTTTAACATGGACAGTAAGGAAAAAACCTGTGACCCCACTTGAAGCTTTCAGACACCCTTATGTATATGGAGAACAATAGTCACTGCAACATCCAACCTGCTAGACAACACTGTATGCACAACTATGGTGCTATTTTCATTTTAACTCTGTAGATCATCTAACTCAGAAGAGTACGTTTTCTTTTTGTTTTCCCTCTGAATTGCACCATACTTTGGCCAATGGTTCTGTGGTTGTTTCCAAGTAAGGCGGCGAATTGATGCAGTAAATTAAACGTGCTTGCTGGGATGCACTTAACATTGTTTCAAAGCTGTTAGGGCTTAAGGTAGCATTAGAATTCAGATCAGGGGCTTCCCTGGTGCCGCAGTGGTTAAGAATCCACCTGCCAATGCAGGGGACACGGGTTCGAGCCCTGGTCTGGGAAGATCCCACATGCCACGGAGCAACAAAGCCCATGTGCCACAACTACTGAGACTGCGTGCTACAATTACTGAAGCCCGCGTGCCTAGAGCCTGTGCTCCGCAACAAGAGAAGCCACCGCAATGAGAAACCCGTGTACTGCAACGAAGAGTAGCCCCTGCTCGCCGCAACTAGAGAAAGCCTGCGCACAGCAACAAAGACCCAATGCAGCTAAAAATAAAATAAATAAATAAATAAAAAGAATTCAGGTCAAACCTGGGGCCTTTAACAAACTTGGTTTCTTAAAAAATTAAAGTGTTGGGCTTCCCTGGTGGCGCAGTGGTTGAGAATCTGCCTGCCAATGCAGGGGACACGGGTTCGAGCCCTGGTCTGGGAAGATCCCACATGCCGCGGAGCAACTAGGCCCGTGCGCCACAACTACTGAGCCTGCGCGTCTGGAGCCTGTGCTCCGCAACAAGAGAGGCCGCGATAGTGAGAGGCCCGCGCACCGCGATGAAGAGTGGCCCCCGCTTGCCACAACTAGAGAAAGCCCTTGCACAGAAACGAAGACCCAACACAGCCATAAATAAATAAATAAATAAATAAATAAATGAATAATTAAAAAAAAATAAAGTGTAAATACATATAGTAAACTATGTGTATCTTAAGTGTACAGTTCATTAAGCTTTGATAACTGTTTACACCCAAATCAACACATAGACAATTGCATTACTCTAAAAGTTCTCTCATTTTCTTCTGTGGTCTGTTCCCTCTGTTTGCCAGAGGCAAACACTATTCTGCTTTTAATTCCATAGATTAGTTTTGCCATTTCTTGAAGTTTATAGAAACGGAATTGTACAGCAAGTCTTCTTTTGTGTCTGACTTCTTTCACTGAGCATAATACTTTTTAGATCCATTCATTTTGATCATGTATCAGTAGTTCATTGTTTTTATCGATGAGTAGTATTCCATTATATAAATATACCACAATTTGATTATTCATACTCCTGTTGATGGGCATTTAGTTAGTTTTTTCTGTCATGAAAAAAGCTACGGTGAACATTGGTGTACCCATCTTTTTATGGACATATGACATGTTTAATTTTAAATTTAAGCTATAATGAAGTCAGAGCACTGATACCTAAACTTTAATTAAGTGGCCACTTTTAGTAAAATCAGAGTATAAAGAAGATGGATTAGGAGATGGATACATTTAGTAGGATCTATAACCAGGGGGGGAACCAGAACACACCAAGGGCTCCACACTGCACTGTTCTCATTTTAGCTCTGAGCACTTCAGCCCAGCTGTGTGTGAGCTGTCATGGGAGTAAGTAGACATCAGTTAGAGTTATACGTGAAAAGACATACTTAGAGACAGACATACGTGGGTTAAGTTCTGGCTCAGTAACTTAAGACAAACTAATTGACCACTCTGAGCCTTAGTCTTTCTCATCTCTAAGACAAGGTAATTCCCAATGTGATAGGTATAAATATTAAATGGGATGTAAGAGTTAAGGTCATAGCACATTTAATTTGTATAAAATATTATTAGAGATAGCATAATCTGTGTATCATAATGTGACAAAATATCTTGAGGTTATAATTTGAGTCCTAGCTCATACCCTATAGATAGTGGGATGATTTAAATTTAAAAAAAATTTGTTGGCTGTTAACTAGACTTATTGTAGTGATCATTTCACAATATATAAAAATATCAAATCATTATGTTGTACATCTGAAACTAATATAATGTTGTATGTCAATTATACCTCAGTAAAAAAAAAATTTTTGTTTTAAGTAGGTGATTCTGTGGTTAAGCTTACATAAGGCAAACTGTTGCAATAAATGACACATACTCTGATGGATAAAACCCCTAACATTAGTGACTTAATAAATAAAATCGCATTTCAGGATCTTTTCCTTAAATTTTGCCAAATGTTCAACATTGTTGTTCTCTATCATCGAAATTGACTGCAAAGGGACATCGTTAATGAAATGAGATTCTACATATTTCGTCTTTGAAAATGTCTTTTCACACAGATAGAGCCAGCTAAATACTGATATCACTCCATAAGCATGTGATTTTAGTTGAGCGTATTCATTACTTGGAAGACATCGATAGAATTCTATTAGATTTGTCTCTTGATATTTGCCTTTTATCCTGTCATTACATTGCAAATTAATTACCCTCAATTGAAGTTAAATGGAAGCTCCTCAATTTCATTAGTTAAATAAATTTTATATTGTTATTAAATACATTTTGAAATTTGAAAAATTTCCTTCATACTTCCATGGAGGTCTGAAAAATGCTGCTGGAACTACAGTTTGAGCTTGGAAAATATATCTGTTGCAAATTTTTGTGAGAATGGAGATCTCACTACTTGTTTGAACATTTGACGGCCTGGGAAATGTATAAAGCATTGCAGGTGTAACCAAGAATTATTGGTCCCCATTGTAGTGATCATTTCATAATGTATGCAAATGTCAAATCATAGTGTAATACACCTGAAACTAACATAACATCATACATCAACTGTATTTCAATTAAAAAAATAATTATTGGTCCCTAATAACTTACATTTTCATTTACTTAGGTGGCCAAATCATACTGATAACTGGAATTTTCTATTAAATGTAGTAAAATACAATATAATTCTCAACTTAAATTAATGTCTAATTAAATTATTTCATATACAACACAATTTACTGAATGACTCTCTGAAACATTTTTTCTCATATATTATTTGTCATAATAATTATTTATTATGTTCTATAGCCCTGTGGGATACATTACCTTTTCTATTGTTTTCCTGATCCCAGCACCTTTCTTTTCAGCCTCCATTAAACTCCTGGTTTGGGCTTTTCTATTAAGGATTTTGGAAAAAAAAAATCGACAAAGAGCATTAGTGTTGTCATTCAAAATATTGTGTTGCCAATTTCTCCTATATTGTCACTTTTAAATCATGTTGTAAGAGCAAATAGCAAATGTAGAAATTGTTAACATAACCATTCATCTTTTATTAAAATTAAAACTCATTTTAGCTTCTCTTAGTCTCAGTTTCCGTATTTTTAATATGAGGATCATGATAGCTACTTTAAAGCCCTTATGAGCAATAAGATAGTGCACACGGAGTGTCTGCTACTGTGAGTCTTCAATATATTTCACTTCTTGGATCTTAAATTACTTAACCGTAACATTAAACATTCCTTTTATAGATTTTGCATACATATATTCCTTTTATTTTTAAACACCTCAAAAAATTTGCTGTTCATATGACAGTTCACTTTCATCGTACTCTAGGGAAACGTAACAGTATAGTTTTCTGAATCACATGTGTATGAATTTAAAGTATCCTTAAAATATACGTGTGTGTGTGTGGGGGGGGTGTGTGTGTATCTAAACACAACATGTTGTGCATATATTTAAAACAGTCTTTCCTCTACTGTTTTATTATATCTATAAATATGTTGCCTTTTCACTAATTAAACATTTTAGTGAGAAAATTAGGGAGGAAAATGAAAAAAATATCAGCCATCATTCCTTGAGGCATATCATTCACAGACCATAGAGAAAGAGCAAAACAGTTTGTGGACCACTGCAGCCTGAAACCAACTATTAGCAAACCAATGCTTTTCAAACGCAGAGGGTCACGGGGAACCCAGTACGATCTGCTGTTTCCAAGGATCTCTCAACAGCAACACCCCATGCAGCAATGTTTTCTCTGGTGGCATCTTGTTAACTCACGAGCCACAAACTTTCGTGCCTAAAATGTGGTTGAAAATTTAAGCAGAAACTTGTAAATTAGTAGTTTAGTGTCTTAAAACCATATACTTAGCCAAATGAAGGCGTGGCCCCATGATGTTTCTCTTTAGATGCCCAAACTTTGAAGAGCAAAGGGTTAGATCACTTTTAGGCATTTCTTGCATGTAGGTAGAGGCTCCTCTCCTCTTATTTTCTCCCCCAAATATTATTTTCATAGCTTGGTGAAATGGGAGTCACCTTCTATATTTGCCACGTTTGAATATGAAGACTGTGGTGGTGGTTTTAATAACTCAGGAGTATTCACAGGCTTCCACCCTGGAGCTATTCTAAAGAGAAACCACAGTTCCAGAAATAAGCAAAGCAAACAAAACAAAAACTAATGTGATGTCTTTTAGATTGCAGGTAGTAAGGTTACTGGTAAAACAATGTTTGGCTCTGCAAATATATTTCCCCCTGCCATTAAGATGTAAATATAAATAGATATTTCTGCTCGGCTTTATTTTGGGACCCTCTGAATGTCAGTGGCAGGTCAGAGGGGAGATGGAATGAGGAGCCCTGGAGAGCTGGAAGACCATGCCTGCTTGCCGGCTGTCCTGGCCTCAGGAGCGGCTCATTCTGTTGGCCTTTTCTCCTGGTCCTCCTTTGAATCTTGGTGAAAAGAAGGCCAATATTTCCTTTATTGGCCCCCCTCCTTTCTCATTTCTTATCCTTTCTGATGCCCAAAGACTCTAGAGCTTCTTGCTACTATCACCTTTCTGAACACCAATAAAGAATGAGTTATTTATTCATTTGTTTATTCATTCAACAAGTATCTAGAGATCATCTACTATGAATATGGTCACAGAATTCTAGGCTAGGCATTCAAGGGTATAAAAAGAAATGAAGGGAGGGCCTTCAAGATGGCAGAGGAGTAAGACTTGGAGATCACCTTCCTCCCCACAAATACATCAGAAATACATCTACACGTGGAACTGCTCCTACAGAACACCCACTGAACGCTGGCAGAAGACGTCAGACCTCCCAAAAGGCAAGAAACTCCCCACGTACCTGGGTGGGGCAAAAGAAAAAAGAAACAACAGAGACAAAAGAATAGGGACGGGACCCGCACCAGTGGGAGGGAGCCGTGAAGGAGGAAAGGTTTCCACACACTAGGAGCCCCTTCGCGGGCGGATACTGCGGGTGGCAGAGGGGGAGCTTCGGAGCCATGATGAGAGTGCAGCCACAGGGGTGCGGAGGGCACAGCGGAGAGATTCCCGCACGGAGGCTCGGCGCCGAGCAGCACTCACCAGCCCGAGAGGCTCGTCTGCTCCCCCGCCGGGGCGGGCGGGGCTGGGAGCTGAGGCTCGGGCTGTGGTCGGATCGCAGGGAGAGGACTGGGGTTGGCGGCGTGAACACAGCCTGAAGGGGCTAGTGCGCCACAGCTAGCCGGGAGCGAGTCCGGGAAAAAGTCTGCAGCTGCCGAAGAGGCAAGAGACTTTTTCTTACCTCTTTGTTTCCTGGTGCGCGAGGAGAGGGGATTCAGAGCGCCGCCTAAACGAGCTCCAGAGATGAGCGCGAGCCGCGGCCAACAGCGCGGACCCCAGAGACGGGCATGAGACGCTAAGGCTGCTGCTGCCGCCACCAAGAAGCCTGTGTGCGAGCCCAGGTCACTCTCCACACCGCCCTCCCGGGAGCCGGTGCAGCCCGCCACGGCCAGGCTCCCGTGATCCGGGGACAACTTCCCCGGGAGAACGCACGGCGCGCCTCGGGCTGCTGCAACGTCACGACGCCTCTGACGCCGCAGGCTCGCCCCGCCTCCTCCGTACCGCTCCCTCCCCCCGCCTGAGTGAGCCAGAGCCCCCGAAGCAGCTGCTCCTTTAACCCCGTCCTGTCTGGGCGGGGAACAGACGCCCTCAGGCGACCTACACGCAGAGGCGGGTCCAAATCCAAAGCTGAACCCCGGGAGCTGTGCGAACAAAGAAGAGAAAGGGAAATTTCTCCCAGCAGCCTCAGAAGCAGTGGATTAAAGCTCCACAATCAACTTGAGGTACGCTGCATCTGTGGAATACCTGAATAGACAACGAATCATCCCAAAATTGAGGCGGTGGATTTGAGAGCAACTGTAGACTTGGGGTTTCCTGTATGCACCTGACTAGTTTCTGATTTATATGTTTAACTTGGTTTAGTTTTTGGCGCTTGTTGTCACTGGTGGATTTGTTTATTGGTTTGGTGGCTCTCTTCTTTTCTTTTAATTATTTAAAAAAATTTTTATTTTAATAATTTTATAAATTTAATAACTTTATTTTATTTCATTTATTATTTCTTTCTTTCTATTTTTTTTCTCCCTTTCCCTCTGACCTGTGTGGCTGACAGGGTCTTGGTGCTCCGGCCGGGTGTCAGACCTGAGCCTCTGAGGTAGGAGAGCTGAGTTCAGGACATTGGACCACCAGAGGCCTCCCGGCCCCATGTAATAGCAATTGGTGAGAGCTCTCCCAGAGATCTATGTCTCAACGCTAAGATCCAGCTCCACTCAATGACCAGCAAGCTCCAGTGCTGCACACCCCATGCCAAACAACTAGCAAGACAGGAACACAACCCGACCCATTAGCAGAGAGGCTGCCTAAACTCATAATAAGGTCACAGACACCCCAAAACACACCACTGGATGTGGTCCTGCACACCAGAAAGACAAGACCCAGCCTCATCCTCCAGAACACAGGCACCAGCCCCCTCCACCAGGAAGCCTACACAGCCCACTGAACCAACCTTAACCACTGGGGGCAGTCATCAAAAACAATGGGAACTACAAACTGGCAACCTGCGGAAAGGACACCCCAAACATAGTAAGTGAGGCAAAATGAGAAGACAGAGAAACACACAGCAGATGAAAGAGCAAGGTAAAACCCCACCAGACCAAACAAATGAAGAGGAAATAGGCAGTCTACCTGGAAAAAAAATCAGAGTAATGATAGTAAAGATGATGCAAAATATTGGAAAAAGAATGGAGAAAATACAAGAAACATTTAGCATGGAACTAGAAGAACTAAAGAACAAACAAACAATGATGAACAACACAATAAATGAAATTAAAAATTCTCTAGAAGGAATCAATAGCAGAATAACTGAGGCAGAAGAATGGATAAGTGACGTGGAAGATAAAATAGTGGAAATAACTACCACAGAGCAGAGTAAAGAAAAAAGAATGAAAAGAATTGAGGACAGTCTCAGAGACCTCTGGGACAACATTAAACGCACCAACACTCAAATTATAGGGGTCCCAGAAGAAGAAGAGAAAAAGAAAGGGACTGAGAAGATATTTGAAGAGATTATAGTTGAAAACTTCCCTAATATGGCAAAGGAAATAGTCAGTCAAGTCCAGGAAGTGCAGAGAGTCCCATACAGGATAAATCCAAGGAGAAACACACCAAGACTAATTTTTAATAGTTTGATCAAACTATCAAAAATTAAATACAAAGAAAGAAAAAATATTGAAAGCAGCAAGGGAAAAGCAACAAATAACATACAAGGGAATCCCCATAAGATTAACAGCTAATCTTTCAGCAGAAACTCTGCAAGCCAGAAAGGTGTGGCAGGACATATTTAAAGTAATAAAAGGTAAAAACCTACAACACATATTACTCTACACAGCAAGGATCTCATTGAAATTCAGCAGAGAAATTAAAACCTTTACAGACAAGCAAAAGCTAAGAGAATTCAGCACCACCAAACCAGCTTTACAACAAATGCTAAAGGAGCTACTCTAGGTAAGAAACACAAGAGAAGGAAAACACCTACAAAAACAAACCCAAAACAATTAAGAAAATGGTAATAGGAACATACATATTGATAATTACCTTAAATGTAAATGGATTAAATGCTCCAACCGAAAGACACAGATTGGCTGAATGGATACACAAACAAGACCCGTATATATGCTGTCTACCAGAGACCCACTTCAGACCTAGGGACACATACAGACTGAAAGTGAAGGGATGGAAAAAGATATTCCATGCAAATGGAAATCAAAAGAAAGCTGGAGTAGCAGTTCTCATATCAGACAAAATAGACATTAAAATAAAGACTATTATAAGAGACAAACAAGGACACTACATAATGATCAAGGGATCAATCCAAGAAGATGATAAAACAATTGTAAATATTTATGCACCCAACATAGGAGCACCACAATACATAAGGCAAATACTAACAGCCAAAAAAGGGGAAATCAACAGTAACACAACAATAGTAGGGGACTTTAACACCCCACTTTCACCAATGGACAAATCAACCAAAATGAAAATAAATAAGGAAACACAAGCTTTAAATGATACATTAAACAAGATGGACTTAATTGATATTCATAGGACATTCCATCCAAAAACAACAGAATACACTTTCTTCTCAAGTGCTCATGGAACATTCTCCAGGATAGATCATATCTTGGGTCACAAATCAATCCTTGGTAAATTTAAGAAAATTGAAATCATATCAAGTATCTTTTCCAACCACAATGCTATGAGACTAGATATCAATTACAGGGAAAAAACTGTAAAAAATACAAACACATGGAGGCTAAACAATATGCTACTAAATAACAAAGAGATCACTAAAGAAATCAAAGAGGAAATCAAAAAATACCTAGAAATAAATGACAATGAAAACAGGACGACCCAAAACCTATGGGATGCAGCAAAAACAATTCTAAGAGGGAAGTTTATAGCAATACAATCCTATCTCAAGAAACAAGAAGCATCTCAAATAAACAACCTAACCATACACCTAAAGAATTTAGAGAAAGAAGAAAAAAACCCCCAAAGTTAGCAGAAGGAGAGTAATCATAAAGATCAGATCAGAACTAAATGAAAAAGAAATGAAGGAAACGATAGGAAAGATCAATAAAAGTAAAAGCTGGTTCTTTGAGAAGATAAACAAAATTGAAAAATCAATAGCCAGACTCATCAAGAAAAAAAGGGAGAAGATTTAAATCAACAGAATTAGAAATGAAAGAGGAAAAGTAACCACTGACACTGCAGAAATACAAAGGATCATGAGAGATTGCTACAAGCAACTATATGCCAATAAAATGGACAACCTGGAAGAAATGGACAAATTCTTAGAAAAGCACAACCTTCCGAGTGTGAACCAGGAAGAAATAGAAAATATAAACAGACCAATCACAAACACTGAAATTGAGACTGTGATTAAAAATCTTCCAACAAACAAAAGCCCAGGACCAGATGGCTTTACAGGTGAATTCTATCAAACATTTAGAGAAGAGCTAACACCTATCCTTCTCAAACTCTTCCAAAATATAGCAGAGAGAGGAACACTCCCAAAGTCATTCGACAAGGCCACCATCACCCTGATACCAAAACCAGACAAAGATGTCACAAAAAAAGAAAACTACAGGCCAATATCACTGATGAACATAGATGCAAAAATCCTCAACAAAATACTAGCAAACATAATCCAGCAGCACATTAAAAGGATCATACACCATGATCAAGTGGCATTTATCCCAGGAATTCAAGGATTCTATAATATATGCAAATCAATCAGTGTGATACACCATATTAACAAATCGAAGGAGAAAAACCCTATGATCATCTCAACAGATGCAGAAAAAGCTTTCAACACAATTCAACACCCGTTTATGAAAAAAACCTTCAGAAAGTAGGCATAGAGGGAACTTTCCTCAACATAATAAAGGCCATATATGACAAACCCACAGCCAGCATCGTTCTCAATGGTGAAAAAGTGAAACCATTTCCTCAAAGATCAAGAATGAGACAAGGTTGCCCACTCTCACCACTATTATTCAACATAGTTTTGAAGTTTTAGCCACAGCAATCAGAGAAGAAAAAGAAATAAAAGGAATCCATATCGGAAAAGAAGAAGTAAAACTGTCACTGTTTGCAGATGACATCATACTATATATAGAGAATCCTAAAGATGCTACCAGAAAACTACTAGATCTAATCAATGAATTTGGTAAAGTAGCAGGATACAAAATTACTGCACACTGGGCTTCCCTGGTGGCGCAGTGTTTGAGAGTCTGCCTGCCAATGCAAGGGACACGGGTTCGAGCCCTGGTCTGGGAGGATCCCACATGCCGTGGAGCGACTGGGCCCGTGAGCCACAAATACTGAGCCTGCGTGTCTGGAGCCTGTTCTCTGCAACAAGAGAGGCCACGATAGTGAGAGGCGTGCACACCGCGATGAAGAGTGGCCCCCCACTTGCTGCAACTAGAGAAAGCCCTCGCACAGAAATGAAGACCCAACACAGCCATATATTAATTAATTAATTAATTAATTAATTTTTAAAAAATGACTGCACAGAAATCTCTTGCATTCCTATACAATAATGATGAAAAATGTGAAAGAGAAATTAAGGAAACACTCCCATTTACCATTGCAACAAAAAGAATAAAATACCTAGGACTAAACCTACCTAAGGAGACAAAAGACCTGTATACAGAAAACTATAGGACACTGATGAAAAAAATTAAAGATGATACAAACAGATGGAGAGATATACCATGTTCTTGGATTGGAAATATCAACATTGTGAAAATGACTATACTACCCAAAGCAATCTACAGATTCAATGCAATCCCTATCAAACTACCAATGGCATTTTTCACAGAACTAGAACAAAAAATTTCACAGTTTGTATGGAAACACAAAAGACTCCAAATAGCCAAAGCAATCTTGAGAAAGAAAAACAGAGCTGGACCAATCAGGCTCCCTGACTTCAGACTATACTACAAAGCTATAGTAATCAAGACAGTATGGTACTGACATAAAAACAGAAATATAGATCAATGGAATGGGTTAGAAAGCCCAGAGATAAACCCACACACATATGGTCACCTTATCTTTAATAAAGGAGGCAAGAATATACAATGAAGAAAAGACAGTCTCTTCAATAAGTGGTGCTGGGAAAACTGGACAGCTACATGTAAATGAATGAAATTAGAACACTCCCTAACACCATACACAAAAATAAACTCAAAATGGATTAAAGACCTATATGTAAGGCCAGACACTATAAAACTCTTATAGGAAAACATAGGCAGAACACTCTATGACATAAATCACAGCAAGATCCTTTTTGACCCACCTCCTAGAGAAAAGTAAATAAAAACAAAAATAAACAAATGGGACCTAATGAAACTTAAAAGCTTTTGCACAGCAAAGGAAACCATAAACAAGACCAAAAGACAACCCTCAGAATGGGAGAAAATATTTGCAAATGAAGCAACTGGCAAAGGATTAATCTCCAAAATATAGAAGCAGCTCATGCAGCTCAATATCAAGAAAACAAGCAACCCAATCCAAAAATGGGCAGAAGACCTAAATAGCCATTTCTCCAAAGAAGATATACCAATTGCCAACAAGCACATGAAAGGTTGCTCAACATCACTAATCATTAGAGAAATGCAAATCAAAACTACAATGAGGTATCTCCTTACTCGGGTCAGAATGGCCATCATCAAAAAATCTACAATCAGTAAATGCTGGAAAGGGTGTGGAGAAAAGGGAACCCTCTTGCACTGTTGGTGGGAATGTAAATTGATACAGCCACTATAGAGAACAGTATGGAGGTTCCTGAAAAAACTAAAAATCGAACTACCATATGACCCAGCAATCCCACTCCTGGGCATATACCCTGAGAAAACCATAATTCAAAAAGAGTCATGTACCACAATGTTCATTGCAGCACTATTTACAATAGCCAGGACATGGAAACAATCTAAGTGTCCATCGACAGGTGAATGGATAAAGATGTGGCACATATATACAATGGAATATTACTCAGCCATAAGAAGAAATGAAATTGAGTTATTTGTAGTGAGCTGGATGGGCCTACAGACTGTCATACAGAGTGAAGTAAGTCAGAAAGAGAAAAACCAGTACTGTATGCTAACACATATATATGGAATCTAAAAAAAAAAAAATTATTCTCAAGAACCTAGGGACAGGACAGGAATAAAGACGCAGAAGTAGAGAATGGACTTGAGGACACAGTGAGGGGGAAGTGTAAGCTCTGACGAAGTGAGAGAGTGGCATGGACTTATATACACTACCAAATTTAAAATAGATAGCTTGTGGGAAGCAGCTGCATAGCACAGGGAGATCAGCTTGGTGCTTTTTGACCACCTAGCAGGATGGGATAGGGAGGGTGGGAGGGAGACGCAAGAGGGAGGGGATATGGGGATATCTGTATACGTATAGCTGATTCAGTTTGTTATACAGCAGAAATTAACATGGCATTGTAAAGCAATTATACTCCAATAAAGGTGTTATAAATAAATAAATAAATACGTCAAAAAATAAATAAATAAAAACAAGGGGAGGAGGTCAACGGGAATGACAGCATCCAAATCAACAATTTATTCTGCCGCTAAAACTTCGATAAGGAAGGCGAAAAAGTCCCCCTTTCATAGGAATATTCAAGGGAAATTCAGGATGTGCAATTGTGAAGAAGAGCAACACAAAACGTTTGGTTTTTTCATGGGTGGGGTTGGGGTGCAAATCTTTGTTTAAAAATAAAAAGCTTACCTTTTAGTCAAAAAAAAAAAAAAGACATGAAGTGTACAATCTGGAACTTGCTGTCTGGTGAGAAAATACTAAGTAGAAAATTTACATTACAATGCAAATGCATAAGTTAGATGAGAAAGTGGTGGTCAATGGAAACCATATTGTCTAGCAGGGTGAACTTGGGCATGATCCGAGTGGCAGGTGTAGAAACCAAAGTGTCTGGAAAAGGTAGGTCTGTATTTTGTGAAGCATCATGTGTTTTCAAGAACAAATTCTCTCAAGGTACCTCAAAAAGGGGGAGCTGTAGAGCAATACGGCAAAACTGGAATGTCAGAGGCAGCCTCTCTTCTCTCTAACTTGGTCTATATCTCTCTTTCCATGCCATCTCTCCTATCCTGTCTATTCTGCATGATTCTTGGCTTCTGATCTTCCTTAATGTCAGCTTGTATATACCTTGTTTGCCAAGAACCCAACTCCAATTCCAACCTTGGAAATGTGCCTAACATATACTCAAGAGTGGTAATGACACCAGTCTATGATTTTGTGTTACTTTTTCAGAAGCACTTATAACCCAGATATAGGAATGGAGAAGCCGGGCAGTAAAACCGGATGTAGGACTGGCAGGAGGTAGGATGAATGTGGTGAAAGCAAATGGAAGCAACGATGTTACAAGTATGGAAAGAAAGAATTTAAACGAATGAAATCAAAACTGTGTTAGGAAGTTGAAAGGGACAAAAACATTAGGAAAAAGAGGAAAGTTCAGGGACCTGGATAGGAGATATTAGATCAATAAATGGTATTTAGTTTTCCATTTGCAGTAGACTTCCCCTTATTACTAACTTACACAAGTTACTTTTTCTTGCTGAAAGAGTTACTGTGGTAAGTTGATGTGTAACAAATAATTTTCCAGGGAAATCATCTGTGTTTGAGACAATGGAGTAGAGTGGGAGTTAGCAGGTGTTACGATGGCTATTGTAGAGCTTGTGTGGGAGTAGACAGATTTATTTTAAGTTAGTGCCGTGGTGGGAGGGAACAATATGCCCTCCTTTTGGGGGTGAGTACCACCGAAGGTTCTATCCGCGGTGGGAGGGCACAGTATGCGCTCGTCTTGGGGGTGAGTACCACCGAAGGTAGTATCCGCGGTGGGAGGGCACAGTATGTGCTGGTCTTGGGGGTGAGGACCACCGAAGGTTCTACCCGCGGTGGGAGGACATAGTATGTGCTGGTCTTGGGGGTGAGGACCACCGAAGGTTCTACCCGCGGTGGGAGGACACAGTATGTGCTCGTCTTGGGGGTGAGGACCACCGAAGGTTCCACCCGTGGTGGGAGGGCACAGTATGCGCTCGTCTTGAGGGTGAGGACCACCGAAGGTTCTATTCTGAGAGGAAATTGTACTTCTTCTTCGACTCTTGGTTTAAGAATGGTGAGCTAAGTACTTTGAATTTTAATCTAGTGGGTGGAAAAGAGCTTGTAAATTAAAGTGTGGGTGCTAGTCTGATGTAAGTTATCTGAGGAGTCTGTATAGCTGGAAGATGTCGATTCGGAGCATACATTTCTACAGTTGCTGTGGGTAGTTTATTCCCTAGTATAGTAAGAATGTGGTCATTTTTGAGGAAACCTCTTTGGATGTGGACATGAGCTCTTTTTCTGACACAGACACACACACACACACACACACACACACACACACACACACACACACACACCTCTGAAGTCTGTACTTACTCCCATAGGTCTTTCTGGGTATGTGATCACCAGGAGTGCCAGGACATAAGTCTTGAGCTAGGAGACTCAAGGGCTAGGAGAGCTGCTTCTGGGTTTAAGGCAATGTGTTACAGCTTAGATTTTCAGAAAACGATGGGTGAGGACTTTATATACCAGAAGGACACGGTGTCCTGGAATATTGAGGACCTACCAGCTGAATACATAAACATTGCAGACATGACTGCATCTCTTTTAGTCACTAGACTACAGTTTGTGCCAGGGAGGGTAAGCCATATCTTTGGAAGATTCAAAAACTGGATTTCAAAGGTAACCTAAGAATATAATTAAAGTAGATGATCTCACACCTGTCTACACATGTTTAGAGTAAGCTTCCAAGTGGCTGTGACTCTTGAGTTAAGCTTGGAAATAGCATGCAGAATATATTTGTCCATAACATTCTTTATGCCTTTTTTTTAAATTGAAGTTTACTATACATAATACTAACCATTAAAATTTTATAATTCAATAGCATTTCATGTATTCACAATATTGTGCAAACATCACCTTTATGTAGTTCCAAAACAGTTTCATCACCACAGAAGGAAACTTGACACCATTAAGCACTTCATGACTTTTCTGCATTCATACTATTTCCACCTTCCTGAACGTGCTCCCATCTCCTGCCCACGTGTGGAAATTCAAGCCAGCTTATGCTGGAACTAAAAAACTGAAAAACAAAATGAGATAGAAGCAAGGCTGGGGCTGGGACCAGGAGGTGGAATTGTTCCCAGGTGGACTTAATGCCATGTTCTGCCTTCAGTTGGAATTTTTCTTGGGAGACCTGTATGTTGGCAGTAGGCTCTGGTCCTCTATTGAAAAAAAAAAAAATTTATACATGGGAATAATTTTATATGAATACATAATGCAGCTTGTATTATAAATGCTGGTTATTTTAAGCTCAGTCTTGTTTTCCACCTTTTTGGTTCTCATTTTCCCCTTCTGTCGCACTCAACCTTCTCCCCCCTCCTGCATATACCATGCTCTCATTCATAACAACTTAGTGTGTATCCTTACACTTCCTCACCATGCTCATAGAACCCTATACAGACATTTATCTACTATACAATACACATAAGTTTTTAACATTTTTCTTTTATAAAAATTATTATAAAATGAGTACCTGTATAACCACCCATCTTATGTATTTTACTCAACAATGAATAAAATTCAGCTTTGAACCTTTCTGGTCTTGCTGCCTTTTTCAGTGGAGGATATTTAAATGCCCTTCTAATATCTCTCAGGTAATTGATACTTTTGAGTTTTATATTTATCCTTGGGTAAATTTGGGTAATTTATATTTAGCTAGTAAACAGTTGATTTTCTATAGATTTTCAATTTTGTTGCTATGGACAACTTAATCTTTCCTGTATCTGTGGCTATGAATGATTTCTCATTCTTAATGTGGTATATTTTTTTCCCCTCACTCTTTCTAAATTATGCTCACTTGGGCACATCTCATTGGTTTTTAAAAAACCAATGAGCTAGCTATCTCATTGGTTTTTAAAAAACATTGCATGTGTACTTGTTCCTTTTTAGTATTTTATTCTGCTTTATTAGTTTCATCTTTTTATTTTAAAAATTCCATCTGCCTGATAACTTTGGATATGTTGTGCTTCTTTTTCTAATTTCTTAACATGAGTACTTTGCTCCTTTTTTTTTCTTTTGGTTTTTCTTCTTTAAAAATGAAGTCAATCACAGTTACAAATTTTCCTCTGTGTCCCACTGGTTTTCAGAAGAAGGGAATTCCTCTTCATTGCTTTCTTGATGTAGTTTCTAGTTTGATTTCCTGTTTGGTCCAAGAATTCCCCAGGATTATGATTCTTTATATTCACATAATTAAGATTTTGGTGAGAGCTTCTTTCATTATTTATTTCTGCTTTTAGATTATGCTAATCAAATGTAAGCTATAAAATCCCTAAGTCTTTAGGTTTTAAACTTTTCTTTGTGAGTAAGCACACAGTTGATTTTTGTAAATGTTCCATAGACAAAGAGAGAAATGTAAATCTCTACTGGAGGGATACTTAATTTCTCCATGTGTTTGTTTAATGTTTTTTGGCTATAATAACCATCCTATTCCAGAGAAGTATATTGAAGTCTTTAACTGTAATCATATTTTTACCACATTTTCCGTGTTTTCTGATACTTCAATTTGATATATTGGGTTTCTATATTGCATGGTATAATTCTGCAATTCCCTAAATTGTGCCTTTAATTGTTAAATAATTATATGATTATTTATACGATTTGATGTATTGGGATTTTGAGTAGCTATTCAAGTAAATAGCATTCCTCTTCTCCACCTAAGCAGAACAAGTTAAGAAATAAAAGTTAATGGATGGTATATGGAAGACGGCCTTCCTCATTTGAGGGCTCAGTGCAAAATGAAAATATGAACCTATTTGTTTAATAATCATTAAGAATTCAAGACAAGGACAGCAGAGCATTAAACCAAGCCCAGGGACCTCTAAGCACAGGGACCTTCTAAGCACAGGGACCTTCTAAGCGTGGGGTCCTGTGCGACTGCTCAGGAGGCAAGCCATGCTGCCAGACTTGGTATATGGAAGTCTAAGTACCAACCTGGTTACTAATGGAGCTGATGTAGGAGAATGTGTGAGAGTGAAATGGGCCTGCTAACTCAGACTTACCCTGCTGGTGACTGACCAGTACCACATTTTCCTCTCAATAGTCCAACTCTGTAAGTGTTCAAAAAGTTAATCACTTACAGATCTGGTAATACATAAAACTATGTTAAGTGATGACATATCATAGATAATTATGTATCATAAAGGAAAGTTCTGAGTAATGTCATTAAGTCTCCTCTCACCTGTTTTTTGCCTATTATACTTTCTCTTAACTTTTGCAAAAAGATTTGCTGCTGAGCCATGGAAGCTAGCTGTCCCAGGAGATGGTGTCGCCTTCCTTCTTCACGTGCTATGAATAGCACAGGCACTGGCCATATGCACTGAGCCCGCAGCAAGCGAGCGCTGGGCTTCAACCCTGTAGTAAAGAGGCCACCCCCAGTGATGGGAAGGAACTTGTCCTTCATGGCAATTTCATTCTTGGCTTTTCTTCTGAGAAGACACAAGTGAAGGACACAATTAGTGTCAACAATGATGGGGTGTGTTTATTTTTCATGGTGTGGACACCCAACTTCTGGGACCAGTTCTGAGGTCAGTACTCGAGTGGCCACCCAATGGTTTCTTTCTTTTTGGTGTTTGTTGTCCTGGAGGAGTTAGAACTAAAAAAGTAAGGGTCGTGACATGCCGGAAATATGGCATGTCACAAAGAGAATAAAATACAGTTATGTGATACACCAGTTGCACACATGAATTCCATCCAAGTCCTCACATTGAACCAACTGCTAGTAGCAGTTATGCCGTGAATAGGTTCAGACACAGCCTTGAGATCTGGAGAATTCAATCAGAGGTTCTAATATTATTAAGATTTGTATGCTCCAAAAAGTCAGGAAAAAGGAGAGAATAATGAATTCTGTTAATGATTTTTAGCCAGTGGATAAGAAGACATTTACATATTTTAAGAGCCAATGAATTACAAACTTCAATTAAGTGTGTACCTGCTGAATAAGGATTACAAACTAACTTTACTTGAAAATTGGGAATAAAATAATTCAAATCCGAGAAAATAGGTATGTACCCAACTTTTCCTTTATGTTTGGAGTCATTGATATAGCAACTATAAAATGGTTCACTGTGTCCCATCAGTGTCTCAGACAAGGACCTAGTGGCACACTGATCGATACCACTGGTACTTAAAAAACAGACTACAAATCCGTTTGCTGAGAAAGAAGCCTAACAATATTTTCCTAGGAAAAAACACTCAAAATTATTGGGAGTGGCATAATTATTTTCCTAGTGAGTATCCATATTTTAAACTTGGAAAACTTAATATTAAATATACAAGTTGTAAAGATAATTAAACCTGTATTATTCATGTTTTGAATTAAAGAATTAACATATTTGGCATTCCAGATATTTATAAGGTTGAAGAGAATTTTCTAGACAAAAAGTCAACCTTGTAATTTACTATAAGGAACAAATTTTTGGTTGCTGGTCAGTTGTACCTTATATTTGCTTTCTAGCTCGTTGATTGATGTTCTTATCTTTATTATTTCCTTCCATTTTCTTTTCTTTTAATTTATATATATATATATATTTATTTTTGGCTGCATTGGGTCTTCGTTGCTGAACGTGGGTTTTCTCTAGTTGCGGCGAGCGGGGGCTACTCTTCGTCGCAGTGCGTGGGCTTCTCATCGCGGTGGCTTCTCCGTGGCATGTGGGATCTTCCTGGACCAGGGCTCGAACCCGTGTCCCCTGAGTTGGCAGGTGGATTCTTAACCACTGCGCCACCAGGGAAGTCCCCCTTCTATTTTCTTTAGATTCAATTTGTGTTCATTTTCCACCTCCTTGAGTAAATAATTAGATCATTAATTTTTAGCCTTTCTCGTTTTCTACCATATGTATTTAAGGCTATATATTTCTCTCCAAGCACAGCTTTAGCTGTATCTCATAAGTTTTGATAAACAGTATTTTCATTATTTTGCAGTTAACATTTTTTTTCTGATTTTTATTATGACTCTTTTCTTTGACTGATGGATTATTTAGGAGTATATTGCTTAATTTTCAAACATATGGGTATTTTAAAGTTTTCTTTTTGTTTTTCTATCTAGTTAATATCTACCATGATCAGAAATAGTATTCTGATTTCAATCCTTTGAAATTTGTTGAGAATTGCTTTATGCCCCAAATTTGGTTGATTTTGATAAATCATCCATGTGCATTTGATAAGATCCTCTCTTCTAGAGTTATTGGGTACAATGTTTTATATATATTCACTTAGGCCAAGTTTGTTATGCATGCTATTCAAATATTACAAATCCTTTTTTCTTGCTGTTGTCTATTTCTTCTGTGGGTTACTGACAGAATTGTGTTAAAATCTCCTACTAAGAAAATGAGTTCATTCATTTCTAAGTTCTGTCATTTTAAAATTTGTATTTTTCAGGTTAAGTTTCTAGGTCCATACAAATTTAAACTTGTTGCATCTCTTGGTAAGCTGGTCTTTTTATTATTATAAAATGTCCACCTCTATCTCTCGTAATAGTTTTCAGTTTAAAGTCTGGTGTCTCTGATATTGGTATTGCCCGCTCTCACCTGGTTGAACTTGCTATTGAAACCCCAACTCTGATTAAATCCACCTTTCTACCTACTCCACTCCTGGATCTGTTCAACTAAACGTGGCCAGAGAAACACCACATTGGTTGCTCTTGCTTCATCATCATGACCATGAATTTCAAGGGGCCTACTAATGCTGCCTCCCAATCATTCTATGTTTCTCTAGTTCTTTCATTCTCTCTCTCTCTGCTAACTACTGCTTCATGTCTTCCTCTCCTTGATCCACATTCTCAGCTGAAGACCTGCTTTGCTAATTCACTAAGAAAAAATGAAGCACTCAGAAGAAAGCTGGCACAGATTTCCAGCATCCTACCAGCCCATGTTGTAGCATGTGTGCCCATGTATTCTTCTGTTCTATATGTCACTATAGATGAACTTTCTGTAATCCTGTCTAAGGTGCACTAAGATCCACCTGCTCTAACCTGCTCAAGGCTCCACTCCAGCAATCCTCACCTGTCTCCTAATTTAAAAGTTCCCTGCTCCCCTTGATCATTCCCGATAGCACACATGCATGCAAGTTTCCCCATACTATCTCAAAAAAACCTGTATCTGACCCTATACTGATGACAGATCAATCAAATGCTTATGCATGGGGGAAATATACTACTTTCACCTTTTATACTGGCAAAAGTGTAAAATTGGATTAAAGAGTCCCTGTGGAGTATTGGGTAAGAGCCTGTGTTTGGAGTCAGACTACATGGGTCTGAGTCCTACTGCTAGGAACACATTTTTGAACACATTTTTGGACTTTTCTATCCTTCGGTTTCTTCATTTGTAAAATGAGAATCAGAATATACCTACCTCATAATAGTGCCCATCAATAGGGCACCAGTAAATAAGTTAGCTCCATCCATTCCTGGAGAATTCACTTCTAACTGTCTGTGTGCGGATAAGGAGATTTTCAAGTTATTTATATAACAAGATATATTTTTTCAATAATAAAGCATGGGGCAGAATAGTCTTGCCTAGGATGCTACCTTCAGTGTAAAAAAAAGGATAAAAAATTAAGTTTTGTATATACTCACATATGCATAAAGAAGCTCTGGCAATCTCAAAAAACTAAAAACAGAACCACCATATGACCTAGCAATTCCACTCCTGGGTAGATATCCAAAAGAAACAAAACACTAATTCAAAAAGATGCATGCACCCTAACCTTCATAGCAGCATTATGTACAATTGCTAAACAAACAAATGAAATTTTGCCATTTGTAACATGCAACAACATGGATGGACTCGGAGGGTATTATGCTAAGTGAAATAAGTCAGACAGAGAAAGACAAATACTGTATAATATCACTGATATGTGGAATCTGAAAAATACAACAAACTAGTGCATATAACAAAAAAGAAGCAGACTCACAGATAGAGAGAGCAAACTAGTGGTCACCAGCGGGGAGAGAGAAGAAGGGAGAAGCAAGATAGGAGTAGGGGATTAAGAAGTACAAACTATTATGTATAAAATAAGCTGCAAAGATATATTGTACAACACGGGGCATAGAGCCAATATTTTATAATAACTATAAATGGAGTGTAACCTTTAAAATTGTGAATCACTATATTGTACACCCATAACTTATATAATAGTGTACATCAACTATACTTCAATTTAAAAAAACTTTTAAAAAGTAAAAATAAAAAAGGTGCACTGGCAAAATTCACAAGAAACTATTAGCAGTGGTTTCTTGGGGTAGTAGGCACAACGGGAGGCTGTGAGATCATAGTCATAGGAGTAGGAAGAAAACTTTTCACTGCATGCCTTTTCATACTTTATGATAGATAGATTCACATTATGATAGATAGACTGGAAAAAATGCCAGAACATGTTAGTTCTCTGCTTACAATCCTCCAAATAGCTTTTCACCTTTCTTAGAGAGCAATTTGGGCTTTTTTTTTTTTTAACATCTTTATTGGAGTATAATTGCTTTACAATGGTGTGTTAGTTTCTGCTGCGTAACAAAGTGAATCAGCTGTATGTATACATATATCCCCATATCTCCTCCCTCTTGCGTCTCCCTCCCATCCTCCCTATCCCACCCCCCTAGGTGGACACAAAGCACAGAGCTGAGCTCCCTGTGCTATGCGGCTGCACTGTTGGTGGGAATGTAAATTGAGCAATTTGGTTTTACAGTGACCTACAGGGCTCTGAGTCCTTTGGTTCTCTTCGTTTCCTCCAACCTCTCCTTCCTCTCCGGGCACCCGCTCTCACAGTCATGCTGCTCCTTGCCATCCCTTGAAAATATCAAACACACTTCTCCTCGTTGCTGTTGTTCTCTTGGTTTCAGTGCATTTCCTTCAATATACTTGTGGCTTGGGCTATCATTTCCTTCCGGTATTCGCTCCATCAGATGCTTCTCCTGATCATCCTATGAAAAGAGCATGCCTCTATCTCAGTCATTCTTTAATAACCCCCGAGACACACACACACACACACACACACACACACACGCACGCATGCATGCACACTTTATTTTTCTCCATGGCCTTTACCACCACCTGATATTATAATGCGTACGTACATGCATGCACACACACAGATTTGTATACACGTTGATTTCTGCCCCACTCCCTCAATAGAGGATGAGCTTCATGAGACCAGGGACATTATCTTTTTGGTTCACTGCTGTATCCCTGGTGTTTAGAAGAGTGATCAGCACATAGAAATAAGTGATTGAAAGCGAAACCGGGCGTTCCAACACTGTGAACAGGGCTCCCTCCTGATGTGAAGCTATCCGCTTCTTGGCTCTGCTTCCCTCTGTAGTTTGGCCCCAGTCTTAACAGTTGGCTGCCAACAGTTTCTTATTCACATCCTCCCATTTTAGGAGCTCCAAGCCAAGTAAGTGGTTTGAATAGAATCACTTGGAGACACTGGGGATAGTTGCAAGAATGGGAAATCAGCATTTGGTTTCCCAGATGAAAGTTCTTTCTTGTCTGTGGCATGAAGATATTTTAAAGATATTGACCACTCTTTTTGCTTCTGTGTTCCTAATTATCTTTAGATTGGCTGTAATTTGTGAGGTATGAATTCTTCAAGATCTTAAAGAACTTCTCCTTGAAGAATGTGTTTCCTGAATTTTTGTATGTTCGAAACAGTTTACCTCTTTTCTTTATACGTTAAATACAACTTGGCTATGTAGGAAATCTTTGGGTCATGTTTTCTTTCTTTAAGAATTTTGTAGTTATTGCTGCATTACCTTGTCACATGTAATTTTGTTGTCAAGAAGTCTGAGAGCATCCTGATTTTTTTTCCTTTGTAAGTTAACTGATCTGTTTTGCCTGGATACCCAAAAGATTCTCTATTTTTGAAGTCCAATAAGCTTAATATTCTTCAGGGTTGACCATTTTTGATCAACTTGATAAAGTTCTATGGGAGCTGGCTGCTGTGTTTTTATACAACCTAATTTTTTTTAAATTTAATTTTAATTTTTATTGCAGTATAGTTAGTTTACAATGTTGTGTTAGTTTCAGGTGTACAGCAAAGTCATTCAGTTATACATATACATATATCCATTCTTTTTCAGATTCTTTTCCCATATAAGTTATTACAGAATATTGAGTAGAGTTCCCTGTGCTCTACAGTAGGTCCTTGTTGATTGTCCATTTTATATACAGTAGTGTGTATATATTCATCCCAGACTCCCAGTTTACCCCTCCCCCAACCTTTCCCCTGTGGTAACCATAAGTTTGTTGCTCCTCTCACTTTCTGCACCCCAGCCATACTGGCCTCCTTTCTCTTCCTCAAACCCGAAAAGCCCTTACTGCCTCAGGACCTTTGGACGTCCGCTCTTTCTGTCTGGAATAGTGTTCTTCACATCTTCACTAGCCAACTTCCACAAACACCTCAGATCTCAGTTCCTTATCCCTGACCCTGCCAGCCAATTAAATCCTCCGTTGTTGGTCTCAAAGTTCTAGCCTCTTTCCTTCATAGCAATGGTCACAATTGAAATGTTTATTTATTTTGTGATCATTTGATTACCCTCTGCCTTCCGCATTAGGCTGTCAGGTCAATGAGCAGTGAGAACAAATCTGTACCCTCATTTTATTCACAGTGACCCAGGCACATAGTAGACATTCAAGAAACTATTGAATGACTTCAGAAGTCTTCCCAAGCGAGTCTTCACTCCGGTAATAATGGTTGGCACTCTCTGAGCGCAAACTCTCTGCCAGGCACAATTAGAAGCATTTCTTACGTGTGTTAGCCTGTTGAACTCTCCCAACAGCCCTGTGAGGTAGGCAGTGCTGTTACCATCTCTGGTCTTCAGATTGGGCAATAGGCCCAAGCCTCACACAGCGGCAAAAGGCTCAGAATCTGTCTCCACAGCCAGTCTGCACTGTCTGGGAAGTCTGTTCCAGGTGAGCTGCTGCGCCCACCAAGGAAAGGCGGCGCGGACCCGTTTCATGACTAACTAGATTTAATCCATATCGAATTGTATTAGTTATAAGACCATGGGCAGCTTGCATACCTTAAATTCTCATTGAATGATGCACATTCTCCATTCATTATCTAAGGAGTGTGTATTGAGCACTTAGCATGTGCCAGAATGTGTACTAGAAATTAAGGAATATGAAGGAGAATGAGAGAGTCCTTGCTCTTGAGATGCCCCCAGTCTGGTGGGATAAGTGGAGACAGAAAGAAATCATTCAGGATAATTTTATGGGAACAGTGATGAAGATGTCTACAGAGTGCTGGGAGCTGGAGGGAGGGACGAAACTCAGTGTTCCCTAGCAGGAGGTGTGGATGGTCAAAAAAAGAATTTGCTACCTCTTGGAGTCTCTATAGAAAAAATGACTGGTGTGAGGTAGGCCCCTGTTAAGGATTCCTAATACCCTTTACTCTATTTTTTTCCTCGAATGCCCTTTTTTTCACTCAAATACCCTTTATGCTATTTTTACACAGCCCCAGTAAGTTTGCAGGGCTGCCAGGACAAAATACCTTAAACTGAGTGGCTTAAACAACATAATTTTTTTCTTTCACAGTTCTAGCGGTTGGAAGTCCAAGATCAAGGTGTCTGGAAGTTGGTTCCTTCTGAGGGAAATGAAGGAGAATCTGTTCCATGCCTTTCTCCTAGGTTCTTACAGTTTGCTGGCATTCTTAAACCCTTCAAAGAATAAGAAACATCATTTTACTTTACTCTCTTCAAGCCTGTCTTGCTTCAGTGGTTATGCTGTATTAAGCATAAATTTATTCATTTTCGTTATAGTCTTTCCATAAGAATTGCTCTTCAATGATGTAATATGAATGGGATTAAAATATATGTACATAGAATCCTGCTTTATAGATTCCCTCCCTGAAATGCAGGCATCCTTGTCTAATTTCAGACGCCTGGTTAGTGTACCCCAAAAAACACAACAGCAACAAGAATTTTTACATAGGCAAAACCTACTGTGCTCTGTATCCAGTGCATCGCTCCCCCTCTGCAGGAAAATGACCAGACTGTCACGTTCTTTGGGAACAGTCTGCACAGTGTTTCTTTTCTGCCACCTCTGTGCTTCTTTAGTTGATTGCAGCCCTGATTCTCACATGTACTTTCTTGGAGTTTTCAGATATAAATATGTTCCCATCAAAGGATCTTTTTCTTATGTTCTGTTTGTCTCTCTCTCTGTGTCCCTCATTTCAACCCATCTGTAAACCCCAAACCCACCCAAACATGGCTGATCTGTTTCAACGTACTTCTATAAAATATCTCTAAAAAGCAGGAGGGACGCTGCCCAGACATGTGGATTCCTAGCTCCCTGGAGCGCGAGTGGCATGCGAAGCGGCAGCCTCTGTCAACCGTCCACCGTCCACGGTCCCGTGGGACCTGGGGTCGCCGCCCACCCACCACCTCGCTGGAGCTGGTACATGCCTACGGTCCCCACCCGTGGAGCCTTGGCGCTAGTACCAGAGCTGCCAGAGCTCAGACCACAGGCCCGAGCAGTCAGCCTGTGTGGTGGTCTCCGGCAGTCCACACCCCATCACCATGCATTTGAGTCGCCCTATACTCTTGTGCTTCAGTTGCCGTCTCCTGGTCAGCAGGCCCTGCCCAGCTAAGAGGCCCGCCCACAAGGTACTTTTTATTGTATGTGGAGCTTCTTAAAAGGTCAGGCTTATTAAGGTATAACTTACATACAGTAAGGTAGTTTTGACAAATGCATACAATCCTGGAACCGTCACCACGACGTACGTATGATATTTTCATCACGCTGAAAAGTTTCATCAAGCCCCTTTGCAGCCCATATCCTTCTCCATCCCCCGATTACAGTAGGTAATGAATATTTGATGAGCAAATTTTAGCGACCTACTGCACTCAGTGAGTTCTAACATCCAATAACTAGAACTCAGTCCAAATATCACAACTACAAAGAAACCAGTCATTTAATCCAGGAAACACAAAATACATTGGAAAAAGAGAACAACAACAAAAAAGAGAGAAATAAATTTTCTAATGAAATGATATATTTTGTCAAACCATAAACTTATTTTTAAAATGAAGTTCTATTTTTAAAAATTTATTAATTAATTTTATTTTTGGCTGCGTTGGGTCTTCATTGCTGTGCGTGGGCTTTAGTTGCGGCGAGCAGGGGCTACTCTTCATTGCGGTGTGCAGGCTTCTCATTGCGGTGGCTTCTCTTGTGCTGGAGCACGGGTTATAGGTGCGCGGGCTTCAGTAGTTGTGGCACGCAGGCTCAGTAGTTGTGGCTCGCGGGCTCTAGAGCGCAGGCTCAGTAGTTGTGGTGCACGGGCTTAGTTGCTCCGCGGCATGTGGGATCTTCCCGGACCAGGGCTCGAACCCATGTCCCCTGCATTGGCAGGTGGATTCTTAACCACTGCACCACCAGGGAAGTCCCTAAACCATAAACTTCTAAAGCTCTTGAAAAAAACTGGAAATCACTTCAGAATACCCATTAAAGGGCTTCTCTACCTCTTCATCCTACTCTGATTATAACCATTTTTCTCAAATATTTACAATAAGATTTAAAACATTTATTGATTTGGAAGTTAATTACTAGTATAGTCAGTATTCAATTTTCAAACGGGTTGTTTGCAAGTTCAATTGTAAATCAGTTGTTTCTATCTCAGCAGGTATTATTTTATATATGTATATAATGTTATAAAAAATGAGTGTTTAAATATTGTTCAAGGGCTTCCCTGGTGGCGCAGTGGTTGAGAATCTGCCTGCCAATGCAGGGGACATGGGTTCGAGCCCTGGTCTGGGAGGATCCCACATGCCGCGGAGCAACTAGGCCCGTGAGCCACAACTACTGAGCCTGCGCGTCTGGAGCCTGTGCTCCGCAACAAGAGAGGCCGCGATAGTGAGAGGCCCACGCACCGCGATGAAGAGTGGCCCCCGCTCGCCACAACTAGAGAAAGCCCTCGCACAGAAACGAAGACCCAACACAGCAAAAATAAATAAATAAATAAATTTATTTAAAAAAATATATATATATTGTTCAAAAAGAGTATTCTAATATTTGTTCTTTGCTTGAATTCTAGATTCTGGAATCTGGGGAGAGACACAGTAAATATTTAGGAGGGAAAATGATGAGGACTTGAAACATCAAGTTGGAATATAAGAGATGACATTTATGGATGAATAAAATAATGGCTCCTATGATTCGGACTTGGCAGTGCCACCCACTGAAAGAGAGAAAACACAGTATGAGGAATAGAACAGGAGTTGAGAGGACGGCAAATTGCATTTGACATGACTGTGGAACATCCAAGTAGAGAAGCCCAGCTGGAGCTGGAAACAGAAATCTGAAATTTGGGGAAGAGGTTATCTGCATGTGGGTGGTCGTTGAAACCATGAGACAATTAGATTCCTAAAAGAGTATAAAGTGTGAAAAATGTAATTCACCAAATATCTAATGACTCAACACTCTCTGAGGAGACATCAGTATATAATACATGGTCAGATAAGAGAAACCCATAAAGAGAGAGAGGGGAAAAAAGTCAAAGATTCTGTTTGGAGTTTCATTATAGTCTCAAAAGGAAAACAATTGAAAACACTCTAAGTAAATCTGACTCAAATGCCACATAAACCTGAATTTGAAGGAGGTCATGGGACAAAGGCGGCAAGCTTTAACAAATCTCCGCTTCCCACCACAGTCTGTCAATCTGCCAGCCAGCTGTACCATCATCACCTGGGAAGCTTTTTAAAGATAAACGTTCCAAGCCCCTTGCCTGTGTATTTTGATCTAGGGGGGTCTCACGTGAGGCTCAGGACTCAGTATTTTTAGAAGCTTCTTCAATCCAACATGCCGCCAGCTTTGGAAACTTCTTCAATCCAACATGCCGCCAGCTTTGGAAACTTCTTCAATCCAACATGCCGCCAGCTTTGGAAACTTCTTCAATCCAACACCTTCAGCCCTCACCACCTCAAGGTGCGCACTTCATTTTTTTTTTCTTACAGAAGAAAATAAGTCTCGGTGTATTTCTTGAACTTGGAGACGCATGGCTAAAGACAGAAAGTACCTTCTGTTTTCCTAGTTGTCACGAACTTTTGTGACTAAGAGAAATGTACAATTGCCAAGCTCAGAAACACCCGGAAATAAAAGAGGTTATTATAAAAATAAGCACCTGTAGACAGTATTTCTTTTACTGAAAAAATAATGGTTTAGAGGAAAAATCAAAGCTATAATAAAATTAATTATTGTTCTGTAAGCCATCCTAAAGGAGGGTTTCCAATAAAAGGGGTTCATTGTCACCATTCAGCTATGCACATGGCTGTCAGGGAGCTAAGGGCTGCAGCTGCTCTTGGACGGTCATTATGTGATAACCTGGAGGGTTCCAAATAGGTTTACCCACCCAGGAATCCACAGAGCAGTGGTCTTCCTCAAGATGTTACTAGGTGGTCCACGAAGTAAATGTCAAGAAAATTTTTTTTTTTTTAATTTATTTACTTACTTATTTTTGGCTGTGTTGGGTCTGCAGAGTACAGGCTCCAGACGCGCAGGCTCAGTAGTTGTGGCTCACGGGCCCAGTTGCTCCGCGGCATGTGGGATCTTCCCAGACCAGGGCTCGAACCCGTGCGCCCCTGCATTGGCAGGCGGATTCTCAACCACTGCGCCACCAGGGAAGCCCTGTCAAGTAATTTTTAAAACTGCTCTTTACTCTATCCTTTTTTGGTGTTTCACAATGAATATTAGCGTACGAAGGGCCCTGAATAGTCCGGCCATCAAGAACCCATTAATTTTCTTTATTCTATTGGTTCCCAATTTTTTTTGACCACACTTTACTTTTTATATAAAACACAGTCATGGAAATGGTGCTCCAGGCAATATCATGGCAAACTTTATAATTCCAATGAGAGCAAGAAAAGAGTAAATTTGTGATCATCTATGAGCAAAAATGAGGAAAGCCTTAGGATAATTTGGAATAATAACATTTGACTGTTAATCTTGATAATACACAGTTTCTGGGTTAAGATAGAGTATGTCAGCATGTTGTAATATAAATGATAATTCAAAGAAAATATTTTAGAAATTTAAGGCACGCTAACTTTATTTTAGCAATATTCATCTCCTTAAATTATTGGGATAATTTAAAATATTGTTACCTATTCATTGAAGGATAATAATTCCTAGGAGCTTTTTCTTACTAATGCTAGTAGCATATGTTTGCTTAAAAGTATGAAGTTCATGTCGTTCAACATCCAGCTTACCTTTCTGGATGCATCGCCCACTGTTTATGCCATGCTCTAGCTTGCTACACTAAACTCCACAGCACTCTCAAACATGTAATGAATTTTTTTTTTAAAGTCTATTGAATTTGTTACAATATTGCTTCTCTGTTATGTTTTGGTTTTCTGGCCGCGAGGCATGTGGGATCTTAGCTCCCGGACCAGGGATCAAACCGCACCCCATTCATTGGAAAGCAAAGTCTTAACCACTGGACCGCCAGGGAAGTCCCTGTAATGAATTTTTAAATTCTAAATTCTCTACACATTTGCTCACACTGTCATCTTGGCCTGGCATGTCTTCATCCCTCATCCCTCAAAGCTTCCTCCAAATCTACATTTCCTTCTCAAACTACTATTGGTCCTGACCTCATGGTATTAAACTTTAATCTGTCTCTTCCACTAAATTGTGAATTCCAATAGGACAAGAACTAAATCATGTTTACTTGGGTAACACGTAGGATTTTAAGGCATTTTCCACTGTAATTAAATTTAGAATACGTGATAATACAGTTCCTTCCCTAATTAAAACACATCCTCCGGTGGTCTGAGTTAATGAGATTTGGTAGAAGGCATCAAACACATCTAGCCCTCACAATGTTCCTTCATCTAAAGTTTGAGGCCATTTGGAGATCTTATTGTTGAGAGTTTGTCGAAGCCTGGCTGTTAAACATTGAGGAGGCTCCTTGAGACACAACAGGGTCGATTAGGGATGCAGAAGCTCTGGCCCAGCAGTAACACTTTTCGTCCTTGACGCAGAACTTAAAATTTGATAACAATGTAAATAACAACGGCAACAACAGAGTAGCAGTCTGGATACTATTCTAAGGGCTTTACCTCTGTTCATTCACATAATCCTCCCAACTACGCCATGAGGTAGACACTATCATTACGCTTCCCACTTAAAGGAGGGGAAACTGAGGCACAAAGAGGTTAAGTAACTCGTCCAGTGTTACCCAGCTTATAAGTGGTAGAACCGGAACTCAACTTCTAGATTCATTTTGATGGACAAAACAGAATCAGTAAATGCCGTAGGTGTGGAATTTCTGGAACTAGACTACCTGTGTTCATAGCCCAATTGTGGTCTTGGGTAAGAAATTATCTTCTGTGGTCTCATCTATAAAAATACCTTGTAGCAGTTTTAATTAGAGTGAGCTTTTTTGCTGTGCCAATCTGACTGTCTCAGGTTCTACCTGTTAGAATGAGTTCCTCTGTCCAATCTTTCAGGGTCATTTCTGAGAACAGAGAAGGATTTTTGCTGGGAAGGCCATACCACCTTAACAGTCCATGAGGTCTTTTGCAATACAATTCCATTAAAATTGCATTTTTAAAATTTTATTGAAGTATAGTTGATTTACAATGTTGTGTTAATTTCTGCTGTACAGCAAAGTGACTCAGTTATACATATATATTCTTTTTCATATTCTTTTCTGTTATGATTTATCATAGGATATTGAATATAGTGCCCTGTGCTATACAGTAGGACCTTGTTGTTTATCCAACTAGTCAGCTGATTGTTTATCTTGTTTTCAAAACTCATATCAGTGACAGAAAGCTTTTCCATCACACTCTGAATCTCAAGTTGAAGCAGGGCCCCAATCCTCATGGCTTCTTCACAACGTAAGTGAACACTCTGTCCTTTCTGCTAGCGCTGAGCTTTACAGAATCAGCCTCAGGTTCTGTGACAAGCCAGGCAGTGGTGACAAAGTGGGGCTGATCTGTCCCGGAATGCTCTGGCCTCTCCTGGGCTGTATTCCTGCCCATTTGCTGGTCAGTGAGAAGCATCAAGTCTTTGGACTGGCAGTGGATTTGCAGCAGAGGGTGTTTTTTGAAAGAAGATCAGTGCTTCCTGACTCTTCTAGCTTCCCTCAAATATCTCCATTTCAAATACCCCAAATCCCTCATTTTCTTCAGCAAGGCACTTATTTTTTTGCAGGTCTCAGGGAATTTGGCACTTGCCACCCAGCAAGGCTTTGGTCATCTCAAGCTTCCTGGCCTTCCTTAGCTAGGCCTCAGATGGAAAATGGCTTTTCTTCACAAGGCTCTGCACTGAACTGATGTCCCTTATCTGCTTTCCAACAGGCCCACCTGAAGGGAGCGCCTGTCTCTCTGCAGTCCTTGCTGGAGCCCACCTTGCCTACAGCTTCTAACACAGGCACCCCACCAAGTTGCCAGCAAGCCTCAGTGCTCCAGTGTTAGTGGCATGAAGTCTGAGTCCCCAGAGGCAGCAGGATGTTTAGGCTGCTTGCTTTGCTGCTGCATGAGACCTGCGGTTTCCCATCGTCCTACATGAGGGCTAGCGAATCCTCAGTTCTTCTCACCTGAACTCATCAAGCTCCACATGTTGGGGTCTGTCTTTTGCAGCCCCTATTTCTTTTATATCAAGTTCTAATTAGTATTTTTCGGTTGCAAGTAAGTGAACCAAATCTAGCTAGCTTAAGGAAATGAGATATTTATTAGAAGGCTATTAGGATAATGGATAAAACTCAAAGACAGAAATGCAACTGGGTTTCAGGAACAAACCAAAATCAGGAACTCAAAATTGTTAAAATTCTCTCCATCTCTCTTTTCTATCCAGCTCTGTAGGCCAGCTTCATCGGTCTTTCTCTCTGTACCTTAGCTCTCTGTTTCCCAATCTACATTTCAAAGAAGAAAAGAAAGTAGCCAGTGACAGCTTTGAATTTTATAAGTTATAGGTGTAATCGTCTCTCTTCTACTCTTGCAGCTGTTGATGAAGATACCTTTAAAAAGGAAAGAGCAGTGGATAAATTCTACATAATTGTTCCTTGATTCTTTAAATTACATTTTAAAGAAGTATTTAATTTTAAACAGTCTCAAATGTGCAGAAAAGTTACAAGAAGGGTGCCAGAAAGACTGTTTTATCCTGAACCATTTGAGAGTAAGTTGCCAAAATACCTCATCACCCCCAGACACTTTAGTGTATAATTTCTACTAACAGGGATACTCTCCTATATAACAACAATATACCATTAATATTAGGAAATTAGTATCAACATATCATTACATCTAACCCCCAGACTGCATACAAGTTTTCCAGTCATCCCAATAATTGTCCTTTATGGAAAAATTATGTAGTCCAGAATCACATGTTACAATTAGACATCTTCAGTCTGGACCAGTTCTTCAGTCTTTCCTTGACGTTCATGCCTCTGACACTTTTAAAGTTTACAGAGCAGGTTACATATTGTAGAATGTCCTTCAGGCAGAGTTCGTCTGATGTTCCTTCAGGATTAGAGTCAGATCACGCTTCTTTGGCAGCACTATCCTAGAAGTGACGCTGTGTTCTCATGGCATCTCTCAGGTGGCACGTGGTTTAATTTTTCTCATGACTGGTCATATTAACTTTGACCACTAGACTCAGGTGGTTTGCCAGACTTCTTCACTGTAAAGTTACTCTTTTCCCCTTGGAAATTAACAAGTATTTTGTAAGATGGTATGTTGAAACCATGTAAATGCAACACCCCTCAACAAAATTTCATTGTATTCATTCATTCATTTATATCAATATATTCATTTTCTTTCTCAGCTTCTTTGGGTAAATAAATTATTAGCATTCTGTGGCAACAGTGCCAGCTTATAACCTAGGGCTCCTCTGATGCCTATACAAGCCAAAGGCAACGCGGCTGTCTCCTCGGGGCTCTTTTGGGCTGCAGAAGCATGCCCTTGCTCAGGGAGAGCCGGAAGAACTGGGAAGTTAACATCCCCGAGGACAGTTCTCTTTCAATGAACGGCGAAAGCTCGTAGATCAATCCCGCAGCTTTCTTGCTCCTCAGGTTGGACAACTCAGAGTGTTCTACACTGTTTCCCAGAGTTCCTCAGAGGGACTGAGCCTAGTTACCTGCATCGGTACGTTGCTCAGTAGCACACCCTTTATTATTGCCTTCCTTCCCTTCTTGTCTAAATTTCCCACCCTCCCAAGAACCTCTGCTTCCTGCTATCACTTCCCAGTAAGCTACTTGCATTCTAATCCTTTTCTCAAGATCTGCTTCTGGGGCACTGATTCTAAGACACATGTCATTCCCACACGACAGAACCTTTAAAGAGATTTTTCTGTGTTTGCCACAAATTCGTGATCTGACAATTTGGTTATTAGTCATTCTTTGAAGACTTTGTTTTTCTCTATCTAAATAAAGGGGTACCTCCCCATGATACCAATCTCCCCACCAAAGTGTGGAGTCAAAAGAGATGGACAGGATAAATCGGTTATATTAAAATGTTCCCTGACTCCTTGCAGCTGTAGAAAATCAGGCCAACCTGTGTCAGCAAAACACCATTAAACAAGGTACGTCCATGTCATCTGATCGATCAGTGCCTTTAAGTCAGAGTGTTATGCAATTGCTTTCCTGTCCTCTGTGTTTCCATGGTACCTGAAAGTCCGTCCCTGAATCTGAGCAGAGCATCTGTTTCCCATCCGCCCTAGTGTACTTCTGCCGGGAATTACCATTTTTACTTCATAAAAGTAAATGCATACAGTGCATGGCAGTTTTTGAAGAGAGGGCTGAAAACAATAATAATGTACTTGGACTTGCTATTCTTAACCCCTCCTCCCAAAAAACCACTCAGTACAAACAACAACAGCTAGACCAACTCCGTCTGGGAAGAGCAGATTTAGAAAGAAGGGAGACACTATATACAGTACCACAAACGAGAAAGAAAATATAACGTCTCAGCCTGATACACTGTGGGATGCTGCCGGATGTTGACTCACTTCTCAAAAAACTAAATAGTCTTTTATGCAATGAGTTCAGCTCAAACAAATGTCTCCTGACCCTGCATTGCTACAGGACTAGATGTCACCAGTTTTAATATCTGTATTGGACACTCTGTGTAATTATTTTTCCAAAAGGGCAGACCAAACAAGTTCTGAAGTAGAGAAAACTCTCTGTACACACAGTACTCTCCTGTGCAAGCAACAGGGATAGTTGGACAAATGAAAAGAAGCAAGAAATATTGATGACATTTTAAGAATAAACACATAGTTCCTCCCTAAAAAATAAGATATTTGCAAATAGCACAACCTGTTCAATCTTGCTCGCCATCCATCTCTCCTGAGGGAACTTTGAGTTTTCCGGAAGGAAAGTTCCATAGTTATAAATAAATGTTCCAAACATCTCTATAATTACTTGTTACTTTTAAAGTATTATCCGGGTGGAAATTCATTTTACCTAAAGCATATTTTGCAACTGACCAGCATTAAGGAGTTTACTCCGAGAAAGACACGTTTTTACTTTAGGTAGAAAAAGTTATATAAACACACCTCCCTTTCTACAGTGTGGGATCATTTTTCCTTAAGCTCTACCTCTCATCAGAGTGATCAGAGGCTGACAAATAGGACTCATGGATCAGGAAACGACCTCTACACCATTCGCTTCTCTACAGAATCTAAAATGAAAGGACCCTTCCCACTCAAACATAAGTGCTTTTCACAAAGAAACTTATTTGAGGAAACTAACACCCAAATCTTTTCTGTCTTTCAACTCCTTGTTTTTGGCCTTGGGAAGATGTATGCAGTTCCAATGAGGGAATCCTGAGAGAAGAGAGAAGAAGCTCTTTTTATTTGTTTGTTTTATGGTCTTTGAATAGCCTGGATGTTTCTACAGTTATTTGCACAGGAGTCCAAAGCGTGAATCATTGGTTTTCCTGGACTTTCTGGTCCTGTACAAACTGCCAGTTCTGATGATTCGGCTTCGTGAAAACATCCGCTCCCACTGATATCTTCTTTCATAACATTAAAAGTGAGTGTGTGAAATGAATGAATCATACCTCTTAAAGAAAAGAGAAATAGAAAAATGGCTTTTAAAGATAACACTTAAGATAACATAGTCAGAATGGCTATCACCAAAAAGAACACAAATAGCAAATGTTGGTGAGGATGTGGAGAAAAGGGAACCCTCGTACACAGTTGGTGGGAGTGTATATTGGTGCAGCCACTGTGGAAAAAGTATGGAGGTTTCTCAAAACTCTAAAAATAGAAGTACCATATTACCCAGCAATTCCTTTCCTGGGTAGATATCTGAAAGACACAAAAACACTAATGTGAAAAGATACTTGCACCCCGATGTTCAAGCAATGTTATTTACAATTGCCAAGATATGGAAACAACCTAAGTGTCCATCAACAGATGAATGAAAACACTCCCATTTACCACTGCAACAAAAACAATAAAATATCTAGGAATAAACCTACCTAAGGAGACAAAAGACCTGTATGCAGAAAATTATAAGACACTGATGAAAGAAATTAAAGATGATAAAAACAGACGGAGAGATATACCATGCTTTTGGATTGGAAGAATCAACATTGTGAAAATGACTATATTACCCAAAGCAATCTACAGATTCAATGCAATCCCTATCAAACTACCAATGGCATTTTTCACAGAACTAGAACAAAAAATTTCACAATTTGTATGGAAACACAAAAGAACCCGAATAGCCAAAGCAATCTTGAGAAAGAAAAACGGAGCTGGACGAATCAGGTTCCCTGACTTCAGACTATACTACAAAGGTGCAGTAATCAAGACAGTATGGTACTGGCACAAAAACAGAAATATAGATCAATGGAACAGGATAGAAAGCCCAGAGAAAAACCCATGCACATATGGTCACCTTACCTTTGATAAAGGAGGCAAGAATATACAGTGGAGAAAAGACAGCCTCTTCAATAAGTGATGCTGGGAAAACTGTACAGCTACATGTAAAAGAATGAAATTAGAACATTCCCTAACACCATACACAAAAATAAACTCAAAATGGATTAAAGACCTAAATGTAAGGCCAGATACTATCAAACTCTTATAGGAAAACATAGGCAGAACACTCTATGACATAAATCACAGCAAGATCCTTTTTGACCCATCTCCTAGAGAAATGTAAATAAAAACAAAAATAAACAAATGGGACCTAATGAAACTTAAAAGCTTTTGCACAGCAAAGGAAACCATAAACAAGACCAAAAGACAACCCTCAGAATGGGAGAAAATATTTGCAAATGAAGCAACTGACAAAGGATTCATCTCCAAAATTTACAAGCAGCTCATGTAGCTCAATATCAAAAAAACAAACAACCCAATCCAAACATGGGCAGAAGACCTAAACAGACATTTCTCCAAAGAAGACATACAGATTGCCAACAAACACATGAAAGAATGCTCAACATCATTAATCATTAGAGAAATGCAAATCAAAACTACAATGAGATATCATCTCACACCGGTCAGAATGGCCACCATCAAAAAATCTAGAAACAATAAATGCTGGAGAGGGTGTGGAGAAAAGGGAACACTCTTGCACTGTTGGTGGGAATGTAAATTGATACAGCCACTATAGAGAACAGTATGGAGGTTCCTTAAAAAACTAAAAATAGAACTACCATACGACCTAGCAATCCCAGTACTGGGCATATACCCTGAAAAAAACATAATTCAAAAAGAGTCATGTACCACAATGTTCATTGCAGCTCTATTTACAATAGCCAGGACTGGAAACAACCTACGTGTCCATTGACAGATGAATGGATAAAGAAGTGGCACATATATACAATGGAATATTACGCAGCCATAAAAAGAAGCAAAATTGAGTTACTTGTAGTGAGGTGGATGGACCTAGAGTCTGTCATACAGAGTGAAGTAAGTCAGAAAGAGAAAAACAAATACCGTATGCTAACACATATATATGGAGTCTAAAAAACAACAACAAAAAAATGGTCATGAAGAACCTAAGGGCAAGAAGGGAATAAAGACGCAGACCTAGTAGAGAATGGACTTGAGGATACAGGGAGGGGGAAGGGTAAGCTGGGACAAAGTGAGAGAGTAGCACTGACATATATACAGTACCAAATGTGAAATAGATAGCTAGTGGGAAGCAGCTGCATCACATGGGGAGATCAGCTCGGTGCTTTGTGACCACCTAGAGAGATGGAATAGGGAGGGTGGGAGGGAGGGAGACACAAGAGGGAAGAGTTATGGGGATATATGTATATGTATAACTGATTCACTTTGTTATAAAGCAGAAACTAACACACCATTGTAAAGCAATTATACTTCAATAAAGATGTTAAAAAAAAGACAACAGATGAATGGATAAAGAAGATGTGGTATGCATATACAATGGACTACTACTCAGCCATAAAAAAGAATGAACTTTTACCATTTGCAGCAACATGGGTGAACTTGGAGGGCATTACCCTAAGTGAAATAAGTCAGATAAAGACAAATATTATATAATATCACTTATATGTGGAATCTAAAACATACAGCAAACTAGTGAATATAACAAAAAAGAAGCAGACTCACAGATATAGAGAACAAACTAGTGGTTACCAGTGGGGGGGAAGGGCAACATAGGGGTGGGGAGTGGGAGGTACAAATTATTGGGTGTAACACAGGCTCAAGGATGTATTGTACAACACGGGGAATGTAGGCACTATTTTGTAATAACTATAAATGGAAAGTAAACTTTCAAAATTGTATAAAAAAATAATAATTCTTACAAAATAAAACATTTCCCAGTTTCTTGATGAGATTCAAGGAAAATATTTCAGTGAACAAAATTTAAAAATTCATAATAGAAACAATAAATAAATATTAAAGTCACATTTTATATGTGGTTCGTCTAGAGCTTCTCTTCTTTAACAAATATTTTTGAAGATGAAATTAACACCTGAAGTATTATCTTTTGGTCAGTACTGATTCAGAGGCAAAGGGCTATTTTCCTTAACTATCATGCTATCTAATTAAACTCTATACTTTGAAATTAAAAAATTCTGATTCCAATGTTAGTTGATAAATAGCAAAATATATAACATAAGTATCATATATAATTTGCTTCTTATCAGTCAGTCATTTGGCTATTTAGTAAATACTCTTTTGTGTCCAGGTTTGTTCTGAGTTCTGAGGAAATGTGCAAGTAGTATAAAAACACGATTTAAACTTCAATGGATTTCCTGTGTAATTGGGGGGAGGGATGCAAAGCACAATTCTTATTATATCATTTCAGAAACCTCCTATGATCCCTCTCTTACTATCCAATGACATCATTACACACTCCCACAGTATTTAGGGGCTTCCACCATGTGCCCGCTTCCCACAATTCTCTTTGATATACTCTAAAGTCCAGGCAAACCATGGCTACCCGTTACTTTGTGACAGTCCCTCACCGAGCTCCGAGTTCCGTGCCTGTGTTCAGACAGCGCCCGCCTGCCAATTAGAAACCCCCTTCTCTCAACACCTCCTGTCTTCTTCCTCAGTTCAACAAAATCATTGTCTTTTCCTTACTGCCTTCTAGGTAGAAGTAATTCTTCCCTTGTCTGAATTCTTTTAGCTCTATTTCTCACTGTATTTTTCTTATTCAACATAGTTTCATAGATACTTCTGTGTATTTCTTATTTGCCCCACTAAAATTACCCTAAAGCATTTCAAATAGCTTGTTTTCTACATATCTCCATACCCATTGTCTAACTCAGTGTCTGGTTTATAACATGTACTCAAACCCAGTAGTTGAATAGATGAATGAATGAATAAATGAGTACTTGAAATAATTAGGGAATAATTAAGAATAATAATTGTGTAGCAATGGATGCAGAGTACTAGGAGGGTAAAAGATATTGGAAGGAGGGAGTAAAATAGCTTGAATGTGGGCTGGGCTAGTCTAAGACTAAATGGAGGATTTAAACGTGATTTGGGCCTTTAAGGATGATCAGGTCAAACAATGGAACCAGAGCGGCTAAGAACAATCCGAACCAGAAGTCTGGCTGACTGATTAGAAGAGAAGAAAGAAATCAAAAGGCAGGTTGTGAGAGGAAAGTTTCAGGAATTACCTCATGTAAGGCTGAGCAGGAAATACACAAGCTACAAGATAAAACCTGATTAGCCGGAATCCCAGAAATTAAACTCTGTTTCAAGCACACAGGCTGTTTGCAGAGAAGAAATACATTCAAGACAAAAGAATGGGTTTTGAATTGAGAAGGGCTGGGTTTGCTTTCAGTTTCACTATCTATTGTTTTTGTTGGGCATTGGATTCTCCAACCCTCCACTTTCTCATCCATAAAATGGGAGTTATAATTCCCACCCAATTGGGTTGTGTGCGGGTTAAGTAAGATGGTATGTGGAAAGTGCTGGGCACGTATAAGGAGCTCGGTTAATGGCAAGTCTGGTTAATTTGCTCTGGGCTCCAATTTGAATATTTGTTAGGTATGATTGTCCCTAAGCCATCTGTGGCCAGAGGGTCTCTGAGACTTGAAGCCTGTTCCTAATTGTTCTACAAGAAGGCTTTCTGGAATCGATGTGGAGACCCTAAAAGAGGTAACGACGATTTTGATGACAGAAGAACTTATAGCGGCTAATATTTATTGACTAGCAACCATGCTAAGTGCCCATAAGATTTATTGCATTTAATCCCAACAAAAACGCAAATGGTAAATAAAGCAACTGAGACTGGTTTTGGGGTTTTTTCACAGGGATTCTCTTGGAAGAAAATGTGTCTGGATCTCAGGAATCCCAGTCAATGGGAATATAGCAGAAGCCAGAAGAGGGAGTCCAGGGGCAGTGAAAAGGCACGCAGATTCGGAAGCTTACCCTGACAGTGGAATCCAGGATACAGTAGTTACAAGGGGCGGTAATCTCAGATTCAATCCAAGCAGGCCTCTATACCAGGGACCCCAATCCTGCAAGCAGCCAGGGTACAGGGAAATCTAAGCAGCAGGCACTACTCAGAGCCAGACAGGTGGTGGCGCTGTGATTCTCAGCGGGACCCTTATGGCAGCAGGAAGCATGATACAGCCGTCTTGGGGAAGGAATTCTTACGAATTAGGGCAAGAATGGCCAAATTTTTTTCTTTTATATAATTTCTGAGCAAGCAGATGGTTGTCTAAAGCCTTGTGCTTGAGACCAAATTTAGGCTAAGCAATAAAGAGTATCATGATCAATTAGTGACGTCTGCCACGAGGCACGAGGGGAAGAAGTGGCAGCAGACCAGTTCTGACTCTTGGGTTTAAAGGAAGAATCAGGACAGACTTGAAGATAAAGGAGGAAGAGATATATAAAAAGAGACCTTGCATAATTTTTAGGGGATACAGGGAAGGAGAGACTTGGGGCCCATCAATCCTGCTCAGAACTGAATAGAGGGAGTATGCCTAGGGTAATTATATATATCTCCTTTCCCCAGTCTGTTGCCTTCTTAAGAATTGACTGTAGTGTTTTAACGCCCCAGCTGCCCATGTTTCCCCAAAGTAAAGGCTTGGAGTTAGGTGCCCCATGTTTCCAATTTGTTATTTATAAAGATCCATGAGCTTCTCAGAAAAAAAATTCAATATGCATTCTCAGGAGATAATGATATTGAAAAAAACAAATATATATATATATATATTTCTTCTATATATAAATACATATATAGAGAGAGAGACAGACAACAGGAGGTTAAACACATTAAGTATTTATTATTTTTTACAACAGAATTTGGTAGTGCTATTGTTTGAAATACATCAAAATAGTAATTGTATTTTGCTAAGAGACCTCTTCAAGAACTATATTTAAATTTCAATATAGTTGTATTTACCTATTTAAGTAAGAAAATACAAATGGCAGCAAAAAGAAGAAAACATCTCAAAAGTCTTTCAATATATATTACAGCAAATTATTCTTCTTTTTAAGTGAGGAACAGGGAGGTGGCTATTTGAACATTTTTTATCCTTGAAACCACATTCCTGTGGCATTACTCAAATTAAATCCTGCAGTTATTGGAAGTGGAAAGAGAAAATGACTATATTAAAACCAAACAGAAAATAAATCTGGATCTTTTTATTATATTTTTCTAGGTCTGTAACTTCCCAACCTGTTCTGTTTGTGAAAATAGACAAATATAACTCTCCACAAGAAGAAGCAGCTGTCAGTCTCACAAGTCCTCTTTCTTAAAGCAGCCTTTGTTTTGAGGGACCAAGAGTAAGGTGACTATATGTAGACATGCCTATTTGAAAACCCTTGTTCTATTGTGGTAACCTCCCAATTTATGTCTTACTCTAGGAGAAAAAAAGAAAGCCACATATGAAACAGGTTTTTAAAACATGTTTTTTCAGAAAAGAAAAAGTCATGTCAGGAAAAAAAAGCAGTATAGTTAGAATGATTGCATAGCTTTTCTAATTGTGTTGTTTGATTTAACAACTTTTGAACAATTTTTTTTTAACATCTTTATTGGAGTATAATTGCTTTACAGTGGTGTGCTAGTTTCCGCTTTATAACAAAGTGAATCAGTTATACATATACATATGTTCCCATATCTCTTCCCTCTTGCGTCTCCCTCCCTCCCACCCTCCCTATCCCACCCCTCTCGGTGGTCACAAAGCACCGAGCTGATCTCCCTGTGCTATGTGCTGCTTCCCACTAGCTATCTGTTTTACGTTTGGTAGTGTATATATGTCCATGACACTCTCTCACCCTGTCACATCTTACCCCTCCCCCTCCCCATATCCTCAAGTCCATTCTCTAGTAGGTCTGTGTCTTTATTCCCGTCTTGCCACTAGGTTCTTCATGACCTTTTTCTTTTTTCCTTAGATTCCATATATATGTGTTAGCATACTGTATTTGTTTTTCTCTTTCTGACTTACTTCACTCTGTATGACAAACTCCAACTCCATCCACCTCACTACAAATACCTCCATTACGTTTCTTTTTATGGCTGAGACATATTCCATTGTATATATGTGCCACATCTTTATCCATTCATCTCTCGATGGACACTTAGGTTGCTTCCATGTCCTGGCTATTGTAAATAGAGCTGCAATGAACATTGTGGTACATGACTCTTTTTGAATTATGGTTTTCTCAGGGTATATGCCCAGTAGTGGGATTGCTGGGTCGTATGGTAGTTCTATTTTTAGTTTTTTAAGGAACCTCCATACTGTTCTCTATAGTGGCTGTATCAATTTACATTACCACCAACAGTGCAAGAGGGTTCCCTTTTCTCCACACCCTCTCCAGCATTTATCGTTTGTAGATTTTTTGATGGTGGCCATTCTGACCGGTGTGAGATGATATCTTGTTGTAGTTTTGATTTGCATTTCTCTAATGATTAATGATGTTGACCATTCTTTCATGTGTTTGTTGGCAATCTGTATATCTTCTTTGGAGAAATGTCTGTTTAGGTCTTCTGCCCATGTTTGGATTGGGTTGTTTTTTTTTTGATATTGAGCTGCATGAGCTGCTTGTAAATTTTGGAGATGAATCCTTTGTCAGTTGCTTCATTTGCAAATATTTTCTCCCATTCTGAGGGTTGTCTTTTGGTCTTGTTTATGGTTTCCTTTGCTGTGCAAAAGCTTTTAAGTTTCATTAGGTTCCATTTGTTTATTTTTGTTTTTATTTACATTTCTCTAGGAGATGGGCCAAAAAAGATCTTGCTGTGATTTATGTCATCGAGTGTTCTGCCTATGTTTTCCTCTAAGAGTTTGATAGTGTCTGGCCTTACATTTAGGTCTTTAATCCATTTTGAATTTATTTTTGTGTATGGTGTTAGGGAGTGTTCTAATTTCATTCTTTTACATGTAGCTGTCCAGTTTTCCCAGCACCACTTATTGAGGAGGCTGTCTTTTCTCCACTGTATACTCTTGCCTCCTTTATCAAAGATAAGGTGACCATATGTGCGTGTGTTTTTCTCTGGGCTTTCTATCCTGTTCCATTGATCTATATTTCTGTTTTTGTGCCAGTACCATACTGTCTTGATTACGGTAGCTTTGTAGTATAGTCTGAAGCCAGGGAGCCTGATTCGTCCAGCTCTGTTTTTCTTTCTCAAGATTGCTTTGGCTATTTGGGGTCTTTTGTGTTTCCATACAAATTGTGAAATTTTTTGTTCTAGTTCTGTGAAAAATGCCAGTGGTAGTTTGATAGGGATTGCGTTGAATCTGTAGATTGCTTTAGGTAGTAGAGTCATTTTCACAATGTTGATTCTTCCAATCCAAAAACATGGTATATCTCTCCATCTATTTGTATCATCTTTAATTTCTTTCATCAGTGTCTTGTAGTTTTCTGCATACAGGTCGCTTGTCTCCTTAGGTAGGTTTATTCCTAGGTATTTTATTCTTTTTGTTGCAATGGTAAATGGGAGTGCTTCCTTAATTTCTCTTTTGGATTTTTCATCATTAGTGTATAGGATTGCAAGAGATTTCTGTGCATTAATTTTGTATCCTGCTACTTTACCAAATTCATTGATTAGCTCTAGTAGTTTTCTGGTAGCACCTTTAGGATTCTCTATATATAGTATCATGTCATCTGCAAACAGTGACAGCTTTACTTCTTCTTTTCTGATTTGGGTTCATTTTATTTCTTTTCCTTCTCTGATTGCTGTGGCTAAAAATTCCAAAAGTATGTTGAATAATAGTGGTGAGGGTGGGCAACCTTGTCTTGTCCCTTATCTTAGCGGAAATAATTTCAGTTTTTCACCATTGAGAACAATGTTGGCTGTGTGTTTGTCATATATGACCTTTATTAGGTTGAGGTAAGTTCCCTCTATGCCTACTTTCTAGAGGGTTTTTATCATAAATAGGTGTTGAATTTTGTTGAGAGCTGTTTCTGCATCTATTGAGATGATCATATGATTTTTATCCTTCAGTTTGTTAATATGGTTTATCACATTGATTGATTAAGCAGAGTCACAAATATTGATGCATTGTATGATAAAACCAAATGCAATTCATGAATTTCCCAATTAATCTATCCTTTCCTAGACATCACTTCTTTTGGCTATAAGTGTAAAGTAATCTTTGTATATACAAAGTAGAAATACAAAGTGGAAATGTGAGAGAGAAGTTCATGTTCTCATCTTTCTGAGACCCTTGGCTACCCCAGATATACATTTTCTCTTTAATCTTTTACAAATTAATCTTTCTCTCCACCTCATCAAAATGTATCAGTCAAGGTTAAAGGAAAACAACATGGGTCTATATTTAGATGAGAGATTTAAAGAGGTACTTGCAGTAAGCTAGTATAACTATTATTGATACAGTGGTTGTGTTGGATTACAGAGGGAGTCCTTGAAATGTCTTCCAAACATAAATCAGCTTCAAAACATATTTTTCCCCCAACTAGTATATCTTTACTCCCTTAAACACTGGAGCATTTCAAGTGCAATGTGAAACCTTATGAGTTGTTTTATATTAATTTATGCTTGTCAAAACATTATTTTCAAGTAATTAATTATAGGCAAATGTTCTCCTGAGCTTTCCCCCTTAAGGAAGTTAAAATGAAAAGGTCAAATTGTAGTCAGGCTATTTAATTCAGAGTTGTAACTTGATCAACTCTCATTTTAAAGTGTATGTTTCTCTAGTCATTTCTCCCACCTCTTCATTCTGTATCATCCTTTGCAATTGTATTTATCTGTCAATATTGCATATTTTTAACCAAAAACTTTAACAGACTGATGAAAATATAAACAGGTTTAGATATTTGAGAGTGTGCCTAAAATATTGTTCACATCATATTTATATGTAAACATGTATTATATATACATATGTGTGTGTGTATATACACACACACACCCACACACATATGTATATAGAAAGTTTTAGCCTTAGCAAGATACTTCATGCTGCCATAGTCTCCATTTCCTTTTACCTAGAAATGGAAGAGAGATGACTTTCCTATAACTGATAGTGTCCACATCATCCTTGCTTCCTTACCTTTTGGTTTTGGCCAATGAGAAACAGCATACCAGGAGATTAGCTGGTGAGAGGAGAGAGAGGTCAGTGTATTAATCTGCCCATTCCCTCCCTGTCCTGCTGTGGTTTGGACAGCAGTTGCCAAAACCTATCAGGCAACCTGTGTCAGACAGCCTCTCTTCCAGAGTGCAACCTCTTCCCAGGCTTGAAAACACTATTTCATCCTCTTGAGCCTTCAGTTCTATGAGTGGTAACAACTTCTCATTGTTGCAAAAACCTAACTGCCTCACCATCCCTTGCTGTATTTTACCCCTGCCCATACATCTGTAAACTATCCTTTCATTAGGTTCTCTTTAGTTGCATCTTTTTAAGGGTGCCATCTCTTTCCTCCTTGAACATAGATTGACGTGTTCCCATGTGATCCCAGGAAATAGACCTTCAGTGTAGGTTCTGGATTGGTTGGCATGAGCCCCTGACAATTTTCTTAATAAGAGGAAATGTGCCATAGGTAAGCTATAGCATACAAAGGCATTATGTTAATTCAAATTATCACCAACCATAGCATGGGGTAGAGTACAAGCAGAGAACAAGGCTTGGACACACTGTTATAGCTTCAATGACAATGACAAATCTATAGGGTTGATATAACTATTTCTGACTGCCTTGCGAAGTTTTTTAAAAAAGATAAACTTAAATTTTTTTTAAAAAAGATAAACTTAAATTTTAAAAAAATTAACTAATTAATTAATTTTCTTTGGTTCCTCTGGGTCCTAGTTGTGGCAGGTGGGCTCCTTAGTTGTGGCATGCGAACTCTTAGTTGAGGCATGCCTGTGGGATCTAGTTCCCTGACCAGGGATCGAACTTGGGCCCCCTCCATTGGGAGTGCGGAGTCTTAACCACTGTGCCACCAGGGAAGTCCCTAAACTTAAAGTCTTAAACATCCAAATCAAGGTTTAGGGGGAGAATCTAAAATTCTCTATAATGTCCTTAAATAAAATCTTTGTCTCATGTACCATAGGAAGGACATAGCTAAGGATCTTACCCAAGATCTGATTGTACAGATTGCCGAGTTTGCAAAACCAATTAAATAGTAATCATATCAAGTTACACTAAGGTAAAGGCCTTGGTTGGGGAAAAGTGGAATTCTGAAATAGTATGAGAGCATTTGGGCAGGAACAGACCATGTTGAGAATGCTAAAACCACCAAATCTCTCGGACTCTTCCTTGCCAACTAAAGCCGCCTTTCAAAAAACAATAATTGCTGGAGAGGGTGTGGAGAAAAGGGAACCCTACTACACTGTTGGTGGGAATGTAAATTGGTACAACCATTATGGAGAACAGTATGGAAGTTCCTTAAAAAACTAAAAGTAGAGCTACCGTATGATCCAGCAATCCCACTCCTGGGCATATATCTGGAGAAAACCATAATTTGAAAATATACATGCACCCCAATGTTTGCTGCAGCACTATTTACAATAGCCAGGACATGGAAGCAACATAAATGTCCATTGACAGAGGAATGGATAATGAAGATGTGTTACAGGAGATTGGTTCAAGATGGCGGAGTAGAAGGATGTGCGCTCAGTCCCTCTTGCGAGAGCACCAGAATCACAACTAACTGCTGAACAATCATCAGCAGGAAGACACTGGAACTCACCAGAAAGATACCCCACATCCAAAGACAAATGAGAAGCCACAATGAGACTGTAGGAGGGACACAATCACAATAAAATCAAATCCCATAACTGCTGGATGGGTGACTCACAAACTGGAGAACACTTATACCACAGAAGTCCACCCATTGGGGTGAAGGTTCTGAGCCCCACATCAGGCTTCCCAACCTGGGGGTCCAGGAATGGGAGGAGGAATTCCTAGAGAATCAGACTTTGAAGGCTAGTGGGATCTGATTGCAGGACTTTGACAGGACTGGGGGAAACAGAGACTCCACTCTTGGAGGGTACACACAAAGTAGTGTGCACATCAGGACCCAGGGGAAGGAGCAGTGACCCCATAGGGGACTGAACCAGACCTACCTGCTGGTGTTGGAGGGTCTCCTGTAGAGGCAGGGGATGGCTGTGGCTCACCGTGGGGACAAGGACACTGGCAGCAGAAGTTCTGGGAAGTACTCCTTGGTGTGAGCCCTCACAGAATCCACCATTAGCCCCACCAAAGAGCCCAGGTAGGCTGCAGTGTTGGGTTGCCTGAGGCCAAACAACCAACAGGGAGGGAACCCAGCCCCACCCATCAGCAGTCAAGCAGATTAAGTTTTACTGAGCTCTGCCCACCAGAGCAACAGTCAGCTCTACCCACCACCAGTCCCTCCCATCAGGGAACTTGCACAAGCCTCTTAGATAGTCTCATCCACCAGAGGGCAGACAGCAGAAGCAAGAAGAACTACAATTCTGCAGCCTGTGGAAGGAAAACCACATTCACAGAAAGACAGAGAAAATGAAAAGGCAGAGGACTTTGTACCAGATGAAGGAACAAGATAAAACCCCAGAGAAACAACTAAATGAAGTGGAGATAGGCAACCTAACAGAAAAAGAATTCAGAATAATGATAGTAAAGATGATCCAGGACCTCGGAAAAAGAATGGAGGCAAAGATCGAGAAGATGCAAAAAATGTTTAACAAAGACCTAGAAGAATTAAAGAACAAACACCTAGAAGAATTAAAGAACAAACTAACAGAGATGAACAATACAAAACTGAAATGAAAAATCCACTAGAAGGAATCAATAGCAGAATAACTGAGGCAGAAGAATGGTAAGTGACCTGGAAGACAGAATGGTGGAATTCACTGCTGTGGAACAGAATAAAGAAAAAAGAATGAAAAGAAATGAAGACGGCCTAAGAGGCCTCAGAGACAATATTAAATGCAGCAACATTCACATTATAGGGGTCCTATAATGAAGAGAAGAAGAGAGAGAGAAAGGACCAGAGAAAATATTTGAAGACAGTATAGTCGAAAACTTCCCTAACATGGGAAAGGAAATAACCACCCAAGTCCAGGAAGCGCAGAGAGCCCCAGGCAGGATAAACCCAAGGAGAAACATGCTGAGACACATAGTAATCAAACTGACAAAAATTAAAGACAAAGAAAAATTATTGAAAGCAACAAGGGAAAAATGACAAATAACATACAAGGCAACTCTCATAAGGTTAACAGCTGATTTCTCAGCAGAAACTCTACAAGCCAGAAGGGAGTAGCACGATATGTTTAAAGTGATGAAAGGAAACAACCTACAACCAAGATTACTCTACCCTGCAAGGATCTCATTCAGATTTGATGCAGAAATCAAAAGCTTCACAGACAAGCAAAAGCTAAGAGAATTCAGCACGACAAAACCAGCTTTACAACAAATGCTAAAGGAACTTCTCTAGGAAGGAAGCACAAGAGAAGGAAAAGACTTACAATAAGAAACCCAAAACAATTAAGAAAATGGTAATGGGAAAATACATATCAATAACTACCTTAAATGTAAATGGATTAAATGCTCCAAACAGAAGACATAGACTGGCTGAATGGATACAAAAACAAGATCCATATATATGCTGTCTACAAGAGACCCACTTCAGACCTAGAGACACATACAGACTGAAAGTGATGGGATGGAAAAAGATATTCCATGCAAATGGAAATCAAAAGAAAGCTGGAGTAGCAATACTCATATTAGATAAAATAGACTTTAAAATAAAGAATGTTACAAGAGACAAGGAAGGACACTACATAATGATCAAGGGATCCATCCAAGGAGAAAATATAGCAATTATAAATATATATGTACCCAACATAGGAGCACCTCAATACATAAGGCAAATGCTAACAGCCATAAAAGGGGAAATTGACAGTAACACAATCATAGTAGGGGACTTTAACACCCCAATTTCACCAAAGGACAGATGATCCAAAATGAAAATAAATAAGGAAACACAAGCTTTAAATGACACATTAAACAAGACGGACTTAACTGATATTTATAGGACATTCCATCCAAAAACAACAGAATACACTTTCTTCTCAAGTGCTCATGGAACATTCTTCAGGGTAGATCACATCTTGGGTCACAAACCAAGCCTTGGTAAATTTGAGAAAATTGAAATCATATCAAGCATCTTTTCCGACCACAACTCTATGAGATTAGAAATCAATTACAGGGGGAAAAAAAAAGGTAAAAAACACAAACACATGGAGGCTAAACAATACGTTACTAAATAACCAAGAGATCACTGAAGAAATCAAAGAGGAAATCAAAAAATACCTAGAGACAAATTACAATGAAAACATGATGATCCAAAACCTATGGCATGCAGCAAAAGCAGTTCTCAGAGGGAAGTTTATAGCAATACAATCCTACCTCAAGAAACAAGAAAAATCTCAAATAAACAATGTAACCTTACACCTAAAGGAACTAGAGGAAGAAGAACAAACAAAACCCAAAGTTAGCAGAAGGAAAGAAACCATAAAGATCAGAGCAGAAATAAATGAAATAGAAACAAAGAAAACAATAGCAAAGATCAATAAAACTAAAAACTGGTTCTTTGAGAAGATAAACAAAATTGATAAACCTTTAGACAGACTCATCAAGAAAAAGAGGGAAAGGACTCAAATCAATAAAATTAGAAATGAAAAAGGAGAAGTTACAACAGAAACCGCAGAAATACAAAGCATCCTAAGAGACTACCACAAGCAACTCTATGCCAATAAAATGGACAACCTGGAAGAAATGGACAAAATCTTAGAAAGGTATAACCTTCCAAGACTGAACCAGGAAGAAATAGAAAATATGAACAGAACAATCACAAGTAATGAAATTGAAACTGTGATTTAAAATCTTCCAACAAACAAAAGTCTAGGACCAGATGGCTTCACAGGTGAATTCTATCAAACCTTTAGAGAAGAGCTAACACCCATCCTTCTCAAACTCTTCCAAAAAATTGCAGAGGAAGGAACACTCCCAAACTCATTCTATGAGGCCACCAACACTCTGATACCAAAACCAGACAAAGATACTACAAAAAAAGAAAATTACAGAAAAATATCACTGATGAATATAGATGCAAAAATCCTCAACAAAATACTAGCAAACAGAATCCAACAACACATTTAAAGGATCATATACCATGATCAAGTAGGATTTATCCCAGAGATTCAAGGATTCTTCAATATATGCAAATCAATCAATGTAATACATCATATCAACAAATTGAAGAATAAAAACCATATGATCATCTCACTAGATGCAGAAAAAGCTTTTGACAAAATTCAACACCCATTTATGATAAAAACTCTCCAGAAAGTGGGCATACAGGGAGCCTACCTCAATGTAATAAAGGTCATATATGACAAACCCACAGCAAACATCATTCTCAATGCTGAAAAACTGAAAGCATTTCCTCTAAGATCAGGAACAAGACAAGGATGTCCACTCTCACCACTATTATTCAACATAGTTTTGGAAGTCCTAGCCGTGGCAATCAGAGAAGAAAAAGAAATAAAAGAATACAAATTGGAAAAGAAGACGTAAAACTGTCACTGTTTGCAGATGACATGAAACTATACATAGAGAATCCTAAAGATGCCACCAGAAAACTACTAGAGCTAATCAATGAATTTGGTAAAGTTGCAGGATACAAAATTAATGCACAGATAGCTCTTGCATTCCTTTACACTAACAATGAAAGATCAGTAAGAGAAATTAAGGAAACAGTCTCATTCGCTATTGCAACAAAAAGAATAAAATACCTAGGAATAAACCTACCTAAGGAGGTAAAAGGCCTTTATTAAGTAAACTATAAGACACTGATGAAAGGAATCAAAGACGACACAAACAGATGGAGAGATATACCATGTTCTGGGACCGGAAGAATCAATATTGTGAAAATGACTTTGCTACCCAAAACAATCTACAGATTCAATGCAATCCCTATCAAATTACCTGTGGCCTTTTTTACAGAACTAGAAAAAAAAATCTGAAAAATTCTATGGAGACACAAAAGACCCCGAATAGCCAAAGCAGTCTTGAGGAAACAAATGGAGCTGGAGGAATCAGACACCCTGACTTCAGACTATACTAGAAAGCTACAGTAATCAAGACAATATGGTACTGACACAAAAACAGAAATATAGATCAATGGAACAGGATAGAAAGCCCAGAGATAAACACACCTATGGTCCACTAATCTATGACAAAGGAGGCAAGAATATATAATGGAGAAAGGACAGTCTCTTCAGTAAGTGGTGCTGGGAAAACTGGACAGCTACATGTAAAAGAATGAAATTAGAACACTCCCTAACACCATACACAAAATTAAACTCAAAATGGATTAAAGACCTAAATGTAAGGCCAGACACTATAAAACTCTTAGAGGAAAGCACAGGAAAAACACTCTCTGACATAAATCACAGCAAGATTCTTTTTGATCCACCTCCTAGAGTAATGGAAATAAAAACAAAAATAAACAAATGGGACCTAATGAATGTAAAAGCTTCTGCAAAGCAAAGGAAACTACAAACAAGATGAAAAGACAACCCTCAGAATGGGAGAAAATATTTGCAAACAAATCAACAGACAAAGGATTAATCTCCAAAATATATAAACAGCTCATGCAGCTCAATATTAAAAAAACAAACAATCCAATGCAAAAATGTGCAGAAGACCTAAATAGACATTTCTCCAAAGAAGACATACAGATACCCAAGAAGCACATGAAAAGCTGCTCAATATGTCACTAATTATTAGAGAAATGCAAATCAAAAGTACAATGAGGTATCACCTCACACTAGTTAGAATGGGCATCAACAGAAAATCTACAAACAACAAATGTTGGAGAGGGTGTGGAGGAAAGGGACCCTCTTGCACTGTTGGTGGGAATGTAAATTCATTCAGCCACTCTGGAGAACAGTATGGAGGTTCCTTAAAAAACTAAAAATAGAAGTACCATATGACCCAGCAATCCCACTACTGGGCATATACCCAGAGAAAACGATAATTCAAAAAGACACACGCACCCCAATGTTCATTGCAGCACTATTTACAATAGCCAGGTCATGGAAGCAGCCTAAATGCCCATTGACAGACAAATGGATAAAGGAGATGTGGTACATGTATACAATGGAATATTACTCAGCCATAAAAAGGATGAAATAATGCCATTTGCAGCAACATGGATGGACCTAGAGATTGTCATACTGAGTGAATTAAATCATACACATACAAATATGATATTGCTTATATGTGGAATCTAAAAAAATGGTACAAGTGAACTTATTTACAAAACAGAAATAGAGTCACCGATGTAAAAAACAAACTTATGGTTGCCAAGGGGGAAAGGTGGGGGGAGGGATAAATTGGGAGATTGGGAATGACATATACACACTACTATATATAAAATAGATAACTAATAAGGACCTACTGTATAACACAGGGAACTCTACTCAATACTCTGTAATGACCTATATGGGAAAAGAATCTAAAAAAGAGTGAATATATGTATATGTATAACTGATCCACTTTGCTGTACAGCAGAAATGAACACAACATTGTAAATCAACTATACTCCAATAAAAATGTTTTAAAAAAGCAACCTTTCACTTTCTCTAAGAGAACAGAACTCCCCTGCATAAAATAATTTCAGAACTTTACCTATGGCATTTTCCTTCAAGATGAGGTACTGATTCTCCTCAGGATCCGCCCTATACCCCCTTGCTTCCAGATCCTAGTAGATCCCCGTGTAACGTGGGTAGAGAAGGTCGGCTCCAGGAGGAGATAGCATGGACACTGAAGAATTGTAGGGTCTGACTAATCTGTAGTGATGATTCTGGAGACCTTGCATGGAAGTGGATTCCAAGGGTGTTAAAACAAAGAGAATGAAATGGACATTGGATTGGACCAGATTCATCAATGGGGGTGCACATTTCTGTGAATTGGACTTAATGTGTTGCTTCAAGCACTTGGCAATGGTGCCAAGGATTTGCTGAATTGTTAAACAAAGCCTTGACTCAATGGTAACTTATAGCCAATACGGTTGAGAAATTCTGGCACACTGTAGAGAAAGGAGTACAAGGCTTAAGGATGTGAGAATACTGGAAAAACCTATTATGTTTAATCTGCTCACCTTCTCTCTAATGATATCCTCCAGAGGGACCGGTGGACCCTTCTTCCCCAAGACATTCATTTGGTGACAGCAGCCTTTGAAAGACAGTTTCTGGTTTGCCCCTAGAACTGGTAGAGATTGTATGCCTTAGCCTGGCACACCAAGCAATTACGTAACCAGTTCTTACTGTCACGAACTGATGTTATCTGTTCCACAAATCATAAACTTGGACTTGGATAACACCATTCTATTATTACCTGGAAATGGTGAATGAGACCAAGTGTAAGCAAGTCCATAAAGAACAAATAAATTACATAAGCAGATGGCTCAGAATCTCAGTAGGCTCTGGTAACAAAATTCTCTCCCTTGGAACCTTGCAACCTAAGAGTGACAAATGTGTTCCACTTTTGCTAGTACCCGGCTACCTCACCATCCTTTTTGGGATCCTTAGCCCTGCCCCAAACTCTGTAGGTAATCTCTTCAGTACATTCTTTTCAGTTAAACCTCTTTTGAGTAAACTAGCTATCTGCTACCTGCTGGGACCCTGACTGATTCACTGTACAAAATACACACCCATGCGTGAGCATACAAGTGCTTGTGTGCACATGTGCACACATACACACACACACAGTATTCTCATTATCCAAGATTATGTCAAAAGAATAAAAGGAGTCTGAATGGGTCAAGAGAAATAGTGTGCTGCTGTGAAAAGGAAATGATCTCTTGAGTTACATAACCTGAGATGTAATACCCAACGTCATTTGTCTTTGGTTAATGGGTAAGAGAAAAGTAAATTCCTTTCCCCTTTGAACCTCAATTTCTTAGTCTGTAATAAAGAAACTAATAGTAGCTCACTGATTCATTGTGATGATTAAATTAAAAATGTAATGACATGTAAAGCACCTAAAATCATGGGTTGTACAGTCAATGTTATTTCATTAGTTGTAGAAGTAACATAGAGGATCATTTATCCAGGAATCTAAACAATGGAAGCATCCAAACTATGGAATTTATGTCAAAGCATTTGCTTTAAGGAGCATTCATTTCTTTAAAAATCACAGCAGTCTAATAACTGAAGAACAAGTTGCTATGGTGCATCTCCATGGTAACGGTGAATTTCCGCCAGACAGCCAAGGGCCATCCAGCGATACAATCCACACTGTCCTCACAGCATGGTGGAAAGCACAGTGGGTGAGTTCAGCCACATCTTGGTGATCTGGCTGGTACAGCATGACTTGTGAGAGAGTTTGTAAACAACATGGCCATTCGTTACATGCTTTACCACATCATTTTATGATCATTTCTCTTGAAGGTGAAATATCAAAATTTTAGGAATAATTGATTGAGAAGAGTTTGGGTCCTTGACATTCCAGATGAACAAATTTTTACCTCATGTGCTTTGCAATTGCTGGCTGCTGATAAAATCTATCACCTGGAAGTCTGCAGGGGATTATTTTCCCCCTAAAAGAAACATGATGCCCAATGAGAAAATTGTGTTTCTATTTACTTTAGTTTAGCCCTGTCTTGTTACTATAAAAAGATTTGCAAGAACTTACAAAAATACACAAATGGGAAAAAACTAAACAGATGAGCAAATCTGAGTGAAGGGGAAATAAGGATAGGAAAATAAAACAAAGCTAACGGAAAGGTTAGTACATAAAAAATCGAAGTCATAAATTATTATGCACTTATTAAAGTTGAACCACAAGTATGTCTCTAAAATTTCTGGTAGCTGAAAAGGAGAAACACTGGTTACAGGATTCACAGAATGGATGAGTTTAAAATAAATCAGCTGCCCAAGAGACACTGCATTTCCTAGTAATAAAAACTTCGAGTAATTTCTCTATGCATCAACATAAGGGAGACCACAGGAGATTATGTCCTTCACAACATTATCTACAGTAAATATAATAAATGACTGTCATCTCAGATAACAATTTCATGTAACTTTCTTAAATGTATTCAATAAAAGTTATTCTATGAAGGTCAAACAGTCTAGTCAAAGTTCATAGGATATGTATGGTCTTATTTGGAAGGAGAATAAAAGTAAAACACTTCAAAAAAATTAATGAACTATTTACCCATTGTTAAGAATTAACAGAGAATTCAAATTGATATTCTTATGATCTAATCTAATAACTGGAATGGTAGAGATTTGGTGTTGCTGAACTAAAGACAGATCCACATGCTTTGATCATCAATTAAATGGTGGAAGATAGGTTTACCCACATCCAAGAAAGTTAAGAACCCAACTAAGACCCATGGTTGACCAACTGACCATCCTACCTTTATAAGAGGTAGACTGAGAATTTACAAGGAAGAACAAGGATTTGACATGAGAAATCTTGTAACTAAATAATTGCTATAAATGTTCTGTTGCTCTTTTCCATTTATTTCCAATTTATACTCTTTAAGAAGCCTTTTGATTAGAGGCTGAACTGGCACAACAGGTTTCCAAAGTATGCGGTGTTTCCTTTCTTCTTTCTTCACTCTGACATTAATCGGTCTCCTATTATAGGTCAAGCACTGTGTTGGATAGTGGGAATATGATGAGGATGACATTATTATTGCACTAAAAGCCTAGAAGCCTAGACATATGTAAACAGCCATTCCAATAGAGTTTACAATATTATAGGAGTAAATAGAAAGAACACTTAGCTTTCCTTGAAAAAGAAGTTCAGGAAATACTTCACAGAAGGAGAAATGACTAAGATGAATTTTGAAAAATGGGTGAGAGCTTGCTGAGTGAAGAGGAGGAGGACGTGTCCTTCAAGTACAGAAAATAGCCCATGGAAAAGCACAAAGTGAGAAAGAGTGCTTCAAGCGCAGAACATAGCTCATGGAAAGACACAAAATTGAGACATGCATGGCAAATTTGGGCAACAGAGGGTAATTTAGCAAAGAGGATGTACAAGGACAGGAAAGGAGAGAAGAGGGGCTGGGAGGCAGGGGCTTTGTAGACTATGCAAGTTGAGCCTTTCAAAGATATTTAAGTAAGAAAACACGACCTTCAGACTTGGACTTCAGAAGGATATCTCTGGCAGCAGCTGGAAGGACGGTGCACAAGAGAGAGTTTGACCACTGCATAGTTTGAACATCACTGCAATGGTGGTGTGACATATTAGATAATACTTAGAATATAAAACTGGTGTGACTATGTGATCAATAAGGTTTGATAGGGAGTGATAAAGAAAAAATATAATTGAGAATAATCTCCAGGTTCCCAGCTTGGGCAACTCTGTGAATGATGATATTATTCACAAAGATAAGAGGAAATAAGGAAGAGTAAGTCTCAGTTAATGAGTTCAGATTGGGTTTATTGCGGATGAAATACTGTGGAAGATGAAAGAAATACGTAGTGTCTTGTCAGACATTGGAGAGATAGCAAGGCTGAAGAGAGCTAATGGTGGTGGAAACAGGTGTGTGGATAGATGGTGGAGAGAGAGTATATAGAATCAAGGACAGCTTTGAGGCACACCTGTATTTCAGAGGAATAAGACCCCATAAAAGAAAGCAGTGAGGACTGGTCAGGCAGGAAGAGAACCAGTTACTAAAGAGGGGGAAATACCATAAAAGAAGGAGAGGTCTGTAGCTTTAAATGTATGAAAATTAAAAATAAAATGGGCCAATTGGCTTTGGATATTAGATTTTTGGCGACCATGTTTAATAGCCTGCATTCAAAATACATTAGGGGACTTCCCTAACGGTCCAGTGGTAAAGAATCCACCTTCCAATGCAGGGGACGCGGGTTCAATCCCTGGTTGGGGAATTAAGATCCCACTTGCCGCGGGGCAACTAAGCCCACGTGCGGTGAGCTACAGAGCCCACGTGCCCTGGAGCCCGCAGGCCACAACTAGAGAGAAGCCTGCGCGCTGCAACAAAAAGATCCCGCATGCTGCAACTAAGACCCGACACAGCCAAAAAAATTTAAAAATAAATATAAAAATAAATAAATAAATAAAAGTTTCCCCCAAATACAGTTAATGGTCTATATGGGAAAAGAATCTAAACAAGAGTGTATATATGTATATGTATAACAGATTCACTTTTCTGTACACCTGAAACTAACACAACATTGTAAATCAACTATACTGCAATAAAATTAAAATTTTAAAAAATAAATAAAATAAAAACAAAACCAAAAAAACCCAAAATACATTTAATGAATGCCGTACGTACTCTGAGACACTCTCATAGGAGCTGGGAGCATAGCACTGAAGGTAACAGACACATCATGAAACTTACACTCTCAGCAATAAACAATAAATGTGTTAACTGAGTACAAAAGTAAATGTGACACAACCTAGAAGATAATAGTGTTATGGAAAAAATAAGGCAGGGTAAGAAAGTAGAGTTGGGGACAGGAGGGCACAGAGAAGGATGGTCTGGGTAGGTCTCCTGGAGGAGACGATATTTAATCAGACGCTTGAAAGAAATGAGGGGGTGAGCCATGAGGATATCTGGGAAACAGCATTTCAGACAGAGGAGTAGCTCATGGAAAGGCTCCAAACGTGCCTGGCATGCTTGAGAAGCAACGAGGAGACCAGCATGGCTGGAATAGCATGAACGAGGAGAAAGCACTGGGAGATGACGTCAAAGAGTTTAGGTCTTCTAAGACCTTGTGGGCTATTGTAAGGACTTTGACTTTATGCAAAATGGTGGGCCACTGGAGGGTTTTGAAAAAGGTTTACTCTGAATGCTGTGAGGAGAATAGACTTGCAGCCAGGGGCATGGGAGCAAGGGTGGAAGGAAGGACGTTAGTTAGGAAGCTCTTACAATCGTCCAGGTAAGAGATACTGGTGATCAGACCATGTGGCAAAAGTGGTGAGGAGTAAGCAATTTGTAGATATTTTCTCAGGATAATGCCATCAGGATTTTCTGATGGATCAGAAATGGTTTGAGAGAAAGAGAGGAACCCACATTTTTGGCCAGAGCAACTGGAAAGACAGAGATGCCATCAACTGAGCTCGGGAGAATGTGGGTAGAACAAGTTTGGGAAGGGGCAGTAATCAGGAATTGAGTTCGGGACAGGTTAAGTTGATAAGCTGTTGTATATCTTGGTGGAGATGGGGAATGGGCAGTTGGGTATACTATTATAGATCCAGAGGAGAGATCTGGACCGTAGATATAAATGCTAAAGCTGTGGCCACGTCCATGGTATTTAAAGCCATAAAATAGGCTGAGCCCATCAAGGGAGGATGTGGAGGAGAATAGGACCAAGGACTGAGCCCTGGGACCTGCAAGGCTAGAGATGGGGGGGAAAGAGGAGGAGCCAGCAAAAGCACTTAAAGAAAGTGGTCAATGAGGCGGAGGAAAAACCAAACGAGTGTGGTATCCTTAAAATCAAGTGAAGAAAATGGAGCAAGAGGGAGCTGGTGACCAGCCCTGTCAAATGCTGCCATTAAGTTCAGCAGGTTGAGGAAGGAGAATTGATGCTTGGATTTAATAATGTCATCGGGGACTTTGACAAGAGCTTTCAGTGTGAGAGACAACACTCTGCTTAGGGTGAGTTTAAAAGAACATTTTGAATTAGTGAGGAGTTTTGTTGCAAAGAAGAGCAAAGGAACGATTAGTTGGCAGAGTACATGCGAGCAAGAGAGATAATCTTCTTGTCGTTAAAGATGGAAGATGTGCACAGATGCGACTGCAGTGGGTTGAAGAGTGAATGGAAGTTGAAAAAATGAAGACAAAGAAAATAATGATTGTTTCAGAAATCTTGGTTGTAAAGGGATGGGGTGAAAGAAGATACTAGCCAAAAGGTTACTCAGGGCAGAGGAAAAGTTAGCTTCCTGTCTACTTAAGATGTTTTAAAATTTTGAACATGTGTCTGTGCTCATAGAAAAGAACCGGAAGATAGGAACAGGGAAAAAATGTTGAACCGCGGTTCCTGGGAAGGTGGAAGGGCTAGGGCACAGGTAGACGGCTGAGCCTTAGACAAACTACGTGCAGGTCTTGAATCAGAGTGGTGGCGATAAGGATAAAGATGCGGGTAGTGAAAATGCTTGTAGATTCGGGGGTTGATTGATGGGGGAGATTTTGCTGGCTAATTTCTATTTTCCTTGCAGAGTAGAAGAAAAAGTAATCTCCAAGAGTAAGGAGAGGGAGGGCAGAGATGTAGGAGGGAAACAAGATGTAGAGGGCATACAATTTGGAATGTTTGTTATGTGCTCTCTACTGCCTGCTGAATACAGCTTGCTTTTTCCCTACCTAAGCACACAAATGTATACACATATGGACAAAAAAATAGGAATATGCAAATTTCCTTCTAAATACAATTTCTCAGACATCCCATTAGAATTGTAACCTCCTTTATTCTTAGTCATTATGTAGCATGTGCTAGGTGTAGGGCAGAATTCTAAGGTGGTCCCACTGAAACTTACCTTCTGATATCCATGGCCTTGTGTAATCCTCTTCCCTTGAGTGTGAACTGGATCAAATGGCCTGCTTTCAACGAAGAGCCTACAGCAACAGTGATGGGTAGATCACTTCTGAGATTAGGTTATGAGACTGTGACTTTTGCTCACTCCTTCTCACTTGCACTCTCTGATGGAAACCAGCAGCCAGGTTAGGAGCTGCCCTTTAAAGAGGCCTCTGCATGGCAAGGAACTGAGGGTGACCTCCAGCCAACAACCAGCAAGGAGCTGAGGCTTTCATGCAACAACCTGTGAGGGACTGAAAACTACCAATCCCCACACGAGTGAGCTTGAAGCAGATCCTTCCCTAGTTGAGACTTGAGATGATCACAACATACATTTACTGCAGTCCATGAGAGCCCCCTAAAGAGAGGACCCAGCTAAACCAAGCTGAGGTTCATGACCCACAGAAACTGTTAGACAGTAACTATTTTGTTGTAAGTCACTACATTTTGGAGGTGATCTGTCACTCAGCCATAGATAACTTATACACTCGGAGATTTTAAAATTTCTGCTTCTAAAGCAGGTCCCTTCAAATAATTAAAAATTACCTCTGTCCCCAAGTATTTACTGTGGCAACAAAAAAAATAAATACACTGTATAGGATGGGAAAGGACAGGGCAGAAAGTGGAAGAGAAGTTTAAAGGAAAAATGGGGGACTAGATTGAGGTGCAAGTCAGTAATCTCACCTCCAAGGGAGCCGACGTAGGATATAAGACAACCCAGAGGACCAAAAGAGTGAAGGAGAAAAAGAGAGTGTTTTGAACCAAAGGGACAGAGGCATATTGGGGACAAATCCTCCCCAACCTGCTAGGGACTTAATGCTTATTGAAGGAAGGGCTGAATGTGTAACCCTTGCCAGATATCAGCCAAGATTTCACAAGGCACACACTTGGATTTTACAGACTGTGAACTAGGAAATTATGATGTAGAGGCAAGTCAGTTGCTCAAGATAGCTCAGTGCCTTTTTAGTGGAATAGAGCATTGGGTTAAGTTCCTTAAAATTTAGTGCCTTTGCTCTGCTAACCCACAAGATCTTTTAGTGCAACAGTGACAATATCAGTTATTTCTTGAACTTTAGGAGAATATATAGAGCATGTAGTATATCTACACAGTCTATCTAGTTATGATCTGTTTCTATCTCTTATTGGTTGTCTAGTATCAGTAATATAGGTAATGTTTCTTAAATAAACTAAAGTAAAAACAGAGGTTCAGAGAAGTGACTAGTTCAACAGAGCAAAATTAGACTCATATCTAGAACTCAGTTTGGTCCTGCACGCTGTCTGTATTTATGCAAGGGAAAAGGTAGAATAATTGGACTGAAGCCTGACTTCATTATATTTTCAATATTTAAAGGGACCTTATTAGTATCTCCTCTGAGTGTTAAATATCTTTATGATTCAGGTATGGTTTGTGACATTGGGCATAGGGAAAATTGTCAGAAGTAGAACTAATCCTCCTGGAAAGAAAGTTGTCTCTTAGGTTCTTTTTAAGGTTATAAGATTCACTATGTGCTTCAGCCAGGAGAAAGAAGCCAGTTTAGAGCTGGTTCTAAGAAAATTAAGTTTCAAAATTTAAGGCAATTTACTGAGTTATTAATCTGAGAATATAAAATCTAAATTAAAATCTTTCCTGACCTATATTCTAATCTGCCCCAAAAATCCTACTGGACCTTCCAAGCCCGTTCAAAATGCCCTACATCATCAAGTCAATCTATCACACTCATCATCTAGCTCTAATGCTAGAGCTGCCCGCATTTCTGTCCAAGGTTAACCCATCCACCTGTGCTCTGAATTCCAGACTCTTCTGGCCTCTCAGGGACCACAGCAGCGAGCAACACTGCCACCTGCTGGGAGTTTGAGAAGTTACAGAATGGGACTACCCAAATATTCTTGAACTTCAGGATTTGAAGCTTTCCTAAAGAATCTTGTTCGTTAAGAAATGTAGATAAATCCCAATTGTATTTAATGATAATTCTTATCTTTTAGGTCATAATGCTATTACATTACGACTCTTAGACTTGAACTCTGGAAAGGCTGCAGTTTAGGAATTGCTCTTCTCAGGGTAATTTACATTTTTACTCTAGTTGGTGCCATTAAATTACCAATATTAAATCAAGCATTATAGCCTAGTTGAACGTGTATTTCAATAGAGGGAGGTTAAAAAGACACATATAATTCTCCATTCAGACTGGGTGGAAGAATCCGTGTAGTTAAATTAGAAGGCGTCTTGCCGTAGGGAAAACATTTTCATGGCTGTTCTTGGTAATGGATGAATTTAAAGTGGATAGTCAATCTAAGATTGCTAAGTAGCAAATGATATTTGCATAAAGTTGTTCATTGTTTCGTTTCAAACAGTAAAAAGAAAAAAGGAGAAAGATATGATAACTTGAAACTGTAAAACATAAAAAAATATGTTATGAGAAAATTAAAAATCACTGTAACTGCAACTATGGAAAAGATATGCATGCTTACAGAGTGGTGGCCAGGAGGTCAAGCTATACATCCATTGATGGAACTCAGCATGTTTAAATCGTGTTAGGGTGAACTTCTAGAGGATGGTAATCTTTTACATCATCTCTATGGTTCCCCTGCTCTATATCAGATTCTGAACCACATGAACCTAGTTTTGGCCAAGGTCCAAAGCATCCTGTCTCACTCTCTTGTGTAGGACCTTCTTTTGGCTTCTGACCTCAAGTGGACCATATTTCAAGATGCCATAATCCCTCCGACTTACCGCGTCCCCCTTACTCCTCTCCTTAGTATTTGAGAAGTCAAGAAGGTACGGTCCACTCCCAGAAAAAAAGATTAACATGACCCCTTCAAGCACACATACAATTTCTGAAGGACAGTGAAAACAGTTCTCTACTTTGCCTTTCAAGACATTTATTAACCCATATGGAATCCAATTCCCATGGGCATAAGGGGGTCCCTTCTCTCTGGTCTCCCTTCTCTGTCTTCCTCTTTCTCCTCTCCTTTTACCCCCTCATTATTTTAGTCCTTTTTCATCCCCTGGAGTCATTTGACTCCGTCAAATTTCCCCCTTAGTGAAGCTGGAACAGAGACAAGTAGGGAGAGTAATTCATATCCTTTAAATCCTGAATAAGGCAGGATAAAGGACAGTGTACTTTGAGGTCCATCCTCAGAGTGGAAATATCTAAAGGACAAAAAAACCCTTTCTCTTAGTAATATTGTCACCATTTTAAAGCATAGCAGAGTTTGTCCTTTCTCTACCTATGTAAGCTCCCTATTTATTGCCATAGCTTGTATTGACAGTGGGAGTGGGGGAATAGGTTGGGGGTAGGGAAGCACCCACTCCAGGAAGGAGACGAGACAGCTTTGAAGTTCTGTGTGGGGTGGAGTGTGGATGTGGTCCCAGCGACAACGTCCCAGACAGACTTTCTGCGCCCTCCCTTCTGCTACTTCCCTTCTTCCCCATGGGGGACTTCCAGACAATCTGCTAGACGTACAATTCATAATGACCTGTGTTATGTGAAAGGATGGTAATGGTCTCTTTCATATCAGTTACACAATAAGGTCTGTAACCAAACACTACATTTATATTCAGTTGCTTAAAATAATAGTCATGATCTGTGCCAAAAAAGGGAAAGCCAGGCTGTTTTGTGTGTCTGACCATGAGACCTACAGTCTGTAGATGTTTCTTCTGCTATAATCTCTTCCATCTGTGGTATTGTGGTGCAAGGACAGAGGGAAACCATTCACGAGCTCAAGTAAGATTTATTTTGATGACAATTCAGATGCTGATAGAAAGCCAACTAGAGTAAACCTCAGAGATCCTATATTCTGACTGGCCTTGGGGTGGGCAGTTTACCAAAAAACAAAAGGAGCCTTACATTTTTTCTGATGACTGATTATGTCTTAACTAGTCACTGTCTGGGAGCTGATGAGAGCTAAATGCTCCAGTCACTCAAATGTTGGGTCCATTTATGTGCTGGCAGAGGAAGCAGACAAGCCTGTGTAATTGACATAAGAATTCAACTCATCATATTAAATAGGGTTGGAATTTGGTTAGTGTTTTCCTTCCAAAATGAGACCTATGCCTGGAACCAAAGAATGGCCAAAATTTTGCAGAATTAACTACTATATTATATCAGGGTTCTCAATGCTGGCTACACTTTGGAATTGCTGAAGACTTTTTAAAAATACCAGTGCTTAAGCCTAATCCCAGACCAATTAAATAGGATTCTTAAAAAAAAAGAACTCCTCAGTTGATGTGCACCAGGGCTGAGAACCAGTGCTATTAGACAGTGTACAATGGAATAGAAGCAAGTTTACAGCCTTACCTCATTTTCATTATATTCATTAATAACAGCCAGATTTGCACATTGCACTTGAGTAATCAATGTCTCAACTTGAAATTCTGACCAATAATTTCAGTCCTAGATGTAGAAATTTACCAAATGGTACCTAGCAGTTTCATGAAACAATAAAATTTCTATTTATTCCCAAAGAATAGTTTATATACTGGGGCATTCTCTTCATTACCCATATTTGCAAAAGCTAAATATTCCATTCACTTTAACAGTAAATTCACAGTCTAAAAGTTAATTTAATCTAACTAATACTAAAACTTACTGAGGATGCATAACGATATTCTGAGAGCACAGTTGGAGAACATGTTTTCTTCAATTATTAAATAAAGGAAAGTGAGACTTCCCTGGTGGCGCAGTGGTTAAGCATCCGCCTGCCAATGCAGGGGACACCGGTTCGAGCCCTGGTCCAGGAAGATCTCACATGCCACGGAGCAACTAAGCCCGTGTGCCACAACTACTGAGCCTGCGCTCTAGACCCCGCGAGCCACAACTACTGAGCCCGCACGCACCACAACTACTGAAGCCCGTGCGCCTAGAGCCCATGCTCCGCAACAAGAGAAGTGACCCCAGTGAGAAGCCCGCACACCGCAACGAAGAGTAGCCCCCCCTCGCCGCAACTAGAGAAAGCCCGTGTGCAGCAAGGAAGACCCAATGCAGCCAAAAAATAAATAAATAAAGCTATTAAATCTGGTCAAAAGTATGGATCTTTTAAAAAATAAAATAAAATAAAGGAAAGCTAACTCAATGTTTCTGGTGAGAACTCTAAATTATATAGTCTCTGAATATATACATATATTAATGAGGATGTAGATTAAGCTGCTGCAATGTGGAAATCCCAAAATACAGTGGATTAAACAATATTGAAGCTTATTTCTCTCTCATGAAACAACCAAGAGGAGGGTACCTTTTGGTACAAGGAAACTATTTCTAAAGTTGCCAATTTCTAGCCCATGGGGAGAGAGGAGAGGAAAGGAAAGAGGCCAAGCACATCACTTCCGCTCACATGCTGTTGGCCAGAACTTAGCCACATGTGCGTGCCTAGCTGCACGGAAGTTTGGGAAACGGAGTCTCCATCTCGGCAGCCATGTGCCCGACTGAAAACCAAAGATTTTTATTACTAATACAAAGAAGAGGAAAAGGGATATTGGGGATAAATCTCAACTTCCGCAACATCTACATACAGTCCAGAATCTAAATATACTTGGACTGCAAAGGAACGATATGGTTGAAAATTTTACTTTGAGAAAATTTATTTTCATGATGTGTTCTATATCAACATTTAAGAAGTTTAAACTTTGTATTCATTTCATCAAAAAGAAATTTTATGATAGACTATGTTCCTCATACAAGCTTTAGCTATGCTATGCAAGTGATGTACAGCAAGTGATGTACAGCAAGTGATGCGTGTAATATGACTCATGCTCTACTCTCAACACTATTCCTCAGCACTGACTTGGGCTTTTCCAGAACACAGTAGTTCCGCAGAACAATGTTCAGACAGATCTTATATGATTGTCAGTGTTATTTCCTTTATTTAACTGAATAGATTCTGGCAGCTTAGGCATGGACTCCTTTGAGAATCTGATGAAAATCGTGGATCCTCTACTCAAGTATATCAACGATTTAGCAAATAATTTTAGGGGCGTTAGAAACACCTTGCCCCATGAAGCCCAGTTTCAGAGTGTCTTGATTTCCCCCCTGTCTTCCACAGAAGCCTGGGAAAGTATAGATAAAATCACTAATCCCTCTCTCTGGGACCCATGAATGGAATTCCTGGAGCTCTGGCCCAAGGCGGACACCTAGCACAGGACCTGAAGCGTACTGATGCTAAATGATGTTAGTTCCCTGGTGTTTCAAAGCTCCTTTGCTCCCTGTAAGAACTCCTTGGTGTGCTGACATAGGCGAAAGTAAACAAATAAAATTACTGTTAATTAAAAAAAAAAAAAAAGAATTCCTTGGTGGTCCATGCATTCCCCTTGGTATTAGTGTTACTTCTCCCATCTTCACCAACATGAATCACAACCAGAGCCTTGGTGGTTGACTTGGTCATTCCCATGACATTAATGCCGCTCCTCCTTTTGGCATGGACACGGACCTTCTCCCCATCAGTGGGATGTTTTTCAATCTTTTTGCTGACCCAGCATCTGAAGCACCTTCTTACATATATTACCTCTTTATACGTTTGGATGAGAGACAAAATTCACCTTGTGATGTTGAAACTGAAAACGCAAGATACTTTCTCTCTAGGGTCCCTTCTAACTATTGCATGGGCACTTAGTATAGGCTCTGACAGGTTTATGCATCTGCCACAAACTTTGAATTGAGAGCTAGTGATAGAACACAGCAGGGTCCGTGGAGAATGGTCTCTGGCAGCAGTGACAGCTGGGATCTGCAGTACCAGTGTTATTGTAATAGTACCAGTGTTACTGTAATAGTACCAGTGTTACTGTAATAGTACCAGTGCTATTGTAATAGTACCAGTGCTACTGTAATAGTACCAGTGTTACTGTAATAGTACCGGTGTTACTGTAATAGTACCGGTGTTATTGTAATAGTACCGGTGTTATTGTAATAGTACTGGTGTTACTGTAATATTACCAGTGTTACTGTAATAGTACCGGTGTTACTGTAATAGTACCGGTGTTATTGTAATAGTACCTGTGTTACTGTAATAGTACCGGTGTTACTGTCATAGTACCGGTGTTACTGTAATAGTACCGGTGTTATTGTAATAGTACCGGTGTTATTGTCATAGTACCGGTGTTACTGTAATAGTACCGGTGCTACTGTAATAGTACCGGTGTTATTGTAATAGTACCGGTGTTACTGTAATAGTACCAGTGTTACTGTAATAGTACCAGTGTTATTGTAATAGTACCGGTGTTATTGTAATAGTACCGGTGTTACCGTAATAGTACCTGTGTTATTGTAATAGTACCGGTGTTACTGTCATAGTACCGGTGTTACTGTAATAGTACCGGTGTTACTGTAATAGTACCGGTGTTACTGTCATAGTACCGGTGTTACTGTAATAGTACCAGTGTTACTGTAATAGTACCGGTGTTACTGTAATAGTACCGGTGTTATTGTAATAGTACCGGTGTTATTGTCATAGTACCGGTGTTACTGTAATAGTACCGGTGCTACTGTAATAGTACCGGTGTTACTGTAATAGTACCGGTGTTATTGTAATAGTACCGGTGTTACTGTAATAGTACCAGTGTTACTGTAATAGTACCAGTGTTATTGTAATAGTACCGGTGTTATTGTAATAGTACCGGTGTTACCGTAATAGTACCTGTGTTATTGTAATAGTACCGGTGTTACTGTCATAGTACCGGTGTTACTGTAATAGTACCGGTGTTACTGTAATAGTACCAGTGATACTGTCATAGTACCGGTGTTACTGTCATAGTACCGGTGTTATTGTAATAGTACCGGTGTTACTGTAATAGTACCGGTGTTACTGTCATAGTACCGGTGTTACTGTCATAGTACCGGTGTTACTGTCATAGTACTGGTGCTACTGTCATAGTACCGGTGCTACCGTCATAGTACCGGTGTTACTGTCATAGTACCGGTGTTACTGTCATAGTACCGGTGTTACTGTCATAGTACCGGTGCTACTGTAATAGTACCGGTGTTACTGTAATAGTACCGGTGTTACTGTCATAGTACCGGTGTTACTGTCATAGTACCGGTGTTACTGTAATAGTACCGGTGTTACCGGCAGCATCCAGAGTCATTACCAGTGGGAGCAGCAGTACAAGCCACAGCGTCTTGTGCTTTGTAGTAGAATTGGTGGCTTCCAGGCTGAATGAGTTCTCCTGCATATTAAGCCATGTTTCCTAAAGCCTTCAGTATAAGCTTCCTCTTTTGGACACCAATATTCCTAGCTTCTCTAGCAGCACTATGATATTTCCTTGTACAAAATCTTCAGTAGAAATCTTCACTGTGACATAGATCTACATGGGAAACTTTGTGGGAAATAAGAATGAATTTCTCCACTGAAAGGGGCAGGTCTAGGAAAATAAGCCGTTAGAAAATGACTGAGAGGCTCTTGGGTTCTTTCCATGCTGAGAGCAAGCAGAGAATATAGCATTTCCTTTACTTATATTTCAAACAGATAAGGCCATAATCGTATACTCATGAATCTTATTCCACGGCTTGAAGCTTTCAGTGGTTCATCATCAAACTGAAACGGAAGCAGGCTCTGTCATTTTTTGGATTTTAAACTAGAATAATTAACTTAGCTTTTCTGTGTTTCATTTGCTCTTCTTTATTTTTTATATATTTTTAAAGGGGTAGAGAGTTTGTAATATCCATGAAAGATGTTTGTGATATGTATGATATATAATACATGAAAACCTGGTGCCAGAAAGGCACTCCGTAAAAATGAAGTTTATTCTCCTTAATCTGGCATTCAGAGGCCTTCACTTTAGATCACGATCTGCCTTTCCAATCTCTTCTCTTATCACTTCCCTTCCCTCTTCCTCTCTTCCAAATGCTTTGGTGACACCAGATTTTAAAAATCATACCTTAATGTGCCATAAACAATTCCATATATCTACTCCTCTGTTCTCTCTGCTTGGAATGTGCTTCTCTCCTGTTTCCTTTTTCACTCTCCAAGGTCCACCTATGTTGTCCAGTACTTCCTCTACTTAGCTGTTAAGTTAGCCAGTGTTCCGAGGTTATATGACCTAAGTTCATGAGTCTGACTTCATTGGGCTTTTTGGTTGCAAGGAACAAAGATGTCAGAAAGGTGGGTGTATCGTAAGGACACAGGTGGCACTTAAGAGGAAAGAATGTCACAGGGATCTAAGAAAGCCTGAGAGGCAATAAGAGAGTCAGGATCCAAGCATGAGAGGAAGAAGATTACGATTTACCCCCCAGCATCAGGAGTTCAATAATCTTCAGTTTTGTGCTCCACCATTAATGGACTTAAGCTTTCTCCTTATTCCTGCTTCTCTGTATTTTCCCGTCTGTTTTTGTTCAGACCACTTTCTGACATCTCTCTCCCTAAATATCCAAATTTACAGAGAGGGAAAATCAGATTAGACCCCAAGCCACCATCGTTGTTGTTCAGGCAGAGCCTTTGTGCCACGCCTCCTCTGAGGCTGCTGGCCGACTTCCCTTGGCTTGGGTGCTCGTCCCACACCATCACCTGTGGTGAGGCGGGGCATCTGAGTGGCTAGAACCTGGTCACCTATGTCTCAAGCAACCAGGAGGTCTGTGCATGGGCAGTTCTCCTCAGAAGACACTGTGGGTTGGTAGGAATCTGTAGGTTAATAAAGCCAGGTAAGTAATCCAGAGAGTCAGAGAACCCAAATGTAGGTGTGCAGATGGGCTACTTCAGAACCTCCTGGGATCCTTTTCAAAATACAGAACTTGGGGTTTCACTCCAGATCCACTGAATTAAAATCTGAAGGGAGAGGATTAGAGAACTATATATATTTTATCTCCGCAAGAGACCATAGCTTTGACGTTATGAGGGAACAGAGCTATGTGAAGGATGGGAAGGGTCAGGCTGAAGGTTAGGAAATCTTCTTGATTCTCTGAATGAACTTGTAGGGGAATTTTGATGTGCTCTAGTGGCAGTGTGTGTGAAAACACATTTAAAAAGTGAAAGTGCTGAGGTGAGGTAGTTTCCTTCAAAGAAATACAGTGTAAGGAATGTGTATCCCTGTAGTTTCCAGAGTTTACACTTATGACTCAGAGAGACCAGCAAGAACTAATGTTAAACCCAAACACCATGAACTTTTGGCATGGCCTTATACAAAAGCTGAGAGCTTGCTTCCTTTTTTTTAACCTTATCTATAACAGGTATATTTAGTGAAATATCATAAGCAACATGTAAAGTAACTTTATCAAAATGCTGCCAGAAGTATAAATAAAATCAAATTTTCAGGAAATAAGTTAAGAAAATCTTTTGTTTTAATGGGAGAAAGCTAATAGACTATTTTGCAATGCTTTAAAGGAAGAGTCGTTTCATATAAATATAGCCTAAAAATTGACATCCCTATAAAAAATAAGCACATACTTCTTCTGGATATTATTATCTTTATTACAAAACAAATATTTTATGTTGAGGTAACATTTCAAAGGGTATTCGGCAAAAATCAATTGAATTCTATACACACAATTTTGCTACGTGCGACACAGGCAGAGGACTCTGAGAACAGGTTTTCTAACATTGCACATAGACTGATCTTAGAAAAAAGTAAGCTGAAAGTTGTCTATTTAAAGAGGAATTTTCTTTTTCCACGCTCCCCAACCCATTCCTGCACATCACCAGTGGTCAGGGAGGTGATTCTCACTGGAGTTCCACAAAAAACATTGAAAAGGATCAATTAATTGAAAAAAAAAGTTTTACTTATCCAAAACACCTCACTGTGCCATAATTTGAAAGTGCTTTCACAAACTAAATATTTATTCATACAGGATTTTCTATTGCTTATACCAAGAATAAATAGAATTGTCTTGTCTTAAATGGAGAAACCCTATGCAATGCTCCAACTCCAGTGTCTTTTCTGCTGTGAAGCCTTCTCTGATTCTCTAAGGCAAAGTTGGTCCCCGCTCTGTGCTCCCATATATTCTGTTCATACCTGTGTTATAGGACTCACCCCACTGGATAGTAGTAATTCTTGCTTCCGTCATATGTATCCCTCTTTAGCTTTATTTATCCCTCCAGAAGCTTGTCAGGAGCAAGAACCAAGTCTGAAGCTTCTTTATATCCCCAGCACCTAGCACAGTGCCTGGTACCTCACAGAATCTCAATAACTGTGTGTTAGGTTAATGAGTTAGGAACTATTTCAGCTGTGAAGCTATAATGCACATCTTTCCTTGCTTCGGGTCTCATTGAGGGTATTCTAGTGAAATTCCCCGTTATTGAAACCTCTATGATTTGGTGACATCCTAGAAAGAAGTATAATGTCCAGTATTTCCTTTCATAAAGGAATGGTCTCTGGTTATTCTTCTGACACAAACATCAATAAATTACAGTTATAATGATCTCCTTAGTCTCCAGCCCCCAAGACACCTGTGTGCGAGAGGCACCGAGGAGCGCCCGCGCTAATAGCCGTCTTGGCAGTCATTGTCATCTTGATCCCCGATGGGTTTGTTGTGATAAGCATCGACTGTTAATCTTCTGCTTTCCATCTCAGTGTTTTTGGACTGGATTTCTTCCTCGCTGCTTGATGTGCTCTCGGTTGAGCTGCTGTCCTGAGAATCGCTGCCCTGCTCTTCCTCAGACGGGCTGTCCTGGCTTTCCTGGCTCTGGCTCTCTGTTGAGGCGCTGGGAGACCAGGGGCCCTCCTGGCTGGAACTGTTCTCCTCTTCAGTGGACTCCGGGCTTTCCTCCGAGGACCTGGTGCTCTCACTGGATTCGCTGTCAGTTTGCTCCTCTCTGGATTTGCTCTCTGAACTGGAGGGTTTATCCAAGCTGTCCTCTTCACTGGAGTCACTAGCTTCCTGTTCTTTTGAGTGACTGGTAACGTTATTGGGGTTGTCACCTCTGGACTCACTCACTACCTCTTCCTGAGATTCACTACTGTTTTCTTGAGAAGGCAGGTCAACCTCTTGACTAGACTCACTGCTGGGGTCTTGGCCATGCTGACTGTCTTCCGGGGACCGATTCTCCTCGCTCTCCTGTTGAGAGTCACTCTTGCTGTGTTCCCTGGATTGGCTGAGACCAGCCTCTTTGGAGTCGGGGTGTTCTGTGGAGTCACTCTTGCTTTCTTCCATTGTGTTGCTACCATCAGGCTCACCTCTGCCATCTTCCTCGGAGATGCGAGATGATCTGAAGAATTTCCTACTGGGATACCTCACTGATGGGCTTTCACCAGAATCCTGAGTGCTTGCTTGCTCCTTTTTGTTCCCTCTCGAATCTTTTGACTTGAGGCTGGCACTGCTTATTCTGGAATTGCTTCTCTCACTCCTGAAGGTGTCCGGGCCATCGCCCTGCATTCCTTCGTCGTCAAACTCAGAGCCATCCCCGTGGCTACTAACCCCCTCACTGTCGCCTCCCACCCAGAGCTCTTCACTCTCGCTGTCTGGAGTGGAGTCGCCTCCCTCAGGCCTGCTGGGCCCCTCGTCCTCACTGCCGAAGTCCCTGCTCTCACTGGTGGTGTCTTGGGCGCTGTCTTCCCCCTGTGGGACACTCTCCTCCGCGGATCGTGTGGTGTCAGAGGACTCCTCATCACTTCCGAGTCGGGAGTTCCCTCCTCGCCTCTCTTCAGGTCCTGGGCCATTGTCATCATCAGCCAAGGTGTCATCTCCACTCTCGTCTTCATCGTCATCTTTATCATCTCCTTCTTTCCCTCCACTCCTAGAAAGGCCACCAGCTGGTCTATGAATGTATTGCTGATGATCAAGGCCCAGGCCCTCCTCTGATTCAGTGCTGTCGCTGGAGTCTTCATTTACCTGGAGTTTGGGGTTAACAGACATGGTTAGTACCCCAGGAGCTGCTCTCAAGGGTGCTATTTAATGCCCATCTAGGCTCTTTTTGCTTTCTTCTTCCTATGTCCCTCATCAAAGCCATGTTCAATGTTATGGCTCAATAATGTTTCAACCAGGGGTTAAAAAGGAAGGAAGAACAGTTGAAAGTCAAGTCATTCCATTTTACACAGGCACAGTTCACTTAATGCTGCAAAAATTTTCTCAAAAAGTTTTATAGCAATCACATTTATGGAACTCAATATTTAAGTGGGAGTCCTTAAAGGATACTTTCGGAGAATTTTTTGTAAATTAAAGAATTGGTTTATAATACTCACTCATCAAGTTGTTTGGTTTAAAGCAGAGTTTTTTAAAATAGTGGGTGATTTTTTTTTTTTTTTTTTTACACTTGATCTTAGCCAAAAGGCCGAGAAGCGATTATATTTTTTAATGTAAACATATAAATATAGTTTAGGTACAAAAACGTGGACTGGGAGGGTACTTACCAAATTCATGGTAATGCTCCTCTCTGGGGAGGGAGCGGATAGGACTTGGAAGGATAAAATGACTCAATTTTTTTTTCTAATCAACTCTGGGGGAAAAAATGTATTAGGGCAGGCGGATGAAACCTTTCGCTAAAATGAAAGTATAATATTGTAGTAAGGTATAAATCTCACCAAAACCATGCTTAGACCTCATTTGCACAGGCAGAGAGCTGCCTGTAGAAGGCTTAGCTGAAAGCCTGTAACTAGTGTGACCACCAAGGCGGCTTAGTTCTAAGTGTGAGCTCAGAGAGGTGATTCCCCAGAAGTAAGACAATTGGATGCTCTACTCAGATAAGGAGGGATAGTGAATCTTCATTCATTACGCTCTGGAAAAATCTGCTCTCTCTACCATATCCTATGACAGAACATTCTTGCCAACTTTTTTTTTTTTTTCCCCACATGTCCCTACTCATCAATGTCTGAGTTTCCAGTCAGGACTACAGGGTGATGACACCTTTTCCCGTCACTAGCGTTTACACTGATCCATTGGAACTGAGCATCTATTTAGTTTTCCTAACCTCGATAGGCACATACTGCACCCCTCCCAAGGTGCTATCATCTTCTGAGAGCCCAGAGAACACTGAGGCAATAAATCACAACGTCCCCAGAAAAGAGCATTTCCCCAATTCTAAGCTTATAAATCTGTAAAATGTTCCTCTGACAATCTTTAGTAAATAGTGGTAAAAAGCCTAAATTCATTTTCCAACTCTGATTGAGTATAGAATGCAACATGGGTCAAAGTTTCAGGGAGAAACCTGGTTCCTAGAATGTCTGGAGCCCCTCGGGGTTGAGATTGGTCAAAATGATAGGACAGCTAAGAAAGCAGTGACACTGTCTTAGGAAAATGAAAAGAATAAGGAGGAGGAGAAGGAGGAGGAGGAGGAGGGGGAGAGGGGGGAAGGGAGAGGGACGATGGGGAGGGGAAAGAGGATAAGAAGAGGAAGCTGTCAAGTTTTCTATTAAAGTGATACAAGCGAAGTCAGCTTTCCCCTCTCCCAGGGCCACAGATGAGACGATTTTAAAGATGTCATTACTAAAGCATGAAATCACTTTCACACTCTTACCATCATCTCAGGCCATTTGGAAGGTAGTAAATCCAAACCACAAGTGATTGATGTGTGTCCTATTTTTTTCTTTATTCAGGAATTACAAACATGAAGCAGCTGTCTCCTTAAAGGTTCCTCAGGGCTCTCCTATTCTCTCCTCCAACAGGATTCCGGGCACAGAGGTGGTCTCCAGACCCAGCAGGTATCTCACATTAACCAGAACTCTTTGCCTGATCTGAACTGCTCCAATTGTGAAACCAACATTTGAGATTTATGAGTGAGCTATTCCTTGTCTTACAGAGTCTATGACCGTGTGTGTGTGTGTGTGTGTGTGTGTGTTCTCTTTAACTAGAGGGACATTTAGGGCCACAGTGTCTATCATCTGGCCTCAGTGATAAATATGGAATGAAGAGCATGTCTACCTCTGAATTCTCCCACTCATTTTTCCCTTCCTATTTTATGGGACAATTTAGCCAGCATAACCAAAGGTTAGAAAATATTATATTTAGAATGGTCACTAGGTAATTTAATCTAACATCATTTCCTTTGATTCCTAAGTAGCCTGGAAAGTTAAGAAAGGTTTGTTTAATTACCTGTTCCTCTGAGCTAACTTTACTTTCTTCTGATGACTCACTTCTCTCCTAAAAAGAAAAAAAAAAATGTTTATTTTTCATGTTCGTAATTCTTGAATAAAGAAAAAAATAGGACACACATCAGTCGCTTGTGGTTTGGATTTACTACTTTCCAAATGGCCTGAGATGATGATATGAGTGTGAAAGTGATTTCATGAGATGTTTATGATAAAAAAATCAATGAGATAGTTACCAAAGGTGGTGTTGGTGTCTGAGCCAAATGACCCTGTAAAGAAGGAAGGAAGACAAGTTACTCTTTCACAGATGGATCATAGCATTGCAAACATTTAGGATAATATTAGGGTTTTTTTAGTATATTGATATATATTTTGTATTCACATGAATATTAATGCTATTTTATAATGCAATGGCTAAAAAATGAATGTCAGATGACCAGTGGCCTGAAAAGACCTTGTGATATAAAAAACCTGGAAGATTTTTGTATTTCCAATACTTAGACAAAAATACAATTTCTTTGAAGAAAAATATACAACCTAGAGGAAATGTAAGAGAGGAAAAAGAGCATTGGAACTCACAAACCCAGACTTAAGTCTCAGTTAGCTCCTTGGCTTAGGTTTTAGCCCTGAAAACTGTCTTGATGCTAGCACTGAAATTCATGTGTTCCAGGAAACATCTAGCCTCAGGTAAACTGCGATGGTTGGTCACTCTATGTGAATTTGCACAATTCACTTCACCTATCTGATGTCAGTTTCTTATTCGTAATTTAAGAATATTAGCAACCACTGTGCTTATTGCACATGGTTGCTGTGAGGATGAAATTGGCTAATGCCTATGGAAGCATCTTGAAAAGTATTCAGTATGATATAAGCTGAAGAAGTGATCCATTTTGAGAACATCTACTTTATAAAATTCAATAGCGGACAAAACTGAATTGAAAAAGCCATTGAACCTTTCTTGAGTCACGTAAGATCACCAAAATAACAAAGGCTAAATCTGAAACTTAGTCATAGTTCTGATTTATTTCACTTTCTTTAATCTGATGAGAACTCTAAGAATGCCTGTACCACCTCTGGTGCCCTCTCCCCATCTACTCTCCCCCTCCCCTTGAACATGACGAAATCCCAAATCCCATATGGCTCAAAGCCACTGAGCAATGGGTACGAAGACCCAAGGTGCAGAGTAGAGCAGAGGGTAGCTGCTGTCAGCATGTCTTCAACAAGCCTGTCAGCAATGCTGGGCCGGGATACCTCCTAGAGGAAGGGCCTGTCATCACTTAAAGTCTTTGCCCTGTGACACTGCGGCAGGCACCATGGCAGACTCTACCCCAGTCACTTAGCATCTGGAATTAGGAATGGAAGGGAGCAAGACATTGGTTTTTTTCTCATGCCAAGGCTAGACTTGAGAACACAGTGTGTTTGGGGTACTCAGGCTGAATGAAAGAAGGGATCCACAGCAGCTGCTTTTAAATAAACCAGCCTAAGGACATTCCTGATGAAAGTTTATGTAAGAAATCCTGCAATATCTATTCCAGCCTCAAGCAGGGGCAGGACCCCATCTCAGGCCTCTGACATTATCTGGCCATCACTAATAGCATTGTGCCCTAGCTGTGTCATACGTAAAAGCCAGCAGGAAACAAGGTAATGAAAAAACATTCTGATTTAGGTTGAGATTTTAAGCCTTACTCCTAGAGTCAGTCCTTTATATCCATGGGTTCCACATCCACGGATTGAGCCAAACTCACATCAAAAATATTTTTAAGAAAAGTAAGAAAGAAAGAAAGAAAGAAAGAAACCTCCAGAAGTTTCCAAAAGGCAAAACTTGTATTTGCTGCACTCCAGCAAATATTTACATGGCATTTACATTGTATTAGGTATTATAAGTAATCTAGAGATAATTTAAAGTACACACGAGGATGTATGCAGGTTACATGCAAATACTACATGATTTTATATAAGGGCCTTGAGCATCCATGGATATTGGTATCCAAGGGGGTCCTGGAACTAATGCCCTGCGGATACAGAGTGACAATTGTAGTTCCAGTCTTGAAAAGCTACTGACTTCCTAGACCTGACCCTTTCCCAAGAGGGATGTAACACCCTAGTAAAGAATATGAATTCCGGAGTCAGAGCGACCTGGGTTCAAAGTCTGGCTCTAACACTAATTAACCACATAACCTAGACAGACTAGGTTACTCTCTGTGTCTCAACACAGAAAATACAACACCTAATTCACTAGGGGTACTGTGAAGATTGAGAAAGTTAATACATGCAAAACACACAGAACCGTGTCTGGCAGTGGTTGTTGAGTTATTGAGAGTTAATAATGATTGGGTTATTCGGAGCCAACACTCAATAAACATTAGCTATCATTCCGAAGACTCTAGCATTCTCTCATTCTTCTTTCTCTTCTCACCTTCCGGGACTTGATCTCCTAACCTCCTGCCTACCAGACATCTGATAAAACAGATTTCTAGTCCTAACCCTTCAAGGACAATCTTTGTTCACTGTCATCCATCCCCTTGCACTACTATACAGACCAACCACAAAAATAAAGCTAAAGGAAAAAATGCTTCCTCACCAAATTATACTATTAAGTTGGAGTTGAAGCATTATATGGACTACATTTTCTTATAAGAACCAGAAATTATAGCCCTTACTCCCTATATCTTAGGTTATTAATGTGTTCATTAAGTCATTAGTAGTTTCAACATTTGCAATGAAGCCATAAAAGTATTTCAAAAAAACTTTTCTGCTCACCTTCCATTCTTCAGAACTCTTAGATTCAGTATTTTGATCCCTGGCAACCTAGAAAATTCAGCACAGGTGGTCGGCCCACAGAAATTTCCAAAGCAGCAGCTATTAACACTTCACCTACTTGGGAGCGGTATTAGTCAAATTTTAGCATGCATCAGAATCACCTGGAGGCCTTGTTAAGACACAGATTGCTGTGCCCTATCCCTGGAGAGTCTGGTTTAGTAGGTGTGATGGGGGACCTAAGAACTTACATTTCTAACAAGGTCTTAGTTGGTGCTGATGTTACTGGTCTGGGGAATGACGCTTTGAGAACCACTGCTCATGAGGAAGAAACAAGAGCAGCCTAACTATATGAACGGCAACTGAACAGAACAAGGAATTATTCGGATGATATTTTATAGAAAAGAGCTTCCTAAGAAGCTACATTTTCATCTGACTGCAACATACACAGCCACTTTGGCTTATAGCCATGCAATTTGTGCAGTTTTAGGTATAAACAGTTTTTTTTTCATGCATTCCTACCCTGATACTTACTGGGAGAGCACAGGACAATCCCCACAAGAACATAAGCAGGATGCTGGTCTTCATTGCTGGGTATGTCACCTCTACCTGTGATGAAAGACAGAAGATGCTTTTCTCCACCCTCAAGAAATATAGAAGCTTCAACTTTTTAACACCTTCTTTCTATTAAAAAAAATAAACTCATCCAAATGTCCATCAACTGAAGAATGGATAAACATAATGCACTATATCCATACAGTGGAGTATTATTCAGCCATAAAAAGGAATGGAGTACTGATACACGCTACAAAGTAGAGGAATCTTGCAAACATTATACTGAATGAAAGAAGCCAGACACAAAAGACCACATATTGCATGATTCCATTCATATGAAAAACCCACAATAGGCAAATCTATAGAGACAGAAAGTAAGTGTTTGCCCGGGGCTGGAGGATATGAGCTGATGGGGTGACAACTAAGGGGTGAATTTTGAACATAATGAAAATGTTCTAAAGCTGACTTTGGTGAAGGTGGAATAACTCTTGTGAATATATGAAAAACCATTGAACGGTATACTTCAAATGGGTGAGGTATATGATGTGTGAATTATATCTCAATAAAGCTGTTTTTAAAAAACCTCTATCCTAAGAGCTAAATTGAAAACTTTTCAATGAGGAGCTCTGTAAACACTTCTTCACTAACACATAAACTATGACAAATGGAGGAAAAGTTAAGAAAAAGCAATAGAGAAATTTCTGACCATTCACTTTTTTTCTTTTTAACATCTTCATTGGAGTATAATTGCTTTACAATGGTGTGCTAGTTTCTGCTTTATAACAAAGTGAGTCAGCTATACATATACATATATCCCCATATCCCCTCCCTCTTGTGTCTCCCTCCCACCCTCCCTATCCCACCCCGCTAGGTGGTCACAAAGCACCGAGCTGATCTCCCTGTGCTATGCGGCTGCTTCCCACTAGCTATCTAATGTGGCAGAACAGACTGGCAAATATCTTCTGACCAAAAAACTACATTTATTGATACCATTGATACCATTGATAGGTGGTGGGCATTTGTCTTCACACACACATGGCTCCTCATTCACGTTTATAATCACATAATAACGTCTAGACAAAATAGCTTGGTTTTGCATTTTTTTCTTCATCTTCAAGAGATGCATTATGGCAGGCTTCATATTACAGCTCCAGAAAGCATTTAATATCCTCTGTGCTACTTTTAGTCATACATTATACATGATTATGCTAAATTTTTAAAGTGTCATTCACAATACTGAAGGATTCAGGGAAGATTAGAGGTTTGGGATACACTTGTGAATCACACTAAGAGAAACCTGCCAAATCAAACTGTATTTTCCTGGAGGGTGGCTTCATTTCACACTTCAAGAACTGGTGGTTTGGAAAACAATTTGTTCTATATCTAAAAATAGACATCCTAGATGCTAATGTAAAAAGTTATTGAAATGATTTAAAAGGAAAATAATTTGCCCTGCACTCGTAAGCCCTGGGGCTGCCCTAACAGACTTGTCAGATGGACATCCGTATACTCTGTGGAAAATCCTGCTGGCTGATTTCAGACTTCACTTTTGCTGATTTGTGTCTTTTTTTTTTTTTTTTTAACTTTTGGATTTATTTATTTATTTATTTATTTATTTATTTATTTATGGCTGTGTTGGGTCTTCGTTTCTGTGCGTGGGCTTTCTCTAGTTGCGGCGAGTGGGGGCCACTCTTCATCGCGGTGCGCGGGCCTCTCACTATCGTGGCCTCTCTTGTTGTGGAGCACAGGCTCCAGACGCGCAGGCTCAGTAATTGTGGCTCACGGGCCCAGTTGCTCCGCAGCATGTGCGATGTTCCCAGACCAGAGCTCGAACCCGTGTCCCCTGCATTGGCAAGCGGACTCTCAACCACTGCGCCACCAGTGAAGCCCCTGATTTGTGTCTTTAAATGTTAAATATATACTATGCCAGTGACAAAAGATCTAAGCCAGAGATCCCCAACCTTGGTTGTATATCAGTATCACCTGGGGAGATTTAAAGCAATACCAGTGCACAAACCCACCACGGGGTAATAAATCAGTTCACTGGGGGAGGGAACAAGCATGGGTTTGTTTTCAAGGTGCTCCAAATGATTTTAACCTCTGATCTAAGAAATAATAGTACCTTGCTCCATAATGTCTGAATACACTGAATAATGTCTGGAACATTGGGCTCAAGAAGTCACCTAATCTTATTTTTTTTATTTATTCAAGAAAACAATAGAAATCCTAAGATAAGGAGACTGAGAAGGTTCCTCATTTCTACCTTCATAAAGCTCAAATGGTCCAATAGAGCCTCTCCTCCTGTATCTTGAGTGTTATTCCTCGTCAACATAGCTATTCTTTGTGTTATTTTCTTTATTCTAATCCAGCATACTTTGTATCAGTCCTTGTGTGTTGATATTATTTTTATTTCTTTTTCAAATCTTTCCCCTAATATCAACAGAGAAGACATATGAAAATGTTCAGCTGCCCCTAAAACAAGCCTAATTCGACAGATATTACTTCTGAAGGAAACCAGAATATCTCATCCCCAAATATGCCTCTTTGACATAAAAATTATCTTGAGCTGAAGGTACTTGAGAAACTGCAGATGCAAGAAGGGTGCTCTGATCTTCCTTCTTTTTCCTGGAAGCAGGAGATAAATCTCCCACGTGAAATGTGCCCTCCCTCTCCCAGGAGGAGGGAAGACCTTCTCATCACCAGAGACGGAGTCAAGGCTGAGGGAAATCCCTGCAAACAAATCAGTTAAACTAACCCGAGCTTCCAGGTTACTTCTCCACGATCTGCTGCCCCTGTGTCTTGTCAATCCTTCACAAATGTATTGTTTCTTTGCCTAAAAGGTGTAAAATCTTCCACTCCGGTCACTTCTTCACGTCCTCATTCTCTTGTGAAGGTGCCCATGTACATGTAAAAATTTTAATACAACTTGTATGCTTTTCTCCAGTTCATCTGTCTTCTGCCAGTTTAATTCTTAGGCTTAGCCAGAGACCCCAAGAGGACAGAGGAAAATTTTTCCTCCCCTACACTTCCCTTTAGTTCCCATAATCAAAACATTTTCTTTTAAGAAGTTCTCAGGTTCATTTCTTAAGGAAAGGAAAGTTTCTCCCAAATATGACACTCTCAGAATAACTGTGTACCAATGGTATTGGCTTCATAGGTCAAATAATCATGAGGTGTCTCACATTTTCATTTTCAAAGTGAAATTTGAATAGAGTGATAATCTCATGGTGCTCTAAAACCCAGCAAGTGTTCCAAGAATTCAACGAATATTGAGTTCTCCTCTTGTATTTTCTTTTGCTTCTCTCCTATCTAAATAACAAAAAAATACTCTACACCAATGAATGTTGTGTGTTTTATGAAGGAAGTGTGTGCTTCCAGTGTTCAGTTTCTCAGGGGTGTAATATTATGAAACATAAGGAAGATGCAGTGACTCGTTCGTGCTTCTAGAAATAACATTTAGCACCCTGACTCAAAGTCATAATTTTCCAAGTAGAAGTCTGGCAAACTAAAATAAAATACAGCCTGAGGTCCCGAGAGAGCCGATGTTGCCAACCATAGAATATAGTCTGCCATCAAGCATTACAGAAAGTCAGAGCTCAAACACTATACGTATTAGGTTTTCAATTAGTATTTTTGATAAGAATAATTATACTTGTGTGAAGTGTATTCCAAATGAGAGCTCCAAACTTTCATAAGCTTTTTACCTACCACCCCAAAAAGAGTAGAAGCAGATATGCAGTAGCCCTATTCTGAGTAATAAATGAGCAAAATAGCTACAAGCCTAAAAGATGAGTCCAGAACCCTAAGTTCTTCTTCAGTGATTGGTAAATGTCATTTATACATTGCACGTGCTGTCATTCTACAATGAGAACATGTAACAGAAGGAAATCAACAACCTCAATTTGAGTTCCACCTGTATGGAAGGCAATGTGTGTATCAGAGCTTTTCAACCTTTATGAGTTGTTCTCCCAGAATTGAAAAGATCCAAAGTGTTTAGGATCTGGAGAAGTGGATTGCAGTCCCTTCTCTCTCTGGCCACCCTCAAGTGTAGCCAGAACTTCTTTGTGCTCTCAAGTAAGAGACCTTGTTCCAGAACTTCCTCAGAGTCAATATTCACTTTTAAAGTATATATTTTCTTTTATGTAAACTAAAATGAAAGAGGTAGGCTAAAGGAAGGAAATGAAAAACTTGAAAAATCATAAGCTCAATTTATCATGCTTAGTTTGCTTATTTTTGACTTCATGTTGTTATCCTTAATAATACTAATGAATAATATATCCATTTATTAGCAGTCAATAAATAGCTGTTGAGAACATCTTATGTGCCAGGCACTGCTCTAGCTGCTTGAGTATACAACAATGTGTAATAATGATAATATGCTTGTCTTACAAAAGCAAAATTACCCAGAACCCAAGTAACCAGAACCTCCATTAGCTAGAATTTGTTTCTTTATTACTCTTCGAAAATAAAGTGGAATTTGGCCAGGACATGAATTCTATCACAAATTCAGAAAACCAAATAAATAAATCAATAAAAATTTCCAAACATTCCAATTGTAATTGTCTTGAGGTCAGTTATAATCAATCTCAATCAATCGCTTTCAACCACAGTAAAATAACTCCTAGGTGTCCCCAAATTAAATATAGATGTAGGAGGACACACAGCATCTGAGACACATTGGTCCACATCACCATTGGGGATCTCTAGTGGACTAACACCGTTAGAAAATTGTTTGTTTGTTTAAACATTTTAACCAACCAGATCGAAGTAGCATAGTCTACTTGGCTCTCAGTTAAACAGAAAGTATGGGTCACCAGAAGTTATAGCTCTTGAAGAAGAGGAGTGCCTGAAGTGTTGCTATTACACGTGGGATCTTCTAGATGTCATGCAGAAAGCATTGCCTGACCACAGCTCCCACTCTGTTGTGGAAGACAGACACTTCTGATATAGATGAAGAAATGGAATAAATGCAGCAAATAAAAATACACATGGGCAGGAGTATATATACTCCTAAGTCTTCTACACTAGGAAAGGTTTTTTAAAAGACAGTTATATTCAACATTTACTGACCTCTGACTGTATGCAAGGCATCATGCTAACATGAATACCCAGCCAGACAATAGAAAAGCAGTATAATTATCACAGCCATGGTTTGTTTCAGAAGTCTTAACATCTCCTTTCAGCTACTCAGTTCTCAGGAATATTATTGGATGAAAAGCATTATCTGATTTTCAACTTAAGAGACCATATTTACAAAGTTCTGCCAGTCTAGTTTAGATTCTTTTATAACATCTTGTAGGCCATGAGCATACCTATATCCATAAAATCTAAATGTAAAAGCTGTATTTGTTTTGATAATTAAAGCAAAACTTCAGAATGACCTTCCATCTGCCACCTAATTAGTAAAATTTCCCTTTCAGAATACCATGCAGAGATCTAATTAAAGTATTACTGAGAAGAGCACCTGTCTCTATTGACTTAACCTGTCATTTTAATATCATTATTTACTGTGGCATAAACAACTGGAACAAAATGGAATCGTTTTTACCCAAGGCACAGCTCTCCCCATCTTTCTCTGCATGACATAATGCCGCTCAACATGTACACATGCTTAATATTTTCCAAACAACACAGTAGAAGTCATTTAAAAAAATTAAACAATGAGAATGTCTTACCTTCTTCAGTTTCACAAAGGCTTTGCCCCAAATGTCTCAACAATCAGGCTGATGTTCTCACAGAGGAAATCTGTGACAATGAAGCCACTCTTGTGTTGAGGTTCTGAACACTTCTTTGATGGTGCAGGAATTTAAACTCTGCTTCGGCTCTTCCCAGCCAATCAGCTGCGGCCTGGGGGTGACTGACATCACAAGGTGTGACCGGGACTCCAGTACACCCACACTTCCTCCAGCTTACAGAAGCAGATTTTCCCTAAAAAGCTCTTGTGGTTCCCAAATGACTAGACTAGTTTCAATTAAATTGAAGATCTTCCTAAAGCTTTATTTTGATTTCTAAATATATGTCATTCACATCCATGCAGGCTTATGAGCATTATAAACAATGACAATATCTTCCACCCACTGGCAGATCCCAGCAGACACAAGGATGGGAAAAGGAGAGTCAAGGAGTAGGTAGAAAGTTTCCTGTTAATGTACATTTCCAGGTTGCACACGAAGAACCTACTAAAATACTAGATTTGCCTAAGTTGTTGGTGTTGAGAAGATGGGCTTTCATTCTTGCCCTTTTCATCTTTTAACAACTTCCATTACTCATCTCCTTTTCCTCTCATCTCCCTACCCTCCTATACACACAAAGGTCCAAAATTCTTACTAATCTAACAAAGTAGCCCCTTACAGAATTCTGTGGTGATTGGAAATGTTAAAGCACCTCCCTAAGTAACTTTCATTTTTAATTGAAAATAATTTAAATCCAGCACTTCATTACTCCCCTCAACTGCCTGCCACATTTTGGTTTTAACGCTGGTGACTCTGAAATCAGTATTGGATTAAAAGAAAGACTAGTTGGGCAGCATCCGGAGAAACCAATTTCCAAGGGACTTTCTGCCATTCCCGAAAAAGTAATGAAATGAATAAAATGGTATTGACCAGGACTCTTCAGGGAGTGTGCTGAAAGTTGTGTAGGGAGCTGGAAGTGAGGTGGGCAGCTCCCAAGGAGCATGCTCAAGTAACAGTAGAAAGACCACTGGACAAATATTTAAAGAATATAAGCCACCTGAATTTAACTTCCTCAAGAGTGGGGATGTTTGCTTTAATTACTGGTGTATATTGTCCGAATATCTAGGTGCCTGGGTCATAATAAACACTCAATAAACAGTTTTATGAATGAATGAGTGGCTTTTAACTGGCCAGACTATTAGCTTGCCTGCAGTGCCCACATGATTCACTCTGACTTTTTTTGAAAGAGTTATGATTGTTGGAAATTTTAATTGATGCTCCTACCAACCTGGTTCTGGAGAATTGGGTTGCCCAGCGTTATCCAGGAAACTAACATCTAACTCACGGGTTTTTAACTTTCTCACTGTGAGCTGCGATGAGGCTGGGGCAGAAAATGTGGAGAGGAGAGTCTATTTTCATACAGGGCTGATTAAAAGACCAAAGTTCATAGGCGGAAGCTATAAATTCCCTATGTTCTGTTCTGGTTCTGAATTACACTTCCTGGTGGTTTCATAGGTCTTGACTGAGGTCTATCCTAGAAGAAACTTATAATCTAATGTCAGAGCGGATTCTGGGAAGGTTTTGGCAAAGGGTGTTACAGGACGTTGTTTTAGGATCTCTCCAAATTCCCACATAAAAACAGACAGAACAACTAGATAACAAGACTGAAAACCATGGACAACATGTACAACAAAACTAAATGTTTTAGTCCTATTGCTGCCTTAAAAACCATTTCACTACTTTATGTATTAAAACAACAACTATTTTGTTATCTCTCATAGCTAGGGCTGCAGTCATCTGGGGACTCAACTGAAACAGAATATTCAATATCGCTCTCATATGGTTGTTTCTGGGGAGCTGGAATGGTTATTCTGAGCACTTTAGTTCTCCCTCCCATGGCCTCTCCTTGTGGCTTGGCCTTTTCACATGGTGGCTGGAGTCCAAGAGCTGCCCGAATGTCACTGTCTCCATATTCTAATGGTCAAATCAATCACAGGGCCATCCCAGATTCAGAAGGAGAAATCGTCTCTATCTTTTGATGTGAAGAGCAGAATGAATGTACAGGGAGCAGAGGAAATGTTGAGGCCATTTTAGAGATTGGTTACCACACTACATGACAGGTTGTAGCCACAAACTCCAAACAAAGTGGCTGAGGACAAGCCACCAACTGCCACAATTCCTACATCGTCTGTGCAGGACTAAGCAGAGGGAAGCAAAAGGACATCTGATGGACATGCGAACAGGAAACACCAACATAGTCAATAATTGTTGCTGGTAGGTGCGAAGGGAACATAATAAAATCTGAAAGATCTGGAGCAGTCTAGCCCCTAAAAATTCTCAAAACAGACACCACAGCTGCCTTCCAGGACAGACCCACATAGAGGAGAAACTGCTGGGAGTGGAATAAAAATTTCACAGAATAGGTAAAGTAAAGGAGGCACGAATAAGTGTGGGAGAAGGAAATGGAAACAGCAAGTCTTAGAAAGAAAGCTGCTACATTTTTTTTTAAAATTAATTAATTAATTTATTTTTGGCTGTGTTGGGTCTTTGTTTCTGTGCGAGGGCTTTCTCCAGTTGTGGCAAGCGGGGGCCACTCTTCATCGCGGTGCGCGGGCCTCTCACTATCGCGGCCTCTCTTGTTGCAGAGCACAGGCTCCAGACGCGCAGGCTCAGCAATTGTGGCTCACGGGCCTTGTTGCTCCGCGGCATGTGGGATCTTCCCAGACCAGGGCTCGAACCCGTGTCCCCTGCATTAGCAGGCAGATTCTCAACCACTGCGCCACCAGGGAAGCCCCTACATTTTTTAACACAATATGAGAACAAGAGAAGAGGGTGAAAGCTACCCTGAGCTATACCTCCTTCCAAAAGTTCAGGAAAACCAATTTCATATGAAAACAGCGAAAAGCTATGAAGTTTAGATTAGAGCAGGAAACAAACAACCTTACAGACAATGAAAGCATGCTGAGAATATATCAACACCGTGACATTCTATTTTAAAAATAGCAAAAAGACATTATGAAAATGGCACAATAGATGAAAAACAACATAAATAGAAATTAGAATAATTCAGAAATTATTGAAAGTCATGAAAAATTTGAAATAAGAGAAAAATTTTGAAAATGAAGACTAAACTAAAAGGAACAAAAGAGGGAATAAACACAACAGATAATTCCTTAAGAGAACTAGAAGGCAAAAAAAAAGAGGAAAATGTTTTAAATTTAAAAGAAATGAGGGGGACCTTCAAAATGGCAGAAGAGTAAGACGTGGAGATCACTTTCCTCCCCACAAATACATCAAAAATACATCTACATGTGGAACAACTCCTAGAGAACACCAACTGAACACTGGCAGAAGACCTCAGATTTCCAAAAAGGAAACGATTAAAATGTCCACAAAACTTCACACCCCCATGCAATATAAAGCAAGCCATGTGGCTGACAGGGTCTTGGTGCTCCGGCTGGGTGTCAGGCCTGAGGCTCTGAGGTGGGAGAGCCGAGATCAGGACATAGGTCCACCAGAGACCTCCCGGCTCCATGCAATATCAAACGGCAAAAGCTCTCCCAGAGATCTCCATCTCAATACTAAGATCCAGCTCCACTCAACAGCCAGCAAGCTACAGTGCTGGACACCCTATGCCAAACAACTAGCAAGACAGGAACAAAAACCAACCCATTAGCAGAGAGGCTGCCTAAAATGATAATAACGTCACAGTCACCCCAAAACACACCACCGAACTTGGTGCTGCCCACCAGAAAGACAAGATCCAGCCTCATCCACCAGAACACAGGCACCAGTCCCCTCCAGCAGGAAGCCTACACAACCCACTGAACCAACCTTAGCCACTGGGGGCAGTCACCAAAAACAATGGGAACTACAAACCTGCAGCCTGCGAAAAGGAGATCCCAAACACAGTAAGTGAAGCAAAGTGAGAAGACAGAGAAACACATAGCAGATGAAGGAGCAAGGTAAAAACCCACCAGACAAACAAATGAAGAGGAAATACGCAGTCTACCTGGAAAAGAAATCAGAGTAATGATAGTAAAGATGATCCAAAATCTTGGAAATAGAACAGAGAAAATACAGGAAATGTTTAACAAGGAGAACTAAAGAGCAAACAATGATGTACAACACAATAAATGAAATTAAAAATTCTCTAGAAAGAATCAGTAGCAGAATAACCGAGGCAGAAGAACAGATAAGTGACCTGGAAGTTAAAATAGTGGAAATAACTACCTTAGAGCAGAATAAAGAAAAAAGAATGAAAAGAATTGAGGACAGTCTCAGAGACCTCTGGGACAACATTAAATGCACCAACATTCAAATTATAGGGGTCCCAGAAGAAGAAGAGAAAAAGAAAGGGACTGAGAAAATATTTGAAGAGATTATAGTTGAAAACTTCCCTAATACGGGAAAGGAAATAGTCAATTAAATCCAGGAAGTGCAGAGAGTCCCACAGAGGATAAGTCCAAGGAGAAACACGCCAAGACACATATTAATCAAACTATCAAAAATTAAATACAAAGAAAAAATATTAAAAGCAGCAATGGAAAAACAACAAATAACATACAAGGGAATCCCCATAAGATTAACAGTTGATCTTTCAGCAGAAACTCTGCAAGCCAGAAGGGAGTGGCAGGACATATTTAAAGTGATGAAAGGGAAAAACCTACAACCAAGATTACTCTATCCAGCAAACATCTCATCCAGATTTGACGGAGAAATTAAAACCTTTACAGACAAGCAAAAGCTAAGAGAATTCAGTACCACCAAACCAGCTTTACAACAAATGCTAAAGGAACTTCTCTAGACAGGAAACACAAGAGAAGGAAAAAACCTACAAAAACAAACCCAAAACAATTAAGAAAATGGTAATAGGAGCATACATATCGATAATTACCTTAAATGTAAATGGATTAAATGCTCCAACCAAAAGAGATAGACTGACTGAATGGATACAAAAACAAGACCCATATATATGCTCTCTACAAGAGACCCACTTCAGACCTAGGGACACATACAGACTGAAAGTGAGAGGATAGAAAAAGATATTGCATGCAAATGGAAATCAAAAGAAAGCTGGAGTAGTAATTCTCATACCAGACAAAATAGATTTTAAAGCAAAGACTATTATAAGAAACAAAGAAGGACACTACATAATGATCAAGGGATCAATACAAGAAGAAGATATAACAACTGTAAATATTTATGCACCCAACATAGGAGCATTTTGATACATAAGGCAAATGTTAACAGCCATAAAAGATGAAATTGACAGTAATGCAATCATAGTAGGGGACTTTAACACCCCACTTTCACCAAGGGACAGATCACCCAAAATGAAAATAAATAAGGAAACACAAGCTTTAAATGATACCTTAAGCAAAATGGACTTAATTGATATTTACAGGACATTCCATCCAAAAACAACAGAATACACTTTCTTTTCAACTGTTCATGGAACGTTCTCCAGGATAGATCACATCTTGGGTCACAAATCAAGCCTTGGTAAATTTAAGAAAATTTAAGAAAATTAACAAAAAACCCCAAAATTTAGAAGAAGGAAAGAAATCATAAAGATCAGATCAGAAGTAAATGAAAAAGAAAGGAAGGAAAAAATAGCAAAGATCAATAAAACTAAAAGCTGGTTCTCTGAGAAGATAAACAAAACTGATAAACCATTAGCCAGACTCATCCAGAAAAAAATGGAGAAGACTCAAATCAACAGAATTAGAAATGAAAATGAAGTAACAACTGACACTGTAGAAATACAAAGGATCATGAGAGATTACTACAAGCAGCTATATGCCAATAAAATGGACAATCTGAAAGAAATGGACGAATTCTTAAAAATGCACAGCCTTCTGAGACTGAACCAGGAAGAAATAGAAAATATGAACAGACCAACCACAAGCACTGAAATTGAAACCGTGATTAAAAATCTTCCAACAAACAAAAGCCCAGGACCAGATGGCTTCACAGACGAATTCTATCAAACATTTAGATAAGAGGTAACACCTATCCTTCTCAAACTCTTCCAAAATATAGCAGAGGGAGGAACACTCCCAAACTTATTTTTTGAGGCCACCATCACCCTGATACCAAAACCAGACAAAGATGTCACAAAAAAGGAAAACTACAGGTCAATATCACTGATGAACATAGATGCAAAAATCCTCAACAAAATACTAGCAATCAGAATCCAACAGCACATTAAAAAGACCATACACCATGATCAAGTGGGGTTTATCCCAGGAATGCAAGGATTCTTCAAAATATGCAACTCAATCAATGTGATGCACTATAAAACAAATTGAAGGATAAAAACCGTATGATCATCTCAATAGTTGCAAAAAAAGCTTTCAACAAAATTCAACACCCATATATGATAAAAATTCTCCAGAAAGTAGGCAGAGAGAGAACTTACCTCAACATAATAAAGGCCATATATGACAAACCCACAGCCAACATCGACCTCAATGGTGAAAAACTGAAACCATTTCCACTAAGATCAGGAACAAGACAAGGTTGCCCACTCTTACCACTATTATTCAACATAGTTTTGGAAGTTTTAGCTACAGCAATTAGAGACAAAAAAGAAATAAAAGTAATCCAAATTGCAAAGAAGAAGTAAAACTGTCACTGTTTGCAGATGACATGATACTATACATAGAGAATCTTAAAGTTGCTTCCAGAAAACTACTAGAGCTAATCAATGCATTTGGTAAAGTAGCAGAATACAAAATTAATGCACAGAAATCTCTTGCATTCCTATATAATAATGATGAAAAATCTGAAAGAGAAATTTAGGAAACACTCCCATTTACCATTGCAACAAAAAGAATAAAATACCTAGGAATAAACCTACCTAAGGAGACAAAAGACCTGTATGCAGAAAACTACAAGACACTGATGAAAGAAATGAAAGATGATACAAACAGATGGAGAGATATACCATGTCTTGGACTGGAAGAATCAACATTGTGAAAATGACTCTACTACCCAAAGCAATCTACAGATTCAATGCAATCCCTATCAAACTACCACTGGCATTTTTCACAGAACTAGAACAAAAAATTTCACAATTTGTATGGAAACACAAAAGACCCCGAATAGCGAAAGCAATCTTGAGAAAGAAAAACAGAGCTGGAGGAATCAGGCTCCCTGACTTCAGACTATACTACAAAGCTACAGTAATCAAGACAATATGGTACTGGCACAAAAACAGAAACATAGATCAATGGAACGGGGTAGAAAGCCCAGAGATAAACCCATGCACATATGGTCACCTTATTTTTGTTAAAGGAGGCAAAAATATACAATGGAGAAAAGACAGCCTCTTCAATAAGTGGTGCTGGAAAAATTGGACAGCTACATGTAAGAGAATGAAATTAGAACACTCCCTAACACCATACACAAAAATAAACTCAGAATGGATTAAAGACCTAAATGTAAGGCCAGACACTATCAAACTCTTAGAGGAAAACATAGGCAGGACACTCGATGGCATACATCACAGCAAGATCCTTTCTGACCCAGCTCCTAGAGAAATGGAAATAAAAACACAAATAAACAAATGGGACCTAATGAAACTTAAAAGCTTTTGCACAGCAAAGAAAACCATAAACAAGATGAAAAGACAAGTCTCAGAATGGGAGGGAGAAAATATTTGCAAAAGAAGCAACTGACAAAGGATTCATGTTCAAAATATACAAGCAGCTCATGCAGCTCAATATCAAAACAAACAAACGACCCAATCCAGAAATGGGCAGAAGACTTAAATAGACATTTCTCCAAAGTAGATTTACAGATTGCCAACAAACACATGAAAGAATGCTCAACATCACTAATCATTAGAGAAATGCAAATCAAAACTACAATGAGGTATCACCTCACACCAGTCAGAATGGCCATCATCAAAAAATCTAGAAACAATAAATGCTGGAGAGGGTGTGGAGAAAAGGGAACCCTCTTGCACTGTTGGTGGGAATGTAAATTGATACAGCCACTATGGAGAACAGTATGGAGGTTCCTTAAAAAACTAAAAATAGAACTAACATACGACCCAGCAATCCCACTACTGGGCATATACCCTGAGAATAGCATAATTCAAAAAGAGTCATGTACCACAATGTTCATTGCGGCTCTATTTACAACAGCCAGGACATGGAAGCAACCTAAGTGTCCATCGACAGATGAATGGATAAAGAAGATGTGGCACATATATACAATGGAATATCACTCAGCCATAAAAAGAAAGGAAATTGAGTTATTTGTGGTGAGGTGGATGGACCTAGGGACCATCATACAGAGTGAAGTAAGTCAGAAAGAGAAAAACAAGTACTTGCTAACACATATATAAGGAATCTAAGAAAAAAAAAAAAGGTCATGAAGAACCTAGGGGCAGGACGGGAATAATAAAGACGCAGACCTACTAGAGAATGGACTTGAAGATATGGGGAGGGGGACGGGTAAGCTGGGACAAAGTGAGAGAGTGGCATGGACATATATACACTACCAAACGTAAAATAGATAGCTAGTGGGAAGCAGCTGCATAGCACAGGGAGATCAGCTCAGTGCTTTGTGACCACCTAGAGGGGTGGGATAAGGGGGATGGGAGGGAGGGAGACGCAGAGGGAAGAGATATGGGGATATATGTATATATATAGCTGATTCACTTTGTTATAAAGCAGAAACTAACACACCATTGTAAAGCAATTATACTCCAATAAAGATGTTAAAAAAAAAGAATATCTATTAGTCTACTTCCTTTCCTGAACACATAAAATTACATGCATAAATATCAGTTGTGATCTATGTGCTTGTTTTAGTATATTTCCTAATTCTATTTCAGTAAACTAATTTTGGATTTTAGTTTTCTACTCTTCAATTTCCTTCTCTTTTCTTTCTTTAGCTGCTCCCTATAACTTCACTTTTTATTATCTGTTAATATCTTTAGGACTAGACAGACCCTTATAAGACACTTTGTAAAGGATAATATTTCCTCTTTCCTTGCATAATTTAAAGGAACAAATAGCTTTGTCCAACTTCCTATTTACTACAACTTAAGTTGAACCATTTGCAATTGCTTTTTTTTAGGTTAAAAAAAGAACAGTTGAAATGAAGCAACCAGCACTGCCCTACATTACAGCTGAACAATGTGGGCTTAGGGGCGCTGACCCCTGCACCGTCGAAAATCAGCCTGTAACTTAGTCAGCCATGCATATCCTTGGTTCCTCTGTATCTTGGGTTTTGTATCTGCAGATTTAACCAACTGGGGATAATGTAATACTATAGCAGATATTTATTGAAAAAAATCTGCATATGCAGTTCAAACCCAGGTTTGTTCAAGGGTCAACTATACATCTTTCTTATCTCTCCATGTCATCTTCTTTTTTGTAATTTCTCTATGAATCCTATACTTCTGGCATCCTCATCTATTCCTTCTACCCCTCAATACATTCTGCTTCTAATCAGTGGTTCATCTGACTCAGAATTCCCTCCTTGCCACCGATTGTATTAGTCAGGGTTCACCAGAGAAACAGAACCAATAGGATATGTAAAGCTAAATAAGAGATATAGATGTAGATATAGGAATAGGCACATGATTATGGAGGCTGAGAAGTTCCATGAAAGTTAACAATACTGAAATACTGATATAAAGTCAATACATTTTCTTATGTTACATGATAAGGGAATAAGAGAGGAAAGAAGACAAAGATATTTGAGATATATATACACATATATATATTCACACACAAATGTATTCATAACAAAATAAGGAGGAAATGCTCATGACAGGTACAGTCCTTATTTCTGTAACTGGTCATGTGGTCATAGTTGATGTTTGTAACTATCTTCATCTACTACCCATTCTATGTCTTTTGCCTCCAGCAAGCACCTCAGCTGGTCATGGTTCTTACCTGGTGAAGTCACACAAATCTTCATTCCTGAAGGGTCTGTGCCATTTGTAGTCCTGCCTAAATTGGGTGGTTGTAGTTTTCCATTTACCTTAATCACAAGGCACGATAATACTGAGACACCATAACAGATCTCCTGTATTCCAGACGTATGTTTCCTTACCTCCATTGTGGAATGATAATTCAATCTCCCCTCAGTAATCATGATCTGTCACCCCAGCCAACACTGTAACTCTATTCTTTACCTGTTGTTTCAGAGGCATGAGGAGCTCCAAGTGGCCAGGTGCCAGTACTAACCTCCGGTTCAATGGAATCATTGTTGAGTCTCCTGGTGGAAGCATTGCCCCCTCTGGAACTAAGATCTCTAGGTCAGCAAAGCATAAAGTCACAGAAACAAAAAGCAAAAATTTTGCTAGTGGGTCACTAGGGTTAACAGTGAGTGGTGCCCCTACAGTTTCTACCCCTTGATCACTAGACTCATGAATCCTGGCTATCATATAAATATGATATTGCACCATATATTGGATGCTGATTTAGAGCATATGCAGCTTTCTGTAGAACCTTACCCTAGCCCTGAAAAGTATTACCGCCTAGCTGGCTTTGTAACTGAGTCTTCAAAAGGTCATGCCACCATTCTATCAAGCCAGCTACTTCAGGATGGTGAGGAACATAGTAGGACAAGTGAATTCCATGAGCATGGGACCACTGTAGCCCTTCTTTTGCTTTGATTTGAGTTCCTTGATCAGAAGCAATGCTGCGTGGAAAATCACGACAGTGGACAAGGTATTCCGTAAATCCATGGATGGTGGTTTTGGCGTAAGCATTGCATGCAGAGAAGGCAGATCAATATCTAGAGTAAGAGTCTATTCCAGGAGGGACAAAATACTGCCCTTCCATGGAGGAAGCAGTCCACTTGATCAGCCTGCAGCAGGAAGCTTGCTGTTCACCCTGGGGAATGATGCCGTACGGGGGCTCAGGGTTAGAATCGGCTGCTGGCAGACTGGGCACTCAACAGTGGCCACGGCCAGGCTGGTCTTGGTGAGAGGGAGTCCACGTTGCTGAGCCCATGCATAATGTCCACCCCTGCCGCCATGGCCACTTTGCTCATGAACACGTTGGGCAATGACAGGGGTCTGGGGAAAGAGACTGACTGGTGTCCACAGAACATGACATCCTATCCTACTGACGGCTATAATCCTCCTCTGCTGACGTCACCCTTTGGTGAGCATTTACATAGGACACAAATATCTTCACGGTTTTGCCCACTCAGAGAGATCTGTCCACATACTTACTCTTCAAATCTCTGCATCGCCGATTTTCCAGTCATGTCCCTTCCAAGCCCCTGATCAGACCACGGCCACAGCCCATGAATCAGGATATAGTTGCACACCTGCCCTTTTCTCCTTCTAAGCAGAGCGAGCAAACAGGTGCACTGCCCAAAGTCCTGCCCACTGGGAGGGTTTGTTTTCACCACTATTTTTAAGGGATATCCCGGGAAGAAGCTGTAGTGCTACAGCCTTCCACTTTGAGGTGGTGCTTGCATGTTCTGTAGAACCATCTGTAAACCAGGCCTGAGTCTCTTCTTCCTCTGTCAGCTGGTCATAGGGAATGCCCCATGAGGTCATAGGTACAGGCTGGGAGAGAGAAGGCAGGGTAGCGGGAGTAGGGACCACGGACATTTGGGCCACTTCTTCATGTAATTTACTCGTGCCTTCAGGGCTCAGGCCCAGTCCTGTGTACACCACTTCCATCTGATGATGGAGGGTTGCTGTGCATGACTAACTCTAGAGCTTCATGGGTCAGTTAACACCCAGTTGATAATGGGATGCTCAGGTCACGTGGTTAATTGTTCAATCTCTACAAAGGCCCAGTAGCAGGCCAAGAGCTCTCTCTCAAAAGGAAGGTAGTTATCTTCAGATGACGGCAGGACCTTGCTCCATAATCCTAAAGGTCTATGCAGCAATTCACCTGTAGAGACCTGCCAAAGGCTCCAAACAGCATCCTATCTGCCACTGACACTTCAAACACCATTGGATCTGGTGAATTATATGGCCCATTTGACAGACCAGCTTACACAGCACAAATATTCAGGGTACAGAGAGTAAGCAGCGAAAAAGAAACAAATCCCAGGAGTGACACAAAATCCAACAGGTGGTGATCTAGAATGGGCAATATTTAAAGAACAGGCAGGCATCTAGAAGTTCTGCCAGAATTTAGGAAAAGGACTGCAAGATAAGCAGACTTTTGGTTTTAGCAGAAACATATCTCCTGAGAAAGCAAAAATTAGCTTGGACTGAAAAAGTAAAAATCTACCCACCATTTGTCAGACTGGAAAAACAGAGATAAAGCCAGCTGCAAACATTAACAGAAAATAACATCTCTCTCAAGGACACTGAATCTATAAAGTATCATGACAACCCCCTACTTTGAATGACTCCTGCTTTATTAATCACTGAGAAATTTTATTCTCTAAAATCATAGATGAGCAGAGACTTTGCTTTTTAAAATTATATCAGTAAAAATAAAACACCCAACTCTTGCTTGGAGGGTCTGAGGCACTTTGACACAAAGACTCCATCTCAATTTACAACCCAGGGGCAGAGATTCAGATACAACAGTCCACATCCATCTTAACTTTACTTTGCACCTTCCCAAGGACACAGGAGCCTGGGTCTACTTCACAGTCCAAACCTGATGTGGACCCTTCAGCCACAGCCCAGCTTTGCTTTGAGTCTCTCAAACATTGCTTCATTTAAATATCACCTCAGTTCCATCCTTTCCCCAAATCCTACATTAGTTCTATCTTTTCCTTTGCTAAGGCTCCAAAGTTGCCCTGGTGGGCAGTGTCCTTCCTTGCATTGGGTCCAGAAGCCTGATGGTGTCAGACAATTTGCTCCCGGTTGTCTTAGGCTGATTGGGCGGGGGCAGTTCTAATCAGTGTACATGCTAGAATGAGATGAGGAAGATATGCAGAAGCCCAGTTAGAAAGATCACAGGGGATTGTTGCTTGAGGACAAGGTAAGGATCCACTTAAGGGAATCAAGATATTAGGACAAGACAAGAGGTAAATGTGCTTTGGTGCCAAGCCTAAATGTTGGTCTGTTACAGCCTGAGTATCTCCTGCCTTCAGTTCAGATTGTGTTAGAACAGCAAGGAAGATTCAGTGGTTTCAACTGAGGAAAGTACTAGGGTGGTAGGAGCTGGGAACCAGTTGGTTTTGACTGAGATCTCGGGAGCAGGCCAAAGAGCCAGTGAGGTGAGCTCGAGCACAGCAGCCCTTGACTAGGGGCTTGGACTGGGGCCTCACACTGGACAATGTCTGGGAATTAAATTTTGCAAGTGTTTTCTTCCCACAGACACATCTTCATCTCTCTGAAAAGAAAATTCTAGGGAGGAAAAGAAGGAAAGAGTAAAGGAGGGAGGGGTATAGCTAGTGGCAAAGCCCAAAATAATGGACGCGGGAGTAAGGGAAGCAACTTATGATACAGCTCTCTGTAAATGCAGCGTTTCATGCTAGAGCTGGGGCCGTGCAAACTAATGGAAAACACACTGAGTCTAATGTATTGGTGACCTTTAGACTTCATACCATTTTCTGAGCTACATGTGTGCCCCGTAGGAATTGACTCTTTTTTTCCTTTTTTTAAAAATTTCTTACTTCTTTCTTCTTTTTTCTTTTTTAGCATATAAACCCAAGGTCGCTGTTCAGAGGGGAGAGGTTGGGAACATTGAGTTGTTGGCTTGTTTCACTCTCTGGAGGATTTGCTTGCAAGCAGCAGTGAATGGATCACTGTGAGAACACAACGATATTTTCATCTGTGAACTGAGCTCTTCTATTCTGTTCCTGTTCCTTTTAGGGAGAGGAAAATTGTTCCTAGTTATTTTGGTCTCAAGTTTTTCAGAACTTCCATTACAAACCATAAAGCAAGTTTGACTTCTGGGAAATTCTATTCCAATTAATAATTTAAAATGTATTTATATGATGAGGTATGGATTCTTTAGAGGTTATCTTTTTATAATCTATTTTAGAAAATAGATTTTGGACTTCCCTGGTGGCGCAGTGGTTAAGAATCTGCCTGCCAATGCAGGGGACACGGGTTTGACCCCTGGCCTGGGAAAATCCCACATGCCGCGGAGCAACTAAGCCTGTGCGCCACAACTACTGAGCCTGCGCGCCTGGAGCCCGCAAGCCACAACTACTGAGCCCGCGAGCCACAACTACTGAAGCCTGCACGCCTGGAGCCCATGCTCCACAACAAGAGAAGCCACCGCAATGAGAAGCCCTGGCACCGCAACGAAGAGTAGCCCCCGCTCGCCACAACTGGAGAAAGCCCAAGAGCAGCAACGAAGACCCAACGCAGCCAAAATAAATAAGTAAATAAATAAATTTTTAAAAAGTGGGAAAGAAACAGAGGTTTGTAAGGAGAAAAGTGAATGTGAAAAGTAAATGTAATGTATAGCTGATTCACTTTGTTATAAAGCAGAAACTAACACACCATTGTAAAGCAATTATACTTCAATAAAGATGTTGAAAAAATGACAAAAGTAAATATACAATGATTACTAGCAGTAATAATATTTTATAACCCTTTTCTAAACCAATGGCTTTCACATCTTTTTTTTACTGCAACCAAGAGTATATGCATACTTAGACATATTTGTTATGTATGTATATAGAGAGAAATGACACTGTTTCATAAAACACTACACATTATACACTAAATATTTTTCTTTTTTATTCTTTCATTTTACAAAATGCTGGTCATTTTGTAAACTGATATCATGACCTACTAAATGAGCGGCAACCTGCAGTTTAAAAAAATACTACTCTCATGGGCAATATTAGCAGCTTCTTCATTAATCTTTAGTCCAGAAAATAACCTAAAAGCAATTTTATTTTCTAATACCAGACTTCTTGTGTTCAAAGGATCTACCCTTGAGACGTTCTTTGGGAGTGTCTCCTTCATTTTCACCTTGAAGTTACGGACGGAGGTCAACGAAGATATTACAGTGGAAGATCAGGACCATAGTCTTCCATCATGGTTTCTGACATCGGCCCTAGATTCTGAGTATCTCCTCTCCCCTGCCCCAGAAATACTTTTTAAGGTGAAGTCTTTATAAGAACTGGCAGGAACTTTATCCCGCTTGACTCAGGTGACACTTGCAGAGACTCTCATTGGACTAGAAATGGAAAGTGATAAAAAATAGGGACAGGTGAAATACCTAAGGCATTTCATAAAATAAAATACGACACAGCTTTGAATAAAGAACGTCAATCTGAGTGTAACGAACCAATATTCAAGGTATAGTTTTAGGTTAAAAAGAATAAGTTAAGCACACTGTGTGTAGGAGACTTCCATGTGTTTTTAAAAGGGGGACATACGTGCTTATATGTGCATAGAATATTTCTGGAAATTTCCACAAGATATTAGTAATGGGAATTGCCCCTAAGGAAGAGAAATAGAGGGCTGGGAGTCTGGGATGATAGAGATTTAATATTTTTGCCTACCTTTTCATAGTGTTTGAAATTTTTATTTTGTGTATATACACATATTACTTTTTCAATTAAAAAAATAACTAATTTTAGGGAATTCCCTGGCAGTCTAGGGGTTAAGACATGGCGCTTTCACTGCCAGGGTCATGGGACTAAGATCCCACATGCCGCACAGCATGGACAAAAAAAGAAAAAAAACTAATTAAAAAAATATGTTGGAGGAAGTAAGTACTCACAAACTCATTAAGATGAAGGGAGTTTTCCTTGTGAACAGTCCTAGAAATAGATGTTTATTATAGCACCAAAATTCATTATCTCTTTCATTTACATATATCATATAATTTACAGAGTTTCATATCCATTGCCTGACTTAGTGCTCATAACAACCTTTTGAAATAGGTAGGACAGTTACTAGAAGCCACAAGTTACAAATTGGAAAAAAACAGAAGGGCTAAAGGAGTTAAAAATCTAGAGCATAGTTTAAGGAAAGAAGTTTGGAGTCATGTACATGATTATGATATAGTAGAAACTTGAAATTTTACAGTATTATGAGTTACCAAGTAGTTTATAAATAGCAGTATTTTTAAAGCCTCCAGCAATATTACTTGCAATATTGATCTCTTAACTAAGAAACTCATGCATAAAGGAGGAAGAAGCCAGGAAAAAAAAAAGCCTACTGAAACTCTTTGTGTAAAATATGCTCTATAATAGAGCATAAATTTTCAACCAGTCAGCTAATGACTGGCTGAAAATTAACATTAAAGAAGTTGCATTCAAAACTTCACCATATAGAATTTTACCTTTGAATTAGAACAAATCTAAAATAATTACCTAAGTGGAAGAGAGAAATTACAAATCATCACTTACTAAATCTTGAATAATACCCTGAAGGCTTATGCTTATGGTCATTATATCTCCCAGAGTCCCAGATTAGCCAAATTTACACCTCCAGTCCCCGGGGAATTATTCATAGCAGTCCTTTCACTCTCAAGGGTATCCTAGTTTGGGGATAAATGATATATCCACCTTATTAAATATCACACTCTAGTTTCATACACCTTTAAGATCCTCATGTTCTAGGGTTAGGGCTTCATCTCAAAACTAAGAAGTACCCTCATTCATGCAAAATCTGAAGAACCCATGTTCAGATTTTAGCAGCATGTATGACTCTCAGATAAAAAAGAGTAGTTTCCAAAGCAACTGCGGGCTTTACTAAAGAGATTAAAATAAGAAGGGAGTCTCAGCGTCTGATTTGGAATTTTTGGCTTGCAGGGGTCTAAAGGCAAATGTGAACCAAGTTTGGCTTGGTGGGACTGAGGTGGAAGACAGATAACTGATTCCACTTAGCAGACTTCTGAACAGAGTTCAAAAAGTGCATCCCCTCCAAGAGCACTTCATTCATGAGTTTATTTATTAATAGTTGGATCATGTTCTAAGCACTGCCTCAGTTTTGTCAATAGTTTTGGGGACCTTATGCTCCATTTCCAGCACTTTGCAGAAATGTGATACTATACATGAGGTTTTGTTTAAACCAGCCTCTGAATTCTTTCCTGCTTAGCACTCTTTAGAATTTCCATAGTTTGTAATTACTCTATTCACTAATTACAAAGATTATTCCCATGGTCCAGGTAGGTTAAATCGTTGCTATGATTTTTTTTTTTTTCATGTTGCAAGTGAAACAAGCAGATGAATTGTAGCCAAGCTGGAGATCATGGTAACAGCATCTTTTACTCAGCAGTAAGCAGACCATCTGTCCAGAATATATAATTACTGAAAGATTAAGGCATTAAGATGTGTTTACTTGCTACATTCTCTAAAGCACTTGGCATTTAAATTGAAGTTATTTAGTATGTGATTGCTTGAGGTTTCTGTGTAAAATACTAAAGAATATTTTAATCATTCTTCTATGTTTATATTTACACTTTTAACAAAATCTTTTCAGAATATATTTAACACGCGGGTACACAGATTCTCTCTCTGAAGGTGTTCGGACTTGGTTCTGAATCTGACAATTTGACTATTTTCTTGTTGTTTCTGTAGATGTTTACATATGTCTTCTCTTTTATTTCTCCCCTTTCTTTACTTTCTTGGAAATCTTTATTTCCTATCAATTACTCACCAGATTGTTCACAAAAGGAATCTTGTGGAGTTTTCTTTAGTTCTAATCGTCACTGGTTGAGTGATTACTGTCACTGCCTTCACTGTCACTATCACTGTCACTATCACTGTCACTACCACCTCCATTGTTGTTGCCGTTACCAGACTTGCTCTTGCTGTCACTCTCATCACCACTGTCAGAGGCACTGTCACTGCTGTCATTATCACTGCTGTTGCTGTCACTGCTGTCGCTGTCACTACTGTCACTATCACTGCTGTCACTACTGTCACTGTCGCTGCTGTCACTGCTGTCACTGTCACCACTGTCACTGTCACTGCTGTCACTACTGTCACTACTGTCACTATCACTGCTGTCACTACTGTCACTGCTGTCACTGTCGCTGCTGTCACTGCTGTCACTGTCACCACTGTCACTATCACTGCTGTCACTGTCACTACTGTCACTGCTATCACTACTATCTGATTTGCTGTCACTGCTGTCACTACTGTCACTGCTGTCACTGCTTTCACTACTGTCACTGCTATTGCTGCTGTCACTGCTGTCTGATTTGCTGTCACTACTGTCACTGCTGTCCCACTCAGTAGCCTATGAAATTACCCACCCCTATAAAAACTGACAACCCCATACCCTGGGGCCTTTCTCACCTTCTGAGATGGCCCGCACTCTGTCTGTGGAGTGTATTTTTCTCTAAATAAATCCACTTCTTACCTATCAAAAGAGAAAAAAAGAAAAAGAAAAAGAAAAAGTGGGTAGCTATTCATTGCATGCTAAACAGGACTAACTTTTATACTTTTCAGCAAATATTTGGTTGGAATAGTTCTGTGTGGGCTATTGGTTTGAAGGGGCAATGGTAAGATTGCCCAGGCTTTGTTCTGCTAGGTTATTGGTACAATGAGGAATTCAGTTCAAATTAGTCTGTTCTGCCATAGTAAAGGAAATATTTCCATCATGACTATTAATCAGTTGTTAATAACATAGCAGTGTTAGGAGAGGATAGACTGTGCTGCTAAAATAAATAAGCCCCAAATTTGGGGGCTTAGTACAATAGAGGCTTATTGTTGCTTGTGTCACAATTCAAAGTAGCTCTCCTGTAGACAATGACCCAGGAACCCAGGCTGTTTCCATCTTATTTTTCTATCATCTTGCAGCTTCAATCTCACCCTGGCATTACCCATCTGAAGTTGGGGAAGGAAAGAAAATGAGAGTGAAAGACTACGCTGGGTATTTTAGGAATCAGATCTGGAAATGGTTCTTTACTTTTGTCCACATTCCATTGGCCAGGACCCAGTCACAGGGCCAAATCAACTCCAAGGGAAGCTGGGAAATGTGGAGGAACATGTGGATACGAAAGATCACGAATAATCTCTGCACAGACAGAGAAGATTCTCCAGCCTTCATGCTGGAGAACCTCACATTTCTGCAGGGGACCTGCATCCTGGTTGATTAGATATGGCTGAGAACACTTCTAGGTAGCTTGGAAGCACTGTTTAACTCTCTATCCATGGTTGTTATGAATAAATATAATATTAATAAATATTATATTATAGTTATTGTCTTTAGCAAAATATTTGAGGTCCTCCCTAAGACAATTTTAAAGATGGGACTAACAAGGAAGCAAGCCCACAGTGTGGATTACTCCTGCGTACATCTCATAAGACCTCGAATTAACATTTTTCATAACGTGGCTCCTAGGTAACTTGAATCTGAATCACCTTGATTCAGACTGTTAAATCTAAATTTGTTTAAAATACAGATTTCAAGGAGCCACCTCTGACCTATTGAATCAAAATCTAACTAGGCAGAGCTCAGAAATCTGCATTTTAAGATGTTTCTTAGTTTATTCCTGTGTGCACTGGTATTTGCGAACCACTGCCAACAGGAAAACTGAACTATCTTCCATCTGAAAGTTGAGTCTGCCTGTGACTGCAAAGTAAGCTCAGATCTAAGAGCCAATTTCAATCTTCTTTTCTAAACGAGAAGAGCCAAGCATAGCAGATTCTAGGATTTAAATTGTCATCATGCTGGCTGAAACAGATGATGACAGAGCCCAGATGATTGAGGCCAGAAAAGGAAGAAAGCAGGACAGGCTTAACTTGGACACCAAAACTCCTCAAAACTTTATTTTTGATGTGTGTGTGTGTGTGTGTGTGTGTGTGTGTGTGTGTGTGTGTAAATCTCATCTCTACAGCTTCCTTTCCCACTACGTTTTCTAATTCAACCCTTCCCTGCCCTTTAAGTGCTTACTGAGCAAAAGCCACCTGCCTACCTAGCCTTTTTGCTAATATGAAATGATGTAATAATATCCTCATCACAGGGCTGCTCTGAGGATTCAGTAAGATAATGTGTGTGACGTGTTTAACTCAGTCCCTGACACCCAGGAGGCTAAATCAGTTCCAGCAGTTATCAAAATCTAACACAACCACTGACAGACCTATGGCATTTCTGGGCTCTCAGAGTAATCTCACAGACGGCCAGGAAATTGAAGGCCCTGATATATCATTACCCAAGGAAGGGTTGTAAATGGGTGATATAGGTGTCCCCAGTAGGTACATTATGGCATCCACCAGGAAATGAGCTAGGAATGCCAGGTCACCCAAGCACACCCTGCCCTATGGAGGAGTGCCAGCGTAAATGATACGTAGGCCAACTCCACCACTACTACCACCCAACACACCCACTCAGAGAAAGTTTTAAGCCAAATGTAAATCAGTGGATAACTTGCCTACATTTGCCTCTTATAGACATAGCCTTGGAATCTCCTCAAACAACGAACCACCTATCAGTTCAGAAAATGACAGGGTTCAATTTGAATGGGTCTATCTGCTCCCTCACAGGGATGTAGCCAGGAAGAGAGAGAGAGACAGAGAGAGAGAGAGAGAGAAGTACCGGATGTGGGTGCTAAAATGCCTAAAGCCACAGGAAGAATTATGCTATGATGTTTTGCACGAGCTATTATAAATTTAAATGAGCAAAGACTAACTAAGACAACTTCCCCTTTAATTTTGGTTCGTAAGAGCTGAGCAAAGTTAAAAAGAGGACTGTTGGTTAGCATGGAAAAGAAAGATTCTTCCACAATATTAATGGAATGGTCACAGGAAAGGGAAAATAGCATGTTGTGTTTTTCAAACTGTAGGTCGCAACCCCCATTAATGGATCATAAAATCAATTTTAGTGTATTTTTCATGAAAGAATAGAAGAGAGCATCATACATAGTAACGGTTTTTGAAAAAAAAAGATTCAGTTTGTATGTGTATTTGGGTTACAAAGTAATATTTATTTTTTATAATGGATTATAGTAGGGAAAGTTTTAAAATGCGTAGCAGAAAACTAACTGCTCTAGATTCACAAGGAGTTTGAATCCAGGCCCCATCCCTTGCTAATTTTATGACTTATGACAAGCTTCAATTTCCTCAGCTGTAAAATGGAAATAATACCTACAAGAATTCTTGGAGAGTGAAATGGGATCATGTATATAAACTTCTTTAGCAGTGTCTGCCACAAAATAATCACCTAATAAATGTCAGTTTCCTTCTTCTTTCCACTTAAGGTATTACGTATATAAACAGATTCTGGCACCACAGCAACAGTCATTTAATTTCCCTTGGCCTCCGTTTCTTCATTCTGAAGTAAAAGAGCCGAACTAGACGAACTAGTGCCTTGCCTGCTCTACAACCGTCTGATTTAATTAAAGTGGTCATTCCATTATCACATTAGAGAGATTCTCTCTGAAATTATTGCAAATCCCAAGTGACAAAGAGATTTTTTAAATTCATCTTTTTGTTTTGAGGTAACTGTCGATTCATATGCAGTTGTAAGAAATAAAACAGAAATCTCGTGTGTCTGAGATAGTAAGAAATAATACATGGACTTTGTCCCCGATTTCTGGCACACAGCTTCTAACGCCTTTGGAACTTCCCAGTGAATTGCGTGTGTTTTGTATGCTAATGCGATGGCTGGGGGCTGGGGGCTCCTGGATGGATGGATGCTGGTCGCAAGAAAGACCAAGGCATGATTAGAGCGCTGCAAATTTCAGCCGTGCCCCCTGCCCTCAAGAGAGGGAAGAGGGGCTGAAGATTGAGTTAATCACCAATGGCTAATGACTTAATCATTCCTACATAGTGGAAACTCCATGAATACCACTAAATCACAGGGTTCACAGAAGTTAGTGAAAAATCCAGGTGCTGGGAGGGTGGTACACCCAGAAAGGGTATGGAAGCTCCCTTCATCCCTTTCCCATACCTTGCCTTGTGCATTTCTTCTATTTGGCTGCATTTGAGTTCTATCCTTTATAATAAACCAGTAAGTATGGTGCCTTCCTAAGTTCTGTGAGCAGTTCTAACAAATAATCAAACCTGAGGAGTGGGTCGTGGGAACCCCTGACTTATAGTTGTTCAGCCAGAAGTTATGGGAGGCCTGGGACTTGTGACTGGCTTCTGTAGTGGGGGGAACTTACGAAACTGAGCCCTTAACTTGCGGGATCTGATGCTAACCTCAGGTAATAGTGTCAGAATTGAATTGAACTGAATTGCAGGACATCCAGCTGGTGGAGGAGAATTGGTTGGTGTAGGGAAAAACCTTGTTTTGTCAGTAAAAATAGCTCTGGAGTACCCTTCACCCAGTTTTCCCCAGCGGTAATATCCTACAAAACTCTAATACAATATCTCAACCAGGATATGGACTTTGATACAATAGCTGATCTTATTCAGATTTAGGTTTCTTTGTAGGTGCCAACTGGGGTTGACTAGTAATGGCTAGACTACAAGCTTGGAGGCTGCTTTGAGTCCTGATTTAGAGGAAGCAAATGTTTCTCACAATTAGCAATGTCCACCCAGGACTGAGAGAGTGGCGACATGATTGCTACAAATGTGCTGACTTCTACAATAAGTGAACAAGATGTTTAAATTAAACATTTCGAGCTGGTGCTTAGTGAAGTAAAATATCTCTGTTTTTATATATTATAATGTTTTAATATACCAAGATCCAAAGAAAGAGCATAAAGTTATCTCTTCATCCTGAAAGTATATGAGTAGCTCCAATGTAATTTTAGGTGGATAACCTACTCACAGCAGAGAGAGCAAGCTTTCAAAAAATCAACGGTTAAGTTTTTCTTTGGGCCTCTTTGCATAATTGAACTATTTTCATGTTAGTGCCTGAATTACTGCTTTATGTTAAAGGACAAAGGCAACCTTAATTGGGAACATGTATTTGTTACATTTTTGTCTACAAATTCTGCACGAAATCATGAGATTCATCAACTCAATTGAAAGATGAATGAAAGAATTTGGACAGAACAACCAATTTAAATAAATTTTTTCCTCAAAAGTCTTTTTAAAGTAGGCTTAACTATGAGGTAAGAGGTTATAGGAAGTGTTGCTTTCAGGAAATGTAAATCTGATATTGGGCTTTCTCACATCAAACAGACTGGAGAGCTGCTTTTGAATGTCTGAGATTTACTGTTAAGAATGGCAGTTTTGGGCTTCCCTGGTGCCGCAGTGGTTGAGAATCTGCCTGCCAATGCAGGGGACACGGGTTCGAGCCCTGGTCTGGGAAGATCCCACAGGCCGCGGAGCAACTGGGCCCATGAGCCACAACTACTGAGCCTGCGCGTCTGGAGCCTGTGCTCCGCAACAGGAGAGGCCGTGACAGTGAGAGGCCCGCGCACCGCAATGAAGAGTGGCCCCCGCTCGCCGCAACTAGAGAAAGCCCTCGCGCAGAAACGAAGACCCAACACAGCCAAAAATAAATAAATAAATAAATTTATTAAAAAAAAAAAAAAAGAATGGCAGTTTTATATAGTGAAAATGGAGCATACCTTTGGTTATTTTTGTCTCAGCAAAACGCTATCTTAAGTTAAAAGAACTATGCGTATAAAGCAGTGCCTGGCATATAATAAGTATGAGACAAATGTTAGTAGCTATGACAATGACGATGATGATACCACATTCTTAGCTTTGTAAATTTTAGCAAACCACTTAACTTTTCTGAGCCTCGGTCACCTCATTCTCAGAGGTGAGGTGGAGTGAATAATAACAATGCCTTTTATGCCTGCTTCACAGGGTTACTGTAAGAATCAAACAAGATTATGTTTTTGACAATACTTTGTAAACAGAAAAGAACTGTAGGTGTGTTATTTATTGGGTTGGCCAAAAAAGTGCCTCCGGTTTTTAAGTAAAAATAAAAGACACGTTTTTCATTTTCACCAAGAACTTTATTGAACAATGTATTCACCTTTTTGTTCCACTACCTTCTGCCATTTTCCAGGCAACTTCATAATTCCATCTTCCCAAAACTTTTTATCTTTTTGAGGAAAGAACTGTTCCAGGTGCCTTCTACAGTCTTCCAAGGAATTGAAATTTTTTCCATTAAGGGACTTCTGTAAAGACCGAAATAAATGGAAATCCGAAGGTGCAATGTCTGGTGAATACGGTGGATGAATCAGAACTTCCCAGCCAAGTAACAGTAACAGTAACAGTTTTTGCCTGGTCATCAAAGAAACATGCGGGAACTTCCCATATTAGGGAAGTTTTCAACTATAATCTCTTCAAATATTTTCTCAGTCCCTTTCTTTTTCTCTTCTTCTTCTTGGACCCCTATAATTCGAATGTTGGTGCGTTTAATGTTGTCCCAGAGGTCTCTGAGACTGTCCTCACTTCTTTTCATTCTTTTTTCTGTATTCTGCTCTGCAGTAGTTACTTCCACTATTTTATCTTCCAGGTCACTTATCCGTTCTTCTGCCTCAGTTATTCTGCTATTCATCCCTTCTAGAGAATTTTTAATTTCATTTATTGTGTTGTTCATCACTGTTTGTTTGCTCTTTAGTTCTTCTAGGTCCTTGTTAAACATATCTTGTATTTTCTCTATTCTATTTCCAAGATTTTGGATCATCTTTACTATCATTATTCTGAATTCTTTTTCAGGTAGACTGCCTATTTCCTCTTCATTTGTTAGGTCTGGTGTGTTTTGACCCTGCTCCTTCATCTGCTGTGTGTTTCTCTGTCTTCTCATTTTGCTTATCTTACTGTGTTTGGGGTCTCCTTTTCACAGGCTGCAGGTTCGTAGTTCCCGTTGTTTTTGGTGTCTGTGCCCAGTGGCTAAGGTTGGTTCAGTGGGTGGTGTAGGCTTCCTGGTGGAGGGGACTGGTGCCTGTGCTCTGTTGGATGAGGCTGGATCTTGTCTTTCTGATGGGCAGGTGCACATCTGGTGGTGTGTTTTGGGGTGTCTGTGGCCTTATTATGATTTTAGGCAGCCTCTCTCCTAATGGATGGGGTTGTGTTCCTGTCTTGCTAGTTGTTTGGCATAGGGTGTCCAGCACTGGAGCTTGCTGGTTGTTGAGTGGAGCTGGGTCTTGGCGTTGAGATGGAGATCTCTGGGAGATTTTTGCCATTTGATATTACGTGGAGCTGGGAGGTCACTTGTGGACCAGTGTCCTGAACTTGGCTCTCCCACCTCAGAGGCACAGCCCTGATGCCTGGCTGGAGCACCAAGAGCCTGTCCTCCACATGGCTCAGAATGAAAGGGAGGAAAAAAAGAAAGAAAGAACACAAAACAAAATAAAATAAAATAAAGTAAAATAAAATAAATAAATTTATTAAAATAAAAAATAAAAAATAATTATTAAGAAAAAAAATTTTTTAAGTAATAAAAAAAAAAACGGACAGACAGAACCCTAGGACAAACGGTAAAAGCAAAGCTATTCAGACAAAATCACACCCAGAAGCATACACATACACACTCACAAAAAGAGAAAAAGGGAAAAAATATATATATACCGTTGTTCCCAAAGTCCACCTCCTCAATTTGGGATGGTTCGTTGTCTATTCAGGTATTCCACAGATGCAGGCACATCAAGTTGATTGTGGAGATTTAATCCACTGCTCCCGAGGCTGCTGGGAGAGATTTCCCTTCCTCTTCTTTGTTTGCACAGCTCCCGGGGTTCAGCTTTGGACTTGGACCCGCCTCTGCGTGTAGGTCGCCTGAGGGCGTCTGTTCTTCGCTCACACAGGACGGGGTTAAAGGAGCAGCTGCTTCGGGGGCTCTGGCTCACTCAGGCGGGGGGAGGGAGCGGTACGGAGGAGGCGGGGCGAGCCTGCGGCGTCAGAGGCGTCGTGACGTTGCAGCAGCCCGAGGCGCGCTTGCGTTCTCCCGGGGAAGCTGTCCCCGGATCACGGGAGCCTGGCCGTGGCGGCTGCACCGGCTCCCGGGAGGGGCGGTGTGGAGAGTGACCTGTGCTCGCACACAGGCTTCCTGGTGGCGGCAGCAGCAGCCTTAGCGTCTCAGGCCCGTCTCTGGGGTCCACGTTGACAGCCGCGGCTCGCACCCATCTCTGGAGCTCGTTTAGGCGGTGCTCTGAATCCCCTCTCCTCGCGCACCAGGAAACAAAGAGGTAAGAAAAAATCTCTTGCCTCTTCGGCAGCTGCAGACCTTTTCCCGGACTCCCTCCCGGCTCGCCGTGGCGCACTAACCCCTTCAGGCTGTGTTCTCGCCGCCAACCCCAGTCCTCTCCCTGCGATCCGACCGCAGCCCGAGCCTCAGCTCCCAGCCCCGCCCGCCCCGGCGGGGGAGCAGACAAGCCTCTCGGGCTGGTGAGTGCTGCTCGGCACCGAGCCTCCGTGCGGGAATCTCTCCGCTGTGCCCTCCGCACCCCTGTGGCTGCGCTCTCCTCCGTGGCTCCGAAGCTTCCCCCCTCCGCCACCCGCAGTCTCCGCCCACGAAGGGGCTCCTAGTGTGTGGAGACCTTTCCTCCTTCACGGCTCCCTCCCAGTGGTGCAGGGCCCGTCCCTATTCTTTTGTCTCTGTTATTTCTTTTTTCTTTTGCCCTCCCCAGGTACGTGGGGAGTTTCTTGCCTTTTGGGAGGTCTGACGTCTTCTGCCAGCGTTCAGTGGGTGTTCTGTAGGAGCTGTTCCACATGTAGATGTATTTCTGATGTATTTGTGGGGAGGAAGGTGATCTCCACGTCTTACTCTTCCGCCATCTTGAAGCTCCTCTCCTTTATTTTCTGTTGACTAATTCCAGAAGCTTTTTGTGGTGCTTTCAGTTGGTCTAATTGGGAGCAGTAGTTGTTGGAATTAATTGTTTGGTTTTCCAGAAGGAGCTCATAATAGGGGACTCCCTTCCAATCCCACCATATACACAACATCACCTTCTTTGGATGAAGACCAGCCTTTGGTGTGGTTGGTGGTGGTTCATTTCGCTTGCCCCACCATCTCTTCTGTTCCACATTATTGTACAGTGTCCACTTTTCATCACCCGTCACAATTTGTTTTAAAAACGGGATCTTTTCATTACATTTAAGTAGAGAACTGCATGTGCAAATATGGTCAAAAGGGTTTTTTTCGCTTAACTAATGTGGAACCCAAACGTCAAAGCGATGAACAAAACGAAGCTGCTGCAAATGATTTTCAGCACTTGATTTGGATATTTTGAGTATGTCGGCTATCTCCCGCATGGTACAACGTTGATTGTTCTCAATTATTGTTTGAATTTGATCGCTATCAACTTCAACTGGTCTACTCGACCATGAAGCGTCGTCCAGCGAGAAATCTCCTGCATGAAACTTTGCAAACCATTATTGACACTTTTGATCAGTCACAGCACCTTCTCCATACACTGCACAAATATGTTTTTTTGCATTTCGGTTGCGTTTTAACCTTTCTTGAAATAATAAGGCACAATATGCTGAAAATGTTGCTTTTTTTCTTCCATCTTCAATATTAAAATGGCTACACAAAAATTCACCAATTTTGATGTCTTTTTTAAAATGCACACTGATATGACAGCTGTCACATACAATCTAACAAAATTGTTTTTTAAAGTTTTAAAATTTATTTTTGGCTGCGTTGGGTCTTTGTTGCTGCACAGGCACTTTCTCTAGTTGCGGCGAGCGGGGGCTACTCTTCATTTCGGTAGGCGAGCTTATTGAGGTGGCTTCTCTTGTTGTGGAGCACAGGCTCTAGAGAGTGCGGGCTTCAGTAGTTGTGGCACGCAGGCTCAGTAATTGTGGCTCAGGGGCTTAGTTGCTCCGCGGCATGTGGGATCTTCCCGGATCAGGGATCGAACCCGTGTCCCCTGCATTGGCAGGTGGATTCTTAACCACTGCGTCACCAGGGAAGTCCCAAACAAAATTATTTTGAATGAAGTTAAAGACAACTAAGTGCTACTAGAGCCATCTTATGGAAAAAAACAAACAAACCTTTTGGCAAACCCAATACTATTATTGTTATTAGGTTTTCCCCCCTTTCTCTATAGAAAAGGTAATTACACATAAAATGTCCTTGCATCTAACTCTAACATGATTCTCATGGTAGATCCCACTGAGTGAAAGCCCATGGTAGTATTTTCCAATCTGCTGTCTCAACGCTCTTTTTCCCAGCCCCCACCTCCTGCGACTACTCCTTCTCCTACCACCTCGTGAGCATTAGTGAAATGACCACCTCTACTGGGACTGTGGCCCTCCTGTGTTCTGGTGTGGAGGTGGCAACAGGAGCAGATTGGCAGACAGAATAGATGTGGGCACCAAATCAGTGGACACGGAAATTACTGCAAATTGACATGCACACATGCAGAATGTTCAGAAGAGACTGTACTGTACCAAAGACCATCGCAAAGTAAACTATTTCTATCTAAAATTAAAACACTGTCAAAGTTAGAAAACATAAATAGGGGAGACCTTCAAGCTGGCAGAGGAGTAAGACGTGGAGATCACCTTCCTCCCCACAAATACATCAGAAATACATCTACATGTGGAACAACTCCTACAGAACACCTACTGAATCCTGGCAGAAGACGCCAGACTTTCCAACAGTCAAGAAACTCCCCACGTACCTGGGTAGTGTAAAAGAAAAAGAAAAAACAGAGACAAAAGAATAGGGACGGGATCTGCACCAGTGGGAGGGAGCCGTGAAGGAGGAAAGGTGTCCACACACTAGGAGCCCCTTCACTGGCAGAGACGGGGGGGGGGGGGGGTGGCAAGTGGGAAGCTTCGGAGCCACGGAGGAGAGCGCAGCCACAGGGGTGCAGAGGGCAAAGCAGAGAGACTCCCGCACAGAGGCTCGGTGCCGAGCAGCACTCACCAGCCCGAGAGGCTTGTCTGCTCCCCCGCCGGGGCGGGCGGGGCTGGGAGCTGCGGCTCGGGCTGCGGTCGGATTGCAGGGAGAGGACTGGGGTTGGCGGCGTGAACACAGCCTGCAGGGGCTAGTGCGCCACAGCTAGCCGGGAGGGAGTCCGGGAAAAGTCTGCAGCTGCCGAACAGGCAAGAGAGCATTGTTTTGGGGTGCACGAGGAGAGGGGATTCAAAGCACCGCCTAAACGAGCTCTGGGTTTTCTCTGGGTTTATGTCCAGTAGTGAGATTGCTGGATCATATGGTAGTTCTATTTTTAGTTTTTTAAGGAACCTCCACACTGTTCTCCATAGTGGCTGTATCAATTTACATTCCCACCAACAGTTCTTGCTTATATCTTAAGGATAACTTTATTACAGGATTTGAGGGAAAAAAATTCAGAATAGAGAAATTATGAGCTCCCAAGACTTTTTTTCGAGAGATGCTGATTGTGATGTGTGTGTGCGTGTGTTCAAATCCTGGAAATACTAAAATAGCTGTAGAAAGAGGAAAGGAAACTTGAGATTAAAAAAAAATTATTGTTTTACTATGGAAAGTGGTAGGGAAAGGAAATAGGAGTTTGGAAAAGTGTCTTTCCATACAAGCAAACGTTTCTATCTGTGTACTTGAGAAGGAAGTAATAACCGCAGACGAAAGAACATGGTATGAAAGCAAACAGTGTGACATTTGTAGGGCACAAAGACCGAGTTCTTTCTACTCAAAATAAAATGCTTAAGTTATGCTGTCTGGCAAAGCCCACTGATGTTTGTACTGTGCTTATACCTGGATGTCTTTGTTTCCTGGAGCCCCTAAAAATAAAAGGACATATTCTATGTGGCATTTAGAATTAGTCATCAACTCACCCTGGGCTGTTTTCACTAAGAACCTGCTGCCCTTTAGTTTGGGCAGCAATGAGTCATCTTTTCTTCCAGCATTCATGAGCTGATAATCATGAACTTGGAAAACCTTGAAAATTCAAGGTAGCAAGTTTTTTGAAGAATTTTAACAAGAAACTTTAAAATGATGGGTCAATAAGAACTTCTGCACTTTCTGTGAGAAGCAGTATTTTCTGTGTTCTAGTTTCATTACTGTTGGGTAATGTTAGAACATGATTCTATTAATTGCATTGGTATTTACTGAAGATAGTACTGTAAATGAATTAAAGCCACAGGCTCAAGAGTCAGACTGCCTTGGTGACAATCCAGCACTGTACTTATTGGCTGCATAAACCTGTGCCTTGGTTTCCCACTTGTAAATAGGGGTAGTAATGAATATAACTCATGAGGATATTGTGAATTCAATGAAATAATACATACGGAGAGCTTAAAATAGTTCCTGGTATGTAGTAAGCATTTAATAAGTTATTTTAAACACACACATAGAAAGACCAAAAAAGAGACTTTTATGCTAATTCAACATTCATCTAACTGTTTTGCCCAGTTTCAGTTCCAATACATTGGAAATAAACAATGCCAGGGAAAAGGGGGCCATTATTAAAGAGTATCAAAAAAATGACACAATGATTCTCAAATTGAGGCACTGAGGATCCTGGCATTTCATTTAAGAATATTACTATTTTTAAACAAATGCTCTGCTAGGTTTTTTTAAAATTAAATATGTTACCAGAGACTTCCCTGGTGGGCCAGTGGTAAAGAATCCGCCTTCCAATGCAAGGGACGCAGGTTCGATCCCTGGTTAGGGAACTAAGATCCCACATGCCGTGGGGCAACTAAGCCCGCGTGTCACAACTACTGAGCTCTCGCGCCTCAACTAGAGAGCCTGCATGCCGTAAACTACAGAATCCACACGCCCTGGAGCCTGCGTGCCGCAACTAGAGAAGAGAAAACCTGCGTGCCACAACTAGAGAGAAGCCTGAGTACCATGATGAAGAGCCCGTGCGCTGCAACGAAAGAGCCCGCGTGCCGCAGCTAAGACCCGACGCAGCCGAAAATAAATAAAATAAATAAATAAATAATAAAAATTTAAAAAATGTTATCAGTAATTTTACTTATTACTTTGTTAAAATGTTATAACCTGAGATTACTTGAAATACCCTAGGATAACCAAATTAGGAATCACTGTTGTATATAAGAAATGTTCACCAATGGAGGGAGGTGGGATTGGGGGAGTGGGATGTTGGGAGGCAGAATTACTTGGAAAACTTTTCAAAGTACAAATATCCATCCTCCCTACTCTTCCTATAGGTAAAGAACCACTCATACCCTCAAAAGAGGGTAAACAACTTAATAGTTGAAATGTTGGAAGTATAATGGCAGTGACCTCAAATTCTCCAACTTTTGGAATTAACTTTTCCCTTAAGTTACAAACTAAGCAATGCAAACCACATTCTGCATATGATGGGAAAAACAGAGGCTTCTCCGATGTTCCTATGATTTGTTGTAAAGGGAACTCGTGTTCTCCTAGATGCCTGTCACCACAAATTCCTGCTTCTGCCGAATTCTGAATCCCCACTCACTGTCTCCCTTCCTGTGTTCTCACCCCACTGTAGCCATCCTGCACTTGCTTTCTCCTCATTCACCCCAAACACTACTGATACAAATCATCCCACGTCTGGCTCTCCCTCTCCTTTACTTCATTTTTGCCCTAGCATTTATCATTAGCTGAAAAATTATATAGTGACTTCATGAGGACAGACACTTGGCCTGCTTGGTTTGCTGCTATATCCCTAGTGCCATACCCCACGCAGTAGGAACTCAATGAATGTGTGTGTAATAACTGAGTCATGGATGAAGACGTTTATTATTATTATTTATTTTATCTGTGTAGCAGACCTTTATTGTGGACTTCAGTTAATGGAGGTTACTTACACCAGAGCTCAGAACAGGAAACAACCTAAAATGGACCCCTTAACATCTCTGTTTTCCAAGCTCCTGGACCATCCCCCCCTCAGGGAATTTCTCACAAACCTTTCTCTTCAGGCCATGTTTGTGACTTTCTTGGGGCTTCTTTCGCCTTCTCTTTCAGACACCATTTTGTCTCTCCTCCTGTCCCAGGTCCAGGACTCTTCTTGCTCTCAATACTGATACAACCGGGAACATTTCTGCACAATTAAAAGTCCAATTGTTGTGTTTCCAACACTAGGTGCCTAAAACCTGATTAATCATAATCCTTGGTCCATGACACAGTGTAACCTTGGTCCAGGCATGGCCTTTATTTATTTATTTTTACCTACATATTTTCTTGTTAAACAATAAGTACCTGTATATGTACCACCCGGCATGGAAATGAGAACATCCATCATTTCTAACGTACACCTCAGTTCCCCTCCCTCTCCTGCACCCTGCCTCTCTCCACTGGAAGTCACTATCTGGCCACTTCTACTATTATTCCCTTAGCCTTTTAGAATGATAGTTTTTACACAATATGAATATTTCTTTAAGGTACATTGGGTAGTTTTAGTCATTTGTAACTTTTTTTAAAAAAATGAGGGGGTATATGGTTATATCTAATGTTGAGGGCTTACTTTTTACTCAAATTGTATTTCTAGGATACATTTACCTTCATTTTTCTTTGTAGTAAAATATTTCATTGTCTGAATATACCACCATTTATCAGTTCTCCTATTACTGGGTGTGTGGATTTTCCCTAAGTTTTTGCTGTTTCAAACAGGAATGCTTCCATGAACACTCTTGTGTATGTCTCCTAATGTATGTGGAAGAATTTCTTTTGAGTATATATCCAAGAGTAAAATTCTTCATCATAGAGTATATGAATCTCTAACTTTAAAAGATAATGCCAAATTATTTTCCAAAGTAGTTGAACCAATTTACACTCCCATCAGCAAAGTATAAGCTAGTCTATTAATCCACATTCTCTCCAATATATGATGATATTAGACATATTCAATTTACTAATGGATTGGGTTTAAAATCGTATCTCACTGTGTTCTTCTTATTAGGTTGTAAATGTGCCTTACATATTCTTACTACCAATTCTTTGCGAAGGTGTTGCAAATATTTTGTCTCCATTTAGTTTTTTCACTTTCTTAAAGATATCTTTCAATATAGAGAACATTTTAGTTTAATATGTCGAATTTATTTTATGAGAGAAATCTGCTATCATAAATGTTCAAGGGGTAGCCTTGAAAGATAATAAGGGAAGTCCCCCCAAGTGGGTAGTGCTTCAGGCCGTGTACCTGATCGTCCACTTCGTGTGAAGAAAGAAGCAACCCAAGGTTAGAATATACCTGGATTCATGGTCAGTGGCAAATGCTTGGTCTGCTGGTTAGGGACGATGCTAATTTCCTAGAGCTGCCATACAAATTGCCACAAGTTGGGTGGCCTTTTAAAAGCAGTCCTTCATAGTTCAAGGTGGCCAGAAGCCTGAAATCGAGGTATCAGGAGGGTTGGTTCTTTTGGAGGCTCTGAAGAAGAAACCATCCCAAGCCTCTCTCCTAGCTTCTGGTGATTGCCGGCAACGCTTAGCATTCTTTGGCTTTAGACGTATCACTTCAATCCCTGCCTGTATCATGACCTCGCCTTCCTCTCCTTGTATCTCTCAGTGTCCTCTCCTTATAAGAGAACCAGTCACTGGACTTAGGGCCCACCTTGATGTCATCTCAAGATTTTTAACTAGTTACATCTACAAACATACTATTTCCAAATAAGGTCACATTTGGAGGCTCTAGGCAGACATGAATTTCTAAGAGAAACTGTTAAACCCACTACAAGGCCTAAAAGGAGAAAGACTAGACTATCAGGAAAAAGAAAGTCCAGGAAACAGGCACATCACTGGACATGAGAGAACAACCATGAATTATGAAGAGCTTTATAACTCACAACACCCACCCAAGAGCACCAACATGGAAGGGGCTCTGAACAGCTAGGTGGACAAAATGACTGAGCCAGTGCCTGGCCGGCTGTGACATTAGTCGTTCTCTGCCACCACCATCCACTGCCAGCACAATGGGCAAACGAGTGAAGTAGCTTTGCGTCAGGGAGAAAGGCTGTGCACATGACCAGCATGTAGTCCCATTCACTGAGGTGACTTAGCTATTGCCCCTGCCAAATGCACAGCCTGCAAGCAAGAGAGACCAACGCTGAGGCGCCATATCCCATCTTGTTTACCTCACTCAATAATAAATTGTGGAAATTGCTGGAAATCATTCGGAGTAGCTCTAATTGATTATTTTTAATAGCCACATAATACTCCAGGGCATTCCAAGGCTTTTCCTGCTATGGCCTCCCTTCTCATTGCAACACGCTATTAAATTCCTCTTGTGGTAGGAAAGTGTGACAAGGAGCCAAGAGCAATAGATGGTGAGGATACCTGAGAAGAACCTGTCTGAGCAGCCCCTCCCCCATCAAACAACATGCTTCCTCTCCTCCTGCTCCAATTCCACGTTACATATCTAAATTTAACAGCTCAGAGAAGAGTTGGATTTCTTCAGCTGATAAATTTAATTCTGGGGATTGAGTTATATATATATTTTTTTAAATTTTTTTTAAGTCTTTATTGAATTTGTTACAATGTTGCTTCTGTTTTATGTTTTGGGTTTTTTTTTTTTTTTTGTGGCCGCGAGGCATGTGGGATCTTAGCTCCCTGACCAGGGATTGAACCCGCATCCTCTGCATTGGAAGGTGAAGTCTTAACCACTGGACTGCCAGGGAAGTCCCCGAGTTATATATTTTAAAACCATTTTTGGCCACAAGTTAATAAAGCTACTGTTCTTTCATATAAATTATGAAAACAGAGAAACTCTTTGAAAACCTTTCCATGAGACTTGGCCCTAAGACAATATTGCTGAGAAAGTTAGCTGCAAAAACATTCTCAGAGTCGCTGTAAGTAGAGGAAGGTCAAAAAGCAAGCACACAAATTCTGGCGTGAAAGTTCACGTAGGTCCTTTTGAGATCACTGTATATGCACACATTTCTCTTACTGATAAACCTCCGATCGATTTAGGAAGGGGAAGTAGAGATGGTGAAAGAGACACACTGGTCTACCTTCCGGCTGTCCACAGAAAAGCAGCTGCTGCCTCCGGTTGCCCTTACATGGCATCGTTTCCTGTTGTCCCCAAGTGAATTCTGCCAGGACACACGGGGGCAAGTGGTACTTGCCATTTCCTGGAAGACAACCACAGGCCAACTCTACAATTACTCAGAGGCCCTAAGTCCCACAGCAGTAATCAGGCATCGGTCACCGGAAGAAAAGACGTATTGGGCTCTGGGTAGATATGTTGGGCATGGAGGGTGAAAGGTCCAAACTGCACCTGGTCAGGCCCTACCAGGAAAGCGTTGCCTCCACAGATGCTGTGAGAAACATTTCTACATGAGACAGTTGATGACCACCTCAAACTGCTCTGCTGTCCAGAATATGTGAGTGGGAGCAAAATTTCATGGAAGCGAACAAAGATTTCTGGAATGTTTAGAGATGCAGTTTATATTGGCAACAAACCCTGTGTTAGGTTAAGCTAAGTAGTTTTGCAGCTGCCTTGTCTTGCATAACTGGATCTCAGACTGAAAAAATCACTGCTCTACCAGCTAACAGCTAGTTTTAAATGACTTCGAGGAAGAATCCACCAACAATTTTATTTCCCTGCAATGCAACAAGCAGTATATTAGCTATGCTTAACATCAGCATCTGTAATTTCATAACAAACCAATTCTGATACCATGTCGAAAACACTAGGCTATTTGTAATCAGTTCCCTTGGAAGTTGTAACCCTTCATTACCATAAATAATAATTCAGATTGTCTTCTAAAGCACAGCTACTGGGAATTCCCTGGTGGTCCAGTGGTTAGGACTCTGCTTCTACTGCAGGGGGCACAGGTTCAATCCCTGGTTGGGGAGCCAAAAAAGAAAAAAATTTAAAAAGTAAAGCACACCTACTTTTCGTGATTAAAAACTAAATTATTGTACATGATTTGAATTTTACCGTCTCAAGAAATTTCTGTAAACTTTTAAAAGTGGTTTTTGAACTTTATCCCAGAAACTCTTTCTTCATAAGAAATCTTCCCAGAGGGATAAACAGATAAAAGCAGAACTGCTCTGATTAAAGCATGTTCTCCCCTCCTTGCATTATTCCCCACAAAATAAAATAAATAAATAAATAATAAATTGTCATAGTTGATGAGTTAATGTAATCCTTATTTTTTTAATTTTTATTTTGAAATAATTATAGACTCACAAGAAGTTGCTAAAATAGTACAGAGAGGTCCTGTGAATGCTTCACCCAGCTTCCCCCAAAAGTAACATCTTATATAACCATAGTGCATTATCAAAACCAGGAATACTGTTAACCAGACTACAGACTTTACTCATATTTCACCTATACCCACTGTTTTGTATGATTCCATAGATTTTGTTCACATGCATAGATTCCATCACCACAAAACTCCCCTGCGATACCCCTTTGTAGTCACAACCTCCCTCTATCCCCATCCCTCCTGAACCCCTAGCAACCATTGATCTGTTCTCTCCTGACCTGATCCCTATCATTTTGCTGTTTCAAGAATGTGATATACATGGAATCATATAGTATGCAACCTTTTGAGATTGACTTTTTTCCCTTAGCGTAATGCCTCGAGATCTGTCCAGGTTGATGTGTGTATCAATAATTCATTCCTTTGTATTTCAGAGTAGTATTCCACTGGATAGATTTACGTCGGTTTCTTTATCCATTTACCTTTCGAAGGACATTTGGGTGTTTCCAATTAGGACTGTTAAAATTAAAGTTGCTAAAAAATTTGTGTACAGGCTTTTGTGTGAACATAAGTTTTCATTTCTGTAGGATGAATGCCCAAGAGTGCAATTGCTAGGTTGTATGGTAAGTTTATGTTTAATTTTCTAAGAAACTGCAAAACTGTTTTCCAGAGTAATTGCCCCCTTTTGCATTTCCACCAGCGATATATGAGATCCAGTTTCTCTACACTCTTGTCAGCATTTAATATTATCAATATTTTCCACCAGGCTAATTGGTGTGTAGTAATCATGTATTTTTAGATCAATATAACCTTTCCTTTCTTTGTACGTCCAATTTAAAATTGAGAACTGTTTAAATAATCAAGAATAGTACTTCCCAGTCGCATAGCACAGGGAGATCAGCTCAGTGTTTGTGACCAGCTAGAAGGGTGGGATAGGGAGGGTGGGAGGGAGGGAGACACAAGAGGGAAAAGATATGGGGATATATGTATATGCATAGCTGATTCACTGTTATAAAGCAGAAACTAACACACCATTGTAAAGCAATTATACTCCAATAAAAATGTTAAGAAGGGGCTTCCCTGGTGGCGCAGTGGTTGAGAGTCTGCCTGCTAGTGCAGGGAACACGGGTTCGAGCCCTGGTCTGGGAGGATCCCACATGCTGCAGAGCAACTAAGCCCATGTGCTACGACTACTGAGCCTGCGCGTTTGGCGCCTGTGCTCCGCAACAAGAGAGGCCGCGATAGTGAGAGGCCCGCGCACCGCGATGAAGAGTGGCCCCCGCTTGCCACAACTAGAGAAAGCCCTCGCACAGAAACGAAGACCCAACACAGCCATAAATAAATAAATAAATAAATAAACCCAAAGTTAAAAAAAAAAAAAAGTTAAGAAGAAAAAAAAAAAAGAATAGTGCTTCCTAAACATAAAATTAGCATAAAAATACATGTAATGATATGAAACCAAGGATAGCTATTTCAGACCGAATCTCAATGGATGGCTTTTACTGAGGTCAATGATCTGGTCCCAGCTATAAAGGTTTAGAAACTTTATATTTTTCATTGACCTAAGCAGGCATTGAGCCATGCCAAATAATCTGCTAAGAGACTTATCAGCAGGCTAGAATATCAGGAATAACAAAATCAGGCAAACTTTGCCCATTTCCTCTGGCATGGTGGGTCTACATAAGATCCCAAAACTCAGAGCAAGAAAGAAAGCACAGGGCATGGATGTTGCTACAGGCATTTTTATAAAGCTATCCTAGCCTGATAGAAGGCTCCCTTCACCTTAGATACTCCCTAGTGAATTGCAATCCCAGTCTGTAAGATGAAATCATCCTTTGGCCATGACAATCTAAAGACAAAGGTCCAATTTTAATCCCCTTTCTACAGCGGGGTCACTTACCTTCTTTTGGATTTGACGCTGCAACATGAACATGTTTCTTTCAATTTCCATTAACATGCTAATTCCGAAGTGTACTGACTAATTTTCATTTATTACATTTCAAAATGCTGACTTCCTAAGGATGCTTGGACTCACTCTCATGGTGGAGTAAATACCTCTCAACTGGAAGATAATTCTAAACTTGTAAATAATCAATCGCAACCTTAGCATGTAATTTTTTAAAGACTGTCTTATATATAAAAGCAGTACAGACTCACAGTAAATAATTCATTGCAAATCTTGAGTTTGTCATTTCCTGATATGATTGTATTGACATTTTGTTGGCATTTTAATAGAGTTATCTTTTATCCTAAATTTTAGTGTCTATTATACTTTGGTGTCTACATCACTCTATCCATGGACTGATGATGTTAAAACCGTAACTATAGGTTATGTGGATAATCACATTGGTACTTGTTCGAATTCTAGCCATACAAAATAGTATCTAAACACAAATCCCAAAAAGCTCTGGTAATTGATAATATTCCAAATATAGCTGTAAGTTACTTCTGATCACTAGAGCAAGGCCTTCATCATGGCACAAAGTATGAGAAAAAGACTTGGAAAATGTTTTAAAGCTCAAAATATAATGTGATCTCTTAAATTTAAATTGATCTACCACAAAGGCTGATGTATTTCCTTTCTAAGTATGTCTTCATTACATTCAAACTGATTTAAATTGTCTTCCTTTATGATTGTGATTGAATACAGTGCCATTTTTATTGAGTTAATTTGGCTGTATTTGTTATAGGCTAAGAGATCCCAACGTCTAGTAGCTAATGCAAGATAGAGGTTTGTTGCTGTTTCACATGTAAAAGTCCAGAGGTAGATGGTCCAAGGTTGATAGGGCATCTCTGCCATCCTCATTATGAACCTTCCATCCCTGGGTCTAAAATGGCTGCTTCAGAACCCTCCATCATGACTACACCACAGTTAGTAAGAAGAAAGAAAGGAAAAGAAGTGTGCATTACCCATTTCTTTTACTGGTGTGACCTAGAACTGGCACACATCACTTCCGTTGTCATTCTGTTGTCAAGAATTTAGTCATAAGGGCACAGCTAGCTACAAGTGGATCTGGGAAATAAAGTCTCCAGCTGAAAAGCAGAGTGCCCAGCTATGACCCAGGAGTTTTAATATTAAAGAAAGAGGGACAGAATAGATATTGGTAGACAACTCAGGATCTCTTCTGCAATGACTAGCTATTCCTCAGTTATAACCAGCTCCCCATCCCTTTCGTTATTTTCAGTATGTCACCAAGTCCAAGTACAAATGAAATGAACTGGAGAACTGGAACTTTGGCCCTCAAAGATGCTATTCAAATTACAACCCAAGGAATTTCAATACTGCTTCTATAGTCAAGAATCTGAAGTGCATCCTCTTCCTCTAATATCTTGAAAACATTCACTCATTTTTATTGATAAGTGATTGCACTTCAGTGATAAGCAAAGGAATATGGATAGCAAGGTGAAGGAAATTGCTTTTAAAAACTGTAAACAGAAGTCTGCTTAAGAGTAAAGTTTATGGGGTTTTTTTCCCAAACTTCTCACATTGTCTAGTAATATAGCAGTAGCAGCAGAAGCAACGGTGGCAGTAATAGTAGTAGTAGTAATTGTAGTGTTAAATAAGAGTAATAGAAGATGCCTTTTATTGCACACTTGTTATATGTCAGGTCTTTCCTGAGTTATTTGCTTATACCATTTTGTTGGATCCTCATAAGAGTCCTCTGCAGTAAGTAATTTGCCTCTTGAGAATGAAGCTGAAGCAAAGTAAGGTGAAGCATCTTGTCCCAAGTTGCACAGCAAGTAAGTAATGAAGCCAGAATTTTAATATTGATTCCTCTCCTCCAAGTCAATCCAGAGCCCAGGCTCAGAGCTGTGCAGCCTATCAGCCTCTCCATCCTGGAGAAGAATGCACACACTGATATGACCTTATCGTCTTCTAATAACATTTCCATTCTGCTTTCTAATTCATTCAGGACAAACTGGGATATCAAGTTCCAACAGTTTCCCAAGGACGAACAGGTGGGTTTGTAACACTAGATTTGTTTTGTCTGATGAGTCATCTTTGTCTCGTGTCTGGTAAAGATGAAGTTGTTTTGTCTCACTGTGGCCCTGAGAGGTATTTAAGGTTATATCCAGAGATATCTTGAGTTTGTCATATTTGTCTGATGATAAAAATAGAACCAGATGGCATGCTGCAGGTACGAATAGGAGGGTTGAGTGCAGAGAGGCGGAAGGTACGAGAGATCAAGTGTGTGGCGCGTAGTTTCTCAACCACACCATTGCAATGTTTTCCCTTTTCTCTCCTCTCCCTGTCACACACGCGTTCCTAAGATCCACTGGAAACAGTTGCCTAGCAGCGTCTATATCCAAGCCTCTTCCTGCACCTCAGATGCCCATCAGCAAGGTCAACCCTAGGAAAATTGATGAAGCGCAATACATATCACTGCTTCCCCCCATCTCTGTCTTCCTTCTGCACTTGTTTTGTGGTGTCTTCAAGCTGTCCTCTTGACGATCACAAATTCCTCATGAAGGCTCCTGCCCTAACTACAACTGTCCCTGCTGTGTTTAACCAACTCATTCTTTTACTAATCAAACATGTAAGGAGTGGCTACTGTGAGCTGGGGACGGTTCTAGGCTCTTGAGATACATTACTGAGCAAAACAGACAAAAATCTCTGCCCTTGAGAAGCTTACATTCCAGCAGAGGCAGACAGAATATAAACACGTTGCATCATAAATGAGTAAATTACGTAGTTTGTTAGAAGATCATTACTATTGTGTAAAAATGGACAGAAGTTGAGGAGGGGAGAAGGGGAGAAGGATCAAGAGAGCTGAGGGGTGAAAGCAAAGGTGTGGTTTGCAATATTAAACAGAGCAGTCAGAAGAGGTCTCAGGGAAGAGAAGTTGCAGCAAGGATTTGAGGTTGTGCGGGAATGAGCCAAGTGGATAAAATAGAGAAGAACATTCCAGGCATAAGAAAGGACAAGTTCAAAGGCCCCGGGCCGGAGTGAGTCTGAAGGGTTTGGGGAGCAGCAAGGAGGCCAGCGCTCTGGAGCAGAGTGAGAGGGTGAGGGGAGAGGAGCGGGAGGTGAGGCCAGAGAGACCAGGCTCGTCGTAGCCTCTGGGCTTTGCAGACCGATGCCAGGACTTTGGACGTGAAATGGGTGCAAATGGAAAGTAAATTACATTTTCTCTTGAATGTAATTGATCTAGACAGAATATTTCTCCTTTTTCAAGGAAACATATAAAAACCTAAGAAATAACATAATGGGAGGACCAATGACCTTCCCAACTCAGTCTTCTACATCCAAAGTGTTTCCAGCTTGCTGAGTGGAAGAGCCTTGTGCTAGGTCCTAATCACTAAACTCCCCTTAAAAATCTTTTGACAACTTAAGTAGAAATGCATATATGCTCACCTTAAAATATATTATTTTAGTTTGCATAACTCTGTGAGAAGATGTTCTGTATGTTGAAGCTGGAAGGTTCCAACCCTTCAAGCTTACCAATTGGGTTCTACATTTGGGTAGCAGTCACTATTACCATGCCCGCCCTGTGTTCCTGTGAATCCAAGACCTCTATAAAATTAAAAAACAAGCAAACATAGTTTCTTCAAACAGCAATTTGACGATTTAGGTGTCTTAGACATTAGGATCCTAGTTTAAAGCCACAAAGTTCTCTTTTCAGCCCCAGGTTAATATTTAGGTGAAGTGATTCTTTTCTTTGATTTTCATTTTTTAAGCTGATTGCTGTTTATCCATTACTTAAATAAGAAGGACGAGATGGGGTAAAATTAATAAACATTCAAGGGGAAATATTCATGTTAAGACGAAGAACAGTTTATTCATCTAAATTTGTCTTATAAGGACACTATATTTGTTCAGGAAAAAGTGCCCACAGGCTTCTTGGGTGAAGTGTGAGACCCCAAGGGGATGCTTGAGTAACAAAAGATAGTTGATGAAATAAGCAGAGAATTAAAGGAGAAGGGATGAGAGGCTGGAGCAAAGCTATCCTTCAGGAAGAGAAAGGAGCCAGGCAAGCCAGAGAAGAGGACAGAGAGGGAGGAAACGCTGTGGAACAGGACAGCCACGGAGAGACTGAGAAGAGCAAACAAGGCAGCCGCGGATTTTCCACGTGGATTTCTGCACTCTGTGTCTTGTGACCTTCTCTCTGTGACCCCACAAAGGGACAGCTGACATAGAGGTTATAAGCACGCCTAAATTATTTAAACTTTAAAAAAGCAGGCCTGAAGCAATACAGCCACAAAATCTGGAGACATATAATTCTCTCTTAATAAATACTAATAATTCTCACACTTGGGGATTTTTAGTGCTTGAATGGTTTATGGTGCTTTATGGTCATTATGTCCTCCCAGTGAAGGAGGAAATGGGCACCTGTTATTAACCCTAGGTTGCATATGATGACATCACCAAGAAAGCAAATGGCTTGGAAAAGAAAGAGGAAAATGCTAACTATGTTATCGGTAAGGGTTTCTCGACCTCAGTACTACTAGCATTTTGGACAGGAAAATTCTTTGTTGGGATGTTGAGGGGTAGGGGATCCTATCCTGGGCATTATAGAATGTCTAGCAGCATCGCTGGCTGATGTTAAGTAGCACTCAGATGCCAGTAGCGCCTTCCTAGTCATGACAATCACAAATGTCTCCAGACTTTGCTAAATGCAAAATCCCCCCAGTGGAGATCGGTTGTCACAGGGTGACCCTGCTGTGCCATACATAATTCTTGGTTCATGCTCACCCTCAAAAAACAATCAAAAACGAAAAGGAGGCTGATGATATGCATGGAATTTTGAAAACTACAACTGATTAAAAAGTTAGCAGAAATAAAAAATAAATTTCAGAATTCTGATTAGATAGCATCCTAACGCCTTTGCAGTGACTATGTGGATATTTTGCATAGAAAAGAGACTATTTTATATAAATTGGTGTTTGTTGATGTGATCAAGAAATGTAAACCCCTCTGGAAAAAATTTATCAATTGCTGAAGGAACTGAAAGTCTGAATCTTTTATTCCCTTGGTCGAAAGGTGAGCTTATCCCTTCCCCTCTTCCTTTTAGTGAAATAAAGACATAATTTGAAAACACACCTACCCATTTGGCTCAATGGTTAAGTCTTGTCTGGCTGTAGTGTAAAAATAGACATTCCTCTGTCTGAACATGAAAATAGTACTTCCCCAACAAAAGCCAACATCTTAGAGCTGCAAAAGATGTTTACTTTTATATAAAAGCCTTTTCCTCTGGTGTTTATCTTGGGATAGTGTAGGTGTTCTAGCAGAGGTAAGCAGGTATATAAGGCTCAGAGACAAACCTATAGGCGCATGCTTCCTGCAGCAGGTGAGAAAGTTGTGATGGTCACTATTTTCTACGTGTTAGGTTGAGAATATATGCTGGTATAATGGCTATCGTCACCTTTCAAAAAGTTGTAGATGTATTAAAATAATAATCATGATCGTAACTAACCGTCTAATCTTTGTGGAACACTTTATATTCATTCATTCATTCATTCATTCAACAAACAGTTATTGAAGACTTCCATGCACATTTCAGGCCACACTGTTTCTCACTCTGCCATTGTAGGGTAGAATCAGCCATAGTCAAGACGTTAAAAAACGAATCTGGTTGTGTTCCAATAAAACTTTATTGATAAAAACAGGGGGTCATAGTTTGTCGACCCCTGAGGTAGGGTAAAAGGAATCAGAGTTCAAGGGAGCCATCAGTTTTAAACAGGATGATCAAGGTGAGCCTCACTGAGAAGGTAGCATTCAATGAAAAACTAGAAGGAGGTGAACAAGTCAGACATCTGATCGTATAGAGGAAGGGCATTCCAGGCTGAGGGAGGAGCCAGTGCCAAAGTCCTGTGGCAGCAACGTGTCTGGTGTGTTTAGAAGCTCGGGAAGGAGCTCCGTCTGGTTAAGACAGAATGAGTGAGTTACTCTATTTGTAACCACTCTCAGCTTGTATCTCCAATTCTTTTTCCTCTTTCTTCCCTGGCTCCCCCCCTCTGTTAAATGAAACGTGTTTTACTACAATAAGTAAGGGCTCAGGAACAGGTCTTTCCTGACCTAGGAAAGGTAAGTAGCTTTGATACATGCTTTGTTTTCTTCCCATTAAGGCCTTATTTCAACTCAATCCTGAGAACAGGGGCGAGAGAAGAAGACAAGAACACCAAACCACAGAGGTTTCCTCTAGGAATCTTTTACCAATGCATTCTAATCCTCAGCACAGCTGTCATAATGAAGGCTTATAATCAAAAAGGAACTATAAAATACTGCCTTCTTATTCACTTGGCCTGTTTATTCCTGTGTGTCTGTAAGAGGCCACTGATGGTAATAGTTTACGGAACCAGAAGACAGGGCTATTATTTCTAAATTGTATATAAACCTATCTTCTAGGAAGAACTCTCTAATTCTTGATCCTGATGTGCTGCAAAGGAGGAATCACGTGAGCCTCCAAATGCCATCGGAGCAAAGCCAATCTGTGTTCTCAAGTCCACGGGCTCACCCAGAGTGGGCCTGTACACCTGTGTTGGTGAGTGAGACCCCACGTACGTGAGCAAGGCTTGGTGGAGGTGATACATGTGTGAAATCATTTTTCATGTAATGTCTGATGGAGGCAGCTTGTAATGCAGTGCAAGTATTGGAATAATGCCTTTTCATGTATTCCCCATCTTGTTCCACAAAAACATGTTTATTATGAAAGAATAACGCAGACAAGAGATAGAGGGTGAAACAAAAGCCTGGGTAAGTCTGCCCAAACCTCGGTGCCCTCTCAAGCCTTGCCCCATCCCTTCCCCACCTGTACCTACACTTCCGCCCTCCTGGAATTCCTCTTGCAGTTGCCAGAATGCACGGTGCTGTCCCCTTCTGGTCAGGAATGCCAGTGCCCCACCCCTGCTACTCAGGTCACTCCTACTCATCCTTGGGTCCAAAGGACACTTTTTCCAATTAAGTCCAGTCCTCCTGTTATGTGTCTCAAGCTATGAAGCTTCCTTTCCTTCATAGCGCTTTTCAGTTTGCAGTTTACACATTCACCTGAGTAAATAATGAATATCTGTATCCTCCATTAAACTGGAGGCTTCATGAGGACAGAAATCCTCTCCTTGTCCTCCCCATCAGAGCCAGCAGTGCCTGGCATAGAACGGGCACTTCATAAATATTTGTTGAATAAAAGAAGCCTCCCAGCAGTCAAAGGAAAGAGAGAAGCATGATACTTTAAGACATTTCCAAAGTTAATGAGTAAGAGCAAACAAGTTTTCCAAGCAAAGCACAGCTTTTCCTGTGTTCTGAGTTTTGAGCAGATTTTCTCCCATAGGTTCTCATAAACAGAACATTGTGTGAATTTGTAGATAATACCTTTATGTTGATATAATAATTCATTTTAAAGAGCTGCCTCTTAAAGCATCCCTCAGTACAGGCCTATGACAACACGCCAAATCCCAATTCAATATAAATAATTCTTAAAGGGGAAGAACAAGGCGATCCATGAGTACAGTTTCCTCAGGGTTCTGGTTTAATGCAAAGGTAAAATCACGTTAGTGAAATTGAGGGAGAGGGATGGCCTGTCCTTCAGGCCCTCCTCCCTTAAATATTTCCTCCAATTAGGATTAAGGTATGATCGGACAGCTGGGAGTTGAAGGTTATATTCTATGTGAACGTATAAAAGGCAAACCCACACTCATTCTTTGGCAATCATCTGGAAGGAGTATGATTATTCAATGGATTGTTGTTCAGAATGGAGCGTGAGTTCAGCCGGAGAATGATTCATCAGTTCCATTCATCTGTGAAAGATGACCATGGTTCATACTCCCCTCTTGTGGCCACTTTCAAGTTTACTGGCTTTCAAGTATACTACAGGAGCTCAGTAAGGCAAGTGAGAAATCAAATTCCTTTAGGTAACATTGGAATCACTCCTTCTTCAGTCATTCTAGAACATCAGACCAACTTTTTTTTTTAATTGGCAGGACGTTTAACAGCATCTTAAAACAATGGTCAATAGACTTTGTATTAAATCTTTAGTAATCAGTGTTTTAAAATGTTTTAAAAGCTCAACATCTGGGGCTTCCCATGTGGCACAGTGGATCCACCTGCCAGTACGACACGGGTTCAATCCCTGGTCCAGGAAGATCCCACATGCCGCAGAGCAACTAAGCCTGTGCACCACAACTACTGAGCCTGCGCTCTAGAGCCCGTGAGCCACAACTACTGAGCCTGCGCTCTAGAGCCCGTGAGCCACAACTACTGAGCCTGCGCTCTAGAGCCCGCGCTCCACAACAAGAGGAGCCACCGCAATGAGAAGCCCACGCACCGCAATGAAGAATAGCTCCCGCTTGCCACAACTAGAGAAAGCCTGCGCGTGGCAACAAAGCCCCAAAGCAGCCAAAAATAAATAAACAAAAAATTTAAAGAAAAAAAAGCTCAACATTTGAGCTAAAGCTGGTGGAGAGTTTGATGCAAATACATTAGAGGTCTGGTCATTCCTTACACATTACCCTTCCTTAATTATATTTGCCTTACCTCAATTTAGTCCCCCTCAAGTAGCACATCAGTAGATGTGGAATTTGGGGGGAGTGTGGGAAGGAATGATCTGGTGGATGAAGCAATCAATAGAGTTACAAATGCTCACATTACAGATGTTTATTAAGTACTTGCCTCACAGGGAATCAAGGTTATATAAAATATAATCCCTGCCTTAAAATACTACCAGGTAGGGGAGAAGGGGACCTGTATACATATAACTATATTACATGATAAAAAGCAATAAATTCTAAAGAAAAAATTAAATTAATATGCTGTTCCCCTCTGACACAGGGCAAAGCCAGAGATGGGGAGTGTAGGGGACAGTAACGCGCTGCTTCTTCTGAACCAACACGTTCCAGTACAGGGCAAATATGGACAGAGCACTTACTCTGCATCAGGAGGTCTAAGCACCTTATCAAAAACAGTATGCGATTCACTTCACAACCATCAGGATGGCTAATGGCAAAAAGAAAATAACAAGTGTTTGCAAGGATGTGGGGAAACTGGAATCCTTGCGTCCTATTGTTGAGAACGTAAAGTGGTAGAGCAACTGTGGAAAACAGTATGACCATTCCATTCGTCCAAAAAATTAAAATAGAATTACCATGTCATCCAGCAATTCCACTTCCAAGTATATTACCAAAATGATTGAAAGCAGGGACTCAAAGAGATAGTTGTATACCCATGTTCATAGCAGCAAAAACAAGCAATAACAAAAGTGTATTGAATAGAAACAACACAAGTGTCCATTGACAGATGCATAGATAAGCAAAGTGTGGAATATACATACAACAGAATATTATCCAGCCCTAAAAAGGAAGGAAATTCTGACATATGCTCTGACATGGATGAACCTTGAGGGCTTTAGGCTAAGTGAAATAAGCCAGTCACAAAAAGAACACCAATACTGTGCATTTCCACTCATATGAGGTACTTAGAGTAGTCAAAATTGTACAGACAGAAGCAGAATGGTAGTTCCAGGACTTTGAGGGATGAGAGGGAATGGGAGGTTATTGTTGATTGGGTATAGAGTTTTAATTTTACATGGTGAAGAGTGATAGAGATGGATGGTGGCAATAGTTGCACAACATGATGAATGTATTTAATATCACTGGACACTTGAACATGGTTAAGATGGTAAACTTTACCTTATGTGTATTTTACCACAATTAAAAATTCTTTTAAAAAATATGCTATTGGGACTTCCCTGGTGGTCCATGGGTAAAGAATCCGCCTTTCAATGCAGGGGATGCAGGTTTAATCCCTGGTCGGGGAAATAAGATCCCGCATACAGCGGAGCAACTAAGCCCACGTGCCACAACTACTGAGCTCTCGCACCTCAGTGAGAGAGCCCACATGCCGCAAACTACAGAGACCATACGCTCTGGAGCCCACACGCCACAACTAGAGAGAAGCCAGAGCGCTGCAACTAGAGAAAAACCCGAGCAGACAGCGTGCCATAACAAAAAGATCCCGCATGCCTCAACAAAGATCCCGTGTGCCGCAACTAAGACCCAATGCAGCCAAAAAATAATAATAATAAGGAAAATAAATAAATTAAATTAATAAATATTTTTTTAAAATATGCTATTGAAGTTCAGAGAAAGAATAACTTCTTATCAGAGGTAGCAGAGAAGGCTTCTTGGAAAGGAAGGATCTATTTGGACCTTGAAAGATTGGTAGGATTTAAGCATGAAGGTTTCAGGTAGAGGAAGCCACCTACTTAAAAGGATAGAGGCAGAAAATTACAGAGCAAGGAACAGAGATGACATTCAGTGAAGTGAATGGAAGATAGTACATACTGTGGCAGACGGCTTTCCATGCCTGGCTCATGTGTTTAGATGAGACTTGGAAGGCAGTGAGAAGCTATTGAAAGCTTCTAAGCGGGATAGTGACATGATGTAAGTTACACTTTGAAACGATGAATTTTCTTTTTAATACGGTCCAAGGTGGATTGAATTGGGCAGGGAAGAAGTATTGAATACCTGGAACTGAGGTCAAAAATTACTGTTCAGTGGCTCAGTCCAGCTCATAGACCTGTTTGATTTGGCTTAAGGAGTGTTGGTCAACATTTAAAGATGAAATAAAGTTTCAGATTTCTGGCTTCTCTTTGAAACAACAAAATGGTCTGGCAACACGGGACGGTCATTTCCCCATGGCAATAAGGATGCAAGAGCAGAGCAGCAGCTGCCCCCTTTAGATGGACCATACTTTCCAGTTCCCAAGTCCCAAGTCCTCTCTCTTATCTTCCTGATGCAAGGCGGTGTCAGCTGCCAATCATCGTTGTCCTGGGTGTGTGGCTTTCTTACTTCTGACCTTCCTTATTAAATCATGTGACCTCCCTGGCCCTTGGGGCATCACATTCATGAATGTGAGTCCAGAGGGAGAAAAGAGTTAGCTGTGAGGTGACCAGGCCATGCCATCAGGAATGTGATCGTAGGAATGAAGAAGAGCATGTGCTAGAGATATTTGTCCTGCTGTTTTTGCTGAATCTCAACTAACTATTAACATACAACCTGAGAAGAGCTAACAAAATGGAAAAAATTTATAATTCTGAAAAATTTAACTACATTTTCTCAGAAAATAACTGTAATATTTTCAGAAAGTTTTTCTGCCTTGTTCCTTTATAAGAGTTTTGAGAGTAATGAATGCTGTTCAACAGGAAAACATAAATGACTCCAACCGTAAGTTTCTCCAACCATGAATTATAATAATCAGTTGATTATACCACAGTAAATTGTATCTTTTTAAGCATGAGGTATGCTGAAGTCAATTGGTGAGGCTCATTCGTCAAGGGGGCAAAACTGATTCTTGGGAGAGGCAAAAAAATCCTAATATTTTTATATATAAAACACAGCTATAGCTATAGTACATAAATGAATATACAGTATATCCATTGTCACAATTTCATGAGGTGGGGAGCACTCAGGAAAAAAATTGTTCAAAGGGCCCTTAGGAGAGTGATGATGAAAAGAAAATTTTGAGAAATACCAGACTAGAGAGAACAGGCATTGTTCAAATCGTCCTTTGTGTCTCCATTTGAGTCGCCAGCCAGTTAATGGCGGTGAGACTCCGATCAACCCTCATCAGGCTCTCCTACCATTTGCTAGAGATGGAGCCTCAGTTGTCGTGCTGCCAGCGCTCATGTGTACAACCAGCCCATGCGAAGCCTCTCTAGCAAACCCAATGCTCTTCCACGACTGAAGTATTGACAAAAATGCAAATGCCCTTGCTCAAAACCAAGAAGAAAACAACCACTGGAACACATTTCCAGAACAGGATTGCGTCATTACACAAACAGTACTTCTTAGTCTAAAGCATCTTGCTCTGGGAACTTAACACTACAGCCAAAAAACATCAGGCAGATTTAGAGGAGGGTGGCTTTTGGCTAATAACAGCAAAATGATCTCACCCATGAGAAGGCCCCAGTATAAACTTCTTGGTCAACAAGAGACATCTTGCAAGTCAAATGTACAGAAATATGCACTGGACGAGATCCAAACACTGAGCGATTTGATAGATTGGGCTGGTGTATATCCCAAGGTGAGGTCAGAATGAGAGCAGCTACATAGCTCACATTGCTATGTGCTATCTGCACAGCCAACCCAGGTTCCCCCAAACTAAATGAGGGCTCTGTCTGGGAAAAAACGACGACACAGGACTCCAGGGATTGATGGGAGCAGCTGCTGTGTTTGCAGAGCTTAACTAAAAGGATGTGTTTCATCCCTCTGCCTGAACATCTGCATCCCTCACAGGGTTTATTAGCAGTTTGTGTGAAAGGAGGAGGCGCTCTAATTTCTATTACAGAAGCCTCCATGACACTCTCCAGCAACATCCAGCTTCCTTATTGGTGGCCTTCACCATCACCATGATCTTTATTATTATTATAAATTGAGGAAGAGATGGTGTTTGCATTGGACAAAGCATTATGCAAACATCATCTCTTCCTCAAAATCACCCAGTGAGGTATTATTAGCATCCTCATTTGACAGATGAGGACTTGAAGACCCAGAGAGGTTAAGCAACTTGCTCAAGGTCATTCAGCTAGGAAGTATCAGAGCTGGGGCTTGAATTCAGGTCTGTCAGATTCATCAGTTCTCTACTATACTTCATCCAGGGAGAAGAAGGAGTTTGAATATGTGCTCCCTCCACTGAGGGCTTGATTGGTGTAAATCATATTGAGAGGTAGTAGAATTTGTTTCTGGTAATATTCAATCGTATCAGTGATTAGCAATATCCTATCAGGGCTTTCTGATGTCCTTTGATAATCTGGCATCTGATAGGAAGATGGGCACAAAAGATTGAAGGTAGAAGAAAATGGCAGGCATTGAATTTCAACTCCTGATGCCCTTCAATTTAGAATTTACCAATTCTGAATCCAATCATTGGCTATATGTATCTACAGGTAACTTTTTGGACTGGGACTCAGACACGTGACTTGCATCTTAGTAATGGATTCAATAATCCATGTTCATAGTCAAATACCATCAGACTAGGTTCTTTTGGAATCTTTCAGTGGTGATTAAAACTTCTCAGAGTACAAAAAAAAAAAGAGAAAAGAGAAAAGTTTTCTTGCTATTGTGATGAAGGACTTCAGGAACACAAAAAAGGAGACAGATGCTTAACTATTAAATGAAAATCTGCTCACACACAGGTACAAAAATATGATCATGAACGAGGCTGCATAAAAAACAGCTGTAGATTTTAAGCTGAGAATAACCTTAAGCAATTACAGAAGAAAAAAATATGTATTAAATGCTCCTGTTTCCTTCCTCAGGCCACTGTAGCTTTACTTCTTTCACTTTCAACTTTATTCTTTAAACTCAGCCCTCCACCTCAAAGTTATACTCAATCATTATTTTCCTGACGTTCTCAAGGACTTCTCATGTGTTCCTAGATTTTCAATGATTACGTCTCCAATTTTGTAATCTCTTTCCATGGCTCCTCTGGAGCTGCCCACTGCCTCGGAAGCTACATGACATCAGTCCTGCTCTGAGGTCCACGATTGGGCTACCTCTCACCAGCCATTGCGCCCTCCTGTTGAGTTCCACTTTGTTTGCCAGACACTACTACCTCTACTGGGCACCACTATTACTGGCTAATGCCACCAACCTCAGCAGGCACTCTGCCAAACACTGTCACTGCTAGTCAACATCACTATTGCCATCACCTCAAGGGTCTCAACTGTGCACTGTTGCCTGTGGCTGAGGACACTGAGATGCCAAAGTAGCTCTGTGTGCTCTGGGGTCATCCATACACCAAATCCTGCTACGCCTTGCATTACACTGAGTCACATGGGTATGAAAGCAGGGCTGCCTATTTCCTGGTTTTTCAAGAGATTTGATCAAATAGCTTGTTCCCTTTAAACCTTGTGTCCCCCTCTTTCCAGAGTACTCTTGAGCCCATTGAGGACTGGCTTAGGGTCAAATCTAAGGGAAATAAACTATTCCGCCACTCCACTTGCTATATATTTTTGGGCTAATCTTATCTGCCTGGCTTTCTGTTCCCTTAGAATGAGTCTTTCCCAAGAAGTCCTTAGTTCTTCCTAGAGGACCCATCCCACTCATCCTTCAGACGTGCCCAAATGTATTCAGTTGTGAATAAAACTGGGTGCCAGCTGAACTCACAGAATAGAGATCAGAATTTAATTGCAAATAGGAATTACATTGTTTTGGAGTTTTGCCACCATCAAAACTGAAGAATAAAAGGCAAACTATCACAGATTGTTTGTTACTGTCTCACAGAATTTCTCTTACTTAACTGGACTTTAACCTTTTCCCACTACCTATTCACCTTAAGATGTTGTAGGAAACAGCCAAAAGAAATGTGATATTGCAAGAAGGCTATAAGGGTACCATTTGCTGCTCTACAAAGTGTCTTATATGTTTTTTCTGAAATTTTTTACATTTTGAATTCTACCACTAATCATCTTTTCCTCATTCCTTTGGTCAATCAGAAGTTTAGAGTCAAATCTGCAATCCACCTTGTAGTGGGTTGAATTGTGTCCCTCAAAAAGATATATTCAAGCCTCAGCCCCTGACACCTGTGAATGAGACCTTATTTGGAAATAAGGTCTTTGCAGATGTAATTAAGTTAAGATGATGTCATACTGGATTAGGATGGGCCTTAGATCCAGTGACTGGTATCCTTGTAAGAAAATAAAACACACGGAGACTCAGAGGAGACACACAGGGGAAGAAAGCCATGTGAAGAAAGAGGTAGAGATTGGAATGATACAGCTACAAACCAAGGAATGCCAAAGATTGTTGGAGGCCACTAGAAGCTAGGAAGAGGTAAGGAAGAATTTTTCCCCAAAGCCTCCTTAAAGAGCCTGTGCCTGCTGATTTCAGACTTTTAGCCTCCAGAACTTTAAGAAAATAAATTCCTGGTTTTTTAAGCCACCCAATTTTTGGTAATTTGTTATGGCAACTGTTGGAAATTAATAGAAGTTTTGGTTCTGAGAATGGGGTACTACTATACCAAATTCCTAAAAATGTGGATGTGGCTTTGGAATTGGATGTTGAGCAGTGGTTGGAAGAATTTTGAGGCACATAATAGAAAAAGTCTAGGGACTTCCCGGGCAGTCTGGTGGTTAAGACTTGGCGCTTCCACTAAAGGGGGCATGGGTTCGATCTCTGGTCGGGGAACTAGGATCCTTCAAGCTGTGTGGCCAAAAAAAGAAAAAAGTCTAGATTGCCTTGAAGAGATTGTTGGTAGAAATATGGACATTAAAGGAGATTCTGGTCAGGGCTTAGAAAGAAGTAAGGAGAACTACAGAGAAATCTATCATCTTAGAGAATACATGTATTATCGTGAACAAAATGTTGGTAGAAATATAAATGTTAGAGGTGATTCTGGTCAGGTCTCAGGAGGAAATGAACATGATACTGGAGACCAGGGAAAAAACTACCCTTGGTTAAAGCAGCAGGAACTTGGCTGAATTATCTTCTGCTGTTGGGTTGGAAAGGAGAACTTGTAAGTGATGAGCTTAGATATTGAGCTAAGGAAATTTCCAAAGTATGAACAGTACACCTGGTTTCCCCTTGCTGCTTATGGTAAAATGTGAGAGGAAAGATATAAATGGAGGAAGAAACTATCAAGCAAAAAAGAACCAGGACTTGATTTTGAAAATAGCCTCCAGATAGCAAAAGACCACAAAGCATTCTCTGGAAGAACATCAAGCATGCCTATAGCTAGGCAACCTTTTGCTACAGAGATTAGGCGTGTGAATGTGATCTGTGGATCCAATCAACTTTCTCAGTAGAAGCCAGGAATCAAGATGAATTTATCCAGGAAAGATCTGTGGAGGACCCTCTTGTCTGATGGCATGAACCCCCATAGATTTCACAGGAGACCAACAAAATTTTTGAGAATGTTATTGAAGCAGAAATACTTCCACCCTGGGCTGAAAGAGAGAGAGAGAGACAGAATGGAAGGAAGGCTGTCAGACTTCCAAAATTCTACATGGCTATAAACAGGTGTTATCCTTGAAGGAAAAGGAAAAAGGACTCCCATTATGAGCTGAATTGTGTCCCCCCAAAATTCACATGTTAAAGTCCTAACCCCTAGTATCTCAGAATGTGACTGTATTTGGAGATAGGGCCTTTAAAGTAATTAAGGTAAAATAAGGTCATATGGATGGGCCCTAACCCAATATGACTGCTGTCTTTCTAAGAAGAGATTAGGACACAAACACAAACAGAGGGGAGATCCTGTGAAGACAAATGGAGAAGACAGTCATCTGCAAGCCAAGGAGAGAGACCTCAGAAGAAACCAACTCTGCCAACACCTTGATTTCAGACTTTTAGCCTCCAGAACTGTGAGAAAATCGATTCCTGTGTTTAAGCCACCCAATCCATGGTGTTTTATGGTAGCCCTACCAAAGTAATACAGCTCCAAAGGCTGGTGGGACCTCCACAGAGCCAAAGGGTCGAACCTCTGTGGCCAGAAGGAAGAGTACTGGGCCACAGAGGATTATTCTCAGGACTTGAAACCTTATAGAACTTACCCTGGTGAGTTTTGAACTTGCTTAGAACAAGTGACCCCTTTATTCCCTCTATTTTCTCCCTTTCAGAATGGAAATGTCTATCCTATGCCTGTCCCTCCATTGTATTTTGGAAGTAGATAACTTGCTTTTTAGTTTCATAGGTTCACAGATGGACAGGACATTTGCGCCAGGATCGAGCATACCTAGCGTCTGTCTCACCTGTGCCTGATTTAGACTATTTAGATGACGAGATTTGGAACTTTCTGAGCTGATGACAGAGGAGATTTGGGACTTCGAGTTGATGCTGGAATGGGTTAAGACTTTTTTTTTTAAATAAATTTATTTATTTATTTTTGGCTGTGTTGGGTCTTCGTTTCTGTGTGAGGGCTTTCTCTAGTTGCGGCGAGCGGGGGCCACTCTTCATCGTGGTGTGCGGGCCTCTCACTATCGTGGCCTCTCTTGTTGTGGAGCACAGGCTCCAGACGCGCAGGCTCAGTAGTTGTGGCTCACGGGCCCAGTTGCTCCGCGGCATGTGGGATCTTCCCAGACCAGGGCTCGAACCCGTGTCCCCTGCATTGGCAGGCAGATTCTCAACCACTGCGCCACCAGGCAAGCCCGAGTTAAGACATTTGAAATGGATTAAGAATGTTAGGACGAGGCGAATGTATTTTGCATGTGGGAGAATCATGAATCTGGGGCAAGGGAGGTGGACCGTAGACTGTAGTGAGTTGAATTGTGTCCCCTCAAGAGATACGTTCAAGTCTCAATCCCTGGTACCTGTGAATGTGCCTTATTTGAAAATAGAGTCTTTGCAGATATAACCAGGTTAAGGTGAGATCGTACTGGATTAGGCAGACCCTAAATTCAATAACTGGTGTCCTTACAAGAAGAGGAGAGGACACAGAGATTCAGAGGAGACACACAGGGGAAGAAGGCCACGTGAAGATGGATGCAGAGTTTCATATGGTGCTGCTGCAAAGCAAGGAATGCCAAGAAATTCTGGAAGCCACCAGAAGCTACGAAGAGGCAAGGGAGGATCTCTGCCTTCCTTGGCAACTTGTGCCTACTTATACCTTGATTTCAGACTTTCAGCCTCCAGAACTTTGAGAAAAAGAAAGTTCTGTTGCTTTAAGCCACCCAGTCTGTGGTAATTTGTCATGACAGCCCTAGGAAACTACCTCTTATTTTTACCCTACTTCTTCTCTCTTCTGCCCTCTTATTTTTTTTTTTTATTCTCCACATTTTTTTAACTTTGCTTCTGCCCCTTTTATTTTCTTCTCTTCTTTTTTCCTAATACTTTTTTTCCCACAGTCTGTCCTATCCTCCCCTTCCAATTAAAATCTATTTTCTGGTTCTCTTGCCTATGGTTTCTCTTCTCTATAGGAGGACTATACTTCCCCCCGCTGTTGAGCTCAGTTGTGGCCACATGACCTGCTGTGGTCAATGAAAGGTGGGCAGAAGTGATGTGTATCACATCCAGGCAGAAGCTTTAAGAACTGAGTATAGTTTGCTGTATTTCTTTTTCTTCTGCCAAGGGAACGTGTTTGTCAGCCTGGATCCTGGAGTAAAGATAAGGTAGAGCAGAATTGCAGTAGACTACAATAAACATGGAGCATGAATGAAAAACAAACCTATGTTGTAAGCCCCTGATAGTTTGGGGTTCTTTGTTATTGTAGCATAATCTAGCCTGATAGATGTATTTTATGTTATTTCCTTCCTACTCTTTCTAACCTCCCAGAGGTCCCTTTTACCTAAAGAAAAAAAGTCAAACTGCTTAGCCTTACATACAAAATTTGCCTAGCCCTAACCAATCTTCCTCCTTTTATTTTTTATTTTTATTTTTTTGCTTTTAAAGTTATAATGAGACAAATGGCAGTTAATCACATTCGCCACATATTTAGCAAAATATTATGCATATTTGCAACTTGTACTTATTAACTACTTCTGTGAGTCAAGCCTCTGCTTAAGACCTAATAGAGGGTTTGACTAAGCCCATAGATGTGCTGGGCTGGGGGGGGGGTGGCTAGAATAAACTCCTGCAAGAATCCATAGTCAGAAATTGACCCAGTGGGTTGATAACCAAGACAGAGCTGAGAGATCTGAAATGATTCCGTGCTGAGATATGATGGTAGTGCAGGGGAATGGGGGAAATTGCATAGAAAGAGGTCAGTAACTAAGCCAGAATTGAGAAATGAGTGTGGTTCCCAGAAGTAAAGCCACAGAGAATTAAATGTCAAAGTCTGAAAGATATATGGGGTGTTACAGACTGAACTGTGTCTCCCCAAAATTCATATGTTGACGCCCTAACCCCCAGTGTAACTAGATTTGGAGATAGAGCCTTTAAGGAGGTAACTAAGGTTGAACAAGGTCATAAGGGTGGGGCACTAATGTCCTTATAAGGTCTAGTGTCCTTATAAGAAGAGAGAGAGACACCAGGAGTACATGAGTACGGGAAAAAAGGCCAGATGAAGACACAGTGAAAAGACAGCCATCTCCAGCTAAGGAGAAAAGGCTCAGGAGAAACCAACCCAGACAGCACCTTGGTCTTGGACTTCTAGCCTGCAGAACTGGGAGAAAATTAGTTTCTGTTATGTAAACCACCCAGTCTGTGGTACTTTGTTATGGTAGCCCTAGAAAACTACCACACGGCATAAGCAAGGAGAAGGGTCCTACAGGCCAGGTCCTGGCCAAGAGAATTATCAACACTCTGTTGTCACTGCAGCTTCCCTTCATCCATACTCACTTCCTAACTTGGGCTCTCCACTATGTGAAATATAATTCATATTTTATGGCAAGACAAGAAAAATCTAAACATAAAAGTTCTTCTCTGCCCTTTGGCCTCCTCTCTCCCCTCACTGTGCACTGTGTGTGTGCATTACGCATCAATCAAACCTCCCCATCGGCAGGAACACCTGCTCAACCATAGACAGCAACATTCTCCAGCACCAACAAGACAACTCCTTAAAAAAATCATAAAGCTTTTTGATCTTGTACAGGGTCACGTGACCTACCATGATGACCCTTAGATCTGGATCATGTAAACTGTCAATAAAACATCATTTCTGACAAAGCATTAATCTTCAAAATTTACAAGCAGCTCATGCAGCTCAACATCAAAAAAACAAACAACCCAATCCAAAAATGGGCAGACCACCTAAATAGACATTTCGCCAAAGAAGATATACAGATTGCCAACAAACACATGAAAGGATGCTCAACATCACTAATCATTAGAGGAATGCAAATCAAAACTACAATGAGATATCACCTCACACCAGTCAGAATGGCCATCATCAAAAAATCTACAAACAATAAATGCTGGAGAGGGTGTGGAGAAAAGGGAACCCTCTTGCACTGTTAGTGGGAATGTAAATTGATACAGCCACTATGGAGAACAGTATGAAGGTTCCTTAAAAATCTAAAAATAGAACTACCATATAACCCAGCAAACCCACTACTGAGTATATGCCCTGAGAAAACCATAATTCAAAAAGAGTCATGTACCACAATGTTCATTGCAGCTCTATTTACAATAGCCAGGACATGGAAGCAACCTAAGTGTCCATCGACAGACGAATGGATAAAGAAGATGTGGCACATATATACAGTGGAATATTACTCAGCCATAAAAAGAAACGAAATTGAGTTATTTGTAGTGAGGTGGATGGACCTAGAGTCTGTCATACAGAGTGAAGTAAGTCAGAAAGAGAAAAACAAATACCGTATGCTACCACATATATCTGGAATCTAAAAAAAAAAGAAAAAAAAAAGGGTTCTGAAGAACCTAGGGGCAAGACAGGAATAAAGACGCAGACCTAGAGAATGGACTTGAGGACACAGGGAGGGGGAAGGGTAAGCTGGGACAAAGTGAGAGAGTGGCATGGACATATATACACTACCAAATGTAAAATAGATAGCTAGTGGGAAGCAGCCGCATAGCACAGGGAGATCAGTTCGGTGCTTTGTGACCACCTAGAGGGTTGGGATAGGGAGGGTGGGAGGGAGACACAAGAGGGTGGAGATATGGGGATATATGTATATGTATAGCTGATTCACTTTGTTATAAAGCAGAAACGAACACACCATTGTAAAGCAATTATACTCCAATAAAGGTGTTAAAAAAAATAATACATCATTTGATGTACAGCCCTCTGTCTCAAAAAAACTTATATCACTGTATCTTAAAGTCTAATGGGTGGAACAGTTCTCAGAGCTTTCTGAGTTGCTCTTCCTGGGCTACAATCCTCAAATTTGGCTCGAATAAAATTTTCCATTTCTTTCTGAAATCAACTGATTAATTTTTCATCAACGACTACTCCAATGGAATCGTGCCCCCTTTTGACAACGAGTATATTCTTGTCTCTTAGACTCCTTATAGGCGGCAACTATGATATTTCTCTCCTATCACCCAGAGGTTTGTGCTGTGTATAACAAAAGGGCTCACTTGGTGCTCAAGCACTGATGAAAGTGTTCTCTGGCCCTGCACCTGAATCAGAGGTTCTTAACTTCATGGAACCCCTGGGGTAGGGGTGTGGAGGGCGGTTCATGGATGAACTTTAGGGGCTTGCCCACCGCTTTCGTCAGACTCTCAAAGGAAATCTGAGCATTAAAAAGTTGAAAACACACTTCAACTTTGATATTCTGACCAAAGCTGATGTTATCTGGGTCAGTTCACATGCAGGAATGTAACAATCTTTTTTTTATCAAAGTTCTCTCATCACATTTAGATATTGGATAAGTTTCTAAATCTATTCCACAGCTCCATCTGTTAAGTGGGTATTGGTGTAGGTTTATTGTCCTCAGCTGCATGAGCTGTAAACGATTTTAGAAATGACAGCTTCAGAAACAATAAAAGTTTGGATATCTGCCCATAAACATTCCCAAAATAAAGTCATACTTAAAAGACATTGCGGATTCAAGGTCCCTTTACTAACACACACACACACACACACACACTTTTCTCTATTATCTAGTTACAAGAAATACAGTGGATCCTTTTAACCATGTTATAGATTAACAAGACCTAGAGCAAACATCCTGTATAACTGAGAGTCAAAATTCTCAAGCTTTGTCACCTACAAAGGAACTCTCAAGGTACCTAATTCACATTTGAGAGATAAATCCAGTTTGCTCTAACCAAGTTATTTTTTATGTTAGCATAGATTTCTGAAAGAAATTTTATGATCATTTTGCAAAGACATAAAACATCAATTTTAGTATTAGAGAAAATACTTTGGTTGGTCAAATCGTTTCCCCATAGCCCTCTAGCTAAAACTTTCTCTACATTTTCACTGAATAGCTGTAGTCCCCTGAAACCAACCTCATGAAGCTATGTCAAGTAAATGGGGAATGTTGTTAGAAGAAGTTAGCATTTTGAGTTCCAGAGAAAACCGCCTTTAGCCAAGCCTGGGCAAAATCATCAGAAATGCTTGTCCTACATTTTCCGCAATAGTCCCACCACACCTGTGGCCCTTGGCAGCCACTGGAGAAATGGTGCCTGTGTCTCCCACACTTCCCAGACCATGTGCACAGAAGCAGAGTGCCGTCAGAGTCAAACACAGCCCACTCCTTTGATCCTTCTCTGCGGAGACTGCTCACACCCTAGACCTGGGCTAAGGAAAAACATCCCATTGTCTGAGGCCAAAGGACATCACGTCACTTCATCCTGTGCCTGGAAAGGCGGCTTGGAACAAGTCATCCTGATTCTGGAGATGTTGAGACGATCCCAGCTGCACTGTGGCCTGTTTTCAGTTCCTAGGCAAATTGCCCAGTTTCCTCCGCTCCCAAATTTCCCCAACTGCAATATTGAGATAATTCTTGTTCCCTTTCTCTTGTGCTCTTCTGAAAAATAAATAGGGCAAATGTTTCTAAAGTGCTTAAGGACAACTGTCCGAGGGCATATTTGCCTAGAACTAGAGGTGGGGTTTTTCTTTATTTTTGTTAATGTTGTTTTGCTTTTGGCCTGACTTTGGCATAAATGTAGAAAAATCCAAGTTAAATTAAATTTTAACCATTTATCTAAGGTTAATGGAGCATTTACAGTATGTAAAGCACGGTGCTAGGCACATGGAGAATACAGAGCGGGCAGGTCCCCACCCTCAAGGAGCTCACGGCTCCCTCAGAAGGAGGTGTTACAGCCTAGAAGTTGAGTAACACAGACGCCAGCAGTCAGCCGAGATAGCTGGGCTGGCATCCTGCTCTACAACCTACGAGCCAGAGACCCTGGAAAAGTCACTCAGGTTCACCAAGCTCGGGTTTCCTCATGCAAATCATAATCACTAACATTTGAGTGTCTGCGGGGTGGCAGGAGGTGTCTACCTGCTTAAAACACAGGACAGCCACCTGAGGTAGATACTAATATCACCCCCTTATTCGTACCCGTGTCTTATAGATAAGAATTCTGAAGCTTAGAGACATCACCTAACTTGTCCCAGGTCATATCCAGTTAGGAACCAAGATGCAAACCCAAGCTGTGTAGCCTCAAACATGGAGACTTTCCCACTAAACCACACTATCATCAAATGGGTGTAGTACTCACTTCATGTAGACTTGTGAGGATAAACTGAAATGGATGCATTAAAAAAACCGTTAGCCAGTGTCTGACGTAGTAAATGTGCAATCAATGTAGACATAGCCGTGGAAGAGATTAGATACATACATAAATAACCAGAACGCCAGGTCTATTTCATGGCAAAACTCCTTCTTCCAGACCAGTCATCATACAGAAGGTTGTGGTAGGGAGCTGTGTAGGGGGAAGAATAGTCTACGAACTGTAACATTCCTGAGTCGGCTTATAAATGAGCTACACTATGAAGGAGTAATGCTTCACATACATGTACATTTCTGAAGGTCACTTAAAGAAAGGTTGAAGTATCTGCAGTATCCTGATGTTAACTAAATTCAGGCATATTCGTGAGAACAATTTTTGCAGAAGCAATGTAAAAATGCATCTGCTGCAATTATTCTTACCCCTTCCTTAAACCCCACCCCACCGATTTCCTTTAGGAAGAAACCACAGCATGGAGTTTCTTTTCAGTCTTAAAATAAAAATTCCCCCAAAAGGGATCTGGCTTGTAAAACCTTTTAGAGTTGTTTGAAAAAGAGAAGAAAAACAGAAAAAGGCATAAGGAGCCAAGTGCTTATATTCTGGCCAAGTTACAAGCCTCTGAGAACAAGAGCTTGAGGGGAGGACTGTTAACGCATTCTCTCCGGCAGAATGAGCTCTTTCCCTGTGGGTCTGCGCTGCCCGTAAAGCTCAGCGCGCCCTCGCCCTTGGAGTGAGAGGCTAGCCCGCTGGAGAACTGCAGGAATCTGCGACAAAAACGATGACAGTCTGAAATACGTCCCTGTGCCAACCTCCAAATTCGTCTGTCACCTCAGACCCTGAGTAGTTGACAGAGCAGCAGAATTTCAACTCCAATAGACCTGAATGTGTTTCTGGGCAAAGAAGCAGGGCTAACGAGGAAAGCGATTTAAAGAGTATTGGGCATTTGTGAAACTTATTTCCTGACTGTGTGCAAGGACAGGATTCAACTTCAATTTTCTGCCAAGGCTCTGGGTCCAGCCACCTACCTGAAGGTAAATTTTAATAAGTTTACTGTATTTGTTAACCTGATTTGCATGATCTGATAAAGATGTCTAATATTTTTGCCTAATACAAAGCCATTTTTTAACAACAAGAACAAAAAAACCCTTTTGCATGATTTACAGAAAAGCTACTTACTAGGGAATGTTAACACTTGAATTCATGTTTCCTTTTCTTCTCCGAGATTAAATAGTGAGAACTAATAAATGATGTTTAGAAATGTAGAAATGTTGCTGGCCAGACTAGCATTCAGATCTTGGTGAAGTCTGAAATCCTGAAATGTGTTTTGTAGAAATAGTTTACTAAATATATTAAATAAATCAAAAGGAAAGTAGTTGTTAAAAAAAAAAACTTTCAAATCAAAGTAATTTGGGTGTTTTCCATGGTTAAATTATTTGAAGTTATTCAATCACCACCACTGTCCCAGTCTGTACCTAACAGCAATGTAGAAATGGAATATTTTGCTTTTCCAAAAGGTAAGAAAATCCCTATAATACTATATTTTCCTTTGATTATTTTTTAGTTATTATGATTATTTTTTCCTGACTCCCTTTTATAGTTTTCTGACTCACTGTCTCTTGTCCCCTTCTATCATTTTTTAGGATACACACACACACACACACACACACACACACACACACACACAATTTCTAATTCCTAACGATGTCTAATTTAGGAAGGGGAAAAGGAGGGAGGGGAATCGAAGAGCTAAAAAATTATGATAACTCCTATATTGTAAGGGACCTTCATTTCTGGCTCTATCTTCTAAAATAAAACAATAATGCAAGTCATGCTCCCTCATTCCTCCTGGGTATTAGAGGTCACCCTGCAGGAGAAAACCATGCTTTCAACTGCAGATCGATGCTGTTGATACTATAACCAAGAGGTAGTGCAGAGAGAATATCTCTTTTGAACTGCCTTTAGTCTGGCACAGAGGTTAAATATGTCACCTTGGCATTATATCTGAGCTCCCCTCTGGCCCAGGGCCTAAGTACACTGAATAGAAATGTTCACTTGGTCCAACTCAGCAGAAATCTTTTTTTTTTTTTGATTCTCCCCTTTCTCATGGATACCAGTTTTTTTTCAATTCACAGCTCATTCAGCTAAACGTTGATGGGTACGTTAACTATGAATATGAAAAAAAAAAAAAGGACACCCCTCTCAGGAAAGACTTAAGTTTATATTTCTGTCCATTTAACAAGATCCAGCAAGGCACAGCAGTCTGTTTCATCTACTGATCATCCAATCAAACAATGCTGCTTTCCACATTTTGGAAAAGAATATGTACATGTTATTAATGAATCTTGCCTTTTCTCTTTCAGGGAATTTCTGTACAGCCATTTAGCAATTTGAGTACTGGGGTTTCCTTCCAGGTCCTTTGGTATTTAATCCCCAATAGGCTCTTATGCACAGTTTCGCTTATCAACTAAGTAAAAATAATAAATAGTGATGACGGAAATGAAATGAATAGTGATATATCTGGACAACTCCAAAACATTCTTCATCTCATTTCCTCTTGACTGCTTATTATTTTTATTCAGTTGATATGTAACGGTCCACAAACATTGCTATTTTAGCTAAGTTTAGCACAAGGTCCAGAACGTGTTGGGAATCTTTTTCCACCAAGAACGTGAGCAACTGTTTTTCAGACTTCAGATGGCTTCTGGAACACCCTTCAGTGAAGGAGAAGGGGGGCCCGTAAATCCAGGAGAACTTCCCCAGTAGGTCTGGCTGCCCAAGAGATGCCCAGTTAGGCCAGGGTCTGGTTCAAACGGGGCCCACCGAGCATCTTCTCCCAAAGGCTGGGCTTGCACAGGTAGTACCACCTGAGGCTAGCCTGATTTTTATCTTGGGCATCACAAGATGATCAGAAGTTTCGGGAACAGAGTGTGTGGTCTTGACTGATTGTAGGGAGATGGTGTAATAAAGTGAACAAGATCACGGGCTCTAGAAACTTACAGATCTGGTTTATATCTGGGCTTTCCCAGGGTCTGTGACTTTGCACAAATGACACTTTGAACCTCTGTGCCCTCATTTGCCAAAATGGGGATCATAAAATTAGTTACAACCTTAGAGATTTGTTGTGATAAACGAGGAAAACAGCTATGTCTGGTACGTTTGAATCAATCTATCGATCGTAGCTGATATTAAAGCACTAGTCTACCTATATGTCCTGAATGGAACTCTGTAGAAAGGGAATTTACTCTAAGATTTTCCTCAGGGTTTCTTCCTTGTACTTACACACTTTGCTGTATAATAAAACGTCAATGCCAGGTCTATGCCTCAGAGTCAGCCCGACAGAGCAGATAGAGCATGGGTTTCAGCGTCCAACATGCCTCAGTTTGAATCCTGGCTCTGCCTCTTACAGGCTATGCGAGCTTAGGCAGTCACTTCACACCTCCAGGACTCAGTTTACCCATCTATTAAGCAATTAGTGATAATAATACCCAAATGGGGTCATTGTAGGAATTAAATAAGATGTTTTTTAAATGTCAGGTATAGCACCTGGCAGAGTACTAGACACACAGTGAGGAAGTGTTTGATTACACACTTGGAATAATTTTTCTGGCAGTAATAGTGGGGGTCAAGAAGGAAATATTCTTTGAATTGTCTTTTTTTATCCAAAGAAATGGAAAAATAAATCTGACACTACCGTATGCCCTTGAGAGGGCCTCAGCATGAAGTATTTATTACTGAGTCCTTACTGCTTCATCCATTAGTAGCTTCTTAATGGCCAAGTCAAATGAAACCAGAGTGAGTCTTCTGTTTCAGATTGCCATTAAGAGGAATGAGGCGAAATGCTGCTTTGCTCTCAATTCTGTATTATCGGCCTACCTGGAGGGGGGGGAAAGGCCCCAACATTTCTCCTTTCTTATCTTTTCTAAAGGTAGGAATTTCTAAAGGCAGGGTATTTTTTTCCTCTCTAACTGAAATTCAAACAAAAGGGTTTGTTTTTTGTTTTTTGTTTTGGTAAACCTCTCCTCTACGCTCCTAGAATTGAAATGTCAGCTGCTTTTTCTGGCTACACGTAGCAGGAGCAGCCTGTCGTCATAGCAATGAAAGGGTATAGAGAGGCTCGAGTTTCACAGCCCTCTCTGTGAAATAACTCTTAGTCTGCTTTAAAAATCCTTGAGAAATGAAGTCTCCCATCCTGGCTTGTTTCCTTCCTATTATGCAACCAACTTACGTACGCCAAACATTTCCTTTAAAGAGTCAGTGAATAGGTGTTAAGAAAATGAACAAGAAAGCTACGAAATGGTGACCAGCTTACTGTGGAGTGCAGGGAAAAGCAACCGGGAAGGCAAAGGAGGAGAAAGAGACAGGACCGCACTTTGTAGGACAGGCTGGGCCCTACAATAAAGCCATTTTCCGAGTCCCCACTACCGCCTCCCACCTTCACGATGTGCTTATCTAGGTGGTTATCAATCGAGCAGACTCAGGGCCAGGCTGCCTGGACTGCCCTGGCACTTATACGCTCTAGTTTTTTATCTTAACCACTCTTTGCCTCATCTTCTCACATGTAAAAGAGAGATAATAATGGTCATAAAATTGTCATGGGAATTGAATGAGATACTCTGTGTAAGGCTCTTATTACAGGATCTGACCAGTGGTAAAGGTTGGCCGTGAAGTTCACCAAACCTCAGTTTCCCCTGCTTCTTCAATGGGGATAACAGCTAATTCATAAGACTGTTGTAGGTTAACTGAAACAATAGATGGAAGTGCTCAAGAAGTAGTCGTTCTTTTAATACTTTTCTCATTTGGTCTAACTCTGATAAGAATGGCTTTTTTGAACTTGGAATCTCCCAGTGAGGACACTGCAATGAAAACAGGCCTCAGAATTATCCTGGTATAAACATGAACCATTGAATTTCTTAAGAGAATAAAAGGGAATAATTAAGGATTTTTACATTTATAAGGAGTAAAAGAGATTCTTCTCATCTTGATTAACACTAGGGCAAAATGTATCAAAACATCTTATCTTTCCTTAAAATACTTTTTGTTAAAATTTCTGTTTTAGTTTCTCCAGTGTTTTCCAGGTCATGAAATAAGTAATATTTTTATCTTATGTCTCAAACAACTAATGTACTCAGTTCTATTCTGTGTGAAATGCCAGGGATGCTACAGGAACAAACAGAATGGCTGTGCTCTTGTGGCACTTACTACGTAGTTAGGGAGACAGTTGTTAATCAAATTATCACATTAATAAAAACTGCATTCGTGAAAAAGAATATATATGTGTGTGTGAGTGTGTGTGTGTGTGTGTGTGTATAACTGAGTCACTTTGCTGTACAGCAGAAATTAACACAAGATTGTAAATCAACTATACTTTGATAAATTTTTTTTAAAAAGTACATTTGCCCAAACATAAGGTGACCTCAAATACAAAGCCACCTTCATTTTTCTAATAAAAAGATCCTCAGCCAAAATCTTTGGCCAACCTAAATGCACAGATGGATAATATTGTAAGGTATGCTTAGAACACTTACTCTATTGTTACAAATACATTATTTTAAATCTCATTTCATTTAAAATATTTTGTACTTATAAAAATGATTTTTTTATCCTCATACTTCATGAAATGATTGTGTTAAAACTCTCTCTATGCCTCTTTAACATCACTGTCTGTGTTCACTGGATCCACTCTGTAATTGTCTGATAGAGAGGAGTGCATCATCAATCCTCCACAAGTTGTTTATAACTCCCTTCTCAGAAATCTGCTAGTGCTGCAAATTTGAGCCCCAAGCATAAATTCTCATTCCATGGTGATGATCTCTACATATTAATTACCTCCTATATGGCTTTTTCCAGGGCTCTTTAAAGGGCTTATTGAAAACCTCTTGAGTCTATAAAGTGTGGTTTTCTAAAATTGTGTTAATTCCAACAGTTGCAAAAATGGAGTCATACCTCAAGAATAATTGCTAAATCTGCTTTAAATATCTTTATCTCCTTTTCTATTGTCCGGGTGACCTTCTTAAGAACAAAAATAAGCATTGCTTGAGATCATTTCAGGCTGTTTGCCTGAAATGGTACTTTGTTGTTCAAAATGAAGTAATTGAGACAATATCCTTTTATGCGAGAGACCTCAGAAGTGCTAGAATATAAGGCACATCGCTTTTTGTATAGCATGATTTTGGGGGGTGAAAAAGTTCACATTATATTGAGTGTGTATTGTATAATTATATGCTGAAATAAGTGTTAAGAAGGAAAAGCACCTTTCTTCTAAGAAAGCATGTAAGGATCCTGACTTCCACTCAAGGTCAGGGATGGCTTTCCTTGATCGGAAGGCTAAAGAGAGGTTAGCCCTGTGGGAGGTTTGTGTGCTGGGCAGTGGTAGCTGGAGCAAGTGGATGCGGACGAGAGAAGTCTGAGCGTGCAAAGACCCTGTGGCAGGAGGGACCATAGACTGAGGAACAGAGAGAAGGCCAGATGCTCTGAGAGGAAGGGGCAGAGCAGTGGGAGATGTGAAGCCCTGAAAGTATTTGTCCTCTGCTTGATTCATGTTTAACGTTGAATTCTGGTTCGACGCAGAGTTCCGATGGGCATGAACCGTATCTACCCCTAGCCTAGACTCACACAGTGGTAGGTTCAGTTAGGCAGGATGCCAGGCAGTTGCAGGTCAGAGCCCTAGAAAAGTCTGCATCTTTGAGTCTGAGTGTATCATATACAGTGGCAGGACTGGGACATTTTGAGGTCAATGGTGACTCCGCAGAGAACTCAAAATAGAAAGCCATCCTTCTTAAATCTTCAGATGAATTTAACGCCAAGCTATAGAGCTCTCCCCAGAGACTCAGTCATACTTTAAAAGCCCTAAAGCATCAGTGTTAACTCTGGATCAGGTAACAACATGTATACGTTAGCCAAAATATGACTAAGGGGTTTGCTCCCTGATAATGAAGCCTTTGGCCATCATGTAAAATCAGGGTGAAGGAGAATGTGCTGTCTGAGTCTGATTATGAAGCACTTATAATAATCATTTTGTTTACTACATTTCCCTGAAGGGAAATTTTTCCATAGTTATAATAATTACTAAAAATAGTCGCCTACAGTCTTCGCCTCATATAAACAAACTCAACAAAAGATACCTGGCCTTATTTGGAAGTGTAGATGTACATACTCCAGGAAATAAGATGCCAGTCGTAAGAAGAAAAGTAAAGTAACAGGGAAAACAGTCAGGGCTAACCTCTCCTTTTTCTGCACATATGTATGTCATTCTCAATTCTTTTGACCTTAGACAAGGTAAGACAAACAGATCAAGTAGTCATCGTCTGCCTTGAAAACCAAAAATGCTGAAGGAAGTTTCCTTGGTCTCCAAGAGAAGGAGGAGGACTTATACATTTGGCTGAGGCTGCCAATGAAGGAGCCAACAACTGGGGATGGGAGAGCAAGGGGGAGGGGTTAGGGAAAATACTGGCCGCCTGAGGAGCTCCAGGCAACATGAGGGAAATTCAGTTTAAAAAACTTGAAACGATAATTACCAGCATTAAAATTTCCAAAGAGTCATTGACAGAGCCACTACAAGAGATGGAAAAGGGTAGACTCCAAGCCTGTTCCTGCCTTTAAAAGTATGGATGGCCATGTTTCCACTCTGCTTCAGTGGTCAGACAGCTTGTTAACGCTTAGGAGAAAAAGGAAGAACAAGGAGATAAGGAGAGAAAAGAGATATAGTGAGACAAGGAGTGCCCAGTGGAGATAGATGGTTAGATGAAGTAGATTTACGTGGCAAGGCAACAAGCGGAACTTCAAAAATAAAATTCGCCATTTTAAATGTGAATTTAAATTAGTGTTCTTTTTAAAAACTGTTAACAACTGAAAAGAAATCAAATACAAACACCTACTCTGACATAACCGCATTTCAATTTAAACTTCTAGAAAATATTATGGAAACTGAAATGGAACCAATACAACTAAGAACTCAAAATGAACCACAGCACCCAAAATATATTCTGGTTGTTTGTGTAAGTTCATTCCTAAACCTAGATGGAGAACGATGTTCTAGAATGTTCCAAAGTTTAGATGCCCTCCGCTTCTCTAGGAGATAGAAGTTTCAGGACGCCAAGAGACAGAGAGATCAAGAGTCAGAGGGTTTCATTCGGAGGAATGTCCTATGTTTCCTACCAAATGCCAAGAAACCTTTAGCTGTCACTTGCATTGCTTTCCACCCTCAACCTGAAGGACCACGCACTCAGTCTTGAAGCCAGAGTTGACATTGTTCCATCAGAGGTCGGGGGACGATGACACACCCATGGCCCATTCTGCCCGAGCCTTTCAGACCAACCTCTGCAGGCTTGGCTGGCTACCTTTCCAGCCAGAGGAAAGAATATTCAGGCCCTTTTCTCTTTTTTTTCCAGGGACAGAACTCGTAGACCTGCTGAGAAATCTAATTACAACTTCCTTTCATGGTGAAATCCAGTTACAGCCTCTCCCATGGTGAAAGCCAATGCTTTTGATACAAAAGGAAACTAAACAAAGGGGTTTCAGACACGGGGATGTGTCTGTGTTCTGCCTTCTCTCTTAGGCAACTATGCAGAAAGGTTGCAGTGACCTTGACCGGCCTTACTTAGGAACGATGGTCATACTATTACTACCCCCATTCCCATAAGAAGGAAAAATATGTTCATATCTGATGCCAGGAGTTTCTGGAGATTTCCTCCAGGATCCATTAGCTGAGCAAAGCAAAATCCTCTACATACACATTTTTGATTCAGCAAGATGACTTCTCTTTTTGAATTTGGAATGTCATGTCAAACAATAAAAAAAAGTAGTGAGTTATTTAAGCCAGTATCCTCCTATAATCTTTTCCTGACATCTTTAACGCCCTGTGCCACCCTTTCAGCCAACCTATTCCCTTGAGGATAAGGAGAAACTGCAGTGCTGCTTAAAGAAGGGTCATCCCAAATTCCTAAAACTTAATTGAGATAAATGGAGATAGTTCTCAAAATAGTCATTTATGGAAATACATATTTTACAAATACCTGGCAAAACTCTATAATTGTTGAAACAATAAAACTACCAACCACATTCTAATCGAATCTCTATCACTACAACGTAATCACTGTAGTCTACTGAATATGTATAAAACCCAGATTTGCAGCTTATCCCCCCAAATGGGCAAAATTTTTAGAAGGAGCATCCAATCAACTCATAAGTTTTTAGCTGAATATGAGTGGAATATGAACAGGTAAATGCTTTTGTTTTGTTTTAATAGGATAAAGTTTACCATAGGTTCAATGATACTGATATGCACATAGAGTTAATAAAAAGTAAATAAACAAGGATAAGAATCCACCATTCATAGTTACCCTCAAAGAGCACCAAAAGTAATGCATTTTTACCATACTTGGTTCAACTTGAGTTACCTAATCATCTATATAATATGATAGAGACCCAGTAGGAAGGTGGCCTGAAATCTACAAAAGTCAGAAGAATTGATCTTGATTATGGGTCAAAGAAAACCTGTAGCAGGTTTCAAGACACAATGATTGGTCAGATCTTCATTCTGTCTTAGCACAATGGAATCATTTTTAACTCTCAAGCCATTTGTTCAGTGGATTTCCCAACCTTTTATTGGGGACCAAGCAACTTTGAGCTAACTTTAAATCTACACAGCATTCTGTTGGAATTCAGAAGAAACAAAACACAAATGCTGAACCCCAAGGGTCTTCTTCCCTTCTCCTTTTCTTCCCTGCTCCCCAGTTCCAGCACACGTAACAGGCTTTCAGGACCTCATAACGGGGTATAGATGAAGCTCTTTCTAGGAAAACTTCTCAGTAATTTCCTAAAATATAGGTAGAGGAAACTACTGGAAGCTTTTGCTTTAAACTGGGAGCTTAAAGCTTTTGGCATAGACCTTGGCACTCCCAGTGACCTTGCATTCAGTAGCTTCTTAGATAGGCATGGGGGAGGGAGGGGTGGGAAGTACAGCATCAGTTCACCGATAAAAACAACTGGTTGATGTCTTCTTGTGATAGGAAAACAATTTGAAGTGATTGATTTCAAAAGCAAATAAATGTTTTCTTATAATTTGAAAAATACTCTGGGTAGGAATGCAGGAGGTTACTATAGCCTGAGATCTGGATATGACTAACTTCTTTTCTTTTCCAAAAGATGGCACACAAAAATCCAGCCCATGCTTACTCTACATTTGGTTCTCTGTTGTTTTATTTTTCTTAAATCCTGTGTTTAGATGGTGGCCACAGTAAGGTCTGAGGTTGTGGTCATGGCTGGAGCTAGCTGCCTCACCTTATGCGTCCCAGCATCTTGTTAACAGGGTTAATATCTGTAGAGGTCCATAGCCCAGCCAGTTACTGAATGTGGTATGTACATTTTAGTGCCATGAAACCCAAAATAGTCATTATCCAAAAAGAATTAACAACAGACTCCCTTGTGCAGCATTATTCATGCAAAATACAGTTTTGTTTTAATGTGGCTAATTAGACTACTCTCTCCCTCTCTCTCTCTCTTTTTTTTTTTTTTCTTTGGCTACACCATGCAGCATGCGGGGATCTTAGCTCCCTGACCAGGGAAGGAACCTGTGCCCCCGGCAGTGGAAGCGTGGAGTCCTAACCACTGGACTGCCATGGAAGTCCTAATTAGACTACCCTTGATTAGGCAAATTTCTACACATTCTGGGACTAACAAGCCAAAACCAGTATATTTAGAACAATGTTTAAAAGGTTCAATCAGACTAAGCTAATGAATTGGGCTTCCTTTGGTGTGGGAAAGGGCTATAATGGAAGGGAAAAGAACAGAGAGACTGATTTACTTCCCAAGCCTCCAGAGTAATCCTGGTGTCATAACATTCAAGCAATTACATGAAAAGAGAAATAGGAGGGTAAAGTGAAAATGCCAAGTTCCAACACAAAACACTCCCAGAGCTAGATGCCCATATTTCTTTCTAAAACTCTTCGATTCTATAACACCTTCAAATCCTGGGTGAAATCAAGTTTACTGAGTGCTAATCACGTGTTAATACCTTGTAACTTTTGATTCTCTCCAAAGGTGAGGACTGCTATGTTCCATTCACTTTGCTATAAAGCAGAAACTAACACACCATTGTAAAGCAATTATACTCCAATAAAGGTGTTAAAAAAAATTTTTTTTTTAATAAATAAAAAGAAATATGTGCACCTGCTAAGGCAATGTAGGGGAGGAAAAACTTTTTCCTCTACCCTCTTATATTCAGTAATTGGGGCCTGCAAATGAAACTGACAAAATACAGATTAATAGGAGAGAAACGTTTATTTATATGCATAGAGAGGCCAACAAAAGTAGCTGGCTCCTTAAACTGTTAAAGGCTTACCGACCTAATTTGGTAGGAGAAAGGGAAAGGGGAGAAACAGCTTCTGTGGCAAGAACAAAAAGATTTTTTAGGAAAGACAAATGGGTTTTTAGAACAAACTGGAGATACGAGAGTTTATGATATTTGTCGTAAAGGTATAACTGGTTTGTCTGTCTTTTTCAAGGTGATAAAACTGCCCTGGAGAGGAAATTATGGTAGATTTACCCTTGTTCTCTCTACTGGGAATAGAGCCACCCTGAAGAGGGAATTTATGGTAGTTCTCATTTCTCAGAAGTTTCTGGTTTTAGTCAGACAAGGGATGCTCTGAGAAGGCTTTGCTGTTGGATCTCAAATGTCTTCATCTTAAAATAATCTTTATACAAACCCATAGCAACTATAGAAAGACTTGAAACAGGGCAGCACTGGGGAGCAGGAGACAGCTTTGCTGGCAGGGGATCTGAATTATATTCAAACCCATGAATCCTAAATTTGGATCAAGTGCTGTGGGTCAAGGTCTAGCAAGGAAATGACAGATCCGGGCAGGAAAACTGAATTTGGGGATTTGAGGAGAGTGGAATTAAGGGATGATTGACCAAAGAATGGGCAGGGCATAGAGAAGTCACAAGGTGTTGTAGGAATAGACTAGTAAAAGCTAAGCTTGTACGAGCCAGGGAAAGGAGAACTTTTTGAGCCCAGACAGAAAATGCTGTGTGGAGAGGGACACTGAGAGGGGCTGTGGCTTTCCGGAGAGGGACACAGTCACAGAGAGGGCGCTGAGAAAATACACCCCCTGGTTTTACTCTCCTCCTTCCCTCAAATCTCGCCTGCCAGTACACCCCATTGGCTGAGCCCAACAGAAACCATCGTGCAAGAGAACCTGATGCTACAGTTCACACAGGCCCTGGGACAGCTCAGGGCGGAGAAGGCAGGAGAGTGGGTGTGGAGTGGATTTGGGGGAGCAAGTGGAAGATATCTGGATATTCAGAGAAAAATAATCTCTTCCCAATGTGGGAAAGGCAGAATGTACAGCTGTAGACAAGCTGTGTCTTCTCCTTGCTTGAATAAATCTTCCAGGGCTTTCCCTCTGAGGGCATAAATAAGCGTAGGTTTTCACCCTATTTTCAAAGAACTCCTCAAACCTCAGCCACAAAATCCGCTGGGGTTTATTGTATCTGCTTCTTTCACAGAAGGCAGGTAATGGGTAACATTGGACCACTGGGCGAGCCGTCTTTCCCTATTCAGTGTGTTGGCTCTCAACAAGGCACACGAGAAGCGTGATGAATCCTGAAGGCACTTCTGCTTGAAGTGAACGCTTTCATTAGCGGTTCGCACAAAAGCTACTCATCAAAGCCCACAGCTGTTCCCCAGCGGGTCCCCACGCCATGAGAATGAGGTTACTTGGAACTGTTCTTAGGTATGATTTGCTGTTTTTCTTAATCCCGGAAGAGAATTACCCCAGTAAGTAATTCTTGGTACTTTCACAGAGCTGAAACACTTGAAATTCTTCTCCCAACCAGCTGAACTTAACGACCGACTTACTATATTAACTAAAGAAGAGAGACAATTTCCATTGAATCCAAAGACGTTTTATATGCTGGTAGAGTTTAACTAATAAGGGAAATTCAAATAAGAGGAGAAAGCTAAGAACCTGGCATTCAGAGAAAAGAAATTTTAAGAAGGTTGAGAATAAAATAACTTAGGGGGTAGAGAGAAGAGCTAAAGGCAGAAAAAGAATAGGACTCATGTAACTGATCCTTTTAGGGGCTAGGGAGGTTTCAAAAGGTGAATTGCCATGCTGTTAGGACTATGAAGCAAATCATTCAGATATTACTCAGTCCTGCAACATGACAAATGCCACAGGCATTCAGGTGAGCCGTACTAAGGAGCAGATTCACCACTTGTGAACCAGAGGTTTACACAATGTGTGGGACCTTCTTTTTCATTTTTATTTTTTTATTTTTTAAATATTTATTGATTGCTTGATATTTCGGCTGCATCTGGTCTTAGTTGCAGCATGAGGGATCTTCGTTGCGGCATGTGGGATCTTTAGTTGCGGCATGCAGACTCCTAGTTGTAGCATGCATGTGGGATCTAGTTCCCTGACCAGGGATCGAACCCAGGCCCCCTGCACTGGGACCGTGGAGCCTTAGCCACTGAACCACCAGGGAAGTCCTGGGACTTCTTTTTTTTAAAAAAATAAGATAAGCCTGTGGGGATCCTCTAAATATAGTTAAAGGAATACCTCAGTTACACATTATAGAATAGGCAGAATATCCTAATTTCTCCTGAGCTAGAAAGAAAAAGATCTTTGAGAATGTCAAGGCCACCCCTTTGGAAATTCCTTTGGCTTCCATGTGCCTCACTCATGACTGGGTACAGTGGCAGAGAGGGATGTGCAGCAAGCTCTCATTGGATGGATGGATACTCTATGAAGTGGAGGTGAGGTGACAGGTGGGAATATATGGGTGATGCATGGGTGATGTACTTACCATAGTACCTGGCACATAGTAAAATCTCAAAAAATATAAGCCATTGCATTAGCTACTATGTTAAACAGCCAATGATAAGACCTACTTTTTCAATAAAATAATACTTTGATGAACATAAGTTATTCTACTTCTAATGAATATTTCACTCAAGATATTTAATGTTCAGTCCAATTCTTCATTGCTGCTTACAAATTGTGACTGTAAACAACAATTATTACATAATTTCTCAAGATTTTGTGCGTTAGGAGTTTGGGCAGGTCACTCAGAGGTACTGAGCTGGCAGGTGAGCCACTCTGGAGGGTCCAAGGTGGCTCCACTCATATACACTGTGCCTTTGCAAGGACACGTGGATAGCTGGGATCAGGGACCATGAACAGTGTCTTCTGTGGTGTGACAGTCTCTTACAAACTGGCTTGGGACTCCCAAAAAAGTATTCCGAGAGATTAACATCAAAAGCCCAAGGCCTCTTATGAGCTAACCTCAAAAATCCCAGAACATCAATTCCACCTCAATTGTTTGGTCAGGTAAGTGACTGACTAAGGCCAGTCCGGATTCAAGGGGAGGAGAATTCAACTTCACCTCTCAATGGGAGGAACAGCAAAGAATTGATAGGCATCTTTACTTTACCATACTGTTTATACATATTAAATGAAAAATGTTAGAAACTGTGTCAAGACAACTATTCGCATGAGTTAGAATAGAATTGACATTCGTGGGTGTTTATTTAGTTCTTAATGGAAGACCTATTTCTGCCATGTCAAACGTTTCATCTGGATATTCGTTTTGATGGTATATGGGCCAGCCAGTAGAAGAACTGCAGGCATTTGAAATTCTAAATCCTGGGCTTCCCTAGAAAGGCCATACCTAAAAAATGGAGTCTAGCAGTCATCTTTTAAAATTCCAGATGAGGTTCTTCTAAAAGTTTGGTAATGAGACACTTTGTTCTTAAGAGAAGGAAAAGGCTCTCCTTGAATTTCCCCACCATTTCTCATCTTTAACCTCTCTAGACCCATGAAAAGAAACAATGGGACAAAGGTAAGAAAAAAATAACTTAAGAACTGTAAGTAAAAGGATGAATTAGGGGCTTCCCTGGTGGCGTAGTGGTTGAGCGTCTGCCTGCCAATGCAGGGAACACAGGTTCGAGCCCTGGTCTGGGAAGATCCCACATGCCGCGGAGCAACTAGGCCCGTGAGCCACAATTACTGAGCCTGCGCGTCTGGAGCCTGTGCTCCGCAACAAGAGAGGCCGCGATAGTGAGAGGCCCGCGCACCACGATGAAGAGTGGCCCCCGTTTGCCACAACTAGAGAAAGCCCTCACACAGAAACGTAGACCCAACACAGCCATAAATAACTAAATTTTAAAAAATGTTATTAATAACTATTAGGCACTACTAGAATTTTTTTAAAAAAAGGATGAATTAAAGTCTCTGTGGATTATTACTTATTAGGGTTATTAAGCCATTTTTTGCCTCATCAATGTTTCAAAGAAATAATATCTTTCATTTCATATTGACAGTTAATAAAATTATCACATGACTATCTGATCACATTTGAGTCTCAAAACAACCCTAGAAGATAAGTAGGAAAGCTACTATTATTTTTCCTGTTTTGTAGATGAAGAAACCAGTGACTTGACCGAAGTCTCTCTGCTGGTAAAAAGTAGTTTAAGTCTGGACTTAGATCTTCCAATTCCATACCACGTGTTCTTTCAGCTATACTGCTGGCTTTGAATCAGCTCACACATTTGGGCAAAATAATATTCATCTAATTTCACATCACCACTGCATATTTACGTCTTCAAGAATAATAACTCTATTCAAAAATTTGTCTCACTTCTGCATTTTTCATATAGAGTTTCATTTGCTCTTCCTGCAAAAATAACAATCTGCATCTTGTAGAGTGCACACAAATTCAAATGTCTCAGAATATATGACGTTTTACTTATCCAAGAATGAATGGTATTCATCATACTTAGCAAGAACATCATGGGTTTCATTTTCGAAGTATTTTGCAAGCATCAGCTAATTAAGACTCCTGTAGTCTTCAGTTTGACAGTTGTTTTCAAAAGTCTCTTGTTTCCCAGGAAAGTTCTCCCCTCTGTCTTATTTATACAAATCAGCACATTTGTTCGGTTCTTAAAATAAGAAGCTAAAGGCTGTGAAATTATTTTTGATCAGTGTGTGACAAATACAATGAGCTCAGTGAGATAAAAATGCCCAGTGACTGGTCTGAAGGACAAATTGGAACACAGCAGAACTCAAGGTCTTCTACATTCTAAATAGATACTGGATTGTTCCACAACGTCCTATCTTTAAAACTACAGCACAGGCATCTGCTTTACATTTAAAACTTGAAGTGGTTTCCTACTTGGATCATTCTGTATTTTTGTTTGTTTGTTTGTTTGCTTGTTTTAACATCTTTATTGGAGTATAATTGCTTTACAGTGTTACTTTCTGCTGTATAACAAAGTGAATCAGCTATATGTATACATATATCCCCATATCTCCTCCCTCTTGCGTCTCCCTCCCACCCTCCCTATCCCACCCTTCTAGGTGGTCACAAAGCACGGAGCTGATCTCCCTGTGCTATGTAGCTGCTTCCCACTAGCTATCTATTTTACACTTGGAATTGTATATATGTCAATGCTACTACCTCACTTCGTCCCAGCTTACCCTTCTGCCTCCCTGTGTCCTCAAGTCCATTCTCTATGTCTACGTCTTTATTCCTGTCCTGCCCCTAGGTTATTCGAACATTTTTTTTTTAAGATTCCATATATGTGTGTTAGCATACGGTATTTGTTTTTCTCTTTCTGACTTTCTTCAATCTGTATGACAGACTCGAGGTCCATCCACCTCACTACAAATAACTCAACTTCATTTCTCTTTAAGGCTGAGTAATATTCCATTGTATATATGTGCCACATCCTCTTCATCCATTTATCTGTCGATGGACACCTAGATTGCTTCCATGTCCTGGCTATTGTAAATAGTGCTGCAATGAACATTGTGTACATGTCTCTTTTTGAATTATGGTTTTCTCAGGGTATATGCCCAGTAGTGGGATTGCTGGGTCGTTATGGTAGTCCTATTTTTAGTTATTTAAGGAACTTCCATACTGTTCTCCATAGTGGTTGTATCAATTTACATTCCTACCAACAGTGCAAGAGGGTTCCCTTTTCTCCACATCCTCTCCAGCTTTTATTGTTTGTAGATTTTATGATGATGGCCATTCTGACTGATGTGAGGTGATACCTAATTGTACTTTTGATTTGCATTTCTCTAATGATTAGTGATGTTGAGCATCCTTTCATGTGCTTGTTGGCAATCTGTATATCTTCTTTCAGGAAATGTCTATTTAGGTCTTCTAGCCATTTTTGGATTGGGTTGTTTGTTCTTTTGATATTGAGCTGCATGAGCTGCTTGTATATTTTGGAGATTAAACCTTTGTCCGTTGCTTCGTTTGCAAATATTTTCTCCCATTCTGAGGGTGTCTTTTCATCTTGTTTATGGTTTCCCTTGCTGTGCAAAAGCTTTGAAGTTTCATTAGGTCCCATCTGTTTATTTTTCTTTTTATTTCCATTTCTCTAGGAGGTGGGTCAAAAAGGATCTTGCTGTGATTTATTTCAAAGAGTGTTCTTCCTGTGTTTTCCACTAGAGTTTTATAGTGTCTGGCCTTACATTTAGGTCTTTAATCCATTTTGAGTTTATTTTTGTGTATGGTGTTAGGGAGTGTTCTATTTCATTCTTTTACATGTAGCTGTCCAGTTTTCCCAGCATCACTTATTGAAGAGGCTGTCTTTTCTCCACTGTATGCTCTTGCCTCCTTTATCAAAGATAAGGTGACCATATGTGCGTGGGTTTATCTCTGGGCTTTCTATCCTGTTCCATTGATCTATATTTCTGTTTTTGTGCCAGTACCATACTGTCTTGATTACTGTACCTTTGTAGTATAGTCTGAAGTCAGGGAGCCTGATTCCTCCAGCTCCATTTTTCATTCTCAAGATTGCTTTGGCTATTCGGGGTCTTTTGTATTTCCATACAAATTGTGAAACTTTTTGTTCTAGTTATGTGAAAAATGCCATTGGTAGTTTGATAGGGACTGCACTGAATCTGTAGATTGCTTTGGGTAGTATAGTAATTTTCACAATGTTGTTTCTTCCAATCTAAGAGTATGGTATATCTCTCCACATGTTTATATCATCTTTAACTTCTTTCATCAGTGTCTTTTAGTTTTCTGCATACAGGTCTTCTGTCTCTTTAGTTAGGTTTATTCCTAGGTATTTGATTCTTTTTGTTGCAATGGTAAATGGGAGTGTTTCCTTAATTTCTCTTTCAGATTTTTCATCATTAGTATATAGGAATGCAAGAGATTTCTGTGCATTAATTTTGTATCCTGCTACTTTTCCAGATTCATTGATTAGCTCTAATAGTTTTCTGGTAGCATCTTTAGGATTATCTGTGTATAGTATCATGTCATTTTCAAACAGTGACAACTTTACTTCTTCTTTTCCAATTTGGATTCCTTTTATTTCTTTTTCTTCTCTGATTGCTGTGGCTAAAACTTCTCAAACTATGTTGAATAATAGTGGTGAGCGTGGGCATCCTTGTTTTGTTCCTGATTTTAGAGGATATGGTTTCAGTTTTTCACCATTGAGAACAAATGTTGGCTATGGGTTTGTCATATATGGCCTTTATTATGTTGAGGTAAGTTCCCTCTATGCCTACTTTCTGGAGAGTTTTTATCATAAATGGGTGTTGAATTTTGTTGAAAGCTTTTTCTGCATCTATTGAGATTATCATATGGTTTTTATCCTTCAGTTTGTTAATATGGTGCATCACATTGATTGATTTGCATATATTGAAGAATCCTTGCATTCCTGGGATAAACCCCACTTGATCATGGTGTGTGATCCTTTTAATGTGCTGTTGGATTCTGTTTGCTAGTATTTTGCTGAGGATTTTTGCATCTATATTCAGCAGTGATATTGGCCTGTAGTTTTCTTTTTTTGTGATATCTTTGTCTGGTTTTGGTTTCAGGGTGATGGTGGCCTCATAGAATGAGTTTGGGAGTGTTCCTCCCTCTGCTATATTTTGGAAGAGTTTGAGAAGGATAGGTGTTAGCTCTTCTCTAAATGTTTGATAGAATTTGCCGTGAAGCAATGTGGTCCTGGGCTTTTGTTTGTTGGAAGATTTTTTTTTAATTAATTAATTTATTTTATTTATGGCTGTGTTGGGTCTTCGTTTCTGTGCGAGGGCTTTCTCTAGTTGTGGCAAGCAGGGGCCACTCTTCATCGTGGTGCATGGGCCTCCCACTTTCGCAGCCTCTCTTGCTGCGGAGCACAGGCTCCAGACGCGCAGGCTCAGTAATTGTGGCTCACGGGCCCAGTTGCTCCGCGGCATGTGGGATCTTCCCAGACCAGTACTTGAACCCGTGTCCCCTGCATCGGCAGGCAGATTCTCAACCACTGCACCACCAGGGAAGCCCTATTGGAAGTTTTTTAATCACAGTTTCAATTTCAGTGCTTGTGGTTGGTCTGTTTATATTTTCTATTTCTTCCTGGTTCTGTCTCGGAAGGTTGTGCTTTTCTAAGAATTTGTCCCTTTCTTCCAGGTTGTCCATTTTGTTGGCATATAGTTGCTTGTAGTAATCTCTCATGATCCTTTGTATTTCAGCAGTGTCAGCTGTTACTCCTCCTTTTTCATTTCGAATTCTTTTGATTTTAGTCTTCTCCCTTTTTTTTCTTGATCAGTCTGGCTAATGGTTTATCAATTTTTTTTATCTTCTCAAAGAACCAGCTTTTAGTTTTATTGATTTTCCTATCATTTCCTTCATTTCTTTTTCATTTATTTCTGATCTGATCTTTATGATTTCTTTCCTTCTGCTACCTTTGGTGTTTTTTTGTTCTTCTTTCTCTAATTGCTTTAGGTGTAAGTTTAGGTTGTTTATTTGAGATTTTTCTTGTTTCTTGAGGTAGGATTTTATTGCTATAAACTTCCCTCTTAGAACTGCTTTTGCTGCATCCCATAAGTTTTGGGTCGTCATGTTATCATTGTCATTTGTTTCTAGGTTTTTTTGGATTTCCTCTTTGATTTCTTCAGTGATCTCTTGGTTATTTGTAGCATATTGTTTAGCCTCCATGTGTTTGTATTTTTTACAGTTTTTTTCCTGTAATTGATATCTAGTCTCATAGTGCTGTGGTTGGAAAAGATACCTGATATGATTTCAATTTTCTTAAATTTACCATGGCTTGATTTGTGACCCAAGATAGGATCTATCCTGCAGAATGTCCCATGAGCACTTGAGAAAAAAGTGTATCCTGTTGTTCTTAGATGGAATGTCCTATAAATATCAATTAAGTCCATCTTGTTTAATGTGTCATTTAAAGCTTGTGTTTCCTTATTTATTTTCATTTTGGATGATCTGTCCTTTGGTGAAAGTGGGGTGTTAAAGCGCCCTATGATTGTGTTACTGTCGATTTCCCCTTTTATGGCTGTTAGCATTTGCCTTATGTATTGAGGTGCTCCTATGTTGGGTGCATAAATATTTACAATTGTTATATCATCTTCTTGGATTGATCTTTTGATCATTATGTAGTGTTCTTCTTTGTCTGTTGTAATAGTCTTTATTTTAAAGTGTATTTTGTCTGATATGAGAATTGCTACTCCAGCTTTCTTGTGATTTCCATTTGAATGGAATGGCTTTTTCTATCCCCTCACCTTCAGTCTGTATGTGTCCCTAGGTCGGAAGTGGGTCTCTTGTAGACAGTATATATATGGGTCTTGTGTTTTATCCATTCAGTCAGTCTGTGTCTTTTGGTTGGAGCATTTAACCCTTTTACATTTAAGGTTATTATCAATATGTATGTTCCTATGACCACTTTCTTAATTGTTTTGGGTTTGATTTTGTTGGTCTTTTCCTTCTCTTGTGTTTCCTGCCTAGAGAAGTTCCTTTAGCATTTGTTGTAAAGCTGGTTTGGTGGCGCTGAATTCTCTTAGCTTTTGCTAGTCTGTAAAGGTTTTAATTTCTCCATCGAATCTGAATGAGATCCTTGCCAGCTAGAGTAATCTTGGTTGCAGGTTTTTCCCTTTCATCACTTTAGATATGTCCTGCCACTCCCTTCTGGCTTGCAGAGTTTCTGCTGAAAGATCAGCTGTTAACCTTATGGGGATTCCCTTGTATGTTATCTGTTGTTTTTCCCTTGCTGCTTTTAATATTTTTTCTTTGTATTTAATTTTTAACAGTTTGATTTTTATGGGTCTTGACGTGTTTCTCCTTGGATTTATCCTGTATGGGACTCTCTGCGCTTCCTGGACTTGATTGACTATTTCCTTTCCCATGTTAGGGAAGTTTTCAACTATAATCTCTTCAAATATTTTCTCAGACCCTTTTTGTTCTCTTCTTCTTCTGATACCCCTATAATTCGAATGTTGGTGCATTTAATGTTGTCCCAGAGGTCTCTGAGACTATTCTCAATTCTTTTCATTCTTTTTTCTTTATTTGGCTCTGTGGTAGTTATTTCCACTATTTTATCTTCCAGGTCAGTTATCCGTTCTTCTGCCTCAGTTACTCTGCTATTGATTCCTTCTGGAGAATTTTTAATTTCATTTATTGTGTTGTTCTTCATTGTCTGTTTGCTCTTTAGTTCTTCTAGGTGCTTGTTAAAGTTTCCTTCCATTTTCTCTATTCTATTTCCAAGATTTTGGATCATATTTACTATCATTACTCTGAATTCTTTTCCAGGTAGACTGCCTATTTCCTCTTCATTAGTTTGGTCTGGTGGGTTTTTACCTTGCTCCTTCATCTCCTGCATATTTCTGTCTTCTCATTTTGCTTAACTTACTGTGTTTGGGGTCTCCTTTTCACAGGCTGCAGGTTCGTAGTTCCCATTGTTTTTGGTGTCTTCCCCCAGTGGGTAAGGTTGGTTCAGTGGCTTGTGTAGTCTTACTGGTGGAGGGGACTGGTGCCTGTTTTCTGGTGGATGGGGCTGGATCTAGTCTTTCTGGTGGGCAGGGCTGTGTCTGGTGGTGTGTTTTGGGGTGTCTGTGGCCTTATTATGATTTTAGGCAGCCTCTCTGCTAATGAGTGTGGTTGTGTTCCTGTCTTGCTAGTTGTTTGGCATGGGACGTTCAGCACTGGAGATTGCTGGCCGTTGGGTGGAGCTGGGTCTTAGTGTTGAGACAGAGATCTCTGGGAGAGCTCTTGCCTATTGATATTACTTGGGGCCTGGAGGTCTCTGGTCGTCCAGTGTTCTGAACTTGGCTCTCCCACCTCAGAGCCTGAGGCCTGACACCAGGCCAGAGCACCAAGACCGTGTCAGCCACACGGCTCAGAGAAAGGGAGAAAAAAAGAAAGAAGAATAATGACTAAAAAGAAAAAATAAAATTATTAAAATAAAAAAATAAAAAAGTAATAAAAAAAAAGAAGAGAGCAACCAAACCAATAAACAAACCTGTCAATGATAACAAGCGCTAAAATCTATACTAAGATAAACATAACAATCAGAAACAAGTCAGTCACAGACAGCAAACGCCAAGTCTACAGTTGTTCCCAAATTCCATCGCCTCAATTTTGGGATGATTCGTTGTCTATTCAGGTATTCCACAGATACAGGGTACACCAAGTTGATGGTGAAGATTTAATCCGCTGCCCCTGAGGCTGCTGGGAGAGATTTCCCTTTCTATTCTTTGTTCGCATAGTTCCTGGGGTTCAGCTTTGGTTTTGGCCCCGCCTCTGCGTGTAGGTTACCCTCAGGCTTCTGTTCCTGCCCAGACACGATGTGGTTAAAGGAGCAGCTGATTAGGGGGCTCTGGCTCACTCAGGCCGGGGGGGAGGGAGGGTTACGGAGGAGGCGGGGCGAGCCTGCAGCGTCAGAGGCTGGCGTGATGTTGCACCAGCCTGAGGGGTGCCATGTGTTCTCCCGGGGAAGTTGTCCCTGGATCACGGGGCCCTGGCAGTGGCGGGCTGCACAGTCTCCCAGGAGGGGAGGTGTGGATAGTGACCTGTGCTCGCACACAGGCTTCTTGGTGGTGGCAGCAGCAGCCTTAGTGTCTGCCCATCTCTGGTGTCTGAGCTGATAGCCGTGGCTCGTGCCCATCTCTGGAGCTCATTTAGGCTGTGCTCTGCCTCTGTGGGCACACAGGGAAGGAATCCCCTCTCCTTGTGCACCCCGAAACAATGGTCTCTTGCCTCTTAGGCATGTCCAGACTTTTGCCCGGACTCCCTCCCGGCTAGCTGTGGCGCACTAGCCCCCTTCAGGCTGTGTTCATGCAGCCAACCCCAGTCCTCTCCCTGGGATCTGACTTCCAAAGCCCGAGCCTCAGCTCCCAGCCCCCACCTGCCCCAGCGGGTGAACAGAAGCCTCTCGGGCTGGTGAGTGCTGGTCAGCACCGATCCTCTGTGGGAATCTCTCCGTTTTGCCCTCTGCACCCCTGTGGCTCTGCTCTCCTCCATGGCTCCGAATATTCTCCCTTGCCCAGCTCCCGTCTCCACCATTGAAGGGGCTTCCTGGTGTGTGGAAACTTTTCCTCCTTCACAGCTCCCTCACACTGGTGCAGGTCCCGTCCCTATTCTTTTGTCTCTGTTTTTTCTTTTTTCTTTTGCCCTACCCAGGTACGTGGGGAGTTTCTTGCCTTTTGGGAAGTCTGAGGTCTTCTGCCAGCATTCAGTAGGTGTTCTGTAGGAGTTGTTCCACATGTAGATGTATTTCTAATGTATTTGTTGGGAGGAAGGTGATCTCCATGTCTTACTCCTCCAGCATCTTGAAGGTCCCCCCCACTTGGATCATTCTAAATGACATAACCATATACTGTCTTTAAATTGTTTTTGATTTCAGGATGGAAATAAACATGAGACCCCTAAAAAATAGTTCCAACCTGGGACACAGTAAATAATCAGGGACCATGCAGCAAAAGTTGGGGTTGACTCCCAAAAATCCTGCACAACTGGCCACCTAAGCTCATATGACAAACCCTATACTTATTCTGCCTTCATATGTCTTCTCCACAGCTATGCCAAGAATCTCAGCATTCTGTAGCTCCTTTAGGTTAAGGCCAATGTGAAGATACCTCTTACCAGGACTAGAAAGGCATTAACTTAGAAATTTTCTTATCTTCTACCTATGGATTCGATGCATGTAGAAAACTAGAATTTAAATATGTGGAATATAGGACATGTGAGTTTGTTTCATTGAGTGAACTAAATGTGAAAATATTTTGGAACTAGGACTCCTGGGTAGCTTGATGTCACCAAGGGGAAGAAGACATGAAAAGAGGGAGGAGAAAAAGTAAGGAACACTAAAGATTCATTTCCCTTATACCACACTAAATATAAGACATAAATGGCTATAATGATAATACTGATAACAGCCCCCAGGCAGAGCAATGGAAATAATAATCACTTCCACGTGTATGTTATTTCAGAGTTTGCAAAGAGCTTCCCCACTTCAATGGCTCCCTTTGACATTGGAATTGTTATTCCCATTCTATAGATGAAGTTTGGAGACATTAAGTAATTTTCTCAAAGTAGCATTTAGGACTTGGCAGTACCAAAGCCAGACTTCTGATGTCTAGTTTGCAGCCTGTTCTGTGCGACCATGTGAGAACCCTGGATTCTGAGTCCACAGCGCAGCATTCTAATCTGTGCTCACCTCTTAAGTCTTGCACATTTAGCCAAATAACTTATATTCTTCAAGCTTCTGTTTCTTTATAGTTAAGTGTTATCTACCCTCCTTTTCTTATTGGATAAAATGAAACAGTATACAAGAAAATCTTTTTTACACTGTGAAATGCTATATAAATGTGAGGCAGGTGTAACTGAGTCCAACTTAATGACTGATATTTCTAGGGGCCTCACCTCAACGTATCCTTACAGTTAAGCTTTCCTCCCTTTTGTCTGGAAGAACAAAGAGTCTCCTTCTCTTCCAAGTTAAACCTTCCACCTGTGTTTATATGAGACCGGCAAATATTTATCAAGGGCTTACTGAGAGTCTATCGCCTCACTTAATCTCCATCACCATTTTACAGATAAAGAACTGAGGCTTCTAAAAGCTGAATAATTTACCCAAGATTATGCAAATTAAGTATTAGAGCCCAGGAAGTCCCATTTCAGAGCCTATGTCTTTAATCACTGTGCAATATTGCCTCCCCAATGACTCAGGCAACTTCTCTGTTTTCTCCCATTTCAGTTATCTATTACTGCATAACAATCCAACCCCAAATTAAATGGCTTAAAACCAGTCCCCCTATTTGCACATGATTCTGCAATCTGTACTGAGCTCAAATGGGGCATTCTTCTGTTGACTTTGTCTGGAGTCACTCATGAGGCTCCAACCAGCTGGGAGCTTAACTGGGGCTGAACCATCCCTTGTGGCTTCTCATCCTCCAGGGTTCTCTTCATGTGACTGCTTATCATTCAGTGGTCTGGACTAGCCTCTAGTCCAAGCATTTTTATAGCATAGCAGATGGCTTCCACAGGAGGACAAATCCCACTTTGCAAGTGCTTCCCAGGCCTCTGCTGGCATCCTACTTGCTAATGTCCCTTTGGCCAGAACTAGTCACAAGGCCAAGGGCAAAGTCACAGGGTATGAAACCCAGGAGGTGCAGTTCCCTGGAGGCCATCATGTTTACCACATCTCTCTTCCTGTCTATCTTCTCATTCATTACTTATGTTTCCCCCTCAGCATAGAAAAGACTTGGACGACCACATCTGAATACAAGTAAAAGTTTCCTGTGACTGCATTTCCCCTTTAGCTACCATCTCCATCTTACTCTCTTTCCTTTCATAGCCAACCATCTTAAGAGTGGTCTACACTCACTGTCTTCACTCCATTACTGTCTATCTACTCCCCAGTCACTGGAGACTGGCCTCTACCAACACTGTTGCACCAAAACTACACTCCCTCAACTCTCCAATAACCTCTGCATTTCCAAATGCAGTGGTGAATCCCTAGACTTGTTTACTTTGACCTCTCTGTAACATTTAATGTTTTCTTTTTCTTACGTGACTCTCCTTTCTCTCATCCTTTGTATGTTTAGTTCTTCCCATCCTCTAATGGCACCTAATGGTCTTCACTCACCAGGGTTCTGGTTCCTGCCCTCTGTTCTACTCACTGTATAGCTTTTCATGCGAAAAACACTCAAACTATACCTTTAGCCCCAAACTCTATGCTTACCTCCAGACCCATTCATTTAAGTATATCTCTGCTCAAATCCAACAAGTCCAAAATGAATCATCATCTTTCTTCTAAAACTCTTATAATCCCTTATCTCTGTATTACCACCACCGTTTACCCAGTTGCCCAAATTAGAAATGTAATAGCCCAAGACTCTTCCTTCGCTTCTTCCCACAGTACACAATTTGACATTGTCTTATATGTTCCGGCTTTAAATATTTCTCATAACTATCCAGTGGTATACTGGCAAATGTTTATCTACCAGCTTTTGCAGGGGATGGGAGATTAGTAGCATTTGATGATTTCCATGGTGTAATCCTCCCACCATGGTTGATTTCAAGCTACTAATGTGACATCACTGAATAGAATTGGGAAGAGAAGTGCATTACCACACATTATATAGTATTTCCACCTACAGATACAACAGGCATAAATAACCTCAAGAGAGTAGTAGCAGTAAAAGTAGTAAAATAAGTATAAAATGATGAGTTTTGAGTATTTGTTTCTTTTGTTTTTAATATAACTGAATTGTAAGTGTATATACTTTAATTTTCAATGATGGCTTTGTTTAATAGCCAGCTCACAAAATTCCTGGAAATTTAACAACTGGCTCTCATGAGCCAGTACAAGCTGGATCTATCCCTCTCTTTCCCATTCTCAAGACCAGAGACAAAATTTAAGACTCTGACCACCTGTCATCTTGATATTGCAATTTCCTCCTAGTAAGTCTTTCTACTCATCTGTCCCCCACATCGCTGTCCCAAGGACCCTTTCTAACACTCAAATCTGATTATATCATTCCCCCACTTACAGTCATTGAAGCCCCATAGCTTTTCAACTGGAACTTAAAATTCCTAGTTTAATGCACAGAGACTTGCCTTGTTTTGAGCCTTATCTCCCTCTGCTTCACCCACTAACACCCTAGCAACTCAAACATATGCTGTCTTATGACTCTGGACCTTCCCCCATGCTGCTTCCACCCTCTAGATTGCCCTTACATCTTTCACACAGCTAACTAGTACTGAGTGGTTTTTCAAATCTCAGGTCAAGAACTCCCTCCTCTGAAAGTCTTTTCTATACAGGGGCAGTATTGAGTACTGATTAAGAACACGGACATAAAACCAAACAGCTAGGTCTCTAATGTCGGTTCTGCCACTTAACTGAGTAACCTTGAACACGTTACCTAACCTTAGTTTCCTTACTAATAAAATGATGAAAATAAAGTGCTACCTTGTAGAATTGTTGGGAATATTCGAAGAGTTACTATGCGCAAAACCCTCAGAACAGTGCCTATAACTTAAGCCCTTAGGACTCAGTAAATGTTAGCAATATTAACTACCTAATTGTAAATGCTTCTTATCTGTATTTCCACAGCATTGTGTACACACTCATCACATGATACTAAATCACTGATTTACTTGACTTCCTCCTTTGTAACTCTTCAGACAGGAACCATGTGGCCCTGTGCTTAGGCAGTGTCTAGTAAGTGCTCAATAAACGAACAAAAGAGTAGATGAGTGATGCAAGCTCTGGCCAACTGGGCACATGTTTCTTTTTGACTCATTCAGATGCAGTAGATTTAAGAGAGTGAAGGGAATTTGTGAGATCTTGTGATCAAATCAAAGGGAAATATTTTCTCAGATTTAATTAGCTATACATGGTGCTATAAAAACTAAAATCAGAAGGAAATTAGTTTTAAAACCCACAATGCTTTTGCTGATTTTTGCTTCCTCTTTATGTTGCTACCATTTATAAGAAATGTGGTAACGGTGCCTTAGCCTAATTCCATTGTTATTTGTGACGAATGTAGGAAAGACTCCTCGAGTTAAAGAGAGCTTTGGTAAATGTGTGGGCAAAAGAGACTCTAAATGTCCACTGGAAAATTATTCTGACCTCACAGCAAAAATTAAATTCTATTATTTTCTGAGGCTCTAAGTTGTTTATCTAAGAATCGCAATTTGACTTTTATGGAAAATGAAAAAAGAAAGAAGAAAGATGTATTGAGCATCTCCTAGGTATCAGGTATTTTTACAAATACTGCTTCTTCTAATCTTCACAAAACTGAATTAGATGTCGTATTAGGGTTCTCCAGGGTGGCAGGGAATAGATATGTGTTTATGTTTATGTTTATATATAGAGAGAGATTGATTATAAGAAATTGGCTCTTTCAACTATATACACTGATAAAGTTCCATGATTTGGCTTCTGCAAGCTGGAGACCCAGTAAACATGGTGATCTCAAGTAACTCTGCAGTTCTAGTCTGAAGGCCTGAGCACCAGGAACACTGATGGTATATGTTCCAGACCAAGGGCAGGAGAAGACCAATGTTCCCGCTCAAACAGTGAGGCTGAGAGAGCAAATTCTCCCTTATTCCAACTTTTTATTGGCCCTCAACAGTTCTCATGAAGCCCACCCACACTGGAAGGGCAATCAGCTTTATGCAATCTACTGATTCAGATGCTAATCTCTTCTGGAAACACCTTCACAGACACATCTAGAAATAATGTTTAACCAGATTCCTGGGCATCCCACAGGCCAGTCAAGTTGTCGCATAAAATTAACCATCACAGATGTTATCCCCATTTTCAGATGGGGAATCTGAGGTTCAGAGGGTTAAGTAATTTCCCAAAGATTACATGGATGGCAAGTGTGGGTTCAAGTTCAAATATATGTGTTTCTAATCCTAAAGCACCATGTTCCTTCTACTAAGACAGTAGTTCTAAATCAGGTGAATTTGCCCTCCAGGGTCACTTGGCAATGTCTAAAGACATTTTTGGTTGTCATAACTGGTGGGGATTGAGGGACTTGCTACTGACGTGCAATGGGTAGAAGTTAGGGATGTTGCTAAACATCCTACGACGCCCAGGACGGCCCTCACAACTGAAAATCATCCAGCCCAAGTTGTTAATAGTGCCAAGATAAAGAGACCCTGCCTGAAACTATACTATTTTAACAGTTTTCCAAAACAGTAGACTAGTAATAATATGCTGATCTAAAATATAAATGACTAGAGTTCCATAAACCTAATAAATACTGGTGAAAAGAGTGAATGAATGTTAAATTCTAGATTATGATTTATTTTAATAGCCTCACCTACCTTGGAAAATGTGGGAAGAATAAGTGATGGGTACATGGGAAAGTACTTTGAAAAGGGAGGCAATTTCTAGGTCCAGACAAAAACAAAATATTGTTCAAGAAAAGAAATGTAAGTATTATTCAACACAAGAAACTGCTACTTGGCTCAGCTGTGACGAATATTTACCTGGTCATAATGTTAAATAGTGATTTAAATAAGAATTGTGATACAATTATTTTAGGAAGGGGGGAGGGGAAGGAGGAGAAGAAGAGTACTGTGCGCATGTGTGCGTGCATGTGTTGTGTGTGTGTGAAGTGATAGCTGTTACAGTATTAAATTAGTTGAATAATGTTAAATATTAAGATATTTTTAAATACCCGCTTAAGCATTTATTTAAAAATATTGAGTAACTAGCAGAAGAAATTGCTCACTTTCTTTATAAACATCAAAGTAATATTTAAAGCTCTATGGATGTATTTATATAGAAAACTATGACTCTAAAAAATCATTTAAAAAGTCATATTCTAGTTCTGGGATATCCAGAGAATCTCTATTAAAGAATAAAAAGTGTACCCCTAATCCCATTCAGAGTTCAGACTACCAGGCTTAGGGATACTCTGCAAGAAAATGTAGACAGCCCACTATTTTAAGAGTTCATGTGGAGGCCAATTTACTTAGCCTCTCTGAGCCCCACTTGTTTCATCTCTAAACTAAATAAGTTCATTTGGAACTAATTAAACTCAAATGCATGGCAAATAACAAAAATGAGACAGACCAGGTACAACTGCCAGCATCACTTATAGATGATAGTCTCAACTCAGATCCAGCCAGCTGTTGCCATAAAGACATATTGGTGCTAAGAAGCCCAATGGTTCAAGAGAAGCTACAAATCTGAATTTTCACATGAAAGCTCCAGGTTTTAGAATGCTAGTTTAAAACACACAGTGCCTGCCAAACCCAATCCATCTGCAAGCCACCACCAGCTCACAGGTCCCCAATATGCGACCTCTAAATTAGTGAACATGGCTGGCCCCTGTAGGGCAGTGCGATGTCTCGTTTCTAAAAATCTCTATTGAATGTATGAGTTTCTCCAACACCAAAGAAGCAGTTTGTTTAATCCAAACCTGACCCACTATATTACTTCACTTTGTGACTTTTACATTCTCTGTGAACACTCACAAATCTTCAGACCCAAGATCTGCATAAAGCCTTTATCCAAGAAAGCATAGTCATCAACAAAGCTAGGTGGGCTTCCCTGGTGGCGCAGTGGTTAAGAATCTGCCTGCCAATGCAGGGGACATGGGTTCGAGCCCTGGTCCAGGAAGATCCCACGTGCCGCGGAGAAGCTAAGCCCGTGCACCACAACTACTGAGCCTGCGTGCCACAACTACTGAAGCCTGCACTCTAGAGCCCATGCTCCGCAACAAGAGAAGCCACCACAATGGGAAGCCTGTGCACCGCAACAAAGAGTAGCCCCCGCTTGCTGCAACTAGAGAAAGCTCACGCACAGCAATGAAGACCCAACGCAGCCAAAAATAAAAGAAAATAAATAAATTAATAAAAACAAAACAAAACAAAGACGGGTTCTGCCAAACACAGCTGGGCCAAAAAATCAAGGAGTCATTCTCAGAGGGACATGATTGGGTAAAAACTGTCATTAATCGGTCTTTTCAGACGTGTTAGTCCACAAAGACAACAATTGCCTTTAAACACAAAGGACAGTATCAAGTTCAATATTTGCTAAGCAGAATATCTTTTAATCTTTTACAAAGAAACTTTTACCCACTACTGCTAATTATCTTCTTCGTTTACAGGTCTAGAAAAATGAAGTCTGTGATTTGTTTCCTGTTCATTTTGGGAACTGCAGTTGCAATCCCGGTAAATATCCTTTCTTCTATTGTTACATCTCTCCTTCCTGACATTCAGTTTAGAAATCCTCCATTTAAAAGAAAATGTTCTTCAGCTTGCGCTATTTACTTAGTAGCATGTTAATCATATCACTTGTGAGGTGGTTTTGATTTTATATAGCCCATAATTTTTAAGAAATAAACAAATCAGGGACCACTCTCCCAAAATAAATAAATAAATAAATAAATAAATAAAATGTTCTTATAGAATGGTTTGAAGTTCTCTTTTTTAATTTTTTTATGTTTATTGGAGTATAGTTGACTTACAATGTTGTGCTAGTTTCAGGTGTACAGCAAAGTGAATCTGTTATACATATTCACATGTCCACTCTTTTTTAGATTCTTTTCCCATGTAGGCCATTACAGAGTACTGAGTAAAGTTCCCTGTGCTATACTGTAGGTCCTTATTAGTTGCCAGTTTTATATATAGTAGTGTGTATATGTCAGTCCCAATCTCCCAATTTATCCCTTCCCCAACTTACCCGTACCCTGGTAACCATAAGTTTGTTTTCTACATCTGTAACTCTATTTCTGTTTTGTAGATAAGTTCATTTTTATTTTAATCAAATTACTTTTTTCCCAAGCAAGGAATGAATGACTAGTAAAGATGAAATAAGGTACTTTAAAAAAATATATTTCTTGGGAATTCCCTGGTGGTCCAGTGGTTAGGAATCCATGCTTCCACTGCAGGGGGCCTGGGTTCGATCCCTGGTTGGGGAACTAAAATGCCGCAAGCCGCGAGACACAACAAAAAAAAAAGGTCGACAAAAAAAATATTTCTTTAAGAGCTAACAGGTTCTACAAGATACAAGTATGCAGCTGAAAGTGTTGACTAACAGTCTATTAGCCAGGGAATATACCCAAATACCAAAGAGAACAGGAAGAAATAAATTCTGCTATGGAAGCTCACCAGGCTAATATGAGAAATCTAAGAAATTAGTATGAGAAATCTTGGAGCAAATACCCACACTCGCCAGCAGCATTTTCTTCAAGATCAATACATACTGGCTGAGAAATTCTGAGTCTATAATGAAAGCAGGACCCAATAGGTTAGAGACAGGAAATGATATGGTAACCATAAATCAGCTCCTAACTCACACTTGGGGGGGTACGTCCAAGCAAACATGCTGAAAGCAGACAGGACTAGAACTTTCTTTTCTTCACAGCCAGATATATTAGCCCCACCATTCACACTGCAATAAATCAGCCACACACAAATCAGATCAGCTGAGCCGATGTCAGCAGCCTCAAAATACATGAAAGTTGTCTTTGTTTATTTAATGGGACCGTAGCTTGGATGATCATTTGGATATCTCCAAAAGGATCCATATCATCCTTAATCAGACTAAAGGATTTGTGCCATTTTTTCCTTTTCACCAAATGGATGAATCAACCTCCTTAAAAAAGACAAAGCAATTTATCTCTTGTCCCTTCTCTCCTTCCCTCTCTACTGCGTCTAAGATTCTGTCCTTGCTTTTGTTGCTGTTGTTGTTTAAGGATTTATTTATTATTTATTTATATATTTTATTTATTTTTGACTGCGTCAGGTCTCAGTTGCAGCACGCGGGCTCTTTCTTTGTGGTGCACAGGCTTCTCTCTAGTTGTGGCGTGTGGGTTTTCTCTTCTGTAGTTGTGGCGTGCAGGTTTATCTCTTCTCTAGTTGTGGTGCACAAGCTCCAGGACACGTGGGCTCTGTAGTTTGCGGCACACGGGCTCTAGTTGAGGCGTGTGAGCTCAGTAGTTGCTGCGCGCGGGCTTAGTTGCCCCGCGGCATGTGGGATCTTAGTTCCCTGAGCAGGGATCGAACACGCGTCCTCTGCATTGTAAGGCAAATTCTTTACCACTGGGCCACCAGGGAAGTCCCTGTCCTTGCTTTTTGGATAGCTTCTGGCTGACAGATGTGTCAGCAAGGATAAACACCATGCCACCCACACCAAGTAGTTCTTAGAAAAAAGAATTTATGAGCACTGCTAAGAATCAGGCTTAAGTAGTGAGGGGCTACTCCAGCTGTAATTATAAATTTTCCTCTGAAATTACAGAAGTGGGATAATTAATATGTTCAGCACAGAGAGAAGTTCCCACAGAACCATTGTTTTCTCCTGAAAATGCGGTTTGCCCTTGCAGCTGTTGCCACTATGTAAACAAGCATCAAAAGGGTCTTTGAACCAAATGTTTGAATGACACGCCTGCATATAGACATGTTCCAGATGTTTCCCTCTTAGGAAAATTTTTTTTCATACAGACTCAGTCCCGTGTTAAAAAACTAAGTATCTTCTCAAAGGATATACCTGTTAAAAATCTTGTTTCATTTTCCCTGCCTGCCTGAATTCTCCAGAAATAAGTGGGTTCTGTATGGTTCGGAGAATCCACACAGATTTCCAGAGGGTATGTTGTTACAAATATACATGTGGAGGGAATGATGAAACAGAATTTCACTTTCTGAAAATTTCTGAAAGATAAGCTGCTGTGTTTCTGAAAGATAAGCTGTTGCATTTCTTCCAGCTTGCTGAGGGGGAGTGGAGGAAGAAAGGTGCAGAGACAGGGAGCAGTTCGCCATTAATAAGCCTAAAGTCTCCTCCACTATTGTCCTCCGTCAGGCCCCTGCCAGCAACTTGCCAAACTGGCCACCGTTCTTTCTCCATGCTCCTCTTAAAAATGGCTTCTCCGGAAATTTTTTCAAATATGATTATTCCTTTTAGTTGAAAAGGTAATAAGAAGCAGGAGAAGAAACCACATCTAAAAAAAATCCTGGGGGTGGAGGGATGAATTTGGAGATTGGGACTGACATATATACACTACTATGTATAAAATAGGTAACTAATGAGAACCTACTGTATAGCACAGGGAACTCTACTCAGTGCTCTGTGGTGACCTAAATGGGAAGGAAATCTTAAAAAGAGTGGATATATGTATACGTATGGCTGGTTCACTTTGCTGCACAGCAGAAACTAACACAACGTTGTAAAGCAACTATACTCCAATAAAAATTAATAAAACAATACAGGACTTCCCCAGCAGTCCAGTGGTTAAGACTCTGCCTTCCAATGCAGAAGGCGTGGGTTTGATCCCTGGTCAGGGAAATAAGATCCCACATGCTGCGGGGTGTGGCCAAAAACTAAATAAATAAATAAGTAAAATAATAGAATAGAATAAAATAGATAACCAACAAGGACCTACTGTATAGCACAGGAAACTCTGCTCAATATTATGTAACAACCTAAGTGGGAAAAGAATTTGAAAAAGAATAGATACATGTACATGTATAACTGAATCACTTTGCTGCACACCTGAAACTAACACAACATTGTTAATCAACTATACTCCAATATGAAATAAAAACTTTAAAAAAGTAATTTATATTTCACTTTAAAATTAAATCAATCAATAAATCAATCAATAAAATCCTGTACTCTATGACTTTCTTTACATTATATAATCAGCACTACAGGACCTGGTAATGGAGTAAAGACAAGTCAATTCAAATAAAATCTGAGTTTTATACTTACACCTGGACCTGTCTGACATGAGTGTTCACAGTATCTCTCTAATAAAGATCTGTGATGAGCACCTGCCTAAGATATCAGAGAGCTCATATTATTACCACTGTGTGATATTACTACTAGCTATAGTAATTTTTCACTTGGGTTACCCCTTAAAATTCACAAAATGTCTTGTATACATAGCCTTATCTTGATATTTCTGCTCACTTCACCTTGAGAGATGAAAGAGTACAGATGAACAATTTGTCAAACCACCACACGTAGTAAATAGCAGAGTCAAGACTTGAAGGAAGGTCTCTTATCTCTACGTCCAGTTATTCAACTTCTCCATCATGTATCACTGCCCAGTTCTTCATCTATGTCTCCAGTCTTGCTAGAAATAGAGCTATTCCTATAAAGGAAGTAATACTCCATAGCTGTTCAGCCCTTCTAGACTTCGTGTCCTGTTTCATACAGTTTTTCAATTAGCTCAAGATTTAATTATTTTTTTACTACATGATTTCCTGATGAATATAAGACTGATAGAGTTAGGAAAGTACACAAATATTGAATAAAGGGTTTATAACTTTTTCTGTGAGTACTTAAAAGTTAATTTAAGAAAATGCACAGTGCTATAGCCTATGGTTAATTTGATTTCAACTTTATGCTAAACAACATTTTTCAAAATTATAAAGTATAAATGCTTTGTAAAAGTTTGAAAAACACAGAAAATAATTCCAGAAATCAAACGTTGCTATTATTGAAATCATTTTGGCCCTATCTTCCCCCATTCTCTGCATATATAACTTTTTCTTAATTATGATTGGGATTTTGTTTTCACTTAAGATTATATTCTGACTATTTGCTTGTATCTTTAAAAATTCTAGAGAATATCTTTTAACTGATGTTATAAATGAAATATATTACTACTAACAATGATGACAAGAAAAAAGTAGCTAGAAATTTTAAACATTAACATTTAGGCATGAATAACAAACCAGTTTTTAATTTTTTCAGACACAAGCAAGGCTCCTATCTGATCATTCCAACCCAACTGCTGATTCCTTGAGTTCCTTCCAACAGGCTGAAATGTTGGTAACATCTGAGCACACTGCAATCCCCATTGTAAGGGCTGAAGATGCAGAAAATGAAAAGGAAACTGAAGTATCCATAGAAGACCATCCCACTCATAAGGTAAAAGTAACATGGTTATATTAGTACAGACTTTTGTCTCCCAAAGTCTCAATTCTAAAGCGTGGTCAAAGAGACTACCTTATTCACTCTAAGTTTAATTTTTTTAAGATGATGATCACATCAACTGCCTCTAATCTCTAACAGAATTGTAAGGATTAATGAGTTTTACTTCTTGGGCTGAAGTGCTACATAATTGTTTTATTTCACAAAATTCAAGTTCAGGTTAAACTTGTAGCTATCGAATGTGAAGAACATCAAAAATAAGTTTTTAAGACATTATGTGAAGAAAAAGAATTAAGAAATATTCAGTGTTGGCTTATGAATTGTAAATATGATGTAGATATGACATTATCATTTGTTTCAAGGATAAACTTTTTTCTTTTTAGCCTGAAAAATCTTCAGTACTAAAGTCAGAGGAGGAAAACCATGACCCGCCAGCAGATCAGGACCAGAGTTACAGCCAAAACCTGGGATTACAGGATCAAGAGAAAAGTGAAAGTGACTTAACCGAGAATTTGGAGTATACACCAACTGAAGGTACATTGGACCTAAAAGAAGATATGAGTGAGCCTCCAAAGGAAAAACTCCCTGAGAGATTCCTTGGTCATGATGTTAGTTCCATTGTCGATTCTAATCAACAAGAAAGCATCACAGAGACAGAGGAAAACCAAGAACAACCTATAAATGACTCACATCCTCAGTTGAACAGGAGCAGCAAACATAGCCAAGACCTAAGTGTCCAAGGAAACCAAGAGCAGGACCCAAATATCCCAAATGGAGAAGAGGAAGGGGAGAAAGAGCCGGGTAGAGGTGGTACCCACAATGATAACCAAGAAAGGGAGACAGAAGTTCCCAAGGAGCATTCCAACAGCAAGCAGGAAGAAGACAGGACACAGTCTGACGATATTTTGGAAGAGTCCTATCAACCAACTCAAGTAAGCACGATGCAGAAAGATGAATTTGAACAGGGTGGCCAAGAACAGGAAGAGGAAAACTCCAACGCAGAAACAGAAGAGGACACTGCCTCAAAAATCAGTAAGCCCAATCAAGACAAAGAATGGCAGAGCCAAGAAGGAAAGCCTGGCCTTGAAGTTGTCAGCAACCATGAGGAGATGGACAAAGAGACTCTTTCTGAGCCTTTGCTGGTGGAGCCTATGGATGATGGTAACATCACGCCCAGAAATCATGGGGCTGATGATGATGGCGATGATGGCCCCAGACACAATGCAAGTGAGCAGTACTCCATCCCAAGCGAGGCTTTCCTGGAGAATGAAAGAGCTCAACCCAATTACCATCACATTAAATATGAGGAGCAAAGAGAAGAAGCACATGAGAACGAGAATGTAGATACCAGCGAACCTGCAGAAAACCGAGGGGTGAGATTAGTTACAATGATGCTTGTCCGATAAAGTGGTTAGCTTTTCAAAAAATAGCCATGACCTTTCTCTGTGCTCTGGCAATCCCTTGTGCTTATCTCTTAGTACCTTACTAAAATATATTATAATTATTTATTTTTCTCTACATCTCCATCATTAGTCTGAAAATGCCTGTTTTATTTGGGTTCCCCTAGAAGAATATCCTGGATTTTAGTGCAGTTTGTTTGAGAAGTTCAGGGAACAAAGAGGAGTGGAGAAGTGATACAGGGAAGGAAAGGAAGCTCATCAACGGTACATAATTAAAGCCATGTAAAGCACATTCCTCTGAATTATCCCCTTTGGAAAGGGAGGGAGCTGAGGATTACTAGGAGAGGTGTTAATTCCCCAGCACTTCCAGTCTGTCCTTGAGCAGGCCATATAGAGTGCCGTGGTTTTCCAGGCACAGAGATGCAGATACCGGCAGTTGAACGTCCCTGGCACTAAATAGAGTGGTAAATTCTGATAGATAAGAGGGATGGGGGGCATGACAACTGCTGCTGCTCTCGTGCCTTGATAGCAGGTGCCAGGTCATAGTCAAGTTGATCGCCAATGTCTAGCAAAATGCCTCTAACATAATAACGTAAGAGATCCAGCAATGTTTATTGATTTAGCTATAAAGGCAAAGAACAAAGACTTCAGCTACAGCTTTATGAAGCAAACACACACCAAAATGATAATCGGGAAACGGCAACAGGGTGAGGGAAGGGAAGAAACATATTGTTATTTGGTTGTTTAATCATTTGGAGCTTTCATGCAAAACTCTGGCAGCCACCCGCCAGGAGTACCCGGCACAGCTTTTGGTGGGCAAGGTGAATACTAACTTCGATTCCTGAGAACTCCGCTGCCAATCTAAGGCAGGAGTTTTCTTACATTTTAGAAACCTGGTAAGAAACTTTTCCCAATAGCGTCACAGAGATTACTAATGTAATCATGTCTTAACTATAGAATCACATGGTAATACCGCATTTCTACTGTTTTCCCAAACCAAAGGGGGGGTTCCAACCTCGCTTCTGATGTTAGTTCCAATGTTTATTGGGTAATCCCCAGAGATATAGCACTGAACCCAGTTCATAAAGATAGAAATGGCTCCTGTTCTCAGAGGGTTACTGTCTATTTCCACGGTTGCGGCTGGTGTCTCCTCCTTCTGAGATCTGAAATGATCGGAGTATGAAAAGATCTGTGAAGGTACGCACAGTGGAAATATAAATTATGTAAAGGCTTTCCCTAAAATAGACTTCAACTTCTGCTCTTGTTATTATAAAGGCCGAGAAAGCAGAAAGCTCACCGAATGAAGATGACAGTTCAACTGAAGGCAACACAAGGGTGCACGGTGTCGGTGAGTACGGGCTAAGCAAGCAGTCTGTGACTATATGAGGAGAGAGACGGAATGGGCTAAGTTGGGCTATCCCCACGCCTTCATTTGTGACTACTGCACAGAAGTTTTCCTCTCCCCACTCCTCCCCAAGGAAATGCTCCCATAAATTGTTGACATTCTCGTGTGCACATTTGATCTACAACTATGGTAACTGTGTTTACAAACTGGAAATCCGGTTGCAATATTACTGCAAAAGCTAGAATTCTTTTTCTCTAAGTCCTTTTGCTTCAAAGAAGAAAAATTGATTCTACCTTATTTACACTCAAATCCATAACTTAGAATTGAGATCCCATATTTAATAAAGACTTAATTCTTAATCACATACCCCAATCACAAAATTTTGAATTTCAACCATAAAATTCTCGTGGCTTTATTTAACTTTTGACCAACTTGCACAGCACTGCTCTGTAGACGTCAGACTATGACCATTGCAGGCAGGTCAAGAAGAGTTGTTTGTTCTTTTTAAATCCCCAATCCAAACTGCAAAGAAATCTAGACTATTATGCAAAATAGTCTGGAGCCAGAGGGTCCCACCTGGAAATTAACGCATCCATTAAAAAGGCTTCTAATGTTTTCCCAAATTTTCTCTTATTCATGAAAATGGAACTGTTTGGATGAATTTGAGTTTATGCACTCAGTTTAGCTTTGTCCATGTTTCCTGTCCAAACTTTTGTCAGATTCTTGCATGAGCTTCCAGTGTAAAAGAGGACACGTCTGCAAGGCTGATCAACAGGGAAAACCCCACTGTGTTTGCCAAGATCCAGTGACTTGTCCTCCTACAAAACTCCTTGACCAAGTAAGGATTCTACAAAATAGTCTTTTTTTTTTTTTTTTAACTTTGGGTTTATTTATTTATTTATTTTTATGGCTGTGTTGGGTCTTCGTTTCTGTGTGAGGGCTTTCTCTAGTTGTGGCAAGTGGGGGCCACTCTTCATCGCGGTGCGCGGGCCCCTCATTATCGCGGCCTCTCTTGTTGCGGAGCACAGGCTCCAGACGCGCAGGCTCAGTAGTTGTGGCTCACGGGCCTAGCTGCTCCGCGGCATGTGGGATCTTCCCAGACCAGGGCTCGAACCCGTATTCTCTGCATTGGCAGGCAGATTCTCAACCACTGCGCCACCAGGGAAGCCCTACAAAATGGTCTTTAAAGGACATCAAACAGTTAGTGATTTGAATGAAAGTAATTTGCAATTGAAATCTTCTGTTAAAGAAAAAAGTAAATGCCCAGGTTATCATCTAATATTTAAACAACAGTCAATAGAAACAGCAGTTCATTAGACAGACTTTAAGCAGAGTGTTTTCCCAATGAACATTCCCAAGCTTGAGGTTTTTCTCCTACTTGTCTTTCCTAGGTTTGTGGCACTGACAATCAGACCTATGCCAGCTCCTGCCATCTCTTTGCTACTAAGTGCAGACTGGAGGGGACCAAAAAGGGTCACCAACTGCAGCTGGATTATTTTGGAGCCTGCAAATGTAAGAGTCCAACTACCACTGCTGAAAGTGTTTTGGGTGAATCTGAATTATATACAGATATATATGTACTCATATATATGCAGATGACAACAATAAAAAGTTAATGTAGTTCTGGATCCAGGCTGCATATTAAAATAACTGGGAAGACTTTTTCAAAAATTAGAAGAATAATGCCCAGGCTTTAACTGTAAGAGATTCTGATTTAATTGGACTGGGTTGGAACCTTGGCGTTGTTTTTTCACTTGTTTTTAAAGTAACCGAGACAATTCTAATGTGCAGCCAGGGTTCAGAACCACTATGATAATGTTATCCGCTTAATAACTGAGATGAATCATTGGAATTTTGTTAAATTAGTTGTCCTCTTCCCAAGCTAAGCCTTTGCCAAGAAGTTTTAATGACAGCATGGTCTTCCAGAATTTTTTGAAATTGTCTTCCTTCCCCAGGATGCTCTCAATTGTGTTTGGATCTCCTGGTCGCTAAGTGATTCTCCACATTAGCGGTGCTCTCTAACCTCTCCTGTCTTTCCAGACTCATGAGAGGGTTCAGTTTCTCAGCCCCCTTGATGTTAGATGCAGCCATATGAGTTGCTTCGCCCAGTGAAACCTGAGCAAAAATCATCCATGGGAGTTCTGGACAGAGCATTTCAGAGCTGGTGTAAGGCTCTCCATGCCCTCTCTTCACCTCACGTTGAGATGACGCTGAGACGGCGGTGTCTCCCCCATCCTGAGCCCCAGGGAGACAGAGGAGCAGAGCTCTCCTGCCAACTTACAGGGGACACGTAGCAGGATGGAGAAATAAACGTTTGATGTGATGTACAGCATAGTAGTCAACGCTGCTGTGTGGTGTATTTGAAAGTTGCTAAGAGAGTAGATCCTGAAAGTTCTCACCACAAGGAAATAAAAAATTCAAGTAACTATACGAGGTTATGAGTGTTTAACTAAACTTACTGCGGTAATCATTACACAGTATACGTATGTCAAGTCATTATGCTGCACACCTTAAACTTACAGTGTGGTATGTCAGTTGTATTTCAATAAACCTGAAAAAAATGTTTGTTCCTTTAAGCCACTGAGACTTAACATTATTTCCACAGTATAAGCTAACTTCTGCCTTCTTCTCTTTTCTCCTAATAAATAGCTCTTGTGACCTCCACCTCTGAATTCCAGCTCTCTGATTCTAGAGCAGTGGTTCTCAGCCCTGGCTGCACCTCACAATTACTTCTGGAGCTTTTTAAAACATCCTGATGCCCAGGTTCCACCCCCAGATCAATCAAATCAGGATTTCTTTGAATGGAAGCTGGCATCTGGTATGTTTTTAAAGCACTCCTGGCAATTCTGTTATGGCGCCAGGGTTAAGGACCACTGCTGTGACGGAGGGGCAGTGAGGACGCTGTCAGTCACCGGAAGTTGTTAAGCGTCCTGTTATGAGGACTTTCCTTGGGACCGGAGTAAGACCCCAAAATTAAAATCAATTTACTTTCTGCCTGGAACAGCTATTCCTGCTTGTACGGACTTTGAAGTGACCCAGTTTCCTCTAAGGATGAGAGACTGGCTCAAGAATATCCTCATGCAGCTTTATGAACCTAACCCTGAGCACGCTGGATATCTAAATGAGAAGCAGAGAAATAAAGTAAGTTATCCACGGCCAGCTACCTAAGCGTCTGTGTACAGGGCTTGAGGGAAAAAGCGTCAGGGGACGGGGGCGGGGGAGGGGGGGCTGGGGGAGGGGGGGCTGGGGGAGGGGGCCGAGGGAGGGTATATCAGCCCTTCCTCTGCATATCAGCAGCCACTCCTGGTCAACACCCATGGAGTAACAGAATAGTAGTCGTCATCGTTCACGCCTCAAAGTTTGGGACACAGCCAAACCACCCGATTCCTACACGCAGGGCAGGGGCCTGAGCAAGAGCTCTGGAACTCATCCCTCGAGCAAACTCTGTTGAGCAAAGTGAACCTCAATTCAGCATTTATATGTTCAGGCCCAGGCATATCATTTAAATCTAAACGTGTTTTTTGCCTTTATAGGCCAGACATAGATTTATGATACAAGGGAAATCCATTAATAACAATGTCAGTAATGTATTAAGATTAAAAAGTGCAGAATATTAATCCTAGAAGCTCCCAGGGAAAATTCATTCATCAGATAGTTATTGAGTGTATGCCAGGTACCTGGAATTGATTTACATGCTGGAAATACAGCAAGGGACCAAACAAAAATCTCTGCCTTCATGAGCTTACATTCTAGGCAAAGAGACGATATATAGTTATATACACAGGTATGCAAATATGAACATACATGCAAATGTATAAATATATGCAAATGAACATTTGTGCAAATATGTTATGTCAGGTGGGATGAAACATGCTATAAAGAAAAAAATAAAACATGTAGGAGGGTGTGCATTAACTGTGTCAAATGCTGTTTACAGGTTGTTGAGATAAGGACTGAGAGTTGGCCCCTGATTTGGCACATGACAGTCATAGCTGACCTTGACAGGCACTGTTTTTGCAAGAGAAAAGCCCGAATGGATAGGGTTCAAAAAAGAATAGGAGGAATGATGTAAAAGCAGCAAGTATAGAAGACATTTTGCTGTAAAGGGGAAAAGTGAAATGGGTGGCAGGTGGAGAGGAATGCGAGTTCAAGGGTCCTATCTACCAGCAGAAGGTGGTAGAGGGTGTTTGTATGCTTCTGGAAATAATCCAGTAAAGAAGGAAGGGTGCCCACCTGCCACAGAGTATTCTTGAGTAGATGAGAAGGGGTGAGCTTCTAAGCACCAGTGAGCGGCTGGGCTTAGTAGATGAGGAACGAAGGAATTCCATGCATGGTGATGAGGAGGGAAATTGGTAGATGTGTTCGTGAGAACAAGTAGAAGTTCTGTTCTCATTGCTTCCAATTACTCAGTGCACTAACAGGTAACGTCACAAGATGGTAGTTTTATACGCATTGCCCCTAAATAATTTCTATCCTCTCTCTTTAACAACACATTGCCACAGACAGCCTTGAGAGCATTAGATACAAAACAGGGAAATTTCAATGGGGGTGCCAAGCAGCATCACGCCAGGGCTAACCTGAGCCGCAGCAGGCACTGGATGGAAATACATAAAGGATTAAGAATGGAGTACAGGACTTCCCTGGTGGTCCAGGGGTAAAGAATCCGCCTTCCAATGCAGGGGACGCGGGTTCGATCCCTGGTCAGGGAACTAAGATCCCACATGCCGCGGGGCAACTAAGCCCGTGTGCCACAACTATTGAGCTCACACGCCTCAACTAGAGCCTGAGGGCTGCAAACTACAGAGTCCAAGTGCCCTGGAACTGGCACGCCACAGCTGCAGAGCGCACGCCACAATTAGAGAGAAGCCTGTGTACCACAACGAAGAGCCCACATGCCTCAACTAAGACCTGATGCAGCCAAAAATAAGTTTAATTAATTAATAATAAATCTTAAAAAAAAAAAAGAATGGAGTATGCCAGTGGGGAAGAACAGAACTTTCCACTAACAAATGAACAATTTTGTCTACGTCAGTTCAGCCCTTTTCATTAAAACCTTTTCATAGTTTTAAGAAATGGGAGGAACATCACTTGGTTAAAAGATCCAAAAAAGACTTAAATTTCTTCTGAAAACCCCAGGGTTTTTTTAATGTTAGCTGTTATTCTATGCAGAAAGCTGTAGTGTTGATTAGAAGGCATGTAATTTGTTCTCAAATAACGTTCTGGGTTTGTTTTCCTCTGTCATGTTAGGATTACTCTTCAAGTAAAGTTTAGCAAGTGATAATTCCGTTACACTTGCCTGATTCTCTAATGATCATCTCCCTTCCTAATCTCAGGTCAAGAAAATTTACCTGGATGAAAAGAGACTCCTGGCTGGGGACCACTCAATTGACCTTCTCTTAAGAGACTTTAAGAAAAACTACCACATGTATGTGTATCCTGTGCATTGGCAGTTTAGTGAACTGGACCAACATCCTAGGGACAGGTAAAAACTTTCCACCTTCCCATTACTAGGTCACCTCCCTGATATAATGTGCAGTTATCTATACCCAAGAATTCTAAACAGATTTAGGAAACTTCCCAGTGCCATTTTAGAGCACCGAAATGTCAAGCAAATACGGCTATGAGTCTAAACACAAAGCTGCTTTGAGGGACTTCCCTGGCCGTCCAGTGGTTAAGATTTCGCCTTCCAATGCAGGGGGTGTGGGTTTGATCCCTGGTCAGGGAGCTAAGATCCCACATGCCTCGCGGCCAAAAAACCAAAACATACAACAGAAGCAATATTGTAACAAATTCAATAAAGACTTTAAAAATGGTCCACATCCAAAAAATTTAAGAAAAAAAGAAAAGAGCTGCTTTGAAAATAACAGAATATGGCCACAATTCCACAAGCTCTCAAGTTTACATGTTAGGGTCCAGCCTCCCGAGAGGCTCTTTCCTCTCTTTCTCATTCTTGATCCTAAATTCTGAAGCTAACCTGATTGGCCCCAGTTGGATTAAGCACCTACGTCTGGAATAATCCGGTACGGCCGGTGGTAAGAGCCAGGTTGTATAAACATGATTGTTGGGATGCACCCCTATAAGTTTAGGGTGGAGGGAGGATAGTTCCTAGGGAAGAAGGAAACCTTATGAATTGACCTCCCAAAAGCTGTCTGTCTTACCCACAAATAGTGTATTTCATTTGTAGCTCTTCATGAATGCACTACTTATTTGCCGTCCTCAGCAACCTTGTGGAAGAAAAATGCCCTTGGTGATGCTAAGAGTTAGCTCTTCATACACAAGTTAGTTACACAGTTAATTGGCTGCCATTTATCTCATTGCAGAGTCTTGACCCACTCTGAGCTCGCCCCTTTGCGGGCATCTCTGGTGCCCTTGGAACACTGCATAACGCGCTTCTTTGAAGAGTGTGACCCCAACAAGGATAAGCACATCACCCTGGAGGAGTGGGGTCACTGCTTTGAAATTAAAGAAGGTAAATTCATCATCAGCCCAGGGAGAGGGGTGTCCTCTTCTCCAGATAAGCCCTAAGCCCTGCAGCCCTCATAGACAGGTCCTGCTGTGTGTTCAAACTGAAACCTAGAGACCACAAGGGGGCAGACTGCAAGGTTATTTCTTACCTCCTTTATGATCTCTGTTTCAAAGTGTAGCAAGGGTGAACATTTAAGCGGTAACTGCACTGAGGTCTCAGAAATTGGCTAAGCCTAAGAAAGTGATGTGAATCCAGAGAGCTGAGCCAAATCTCCGAAGGCTACCTTTCTACGGAAGGAAGGAGGGACTTTATATCCTTCCTTAACCTGAGTATTGGGCCAAACTTTAACAAATCATATGTGAAGAGTAAAACAGCAAGCTTGATTCTGAAAATGGGAGATGCCAGAAGAATCTTAGAATTTATTACCAACACACTAAAGATTTTCACCAGTTGTGCCCAGGTGTTATTCCTTTAATCCAAAAGGAACTCCCCCTGCAGGGGAGGAATTTAAATTTAGACATTTGTTTTGCTAGGTTATGTCTTAATGTACTTCCTTTTCTTTTCCTAAGTTACAGTTGATTTTTATGAGCAAGGCTGTTTTTAATAATCGAGATATGAAAGATGTTCAAAAAATGAGCAATCAAAACTACTCACAAAAAAAAAAACAAAAAAACAAAGAAAAAATGCTCACAGAATGTAAATCAACAGTGAACATCAAATCTCTAAAGCAGAGGTTTTACCCATGTGTTCACGACATACGTATATGTAGCATGACTATGCAGCCAAGAAATAAAGAAAAGTAAGTTCATCAAAGGTCAGAGTTTCCCCAAAAGAGGTAACTTGTGTGAACTTCACTCTAAAAATATTCTTTATGCATATGTATGATGGCTTGAAATTGGAAAGAAAGAGTTGGAATATGAGGATTTAGTTATTTATTGATAAATAGATAAGCAGAAAAGGTCCTTTTCCTCTACAATGTTATTCTGTGAAATAAGTACAACTACAATGAGCAAAGAATGAATATTTTTGTAAGCACCTCGTTCTGTGTGTTAGGTGTCTATTTCTGCATAACAAATTACCCTAAAGATTAGAAGCTTAAAATCTCTCTCACAGTTTCTGAGGGTCAGGAATCCGGGAGGACCTTACCTGTATGGATCTGCTTTAGGATCTGCTCTGAGCTCACCTACATGGCTGTTGGTAGGAGGCTTCAGTTCCTCACCATGTGGCCCTTTGCACAGTGCTGCTCATAACATGGTATCTGGTTCCCTCCAGAGCAAGTGATCAGAGACAGAGACAGAAAGAGAGAGAGAGAGTCCAAGACAGAAGCCGCAGTTCCCTGTAGGGCTAATCTCAGAAGTGACATATTTCTGCCATATTCTGTTTGTCACACAGTCTAACCCTGCTACAATGTGGGGGGAGACCGCAGGAGACGGGGATCATTGGGGGTCAGAGTGGAGACTGGCGACCACATACTGTTTACACCCTATTAACATCAGTAGGAAATTAACAGGCAATTAAGACCCAGTCTCATGCAAATAATGCCAATTTCCTTCCTAACACCTATTCTATAAGCACAGTACTTACAAATTCACATACAGCCCTAAAACTGGCTAACGATGTTTTTTTCCAATTCCCATGTTGAAAAGATAAAATGTACCCAAGGACAGCTGCCCCGACCCCTCCCCTCCACCATTATCAAGAAAAAAACTTAGCTGGGGCAGGACATACTTATGTATGCCCTTTTGTATGGCACGTGATTTTAAAGGAGTGATCCAAAGGCGAATTTAAAGAGAGACCATTTAAGGAAACCAGTTGCACTTCACTGTTGCTTTCGAAATTTCTGGCAGCTCTTCAGCATATGGGCCTACGCAGGCCCTGTGCTGGGTGGTTGTCTGGGAGAAGCAGGAAGGGCTTAAAGTTCTGTGACTCGCAAAGCTCCTAATGTTCTTGTTTGTTCACTGTGGTTTGGTTATGATTACATTTTGAAGAAGGGAAAGAATTATCACACAATAAGCCAATAAAGCAGATATTAAATATTCAGTCAGGACATGTAAACAAGTTGCTGCTTTGGGATTCAGCTAGGGAAAGAAAAAAAAAATGTCTATTTGTAAGCATACAAATTTATTCCCGCAGGACGGAGAAATCCACAGGACAAGATAAATTGTAGCCAGTGTCGTCCTGAATTTTAACCTCCTTTGCTCTGAACTAGATGTGCTCAAATATTCCAGCTCTGTTATTAACTAGCTATGCGAATTAGGGCATGCCACTTATCCTCGGCAAGTCTCATTTTCCTTGTGTGTAAAAATGGGATTCAATTACTAGGTGAAGGAGTCTTATTTACTTAGTGCCTATGACATACTGTGGATTAACATATATCCACATTAATCTTTAGGAAAACCTTCCAAGCTAGACGAACAGGGGAAACGAGTCACATCACGCAGGTCCTACTAAGCCAGTTAAAGACATTATCCCCACCGTACTGGAGGATCCCCAAAGGGTTTTTAACAAGGGAGTGATTTCACTGGATTTGTACTTAAGGAAGATTCTTTTGGTTACGTTGTGGATAAGCCAGAGAACTGTTGTGGTGAATCCAGGCAAAAGTTGATGAGAACCTGAATTAGGGCAGTTATAGTAGGGAAAAAGAAAAGTAAACATATTCAAATATATTTTAACATATCAACATATTCAAGATATAGTTGAGAATATAAACATATTCAAGATGTACAGTATGCAGAAATAATAAGACAATGTTTCATAGGAAATACGTGGAGGCGGGAAGCAGGCAGTTAGGTTGAGAGGAAGAGAAGTACAATGCCTCAGTTCCTGGCACAGGCCAGGCAGGGTAAGGAGAGGTACCTTCCACTGAGACAGAAAACACAAGAACGGAAGCAGGTTTGGGGGGAAAAGATAAATTCCATTTGGGACACATTAAATTTTGAAGTCGTTGGGTGACAACGTACACTTGATAGTTGAGGGACTTCCCTGGTGGTCCAGTGGTTAAGACTCTGCACTTCCAATGCAAGGGGCAGGGGTTCGATCCCTGGTCAGGGAGCTAAGAGCCCACATGCTGTGCAGCACTGCCAAGAAAATAAAAATGAAAAAAAAAGATAGTTGAATATATGGGTCTGCTTTTCAAGATGGAATTTAGGAATTGAAAGACATATGTGGGGATTGTGAGCATACAGAAAATAATTGATACCAGGGAAGGAAATTAATTCTCTTAGGAAAATATGTTGAGTTACATGGAAAAGGGTTTTGGGTTGAATACCAAGGAACATCTAGATGATGGATACAGGAGGAAGAAGGAGTACATGAGGCAGAATGAAAAGTCTCCTGAAAGGAAAAAGAAAAGAGGATAGTGCCATATCTAAGGAGGTGTTTCAAAGAGGAAGAAGAGATCACAGTGCTAAATGCTGCTGAGATGTCAAGTAAGGTAAAAGACAGAATATTCATTGGACGTAGAAATAAGGATACCCTGGATGGCCTTGGAAGAGCAGCTTTTGTGGAATGGTAGAGATGGAAGCCAGACACATGAGAAAGAAGAGGAGATAAGAAAGGCTAAAGAGTGAAGGTGTGAAGGCAGGAATGAGCTAGAGAGGGATATAGAGTTGAGGGAAGCATTTTTGAGAATAAAAGAGGCTTGAGCTCTTATCATTTACTCATGCATTCATTCCTTCAACAAGTCTTTACTGGTGGTCTACATAGTACCAGGCACTGTTCTCAAGGCTGGATATGCAGCATATTTAAACATTAATGGGAAGGGCCTGGTAAAAAAAAAAAAGGAAAGATTGAGGACATAAGAAAAAAAGAGGAAAATAGGGGAGAATTCTGAGATCGGAAGAGATCCTGAGCACAGGCAGAGGATTAGCCTCCAAGTCAACAGGAGGGATGTCTCTCATCTGAACAGAAAGAAGACAGCAAGGTGGCGGAGCAGAAGGACGTGCGCTCACTCCCTCATGCAAGACCACTGGAATCGCAACTAACTGCTGGACAGTCATCGACAGGAAGACACTGGAACTCACCAGAAAAGATACCCCACATCCATAGACAAAGGAGAAGCCGCAATGAGACAGTAGCAGGGGCACAATCATGATAAAATCAAATCCCATAACTGCTGGGTGGGTGACTCACAAATTGGAGAACGCTTATACCACAGAAGTCCACCCCCTGGAGTGAAGGTGCTGAGCCCCACGTCAGGCTTCCCAACCTGGGGGTCTGGCAATGTGAGGAGGAATTCCTAGAGAATCAGACTTTGAAGGCTAGCAAGACTTGATTGCAGGACTTCGACAGGACTGGGGGAAACAGAGACTCCACTCTTGGAGGGCACACACAAAGTAGTGTGTGCATCAGGACCCAGGAGGGAAGGAGCAGTGACCCCACAGGAGACTGAACCAGACCTACCTGCTAGTGTTGGAGGGTCTCCTGCACAGGTGGGGGGTGGCTGTGGCTCACTGTGGGGACAAGGACACTGGCAGCAGAAATTCTGGGAAGTACTCCTTGGCGTGAGCCCTCCCGGAGTCCACTATTAGCCCCACCAAAGGGCCTGCAGGCTCCAGTGCTGGGTCACCTCAGGCCAAACAACCAACAGGGACGGAACCCAGCCCCACCCATCAGCAGACAAGTGGATTAAAGTTTTTCTGAGCTCTGTCCACCAGGGCAACAGTCAGCTCTACCCACCACCAGTCCCTCCCATCAGGAAGTTTGCACAAGCCTCTTAGATAGCCTCATCCACCAGAGGGCAGACAGCAGAAGCAAGAAGAACTACAATCCTGCAGCCTGTGGAACAAAAACCACATTCACAGAAAGACAGACAAAATGAAAAGTCAGAGGACTATGTACCAGATGAATGAACAAGATAAAACCCTAGAAAAACAACTGAATGAAGTGGAGATAGGCAACCTTCCAGGAAAAGAATTCAGAATAATGATAGTGAAGATGATCCAGGACCTCGGAAAAAGAATGGAGGCAAAGATCGAGAAGATGAAAGAAATGTTTAACAAAGACCTAGAAGAATTAAAGAACAAACACCTAGAAAAATTAAAGAACAAACAGAGATGAACAATACAATAACTGAAATGAAAAATACACTAGAATGAATCAATAGCAGAATAACTGAGGCAGAACAACGGATAAGTGACGTGGAAGACAGAATGGTGGAATTCACTGCCATGGAACAGAATAAAGAAAAAAGAACAAAAAGAAATGAAGACAGCCTAAGAGACCTCTGGGACAACATTAAACACACCAACATTCGCATTATAGGGGTCCCAGAAGGAGATGAGAGAGAGAGAGAGAGAGGACCCGAGAAAATATCTGAAGAGATTATAGTTGAAAAATTCCCTAACAGGGGAAAGGAAATAGCCACCCAAGTCCAGGAAGTGCAGAGAGTCCCATATAGGATAAATCCAAGGAGAAACATGCCAAGACACATAGCAATCGAACTGACAAAAATTAAAGACAAAGAAAAATTATTAAAAGCAACAAGGGAAAAATGACAAATAAATTATAAAAAAAAAAGACAAAAAGTATGAGTGCAAATATGAGTAAATTTATAAGTAAGGAGACTATTATCCCTACTTTACAAGTGAAGCCAGTGCTCACAAGAAATACAGCTAAAGTCTGTAATCTTTCCGTCTCTTGGGGCAAGAGGAAAACTTACATTGGTCAGGAAAACTACTTGGTGTCCCAGACAGGGTAGTATGCTTCAGATTAATCCGCTTTAGGTATCTGTTCAAGAATTATTGAGTAAGGGTGGGCCACAATGCTAAGGAGTGGTCTTATATCCCCCAGAGGATGCTGTCTTCTTCCATTAGTGTGGCAACAAGTTCTTTTACAATTACATGATTGGAAATTTGATATAACTGGCACTATACTTCTATTTATTTTGGTTATATTTTAGCAACCCTTACAAATTAGTATACTTGGCACTTCTTGCCTGGTTTCCCCTCAACCTCCTCTATCAGTGGTTCTCAACCCTACATCAGAACTACCTGCAGAGCTTTCTAAATGTGTACATGCCATTGGCCCACCCATGGGGATGCTGATTCGGGGGGGGCAGGAGTGAGGCCCAAGGATATACAGTTCTTAAAGCTTCACAGGTGATGTTGATGCCCTACCAGGATGGAGAACCACCATCATACCGCCTTATTGATGGGTTCTCTGATCCCCTAGTTCTAACATTGTTTATATTACTGCTCTGGCTATTTTCTAAAAGTATGTTTTGTTTTTGTTTTTTACAGAAGACATAGATGAAAATCTCCTGTTTTGAATTAAGATGTGAAAGCACTCAAACTACCCAGCCTCCTCCTTTGTTCTGACCACTTCTGAAGTATATGCAGTGTGAAACTTGTAGATTTATATTTAGCAAAATGCTTGCATGTCTGAGACGACAATGAGAGTAACTGCTTGATAACAGTATAGGCACCAGGCATTTAACATTAACTTTGGAAATAAAACTTTAAAATTAAGTAAAGTCAATATATGCAAAATATTATATACTGTTTGTGAACAGGAGTTTAACTCATCACTCTCTGCATCCATTTATGAGATACTTAAAGATTATAAAACTCGAAAAAATAATACATTCATTTTGTCCATAATACCGTGTGCACTTCAAAAAAGTGAAGTAAGGCTCTTTGTTGTTGATGTGTGTTATTTTCAGTATCTTAATATCCTAATAAAAATCCAAATGTTTACTCAAGTTTATTTCCAGTCATTTACTTGAACAATTATATGTGAAAGACCAACCCAGGGCTCATACTTCATATCAAACTATAATCACGCTTTCTAGACCCTACTGCTTAAAAAAAAAAAGTATGAGTGGTTGGGGAGCTGTTTCTTATGGGAAACAAATATTCAGTTGTTAAATGGTAGTTGCTCATGAATGGTTTTTGTCATAATTTAAGTTTAAACAGAAAAAAAAAAAAAGAATTCAAGTGCTTTTCACCAAATTCAATTTAAAATATGGGTGATTGTGCACTGCTTGATGCAACTAATTTTAGCTTTTGTGCAGATGTGCATGTGTGTCTGGGGAAAGGGAGGCCCAGCAAAATCTCTACACATTTCATGTCCTCAAAATAAAGGGAATGTAAAGATAACAGACAGTGGAGAGCCCTGAAGTGTCTTGATGTCCAAGGTAGTCAGAGGTGAATAGTACTAGAATAACTTGATAGCAAGACAATGTGTCATAAGAGAAAATTTGTGTCTTTCTTTGGTCACTATTTTTTTTTTTTTTGGCCACACCGCCACACTGCATGTGGGATCTTAGTTCCCCAACCAGGGATCGAACCCTTGCCCCCTGCAGCAGAAGTGCAGAGTCCTAAACCACTGGACTGCCAGGGAAGTCCCCACATATTTTCCTATCTGAAATGGAATATATCAGTGCAATTGTCTTTATTTTCTTTCAACTAATCAAAAATTTGTTGTTGTTGAGAGGCTTATCTGTGATAGTCACTTAAAGAATATGCCCCTAGGAATTTTATCTGAAGGACACTTATGGAAGAGTTTGTTTTTTATCAGAATAATCTCTGATTAATTTCAAAATTGTATTTTATCTTTTACACTGTATTGTCTTTTCTTAGCTCAGTGAGTCACTTGTTCTTAACCAGACCACATCACACCAGGTCATGTGTAAATAATTAAGTTCAATTTGATTAATTAAAATCTAATTAAGCATTATTTATAATTTCTTCCAACTACAGAAATAATTTTAGGAATTATTCCAAAATTCAGAATGTTTTTATGTGTACCTGCAAAGAAATGTCATGGGAGGTCCTAACTAATTTGAAACCACGTTTCTAATTGTACATTTGTTCGGAATAGTGAAATTAAATTTGGAGGCATTAATTAGACCTAAATTACTATGTTTAATGTTTTAAATACTTTAAGTGTTTTGGAATAGTGAAAAGTGATTTTAATGCTGAGGACACTACCTATTCACTAAAAATGTTTTATTTGAAAATAATTTTCATTTTGAAATAAAAATATTATTTAATAATAGACAGTTTTAGAACCTTAAATTTTTCTATTAGTTAAGGCTTCCACATGTATAGCTGCCCTGGATGATATATTGTAAAAGCACTTTAATATTCTTAGTGGTCATAATTTTTAATTGTGAGTTGTTTGCAGTAAAGACATTACTCTAATCCCAACCAAGGAGATGAAGTTATTTCTCAGTAATCGGTCTTTAAGCCTATCTCTGTGTAACTGAAATACTTTAGAAGTTGGTGTTCTTAGTCTAAAACCAATTATTCAATTTTGCATCAAATTCTGTGACTCATATTACCCATGAGCACAAAGGCATTAGTAATATCGCTTAAATACGAGATGGCATAGAGATTCTAGATCACACTGCTCTTTGAATTTGTTGCCCAAGGACCATTTGAAGCAAAGGTAATTGAAAAGACACAGTATAATTTGGACTGATTCTATCACACTAGGTAAAAGTATTGTTTTGGATAATTTAATGAATAGGTCCACTTATCAAAGGAAGAAATAAAGCCAAGGGTTTGAATCCAGAAGGAAGAAAAATACAAATAAGAAACATGAAAAAGGGAAAGGGAGATAAGCTGCCTAATTTCAGGCAAAATGAAATAGCCTGAAGATAAATCAGAGTTGAATTTCAAATACATATGTATAAAATAGTTGAAGAGTGACATAAAGGGATATATATGACTTTCTTCAGATGATGGGGACAAGTCTTAAAAGGAATACGATGAAATTGATTTTTCTTCCAATATTCAATTCCAGAGTACAGTGATTTAGTTTGAAACTCCTAAGGTAAGTTAATTTGAATTAAATGTAATTTAAGGCCATATAAAGCTTTGCTTTCAGAATCAGCTGGCCAGTAAAGATCACATTGATTTGCTTCATTGAATTTATTCATACTGTGTTTATTCTCTACCAATCCATTATGCCTTTCAAGATTTTTCCTATATCATTTCCTTCTTGAGAAATTGCAATTGTCAGTAACAGCACCCAGACCATGTGAAGACCTGGTAGATCTCATGGGGGGTAGAAGCTCAAGGTGGATTTACTTGTATATTACATAAGAAATCTCACTTGAGCCAGTGGTGTTATATCTCCGATCCTAAGTATGATACGACATTGGTGTTTGAAGATTTGTGGGTAGAGATCACAAGTTCAAATAACTTCAGGGACCAAAGAGTACAGGTTGAACTGTGAGATTACAAGGAAGAGTAGTAAGTATATGCAATGTTATGAGCCACAGAATGCATGTCTTGTCTAAAGACAGGTGGTTTTTAAAAGAAATATTTGTTTATTTATTCATTTATTTATTTATTTGGCTGCACTGGGCCTTAGTCGTGGCACACGGGATCTTTGTTGCTGCATGCGGGATCTTCACGGCGGCATGTGGAATCTTTTTAGTTGTGGCATGTGGGATCTTTTTTATTTTTCGGTAGTTGTGGCACACGGGATCTTCACTGCAGCATGCAGGATCTTTAGTTGCGGCATGGGAACTCTTAGTTGCGGCATGCATGTGGGATCTAGTTCCCTGATCAGGGATCAAACCCCGGGCCTCATGCATTGGGAGCATGGAGTCTTAACCCCTGGACCACCAGGGAAGCCCCTAAACACTGTTTTTAAAGCACTGATGTAGGTTTACAAAACCTGGATCAAGAGACAGAATTTAGTCTGACCACTATTCAACACCTCTAACTAAACAGTCTATTTATAATGGGAATAAGACTTAGAAAAAACTAAAAATGATCTCCTAACCCTTCAATTCCAGGCTCCTCCTTCAGAATGAAATTTCTTATCCTTGCTGGCCTTTTGATCACTGCCACTGCTCTGCCCACCCCTGTGAGTACTGTTCCTCAGTTTTCCACTCCATTTCCATTCTAGAGACATAGTATTTCCGGGCTAGAAAGCATTACCTTTACCTTTTCAGTTCACAGAAGAGGAAAGTGGACTCCAGGAAAGTTGTAGAACTAGGAATTTACCACTCTTCTTCAGCCCAAGGGTCTTCCCAGCACAAATCCCAGCTCTACATGCTATTTGAAGCTGCATGACCTTCAGTGAGGAACAAACCCATGGCTTCCCAGCCTGTAAAATGAGTTGTAAGAACTACCTCAGAATTGTGCAAGGATGATAAAAATGCATCTAATGCACTTAAAGAGTCCTAACTGGAACATAGGAAGCTCTCGAATAAACTTAGCAATATAGAGCAAGTATTCCACAGTGACCTAAGTCTTAATTAGGCAGTTTGAATTGAGTATCATTTACAATACCCTTACCCCAAACTATCTCATGTTGATTATAGACATGCGTCCCCATCTATACGAATGAGATCTATGAGTTTAAGCTCTGCTTATTATAGTCTGACTAGGTAGGGTACCTAGTAGGCAGGAACACCTGTCCCCTAAACATTTTGTAACAAAGGAGCCTTCAAAGAAGTGAGGGAGCTTTCAAAATCTGTACCTGGGGATACAAACTTTAAATTTACACTTCCATGCTCTCTCCACTTTGAACTGATAAATGCTGAGAATTAAACTGAGGACACTATTGATTTGAAGATGAAGAGGCATGCAATATGTAATTAATCTTACAAAATGTAAAAGAAAAAGAGAAAGCATTCTTTGGAAATAAGTTTAAAGGTAAAAAGTACAAGTTCTAAATCACTGGACAAAATTAATTCCACTTTTCCCTGTTAGACTCAACTGCTTTTTATTCCAGAAGGACAGCCGCATCACTGATGAGTATAATGCTCAATAGTGGCTTGTTTAGAATAAAATCCCTTTGTAGTGAATAATGTATTGCCATATGTTGCTTTACCTTGTTGCTGTTATTGTTTTACAAGCTTGAACAATCTGGAGGAAGTTCCAGTGGTCAGGTAAACTTCTGGTTGTATTTTCAAATGACATGTTCATCATTTTAAAAGTTTTCAAATGTTTGGAATGACTGACATCATGTTTCTTATTATAGAGATTTAACTTTTACGCACCACAAGGACCACTAATTTTTCCTCAGATCCCATTTCTCCCACCTCCACAATTGCCCCTGGTAAGCATGGGTTTGGGGAATCTCAAACTGCAAAAAGTATTTATTAGTTGGATGATGGTTATAACATTTTCCAAGTTTTGACACAGAAATATCAGAGGCCACCAGGCATCACCTATTCACACTACCCTCCCTGCATAGCTTGTGGTGAAGTGTGACAAAGGAGGAGCAACTTTCCCTCTAAAACTTCAGTGACTTCTTCCAATCTCTCTACACTTGCTATCAAAAAGACGTTTACACTGAATTACCCCGACTATAATGAGCTTAGTTACTCTTCATGAAGGGAATGCTAACCTTTTTCTATATTACCTGTTCTTTTTCTTTTTGTAAATAGCCTTGCTGCTTTCTTTTCTCTAAAGTTTTTTCCCCAGCTCTCTCTAGCTTTTTTCCACAGGTCAAACAATATAATTATTTTGCTCGTCTTGTACCCTCTCCAATCTCTCCTAATATCTGAATTCTTATAATATCTTTTTAATAAAGGCCAGAACAATGTTAAAATACATAATAGAGTTACCTTTTTGGTACAGACAGCATTCATTTGGTTAATATTTACTGAGTGTCTGCCAAATAATGGGGTCTACAGTGAGTCCTGGAAAAACAAGAAGTATAAATAAGTTCACAATCTGATGAGGAAGAGAGATTTATAAATGAAAAAACAATGTAATTCGGTAAGTGCTTCTAGACGCAAATACAAAACCAGCTGACTTAGGCTATGTGTCAAAGAGTTCATAACAGAGGAGGGGAAGCCAAGCCAGGTCCTGAGAAGTGGGAGGGGCGTTCCAGGCAGAGCGAACAGCAAGTGCTGAGAAGGACATGGCAACTTGGGGAAAGGATGACCAGGGCAATGAGGCTGCCACACAGGTTGGGACATGTTAAATAAACAGTATTTAGGCAATGATGTTTTGAAAAGTTCATACACATTTTAAAACAGCATCTTGTTTAACTTCTTGTCTATCATCTAAAAGTTTTAAAATATGAACACAATTTTGCATGGTTTTTGTTTTTATATCTAAGTGTAACGAAACACCTTCCTTTGCTTACATTTAATTTCGAACTGTTTACTTCTCAACTTCAAGTCTTTTAGAAACTGTCACTAAAGTTACGGTCCTCAATGGAACATTCTTTCCCTTTAGACACTACATTTCTAAGTTCTTGCATTTATAATTAATTGCTGATTATTTTGGTTCTAGTCAGGGTTAGGTGCGTTGGTTCTTTTCTTTTTCTGAAATCCATAAGATTTGGATTTTGCGTTAATTTGTAAATTAACGCAAAATTCTGGAGTCTTGGTTTATAATTAGAATTTAGGAATTGCTACTAACGTCTTATGCTTAAAATTATGTAAATTTTTGTGGCAATAAAAAGAATCACTAGTATTTGAAACAGAAGCTCCTCCTTCCACCAGATGGCAGAATAGTATTAAAAATCAGGCAAAGATCGCTTACTGTAGAAAAACTGAAGGATTTGCAAGAACTATCGACACATAAGACAGATTCCTAGGCTTTAGGTTTGACTAATTAAGCAAAATAAGCATACTTCTTGAAAGAAAAACATGATTTGAAGTTCACTAGAATCTAATCTCCATCAACTGGAAGGTGAACTCCCTGAGAGCACATAATTGCTCAATAAATACTGATGGATGGAGGGATGGATGGATGGAGGGATGAGTAAATGAATATATGAGAAAAAAAGCTAAAACAAAATGTTCCACCTTATTTTATTCACAATTCACTTTTTTTCTCCTTTTTGTAGATTCCAATTCCTTTTCCATTTCCTAATAATCCAAATCAGGTAATTATACTTAAAGTTTCCTTTAAGAAAGTATTTAAATGAATACAAAACAAAAACTTGAAAATTCTTTAGATTTATTTGGAAAGGAAGCTGATACCAAAAATAATGGTTATTATTCTCCTTTGGGGACAATTAGTGATTGATATTTTGTCTGATTTGAGTCATTTAATGTAAAAATCTCATATAGCCTTGAAACTTGAGACCTGAAACTTTCCTTGATCATGTGGAGGGAACCCAGGAGACCAGTAGAAAAGCATTTGAAGTCAAATAATCTGGGGATGCAAGCTCTGTCATTTAACACTTTGGAGTAATCTTAAACTCCTTTGTGTCTTACTTTCCTTTAGAATTATAAAATAGTGAAAATGAATGATTCATTAAGTCTATTTCACCTCTAAAATTTTTTACTTATATTTGCTATTAATGGGGGGAAAATTCATTCTTACTGTAATGGAATCTGTCCCAGAAGCCTTTGAACTAGATTTAAGGTTATGGTCAAGGTATAAAAGGATTATTTGAATTTTACTTTTGACAGGATTTTAGTGAATGAGGGGAAATTACATAGAACAAGACTGACTCAGTCACAAGCAAAAAAATAAATTGTGTGTAACATAGCATATTAATTCTAAATTTTTAAATGATACTTCGGTTACAATTATAGGAGATGATATTATTAAAGTTTATTTTCATAAAGAAGTGATCCCTGGGAATTCCCTGGCGGTCCAGTGGCTTTCACTGCCGGGCCCGGGTTTGATCCTTGGTCAGGGAACTAAGATCCCGCAAGCCACGTGGTGCAGACAGAAAAAAAAAAAAAAAAGGGATTCCCAAATACAGTCTTTTTTCCAACCTCGTAAGCATGAGTTTAATTATCTTTCCAAGAAGTCCCTGCTACGTTTGGAGTCCACACACACACACACAGAAATGTGGACTCATGTTTCCTGAGATAGATAGTAGGTTTGAAGGGGGTGGGTGGGTACTAAAGGGTGGAGGGGTACTTAAAATATTAGCGAATGTGACTCTTACTGTTTATAAATGCTAAGAATTCTAAAAAGCATGTTTTCATTAATCAAGCTAACAGAAAATATATAACATAGAAAAGATAGATAAAACACTGAGTTACAACTCCTTGATCAATTGATTGTATTTCCTTTTTTCTAGGTCCTGACACTTAATGATCATATAGTGGTAAATACTGCTCTGTTAATCTATAAAGTTTACAAAAATATTACATTTGACACTCCATTTAAGGCGAGCCAGTTCATCAGAAAAATTACTGTATTTATTAGTCCAATTCATTTGGAAACAAAATTAAGAACAGCTGTTAAATTCAAAGCCAAAAAAACTAACTCGATACATGCAAACAGTTCTACATTCATTTATTCAACTCATCCAAACTATAAATTGACAAAACAACCTCTTCTATCATTGATAAGGATGAAGGTGAAGAGTCTTAAAAGACTTAAGAGTTACAGAATAACTTACTTTAGCAGAGATGAAATAGACTAGTTTATTTCTTCACTAATGAAGCACTAGCATAAATGCATAATACATTAAAGATGATCAAATCTAAATCCCAACAGATAATTTTTTTTACTGAACTGCACATAATTCAACTATTTAACAAGGCCCTTTGTTGATATATGTTATTCAGAATATTAGTTTATAAAAACACAGGAGAAATACTTGAAGGGAGTTACAAAAGAGAACACTAAAAATTTCATTTCCCATATACTTTTCACACTTAAACATTTTCTGAAATCAAGATACATCTCATAACAGATGCATTTAACCTAGAATCTCCTTTTTCTTTAAGATTCATCATTAACTAAATGGTGCACTTTACAGTTGATGGTATCTCAGAGACCTGCAGTATTCGTAAAAATGTCAAAAAGTTAGGCCTAAAAAGTTAGGCCTAAACCATTGTGTGCCTGAGGTAAAAATTTTCAGGATTCTTCACTACAGATTATTTAAAGTCAATCAATCACCTTGAAGAATATTTAAGTGTGCCAGAAACTTTAAGGTCAAACTAAATAAGAACCAGAGTCAAAAAAAAAAAAACCTAAGTCAAGTTCAAATAGCTAGTGTTCTTCCCACAATCCACTCTGTTTAAGAGATTCTATAGTCCATTTCCAAATGACAAATTGTAAAAATTCTAGCATCTTTTAATTAGAATGTATTATATATATGAATATGAATAAATATTCTAAAAATGTTTTAGGAAACTACCGTCAATAATTAATTATTGATGATTACAAAATTAGCAAGTTCATCTTTACATCAAAACATGGCTAAAAGAGCCCTGGCCTGTGGTGGGAAAGCCTAGATTGTAAGCTCATCTTTAAAATTAAATTAGCTCTGTGACCTTGGGTATATGTATTCATTTACCTCCAAAGTCTCTTCCAGGGAAAACACTGACTCCTCAGACATATGACTCATTCAAATTACCAAATCTGAATACTTATAAATTTATTTATTTATTATTTTTGGCTGTGTTGGGTCTTCGTTTCTGTGCGAGGGCTTTCTCTAGTTGTGGCAAGTGGGGGCCACTCTTCATCGCGGTGCGCGGGCCTCTCACTATCGCCGCCTCTCTTGTTGCGGAGCACAGGCTCCAGACGCGCAGGCTCGGTAGTTGTGGCTCACGGGCCCAGTTGCTCCGCGGCATGTGGGATCTTCCCAGACCAGGGCTCGAACTCGTGTCCCCTGCATTGGCAGGCAGATTCTCAACCACTGCGCCACCAGGGAAGCCCCTGAATACTTAATACCTATTTACACTTTATTTTTCTGAACTTCATTGAAAGTGCTGTTGGCCACAAGCCACCCAGAAAGGATCCTGACAGAATAACCTATAGAACTGCCATATCTTCACAGCGATGAGAAGTTTCTTCTCCCAGTGATTGTGATTAAACCAAGAAGCAGGAAAACGCACCCTAAAGGAACAAATGCCACCTCAGGGCAATTGTTCTTGCCTGAGAACAAGCAGGACAGTGTTTAGCTTACATATTCTTGCATACGTGCTGGGACGGACAGCTCTACAAATAGAGGGATTCACCTTGTTGACACAGTGGTCAATTCCTTGAGCAAGCTGCCAGTCTCTTAAAACAGGACCACATGAAAGCTATAAAGCAATACTTAACCAGTGAAATTGCTTGTGTAAGTAAACCCTCGAAGCAAAGTCATAGCTGTCCTAAAATTTTGGTTCAAGTATCATTCACAGAGGGAAGTCACATAATTTCAGAAAGATAGCACTTGTATGGAAGTGTTTACAGTGAGTTTCTCAACGATTCACATCAATTTTCTATATTTCAGATATAGTGACTACCGTTACAAGGCAGTTACAAGAAAATATTTCTGTGAATTAAGGGAATTTAAATCTAAATATTGCATATTCATTTAAAAATCTTACCTCATGTAAATAAAACACAAAGCAGTAAAAATGGAATTAATTTTTCAATAAAAACAAAGATTTTCATATAGAAAGTATTTTAGCTTATATATGTACTAAGTTAAAAATAAGCTAAAAGGTAAACCCATTGATATCACTGATCATTGATTTTTCTTCTTTCACAGTTAATCATTTCTCTTTTGAACCAACTTGGGGTAAGTCCACATTAATTTTTAAGCTATTATAAACTACAAATCTACCTAATGGACTGAAGATAGTATCTTATTAATTTTTTTTAATATCTAGGGCTTCTTTGGGGTAGAACTTTTTTGCTATGGTTATATTGATAAAAGCAAGTGACATTTAATCTCAGAAAAGGTAAGAATAATTCTTCTGAACCATAAAACCATATGGCAGAATGGAACCCAAGTGATTTACCCGAATTAAAGCTCATGAGTTATAAACTCGATTTCCTCCAAGATCTTTTTTTTTTTTTTTTCTGGCTGCACCGTGCATCACGTGGGATCTTAGCTCCCTGACCAGGGATCAAACCTGCGCCCCCTGCATTAGAAGCATGGAGTCTTAACCACTGGACCACCAGGGAAGTCCCTCCTCCAAAATCTTTAGATCAGAATTCCTGCAGGTCTAAAAATGTATTCTTTTCATAATGCCCATAGCATCTGACAAAATTTCAGTTTACAGAAATTAGGTTAAGAAATTTCAAAGAGTAAATTTTACCTCAAGCTTACTTTTGTCTTACGGACTATTCATAGCAAACAGTGAGAAAAGCCTGCTGTGAAACTTCCAAATCTAGAAATGCTCTCCTCTCAAGGCAACAAGTCTCCTTAACACAAAAGCATCAGCTCTCTTGATGGAAAGGCTACAAACCTTGAGACTTCTGCTTTGACTCTCACCCAAGTTTGCTTTCATCTAAAATATATACAAAAGAGAGAGAGAGATCAAAAAGGTATATTCCTTTTTAAAATATCTGAATTAATGTCAATTAAAATTATAGACAGTGTGTATTTATTTTAACCTACCTTGAGAGTAGCTGATGAATCAAAATATTCTCAATCCTAATTTTGAGAAAGAAATTGGATTTCACGCAAGTTTTCCTTCTGAAAAGTTTCATTGCCCTCAAGTGCTTATTCTGTGTTTCTTACCAATTCAAATGCTCTTACCAGCCCATCAAGGGTGAAGTGGGAGAAATTAAGCTCTATGTTGCAGAAAAGACAGTTGATGGTTCAATTTCTCAGCATTTAGGTATAAAAGAACCACATTATTTGCTACCTCCCAACATTACATGATTGTACCCATACTAATCCATCAACATTAAATAAACATACTATGGGAGACATGGATGGAGGCAAAGAAAAAATATGGCAAAAATACCTTCATATAGTAACTATAATCTGTATTGTTTATTTTGGCAGAAATAATTCTTACTATGTCAGAAGTTATATACGGTTAGTAAAATCTCCAAATATCTTTTGAGCATTATTATACATTTTTAAATACTTCTATCCTAAGAGTTTAACAGCTTCAGATTGTGCCCATATTGGTAAGTTAGTAATATGATTAAAGGAGGTGTAAACAAGACCAAATTAATTACAAGTGCTTTCTTCAAATGATGTGTTTTGAAATCAATTTATTTATTAAAACTTCACAAATATTTTAGAAAATAACAGCAACCATCATAAGTCCTCATACTGTAAGACAGAGTAGCATTTAGCCTCTAAAAGTGGTTAGAAATTTTAGGTGCCCTCTTTAGCATGTTTAGTACCTTGCTTCTATTTGAGTTGGAAATGCTTTCAAATCTCAAGAACACCTGCAGGCAAGACACACTGATTGCAGCCGCTCATCCTTAGGTTAAGATATTATCAATAAATTGTCTCTGGGCCAAAATTATGTAAACAAGTTCAACAAGGCTAGCCAAATCAGATGTGGCCCTTAAATTTCAAGTCACAAACCATAAACGTATTACTATGGATAACATGAGTATTGCTTAAGTAATATAGAATCTTCCAAACTACAAACTTAAAGTAAGAAATCATAAAAGCTTCATAAACTTAGTAGGGAATACAGCAGACAGAGAATTGGCTCTGGAACCCTGCAGACCAGGATTCAAAATCCAGCTCTGTTGCTTACTGAATAAACCTTGGGGCAACCTTTCTAAATATCATTTTCATCTGTGAAATAGGAATAATACCACCTAACTTCACAGGATTGTTGTGAGGATTAAGTGATACAACGTAGATATTCAATAAATGGTATCTATCAATCACTGTTTCAACTGTCTCTAAAAAAAAAAAACCAAAAATATTCCTTATATCTGAAATATAAGAAAAGTAAATATGAAGGCAATATCACCTAGTGATACAGGAGCAGATATTCCTCCAGAAATGTCTTCAACTAAAATTTTAATCTGTTTTTTTTCTATTATAGATGGTGCTGGATACTTACAGTTAGAAGATTATCTACTTCTACCCTATCTATAGGGTATAGTAGTTTTATCATTTTGCACACTTTGTAAATGTTCCAATGAAAACTACAAAATGACACAAAAAAATTGATTATCTGCGGATCATGTGCTTTAGTCATTCTTTCTTTAAATAAAATTTTCATAACATAATATCTTTACTAATGTCAGGTTAGATGTGTCAAAACTATTAAAACATAAGTAAATGTCATTCTTTAGGCAACTGCTCAAACTTTCTCAGGAGCTTCTGTAAGTAGTTTCAATTTTAGAGAATTCTATTCCATGCCAGGAAGAAGCAATTTCTTCCTACCAAACAGTAAACGTAGAATCAGACTCTTTCATGCTGGGACAAGGTTATCCTACCCCTCACCCAATGAGCAGATCATTCTTGTCAAGTACAAGTCCCTTGTTACGTACCCAAGGACCAGGATTTTATGGATTTCAGAAAATTAATACTGCACATAAACCTTATAACTCTTCCAGAGAGGTTTGAGGCAGCATCCTGAAATCACACATTCTAATGTTTCTCAGCAAAACTTATAGTCACACTAAGGGGAAAAAAGTCTCCTGTCAGTTCAGTGCAAATTTACCCCAAACGAGTTTTGACACTAACTTGGGGTTGGGGGGAGAGAAAACAAAAAACAAAAAACACCTTTTCGATTGATTTACCTCAGCCCTAGTTCTGTCCTCTAGCTACAGAGTAAGCATAATACTCTTTTCAAATATCTGAAGGAAACAACCATGTCTCTAACCCCTAACCCTCCTTTTCTTCAGATGCCCCACTTGTAGTCCAACTGGAAGATGGAATTATGACAGTCCCTGCCTCAGGCTGACAGGAATTAGTATCATGAGACTTTCCCAATGGATATTTTGGCCAGAATGTGATACACATGCGACAAGGCAGTGTTATTTTCCTTCCTCTTCCCTGCTTCCAAGAACACGTGGAACACCAACTCTTTCCTTTCCTCTGGGAATTACAATGTTAATAGTGAGTCTCTCAAAAACCTATGTCAGTCTTTAACAATCTCTTCCTAACAAAAGACACCAAAACTCCCAAAGACCTCCTCTGTCTCTGATTTCAGTTCCTTTCTGAACATCTATTTTTAATTCATTTATGGCACATACAGTTACAGTAGAGTGAAATGCATATAGCAATTGAAATTACTAATTTCCTGCATACATTTTTTTAATTCAGAATTCTTGGAAATGAGAACATGAGCTCTTGTTCGCTGATCTTGACCCTTACCAACTAAGAGTGAATGAAATTTCCTCATAAAACTCACAACTCTAAAGGCAAGAATACATCAGGCTTCCACTTTTGAAAGCAGCTTCAACAAGATCATGTAAAGCAAAATGCAAAGCAAATAATTTAAAGATAAATCAGATTAAACAACGGTGATCGGTGCTCTTTTGAAAGAAGCTTGATGTGACAGGAACATCCTTCAGACCTCAGAAGATCAATGGGGAAAAAAAAAAAGACAAGAACTACATGGAAAGCAGAAGTTATGGCTGAACAGAAATTTACCTTTATTTAGATTCTGATTCTTCAAAGAGCATCAGTTGTTAAATTTGGTTTAAGCCATGCTTAAATAAAATGCATACAAAATATGATTATTTATAGCTCTTTTGACTAGAAAGCAGAAAATTCTGTGTTCTGTTTCACCGTATTTGCTAATTTTATTCTGATGCAAAACCTTCTAAATGCAAATCATTTTGAAAGTGAATAAAATACTTCGCAAGTGATCTACCCTGCCCTTTTTATATATGAGTTCTGTGATGCTGCCCTCTTTTCAGCACATGTCCCTTTGCTGCCATGGGGCTTACACGGAGATTGCGAGCTATAACCCACGGCAGTCGGTTTCAGAGTCCTCACTCCAGTGGGCATCTCGTTTCTCTGCCACAAGTTGGATGAATTGAGAGTGACTAGCGTAAAGCTTGAGTTTATCACTTATGTCCACCCATTTCACTTTTCCAGCATCATCTCCAGCTTCTAAGGTAAGGTTATCCATTATCTCACCTGGTTACCAAAGAAAAAACATCATCAAGAAAAAGTAATTTATTCATTTCTTTTTCAGCATAATTCTGTATCTTCAAGTATTGTTACTATAACAATCTTAAATCATCATTATATTAAGTGGCCAAGTGAATTAAAAGCTAGAATATTCCAAATTTCCCAAATGTCCAAATTTTAAGTGACGGTACCAGTAAGAAAGCTTTTCTCTTTAAAAAGTAAAAATATTACCCTTAAAAAAAAAGAGAGAGTTCACATTAAATAAACATGAAAACTCACATCAAAATTCCAGAAGGATTACAGATTTCAATGTTAAAAAAAAATGAAAGAAAACAATTATTGATGACTCACTTTAGAGTCTTAAGGTAAGTGGACTTTTCCAAGTATGACACCAAACCAGAAACCATAAAATAAAATATTTAGTTGGGGGATGAGGTGGTGGTGGGATGAATTGGGAGATTGGGATTGACATGTATACACTAATATATGTAAAATAGAGAACTAATAAGAACCTGCTGTATAAAAAATAAATAAAATAAAATTCAAAAAAATATTTAGAGTTATATTTATAAATACATATAAATATATTTATTAAAATATTTATAATTATCAAAAATTTAAAACAAATGCTTTCAATCACTGTTGGCAATCTAAATGGCATATTTCTGTAGGACAATTTGGCAATGTTTATCAAGAGCTTTTAAAAAGCAAATCCTCTTTGATGAGCATTCATTCAAAAAATATCAGAGTGCCTCTTATGCACCAGACTCTGTACTAGGCACTGGGGATACAATAAACAACCCAGCAATTCCACTTCAAAGGATTTATCCTAAGGAAATAAAAAGACAAGGCTACTGAAGTATTCAAGGCAACATTATTTATAACCAAAAAGAGAAAAAGGGACATAACCGACCTTTCCATCTAGAGGGCACAGATTATTAAATAAATGATAAGACAGCTACACAATGCACTCCCATTAAAAGTGAAGCCGTTCTATAAATACTGATATGGAAATATGTCCATAATATATTTTTAAGTGAAAATTCAAGTAACAAAATAGAATGTACAGTGTGAGCCCGTCTTTATTTTAAAAACAGCTATATAAAATCTGGAAAAAGATAAATCAAAATGCTAACAGTGGTATCTTTGGGAAATGAAATAACTGGTGCTTTAAAATTTTTTCCGCTTTATGTCACCTATTTTCTAAATAACTCATTATAAACACTACATCCTTTATCTTTATAATGATTACCTTTAAAATAATAAAATAATAAAGCTGTTTCTTAAAAGAAAAGAATCAATTGAATATTTCAGCATAACAGGTTTCTAAATCCCAGTGCTAAAATGACAGCCCTTTGTGTATCTCACAGCAACTACAACATCCAATTTTCAATGGAGAACGAGAATTAAGAAGTAAACCTGAATCTAAAAGTTAAATTAAAATATCTGATAATCTAAATAACAGTGTCGTCTAACATGCTCTTTATCAGATCTAATAATGTCTGAAAAGCATCCTCCCCTTCTGGTCACCTAATAAATTACACAAAACGGAATTCTAAAAAGTTTAAAGTTTATAGTCTGACATGTGAAGAGCTTGGAAGTCATCACTCCCATCTTCACACAAAAAAAATCTGAACAAACTGAAAATCAACAACTCTTTTTGGATCCGTCAGAGAATTGAGGTCACCGGGCACAATGCCACCCTGAAAACTGGAGAGACAGGCAAATACAGAGAATCACAACTTACCAGGAACAGAATCCCACCTCTGGAGCTAGCAAGTGGTAGAAACATTTAAAAGGTAAACTGCCTAATTTTTGGAAAGTGATCTGTGAACTAGCTTGAGAGAGAAAATCTCCTGGAGGCACAGTCTTGGGGTGGGAGGGTCACACTTTCAGGAATGCCACCAGGTTCTCAGGGTAAAGACAAGAAAAACCCCCACTTGCTTGCAGCAGGGAGAGGGGAAAAGTAACCATTCTGAAATAAGACAGCATTCTGCCCTTAAGGAAAACTATTTCACCAGTCCTAACCAACCCGGGGGAAGGGAAATACCCAACTCTAGCCTTCCTGTCTCACCTAAGGAGTGTGAGGGAGGAAGGAAGAAGCTGAGAAGCCGCAGTGAAGGTCACAGCCCAGGGGCCCAGGCTCACTGAAAAACTAAGACCTAATCATTGGGTTCTCCTATGATTCTCCCTCAAAACCCCACAAACCCCCTCCAAATCCCACAGCAACAGGGATTCCATAAAATAACAGGGAGTGTAGCTGAAAGAATTGCCTGGCTCAGACCTTATTTAAGTAGTCTCTAAAGAAACCCAAAGACAACAGAAGAGACGAAAACAAAAGCACGGGAGGAAATTTTAGCCTCTGACACCTACAATTACAGCAAATAATAAGTACAGCCTAACTCCTAGTCAACTAAACATTAGACCTCACACTAAAGATCTATTTACCTCAGTCTCTTTTACTGGATACATCATGTTCACCTTTCAAAAAAACTAGAAGGCATGCTACAAGGCAAAAAGCACAGTCTGAAGAGACAAAACATCAGAATCAGACTCAGATATAGCAGAGATTTGGAATTATCAGACCACAAAATTTTTTTTAAGTTCAGAGAGAAAATAAAACAGTGAAAACAGTGATTTGAACAACTCAAACACTATAAAATCAACCGCTAGAGGGTCAGTCATTGTTTTTTAACTCCAAAAATAAATAGCTAACAAATTTATCAGTACTTAAGTTGTAGAGACCTGCTTGTAAATTATATTTGCATACTTCTCCTTCTGAAATATTTAAGTTCTCAATACCAGGATGAATTATCCTAATACTTTGGTTAGAGTTGTTGTTTGGAAGTAATGAAATTGGTGCTGGGAGTTTTCCGAAGTTCAGCAAGAATGTAAAAGTGACAGATCTTCTAGTTCCAGCCCATTTTGTAAGGAAAAAACTGAGTCCAAGAGAATATGTGATTTGCACAAGGTTATACTGAGCCAGGAAGGGGGCAGGGCACAACCTTTAAAAGAATGACAAAACCATTGCGACACTACATAAACTGGTTAGAACCAACTAGGTCCAAGATGGCGGATGATTCCACTTCCACTAGATCTTGAGCCTCAGTATACGCTCATTGTAATACATCAGCACACTAAATGACACACCCACAGGTGCCATAACAGTTCCGAGGCAGACCATAAAAGGAAAAAAGTGGGTGGTGACCCAATTCTTGGAAATCCCCACCCCTTCCCCAAAATAGCTGGAATAATCCCCCCACTCATTAGCCTATGAAATTACCCAGCCCATAAAAACTAAATGTCCCATATTTTGAGGCCGCTTGCCTTCTGAGATGGCCCACGCTCTGTCTATGGAGGGTGTATCTCCCTGAATAAATCTGCTTTCACTCGGCTTGCTCTTGTATTCCTTCCCGCATGAAGCCAAGGACCCTCACTTGGCAGCCCGTCCCAGGGACTCGCCTGAGACCTGGGACATGACCATCCACTCGGGCCCTATTTTTCCTGCAACAATACAACTTAGAAAGGAGCCATGAGTGGAACATTCAGTTCTCTGACATGGTACCCTCATTTCATTATGCTACAGATGAAAACAAAATATTTAAAATGTCATCCAATTCAGCAGTAAAATATGTTTCAAAAGAAGCCAGCCATTCAATGTATGTTAAAATCATAACTAATTTTTTTTTTATAAATTCATAACTAATTTTTAAGATAGCAGATTCCCACCCACCCCCTAAAATTTTTAAATCCATTGACCAGAAAAAAACATTCATTTAAAATTTTTTCAGTACTTGGAATTTTTTTGGTGTTGTTTTGTATTTTAATAATGCATGCTCTTATAAAATTATTTCAAACACTAAGACAGATATAAATCCCATTTCCTTTACCACAGCCATACTTCCTACCCAAATCTCCAGTTGCTTTTGTTTTTATTTTACACAAATGGAGTCATACAAACAACTTGACAACTTTAAGGCACATAATTTTAGTCTATAAATTTAACCTTAATTTTATATGCTACCAATGGATTAAAGGATATTAGTTACTGGTAACACTTTTAAAGCTTTCTTCTACGTATTCTTTTAATATAAACAATCTGCTTTCATACAAATATAATCCTATAACCAGTAGTTGATTGACTTAAAATGCTAAAATAGTCCAGATTTAATTGTGCCCCAGTAGTCTGCTTCACTTAAATTGGATCCTCTAATTCAGTTAGCTTAATAAACATAAGTAAAATTACCTGTTTCATCATGGTAATTCACAGCTTCTGTCTCCATCCATGCATTATCAGTGTTTCGAGGATCATCAACATAACCTTTATATATCTATTTTTAAAAGGAGACAGACCGAAAAAAAGTGTAGGGTGAATAGGAATGGGTAGAGAAGAGCATGCTACCTTCATTAGAATCAGAAATATTCTGTTGCAAACAATGCACATTTAATTAACATTAGTGAACTGTACACTTAAAAATGGTTAAGATGGCAAATTATATGTTATGTGCTTTTTATCACAAAAAAAAGAAACGTAAATATTACAGGACCTTTAATGTAGCATTTCATACGCTTGTTTTACATTTCCCAGGGAGGGAATTCCCTGATGGTCCAGTGGTTAGGACTCAGTGCTTTCACTGCCAGAGCTCAGGTTCAATCCCTGGTCGGGAAACTAAGATCCCACAAGCCGCGCAGCTCGGCCAAAAACAAGTCGATGTGAAAATGAAATTAAGAAATTAAGAAAACAGGGACTTCCCTGGTGGCGCAGTGGTTAAGACTCCACGCTTCCAATGCAGGGGGCCCGGGTTCAATCCCCGGTCAGGGAACTAGATCCCACATGCATGCTGCAACTAAGAGTTCACATACCACAACTAAGGAGCCCGTGAGCCGCAACTAAGACCCAGCGCAACCAAATAAATAAATTAAATAAATAAATATTTTTTAAAAAAAGAAATTAAGAAAACAATTCCATTTACAATAGCATCAAAAGAATAAAATATTTTTTTAAATAAATAAATAAATTTCCCAGGGAACAATATTCTCAAGAACATTTTAAGGCAGCTTTAAAATTCATAAAACCCTCAACACCTCAGACTCCAATTTCAGAATTTGAGAATAGTCATATTTGGGCCATATGATTTTTTTTTAAGACTATAAGTATTTTTCTGTTTTAATACTTCTGTGATTATAGTTTTAGACATACAAAGATAGATTCTTCTAGTTAAAAATCTATAAATAAGGTTAGTAAAGACTAATATTTAAGCTATTAATACGTGAAAAGATTTGGATGTAGCCATCTAACACAAATGTGACCCGAAACCCAGACAGCATATTGATAGATAAATAATTAAGAAATCCTAATTCTAGAAAGAAAACAAAGCAATTCAAAGAAAAGCCAATAAAAAAGAAAAGAAAATCTAACCTTTTCCTTATTATTAGTGCACATATACCTTATAAAGTGATTTTTTTAAATCACAAAGGTTATGTAGACAAAACAGCCATGAGACTTAAATGGTTATGAACAAGAAAAACTCTGAATAACATAATTTAAAATATAAATGTCCTTTCAAAAAAGCTGAATTCATGCAAATTTTTTAAAAAAGAAAAGATTTTCCGTTAGATGGGTGAACTCAGTGTCACATTAGCTCAAACCTAAAGAAAAATTAAGAGGAAAAAATGTATTATAATAAATGATGTAACTGGCCTAAAGTTGGACTATAAAAATTTAAGTAGAAATCTATTTACAGTGAAGAGCTACTACAATTTAATTTGTTTTTATGAACATGTATTTCAAATATAACAAGTATTTCACTTTATTGAGAAAATGATCTACCAGATTTCCAGGTGAACTTTAAGTAATTTTCATTAATCCCCAGGACTAAATCCTTCCTGGAAATCTTCACTTCTTACCACTAGATGTTCCTGGCTGAAGAGCTTGTGCAACTTTTCCTCTAATTCTCTCTTTTCAGCACCAGATTTCTGTAAGGAGTTGAGAGCTTCCTCACCAAATTCTCTTTTCAGTGTGGCACTAATCTTCTCTCCTGGATCCACCATTCCCTAAGAGTCACATTTTTGTTTAAAAAAAGTAATAAGTTTTAATTCAATCAACAGATATTTACTGAATGATGCAGTGGACATATATTGCTGTATCTGCCCATAATCTTCTGTGATACGTTCTTCTCTAAATCATCTGTTTCTAGTAGAAGCAGCTTAGCAGCGTATCCCATATACTCAACCATAGTAATTAGTCTAAAGTTAGCCTACGGTCAACTGAGCCAGTCAGACTCCTTTCCTGGTATCTTCCAAAGTCAAGCTATGGAAGGAAGGGATGGAGGCAAGAAAGAATACAGCAAATTGATATACTTTCCCCATTGGTCATTCCATTCCAGCCAAACTGACCTCCTCAGTGTTCCTAGGATGTGCCAGACATATCCCAACCTTAAGGCCTTTGTACCTGCTATGACTTCTGCCCAAGATGCTTTCCCCAGATATACACATGGTTCACTCGTTCACCTCCTTCAGATCTTTACTCAAATGTCACCTTCTCAGGAGACCTTCTCTAACCACCCTATCGAAAATTGCAAACTCTCGAACACTTCCTAATCCCCTTCCTTGCTTTAGTTTTTTTCTTAATATTGATATTTATCACCTTCTAACATGACAGTAACTTGCTGATGTTATATTATCTGTCTCCCTCACTGGAGCGTGAGCACCAAGAAGACGAGGATGTTTGTTTATGTTGCTCTGCTGTATCCTCAATGGCTAAAATATTAGCTGACAAAAGGCAGATGCTCAAAATATACTGAGTAGATCAACGACTCTCAAAGTTATATTAATGACAACAGTTCCCTGACTGATCAGAATTTCAAATGACAATAAAAATATAAGATCCTGTGATGATATCATTGTATTCTGCATTCGGCACTGAGTGAAGTTTGACTATTTGGCTCTTACGATTAGCCTAAGCTTTTGTCACAGTCAGCTACAACCTTCATTTTCATTCCATTTTACCCTACAAAGAAAAAAAGCCATTCCTGCAGATAGGAGAATGTGTATATAAAGAGCCATCCTCTCATCAAACTATCTCCATTTCACAATATGGCATAAAATATAAAACCCACTACTGAACACATACACATTCTTAAAAGCCCCTTGCAATATACTACTGACATGAACCCAACAGAAGTATACTCTTCCTGATGATATTATGAAAACTCAGAAAACTACAAGGAACAGTAATAGTGTTATCTTTTTAAAAATACTAAAAATCTTACCTTGGGCTTGGAGTAGGTGTTGAGTTCTGAGATGAAACCCAACATTAGTGAGTATCTACAATACCAGATGCTTTATATGCTATCTCTAATAATCCTGTGAAATATATATGATTATTTTTAAAACAAAGGTCTGAACTCCATATCACTCAGCTCAAAGTGGAAAGGTCAAAACACAAGCCCAGGTCTAACTCCAAAGTCCATGTTCTTTCCCAAGGGTTTTAGAATTAGACTCAGATTCTAACAGCTTTGTTGTATTATCCTACATTTGTCATTGACAGTGATACTTCATTGCAAAAGAATTACTGGGGAGGAATGGAGAATAAATGAGGTAGAAAAGATCCATACACAATAACCTTGTAGTAAATAAAGCAACTAAAAAGAACTTACAACACTGATTTGACTTAATTTTAATGCTTACCCCTGGGATTGCCCATTCTCCACAGTCTTTCCTTTTTATTGCAACAAACTGTAAGATGTTTTTCCCAGAAATGGGATGGGTAATTCTATTTCCACTTCTGTCCCTTTTCCACCTATAACAGTAATGTAAGGTCATAACTGATTTAGAACAAAGACCAAGGTTCTATTTCAAGCTTAAGACAAAGCTATAAAGATAATTTTTCTTTATAACAGAGTATATATAAATTAACCTCAAATCAGCTAGTTTTGTAAAGAAATACTGTTTTGTATTAAAAATATTCTTTATTTAGCACTGTTACAAACCAAGACAAATGTCTACTTTCCATAAAGGATATTATAGTCTCCATAATAAAAATTCAAGATATAAAGTTTTTACTACTTAAAGTAAAATTTATCAAAGAAAATTAAAAGCAGAACAGAATTTAAAAGAAAGGTCATAAAAGTTTTTTTTTTTTAATCCAAGGATCCTTTTTAAGAATTTTAAGTGTGAAAAAGATCTGTAATATTTGCTTTTAACAGTTTGCCCTACGTTTTCAGAAAAGCAGATTATATGATACAGGTTCAGCTGGTCTCAAGAAAAGTGCTCCTCAATCTTTATCCCTGCTTTTGATAAAAGAAGTCTCACACTATCCTTTAATTTAATTTTATATTTCAAATTGAATTGCATTTTTTTAAAGCATCGAGGCAACGTTAATTTCAGAATGTGCTTTTTCTAACCACAGCCTCCTTCACAAAGATGTTGATAAACCTCCCCTTCTCTTTCCCTACACCCACCACATCTACCTCCTCCTGCCGAATTTTAAGAATAGTTTTAATAGTCCCTTAGGCAAAGATAAAGATTTTGAACTTCCAGTACTAAACCAAAAAAGAAAGCCTATGATCTAATCATCAATCTGCATGAGACTCAATAAAATATACTAGTTTAGAAGACCTAAATAGACATTTCTCCAAAGAAGATATACAGATTGCCAACAAACACATGAAAGGATGTTCAACATCACTAATCACTAGAGAAATGCAAATCAAAAGTACAATGAAGTATCACCTCACACTGGTCAGAATGGCCATCATCAAAAAATCTACAAACAATAAATGCTGGAGAGGGTGTGGAGAAAAGGGAACCCTCTTGCACTGTTGGTGGGAACATAAATTGATACAGCCACTATGGAGAACAGTATGGAGGTTCCTTAAAAACTAAAAATAGAACTACCATATCACCCAGCAATCCGACTACTGGGCATATACCCTGAGAAAACCATAATTCAAAAAGAGTTATGTACCAAAATGTTCATTGCAGCTCTATTTACAATAGCCAGGACATGGAAGCAACCTAAGTGTCCATCGACAGATGAATGGATAAAGAAGATGTGGCACATATATACAATGGAATATTACTCAGCCATAAAAAGAAACGAAATTGAGTTATTTGTAGTGAGGTAGATGGACCTAGAGTCTGTCATACAGAGTGAAGTAAGTCAGAAAGAGAAAAACAAATACTGTATGCTAACACATATATATGGAATCTAAAAAAAAAAAAAAAATGGTTCTGACGAACCTAGGGGCAGGACAGATATAAAGACGTAGAGAATGGACTTGAGGACACGGGTGGGGTGGAAGGGTAAGCTGGGATGAAGTGAGAGAGTGACATTGACATATATACACTACCAAATGTAAAATAGATAGCTGGTGGGAAGCAGCTGCATAGCACAGGGAGATCAGCTCGGTGCTTTGTGACCACCTAGAGCGGGGGGAGAGGGAGGGTGGGAGGGAGATGCAAGAGGGAGGGGCTATGGGGATATATGTATACGTATATAGCTGATTCACTTTGTTATACAGCAGAAACTAACACAACATTGTAAAGCAATTATACTCCAATAAAGATGTTAAAAAAATTTTTTTAAATATAGTATTTTAGATATGAGTGCCCAGATTTCTTTATATTGTGGCTGAATACCATATCTAACCCATAATTCCCCCCCAAAAGAGTTCATAGCCTAGCAGTGGAGCTAGACATGTATGTGAATAAACTACAAGAGTGACAGCTTGATGAGTACAGTAAATAGAAATGAAAGAATAATTGGTATAAGAAGACAACATCTGTTTTTAAGGATGCCAGAGAGAGGAAACAAAATTATAAAGTAAAATAATGTATTCAAGAAACTGAAAGTATATGTGGCAACATAAGCATCAGTGAGGGAAAGATAGATGGTGAGGCTGGAGAAGTATTCAAAGAATTCATCGAATTCATCTGCTTAGAGAGCCAGAGAATATTTTTTAAGCAGGGAAAAAGCCATTCGAAATTTGTATTTTAGAAAGCTCACTCACTTTGACAAAAGTTTGGAAGTTGGTTTGGAGGGAAGCAAGGCTGGAGGCAAGAAAACCAGCTAGAAGACTGGTCCATGGTACAAGACGATGAGGACAGGACTGAAGGCAGAGACAGTGAAATGGAGAAAAGACACATTTTACCTTTACTTTTTTTTTTTTTTAGCCTTTACTTTTTAAAAGTCATTTATATAGTACTTATTATGGACCTGATACTGTTGTGCTTTAATGTATTTATCCACTTAAGCCTCAAAACCAGCCTATAAAGTAGCTGTATTATTGTTTTTATTTTACAGATGTGGAAAATGAGGCGCAAAGAAGTAGATAACTTGCCTGAAGTTGCAGAGGAAAAAAGTTGTGTAAACCAAGATTTGAACCCAGGCAATCTGGTTCCAGAATCTGCACTCTTAATCACTATACTATTTTACTTAAATTAAACAAACAGAATTTACACTAATTAGGTAGGAGGAGGGAGAAGGTGGCAAATGATGGTTCTGTCCACTCACAAACGTTTACTAGCACCTACTACACCTCACATGCAAGGAGCTGGGAAAACAAAGACTAACACAGAGTCTCTGCTGCTCAGCCAACCAGCCAGTCATGGCTAGAGCACCGGGAAGAGAAGCTGAATAGAGAGAGATGCTGCTGGGCGAAAAGGCAGGACCACACAGATGATGAAAAGCTTGCATATCACATTTACATTCTCAGATTTTATCCTCAATGGACTCATTTAAGGATTCTAAACAGAGCAGTTTCTTGTTATGTTTTTGTTAGTACCAAATACATTGTCACTAAATTCAAAACAAAATTTCTTGATACAACAGAAATAATATATCATTTTAACTAGTGAGCCTCATGAACATTTATTAAATGCTAATGATATTCCTATGTACGATTGATATTCCCTCCCTACTTCTGATGGTCCACACCTTCCTGTTTCTAACCAAAACAGGAAAGAAAATCATACTGCCATTAACTTTTGACCCGAGTTTATTCACAATAATATATGAACACTTCCCCTCTCATTTCAACTTTAAAAGATATACAGGAACTTCTGATAACTCCCCATTATATGTGGGAAGTCTCTAGGAGAGGTATCTGGGAATCTAAAAATTTAACACTTTCCCTGGGGATTCTGAACAAGAAAGTTTGTGAAATTCTGCACGATTCAATGCTATTTTGCGTCATGAAGTACCTGGAAGAAAAGGGGGTAGAATCTTTGCTTTAAAAGTGCCTGTGTGATTCTTATGATTACTCATTAGTGAAATACTGGTATAAAAGAGAAAGCACAATATTTGGAGCCAAATACCCCTGTTTCAAATTTCAGATCTACAAGATTTAGGCAAGTCACTTAACCTCAGTAAGTCTCCACTTTTAGAACTATAAAATAGATATGTTAATACCTACCTTGAGGAGTTCCTGTGAGAAACAAATGTAAAAACTAATAATAGCACCTAGCAGAGTACCTGGAGTAAGCAATATTTTTAACAATTCATTTAATCTTGTTGATTCTTTCTTCAACGTCCTTCATTCTTCTCTTCCTTCCATTTCTACTGCCACTCATCTATTTGGAGGGACTCATCAGTTAATAATATATGTATTACTGAGATAGCAAAGAAATCAACTTAAGATTACTGTTGAAAGCTAGTTTCTGCCACTTGTGGGCTCTTTTATAGCCTTGGACCATCTCTAAGCCTTCAGTTTTCTCATCTGTATAACAATAAAGTTCAAAAAGGCTACCATTTCAAAACGACTTGACACACAATCACCATGTTTACTCTCAGTTGCTATTTGGTTCACCACAGATAAAGATAAGCTAATTAGAGACTAACCTAACTTTCAAGACTCTGGCTTCCCTCTTCTGCCTCTTGTCTCTTTGCTAGCGTTCCTGCTTCAAATATTTCACACCTTCCTGTTTTTAGACAGCCTCACCAAAATCAAAAGAAACTGATACTACCATGAATATTTACTTATATTATTTTAACTACATTCATTAATAAGAATATATTAACTCTTCTCATCTCACTTAAACCATAAAGTTTCTGAAGGAATTCTAGATGGACAGAAGTGGGTCAGTACATAGGTAGATAGGCAGGCAGGTAGATGGGTAGATGGATGAATGAATAGATGGAAAATAAAACTGCGGTTGGGTGTGGGGTAAAGATACCTTTTGTCAGAGGAAATTGGACGGGCAAGTACGAGAATAAGATGGGGAGAGAACTGGTGCCTCCCCCAGAAACTTGAAAATAAGCTTCCTTAAACTATGAAATCATTATTATATCCCAGATCAGAGAGAACAAAGTCTCCTGTAAGAAAGGAAAGCCCTCAAAATATCAAAACTAAAAAAGCAAGAATATTGAGGGTATCCGCATTATTTAAAGAAGGAAAATGACAATCACATGTGAGGAGAGAGGTTGTCAGTGAAGAAATCCTAAAAATAAAAAATAAATAAAAGAATGACAGAGATGATGGAATATTCCACATGTGTTGGGAAGACGACTCCAGTGGAGATGGCTAAGTCCATCTAAACACTACATTCCCCTACCTCCTTTACTGTGATTCATGCTGACCAAGAAACCCTCTGACTATGATCTGGCTTACCAGATAGATCTGCCTCAGGAAGAGAATGCCTTCCCCCTGTCCTGGAACCTTCAATGGCTCCACTTCATACTCCTTAGCTTCGGCATTTTATATTCTCCACAATAGAATGGCGTAAAAATTAATTTTACGTCTAATTTATCATCCACTATTGTCTTACAAGAATCTTCTGTTTCAACCAAACTGGTCTTTTCACTGTCCCTCAATATGCAAACAGATATTACTACAAGCCTTGTTCCCAGGCGTCCCCCCGTGCCCCTATCTAAGCCTCTAGTTCAGCTCCAGTCTACCTCTTCATAACACCTTTCTTGGGTGCTCTGGTCTACCATCATTATGTCCCACACATCTGATTCTCTACTTTTCTGAAGCATCCTATGTCATCCATATTACTTTGACATGTTTCCTTATTTAATATTTTCTATCTTGCAAATGAGAACATAGCTCCTCAATGACAGGAAGCAGAAACTTAGGACTGTTATACCTTTTCATGTGCACCAAAGCACTTAATTCTGAGAACAAACAGATGCTCAATAAACGTGTGGTGAACTAACTTTGTTTAAATAATGCCTAACCTACTCACACAACATAAAACTACAGCTTTACACTTGCATCACATCACTATAATTTTACATAAAGTCCCTTTAAAATAGAGATTTCATGTGTGTGCATATGAATGTATATATACGTGTGTGTGCACACGCATGTATATATACACGTATATGCAGTCAGCTCTCTGTATCCATAGATGTGGAACCCATGGATGAGAAGGGCCGACTGTACTACCCCACTTTATGTAAGGGACTTAAGCATCCACAGATTTTGGTATCTGCTTGAGGCACAGGGGGTGGTCCTGGAACCAATCCCCCAGGATACCAAGGGATGACTCTATGTAAAAACACATACGTATACATACATACATCTGTGTGTGTGCATGTACGTGTGTGTATAATGGACATGTCAAAACACGGTTACAGTCTGTTTTTATCCAATTACTTAGCTCTTTGCTACTGAAATGTGTTTTTAGTTCTTACCTGGTTATGATGGGATCTGCAGCATGATTGGGGCCCCATCGCCCCAAAAGCCCCCGGCCAACCAGTCCTGTCCGTCCTGCAGGATTTCTGGAAAAAAAAAATCATAAAATCAGTTGAATGTGCTCATCTTTTTGGACACTTGATATGGCCCAAAACAAGGTAGTAAGAGCAATAAGAAGGAAATAATATGTCTACATAAATCCAGCAGCACTATTACATATTTGACACTCAAAGTACAGATTTCCTTATAGTGTTATTTAACTTCGCTTTCGTGCCTGTGTTAAGCTTCGGGCTTGATCCAGGAGGAGGATCTCATTTCCATAGCTGTTCTACAATATAAGAATTTGTTTCAGTTTTCACCTATACTTCAAAATTCAAACTAGAACCTTACTGGACTCAAATCTGGAAGAACGAAATGCTCCCCACCTAATCATCGTCTATCTCTGCGACAGCAATGCTTTATCACTGAGGACACCCACACTTCACTTTCTCAACATCCTCTTTTCCTACTCCACTCTCCTACAACCTGTCTCACTCAAATAGTTTTGGTTACATTTTAAAGTCCATTTTTTCACAGTGGGTTCTAGATTTTTATTATCGGTAATAGATATTTTGTAGCATATAATGAGGTAGAAGTATTTAATATTTCAAGATTTCAAATATACCAAATTCAATTTTTTAAAACAATTTTATAAAAATGCCAACTACTATTTAACCTAATGCCACACCCAATGTTAAAAAGTCTGTCCGATAAACATAGCAACACTCATGCCTGAGTGATTTTCTTCCAGTGTCTTCCAATATTCCTTAAATGTTCAACTTTCATTATGTAAAATGAAATGCCCTAATCTGCAATCTTACCTATTTAATGTTATATCTTTGATCCTCCCAGTACGTGAAAGTAAATAAACAACCTGTCAAATTTTCCTTTTCAGCCATCTCTTTTTATTCTGGTCTTTCCTGTGACTTTTATTAAAGTTGAGTGAATCTTTATATTGTTTTATACTAGACTCAGAAATATTTCAGCAAGACTTGCAAATAAAAACAGAAAGACAAGACACCTGGCCAGGTGACGATAATTCTACTTTTCAAATTCAGGAGGAGGGGCAGGGTGGTCAGCAGATATGCTTTATTCCATGTAACCATACACCCCTGAATACAAATGATCTAAGCCACTATTAAGAGAGAGAATGTTAGTTTTTATAGATGACCAAGCCTGTTACTTATAAACTAGAAGCTGTAGAAAAGACACATAGATTATCCTATAGCCTGAGCAGCAGAGAAACTTGTTTGCAGAAAAAGAAAACCAAAGGCAACATATAAAGAAAAGCAGATATAAAGCAGAGAGACAGTTCTAATGGATTTCCAACTCCACCCTTTCCTAAAGTTAGCTGCATTTCTGCTCTGGGCTTGAGATGATCCTATAGCCCTGTGGTAAAGTTCACTTTTTCACTCAGGCAAGCTAGAGTTGGTTTCCATTAGTCAGAGAGTCTTGACTAAAACAACAGGCTATCTTGCCTTTGCTGACTATCCTTTTATATATGTATATGTCTTTTAATATATTTTACCCAGAAAAGAATCTGAGGAATAAGTCAAATGCAAGGAGAGTTTGACTTGAAAAGGTTTAATAACATAGAAAGGCGAATAAGTAATGAATAAAGAAAGAATTTAGCAAAACTGAAAGACCAGGCTGGGGTGAGAGGAGCTCTACTATCTCCAAGTCTTAGAAGAACTAAAAATATTTTTAGTTTTTGCAACATTTTTACGAGGTAATAAGCATGATTACCAAATCTGTGATCCTTCTTTTGTTTTATTTGAGGCATGCTAATTTTTACATTTCTTCCTAACTTGTATAATGTCTTCTTAAGGAAAATGGAAAATTTTGGAGTTGTGTAGAAAAATCATTTTTAGAAGTACAAAAAGAGAGACTTCCCTGGCGGTCCAGTGGTTAAGACGCTGTGCTTCCACTGCAGGGGGCACAGGTCCGATCCCTGGTCGGGGAACTAACATCCCACATCCCACTCACATGCTGTGCAGCGCGGCCAAAAAAAAAATTAAAAATAAAAAAAGTACAAAAAGACACTTGATGTTAAATTGTTGGGTTATTTTTATTTTTACTCTTATGTATTTGGACAAATTCTTACTTTAAGGTATTATCTCATTTTATAAATAACTACTGAAATACAGTTTTTAATCCTTTCCTTCTCTGTTAATTTATTCAATTACAGTTGACCCTTGATCAATGCTCCCATATAAACTTATAGCTGGCCCTCTGTATACACGGTTCCCCTGTATCTATGGTTCCACATCCAGGGATTCAACCAAACTCAGATGGTGTAATTCTGTAATATTTACTATTGAAAAAAAATCCATATATAAGTGGGTCTGTGTAGTTCAACCCCTGTTTTGTTCAAGAGTCAACTGTAATTATTTCTACTTCAAGGTAAGGTTACAAGAAGATGCATTCAAACCCTGTCTCTACCACTTACTCACTGTGTGCAAACAACTTACATTCGCTCTCCTTATCTGTAAGTGGAACTAAAAATATCCACCCACAGGGTTATTGTGGTGATTGAATTAGATCACATACATAAATTCTTTCATACAATGTCTGCCATATACAAGCACTCAATAAACATTAATTATATTGATAAAATAAAATGTATATTTTAAGGCAGGACAAGAAAATTTAAACATAAAATTTTCTGTGTCCGTCTGGGCCTCCACTCTCCTTCCTTAATGTGCAGTGTGCATCTGCACCGCACATTAACCAGACATCCTCAAAGATGGGAGTGCCTGCTTGACCATAAAAATCAATTTTTTTTCCCCTTTCTTCTGACACTAGCAATGTAACTTCTTAAAAGAATGGCATTCTTTCCCAACTCTGAAAGATGTCATGGTGACTTGCTGCTTGATTTGTATGTGCTCACCTGGACTATGTATCTTCAGTGAACTTTATGTAAAATATCGGTATGTCATTTTAATGTACAATCCTTCGTCTTGAAAATGTATATGACTGTATCTTCAAATAGGTAGAACAGTTCTCAGAGCTTTCTGAGAGTCTGTCTTCCGGGTTATAATCCTCAGTTGGTTTGAATAAAATTCCCTTTATTCTTCTTACCTTGATTGTTAATTGAATTTTCGTTGACAGTATTTTCTACCTTTTAAAGACCCATTATTGTAAGATGTCCCATCCCCAGTACCTACCTAGGTCTTCCATTTTCAATCTCATACAGGCCATTCTGGCTCTTTCTCTCAACATGCCCATCCTTTTCATTAAACTTGGGTGAAAAGTTGCTTTCACTGTAATGAGAATACCAATGCAAAATAAGAAATAATGACCCAATACTACCAACAGCTTAATAATGCCAGTCAGTTATTTATAAAAGCAGTATCCTTGAAACTAAATTTTTAGTTACAACTTTAGTTAGTTTTCATTTACAAATTCATCAACTCCTTCAAAGCAGTTTCTGGAAAAAGAAAATTTGTTTAACCAAAACACCTTGTAAGACAAGAATATGTGTTGTAACCCCTCTGGGAAGGACTAATGGCAGACAAACTGGAGCTCCTCCACATACTACAAGAAAGTCTATGTTACTATTAGCAAAGTGGAATTGTCCATGGGCACAATATGGCAATTAATGGTTCCTATAGTTCTAAAAATAAGATTCCTTCTGATATTTTGTCGTTTCTACTGTTTCAAAGTAATTTTAATTTCTTCAAATGTACACTGATTAATACTTTTATCAAAGTAAACCCACAAAACATGAATTCACCCACAAACTGCATAATAACCATGATGTAGATTAAAATAGATATAATATGCTGGAAATGTTCCAGATTTGATCTGGATATAGCTCTGGATTACAGAGTTATATAAATATAAAATCTTACTGAGCTACACCTGCATACTTAAGAAATGTATACTTTACTGCATGTATGTCATACTCAAAAAAAATTTTTTAAAGCTATAAATAAACTACTTTCCTCCCCATTATGAAATCGCTGACATAATTGCACTGACAGTGAATATTTATATAGCACTGGACAGTTCATGGGCAGTTCTGACATACGTTTCACTTTTTTTCTTGCTTTAATTCCAATAAGCAAGAGAATAGATATATTTGTGCTCTGTTTTGGAAATAATTTCCAACTTGAATGATCCAGACATTTCCTCAAGACTTCTAACCATTCTTCCATTGAACACACATGTAAAAATAATTAAATGGTAAAAATCATGAAATTATAAAACCAGAGTTACAATGCTCTTGGGACTCTAGAAATTCACCATTATATGTGGAATCTAAAAAAACGGTACAAATGAACTTATTTACAAAACAGAAATAGAGTCACAGATGTAGAAAACAAACTTACGGTTACCAGGGGGGAAAGGAGGTGGGGGGATAAATTGGGAGATTGGGATTGACATATACACACCACTATATATAAAATAGGTAACTAATAAGGACCTACTGTATAGCGCAGGGAACTCTACTCAATACTCTGTAATGACCTATATGGGAAAAGAATCTAAAAAAGAGTGGATATACGATATATGTATAACTGATTCACTTTCCTGTACACCTGAAATTAACACAACATTGTAAATAACTATACTTCAATAAAAATTTTAAAAATAAAAGAAAGGAAACTAAATAAATATTGAATACTATTTAATGAAATACTTGTTGAAGTATATAGGGGGAGATGTACTGATACATCAAAAAAACAAGATGGAAGGAGGAGGGATAGATGGATATATATGTGATAAAATAAGTATAATAAAATGTTGATAAAAGAATCAAAGTGGTGGGTTTATGAGTGTTCCCCATAAAGTTCTTTCAAATTTTCTGTATGTTAGAAATGTTTCATAATAAAATTTTAGATGAATAAAGGGAGCCATCTTTTGGGGGAAAAAAAAAAAGCATGACTAGTTATAACTGAAGCATTAACGTTAGTAATAAAGCTTGATTTAGATAGTGATACAAATTTAACTTTTAAAACACAAATTGAATGAAAAATAAGAAGATGTATTGTCTTCCTCTGTTTACACTGTATAGCACCCCTGGCAACATCATTAATTGTACATAATGTGTATGTATAATATATGTGGAAACATGTATCTCATCTAAAATGAGGGAAATGGAACTCATTTACAGCTAATAATTTCTCCACAAGTTAGTTTCATGATTAACTAATAATCCAAGTACTATCACAAACACACCTTTGGATTAAGTAAGGAAACTGTGGGTTGAAATCAAGTCACAGAAATAAGTGACCTGGTAAAGTTTAACAACCTAATGAACTAATACTGGATAATTCCAACTAGCAAAATTTCTTATTTAACTGACTAAATAAGGCCTTGAGAGGACTATCATTTATAATAAATTTACCCATTAAATCAAACTTATAAAATGTTCCAAAACTAGGGCAGCAGTTTAGCAGAGTAGTTAAGGGCATGAAATCTGAAGTCAGACTGAGTTCAACTCCAAGCTATACCATCTACTAGCTACATGACCAACCACATGCAAAGGGCAAACTTTCTGTGCTTCCATTTTTTGTGTGTGTTTATTTTTCTATACAGTAGAAATAACAACCCTGTCTGCCTTCCAGAATAGTTATAAGAATAAAATAAAACAATGGTTATAAAACATTTAGTACAGCGCCTAGCTCATAGTTAGCACATTTTACAACTCTTTCATTATATTTATCAAAAGAAGCATAAATATAAAACGTGAATCAACACAGCACTTCTCTGAATTTAGTCAAAACATTTTTGCTTGACTTTTTTTTTTTCCTCTTTCTCTCTCCTTTTTCTATCCCTTTTCTATCTTCTCACACTGGTCTAATTTGATCATCATCCTGTTCTTAGTAATCTGGAAAAAGTTTCTGAAAAATATTTTCACTATTCAAATACAAGCCTAGCTATGTTGGAAAATAACCACAAAAGGTGTTATTGATAACCCAAACAAAAGAAATGAAAACAGAGACCACCACTTGTCATTTCATAAAATAAAAAACTCCACAACAAAATAGATTTACCTATTTGGAAAGATCATCATAAAACCCCCAAAAGAATAAACAAAAACGAACTGAATAGCTTTGGCAAGAATTCAAGCAAATGTGAGGGACTTCCCTGGTGGTCCAGTGGGTAAGACTCCGTGCTCCCAATGCAGGGGGCCTGGGTTCAATCCCTGGTCATGGAACTAGATCCCACATGCATGCCACAACTAAGAAGCCCGCCTGCCACAACTAAGAGCCCGTACGCCGCAACTAAGAGCCCATGTGCTGCAACTAAGACCTGGCACAGCCAAAATAAATAAATAAATAAATATTAAAAAAAAAAAAAAGAATTCAAGCAAGTGTGGAAACTGAGTTATAATAAAGTCAAGCACTGGATAAAAACTATTTTTCAACTATCAAGTGATAATTTACAAATACAACCATTACCTTCTCCAAAAGTCTTACACCCGGCTAACACCAACTAATTTACTCACCTGATCTGAGGATCTGCCCACCGAGGTCCAGCCAAGACAGAGACTGCAGTGTATTCCACAGGATTATAGTCTTGCCACTCAACAAGCCAGCCTACCTTTTCATTAGGAACCTGGCTGCGCTGAACTTTTGAACCTGGGTAAGGAGATGTCCGAGCCTTGTTGTGGGAATTCTCTTTGGTACCATTAGAACCAGACATCGTGTTGGAGTTAAGATGAAATCCACAGGATGAAAATGAGTTACTGGGAGGAAAAAGAAAAACGTTTTATATAAGTACAAAATTAATTAATTAAAGAACCTAATTCACAGACCCCAAAATAGAACTTTTCAATTTCAAAGACTTAAAAATCAGAAAATTCTAAATTTGATGCATATTAGTGTAAAGATCCAACATCTGTGAGAGATTATTTTCAAATATAAAAATATTGCTAGGGACTTCCCTGGTGGTCCAGTGGCCAAGACACTGTACTCTCAGTGCACTGGGCGTGGGTTCAATCCCTGGTTGGGGAACTAGATCCCACATGCATGCTGCAGCTAAGAAGCCTGCACACTTCAACTAAGAAGCCTGCGTGCCTCAACTAAAGATCCCGCGTGCCACAACTAAGATCCCCCACATGGCAACGAAGATCCTGAGTGCTGCAAATAAGTCCTGGTGCAGCCAAAATAAATAAATAAATATTTTTTTAAAATATTGCTAAATCTTATTAATTGAAACCTACTCACTGAATTTATTTTCATTGAGAAAAAGGGACAGAAGTTTACTTTTGTTAGCACAAATGTTGGGGAAGAGAAGTTTGTTATAAAAATTCAACCACAGGGCTTCCCCGGTGGTGCAGTGGTTGAGAATCTGCCTGCCAATGCAGGGGACACGGGTTCGAGCCCTGGGCTGGGAAGATCCCACATGCCACGGAGCAACTAGGCCCGTGAGCCACAACTACTGAGCCTGCGCATCTGGAGCCCGTGCTCCGCAACAAGAGAGGCCGCGACAGTGAAAGGCCCGTGCACCGCAATGAAGAGTGGCCCCCACTTGCCACAACTAGAGAAAGCCCTCGCACAGAAACGAAGACCCAACACAGCTAAAAATAAATAAATAAATAAAAAATTAAAAAAAAAAAAATTCAACCACAAAAACAAATGTAAAGGAAGACTCTTAGGTCTACATGAAGGAATCAATTTTAAAAAATAGTTTATCGTCTAACATACATGTGTAAAAAATGTATGGCAAAAATAGCCCAAAAGAATAACAGGAAATGGAAATATACTGCTGTAGGATTCTTACATAATACACAAAGTAATGTAATATTACTTGAAGTCAGACTGTGATAAATGTACAAATTATAAACTTTAGAGTAAAATAAGAGGTGTAGAGCTGAAATAACTAGATAGCATATACAAAAAACAGGAAACCAAAAAACTGAACCTTAACCTTTACCTCACAGCCTACACAAAAATCTTTCATTTCTCCTCCTGACTAAAAACTTAAATGCCTTCTCATTATTCTTAAAGATTAAAATTCCTAATGACCCTAAATTAGGATATTTAATATGATAAAGGGGATTCTGAGAACATGGTAAACTGATGACAGCTCCCTTCCCCTGCTCTCACAATACTGTAACAATTTGCCCTTCCTGAGACAAATGGTGGATGGGACAAACACCAACTTTATGGGGTGGTGAAATAAGTCAAATTCATGTGCCTCTTGATATCATATAGTGAGAAGCACAGAGCAATCATTTCTGAGGTATTCCTTACAAGAATATATGACCTGAGCCTAGACATGAGGAAATATAGGACACACCCATGTTAAAGGATAACTTACAGAATAAAGGTCCATACTCTTTAAATCACTAAGGTCATGAAAGATAAAGTTAGAAGAACTCTTCCAGATAGAGACATGAAAACTAAGTGCAATCAATGATGAATATACTTATATCCTTCAACTCAGTAATTTCATTCCCAGTAATCTAGCCCATAAAAATGAAATAACCAGTTATATGTACAAAACATGTTTATTTCAGCAATGTGTAATGGGAATTAAAGGAAATGCCCAATAATGTGGGGATGGCTTAATAAATATTGGAACAGCTACACCATGGAATGAATATTAAGTAGTTATTAAAAATAATGACACCAAATGACTTGTCAATATTTTCATAAGGTATTGTTGAAAATGAAAAGCAAGATGCAGAAAAGTGTATATAATATGATCCCATTTTATAAAGTAATGATGGAAAAAATAAATAAGTACATATATTCAGGTTACAGGGCCTTTACACATGCTGCTCTTTCTGCCTGCAACAGCTTTCCTTCCTCCTCCAAGTAGCTAACTTGCGTTTATCCCTCAGATCAATTCAAAATTCACTTTGCTGTACAGCAGAAACTAATATAACATTGTAAATCAACTATACTCCAATAAAAATTAATCTAAAGAAAAACCCAACAAAGTTCACTTCCTCAGGGAACTCTTCCTCTTAACTCCCTAGGAGAATTAAGGTTCCTCCTGCCATATGCTATGCTATCAGAGCTCGACTGTACTGTGAATTACCACAATTGTGATTTTACATTTATTAGGTTGAAATCTGACTGTAGCAAATGGAGAACAGGTAGCACATCTGTTTTATTTCAACACTTATATCCTGTGTCTGGCATAATGCCTGGCAAACCATATATACAGGAGATCCTTTGTCATATCTGAAAGTAACAGAAAAAGGCCACATAAATCGTAGAGACCAAAATTTCATTGTGATTACTGAAAAGGAGTTTGATTGGAGCTTCATCTTTAAAAACGAAATTTAAAATTATGAAAATAGGGTTGTGGCCAAGATGACAGAGTAGGAAGACCCTGAGCTCACCTCCTCCCATGGGCACACCAAAATTACAGCTATCTACAGAGCAACTATTGATGAGAAAGACTGGAAGACTAGCAGAAAACCATCTTCTACTAAAGATATAAAGAAGGAGCCAACCACAACGAGACGGGTAAGAGGCACAGAGACATGGTATAGTGAAGACCCATACCCCTAGGTGGGCGACCCACAACCAGGAGGATAATGACAACTGGTTCAATGACAAGAGGTTCTCCCCAAAGATCAAGGGGTCCAAGCCCCACATCGGGCTCCCCAGCTGGGGGGGTTCTGTACCGAGAAGATGAGCCCCCAGAATGTCTGGCTGTGTAAAGGCCAGCGGGGCTCACTTTCTGGGGAGCTAGAGAGCGGAAATAGACTCCACTCTCTCACGCTCTGGGACCCAAGGCAGAAGCAGTCATTTGAAAGGAGCCTGGGTCAGACCCACTTGCTCATCTTGGAGAGCCTCCCAGAGAGGCAGAAGCAACCAGGACTCACCCTGCGGGCACAAACACTGGCGGCAGTCATTTTGAGGAGCTCATTCTACCACAGGGACTCTATAAATTCCACTTTGGAATCCTCCCTCCAGCTTATTAGACCCTGGACCTGGACCTACCCACAAGCCTGTCAGCAACAGTACTGGGACATCACAGACCAAGCAGCTAGCTAGGTGGGGACACACAGCTCCATCCACCAGCAGGTCAGCAGCCTTAAGTTGCCCTGAGCACACAGCCACCTGGGGGACGGACACTGTCCACCAGCGGGCCCAAGACCCGGCCCGCACACCAGTGGGTGGGCACCAGCCCTGGGAATCCCCTGGGTCCCAGCCTCGCCCACCAGGAGGCCAACACTAGATCCGGGACCCCAGCCCCACTACCACCCAACCCAGAACCTGGCTCTGCCCACAAGTGAGCCAACAGCAGAGTCCTCCAGGGCTCTGCAGCCAGCTGCCTCGTGACGCAGCCCTGCCCACCACTGGCAGGCAGCTTCTGCAGGAGGCAGAGCCTGGCAACCGATGGATGTGGGCCAGCCACATGCACCAGAGTGCCCACAGTAGTCAGCCTGCCATAAAAGAAGGACCCACACAGCCCACATGCAGGGCCCCCTTAGAGCTCTAGTGACCAGAGGGTAGTGCACTACTGGGACTCATAGGACGTCTCCTATAAAAGGCCACTTCTCCAAGGTCAGGAAATGTAACCAACCTACCAAACACATAAAAATAAAAACAGCAAATTAGGCAAAATGAGGCGACAGAGGATATGTTCCAAATGAAAGAAGAAGATAAAACCCCAGAAGAAGAACAAAGTGAAGTGGAGATAGGCAATATCCAATAAAGAGTTCAAGGTAATGATCATAAAGATGATCAAAGAACTTGTTAGAAAACTGTATGAACAGAGTGAGAAGTGAGAAGTTTTTAACAAAAAGTTAGGGACTTCCCTGGTGGCACAGTAGTTATGAATTCACTTGCCAGTGCAGGAGACATGGGTTTGATCCCTGGTCTGGGAAGATCCCACATGCCACAGAGCAACTAGGCCCGTGCACTCTACTACTGAGCCTGCGCTCTAGAGCCCACGTGCCGTGACTACTGAAGCCCGCGCGCTCTAGGACCCACGTGCCACAACTGCTGAGCCCACGTGCTGCAACTACTGAAGCCCGCGCACCTAGAGCCCGTGCTCCACAACAAGAGAAGCTACTGCGATGAGAAGTCTGCGCACCACAACGAAGAGTAGCCCCCGCTCGCCGCAACTAGAGAAGCCCGTGCGCAGCAACGAAGACCCAATGATGCCAAAAAAATAATTTAAAAAAAGAGTTAGAAAATATAAAGAAGAACTAACCAGAGACAAAGAATACAATAACTGAAATGAAAAAATACACTAGAAGGAATCAACAGTAGACTAGATGATACAGAGGAATGGATCATCAAGCTAAAAGACAGAGTAGTGGAAGTCACTGGAGCAGAACAGAAAAAAAGGAAAAAGAATAAAAAGAAATGAGAACAGTTTAAGAGACATCAAGTGCACTAGCATTTGCATTACAGGAGTCCTAGAAGGTGAAGAGAGAGAAAGTGGCAGAGAACATATTTGAAGACATAACAGCTGAAAACTTCCCTGACCTGGGAAAGGAAACACACAACCAGGTCCAGGAAGCACAGAGAGTCCCAAACAGGATCAACCCAAAGAGGACCACACTGAGGACCAAATCAACATCATAATTAAAGTGGCAAAAATTTTAAAAAGAATATTAAAAGCAGCAAGGGAAAAGCAACAAGTTACATACAAAGGAACTCTCATAAGGCTATCTGCTCATTTTTCAGCAGAAGCTCTGCAGGCCAAAAGGGAGTGGCATGATATTTTTTAAATGATGAAAGGGAAAAACCTACAACCAAGAATACTGTACCCAGAGACTTCCTGGTGGTCCAGTGGTTAAGACTCTGCACTTCCTCTGCAGGGGGCACAGGTTCAATCCCTGGTCAGGGAACTAAGATCCCACATGCCACACAGTATGGCCAAAAAAATAAAAAAGAAAAAATAAAAATTAAAGCTGGTGTAAATATTGGAAAATGTAAATTCATATACACTATTAGTGTGCAAATAGATACAATTAAAAAAAAAAAGAATACTGTACCTGACAAGGCTTTCATTCAGATTTGATGGAGAGATCAGAAGTTTTACAAACAAGCAAAAGCCAAAAGAGTTCAGCACCACCAATCCTGGTGTAAATTTACTTTTCACTTCTGTTTCATTATTTCCTAATACAGTTCATTTTCTAAACAATTTTATTTTCAATCAAATTCAGAAAAATGAAGGGACCTGCAGTTCTAAGAGGGAAGTTCATAGTGATACAAGCCTATCTCGGGAAACAAGAAAAATCTCAAATAAATAACCTAACCTTACACCTAAAGGAACTAGAAAATTAAGAACGAACAAAACCCAAAGGTAGTAGGAGGAAAGAAATCATAAAGACCAGAACAGAAGTAAATAAAATAGAGACTAAAAAATCAACAGATAAATGGAACAGAAAAGAAAGCCCAGAAACGACCCCACACTTATATGGGCAATTAATCTACAACAGCAGAGGCAACAATATACAATGGAGAATAGCAGCCTCTTCGATAAATGTGAAAGAAACAAACTGGACTACTCTCTCGCACCATGCACAAAAATAATTTCCAAATGAGTTAAAGACTTAAATGTAAGACCTGAAACCATAAAACTTCTAGAAGAAAACATAATCAGTACACTCTTTGACATTGGTCTTAGCAAGATTTTTTGGATGTGTCTCCTCTGGCAAGGGAAACAAAAGCAAAAATAAACAAATGGGACTACATCAAACTAAAAAGCTTTTGCAAAGGAAACTATCAACAAAACAAAAAAGGCTGCTGACTAAACAGGAGAAGATATTTGCAAACAATATATCTGATAGGCTGTTAATATCCAAAATATACAAAAAACCCATACAACACAACGTCAAAAACAAACAACCCAACTTAAAGAATGGGTGGAGGATCCGAATAGATATTTTTCCAAAGAAGACACAGAAATGGCCAACAAAAACATGAAAATATGCTCAACATTGCTAATCATCATGGAAATGCAAATCAAAACCACAATGATGGGCTTCCCTGGTGGCGCAGTGGTTAAGAATCTGCCTGCCAATGCAGGGGACACGGGTTCGAGCCCTGGTCCGGCAAGATCCCACATGCCGCGGAGCAACTAAGCCCATGCGCCACAACTACTGAGCCTGCGCTCTAGAGCCCGCAAGCCACAACTACTGAAGCCCGTGTGCCACAACTACTGAAGCCCGCGCGCCTAGAGCCTGTGCTCTGCAACAAGAGATGCCACCACAATGAGAAGCCTGTGCCCCGCTACAAAGAGTAGCCCCCGCTCACTGCAACTAGAGAAAGCCTGCGTGCAGCAGCAAAGACCCAATGCAGCCAAAAATTAAATAAATGAATAAATAAATAAATGTATTAAAAAAAACCAAAAAACACAATGAGATATCACCTTATACCTGTCAGAATGGCTATTATCAAAAAGACAACAAATAACAAGTGTTGGTGAGGATGCGGAGAAAAGGGAACGCTTGTGCGCTGCTAATGGGAATGTAAATTGGTGCAGCCACTATGGAAAACAATATGGAGATTCCTCAAAAAAATTAAAAATAGAACTACCATATGATCCAGCAATTCCACTCCTGGGTATTTATCTGAAGAAACCAAAAACACTAATTTATCTGAAGAAACCAAAAACACTAATTAGAAAAGATACATGCACCTCCATGTTCACAGCAGCATTATTTACAATAGCCAAGATATGGAAGCAGCTTAAGTGCCCATCAAAAGATGAATGGATAAAGATGTCTCTCTCTCTCTCTCTTTCTCGCGCTCTCTCTCTCGCACACACACACACACACACACACACACACACACACACAGTGGAATATTACTCAGCTATAAAAACGGAATGAAATCTTTCCATTTGTGACAACACGGTTGCACTCAGAGAGTATTATGCTAAGTGAAGTGTCACACAGAGAAAAGAGAAAGACAAATACTGTCTTTCCACTTATATGTGGAATCTAAAACGCAAAACAAATAAACAAACATAACAAAACAGAAACAGAGTCATAGGTACATAGAACAAACAGGTGGTTGCCAGACAAGAGGGTGGTAGGGGGAGGAAAGAAGTAGAAAAGGGAGAAGATTAATTGAGGTACAAACTTCCAGGTACAAAATGAGTCACGAGTATGAAATGTAAGATGTGGGGAATAACTATGTTATCTTTGTGTGGTGACATAAGGTAACTAGACTTATCCTGGTTATCAAGTTAAAATGTATGGAAATATCAAATCACTATGTTGTGTAACAGGAACTAACATAGTGTGGTAGGTCAATTATACTTCAAAGACGAACTCATAGAAAAAGCGATCGGATTTGTGGTCACCAGGCAGGGGGGCGGGGCTAGAGGGGAAACTGGATGAAGGTGGTCAAAAGGTACACACAAACTTCCAGTCATAAGACAAAAACGTACTAGGGATATAATGTACAACATGATAAATATAATTAACACTGCTGTATGTTATATAGATATATGAGAGTGGTTAAGAGAGTAAATCCTAAAGTTCTCATCACAAGGAAAAATTTTTTTTCTATTTCTTTAATTTTGTATCTATCTGTGATGATGGATGTTCACTAAACATGTTGTGACAATCATTTCATGATGTATTTCAAATATTTATGCTGTACACATTAATCTTACACAGTGCTGTATATCAATTTTATCTCAAAAAAACTGGAGGGAAGAATTATGAAAATAAATTGTATATTATAGGTATATAAGTATATAGATTTGGTTATAACCTAAGTCTTCAAACAAGGAATTAATCAAATTTGTTTTTATTATATTTCTATTACATTTTATTTATAACTCCATTATTCAGCAAACTTCACTTTTATACCTTCACAGTCAAATCAGAGGGGATAATTTTAGCAAAAGTATTAGAAGCCTTCATCAAAATTTCCCCAAGACCTCCCTTACTCCTTTGATACTCAAACCATTCTTGCTTGAAACACTATCTGTTCATTGGTTTTGTCAACTTTTTTTTTTTTAACAAGAGCATTATGTCTTTTATTTTCCATGCACCTGTCCCTGTGTGAATCGAGGAAAGGATACTACCTGCCTTTTTTTTTTTTTAATAGACTTTATTTTTTAAAGCAGTTTCAGGTTCACAGCAAAACTGTGCAGAAAACACAGAGAGCTCCCATATACCCCCAGTCTCCCCGCCACACACACATAAAGCGCCCCCCATATCAACATGCCCCACCAGAGAGTTACATTGGAAATAAGTGGACCCAAATGTCCCAAGTCAGCAGTGGGGCAGTAACCATGGGGGTCAGTCCTCCTCCCTCCCTACCCTACAAACAAAAAGTCGGTATTAGTTGTTTGTCCCCAGGATAAAACCAAAAGTTAAAGAAAACGAAGGAGTAGAACCTCTATTGTGAATTAGGTATTAGAGAACACGGCAGAAATTTAGGCTTAATATCTCTGTAATTCACACTGAGGAAATTAAGTTAGGGCAGCTATGTTCAGCGGGGAAGCTGCTGCACAAGTGTCAAGTCTGGAACGGGAAGGGGGACGTTTCCAGCCTGACCGCCTGCTGCCACCCGCCCACACACCCTCAGCTGAAACCGCCCGGTCTAGGTGCACTGGAACATGGGGGGCAATATTCAATCAGTGCTCCTTCTAAAGAGAACAATGCCTATTATCTACATTAATCAAAATATAAATAACCAGCATCCGCCAGATGTTTGAGAAAAAAAACAGAAGGAAAAAGGACCAAAAAGGAACAGAACCACTCACCCAGAAGGGTCAGACAATTCAGGAAACAGAAGATAATTTTTATTCTAGTGATCATTTTTTACAGATTCAAAAGACTTTTATAGCCATAAAATAAGAAAAGGCTATTAAAGAGAGCAATGAGGGGGAAAAAGTTCTTGTCAAAATTCACAATTCAATAGAAGAGATGACAGAATGCACAGGACGGCAGTCTGAACTAGTAATCTAGAAGATAAATTTGAGGGAAATCTCTAAGAACTTCATACAAAAAGACAAACCAATGGAAAATTAAAGAAAAAGAGAAATAGAGGCTCTACCCAGAAAGTCCAAAAGCTATCACTGGAGTTCCCGGGGTGGGGAAAAAGGACAGGACAGAAGAAAAAATGGGGGGAAAAACAAATAGAAGAAAATTTCCTCGTGCCGAAAGTAAACATGACATGACAAGCAAAAAAATAAATAAACAAGAAACAAAAAACAAACAAAAAAAACTCCTAGAGGCAGCCTCATAAAACTTGTTTATTACTCCGCGCCTAGCATGGGCATGGTACCTGGGACACCGTGTTTAGAAACCAGAAGGAGAGAGGAACAAAAGGAGGAGGCAGTGTGAGCTACCATAAATGCCTGAATTTATCCAAGGCAAATTTTTTTAAAAAGGTAACTAATAAATATATTATCTACACTGAAATGGAGAAGTGGAGGAGAGCAATAACGACTTATATTTTTCCTTTTACAGCATTTATACTGTTCGCATCTTTAAACTACGTGCATGTGCTAATTTTAACAATAATGTTTTAAGTATTAACCAAAAAAAAAAAAAAACCCAAAAAAACAAAAAAATGGCACAGAACAACACCACACCCAAACATGTGCTATTTAAACTCTCTGGGGACAAGAACGTTAGTGACTCATGGAGGATGGCAAAGTTCGAATATCATAAGAAAGGTCACTACCGCTTGCTTTTCTCAAAAGGCAGGTAAAACATCTTAGAGCCTTTTAAAAAACGTGTATATGGCCGTAAAGAGCTGGGACCCACGCAAAGCCTGCTGAAGCCGCCCGACCAGAAGCTGCTTCCCCCTCGCAACGCAAGGACTCGGGACAAGGAGCCAGCAGTAGAAGAGGGAATACCTGCACGCCGCGATGCTGCAACGGCCCAAGGACTTGAGAGTCACAGAGGCCAAGGCCACAGAGAGAGACACGGTGGCTAAAGTCTTCCCCACGAAGCGTCCGGCCATCTGCGGCCCGCGGGGAGATGTGCGGAGCGGGGTCGCTGTTAGCTTGGGCCGCAGCCTCCGGCCTCCCCACACCCCTGGGCCCCGGGTATCCAGCGGGCACTAGGACCGGGCGGCCCTCGGGTTCCGGAGCGGGAGCAGCCAGTTTTATCTCATCAACACACAGAGGACCAAACGCCTTCCCCAAACAACAGCCCAGCTCGGCACGGCCCGCCAGGGGACGCCCAAGCGGCCAGCGCCAGCAGTCGGGAAAAGAGCCAACCGGGTCGTGACGTCCCCGGTGCGCGACGGCACTTTACGGCAGCGCCGCAAAGCGAAAGACGGCGCAGGCTTCGTGGCGCAGGCTTCGTAGCGCCGGCCTCGCTCAGCTTTTCGTCCTTGCTCAGCTGTGTTTGGGACCAGGTTAGGGAGGCGGCTGGGGAAGCGCCGAGAAAGCGGAAGAGAGAAGCGGGAAGTGAAAGGAGCCGAAGAATTGGAAAGGGAAAGAAAGAAAGGGGGTTGAGAGAAGTGTGTCGTCCTGGCTGTTCCGGCAGGAAGGGGTTACAGGCGGCTGATGTAGTGAGCCACGCGTGTCCCAGCCATATCTGAGTTATGAGTGGTTGCAGTGAAAGGATGCGGGTGAGAGACTTGCAATCCCCGCATCCGAGGCTTTTCTCTTCCTTTTCTACCAAGTTGTTCACTGCAATGGGTAAAAGTCCCAACCCGCGGAGGAGTAAACCAGTTGTGAGATAGACACAGAGCCTGGAAGAGAAACCGAGGGTTAAGACGCGAGATAACTGCAGGGGCAAAACTTGGCCACACGGGAAATTGGAAATCAAGATTGTTCAGAAGTTTGTAATGTGGTTTTCATGTTTGATATTCGTTGTGTTATTAATGTGTGGAAATATTTAACTTGCAAGTGCATAATCCACTGGTTCTGTGGTGTGGTGTCGACACAGACCGTATAAAACTTTTGACCATCTCAAAAACCAGATTTATCAAACCTTAACAACTGTTCTGAAGGCTGTAGAGCTCTCGGCATATGAAGGCTCCCTCTGAACCTCTGCACTGAGACTTGTCCAAACTCTTGCTGACGAAAATTCAATTAACTGTCAAGTTAAGAAGAAAAAAAGGGAATTTTATTTGAGCCAAACTGATGTTGATAACACAGGAAGCAGTCTCAGAAAGCTCTGAGGACCATTCTGCCTGTTAGAAGTCGAAGGCACAGTCATATACGTTTTTGAAACAAAGGATCATACATCAAAATGACCGACTAATATTTTACATAAACTTCACCAAAGATACATAGTCCAGGTAAGCACATGCCAAGCAAGCATCTAATCCCTATCCACCCCACGCCCCCTCACCTAAAGAGCTGGGAAAGGACACTGTTCTTTTAAGAAGTTACATTGCTGGGGTCAGAATAAAGGGAAAAAAATGATCTTTGTGGTTGAGCGGGCACTCCCGTGTTTGAGAAGTTCTGGTTAACTGTAATAAAGATGCACACTGCACATTAGGGACGGAGGAGGCCCAAACAAACAGAGGGAGAATTTTATGTTTAATTTTTTCTCGTCCTGCCTTAAAATATAAATTGTATTTCATCACTCTATTATGGCTTCTAGCAGCTTAAGGTCTTGCCCCTAGGGTGATCCTAGCGCCCCACCCCTTTAAAATACCTGCCTAGAAAAGCTCAACACTGCCCGAAGAATTTGTGATTTGTTCCAGGCAAAACCTGGATAGGCAGACAGACCCCAGAGCCCTCTCTTGGAGCAGCTACTTTAGAAAGCTTGCAATTTAAATTCTTTTCTCTGCCCTTTGTGATATAAATCTACCATCCAGAACTGTTTCCTTAAGGACTTGTGAGCCCCTCTCTCTAAGATGCAGATAGTCAGGGAGATAACTCTGTGCTAGCTCCCAGTCCTTGTGGGAGGATAAGGACCTACCTTTCTTCAGCTTGCGCTACTGCTTCCTCTCATAAAGATAGAAGTTTCTTTCTCCCCTGACAAATGCCAGTTAACAAACCCAGATGGCCTAGTCACGTGGATCACCCACCCACCCCTTTACCACCCCTTAGTGACTTTCCCTTAGCGCACTCCAGCCTTTGCAAAGTCTTCAGCCTTCTGATTCAGGGAAGTGGAGTTCAGTTCATACTGTAGTATTGCTGAACAAAATATGTCCTTACCACTTTCGTGTCCAGCTTTGTTTATGTCTAACAATCCATCCAGGTAGCAAAGTTCTATTATTAAAATATGCTTGGTTTTTAAAAAATAAATATTTGGACTTGGCTTCCTGTAGTCAGATAAACTTTGCTCTCAATGTTGTTGACCGCCCTTAACCTCTGCTTAAGCTGGTATTAAAAAACAAAATTCAACTGAGTGAATTTGAAGACCTAATTGGCTTCATTAAATGATTCGTGAATCAGGCATCATCCCATCTAACAAGTAGAAAGGAGCTCCAAGGAGCTGTACAATGGAAGGTTTTTTAAAAGCAGGAAGGAGGGGACAAGGAAGTCAAAAAGAAAAGAAAGGATTATTTCAGGCAAGGTCACCTTCTTTTGGGAGAAGGGTAGGGGTTTATCATGCAGATCACCTCACTAGTGTTGATCAGGAAATTCCAAACTGATTGGTGTAAAATTACATTTCTCTGGGTATATACCCAGTACACATACATACAATGGAATATTACTCAACCATAAAAAGGAACGAAATTGGGTCATTTGTGGATGGACCTAGAGAGTTTCATACGGAGTGAAGTAAGTCAGAAAGAGAAAAACAAATAATTGTATATTAATGCATATATGTGGAACCTAGAAAAATGGTATAGATGATCTTATCTGCAAAGCAGAAATAGAGACACAGAGGTAGAGAACAAATGTATGGATACCAAGGGGGAAAGGAGGAGGTGGGAGGAATTGGGAGATTGGGATTGACACATATACATACTGATACTATGTATAAAATAGGTAACTAATAATATACTGTATAGCACAGGGAACTCTACTTAATGTACTGTGGTGACCTAAATGGGAAGGAAATCCAGAAAAGAGGGGATATATGTATATGTATAGCTGATTCATTTTGCTGTACAGTAGTAACTAACACAGCATTGTAAAGCAACTATACTCCAATAAAAATTAATTTAAAAAAAGAAAAAAGAAAATTACATTTCTCAGGGACTTCCCTGGTGGTCCAGTAGTTAAGACTCTGCGCTCCCAATGCAGAGGGCGCAGGTTCGATCCCTGCTCAGGGAACTAAGATCCCACATACTGTACGATGCGGCCAAAAATAAAAAAACCCAAAATTACATTTCTGAGCGAGGCTGAAACTGCACTTAGGTGTTAAGTTTTAGTTTGCTTCTGTGGGTCTTAACATAAGTGACTTCACTTTGGACCTACTGTGCCTTTTTTAACACTGGAAATGTATTAGGCAGGCTCTTAAAAAGGCTCAGCTCATCCAAATTAATTCAGCTGACAAATTACTCATTAGGGAGAAGAGGAGCAAGGTAGTGTGATTCACAAAACCTCTGATCAAAGAACGGGAGAAACAGGAGTTCTCATAGGAAGTTCCTCAAGCCCTAGTCTTCTAACGCTGCATTCCTTAAGGGGAGGTTGGAGTGGACTTAGTTTAAAGAGCTACACAACAATGCAAACAAAACCAACTCCCTGACACTGGGCCTGCACCACAACTGGCTCAGACAGCCGGGTCTCCTAGGTTCCTCCCTTCAGAGACATGTACTCCCAGCTCTGCAAGAGCATAGTGTGTGTGCTGCAACCCACTCTTGGGCAGAACAGAAATGCCGTCTTGAATATTTACTGTTTTATATTACTCTTTATCTACCCACATCCCAAATTAAATGGGTGTCATCAGAACTTAAGAAAGCGAGGGCTTTTGTTTTTTATTTTATTTAGAAACCAGATACCAACATTTAAGGGCATCTTGTAATAGTTGGTGAAACAGACAAAAGATGCTGAGAAATAAATACTTTTAAATAGAAAAGCATTGTATGTGATTAGTGGAATTGATATGTATGCTAAAAATAAGAATTCCAATTGTTTCCCCCCTTTTCCATTTATTTTGTATACAACAAATATTAACTGATTACTTACTATTTACCAAGCACTGCCCTAGATGCCGGGAATACAACTGTGAATGTAATGGAGGAAAAACTTTTTCTCTACCCTTCTTAATTTTTTTTTGGCTTATTTATTAATTAAGACAGATTAACAGGGGACTTCCCTGGTGGTGCAGTGGTTAAGAATCCGCCTGCCAATGCAGAGGACACAGGTTTGATCCCTGGTCCGGGAAGATCCCACATGCCGCGGAGCAACTAAGCCCCTGCGCCACAACTACTGAGCCTGCGCTCTAGAGCCTGCGAGCCACAACTGCTGAGCCCACGTGCCACAACTACTGAAGCCTGTGCACCTAGAGCCTGTGCTCCGCAACAAGACAAGCCACCGCAATGAGAAGCCCGCTCACTGCAACGAAGAGTAGCCCCCGCTCGCCGCAACTAGAGAAAGCCACGTACAGCAATGAAGACCCAACGCAGCCAAAAATAAATAAATAAATACATTTATTAAAAAAAAAAAAAAAAGACAGCAAACTACATTTGCATCCCTTAACTAGGGAAGGGCAACCAAGTTTCAAGGAAGCATCTGGACTGCGGACGCTGTCAATTAGCCTTGTAACTTTAAAAGGAATTTATCAAATTTAGCAAAACAAGTGACAACTAACCCTGCAAGATCGGCTCAGGAGACCAGGAGAAAGTGAGTAAAAGATGACTCTGGCTGCACACCAAGTCGGGGCTGCGGGACCCAGGACTAGGAAGCTTTGCTCTCTGGGTTTTGTCCCTCCCAGATTTCTGAGCTGACGAGCAGTCGCTCCACACTGCAGCTTGAGCCAATTGTGAAAGACCTAACCAAGCCCAGCCCAGCAGAAGGAACGGTTTCGGGGCTGTGTGTTTCTCTTTGATAAAGGAGCCCTTCCTTGTTCTTGCTTTTACTCTCTCTGGTATTTGATGGAACAACCCCCCAGAAGCAATTTAGAGTGACTGGTAAAACAAAGTATACCAAAACCTCGCAGCAACCAGAAGGATGAAGCTCTTTCTGGACTGCCTCCAGCTTCTGTCCTTACTGCTCATCTGCACCTTAAGAGTCTCTCCTGAAACTTTTCATTCCTAAGAAGAGAAAAGCAGTCACCGGAGAAATCGTCCTGATTACTGGAGCTGGATGCGGAATTGGGAGACTGACTGCCTATGAATTTGCCAAACTTAAATGCAAACTGATCCTATGGGATATAAATAAGGTAATAGTGCTTGCTGTGTTTTACTTTCTGGTACCTTTAATCTGTGTTGCATTTTGCTGGCAACAGCCCCCTACAGCATCTCTGTTAAGCATGAAGAAAAAAATTACTAGTTTTGCCATTTTATACACGGGGGAAAAACATGGATTAATTAATGTGCTGATGATCACATGATAAACGAACCTAGAGGATATGATTCCCAGTTACTGCCCATCACCAATTTGACATCGTAAATTTATCTTCACTTTTGCCCTGGAAATAATTTGTAATCTCCTCCTGAACCTGATTTCACTGATCCTGCTGTCTTTTTTTCTTTCTTTCTTACTTTTCTTTTTTTTTTTTTTGGCCGCCCTGTACAGGCATGTGGGATCTTAATTCCCCAACCAGGGATCAAACCCGTGCCCCCTGAATTTGGAATGTGGAGTCTTAACCACTGGACCGCCAGGGAAGTCCCTGATCCCTCTATTTTAATCATATGGAAAAAGTCATAGTTTTAGCTAGTATATTAAAAGAGTAAGAGGTTTGCTCCTATTAAGAGAAAAATCTTACAGTTACTGAGGAAAGCGCATTTAAAAGATAGCCAACAGAAAGCAACATTACTATGCCATAGTAATTGCCAAAAGGAATTTTTAAAATCATCTTTTAGTTAAAAACAATGAAAAAGAAAAAAAAAAAGAAACCTTCAATGTAATTCCCAGAATAGGTGTACCTTAAGGAAGGGAGGAGGACTTAGACTCTTACCTTTTATTATTCGGCCTGTGTTAGATGGACAAAGGGGTTTCTGGGAGGCACTTGATGGCGTAAAACACCATCCCGTACACATTAGTCAATATCCAATGCTGTAAACAAGAATTCAGGGGATTAAGGCTGGCAGAGAGCTAAGCAGTGAGCGGGTGACTGAGATGGCATCAAGTACCCATTGACTGTCTGTTACCTAGATACTAAGAACACAGTGGCGAACAGGAGATAGGGTCCCCTGCTCTCAATCTAGCAGGGAAAATAAACATTAAATAATTACACGTGCAACGAAAGGTAGAAACTAGGCCCAGCCTCATTTGACGTGGTCACAGCAGTGCGTGGCGTGCATGGTGGTGTGGTCAGACTCAGATGAGCTCTGCACTTCATGGCTAACCTACTCAGCGTCATGGGTAGCTTCCTAGAGCCTTAGGTTCCTTTTCCGCAAAACATACAAAATAACAGTACTTTCCCTAGAGGGCTGGGAGGATTACACCAAATAATGCACGCAAAGCATATAGTGCAGTGTCTGGCACATGGTAAACACACTACGATGTTAGTTATAATTTTTCCTTCACAAAGGGAAGTTTAAGCTAAAATTCAAAGATGTATAAGAGTTCGGTTACGAATCTGGGGTTGAGACTCCCAGTGCCCAGTGCTGATTTGTACAAACGTTTTTCCGATCTGGAGTTAAGTGCATTTACCCAATAAATAGTTATCGAGCACTTACTATCTGCCAGGCACTGTTCTAATGCAGAACGGAGGATACGGCAGTGAGGAAAGCCTTATGAGCTAGGGACAATAAACGAGACATGCTGCATAATAAAATGTGTAATTGTTGGATGTTGATAAGTGTAAGGAGATGTTGTCGGATTGAAGATACACCAGCTAAATATAGGGAAAACATAGTAAGGTCAGCCGAAGTTCCTGCATGTGCTAAGTTTCCAGCCAAGGGTGGTTCAGCCTGTACCTGCCCTGGCTTCAACTATAGATGATGCCGGTAACAATAAGAAAGAAGGAGGGAGTAGTCAAAAAACTCATGTTATTCATACGGGGGAAAGCCGTATCAGGTGCTCTGATCGTCACAGGCACCAGCCAGTTTCCGAAGCCACCAATAATGATGGGCGTGACCGTAAAGAAAATTATTACAAACACATGGGCTGTTACTACCACGTTATAAATTTGGTCGTCTCCGAGCAGTGTTCCAGGTCGACCTAATGCAGCAAAAATTAATAGGCTCAGGCCAGTGCCCACTATTCCGGCTCAAGCACCAAATAGCAAGTATAAAGTACCGATGTCTGTGTGGTTAGTTGAGAATAATCAGTGGTTTATGAACATAGGTAAGATGGCCTAGCAGGCATTAGACTGTAAATCTAAAGACGGGTTAAGTCCTCTTTTTGCCAAGCCCCGTGGTGAATTGTTCGTATTGAATTGCAAATTCAAAGAAGCAGCTTCAACCCTGCCGCGGCTTCTCCCACCTTTTTTTTTTCTTGCGGCGGGAGAAGTAGATTGAAGCCAGTTGACTAGGGTATTTAGCTGTTAACTAAAAATTCGTGGGAGATGTATCCCTCCAATCCAGTGAGGATTTAGCTGAATTAAAGTGTTTGATTTGCATTCAACTGATGTAGGATATAGTCTTGCAGTCCTTATTAGGCCAGAATTAAGTAAATTATACTTGCTGAGGGCTTTGAAGGCTCTTGGTCTGATTTAACCTAAATTCCTACTCCAACACTGATAGTATTGGTGTGAGGGGTGGAAGGATTGTGGATATTCGATTATGGTTGGTAGGAGGATTATTGGTTTTGTAGAGTCAAATTGTCATTTTATTTTCATGTTGTTTGTGGAGGGGAGTATGGTCAGTGCCGTGGGGTATGTGAGTCGTAGGTAGAAGTACAGGTTAAGTAGTGCTGCGATGGCTATAAGTGTGGGTGAGATAATATTATTGTGTTTTGCTATTTCTTGAATAATCATTCATTTAGGCATGAAACCTGACGGTGTTGGGAGTCCCCCTATTGTTAGTAGGGTGGTCATGGTGAGGGTTGTGATTACAGGTGCTTCATTCCGTGTGTGTGATAGTGAGAGTGTAGCAGTGGCCGAGCTGTGAATAAATAGTGTGAATATAGTGAGGGTTATTGTGAAGTCGATTGCTACGTTTAGAGTTGGTATGGTTGGGTTTTATAGTAAGGCGGCTGTTATTCATCCTATGTGGGCGATTGATGAGTAAGCCATGATTTTTCGGAGTTGGGTTTGATATAACCCTTCTCACCCTCCGATTAGAATGGAGAGTATGGACAGGGATAGTATTAGATTTAGGTTGATTGATGGTGAGATTTGATAAAGGATAGATAGAGGTGCAAGTTTTTGTCACGTCAATAGGATTAGGCCTGCCGTTAATGGGATGCCTTGTGTTACTTCGGGCACTCAAAAGTGAAAAGGGGATAGTCCCAGTTTTATGGCTAGGGCTATTGTTATTACTGTTGATGCTGTTGGAGTATTTTTGTAATGGTTCACTGGCCCGAGTACAATAGGGTAATGATGACTGCTATTATAAGTAGTGTGGATGCGGTGGCTTGTGTTAGGAAGTACTTAGTAGAGGCTTCTATGGCTCGTGGGTTAAAGTTTTTTATTATAATGAGGATAATGGCTTGTATATTCATCTCAAATCCAATTCAGGGTAGCGACCAGTGGGAGCTGGTTATTACAATTATAGTCCCTAAAACGACGGTTGTTAAAATAATGATAGAGGTAATGGGGTTTATTAGTACGGGAAGGGTATAAACCAACATTTTCGGGCTATGGGCCCGATAGCTTATTTAGCTGAACTTACTGTAGAATGTGGTGTAATATGGTAGCACAGAAAACTTTGAATTCTCAAGGGTAGGTTCAATTCCTATAATTCTAGAAATAAGAGGGCTTGAACCTCTATTATTTACTCTATCAAAGTAAATCTTTTGTCAGACATATTTCTTATGTTTGTGGGGGGTTGCTTGCCGTTATGATGGGTGGTGTCACATGTGTCACATGCAAGGGCTGGCGTTAAAGGTAGGAAGTTTTTTCAGAGTAGGTGTATTAACTGGTCAAATCGGAATCGAGGATAGGATGCTCGAATTCATAGGAAAGATATTGTTAGTAATAATGTTTTAACGGCGAGGTTGATTGTGTATAGCTCTGGTGTATATGGGTTGTGAAATGCTCCTAAAAATAGGATTGTTGTGAACATGTTTATTATAATAACGTTGGCGTATTCTGCTAGGAAAAATATGGCAAAGGGGCCTGCTGAGTATTCTACGTTAAAGCCGGGTACGAGTTCGGATTCTCCTTCCATTAAGTCGAACGGAGCTCGGTTAGTTTCTGCTAGGGTGGAAATAAACCATATCATGGCTAGTGGTCATGATGGGAAGATCAATCATAGTTGTTCTTGTGTTGTGGTTAGGGTTAAAGACCCGTTTGTTAAGAGTACAGATAAGAGGATAATTGCTAGTGTTACTTCATCTGAGATCGTTCGTGGTACTGCTCGTAGGGCCCCAATTAGTGCATGTTTTGAGTTGGAGGCACTGAACAGTTTAAAGTGTTCAGAGTTATATATATATATAACTGAATCTCTGTTTTGTACACTTGAAACTAAAACGACACTGTAAATCAACTATACTTCAATAAAAGTAAAAAAAAAAAAAAGAAACAGAAATAAGCAAGAGGAAAACAGTGAATTAAGGCAGCAGTGCCCCTCTAGCTGAAGGAATGTAAAGGAAAAGGGACTTCAAATGGTGGCTTAGAATCCCAGTTTACAAAGCAGCTTCAACAAAGAGTAGTGCATTTGTAGACAAGAGAGAGGACATGGGAAGCAGATTTAGGCTTTCAAGGGCAGCAAAATGTGGGAAGTTAAATCCACAGAAGAGAATTAATGGAGTGAGGTTTGTTCGCAGATTCCTCTGGTGTCCACTCTGGGCTTAAAGCATCTGCATCCACTAAAATGAGAAATTATATCCCACCTCTAGGCAGAAAAGGAAAATTTTCTGGGTTTTCTTCTTAATTGCTTTCTGCTCAGAATAATTTTTTATGTCAAAAACGTTTATTTAGTGGTGACATATACTAGTTTCCTTCAAGTGCAGCTTACAGAGGAATGATTATCAAATGTTAGGGTGCACCAGGATCACCTGGTTGGCTTTCTGTAACGTGGATTGATTTCTTGACTCCCCACCCCACCCTGTGAATTTCTGCTCAGTAGGTTGGAAGTGGGGCTTAAGAATCAGTAGGTTGAATAAATGTGTGCATGGTCCTGATGCTGCTGGTCTGGACAGCACACTGGAGACCCTGGGCAGACCCTGCTTGCAGAGGGGTCCTCCCTGTACCTTCTCCACACCTCCGCCTCCCACTTCCCCAAATTTTTCTTAATAGTGTCATCAGAGACCCAGGTTTCCAAGCCCACAGAATAGTCTCAGTTCCTATTGCAGCGCTTCTTCTCGGTCTGTTCAACATTAGGACAGTTTTCTCTATCAGTCTCTTGAGTGTTTGAACACCCCGTGAGCAGAGGCACTGACTGCCTTTAGTTCTGGACTATCTTTTCAAGGATGCTTGCGTGAGGAACTGCTTAGGAAAATCTATACACGGTCACCCTCCAGAGCAGTGGGAGGAGAGACTGCTGTGCAACATAATAAAGATGATGCCCCGCTCTGAGGCAGAGATTGGGCAGGCTTGCCTGCAGCCCAGTAGAGAAGCTGGGGCTGTCCTGGCCTGGAGGTTCCTCGGCTGTGCTGTGAATTTGCTGCGTGCACAGCATCCGTCTAGGCCCATCCATGGTGAAAGGACAGGGGGACCCGATGCTAACGTGGAGCTTGTGCTGCCCGCTGTGCCGCAAGTGAGAACGCGCTTCGCGTCTGATCTGAGATGACACTGTCCCGCCAGCACCCAGGACACAGGGGCAGGCTAACTTGTTAGCTCAAAACCAAGGCAAATCTCAGACCCTTCATAGTTCTTAACATGTACATTCTCAAATGTTTTACACCAAACATTGTAAAGGCTTTACTCCCCGGATCTTGATTTTTCAATGTCCTTCACCAATAAAGGCAGGTAGGGTGTCATGGAGAAATGGTTGGAAAGAACGAGACTGAAAGCTCACGTCTGACAGCAGGGATGTGTTCGGAGACTAGTGAGGACCCGCCAGAAGGATGCAGAGGCAGGGCAAAGGCCTCGACAGGCCCAGTACAGAGCACTCTGGACCTCAGCAAAGAAGATAAGGGGTTATACACATTGGAGAAAAAAGAATTCACGAGCCCAAGAGGTACCTTTAAAAAGGCCAGAGGCGGAGTCAGGGAGGGAAAGGTCTTCTTTAGAGAAGATGCCAGCAGTGAAGTGTAGGCATGCAGAATTAGAGAACCACCATCTGCTACCCACAATGCCACCACTGAGCCAGCAGGAATCCTCACTGGTGGTCAAAGTCTTTGCTAGGGAGCAGGGTATCAGGGACAGACCACTTGGCCTGTGATGATGAAGGAGAAAGGGACCTTTATCACGCAGACATGCCCAGACACCACTTGAACCAAGTGCCCAAACTGACATTGTGCGTCCCCTAATGGGATGCAGTGGGAGGAACTCTGCGTCGCCCAGGTGATGTCCTGGACAAAAATGTTCAATCAGAATTGAATCACGAGGAAACAATGAGGCAAATCTAGAATGGGGAACACTGCAGGAGACACCTGGCCTCAAGTTTTCCTAAAAGTCGATGTCTTGAAAGACAAAGAGGGGGAGGGGCAGGAGCAGTGTTCGAGATGGAAGATAATACGGGGGGTGAGGAGTGTTTTCATTGCCTTGATGGTGCTGGTGCTTTCATGCATTATACCCATGTCAGCCCCCATGAAACTGTGCACCTTAGTGTGTACTTCATTGCTTGCCAATCATACCTTGATAAATGTATTTTTTAAGAGAGTCAGGGAAACTTTTCTGGATTAAAATAGCTGAAACAAAACGACAATGTACGAACATTAATTGAGATCTGAATTTTGAAAATAAATGTAAAGATGGCTTTGCAACGATTGGAGAAATGAACGTTATGTATTAATTAAAAACATATTCCTTCATTACAGTAATGATATTGTGATTCTGTAGGAGACGTTCTCATTTTTAGGATGTTGAACTTGAATATTTAGCAGGTGTCTGAAACTCTCAAATGCTTTAGCAAAACAATTTAAGAGATAAACAAAATGGATATATGGAGAGAAATAATACACTGTGACCAACATGTCCATTTGACAGTTGGAGGGATAGATACATAGGTGTCAATTTTACCATTCTTTTCATTTTTCTGTAGGTTTGTAATTATTTTTAAAGAGTGTGGAAAAATAGGAGTGTTTGCTTCATGAGAGATTGATTCCTGGAATTAAGTGAATTGGTGAGTTGGAACAGACTCAGATACAGTCATTTTTTAAAAATATTATACCCTACCATGTTGTATGAGTTACTTCTACAGTAAACTAATGAGGATATATTATTAAATTATGCGGAACAATCTCCTTCCCATCTTTGCACCCACTCTCACTCCTCAAAATTAGAATGTTAGAAATGATTTTAACACCATATGATGCGTACAGATCGAGCAAAAATATACCTAAGTTCTAGGCACTTCTATAAGTGTATAGTTGATAACATACCTAAAAAAAAATAAAAACGAAAGCTAGAAGTAAGGTTTTTGGGGTCAATACTTGCTAAGGTCTTCTTGTCCTCTGAGTTTTTTATAATCTACTAATTCCCTACCATTTCCCTTTTTTGGGAGGCTGATCTCACGCTAATATAACTTACAGAGTAACTGATTTGTGCCCGTTACCTGGAGAATATACATCTACACTTACTATTAACAACATCGCTGTGACTTTTGACTTATATTTATTTGGCAGAGAACTGAGATCACCCCATAGCTCAAGCTCATTCTGCTTCCCCCGCACATGGCTTGTCTCTCATCCTTCCATAAATCCTCCTTGTATGGAAGTCTTACGAATCATGCTTTACCTCTTTTGGGACTTTTTTGGGGAGAATATTCTCAAATCAGGAATTAGCACGTCAAGGAGGAGTAAAGGTACAGATCTAAGTATTTTGAAAGAGACAGGCTGTTGTCACAGCCCAGAGAAGTGACATTCCCTCTGGGTGGCCCCGAGTAAATCACCACTCTAAGCCTCCCTTTCGACATTTGTCTATGGGAGACAATTCTTCCTACAACAGAGAATTCTCATGAAGTTTTCATGGGAAGTTTGACTAAAGCATAGAGCAGAAGGTCTAAACTATAGTAAAGTACTCAGTAAAGGGTAGCTTTTATTTTAAAATGAAAGAGCAAAGAATACTGGAGGAAAGGCTGATCTAGCGAAAGGATATCCTTCCTCCAAAAGCTTTCTTTTCCCATCATGAATACAACACTTTCCATTTAAGCTTTTTTGCTCACAGTTGCCCCCCGCAAATTGAAATATTTGTGTGGATATGGGATAATTTCTAAGACCCAAAGTTAAGTGAAAAAAGGGGCAGGGGTGTGGTTAGAGAACACTTCTCCTCTCAGCTGTGGTTGAGAAGGCATAACGGACATTCGCCTATATGTGCAGAGACCACTTCCAGTATAGACCTAGAGCTGGAAACATTCAGCTCTGACACGTGCTGCAGTGGTCAGTAGAGGACTGAACACCCTGCATTGTTTTTCATCTATTCATATCAGTTTGGTTGTTCAAAAGCTTTCCAGCAGATGGTGCTAGACACTGTCCAGTGCACAAGTCCTTAGGACAGGAATTTGTGTCCGCAGTGGAAATAAAAGCCGTACCTTTCCCCTCTCCTGAATGGAAGGTCATCCACACTGAAACAGGGCAATAACTGCATTGCTTTAAAAAATATATATTGAAGTATAGTTGATTTAGAATGTTTTGATAGTTTCTGGGGTACAGCAAAGTGATTCAGTCATATTATTTTTCATATGTGTATATATATACATATGAAATATATATATTTATTCTTTTTCATATTCATTTCCACAATTGTTTATTCCAGAATATTGAAGATAGTTCCCTGTGCTATACTGTATGTCCTTGTTGCTTTTCTATTTTATATACACTAGTTTGTATATGCTAATACCAAACTCCTAATTTATTCCTCTCCCACGCCATTTAACCTGTGGTAAACATAAGTATGTTTTCTATGTCAGTGAGTTTATTTCTGTTTTCGAAATAAGTTCATTTGTATCATGCTTTAGATTCCACATGTGAGTGATATCATGTGGTATATGTCTTTCTCTACCTGACTCACTTCACTTAGTATTATAATCTCTAGGTCCATCCAAGTTGTTGAAAATGGCATAATTTCATTCCTTTTTATGGCAGAGTAGTATTCCACTGTATATGTGTACCATATCTTCTTTATCCATTCATCTATCAAGGGACATTTAGGTTTCTTCCATGTTCTGGCTCTTGTGAATAGTGCTGGTATGAACAGAAGGGTGCATGTATCCTTCTGAACTATAGATTCGTCCAGATATATGCCCAGGAGTGAGATTCCTGGATCATATTTTTAGTTTTCTAAGGAACCTCCATACTGTTCTTCATAGTGGCTGTAACAATTTACATTCCCGCCAACAGTATAGGAGGCTTCCCTTTTCTCCATACTCTCTCCAGCATTTGTTATTTGTAGACTTTTTGATGATGGCCATTCTGACTGGTGTGAAGTGATACCTCATTGTAGTTTTGATTTGCATTTCTCTAATAATTAGTAATGTTGAACAACTTTTCACGTGCCTATTGGCCATCTGTATGTCTTCTTCGTAGAAATGTCTAATTAGGTCTTCTGCTCATATTTTCTTTTTTTTTTTTTTATCATTGAGCTGTATATTGTGGAAATTAAGCCCTTATTGGTCACATCATTTGCAAATACTTTCTCTGAGTCCATATGTTTTCTTTTTGTTCATTTATGGTTTCCTTCACTGTGCAAAAGCTTATAAGTTTGATCGGGTCCCATTTGTTTATTTTTACTTTTATTTCTATTGCCTTGGGAGACTGACCTAAGAATACATTGCTACAATTTATATCAGAGAATATTTTGCCTATGTTCTCTTCTAGAAGTTTTATGGTATCCTGTCTTATATTTAAGTCTTTAAGCCATTTTGAGCTTATTTTTGTGTATGGTGTGAGGGAGTGTTCTAACCATTAATTTACATGCAACTATCCAGTTTTCTCAACACTGCTTGCTGAAGAGACTGACTTTTCTCCATTGTATATTCTTGCCTTTTTTGTCAAAGATTAATTGACTGCAGGTGTGTGGGTTTATTTCTGGGCATTCTATTTTGTTCCATTGACCTGTTTTTGTTCCAGTACTACACTGTTTTCATTACTGTAGCTTGGTAGTATTCCTCTGGAGTCTGGTAGGGTTATGCCTCCAGGTTTGTTCTTTTTCTTCGGGATTGCTTTAGCAATTCTGTGTCTTTTGTGGTTCCATATAAATTTTAGGATTATTTGTTCTAGTTCTGTGAAAAATATCATGGGTCATTTGATAGCAGTTGCATTAAATCTGTAGATTGCTTTGGGTAGTATGGCCATTTTAACAATGTTTATTCTTCCAATCCAAGGGCATGGGACATCTTTCCCTTTCCTTGAATCATCTTCATTTTTCTTTATCACTGTTTTATAGTTCTCAGCATATAAGTCTTCCACCTCCTTGGTCAGTTTTATTCCTAAGTATTCTATTCTCTTTGATGCGATTTCAAATGGGATTTTTTTTTTTTTTTTTTTTTTTTGCTTTCCATTTCTGGTATTTCATTGTTAGTATAAAAAAATGCAAAGATTTCTGCATGTTAATCTTGTGTCCTGCTACTTTGCTGAATTTGTTTACCAGTTCTAATAGTTTTTGTGTGGAGTCTTTACGGTTTTCTACATAGAATATCATGGCATCTGCATATCATGACAGCATTACCTCTTCCCCTCCAATTTGGATACATTTTATTTCTTTTTCTTCTCTAATTGCTGTGGCTAGGACTTCCAATACTATGTTGAATAAAAGTGGTGAGAGTGGGCATCCTTGTCTTGTTCCAGATTTTAGCAGGAAGGCTTTCAGCCTTTCATCCTTAAGTATAACATTGGCTGTGGGTTTGTCATAAATGGCTTTAAATATGTTGAGATATGTTGCTTCTATACCCACTTTGGTAAGAGTTTTTATCATGAATGGATGTTGAATTTTGTCAAATGGAATTTGTTCATCTGTTGAGATGATCCTGTGGTTTTTGTCTTTTACTTTGTTGTTATGTATCACATTGATTGATTTGCATATGTTAACCCATCCTTGAGACCCTGGTGTATGATCTTTTTTATGTGTTGTTGGATTTGGTTTGCTGATATTTTGTTGAGAATTTTTGGATCTATACTCATCAGAGATACTGGCCTGTAATATTATTTTTTGGTAGTAGTTTGTCTCATGTTTAAAATCATGTCTGAATATAACGTTAGTCAAAATACCGCATGGATGTGTTGCATTACATTAATGCTCAAGCACCATAATTTTAGAAAACCTTTATATTTTGAGGCCTGTGGGTATACTGTTTACAGTTTCTGGCAATAAAGAGTTTTGCCACCCTATATTTGTGATTTGTTTATTTCTGTGTATTTGTTTATTTCTCTCTACTGTGAGAAAGGTGCTCAGAGAGCTTCTGAGAACCCATTTCAGTGAGGTGAGAGTGACCCTGCACCGATCAGGATAGCCATGCTCGGCCGTGGTCGTGTCTGTTGCTTAGCAAGACGGAACCTAGTACCTACTTGTGTAAAGTGCAAGGCGGGTCAGCAGGGCGCCGCTCCCTCGCCCCGCCCAGCAGTCGCCCTCCCTCAGCCCTGAGATGCGGTGGGTCAGGGTCACTGCAACTAACAAGAGGAGAGTCGAGGGACCAGGTGAGCAAACTCACACGCCCAGCGATGATGGCTGAGCCCCACAGGAAGAAGAAATATTACTGAACCACATTCGATTTGCTGGATGGGCAGCTAGTCAGAATGCTGAGACGCGGGCAGCGAAGAGACAGTTTTTTCTCAAGGCCACCAAGTGAGCGGATGGGAGAACAAGTCTCCTATCGGCCTCCCTGCAGGTGAGGTGCTCGGGGTATTTATAAACAAAGCAGCAGGGAGGTGTGAAGCCTGGGGAGCCTGGGAAAGGTGGTTGAAAAAAGGTGCAGGCACGGGTCTTCTGTGCATGTGTAACTTAGCTACAGGCCTCCCAACCTTCTGAGGCTGGACTTTCAGGCTGCCTGACGTCAGAAGGTCTTAGATCTTATACTTGCACATGACCAGTGGAGGGGCAGTGGTCTCATGTAGTCTATTTTTGTTTTTAATTGAAGTATAGTTGATTTACAGTGTTGTGTTAGTTTCAGGTGTACAGCAATGTGATTTGGTTATATATGTGTGTATATATATATATACACACATATATATATTCCTTTACAGATTCTTTTCTCTTATAGGCTGTTACAAGTTACTGAGTGTAGTTCCCTGTACTATACAGTAGGTCCATGTTGTTTATGTATTTGGTTATTTATTTGATAAATAACAGTGTGTATATATTAATTCCAAACTCATAATTTATCCCCCATCTTCCCCTTTGGTAACCATAAGAATGTTTTCTATGTCTGTGAGTCTATTTCTGTTTTGTAAATGAGCTCATTTGTTTCTTTTTTTTTTTTCTTTATTTTTTTAGTTCCAACACATAAGCGATATATGATGTTTGGAGTTCTCTGACATACTTCACTTAGTATGATAATCTCTGTGTCCATCATGCTGCTATAAATGCCATTATTTCATTCTTTTTTATGACTGGGTAATATTCCATTGTGTGGGTGTGTGTATATATATATATATATATGTATGTATATATACACACCACATCTTCTTTTTCCATTCATCTGTTGATGGATGGTCCTATCCAGTCTTAACTGGCTCAGATCGAACTAGACACTGCTGACTCCAAGTCCCTGGAAAATCACTGGGGCCAACATCGTATTGTTTGTGGAGGACATGCAAGTCTTAAAACGACCTTGATCAGTGAAAGCAGGTGAAATGGATTAAAGCCACGGTTTCAGAAAGACATGTCTTCTTTCCTGGCAAGGACTTGATCAGTGAGAAACCCTGAACTCTTTGCTACAGCCCTCCCAATGTCCTTTCTGTCTATAAAAGAGCTCTCCTCTCCATCTGTGCTGGGGACTTGCACGTGGCTCGCCATGGTGGCAGATCCCAAATGGCAATTCTGTGAGAACCAACCCATCTTTTCTGGAGAAACTTCTGGCCATCTATTTGTTTCAGGTTAGCAAGAGGGAGCTTTAAAATGGCACACTGAGACTTAAAAGCCAACACCAGGAGGGGACCCACATTTTCTCTTATTCTGTTCTCTGAAACAAATTGCAAAGCCCCACTCATCTCAAGGGGGCTGTAAAGGTATATGTAACAAGGGGTAAGAAAAATTAATGTTAACCACAATTCTTGAGTCCAATTAGACACTCATGAAATTTACATTAATACTGAGGGCTAGAAATAAAACTTTCCAAATACAACTTATAAATACATAAACATAGAAACTGTTAATAAATTTTGGCTCAATTTGATAGCATTTGTTCAATAAGTTCATAGAAGATATTTCTTTTAAGTAAAATAAGCCTTAAAACAGTTTTCATTAGGAGAATTATAAAGCATTATTATTATGAAATTTTGGTGATTCGTCAGAAAAAAATCACGGAGTGTGATGTCTAAACACAATGGAACGAAAGAAGAAAAATCTCTTAACTGAGAAAGGCTTCTGTGGAGGAGGATCTAGGAGCTACGTAGATGACTGGAGTGACGTGCTGAAGACCAGAGGTGGGTGGAGGTACGTCCCAACCAGAAACACAGAGTCACACACACACACACACGTTTCGTGCTTTGCGTGGTTCTGATACGCACAAAGTTCTGTCACTCTGGTTAGTTAAAGAACACATCCCGCAGTGGATCAAATGTCATCAATAGTTAACCAGGGTATATTAACCATATTTCCATAAAGTATAAACTATCTGGACCCAGAGGGTGGGGTCCCCAGCCAGAGAGGATTACTCCCAGACCTTGAAAGCTCATGAAATTGTTCTGCTGGATTTCAAATTTGCCCTAGCAACGTGGTGCCGCCACACCCTGGTCTTCTCTCCAGCACACGTTGTCTAACAGCGACTCTCCTCATGTTAGCTATTTTTGCAATCTGGGTAGGCTGAGGATCTCCAAAATCATCAAGTCCTGCTTTTATTTTATTTTATTATTTATTTTCTGACTGGTCCCCTTAATCGATGTCCCTCCTCTCACATTTTTCTGTAAGCAGCAAGAAGGAACCAGGACACACCCTCAACACATTGCTTGGAAATCTCAGCCAAATATCCATGTGATTCCCTCTCAAGTTCTGCTTTCCACACAGCTGTAGGACACAATTCAGCCATCTTTTTCCCCCACGATATACCAAGAGTCACCTTTTGTCCAGTTTCAAGTCACACGTTCCTCATTTCCATCTGAGTTCTCACCAAAGCACCTTTAAAATTCATGTTTCTGCCAACATTCTCCCTAGGACAGTATGTGTATTCTCAAAGGCTAAAATTATTCGTCATGAGCTCCCTGTTGGGCTGGTTAGTGACACTGTCATACCATATGGGTTAGAATACAGAGGACTAACAGAATCCTAGTAGGGAAAACCAGAATCCTGATGAAATGCCTAAAAGGGACAATGATTCCATACAGTTGAATCTCCTAGGATAGGTGATTTGAAGAGTCAATGTCTGTCTCCTCTTCACATTTGGACTCAGAGCAGTCAGACATCAGACCTGATCACTCAGTTGACACTGTTTTCAGAAATTTCATAAGTGATCTGGAAGTCAAGTCACTTGACTTTAGCTCTTTTTTACTTTTCTTTGCTTATTGACTCTGTTCTTGGCTGCGAGATTGACAAGAATCAACTGTGATTTTATACCAGTTCTCTGCTTGCCAGGAGTCACATGAACAAGAACTTTTCCCATTAGAATTCTGTGGCCTTAAAGTGGGGGGTTATGGAGGAGGGGCCAGAGCAGGGGCCCTAGGACAGCAGTGTGGGGTGCAGTGACATAGTTTCAATCTAATGCCCACAGGACTTGCAGTTGGACTGATTAGTTGGGATTAAGGAATGAGAATTCGAAGATTCTTCCAAGGATTTCTGCATTTGCACTTGGGCAAATGATAGTTCCATTACTGAGATGTGGAGAGTAGGAAATGAGTAGTTTTCTGAATTGCAGAGAAGGTTGGTGGAAAATAAGAGATACATTTTACCTATTAGAGGGAAAAATCATTTCAAAGATGCTGAGACAAGACAGTGTGGGGAATTGCTGTTGTTCGTTACTGTATTCCCATCTCCTATAATGGTGCCTAGTTACTAATTAATAAGCACTCAATAAATATCTGTGGTATTCATTAACTAGCTAATTAATTCTAGAATATGCAGATCTTATGCGTCAAAACCATGGTCCAGTGCACACCATGTTAATTGATTTTGTCTGCTTGGTGCACTTGTAAGGCCAACACTCTCTCTCCTTTCCTGTAAGGTGTGACTAAGCCCTTAGCTCTCATCACAACAAATAAAAAGTAAAATCATCATTTCGCTTCCAATCACTGCCACTTCCACTCTCCAGTGCAGGCTTTATTTATGCAAAGGAGAATATTACTGATGTGAGAAAAAACATGCCGGTAACTGGGTCTTGGGCAGGGCTGTGACCTGCCTAAAGATGGGGTAGCGCTGAGGACGGGAAAGGGCGAGGTCATTCTAATCTCTGCTGCACTGAAGCCATGGGGCACAAGCAGGAAGCAGAGTCAGCAGACGCTCAGAGGACACCGTACTGCATGCACTGCTGCCCCCGGCCCTGGGGTTCCTGCTTCATTCTGCACCATCCTGGACGCTCTTTTCTTCCCAAGGGGTCCTTCCCAGCAGCGCCTTCATTTCTTGGAGAAAATCAGGCTGGAAACGTGAACCATCATCAGCACCCCTGTCTCCTGGGCTGGGACTTTGCACAGTTTTTCTTCTGTGTGTCAGGCAGGTCCAGAGCTGGTCCGTGTACACTGCCCCCTCTGGGATGGGGGGCCCTCCAACCCTGGACTAGGGACCCACTTGATCCGTGGGCGCAGGGAACATAGGATGGACTCGGCCAGACCCCTGAACCTGAGGGGTGCAGGCCCCTCCACATGCCCGGGGTGCCAGAGACTGTGCCCCGGAAGAGCAGGGGAGCCCGAGGGTCTGGCATCACACCTCCCCAGGAAAGAAGCGGACAGCCTCACAGAGCCTTTCAGATCTCAGTTCCTGATCAGTAAAGATGGGGTTAAGTGGCCTTGAGAGGATCATGAGAAGATCACAGAGGTGCAAGAGACCTTGTTATCACCAGGGCCAACTGTGCCTGACCTCATCAGAGTAGACCCTCCCCTCCTTCCCCCTCCCCTCCCCTCTGCTCCCTTCTGGGCAGCAGGTCTGAACACCCTCTTCCCTCACAGGACCCCATTTCCCCAGGGGGAGGAGCCACAGTCTTTAGGGTGGGACCCCAATAGCTCCATCCTCCTCCTGGGGGTGTACATAAGCCCGGGTCACATCCTGGACCACACCGTCTGGTGAGAGAGCAGCCTGAGGACCCGGCTCTGTGAACCAGGAAAGAACCGCAGCCCCAGATAAGTGGGGATCCAGGAGGGGGCACAACTGGGGGCTTCCTGATCCCCTGCTCTGGGCCCAGCCTAGGGATCCACCTCCAAGGGAATCCAGACTTGGGTTTGGCTTATGTAAGAACATGTCCTTTATTAGGTTTCCCAGTCCCTCAGCGGGCCTCGTCCTAGGTCACCTAAATGCTTGCTGAGAGGGCAGATGCCCAGTTCCCACACTGTCCAGGGCCCAAGGATGGAGAGACTGGTATCTTTTGTGACAAAAGAAGCTGGTCTGAAGCCCCTGTGGGATCCCCCTCCGGGATGTCTCTGTCAGAGGCAGTTTGTGGTGTCAAACAAAATTTCAGAAACCCAGACCTGATTGAATTAGAGATGTTTATTTGGGGGTTGTTAGAACTGCAGCCCTGGAGACCCAGATCGAAGATGCACTTGAATTGTCATCGCCAGGCTACAAAACGGGGAAGGCTTATAATGGCAGAAAACTTGCAAGATTACATAAATCGGTTATCAAGAATTAGGATTGGAGCTGGCAAGAAGTAAAGGTGCTTGTTAAGCAAGGAGGGGTTGGCTGGGGTCGAGACGATTACATAGTTGGGGGTGGCTGTGATAGTGAAACCGCAAGGTTGCCTCTAGAGCTGTTAGCAGACGCTCTTCTGAAAACGGCTGCTGGTGTCCTTGAGTTTGAACCATTTCAGAAAATTCAAGTTCTCAGTGATGAGGGGAGGCATTTGAAACCACAACGACAATGGCCACCTGGGTCCACTTTGATTTTTAAATGACTTTAAATCCATCATCAGTGTGTAGGTGGGGAGAAGAGGGATTAGAGCTTTGGGGCCCGGTATGAACTTGATCTTCCTCAACTTCACCACTGCCTGCTTGCACACACAGAGAGTATAAGTAAGTTGCCCAAAGTCACTCAGTTCCTAAGGGAGACCAGAAACCTGGCCAGGGTTTTAGTCATTCAGCAGCTTAGCCGGGGACTGAGGTGACATTTGGAGATGCCATCATGGCGGGTTCACATGGAGTTGACAGTCACGTGTGGGAGGCAGATTTCCAAAACCTGTGTAAATTTACAACAGCCAGAGTGGAAAGAGTTCCTGATCCTGTCCTTACAGCTCTGGCACATTTTGTTGGGGGAGGTGACTCCTTATGGAGTCGGGAAGCTGGGATCAGGAAGAAGGGACAAGTGAGCTCTGAGCTGGGCAGCACAGGAGACAAGTGAGGGCTCTGCTAGTACAAAGGCACTGGGGCCAGAGGGGGCTGAACCTGCAGGAAGAGGGCAGGAGGCTGAGCGCTGCAGAGGGCTTGGTGCCGGGAGAAGCTGGAGCTGAGGGAAGGACGCAGTTCCTGTGCGGGGAACGGCAGTCCCACAGGAGAGGGTGTGATTAGATCCTGGTGTGGGTGGGAGGAGACTGGAGGGGCCCAGCGGGTGGTGGTGGGCTGGGTGGTCAGAGGCTGGTGCAGGCACCCAGGGGAACATGTAGGGGCTTGGGCCAGGTTGTCAGTGGGGACAACAGAAGGTGTGTTCTTTGACCACAGCATCCTGAGCATGGAAAGTCGGGGGTTTTGTTAGCTGAGTACCATGAGCACCGCCATGTGCCAGGCCTGCTGCTAGGCACATTTTCCCCTCCTCTGTAAACCCTTTCTGACCTGTCAGAGGTCACAAGGCCACAGATGGAAGAGCCAGGATCGCAGCTCAGGCAGCCTGGCTCAGAATCTCTGCTCGCTCCACCCCACCAGGCTTCCTCTCCTTCTGGCTCCACTACCCTGTCTGTGGTCTTTTACAAATCTTGGCCAATCAGACAAGGCACAAAGAACAATCTCTCTTGTTTTTCACACTGATGTCTCTGAATTATTAAAAATGATCTGCTTTGACTTCATAATTGGCCATCTGTTAATCTTCTTTACCCATTTTTGTATCCTGATTGTTCATTATGTTTGCTTGAATTGCTTGATACAAGCTAATTAAATGCCTGAAGCAATCATGTAGTTTTCTGATTCTCAAAAATTTGCCTCCTCGGCCAAACAGATTGAAGATATTTCTCTATAATTTATTTCTATAGTCTGTGGTTTTATGGTCACTTTTGCTTTTATTAGACATGCACATAGAAAACTGCATAAGCCTGTAACCCTACACCACCACCCAGATGAAGAAATAGATTGTTACCAGCACCCCTAGAGCCCTTCTCACCTTCCTCCCAATCACTAGCCCATCCCTCCTCCCCCAACATGAGCACTAATGCTGAGGTCTAGCACCATGAAGTCATTTTTCCCGCACACACGGTGTGTATTCTTTTGTGCCTGGTTTTTTGTCACACCATGTTACATCTTTGAGATTCATTTCAGGTTTGGGGTGAAGAGTACTTAGTGCCCACCCAATGCTGATTAACGTCCCACTGTATGAATAGATGGTAATTCATTTACGCATTCTAATGTTGTGGAAGTTTGGGGTTATTTTCAGTTTGGACTTGTGGAAATTGTATTGATCCTTCGTAAATGTAGTTTTATGCACAGTTTGTAGCCCTTCTAGTTTATACTCTGGATGGTTACACAGCCTGAGTGACATAACTGAGTGTATGTTCTAAGATAGTTAATAATGCAAAATAGTTTTCAAAAGTCGTTATGCCCACTTACCTCTCACCAGCTGTGTATGAACGATCCAGTGACACCACATATCTCCAAGACGCTGTATCTTAACACTTGGAAATTCATTCTGGGGTCTCTGGACTCAGAGATTGTCTTAAACCTATCAGGGCTGGAGACGATCAAATCAATAGACGCCCCTCCCCCCTCCGCCCATGGATGCTCACTTCCGGCTTTGGGATCACTTTGCTGATCCCAGTGGAAAGTCTGGAGTGTCTACCAGGACACGTCCTCTGTGGGTGCCCTGAACTCCAAGTTCTCATCCCTGAGAGTCGGCCTCTCAGCCTCCTTGAGAATCAGCAGCTGCTCCTAAGGGGAAGCACCACACCTTCTTCTCAGGATCTTGACCTCACAAATCCTCACTAGTTGGTAGCTCGCCACTGTGGTCAGGGAGTACGTTTGTATGTGTGTGTGTTTCTCAGCTTCAACTCAAATTGAAATACTGATCTCAATCTCATTCTGCGCTTGATGTGAAAAGTCAGTTTTGGGAGGGGGCCCAGAGCAAATTTCATCTAGCCCAAATCCCATCCACTTACGCACACAATTTGATACATTCTGTAGTTGAGAAGCTTAAGTGAAAAGTAAATTTTGATGTATTATGAGTTCAGTGCTGTCAGAAATATCTGTGGTTTAAGCCAAGAAATACCATTCTTTTATGAGATTTTTGAGAAGATTGAAGTGATTGAAGCTGGAATTTTTATCCTTTAACCAGATTCTCTTAGAATTGGGATGTTATGCAACTTTCCCCGGGTCCCCAGATAGCAGGTGACTGAGTGGGGACTCTCACCCAGGGCCTGGCTCTTGTCCCCAAGCGCACACACTTTCCACAGTCCCAGGACCTGGTCCCATCAACCTGTGGTCCGTGTGGCTGTAGGTGGGTCGTGGTGGAGGGGAGGACCAGAGGATGCCTCACGGTGGCAGTGAGAGTCCCTCAAGACACAGGGCACTTCCTTTTCACAGGAAGGATTATTTTCTTAACCCCAGGAAGGAAAAGGAACTTTGGAGTTGTGTCTGCTTTCTGACCCCGAGAGTTGCTGAGCTTGGCTTCACAGCCTCCAGCTGCGGAGGGCAGCAAGTCGCCCAGAGGCTCTGTGATCGGCTGCAGGAGTGAAGGAAGCCCCTCTGGGCGCCTGGCTGCACACCAAGCCCTGCAGGGCCTGTAAGACGTCAGCGTCAAGGACGGCGAGCAGGGAAACCCGAGCGCGCGCCTGCTGTTCAGCGCAGAGACGCTGCAGCCCGGCCTCCCGAGAAACCCACCCCAGTGCTGCCCCGATGGCTGTGGCCGCGGCCCTGGATGGAGTCCAGGCGGAAGCCAGACGCCCGGTCTGTCTGGAGGGCCTGAGAGACCCCGTCACCGCTGAGTGTGGGCGCAACTCCTGCCGCTCCTGCATCCAGCGGTCCCGGGCTCACCTGGAGGACAGGCTCCCCTGCCCCGTGCGCCGCCACCCGTGCCAGGAGCGGCAGGCGAGGAGCAACGCCCAGCTGGGCAGGATGATCCCGGCGGCCAGGCTGCTGCAGAGCAGCCAGAGCACCCGGAGGAGGAGCGAGGAGCCGCGCCTGTGCGAGCTGCACCGCCAGCTCCTGAGCCTCTGCGGCGAGGAACACGCGGAGGTGCTGCGTCTGTGCCCTGTGCGCACGGACCCCTGAGCACCAGGGCCACTTGGTGAGGCCGGTGGGCGAGGCCGCGGCTGGCCACCGGCAGAGGCTCGGCGCTCACGTGGAGCCTTTGGAGAGGCGGGTGGCAGGTGTCCACAGCCTGGTGGCCGCGCAGGACAGAAAGCTGCGGGAGCTGGTGCAGCGCCAGCGGCTGGAGCTGGCCTCGGAGTTCCGGCAGCTGAGCCGCGCTGTGGACGGCGAGCAGGAGGCCGTCCTGGCGAGGCTGCTCCAGGAGGAGCAGGACATCCAGGAGCAGCTGGGCGCCAACGTCACCGCCTTCTCGGACCACATCTGCGAGCTGCGGGGCCTCCCGCACGAGGTGACGGATAGAAGCGTGCTGCCTGGAGCCAGGCTGCTGAGCGGCATCGGGGGCGCCCTGGGCAGGGGCGAGCGTCTGAGGCTCCCCGACGTCTGCTCCTTGCAGCTGAGGCGGGAAGGCTGCAGCCTCGCCTCGCCGCACTCGGCTCTGCAGAAAATCATTCAGACGTCCCGGGAGGACGTGACACCCTGGACCCCGAGACGGCGCATCCCAACCTGCTCGTGTCCGAGGACAGAAAGTCGGTGACATTTGCGAGGAGCAGGCAGCTCTTTCCCCCAAGCGCGCAGAGATTCTGCCCGGAGCCCGCTGCGCTGGGCTGGTGGGGCTTCGCCAGCTCCAAGCAGTACTGGGAGGGGCGGGCGGGCGGGGCCGCGTGGGCCGTGGGCGTCTGCGCAGACTCCGCTCCCAGGAGCGTGGGCCGTGGGCATCCGCGCAGACTCCGCCTCCAGGAGCGTGGGCCGTGGGCGTCTGCGCAGACTCCGCCCCCAGGAGCGTGGGCCGTGGGCGTTCGCGCAGACTCCGCCTCCAGGAGCGTGGGCCGTGGGCGCCTGCGCAGACTCCGACCCCAGGACCGGCGCGGGGCCCCTGGAGAGACAACCGCCTCCGGACTGCGGGGCTGCGCCGAGGGGAATGTGAGGCCCGCGGGCCGGGGAGCGCCGTTCCGCTGGAGCTGAAGGAGGAGGCTGCCGGGAGCGGTGTGTATCTGGACTGTGAGTTGGGCGCGGTTTCCTTCTGCAGTTGGAAGGACGGGTCCCGCACATCCACTCTTTAACCGATAAATTTTCTGAGGTCCTAAAGCCCTCTTTCTGTATCGGATGCGAAGGATAATCAGTGGTTTTGCTTCCTTTTCTTCCTGAAATTTATGGACAGTACGTAAAATATTTACACCTGTCCGTACATCTAGCACCGAGACATTATTTTTTAATGCTTATTTTACTTAAAGCCGTGAAGAAACTTTCTCATTTTGTTTTTCCGTTTTGGTGGTGGTGGTGTCGTTTCCGTAGCAGTAGAGATGTTGCCGGAACTAACAGGGATGCGGAGATTAACTGTAAAGTGTTTCTGGAATTCTAACGTTGGAGCCTGTAAAACTATAATTTCACAGCTTCAATAAATGTGTGAACATTTGCATATTTCCTATAACCACACATTTACCTGTTCATAAACACATTACAAGTTCCAGGTTGGGAGAGAAGACACAGCTGTGCGGAGACAATTCTGAGAGGGCCTCTTGCTTTTCTGCCTGTGTTGGGATCGAAGACACAGCTGTGCGGAGACAATTCTGAGAGGGCCTCTTGCTTTTCTGCCTGTGTTGGGATCGAAAAACTGCCTGATCCAGACTGTTTCCCAGGATGTTTTTATTATGGGAAACAGCCTTGAAAGATAGAGGTGGTGTCTCCATCCAGACTTTAGGACTCGCCTTTCTTTCTTCCTTTTCCGCACACCTGGGAAAGATGATGGGAAAGCCTGAGAGCGCCTCCTTTGGTGCAGGGGTCAATGTCAAAACAAGCGAGACCCCAGTAGTGCCAGAAACCTGACACCAGCCCCACACAGTAACCACCAAAACAAACAAACAAACAAAAAACCCCAAGCTAGTCTCCTTTCTCTCTCAAGTTATCTGGGGGCTACTCAGGTAACCACCGTTCTCTCCCCATAAACCTTATTGTATGAGTAGTAAACATTTTCATATTCCTCTGCTATGTGTGGCATCGTTGGATGCCTGACACCGAACCAAATTCTGAGTGGGGATCCACCGTGGCAGTGCAACCTGGTCCTAACATTTGGCATTCCGAGCAGGCTTTTGGTGATGTTCACCACCATCCATTTTCAGGGTGCTTCTCCTCTGTTTTTTGTTTGTTTGTTTTTGGCTTCTGACTGGCTCTGATGCCCCAAACAAGCGTGCGCTTTGAGCGTTTATACTTTTACTTGCGAATCAGCTCACCCTTAAGGGGGTCCTTAAAAAAAAAAAAAAAAAAAGTGAGACAGAGAAAAGAAAGAAATTTGGGGAGGATACAAAACTAGAACAGAGATCCACAATTTGACCTAATTGGAAATCCACAATTTACTAAAAGAATCGATAGAACAAAAAAGTTAAAAGGGGGAGATTCTCTTTTGTGCCTCCCTAAACTAGATGCTAATTTGGTAGGATCCCACTAAATGTAAACATGGTACCTCCGGTAATGTTAGTCTGTTACTGAAGATAAAATGGACATCAAAGAGGTATGTCTCATCTTAACCACTGGAACTGTGGTTTTGCCTAAATTCCCCATGGTCATAGCACATGTTGTCATAAATGTCCAAGAAAAGGCATGGATAATCTGACCCACTGAGAAATAAATTGAAATCAAATCAAGCCATTGGCACTTACACATTGGGTTCATGAAATAGGACGTTATAGGTGTCTCCACCTCCAGTTACAATAGATAATAAGACTAAATGTTAATTAAAACAAGGCATTCAAGATTTGAAATCCATTATGCATGATCTATTTAGTGGAAAGATTAATTATTCCCACTGCTTCTCTGTTTTACTTAAATTTCACCTCTTCTTTAATTTGAAAAGAATGGATTGCATCTCACAGTGAGTTACTACAACCCAAATGCTGTGTTCTCATCCAGTGTTGTCTAATTACTGATCTATCCAAGCAGCGACTGGTAAATATCTGGCCATTACAGATTTGGCCAGTATGTTCTGTTCAGGGCTTATTTCAACAGCTTCCCAGCTATAATTTTCCTTCACCTCCAGAGGGAAACCAGGCAATCCCAGGTACATCAACAGCCTTGCCCTGGCAGGCAGTGTGTGAAGGCAAGATTTTTACTTCATCCAACTTATTCTAGGAGAACTATTATGATTTACATTGATGACATCCTTCTTCAGAGATTCATTTGAACACTCAACCTTGGTTGATTTCCTGATAGTTACTTGGCATACTGAGAGCACCTCTATCCCTAACACTGTCAAGAAATAGCTATTGATCCTCTCAAAACCCACAACATGAAAACAAACCCAACATCTTCTAGGCCTTTTGGGATTCTGGAAGCAACATATTCCTTAAATTTCACTTAAGGCCATTTTTTTCTGTTACTTGCAAATCAGCCGACCTTTAATGATGCCCCTTCCAACGAAGCTGTCTAGAAACTAAGTTGGAATTCTTTGGGTACTCCTATTAGTGCCCCCAGAAATATCTTCACTGTAGGGGCTTTAGCAATTTCCTCCTGCTTCCTGGAGACTCTGGACCACCATGACCACCATAGGTTTCCCCTGGGCTCCTGTGCTGACCTGCTTAGATTTGTGTCATTGCCATTGCCAGTCACATGCTGGAATTTATTGGACATAGACGCTCTCACGGTGGCAGAGACTGTAACCCTCCCTACCCAGCTCCCCACAACGCCTTGAATTATGGGCCGAGAACCCCACGAGGTCACCACAGCTACCTAGACCTCCTTACTACCAGATGGAGCCAAACTCGAGCCCTCTGGCATATTGCCCCTGGGGGAGGGGTGGTCTTCACTGTTCTCAGCCTCTTGCCAGATGCCATGGTGCAAAGGAGGTACATGTATTTGTTTATGTTTTTCAACTATCACAAGATAGTTTTTGTCTCTCTTTTTATATAATCACCTATGTATTAGTCTGCTTGGTCTGCCATAACAGAATATCATAAACTGGGGGGCTGAAACAATAAAGCTTTAGTTTATCATAGTTGTGGAAGCTAAAAGATCCCAGATCGAGGTCCAACAGTGTCAGTTTTTGGAGATAGCTCTCTTCCTGGCTTGTAGGCGGCTGCCTGTCTTCTCACTGTGTCCTCACATGCTAGAGAGGAAGAGAGAGCTACCTGGTGTCTCTTCTAAGGACACTAATCCTATCAGTTTAGGGCACATTTTTTTTTCCTAAAGATTGATTGATTGATTGATTGATTGCTATGTTGGGTCTTCGTTTCTGTGCGAGGGCTTTCTCTAGTTGAGGCAAGTGGGGGCCACTCTTCATCGCGGTGCGCGGGCCTCTCACCGTTGCGGCCTCTCTTGTTGCGGAGCACAGGCTCCAGACGCGCAGGCTCAGTAGTTGTGGCTCACGGGCCCAGTTGCTCCACGGCATGTGGGATCCTCCCAGACCAGGGCTCGAACCCCTGTCCCTTACACTAGCAGGCAGATTCTCAACCACTGCGCCACCAGGGAAGTCCAGGGCACATTTTTAATATTACCTTTAACCTTAGTTACCTCCTAAAGGCTCTATCTCCAAATACAGTAATACTGAGGTTTAGGGCCTCAGTATATGAATTTGGGGTGGAGTGACATAATTCTGTCCCTAGCAACCTATGACATTTTCTCATTCCCCATTTCTCTTGGGAAAGATGTGGGTATTTATTAGAAATCTTGTGCAATTCTAGATAAAACCCTTTGTAAGAAATAAAAGAATACATTACTGGTTCTTCAAAATATACCACAAATGTAATCTGTCACATTTGGCTTTATGTTGAAGAAGCAGTAAATACTTAAAAAATATAGATAATGTAATTTATGTAGGTGAATATGAAAAAGAATCTCTAGATATATTTAAGTATAAAAAGCCATGTACAGAACGCTACACATAGCACGCTCATACTATAAAAATAAAGAAACAAAGAATTTCTATTCTTGCATATGTGTACATGAATAGGATGTTTCTGAAAAAAAACAGAAGAAACTTAATAATGGTAATGCTGGGAAGGTGCTAGGAGGCCTGGGCGTCTGAGGTGAGAGAACAGTTTGCTTTTTGGTGTACCCTACTTCCACGTGAATTTTTGCTACATTTATCTATATTTTTCCCTTCAGAAATTCACAACAAATAAATCTGATGTTCAGTGGAAAATTGCTAGAATCCAGGTTTTAGTTTTGCCTGCTTAAAGAAAGACCTTTATCTTATTCCTTGAATGGACGGCCATCCCCATGAAGGAAGTCCTCAAACCGTATAGTGTCTCTGTTCTGTGGACTGTCAGTCTGCTGGCCGAGACTCTACGTGGGATCTGAGCATCCAGGCTTCTAGCTCAGTGCCTCACATCACAGTGAGATCTTATGTAAGGGCTGCTGGATGAATAATTAAATGAGATGTCTTGCTGGGATTGGTGAGTCATCAGCCTCAGTGTGAATGAAGTTGCCAGGAGCCATGGTAGAACATATCAGAGTTCTCAGTCTATCTCAACTGAGAGGTTCTGCTGTTGAGCACGCAGGGAAACCTGGATCTGCTCCCAGCCCCATGCTGCCCCCTTGAATGGCATGCAGTGTGATGGAGGATGTAACTGTCTGGTGGGCCCTCTTCATCCTGGGAAACGTGGGGTGAAGATCCAAAGATGTCATCTGAGAAGAGAGCCAGGAAAGAAACCTGGGAATCACATACATCTGAGAGGGCTGAGAGGGAAAGGTAACCTGTTAAACAGACTGAGAAAGTGCAGTCTGAGCCCAAGGTGCAGGATACAACACATATACTCAAAAATCAGTTGTATTTCTATATTCTGGCAATCAACAACCCTAAAAAGTAATTACGATAATTCCAGTTATAGTACCCTTAAAAAGAAAAAAGTACTTAGGAATATTTAGCCATGGTGGTTTTAAGATTTATACATTGAAAACTATAAACCATTGCTGAATGAAATTATAGAAGACCTGAATTAATGGAAAGATATCTCATGTTCATGGATTGGAAGCCTTCATATGAAGGTAGTAATGCTACCCAAAGCAATATACAGATTCAATGCAATCCTTATCAAAACCCCAGTGGTCTTTTTTTTTTTTTCCAGAAGTGGAAAAGCTGATCTTAGAATTTATAAGCTATTACAAGAGATGCCTAATAGCCAAAACAGTGTTGAAAAAGAAGAACAAAATAGGAAGCAAGCACAGAGTAAAGATGTTATTGGTTAAATTTGACTAGGCTCTGATGCTGTAACAAGTGAACACTGACATCTCAATGGCTTGGCCCACAAAATTTATGTTTTGCTCTTTTGATATCCAGTACTGGAGCTGTGACTGCACTGAGTGAGTCTGAGATCCATATTCTCTGATCTCGTGACACCACCATCACAGAGCTGTTGCAGCAGAACTCAGGAGAGTAGCAGGTCTGGTTTCCAGAGCATACAGTGACTTGCTCCTAGTATTCCAGCATGGAAGGTAACTGCACAGTGGAGAAGCATGCAAATACTACCTCAGTCAGGAGACCATCAGGAATACATCATGTTGATAGCAGGTACCCTTGGTATGTGATAAAAACAGCACTTCATCTCTGTGGTCTTTTTCTCAAAATTCATAGCCCTAATCTTACCATAAGAACATAGAACAAACTGAAATTGAGGGACATTCTACAAAAACCTGACCAGTATTCCTCTACACTGTCAGGGGACATCTGAGGACCTGTCACAGACCAGAGGAGCCCAAGGTTATATGACGCCCAAATGAAATGTGATATCATAGATGGGATCCTGGAACAACAAAAAAAGGACATTAAGGAAAAACAAATGAAATCTGAATGAAATATGGAGTTCAGTTACTAATGTATCAATGGTTGTGAAAAACGTACTACAGTAATGTGGGGAAACTGGGTATGGAGGACTCAGCCCTTTGTATCTATGGGATTTGCATCCACAGATTCAACCAACTGTGGATCAAAAATATTTTTTAAAAATTCCAGATAGTTCCAAAAAGCAAAGCTTGAATTTGCCATACCCAGTAACGATTTACATAGCATTTACATTGTATGAAGTACTGTAAGTAATCTAGGGGTGATGTAAAGTATATAGGAGGATGTGCATAGGTTATAGTATGCCATATTATATAAAAGACTTGAGATCTGTGGATTTTTGTATCCTCGAGGGTGTTGGAGCCAGTCTCCCTGCAGATACCAAGGAATGTGTGTATATATGAGAGCTCTCTCTAGTATGCATGCAACTTTGCTGTAAATCTAAAACTATGATAAAACAACAAAGTTATTTAAATACTATATGAAAGAGCGACACCGTGATCGTCCGCGGCTCTTACGTGCCAGGCAGGAAACAACACACATCATGTCTACACTCATTTTACTGGCTAGTTCTAGTGACACGACACCACTTGTTTGCAATGTGGCTGGGATCATTGGGAGCCACCTTGCAAGCAGGCTACTATATCCTTGAAAGAAAAGAAGAAAGAAAGAAGAAAAGAAGGAAGAAGGCAGCCTGTGGGGGGGTCCCAGGCGTGGAGGACCTGAGGCCTCTTGGCCATAAGTGGCGTCAACTTGCCATGCATGTGAGTGAACCCCTTTGGAAGTGAATCCTTCAGTCCCAGGCAGCCTTCAGGGGACAGCAGCCCCAGCCAACATCTGCACTGAAACCTCAGGAGAGACCCAGAGCCAGAAACAACTAGCCAAGCCACTCCCAACTTCCTGACTCCTAACATGGTGACTGGCTTCCCCCTAGAGAGACTAGTCAACAGAAAGTAAGAGGGAGGGCTTCCCTGGTGGTGCAGTGGTTGAGAATCTGCCTGCTAATGCAGGGGACACGGGTTCGGGCCCGGGTCTGGGAAGATCCCACATGCCGCGGAGCAACTGGGCCCGTGAGCCACAACTGCTGAGCCTGCGCGTCTGGAGCCTGTGCTCCGCAACAAGAGAGGCCGCGATAGTGAGAGGCCTGCGCACCGCGATGAAGAGTGGCCCCCGCTTGCCACAACTAGAGAAAGCCCTCGCACAGAAATGAAAACCCAACACAGCCATAAATAAATAAATAAATAAATAAAAATAAAATGACTAAAAAAAAAAAAATTTTTTTTTTTTTAAAAAGAGGGAAGCTGAAGCCCTGTTCTGCCAGTTTTTCCCAGAGCACAGAGGGCTTTATTTTAGCTCTCCACCTGAACTCCTTTCAGGAGGTGTTGAAAGTCAGCAGCTGCAGCAGCACAGGATTTAATCCTTGTAGAAGGAGATGGCAAGTGCCAATGGAAAATGCCAACTTGTAGTTGACAGCTGGCCCCTGGGGGCAGCAGGGAGGGGCAGGAAGTAGACAAGGTGAAAAACGGCCTTCGTGAGTCTCAGATGGTGGGCAAGAAACGCTGCTGTACTACCTTTAAGTCAAAAAATGAGGATCGGGGTCTTTATCAAGTGCAAACGAAATCCTGTGAAGCATTATGACATGATATAATAATATCTGAATTTTGAAAGGCTGACAATTCAGGAAGCAGGTCTTTTGATGTCTTTAAGAGATCCAAGAAGTCGTGCATGGTGAGCAGTTAAATACAGGTGCGAGTTAGAGAATCCTCAACAGATTTTGTTAAAGTTGTGGTTTCTAAACCTTTGTTTTTGGTTTTTTAACATCTTAATTGGAGTATGATTGCTTTACAATGGTGTATTAGTTTCTGCTGTACAACAAAATGAATCAGCTATACAACAAAATGAATCAGCTATACATTTACATATATCCCCATATCTCCTGCGTCTTGCATCTCGCTCCCAACTTCCCTATCCCACCCCTCTAGGTGGTCACAATGCACTGAGCTGATCTCCCTGTGCTATGCGGCTGCTTCCCACTAGCTATCTGTTTTACATTTGGTAGTGTATATATGTCCATGCCACTCTCTCTCTTCGTCCCAGCTTACCCTTCCCCCTCCGCGTGTCAAGTCCATGCTCTAAGTCTGTGTCTTCTTTTTTTTTAATGTAAGATCTTTACAAAGATATCTTATTACTCTTTTTTTTTTTAATTTTTATTTATTTATTTATTTATGGCTGTGTTGGGTCCTCGTTTCTGTGCGAGGGCCCTCTCTAGTTGTGGCAAACGGGGGCCACTCTTCATCGCGGTGCGCGGGCCTCTCACTATCGCGGCCTCTCTTGTTGCGGAGCACAGCCTCCAGACGCGCAGGCTGAGCAATTGTGGCTCATGGGCCCAGCTGCTCCGCGGCATGTGGGATCCTCCCAGACCAGGGCTCGAACCCGTGTCCCCTGCATTGGCAGGCAGATTCCCAACCACTGTGCCACCAGGGAAGCCCACGTCTGCGTCTTTATACCTGTCCTGCCGCTAGGTTCTTCAGAACCAATTTTTTTTTTTTTAGATTCCATATATATGTGTTAGCATACGGTATTTGTTTTTGTCTTTCTGACTTACTTCAACCTGTATGACAGACTCTAGGTCCATCCACCTCACTACAAATAAGTCAGTTTTGTTTCCTTTTATGGCTGAGTAATATTCCATTGTATACATGTGCCACATCTTCTTTATCCATTCATCTGTCGATGGACACTTAAGTTGCTTCCATGTCCTGGTTATTGTAAATAGAGCTGCAATGAACATTGTGGTACTTGACTCATTCTGAATTATGGTTTTCTCAGGGTATATACCCAGTAGTGGGATTGCTGGGTTATATGGCAGTTTTATTTTTAGTTTTTTTAAGGAACCTCTATACTATTCTCCATAGTGGCTGTATCAGTTTACATTCCCACCAATAGTGCAAGAGGGTTCCCTTTTCTCCACACCCTTTCCAGCATTTATTGTTTGTAGATTTTTTGATGATGGCCATTCTGACTGGGGTGAGGTGATACCTCATTGTAGTTTTGATTTGCATTTCTCTAATGCTTAGTGATGCTGAGCATCCTTTCATGTGTTTGTTGGCAATCTGTATATCTTCTTTGGAGAAATGTCTGTTTAGGTCTTCTGCCCATGTTTGGATTGGGTTGTTTGTTTTTTTGATATTGAGCTGCATGAGCTGCTTGTAAATTTTGGAGATTAATCCTTTGTCAGTTGCTTCATTTGCAGATATTTTGTCGTATTCTGAGGATTGTCTTTTCATCTTGTTTATGTTTTCCTTTGCTGTGCAAAACTTTTAAGTCTCATTAGGTCCCATTTGTTTATTTTGTTTTTTATTTCCATTCCTCTTGGAGGTGGGTCAAAAAGGATCTTGCTGTGATTTATGTCGTAGAGTGTTCTGCCTATGTTTTCCTCTAAGAGCTTTATAGTGTCTAGCCTTACATTTAGGTCTTTAATCCATTTTGAGTTTACTTTTGTGTATGGTGTTAGGGAGTGTTCTAATTTCATTCTTTCACATGTAGCTGTCCAGTTTTCCCAGCACCACTTAATTGAAGAGGCTGTATTTTCTCCATTGTATATTCTTGCCTCCTTTATCAAAAATGAGGTGACCATCTGTGCCTGGGTTTATCTCTAGGCTTTCTATGCTGTTCCATTGATCTATATTTCTGTTTTTGTGCCAGTACCATACTGTCTTGATTACTGTAGCTTTTTAGTATAGTCTGAAGTCAGGGAGCCTGATTCCTCCAGCTCTGGTTTTCTTTCTCAAGATTGCTTTGGCTATTCGGGTTCTTTTGTGTTTCCATACAAATTGTGGAATTTTTTGTTCTACTTCTATGAAAAATGCTGTTGGTAGTTTGATAGGGATTGCAATGAATCTGTAGATTGCTTTGGGTGGTATAGTCATTTTCACAATGTTGATTCTTCCAATCCAAGAACATGGTATATCTCTCCATCTGTCTGTATTATCTTTAATTTCTTTCATCAGTGTCTTACAGTTTTCTGCATACAGGTCTTTTGTCTCCTTAGGTAGGTTTATTCCTAGGTATTTTATTCTTTTTGTTGCAGTGGTAAATGGGAGTGTTTCCTTAATTTCTCTTTCAGATTTTTCATCATTAGTGTATAGGAATGCAAGAGATTTCGGTGCATCAATTTTGTATCCTGCTACTTTACCAAATTCATTGATTAGCTCTAGTAGTTTTCTGGTAGCATCTTTAGGATTCTCTATGTATAGTATCATGTAATCTGCAGACAGTGACAGCTTTGCTTCTTCTTTTCCGATTTGGATTCCTTTTATTTCTGTTTCTTCTCTGCTGTGGCTAAAACTTCTCTAACTATGTTGAATAATAGTGGTGAGAGTGGGCAACCTTGTCTTGTTCCTGATCTTAGTGGAAATGGTTTCAGTTTTTCACCATTGAGGACGATGTTGGCTGTGGGCTTGTCATATATGGCCTTTACTATGTTGAGTAAAGTTCCCTCTATGCCTACTTTCTGGAGGGTTTTTATCATAAATGGGTGTTGAATTTTGTTGAAAGCTTTTTCTGCATCTATTGAGATGATCATATGGTTTTTCTCCTTCAATTTGTTAATGTGGTGTATCACATTGATTGATTTGCATATATTGAAGAATCCTTGCATTCCTGGGATAAACCCCACTTGATCATGGTGTATGATCCTTTTAATGTGCTGTTGGATTCTGTTTGCTAGTATTTTGTTGAGGATTTTTGCATCTATATTCATCAGTGATATTGGCCTGTAGTTTTCTTTCTTTGCGACATCTTCATCTGGCTTTGGTGTCAGGGTGATGGTGGTCTTGTCGAATGAGTTTGGGAGTGCTCCTCCCTCTGCTATATTTTGGAGGAGTTTGAGAAGGATAGGTGTTAGATTGTCTCTAAATGTTTGATAGAATTCACCTCTGAAGCCATCTGGTCCTAGGCTTTTGTTTGTTGGAAGATTTTTAATCACATTCTCAATTTAAGTGCTTGTGATTGGTCTGTTTATATTTTCTATTTCTTCCTGCTTCAGACTCGGAAAGTTGTGCTTTTCTAAGAATTTGTCCATTTCTTCCAGATTGTCAATTTTATTGGCATATAATGGCTTGTAGTAATCTCTCATGATCCTTTGTATTTCTACAGTGTCCGTTGCTACTTCTCCTTTTTTATTTCTAATTCTGTTGATTTGAGTCTTCTTCCTTCTTTTCTTAATGAGTCTGGCTAATGGTTTATCAATTTTGTTTATGTTCTTAAAGAACCAGCTTTTAGTTTTATTGATCTTTGCTACTGTTTTCTTCATTTTTTCTTCATATATTTCTGATCTGATCTTTATGATTTCTTTCCTTCTGCTAACTTTGGGGTATTTTTGTTCTTCTTTCTCTAATTGCTTTAGGTGTAAGGTTAGGTTGTTCATTTGAGATATTTTTTGCTTCTTGAGGTAGGATTGTGTTGCTATAAACTTCCCTCTTAGAACTGCTTTTGCTGCATCCCATAGGTTTTGGGCCGTCGTGTTTTCATTGTCATTTGTTTCTAGGTATATTTGATTTCCTCTTTGATTTCTTCAGTGATCTCTTGGTTATTTATTAGTGTATTTTTTAACCTCCATGTGTTTGTGTTTTTTACAGATTTTTTCCTGTAATTGATATCTAGTCTCATAGTGCTGTGGTTGGAAAAGATATTTGATACGATTTCAATTTTCTTAAATTTACCAAGGCTTGATTTGTGACCCAAGATATTATCTATCGTGGAGAATGTTCCGTGAGCACTTGAGAAGAAAGTGTATTCTGTTGTTTTTGGATGGAATGTGCTATAAATATCAATTAAGTCCATTTTGTTTAACGTGTCATTTAAAGCTTGTGTTTCCTTATTTATTTTCATTTTGGATTATCAGTCCATTGGTGAAAGTGGGGTGTTAAAGTCCCCTACTGTGATTGTGTTACTGTCGATTTCCCCTTTTATGGCTGTTAGCATTTGCCGTATGTATTGAGGTGCTCCTATATTGGGTACATAAATATTTACAATTGTTATATCTTCTTCTTGGATTGATCCCTTGGTCATTATGTAGTATCTTTTTTTGTCTCTTGTAATAGTCTTTATTTTAAAGGCTATTTTGTCTGATATGAGAATTGCTACTCCAGCTTTCTTTTGATTTCCATTTGCATGGAATCTCTTTTTCCATCCCCTCACTTTCAGTCTGTATGTGTCCCTAGGTCTGAAGTGGGTCTGTTGTAGACAGCATGTATATGGGTCTTGTATTTGTGTTCATTCAACAAATCTATGTCTTTTGGTTGGAGCATTTAATCCATTTACATTTAAGATAGATATCGATATGTATGTTCTTATTACCATTTTCTTAATTGTTTTGGGTTTGTTATTGTAGGTCTTTTCCTTCTCTTGTGTTTCCTGCCTAGAGAAGTTCCTTTAGCATTTGTTGTAGAGCTGGTTTGGTGGTGCTGAATTCTCGTAGCTTGTGCTTGTCTGTAGAGGTTTTAATTTCTCTGTCGAATCTGAATGAGATCCTTGCTGGGTAGAGTAATCTTGGTTGTAGGTTTTTCCCCTTCATCACTTTAAATATGTCCTGCCACTCTCTTCTGGCTTGCAGAGTTTCTGCTGAAAGATCAGCTGTTAACCTTATGGGGATTCCCTTGTATGTTATTTGTTGTTTTTCTCTTGCTGCTTTTAATATTTTTTCTTTGTGTTTACTTTTTGATAGTTTGATTAATATGTGTCTTGGCATCTTTCTCCTTGGATTTATCCTGTATGGGACTTTCTGTGCTTCCTGGACTTGATTGACTATTTCCTTTCCCATATTAGGGAAGTTTTCAACTATAATCTCTTCAAATATTTTCTCAGTCCCTTTCTTTTTTCTCTTCTTGGACCCCTATAATTCGAATGTTGGTGCGATTAATGTTGTTCCGGAGGTCTCTGAGACTGTCCTCAATTCTTTTCATTCTTTTTTCTTTATTCTAGTCTGTGGTAGTTATTTCCACTATTTTATCTTCTAGGTCACTTATCCGTTCTTCTGCCTCAGTTATTCTGCTATTGATTCCTTCTAGAGAATTTTTAATTTCATTTATTGTGTTGTTCATCATTGTTTGTTTGCTCTTTAGTTCTTCTAGGTCCTTGTTAAACATTTCTTGTATTTTCTCCATTCTGTTTCCACAATTTTGGATTATCTTTACTATGATTACTCTGAATTCTTTTTCAGGTAGACTGCCTATTTCCTCTTCATTTGTTTGGTCTGGTGGGTTTTTACCTTGCTCGTTCATCTGCTGTGTGCTTCTCTGTCTTCTCATCTTGCTTAACTTACTGTGTTTGGGGTCTCCTTTTCACAGGCTGCAGGTTCTCGTTGTTTTTAGTGTCTGCCCCCAATGGCTAAGGTTGGTTCAGTGGGTTGTGTAGGCTTCCTGGTGGAGCAGACTGGTGCCTGTGTTCTGGTAGATGAGGCTTGATCTTGTCTTTCTGGTGGGTAGGACCACATCTGGTGGTGTGTTTTGGGGTGCCTGTGACTTTATTATGATTTTAGGCACCCTCTCTGCTAATGGGTGGGTTTGTGTTCCTGTCTTGCCAGTTGTTTTGCACAGCGTGTCCAGCACTGTAGCTTGCTGGTTGTTGAGTCGAGCTGGGTCTTAGCGTTGGGATGGAGATCTCTTGAAGAGCTTTCACCATTTTATATTACATGGAGCTGAGAGGTCTCTGGTGGACCAATGTCCTGAACTCAGCTCTCCCACCTCAGAGGCACAGGCCTAACACCCAGCCAGAGCACCAAGACGCTGTCAGCCACAAGGCTCAGAAAAAAAGCGAGAATAAAAGAAAGAAAGAACCAAAGAATCAAAGAAAAAAATAAAATAAAGTTATTAAAATAAAAAATAAAAAAGTTATTAAAAATAAAAAAATTTAAAAATAATTTAAAAAAGAAAAAAAAAAAAGAAAGAAAGAAGAGAGCAACCAAACCAAAAAACAAATCCACCAATGATAACAAGCACTAAAATCTATACAAAAAAAAAAAATGGACAGACAGAAACCTAGGACAAATGGTAAAAACAAAGTTATACAGACCAAATCACACAAAGAAGCATACACATGCACACTCACAAAAAGAGAAAAAGGAATAAAATATATATATATTTATATATTTAAAAAAAAAGGAAGAGAGCAACTAAAATCAATAAACAAATCTACCAATGATAATAAACTCTAAATACTAAACTAAGATAAACATAAAACAAGAAAAATATTAGATGCAGAAAGCAAACCCCAAGTCTACAGTTATTCCCAAAGTCCACCGCCTCAATTTTGGGCTTATTCGTTGTCTACTCTGGTATTCCACAGATGCAGGGTACATCCAGTTGTCTGTGGAGATTCAATCCACTGCTCCTGAGGCTGCTGGGAGAGAGTTCCCTTTCTCTTCTTTGTTTGCACAGCTCCTGGGGTTCAGTTTTGATTTTGGCTCTGCCTCTGCGTGTAGGTCGCCTGAGGGCATCTGTCCTTCATTCAGACAGGACGGGGTTAAAGGAGCAGCTGCTTCGGGGGCTCTGGCTCACTCAGGCCGGGGGAGGAAGGGGTTCGGAATTCAGGGCGAGCCTGCGGCGTCAGAGGCGTCGTGACGTTGCACCAGCCCGAGGCGCGCAGTGCGTTCTCCCGGGGAAGTTGTCCCTGGATCACGGGAGCCTGGCCGTGGCGGCTGCACGGGCTCCCGGGAGGGGCGGTGTGGAGAGTGACCTGTGCTCGCACACAGGCTTCTTGGTGGCGGCAGCGGCCGCCTTAGCGTCTCAGGCCCGTCTCTGGGGTCCGCGCTGATCGCCGCGGCTCACGCCCGTCTCTGGAGCTCATTTAGGTGGTGCTCTGAATCCCCTCTCCTTGTGCACCCCGAAACAATGGTCTCTTTCCTCTTTTGCAGGTCCAGACCTTTTCCCAGACTCCCTCCCCGCGATCTGTGGTGCACTAGCCTCCTTCAGGCTGTGTTCACGCCGCCAACCCCAGTCCTCTCCCTGGGATCTGACCTCCGAAGCCCGAGCCTCAGCTCCCAGCCCCGCCCGCCCCGGCGGGGGAGCAGACAAGCCTCTCGGGCTGGTGAGTGCTGCTCGGCGCCAAGCCTCTGTGCGGGAATCTCTCCGCTTTGCCCTCCGCACCCCTGTGGCTGCGCTCTCCTCCGTGGCTCCGAAGCTCCCCCCTCCACCCCCTGCAGTCTCTGCCCGCGAAGGGGCCCCTAGTGTGTGGACACCTTTCCTCCTTCACGGCTCCCTCCCACTGGTGCAGGTCCCGTCCCTATTTTTTTTGTCTCTGTTTTTCATTTTTTCTTTTGCCCTACCCAGGTACGTGGGGAGTTTCTTGCCTTTTGGGAGGTCTGAGGTCTCCTGCCAGCGTTCAGTAGGTGTTCTGTAGGGCTTGTTCCACATGCAGGTGTATTTGTGGAGAGGAAGGTGATCTCCACGTCTTACTCCTCCACCATCTTGAAGGTCTCCTCTAAACCTTTTGAATTGCTGGTGCCATCAGCCTCCCCTCTTTTTGTTTGTTCTTTTACTATGGGATGAGTATTTGGTTTTAATTTAAATACTCTAAGATACAAAATATGACTCATTCCCTATCACAGTTCATGTCACACAAGATTCCTTAAGACAGGAACCCCGTCAGTATGATACTGAATCCTGAAAGGCTGGCCCTGCTTTGTAAGGTACAGTGTAATTCAACAGGATGGGGCCAGCCTACCTGCTAGATGCTCGTTAACCTAAAGAGTTCATTGTTATGCATTGAATCTTCTTTTGGACCCATTGCTTTTAAGAATTACCATCGTCTTCCCTACAAGACTACTTCAGAAGTTATCTGGCTTTTATCCTTACACCTCCTGTGTAAAAACTGAAACTGTTCTAAATTTATCAGTGATCTACTTTCTCAGCCAAGGAATATTTTTTATCTATGTTGCTCTCTGAGACACTTTACAGTCTTGAGCTCTGGTTGCTCCAACTTGTTTTAGCAAGTTGCTCTTCCACTCCTTCCCCTTCCTGCATATGCCTGCAAAGGCACGCAACAAACTTTTAATATGTAGTGTGAAACATATATATGTATGTGTGTATGTATGGGCACACACAGGCATGTCTATGTGCATTTATAGATATGCACACGTACATTATCTATAAATTCATCTAAAAATGCCTATATCTGTTTCCTGCAGAAGTGAGATTTAGAGGGAGCAGGTCTAAGTGTGCCATTTTGTTTTGTAAACCATTTTTTAAAAAAACAAAACAACACTAAAATGTATTTACTTTCTTTGCAATTTGAAAACAACTTTTTAAAGAGAAAAAGCCAAGTTATTTTTGTTATTTTTGTTGCAGGAGAATGGCGTGAGAGAGGATGGTCACGTCCCAGGTCTCAGGTGAGTCCCTGGGATGGGCTGCCAAGTGAGGGTCCTTGGCTTCCTGCAGGAAATAATTCAAGAGCAAGCCATATTAAGTGAAAGCAGGTTTATTTAGAGAGATACACACTTCATAGGTAGAATGCAGTCCATCTCAGAAGGCGAGAACAGCCCTGGGAGATAAACATTTCAAAGACAGAATGCAGTCTGTCTCAGACGGTGTGAGCAGTCCCGAAATAATATACAGTGGTTAGTTTTTATGGGCTGGATAATTTCATATCTAATGAGTAGGAGGATTATTCCAGCTATTTTGGGGAAGCGGGCATTTCCAGGAATTGGGGCACCATCCACTTTTTGGCCTTTTATGGTCAGCCTCTGAACTGTCATGGCACCTGTGGGTGTGTCATTTTGAAACCATGCAACTCAGATTGGGACTTGGACCCACGGGTCAGGACTTGAACCCAGCCAAAACCCAGATCAGGACTTGAACCCCATGTCTTTTAATTGAGATCACACACCTGGTCTCAGGACTTAATGAAGCTTAGGTTCTTGGTGTCTTGTTGCAGAAAGAATTTAGTGAGAGACCAAGCGAAGGTAAGAAGTGGATTTATTTAGAGTGATACCCATTCCATAGACAGAATGTGGTCTGTCTCAAAAGGCAAGAACAACACTAGGAGAAACATACTCCCCAGACAGAGTGTGGGCCATCTCAGAAGGTGAGAGGCCCCAAAGTATGGGGTGGTTAGTTTTTATGGGCTAGGTAATTTCATAGACTAATGAGTGGGAGGACTATTCCAACTATTTTGGGGAAGGGGTTGGAGATTTCCAGGAATTGGACCACTGCCCACTTTTTGAGCTTTTATGGTCAGCCTTGGAACTGTCATGGCACCTGTGGTTGTGTCATTTAACATCTGCTAACGTATTACAATGAACATATAGTGAGGCCCAGGTCCACTGGAAGTTAAATCTTTCACCATCTTGATGCCGAAAGCTCAGCTTCTCTGTATATTGGTGCTGAATCCAATCTCAGAGACAGAGTTTTGGGTGAAGTAGAAAAGGAGAGCTTTATTACTTTGTGAGGCAAAGGGGGACAAAGCAGGCTCCTGCCTCGAAAAACTCTGTGTCCCGACTTGGAGAGGGTAGTGAGGAGTTTTATAGTGATGGATCAAAGAGCGTGTGATCAGCTCGTGGACATTCTTCTGACTGGTTGGTGGTGAGGGAAGCGGGAGTCAGCATCATCAACCTTCAGGTTCCAGCTGGTCTGGGGTCTGCATGCTTGTGGGCAGCATACCATCGTTAATTGTTAACTTTTCCCACCTGGAGGGGGTTTCAGTATCTGCAAAACAGCTCATAGATATTGTTGTGTGTATCCATTGAGGGGGAACCAGGACCTTGCACCAAGGCTGCACTACTGTTTCTCTTGACTCTTTCTCCCTGGTCTGGCAGCCCCTCCCTTCTCTAATTAACAATTGTTTGAATCTGCCGGTTGGAACTCAGGGAGGGTCACGGAGGCAGGTCATGGAGGCCCTGCTCAGTATCAATCTTGGACCTAGTTGGTTCTAACCAGTTTTTGTCATGTCCTCAGCAGCTATGTCATTCTTTTAAAGGTTGTACCCTATCCCATTCCCTCCTATTTCAATTTAGCATATGCTGATGTATCACAATGAGCATATAATGAGGCTCAAAGTCTACTGGAAGTCGAATCTTCAGCCATCTTGGGCCCAGTAGGTTCTAACCAGTTTTTGTTGTATGCTCAATGGCTATGTCATTCTTGTAAAAGTTGTGCCCTGCCCCCTTCCCTCCTGTCTCATTTTGATACAATTATTTTTAGAATAGTTAAAATATTCTGCTTAAATATGACAATAAACAAAAGAAAGAGTTTTATTTTATGCAGATATTTTTTCTCTTTAAAAGATAAGTAAACTGAATAATTTTTAAAAGTCCTTGAAAGGAGAGGAAAGAAAATTGGGAGGGAATGAAGCCAAACTTTGTTGAATTAAGTATGAGTTGTACACACAGAGAAATACACAGGTCTCTGGTTAGTAAGCTGAAGTGGTGATCATTACACTGATCTGCCTCAGCGCAAAAAGTGAGGCCAAACCAAAGTGGAGCTTGCAGCAGAGAAAGGTTTATTGCAAGGCTAAGCAAGGAGAATGGGTGGCTTGTGCTTAAAAACACAAACTCCCTGATGGTTTTCCAGGAGAAGTTTTTATAGGCAAAATTTGGGGTGAGGGCTGCAGGGTGTGTGACTTTCTTCTGTTTGCTTGGTGGTGAGGTAACAGAGCAGTGCTCCAGGAATCTAGTGCTCAGCCTGAAGTTACCATCCTCCCCTTGGGTTGAGGCCTTAGCTCCTACAGAAGAACTCAAAGATATAGTTATGTATATTCCTTCAGGAGGAACCAGGACTGTGTACCCATGGCTGCACTTGTTTCTTTTTTTTTTTAAATAAATTTATTTATTATTTATTTATTTATTTATATTTGGCTGTGTTGGGTCTTCGTTGCTGCATGTGGGCTTTCTCTAGTTGCGGCGAGCAGGGGCTACTTTTCATTGCCATGCGCGGGCTTCTCGTTGCAGTGGCTTCTCTTGTTGTGGAGCATGGGCTCTAGGCATGTGGGCTTCAGTAGTTGTGGCTCGTGGGCTCAGTAGTTGTGGCTCACGGGCTCTAGAGCGCGCAGGCTTCAGTAGTTGTGGTGCACGGGCTTAGTTGCTCCACGGTATGTGGGATCTTCCCAGACCAGGGCTCGAACCCATGTCCCCTGCATTGGCAGGCAGATTCTTAACCACTGCACCACTAGGGAAGTCCCTGCACTACTGTTTCTTGACTGCTCCTCCTTTGTTTTAGCATTCTCTCACTTCCCTGATTAGCAACTATTTGAATCTGCCCTTTGGTACTCAAGGAAGGTCTAGGATGCTGAAGCCTTTTTTCCTACAAACAAGAATCGGGGGACACAGAAAGGATTTGTACCCAGGGAGATCCCACAGGGTCCTGCTTGATTTCAAAGGCATAAACCCATGAACCAGAAATTTTTCTTCATTTTTCAGTTGCAGGTCAGGAAACTTTTTAATTTCATGTTATATAATTTGTGGCTTTAATAAATAGTTTAAAACTTCTCTTATATCCTAGTGCTTAAGAGCACTGCTTAGTGCTTGGAAGGTGCTTGGCTTTGTATTCCAACTACTACTATTAATTTACTAGCTGTATGTAGCTAATGTTACTCTCATTTTCTTAGTTCCCGTTTCCTCATCTAAAAACGGGCAAAATGATACTTAATCCCATAAGGTTTTGGGGAAATCACTTTGCAGAGGCGGAACCCCTTCTTTTCTCCCTTCTTCTGTCCCGTCCTTACTAACAAGTGCACTTTAAATTAAACCTAAATAATTAAAAAAAAAGAGGGCTCAAACACTAAAAACAGAACGCCAAAAATTACAATATGTATAACAGTCATCTAAAGTCTTATCACAGGAAAGAGTGTTTAACAGAAAACACAATTTTTAAAAATCAGATTGCAAGTTTAGAACTTTTTTTCATTTTTCAAAGCTAATATTATTAAAAGATTTTTCCAAATGCTGAAAAATTGGAAATATTTTTGTTTTGGTTTACTTATAGTATTTGAACTTTTCATGACACTTGTGGCTCAGTTTATACAAGTCATATTTAGTTAAGCATAACTATTTCAGTTATGAAATACAAAAGCTTCCTTCCTTTGGAAGGAAGAAAATAGTGTGCAAACCGACCCACTAACACATCATCACAGGAAACATTACATTAAAAATAGAAAAACAGAAATGGTTACATACCAAAGTATTCTTTGCTCTTAATACCAAGTTAAAGACTTGGAAGAATATTATATGGTCACTTCCATAGCAACTGCCACGAAACAGCTGGTATAAGGTATTATGAGAACTTGCAGAAATAGAGTAATGTGATAATCCTGAAAGTGTGCAGTCAGGAGATGGTGTAGGTAGTTCTTGTGGGTTCTTAGTGTACAATCAGATGACAGATTTCCAGGGGAGGTTGCTAGGACTTTTCTGCAGAGCAGCTGACAGGGGCCAGAGCCTCAAATTATCAACCACACTGTCTCTTACCAAGACTCATTGGAATCCAATTATATGATTTTATAGTAGGATGAGAGCTTAGATACAAAAAGAAGCTGGGGCTAGAATCCGGTGTTCTTTCCTTGATCGCTCTGACCAGGTGGAAGCCAAGAATGGAAGATGAAATACAGATCTGGAGTTTAGGGAGTGAAGTCATTTGTTGAAGTGAGAACAAAGGGAAGAAACAGAGGGTTGGAATTCAGGCTCTGATGTGTTAAAACAAGGCTATAGTTACTGACAGGACTAGAATTACCAATTTTTATCTTTTTCCTTAGGCTCTGACATGGCTCAGCTCATCCTGTACTTATCTAAAAGCTTGATATTTTGTTCATTGTCCTTTTTTTTTTCAAAAATGATGTTAAAAATGGTGTTACTTGTCTTGACTACTGAGGTTTTGGGCACACTCCTAAATTCTGTGCCCACTTATTCTAGTACTGGCGCTGGGAAGGAGAGTGAAAATGATGAAGGGACCAAAGCCCTCACTGATTTCACGGAGTTTGGAAGGGACTGAGCCAAGAAAGAAGGGATCAACATTTACATCTCTTCTTTGGTCCACTACTCCCTATCTGCTCACTTCACTGACTCACCCATGCCTCCAAATTGAGGTGGCACCATTACTTCTGATACCCTTAGCTATCTTGATTAAACTATATAAAATTTCTTTTTCTTTGTGTTCTGAAAATGTTAGAAATTGCAAAGAACTTTTAATAGAAAAATAATAAAACAAACACCAAATCACAGAGAAGGTAAAGTTTAAAGTACACATATTTGACACTCCTCTGGTCTCCCCCTTCACCTTGACAGTGAATAAAATATGGCTCCACTGCTATGGACTTATTCTGGTATGCCACTTTCAACATACATGCCACTGGTTATTGAGTTTTTTAGTAAATTTTGAGAGAATCTTTGCCTTTCCTCTGATAATCTTGAATTAGGTAAAAGATCTGCATTGGCAGGGTATGATCAGTCTTAAATGCCCCAATGAAAAGGAACAATAGAAAAAGAGACAAGTACAGGAACATTTCTATCATGCTGTGCTCAATACTCTGAACTTAACACAAGTAAGGACAACTAGACACTCAAATCACTGAGTGTTTTATTGAACAGTTACTGAAGTTGTATGAGCAGAAATCTGTAACCATTTAATTACGGCTGGTTTTTAACTTTTTCTGTGAATGTGAGACTCTGATCTTGCAAAAGTGTAGGCTTGCATTCCGTGAGATGTATCTGAGCTGTGTGAATCTTTTCTTTTTTTGTACAAATTATATAAACAAGTACATATATGTTTTCTACAAATATAATTGTTAATAGCTATGTTTCTACTTAAATGCACTTGTGCAAAGGAATTATAATTCATTTAGAAAACCATTTAGAGTTCCCCCCAAATATCCAATTTAAATAATGAAATAACATATTTCATAAAACATCTTTTGTTTGTGTGTAAATTTAATTACAGTACTTTCATAAGCACCTCCCATCCCCCCAAAACACTGTTAACAAGCTATGAAAGGGAGACAAACTTGCATGTATCAGAATTTATATTTTAAATTCTTTATATATAAATCTCAGTTTTTTATTTTGGCAAAATAGGGATTAAACGTTTATGGCTTCTCCCACTCGAGAATGTTTACAAAGTAAAATTTCTAGTCAAGATATGAACATGTAAATTTCATATCTAGCGTTAACTTACAGTAAAATAATTAAAACTTTATGGCAGTGAGCTAACAGTCTTTGAATAAATACAAATTAGGAGCATATTTAACAACTTGAGAACAACTAATTATCAATACAGTTCAGACTTAGGATAGTGTCCTTCTTTGGTAATCATATCCTTAAATTCCCTCTGAGTTTTTATTTACATGTCTCACCACCACACCAAAATAAAGCCTAGCAGACTGATGAGCACTCGTGTATTGGAGACATCGCTCTGCTTGAGACTTTACTGGCATAAGTGTCTTTTAAATTTCAGTTTTAAGTTGGCCTTTCTAAGAAGCTGTCTATACAGATGAATAAAGGGCATAAAACAGAACTTCAAAAGAAATCAGACATTGGCTTCTTATGACGACATGTTGAAAAATAGGTTCAGAAATAAACATTTCAGCTGTAATATAAACTGAACTACAATTAGTATTTCAGACTTTATTTTACAACTATAAATGGATATTATTCAAAGTAAAAAATACGTTCATAAACATTAAAGCCTATTATATAACATTGGTAGCAGTTAATAGTTTCTTTCTTTGTCTCTCTATATAAACAATCAGTGAACCAATAATTTTCTCCCTATTCTGCAAAGCCAAATAGCCAATGCAACTGATTTCAGATTTAGGATTTTTTTTAACAATCACTCAAACATATAAAAAGTAATTTTAATACCTTCGGAAAATTATAAGAATATGAAAGGACAATTTTAAACTCCTACACTTTTTACTGTTAGAGAGTTCTAAGACATTAAAGAGTTTTTCTTCTTAAACCAGGTAAGAATAATAATGTGCAGAAAAAGATAAGAGAATTTTGTTATGCAAGCAAATAATTATACTTCAGACTGGAATTGCTTTTGAATTTATTTTCTCTCTAAAGAGAAACCAGGAAGAAGAGAATCGTGTGAAACTAATAAACCATCCCATTGCTTTCAAACAATTCCTTTTCATACAGAAAAACTTCTAAGCAATCACACTGTTACGTGGGTGGGTATCTTTTCCTTCACTCCTCTTCTGGTAGACCTGGAGAAGTTAGATAGAGAAGATCTAGATTTGGAAGCAAAGGAGAAAGAAACAATAAGAAATGCTATCCAGCAGACCAATTTACTCATGCTTAATTTCTTTTTATAGCCAATGAATTATGAAAAGTTACCACGGTTTGTCAGTGCTGAAAGCAACTTCATATTTTCTTACTTTTCAATATAAATACAGCACTGTATTTGTTTAAAAGTCTGAATTTATCCTATTAAAGAGGTTTTACATTAAATTATTTTTCATCTAATAATCTTTATTTGCTCAGTGACCCACATTGGTAGTCTCAACTATTTTTTTTTTAATATTATGGATATTGATTCCTGATATTTATACCAGCTAAGAAAGTTATTTGGAGCAGGTCAAAGAAAGATATCAGAACCAAAATCTTACTTCGGGGTATTTTATTTAACAAACAGAATGGTCCCAGAGAAAGACAAATACTGTATGATATCACTTATATGTGGAATCTAAAAAATACAACAAACTAGTGAATATAACAAAAAAGAAACAGACTCACAGATATAGAGTACAAACTAGTGATTACCTTTAGGGACAGGGAAATGGGGAGGGGCAAGATAGGGGTAGGGGATTAAGAAGTACACACTATTATATATAAAATAAACTACAATGATATATTGTACAACACAGGGAAAATAACCAATATTTTATAACTATAAATGGAGTATAAACTTTCAAAATTGTGAATCACTGTATTGCATACCTGTTACTTGTGTAATATTGTCCATTAACTATACTTCAATTTTTAAAAATTGTTCTGAGGAATCTTAATACTACAAGACTATTTAATAATTAGTACTTAGCAATACATTTTAAATATATGGTAGGGGAAAATATAACTAATTTTCACTTAAGAGGATAATGGATCTTTTACAGGAAGAGAATTACTGGTGCCAGGGTTTCCCTAGGCAGTATAAATTTTTTTAAATTTATTTCCAGCTTTAATAGAGATAATTGACATATAACAACATTGTATAAGTTTAAAGTGTAAAAAGTGATGATTTGATACAATTGTACATTGCAATATGATTACCACCATAGCTTTAACATCTCCATCATGTCACTTAATTACCATTTCATTTTTGCTGTGAGAACATTTAAGATCTACTCTTCTGGCAAATTTCAAGTATATAATATAGTGTTATTAATTATAATCACCATGTAAATCTCAAAAACTTATTCATCTTTTTAAAAAAGTATAAATGACTTAAAATATATTAGTTTTAGGTGTACAACATAGTGATTTGATATTTTTATACAATACAAATTATCACCACAAGTCTGGTTACCATCTGTCACCAGACAAAATCATTACAATATTATAGACTATATTTTTCCCCATGCTGCACATTTCATGCATATGACTCATTTATTTTGTAACTGGAAGTCAGAACCTCTTAATATACCTCACCATTTCACTCAACCCCTGATCCCCATGCCCTCTGGCAACCACCAGTTTGTTCCCTTATTGATGAGTCTGCTTCCGTTTGTTTTCCAGATACCATATGTAAGTGAAATCACTTGATATTTACCTTTCTCTATATGACTTATTTCACTTAGGGTAATACCCTCTGGTCCATCTGTGTTGTCGCAAATGACAAGATTTCATTCTTTTTTATGACTGAGTAGTATTCCATTGTTTATACAATCTTCTTTACTAATTCATTGATCAGTGGACACTTATTTTGCTTCCATATCTTGGCTATAGTAAATAATGCTGCAATGAATATAGGGGTGCATTTATCTTTTCAAATTAGTGTTTTTATTTCCTTTGGAAAAATATCCAAAAGTGGAATAGCTGGATTGTATGGTAGTTATATTTTTCATTTTTTGAGGAACCTCCATATTGTTTTCCGTAGTGACTGCACCAATTTACAATCTCACCAACAATTCCCAAGGGTGCCCTTTTCCCCACATCCTTGAAAGCACTGGTAATTTATTTTGATAATAGCAATTCTGAGAGGTGTGAGGTGATATTTTGTTGTGGTTTGGATTTGCATTTCCCTAATAATTAGAAATTGTTGAGCATCTTTTCATATGTATGTTGGCCATATGTATGTCTTCTTTAGCAAAATGTCTATTCAGGTCCTCTGCCTATTTTTTAATCAGGTTGTTGTTTTTTTTTGATGTTGAGTTGTATGAGTTCTCTGTATATTTTGGATATTACCCCTTATTGGATTATCCTTTGAAAATATCTCCCATGACTAGGCTACCTTTTTGTTTTGTTGATAGTTTCCTACACTGTGCAAAAGCTTTTTAGTTTGATGTAGTCCCATTTGTTTATTTTTGCTTTTGTTGCACTTGCATGAGGAGGCAGATCCAAAAACATATTGCTAAGACTGATGTCAGAGAACATACTGCCTATGTATTCTTCTAGAAGTTTTATGGTTTCAGGTCTTACACTTAAGTTTTTAATGCGTTTGAATTTATTTTTTATATGGTGTCAGAAAGTAGTCCAGTTTGATTCTTTTGCATGTAGTTGTCCAGTTCTCCTAACACCATTTGTTGAAGGGGCTGCCTTTCCCCCATTGTATAATCTTGCCTTCTTTTTTGTAGATTAATTGACCGTAAGTGCATGAGTTTACTTCTGGCCTCGCTATTCTGTTCCATTGGTCTGTGTCTGTTTTTGTGCCAGTGCTATACTGTTTGGATTACTGTATCTTTGTAGTATAGTTTGAAATCAGGGACCATGATACCTCAAACTTTGTTATTCTTTCTCAAGATTGTTTGTTTTTCATGTTTCCATACAACTTTTAGAATTATTTGTGAGAAAAATGCCATTGGTATTTTGATGGGGATTGCATTGAATCTGTAGATTGCCTTTGGTAATATGGTCACTTTAACAATATCAATTCTTCCATTTCATGAGCATGGTATATTTTTCCATTCGTTTGTGTCGTCTTTAATTTCTTTCATCAGTGTCTTAAAGTATTCTGAGTATAGGTCTTTTATCTCCTTGGTTAGATTTACTTCTAGGTATTTTAGTCTTCTTGATGGAATTGTAAATGGGATTGTTTTCTTAATTCCTCTTTCTGCTAGCCCATTGTTAATGCATAGAAATGCAACAGATTTCTGTATATTAATTTTGTATACTGCTACTTTACTTAATTCACTGATGAGTTCTAGTAGTTTTTTAAAATGATATCCTTAGGATTCTATGTATAGTATCATGTCATCTGCAAGCAGTGACAGTTTATTTCTTCCTTTCCAATTTAGAATCCTTTTATATCTTTTTCTTGTCTGAGTGCTGTAGCTAGGACTTCTAGTAGCAAGAGTGGGCAACCTTGTCTTGTCCCTGATCTTAGAGGAAATACTTTCAGCTTTTCACTGTTGAGGATGATATTGGCTCTAGTTTTGTCTTATATGACCTTTATTATGTTTAGGTATGGTTTCCCCGCTTTTTTGAGACTTTTTATCAAAAATAGATGTTGCATGATGTCAAAAGCTATTGAAAAGATCATATGACTTTTATTCAATTTGTTAATGTGGTTCTATCATATTGACTGATTTGTGGATATGGAACCATCCCTGTGATAAATCCCACTTGACCATGGTGAATGATCCTTTTAATAGATTGTTGAATTCGGTTTGCTAATACTATGTTGAGAATTTTTGCATCTATATTCATCAGTGATATTGGTCTGTAATTACCTTATTTTGTGTTGTCTTTTTCTGGTTTTGGTATCAGGGTGATCCTCGCTTCATAGAATGAGTTTGGGTGTTCCTCCTTCTTCAGTTTTTTACATTACTTTAAGGAGAAAGGTGCTAACTCTTCTTTAACTGTTTAGTAGAATTCACCTGTGAAGCACTCTGGTCCTAGACTTTTGTTTGTTGGGAGTTTTTTGATTACTGATAAATTTTATTACTGGTAATAAGTCTGTTCATATTTTCTATTTTTTTCTGATATAGTCTTGGGAGATTGTACATTTCTAGGTATTTATCCATTTCTTCCAGTTTGTCCAATTTATTGGAGTATAATTGTTCATAGTAATCTCTTATGATTCTTTGTATTCCTGTGGTGTTAGTTGCAAGTTCTCCTTTTTCATTGCTAATTTTACTTATTTGGACCCTTTTTTTTCTTGATGAGTATGGCTAAAGGCTTATCAATTTTCTTTATCTTTTCAATGAATTATTTCTTAGTTTCATTGATCTTTTTTATTTTTAATTTTTTTGTTATTATTTCATTTATTTCGGCCCCAATCTTTATTATTTCTTTCCTTCAACTAACTTCAGGTTTTATTTTTCTTTTTTCTAATTCCTTTAGGTGTAAGGTTAGATTGTTTACTTCAGATTTTTCTTGGTTCCTGAGGTAGGCTTGTCTCACTATAAACTTCCCTCTTTGAACGGCTTTTTGCTGTGTTCCATGAATTTTGGATCATTGTGTTTCCATTTTTCTCTGTTGCAAGGTATTTTTTGATTTCCTCTTTTATTTCTGTAGTGACCTATTGGTTGTTTAGTAACATATTGTTTAGCCTACATGTGTTTGTGGTTTCTTGCAGTTTTTTTCTTGTAGTTGATTTCTATACTCATGCCATTGTGGCTGGAAAAATTACTTGATGATTTCGGTCTTCTTAAATTATTGGCATTTGTTTTGGGACTTAATATGTGATCTATCCTGGAGAATATACCATGTTCAGTTAAAAAGAATATGTATCCTGCTGCCTTTGGCTGGAATACACACACACACACACACACACACACATATATAAAGTTTATATAGTTTGTAAATATATTTAAGTCCATCTGGTCTAATGTGTCCTGTAAGGCCAGAGGATTTTAAAATCCCCTAATATTACTGTGTTACTGTCAATTTCTCCCTTCATGTTTATTAATATTTGCTTTATGTATTTAGGTGGATATATATATTTACAATCTTTATATCATTTGTTGGATTGATCACTTTCATTATGTAATGTCCTTCTTTGTTTCTTTTTACAGTTTTTGTTTTAAAGTCTATTTTGTCTGATATAAGTATTGCTACCCCAGCTTTCTTTTTGTTTCCATTTGCAAGGAATACCTTTTTCTATCCTTTCACTTTCAGTCTGTGTTTTTAGATCTGATGTGACTCTCTTGTAGGCAGCATATATATTGGTCTTATTATTTTTTTAATCTACTCATCCACTCTTTTTCTTGGAGAATTTAGTCAATTTACATTAAAGTTATTTACTGATATGCACTTATTGCCATTTTGTTAATTGTTTTCTGGTTGTTTTGAGGTTCTCTTTTGTTCCTTTTTTTCTTCTTTTGCTCTCTTTTCTTGTGATTTTATTGACATATCTTTAGTCAATCAAATCTTTGGACCCCTTTCCCTTTTTTGTGTGTGTATATACTTTAGATTTTTGGTTTGTGGTTACTCTGAGGTTCATATATAACAATCTATTTGTAAACGTGATTTTTTTTTTTAAGTTGATGATCCCTTAAGTTCCAACACATTCTAACAAATCTGCATTTTTACTCCCCACTCCCGCAACATTTTTGACCTCACATTTTACATCTTTTTGTTTTGTGTATCCCTTAACTACTTATGGGTATAGATGATCTTACTACCTTTGTCTTTTATTTAACCCTACCACTAGCTTTTTAAGTGGTTGATCTACTTACCTTTACTGCATGTTTGCCTTTACCAATGAGACTTTTCCCTTTGTAATTTGCATATTTCTAGCTGTGGTCTTTTCCACTTAGAGAAGTCCCTTTAACATTCTTACAAAGCCAGTTTAGTAGTCAGGAATTCTTAGCTTTTGCTTTTCTATAAAACTTTTTATCTCTCCTTCAAATCTGAATGATAGCATATTCTTGGCTGTAGGTTTTCCCTTTCATCACTTTCAGCATATCATGCCACTCTCTTTTGGCCAGCAAAATTTCTGCTGCAAAGTCAGCTCATAGACTTAGGGGGTTCCCTTGTATGTAATTAGCTTATTTTATCTTGCTGCTTTTAAGGTCATCTCTTTATCTTTAATTTTTCCCATTTTATTTGCAGTGTGTCTTGGTGTGGGCTTCTTTGGGTTCACCTTGTTTGGGACTCTCTGTGATTCCTGGATTTGGAAGTCTGTTTTCTCTCCCAGGTTAGGGAAGTTTTCAGCTATTATTTTTCAAATAAGTTCTCTGCCCCTTTCTCTCTTCTCTTTCTAGGACCCCTACCATGTGAATGTTAGTATGTTTGATGTTGTCTCAGACGTCTCTTAAACTGTCTTCATTAAAAATGAGGTATCACCTCACACCAGTCAGAATGGCCATCATCAAAAACTCTACAAACAATAAATGCTGGAGAGGGTGTGGAGAAAAGGGAACCCTCTGGCACTGCTGGTGGGAATGTAAACTGATACAGCCACTATGGAGAACAGTATGGAGGTTCCTTAAAAAACTAAAAATAGAACTACCATATGATCCAGCAATCTCACTACTGGACATAAACCCAGAGAAAACCATTATTCAAAAACCATAATTCATGCACCGCAATGTTCATTGCAGCACTATTTACAATAGCCAGGACATGGAAGCAACCTAAATGTCCATCAACAGAGGAAAGGATAAAGAAGATGTGGTACATATATACAATGGAATATTATTCAGCCATAAAAAGGAATGAAACTGAGTCATTTGTAGAGATGTGGATGGACCCAGAGACTGTCATACAGAGTGAAGTAAGTCAGAAAGAGAAAAACAAATAACATATGTTAATGTATATATGTGGAATCTAGAAAAATGGTATAGATGATCTTATTTACAAAGCAGAAATAGAGACACAGACATAGAGATCAAACGTATGGATACCAAGGGGGAAGGGGAAGGTGGGATGAACTGGGAGATTGGGATTGACATATATACACTACTGTGTATAAAATAGATAACTAATGAGAACCTACTGTATAGCACAGGGAACTCTACTCAGTGCTGTGGTGACCTAAATGGGAAGGAAATCCAAAAAAGTGGGGATATATGTATACATATAGCTGATTCACTTTGCTGTACAATAGAAACTAACACAACATTGTAAAGCAACTATACTCCAATAAAAAATTTTTTTTAAGTTTTTTTTTTCTTTTCAGCTTGGGTGATATTCATTACTCTCTCTTCCTGTTCCTTGGTCCGTTCCTCTGTATCATCTCCTCTACTCTTGATTCCTTCTTGTGTATTTTTTTTCACTTCAGTTACTGTATATTTCAGCTCTCTTTGGTTCTTCTTTATATTTTCCAGCTCTTTGTTAAACTTCTCACTGTGTTTATTTTCTCCCAAGAATGTTGAGCAACTTCATCATCATTGCTTTGAACTCTTGATTGGTTAGATTTTTTAATCTCTACTGCACTTAGTTCTACTTCTGGATTTTTATCTTGTTCCTTTGTTTGGAACAGATTCCTTTGTTGCCTCATTTTGCCTAATTCTCTGTATTTATTTCTAGGTCTTAGGTAGGTCAGTTAATTTCCCAATCTTGGGATAAGTGGCCTTATGTAGAAGACATCCTATGGGGCCCAGCAGCACACTCCTCTCTGGTCATCAGTTATACGCTCTAGGGGTTTCCCCTATATTGGTTGTGTGAGTTCTTCAGTTGTGGCAGGGCTGAGTCCTTTGGGCATGTTGGTAGGTGGGGCTGACCCCCTGCTCAGTTGGCTGTCAGGCTCTGTCTGCTTCACGTGGTGGCTGCCAGTCCACTGGTGGACAGGGCCAGGTCATGGTGATGCTGGCTGTGTGGCCCATGTATCCCAGGGCTTGTACCAGCCAGTTGGTTTGTAGGACTGGATACGAGCATGGCTGGCTGTGCATCCAGGGGATTCCTGGGGCTTGTCCTAGACAGTTTGTTTTGACCACTTCCCAAAGACATGAAAACAGTCTCTTGCTTCATTTCTAGAAGCTTCTTTCTCCTTCACTTTCCTGATAGTCCTGTTGGAGTGTCAACTATAATTTAGCAGTAAGAATATGCAGGTATGCCTCTTCTAGGAATCATCTCTCAACTCAGACTGTCTAAATTTTGAACATAAAAAAGAGATGAGTTTTTTTGCTTATGAGCTAGGCAAAAACAAAAAGTATTGATAATACTCAGTGTTGGCAAGAGTATGGGGAATACACATTCTCATGACTTGTTACTGGAAATGCAAAGTGGTGAAGCTTTTCTAGAGAGCAATTTGCCACTAAGTACCAATGTTTAAAATATGCATAATTTGCAGAATACTTAAAGTGGTGGTATAAGGAACTCTGTGGTCCTTCTAACCTGTGAATCAACTATAGCTGGTGAAATTTTTTTTTTCAAAGTATTTAAAGTTTACAGAAATTGTCTTAAGGAAATAGCGCAAACAGAGAAACATTTATTCAGGTGCTATAGGATGAATGTTTGTTTTCCCCCAAAACTCATATGTTGGAACCTAACCCCAGTGGATGGTATTTGGAGGTGTGGCTTTTGGGAGGTGTTTAGGTCATGAGGGTGGAGCCCTCATGATTGGGATTAGTGCCCTTTTAATGTAGAAACCAGAGAACTCCCTACCACCATGTGAAGACACATAAGAAGATGACCATCTATGAACCAAGAATAGGCTCACACTAGACACTGAGTCTGCTGGTGCCTTGTTCTTGGACTTCCCAGCCTCAAGAACTGTGAGAAAAATCTCACAGTGAAATAAATCTCTGTTGTTTATAAACCACCCAGTCTATGGTACTTTGTTAAAACAACCTGACAGACTAACATATCAGAAAAATCTACTAATGACAAGAACCAGAAATGATAAATAAGAAGGTTGATATAACAACTCTATAAATATATACTTCCTTGCCTTTATTCCCTCAGCTTTAAAGGACCTAAAATTGTATAAAGTGAAAATTACAACAAAGTTGGATGTGTTATATATATATATGTGTGTGTGTGTGTGTGTGTGTATGCAATATGTATAACTCTAATAGAATTAAAAGGGAAGAGACAATAGCACTATATATGTATTTCTACATCTTACTGGACTTAAAGTAGTATAATCTGAATTAGATTCAGATAAGTTTAGATATGTATTGTTTAAGTCCTAGAGCAACCACTAAGAAAATAATGTAGTGAAAAAAAGTTAAAAGAATTAAAATATTACACTAGAAAATATTCACTTAATGCAAAAAAAAAAAAAAGTAAAGGAGGAATGGAGGAACAGAGGGAAAAAAATACGTGAGACATAGAAAACAAAAAGTAAAATATCAAGTATATGCCCAGCCATATCAATAATTATACTAAATGTGAATCTACTAAACAAACCATTCAAAAGGTAGATATTATCAGACAGTAAAAGAAAAATGATCCAACTATATGGTCTACAAGAGACACACTTTTTATTCAATGTCACAAAACAGATTGAAAGTAAAAGGATAGAAAAAGATAATATGCAAACAGCAACCATAAGAGAACTGAAGTGGATATACTAATGTCAGATAAAATAAACTCTAAGGCAAAAATTATTATTACAAGACATTTTGTAATGATAAAAGGGTCAACTGAGAAAGATAAAATAATTATGACGATATATACACCTAAAAACAGAGTCCCAAAGTACATGAAGCAAAAACTGACACAATTGAAATGAGAAATAGATGATTTAACATCAGGATGAAATTAGGAATCAATAGCAAATAAATCTGGGAAATTCACAAATAATTGGAAATTAACAACACACTTCTAAACAACCATTAGATCAAAGAAGAAATCACAAGGGAAATAAGAAAATACTTTGAGATGAATATGAAAACGTATGGGATGCAGCTAAAGTTGTGCTTAGCTGAAAATTTATAACTAAACATCCATATTAAAAAAGAAGATCAATAAAAATAAATAAAAGAGAAAAAATATGTCAATCAATAGGCTAACATTCCACCTTAAAACACTAGGAAAAAAAGAGCAAATGAAACCTAAAGCAAACAGAAGGAAGAAAATAGTAAGGAGTAGAACAGAAATGAATGAAATAGAGAATGGGAAAAGTGTAGAGAAAATGAACAAAACCAAAATTTGGTCCTATGAAAAGGTCAACAACATTGACTAACCTTATCTAGACTGACCACGAATAAAAAGGAAAAGACTCAAATTGCTAAACTTGGGAATGAAAGAGAAAACATCACCACAGACCTTATAGAAATAAAGAACAAATTATAAATATTCTGTATCGTATGCCAGAAAGTTAGATAACTTAGATGAAATGAACAAATTCCTGGAACAACACAAACTACCAAAAGTGACTCAAGAAGAAACAGTGAAATCTGAATATACCTTTAACAAATAAAAACATTGAATTAGCAATTTAAAATCTTTGACAAAGAAAAGCCCTAGGCAAATGGCTTTACTGGTGAATTCTACCACACATTTAAATAATTAGTATTAATCCTTTACAAACACTTCCAAAATATAGAAGAGGTAGAAACACTTCCCAACTCATTCTGTGAGATCAGTGTTACCCTGATACCAAAGCCAGAAAAGGACATCACGAGAAAGGAAAACTACTACAGACCAATGTGAATGTATTGATACAAAAATATATTGAAATACTAGCACACTGAATCCAGCAATATATAAAAATCATACCTAGTGGGATTTAACCCAGGAATGCAAGATTGGTTTAACATCCAAAAATCATTTACTGTAATATATGATTTCAATAGAATAAAGGATGAAAATGCACAATAGTAATAGATAAAGAGAAAACAGTTGACACAACTCAACACTCTTGTTTCATGATAAAAATATTCGACAAACTAGGAACAGAAGGGATCTTCTTCAACCTGATAAAGGACGTCTACAGAGTTCCACAGCTAACATCATACTTAATGGTGAAAGACTGAATGCTTTCCATCTTAGATCAGGAATAAGGCAAGGATGTCTGTTCTCACCACTTCTATTCAACATTGCACCAGACTAGTTAGGGCAATTAGACAAGGAAAAGAAATAAAAGGCATTCAGATTAGAAATGAAGAAGTAAAACTACATCTATTTGCAGATGACATGAGCTCATACATAGCAAATCCTAAGGAACCAACTAAAATCTATGAGAATTAATAATTTCATTAAGGTTGTAGGATATAAGGTCGATAAGCAAAACTCAATTACAGTTCTATATATTAGCAATGAATAATTCAAAAATATAAATTAAGAAAATTCCATTTACAATAGCACCAAAAGAATAAAATATCAGGAGTAAGCTAAACAAAAGAGGTATAAAAATTGTATTCTAAAAAATTATAAAATGTTGAGATAAACTAAGTTAGATCTGATTACAGTTGACCCTTGAACAACGTGGCGATTAGGGGGACTGACCCTTCACACAGTTGAAAATCTGCGTATAACCTTACAGTTGGCCCTCTGTATCTGCAGTTCTACATCCACAGATTCAATCAACCATGGATTGTGTAGGACTGTGGCACTTACTTAGTGAAAAAAATCCACATAAGTGGACCTACACAATGCAAACCCATGTTGCTCAAGGGTCCACGTTCATGTATAGAAAAACGTAATTGTGAAGATGGCAATACTTCCCACATTGATCTACAGATTAAACATAATGCTATCCAAATCACAGCTGGCTCTTTGCAGAAACTGACAAGCTGATATTAAAATTCATATGGAAATTCAAGGAACCAGAATAACCAAAACAATCTTGAAGAACTACAAAATTGGAGAACTCCTGATTAAAAAACTTGCTAAAATAATGCAATAATCAATAGAACTATTATAGGATTAGTTCAAGGATTGACATTACATCAATGAAATAGAACTGAGAGTCCAGAAATAAACCCTTACACTAGTGGTCAACAGATTTTTGACAGTAGTGCCAAGGTAATTCAATGGAGGAAAGAATAGTAATTTCAACAAATTGTGCTAGAACAATTGGATATCCATATGCAAAAGAAGTTGGACTCCTTCCTCACACCATACACAAAATTTAACTCAAAACGGATCATAGACATAAATGTAAGATACAAAACTATAAAACTTTTAGAAGAAAATATAAATGTAAATATACATGACCTTGGATTAGTCAATGGTGTTTTAACATATAAAGCACAAGCAACCAAAGAAAAGATAGACAAACTGGACTCTAACAAAACTAAAAACTTTTGTTCTCAAAGGGCAACACCAAGAAAGTGAAAGGACAATCAATAGAATGGAAGAAACTAATTTGCAAATCATATATCTGATGAGGGCCATGTATTCAAAGTATATAAAGCATTTTTACAACTTGACAATAAAAAGACAAGTAAGTCAATTGAAAACCATGGGCAAAGGATTTGGATAGCTGTTTCTCCATAGAAGATAGACAAATGGCCAATGGATACATGAAAATGTGCTCTACATTGTTAGTCATTAGGGAAATGTAAATCAAAATGACGAGATACCACTTAACACGCACTAGCACGGCTATAATAACAGGTACTGGTGAGAATGTAGAGAAATTGGAACACTTACATATTGTTGTTAGGAACGTAAATTGCTGTAACCACTGTAGAAAATAGTTTGGCAGTTCCTCAATAAGTTAAACATAGAGTAACCGTATAATCCAGCAATTTCACTCTTGGGTATACACCCAAGAGAACTGAAAACATATGTTCAAACAAAAACTTGTACACGAATGTTCAGAACAGAATTATTCTTAATAGCCAAATAGTCATGGTGGCTTACTCCCTTGCCATAGCAAGCTCTGAATAAATAGGCTTTGCTTGTTCTCATTGAGATGATCTTCCTTTTTTCCTGCAGAGTATTACCACTCCGCGTGAAGAGGTAATTGAGGACAAAGGAATGGCTGAAATGGAGCAGGGGAGAGTAGAGAAACTCCGCCATGCAAGTCTTTCCAGGTAAGATAACACCTGCCTAGGAGCCAGAGAGTCAGCTGAGAATTTAGCAGAAAAGTGTAAGTATGGTATCCTGGAATTTAAGGGAAGGGATTTTTGCAGATTGAGTGTAGTCAGTTGCTAAATTCTGCTGAGAAATCGGAGGGAAAGCTAAGCAAATGAAGATGATTGACGTTATTTTAAAGAAGGTGTACGATTAGAGTAGGTTAAAATGTGAATGGGAAATCATGAATTGGAGACGAGGAGTACAGAAGACTCACCTGAGAGCCCTGACTACGGAGCGTGTGCCTGTGTTGTTTTACTGTGTAGTCTCACCAGCGTTTACAGCTCAGTGTTGACATGGCGATCCAGAGGGCAAAGAGAATGAAGACGGTGTGAAAGTGGCAGTTTGAGATTCCTGAGAAGGTGGCAAGGGAAGGGATCCACACATAGATGGAGCAACAGTCGTACCTTCCATGAAACCCAGAGGAAGAGGAGGGTCGGGGTGGGCAGAGTAGGAGGTGGATTAGATGGGAGTCTTGTTTTATACTTGGAGGCTGAGGGGTATACCATGTGATGACTTCTCTTTTCTCTGTGATATGAGGCAAGGCCATCTGCCTTAAGATAAGGGCCTAAAATTTGAGGTGAATAGAAAAAGAAACAGTTATTGTGGAGCGCCAGGCAGCAAGTTGACCACAGAAATGTAGGTTTGCTGTACAGTTTGGGATTCGATGAAGAATCTGAAGCATTTCCAGTGTGACTTCTTACGTATTCTCCAGCAGCAATAACATGCCTGTTTGAAGACTTCAGGATTCTTCCAGAACAATAAGACAGAGCAGCAGGAAAACCTGTGATACTGGCAGCAATTATGGAACTAATGAATTATACAATCTTAGCGGAGAAAGGGACCAGTCAAGGGTCAATGCTCTGGAAGACCTGATGGGGTTAGAATAGTGGCAGTGGCTGACCCAAGCTCTAGACATGACCACAGGTGTGCAGGGCTAAGACCAGTGAAGGAGGCCTTGGGAAAGCCTGTCTATTCTGCCTATTTTTCTTCTCTAATAGAATTTTAGCAAAGCAAAGCAGAAGACGTGTGGTTTGCATTATTATTTTATTTATAAATATTCCGAGTGGTAACAGGGAAACTATCAAGGATTTTAATTATAAATTAGCAATATTCTGAGGAATTGTAGATACACTGACAAGATTTTGAATGTTTCTGGTGAAAATTGCTAATAATTTTGTTAAGATCAGGAAAGTTTAGAATTCATCTAACATTTTGGTATTACTGGTAGTGTGGAGAGAATTGTGGCATTCAATATCACACATCACTATTAAAAAAAAATAGATCCAAAAGTGGAATGTATCGAAAAAGTTAATGATAAGTGATTTTGTTTTTCTCAAGTCACTTAAAAAATATTCTCTTGTTATTGTCTAAGAATAATATATTTTTCAAATATATTACTGCTATGCAATAATAAAGTTTACCTGAAATCACTAGGTCACTAATTGAATACATAATTGAGAACAAACAAAAACTTTATGCTACAAAGAAATTTTAGATTCCTAAACATGTTAGACAACAGCTACCTTAACTAAATATCTGCAAAAAGAATTATTACACACTTTGTAATGAGAAATCAGTTTCCAAAGTGAAGAACACTCTGAAATTTGGCTTTAGTCCATCATATACATATTTTGCATAGGGGAATGTACATTTATTATAATAATATATATGTAAAACATAGCTGTATATTTAAATATTCAGTATGTTATATTGTATATATTATCATAAAGGCATCAGGGTCTTTATAAAAAAGTTTTATTTCATCGGTAAATTAGGAACATTAGGGATTTTCTCTGACGTGGTCTTTGGACACTAGACTATGATTAATTGAGAAAACAGTAATTTTCTATATTTTATTTAGTCTTGAGCAAGACGTCCTACAGATACTACAGTCCATGCCAGAATCCCCTGTACTTCAAGCTGCTCTCCGCTATTCACACACTCTAAAGGTTTATAATCTAAACTTTAGGGGCCAAGTCTTATCTTCAAGGAGCTCACATTCCAGTACTGGTAAAATTTGATGAAATAAAGTAGAATATGATAAATGACTTTAAAAACTTACTGATAAAAATGCGGTGATTGTTGAGAGTGGGAAAGTATTTTACGCTATTTGGATCAGGGTGGGCCTCATGTAGGAAATGGAGTTGGAAGAGAACCTTGGGGGAGAGGCAGGGTTTGCACTTGGTGAGATGAGGGAGCAAGAGTTCAGTCTGGCAGTTAATACCAGGAAGTAAAGCTGAAAATGTGTGTTGGGGCCTGATGGTAGTACCTCTTAAATGCTAAGACAATAAATAGTGATAAAAGTTTCATTTCATTTCTTTGAGCAAAATTTTTGGAGTGTCTGCTGTATTCCAGGCACATTTTTCAGCTGAAGATAGGAAGATAAACAAATACAACCCAATGATGAGAGTCTAGCTAAACCACCCCATGGCATTGCTGCCAGGCATGCACTTTGTGTGCGGCTTTAAACTGACACCAGCGCCTCCCACAAACGAAGCACATGCCCTGGAGAGCAGTGCAAGGTCACAAGCAAATGGAAGTTCCTGACGTGACTTCCCCAGCAGCCCTTGTGATCAACAGTCTCCCTGTCTCCCAGGGCCCGGTTACCTTACGTGCCCCTTAGATAAGACCCCCTGGGGCTTACCAAAACCATGCTCTTTTGGTCTGAATTGACTTATCAGGCCCTTGGCCAAGAATCCAAAGGACTCCACCACAGACCCCACTAAAGGCACGTGTGTCCCCCAGGTCCCCTCTCTCTGTCTGCACTCTGCCTTGGCCTCCCCATGTGGCCCCTTGAGGCGTGCCGGGTGCTTCCTCCAGGACTGTAATAAACTTCTCTGTTTCAACGTATCTGTGGTCAGCTGTTGCAGTAAGGCTCGCTATTCTGTACTCTGTGCTCCACTTGACAAATGTTAATTGAACAAAGTCGGAGCATGCACACTCTGCCTTCCGAGAATTTCTAGCGTGCGGGGGGGCGGTAGGGAGGAGTCCAGTCCGGTCACACATTATTACAGGGCGGTGAGTCGAGTATTTTGACAGAAGTATGCAAACGGCGCTGAGAGCAAAAAGTGGGCATCTAACAAAATTTGTAGGGGTATCAAAACCAGGGAAGGTGTCTTGAAGGACTTGATAGTGAGGAAAAGAGTAAGTAGGCAGAAGTGTAGCTTGAGGAAGGGCAAGAGGTGAAGAATGGACTGACTTTAAAGCCATGTTAATAATTCTAGCTATTATCTGTTTAGCACTTACTATGTGCTAGGTACAGTTACGATAAGGTACATACCATTACGAGCTCCATTTTACAGGTCTGGAAGTGAAAGGAGGCTTAGAAGAGATAAGTGACTTACCAGAGATCACCAGTGGGTGAGCTGTGTGGCCAGAGCTAGAACCTAGGCAATCCTGTCTTAACTCTTATCCAGTCTGAGAAAGGGCAGGGGAGAAGAGGTGATGCCGCAAGGAGGTACCCTTTGTAATGTGTCGTTTGTTAAATTATGGGAGTTCTCACTGTCCTGAAGGCTACAGAGACAGTTAAGGATTTTAATCAAGGTGTGACATGATTGGCTTTACAGTTTAAAAAGATCAGATGATAAAACAAAAAATGGACTTTCCAGAAGAGACCTGGAGGCTGGAGTGATCACTTAAGGTGTGGCAGTCATGTTGGAGAGCTATAACAGGCACTGAAATAGTAGTAAAGAGACGAAAAGGAGGAAGCAGGTTGTCAGGTAGAAATGACAGGCTGAGCAACCAAACAGAACTGGACACTAGGGCACTCTGCTCAGAAGTTTAGGTTGGGACAGTACCACGTTATGTTTCACAGCACAGTGCCTAATACACAGTAACTTTGAGAACACAGGAGAAATATTTGAGGGGAAGGAATTAAAGAATTTACTTTTAGCTATTCATTCAATCACTCAACAGATATTTCTGAATAGCTGATGACCAAAGCAAAGTTCCTGTTCTCATGAAACTTACATGCTAATGAAGAGAGGAAGATGCTAAACAAACAACAGAGTAAATATATGTTCTGTCACATGGCATCAAGTATTATGGAGAAAAACCATCCAGGAAAAGGAACATGGAAATATCTCGGGCAGGGTGAAGAATTGTTTTAAGACTTTATTTTGGTACTGCTATTTTACATAAAGGATCATCAGGGAAGTCCTGCCTGATGACATGCCTGGTATCGGAACAGAGAGCTGAGCCACAGGAATAGCCATGCGGAAGCCACGGTGGAGATCTGCACGTGCACTGTGGCCATGGGCTTCAAGTATCTGCAGGGCAGCTGACGTGATTCCAGGTAGGCAGGTGGACACCCTGTTCAGGTCCTGAAAGGAATAGTGGTTTATTCCAGAGATGGTCAGAAGGGGGCAGGGTATCTTTGAAACCAAGGAAAATTCATTCTACAGCTTGACCCACGGAGACAGCTGATGTGTTCACTGGATTTGAGAAGAAGGAAGTCACTAGGGACCTTTCCCAGAAGGCAGTGGGAACAGTGCATTGAAAATACATGGGAGGAAAGGAAGTAGCCACTCTTCAAGACATCTGGCTGTGCAGAGAAGACCCTGAGCTGCTCACTAGAGAGCACTGTGGGGCCAAGGGTGCACCTTCTTTCCTTTTCTTTTCTTTTAAAGATGAGATCGATCAGTTTTGACATACTGAATATGCTAGGGAAGAAAGGGAGTAATTGTTGGATCGAGGTTCCTGAGGTGTGGAGAGATTAACCATAACCAAGAAAGGAATCTCCTAGTGAAAGACTAGGAGGGGAAGACAGAAGACGTTGCAGATGTAGATGTTTGTGGTTTGAGGGCAGGGTCTGGTTTTGAAGCTTGATTACCTCCATTTTCGCTGGGAAGAGGAATCATCTCTGGCTGTGAGTTGGATAAGGAGGTTAAAACGTTTAAGGAAACTGGAGGTCATTAAAGGCTTGAAATATTACTGAATGGGAATCAGAGGTGCTTAAAAGTAAGAAGAGTTATTTGCAGAGAGCGCCACTAAAGTTGGAGGTGAAGTGCTCCACTAAAGTGGAGATTCTGTGCTGAAGGCAGAGTTGGCTTTCAATAAGACAAAGAGGCAGAATAGAGTGAGAAGAGCCAGGACAATAGGACAGTTGCATCAAGTTTGGAGGCAGAGCAGAGATTTGGTCAGGGCTGGGGGGATCATGACTTCAAGGGCGTAGGAATAAGGCAGACAGTATAGAGGCTGGTTGTCTGGGTCTGGAGAAAGCACACAAAGACCCAGCGTAGGAGTGGAATGAAATAATACAACTGCATCTATATACAAAACAGACTCACAGGCATAGAAGACAAGCTTATGGTTACCAAAGGGACAAGTGAGGAGTATGGGGATTAACAGATGCAACTACTATATGCATAACATAGATAAGCACCAAGGACCTACTGTGTAGCACAAGGAGCTACATTCAATAGCTTGTAATAACCTACAGTGGAAAAAAATCTGAAAAAATATATAACTGAATCACTTGGCTGTACACCTAAAACTAACACAATATTGTAAATCAACTATACTTCTACAAATAAGTTTTTAAAAAAGGCAGAAAACAGAGAACTAGAAGCATTTACATTTGAATGGTCATCAAGGGTCTCAATTTTAAAAGGTAACTTTACCAAAAATATTTTCATAGCCATTACCTCTGAGAAGGGAAAATGGGCAACAGAGGAGGGTGGAAGGCTTTTAATTGTGACTTTACATTCTTCCAGACTGTTAGAAAAAAATGTTATACCATGAACATGTATCATAATTATTATTAAAAAGCTAGAAAGAGTATGTGTTAGCGGAGTGTGCCGTTATCTAGAGCACATATTTATCGATACAATCAGGGCTGTAGTGAGATGATACAGTTGGAAGGGGACATCATTAGAGTCCCTACCTCATTTCCACATCAACCTATAAGCTCGGATTTCCAGACACCCTTCTTTTGCTTTCCTTCACTCTAATTCACTTAGGGCTGAAGGTAATGCCAAAATATTTGTGAGAAAAAAAAGTATCAGAAAATAAATTTTATATGGCAAGATTTTCTATTTAATTACCTCAACAGTTAGGAAATCTCACTGAGGATCTTTGAGGAGGACTCTGTGAGAAGGAAAAATTGACGGAGTAAAGGTAATCAGGCTTTCCCATCAAGTGAGCTGTAAGTCTAAACCACTCTAAAAGGTTAATCTGTAAAACTTCAAAGTCAAATGTTTACCTTACCTATCCCTTTACAGTCTTCCTTGACCCTAACTGAATGAAGTCAAGACATGTGATTTTATCTAAAGCATGTAGAAAACAGAGGGGGACAAATGAAGAGAGATTCAGCCTCAGAGTTCCACTACTTATGTCTATAGTGCCTTTATCTAGTAGTCAAAGTACCTTTGTTGCAAGACATATAAAAAATATGCAAGTATTTAGGGCAGCGAGAATCATCCTATCAAACTTGAAGATAGCACTTAGAGCACTGGTTGAGCAAGATCTTGGGAAATTATCTTTTTTTTTTTAATGTTTAAGAAAATTTTATTGAAGTATAGTTGATTTATAATGTTTTAATTTCTGCTGTACAGCAAAGTGATTCAGTTATACATATATATATATATATTTTTTTCATGTTCTTTTCTATATGGTTTATCACTGGATATTAAATATAGTTCCCTGTGGGGAAATTAACGTTTTTCTTTCAATGGCTCTCATACTAATGCTGGATTCCAAAATGTGACTTTTACACATTCGTCAAAGAACTGTAGCTGGAATGTAGGACCAGTCTAAACACTGACAAAATGGATGCTGTAACCTGAGCCGTTCTTTAAAAGGATTACCCAACTTTTGTAAAGGATTGCTATTATTAAATAGTTTATATGGCTTCGACTTACGTTTCCCTTTGGTTTACAAATTTGGTTTACAGGTCAAAATTTTCCTTAACTTTGACAATTCAAATTTCACTACTCTATCTTGTTTACTTACAGCCCTAGTTTTTATGGCAGGTGGTTTGTGGAGAAAGCCAATATAACCTGTGGCTGACTAAGGGCTTTTGTGTGCATTTGTGAGGCATCCTTTCCTGCATATGCAGGAATGCCCTTGCTACTGTGAAATGCCTCTTTGTTATCTGTGGAGGAGCGCTGGAAAAATCTTGAACTTCTCCACTCCTCCTAAGCACAGATTTTACCGTTATTTATATGAGAGACTGAAATTCATCATCGACATACACCAAAGGATTTTTTAACATATAAAACACTTTTAAAGCATGTTTTAGTCCCTATGAATTGGCTTCTCAAGAACGTCCTCTTGGATCTTTCTGGATTTCTCCACCAAATTTCTTTTTCATATTTTGATAGCAAAGAGTAATTTGTTACAGATGCAGGCGTAGAGAACTTGGGTGTCTTGTCTCAGTCCTCTTGGTAAATGCTTATTACTGAACTGCTCTTCCTTTATTTAATATCCTACTACAGGGTCTTCACTGGTTTGAAAAGCATGTATTAAGCACCAGGCACAGCAATCATTCTTTTCCCTGAATGCATAGTGCCATAAATGCTCCAGTCCACAGGCCAAATGAATAGGCTAATTTAGCAACCGCCTGTGTTATGTTAACCAGCTGAGGGATATTTCTATGACTTTTTTTTAAAGGAAGATATATTTCATGTGAATTCAAGGGCTTAAAATAATTACAATGGATTGTCAAGTTTCTTATTTTTTAGTGTGAAGTAACAAACTTGGGCGGTGTTTGATGTTAACTGATTCAAGCAGTATTACTGGTGATGGGGGTAGTGTAAAATCAGGAACAAAATTCTATTCAGAATTTATCCTTAAAGATGCAACCGTCAAGACCAATTCTGTTAGTGAAGCTGGAAAGCTGCCATGTCATTAAGTTTGATTTTATATATGAAAAGAAATATTTTCAGGAAAAATAAATTACTAAGTATTGAGGCTAATACATCATCCATTTGGTGGTGGTGGGCAAACGTGTCCGAATGCTTTCAAGCATAGAGTGGTGTTAATGGGAAACGTGCTTGTTCTGGAGAGCATAGGGAGCTATTCAGAGATTTTCAAAACACGTGTTTAAAGATACCTTTATAATTCATTACATTCTCCTCGTGCCTGATTTTTTTAATTATGAAAAATTTCAAACACACCCAATAGTATTAATCCCCATATAACTATCACTCAGATTCAACAATTATCAAGATTTTCCTACATTTTCCTCCTCCATCCCATTAAATGATTAAAGCCATTCCCAAACATCATTTCATTTCACTGTTAGTATGCAAACCATTAGTATGCATTCCTTAAACTGACATCACTCTAAAGCCATTTAAGCATTCGTAGGTATATCTAATCTGGAACATGGCCTAAATGTAGTAAAACTCTTTCGGTCAGAAATACCTCAGGGGAAGGGCACTCGTGAATGGAGAGGCATACATCTTCTCTGAAGGCAGTTGTACCTGTGCAATTTTCTTCTCATTGCCAAATTAGCTGGAAAAAAAAAAGAAAAAAAAAAGAAGAAGAAAATATCAGGGGCATTTACAGAAAATTAGTTGTTGTTTAATCTGAAGACTGTGAGGGAATACTTTCGATCCAAATTATACTGTGATTATTTGCTATCTGTTCAGATGTGATTGTGATATAAAAAATTAATGGGATGCAAATTCAGGACGGGTATTCCTAACAGTTCATTGTTGATGGTGGGATTTAATAGTAAAATTCTTCTCCTACATGACTTCTTTCTAAATGTTTCTAGACTTCTTAGTTTACGTAGTGAATTAATCACAAATATTTTACAAGACTATTGTCCAAGTTGCTCTGTATTTTTAGAGGAGAAACAATTTGAATAGCAATTGCTATAAACAGTAAGAAGGGATCAGCTGCTTTCTGAATTGCTAATTTGAAACTTTTTTCTTATTCATGTAAAAAGGTCAGACCAGGAAACATCATTTGAAATAGTCTCAGTGATCAAACTTCTAACTAAAAGGCAGAGACTGAATGTTTAACCAGTTATGCACCATTTTCTGTTGTAAATGGAGAAGTATATTATCAAGTGAATAATCTAACATATTTAGATATAAATGGTGTCACCTTTCTATTTAAATTTGGGTTGGCTTTTTCCTTAGAAAACTTTCTAATTTTTTTTTTCTTTTTTACTGGCCAGCGCTTTGAAATCTTAGATATTTGGTTTTGAAGTAAAAGCACTTTAAAAAAATAACTTTGTTTACTAAATCCCTGTTAGTTAAGAACAACACGACTGATACAATCCTTGAAAAATGTGTCAAGTAAATTAATATTATTTATCTTGACCATACATATTTTTGACTTTTTTTTGGCTCTGTAAGCACAATAATACTAAAATGGCACTTTTTAAAGTGACACATCTAACTATATATCTAGAAAGAACAGCTCTCTTTTTACTTACAAGGACACCCTATCTATGATAGCTTTGGGATCAGTTTTCTTCAAATTTAGAAAAATAGTGGTCAAATATTTATCATCATTCTAAAATCCAGCTATTTTTTAAATATCCAAATAACAGACCTAACGGGATAGATAACATACTTCTGAAATCCTACACACTCACCCCCAAGCACACCTACGCGATTTTCCACAGACACAGTCATGCTCAGAGGCCCATTCACACAAGCAGGCACGAAAACAAGTCACTCGGTACAAATCTGTCCAAGTCCTACCTGGTCTCTGTCCGTGGATAGGTAGAAGACTCATCATAAAAACAAGGAACAGAAAAAAGAATTGTTGCAATCTCATTTTTCTGCCGCACTACGGTGGAGCAAAAGCTCGCAAGGTAAACCCAGCAGCCTTTGAACAGTCTCTGCGGTATCTGTGTGGCTCTCCTCACATTCTGAGGACAAACCTCAGAGCACAGCCAGCTGCGTTTTCCAGAAAGGTTAATGATCCCTGCAGATAAGGTTACTGGTGCTGTTTTGCGGTCGGAGCCCCTCGGCCCCAGACCCCTCCTCCCGCCCCGGCCACGCCCCTTGATTTCCATAAGTAAATATTGGTGAAATAAACCAGTCAAGGGTCCTGTGACTTGGGTGGAAACGTCCGCCGCTGGCTCCTAGGAGAGGCGGACCGCGCCCCGAGCAGGTTGTGGAGAGTGTGTAGAAGCACACACTGGCCTGGCTCCCTCCCTCACCATTTACATCTGTTTACACTTTGCATCGTGCACCTCCGTGTCACATGCAGAAACCCAGAGGAATGACAGGAAGTCTCTTGTCCCTTTCAGAAGGAAATCTGAAGCGCTAACTTAGACTGCCAAATGCTTTGTGGCAGAACATGTGCTGAGATGCTTTCTCTTTTCCAAACGTACTGCAAAGTGGTGCCTGTTTGCCCCAAATCTCTAAATTGCTTAATCTGTGTGGATTTACATCAATAAACGTTCCTGGGATTTAGAATGTTCTGAAATAAAGCTGAAAAATGTTCATCTTTTTTATTTTGTAAAGTGCAATTTCTAAGGTAATAGAGATCATTTTCATCTGCAGTACATCCAGGATTTTAAAAAAGTAAGTTCAGGCAAGCCACAAATTCGTGAAATCTGGGTTCTGTTAAAAGTTTTATATATGGTGGCTGATATATTTCGGACACAGAAATTAGGAATGAGCTCAGAAGACAAAAGCAGTCTCGTGTCATCTTTTGCACACATGCTCCAAGATCGCTTGTGGTTTTAAGTGTTTCCTTGCCTGTCATATGTAGCTGTTACAAATGAAAATGACTGTACTTAACTATAAAGTAAATGGAAATGATAGTGTAGACACACTCAAATTCAGGTAGATCCCAAATACCAAATGTAAAGCATCTGCAACTTGTGAATTGCCAGGAATTTTGTTGCATTTCACTTTTCTAGATTCAGGTGGTTGGTACACAACCTTGGGCTTCCTGAGGTTTGAAATTAATGCATAATTTGCTTATCTTAGACATCAGTCAGTAAGAATCCCTGCCTGCCTGCTTATCCATGAACTTTATAACAGGCAAGAGCATACAGCAGTTCTTAAAATCATTTTCTTAAAATCCTGAGAATATTTGCCCATCTGGGGGTTAAAGGGCACTCTGCAGCCCTGCTGCATTTATACATCATTCCATAACATCAATTGAATCCAAGAGTATGGACTCATGATATAAAAGTGCCTCACGAATAGCAAAGGTAATGTTCAGATTTTACTCCTCCTGTAAGGTTCTCAGTACAGCACCCTGGAAAACCAACTGCAAGCTGACAAAACTGAGTGTTAAATCGAGCAAACCAACAGGAGACCAATCTAGATTTTGACAGTATAACTTCAGGCCAAGTCTTAAGTCTATTCAAAGGTATTACTATGGTCAGCCTTCTTTGTGGATAAGATAGTGACTACCACAAACTGCGTAACTGATTCAGATTTGTATATTTCATTACCAGGTGGCCAACAGTGAACTCCTAGAATACGGCTAATATAAGCAAGTACTGTGGAAGGTGTTCCCACCAGTCAGGATACAGCGAAGTGTTGTGTTTAAGTCATGTAAATAAACTACCTGGTTTTCCACCTGAAAGAGTTATAAAGTTTTAGCAAGATAATGTATTACAGATTTATGAAAGTTAAGGCATTATTTACATATATTTTAAATTGTTCTTTGCAAAAATAACTTAAGAAGAAGTTGACGATGAGGATTAAGCAGTTGGTTTTCGGAGTCCAATAATATAGTGTATAAAGCTGGTGGGCAAACTGAAGTGCTAGACATTGGACAGTGGCCAGTGGCCTGGCATTTCCATGGGACCTGGATCAAGAACGGTGGCAAGTCACTGGGGTTAGCACTGAGCAAGCTGGCCTGGGGAAGTCGTAGTGGCAGAGTGCTAGATTGTAAAGATGAGAGGGGCTCTCCACGTAGTGCTTTCGGCCTGTGTCCGGATGAATGGTGAGTCACGTTCACATGAGCAGAAACTTTGCCCTCCCCCTATCCCCCCCCCCCCCCCGCACCTGCAGCACAGGTTGGCCTCCTTAGAGTGAGCTGAGCACCATCCCTCTGGGCCAGTACCATGCAAAGTGCATCACACGCATTACTTCCCTTAGTCCTCCCCAAACACTCTGAAGTTCTGCCCCCTGTTTACCAGATGAGAAGACTAACCACTAAAGAGGGTGTAACCTCCGAGGCTACACACGTGGGAAGAGGAATAGATGGAATTCAGATTTCCTGACCTGGGGCCTCAACCGTTTTGTTCCCCTCCCCCTAAGGCTCAAATCCTAGTTCTTATAATAATAGCCTGTCGAAGCTATTATAAAAATAAGAATAAGTTAGGAATATACTTCTTATGCTGGGTTGAAATTCATGCCAACCTGGAACCTCAGAATGTGACCTTATTTGGAAATGGGGTCTTTGCAGATGTAATTAGTTAAGATGAGGTCAGAGCAGGGTAGATTGGGCCCTAAATCCAATATGACTGTCGTCCTTGTGAGAAAAGGAGACACACAGAGACACACAAGGAGGACGCCATGTGACAACAGAGGCGGAGATTGGAGTTAGGCGACTATAAGCATGGGAACACCAAGGATTGCCAACAACCACCAGAAGTTAAGAGAGAGGCAAGATTCTCCCTCTGAGCCTCCAAGAAAAAATCAACTCTGCCAACACCTTGATTTCGTACTTCTGGCACCTGGAATGATGAGAGAACACATTTCTGTTGTTCTACACCAGCAGTTTGTGGTACTTTGTTACAGCAGCCCTAGAAAATCAGTGTATTGGGTTGGCCAAAAAGTTTGTTTGGGTTTTTCCATATGATGTTCCGTACTTTTTGGCCAACCCAATACTGCTATATATTCGTCTTTTCTATAAGTAAACACATTCTCTATGTAATTCTATAGAAACATACTTATTTTTATGGTGGTATACTGTATATATCAGGTATCTAACAAAAGTTGTCTTATGTAGACATGATAGGGTGATGTAGGTTTCATCTCCATTTTACAGACGAGAGAACACACTCAGAAGGAAGTGGCTCGCCCCCAAAGCGAATAGTTAATGGCGAAGCCGAGATGAGGCCTGTGTCCACCCAGCCCAGGCTTCTTCCTCCTGTGATTTTGGTCCTGGGGTCCTACCCCGCCTGTCCCGTCTTCCTCCCCACTTGGGTCTCACTCTTTGTTCCTCTAGCTCTCTCCCTACCATACTGCTCTCTCCAATCTGACACTTCTCTCCTGGGCCCCTTCTTATTAGCCTCACTCAGCCAGACATCTGAATTGAGTCTGCCTGGTTATCTTACTCCTTCCCCCATTTTCCTTGATATGGGGCGCACGCTTTCACCACGATGCTGAAACCAGCGAGTCTCATATAAAATCATTAAGCTTTCAAACGGGCCTTTTCTGTAAACACTTCATCCAAATTAGGCTACCCTCTGCTCACATTTTTCTCTTTTCTTATTTTTGCTCATGTCGTGTCTTTCTTTTCTTCGAAAAGACCTGCTCTGTTTGCCCCAGTTTTACTTAATTGAAGTCCTCCTAGTTGTCCAGGATTTAATCCAATCATTCAAGATCAGTTCAACAAATATTTGTTGTGTACTTAAATTATTACCACATTCCAGGCTCTGTTTCTAGGTTCTAGGTACTAGGGATAAAATGAGGAATCAGACACAGTCCCTACTCTTGAATTTAATGTTTACTCATTAAATTTTATCTAATTTAATTTAATTTTCTTATAAATTCATTAGATTTCCTCTATAAGCATTTCCCGATGCCTGCCAACTGGAAGCGATTTCAGTTCTGTTCTGGGAATCTGGAAACTGTCCTCTGTTATCATAGCCTTTTTACCACCACAGTACATAATGCCTCCCGTGTGGGCCATCATAACATTCATCCTGGTCTGACAGCTTCTTGAGGACATATGGACTCCTGCAGAAATAAAATCTCCTTGAGTGGAGAGACTTGCCCTTTCTCCTTTTGATGTCTTCTCTGGAGCCTAGAAATATTGAATTCATATTGATTTGAATTGGATATGGGAATCATGAGATATTAAAAAAATGAATGAGAACTTAAAACCAGAATGGCTCCAGAAGTGAATATAGGAACAAAGAAAAGGAATATGTGAAAAAAAATTTCCTAGAAAAAGTGAATAAGAAAAAAAAAGAGACAAGTTCAGGAATTAATTAGAGCAAATGCTAGGATAGCTGTTTATGGAAGTGGACCTAGATAAGGATAGAAATTAGGTTACCTTTCAAGTCTGAAAAGTTGTGTTCTGTAACTATGCTCCATGACCTGTATTTACCTACCTCTATAAAATGTAAACTCCATGAGGGTAGGAAATCTTACCTGTTTTCTTCATTATTATATCTTTGTTATCTAATTTATTGTTGAATAAAATTCCACTCTAAGTATCCTAGTAAAGTAGATCTTAATATTGTCAGGATCTGCTCTTGATTCCTGGTTAACCACCTGTCTCTCTGTGTGGCGGGCTTAGCTCCTGCCCATAGATGGAAACATTTAAAACTAATCCTGGTGGAGACAGACTTTGGGTTTAGAGTCTCCCTTCCCAAGAGTGTTTCCTCTTTGATTCTTGATTGCTTGGATGGGTGGTGTGTTAACTTCCCCTTCCCAATCTTGCTCTGACTTCAGTTTTCTGCCTGAGACCTCATTTCCTCCTGGCTTCCCATTTCTTCCCTTTCTCTGCTTTCCAACTCTCTGGATTTCACACCAGGACATTGACTGACCTCTGGTTTGGTATGCATCTTTCCTTTGATCCTTGGTTCCATTGTGACCACTTCTGGGTCTAGACCAATCCCATGCTTTTCAGTTTTCATTCCCTACATTAGTTTTCCTAGGCCTCCCTTATTTATCTACTGCTATTCTTGGGTCCCAAATTAACACTGAAGAAGAAACTAACAACAGAAGTTATAGAAAACAGAATCTTAGCAAATAAAAAAAACTATTGGTTTTGAAAACAGGTGTGACCAAAATTGGCATTCTCCCTGCTTAGAGGAAATGGTGAATTAGACATGTTAGAGATATCAAATGTATACAGTTAGAACACTGAGTATGCTAAAGCATTTATTCAGTACAATGCTCACTCAAAAATTTTCCCAGGATCTTCTTGGGCACATGTGCTAGTTGAAAAAACATTACTGATCATAAATGCTGCATCAAGCTAATATCTGAGCCAAAACATATATTTTCACAAGAAACCATAACTCCAAAAAAGGCACACACTATTGACAGTATGGATAGCTTTCTAGCCCTCATATGCCTGGCAAACCTGAAAAAAAAAAAAAAGTTAACACAGTCATGGGTTTAGTAGACTTTCAGTTATATCAAGTACAAAAATAATAGAAGTTGCAACATGTGTGGAACATTCAGACACCCCCCTACATTGTGGTGATTCTTACCCAGGCTACTGGGTTAAAGTGATCGACCAAATGGCATCAAGAAAACTTTTGTCATTGCGGTAGGTTAAAAAGGGATATTTGTAATCTTTACATATTTTTGTAGTGAAGAGTGAATTAGGTAAAAATCATTCAGTTGACATAGGAGAAATCCCAATTAGTAATATTTCTCTCTTAAAAAAAAGAAAGACAGAAGTGAGATATTTTGGATTTATCTTCTCTACCCCATTTTTAACCTTGTTTATATGCTTATTTTTCTCAAAAACAGTCTCAAGAATTTTCATAATAAATCCAAATGATTCCAAGACAACAATTATTGTTTATTGGATGAATTACTGGGTTGGCCAAAAAGTTTGTTTGGGTTTTTCCATAATGGGAAAACCCAAGCAAACTTTTTGGCCAACCCAAGATATATATGCTATAAAGCTACTAGTAAACCTTGTGTTGGAATTCTTTGAGGGTATATTTAAGACTTTGAGAGTCATGGAATTTTGAATCTCTTTTGAACCACAGAGCTTGAATGGTCTAGAGTGTAACTGATAGAACAGAAACTTGATATTTGAATCTTGGCTTGTGAAGATTTTGTTCATCTCCAAAAGTGAAGGCAGTTTGGTGTAATGGGACTAGCATGACCTTAGAGTCAGGCAACTTGAATTTTTAGTCCTGGCTCCTGTCACTAAGTCATATGGCTTTGGTCAAGTTGTTTTATCATATGCTTCATTTAAAATGTGAGGTATTTAGTCTAAATTTACACATTCTTAAGTTCTCTGAAACCCTGTTTGTCTCTACTTCAGTTTCCTCTGGCTGAAAATTTAAGAGGGATCACTAATTGATTTAATAAAGATGAAGTCAACAGTTGGTATATGCAGGGATTTTGTTGCATTTTATAAGAAAGAAAAATATAAGCCCAAAGCATCCATGTCTTAAATTAACCTCTCGGTGGTAACATGCTAACTGATGTGTGGTTGACAAAGTACAGAAAACTTTGTTGATCAATTTCTAAGCACTTCATCCTTTCAATCTTGACCTTTATTTCACTCCCTAGTAACATCCTGCGAAATATCATTTCTCTTTCCCAGAGAATCCAGTCCAATTAATGTTATCCCAGGGTGCTCTGGTGAGTTGTCTAGCGTTGCTACACTTTGCCTGACTTTCTTCCCAATAATCAGTCAAGAAGAATTTTCAGCTCTCTTTTATACAGTGAGTGCCCTCATGAGCTATTTGACAAGGATGTTGGGTACAGTTCTCTGTCATGTCTCTTGACCTGGCTGGAAGGAGAATTTTATTATTATTTTTTATCATGGTGCTACCTCTGCCTTCCCCAAACTTGGCACCTGAACTAGAAATGTTTGCGATCAGTTACTCAATGACTGTGACTGTTTTAGATTTGTTAAGCCCATATCACACACAACAATATTTAAACTAGTTTATGTGCTACTGAAGTCCAATAAACGTCCTGGAAATGTAAATATTCTATGTGTATTGTATATATATAGAATGTTAGAAATGAAGTCCTATCTCTTCCTTCATACAAGCAAGATAACTGGCATTAACTGGCTTGCAGAGGCCAAAGCAAGTTAGTGATAGAATAAGCATGCACCATAATAGTTCTTGTTAGAGACAAGTTCAATGTGAAAGGTCTTCTGTTTGTCACCTCCTATATACCAAGCATTATTGTAAGAACTTTACTTGAAGTAACTAGTTTAATACTCACAACAACCCTCTTATGTCTGTTTTACAAATTAGGCAACTTAGGTGTAGAGAAACAGAGTTTTCCAAGGTTATGTAGCTAGAATCCAGACTGGATTCTCTGGGAAAGAGAAATGATATTTTGCAGGATGTTACCAGGGAGTGAGATGAAGTTCAAGATTGAAAGGATGAAATATTTGAACCCAGCCAGTGAGACCCTGGAGTTCCTCTTCTGAGTTGCTAGCTACCTCTCCACAGCTGCAGAAATAAAACAATCTTTTTGATGTGTTAAACTTCGTGGAGCCTTCCTTAATATTTATAGTGAAAGTGATTTGCATTTTTAATAAAGCTTTATTTGAATTTAAGTTTTATTCATGCTCTTGTCTTCAAATGATCAAATCATATTAGATCTCTGACTGATGAACTCCCAGTCAAATGTTATTTTTCAGAAATCTAATGGTTATGGAGTTATAGAGTATGTATGCATGCATGTAGGTGCTTAGAGACATTTAATAATTTAGGTTAGGCTCCTGCTTTCTTGCGGACAGCTTTAAGACACCCACTTCCCCTGTAACACAAGCACAAGTCTCTGTAGAAGATGTGATACTCACTTGCCAAGAAATAAACTAGGTGGATCATTGTAGGTGTGTCTTTTTACTTCTGCCCCTTTTCTTACTGAAATCAGAGCCCCACGCTGAAGTTAATTTCATTGAAATATTCTGTAAGGCAGGACATATGGATCCAATTACTTGTCTGCAGAGTTGTAAGGGCAGTTCTACCAATTTCAGCAATTTTGCCAGATTTCCACTGCGAACTGAAGGATGGCTCCTCTAACTGACCCTTTGTCCTTTTTGGAGGAAGCCAATCAGTAGCAGACACTGTTGGGTGAGTGGTGCCAGGTGTGCCTATGTGTGTGTGTGTGTGTGTGTGTGTGTGTGAAGGAAAAATGTTTATGGTAAGCTAGCCATTTGAAAGGGAAAGGAATAAAGTGCCAAGCAAAAGGGAAAAATGGGAGAGAAAGAAAGAAGGGGATAGAGGGAGACAAAGGGAGAGAGCTTGCATGTTAAGGAATTTCAATGGAGTCTTTATTTGTTTACTTTTAGGAAAAGCTGTTTCACAGATTTAATCACCACACAGCATGAGTGCTCCTAGTAAAATGTAACACTAAGGCCATACCATGGTAAATGAACTTAAGGAAGTGGTAGAGCTGGAATTACAATCTTATGGAAACAACTTTAAATTTTGAAAATACTTTGCTAGGCATCTAATCACACCTCAGCATGAGAGGTAAAGAGGCTGGTTTCCTCCTGATTATAGCAGAGGGCAATACAGTGTCATTTTCCATAAAATCTCATCTTAAAACTAAAATTGACAAAGGTGATCAACCTCTTCACTTTAAGTTTTCTGCTGAATCTCTGCTCTGTTTCTCTGATTCCTTTTTAGTCTCATTCTTTTTAAAAATCTAATGCAAGAAGATTGATGTCAGCAAAATAGGGTGGAAGGAAAATTGCAAGGCAGAATTGCTAAGGAGGTGGCTTTCTCCTTCACCCTTTTGGAGAACATATTCCTTTACTTTTAATGATTTTTCAGTGCTACCTACAGATGAGGAATGAAGCACACACAGAGAATTGCTAGGTGGAGCCCACATAAACTATCCCTCAAATGGTCATGAGGGTCTGTGTTAGCAAGATTCCTCCTGCCCTCATAGCCTCACTATTGTTCATTAATGACAGGTAATATGTTTTTTATTCCCACACTACTGGCTTTTCCTTCCCTCACCTGGGAGAGCTGATCATATACTAGCTGGCCCCTCTTGAACAGAGACCAAGACCAAATATTTTCAGCATAAATACAGTATTCCCAAGTGGTGCTATTCTATATACTAAGTGGCATATTACATAGGATACACTGATTAATAAATAAGATGCCAACGTGGCACGTTGAAACTGAGTCCCCCTAAAACCAAGTTCCCTTACCAAGTTTATGATGAATCTCTCTATCCAAAACGTCAGTCCCTTTCTTGTCCCCTCTGACCTCAGTCCTTTGCTAACTGAACACTAATCAACCAGAATCGGATGACTTAAATTGCTGCTGTCAATAACATAGTTAATGTACTAAAACTGCTCTTATGGATATCATCATTAACATATAAACTCAGGCTGTTTCTCCAGGGCAAGATGAGCTTACAGACCCTGAGCCGTGGACCACTTGGCCAGAGAATCTAAACCAGAGACATTCTGACTCCTGAACTAGATTAAGAAATGTCACACGATGATGATTAATCCAGCCTCTTTGTTTTAAAACACCCCCAACCCAAAGACCAAGTGGGAGTGGATCTGAGGCTTGTCTCCCACTCCCTTGCTTGGTGTCCTGCAGTAGACCCTTACCTTGGGGCAAACGCCCACTGCCAGAGTTTGGCTTTCTGCCCTGCGGGCACATGAGTGAGCTCTTTGCTTGGTTATATCTAGTCTAACTTCAACTGAGGACTTAAAAAGCAAGAGTGCTTTTTGTGGTATTATTATAAGACAGCGACTTGCCACGGGTGCTGTGTACAGCTTTTGGGGAAGTTAAATCACTATCCTTGATATATTATCATTTGGCATAAAAGTTCAGTTCACCAATAACCAGTGTTTTAATAATAAATATAGCAACCATTTACTGAGCTCATGATATATGGCAAGGGCCCTGAGTACATACATTATTCTACATTATCCATAACAAGACTAGGATGTAGAAACGATTGTTTCTCCATTTTATGAGCAGTGAAATTGAGCCACAGAGAGGCTAATGACTTGCCTGTCTTCAGAGGGTTAAGAGGCAGAGTCAGGATTGGAATCTGGAGCTCACATTTCTAACCACTCTCCTGACCTTCAGCTTCCATCCATGTAGATAGTTTACCAACATGGAAATTATTCCCGAGCAACATGGTTCAGCTATGCTGGATATGTACAAAGGTGAGTAAACAGGAGGAATGTCAAAATAAACATGTCATGAGCTGGGGTAAGATGGAAACTTCCATGGGAAGGGTGAGGAGAGAGTAGAGGAAATAGCTTAAAGGTTGCCTGAGCTTCCAAAATAGCACGTACAACATGGACTCATCTTGACAACAAAAACAAGAAACAAGCAAAAACCCTACCCTATATATGTATATGAAAAAAAAAAGATGTAGTATTATACTGTAGTTATCAGTAGTTTTCTCTACATAGAGGAATTGTGTTTTTTCTTCTTTGAGGTTTTTTTTTTGTATTATTTACAGAAAGCATGTATTGCTTGTGCAATTAAAAATTAGTTGATCATTGTTGAAAACTGGGGTTTGTTATACTATTCTTTCTTCTTTTGTTTATGTTTAAAATTTTCACACTAAAGAGCTTAGAAACGGAGTTAGAAAATAATCACGTAAAACACAGACTAATCCTTCGTGTGGCTACTGGGACTTGTTGGGGTAAGAGTGGTGTCAATGAAAAGAGTCAACGAACAATCTATGGTAGGAATAGAAAAGAGTTTTATTTGAGTCAAAGAGTTTTATTTGAGGACTATAGCCCGGAAGACGGCCTCTCAGATAACTCGGAGGAACTGCTCCAGGGAAGCAAGGTTTTCAGTACGGTTTTCCTGTCTTCTCAGAACAAAGAAGATCGAACAAGTCAGGGATATATACCTTCAAGGTTGCAAGAAAAGCCAGATCAGCACATACACAGTGAGTCACTATGACCTTGGTACCTGGGAAGGGAGTCTTACTGTGGAAGAACAAGCACGGGCGTCCCAGGAAGGGAGACATTTAATCTTTACTTTTAACATGGACATTCTTTACTTCTGCTCAATGTGCCCTTTTCTTTACTAATTAAATCAGATGTACAATGTATGTTTGATAGGCCACAAACAGGCTGTTCTAGTTAGGATAAAATTCAAGTTAACGCATGTATAAGCCAGAATGACTTCTCCATTCCACAATATGGGAAAGTTTCTTTAATCAGTGGCCAAAGGAACAGCCTAGAGTAACAGCTTATAAAAAAGAGGCTCCTCTTGAACAAAGATCCCTTTGAGTCTCAGAAGCAAAGTCATAAACGGTGAGAGGCATTTGGTATAGATTTCCCTCAGAAGAAAATCTAACGTGGCACCAGTTCCTTCCACATGCTGTGTCGTGTGGCCCGTCCTTGCTTCCCACTCCTCCTTTCCCCTCGCTGTGTTCCATGGCTTATGAAACCCACACATTTTCCTGCTGCAGGGTCTTTGCACCTGTCCCCCCACTTCTTGGAATTCCCTTCCTCAGATCTTCACATGGATAGTAATGGGGTTCCGGACACAGTACCCCAAAATATGGCATCTGGCATGTCGAATATTTTAAGCTGAAGGAATTTGAGAAAATGGCAGCAGGAAGGTCACTGTGACTTTCCCTCTTCCCATCTCCCATGAAACAGGTTATAAAACCCTCATCTGAGAGGTGCCCTCCCTATATCTGGGGGAAAGAAGCATCCTTATCTCCTAAGACAAAGGGACAGCAAGAAGGATGTTGACAAACAGACCTTGCCATTTCCCCCCATTTACGACCCCGAGCCCACACTCTCTAACCTACTGCACTCCTCCGCCACTGCCCGTTCCTCGTCAAACCCAGCGTGAACTACCCAGAGCTCCCCTGTTTCTTCACGTCTCTATTTCCCTCAGCAGGCTCCCATGCCACGTAAAACTTACATGAAATAAACGTGTATGCTTTTCTCCTGTGACTCTGTCAGCTTCATTTGCAGACCCAGCCAGGGATCCTAAGAGGGTGGAGGTTTCCTGCCTACAGTGGCTTTTCCTTCTGGTTTTGGCTACTCCCTCTAGGTATACGCTCTCGCACTGTCCTATTTTCTTATCTTTGGAATATTCAAATGTGCTCTTAAATGTTTAAAATATATTTGTTTAGTGAGTCTCTCTCCACTAGAATATAAACTCTGTGAAAGTGGGGATCTTGTCTCTTTTGACTCACAGACCTTGGGACAGTGCATGGGGCATAGTAGTCACTCAATAAATACTTGATGAATAACTGAATGAATGCAAAGAGGCTCTGCTTGAGCTCTGCCATCTGCTGCTCTGTATTCACCCTGTCAATCAGACGTGAACACCCAAGCTCCCCCACAAGAACACCAGGGTGCATTATGGGTGTGGAGAAGGAGGATGTAAAGATTTTGTTGTCACTGCAGGAAACTCCTGGACTTTTGCTATAATATTGCATGATAATACCTTTATCGGTGTTCATAAATACTAACCTTCATAAGTTCAAAAACCTAACTCTAAGTAACAAAATACAAATAAATAAATAAATAAAAACTATACATACATATAAGGGAACTAATTTATTTTTAATAATCATAAGGCAAAGAAAGGTTAAAGGACAAAGAACAAGCAGAATATAATTTAACATTTCTGCAACATTTCATAATAATTTAACATTTCTGAGGGCTTTTACCAGACTGGGAAATGATATTTTCCAGAATAAATTTCATCTTCCTTGTATATGCTTCTATATTCTGACCACCCAGGCTACAAGCCATTTTTATGACTCAACTATCCTTAAGTTCAGGGGAAAATGTTTATATTGTAATGTAGTTGGGAAGTTATTTTTCTTACTTTGTGAAAGCATCTAATTTGCACGGCCTGCAGGCAAATGTAAGGGTGAAGTCCCACAAGAATACTCTGTCACTGTCTGCACAGAACAGAGAATACAACCCCGGGCTGACTCATTGTGTGCTGAAGAACTGTCTGGGGGATTACAGAATGCCAGACCCAGGGAACCATTCAAACATGCCATCCCCTCCCTTTATGTCCAGAGAGTCAGAAAACAACTGCCAACTGACAGAAGTCACCTCTGGATTAATGACTGGTAGGTTTAATTTTATGCAAATGTGTAAAGCTTCAATCTTTGTGCTTTACAAATTAGATTAACTGTACCCATCTCAGGGATTTTTGTAAGCCCTGAGAAACGAAAACACTTTGGTCTGAAGGAGTCAATTACTTTGGTTTAAAAACTGTGTCCAGGTTTTCAGATAACGAACTACAGAAGGGATGTTGGAAAGGCCTTTACATTTTATTTTTACTTTCTCTGAAATCTTAGAGTTTAAACACAAGCAAGTATTTTAATTCAATTATTATTTTATCATGTTGGCAAAACCGCCTGTCTTATTCTCCATGGAAGCTGCCTGCACCAACAGAAATGTCAAATACAGGATGTTTGAGAGCAACTTACCTTATGACTCCCAACGAAAAACATCTGAGCCTCTTGCCTTCTGATTTTGGAATTTTGAATCATAGCTCTTCTGTACCCACCCTAAATTTAATAAAGCTGAGTGAGTATAGAAAAAATATGAGAAAGAAGAAAATATGACTCATAATTCTACATTTGGAGGCAGTCGCTATTAAAATTTTGAAGTATTCCTTCCTTCCTTGAAAAATATTTTCCCCTATTCTTCTTATTCTCACATTGTCCCACATTCTAATGAATATGTCACTCTACATTTGGTGAGTGACTTGTTCTATTGTTTTGTACTTTAGAGCATGTCAGACACGAGAGCGCTGGTCTCACTAACTTTTGTCCTTTAATAGCCTTAAAAAAATTGTGCTTGGCTTTTGGTTGTTTTTCTTTTTTTAAATGATAGCTCAGAATAATTTATAAAAAAAATATTCTGCTATGAAATTGCATTCCTCCAAATTAGGATAATATGCCCTATACATTTTTAGAGAGAGAAACAAAAGCTTAGGAATGGAAAGGAACAAACTTAAAAAAGATTCCCCGTAATTAATGGAGTTCCTTTGGGAAAGAATCCAGGTTTTGAGTAGAATATATAGTCAAAGAATTAGGAAAGAACAGTTAATGGTTTCCAGTTAATTAAAGTTGGTGCTTGGACTACTCACTAGTTTTCATTTGTGTATAAAAAATAAAGTTGTGAATTAAACCTTAATTGATTGAACAAGAATCTACCAGAATGGCTTAACTCCATATACATGGTTCAGTTGCAAAGTTGTTTTTGTTTTTCTTTGTCCTAACATATTCTAAGATAAATGTAAGTGCCTTTTAGTGTAGTTGGTGTTAGTTTCATCTCCATTAAAAGAAAAAGATTTATCCTGATCTTATCAAAATGCGTGGATTATAGTGAGATGGACAAGTTAGGCATGCCTCGGCAGTGTGTGAGAGTGTGTGCCTGTGTGTGTGAGTGTGTGTGTGTGTGAGGGACAAATTCAGACTTAACTGAATTGCCCGCCTCCTCTTTGACCATCACTCTTCTCAGACATTTCCTTCTATGGAATTTACATATGAAAATTAATTTGTAACTTAGAGAAAATTAAAAGTATAAGATGCTCATCATTTTTTAGGACTAGCATGAATTTCTAGAGATGCAAGAAGAAAAAGAGCCAATATTATTTCTATTACCTGAAGGGAAGGGGAGGAGGTATAGTCAAGACTTTTATGCAGAAGGAAAGGTTTTGTTTTTTTTTAAATCTCCCCAGATAGCTCCTCACCCCGGGGAATGTTAACATTACATATCAGACAAAGATCTACCTTGCAAAGTGTTTTCATATTGACATCCTTAGTACTCTTTCAGTGTTTTCATGGATTGTACTTAAACATATAGATCTATAATTTCTCTTTTAAAAGGGTCTTCCAGTAAGTGTATTGAGTAAAGCATTTTGAAATAGATGTGGCTATTGTCACAAAATAGTCAACAAACATTAACTTTAAAAAACAACAGATAACTTTATAGCTCTCTTATTAAGGCTGCCTGCAGTATTTTGGCATCAGGTACTTTGAAGAAGGTCAAGTTTTAAAGACATAAGTATTTCATGATTTAGAATAATCCAAACAAATTTAGCCATTTGTCTGTGTTTTTATTTCCAAATGTTTCCATCTGATTAAACGGGCTATAACTATCAGTCTAGAAGTACCTAGTAACCCAATAGCAGTGGTCAAACTAGGGAATAGAAACAAATAATCTTTGCTTTTTTCAGGCAGTAATTCCTTCTCACGCTCTCTGACTTCATTCAAATCGTCCTCATCAGGGAAGACTTACCCATAAACACTCTGAGAAGCATCACTTCTCAGCCTTGGAATGTGGATAGTAATATATATTATAATGTCCCCCAAGAGACTGATGCTTGTACCTTTCATTCCTTCTTTGTGTTGCTGATCTTGATGCTTGCTACTATATCAAGAAGCAGTAGAACATTGTAACTTGCAGCGGGAAGGGCAGATACTTATTTTCCAGTGGAAATCAAGTCAGGGGAGAGCACTAAGGAGTCATCCACCATCACTTCTTCCAGACCATCTGGGTCAGCAGACCCAGCTGGATACGGCATTCACCCAACTGCTGGCCGTACATGCATGTAGTGTAGAAAATGTTTTATTGATGTCATTTACAGTGACATTTTGTGTATGTGGCAGGAAACATCATCTGCATATTTCACATGGGAATGGAATTTGCCTTTACAAAAGAATGCAGATAGCATCCCCTCGTGCATTTATGCATTTCTTTCTTTTCCATTCCTCTCTCTCTTTTCATTTATTTTAATTTTTAGATATACCAATTTATTTCAGTAAAGACAGTATAATACAGTAAAGAGCTCTATAATCTGGCCTCAGAAAGATTGGGTGCAAAACTTAGCTCCACCACACATTAACTGTGTGCTCTTAAGTTTCTTCTCGGTAAGCAGAGATCAAGTTTAATAGGAAAGGAGTGAGGCATAAATGAGAATGCAGAGCAAGCCCTCAGTGCAGGGCCTGGTGAGCGAAATGCTAGCTTTTACTCCTGGTTACATTTTTTTTATTTTTAATTGAACCATCTTTTTCCCTTTATTTATTTATTTATTTATTTATTTATTTATTTATTATTTTTGGCTGTGTTGGGTCTTCGTTTCTGCGCGAGGGCTTTCTCTAGCTGCGACAAGTGGGGACCACTCTTCATCGCGGTGCGCGGGCCTCTCACTGTCGCGGTCTCTCTTGTTGCGGAGCACAGGCTCCAGACGCGCAGGCTCAGTAGTTGTGGCTCACGGGCTTAGTCGCTCCGCGGCATGTGGGATCTTCCCAGACCAGGGCTCGAACCCGTGTCCCCTGCATTGGCAGGCAGACTCTCAACCACTGCGCCACCAGGGAAGCCCACTACTGATTACATTTTAAATGACAGGCAAGTTGAGACAACCATGGCTCATAGTTAGTGTGAGTGGGACCTGCAGGACATACAGTCCCTTTCTTCCTGATGACATGACCCGTTAACCTCAGTGCTGCTGCCTGTGTCACCTGTCACCTGAAGATTTGACAACCAGAGGAAGGAGCAAAACAGAGGCATTTTTTATCTGGTGGCAGGACCTAGGGGGACATAGCATCACACACTGAACTGGGTAATGTGAGGCTTTTCATGATTCCAGGGGTCTTAACCATCTTACTATTAATACTATTCATGATCATCTTTCCAGAGCTCTGCCTCAGCCCTCCACCAGAAATGCGGTGACATCTCCTTGAAACTCAGCAGCGCAGCTTCCATATTTCCTTGGTCCTCTTCTCCCCTGAGTCACCTCGGTGTTCTTGCTCTTTCCCGTGGCCAGGGACTTTGAGTCTGCCTTCTCCATTGGGTGGGGATTTGACTCTCGACCACAGCAAATAACGTCTCAGTTCCTACATTTCCTCCAGCCCTTCTCTTCCAGGTTGCCTTCCCTGGGGGTGGATGGCGCCCAGGGCAGAAATACCCAGAGCCTTGCCACCCATGCAGAGTAAGAACTAACATGAGCCAAACCTAGAGAGCATGGGGGCACAAGCACCAGATTAACAGAGAATTTCGGCAACAGTCTCAATCCTGTCACGTACAGGATGAGACCTAGGATCCTTTTCCTGTATGACCTTGAGAGAGTCATGAAATTGCTTTGAGCCCCACTTTCATTACCTGTTAAATGGGTTTATTACTTATCCATAGTCTCCTAAAGGATCACTATGAAATACTGAAAAATGAGAAGATAGATTAACAGAACTCGGTCGCGTGTTTATTACATGTCATGCAGTAAGACAGTTTACACAACGGGAGCCCATAAACTCAAAAAATAAATCAATAAATATCAGCTAGTACTTTTATTATCTGTGCATTTTTTTATGAGTCAGTAAGATGTGGAAAAGTAGCATCCGTATGTTGGAATAGAATTTGAACTTTAAATGCCAGGAAGGACTGTGGCTGGGTACAGAAGAAAACCCACCGACACCTCCCACTGTAGTTTGGGTGCTGGGCTGGCTGGATGGGGCCCTCGTGGGTGCCTGGTTGGAGGCAGGGTGACTGTGGACGCCTGCTTCCCTCTCTGCTGATACGGCCGATGTTCCTGGTTCCAGGGAGTTGCTGATGATATAGATTCCAGGGCACAAAAAGCCCACGCTTTTCATAATGGGTTTCAGGCCCATTACTGGTTATAATTTAAAATTGTTTGAATTCATGGCAAAAGAGAGATGCTTCTGCTTTTCATTAAGTATCACTGAGCAGGTGCTGAGTTCTGCAGGCTTTAATGACTGCCAGCCTCTAAGTCGTAGTTAAAAGTAAAATATTTGAATTCCTCCCAAACTTCAATAGTCCCATTAGTGAGAGACTTCAAAAGAGCACACATTTTATAATCTCTATTTTGCACCGTTAGGTTTAGATTTCAGTGACAACATTTTTCCTCTTCTGGTAGAATTATTGAGTAGGCATAAATGGTTGGAAAAAAAACACAAATTTGTCTTTATTACATATGTGGTTGCAAAAAAACTCTGGGAACACCAGCCTTCTTTTTTTTTTTTTACTGCACCAAGACGTGTTGAAAGGAGGGCTGCTCTGTGGGTGAATGTTTGACACAGACACCTTTGTGCCTGGGAGACGGCAGGTAATCGAAAGACAAATGACTCGCATGTCCGGCTGATTCAAGGAGGGCTCAACTAAATATTCCAAGCTGTTATTCAGTCTGTTTACTCACGTTTATATGAGGCTAACAAGTGCCCCAGCCGCCTTTTAGGCACTCATTACCAGGTGTCTTTTGTTGAGCTGTTGGGCCCATTTGAATTACTTTATGAGGAATATTTAGAAAAGAGAGAGAGTGCGGTGATCAAGGGTGACTTGGGCTTCTCACAGCCTGGGGAGAATTCTCTGTTCTCCCGTTCCTCCCTGCAGCTGTGGTGCAAAAAAAGTAAAATCTTGTGGTTTTTACTCGTGATATCTATAATTTCTTCTAGGCTTGCTAGAAATTTTACAGGAATGAAGAACTGACTCACCGAAAGATCTCCTTCGATTTTGAAGACTAACAGCCTTATTTATTTACTTATTTTTAGAATTTTAATGAGACAACTAAAAACTTCTCTAAACTAGGTGTACGTGAAGTTTGGAGTAATGATGATGTTGGCGTAGATATATGAGAACGTCTCAATTCTTAGGAGATATCTGCTAAAGCATGTAGATGTGGAGTGGTATGCTGTCTGCAACATATTTTGAAATGTTTTAGCAAAAACGTAAAGTGATAGATAAAGCAAATGTGACACATTGTTAAGATACTGTTGAACCTGATTGTTTGGTAAATGTTTATATATTGTTCTTCCAATGTTTCTGTGTGTTTGTAAATTTTCATAACAAAAAGTTGAAAAAACCCTTCTATTGATAATCACAAAATGCTAAGTTAAGACTCAACTGACAAACTTGGGAAATATTTGTTAGATATATGTCATATATAGGATTATTATCATTAAGTTATAAATCACTTATGAATCAATGAGAACAAAGATGAACAGTCCAGTAAAAAACAGGCAAAGGAAATGAAGTCAAGTCAAGGAAAAACAAAAATGGACAATAGATACAGAAAACTATTTATATAATTGCATATCGATCTCACTATCAATAAAAGGATAATTTATAGCAGATAAGAAGACTTATAATAGCTATCAGGCAGTTACTCTGAGTTGGGCATTATTCAAGTATTTTCCCTCTCTTTTCACATTTAACTCTGGCAAAAGTCCTATGATAGAGAAACTATTATTATTTGTATTTTGCTGAAGAGGAAACTGAACCTGCAGAAGTTAAATTCCTTGCCCAAGACTACAGTGGGGAAATATTAGTAAGTATCAGATTAAGATTCACACTAAGACCATCCCTGTCTAGACCCTGCTCTATTTGTAAATGCTGCATGAGATCTGATACCCCTAAGGGTGGACATTCGCAGCTGGTGTTGTTAATAGAAACCACATTAATCCCCTTTCTGGGGGACAATCTGACAATATTTATGCATCAATTGCCTTAACATTTGACTCAGTGCATAACATTTGACTCAGTGATTCCTATCTAGGAATTCGTCTAAGGAAACAGGACAAGTGTGTAATGATGTTTATACAAAAATATTAATCCAGCACTGGGTATGTATTAAAAAATCAAAACTAAATGCCCAATAAGTAAAGGACTGGTTAAGTAAGTTATGGCTCAGCAATACAACGGTATGTTAGGCTGCCATTAACAGGTCTATATTAATTTTTTAAAATGTTTATAAAACATTGCAAATCGAAACAAGCTGGTTACTGTAGAGTATAATCCCATGTTGATGAAAAAAAGAAGTACATACAAGGCATACGGTATATATATATGGTATATATAAATTTTAACAACATTTGATCTTTAAATGGTAACAGTAGATTTTCCTCCTTGTTCTTATATGTACTTTAGAACTTTTCCCGCAAAAACGTATTTTTAGTTATGTAATAAAATTTTAATGCAGTATGTGCAGTAAAATGCAGTGAATATTTGGCATGATGAATTAAAAATTTTTATTGTGTTAAGCAGACTTCACATGCAATCTACCCTCTTAACTGATGTTTAAGTGTACAGCACTTAAGTACAGCATTGCTGGGTATGGGCGTAATGTTGTATAGCATCTCTAGAGTTTATTCACCTTGTATAAGTAAAACTTTGTACCTGCTAAGTAGCGAATCCCTATTTTCCCCTCCTCCCAGCACTTGGCAACCACAATTCTAGTCTTTGCTCCCATGAGCAGACTTCGTGACTATTTTAGATACCTCAGATAAGTGGAATCATGCAGTTATTTGTCCAACTGTGACCGACTTATGTCACTTAGCATGGTGTCCTCGGGGTTCATCCATGTTGTCACGAATGGCAGAATTTCCTTCTTTTTTAAGGCTGAAAATATTTCATTTTATGTGTATGCCACGTTTTCTTTATTTATTCACCATCAATGGAGATTTAGGTAGTTTCCGCATATTGGCTACTATGAATAGCGCTGCAATAATCATGGGAGTGCAAATATTAATTCACGATTAATTTTTTTTAGGAAAGCATCTCAAAGTATAATCTTGGAGACTAAAGACTGTGCAGTCCACAAGTTATTTACTGCAGTATGAATGATCATACTTGATGTCGCATTGTTTCCTCAACTCAGCCATTCAAGGCTGTTTTCTCATTAATGAAGCAGAAATACTAACTGAAAAAGCAATGACCAGCTAGGTGTACCGCAGCTACGCACCCATGGAGCGCTCTGCGTCCTCTCTCTATGGCTCTCTTCAGTTTTTCTCCACTGGCTTCTTTCTTAAGGGTATAAACATGCTCAAGTCTCTTGCACTCTTAATGAAAATGAAGCAAAAATCTTCTCTGAGTTCCCTTGCTTCCCTAAACAAATCTTTCACTTTCCCTTCTTGAAATAATTGTCTTACTGACTTTATGTATTCCTCTTTGTTTGCCCTTCAATCTGCTGAGATATAGTTTCTGCTTGAAACCAACCTGGCAAAGCTCTTTATTAATACATCTAGTGCCTTGGTCTCAGTATTTTCCCACGAGCGTCTCTATTTAACTCAGTCAATGGACACAGTTGACTAAGACATCCTTGAGTTTCCTCTTTCCTTGCATTTACCATTTTTTAAATTCTTTTTTATTACCCCCTCCATTTTAGTTTCCTTTGTGGCCATGTATGGTGGACTGAATAATGGCCCCCAAATATATTCGTGTCCTAATCTCCAGAACCTGTGAATGTTACCTTATATGAAAAAAAAAGAGTTTGTAGATGTGATTAGCTGAAGGGTCTTGAGAGAGGAGATTATACTGGATTAACCCACAGGCCAGATGTTGTCCCAGTGGTCTTCTTCAGAAGGATTCGGCAGCAGTCAGAGCTAGAGTGGGGGGAAGGCAATGTGATGGTGCAAGCAGAAATTGGAGTGATGGAAGAAGGGGCTGAAAGCTCAGGAGTACAAGAAGCTGTGGAGGCAGGGGAACGGCCTCCCTTCAGAGCCTCTGAAAAAGACTGGCCCTCATCTCAACTCTAGCCCAGTAACCCAGTAAAACCGATTTTGGACTTCTGACCTGCAGAACTATAAGGAATAAATGCGTGTTATTTTAAGCCAGTAAGTTTGTGGTAATTTGTTACAGCAGCAATAGAAAACTAATATACTGTGTCTTTATCAATTCTTTCCTAAACCCTTGGATTATGACAGAGCTCCACCCATGGCCCCGTTTTCTCCTTACTCTATATGTTCTCACTTGGACATTTCACCTTCTGTCCAGGTTTCAGCCATGACCAATGACTCCCAAGACCATCTCTCTCAATATACAGACTCATCATTTCAGCTCTCCACACAGCATTATCTTGCAGGCAACTAAAACTCATTAACTTCTGTGCTGTGCAAAGGAGGATTTACCAGGAAGCTAATGAAGCTGAAGCTTCACATTTCTTCACTTGCACGAGTCTCTTCTAAGATCATGGGAGGGCCCTAGAAATTTGTATTTGAATTTTATATTATTTTTCATAATAAAATTGCTCATGGTCATAAAGGCAGTGTCATAGTGGTTCAAGCTGCTGTAACAGAAATTCCACAGACTGGGTGGCTTAAACAACAACAATTTATTCCTCACAGTTATGGAGGCTGAGAAGTCCAAGATTACCGCTCTGGCAGATTCCAAGTCTGGAGAGAACTCACTTCCTGTTTCATAGACAGCTGTCTTCTCACAGTGTCCTCATGCGGTGGAAGGGGTGAGGGAGCTTTCAGTGGTCTTTTTCATAAGGGAACTAATCCCATTTGTGAGGGCTCCACCCTCATGACCTAATCACCTCCCAAAGGCCCCACCTCAAATACCTTCACATTGTGAATTGGGTTTCAACACATGAATTCTGGGGACACAAGCATTCAGTCTACAGCAGGCAGTAAGTTACATTTTCCTTCATAGTTCTGTAAGTAAACCCAGCATTTGTGTATCCCCAGGTTTGTACAGCTGCTCATGTTTATGAAGCACTTAACCTGACGTGCAGCAGGTGGTCAACAAGTCATAACAGCGTTGTCCTCAGATGCTTTATTTTGGTTATTGGTATCACAGTCCTGCCCTACAAGAGTCAGAGACCTCAGAATTACCCTGACACTCACATACTCAATTCCTGTATCCAAGCTGGAAAGTCCCATTGGCTTTGCCTTTCTAATTAAGCCTTTGCCTTGATTCTGACTCAAAGTATCTAATCACCACAATCTCTGACTTTTTTCAAGCCTTCATTACCTAATTCTTGGTTCCTAATAGTAGTTTCCTAATTTGTTTCCATGCTAAACTTACTCCAGTGCAATCTCTTTGCCGCTGACAAATATATCTTCCTAAAGCCAAAATGTAATCACATCTCTATAGCTTAGTGCTTTTGAGACGTGGCTTCAACATAATTGACTATTGAGCCTCATGACAGTAGGGGACCAACAAGCAGGAGAGCCACTGACTATTAGTGTTCCTGTACCAGGTATTGTGTTTCATCCAGAATGAGTTTTTTAGTTTCAATTTCATTCCTTCAGACAAGCTTTTTCTGGTGCCACCAACCAACACAGTCATGTCGCCTATGTTGTATACTTCATAATTCACATCTCAATCAATAATCATCTTGAATATTGGTTTGTTGTTAGTTTACTTATTTATTATCTGTCTTGCCCACTAGAATGTAGCTCTGTGAGGAGAGGGAGATTTTTTTTTAAACTTTTGTTCACTGATGTATCTCCAGTGCTTACCACTGCACCTGACAAAAAAGCAGAATCTCACTGTTATGGACTGAATATCTATGTCCCCCTAAATTCATATGTTGAATCCTTAATCCCCAATATGATGGTATTAGGAGTTGGGGCCTTTGGGAGGTAACTAGTTCATGAGTGTGGCATCCCCATAAATAGGATTAGTGTCCTTATAAGGAGAGACACAAGACAGATGATGTCTTGCTGTCTCTGACATGTGAGGACATAGCAAGAAGGCAGCTGTCTGCAAACCAGAGAAGATCCTCACCAGAACCCAACTATGCTGACATCGTGATCTTAGACTTAGAGTCGCCAGAACTGTGAGACATAAATATTTGTTTGTTGTTTAAGTCACTCTGTCTATGGCATTTTTGTTACAGCAGCCTGAGTTGACTAGAACACTCACTGAATATTTGCTGAAGCAAAGAGCTAAGCTAGGCTATTAAGAACAAACAAACCCATAACCCCAGCACTATCACACTCATTTAATAAAATAAATGATATTATAATGCCACAAAGTTAAGAAGATCATGATTGCAGAATAAAGGACATTTAAGAACTGAGTCAGAGTTGCGTTACAAACAGTCCCTACGTTTTTTTTGTGGTAGAACTTCCCTTGGATGGTACAACCTTCTCATGCCTAGTCTCTGGCTGACAGCAGGACAAGCTTTTGGGAGTGTAGGAAAAATAGGACCTTTGCTCTTCTCTGAAGAGATGATACCCTAAAACTGGTGAGTGGCTGGTATAGAGAGCATAGTAAGCTCACAGTACCATTCACTGTCTCTGTGACTTCACATGTGACTTTGTGCTAAGTACAAGTTTGCCCAAGTGTTTGAGGACCTCCCACTTCTCTCCTCCAGCCCCTTCTTGAAGTTTAATTTTTAGCTCAAATGTCAGTTGCTTTACTAGGACTTCCTGTGTACCTTAGGTAACTTGGCCTATGACACTTGTCCTAATAACTCTGGTTAAAGTCACCACTCTTGCCCACTCTCTCCCGGGAAACTACATGTCATTGGAACCAGAACACAACCTTGTGGCAGGACCTTACTACGTTTCCCCAGCCCAGAGGTGGTCAAGCATTAACCTGCATCAGAATCACCTGTGTTTTACACTGATTGCTGGACCCCACGTTGAGTTTCTGATTCAGTAGGTATATTAGCTACTTTTAGCAAATTACCTCAAAACTTAACACCTTACAACAAACCAACGAACTTTTTTTTTTTTTTAATCTCACACCATTTCTTCAGGTCAGGAATCTGAGAGAAGCTTGGCTTGGTTCTGGATTAGAATCTTTGGTGAAGTTGCAGTCAAGTTATTGGCTTGGACTGCAGTCCTCTGAAGGGCTGGGGGATTTGTTCCCAAGCTCAGACAGGTGGCTGTTGACATGTAGGCCTCCCCATGGCAGCTGGTTTCTTACAGAGCAAGTTATTAGAGAGAGATGGGGGGGGGGGAGGGGGAGAGAGAGAGAGGCTGCAGTCTTTTAAGCCTCTGTCTTATTCTATTGGTCACCTAGACCAGTGTGAAGAATTGTACCCTGGTACAGTGTGGGACTAAACAAAGGTATTAATATCAGTATACAGGGATAGTTAGGATCATCTTGGAGGCTGGCTACCACAACAGTCTAAGGTGGGGGCTGAGAATTTGCATATTTAGCAAGTTTCCAGGTGATGCTGCTTCTGCTGGTCCAGGAATCACACTTTGAGGTCTACTGTCCAAGTCAGCAGTCTAGTCACTCTGCAAACCAGTGGTTTCTAACTGCAGTCCATTAGGACTTGGAAGCTCATGTATGGAAACACAAAAGACCCCAAGAGCCAAAATGATCTTGAGAAAGAAGAACAGAGCTGGAGGAATCATGCTCCCTGACTTCAGACCATACTACAAAGCTACAGTAATCAAAACAGTATGGTACCGGCACAAAAACAGACACATAGATCAATGGAACAGAATAGAGAGTCCAGAAATGAAACCACACACCTATAGTCAATTAATCTGCAACAAAGGAGGCAAGAATACACAATGGAGAAAAGCCAGTCTCTTCAATGAATGGTGCTGGGAAAACTGGGCAGCACCATGTAAAAGAATGAAATTAGAACATTTCTTCACACCATTAAAAAAAAAAAACAAAACCTCAAAATGGGTTAAAGACCTAAATCTAAGGCCAGAAACCATAAAACTCCTAGAAGAAAACATAGACAGAACACTCTTTGACATAAATTGTAGCAGTATTTTTTTTAGAACTGTCTCCTAAAGCAAAGGAAACAAAAGCAAAAATAAACAAATGGGACCTAATTAAACTTAAAAGCCTTTGCACAACAAAGGAAACCACTGACAAAATGAAAAAACAACTTACAGGATGGGAGAAAATATTTGCAAATGATATGACTGACAAGGGGTTAATATCCAAAATATATAAACAGCTCATACTACTCAATATTAAAAACGAAAAAAAACAACCCCATTAAAAAATGGACAGAAGAGCTGAATAGACATTTTTTCCAAAGAAGACATGCAGATGGCTGACAAGCACATGAAAAGATATTCAACACTGCTAATCATCAGGGAAATTCAAATCAAAACCACTATGAGGTATCACCTCACACCTGTCAGAAGTAACAAATGTTGGTGAGGATGTGGAGAAAAGGGAATCGTCTTACACTGTTGGTGGGAATGTAAATTGATGCAGCAACTGTGGAGAACAGTATGGCAGTTCCTCAAAAAACTAAAAATAGAACTGCCATATGACCCAGCAATTCCACTCCTGCGTATATATCCAAAAAATAAAAAATAATAATAAATAAAAACATTAATTTGAAAAAATACATGCACTCCAATGTTCATAGCACCATTATTTACAATTACCAAGATATGGAAGCAAACTAAATGCTTATCAACAGATGAATGGATAAAGAAGATGTGGTATATAAACAATGGAATACTACTCAGCCATGAAAAAGAATGAAATAATGCCATTTGCAGCAACATGGATGGACTTGGAGGACATTATGCTAAGTGAAATAAGTCAGACAAAGGAGGACAAATACTGTATAACATTACTTATATGTGGAATCTGAAAAATAAAGCAAATCAGTAAATATAACAATAAGGAAACAAACTCACAGATATAGAGAACTAGTGGTTACCAGTGGGAGAGGGATAGAGTGGGGGGCAAAAGAGGGGTGGGGGATAAAGAGATACAAACTACTCTTTATAAAATAAATAAGCTACAAGGGTATAGCATCCAGCACAGGGAATATAGCCAATATTTTATAATAACTATAAATGGAATATAACCTTAAAAATTGCAAATCACTATGTTGTACACCTGAAACTTACATAATATTGTACATCAAGTATACCTCAAAAAAAAAAAAAAAAGACTTGGAAGCTCAAGTAATTCTAAAGGAATCAATTTCCATATCCTAAATTTCCATATATATATTTCCTAAAATTCATGTGCTTCAGAATGCTCCTGTGCAGGAGGAATGAGAGTTTCTTTTCTCTGTTCTTTTTTCAGAATTATCTTTCTTCTACTTACAAAATAAAAGCATCTCTTTTTCCTTTTCAGAATCTTACTTTAATATATTACCCCAAAAAGAACAATAAAAATTGTGGTGTCAGAGAAGATCCTTTAATGCATTAAGAGATGCATTTCCAATAAAATTTACATTTTACTTTTAATAATTTTAATTAAAATTATAATATATTTATTTTGTGTGATACTGTGACTTATAAAAAATACATATTTGGTTATTCAGATGACCAAAATATATTTCTCATATACATTTAGTCCTTGTCTACTGTTCTTGTCTCAGCTTCTAAAACCCTTGGAATTTCCTGAGCTATAAGAGCAACAGGAGATTAATACTTGGTCTTTTGCCCTCAGTTCCTGACATCACTTAAGAGCCATAAAGGTGAAATGGGTATCTTGTTATTTATAAGAAGCCCCTTTCTACTACTACTAGATTTATGTAATGAGGTGACTTTGGGAAAACACCTAAAGATGGTCGCTGGTTGCCAGGGGAACCAACATGATTTGAGGGTTGGAACTTTCAGTTCCACTGCCTGATTCCTGGGGAGGGGAGAGGGACTGGAGGTTAAATCAATAATCAGTGGTCAATAATTTAATCAGTCACGCCTATGTAATGAAGCCTCCATAAAAACCCAAAAGGAGAGCTTCTGTTGGTGAGCTTATGGAGATTTGGGGAGAATGGGGCACCCAGAGAGCATGGAAGCTCCGTGTCCTTTCCTCATAGGCATCTCTTCCATCTTCCTGAGTTATAACCTTTTATAAAAAACTGGTGATCTAGTAAGTAAAATGTTTCTCTGAGTTCTATGAGCTACTGTAGCAAATTAATCAAACCTGAGGAAGGGAGGAGGTCTCTGGAAACTCCAGTTTATATCCTGCCAGTCAGAAGCACAGGCGACAGACAACCTGGACTTAACGCTGTGTCTGATGGCGAACGGAGGGGAGAGGTGCCAGGCTTTAGGACTGAACCCTTAACCTGTGGGATCTGATGCTATCTCCAGGCAGAGAGCATCCAAGAATTACTTAATGTGGGGAAAACTCCTTCATGTGTTGTAACTGTTGATAAGAATCCTTGGTTTTATTAATTGTGTATTAGGAATAATGATTAACAAACTCAATACAGAATAATATTTTTTAAGCATTTATGAGGCTTATGACAAGGAAACATTTTGATTTAAATACTAGTTATTGCAGAGAATGATAATGATTAATAAAAGACAGTCAAACAAAAATATGTTAAATTAGAATAAATTCTATGGGGAAGGTAACTAGAAATACTATTTCAAGGAGAAAAAAGAATAATGTAAATTATTCTGTTCAAGAAGAGGCTTGTATTATACTCACAGACAAAGAAAACAAACTTATGGTTACCAAAGAGGAAAGCGGGGGAAGGGGGCAGGGATAAATTAGGAGTTTGGGATTAACAGATACACAACACTATATATAAAATAGATAACAAGGACCTACTGTATAGCACAACTATATTCGATAGCTTGTAATAACCTATAATGGAAAACATCTGTACACCTGAAACTACCACAACATTGTAAATCAACTATACTTCAATTTTAAGAAAAGAAGAGTCTTGTGATATATTTTTTTAAATGAATGATTCTGTATATCAGATTTTTATGCTATTTCGATTTGTTAAGAAATAAATATCCAAAGCATGCAGACTAAAGGATGATCACATGGCTTTTCAATGTTGTATTGAAGCGTTGTCTAACATGCTTACACATGAATCACTGATTTTTCTAAAGCTATGTACCTTTTTTGATTTACTATTTACTGTTGATCACAATATTTTATAATTCTTTAAGTGTATATGCTACATTGTAGAAAACTAATAGCAATGCAAAGATTCTTGTCCAATAGAATTGCAGATGAATTTTATCCAGTAGAGGTATGAATGATTTCTATTGAAAAGATAGGTCAAAGGTTATATTTTTAGTGCCCTGTAGAATGTAACAAGTTTTATAATTAATGTGGCAATCTTATTTCACCATACTTCCTTTCAGAGACTATGAACACTCTTTTTCTGCTATAATCCTTTGAACCTGCTTTAACATCCTGCTGCTTTCCTCATTAATGAGACACATAAATCTTTGACACATGCTCACTTTATATTTGTATAAGTCATGGGTTTTTTGTTGTTTTATGATTTTTTAAAGAAATTTCAATTTTTTATAAAAATTTTAAAGGTTACTTTCCATTTACAGTTATTACAAAATATTGGCTGTATTCCCCTGGGTCATACAATATATTCTTGAGATTATCTTACACCCAGTAGTTTGTACCTCCCATTTCCCCACCCTTCCCACTGGTAACCACAAGTATGTTCTCTATATCTGTGCGTCTCCTTCATTTTTGTTATATCCACTAGTTTGCTGTATTTTTTAGATTCCACATGTAAGTGATATCATACAGTATTCGTCTTTCACTGTCTGACATATTTCACTTAGTGTAATGTCCTCCAAGTCTATATATATTACTGCAAGTGGCAAATGGTGAGTGGGCAGAGAGCGGAAATCACCTTACCATTGGCAGTCCTTGTACACTCGGCTTCCGTGACCCCCCAGCATCATTGCTACCCTCTGGCCAGCTTAGTCTCTTAATATTTATCGTTATGTTTACATGATAACGATAGTCTTCCTAATCTAGAGCCAACCCCTTCTGTTTTTGTCTATTATACCTTTTTACAATACCTGGCATCCTCATTTATGTAATAATCTTCACTTATTGATAAGCATATTAATATTTTTCAGAGGTGACAAATGAAAAGGGGTCATGAATTGGAAAAACCATGAATGTGTGTTTTTGTGTGTTTGTGTCTGTGTGAAAAAGAGACTGTGTCAGGGAGAGAACAAATGATAGCAAATAATATTCATTTCTAAAGACAGGGATCAGAGACAGAATCAGTGCTGTATTTCTGATTTCACTCTTTCTACTACGTGTTTATTGAAGTTATAAAAGGAAATAGAAGGCAAAATTGGCATAGGTAAATAAGTTTTATTGATTTACCACACACCCCATTCTGTCCTTAGGTCCACCGGGATGTGAAACTTCCTAGACAAGTTTTCTGGGGTTTTTTTTTTGTTTTTTTAATAAATGAATTCTTATGAATTGTGAATTGTTTGTATGGCTGAATTTAATACTGCCTTCAACTTTCAGGTATATGTGGTCATCTGCTCTTTACAGTTTGTCATTTATAGAATATTTATGATAATATCTTCATTTGGGGAATAGAAGACTGTTTATCATCAGAGTCCCTCAGAAATGCTGATTCATTTCAAAAAGAAATGATTCATCTGTTATAGCAAAGGCAGGCACACTGCAGACCATGGGCCACATCTGGCTTGATGCCTATTTTTGTACAATCTATGAGCAAAGAATGATTTTCACATTTTTAAATAAATGGAAAAAATGACAAGAATAGTATTTCGTGACGTGAAAATAATATGAAATCCAGATTTCAGTTGTTCGTTACTACAGTTTTATCAGCACACGGCCACGCTCATTCAAGTGGTGTCTACACAACATCAGAAGGGAAGGATGGCAAGAGAGACCATGTGGCCTGCGAAGCTTAAAATATTTACTCTCTGGCCCTTTACGGATAGAGTTTACTCACCCCTGCATCACAGCAGCAAATATCCTATAGTACTTTCCTATTGCTCCCAACACTTGCAGGACATTTAGATAGCTATTTAATAGGAGCCAATGATTTCAGTAACTTTGAGGACATGGAAATCTTTATCCCTAAATTGCACATAACCCAAATTAGGTCCAGATTTTTCCTTACTTTCTCTTCTTGCTTAATACTGTGTTGATGTCTGTATAGTCTTCTCCTGAAAAAAATTAAAGCTTACAGCGGTGTTTACATTTGGCAGAAATAAAAGCTTTCTACAGCCAGCAGCAGAAGGTCTGCACTGAGATAATTTGTAATGGTACAGCGGGACCAGACTCCCGGGGATCTGACTACATTGTCTGCAAGGGACAGATGTTTTTTTAATAGTTACTGGGTTTCAAACTCCTTATGCTCTATGTCTAGATGGTTAAAATTAAACATTTTACATGGATTTAAAAGCTTAATGTTCATTGAGAAGGAAGTTCTGTGCTGATAATAGAAATAGTCAAGAAAGTTTCTTGTTTTACTTAAAGAGATTTCCTGAGCTATTAAAACACATTGTACCACTTCACCTTTGACTCCATAAAGTTTACTAACAACTCAGTGAAAAGGAAATACACAAAACAAATACCCATACAGAAATGTTTACCTTCATTAGAAGTTAAATAAATCCAACTTAAAACAGTGATAAAATACCATTTTTCGTACATTAAATTACAAAGAAAAAGATGACACTTTCTAATATTCACCATTGGGTAATGACATAATAAATGTTGATACTCTTTTGTGAGACAAACTTTATTTTTTGACACTTAAAGTCTTTCCAAAAATAAATTTCTTCCAAAATAATTCACTTGAACATTGCAGGTTTTGGTGCACTATAAGAAATACCAAATATTGAACAACAAGGGGTCAATTCACATTGTAAACTAAATCCCATCTTGGATACATGGTTGTTATCTAAAGCACGAATTTAACATGCCACTCCTGTTTAAAATCCTTTGAAGAGTCCCCGGAATCTGCTGAGCAAAATCCAGTCTCTTTCTAGAGGCATTAAAGTCTTTGTCATCTTGGCCTGGACCTTTCCCCCTCTTATTTCCTGCCATTCTACCTGCATAATAAATCCTCTCCCGCCCTCACCCACTGAAACTCACCCCTCCAGAAACTGGCCCCCAGTCTCTTCCCTCTTTCCTGGATCATTTGCAAATGCTTTACTTTCTCCCATCTCAAAAATTCTCTCTGGATCTCAGATACCCTCCAGCTACCATCCTATTCCTCTCCTTTTCTTTAAAACAAATTTTTTTTGAAAGAGTTGCCTAGGGAATTCCCTGGTTGTCCAGTGGTTAGAACTCCATACTTTCACTGCCATGGGCCCGGGCTCAATCCCTGGTCAGGGAACTAAGATCCCATAAGCGGTGTGGCTTGACCAAAAAACCCCCAAAAAACAACAAATAAAACACAAAGAGTTGCCTATATTTTATTGATGATTTGTCTCCAATTTCTCTCTTTTTTTTTTCTCTTTTTAAAATTTGTTTGACTCTTTATTATGGAAAATTTAAAAATAAACAGAGAATTGTGAAATGAACACCTGTATACCCATCATCCAGCTTCTACCAGATTATTTCAAAGCCAATAGCAATAACAGGTATATGAGCATATTCTAAACAGCCTTTCAGGCTTACTGTCCCACCAACTGCTCTTTTCAAAGTCAACAATGACCTTTGCCTTAGTTACTTTGTGCAGTAAAATACACACAAACATATATTGTTCTGAAAACAAAGCAATAGCTTGGATTGAAAAATATACATATTTATTAAAAATGGAAAACACAGGAAAAAAAATATCAACAGAAATTCTACCGCTTAGAGGTAATCACTACTGACATTTTAGTGAATTTAATCCCAGATTTTATGTTCTGCAGATTAATATGTATTTTTAAAAATAAGATTATACTTTTAAACAATCTTTTATTTTTAATGAATTATGATGTGCCTTTTGTGTTCAATAAATTATAGGTCTAGATAATTTTTTAAGCTCTATAGCAGTCTGTCATTGTTATGTTTGTATGTTTTTGGGCCACACCGCGTGGCATGTGGGATCTTAGTTCCCCGACCAGGGATGGAACCCACACCCCCTGAATTGGAAGCACTGAGTCCCAACCACTGGACGGCCAGGGAAGTCCCCATTTTTACGTTTTATAATTTATTCAAATAACTCCCTGTATTAGTACATTTTATATTCCAATTTTAACTCTCACATACAGGATTTTAATGATCATCCTTATAAAGCATTTTTGTGCACATGTGCTGTATTTCTTCAGGATAAATTCCCAGAAGTGGAATTTTGAGTAGTACATGTTTATAAAGCTACAAAGCAATGCTTTTTCAAAAGTATAAGCATTTAATCTATAGGGTGCTAGCTGCAAAAGAAGTGTTCTTACTGGTAACAGGAGGTCATGGGGGGATACAAAGAAGGATTGAGAAAATGCAGTGCTTCTCCAAATCTTCTGCCATGTACCAAGAAGACTGTGTGGTCAATGGTTGATGGGCCTGAGTTAGAAGTTTCCCCAAATCCCATATGCCTCTAATAGAGCAGAATAAACTTCATCTATAAGCAGCTTCAGATTCTCCAACTGACAACTTTTCAGGTCATGAAATCTTCCTGGCTCTTTGCTGAGGATGTATACTTGACTAATGGGAATGGAACATCAGAAACAAAACTGAGAATGAGCTAGTTTAGGAAACAGATTTTCAGTTCCATATTTCACTTTCAAATTAATCTCATTAGTCATAATTTGTTTTACTTGTGGGGTCTTAAGAATACAGTCAAGTTTAAAAAATGGCTAGGGCTTCCCTGGTGGCGCAGTGGTTGAGAGTCTGCCTGCCAATGCAGGGGACACGGGTTCGAGCCCTGGTCTGGGAAGATCCCACATGCCGCGGAGCAACCGGGCCCGTGAGCCACAACTACTGAGCCTGCGCGTCTGGAGCCTGTGCTCCGCAACGAGAGAGGCCGCGATACTGAGAGGCCCGCGCACCGCGATGAAGAGTGGCCCCCGCTCGCCGCAACTAGAGGAAGCCCTGGCACAGAAACGAAGACCCAACATAGCAACCAATCAATCAATTAAATAAATAAATCTTTAAAAAAAAAAAAAAATGGCTAAAGAAGATTTGAGAAAATATCAACAGTACCTTCAAAGAAAATCCCTAGACTTTAATACCACAAAAGTAAAATAGAAACAAAGACCAAAAGACTTGTCACCAGAAGACATTCTCCAAAGAGCCTTTGAAATATAACAGTTCCCTGTTGAAGCCATGTGAGGAACTTTTCTTTGGGGAGGAAAAACTACTTTTACTCAGGAAGAGGAAGCTGGATCTCAGTGCCAAGATCTAAGGTAAATGTGTTTTATATTTAAAAATACTAAAAGGAAGACAGGCTCGTACATTTCTGAGGAAATAAAGAGTTGTCACAGAGCCTGTTCATCCCTCTAACTTAGATTCTCAAATGGCCTTCAAGTCTGAAATTGTGGAAAAGAACCTTAACACTGCCTTGTGTCTGACCCTCTAAGAAGTAGAGCCTAGTAAGGGAACATTTGCCCAGGGTTTACACAGATAGTCATTTCCATCTGCTTTCAGAGAAACCTCTTGAAATGAAGAATGTCAAACCAGCCTGGGCCATTGATTAGTGTAGTTTGAATGATAATAGTAACTTTAAAAAAATCAGTCACCAATAAATTACTGTTCTACTCTCATCACTGTCATTTCCAATACCTAAGTAACATTTTATAAGTGGGACAGCCTACATGTTTTTTTGTAAATCACATTTTAGTGTAAGGGAGGTAAGAATTGGTGGGACTGGATTCTCTGTCTCTCAGTGTGCTTTGATTTTGAAATAATTCCTTTAATTCAGGATATAATGTGAGTTTCAATTTCTTGGGATAGATGGATTTTGGATTCAGTCTGGGGTTTAGATAAGATGTTCAGTGAATCTTGAGTGCTCAGTTTATACGAGCTGAGGAGTTGGTCTGATCCCCTAAAAAATGCTTTTTGTGGGGAGTGGTGAGGAGTTTCCTAGATTAGATATTATCAGGACCCAGCCAACCTTAGGATTCTCCTAGTCAATATACTGACTTCATGGTTGGGTGGGAAAACGAATGGCTGTGGTGGTAAATGCTGGGTCACAGTGGAGCGGTTCTTGTATCATTGAAACTTTCTGATGGACCTAATGAGACCCAAGCCATAACTTTTCATAGAATTATAGGGCTGGTAGGTACTGTAGAAGTATTAATCTTCTTTTCACCCAGTGGAAGAATTTATTTTGCAATATCCTAGAGAGATTGTTACCAAACTTGGGTTTGGCTACTTACTGCTCAGAAAACCAATACTTGAGAGACAAGTGTTGGTTGGAAAGGAAAGCCTGCTTTATTCAGGAGGAGAGGAGGAGAAGGTGGACTCATCTCCAGAAACTAACTCTGAAGATTCTGCTCAACCATGAAAGGTTTTAAAGGGGGAATCATGGGGGTGGGGGAGGGGAGGATGAGAGTCTTCATTATTTTTTACTGTGTGCAGACTTTCCCCTGGATGGTTGGTGGCGAGGTAACAGGGTGCTGCTCCAGAAATCTTGTGCTCAGCCTGATGTTACCATCCTCCATCTAGCTGGGAGTCTTAGTTCCTACAGAAGAACTCAAATACATTGTTATGTATATTCCTTCAGGATGAACCAGGACCCTGCCCCAAGGCTGCACTAGTGTTTCTTGGCTGCTTCTCCCTTGTCTCTGTGTCCCCTCCCTTCCCTGAGGAGCAACTGCTTGAATCAGCCCTTTGGGACTCAGGGAAGGTCAAGGAGGCTGAATGAAACCTATTTCTTACAAACAAGAAACAGGGGACATAGAAATGATTTGTACCTGGGAGGACCCAGCAGGGTCCTGCTCCAACTCAAGATGGTTATCCTCGACTCTTCTAATGAGAAACTTATTTATTTCATCATGAAGAATCCCATTGAACAGATTTACATTTTTTAAATGTATTTTTAATTACAAAATTTTAATAAAAATTTTCTAAGATGATAATGAGTTATATCTTTCTGAAATATCTAGCCAGTGTTTCTAGTTTTGAACTTTGTGGTGTTCTAGAATAAATCTAGTTCCTTTAAAAAATTTTTTTTGATTAAAAATATCTTTCAATATTTGGAGAAAAACTCTTGCCTCTCCCTGAGCCTTTCTCTATTTTGCTCAAGAAACCTTTATATAACATGATCTCCTTATGTTGTCCTTTGCCATTCTGAGGGGCCCTAGTTTATTCCTGTACCTTTTAAATGTAATTTTGATGCTGAAAACTCAGCCTCTGTGCACTAGTGCTGAATCAAAACTTGAAGATAGTTTCGGGTGAAGTAGAAAAGAATAGTTTCATTGCTTTGCCAGGTAAAGGGGGACACAGCAGGTTCAACCCCTCAGAAACTGTGTGTCCCAGCCTGGGGGGATTTGGTGAGGAGTTTTATAGCAGTGGTTCAAGGGAAGTGTTGTTGATAAGGATCAGGGTGTGTGTGGGGCCTGCATTCCTTTAATCTGGCCTCAGGTGGTCTCCTGATGAGCTTCTGTGGGTCTGGAGGTTGTCAAACTATGACCTTTTCTCTGGAATGAAGAACGCTTCATCAAGTAGTTCATCTTCCATTTGCTGGGGGGTCTTAGTTGTGCAGAAGAGCTCGAAGATATTGTTATGTGTACCCCTGGAGGTGGAACCAGGACCCTGCCCCAAGTCTGCACTATTGTTTATTGACTGCTTCTCCCTTGTTTCTGCATTCCCTCCCTTCCCTGATTATCAGCTGTTTGAATCTGCCCTTTGGAACTCAGGGAGTGTCATGGAGGCTGAAGGCTATACCCTACAAACAAGAAATGGGGGACACAGCAAGGCTTCCATGCCCAGGAGCCCCACAGGATCCTGCTCGGTTTCAATGTCAAAACCAGAAAACAAGGCTTTTACAGTAGCTAGGAACTCATTCAGGATCATATCGTTAAAAAACAGAATTCAACTAAGTAAATTTTAAAGATCTTATTGGTTTCATTCTGCGATTCATGAATTGGGCATCTTTCAAGCTAGCTGAGAGAAAGGTGTTCCAAAGAGCTGTATAAGGTAAGAGAAGTTACAGGCAGAAGGGAGCAGAAACAAGGAAGTTACGCTAGGCAGAAAGCAGATTGGTTATTGCAAAGTTACTTTCTTTATAGGGAATGACAAGGGTCTATCAAGCAGACTACCTACTAGTCTGATCATGGGATTCCTGATTAACTGGTTTAAGATTCCATTTCTGTGAGAGCTAAAACTATAATTAAGTTTCAGTTTGTTGATGTGGGGCTTAGTATAAGTGACTTCATGTTGGGCCTGTTGTATTGCCTTTAATAATATTAAATATTTGTTGCTGTCATATATGTGTGTCTGTGTATGCTACAGATATATTTATTAGTAGTTGATCTAATAGAGCCAAGTACTGATTTTTTATCCTGCTAATTTCACTAAGTTGTAGGGGAACTGAATTTGCCACCCTAAAATATGTCTCTTTGGCATATTAATTATTTTAAGCTGGTGATTTTCTGAGAGAGGGCAGAGATGGGAAGGGCTCTGAGAACAAAGTAGGAGTTGCCCTTTTGTAAGAAACATTTACATTTGTAAAGGAAATCTCCATTTGTAAGGGTGCCTCCCTCTCTATACCAGGAAGAGGAGAAGGATCAAATCTCTAGAAACTCTTATGAAAAGAGAAGGCGATGACTTAAATCTGCATCACAATCACCCTTGTTTACTGTGACTTTTCTGGTAACTTCCCATAACTGACTTTCTTTACCCAACATCCTCTTTTGTCTTTAGCTGAAGATGGTATTGAAAGTGAGGGCTTTGGCCATTTTGGTGAGTTACTCAATTTTCCTGGGTATTTACCATGTATACATGTTATTAAACTTTTGTTTGATATTTCTCCTGTTCAATTTGTCTCATATCAGTTTAATTCTTAGACCAGTCAGAAGAACCTAGAAAGGTAGAGGAAAATTTCTTCCTCCGCAGCAAAGTAAATGTCTCTGCTTTTCCTGTCTGGCATTGTAAGCAGATAAGTTAGGGGGTGCCAGGAGAAAGAGAACCAGGAATGGCTTTCTTGACATAGAGAAGCCATTTTGGCCTAAAGCATTTTGTGATCTAAGCCTGGCTGCAATGCTTGCCCTTGAACAGGTGTCAGTAATTAATGATCTTAAGGGAACAAAGGAATGCAGGAATGGAGAAAAGGCAGTCAAATAATAGTGCAGTGATAAAGCAGAGTCCTAGTTTCCCCTTAAGGGATATACGTAATAATATACCTTTGAGTTCTGTAGGAACTAAGGCTCCCACCCAAGTGAGAATGGAATGATGATATTGACCCTCCTGACTTCAGTCAACTAAAGCTTGGACTCTGTTGACCTTTGCCCCAATTCTATGCAGAATTCTCCTCTGCTGAAGCCCCTCAATGAATATGCATGTACCCTTAGCTTAAAACTTCCCCAATTTTGCAGTCCAGGGAGACACTGCTTTGGGAAAGATCCCCGGTGTTCTCCTTACTTGCTGCAAGTAATAATAAATCCTTCCTTCTCTCAGTCTTTGGCTTGGTTGTGTCTGTTGGCTCAACATCCACCAAGAGGTGAACCCAGTTTTGGGGTAACAGCAAGAGGCAAAGATGCAGTTGATTTTTAAAAGTTCACTTTTTCTGATTAGATAAATAACACATGTGGTAAATATTCAAGTATTACAGAAATGTTGATTTAGAATGTGAACTTGTCTGTAATCTCTCCTCCACATAACAATGTAAACAACTGGTAAATACAACATTACAGATGTGTTCTCCTATGTATTTATATTTAGTAGCACATATAGGAAGAGGACTCATTAAGAGCTTGGGCTTTGAAGTCTGGTGGTCTTAAATTCTGACTCTACCATTCACTAGCTGATGCTCTGTTTCCCCATTTCTAAAGGGATGATAATTATATACCTACCTTATCAAGGTGTTGGGAATAGTCAATGAAATGACACATAAGACGCTCTGTACACATGGCTTACGTTAAGTTTTCATTTAAAGTTAGCCACTTTTTATGCTTATGTAATATGTATGATGTATTGTCGATGAAAATTCAATTAACAATCAAGATAAGAAGAACAAAAAAAGAGAATTTTATTTGAGCCGAGCTAAGGATTATAACCTGGGAGACAGACTCTCAGAAGCTCTGAGGACGCTTCCATTGGTCAAGAGTTAGAAATGCAGTTTTATACATTTTTGAGACAAAGAATTATGTATCAAACTGACAGGTTAACATTATACATAAAGTTCATCAGAGATGTTCTGTTCAGGTATGCACGTATAGAGCGAGATTTTAGGTCATTGCAACCCCTTGTATAGGATGAGAAAGAAACAATAATCTTATAATTACAATGCTGGTGTCAGAATGTTGCAGGAGGAGGGTCCCCTTCCAGGGCCTGAGAGTGGGCTCTTGTCTAACACTCAGAAATGAATTGTCCGAGGAGACACACTTGCTGACAAAGCAAAAGACTTTATTGGGAAGGGGCGCCCAGGCAGAGAGCAGCAGGGTAAGGGACCCCAGGAGAACTGCTCTGTCATGTGGCTTGCAGTCTCAAGTTTTATGGTAATGGGGTTAGTTTCCAGGTTGTCTCTGGCCCATCATCTTCCTTGGCCCGTATTTGGTCTGACTCATGGTCCTTTCTGGTGGCGTGCGCGTCTCTCAGCCAAGGTGGATTCCAGTGTGAGGGTTTCTGGGAGGTTGGCAGGACGTATCATCTCCCCCCTCCTCCTTTTGGCCCCTCCCGGATCCTTCTGGGTGAGTTTTACAAGGCATACTACCGGCTGCCGTGTCCTCCCTCCTTTCAGGCCCTCCCAAATTCTCTCAGTTTTCAGAGGCAGCACCGTGTTCCCTGTCGGGACCTCTTATCACGAGACAGCTCATGCAAGTGGTTATCGTCATGCCTGGCCAAGGCGGGTGGGTTCGGTCCACAGTTCCCCTAAGGAGAAGACAGGGACCATTTCTCTCAAGGTTGCTTACACCCTCCTGCCTTGAGGAGGTCTGGTTAATATACATGCAGGTGCACATGGCACACTGGGAAAGGCCTACCACAAAGCAGGGCATGTGGAGGCCTGTTGTGTGTGTTTTAATTCTGACTTTGATTTTTCTGCCGTAGAGAAATTCGTGATTTTTCCTCATCAATATCAATGTGATAGATATGAGAATTACAGAGAATTTTATTTTTTCCTATTTAATCATATCCACCTTGAAATTCTTTTCATATTACAAGTATTCCCCACTTTTTGAAAGTTTGCTTTATGTCACTTAGCTTTTACAAAAGACCTACATTAGCAGCTGTTTTGCTAACCAAAAGAAATCTGAAAAGGATTTTTGCTTTTATGAAAAAAGAAGAAAAGTGACAATAGCGGTCAGCACTTGTTCAGCAGTGAGACTTTCCGGGGCAGCAAGCACCCTCAGCAGTGGGAGTGACACCACCAAGCTCCTCCCCCGGAAATGCACTCAGCATCTCAGCGTCAAGCTGCCATAGCTTTGAACTGTGTCTGTGGGCATCTGTGCTTTAACTTGATTTATTTTGTGCACCCATTAGCAAGATGTGTCCTAAGGTAATTGCTTCTTCACTTTACTCCATTTTGGCTTATGACAAGTTTCATAGGAATGCTCTACTTTCAGATAGCAGGGGAAACTATATTATATATCCAAATAATATACTATATATATATTAATAGTGTAGGCGTTCAGAAGAGAATTCCCAAAATGTGCCACTTTTGCGTGAGGATTATTTTGAGCTAAAGGCAATGAGACCCTTCATGTTCAAGAGAAACTACTGCCCTTCCCTCAACTACCTAGAAGAAATTAAATTGGGGACTTTTCCCAGGAGAAAGTTATTTGGGAGATACATTTTATCTAAGAGGCCCCGTGTATATGGCAGGGAAAACATCCAACAACCCAACATCTGCTCTCCTTATCGTCCTGTGAATGACCCTCCTGCCCTTAGAAGCCCCAGGCCCCCATCCCATTCCTTAGCTCAGGATGGCATATATGTCTCATTTTACCTTTCTGTTTCAAAACCTCTCTTGTATGTGAGTTTCCCATATGGATGAAAATAAATTTGATTTTCTCCTGTTAATCTGTCTCTTGTTAATTTAATTCTTAGACCAGCCAGAAGAACCTAGAATGGTAGAGGAAAGTTTTCTTCCTCCTCAACAATTATAATTAGCAATTTCTATCACATTCTTTTAATGGTTGCACAATGTTGACGGTAATACTATAATACTGTATACATGTACCTCACTTTATAAACAAAGCTTATCCAGTGGGCATTAACTGTAGTCCCAGTGGTATGTGGAAGGTTGTGTATAGCAGCTCGTAAGAGCTTATTGTCACATCTCTTCCTAACTCTGTGCCCAGCTGACATCATGTTGGTAGCTTGAAACCAGCCATGGTAGGGGTACGTATACCATGGAAATTGGCAAATACTGCATGAGGATCACCTTCCTTTTCCCCACCTTCACCTCCACCCGCCCATTTACAAGTACACCCCTGTGTTGTTCTCAGTTTTTTTTAAAATTTATTTATTTATTTATTTATTTATGGCTGTGTTGGGTCTTCGTTTCTGTGCGCGGGCTTTCTCTAGTTGTGGCAAGTGGGGGCCACTCTTCATTGCGGTGCGCGGGCCTCTCACTATCACGGCCGCTCTTGTTGCGGAGCACAGGCTCCAGACGCGCAGGCTCAGCAGTTGTGGCTCACGGGCCCAGTTGCTCCGCGGCATGTGGGATCTTCCCAGACCAGGGCTCGAACCCGTATCCCCTGCATTGGCAGGCAGATTCTCAACCACTGCGCCACCAGGGAAGCCCCTCAACTTTTTGTTATAACATATAATTAACATATATATTTGCACACTGGTCAGGGTATTTCCAAAGAAATATCCTTAAAAAAAAAAAAAAAGAAAGGAAGAAAGAAAAAATCTCCACCCCAAAACAAAACAACAAATACCCCGTGTAAAATGTTTTTAATTTATTCCTGCCGGTAGTTACTTCCTTCCTCGCACCAGGTAATGAATCAGAAACTGAAGGAAAGTGGCTTGACCTCTTTTTAGGACCTCCTTCCTCTCTTCTGCCGGATCCCACTGATGCTATTCCTTGTTTCAAGGAATTAGGGTAGCTTGGCATTAATATTGTCATTACTTTCAATTAATGTAATGTTCACAGAAAGGCTTGATTCAGATCTTCGGCCTTTAGAAATAACTATTAGATGTTCACTGGGGAGAAAAAAAAAGATGGTGTTCCAGACATATTTCCCTTCAGTTTTTTCCTTCTTTAAGTGGATGGGTCATGGAGGGGAGGTGAAAGGAGATGCAAATTTGTACCCTTACTAAATTCTGCCCCCATTCTTATTACAATGAGAAAGTTGCTAATCGCATCACAAAACAAACTTCTTTTGCTTTAGTCTCTGAACACAAAGCGGGCTTGTAAAACGCAGATTCATTCTTAAAGGTACAAAGAGATATACAATGGAGAAGATCTGTCAAGGAAACATCAGGCGGGCTAATCAAAGACGAACAAAGAAGAAAGTAAGCTAATCCCCTGAGGTCACTGCTGTCACCACCTCCCTGCCCTCCACCCCACGCAGGAAGGCATTGTAAAAGCAGCATAGAATGGAATGAAATGGCTGGTTTGTGCCCAATGGTTTTGTGCTATTCATACTTACCCTACTTATTTGGAAAAACTCAGATAATTCACTTGACAGTTTTAGATAGAGTTGTCACTTAGGGGTAAAAAGGAGGAAGAAGAAAAGCCTAGGCTCTAGGATCTGGAGTAAGTCTGGCTCAGCAGCCTGAAAGGAACGGGGACCAGGACAGAAAAGAATAGGTTGAAACCTCATTTGCATATCAGGGCTGCACAGTACATTGACTTAGTTCCAACCTAAAGTACACAGTGCAGTCTTAATAAGAACACAGTTATATAGTTAGTTTATAACAAAATTCCAAATTAAAATCTTCACATTTTAGAGAACAAAAATATGAAAGCGACCATGAGTACACAGAGTCTTATTTTAAGTGAACATGAGAGCAGCTAGAGGGGGAAATAGAAGAGAAAGGAGTAATTTCATTGTATTTCGTAACGTCATAGGATACTTCCTCAAGGGCATCGCAGACCTTTACGTGAGAAGTTAAGACCTCCCTGTTTTCCTCCTGTTTTTATATTGAGATTAATGTGATTTTTGTTCTCATAAAGCGAAAACAGATTTTGCTAAAAAGTTACGTTCTCTGCTTCTAATTGCTTGGAGAGCAAAATAGTTGAAGTCAGAGTGTGTTTACTCTGGACTGAGGTGAGTACAGAATTGTGAAAAAGGTTGAAGAAGTTAGAAAATTGCTGAGCACTAAAATTGTATTCTTCTCCAGGCAATGCTAATGAGGACTTGGCTATACATAGATTTTGAGGAAACCAACGTGGACCTGAAATGCTACTTACAACGTGAAAAAAAGTTGACTTTAACCGAACCATTTTTTGTTTGCACTTGTGACGTTTCAGACTTACCTTTTGTTTCCAGCCCATGAAGTCTCATCCCTGTGATCCTTTAGCAAGCTGAGTGACCTCCAAGAAAACTCAGTCACAGGTGGCGTTTAAATAAGCAGGAGAACTTTTATAGGGCTGTCGTTTTTTGACTGTAGTTATCTATTATCAGCATTTATTACTCCTGTAAATAAATATAGACGGTGCTTTGGCCATAGCTTGAGTGGGTGAGATTTTCTAATATCTCTCCAGGTAGATGCTGGGATCAGGGCAATCCTTAGCAAATCAAAGCTGGTAAAAGCAGAGGGATGCCGACAATATTTGTAAGATATCAACTACAAGTTTTCTTCATCAGTTTGTGACAGTGACAATTCCTGAATGATTCTCCTGTGTACATGGAGAATAAACCAAGTCCTGTGTGGTTACAGGAATAGAATGGTTACACCATGTAACTAGTATAATTCTTTTAAGTAGGGACTGCTTCCTCTGTTTCCTGGCTAGTGTGTATTTCAGGTACTTTTTTTTGGGTTTTCTTCTACACCCTTTTGGCATAGTTTTCTTTGACTTTAAGGTGTGCTTATTTTGAATGTGAATAACAGTTAGCATCTATGATGATAAAGATACTGCAAGAAGGCATGAAACGGCCAAAGTAAACAGAGCTCTGGCCATCTCTAGTGGACTAATCACAGCGCTAATGAAATCATAGTCTTGTAGTTTTAGGCTGAGAAGTTTGCCAATGAGTTAAAAATGCACAATTGCTCCTTTTTCTTCCTATCATATAACTGACGATATTGTTGTCCTGATACACACACACACACACACACACACACACACACACACAGAGTCCTGAGCACCGTAGTCGTTTGAATAGTCCTCCCTTGTTCCAAATAAAGGGAAGTTTTCCAGCTTTCCATCAGCTGTTCTGCCTGCTTTTCATGCTGACTAAACAGGATTGAATGTGGCTGGTGTTAGTATTGGTGGTCAGGGCTGTTGGCTTGCATGTTTTTTTTCCATTATGCTTCCCAGCTGCTTTCATATTTCCAAGATCTTCGGAGCAATATCACTTCACAGAAAATAAAATAAAATCTTTCCTCGCTGCTCATGATGTGTGGGAACGGGAAAAGGAGTTTAAATTCTCTGGCATTTGAGTGATCCTAGAGGTCCTTTTTTGTGTCTACTATGTATAAAAAGTTTATGGCATTTCATTGGAACAATGAAGAAATAGTTCTAAAGAAGAATTCCATTTTTCTGTTTTTTGTTGTATAGAATTAATAAAGAATTTAACTAACACAAACAAAACTGCCCTGAAAACTGAATTTAAACCATGGGCATAGAAACACTATCAAGCTATTTCATAGGATGGATACGGACCACGGCTACCCTTTCCTGATCTTTTCCTGTGGGCCAGTCACTGAGTTTTATATACACGACAATCTTTGCACTTCCCAACAGGAGTGGGAATTGGCTATGAATTATGATCTTCATCTTCCTCACGAAGAAAAAAGACAGGGTGGGAGAGATGCAATAACTTGTCCATAGCCTTAAAGACAGTAGGTATGTAATAATTTACTTATTTATAAAATATAAATATAAAAATAATAAAACTAATCTTAAGCAATAAAATACTATTAAAAAGGTGGGTTTGAGAGTGTGAAACATTCTGGAGAGGAATGTATTTTCCTGGAAGGGAACAGCAGTCATTCTCAGGGGCCTCTTGCACAGCCTCACATTTGGGCAAACAGATGCTTTTATAAAAGAAGTGTTTGGATCTTTAGTTCATGGCTCGAGTAATGTCTTTCTCTGGTCAGAAATTAGACCCTTAAATGCATAATGTTCTTTCCTGTGTCCTCAGGTTTTGAGTGGACAATTTGGGGTGTCACATACATTAATTAGTGTATGATCTTCTGGACTCTGCTGGAATCCATTTTAACTCTGAAGCCAGTTCTTCTGAAAAGCAGCATTTCCTCTTTTGAAAATATTTAACCTAATTTTAATTTAAATTGGGAGATTTTACCTTTTAGTCACTTTATGTGCCTTTACTATATCTCCTCCCTCCCCCCCAGACCTGACCCTGACAGGTTTACTCATCTGTTGAACTACAGTACACATCTCCCTACCTGAGGCTCACTTTTGGGAAACAAAATCTTTCAGTCAATATGTTATGGAGATTTTCTGGCCTGTACAAATACTGGGACATTGTATATTTTTAAGCTAGAGCACTACTTATTTTTCTGAATGTGCTTTGAACTTGTGTACGAATGTTTGCTAAGGGATGAATTGAATCCTCCAAGAGCTTAAAGCAGCCTCTGTATGTGCAGTGGTTACAAGATATTAAGGCATCTACCATGAGGAGGAAAAAAGTGACTAGAAAATGGTCAGCAGTGCTAGGACACACTGGAATTCAGGGATTATGGTTTATTTGTTTCTATGTTCCCTGAACACAGAACTCTTCCTGCCTGATGTTAGCATGTGCTTGTTTACTTTTTAATTGAATAAATGAAAGTAAAAGATTTTTCGAGTAGCAAACCAGGAAATACTTTGACAATAAATTTCCTGATTAAGTTATATGTTGGTACATATTGCCATTACTTTATTATTAATATGCATTTTTATTTTTTAAAAAGCTACTGAACAGCCAAATACAAGGTAAAATGTAATATCTTAATTTTTTATTCTCTCCAAATGAATTTTATATAAATAATGTGAAGTTTTCCTCCTTTCTGAGCCATAATACGATTCCACATCACATATGAAATTTCTTGTCCCTCACATTAAGGCCTTGCAAGATTAAATAGTGAAGTGACAGTGTAGTTGAGCATATAGTAGCCTGAAATGGTAGGTAAAATAGCTAATCTTGATCTTATTAAAATGATTAATTTGTTGCTATTAGAAAAATTTTAACTACTTTATGCCTCAAAATCATCACAAAAATGTCTTTGGAATTACTCTGTCATTACCATATATGATGGTGATAACCACATTTCAATAGATCTTTCCTTTATATTTTTAAAAACATTTAATTTTCAGTTTCATGCTATACATATGGTTGATTTTTAAAATGACAGGCTTTTGCAAGGTGAGCTGCAGCTAGGGTTAGAGACTTCAGTGCATGTGTGTTTTCATTTGTTACAACTCCATGCTCTTATTTTCATTAGCTATTTGGCATTTCTATTCCAGGAACTGTTGATTTTAGCTATCAGGTTATCAGTTATAGAATTTGAGTTTGTATCCTTTTTTTTTTTTTGCTCGTAAGTCCTCACAAATCTAGTTTAAAACAGTCATTTTGCAGATAGGAACAAAAGCACGGTGGTTTATTTGATAAATTATCAAAGCCTGGAAATTAAAAAGAAATTAAAGATATTTAAATTAAAAACAGTAGATCCATTAGTAAGCTTTGTGATATTAATATAATCTAGTAACATTTATTGTGAACCCCCTGACCCTGACAGAAACTCATTTTTTATTATTATTATTTTTGTTTTATTTATTTATTTATTCTTTTTTTGTTGACAGTCATTTTATACTGAAGTTAAAATAGAATGTATTCCTAGGTTCAGATAAATCCAGTTCTCAATGATATTTTATTCAGATTATACTCATCATGCTTTCAAAGAAGAAATAAATCATCACAGTTCTTCCATCAAAGTCAAATAAATGAATGAATATTTTACCACCAAGTTCACTATTTGATATATTCCTTTAAGACAAGACCCAAAGCAATACACAGAAGCCTCAATAAATTTACTAGTCAATTTCCTGCCCGTCTCTATAGATGCTTTAAACAGTCTTTCCTAAATTACTGAGGAAAAATGTGGAGTCTATTGACCAAATTCCCAAACCTTCTGCCACTCATTTAAGAGACACTAAAACAATGATATGAGGTTTATTTAACCATTGTTCCCTGCCACCATCAATAACTAAGAAAGATAAGTAAACATTGATAAGACATCAGAGGGCCTTTTACAAGTGTCTGAGTTCTTGGAAAAGCTTCAGGACCAATAGAAGAGAAAGAAAACTCTTCTTCTCCTCCCCCTCCCCTTCTTCCCTCCTCTCCACTCCTCCCTCTCTCCCTCCTCCTCCTTGATATCCATGAGTACACCTGTTTTTCAGGTGGATGAGGGGCTTGGTTTCTTTAGATGCACTTCCAATTCAAGAGATCAAACAATGTGAGGTCCCTTTGCTAACCTTGGTGCAGGGTAATGACAGACAGATATTGCAATAGGCTCAAGTCAGCCTTCACACACTGGCTGGTTACCCACACGTGAGCCTGGCAGACGTTTCCCCATCTGAGTCTCACACTGTCTGCCATCATGTTGCTGCTCTTTCATAGGATACAGATTCAGGTGTATTACAAGTTAAAACCCTGCCACGTGTGAATGTTAGCTTTACCTATCAGCAGGAAATTCAAATAGAATTTACTGGGGATTTATGCAAAACATAGGTCATTGGCATCTCTGAAAAAGTACCTTGAATGATGATTAGGCAAAGAGGGACGAAAGAACATTTCAGGCAGAAGGTGGGCACAGCCTAGGGAGTGCCAGGGACTTCAAGATGGTCAGGGGGCCAAGACCAGGAGGGAAGGTGAGCATGGTCTGAGATGGAGGAGGAGACTTCACAGGCATGGATTTTGTAGGGCTTTGCTGGCTGACTCAAGGAGTTTTAGCTTTGTCATGAACATGGTGGAAAGATACTGAAGAGTTTTAAGGTGTGTCTGTTGTGGGTTAGAGGATGTCTGTGGGTGGCTGGGTTGACTGGAAGTAGGGTGAGTGCTGACAAAGTTTTGAGCAGATCACTCCGATTCCACGGTGGAGGACAATGGGAAGAGAGCCAGCGGTGCTGGGAGACGCCCTTCTGTGTCTGATGAGAAGTGAGTGTAGCTGGGACTCAGGTGGTGGTGCTACAGGCAGGAGGAGTGGATGCATTAGATCTCTAAGGTCCTGGGAGCTTCAAAAGTAGGTGAAAAGACAAAGGAAAGTCGTTTGATGAGTAATGGAAAAAATACTGAAGAGAAACTGGGAATGATTAGGATTTTTTTTTGGTATGTGGCATGAAGCCTAGTTTTTAATGTGAAGTTTCTAATCTCTAATGCACAAGAGGCAAAATGTTATAATTCAATTTAGGAAACCTGGAAAAAATATCTAACTCAAATCAGTTTCTATCCAACAACATACTATACTGAGAAATTAAGATGAATGTTCTTTTTAGACAGTTAATTTTAAATATCTATCATTAGGCCAAGGAAGATATATTGTTGTATTTGTAGCAATAGTTTAATTGGAATACTTAATCAGAATTACAGATCCTTTTTTTTGACTTCTTTTCTTACAGCGTGATACTATGATACAATTGGTGAAATTACTCTTACTTGACCCATAACATTAAGGAAAGTGCAAAGTTGCGAAGCCTGTATAAGTTGGTCTACAGGGTGCTGACATGTGTTCTCCATGCCGTCTAAGTCGTTTAGAGTTTTGTTAATTAAACCACAGTAAGAATAGCAGCAACAACAAAGTGACTTGTGCTTTTGGGGTTTTTTCCTAAGTGTAAAGAAATTTTTTCTTAATAAAAAAGTGTGTGCTGTGGCTGAACGTCATCACTCAGTTCCTGCATTGTGCCTTTAAGAAGGACTATCCTTTCTTTCTTTCTTCCTTCCTTCCTTCCTTCCTTCCTTCCTTCCTTCCTTCCTTCCTTCCTTCCTTCCTTCCTTCCTTTCCTTCCTTCCTTCCTTCCTTCCTTCTTTCTTTCTCTCTCTCTTTCTTTCTTTTTCTTTCTTTCTCTCTCTCTTTCCTTCTCTCTTTCTTCCTCCCTCCCTCCCTCCCTTCCTTTCTTTCTTCTTTTTTTTTCTTTTTTCTGTTAAGACATGGAACTGATTCTAGGACTGTCAGGGAGACAATGAGCATCTTCTATTTCTTTCTAGAAAACTCCAAGGTCATCCTCTCTTTTCCAGACTTTTATTTAAAATGCGTCTGTTGAAAACATAAGTTGTTTTATTATTTCTTCTTTTTTGTCTTTTTTTTTTTTTTGGCTGCACCGTACAGCTTGTGGGATTTTAGTTCCCTGACCAGGGATCACACCTGGACCCTCGACCAGGGATCACACCTGGACCCTCGGCAGTGAGAGCGAAGAGCCCTAACCTCTGGACTGACAGGGAATTCCCTTTTCTGTCCTTTTGAAATGCACATATTTTCACCTCCCCGCCCCTCCCCTCTCCTCCCCTCTCCTCCCCTCTCCTCCCCTCTCCTCCCCTCTCCTCCCCGCGCCACCCCTCTCCTCCCCACAGCCCTGCTTCTGGTCCGAGGACCTGTAAGGCAATTCTGAGTCCTTTGCTCAAAAGATGTTGGTTGACCCTCCATGGCTGCCACCTTAGGGACCTCTACAGTCAGGGCTCTGCTGCTTTTCATGTCAACCCTCAAGGAGCAATTCGAGTCTCCTCTGCCATGTATTAAGAGAGGTACTAATTCTTTCGAAGAACCTAGGTAATATTGTGACATATTCATTCAAGCAACACTTCCCACCCCCAAACATGCACAACTGCCTAAGATCCTAAAATCCTGCCTGGAATGTTTCCAAGGAACTGGGTGAGGGGGCACAGAAACCCCAAGATTAAGCCTCTGAGGTTGAAATTTTCATCAATTCCCTATAAATGTAAGTTTGTGGTCTGAGGTGTATGGATTTCTGTCCACACCTACACATTTTTTATTTATGATTTTTGAGCCAATTTCTACCTCTCTTTTGGAAAATACCATTTTCCTCACTGAAAGGTCATTTGAAATTTTCAGTGTGAGTAGGAAGGTTCTTCTTATTTCATTAATAATTTGACTACTAATTAAAGTCATTAAAAATTTTTTAGTTTCTGAATTTAATTTCTTTTTAATTAAAAAAAATTTTTATTAGAGTATGGTTGGTTTACATTGTCGTGTTAGTTTCTGTTGTACAATGAAGTGAATAAGCTATATGTATACATATATCCCGTCCCTCTTGGACCTTCCTCCAAGCCCCCGCATCCCACCCATTTAGGTCATCACAGAGCACCGAGCTGATCTCTCTGTGCTATACAGCAAGTTCCCACTCACTATCTGTTTTACACATGGTAGTGTATTTATGTCAAACCTAATCTCTCAATTCGTCCCACGCTCCCTTTCCCACGCTGTGTCCACATGTCCATTCTCTATGTCTGCATCTCTATTCTTGCCCTGCAAATAGGTTCATCTATACCATTTTTCTAGATTCCACATATATGCGTTAATATACGATATTTGTTTTTCTCTTTCTGATTTACTTCACTCTGTATGATAGACTCTAAGTCCATCCACATCTCTACGAATGACCCAATTTTGTTCCTTTTCGTGGCTGAGTAATATTCCATTGTATATATGTGCCACATCTTCTTTACCCATTCCTCTGTTGATGGACATCTAGGTTGATTCCATGTCCTGGCTATTGTAAATAGAGCTGCAATGAATATTGGGGTACATGTGTCTTTTTGAAGTCTGGTTTTCTCAGTGTATATGTCCAGGAGTGGGATTGCTGGGTCATATGGTAATTCTATTTTTAGTTTTTTTAAGGAACCTCCATACTGTTCTCCATAGTGGCTGTATCAACTTATATTCCCAATAACAGTGCAAGAGGGTTCCCTTTTCTCCACACCCTCTCCAGTGTTTATTGTTTGTAGATTTTTTGATGATGGCCATTCTGACCAGTGTGAGGTGATACCTCATTGTAGTTTTGATTTGCATTTCTCTAATAATTACTGATATTGAGCAGCTTTTCATGTGCTTCTTGGGCATCTGTATGTCTTCTTTGGAGAAATGTCTATTTAGGTCTTCTGCCCGTTTTTGGATTGGGTTGTTTGTTTTTTTAATATTGAGCTGCATGAGCTGTTGATATATTTTGGAGATTAATCCCTTGTCCATTGCTTTGTTTGCAAATATTTTCTCCCATCCTGAGGGTTGTCTTTCCGTCTTGTTTATGGTTTCGTTGCTGTGAATTTAATTTTTTTAAGTCTTCTGCCATCTGGCCTCTAACTACTTGTCCTTTCTGAAGCTTTGTATGAGCAGTGACGAGCCCCCGCAAGCGTTCTCTTGCATCCATGTCTCAAGGCAGGAGAGACTCCATAGAACAGGACTTCCTAGATTTGGCAGCATGGCAGAGTCTCCTGGACTTTGCAAAACTACACATTCCTGGATTCCACTTTACACCTAACAAATCACACTTCTGGGGTGGGGCAGGGGTGAGATTTGAGAGTCTGCATTCTTAAAATGCTTCCCTAGTGATTCCGATATAACCGTCCACTTATTTACAGATTGCCTTTGGGAGCCCTGTAAGCCTCCGGGGGCGGGCGGTAGTATTAATGTACTTAAACGTCCTCTATCTTTGGAAGTGGAAACCATTTTAGGATGTTGTTATGTGCAGAATTGTGTCCTCGTCCCCTCCCCACTGCATGCCCTGAAATTCATATGTCGAAATTCCAACCTCCAGAACCTCAGAATGTAACCTTATTTGGAGATAAGGTCTTTAAAGAAGTGATTAAGTTAACATGAGGCCATCAGAGGGATGCCCAAATTCAGTAGGACTGGTGTCCTTACAAGAAGAGGAAGAGACAACAGGGCACCAGGACACAGAGGGGCCCCCCGGTGAAGAGGCAGCGATAGGGCAGCTACCTGCAAGCCACGAACAGAGGCCTGGAACAGATGCTTCCCTCACGACCCTCAGGAGAAGCCAACCCTGCCCACACCTTGACCTTAGACTTCTGGCCTCCAGAACAGAGAAAAAACACATTTCTGTTGGTTAAAGCCACCCAGTCTGTGGTATTTTGTTATGGAAGCTCTAACAAACTAATAATATAGATGTTACATACTATAGGGAAAGGCCATATAACAGTGAAAAAAGTTTTTAATTTTGGTGGCAGTCATGTTAATTAAAAATTTTTTTAAAATCTAGTATCAGGAATTAAATTCATTATTTTAGGTTCTCAGGTATTGAGTTATGATAGGATGGGATTAAACATTTTAAAAATGGAAGTCTGTCTATAATGAAGTTTTACCTTAAATCTGAGAAATTAAATGGAAAATCCACTTTTAATGATTGACCATAAAAGCTTAAGCAACAAATTGTGCTTTGATGAATTCAGATAGTCACATGTTGAAGGTATAACTATATCAAGTTACTAATAATCAGGCTCATTGCTTATAAGATTTAAAATGTATAGAGTGGTCTAATTGTTGATCCAGCTGAGCTGCAAGGCCATGCTGTAACTTTACAAATAGATAAAACAAAAGAAAGAACTCACTTTGCCAGCAGTCTGTAATCTTGCTGGAAGGAGAGAGAACACTGAATATATTCCTTAGCATAAGGTATAATATTAGGTTCCTTGAAAAGAAGTGAGATTGACTTTGTAATGATAACTTCTTGGGACCTAATTTAACCCAGTACTGTGTGTTGAGTTGTTAATTATTTCAAGCAGAACTTTTGCAGGAAGTTCTTCCTATTCTCTCTCTTTTCCTCTCCCAAGGACTCCCAAATTCACTGCACTTTTTTTTTTTTTAATTTTATTTATTTATTTATTTATGGCTGTGTTGGGTCTTGGTTTCTGTGCGAGGGCTTTCTCTAGTTGCGGCAAGCGGGGGCCACTCTTCATCGCGGTGCGCGGGCCTGTCACTATCGCGGCCTCTCCTGTTGCGGAGCACAAGCTCCAGACGCGCAGGCTCAGCAGTTGTGGCTCACGGGCCTAGTTGCTCCGCGGCATGTGGGATCCTCCCAGACCAGGGCTCGAACCCGTGTCCCCTGCATTGGCAGGCAGATTCTCAACCACTGCGCCACCAGGGAAGCTCTCACTGCACTTTTGACAGCATACACATTTATCACAATATATTATAAATATCCGTTTATATCTCTTAAAGACCATAAATTCTGTGAGGGTAGAATCACACCTGTCTCTTCCTTAGTTTGTTCCTATCACTCCCCACAATACCTGGCACATTGTAGGTGCACAATAAATATTTGTTTAATAAATAAATGTATAACTGAAACAAGTTTAATTTAATATATTTTACTCATATTTTATGTGATAAAGGTAAATGTAGAAGTGAAATTTAGAAGAGGAGAGGTCCTTTGAGGTAGATAAATAATATCTTTGTATCAATTAGCTAAAGCCAACTGATTACATAAAGAACACTGTTGTAGAAAAAAAAGGAAAACAGTGTTCTTTTTCTGCAAGACATTTACAATTTCATTAAGGAAATAATGTACATATACAAAAAGTTAATTCAGAATAGTATATGGAAGTTTGTATATGAAAGTTTGTATAGTGCATGAATGCTATGCACTATTTTTCACAATCATACTTCATTAATTTCATAAAGGTTTCACTAAATTTTTAAACAGTTTGTACTTGCTTATCTGTTTCTTGAGTGCATATTTGGCTGTTGGAAATGTAGGAGGGTTAGCCCGAAAATCTGAGAGGTTTTGAGAATCCACTTAAGTAAGCTCAGAAGAATGTTTCTTTAGAAGAAAGACATTCTTTTTTTTCTTTTTTTTACGTTTGTGTTTTTTTTTTAATATATATAAATTTATTTATTTATTTATTTATTTTTGGCTCTGTTGGGTCTTCGTTTCTGTGCAAGGGCTTTCTCTAGTTGCAGCGAGCAGGGGCCACTCTTCATCGCGGTGCACGGGCCTCTCACTATCGCGGCCTCTCTTGTTGCGAAGCACAGGCTCCAGACGCGCAGGCTCAGTAGTTGTGGCTCACGGGCCTAGTTGCTCTGCGGCATGTGGGATCTTCCCAGACCAGGGCTCGAACCCGTGTCTCCTGCATTAGCAGGCAGATTCTCAACCACTGCGCCACCAGGGAAGCCCCAAGACATTCTTAAAGAAAGATATAAGTTAAAATGGCAACTTTGCATAGATTTCCAGAATACCCACTTGAGGCATATGTGGATATTCTGATAATAGTAATAATCTATGGCAGAGTATTTGGAGTTTGGCAGCATTGAGTAAAATCATTACTGAAATGTATTTAAGTTGTGTGTTTTCTTGATTCTTTAATGGGACAGAGACAGTACTGTATGTTTACCAAATCATTTTCTTTTTGTCTTGAGCACATGGGAAGATGTATTTCCCAGCTCCCTTGCAGCTAGGTAGTATGTCATATCACCAGTTCTGGCCAATAAAAAATCAGTGGAAGTGATGTGTGCATTTTCGGATCTGGTACATAAAGTCCTCTCACCCACAGTCCTCCTTTCTTCTCACGGACGACAGGTGTTGAAGTGTAATGCATGAGATGGAAATAGCCTTGTCTCTGAGTTCCCACTGGGACCTGAGTAACTCACCCACCCACAAACCAAACTGTCAATCATATTTAACTATTACAGGAGAAATAATATATTGTTTCAAGCCACTGAGGTTTTTCTTCTTCTCTTTTTGTTACAACAGCATAGCATAGCTTACCCTGACTTATTCATTCTGCATATTAAGGGTAAATAGATGTGGTCCTTCTATCGCTCAGCATTTATCATATACTCTGAATTGCTCTCATGTCGAAATAATACTTTCCCAAACTTTAAAGTCTTCATGAATCCTTATCAAATTTGGCTGTATACTTCATTTTCCATGTACTGTGGAGAGCTTTGTGTATTTCTAAATGTTAGGCAACAATTGTAGGTAGTTAAAAGATAAATTAAATGAAAATAAAGCAAGAATTGCCAAAGGTTGAAGAGAGTTACAATAGGAAGTAAATGGCAAATTCTAAGGGAATAAAAGTTTATATTTGGTAACTCAAATTGGATTTCTTTTTTGTTTTAGAAGAATGAACTTGAAGGAAGAACTATTGAAGAACACTTCTGAGGGTTGATTCAATGTTTTTTTTGTTTTCCCTTTAGTCATTTTTGCAGGGCTAGTAAATGAAGATGTAGTCCATACAAATCAAAGGTCACAGTGTTTTTAATTTTAAAAATTTAGTTTAAATAATTAATTTAAAAAATCATTTATACATCACACGTTTCAAAGTTCAAAAGACACAAAATTCTGTACTTTGAAAAGCCCCCTTCCCACCCTTATTCCCCAGACCCTTAGTTCTTCTTATCAGGAGCAAGTCAAGCTACCAATTTCTTATTTATTCTCCCAGAGGTTTTGTGTATTTACAACGAATGATATATCTATATCACCCCCATTTATTTTTTAAAGCACACATTACTCTTAACACTTAATTCAGCAATGATTGTTTTGATATCGTTTAAAATATATGCAGAATCCAAATATATCTTACCACTTCCTCTCCTAACACCTTGGTTTGAGCCCATGTCATCTCTTGTTTCTAGTAAAGAAATAGCCTTTTGCCTAGCAGATCAACCAGCATGATCCCTTGGGAAAACAAAGTCAGGTCATGTTACCCATTTGCTGTGAACCCTCTGATGGCCCCCCATCATACTCAGAGTGGCCGCGTTGTTTGCCTTAGTGTGCACTATGGCCTGATTGTCCTCCTCCCACCGACTCTCAGATCTCATCTCGTACCTGTCAGCCCTCATCGTCAAGTAGCTGCCACACCGGCCTCCTTGCTGTACTTTGAACATATCTCAGGGATTTTGTACCTGTCCTCTATCCCTGGATGGTTCTTTTCCCAGATAGCTGCATAGCTAATTTCCTCACTTCTTTCAGATCTCTGCTCAAATGCCACGTTAACGTGGAGAACTTCCTTGACAACCCTAAATAAAATAGCGACAGTCCTGCGCCCCCCATCCTCCTTACATTTGGTTTTACCCCATTGACACAATATCGATATATCCATTCTTATTTGTTTATTGTCGGTACCCCACGTAAGCTGAAACTTAGTTTTGTCCATTGTATTCTCTTTGCCTAGAACAGTAGTTGGGGTCCAGGTGGGCACACAGGTTGGGTAGTGAAGAGTCACTTCTGAATTATACAAGACAGTCTGAGGCTGGGAAAAAACACACCTCAGTAAGTGCTCAATAAGGCTTTGTTAAATAAACAAACGACTTGCCGTATTAGTATGTAAACGTGTATCTCATTCTTTATTTAATGGTTGCACAGTATTCCACTTGTGTGTGAAAGATACGTACGTACCTTACTATACTTAACTAAGCCCCCAACCAAGAGATATTTAGGTTGTTTTCAATCTTTTGGTAAAAAGAAAATACTTCAAAGGATAACCTTTTACGTACCTATTTTTAAAAACTAGATTACCAGTTTATTATAAAAGAATACAACTCAGGACAATTAAATGGAAGAAACGCATAGGGCAAGTTATGGGGAAAGGGCATGAAGCTTCTGTGTTCTCTGTGAGCACCCCAGTCTCCCCAAGTCTCCACATGGTCACCAATCTGGAAACATCATACATACATCATTTAAAAATATTTAGGTAATATGGATCTCTGAGATAATTTCCTAAAGGTAGAAATGCTATGTCAAAGGGATGTGCCTTTGTGATTTCATTAGATATTGCTAAATTGCTTTCCAAAGAGATTGTATCAACATATAATTTCATCAATCACACATAAAGGTTTTTGTTCCTCCACACCTTCAACAACATCATGTGTTACATTTCCACATCTATGTCATAAGACTTCTTTCCTAGGAAGATTGTCATATTCTCAAAAGTTGAATGAATTCCAAGGGACATATGGAGAAATAGCATTTTCTAAATCAGCTTCCCAATAAGGTGAAATGACTAGAGCGAAGACAAACATGACATGACACATCAGATTAAAAAAAAAAATGGAGATGATAATTAAATGAAAAATTAATAGGAGAGAAATTATTGGAAACATTTACCAACATAAACCTCATGCAAATAAGCATAAAAAGAATAGGCAGAGATTTAAAAAATTTTTACTTAGTGTTACCACCTCAGAGTGTTGAAGTTTTTCTACACATCTAGATAGTCCCTCCAGTTTTCATTCCCCCCAACCCCGCATAAATCTGAGGTAGACTTTCAGAGACTGAGAGCTTCTTTCTTGGATTATTATTACTTTTTGCTTCAGTCATATACCAGCAGCATTTCTCATCTGGCATTCCATGAAAGAATTAAACTCTAATTATCTAAGGCAGAGGTCAAGAAACTTATTCTGTAAAGGACCAGGTAGTAAATATTTTTTGGCTTTGAAGGCTGTGTGGTTTCTGGTGTAGTGATTCAACTCTACCATGGTAGCTCAAAAGCAGCCATAGGCAATGCATAAATGAATGAGTATGACTGTGTTACAATAAAGCTTTATTAACAAAAACAAGTTGGGCAACTGGATTTTGCCCGTGTGGCGGTAGTTTGTCAACACCTTTCCTAAGGTACCGATTAACATAATGAATGAAGCACTATCCTATGCAATTAGATGGCACTAGCTATCGCTTACCTCTGGGAGAATTGAGAAAATAGTCACTCAAATCATTTTTTATATGGTTAATTCTTTTGCAAACTGTAGATGAGAAGGGCAATGGGACCTAGAAAACCACCTTGTAATTGAAGTCAACTAATCCCAGTGAAACCTAAAAGCTGTGCCTCTGTCAATGATGGGCGGTGGTCCTCTTCATCCCTACTTAACGTCTTTGGTCTGTGGCTCCTTTAATTCCTCCTTGCCCAGCCCTGAAGTGTGGTTGAAAATACATGCTGCTGCATCCCGTGTTCTCTTTTTAATTCCCTAGTGCACCCATGGCTTGATGTTCTCATAACTTAATTGGTACCAGCAGTATTTTTCAATAAACCCCTAGCCCCTCTAGTAGCTTTTGTTACTTTTGCGCAGTGGGTGGAAAATGAACGGATGGAGCCCTGGAGATATTTCTCACTCCGGGGGGCAGGGGCAACATGTGATTTCTGGGAGAAAAATCAGTGGCTAGAAGACAAAAGACCCAAGCACAGTAGCATGGCATGTGGGCTTCAGGTGGGCACACAGGTTGGGTAGTGAAGAGTCACTTCTGAATTATACAAGACAGTCTGAGACTGGGAAAAAACACACCTCACTTGTCTTTTCATCTTTTCCTTTCCATTTTTATATTCTGCAAGCCTGCTAGTCTTCTCTTTGTAGTTTTACATCTTTTCCAGAAGCACATAGGGTTGAGAGAGGAAAATGTGAAAACTTAAGCTAGTTGGTCTAGTTTCTGGTTACTCTTCAAATAATAGATTAAGTATGAAAGAAGTTCAAAACCATTGAGTAAAGTTGGCTTTTGTATTATTTGTAAAATTTAGTTATTCTTTATTTCCAGGTAGCACAAATAATGCATTGTTGGTTTTACTCTTAGAAACATTTACTTCAGTTTTCAAGTCAGTAGATAATGATTATTTTACTTGGCTGGATAAATGCAGAGGTAGCATTTTGAACCCATCTGTGTATTTTATCACTATCATGAGTGTCTGAAATACAAAGATTTTCTTAGAAATAGAGTGACCCAGAATTCCTGTCCTTGGCCTTTCTTCCCAAATCAGGCCAAAGAGAAATAAAATACCTAGTCTTTGATCAGTTAAAATACTGATAGTTGGGAAAACAACAAACAGTAGATTGTTTTCCTACCCACTGTGAAACAAAATAAAATGTTTACCTATAGGGAACACTAGACCGTCTTTAAGTTGCTCTCTCCTATCTTTTCTTCCTATTTTCTTGATGGACTCAGTCTCTTACCTGAGCAAACATCTTTCTCTGTTTGGCTTCTCTTCTCTGAGTGGACAGGACAGTGACCCATTAACTGCAGTGTGGGCCCTGACTTTTTCAGGAGCAGGAGTTTGAAATACAACTCTTATCCATCATATTTCTCCAATTCTTAGCTCTCCTTTACTTTTGAACACTTCACAAAATGGAAAACCTATTTGAATAAAAGCAGCTAGTTTTTTTGGAGACGCACAAGGAAAAGCTATGAAGAGAAGCAGGGTATTTTTCTTTAGTATGTGGCTGCTTGAAAGTTGCTGTTACATCAAGAGAACTTTTTTGTTAAGTGTGATTAGAGTTTGAACAAAGTCTATTTCTAACATTCTCATTAGGGAAAAAAAATAAGGTATCTATAGCTATATATTTATAGTAAATTTCAGAGGGCAAGTATATATTTAAACCTATGTTAATTGCACATCAAAACAGGAGGCATATGTGGTGGGTGCATTCCAAAAGGTCTTAGAATTACAATAAACATTCCAAGTTTCATATACTTATCCAAATTCTCTCATCAAGCATCCAGAATGTGAAGCTTTGAGAACAGGATTTCTTGAGAGAATACCAATACATTCCAGTCTCTGGGAGACTCAGAAGATTCTTACTCAATTTATTATTACTTTGGCTGTAAACCAGAAAGAAATGAAAGAACACTAAAAAAAAGTACAAGATGGAAAATTTGTTAAAATATTGAAAAAAAATTTGTGCTTGATTGGGGTAAAGCTTAAGAAGATGCTGTTTATCTGAGACAGTTTCTTTACTACTTTATGCGGACATGAAATGGCATACTTTTCATTTTTAGTGCAATGTCTCTGTTCTACAATAAAGGCGATGAGGGGTACAGTTGCTTCTGAAGCACCTTGAATTGATTTGGTAGATTGGTTATGCTCTAGGTAACAAAATAATGGCCTGGGGATTTGACAGTTATTCTACGAACCTGTTGGGATATTTTATTTCATGTCTCTGCTTTGCCATCTGGCCCAAAATATTATTGATTGATTGTTAAGTGCTTCCCATTTCCGGTCAATGCAATTAAGGAAACTTAAAGGTCGGAGGGAATATCAATGCTTTCTAATAATAACAGCTAGCTTCACTGAACAACTATCCCAGGCACTGAATTAATTGTCTCTTATCCATCCATCAATCCAGCAAAGAGATAACTAATAAGGACCTACTGTATAGCACCGGGAACTCTACTCAATACTCTGTATAGTGGCCTATACGGGAAAAGAATCTTAAAAAGAGTGGATATATGTATATGTATAACAGATTCACTTTGCTGTACACCTGAAACTAACACAACATTGTAAATCAACTAGACTCCAATAATTGTTTTTTTTTTAAATCCATCAAAGAAGGTCTTTTTTTTAATCTTCATTTTCCAGGGAGAGCACCAAGGCTCAAAGAAATGAAGTGATTTGCTCAAGGACTTGTAATAAGGAAAAGCTAGAGCAGATTCAAATCCAGTTCTGTTTGTCTTTAAAGCATCTGTTCTATCCCTCTCTAACTTAATTCACCCTTTAAGATTTTTAGTATTCTGACCTATGCCCTGGGTGACTGCTTGGGTAACTTTTCTAAACAGTATGTTGATAGTAATATGCATACGTACCTATGACATTTGCTTGAGAGGAAAATGTACAGGGCAGGGACAAGTATGGATGAATTGGGTCTTTTACAAGACTGGAACTCAGTAACAAGAAGTAACATAGACCTAAGCTATGATCCTTACTAGATGCAGGTTAGGTATCTTTGGTAGTCTGGTGGAGTCCTTCCTGCCACTACAACGCTGTCAGCACTGATTTTACTCTAGAAAAAAATAGACATGGAATGACACTTTTCCCTGAGTGCTTACACGTTATAAATTTGCATGGTACTAGGATCAGAGGTTCACAAAGACTCATGTCACTTAAACCATATTGCTTTGGAGAACTTAGACACTGCTGTTTTAAAATCCACTAAAGCAATGATATTATTTCTATTAAATGTAAACCGTTCAAATGTTCCGACTTAAGTCTGTAAAAATATGTAGTGTTCCTTCTCTTTCATGTTTATTTCAGACACAAAAGCAATAATACAGTTAATTGTAGTTTCCACCATCATGTGCTAGGAGAATTAAGGCTTATGCATTACTCTATGAGTCTCAAGTTTAAGAAAAGTGATTAAATGTATTGTCGTTTCTCTCAGCAAATTTTAACACGTGTTGTTTGGGCTCTTTGACCCTTTGTACTATCATATTGTTGTCACCACTTTGGACATGTGTCTTTGTGTATTTCACTGCCCCTACCATGATATATTGCTCTTAATAAGTATAATAAATATTTTTTTAAAAAGCTGAGTCACAAAAAGTTTACAAAACTCTTTCCCTGGTATTCAGTTCATTAATGGTTATGAGACCAGCATGTCCGACAGTAAGCGCATCTCTTAATTTTCTTGATCATCCCTTAGTCTTATTTACTGTGGGCAAGTGGCTCCCATGGGTCGCTTCCTCCACATCATCGGTGGGAAACGTCTGCGGCTGTGGCATCATAGGTGGCATCTCTGAACCTAAATAGCTTCAATTTGGTGCTCTTCCTCCGAGCAATTTTTCTTCTTTCCAGACTTTTTTCTTTTCTTTTTCTTTTCCTTTATTTGGTGTTCTTCCTCTATAATAAAAAAGAATTTAGAAAAAAGGATTGGGAATTAACAATTTGGAAGAGCAGAAATTAACTTTGGTCATGAAAGGACTTCGATACTCACTAGCACAGCTTTTCCTGTTGGCTAAGGAAAAGAATGGCACCTAGGGAAAGAGGACAAGGCAAAGAGAACGCAGAAATCTGCCCGCTGAGAAGCGCTTACTGAGCACTCGTTTCTTCCCGGGTGATGTTTCCGTTCAATACCACGAAGGCTCATAATGTCCTTTGTAAGACGTGAATTGCCTCCCAGCTATACGAGCATTTAGATTGATGTTAAAATTAACTGCATGTATGTGCGCTGCCATGCGTGAAACAGAGAGCTAGTGGGAACCTGCTGCATAGCACAGGGAGCTCAGCTCGGTGCTCTGGGGTGACCTAGATGGGTGGGATGGGGGGGGTGGGTGGGAGGGAGGTCCAAGAGGGAGGGGGTACATGTATACATAGAGCTGATGCTGTTCGTTGTACAGCACAAACTAACCCAACATTGTAAAGCAACTATACCCCAATAAAAAATAAATAAATAGATAAAATTTTTAAAAATTAAATTAAATTAACTGCATGTGAGAAACACGTCATCTATGGGACAGAGGAGGCTGTAGTGCGCTGAGTGCTTAAGACAATTGGTGATAGATCCTGGGAGCCCACTGTGCTCTGACCCATGAGTCTGGGGGTCATTGTCATTTGGTCTGGTGGCCAGTCTCAGATTGTTGGGGGCTCCTTGGAGCTAGTGTATGAACTATCAAGATACCATTTCTTTAGACATTAGTTAACATTTCTTGGGAGAAATAAGTTAAATACAATTTAGATATAATTACGACTGTCCTCCAGAGACTCAAGAAGTCTAGGCTAAACTTAGGGAATAGCTAAGAGAACCAGTGAAGAATTGGAGAAGACCACTAAACCAAAAGAGCTAGATTTTCTTTATTCTTTGCCATGAACTAGCAGTATGATCTCTGGTAAATCGTTTTATTTCTCTGGTGCTGTTTTCTAAATTTTTAAATGAGTTGTATTGGGAAAGCTTTAAAGCAGCTTATGGCTTTGAAATTCTACTTCTGTCAAACTTCATCACTCGTACTGTCCATGTTTATTATTTAGGGCAGGTGGGAATTAGTATCATTAATCACTTATTCATTCATTCATTCATTCAGCAGTTACTGAGTGCCCCACCACCCCATGCCTCAGGCTCTGTTCTAGATACCTGGGATACATCAGTAAATAAAACTGACAAGGATCCCTGCCTCCTTCTCCCCATATCCCCTCTAAGATCACATTCTTGGAGACAGAGAGAGACAAAATAACAATAAAAAATAATAAGAAAACGTATGCTATATTGGTAAGTGCTACATAAAAAAATAATAGAACTTGGCCAAAAGGATCTGTAGTAGTGAAGTGAGAAGATTGAAAATAAATGTGGTAGTGAGGGTAAACCTTACTGAGAAGGTGACATTGAGAAAAGACTTGAGGAAGGTGAAGGACGGAGCCTTGTGGACATCAGCTGTCAGAGTGATCCAGGCAGAGAGAATGGCCAGTGGAAGAGCCCTGAGGCAGGAGCAAGCCTGTGTGTTATGGCAACAGCCAGGATGGCAGTGTAGTCAGAGGGCTCTGGGGGAGAGAGAGAAGACTGGAGATCAAAGGCTGGTGGGTGGGGGACACTTTTGGCTCTGTGGGCCATCGTGGGGATTTGGGCTCTTACTCTGAATGACCTAGGAATCCATGATGAAGTTGTGAGCCAAGGAAGGATGTGATCAATTACTGCTGTACTTTCCGTGAGAGATGATGGTGGCTTGGACCCAGATGGTGGCAGTGGGAGGTTCATAAGATGGGACCAAACTTGGGCTATATTTTATTTTAAAGCTAGCGCCAACAGGCTTTACTGACCGCGTGGATATGGGGGAAAGAGAGACGTGCCTTGAGCCCCTGGAAAGATGGAGTTGCCAACAACCTGGAAGGGAAGGTGACCCGTAGAAGAGGGTTTGAGATCAATACCAGGAGTCAGGCTTTGAAGTAGAGACGCTGAGCATAAAAGAGGCCTATAAATATAAGTAGAATAGTTAAATAAACAGTAGTATAACTATACAATATAATGCCATGCAGTCACCAAAAGAGATAAAGTAGAAGCCTATGCAGGAAATATTTCCACAGTCTTCAGTGTAAAAAAGCAAGGTATATAGTACAATGTATTTAGCACAATCATATTTTTGTTAAAAAAAACAACAAAAATTAAAATCAATAGATAAATAAATACAGAGATGAAGAGAAAGTATATATATATATATATTTAAATCTGCAATAAACAGAATGAGCTATAACTTCTTAACATAATAAGCTCTAAAGAGTGAAACTGGAAAAGGGGAACTTTCATTTCTTACTTCATGTATTTTGCAATGAGAAAACAAAATACTAATAAATCTCTATTTCTACGCTGCAATTTCTAAATTCAGTTACCTAATTGTCCAAAATTTAATTGCTACTGGAGGCAATGTTGTTTCATGACTTCGAATTAGAAAGATCTAGGTTCAAATCACAGATTGGCTTTCTGACTCCTCGGATAAAATGCTTAATCTCACTAAGCCTCCAATTTTTCATCTATAAAAAGGGTTAATAATATCTACCTCACAGGGTTGTTGAGAAAAGCAAATGCTTAATAAGTAAATTAAGATTATATTTTAATCAACTGTATATACCTATGCCTTGGCATATTATAAGCAATCAATAATTAATTATTAATTATAAGCAGTTAATAATGCATCTGATAACCATTTACTGATTGATTGAACTTGCTAGGGCTGTATTATTATGTCCTTCCTTACTTCTTCCCTTTCTCTCTCTCTCTCTCAATTTTTTTCCCCCAAAGTCCATTAAATATGTTCCTTCTACTAGAGGTGAAGTTACACCTTTGCAATACACTAAAGATTTAGAAAAGTAGGAGTCCACACTATGCTAAAGATTGAAGTGACTTGGGGAATATAAATTCTCCTTCCTTTAGTTTTCCACCATGGAGCACATTTTACTCTAATCATTGTGCAGGTGTATGAGATGAGGTATGTAGAAGAATTTCATGATCCTTGCAGGATATTTTTTAATTGTGATAAAACACACACATTAACATAAAACTAACCATTTTAAATGTACAGTTCAGTAGTGTTCAGTATATTCACATTGTTGTGAAACAGATTTCTGGGACTTTTTCATCTTGAAAAACTGAAACTCAATACCCCTTAAAAAACAACAATTCCCATCTTCCCCTTAATCCGAGCCTCTGGTAACCACTTTTCTACTTTATGTTTCTTTGAATTTTATTATTTTAGATACCTCTATAGGGGGAATCATACAGTATTTGTCTTTTTGTCACTGGCTTATTTCAGTTAACATAATGTCCTCAAAGTTCATCTATATGGTAGCATGTGAGAGGATTTCTTTTCCTTTTCAAAGCTGAATAATATCCATTGTATGTATGCACCACATTTTGTTTATCCATTCATCCACTGATGGACACTTGGGTTGCTTCTACCTCTTGGTTACTGTGAATAATTCTGCTGTGAATATGGGTGTGCAAATATTTCTTGAGATCCTACTTTCAATTCTTTCAAATATATAACCAGAAATGGGATTGCTGGATCATATGGTAGTTCTATTTTTAATTTTTTGAGAAATCTCCATACTGTTTTCCATAGTGGCTGCACCATTTAACATTCCCACCAACAGTGTACAAGGATTTCAATTTCTCCGTGTCCTCATTAACTCTTGCTATTTTCTGTTTTTTTTTGTTTTTTGTTTTTTTTAATAGTAACCATCCTAATGGGTGTGAGTTGACATCTCATTATGGTTCTGATTTGCACTTCTCTGATGATTAGTGATGGTGAACATATTTTCACCTGCTTATTGGCCATTTATATATCTTCTTTGGCAAAATGTCTATTCAAGTCCTTTGCCCCTTTTTAAATTGGACTATTTAATTTTTTGTCATTGAGCTGTAGAAGTTCTTTTTATATTCTGAATCTTAACCCCTTATCAAATACATGATTTGCAAATATTTTCTCCCATTTCATACGTTGCCTTTTCACTTCATTGACTGTATCCTTTGATACATAAAAGTTTTAAAGTTTTATGTAGTCTCATTTGTCTATTTTTTTTTTAACATCTCTATTGGAGTATAATTGCTTTACAATGGTGTGTTAAGTTTCTGCTTTATAACAAAGTGAATCAGCTATACATATACATATATCCCCATATCTCCTCCTTCTTTTTGTTTTTACTGCCTTTACATTTGGTGTCATGCAAGAAATCATTGCTAAGTCCAATGTCATGATGCATTTCCCCTATGTTTTCTTCTCGGAGTTTTATAGTTTTGGGCCTTACATTTAGACCTTTGATCTATTTTGAGTTATTTTTTTGTATATGGTGTGTTATGGACGAAATGTTTGTGTCCCTCCAAATTAATATGTTGAAACCCTAACCCCCAGTATGGCTGTATTTGGAGATGAGGCCCCTAAAAAGGTAATTAAGGTTAAATAAAGTTATACAGGGGGGGCCCAATCCAATAGGATTAGTGTCCTTATAAGAAGGGACACCAGAGAGCTCATTTTCTTTCTCTGAAAACACAAAGAAGAGGTTAGTGGGCACAAAGCAAGATAGCACCTACCTACAGGCCAAGTGCAGAGGCCATAGAACTGTTCTTTCTCAAAATTGTTTTGCCTATTTGGGGTCCCTGAGATTCCATATGAATTTTAGGATAAAATTTTCTATTTCTGCAAAAAAAAAAGTCACTGGATTTTAATAGGAATGTGTTGAACCTGTGGATGGCTTTGGGTAGTTTTTGTATAGTTCCAAGTGATCTTCCTTAGTCACAGTTCAGATGATGAATTTACCAATTAAAACTGCTAAGTAAAAAAATTCAGTAGTTTGAAATGTCACAAACTTTAGACAAATTTTGGCAAATTTCTCTACCTTTTAGGAACTATAACCTTTGCTTTATGTTGTTCCTTTCCTTAAAGTTCATATAGAAACTTCTAATTTAATTAATTAATTAATTAAATTAACTATGACAAAGAGTATAACCTATAAAAATATTGAATCACTATGTTGTATACCTGAAACAAACATTGTAAATCAACTATACTTCAATTAAAAATTTTTAAAATTAGCTATGAAAAAGTAATTGTTGAAAATAATTCATTGACAAAATTTACATAAAGCTAAACCAAACTAGTTTCCTAAAGGGTGGAGAAATTTGGCAAAATGCTGCACACATAGGATGTTATTTCAAAATACCCCTTTGTCTTTTTAATTAATGAGTTGTACACGTTATTAAAGAAAACATGATCTTCGGTTATCTCCCCCTTTTTAGACAACTTTCAACAACTTTGGAATAGATTAATGATAATCCAAAACTTTGCTAATCAAAGTGTAGTCTGTGTCCCAGCACCATTACACTACAGTAAGTCCCCTACATACGAACCTTCAAGTTGAGAACTTTCAAAGATGCGAACATGTGTTTGCATGTCCAATCACGTTGTTAGTTCAGGTGTCTGGAGTACATTGTCATGTGCATGTATGTGCTACAAGTGGTTGTGCTTCTGTGTACTTTACAGTACTCTATAGAGTACAGTAGTACAGTGTCTTTATTTCAAGCCCAGAATGTCCAGAAGTAAGCATAAAAACAACGGTGGTGTAGCTGGTACTGCTAAGAAGCACCAAGTGATAACAATGGAAAGAAAAGTGAAAATAATTGAGAGTGGAGCAAGGTGAAAAGATGTTAGACATCACTTGTTCTTATAACATGAATCATTCAGACATCAGCATGATTCTAAAGAACAAAGGCAAGATCATGGAACATGTGAAGTCTGCTGTGCCAATGATGTCGACAATAATACATATCAAAGAAGCGTGGAAAAGTGATGGAGGAGATGGAGAAACTTCTCAGTGTGTGGATTCAGGGTCAGCATCATCGTCAAGTCCCTCTCAGCTTAATGCTGATTCAAGAGAAAGCTAAAAGACTTTATGAAGACGTGAAGAAGAAACACAGTGAAGAATCAGAAGATGCATCTTTTAATACCAGCCGTGGCTGGTTTCATCAGTTCAACGCTAGAGCCAACTTTCACAACTTAAAAGTAAGTGTCGAGGCAGCGAGTGCAGATAAGGTAACTGCCTGGGAATTTCCTGAAACGTTTTGAGAAATTATTGATGAAGGCGCGTATTTACCCGAGGATGTTTTTAATGTGGATGAGACAGGACTGTACTGGAAGAGGATGCCAGACCAAAGTTACATCAGTAAGGAAGAAAAGTTGATGCCAGCCTATAAAGCAGCAAAGGACAGGCTAACTCTGTTCTTTGGTAGCAATTCTTCCAGTGATATGAAGCTGAAGCCTTCTTAGTTTATCATTCAGAGAACCCAGGAGCCTTTAAACACATGGCCAAGGGCTCTCTTCCTCTTCTGTGGAAGAGTAACCCCAAAGACTGGATTACACAGGCCATTTTCCAGGACTGGTTTTTCCACCACTTTATCCCAGAGGTAGAGAAATATTGCTTGGAGAAGAACATCCTATTCAACATTCTTTTGCTGCTAGGCAGTGTTCTGGGCCACCCCCCATTCATGGATGACTTTCATCCCAACGTCAAAGTAGTACATCTGACACGGAATACAATGTCAGTCATCAGGAACAACTTTGTGACAATTTTGGAAGGACTATAACATCTGCAGGGCCATAAAAAACATTGATGTTGCTCGGCGTGAGGTTATGGACCTCACCATGAATGGGGTTTGGAAGAACCTTTGCCCGCAGTTTGTTCACAATTTTCATGGATTTGAGAAGGTAGATCAGGAGTCCAAAGAGGTCGTCAGCAACTTAGTGACCCTCAGCGAGAAGCTGGAGTTAGATCTGCAAGAGGACGACTTCATGGAACTCCTTGCTGTGCAACACGAGGAGCTTTCTAATGAAGACCTGATGGAATCGGAGGCCCAGAGAAAGGATGAAGAGAGACAAGAGGAAGAAGAAGTAACTGAAGAACTGAAGAGATTCACGATGCAGGAAATGGCAAGGGGATTTTCTTTATTTGAGGAGGCACTGTTAGTTTTTGAGGCACAGGACCAGAACGTAGAATGGTACACAAAGGTTGCAGCAGCTGTTCAGAATGCAATCCAGTGCTGTCGTGTCATCTATGACAACAAAAAAGAGAGCTACTACCCAGACATCACTGGATCGTTTATTTCAAGAGGGTAGATAGAATTGAATCCAGCAAGGAACCAGAACCTCTGCCATGGATGTCAGGCATGAGTGAAATTGCAGCTTGTCCTCCATCTCTTATTGCTGAGGATCCTTCAGCTCTGCCATCTCCCACCTCCTCTCCCTCCTCCAGTCGTAACTCTTCTTGCCTGTTCACTCGATGCCAGCCCCTGTGTGCCAGCTGTTGTACTGGACTACTGTACTTCTCAAGGTATTGTATTGTAAGATTAAAAATGTTTTATTTTTTGTGTTTGTTTTTTAAGTATTATTTGTGCGAAAAATATTATAAAACTATTACAGTACAGTACTATACAGCGGATTGTGTTAGTTGGGTACCTAGGCTAACTCTGTTGGACTTATGAACAAATTGGACTTTCGAACGCTCTCTAAGAACAGAACTCGTTCGTATGTAGGGGACGTACTGTATTTGGGAACTTATTGAAAATGCAGAATCTCAGAGACCCACCCAGATCTGCTAAGTCAGGACTTGCATTTTAACAATATCTTTAATGAATCAAATACACGTTAAAGTTTTAAGGAGCACTGACCAATGCATATCTGGTTCAATGGCACTTTGTGTAGTAGGGATCTGATCTAAAGCATCAGCTTGCCCCCAGCTCACCCAGAAAATCTTGAGCAAATGACAGTATTAATAGCAAAATGTTTGAGAATCACTTTCACAGACAATTAGTGTAGACTACTTAGTTTAGGAATGAATAAACTACTAAAATATAATTTTTAAAACTCAGTGATGACAATGTCATGCCTTTTTTCATAGTAGGCAAATAAATTTGTGTATTTAACATAATTAAATAGTTTAATGACAATTTTAATGACAAACATTAATCTACTTAAACGTAGTAAATTTATTGAGACTAAGAAAACAAAGGTCAAGGTAACATTAGAAGTAAGTATAAAATTATAATGGAAGTGGGTGGAAATAACACATGGTCAATTAACAAATAATCTTACCACTTGTTGATTGGCCATATGTATTTTCTTTGGGCCAATGTTATTCTAAAAGTTGTTAAGGCCTTTAATTATAATTTCTTGAAATAATCTACATGGGATTTTTTTCACATTAAAAATATATACTTATGTGTCCTTTTCAACATGGAATCTAGAGGTGAAAATAGACTTTTTCTAAAAGTGTTTTGACTGAAACATATTAACTGTAAATATTCTAAAGGTTGAGTAAGATCTACTCCTGTATAGTCCATAAAGTAAAACTTTGTTTTAGTTTTTACATAAAATTGATTTTAGTCACTTTGAGGTTTTCTGTTTTTCATTTGTCGAAAACTATGGTTAGTGAAATAATGAGTAAAACCTGATTCTTATTTACTTCATTTATAACAATAAGACTTCATGAATATTGAGTGAAGTCACTTAAAGTGACTCATGTGTTGAAATTTATTGAATTACTTTCATAGGAATTTCAAAATCTGTAACATAGGGAAATAACTCAATTTTCAGAATTGGTTTAATACTTGAGTGGAAATCCATTTAAAAAGATTTTTCAAATACAGTGTCATTCAAGTGAGTGATACCAGGTAAAAAAACTGCTTAGCTTGTAAGTTTTTCAAATTTCCTGTTTAGGTGTTTTAGTCATCATAGAGTTTCATGTACATTTTTAAAAGCAAGGGTTTTGCTTAGCAAAAGGGCCTACAAGAATCCTGGTGCTGTATGTAGCCTACCAAGGACTATGTTTCATGCTTATCTGATTGCCTTTTATTTATTGTGAGAGAGAAGTGGGCATGCCCTAAAGAAAGGGAAGCTGACGTGGTCTCCAAATGAATGCATGGGTGTCTCAGTGTTTTGAGTCCCCTTCTCAGCAGACCTGGATTCCTAGTCCTTTGCTACATTGGAAGGAACATTCTGCATAAAAGGGTTAGACTGATCCGACATATCACGGAAATACTGAAGTGGGCAAAGAGAATAAGGAACCTGGAAAAGAAACACTAACTTCAGTTTTTGTCAGAGAAGGATAAAAGATTAAAAACCAACTTATTCTCAAGAATAAGAACCATCTTCACACGTTGCTTATCTCTGAGTTGCAGAAATGCTCTGTGGTGATGCAAACAGTGGTAAAAAAGCATCAGATTAATAAAGATTTAGTTAAACTCTTACATATCTGGTAATGGCTATGAGGTAAAATTGATTTGCATTTCACTCCTTTTTAGTTATAAATCCTAAATATAGGTAAGAGCAAGACTCCAGAGGTCAACTTACCAACAATTATACACTGAGACTATCATGCCTCTACCCAATGAAGTTTCTTTTAGAGTTGACAGATATTTTGGTAGATATGAATGAAAGTGCAATTATATAAAAAGTTCATGTTAAATGGCAACATGACTTTTCTGTAAGTTTCAAATCATTAAGTCACTCCTTAATCTAATCCATATAGGTATTTGACCAAATTTTTAATACTACATATGGAATGCCAGTATATATAAAGGAGAGACTCCAGATCTCTGCCTAAGTGGATTCATCAGACTTGTGCTGCCTTTGTTTCTCCTTCAACACGCTTAGCGCCAGTGCTCTGACAGATCTGGTTCTGCATTCCAGAACCATCCACTTAACTCTCCGCAGATCCGGGGAATGCACAGACTTTTGGAGGCTGGAATTGAAGCTGACTGAGGAACTCTTTATGATAATTAAATTACTTTCCAATTCTTATTGTGCGTTTCAGTAAAAGAAATTCCAGGAATGGTTTCTTTTGATATTTTTTATTTCCCCAGATCAATAGAATTTTCCACGCAAGAACTTCAGCATTGCACACAAATCAGTTTTTTTTGTTTTGGTTGCTTCTTAATTCTCAAGTTTCATGCATGCCTCAGAACTCTCCAAATTTTCTGTTAAGACATAAAATCAAACACTTTTACTTTCTAAAATGGTAAATTTTGTACTGAAATATAAGAATACCACAGAATACCATTTGAAAGTGATTTCAAATTTCTGAAAAAAAGGGATGTAAAATATTGTATGTGTTTCCTTAATTTAGCTCAAGAAATAGACTTAATATTTGGAAGAAAAAGAATTTTATGGATTAAGACTAGACACTAGAAGTTAGTTGATTTGAAATATTTTTCCTTCAGTATTATTGCTAAGGCACTAATTTCTGTGACTGTTTCTCTTCTTACACAATGGAAATTCTAATATTTTCCACAGATTTGCCACATAGGAAAACAAAGAGTATATATAAGATATTGGGGGAGAGGCAATATTTATCTTCGTAAATAGTGTTACTTATCAGAAGAATTGGCTCTAGTGAACCTAAACAGGTAGAGAGAGCAATTATATTCAGTTCTCAATGACTTTTCTGTAAGATAAGTATACACAGTATCAAAAGATTGTTCCAAATCAGGACCAGTGGGTTCAATGACCACCGGTGATATTTGTATTACTGCCTAAGAAAAGCAAGGAGTTGAAAAGACACCTGAAAAATATTTATGCAATCCCAAGTCTTCGTAACAGTACAAGACTGAGGATGGTGGGGAGAGTCTTTAAAAGGTATTGAACAGGAGCTGAGCATGGCACCTAGACTGGGGATGGTATTATAGGCCTGAAAAACTGCCCATGACACATGCCCCAAGCTCATACGTATCACATAAATAATTCTGCCAAGGATGCTAAAACACAAGTATGTGTCTAAACCAGAACCTGATGCTATGTTCAAAGGCCTTCTCTTAAATGGTTGACTTAAGTCCTAAAGAGACTAGAACAGAGCAGGATGAAAAACAGACCTATATTCTTGGGCAGCTAAGAATGTGCATGTTTATGTAAAATGTACTTTTTAAAGAGGTATGAATTTGGAGGTCAGGATTAAGAGATCTAGAGTTTCCATTATCCAAGTAAAGCGAGTCTAGTTCATGACATTTGAGAATCAATGTCAAGGAAGAAAGAGCACAGAGCACACTGGTCAGCTCTGACTTTATCCTCTAGTTTTGGCTTTAAAAAAAGGCCCAAATGCTTATTTTTAACTTGGAATCAAAAGAAAAATGTAGAGAAAGAAAGGAAAACAAGAGAGAAAGGAAGAAAAAAAAGGAATGAAGGAAGGAAAGAAGGAAGGGAGAAAGGAAAATTAAAATACCAGATGAATACTATGTTTATCCTCTGGAAAATATGCATTTCTTTCTCTCAACCCCTTATAATATAAAAGTCTTGACACACCATTTAGTCTGTCCCCTAGTGTTGTCCTGGGAATAATAACTTTCATTCCAATCAATAGCTTATTTGTTAAAAGTAGTTTTAAGAAATATTTAATGAAAACTCTGAGATGTAAACAAAGAAAACTGAAAATTATTAATATATAACCACCTATCCCAGAGGGTAGGACTTACTCTCATTTCTCTTCCCTTCATTTTCAGTCCTCAAAAATTTCTGGAAAATGTTCTTTAGTTCATGCAAAGAATTTTGTATCAACTGTAACCTCATGGCTTCACTAGGGATTCCAAGAACAAAGTTTGAGCTATGATTCCTATTGGTTTGTGTATGCTAAACTAAGATCCAACAACTTTTTTCTTATATATTTTTGCATCCTGTACATACACATTTATATTTTGAAAGGCACATCTGGGTGAAGCCAAGTGGGCTCCAAGCCTCTAACCCAACCTAGTGGGTCAGAGTGTTCAAACAAGGCAGTTGGGCAGTGACTTTTGCCCAACTGACTTTTGGGCAAAAGTCAATTCAGCTGTTGACCTGGGTTGGTTTGGATTCTTGACCTAGAAAACCTTGCCTCTATCATTTAGGCACAAAAGAAAAACTTCAGTAGCTGAAATGTGAGAATGTTTTCTAAATAACCAGTTTTTGACCCAAGAATATTGGAAGAAAGCCCTAGAATTCTAGAAGAAAATATACTTATAAACTAAAATATATTTTCAAAAATGAACAATTATGAATCTCTCTCTCTCTCTCTTTTTTTTTTTTTTTTGTATTTCTAAATCCTCTGGTCTCTGGCAATAATTCTGACTACCGAGTGACAGAATTTTAGCTACCCATAAGGAAGTGTAGTTATCAAGACTTCCAGGAAGATGTCACTGATGTAGGGTCTCACCTGTAACATAGGCTGGGCCCTGGGGGTAACTTCCAGGCAGCTCCTGAATGGGATTTTCAGTATCTCCAGGGATATATAATTTCAAGTTAATATAATTATTACTTGAAACAGGAGCCACAAAGGCTGTAGCTGCTGGTGGTTAGAGCTGTTTTACTGAGCAAAAGTCCTTCAACTAGGATTCAGTTCCTGGGAAATTGGGTCATACAAATTAATTCTGTTACTTTTCCCAAATCCATAAAGTTGATTTTTTCCTGAGAGTTATAATTATATGTAAATTTGATATTGGTTTATTGTACACACATACTTTTTAAAAAATGCTTGTCTCTTGACCATCTCAGATGGGAAACCATAGTTTATGTGGTCTTTAGGGACAACCAGTACTCCTCATACTACAACATTTTTACTATCTACAAATTGTAGTTTGGATAGAGCTTATGGAGCTGAGAGGATCTATCTGTAGCCATGACATTTAATTATCTATTCCAAATGAAACTCTGCTTCTACTGTAAGAAAGTATCTGATTTTTATAATTCTTATGTAAAATATACAGATCTGTAGCTCAAGAATTTATCTCATTAATGAACTAAATATTACTTAGTGCCTAGATAAATGATTCTTTGAATATGATTTGTATTTGACAGTTTCCAGGGTTCACTTGAATGCATCATCTCACTGTATCCTCTCTGTATCACCGCAATGAGAAGCGCAGGCTTCTCATTGCGGTGGCTTCTCTTGTTGCGGAGCACGGGCTCTACGTGAGCGGGCTTCAGTAGTCGTGGCTCGCAGGCTCTAGAGTGCAGGCTCAGTAGCTGTGACGCACGGGCTTAGTTGCTCCACAGCATGTGGGATCTTCCTACACCAGGGCTCGAACCCGTGTCCCCTGCATTGGCAGGCAGATTCTTAACCACTGTGCCACCAGGGAAGCAAAGTAGTTAAGTGGTGTTACCTCCATTTTACAGAGTTGGAGATTGAGGCTTACAGATGTTTGATGATGGACCCTAAATTTCAGTTAATGAAGTTTTTGAGAAGTAAAGCAGCGTAAACCAACCAGGACAGCTAACGAAACCCATTTTGGAGTGATTTTTAAATGCTTCTGTCCTGAAAAAAGTCTTTTCTTCTTTTACTAAATGTTATAAGACTATTAGTACAATTCAGGGGATTAAAAAAAAAAAAAGAAGAGCTCCCCCCCAAACAAACAAACAAACCAGCCCTGAGGAGCAGCTGATAATAGCAAAGACCTTTTTGTCCAAAGGTGCCCACGGCACTCTATAAAATCAGCTGAATGAGCCCAGCTGTGTGGCACATCCCTTTGAAATGGCCCCGTGCTGTTTCTTGTTTTGATTCCCAGGTGTGTACATAACATGCAAGATTTCCAAAATAGGCTGTTCTTATTTGCATCTCAACCCCTGAGGAAGTAAACTGTTTGTGGACCTTATTTCTCCTAAAATCTTTTGTCCTCTCTTAAACAGGAGTCAACAAACCGTATTCTTCAATTTATTGGTTTAGTGCTGGGTTTTCATTCTTATGAAATTTATTATGGTATAGCTAATCCCACCTGTTTGGTTATTTTGCCATCTTTTGAAAGTTTTCTCATACCCACCAAACATCCTTTTCTGCATTAGAAAAATATCCGCATTTGTGGCATTTTCTAATATTGGGAACCAGTGGCATCTAACAGATTTACCAACCGCAAATTCAATGGTTGTTTATTTCCGAGTTCAAGCAGAGTGGCAGCCAGGCTTCGGTCATTAGTGTATAACTCAAAGGCAGTACTGGGAGTCAAGCCTGGAAAGTCTTTGTCCTCTAATCACGTATTTTACATCTCTCCAGGGAGTGGTGAGGAAGAATTGATGTGCCCTTTCAGCTCCCACACTGTGTGTCTCATCTCCCAACTGGGCCTCTGCCTCCAACTTTCTTCTTACTTAGCTCTACTTCTAATTTTTATTTTTGGGGCCACCTTTCTTGGTTTGATTTTCAGCAAGCGGTGTGTGAGCAGCAGAATTTTTTTACTCTGGTCAGGGGAAATCATGTCTGGAATCCTTGTCATTTCTAAGTTCCTAAAGCAATATCTCGCTAGTTAATTTAACAAATGTTAAGTTGCTAAGAGAGTAGATCTTTTTTTTTTTTTTTTAAACATCTTTATTGGAGTATAATTGCTTTACAATGGTGTGTTAGTTTCTGCTTTATAACAAAGTGAATCAGTTATACATATACATATGTTCCCATATCTCTTCCCTCTTGCATCTCCCTCCCTCCCACCCTCCCTACCCCACCCCTGTAGGTGGTCACAAAGCACCGAGCTGATCTCCCTGTGCTATGCGGCTGCTTCCCACTAGCTATCTATTTTACCTTTGGAGAGTAGATCTTAAAAGTCCTCATCACAACAAAAAAATTTTTTTCTAACTATGAATGGTGACAGATATTATTAAACTTTTCATGGTGATCATTTCACAATGTGTACAAGTAGTGAATCATTATGTTGTATACCTGAAACTAATATAATGTTATATGTCAATTATACCTCAATAAAAAATGTACACCATTCGAAAAGACAAGCCTCAGAATGGGAGAAAATATTTGCAAATGAAGCAACTGACAAAGGATTAATCTCCAAAGTTTACAAGCAGCTCATGCAGCTCAATATCAAAAAAACAAACAACCCAATCCAAAAATGGGCAGAAGACGTAAACAGACATTTCTCCAAAGAAGATATACAGATTGCCAACAAACACATGAAAGAATGCTCAACATCATTAATCATTAGAGAAATTCAAATCAAAACTACAATGTGATATCATCTCACACCAGTCAGAATGGCCATCATCAAAAAATCTACAAACAATAAATGCTGGAGAGGGTGTGGAGAAAAGGGAACCCTCATACACTGTTGGTGGGAATGTAAATTGATACAGCCACTATGGAGAACAGTATGGAGGTTTCTTAAAAAACTAAAAATAGAACTACCATACGACCCAGCAATTCCACTACTGGGCATATACCCTGAGAAAACCATAATTCAAAAAGAGTCATGTACCACAATGTTCATTGCAGCTCTGTTTACAATAGTCAGGACATGGAAGCAACCTAAGTGTCCATTGATAGATGAATAGATAAAGAAGATGCGGCACATATATACAATGGAATATTACTCAGCCATAAAAAGAAATGAAATTGAGTTATTTGTAGTGAGGTGGATGGATGTAGAGTCTGTCATACAGAGTGAAGTAAGTCAGAAAGAGAAAAACAAATACTGTATGCTAACACATATATATGGAATCAAAAAAACAAAAAAACATGGTCATGAAGAACCTAGGGGCAAGACAGGAATAAGACGCAGACCTACTAGAGAATGGACTTGAGGACACGGGGAGGGGGAAGGGTAAGCTGGGACGAAGTGAGAGAGTGGCATGGACATATATACACTACCAAATGTAAAATAGATAGCTAGTGGGAAGCAGTCGCATAGCACAGGGAGATCAGCTCCGTGCTTTGTGACCACCTAGAGGGGTGGGATAGGGAGGGTGGGAGGGAGGGAGACGCAAGAGGGAAGAGATATGGGGATATATGTATATGTATAGCTGATTCACTTTGTTATAAAGCAGAAACTAACTCACCATTGTAAAGCAATTATACTCCAATAAAAATGTTAAAAAAAATGTACATCATAAAGAAAACTGCTTCTCTAGTTAACATTTTCTAAGGTTTTTCTGTATAAGTAGCTATATAGAAATGCATTCAAGTGAAGTGAAAACATTTGCCTGTACAGATGAAAAATTAATTACTTTCAATCTTTTTCTATAAAAATCTGAAGAATATACTTTTCTATATTGGTAGTTTTCATACAGAAATTAATTCAAAATAGACAATAAATTCATTTTATTTAAATGATTACTGTAAGCAAATGATTATAATGTTTTTTAGAATTATCCTGTATGTACAGATAGACACACTTATTTATAGATAAAGAACTTTAGTTAAACTTTGCAGTACTGTTGATACGCTATATTGGCATTTGTGTATTAAGTTGTTTAATATTTGACATGAAAATTCCAAACTCTGCCATTCAATGCTAAGTTAAACATTATTCTTTTAAAGTTTACATATCTCAACTATGGTATTTATTTTATATGCTTTAGAGATAAGGTGATGTTTTGTATGCTTTTTAAAATTTATTTTTTAATTTACACAGACTACAATTCACTTTTTTTGCTAGGTAGTTCCAAGAGCTTTGACAAATGAAAAGACAAAAGCATCACCATAATCAGGATACAGAACAAGACCCTCGCTCCAAAATTTCCCTGTGGTGTTCCATGCAGGCAAAACTTCCTCCCACCATTCATGTTGGCACCCACTGTTCTATAGTTTTCTGTCCCTATAGTTTTCTTTTCCGAAATGTCATGTAAATGTGATCATACAGTGTGCCACATTTTAAATGCAGCTTTTTTCACTTTAGCACAGTAGCTCTCAACTGAGAACAATTTTGTCTCCCACAGAGGATATTTGGCATATTTGAAGCCATATTTGGTAGTAAAAACTGGGAGGAGTTGGGGAGGGCTACATGCTCTAGTGGGGAGAGGCCAGGGACGTTGTGAAACGTCCTAGAACACAGGGACCGCACCCACTGCAAAGACGTCTCTGGTCCACAATGTCAGTGGTGCCAAGGCTGGGCAACACTAACTTAGCGTAATGTGTTTAAGATTCATTCATATTGTTGCATGTATTAATAATTAGTCCATTCTTTTTTATTGCTGAGCAATATTCCACTGTGTGAATGTACTATAGTCTTTATCCATTTACCTGCTAAAGGACAGTTTGGTTGCTCCCAGTTATGAGCAATTATGGAAGTTTTTTTTTTTTTTTTTTTTTTAAATTTTATAGCTATTTTTATTTTTATTTATTTATTTATTTTTGGCTGTGCTGGGTCTTCGGTTCGTGCGAGGGCTTTCTCTAGTTGCGGCGAGCGGGGGCCACTCTTCATCGCGGTGCGCGGGCCTCTCACTATCGCGGCCTCTCTTGTTGCAGAGCACAGGCTCCAGACGCGCAGGCTCAGTAGTTGTGGCTCACGGGCCCAGCTGCTCCGTGGCATGTGGGATCTTCCCAGACCAGGGCTCGAACCCGTGTCCCCTGCATTAGCAGGCAGATTCTCAACCACTGCACCACCAGGGAAGCCCCTTACGGAAGTTTTTGAGTGAACATAAGTACTAGGGATAGGATTGCTTGGTCATATGGTAAGCGTATGTTTAACTTTATAAGAAATTCCACACTGTTTTCCGGAGTGACTACACCAGTTTAGTTTGCATTCTCCCCAGCAACATGCGAACATCCAGGGGTTCTGCATCTTTGGCACTGTTTGGTATTTTTATTGTTTGTTGGAATTTAGTCATTTTAGTAGGTGTTTAGTGGTATCTCATTGTGGCTTTCGGTTTGTCTGTTTTGGTTAATTTTTAGAATTTTATAATCTAATGCACATATTCTGAGATGACAGAAGTAGTATTATGTAAATGAGGTATTGAATAATTAGCACAAGGTTATCAATGCCTGTGGACCACTCTGTTCTTCCTCACTGTAGAGCTGGGGGTCCTTTTACAGCTTCTGTTGTAAGAGAGACCAGTTTTGCAACACTCGGATGTGCTGATCTACCAGGTCTTCTCAGGACATGCCTGGCCCAGGACTTGAGCCAAGGAGGAGGAGAAGGGAGAAGCCATCCCCTTTTTACGTATAACTAAGGGATTATCTTCCTGAGTGGACACCTTCCTCAGAGTTCACTGGGAAGGGGCAAAGTGAATTCCACAGAGGCAGCACCTGAGCGCAACACAGCAAGACTGCTTTCTTGGATGCAAGTGTTTGTAAAACATTTCCCTCTACTGGCTGGCTGCTGAAAGTACTCCTAAGAAATCATAGGAAACAATTCGCTACCTGCTCTCAAAATCTGCTCTTATGCCCACCTCTAACAACTGATTATTAAATGCTTTCTTGCATGTTTTCCTTCTTTTACAGTATCCCTTTGATCAAATATTAAATTGATCCCCCTATTTCCCTCAATTAGGTGTGACAAGAGTATTGATGCAAAGAGGATGCTATGATTTCATTTACAACGAACTTGAAATTTGCCCTCAGCAATAAGCAGCTGTAGCCCTGAATCACCCCATCAGGCTCCTGGCTTCCAGGTGGAAGGAACAGAGAGGGTGGCCCCAGTCCTGCAGTGGCCACGCATTCTTAACCTGGGGTACGAATCATAAGAGCCCAGGGCTCATGGTGTCCAATGGGAACATAAGAATTGCAGGAAATACCACTATGTGTAAAAACAGTGAATCTGCAGACTGGCCAGCCATCTCAAGTGGTCTCTTGCTAACAGGGGCTTTCCTCACTTTTATGAAGTGAAGGCAGAGGAGTCCAGTTTGGGATCCACACATTCTGGCATTTTACTCCCAACAGTTTAACTGGAAACCTAGGTGCCTGTGGCCTTCGGCACCCGCAGTGTCACAACGTGATATTAGTTCAGCACATCCAGTAGTTCATCCACACAGCACTAGTGAACCTGGGGTGACCAAAACACCAACCCAACCCGAATTCCTAGAGAATCGGAAATGAGCACACACTGTCCTCACTGACATTCTTTAAGAGCCCACTGTTATCCTAATGCTGAACTTCCCTGGGACCAAAAGACATTTAATTTACATTCCAATTTCGGTAACTTATTTTCAAACTTAGGTCATTGCAAACAAGGCTTTAAGGGAATCAAGAAGCCCTCAGTTGAAAATGATGTAGTTGGTACTCTGGTTTTCCATTTGTACCATCCATTCTCAATACTATTGATAGTTTTACATTTTCTCAGGGTGGGAGGCTACTTTTTTTTTATTCACAAAAAGCTCAGAGTAAACAATGTTGGATGGTCTTCGCTCATGGAATTGAGGTGTAAGGGTTAATTTGGCAACTCGCCCTCACAGAACTAGCTGTGGTGCCCTCAACCTCACAGCTGGTTCTGAATGAATCCCACTCTCCACACGCACGTCTGCATGCCCCGTGCTGATTAACAGCGCGAACTGCAATCATGCACCAGACCAAGACCCTGCCTCTTCCCAGCTGGGGCCTTGGGCACGTTGCTCCTGGGAGTTTCCTCTCCTCAGCTCTCAAGCAGAGATGATGATCCACTTTTACAACGTGGTCATGAGTCTCGAACAAGGACTAAACATGTCAAGTGCTTGGCATGAAGTAAGCACTCAAAATCATGTTATTTGCTCTGTAGATATCATCAGTTCTTGCAAATGCGTTATTTTACAGACAACTCAAATTGTGTACAAAGGGGAATAAGCTTGTATCAAGTCAAATTACATGGGTAAAATCTGCGCGCTCCATACTCTGTTTTTGCCTCACTGCTCCTGACGCTGCAAGGACCGTGTCTTTTGGCTACTTGTTGACTCTAATTTGTAAGCCAGGTCTAGAAAAAAATGTAGGAATTTTCTTAAATGATAAATGTATTGTACTTGGTGCTGTTTGATTAGCATGGAATAATTGTGGGGTGATTTTCCTTTACAGATATCTTCAGATCAACCCTTCTTGATCGGCAGATCCATGAAACTTGCAGAGCAGAGAAATTTGTTCTAAGGTGAGAAATCTATTCACTTTATGCTCATCTGATTTCATGGTTTTTGAAATTATTCTTTTTTATTTCTATTTTTCAATGGCATTTCTTTCAAAGTCCCAGTGGTGCTGAGTGGAAACACATCCAGTGACCCTTCCTTGCCCAGGCTACTTCTTGCCAGGCTACCTCTTAAAAATGCATACCTAATCACCTCCCCCCACCCCTACCCACCCAGCTTAAAATCATTAACTGCTGTCCCTTTGCTCCTGGGGTAAAATCGGAGATCCTGAACTTGGCCTCCAGTGCCCTGACCTCCTTTGTCCCAGCCACCCTGCCTGACCCTCTGTCATCAAACCACACTAGATGTCCGGGTAGTTCTTTGTGTCCCTTTCCATTGAACGGCCTGCGCATTCAGTGACCCCAGAGACAGAATGTGGTTCTCTTTCCTCCTCCCCCCTTGCCTTACGCTAAACTCCGTCAACCTTCAGCTTGTATGTCATTTGTCCAGAGATGTTTTTCTGGCTCTCCTCTGTGTAGTCAAATTTCCGTATTATACACACTTTGCCACTTTGTATTTCTTCCTAGCATTTATCATAGCTGTAACAAAATAGGTACGTGGTTAGATATTCACCCAACACTGTGTATGTAAGCTTTATGAGGGCAATTTTATTGATTGAAAGAGTCAACATCCACCCAAACCAAACATTAGTTTAGTGAACGCAAACTAAACTTTCAATCAATATTTGTCAAATGCATGATTGAACGGCATATTCAGTACCACACTGTCAATGTCTAGTATATAGCAGATGCTCAACAAATGTTTGTTCAATGAATGAATGAAAATTTTGTCTGTTCGGAAGGAAAGGGGAGCTACCGCAGTGTGGAGAGAGCTGCAGGGGATTACAGTGAAAGGATCTTCTGCGTGAGAACCAGAGATCCTATCTGCGTGACCAGCAGTTCACAGGGCTTTCTGGGCAGAGACTTCTGCTCACCTGGGAGTGTACAGGTCACTGCACTTGTGTCAGGGCATATGGTCTACCGCTGTGTATCTTCAGGAAGTCACGCGTCTCCATTTCCTACTTAAGGAAGGACACAGGGCTATTCCTGCCTCCCCACCCAATGTCACAGGTTTATGTGAGTCTGGTGAAAAATGTGAGAGTACTTTGTAAACTCCAAACAGCTCTAGATGTTTGAGTACTGAACTGTGAAAGCCTTTATAACATGTTAGGAGGAAAATCGTTAACAGTCAATCAGTTCAGAAGGGTGTAAAGCCCCTCCTCCCAATTCCTCCGTCCAGAGTTACCCACTCTTGCCAGTTTCTGTGTGTCCCTGTCCTTGTCAATATGGTCAATAGACTGATTTATCTGTATATACATACAGATAAACGTATACATATATACATATACTTATAAACACACACCCAAATACCTATGTAAACCTAAAAGTACGAACTGGATCTCACCCCGTTCAGCGGTGTTGCGCTCCCCTTGCTGCATTGTGGGCGTTTCAGCGACAGTGCGTGTGGGGGTTCCCAGCCACTGCGTAGTAGTCCCCCTGCGTGCACCTGCTATGATGTGTCGTTTCCATACTGGTGGATGTCTGGCTTGTTTCCATTTCCACCACTGTAAACAGGGCTTCAGCAAACATCCTTGTCCAATTTGATTTCTTACCTTCTCTGCTTAAAATGACTGAATAGTTTCCTCTTTTTACACTCTGCACTTAGATCTCATGCCACGTGACAGAAGCCTGGTGCTTATTTATGGTATAGCTGTAGAACCAAAGTTGTCTTTATCATGTTACCTCCAGCTTTGGGGCAGCTTCAGAATTATCTCTGGTGTAGCCTACCTGCTCTGGCAAAGTCGGGCTGTTTACTGCTTGTGAATTTCCACATCTGTCTTTTTGCCTTTACCGCTTAAATGGTGGTGCCTTTACCAGACCCTGCTGAAACATGTTTCCTGAATTCTCTCTTTATGATTTTCCATATGTTTTTTCTTCCCTCAAGAAACAGCCCCAAATCCACTTCCTCTCAAAAGTCTGCATAGGCTAATTCCATGACAGTTTTCTGATGCCTTAGAATGTTCTTGTTATTTTTTAAAACAAGCATTTATTGAGCGTCCATCTCACTACACTGGAAATGCATGTGGATATGAATACCTTGTAAGATTTCTTCAGCTATTCCTTGTCTATAAACTGCCACATCTAAGTTAACGATGGGTAACAAGGGTGCCATAGTCTGCCCTTCAGAGCTTTGCTGTCAAATTCTATCACCATCTAAAATTTTCCCTTTGCTACAGCTAGGTGCATGGGGCTGTCTGTGAGATGGCATGATATGGCCAAGGTGGGATGAAGTGAAGAAGAAAGAGGAGTTTCTTAGCATCAGATCAGTACTAAAAGATTATGTGTTCACTGCAATGTGCAGGAATTTTGCCTCGTGAGTTTCTGAAAAGCTTGTGGTCAGGGCAGTGAGGTGTCTGATCAACAGTGACGTACACGGGTCCAGCTATTCGGGGTAGTAACTATGGAGGCCTTTGTAGGCTGTGTAAGAGGTGACTGGGCCGGAGCCATAACTGGGCTATAACAACTGCTCTTTGTGAACGCTGTTTTGATCTGTTCAATGTTCCTCTACAGACAGAGCCACCTAAATTCTAGAATTCAAAAATGTACTGGGAACAAATTTTTTTTGGCCATGCAGCAAGTCTTTCCAGATCAGAGGAGGTGTCTTTTCTTCTTCTGAAGAAAGGTCATGTCTGCTACGGATCTCCAAAACAAAAAACCACAATGAGAACAAAATCAGAATAGCTTATAAGTCACTATACAAAAGAGTCTTACTTCAACATAATTCTGCTTCTGTGGAGCAAATAGACAGCATGTATAGGAGAAATGCCAAAAGAGTATTCTATTAACAACAGCAAAGCATCAACCTAGCAGACAGCGGTCTCCCTAACTGCAGCAGGCTGGTAGTTACAGGGTCACGAACAGTTTCACCCTACAGACAGCAGATTACAGGCACAAACCAAAGAACAGTCAGAACAACAACAGCATAGTAATAAAATAATGAAAGCAGCAGCTACGATTTCATTCTTAAAATACGGAGGTAGTGCTTGTTTTAAATATTTCACCATATTCTAATTTTCACAACAGCCTTGTGTGGGCAACTACTGTCATACGGATGAAGTGAGCCTTGGAGCATTTACGCAGTTCGCTCACGTCACACTGTGAGCGAGTGGCAGGACAGGAGTCCATCCATTTCTCTCTAACACGTAGATTCTAGCCCTCGTTTTCTACTGACCCTCCATCCAGTCTCTTCGGATGTAAGAGTGGGAAGGATCCGTCATAGGGCTTTTTGCTCACATTGACACAGCTGGACAACAGCAGCTGAAACATCTGAAGGAATTCTTAACAAAGTTTTTGAATCTTACTAAAGGGTTTCAACATAATTTAAAAATTTTCTTAATGAGGAAGATGGCTCACCAGCCTTGGGCTTAATTTCTCTCTCTCAAGCTCCCTGTATCACGGGCGGAGTCACCAAGGCTCTCACCTGGCAGCTCCCACAGGGTCTGGCACGGGGAGGGAGTAGTGGGGGGGGGGTTGGAAGCCCCTGTTTGTCAGGAGGCTGGACACACCTTTGATGAAGGATCATTACCTACCCAGGATATCCTTAGCATTCCCTGATGGGTCACTTACATTTTATCACTTCCTATTGGTCATTAGAGCAGACAGCTTTCAAAGACAGGGCCTGGTGCAGGTGGACAATATAATCCGGGCAGGAAATAGCTGCATCACACCGTGCTCTTGTCTAAAGGTATAAGGAGGCCGTCACACTTAGCTCTTCTAAACTTATGCCCCAGCTTCACAGTGTTCAACTTGAAAACTAAGGGATGATAAAATGGGTGGAAAATGATTCTTCATAATTCAAGGAAATAAAAGGAAGCAGTTGTCTGGATGATACAGAAGATGGAAGTCCACAAACCCTTCATACCTGACTTTGGCATGCGTTAATAATTTCTTCTGTCCAGCAGGCATACCCCTCCTAGTTATGTTTTATTTGACTGAGGTTAAAATGTATTTTCCGTTCATGGATATATCAAACCTGAACATCATAGAAGGGTGATCCAATGTACAGCAAGCACACGAGCCTTTCTCTACTGAATTGTGTTTTCTGAGGTCGTTTGTGCTGCGTGGTCACTGAGTTCTCAAGAGGGAGGTTTATAAACATTTCAGAGGCCGTCTCCGTACACAAACCAGCTTCATCACGGCAGTTCTGTTGATTCACCAGTTCATGGGACAGGACCCTGTTTATAAACGGCATTCCAAGTGGTATTCTTTTGGGATTTTAGATAGAGTACCATAGAAATATCTACGTCATAAGTTTAAAATGAGGATTAAATGCTGACTGTACATAAAATAATATGAGCTATTAGTAGTAGCAGTAGGAAAAGCTAGAGAATGAGTCAGAAAGGTGATGTATTACGCTAAAAATATTTGGTACTCAAGTTGAGCCTGTCTAAAGACATAAGCTGTAGGTATTTATTAATTCATTCAGTCATGAATTATTGAGAACCACCTATGTCCCAGGCAGTGTTGTAAGTGCTGGAATGAAGCAGTGACTAAGACAGACCCAATCTCTGCCTTATGGAGCCGATATTCCAAGGGACACACAAAGTGGCTTTTCTTACTCTCTTTAAAACATGCTTTTGGTGGTTTACTATCTTATTTTTTTTTCTATGAAAAATCCATACAGAGATAAAGAATTTTATTTTGATGTGAACAAGAATTACTATTTTTTACTTTTCTCTACCTATTTCATCTCTCCTGTAAGTCTCTAAAGTTTAAGGGCAAGACTGGAGATTGGTTAATTTTTTATTCTCATTCCATGCCTAGTAGTGTTTTTTTGTAAATAACATGAAATTAAAATATTTTTTCTGAATAGCCAACCAATTTCAGTAACAAATTACGGAAATCTCTCTCATTATTTTGTAGTTGCGTTTCCTATACACACAAACATAATGAATTTTTCCAGGCACCACAGGCTTGGTTTACTGTTTTTCACCTTTTAGAGACTGAAATCTCTCTGCAGAGAATCAGAACTAGCTCTGTGTTTTAATCTACTTATGCTGGGTGTCACAGAAGGGGAAAGGTTGGGCATGTGGCATTACTCCCTGCAGGGCAAAGCCTGCCTCACACATACACCAGAGCGGATTCATCTTGCTTGGCCACGTGATCCAGGGACTGGGGAACAGTTCTCAGGGCCAGGCTAGGGAGATACAAGGTGATACAGATAAGCGCCATATTAATGATACATAAAAGATGTGCTATGAAATTCCCCAGGAAGAGAGCTCATTTGGGGTTACAGTGAATACAGAAGAAAGGAAATGAATTTAGGCCTGAAGAATAACATTCTGGTAGAAGAGAAGGAGGAGGGCATTATTAGTAGGTAAGTGGAAACCTCCCACTTGGAAGAATACCAAGAGCCTTGGGAATTTTTACTTTATTCTCTAGGCAATGGTAAGTTAGCAAAGGTTTCTGCCTGGGAGATTGACATGTGGCTTGTGAAAATGGTCTTCCCTGCTAAACTTGATGCTATTGCCTGAATTTAGAATGGAGAAATGATTAGAATTTAACGGAATATGATAGAACTTAATTGGAATTTAATAGGTCACATAGTCTATTAGGTGGATTACCATCAGCGTTAAAAAAAAAAAGAAAAATAGAATAGAAGACAAAGTATTAAAATATATCACCTGTAGTGAGGCTAAGTATTTTTTTATGAAACTTTCCCTTTTGCACATGTGGGTAAGTGGGTGGGTAGGAAATCCGGAAGTGGATTTCAGCCAAAAAAGTTCAAAACCACTGAGGTAGAGTCGCTCATGAGATTCTTTACTAGAGAGCTCTTGTTTCTTTCTTCCATACCAGAAATAGTTGTATTCCAACCAGCAACTATAGTATTTTATTTTTATCATATACATATCAGCTTATCCTATAAGGAAGGAGATTGTGCGATGTCAAAGACAATAACGAAGAAAGCAATGATACTGATTTTATTCAGTCTATTGCGATAGGGAGAGCGCCCCAGATCTGAGATCGTGGAGCCTCAGCAGCTGGTTTCTCCTTAGCTTAACAGGGAGGAGTGGAGACGCCCCAGGTGGGATGCTTTACCCTATGCATTGTTCTGTCATCAAGGGAAGTCTCCATCAGGTAGCCGTGCAGGAAAGGTTTATCTCTGTGTCTAGTTAATTTCAGGGGGGACAAACAGTTCTAATCTCAGCTAAGCCATCCGTGAGACAAAGAACAAGGAGCTGTCTGTCTTTGCCAGCATGTGCAGGTAAAAGGGGAAAGGTCTGTGTTTGTCCCTGCCATAGGTAAACAACGGGGTCCTCAAGAGTCTCTGGGGGTCACGAGAAAGAGTGGCCAGCCAGTTTTTCTCACATAGTATGGGAAAGGTTGGTCTTTGCGGTCAGCCATTTCCTGGAACACAAGAGTGAGGGGATTTTGGAAAACAAAAGCTTGGGGAATTTCCTAACTCAGAGCTCAGGTAAACTTCAACATTGTCAGTTTTCTCCTCTGGATTGGCTTTAAAGAAAGCACAGGACCAAATTTCGCACCCACTTCCTACAAATAGGTAGAGCGTGAATCCAGCTAATTTCTTGGATGATAATTGATGGTGGTTAATGCTGCTGAGTGCATAATTCTGTAACAGGAAACTTCTTTTTAATCTGAGAGTAATTAATACTGAAAATGATCATTTAAAGTGGATCTCCTTTCAGGGCAAAATTTAATAGAAGACAGAAAAAATAATTTGAATGGATATTTATCTTGAAAAATGACACTTAAAATAATAAAAATAAATTTGCTGAATCACTTATTTAATAAAAGGCAATTTATAATTGCAGCTGTAAGCTAATTTTAGCACAAAGAATGGATGAGGCATTGATTTGAAGCCATAGCTTCATACAACACACTTTACTTGTGATTTTCACAGCACAATGGAAGATACCATTTGCAAAATATATTCAAGACTTCTTCAATTTTCTGAGATGTCTCAGTCTTTCGATGTTCACTTTATTCCTTTTTGAAGTTTCTGTATATCCTCTTCTACATTTGGTAGGCACTCTAACTCTATTAAATGTTCATTTGTCAATGGAGTCCTTACCGTTCCCTGACATCAGGTTTTTATCTTTTCCATGTGATGTCATCTTGTAGTTGATTGGTATTGAATATGTTGTATTGCTGGATATTTAAAACAAATATGTTGACTCAGTGTGTGGACTGACCGAGTAAACATTTTCTGGGTTCTGCAGTAAATATTTTCCTTTAGTTTAGGATGAACCTCATTGTTCTATTAAATTCCTAATCATGAAGACTTCAAAACAAAACTCCAATAGCAGCCTCCCCTCTGCATTTTCATGCTTTAGTTCATGTAATTCTCACTTCAACTCTATGAGGCAGGTGTCATTATTATACCTAGTACATGAAAAATGAAGGCTTTGAGAATTTGTGTAATTTTCCCTAAATCCCACAGTCACCAATGGCAGAGCCAGGACATGAATGCAGGAATCTTAATAACACAGTTTTTACTCTTTGCTGAAACGAGATGCCAGCCTTCTCCTCACCAAGACTAACCACTTCTATTTTTCCTACTTTTATTTTTCCCTTTGCCTGGATTTCTTTATCTACTTATTGGAAATTTAGTTTTATCTTGTTATATATTTTTAGCCAATTTAAATTCTTTGTAGGAAAAAAGAGAGGTACATGCATTTTTAAAAAAGCAAATAACTTTTTCAAGGGAATCTGGAGAGAAAGTGCACAAGGTTCTGGATCCTGTGACCTAGAGCCTCACTTGGGATCTTCACTCATTAGCTGAGTGGCCTGAGGTCAAGGTTAGAGCTCCAATGTCCTCACTTGTAAACAGTGAAGTTATTATTACCTCTCTCATAAGGTTATTTTAAGATTAAACACAATAATACATCTAAAGTGCTTGGCATCTTGTCTTTTACACGGAAGGCACCTAATAAACATTTCTATCATCACTGTTTTTATGCTGACAGTGAGGCAGGTCTTCCAGGAAACAGTGTCCTGGGCTGGGAAAAAGCAGCCCTACTTCAGTCTAGTTCCACTACCATTATGTAACATTTATTTTTCTCAATTTTTAAGTCACGAAGATGAGACAACCATTATTATTTTCAGGTTCAGTGGATTCTTAAAACTTCTTTGGAGAGGCACCATCTAAGTTAATTCTGTAATGATCAAGTTACAAATACTTTATTTTATTAATTTGAAGATAGACAATATGGCATTGATGTAAGCACCTATGACTCTCAAAGGAGAGCAGTACAATCCTGGGATGACTAATTCTGGGTGCTCCTGTAATGCTAGAACCTGTTGGTGTGATTAGAAAGTCCATGGGGGGGCTTCCCTGGTGGCGCAGTGGTTAAGAATCCACCAGCCAATGCTGGGGACATGGGTTTGAGCCCTGGTCAGAGAAGATCCCACATGCCGTGGAGCAACTAAGCCCATGCGCCACAACTACTGAAGCCTATATGCCTAGAGCCCGTGCTCTGCAACAAGAGAAGCCACCGCAATGAGAAGCCTGTGCATTGCAACGAAGAGCAGCCCCCGCTCGCCGCAACTAGAGAAAGCCTGCGCACAGCAACGATGACCCAACACAGCCAAAAAAAAAAAAAAAGAAAGTCCACATGGGACCATGCTTTTGATCACGGTGGTGGTAGGTGAAGCTTCCTTGCCCAGTCAAGATTTCTTTTGGGCTACATGATTTTCTACAGTGACTGATTTCTGTTATTTGGACTCATTTGCAAACAAGCACTATATGTTATGTTTCAACTTTAAATTTTAAAATATATCATATGGTCCAGAACAACAGCAACGTTCTTAAGTACCTCTGAAAGGTCAAAGGTAGATGATCTATGTAAATTCAGCTAGGGATCAAAATAGCCAGACTTCTTCCAGTGAGAAGAATTGAACTGACAGTCTTTGAAAATCTTTCTCTGGAGACTTCTTACAGTAACAGGGAAAAATGTGGGTTCTTGGTCAGTTTCTCAATAAATACAATTTTCTGAACTATCTCAGGGCTTTGTCATACCTTATACCCTCTTTTAACAAAGAAAGTTGTCTTAACTGTTCCCTTATAAAAAGGCATAGAGTAAGAGAATTGAGAATGTTAATTACAAATGAGATAGTGGATTTACAAACTATTAAGAGCTGCAGAAATCTTGCAATACTAAAATATTCTGATTTTTAAAGAGTGACTCTCATAACCAATAAGAACCTACTGTATAGCACAGGGAACTATACTCAATATCTTGTAATAACCTACAATGGAAAAGAATCTGAAAAAGAATATATATATATATATATATATGAATCACTGTGCTGTACATCTAAAACTAACACAACATTGTAAATCAACTATACTTCAATTTAAATTAATTAATCAATTAATTAATCTAATTAAATACAGTTTTTTTCCTAAAAGAATAAGAATGGCTCTCAATGACTCTCAACTCTTCTAAACATATAAAATATTTCCTTGGGGCTTCCCTGGTGGTGCAGTGGTTGAGAGTCCGCCTGCCAATGCAGGGGACACGGGTTCGAACCCTGGTCTGGGAAGATCCCACATGCCACGGAGCAACTGGGCCCGTGAGCCACAACTACTGAGCCTGCGCGTCTGGAGCCTGTGCTCCGCAACAAGGGAGGCCGCAATAGTGAGAGGCCCGCGCACCATGATGAAGAGTGGCCCCCACTCGCCGCAACTGGAGAAAGCCCTTGCGCAGAAACGAAGATCCAACACAGCCAAAAATAAATAAATTAATTAATTAAAAAATATATATATTTTCTTAAACCTTAATCCACCCACTCCTGACATGTTAGGACCTGAGGCAAGACTGCACTGGAGGCCGAGGCCCTCTCCTCCTGCTCTGGGTCTGCCCTGTGCCCCGCAGGGCCTTGCTCACCGGACGGAACCTGGGCGCCCAGCCACGTAGCCAAGCTCCCTCCTCCCCTGCTGCACACAGATGAGCTTGGCCCCCTGGGGCCCGCAAGTGTCACATCTGTGGCTGGGCTAGTCTTCTAGACCATGGTCGTCACCTGGAAGCTTGTTAGAAATGCAGAATCTCAGGTCCCACCCACACCTACTGAATAGTAGTCTACTTTTTCATAAACTCTCTAGGTGACTTATGTGCAAGTTAGAGCTTGAGAGCCTTTGCTCTCACGTGGGAGGTTGAGGTCAGAGGCACCCATCTCTTAAGTTTAAGAGACTCCCTGTTAAAATGCTTTGTTCGTCTTTTGACCTCTGAAGGACTTGAGAAGATTCTGGCCAATGATCAGTTCTGTTCAATTCCTTGTTGGACTTAAGGTACATTCCAAACTATAGTTGATTTTTCATCTTATACATTTAATTTTTTTCGGTCAGGTAATTTTCCTTAAGCTGTTTTCTTAGTTGGAATGCACCCCACCCACCCTACTCTGTCAATATCACCTGCACCAGGGTGGACATCTCTTCTGTGAAGCCCACCATGATACCCCTGAGGAAGAGCTTCCATTCTGACCCCATCCTCCTTAGTTAAAAACTCTGGTAGCCCATTCACTGGGTCTGCTCTGGTTATACAACTGAATCCCCACGAGACTATCAGCTCCCTGACATAGGAGCTGAGTCCCATTCAGATTTAGATTCTCCATTACCCATAGCTGAGTCTATTAGATTTTAAATAAACATGTGAAATTAAATCTGCCTCTCTTAAGTTTATTTTTGTGGCTCCTGCAATTCTCTGCTTGTGCCAGATAGGATATTAAAATAGTCCTGCAATTTTAATGAAGGTAGATTTTACTCCTGGGGCTTATCACATTTAGCAAAGTGTATACATTTTGTACCTTCGTGCAAAATTGTGCTTGGCACCGACCTGGTGGTCACAAAGGGAAGCAAGGGTGTTCTTCGATGAGAATTCTTGGGCAGCTGGTTCTACTTCTGTTAGTTAACAGTATTCAAATGGAGGAATAGCTTTAGCTTGGAAAGTAAACATCAGATATAGAAGGAATAGAGCTGAAGAAAAAGGAAATTATGAAAAACAGAATACAGAAGTGTAAAGGAAAGGTAAATTTCTATGACTGGCCCAGTCTTCTGGCTTTCCGTGTCCATGCATCATAACTGGGGAGTCACAGGGGTGCAGAGAGGGGGCAGGAACTTGGAACTCGGAGTCTGTGCTCTAGTTTGGGCTCTTCTGCTAATTAACTGAGCACTTGAGAAACTCACTAAACATTTGTGGGCCTCTGTTGTCACATCTGAAATATGAATAGTTGGTCAATGCTTCTTAACCAGAGATGAAAGCTAGAAAAATGGGGGGTAGGGGGGCTTGTTTAAAGACACGTGACCAGGTGGGACACCCAGAAATGCGTATTTGCTGGGTTTGTGATGGGCCCCAAGCATGAGGTGCCTTTCTGATACTCATTTCTGGTTAAGCATCAGTAAATTAGATACTCTCTTAACATTCCTTCTAGCTCAAATATCCCCCGATTTAATGACTACCAGCCCCGTAGTGAACGCATGGTTAGGAGTCTACGTGTCTGGCAGACACTGCTGGTTGTACCCCTCTTCCTTTAGGAACAAAACCCAAAGTTTTTGCTCCGCACATGCCTTCCAGAATAACTGTTACATTTCCCAGCTTTCATTTGGGTATGTCCATGGACTAAATTCTGGCCAAAGGGAAGTGGTAAGTGTAGATTCTGGGAGCGCTCTTAAAAGACAGAGGCGTGCCCTCTTCCTTCTTCTTGTTGACTGGCATGCATAGATGATAGTGGAAGACGGGCCAGCTGGGTCAGTGCTGGACATGGGAGCTGCCATAGGAGATGGGAGGGAACCAGGACGGTGTGGCCTGGGTCCAGGACACCAGGGAGTCGTGTCAGGCGGGAACTTACTACCCCCAGGCTTCCTTTATGTGTGAGAGAAAGGCATTATTATCTAGTTAAAGTAACTGCAATTTTGGTTTTACTCTTTCTTTCAGCCAAACCCATTTTAAACTAAAACAATATGGAGCATGAAAAAGACTTTATGGACTCCAATTATGCTTCCCAATCTTCATGTCAGCACGAATTGGAATGTCTATTTACTGTGGCTTCTTGTTTTCTACTTCTATAAGTGTACTATGCTTATAAGACAGAGAATAATATTGTCTTTTACAGAGAGCACTTCTTTCACAGCCAAAAATTGATGGAGAGGTATCATAATTTTAGGAAACACAGTTTTCTTTTTATGATTTTATCTTATTCTCTACAAATATATATTATTTCCTTGGCATATGCCATATATATTTATATATATATATATAAAATTTTTGCCCTCAAACATGGTCAGTCACCATTAATTTTGTGTGAAATTTGGTAGGACCTGAACTACAGTGAAATACCAAGAACTGCCATTTAAATTACAGTGAAATACCAAGAACTGCCATTTAAATTACATATTATTGCTAATAATTGTTATTATTGGCAATGAGCAAACATGTGGTGTTGAGTTTTTTAAACGCTTCTACATTTTTTTTGAAAGTTTGGGCTTTGTCAAGAGGTCATTAGGAAAAAACCTTTAATTCTTTTCCTTCCCATTTATAGTTGAACAAAAACGCACACCCACACACACCATATATGTATATGATAATGGAATTTGTTTCTTGTGAACTTGCATTTAGCCTGTGAAAATTACCTTTAACGACTTTGAAAGATATTTTGCTTTTTGCACATGTTAAGTTTCTGATGGGGGACAGGGATGAGCGGCAGGGATGGGAGGATGGTGAAAGAAAAATTATACATATACATATATATATATGTATATATATACATATAATTCAGGGCATAAGACCTGCAAAATTCTGGGATTAAAAGTCATGTGAATAATCATTTCCATTTCCAAACATTTCTTAATAAATAATGGTAAAATGCCACAGTAGATATTTCAGGCTATATAATAAAACTCTCTTTCTCACTCTCTCTCTCTCCTCTCTCTCATACACACACACACACACACACACACACACACACACACACACACACACACACACACCCCACACCCCAAAACAAACTCATTCTCACATACAGAATAGAAACTAAACCAAATCAAATCATAGAGAAAGAAGATTGGGTGGGGAAAGGAAACGGGGACTATTATGAAGAGCTCTCTCTGTTTACCTTCATTCCTCTCATCCAGGTTAGTGTAGATGGAAGCCAGAGTAAAGAAGGAAAAGATAACAAAAGCCAATAAAATGAATGCCATCTCCAGGTTGGTAAACGGAAGCTCCATGAAAGACCACAAACTTCTTCGCCTGCAATAGAAAACAGACACTGGCTTAGTATACTCTGGTCCAGAGAGAACTTGTTGAGTAATAATTTACTGTAGAATGAGATTTACTAAAACATTTTAAGATACTTCTGTGCACCTGGAACAATACACTTGGCACTAGCAGAGATGGAGGGTGCTCTCGTTTTTTGAAATTTGGCATCAGTATTGGTGTAATTGGACTTAGACTTTTCTGTGTAGATTGGAGGAGAACATGGGAGTCTGAATGGCAGAGTCAATTTATGTTTTATGAGTTTTTTGGACAAAACCCTGGGAGTAAAGATAGAGCATATTTCATATCATGAAGGAAAAAATAGTGTTGGTTTCTATCTCACTGACCACACCCAAGTTCAGAGTAATGTTCTTGTGCCTGAAGTTACCCAGCGTTTGCCAACCAGGTGATAAATCTACAATTGAAGCAATTTTTAGTGAAGAAACCATAGTCTTCAGAGTAGCTGGATCAAACCCAACCCAAATAAAGATAAATGTGTTAACAATTCAACCATGAGAACTTCCAATCTCAGACTCAAAAAAGGAGAGCTCATGTATCTAGAAAGGAAAGCATAGTTCCATTGGGGGGAAATTATAACATCTAGTTGGAAATAACCTCATCTTTCTGTCTTTCAATGTTTACTACATAAATGTAAAATATTTAAAACACTGCAGACATATGTGGGAATGTTATAATTTTAAGAAGACCCAGAGAAAGAGATTTCACATCCTTCCACTGCAACTCATTCCAAATTCTTTATTTACTGTCTATTTTAGGGAAATAACTTATTGGGGTCTTTCACTTAAGGGTTCAGTCTCCTTTAAATATATTTTTTAAATGACTTCATCATATCCTGTAGTTGAGAGACAAGATTTGAGGTGAGAGTTAGGTTTGCTCTCTTTCCTAATTGCAGTCTTCCAGTGTTGCTATAACAGAACAGAGGTGGGTGAGGGGATGATAAGTTCTTAAAAATCTGCTGGTTTTGAACAGATTTCTGATTCTTTTTTTTCTTTTGGACATACTTCTTACAATTGACAATTGTTTGGGGGAATATTGATTAGAAGTCTGTAGCTTTTTGTAGTTTTGTAGGACAGAAAATTGGACATGGAATTTGTGTCATAGGTATGCACATTTTAAGACATGAAGAATACTACCAAGGGGGTTAAGATATATCTTGGAAATTTTTCACATCAGTGCACATTGGTCGAGCTTATTCTGGTTACTGGGAGCTGAGCATTCTAGAGTATGGCTCTACTGTCATTTAACCACTCATATTGATGGGAATTTGGGTTCCTTCTAATTTTTTGTCATTGCCAACGATGCAGCAGAAAATATTTTTTTGTAAATATAAATTTGCACACAGGTACAGATATCTCTAGGAAAGATTTATAGAAGTAGAACTGCTGGATGTATAAAATTTTGAAATGTTCCTTCACAAATTTCCCTGGAATTTACAACCATATCAATACTATATGTAAAGAACTGGTTCCCCAATCCTTCCTCAACACTCCCTGTTTAGGTTTTTTCCCCCCAATTTGAAGTTAAAAATACTATCTCATGTTTAAATTGACTTTTCTCTGATTTCTTGTGAGTTTGAACATTTTTTTCATGTGTTGATTTATTATTTATACAGTTTGTTCTGTGAATAACTTGTCTTTATCTTTTGCCCAGTTTTAAACTGGGCATTTGTAATTTTCTCACTGATTTGTAGACACTCGTTATAAACTTTGGATAAAAAATTCCTTTCAGTCTATCTCTTGTCTTTGTTTATGATGCTTTCTGTTTTTCAGATTTTCAAAAAATTAATTATTAATTTTTTGGGCTGTGCCATGTTGGGCAGCTTGTGGGATTTTAGTTCCCCGACCAAGGATTGAACCCGGACCCTGGCAGTGAAAGTGCCAAGTCCTAACCACTGGATTGCCAGGGAATTCCCTCAAAAATGTATTTTTAACAAAGTTAAGTCACCTTAACTGAAAAGCTCTTGTCCATCTCTGATCTCATTCCTAGCTCTCTCTGGTGCCTTGCCATGTCTGGGGTAGGGATTAGAGGTTAATTATTACTTATGACTGCCAGCGCCTTGTTAAAAACTTGATGGTGCCAACACATCTGCCTCACCATTGCTGTTTGTCATCTGTGCCCTGCCGCACTGAAACCAAGCTCACAGTTACACACTCAGATGGAGAAGACGTGGGGAGAAGTTGTCCAACACAGTGATTAAGGAAAACAGAACTGGGTGTTCCAGATGGTTCAGGGAAATCAGTGTAGGAAAAAGTGATTATGTTATTCTGTGGTATGTCCAGATCTATAACAGTTGATGGATTCTGTTTATTTCTCTAAGAATGTATTGATTTTTAAATTATTTATTTATTTATTTATTTATTTAGGCTGCGTTGGGTTTTCATTGCTGCACGCGGGCTTTCTCTAGTTGCAGCGAGCGGGGGCTACTCTTTGTTGTGGTGCATGGGCTCCTCATTGCGGTGGCTTCTCTTGTTGTGGAGCACGGGCTCTAGGCACATGGGCTTCAGTAGTTGTGGTGCATGGGCTCAGTAGCTGTGGCTCGCGGGCTCTACAGCACAGGCTCAGTAGTTGTGGCACACGGGCTTAATTGCTCCGTGGGATGTGGGATCTTCCTGGACAGGGGCTCAAACCCATGTCCCCTGCATTGGCAGGTGGATTGTTAACCACTGTGCCACCAGGGAAGCCCTGTATTGATGTTTTTCATTACTATTGTGTTTCCAAAACCCAAGGTATATCTGTTAGTAGAGACAGAGGCTGTCACATCATGTTGACGTTAAGAATCTGGGCAGTATTATGGGAACTGGCTGTTAGTAAGTCACCTTGGCATAAGTAAGTAGAATTTAGTGATTTATTCAAATGCACAAGTCTTTGCAATAAGTAAAAGAATGTTTTGTGATTTTTATAGTTAGTCAACATGTTTTTGGCTGCTTCCAAAGTCACATATACATTTTTCTTCTTACATCATTTATATATTTAAAGATAAGAAACAGCTTTAGTTTTGTAGCACAGTTTTCAATTTACAAAAATATTAAACAGCACAGAGAGGTCGGTGTACTCTCCCCCGTCTCTGTGATTTCTCTTATTATTAACATCTTGCATTAATGTAATACATCTGTTACAATTAATGAACAAATACTGACACGTTATTAGCTGAAATCCATAATTTACATTGTTTAATTCTTTGCATTGTACAGTTTTGACAAACGCACGTCAATCGCCGCTACTGTGTCATACAGAATAGTTTCTCTTTTGCTTCCTTTACTCATCCCTGCCCTCCAAACTTCTCAAGTCCTGACAACCACTTATCTCTTTACTGTCCCTAGTTTTGCCTTTTCTAATTGTCATAAAGTTAGAATCATACAGTCTGTAGCTTTTCAGACTGTCTTCTTTCACTTAACAATTAGTATTTACTGTATGGCTTTTTATGGCTTGATAGCGCATTGCTTTTTACCACTGAATAATATTCCATTAGATGGATGTACCACAGTTGGTTTATCCATTCACCTATTGAAAGACATCTTGGTTGTTATCAGTTTTTGGAGATTATGAATAAAATTGCTATAAACATTCAAGTGCAGGTGTTTGTGTGGACATGATTTTTCAGTCTAGGAGAATGTTTGATGGGTCATATGGTAAGACTATGTGAAAACTGCCAACCTGTCTTCCAAAGTGGCTGTACTCTTTTACACTTCCACCAGCAATGAATGAGTACTCCAATTGCTCTGCATCCTTGTATCAACTTGGTATTGTCAGTTCTTTGAATTTTAGTCATTCAAATGGATGTGTAGTAGTGTGTCACTGTTTTTTAAATTTGCATTTCCTTAATAATATACAATGTTGAATATCTTTTCACACACTTATTTGACATCTCTGTATCTTCTTTGTCAGATCTTTACCTATTTTTAAATTGGGTTGTTTGTTTTCTTACTGCTAAATTTCAAGAGTTCTTTGTATATTTTGGATCCAAGTCTTGTATCAGAGAAATGTTTTCTAAACAATTTCTCCCATTTTGTGTCTTGTCTCTTCATCCTTTTAACAGTGTCTTTTGCAGAGCAGTTTTTAATTCTAATAAAGCTCACTTACTACATTTTTTCTTTTATGGATAATGCTTTTAGTATTTAGTGAGTATCCAAAAACTCGTTGCAAAACCCAAGGTCATATACATGTTCTTCTATGTCATCTTTTAGAAGTTTTATAGTTTTGCCTTATAAAAGGCAAAGATTCTTTAAATCTAAGATTCATTTTTTAAAAAAATTTATTTTATTGATTGATTGATTGCTATGTTGGGTCTTCGTTTCTGTGCGAGGGCTTTCTCCAGTTGCGGCAAGCGGGGGCCACTCTTCATCGCGGTGCGCGGGCCTCTCACTATCGCGGCCTCTCTTGTTGCGGAGCACAGGCTCCAGACGCGCAGGCTCAGTAATTGTGGCTCACGGGCCCAGTTGCTCCGCGGCATGTGGGATCTTCCCAGACCAGGGCTCGAACCCGTGTCCCCTGCATTAGCAGGCAGATTCTCAACCACTGCGCCACCAGGGAAGCCCTGGAGATGCATTTTGAATTAATTTTTGTAAAAGGTATAAAGTCTGTGTCTAGGTTCTTTCCATTCTTCTCCTTCCTTTCCTCCTCTTCCCCCTTCTTCTTCACGTATGGATCCCCAATTTTTCAAGCACCATTTGTTGAAAAGACTATCCTTTCTCTACAGTATTACCTTTGCTCCCTTGTGAAAGATTAGTTGACTATTTGTGTGTGTCTATTTCTGGGCTCTTCATCTGTTCCATTTTTTTTTTTTTTCGTAGAAACTTATTTTGTGGCGGCTGTTTTATAACACTTTGAGCACCGTCCTTCTTGTCCTCAGAACTACCTTCATATTAATTATCTTAAGATATCTCAACAAACTGAGGCCAGCTCTTAATCCTGGGTTATCAGCCCTCGCCCTGGAGAGCCTCCGTGCATGTCCTCTGTCATGATGTGTAAAAGCAGCCCCCAAATTCAATACTGAGCCAAACTTGCTTTTTGGTAAAAAGAAATTCAGATGGCAAACAAAAATAGGGAAGTAGGTATAAAAGTAGTTGAGTTCTGTAGCACCTTAACAAGACCCTTCTACCCTAGTTCTATTCATCCTTCACCTCCCAAAGGAGCTGCACCTCCTCTTCCAAGTCTTTTCTGACTACTTCAGCCCCAAGCGTTCTCATTCTTAGACGGATTTCCATAGCGCTTGACTTCTATCGTCTATCTTACTTTCCATAAGGAACACACATTAGTAAATATTGACTGCACCTCTCTTTTGTCCCATTTCCCTCTGGGAGAGGGTAAAGTTCTTGAGGACAGAGGCTCTTGCTTTTTTGCCCTCTCCATGGCACCCACTATGATTTCTGCCCAGAGGTTAACACCTAGAGTTGGAAAGATACAATTAAAAGATTGATAGAGAGCACAGATTAAAAAATTAAACACATATGCAATCATGTGCATAAGAAATATAAAAGAAAGTAGTGATGTTAGTTTAAGAAAGAAAGAAGGCTTCAGGGAGAAATCTGGACCTTAAGCTTGGCACTAAAGGAACCCCAGTTTTCGGTAGAGAAGAGAGGCAAAGTCAACCCAGAGAGAAAGGAGTAATTCATTCAACACATGCCTTTTGAGCTTGGCATTATGCTAATTTGTGTGGTGAATGTGGTGTGTTCCAAGGAAAAAGAACAAGATAAACTCAAAGGGCCAATATTGCCAGAACAAAGAGTTACAGGACTCCTATCACTCTGTCACAATGTGACCATTGCAATGTCCCAGAGCCCTCCCAAGCAGCATGCCCTGTCCCTTTCCCATCCCATATAAGGAAAGATATTGGCCCCATTTTCCTCCCTCTCAGCACACTGAAAGTGTACATACTCTGCCCAGTCAGCAGATGACTTGCAGGTTCCCTGGCTATAAAAACAGACAAGCAACCCGTGCTCATTATCAACTTTCCCTGGCTACCAGGAGGTCAGCCCGCTGTTCTTGCAGGGACCCTTCTCTTTAACAAAGCTCTATCTTCCTTACGTTCTGCCTCGTGTCTGGAAATGCTTTTCCAACCCATGCTTGGCCCACGAGATGGTGAAGTGAGGTGATGTGAGGAGAGAGCTGCAGGAGGGGGACACAGGTGAGATGTAATTAGCATTAAAAGGGGCCACGCACTGCTTTAGGAACATCACTGCTTTTAACTCCTTGACTCTTCATACTAACTCTGTAAGGTAGATACCATTATTGTCTCCATTTCGTAAGTGAGGACCCTGAAGTACCAAGACAAGTAAAGCAACTTATCTTAGACCATAAAAGTAGGCAGAGTTAGACTATCAAGTCTGGCAGCCTTGTTCCAGAATCTTCACCCTTAATCAATGTACTATACTGGCACTCAACCCACCAACTAAACAAGCAAGCTAACCAAACCCACCCTTATTCCTTTCTCTCTGGGTTGACTTTGCCTCTCTTCTCTACTGAAAACTGGAGTTCCTTTAGTGCCAAGCTTAAGGTCCAGATTTCTCCCTGAAGCCTTCTTTCTTTCCTAAACTAGCAACACTACTTTCTTTTATATTTCTTAAGCATACAATTGTGTGTGTGTTTAATTTTTTAAAAAATTAGTATTGGAGTATAGTTGGTTTACAATGTTGTGTTAAGTTTCCGCTGTACAGCAAAGTGAATCAGTTATATACATACATATATCCACTCTTTTTTAGATTCTTTTCCCATATAGGTCATTATAGAGTATTGAGTAGAGTTCCCTGTGCTATACAGTAGGTCCTTACTAGTTATCTATTTTATATACAGTAGTGTGTATATGTCAATCACAATCTCCCAATTTATCCCTTCTTCCCCTTCCCCCTTGGTAACCATAAGTTTGTTTTCTACATCCGTGACTCTGTTTCTATTTTTGTAAATAAGTTCATTTGCACCATTTTTTTTAGATTCCACATATAAGCGATATCATACGATATTTGTCTTTCTCTGTCTGACTTACTTCACTCAGTATGACAATCTCTAGGTCCATCCATGTTGCTGCAAATGACATTATTGTTTTTAAACATGTGCTCTCTATCAATCTTTTAATTGTATCTATCCAACTCTAGATGTTAACCTCTGGGCAGAAATCATAGTGGGTGCCATGGAGAGGGCAAAAAAGCAAGAGCCTCTGTCCACGAGAACTCTACCTTCTCACAGAGGGAAACGGGACAAAAGAGAGGCACGGTCAATATTTACTAACCTGTGTTCCTTATGGAAAGTAAGATAGAAGACAGAAATCAAGTGCTAGGGAAATCCATCTAAGAATGAGAACCCTTGGGGCTGAAGTAGTCAGAAAAGACTTGGAAGAGGAGGTACAGCTCCATTTGGGAGGTGAAGGATGAATAGAATTAGGATAGAAGGGTCTTGTTAAGGTGCTACAGAACTCAACTATCTTTATACCTACTTCCCTATTTTTGTTTGCCATCTGAATTTCTTTTTCTTACCTTATGCTAGATAGTGGAAAAGATCATATTGAATAGGCAAAGGACAATTGACAGAATTTAAGGTGAGGCCTTAGTTTTTATTTAAATGCTATTAGAAAGTAACTATAGGTCTTTAGTAGCACGACGACATAATGAAGCAGCATTTTGAGAACGGTAACTGCACCTCCATGTGAAGAATGGATTGAAGGAAAAGAATCATATTTGGAAAAAACTTGGAGTGACTTAGCTCTGCATTAGGTTCAGCAATTGAAATAGAGAGGAAGGGGTGAAGCTAAAGCCGCTTGGAAGGAAGAACAGGAGGGGTTTGGAGGTTTGCTGGCTATATGGGGTGCACGGGGTGCCCCGACACTAGTTAAGATGCCGTACAAGGAGGAAGAGGGGAGATGAAGATCACTGGAAAAAAAGATCCATGGAATCATGGGAATTCAGCAGTAGAGAATATTAATTTCTCAAACTTGCTCAAGGTTAGTAGAATAAATTCTCATATGTTTCACAATCCTTCAACATTTGGAAATTAGATTGATCACGCTCATGCTTCTTCAGAGAATATGAGGACTATTCCGTCTGTTACAGCAGCTCAGAGAACAAAAAATAATTTTTATTGCCAGTACCTTATGAGGACTGATTGTTCCTGAAAAAATAGAAGGAAAATAACAGAGGAGAAAAAGAAATGATGCCATCTAGCGGTGACCAAGTGCTGTAGGTCGGAACAAGAAATGAGGAGGAAATACCCAAGGTCGCTAACGTTTCATTACAGTACATGGTAACCAACACACACCTATGCAAACAGTCTCCCATAATCTTGAGCTGTCCCACACCCAGAATATCCACTGACTTTAAGGTAGCTGTTTCTAGCAGGAGGCATCCATTAGCATTTTCTACACATGTAGATCATAGACTGTGAGTTATTTCTAGCTCCTCATACTGGATGCTGTTATTCTAAGCATAACGAACACAAGGTTTTCATTGGATTTTAAGTAGAAATTGAAAGTTGAGTGAAAGGATGTGGTAGGTAATACGTATTGTTAGATATCTGTGAAACCGAGTTCCCTTACCAAGTTTATGCTCAATCTCCCTGTCCAAAACTTTATTCCCTTTCTTGTGTCCCCTGACCTCAATCATGTGCTAACTGACCGCTAATCAACCAGAGTCAGGTGACTAAAGTTGATGTCGTCAATAACATAGTTAATGTAATAAAACTGCTGTTGTAGGTATCATCGTTAACTTACAAACTCAGGCTGTTTCTCCAGGGCAAGATGAGCTCACAGACCCTGAGCCGTGGACCACCTGGCCAGAGAATCTAAACCAGAGACATTCTGACTCCTGAGCTAGATTAAGAAATGTCACACGATGATTAATCCCAGCTTCTTCATTCTTCCCCTTTAAAACAGAAAGTATCTCTGAGTCCTTTAAGCATTCTGAACAAGACTCACTTGCTGCAGGGAATGATTGCCTCCTTTACATGGTCTGAAACCAGGAACATCTCTTTGTGTTGTATGTGTGGGATGTAGATGGTGACACACATGTTTCTGTCATGTTGTAAATATCGTCTACCAAACAAGGCCTTGAACTGTAATCCCTTCCATCTCTGAGACAACAATAGCTACACATCAGTCTCGTATATATGCTCCTGAATTCCCTACTCAGCCCATGGGCTCACTGTTAAGGACTGGATGTCTTTGTCCTCCCAGAATTCACATGCAGAAGCCCCAGTGTAATGGTGCTGGGAGGTGGGCCCTTTGGGAGGTGGTTAGGTCATGAGGGTGGAGCCCTCAGGAATAAGATTACTGTCCTTACAGAGACCCAGAAAGCTCCCTCACCCCTTCTGCCATGTGAGGACACTGTGGAGAGATGGACATGTAGGAACCAGGAAGCAGGCCCTCACTGGCCACTGAATCTGCCAGTGTCTTCATCTTGGACTCCCCAGCCTTTAGAGCTATGAGGAATAAATGCTTGTTGTTCAAGTCCCCCAGTCTGCGGTGTTTCTGTTACAGCAGCTCAAATGGACAAAGACACTCATGGTGGAAAATGGTTTTCTTGGTTACACTTGTACTTGCTAAATGATAAGCGTTATGTCCCCAGCTCCTGTCACTGCTGCTTCTACTTACTATTTTCACCTGCTAAATGTCTCTTTGATATTCTCAATCTTTATTTTGGATTCCGTCATATTGATTTTTCTCTTTTTTGGACAACTCCATATTTCAAGGCATCTTCTCTTTTAACTTTGACTTAAAAGCCATCTTCTCCTTGAGAATTTTCCCCTAAATCATATTTCAGGTTTGAAAAGAAACTAAAGATCACCTTGCCTATACACCGTGCAATGGTTGATCCTCCTTAAACTGTTTTGGTGGAATAGATGTCCCGCCTAAGCTTGAATTCCTCTAGTGACAGGGGACTCACTACCTTTGGAATCAACCTATTTAGCCTCTGAGTAGCTCTGCTGAGTAGAAAACTCTTTCTTCAGATGAACTGAATTCCTTGTTCCTGTGGCCATTACCACTTAGTTCCTGAATGCAGAACTGGCAAGTTCCCCTCTCATGTGAGGGTTCTTCAAATATTTGAAGACAATGAATGTATACCGTGTTGCTTGCCCTCCCCTTCTGTCTTAACAAACACTCCTCCTATGATGTAGTTCTGTATCCCTTTTTGCCTGTGGTTTCTCTCCTTTGCTTCCACATCGTTCTGAAGTAGGGTGGAGTGCTGAGCTGAAGGCACTGACCTGAGTGAGGCGGCCAAGGGTATCAGGGCTGCAGCACCCACTACATTCCAGCTCTCTCATTGGCCAACGGTCTGGTTGTGCTCAGGCCGAATTTAAAAAATAGTATACTTACTCTCAGACTAAACCCCCTGTGTCTTTCTCATCTGCATCTCTACCAAATTGTCAAATCACAATTCTTGTGTTTGACACTTGTATAGTTGGTTGCTTGGTCCTCAATATTTTACCCACTAAATTTCCTATTGATAGATTCAGCCCCTCTATCCTACCTGTTTAAGACGATTTTGGCTTCTTCTCCTACCGTCACACGTAGTTGCAATTTCTTTCAACCTTATGTCATCCACAAGTTCAACGAGTGGGTCTTTTATGGCTGCATTTAAATCTTTGGTGAAAATACTGCCTGGGACAAAGTTCTCTAGTCCATAAGAACAAGCTAAATATACTGTGACTATTGGATTTGCTTAATCTACTAGTTTAGGGACTTTTTTTTTTTTTTTTTTTTGAGTTTTAGGGAGAATGGTATGAGATAAAGCACCTTGAATAATCCCTTACATTTGGTGGGTGCTTAATAAATTAGTTATTGAAATATATCCCCCTTACTGAAATTCTTAAGTCTAATTTGCCTTTGCAGATCTGTTCTTTATAAAAAAAATAATGCCTTTAATTTTAATCTGTGTCTCTATTTGGTCCATCTTTTTTAAATGCTCAGGTTTCAGCTACGTACTTATTTTAAAAGTATACTTTTTCTCATCCCTTCTAATGTATTTATTGGTTTTAAATTTATTTAATATCACTTTCTGGGTTTCTAAAGGGTGATTTTAAAATAACATTTAATTAATAAATTAATTAATTAATTTGGTTGCACCGGATCTTAGTTGTGGCTCTCGGGCTCCTTAGCTGCTGCATGCATGTGGGATCTAGTTCCCTGACCAGGGATCAAACCCAGGCCCCCTGCATTGGGAGCGCAGAGTCTTATCCACTGCGTCACCAGGGAAGTCCCTTAAAATAACATTTAATTTGTGACTGTAAAATTTATATTTGTTTGAGAATTTTGTAAAATAAAGAAAAACGGGAAAGAAAAATCATAGAAGGGTGTGTGTTTTTATTTTGATACTCTCAGTGAATTACTTAGGATTTATAGTGCTGAAAGCAGCATTACCAAATTTGCATTTCTCTAAAGTGTGGATTTCCCAAGGTTTCTTTTTCCCTTCCTAAGGGTATATATACTGTATTTAACTCAAGTTCATGCTAAGAATATTAACTTTCATGCTTTTTCTTTAGTCCTTTTGTCTCTAGTTAGATATTCATCCCCTAAGCAAAACCAATCAGAATCCCTCTGTGATTGAAAAATAATAGATCTCCAAAGTCTTTTCAACTCAGGGCCTTTTGAGCTCTATTTTTGCCTAAGGAAAGCATGAATGCAGGTATCTTTAGATTTTTCTCTTTACTTATTCTTCAAAGTACTTCGCTCCTCTAGGCAGTGCAGAAGTAAATCCACCCACAACTGAGTAACTCCATAGCCCTTTAGCCTCATAGAGTTTAGATGACTCGTGCACCGCATATAAGCAAATGTTTCAAACCTTGTTTTATGGGTGGGCTCTGATTAGGCGCTGTTGAATATTTTCAGTCCTTTTGGTTGAATTAGACATTTATTGAATCATTTTGGTTGTATTGTATATTCTTTAAAATAGAAGAAGGTTTTATTTAGAGCATTATACCTATACTTCCAGTGTCTCGCATTCCAGGTTGATGTTTGGTGTATCCACAGTTTTTGGACTCCCTAAAACTTTGCAGGGGCTGTCCTGTTTTTGCCATGCTTATTGCCATTTTAAGGCAGACATATTTACAATCACCTCCCAAACATAAGCTTCACGTTTCAAAGTTTCTGTTTAAAGTCAAAGGTGGTTTCCCATTTTGTGACTGCTTGGCCCTGCAGAGTGTTTGCTGTGGGCGTGTTGGGAATGGGGAAGTCTGGCTGGGGTGGGGTGGCTCTCTCCCAAGTTCTCCTCCCTCCCGTTAACCCCTCCTGTAATCCTGGACCTGGGAGCCAAGACAAAGCACCAGACACTTCAATAAATCAAGTCTGATGTCCTGGGTAGGGGTTACCTATCGCATCTCATGGAGTTCTGTGGTAGTGGGCCACAGCAGAATCTTACTGACCTCACTCTCTGCAACTAGAGACCCTATTATCAGCATGAGTATTTGACTGTGGCTTTTTTTTTTTAAATTGTGTGAGTCAAGGCTGTGCTTTCTAGAGTGCTAGATTTCAAAGGGCAGAAATTCTTCCTATTTTTGTAATTACCTTTGTAAAATTACAAGATAAGCCCTGGAAGGTTCAAAAGCAGTTTATAAATAATTAGTTTGTGATAACAATGATGGCTTAATAATAAAGATAAGATGATCATATGAAGAATAGAAGTCATTTCAAGAAAACCATTTCATTTGTCACATGGAACTCTTAAACTGACATTTTTAGTTTATTTCTTTGTATTAGTAATAGTCACAATAATATTTCTCTGATAAAGTTATACTGTGACACGAAGCTCAATTACTAGTGTTATAAATCCTGTGACTATTTTTTTAGGAAGAGTTGGCACTCAAACAGTGTACATGAAAATATGGTAGGTCTCTAAATGGGCAGAAAAATAACCAAGGCACTTTAACCCTTTGGCTTAAGATAGCAATAAAACCTTATCATAGCTGAGCAATTGTGCTTAGACAAAATATATAATAACAATATTTCTAAGCTGCAAGGAACTTAAGAAATTTTATTAGACAATAATCTCGTGCATCCTTGGAATTTTGTATACCATTTCTCAAACTTAACATGTTCAAAACTGAATTCCCACTTCATCTCACTCCTAACTTTTCCATTCATAGTACTTCCTTTCTCATTTTACAAAAACTCCATCCTTCTGGTCTCTCCAGACAAAATTCTTCAAGTCATCCTTGACTCTTCTCTTTCCTTCACACTGCTTATCTTCTTCCATCAAGAGATCCTGTTGGATTTATCTTGAAAGTATATTCTGAATCCCATCACTTCTATTGCAACCACCCTGATTTGAGGCACTCTTAGCTCTTATTTAGGTTTAATGAAATAGGCTCCTAACTGATTTCTCACATTCTTCCCTTGCTTTTCTTAAGTCTATTCTGAAAACAGCATTAAAAAAAACTCATCATACTACACTTATCTGCTCAAAATTCTATTATAACTTCCCATTCCACTCAGACTAAAAACTAACATCCTTTTAATGGCCTCTTAGAGGACTGTACGTAATCTGGTTCTCCTTGTGTCTGTGACTTTCTCTCCTACTTTTCTTCCCCTCACTTACCCATTCTAGATACACCCCACTTAAGCCAATGAATAGGTCATACAGACAGAAAGTAAAGGAAACAGCAGCCTTAAATAAACTATTAGACCAGATGGATTTAATAGAATTGTACAGAACATCCCATCCAAATGCAGCAGAATACACAGTCTTCTCAAGTGCACATGGAACTTTCTCAAGAATAGGCCGTATATTGGGACATAAAACAAATCTCAATAAATTTAAGAAGATTGAAATCATATTAAGCATCTTTTCTGATCACAGTGGTATAAGACTAGAAATAAACTGCAAGAAAAAATCACAAATATGTGAAGACTAAACAATATGTTACTGAACAACTATCGGGTCAATGAAGAAATTACAGGAGAAATCAAAAAATTACCTGAAGACAAATGAAAATGAATATGCAACACACCAAAATCTATGGGATACAGCAAAAGTGGGACTGAAAGGGAAGTTTATAGCAATAGAAGCTTACCTCAAGAAACAAGAAAAATTTCAAATAAATACCTAAAGGAACTAGAAAAATAAGAACTAATGAAGCCCAAGTCAGTAGAAGGAAGGAAATAATAAAGATCATAAAGGAAATAAATGAAATATAGACTAAGAAGACAGCAGAAAAGGCCAATGAAACTAAGAACTGGTTCTTTGAAAAGATAAACAAAATTGACAAACTTTTAGCTAGACTCATCAAGAAAAAAAGAAAGGCTCTGATAAAATTAGAAATGAAAGCAAATAATAAGAGACTATTATGAATAGCTATCTGCCAACAAATTGGACAACTTAGAAGAAATGAACAAATTCTTAGAGTCTTACAACCTTCCAAGACTGAATCATGAAGAAATAGAAAATCTGAATAGATTGATCACTAGTACAGAGATTGAAACAGTAGTCAAATCAAAAAGCACCCAATAGAAGTCCAGGACCAGAGATCTTCACAGATGAATTTTACCAAACATTCAAAGAAGATTTGAAACCTATCCTTCTCAAACTGTTTCAAAAAATTGAAAAGAAGGGAACACTCTTAACTCATTTATGAGGTCAACATCACCCTGATAATAAAACCAGAAAAGACAATGCAAAAAAAGAAAATTAAAGGCCAATATCTCTGATAAACAAAATATAAGCAAACCGAATAAAACAATACATTAAAAGGATAATACAACATGATCAAGTGGGATTTATTCCAGGGACGCAGAAGTGGTTCAACAACCACAAATCAATCATTGAGATACACTACATTAACAAAATGAAAGATAAAAACCATACGATCATCTCAATAGATGAATAAAAAGATTCAACACCAATTTATAATAAAATTTCTCAATAAAACGGGAAGGAACATACCTCTACATAATAAAGGTCATATATGACAAACCCACAACTAACATCATACTCAAATGGTGAAAAGCTGAAAGCATTCCCTCTAAAATCAGGAACAAGACAAGGATGTAAACTTTCACTACTCTTATTCAACATAGTATTGGAAGTGCTAGCCAGAGCAATTAGGCAAGAAAAGAAATAAAAGGAGTCCAAATTGGAAAGGGAGAAGTAAAAGTGTCACTATTTGCAGATGAAATGATTTAATACATGGAAAACCCTAAAGAGTCCACCAAAAACTATTAGAAATAATAAACAAATACAGAAATTTCAGGATACAAAATCAACATACAAAAATCTCTTGCATTTCTGTGCACTAACAATGAGCTAGCAGAAGGAGAAATTAAGAAAAAAATCCCATTTATAATCATAACAAAAAGAATAAAATACCTAGGAATAAATCTAACCAAGGAGGTGAAAGACCCATACACTGAAAACTATAAGACATTCTTGAAAGAAATTGAAGAAGACAGAAATAAATGGGAAGATATTCCATGCTCATGAATTGGAACAATTAACATTGTTAAAATGTCCATATTACCTAAATCAATCTACAGATTCAATACAATCCCTATCAAAATTCCAAGGACATTTTTCACAGAAATAGAACCAAAAATTCTAAAATTTTTATGGAGTCATTACAGAACCTGAATAGCCAAAGCACTCCTGAGAAAAAAAAGAACAAAGCTGGAGGTATCACACTCCCAGATTTCAAACTATGTCATAAAGCTATAGTAATCAAAACAGCATGGCATTGGGAGAAAAACAGATACATAGATCAATGGAACAGAATTGAGAGCCTAGAAATAAACCCACACATATATGGACAATTAATTTATGACAAAAGAGCAAAGACAGTCCTTAAAGAAAAGACAGTGCTTCAATAAATGGTATTGGGAAAACTGGATAGCCACTTGCAAGAAAATGAAACTAGACCACTATCTCACACCATACACAAAAATCAACTCAAAATGGATTAAAGACTTGAATCTAAGACTGAAACCATAAAGCTTCTAGAAGAAAACCTTGGCAACATGCTCTTGAACACCAGTCTTAGCAATATCTTTCTAGATATATCTCCTCAGGCAAGGGAAACAAAAGCAAAAATAAACAAATGGGACTACATCAAACTAAAAAGCTTTTGCACAGCAGAGAAAACCATCAACAACAAAAAAAGGAGAATTTACTAAATGGGAGAAGATATTTGCAAACAATATATCAGATAAGGGGTTAATATCCAAAATATATAAAAACTCATACAACTCAACAACAACAAAAAATACAACCCAATTTAAAAATGGGTAGAGACACTGAATAGATGCCTTCCCAAAGAAGACACAAGATGGCCAACAGACACATGAAAAGATTTTCAACATCACTAATCATCAGGGAAATTCAAATCAAAACCATAATGAGATAGCACCTCACCCCTGTTGGAATGACTACTGTCAAAAAGATAAGGATAATAAGTGTCGGCAAGGATGTGGAGAAAAGGGAATTCTTGTGCACTGTTCATGGGAATGTAAATTGGTGCAGTCATTGTGGAGAACAGTATGGAGATTCCTCAAAAAATTAAGAAAAAACTACCATATGATCCAGTTATCCCACTTCCGGGTATTTATGCAAAGAATATAAAAGCACTAATTCAAAAAGATACATGCACCCCAATGTTCATAGCAGCACTATTTACAATAGCCAAGATATGGAAACAAACTAAGCATCCATCAACAGATGAATGGATAAAGATGTGGTGTATATATACAATAGGATATTACTCAGCCATAAAAAAAGATGAAATCTTGCTATTTGTTACAACATGGATAGACCTTCCTCTGATGGAGGAAGACAAATACTGTATGATTTCACTCATATGTGGACTTAAACAAACAAACCAAAATAAATGAACAAACGAAAGCAAACAAAACATACACATAGATACAGAGAAGAGAATAGTGGTTACCAGAGGGGGAGGGGGGCTAAATGGGTAAAGGGGGTCAACAGTATGGTGACAGATGGAAACTAAATTTATGATAGTGAGCACACTGAAGGGTATACAGAAGTAGAAATATAATGTTATACACGTGAAACATATGATGTTATAAACTGTTACCTCAATAAAAATAAATCTAAATAAATAAAATGATAAGGCTTCTAGCGCAAACAAGAAGAGTATCTTTGCAACTTGGGAATAAAAAAAAGACTTTTAGATAGCACACGGAAATTAATAACCATACAAAAATATAGGTAATTAGACTTCATCAAATTTAAAACTAATGCTCGTCAAACTACATATTTAAGAAAATGAATGGGCAAGCCACAGACTGGGAGAACATAACTGCATATTATATATCTGACACAGGACTTGCAGCTGCAATACATACTTACAAGAACTCCTCCAACTCAATAATAAAAAGAAAAGCCACTCAATTTTTTTAAAAATGAGCCAAATATTTAAATAGACATTCAACAAAAGAAGATATATGAATGACCAATAAACCCCTGGGGAAATGCTTAGCAACATTAGTCATTAGGTAAATGCAAATAAAACCACAGTAAGACAGCATTACCCAAACACCAGAACAACAAAAATTAAAAGGGCTGACCACCTCAAATTTAGCCAGGATGTCGAATAACTGAAGTGAGGGAGATGAAATGATGTAATAATCCTTTTGGAAAGGCTCTGATGGTGTCTTATAAAACTAAAATTATTAGTACATTATGACCCAGCACTTCTACTCCTAGGTGTTTACACAAGAGGCTGAAAACATAAGTCCAGTGAAAGATACATGTAAATGTCCATAGCAGGTTTCTTCATAATAGCCCCAAACTGGATAAAACTCGGGTGTCCATCAACAAAAGAATAGGTAAACAAACCGTGGTACATTCGTACAATGGAATACTACTCATAGTAAAAAAAAAGGAATGACTTACTGATACACTCAAAAACATGAATGAATGTAAAAAGAATCATGCATGTATACTGTATGAAGGAGGAGAATAGTGTTTGCCTCTAGGGTGGGGAAAGGGACTGACTGGGCAGGGGTATGAAGAGACTTGCTAGATCTGGAGTAATGGTGGTGCTCTATATCTTGACAGGGGCTTGGATTACACAGATGTATATATCAAATGGTATCCTAAAGATATGCGCATTTCCCTGCACGTGAATTTCACCTCCAGGAATAAACAAGTATTGAACTCTAGTTAGGGATATGTATCCCGAAGTATTTAGGGCTATACTTTAAACACTTTAAATTGAGATCTGCAACTTTAAAATGCATCATAAAAGTAAATAAGACAAATTGATGGATGGATACATGGATATTGGATAGTATGTGAAGAAGCCGATATAGGAAAATGTTTTTATTTTATTTTTATTATTTTTAAATTTTTTTTCTATTTTCCCACACCACCCGGCTGTGGTATCTTAGTTCCCCAACCAGGGATCGAACCCATGCCCACTGCATTGGAAGTGCTGAGTCTTAATCACTGGACCTCCAGGGAAGTCTCAGGAAAATGTTAGTTATAGAATCTGCATGGTAGGTATTTGGGTGTTCATGGTATAATTATTTCATTTTCCCTGTATGTTTGAAAATTTTCATAATAAAGAGTCTTTGCTGCTAAATCTTAGGTAAAATGACTCTAGGTTGGGCCTGTAGATATGAAAAACAGCATTTTGCCTGTGTTTGTATAGGTTGATTATAAATATTGCATCTCAGGGAAATTTTGTTTTTAATTGTTGATAACGTAATTGCTGCTCTGTCTCAACAGACAGTTGTTCTGTGAGCCTGGGTGGATTTTCTGTACCTTATTACACGACACAACAGGCAATGACGTCAGTTTGATCCAACCTGAATTTTGAGGCATATCCCATAACATTTTACCTCAGGTTGTTGGTTGAATATCTAGAGCAAAATTATGTTGGTCACAGGAAGAAATGCTATTATTTATCTTCTTTATTCTAAATTAAAAATAAATAAATCATTATTTAACTCTGTTCCTCAGAAATATTTCTCTTGAAATTATTTCTTGCTTTTACCAAAATATAGCACTATATTTCAATACAAGGAAAGTATGGGAACAGAGTGAGAGGTCTTGTGATTCCATTTAACTTGCTTAATTCCACCTTGGAATTAAATGAAAATACATATCTTCTAATTTGGAAAAAAAGAAAAACTAGCACAAAGAAACCAATCATAGCAAAAGAGAAGAACACTATTCAGAGGGGCTGTTCTACAAAGTGGAGATTTCTCCTCCACCTTTTAAGCCATATTTCTTTTACTTAAAAAAAAAATCTCCAGGCAAGAACAATAAGTGGAATTTCAAAGTTACGGCGATGAAATATATTACTGGTTAATATAGACTAATAAAAAAGAATTTCATTTTGAGATTAAAAAGTATGAGGAGTTTATAAAAACTTACCAGAAGTATTCCTGTCCCTGGGAAAGGCTAGGAAGAAACCCATGAGTCTGGTTCAGACAGAGGCTTCAGTGTCTTGGGGTCAGGACGGGCCGGGCCACGTCTGTTAATAAACATTTCACTGAACTCGACTAGTCCGTGAAAACACAGGCGTGTCCTTGTGCCCCTTCATTAACCGAAGTTTAGTAATCTCCTAGTTGGAGTTTTAATTAGGATTTGTCCAAGGAGAATCTGTACCCCTAAAGGGAAAAAAAAAAACCCTTCTGAAGAATCAAGAAGGAAACAGGAAACAGTATGAATGCAATTCAGTTATTTACTTTTTCTATCACACCCTTCTGCAAATACCACTATATATACAGCTCTCAGCAAGCAGAGACAGTCCTCACCTGACACTCGCTGGAGGTCCAGCAGGTGGTTTATAGGAGTGACGTGCCTGAGCGCAGGTCAATTTCTATAGCCTTCTTTAAGGATAATGTAGGCTGAACAAATATGAGTTTGGTAAACAATTAACTCGACAACCACTTGGGACTTTACAGCTAGTTGTCAGCTTGTCTTGTTCTTTATTGTTGCATTTAAAGTAACCCTTTTGCTGTTTACTTCACCAGGAGGTCTCATTCCTTTACTTTCTCTTATTCATTTTTTTTTTTTACCTTAAAAGCATTAATGAATAAATTAATTAAGGAGTAAGGGCAACACTTATGGAAAGACTTTAGCAATTTTAAATGTTCCCACACTGAGGCCTTTGAATGGAGGGAGTTATTATAAGGGGGCTGCTAAATTCATATATCCAGTTTATAAAAGTTTGTGATCTCTCCCAAAACGCCAGAAATACCACATTAATGTCCAAAAAAGCAGGGGAAACTTGAAGCCCTCTCACAGACCACATTCCATCGGGTTCTAAGTCAGCTTCTTCACTCCTCAGTAATACTTCCATGACTGGAATACCCGCCAAGTTAGGAGTGGAAGGAATCTTCCTCAATCTGATAAAAGGCATTATAAAAACCGAGAGCAATCATTATACTTAAAGGTGAAATACTGAATGCTTTTCCCCTAAGGCAATCCAGCCACTTTGGACGTTATACTGGAAGTTCTAGCCAGTGCAGGATGTGCCCTTCATAATATTTGCACATAGAAATTTCCTTCTTTTGCTCGAGCTTCCAGCATCGAGAGACACGCTACTTCTGGAGGTGTTCCGTCCCATGTTTGTAGAGTTCTGACTGTTAGAAAAGATGAAATTATATCACAGCAAATTTCGTTTCCCTGAAATTTCTTCCAACAGAGTTTATTCTTATCCTTTCAGGCACATTGAACTTTTCTACTTCCTCTTCCACCTGGAGCAATTGGGGTGTCTGAGGACAGCTACCGTTCCATCTGAGACTTCAGTTTGCTAGTTCTTTTCCCTGCATTTGCGCTCCATCATGAATTCAGATCCCCTCAGAATCCTGGTTGTGTTCATTTAAATCCTTTCTAGTTTGTCAAGGGTCCATCTAGGAAGTGTGGTGTCCAGGGGTTTCGCATCTACAGGACTTCAGCTCTGTACACAGTAGAACAGGAATATTGCCTCTGTGTTCTAGGTAATGATCTTTCCATAAACAGAAATATCATCCTTACTATGAGCCAACATTCCCAAGTCTCTTTTACACCTGCTGCAGATAAACCAGACCTTCCGTATCCTGCGCTAGTGCAGACAATTTCTTTGAAAATAGGTGTAAGTCTTTACATTTCTTTCTCTTAATTTCCATTTTATTAGTTCTTATGCAATGTCAGGGCCATCTATTTCTGTCGTATAATGTCTACTACAGCTTTGTGTCTTTCACAAAATTGATAAGCATATTGTTTTTTTGTTTTTTTAAATAAGGGGAACACATGTTGAGTCAGGTAATGGTTGAGTGGTAATCCGGCAACGGGAGATCAGAATGATTGGTTCTGTCATGACTGGTTCTTTTTTTTTTTTTTTTAATTAATTAATTAATTTTTTTATTTATGGCTGTGTTGGATCTTCATTTCTGTGCGAGGGCTTTCTCTAGTTGCGGCAAGCGGGGGCCACTCTTCATCGCGGTGCGCGGGCCTCTCACTGTCACGGCCTCTCTTTGTTGCGGAGCACAGGCTCCAGACGCGCAGGTTCAGTAGTTGTAGCTCACGGGCCCAGTTGCTCCGCGGCATGTGGGATCTTCCCAAACCAGGGCTCGAACCCGTGTCCCCTGAATTGGCAGGCAGATTCTCAACCACTGCGCCACCAGGGAAGCCCAAGCATATTGTTTTCTCTGTCTAGTTGCAGGTAACACTCTTGAAAAGCATGGGCTGAAGAGAGCACTTGAAATCTGCAAAATGATTTAAATCTATTAATCAATATTCTTTGGTTATGTTGTTCAACTATTAATCCTCATACCAACATTGCCATCAACTTAAGCTTCTCTATTTAATTACAGAGCATTATGAGGACTCTGTCAAGGACTTGCTGACAGCCATTGTGTTCTTTTTTTTTTTTTAATAATCATTATTTGTTTTATTTATTTATTTATTTTTATTAAACAAATTTTTTTTGGCCACACTGCGCGGCATGCGGAAATCTTAGTTCCCCGAACAGGGACTGAAATCATACCCGCCACGGTGGAAGCGCGGAGTCTTAACCACTGGACTGCCAAGGAAGTCCCTATGCTCTTCTGTTGATTACTCTGAATTAACTCTGGGAAGTAAGTTTGGTCCAAGACCATTGTCCTTGATGATACCCTGTGGTCTCAGTGACCAGAGCTTTCTCTTCTGGGGTTTGACAATTGCTCCCTTTAATAGTGAACCCTCTCTGGAGATGAGATACTTCTGGCTGCTGATTAGGGACCTGGAAACCTTGGACCTCTTAAATCATGGTGAGGATATAGGATGGGGAGCAAACGATGACTTTTTTTTCAGAGTAGAGAACTTCTGGTAGTTTGGTTTTTCTCAGAGTGTTTAAGTTGTGTTCTGGACTTGAACCCTAAAGAGATTATTTGGTTCTGTGAACCTCTTGAGTTTTATTTCAAGGAAAATCCTACTTTAACATGTGGTGCAGGTAAGATATATAAATATTAGGGATGTGTTTATAACATCATTACTCTGAAAGTTACACAGAGCAAGAGCACATTTTCCTTAAGTATGGACTTTGTTTTTAATTAGCATTTTATGTTAAGGTTTAAGATTCTAAAGTTTCAAAAGGGAACATACACAAAGGTCTTCCTCTCATCCCTATTTTTTAGCCATTTACTTATCTTCACTAAAGACAACCAACTTCACTAGGGGGGGTGTGTGATTCCAGAGATATTTTATGCATATACAATCAAATATGCAAAAATACTCTGCTTTACTTTTAGTACAAATGATAGACTACTACATATATTTTTCTGTACTTTGATTTTTTCCATTTCATATATCTTGGAGATTATTCTAAGATATAATTTTTTTAGATAAAGTTGTGAGGGCTTGTTCTTTTATTTTTATTTTTTTAATTATTTTAAATTCTTGATAATTGAGAAATTAAAACACGTACACAAACAGATTCCAATGTACCCACTATCCAACTTCAACAATTATCAACTCAAGGTCAGTTATCAACTCAAACCAATTATCAACTCAAGGCTGACCACTCCTTATCATTTTTTAAGAATAGAGTTATAATTAACATACAGTATTATATTAGTTTCAAGTGTACAGCATCGTGATTCAATATTTTTGTGCTTTATAACATAATCACCATAAAAAGTCCAGTTATCATGCGTCACCATACAAAGTTGTTACAATATTATTGACTATATTCCTTATGTACACATTACATCCCCGTGACTTATTTATTATATAACTGGAGGTTTTTACCTCTTAATTACCATTCACCTGTTTCATCTGTCCCCACCCACCCCCTCTGGCAACCACCAGTTTATTCTCTGTGTCTGTGAGTCTGTTTCTGTTTCATTGTTTGTTTGTTTTCCAGATTCCACATATAAGTGAAATCATAGTGTATTTACCTTTCTCTGTCTGACTTACTTCACGTAGCATAATAGAGGGTTTGTTATTTTAAAATGCCTTATTAAAAGTAAGCTTTTCCCTTGCTGTAGTTATTTGTTTTTATTTTAATATTAATATATTATTAAATATCACATAATTTTAAAGTTAAAATATTTTAAAAGTTAACATAGACCACTAGATGGTGCTGTCATCACAAAGAAATGAAAAATATACGTAGTATTTTAAAAATAATTTGCACATTGTAAGGAAAAAACCCAACTACTATAAAACTGTACAAAGCAAAAAGTATAGGCTAAATTTCTAAGTACTATTCTCCAAAGGCAGCCAATGATAACATGGAGACTGTTCTCACTTCCCAGTTATTTTATCCATACTTGTATATCTATATCTATTAATTTCTCAAGTATCTATATATTCTTTAATAAAAAATCTCATACACACGTTGTTATTTTGAAACTTACTTTTTTAAACCTAATAATATATAATGGAGTTCTTTCCATGCCAGTACATATAATTAATTTCATTCTTCAGTAAACTGTGTCGAGTAAATTGTTTTAAATGATCAGAATATTATAAAATGTTATAATGATATCTTACTTGTATAATTATTATACTTATTTAATGATACGTTTATTTGTTATAATTGATTTCACTGCTCATAATAGATATTTAGGCTGTTTCTGAATTTTTGCTTATCCAGACAATAGTGCAGAAAACATCCTTGCACATTTATCCCGGCGCGCTGGCTGCAGAAGCCCATGTTGACATCATTTTCTCTTGGAACCTTAGAGGCATGATCTCCTTGACTTAAAGCTTCTAGCCTTGCTGTTGAGCAGTCAAATGTGTCATTCTTATTCCTGATTCCATTTAAACCCTTTGAATCTGATCTCTTCTCTCTGCCCATCCCACTCCCTTTCTCGGCTTTAGGGACCATTTCTTCTGAACACTCTTGACCATGTCCCTGGATGCCATTCTTTTCTTCCAAACATTGTTTCGGGCCCTCAGTGAGCCCTTTCAGTCCTCCTTCCTAGAAAATGTTCTTGTTTAGTTCTTTGATAATTTCCTCCCCTCTATTTTCTCTTTTTCTCTTTCAAGAATTCCTATTACTCAGATTAATAATCCTGTCAGACAGAGTCTACATTTTAAAAACATTTTCTAATCCTCTGGCTTTTTATTTCTGCAGTCGTATCTCTTTTTTAAAAGTTATTAATTCTTATGTGCCATATAATAAATGAGACTGTGGATGAAAATGAGGTGAATCAAGCCGCAGCACTAAAATGGGGTTCAGATGAATGTTTTAGTCATTCGTTGTGCTTTTGAGACCAAGTGTGGCATAACAGAGAGGGCGCTGGCTTAGGGGTCAGGAGGTTTACATTCCTATGCCAGGTAAGCCAATAATTAGTGGTGTCAGCACATCTCTGGGTCTCCTTCCTCATTTATTCGTTAATTTATTCAGCAGATATTGTACTCAACTATTACTCTGAGTCAGGCACCAGGTTATAAGAAGAGAAGGTTGAACCAGATGGTGTCTGAGGTGTTTTCCTCCCTCTGAAATTCCAAGGCCCTTGGATTCTAAGCCCCTTGGATCCTACCTCTTAGCTGGTTCCTTCCTTTCTTTTACTACTTTCACCACCTGAGGTCGGGACCTTACCTTCTATTGAATAAATTTCTGCACCATCTCTTAGCTGGTTTTTTGATGTCACAGCAGGAAAGACTAGGGAAGGAGGAGAGGAAGCAGGGCACATGGCGTGATTCAGTGAGCCTGTGGGATTCTGGAGTTTTCTAGTCTCACCCCATATTGCTGCCGTCATATTTTTAATTTTATAGAGCTTTCTCCTTTTCTAGCGGGGTCACCAACTGTCCTGGTTTACCTGGGGCTGTGAGTTTCCTGGGATGGGGGACATTCTGTGCTAAAACGGAGGCAGTCCGGGACAAACCAGGGTAGTGGTCACCCTACCTCTGGATATTCTTTTTTGGTAGCAGCTTTTTCTTTTTTCTTAGTTGCAATCATTTTTTTCCCCCTCTGCAGATATTAATTATAGGTTTTATTTCCAAAGGTTTTTGTTTTTCATAGTATTATGTGCTGTCTCTGCTTCCTTTGAGCTCCTCTGGTTTACTTATGTTAGTCTCTCCTTTGCGTTGGAGACGTTTCACACATGTCTTGCAACAGGCTGCTGGCGTTTGTGAGTATTGACTGGATGCTCTAGGAGGTTGGTGGGGTCTGTCAGCCGCTGGGTTTCACTGTGGGGGGATTGGGGAGGGACCTGGCATATCACCGTGAGATTGCCAAGTGTCAGCCTAGAGAGCTCCTTTGTTTTAGGCGGGCCAGTTTTCCCAGACAGAAACCCTCCATGTGCTGCTGGGCGGCTGCCCTCCTGGGGGAGCAGGGGTCGGAGCAGAGGAGGCAGTAAGCAGAAGTGTCTGGTAAGCAGAAAGTTCTGGTAAGCGGGCTTCCAGGACTCCCCTGTTCTCAAGTAGGGGCTTTGCTCTCTCTGTTGTGTCTCTGAAACGAAATGCTCTGTAGTTCAAACTTTTCAAGAATGTAAACCTCTAGTCTGCCCCTGTAGCTGGAGAGAGGTTCTTTCCTAGCTGTGTTGGAAGAGGAACAGTTTCTGGAAGTCAAACTGTTCTTTTAAGATGACTTTCAGTTTAATTCTCCAGATTTCAGCTTCAAACACTTGCAAGTCTCCTTGTCTTATTACAGAAACCTTGCAGTGGTGTCCTAGTTATTTCCTGGTTACCTCCTAAGGCCTGTCCTTAAGCCCCCTCCCCAAACTAGCTCCCACAAGCCAGGCGCGGTCCCAATTCAGGACACTTACATTTGCTGTGCCATCTTCCACCAGGTCTTCGCATGACTGGCCCCTCAGCTCCCTCAGTTTTTGCTCAAATGGCAACTTTTCAGCAAGGGCTTTCCAGATCCCCATACTTTAAGACACACTGCCCAGACCACGACTACCTACCTGTGTTCTGACTTTTTTCCACAGCCCTTGTGACATTTTATATATATATATATAATTATTATATATTTAATATATATTATATTTAATTATATAAATAATTATATATTATAATAATTTATATATATATATAAATTAGAATGTAAGCTCCCTATTAGAACAATTAGAAGATTAGCTTCATGAGGACAGGCCTTTTGGCCTCCTTATTTCACACTTTTCCCCCTATAGACAGGAGTGCTTGGCAAACAGAATGATTTGCATTTCATGTCTGCCCTGCCTTTGCACTTTTAGTAGCAGCTGGTGCCTCAACTCCGGGTCTTTCCAGAGCAAAGCAAATAGGCTTGATTCTTCTTAGCTGCCCCACTTCCACCTGCTGCTTCCCGTAGGCACTGAATTTTTAGACGTCTCTGTTCTAACTCAGTTACCACTTTGTTGTCTGCATTTTGATTCTAAAATTTTGTGATCTCTTTGGTCTTTTGTTGTCTCATTTCATGCTCTCTTTGTCTTTACAAATGTTATAAAAAATCCTCCACGGTAACTTTAGTAGGGGTTTGGGAAAGGATGGAGAAAATCATATGTGTTCAGCTCGTGTAATTTAAGCAGAAATCCTAAAGCGTTGCTTTACCTATTTTGGCTACTTGTATTTACTGTTTTGTGAAGCACCTGCTTATGCATTTTGCTCTGTTTTCTTTAGTGCTGTTCTTCTTTTGCTGCTTGATTGTGATTTCTTTTGTAAATTAAGAATATGAGCTCTCTGTCTTTTGTGCTGCAAAGATTTTCCTCAGAGAGTTGTTTGGTTTGGACTTTGTATGACTGTGTGCTTGCTGTTTCATGAAATTTTGTTTGATCACATCTTTTCCTATGTATCAGTTGTTTTCATTCTTTGATTCCATTTCTGAATTCTCTGGTATGTTTGATCTGCTTGTGTTTTTGTTTGTTTGTTTTATGTATAGCTTTGTCTTTTGCAATAAACATGTAAAGTTTACAAGAAGAGTACAAAAAACTCCCCAAATATTTCTATCTTACCACATTTGCTTTATCTTTCTATTATTGTTATTATTACTTTCTGAACCATTTGAGAGTAAGTTGTACACACAAAGACTCTTTACTCCTAAATATTTCACTATGTATTTCCTAAATCTTAAATAGCCTCAATATGGTGATCAAAAGCAGGAAATTAGTATTGACTTAATGCATCCATCTTGAGTAAAGACCTTATTCAAATTTTGCCTATTCTCCTAATAATTTACTTTATAGCAATAAGGAAAAATAAAAGGAAGTCCCCTGCCCAGGATCTACCCAGGCATGTGCTCTGCTAGTTGTCACCCCTTCTTAGTCCATAATCTGAAGCAAGCCCTTAGCCGTTTTTGTGTTTTATGATTTGACACTTTGAAGAGTACATTTTCTCTGTTGAGGTTTGTTTGACATTTCCTCAAGATTAGACACAGTGTATGCTTTTGGGGTTGGAACACGGAGTAATGTTGAATACTTCATAGTGATATTAACATTGATCATTTCATTGAGGTAGTGTCTGACAGGTTTCCCACTGGAAGGAGATTTTGAGACTATATAAATACTTTGTTTTTTATTACGGTAGAGAGTCTAAAGACAGCCACCACCAAATCCTCCTATACCACGTTGCATGCTGCTCCGCACAGCAAGAGGTAGAATCTAATTTTCCTCCCTTGAATCTGAGCTGGCGGTGATGAACTGCTTCACCAATAGAATGAGGTAGAAAGGATGTTCTGGTGCCTCAGAGGCTAAATCACAAGTAGCTTCCCAGCCTCCACATGGATGTCTTGAAAGGCTTGCTCCTTGGATGTTGCCTCTCAGAACTCAGCCATCGTGCTGTGAGAGGCCCAGGTTACATGGAGAGGTCACGTGCAGGTGCTCTGGGTAGCGGTACCAGCTGAGCTCCCAGCTGACAGTCAACATCATTTACAAGTGAGCTAGTTTAGGGGTTCAGTCCACAGGTGACTCCAACACCAGATACCATCTGACTTCAGCCATATGAGTGACCCTAAGTAAGAACCACATAGCTGGGCCCTGACAAGCCACAGGGCTATGAGAGGTAATGATAAAGTTTTGTCTTAAGCCTCTAAGTTTAGGTTGATTTGTTGCACGGTAATAGGTACATGCAACAAAAGTTATCTGGAACTGGGTTTCTGCTGTAATAAAGACCTAAAACTTGTGGCATTGGCTTTGGGACCAGGCAGCAAGCAAATACTGGAAGGGCCTTGAGGACAATGATAACGAAACCTGAGGGACAGTTAGGAAATTATTATTGGAAGCTGGAGAAGTAAGGACTCTTGCTATGTAGTCTTAGAAAGTTTGGCAGTAATGTTGCCTCCAGAAATGTGGCAGGTAGAAATGAGCTAATGGATTTGGCCAAGGAGATTCCATGCAGAATGTTGAAAGTCCCTCCTGTTTCTTTTAGCTACATATGCTAAAAGTAAAGGATAGAGAGAATTGAACTAAAAAGAGGTACTCTTAAGCTTTGGGACAGTACCCCAGGGAATTAAGTTTTCTCAAGATAAGAAAGGGCCTCTGGGTAAAAACCAAATCTAGGACATTAATAGTAACACTTGTGTCAAGGTAAAAACATAGTTAAGGGTGCAGCTGTAATCCCCATCGCTGAGCCGTCAGAAAGACTTAAGGGTGTGCCTTGCAGACGCAGTGAGGTGGACAGTTGCTTCTAAGAATCTTAAGGACATTTTCCCACAGTGACCTGACTCTCAGGCCAAGGTAGGGAAGTAGGTGCATCCCAGAGAGCTTTGGTTGTGGCTTTTGTATAAAGGAGTGAATCCTAATAAGATTAGTGGGGAACATGTTAAGTTTTTAAGAGGCATTTTTAGAAGCACAGTCTGCTTGGATTGAAAGGACAGAAGTAGTTGAAGCTGAAAAGGGCCTTGAGAGTCCCCAGCCAATTCAGGCAGAATGTATTTTGAGAAAGCTACTCAGCCATTAAACATGGATAATTTCTTTAGAAAAGGAAGACTGGCTCACAGAGAAGAGCAGAGAGTCCAGTCCAGTCTCTCTTCTTTAGATCTTAATAAAGACATTTAATCTCATTAGAGTGTTATTTCATTAAAGCATTCCCTCTATGAAGTTAATTGATACGTTTTTCTATCTTTATTATATTGTTAAAATGTCTTTGGAGTGCTTTAATGTTTGAAATTATTTAGACTAAATATATTAAATAAATGTTAGCTTAGATCTACAATTTTATAGAAAGCCCAAGGACTTAGATGGATTTTGTATTCAGAATCTTCTGTTTTAGACAGGTACTCTGTGTTATATAACACTCTCAGAGGAGGGCTAGGAGAGTGGCCAGTTATCCAATCTATTAACAGTTCTACAGTAAAACTTATGGCTAAGAGGAACGAAAAATGACTGAAAGTAGTCAAGTTTTCTTATCAAAGGAATCCCAGTCAGGTCATGTTTCAGCACCAAATGAGTTATGGAAAATATTTTCAATTTTCAGAGTTGTTGGATTTTGAAATTGCAAATAAGAGACTGTGGACCAGCACACTTTCTTTGTGCTTGAATTCTTTGTGTGTGTCATGCATCAGTAACCTCTCCTTTGGAACCTCCAAAGAATTAGTAATTAGTGGTTGGAGTGCAGAAGTGAATGGACTTGCTCAGGGAGGTACTCAAAGTGACTCGGAAACATCTTGCTGGGTTTCTTAGAACACTCATTAGAAATCGCATGTTTGCATGTTTTCTCATTGGTTTCATTTTTTCATTCCTCATGAGATTTTTTTTTTTCCCGAAATAAGAGAAAACAGCTAAAATCAATTGCTGAAGTTTTCTCTTGCAAAACAACATAAATGCTGCCCAACCTAGACAACCTAGTAAGATATAGAGCCAATAATTTGAACAGAGTATCCAAACCTAAAAAAAAAGCTGATTTAGAATATGACCCAAATTCTCTTGGAAAAAAACATAGAGAAGCTGGTAAAATGCCAATCTGGTGATTTTTTTTTAGTAGCACCAACTGTTAACAAAATATAGTCTAATGTATCATTGGGTAGAGGGTTGTAGCATCCAGGAATATTCTTCCTCAGATACTCAGATTTAAAGATATAGAGTCACAGACCTGTGAATATTCATTGGATATTATTAAAAGGATGGCCAGAGTTTATGTCCCCCTCTAATCTTATGGCTTTGGGGAGAAGTTGGAGAGTATAATTTATGCAGGTAGGAGTGAACAAAGTAGGGGATGATGAAGGGAAGATAACTGATTAGAGAGGTAGAAATGTGATCTGTGTTTTCAGTGAATCCGCAGAGCTAGAAAAAAAGTTACCCTTTTTTAACAACAACAAGAATAACAATCGTGATCCTTAAATTTTTGATCCCAGAAGTTGATAAAATCTATGGATCCTCTCCCCGCATGAGATGTACTGAAGCACATCCACCAAATTTTGCACACCATTTTATAGATGATTCACATATTAACTCATCCATTGTCCCTGGATGCCTGATTTAAATACAATCTTGTAATTATCTAAGCTGGGATATAAATCCTAACCTTTCTCTGCTCCAACCTAACAATAGTTTTTAAAAAAATGTAAAAGAAATAAGGAAATGGCAGTAACTTTCATTAATAATGTTTATTATGACTTAATTTTAGAATATTAGAACATCCTGACGACTTTTGGCTATTGGGAAGGGATTAAGATAATATTTCTTTTAAATTATATTTTTGTATTAAGTTATAGAATTAATACAACATTATAGGCAATTTAAGAGGATGAAAAATTATTTAACAGGCTTTCTGTGCACACTTTGATGCATTTCCTTTTAGTTTTTTCCTCAATTCCAAAAGTAACTATTTCAAAATATATAACAGATAATATGATGACAAATCTCCAATATCCATCACCTAGTGTGGCAGATATTATTTTTAAAAGATGGCTGGGGGCTTCCCTGGTGGCGCAGTTGTTGAGAATCTGCCTGCCAATGCAGGGGAGACGGGTTTGAGCCCTGGTCTGGGAAGATCCCACATGCCACGGAGCAACTAGGCCCATGAGCCACAACTACTGAGCCTCCGCGACTGGAGCCTGTGCTCTGCAACAAGAGAGGCCGCGATAGTGAGAGGCCCCCGCACCGCGATGAAGAGTGGCCCCCGCTTGCCACAACTAGAGAAAGCCCTCGCACAGAAATGAAGACCCAACACAGCCAAAAATAAATAAATAAATAAAAATTAAAAAAAAAAAAAGATGGCTGGGACAGTATCTTCTATCTCAAATGCTCTTCTTACAATATGACTTTGCCACTCTACCATCAAAAGCTGGAGTCTATGATCCTTCCACTTGACCTGAGTGGACCAATTGTCTACAGTAGAAGTGAAGTGATGCTGTGTAACTTCTACATGGTAAAAAAAGAACACAAGGCTCATGCTGGTTTCTTTTGGGACCTTGTTCTGAGAGCCTCAGCTGCCGTGTAAGAAGTCTGTTTTCTCTGAGGTCACCAAGGATAGAAACCACTTGGGAGAGAGAAAGAGAAGGGGTGAGGGAAAGAGAGGAGGAGTCCAGCTCTTCCAGCCCCCATCTTTTTGTGTGAAGAACGACCCAGGTAGAGCCACCATCTGACTACAACTGCAGGACAGACCCTGGATTCAAGGCGACCACCAAATTTGTGAGTAAAATAATGATTGTTATTACTTTAAGACCTTGTTTCTACATGGTTTGTTTAAAAGCAATAGATAACTTGAACACCTAGATATAAAATTATTAACAGATTTCCATATTTGTTCATCTAATTTTTTTCTTTGCAGGAGAATTTTAAAGAAAATCTCAGCCATTGTAATATTTCATCCTTAGCTCATTTTATTTTTGTTTATTTAATTTTTTTTTCATGCCTTGGTTTAAAATATATTGGTAAATACGATGCTAGCTACAGAAAGGAACTAGCAGCCAGGCTATAGGGAACTGGAGTTAGGCTTTATACATTTTTTTAATTTTTTCTCTGCTTAGCTCATTTTATATTCCTAAAAATTAAGGACCATATTCCCCCACAATGTAAAGTGTAATATATATTTACATAATACAAAGGCCAGTCCACAGTCCGTATTAAAAATTCCATTATTCCCGAAATATCTTTTTACATTTATTTTGTTCAAACCAGATCCCAAACAAGATCCACACATTGCATATGATTATTATATCTCTTACATTTATTTTCATATTTAATAACCCCAATTTTAAAATGTCATTGACTTTAGGAAAAACCACATTTATATTTAAAAATACTTTAAAACTACAGTGTTTATAAATTTATGCAAAGCACTTCAGTAATACAATTAATTTTTTTCATGTTGCTTTATAACCTGTGGCTACAGTATATACCACTGAATTACAACATCTTGGTTTGCTCACTCATGCCCCTAATGTTGGATATTTTAAATTGACTATCTGTTTCTATTCCTTTACTATTTTACTGACTACCATCAAATTCATTAATAAATCTTTTTACTGGACTCAGACTTATTTCTTTAAGACAAACTCTCAGAGATGAAATTATTGAGTGAAATGTTGTTTAATATTTTTAGGACTTGTCAAAGAGAAATCACACCAGACACTTGTTAAAAATGTCAAGACAGACTTTATTTGAACTACTGCATAAAGTAGAGAGACTTCAGTGTAAAACTGAACTCAGGTCAGAGTACAAGGGCAGCTGGGGATCAAAATGGTTAGAGTGAGGGAATCAGTGGATGGAAGATTACTGAAAGAAACTTGATGAGATACCAAGGAGGAGAGGAGGAGAAGCTGATTATGTATCAATAGTGTAGGGGATGAGGAACTTTATTAGATATGAAGGGTAGGGGGTTCTTGCTAAAGTAAGCTCAGCAGGTCAAGAACCACAAGCCAAGAATCAGGTCCAGTCAAAAAGATGGCTCAGGAAGGTGTGACCAAGGTGGTGAAGTAGGAAGACACTGAGCTCTCCTGCTCCCATGGGCACACCAAAATTATAGCTATTTACAGAGTGATTATTGATCAGAATGACCTGAATATGAGCAGGAAAGATTTTCCACAACTAAAGATATAAAGAAGGAACTACAATGAGATGTGTAGGAGGGGTGGAGATGCATTATAGTCAAATCCACACTTGGTAGGCAACCCACAGACAGGAGGATAATTACAATTGCAGAGGTTGTCCCCAGAAAGCAAGGGATCTGAGCCCCACATTGGGGTCCCCAGCCCAGGGGTCCTGCAGTGAGCAGACAAGCTCCCAGAAAGTTTTGCTTTGAAGGCCAGTGGGGCTTGGATTCAGGAGAGCTGGAGAGCTGTAGGAAAGAGATACTCCACTCTTAAAGGGTGCACACAAAATCTCACATGCTCTGAATTCCAGCCCAGAGACTGTAGTTTGAAAAAAGCCTGGGTCAGAACCATTTGCTGATTGTGGAGAGCCTTCCGCAGATGAAGGAGGCATGTGGGACTCCCCTGGGGACATAGATGCTGGAGGCAGCCATTCTGGGGAGCTTGTTCTACCATGTGGACAGTGGTGCTGGCACGTGCCATTTTGGAGTCCATTCTCTAGACTGTTAGCACTGGGACCCAGTCAGTTGGCACCCCCCAGGGCAGGACCCCCCAGGCCAAGCAGCCAGGGACCTCAGTCCCAGCCACAAGCAGGCCAGCACCAGCCCTGGGCTCCCCCAGGCCTCCCAGCAAGCTGCCCCAGGACATGACACTGGCCCCCAGTGGGCTGGGGTCACCCCCAGGAGACTCGGGCTCCATGGCCAACCATACTGGGACCCCAAGCTGAACATAAACAACAAAAAAGAATTTAAAAAATGAGGATATTTTAAGAGATGTCTGGGGCAACATCAAGTGTACTAACTTTCACATTATAGGGGTCCCAGAAGGAGAAGAGAGAGAAAAGGGGGCAGAGAAAATTTTGAAGAGAAAATAGCTGAAAAGTTCCCTAACCTTGGAAAAGAAATAGACATCCGGGTCCAGGAAGCACAGAGAGTCCCAAACAGGATCAACCCAAAGAGGTCTACACCAAGACACATTGTAAATAAAATGGCAAAAATTAGAGATAGAGGATGTTAAAAGCAGCAAGGGAAAAGCAATTTAGTTGCATACAACAGAACTCCATAAGACTATGAGCTGACTTTACAGCAGAAAATCTGCAGGTCAGAAGGAAGTGGCACAATAAATTTAAAGTGATGAAAAGGAAAACCTACAACCAAGAATACTCTACCAGGCAAAATTATCATTCAGATTTGAAGGAGAGTTCAGGAGTTTTACAAACAAGCAAAAGCTAAAATATTTCAGCACCATTAAACTGGATTTACAAGAATTGTTATAGGGACTTCTCTAAGAGGAAAACAGAAGACGAACGTAGAAATATTAAAATCATAAAAGGAACAATCTCATTGGTTAAGGCAAATATACAGTAAGAATACTAGATCAATCACTTATAAAGCTAGCAGGGAGGTTAAAAGGCAGTGGTAGTAAAGTCATCTATATCCACAATAAGTAGTTAAGTGATACACAAAACAAAAAGATGGAAAATATGACATCAAAAACATTAAATGTGGGGAGGGGGAGTAAAAATGCAGAGTTGCTAGAATGCGTTCAAACTTAAGATATCAACTTAAAATAATCATATAAATATAAATATATAAATATTTATATATGAACCTCATAGTAACCTCCCAAATCTATAATAGATACACATGAAAAACACACAGAAAAATGGAAAGGAGTTCAAACATAATACTAAAGATGGTCATCAAATAACAAGGGAGGAGAGCAAAAAAAGAAGAAAGGAACAAAAAATAACTAGAAAAACAACCAGAAAGCAATTAACAAAAGGCAATAAGTACATACATGTCAATAATTACCTTAACAGTATATGAACTAAAGACTCCAATCAAAAGACAGAGTGGCTGAATGGATAAAGAATCATGACCCATAGATATGCTGCCTACAAGAGAATCACTTCAGATCTGAGTATACACACAAACTGAAATTGAGGGGTTGGAAAAATGTACTCCATGCAAATAAAAACAAAAAGAAAGCTGGGGTAGCAATACTTATATTGATAAAATAGACTTTAAAACAAAGACTGTAACAAGACAAAGAGAGACATTACAAAATGATAAAGGGATCAATCCAACATGAAGATATAACAATTGTAAATACATATGAAGCACCCATATACATACATAATGCAAATACTGATACAAAAAACAAATGTTAACAGACATAAAAGGAGAAATTGATGGTAACACAATAATAGTGGGGGACTTTAACCACCTGCTTACATCAATGGGCAGATCCTCCAGACAGAAAATCAATAAGGAAACAGTGGCTTTAAATGACACATTATATCAGATGGACTAAATAGATATATATATAACATTCCTTCCAAAGACAGCAGAATATACATTCTTTTTTAGTACATATGGAGCATTCTCCAGGATAGATCACATGCTATGCAACAAAACAAGTTTCACTAAATTTAGGAAGATTGAAATCACATCATCATTTTCTGGTCCCGGAGCTAAAGACTAAAACTCAACTACAAGAAAAAACTGCAAAATCACAAACACATGGAAGCTAAATAATATACTACTATAATAAATAATATACTACTAAACAACAAATAGGTCACTGAAGAAATCAAAGAAGAAATAAAAAATGCTGGAGACAAATGAAAATGGAAGCAATGGAAACAATGGTCCAAAATTTATTGGATGCAGCAAAAGCAGTTTTAAGAAGGAGATTCATAGCAATACATGCCCACCTTAGGAAACAAGAAAAATCTCAAAGAAATAAGCTAAACATACACCTAAAGACACTAGATACAGAACAAACAAAACCCAAAGTTAGTAAAAAGAAAGAAATAATAAACATCAAAGCAGAAATAAATGAAATGGAAACCAAAAAAAAAAAACTAATAGAAAAGATCAATGAAACTAACAGCTGGTTCTTTGAAAAGATAAAGAAAATTGATAAACCTTTACCTAGACTCATCAAGAAAAAAGAGAGAGCCCATATAAATAAAATCAGAAATGAAATAAAAGAAGTTATAACCAACACCACAGAAATATAAAAGATCATAATATTTACTATGAATAATTACCAATAAATTGAACAACCTAGAAGAAATGGACAAATTCCTAGAAGTATACAATCTTCCATGACTGAATCAGGAAGAAAATGGAAAATATGAACAAACTGATTACCAGTAATGAAACTGAATCAATAGTCAAAAAACAACCAAAAGTCCAGGACCAGCTTCCCAGGTGAATGCTACCAAACATATAAAGAGGAGTTAATACCCATCTTTCTCAAACTATTAAAAAAACAAAGAGGAAGGAATTCTTCTGAACTTATTCTATTGATACAAGGCCAGCATTACCCTTATGCCAAAACCACACAAACACAATACACACACACACAAAATAAAATTACAGGCCAAGAAGAACATAGATGTAAAATACTCAAGAAAAAATTAATAAACTGAAAGAATTTCCTCTGAGATAACGAACAAGACGAGGATGTCCACCAAACCACTTTTATTCAACATAGTATTGGAAATCCTAGCCACGGCAATCAGGCAAGAAAAAAAAATAACAGGAGTCCAGATTGGAAAGAAAGAAGTAAAACTGTCACTGTTTGCAGATGACATGATACTATTCATAGAAAATCCTAAAGACGCCACCAGAAAACTACAAGAGCTCATTAATGAATTCAGTAAAGTTGCAGGTTACAAAATTAATATACAGGAATCTGAGCATTTCTATACACTAACAACAAAATTTCAGAAAGAGAAATTAAGGAAACAATCCCATCAAAAAAATAAATACCTAGGAATAAATCTACCTAAGGAGGTAAAAGACCTATAGTCTGAAAACCATAAGACGCTGATAAAAGAAATAGAAGAAGACACAAACAGATGGAAAGATATACCATGTTCTTGGACTGGAAGAATTAATATCTTTAAAATGACCATACTACCCAAGGCAACCTACAGATTCAAAGCACTCCCTATCAAAAAACCAATGACATTTTTCACAGAACTAGAACAAATAATTCTAAAATTTGTATGGAAACACAAAGCACACGAGTAGCCAAAACAATCTTGAGAAAGAAGAATAGAGCTGGAGGAATCACACTCCCTGACTTTAGACTACAGTACAAAGCTACAGTAATCGAAATAGTATGGTACTGGCACAAAAGCAAACACATAGGCCAATGGAACAGAATAGAGAGGCAAGAAATAAACCCATGCACCTATGGTCAATAATCTACAACAAAGAAGGCAAGGATATACAATGGGGAAAAGACAGTCTTTTCAATAAATGGTGCTAGGAAAATTGGACAGCTATATGCAAAAGAATCAAAATGGAATACTTTCTCATACCATATACAAAAATAAACTCACAATGGATTAAATACTTGAAATGTAAACTTCTAGAAGAAAACATAGACAGTACACGCTTTTATATTGTTCTTAGAAATATTTTTCTGGATCTGTCTCCTCAGGCAAGGGGAAAAAAAGCAAAAATGGGAACTAAAAATCTTTTGCTTAGTGAAGGAAACTATCAACAAAATGAAAAGGCAGCCTACTGAATGGGAGAATATATATGCACTGATATATCCATTAAGAAGCTAATATCCAAAATATATGAAGAACTCATACAACACAACATCAAAAAAACAAGAAACCCTATAAAACATGGGCAGAGGACCTGAACAGACATTTTTCCAAAGAAGACATATAGATGGCCAACGGACATATGAAAAGATGTTGAACATTACTAATCATCAGGGAAATACAAATCAAAGCCACAACGAGATATCACCTCACACCAGTCAGAATGGATATTATCAAAAAGACAAGTGTTGGTGAGGGTGTGGAGAAAGGGGAGCCCTCACGCACTGTTGGCACAAATGTAAATTGGTGCAGCCACTAAGGAAAACAGTGTGGAAGTTCCTTAAAAAGTTAAAAATAAAACTCTTATACAGTCCATCAATTCCACTTCTGGGTATTTTTAGGAAGAAGCAAAAATGCTAATTCAAAAAGATACATACGCCCCTATGTTCATTACAGCATTACTTACAATAGCTGAGATATGGAAGCAACCTAAGTGTCCACTGATAGATGAATGGATAAAGAAAATGTGGTATATATATATATACACACACACACACACACACACACGCGCACAATGGAATATTACTTAGTCATGTGAAGAATGAAATCTTGCCATTTGGAGCAACGTGGTTGGACCTAAAGGGTACTTATGCTCGGTGAAATAAGTCAGACAGAGAAGGATAAAATATATGAGTTCACTTATACATGTAAATTAAAACACAAAACAAATGAAAAACATAATAAAACAGAAGACAGACAGGTAGTTGCCAGAGTTGGGGGTGGGGGAGTGAAACAGGTGAGGGACATTAAGAGGTACAAACTTCCTGTTACAACATAAATGAGTTCACGGGGATGAAATGTAGAGTGTGAGAAATACAATAAAAAATACTGTGATAACCTTGTATGGTGACAGGTGGTAACTAGACTTGTCATGGTGATCATTTTGTGATGTATAGAAAGATCACATCACGGTGTTGTGCCTCTGGAACTAACATAGTGTGGTAGGTCAATCATACTTAAGATAAATACATTTAAATAAACTCATACAAAAAAATAAAATAAGAATCTTTCCATGAAAAAAAAAAGATAGCTCAAAGGGGCCTCATTAAAGTTTAGTTAAGAAGGGATTCCTTCAGACTCTTGCTGCATATTATCAAGTTCCTTTGTAAAACTAAGATACAAGTGATAAACAGGGGGCCATTTCACCAACACCATCTTGGTAAGGTTTAAAAAATCATTTATTAGATAAAAATGATACCACCTGCACTACTGATACTTGCTAACCACATGGATGAACTTGAAAATATTGCTAAATTAAAAGGGCGAGTCACAGAAACCCACATGTTGTGTGTCCATTTATATAAAATGTCCATAACGAGCACATCTATAGAGCTAGAAAGTAGATTAGTGGTTGCCTAAGACAGGGTGGTTTGCAGGGAAATATGGTGCTTCTTTCTGGGGTGATGAAAATATTCAAAAATTGACTGTGGAGATGGTTGTACAACTTTGTGGATATAACAAAAGCCATTGAATTGTATGCTTTAAATGATGAATTGTATGGTATGGGAATTATATATCAATAAAATTGTTTATAAAAAAGGTGGTACCACTTTCTTAAGTGTTTTTGAATTTTGTTTATCACCAATAAGATTGAAAATGTTTCCATATGTTTCCTTTCTAGATGTATTTCTATTTTTAAAAGTTTGTGCTAATTTAAACAACATATTTTAAAAAATTTTTTGTTTAAAAATTATTAAAATAATCTATGTATTGTAACCAATGTAAAGAGTAAAAATAAGCACACCTTTTTTAAAAAAATTAATTAATTAATTAATTAATTAATTAATTAATTTGGCTGTGCTGGGTCTTCGTTTCTGTGCGAGGGCTTTCTCTAGTTGCGGCAAGCGGGGGCCACTCTTCATCGCAGTGCGCGGGCCTCTCACTGTCACGGCCTCTCTTGTTGTGGAGCACAGGCTCCAGACGCGCAGGCTCAGTAGTTGTGGCTCACGGGCCCAGCTGCTCCGCGGCATGTGGGATCTTCCCAGACCAGGGCTCGAACCCGTGTCCCCTGCATCGGCAGGCAAACTCTCAACCACTGCACCACCAGGGAAGCCCCCTTTTTTAATTTTTTTTTAATTTTTTTAATGCTATTTTTGTCTGCTTACATTCTTTTTATGTATATATGTATGTATGTATGGCTGTGTTGGGTCTTCGTTTCTGTGCGAGGGCTTTCTCCAGTTGTGGCAAGCGGGGGCCACTCTTCATCGCGGTGCGCGGGCCTCTCACTATCACAGCCTCTCGTTGCCGAGCACAGGCTCCAGACGCGCAGGCTCAGTAGTTGTGGCTCACGGGCCCAGTTGCTCCGCGGCATGTGGGATCTTCCCAGACCAGGGCTCGAACCCGCGTCCCCTGCATTGGCAGGCAGATTCTCAACCACTGCGCCACCAGGGAAGCCCAAGCACACCTTTTAACAGAAAAAAATGGTGCTATTGAAAAATGCAACACATTTCAATCCTTGGGAAAACTGACCAAATTATTATAATATTGAGGCTGTTTTGCATTAAAGATACAACAAAGAGACAATATCTAATATGCCAGAGCAATAGAAATTACAATCAAATACAAAATACCTTAACTTAGAGATGGTCTGTTCACTGCCATTTTCACTCAAATTTCTTCTTTTTAACTGAACCAATATTTTATTGCCATTTTACCATTATATTTAAAGTTAATCTTTGTCTTTTGAAATGTAATGGATAGCTTTTTAGAAAAGGGGCCCATTATGCATTTATCAAGTTCAGTACTTTCTAGATGTGTATGTTTGGAAATACTAACAGTGAATAAAAATAACAAAGGAACAGAAATTGAGACTTATAGAGGGAGTGGTTTCATTGTGTGGAAGCGTAATGTCAGAGCCCTGGTGGTTCTCAAGGAACGTAAAATAAAAGTATTTCTTTCACCTACTTTCAGGCTTATTAAGTGGTGTCGTGTGAAGACTCAGGAATGACATTTATCCGATAATTAGATATTTAACTGCTCTTTGAGGCACTGTTTGGAAATAAGTAATAAACAGCTCAATCTCCTGCTTTATTAGACAAAACCCCAAGTGACAGCAAATCTCAAGCCAATTTCTTTCAGTTCTTCTAGGGTATTTTGAGCTTCATTTAATTCAGAGGGGTCAGGAAAGGTAAAGATAGTTGCCTAACGTGGGAATTAGACATTGCAGTAGAGGATTATCTAGGAAAGTAAGCCTTAAACAATTTGTTATTCATTTTAGAGTGATAATCCTAAGAGGCTTTCGCCATTCCCTGCTTGCTACTCTCTCCCCAGCCAAGGTCAGAATGGTTGCTACGATAGGCAGAATTCCAAGGCTGCCCACAGTGATGGACTTTCCTCCCACGATTAGATTATCGTGTAGGGCTCTGTTGGCCCTAAACCAGGGAGATTGTGTGTCTTGGTCTGACCTAGTCACAGAAGTCCTTTAAAAGCAGTTTTCTCCAGCTGGTCACAGAAAGGAAGTTAGAAACTTCAAGTGTAAGAAGGATTTGATACACCATTGCTGGTTTGAAGATGGAGGGAAGCATGTGGCACAGAATGAGCCCGGAGCCCCTGAGAGCCAGCAAGGAAATGGGGGCCGCTGTCTTACAACTCAAAGTTGCGATTGAATTCTGCCAAAAGCGAAAAAGAATTTAGAAGTTGGTTTTGCCCAGAACCTCCGTATGAGAACTCAGTCGTCTAGCTGATGCCTTGATTTCAGCCTTGTGATACCCTGAGTAAAGAATCCAATCCTGCCATGCCAAACTCTGACTTGTTATGGGAGCTAATACATTGGTGGTGGTTTTTTCCTCTATTTTTTGTTCATTCTTCAAAAATTTTTGATATGAAAATTAATTCAAACATATAGGGAGATTCAGAAGACTATGTCACTCATCAACCAGATCATTTTTGCCACATTTGCATAAGGTCTTTTCTTAAAAAGTTGTCTCCTTTTTAAAAATATTGTGGTAAAAAACACATAATATAAAATTTATCATGTTAACCATTTTTAAGTGAACACTTCAATAAAGTACGTTCACACTGTTGTGAAACAGATTTCCAGAACTTTTGCGTCTTGCAAATCTACACCCATGAAACAACACTGTCTCCCTCTTTCCAGTTCCTGATAACCATCATTCTGCTTTCTGCTCCCATGCACTTGACTAGATTCCTCTGTGGGTGGAATCGTTCAGTGTTTGTCACTTTGTGACTGGCTTACTTCACTTGTCATCGTGCATACCTGTTGCAGCAAGTGACGGGATTTCAGCCAGGGTTTTTTTTAAGCTGCTAACGTTCAGGTAATTTTTATGCAGCAATAGGAAATACAGATGCTTTATCCATTTTTGCTTTATTAAAAGTGTCTGTCTCTAATTAAAAAAAAAAAAAAGAAAACTGTTCCAGTAGCTTGATTCGTAGGCCACCTAACATGTTTTGGTTGAAGAGGGAGGGCTGAGCTGAGGTGTACTACCGCCTCCCACTGGAGAGAACCAGCCTGCGGCCGCAGGGCCTCACCTTTGCACACGGGGACTCAGACTTTGAAAAGCAGTTTCTAAACGTCTCACAGGCAGTGCTACCCTCATGAGTGACTTACATGTTTACACGTTTAACATGTCTGTGGTTTCAGATTCGGCGCTTTAGGCATAACTCAACATCAGGGATGATTTAGCAGTTGGGTTTCCATCCTAAAAGTATAAATATATTTTCCTAGACAAATTCCTAGTGGGTCTGGACTTTTCCTTTAGACGTTCAAGCATGTATTTAATATTGAAAAATGGTTAAAATTTGTGATTAGGTATCATATCCTGAAAAATCTTTGAAAATGAAAAAAAAAGTGTACATGAAAGTGATTTTTTTTTTTTAACCAAAACATCTATATCAACAGAACATGTTTCTATTTTGTGAGGCAATCACCAATGTTTTCACATTAACAGATTTCTAATAATTTCCTGGGTTGAATATTTACTCATATTGGATAATGAAGGTGCTCATATTACTAATGAATGTTTATGTTTAAGAGGCATTCATTTTTAGGCAAATATCATTTTCCATGTACTCAATGCTGGTCTTATTAGTTGGAATATACACAAATGTACACATGTTCTAAGAATTTCATTGAAAAATATTCCTGCCCCTTTGACTTTTATTTCCTTAGTGCAAACCCATTGATTCTCCCTTATTAACTCCCTAAGAAATTTTACCTGGGCAACACTAGAGTGTGGGTGTCTGGGATCTGAAGTCTGGTCGAAGCAGCCCATTCATTTATTCTCCCCTTCCTCCCTGATAACAGACCCTGCATTTTAATTGTATACATTGCAGTACAGAATAGAAGACTTTTCCAGCTGCCCCTGTGGCTAGGTATGACCATACGTCATGGTCTTATGGCACTTAAAAGAAGATATCTGAAAGGGTGCATACTCCGTTGGGGGTGGTTTTTTTTTTTTCTTTTTTTCATGCCTCTTTCCTTTTCCTTCTTACAACTGTTCAGGGGACATAGTGGCCGGAGCTCCAGACCCTCCAGGAGCCATATTGGACCTGAAAGTCATGAGCTTGGATAGTGAGACAGAAAGACAGGAACCTTGTCCCTGTTGACACCACAAATCCGCCATAACAGCCACAATCTATTCAGCCCTAGTTTCTCTTACACGAGAGAGAAACAAACTTTTATCTTCTTAAAAAGACTAATCTTTTGGTTAGATGTATCTGAACCTAATCTTAATTATCACAGAATAGAATCTGGGCCTTAGCCTAAGAAAGGAACATCCTACTTTCTTCCTTCTTCACCTGGTGAGCTACTCATCCTTCATATCTGAGCTCAGGTGTCACCTCCACCAAGAAGCTGTCCCTGCTTTCCTCAGTTTAGGTCAAGTGCTTCCAAGGTATCTTACACACACCAGTCAACATGATGTGCTGGGATTCTTGGTTTACTGACTATCACTCCTCTTAAATGATGAAATTTTTTGAGGAGAGAGATAGTATATATACATACATATATATATTTATATATTTACTTTATAATGCTTAAAAATTAATAGGACTCAAAGATCTATCGAATTCCAGTTTTATTATTTACTATTTGCATAATGTCAAGTAATAATCTTTCTGGCCCTCATTTTCCTCCTAAGTAAAATGGGAAAGTTAATATCTGACTGGTATAACAATTAAATAATACAAAGAAACTTATACAAAGCTCATTGCCTTGCATTTAGTGGGTATGTAACTATTAGTTCCTGTCTTCTTCTCTTAAAAGTAGCAAATGGTGATTCATATAAATGTATTCATAAAACTTAAGCGAAACTCAAATCAAAATATAATTAACCCTCCTACACTGTTAGTGGGAATGTAAATAGGTGCAGCCACTGTGTAAAACAGTATGGAGATTTCTCAAAAAACTAAAAATAGGACTGCCGTGTGACCCAGCAATTCTACTCCTGGATATATATCCAAAACCAAAGAGACTAATTCAAAAAGATACATGCACCCCAATGTTCATAGCAGTGTTATTTACAATTGCCAAGATATGGAAGTAACCTAAGTGTCCATCAACAGATGAATAGATAAGAAAGATGTGTTGTATATACAATGGGATACTACTCAGCCATAAAAAAGAATAAAAGTTTGTCATTTGCAACAATGTGGATGGACCTAGAGAGTATTATGCTTAGTGAAATAAGTCAGACAGAGAAAGACAAACACTGTATGATATCATTTATATGTGGAACCTAAAAAATACAGCAAAGTGGTAAGCAAAACAAAAAAGAAGCAGACTCACAGATATACAGAACAAGCTAGCTTTACCAGTGGGGACAGGGAAGCAGGGAGGGCAAGATAGGGGTAGGGGATTTTAAAAAAAGGATTATTATGGGATTATATGAAATCATGTTTGTGAACCTTGAAAACTGTAAAGCATTATAGAATTTAAATAATCTTTCATTTAATAATTTTTTTTTAAAAAAAGCAACAAAATATAATTTCAAAAACCTCTGTTTTCTAAGGACAAATTTCAGATACAGTGGAGAATACAAAGAAAACTCCGGAAATACTACAGTAAAAAGTCAGCCTCTGGTTGCATTGTTGGCTAAGCTAAGAGGATCACAGTCAATGACTCCCACGTATGAAGGTTTCTTAAGCAAATAAAACAAAGAGCAGCAGAATCATCTACCTCAAATTAGTGCTGAGAATATCCCTCTCCTAGAGCCAGAAATTACATCCATCCGTGAGGTGCACTGGCAGGACATCCTCGCAAGAGGGCGCCCTTGCTCTGCTCTCACCGCCTTGACACCAGCAATGCTGGTGGTTGTTTTTAATCTTTTAGTAAATTGCACAAACTCCCATCCTCTGAGAGGCAGGCTTTTCAGAAAAATGTATCAAATTACTAGATGTAAAGTCAGCATTAAGGAATACCAAAGGGAAGCCGAAAAGTGACGGCTCTGAAGACAATTCAGTATGAAAACACTTTTCTTTCATATATATATCAAACGCCAGCGAAAAGTCTCCAGTTTTACTAATGAGTTCAACTACCAATGCAGTTTTAATAAACCAGAAGAAAGCTGATGAAAGTTTGGACTGAACAGGAGGCAGATTTAACATATGCTATTTTATAGTATCACCAGAAAACATAACCACAACTAAAATCTGTAAAATGTTATATATGGCTTTATAAAACATTTTACATAGTAGTTCCCGCTGTTCTGAGTAGATTATTCAGCTATTTTTAACCCTACTTCATAGAAAAATTAGAAAAGTTAATTAACTTGTCCAAAGACTAACAAGTTTGTGGCAGAATTAGGACCTGCGCTGAAGCAGAATAAGTTCTTGTTTTTGTTGTTGATTTTTTTTAATCCATGAAACTACACATGCAATATGCTTTATTGCTCAACCTAAGGAGGTTTCAGAATTCTGTAAACAAGCCTATGCCACATTTCTTGAAAGTTAACAAGCCCCATAACTGCTAAAATAAGCATGACTTAATTTTAGCTCATGACTAGTGCTTCCTCGCTAAAGAGTCTAATCTGCATTCATCATTGATATCATCAGAAAAAGAGTATCAATACACACAATTCTGTTATAAATAAATTACTTACCACCAATTAACAAGAATGTGAAAACAGCTTGCTTAGGCAACAAAGATCAAGATGAATGAAGAACAGAATTTGACCCCTAGACCACTGTAGCTTTATGAGAGAACCATCTGCTGCAGAGTTTCTGGGCGATGAACCTCCAAGCTGAATATCATGACAGTAGCTCAAATTATCTTTAGAAACCAAGTCAGAGGTCACAACATCAAATGCCTTTAGGCGCTAGACAGATAACCCAATGATGATGTGGAACAAGCGTAAGAATTTGTTTTGTGTCTGTGAAATACTCACTCCTCTTAGTAGCTTTCATTTTCCAACTTTCAATAGAGACTGTTGTGTAAGAAAGACTTCACTCTTCTCTCAGCTCTGTCCTAGGAAGAACAAGCACACAAACAGCCTGACAGCGGTGCCTGGAACTCCGGGCGTGGGATAAGCCCAGAATTCCAGCCTGGAATAAGGGTTACGGTGATCTGGACTGAACATTCCCACCTAAGGGAGAGCCACTTCCCAGCCCTCACCCTTTGCTAGCTCGAAGGCATGTGGATTCAGCCTTACTAGATTTTCAACTTTTCTTGATTTTCAACTTTTCTTCAAAAAGTTGAAAATCTGGATTTTTAGGTGCAGTCTTCTCATTTTTAAGGTTTCAACTAACACACAAAAAATTTTTAAATGTGCTGAGTAAGTCTGTGGGCAGAAATTTGGCCACTGGTTTGCAGTCACTTAGCTGTGCCTTAATTTCTGGGGGAGATGTGTGTCCTAAGTTCCTGACCAGAGTCATCCATCACCTACTAGACTTCCCTACTGAGGTGTTTACAGTCCTCATAAGTTTGACATACATGTAAAAGCAAACCACAGTCTTCCCTGGCAAACCCTCTCTTCCGCTATTACTGCATCGGGTCCACAGCAGCCCCATCTCCTCAGTGGCTCAGGCTCCAAATCGGCCGTTGCTCTGGACCCCTCTACCTTGCCATCCACACGTGGTCCGTAACCACGCTGTTAATTCTTCTTCTTAAAACTCTGACAACTAGTGCTCATTTCTCCATCCCCACTAATCTGTGCTGCCTCCAGCCGGACGTGTGCCACACTCCCCGACTTTCTCCACTTGCCCTTCCTCACTCTCCCACCACTATCATCTTTAAACCTGAAATCTGATCATGTAACTTCCGAACTTGCAACCTGTTAATGACTTCTGGTTGCTATTAGGATGGAGTCCAAAGTTTAACCTGGTTTGTAGGGCCTCCAAGATCCAAACACCATTCAATCCTTCACTTGACAAATATTTACTGAGCGCCTGGCAGGCACATTTTGAGCTCGTTTACTTAGCAGAATATAAAACAATTGTGCAGTTTCATCTTCCTTGTTTGTCTCCCCCATATTCAGTGAGAAGCAAATTTGCACATAATGACAGATCCCAGGCATCCAGCCCCAAATGGAGTGTCTAATTGTGATCCATTGTCATGATATTTAAGCTTTAGCAAAGATGGATGCTCACAGGGGGACACCATACAGGAGCAAAACAGGAGGGAACAGGATTTTAGGAGCCATAAGTCAATGAGAGAAGGGGGAGGGGAGGGTACGGATGGAATACACCCTCTACCCGTCAGCGGCAGCATGATTTCACCTCAGACTCAATCAGAACTCTTTTATATTGTTTTTTTTTTTCTTTTAGAATGAATATCTAAAGATCATATGTCTTTGTCATTTGGGAGCCCAATGGAGACTCTTAAATCAGATGAAATCTAAGTTAGTGCTTGTTTCACCAAGATAGCCAAATCCTCCTCGGAAGACAAATCAGAGGGAGGGAACATAGAGGCTTTAATCTGATCGGTTGTTTATAAAATCAAACGGAATTTCTTTTTCTTTTGTTTTTTTTTTTTTGATGTTACTTTGAATTTTTATCAGGAGTTGGATTATCATTGGATCAAATTTGGAGAGAGGCCATGCAAAGATGATTAGTTGTCCTACACTGCAGTTATATTATTAAGGGGGAACCATTACAAAATCTTACTATTTAAGAAAACATGAAGGGGTTCAAGGTTTAGGCCACTTGCCAAGTATTTATTTGAATAGTTAAAAAAATAAATACATATGTGTTAGAGAATTAAGGCTAAATTCTTAAAATTAGAAAGAAAACAGATGCATCAAAGATAAGAGGGAGTAGAAAGTAATTGGAGAAAGCACTTAAAATAAGATATTTACTCTAGCTGGGACCCTAATTGCCAAGTTTGATGAGCCTATAGGTGTGCAATTACTCGGGTCTCTGACACTCAACATCCCAATCTAGGTTCAGTCACCCAAGTCTTTAGCTTGAGTTGCTCAGATAATCCCTGAACCCTCTAGGAAACTTGAGTCAGGAAAGAGAGTCAAACCTGAATCCAAAGCTAGTGGGATTTCCCCGCCCTGAGTTAAAGAGCTGGTGAGAAATGTTCCAGTTAGAGAGTCATTAGTGCTCCTGAAAGAACCCTGGGCCACACAGCGGGGGGAAGTTGCCCCCATTCTCCTCCAAGACACAGCATCCTGACTGATTACTTGTTCCTTCTGATAGCTCCAGGAAGCAGTTAAATACAACCTCTCATTTTGCTAAAGTGAAAAATGAGACAAAGACCTTGTAAGACATTGATTTCATGCCATAAGTAAAGCCACGTTCAGTTCAGGCAAATAAATAATCCCTGAAAAGTGTTGTTCTGTTAGAATAGGAACTCAATTTGAACGAACTTGAGTTAAAGGAGGATACGAGGGTCTCTTGACTCTAAGAGTGGGGATTCTGCGTGGCCTTTGGAGGGCGATATTGAACTGGAGTGCTGTGGAGACCCAGGAAGCCCCCTTTGTGTATCTGTTTTACTCTTCTTTTATTTTTGCACATCACTTTTCTCTATTTCCAGCCCAAAAGGTAGTTCCAAATATATTAATGAAGGCCCAAGAGTAAAATACAAGGACTGGGTGGGAGATGCACACAAGAAAATCCAGGCAAGTGACAGAGGGTTCTGGAGGTCAAGGGACAGAGCAACGGTGACAGAAGAGGTTGACATAAATTCATAAAAAGACCTTAATAAGCCTAAACAAAACAACAGCCATCACGGAAGCCAGAGGTGGGTGCTAAAATATGTGTGAATCCCTTTCTATTGTTCAGTGGCTCAGAGATCTGTCCACTTTCACTGGAAGAGTTTAAGAGGGACATTGTGTCCCCAGGGAAAACCCAGGCTCCATCTGTGGTGAGGAAGCACAGTGATTGATCTTCGGAGGAGTGTTGTTCATAGTTGTGTGATGCAACGATTTGCGGAGAGGCTGTGTGGAGTTTGCATAAGAATGCAGATAAACAAAAGAGACATCCCTAGATGGTTGACTTTTCTTTCCCACCAATCGCTTTCTTTCTTCTTCTGTTTGGCTCAATTTTATTACTAGAAGTAAAAAGTGAGCAGATTAGAATTTTATATTCCTCTCACAGTTCATAAACATGATAGACATCCCTAAGTAGTTGGGGAATTTTCAGTTTTCATGGCATATCCTGTGTTGAACACAAGAATCTTTCATTTGGCCATAGCACTATTTAATTTCCATTGATTCTTTCCTGCAGAAGATGTTGCTGAGGGATCCGTATGCAGCCTTTTCTGCCGAGTCACGGTCAGCACAGGCGTGACACTGCTCACGGTGTCCTCTGCTGCGCTGAGGGCCTGACCTGCTCGACCTCATGGCACTCTTGTGTTCCTGTGTTTCTGGTGAGGACACTGAGGCACAGAGAAATTCAACAACCAGCCCTGGGCCACACAGGGCGGAAGTGGGGTGTGAACCTCAGCATGCAGACTCCAGTGCCTTCTCTTGGTCTCTGCTCTCTCCCCAAAGGCTACAATAGAAGTGCCCGCATCAAACAGCGGTTTATGACACACACACAGAGGGTGGTTTTTCCGTAAGGAGAGAAGGCATGGCTGATTTCCTGGCGTCCGACCTGGCCTCAGATAGGGTTGAACTGTTGGGGACCATGAATGCTGAATTTAACTGTTAGACCACGGGGACCACTTGAGGATTAGAGACTTTGCAGCAAAGAAGAAAAGCTATCACAGCAATGCTTCGCATGCTCAGAGTGTTTGGTAGCCTGGGAGGGAGGTTTAGTGGGGAGAGCCAGGCGTGGGAGTGAGGGGTTTGGACCAGTCTCACCATTGTCTCGGTGTGCAGTGATTTGGGCTTGAGACAACGTGATTTCAGGAGATGGGAAGATAAAGAGATCAGCCTTAATACTTTCCCTTTTCCTCAGCTTTTCTTCCTTACCACACACTTAATTCTTCTGTTTTCTTTCCTATGAGAATTTCCCAGCGCAGCCAAACAGTTGTGTTTTCCTTTGATACCCAAGGCTCATCAGGCTCTGTTCTGCTGTTTAGGACTTGAAAGCAACTATGCAGGACAAATGGAAGCTTGATCTTCAGTCTGTCTCTCTGATGGCAGACCCCGTTCAGTATCTTCAACAGCTTCTGTGATTTTTGAGGTACTCTGGATATTTAAACATAAGCAGAGCCTTCTGAAGGCCTGGATGATGTCACCTTGTCTCCAGAAAATGACAGGGTACGACCCAATCGCCCAAGGAACTACATAACAGGCAAGGGTGCACCTGAAGCTCTTTCTATTTCTGCCCTTTCTATTAGAGGATTGCCCTCCTGAGGGAAGTTAATGCCTTTATATCTTCCAGTGCTTTACATTTTGATTTGTATAGCTTGATTTTCTGCTAATAATTCTTACTAGGGCTTGTTGTAGTGTGTGGTTCTTTGCTTTGTTTTGTTTCTTCCTGGACTTCAGGCCACGTCTTTTCAAAATGTGTCATCCTGAAACATTACATGAAGTGAAATAAGTCAGACATGAAAGGAGAAATACTGTGTGATTCCACTTATATAAGATTCCCAGAATAGTCAAATTCATAAAGATGAAAGTAGAATAATGGTTACCAGGAGCTGGGGTGGATAAGGGGGGAATGGAGATTATTGTTTAATGGGTGCACAGTTTCAGATTGGAATGATGGAAAAGTTCTGGAGCTGTGTAGTGGTGATGGTCATACAACAATGTAATGCACTTAATGCCACTAAACTGTGCACTTAAAATGATTACGATGGCAAACTTCATGTTACATATATTTTATCATGATTAAAAGAAAAGAATCATACTAACTTACCCTACGCCACCACCCCTTGCAGGATTGATCTGTTGGTGGGTTGGTTTTAGGGATCTCACTAATAATTGTATATTGCTTGAAATTCCTTTTGTAAAATGAGCAATCTATGAGTATTTATTAAACATTGATCAGAGCCCAACACTCACTTCCATCCAGGTAAATAAGTGGTCCTCTTTGCCCAGTAGCATTCTGCAGACCTTATTCTCCTGAAAATTAGATCCACAAGGTGTTAATAAATGTCATGGAAAAAAATAATTAGAGGAATTCTAGAGCTTGAGAAACTGAGAGTTAAAAATACTCAAAAATATATCTTTGCCATCAGACTTCTCAGAAATTTTAGTTGTACATAAAGAATATTCAAGAAGGGAGCATAGTGTACATATTTCCCCCAAATTTCTGACCACACGTCTGTTTAGTAACAGAAAATATCTTGGGATTCCTTGGATAACAGTTTTGAGCAATAGAGGACTACAGAATCAAACACAACTATTTAGTATGATTTCCAACATATTTCATGATGATTTCAACTAAAACTTCACGTTTTCTCACATTTTTCCTCACTCCCATAGTATGTAGTCATATTATACTTCTCAATGTTTTTGAGCATAATTCTCACTCTTGGCTCCCATGCACTTGGTCAGGCTCTGTTTGGAATAAAATCCTCTCATGTTTATTCTCTGGAGACACTTTACCTCATTCACTGAGAAGTTTTCCCTGGTCCTTTAAGTGTATAGGAAGTATCTTCTGTAATCACTTTAGCAGGCCTCTTGCGTGAGCATTCATGCATCCCACCTGGCAGGACTGTTAATTGTTCACAAGCCTCTTAGTTACGCTGTTAAATTTCATGAGTGCCAGGTTAGACTATGTCTTCTTCATCCTTGCATTTTCCACAGCCTGTTGTTATTCACATCAAATAGACACCCAATGTGCATATATTTGCAAACTTGACTTTAATCACTAAAAGCAGTACCTATGATATATAGAGCCCTGAATCAGGTTTAACTGCCAGGATTAAAACATATTGGTCACAGTTTCTGTTTGCTAGGAGATAGGAAACCAACATATGCAGAACTGCAATGATTTTGGAAAAATCACGACGTGAAATAGCTGGTGCAAATGGTGGAATAGATATAGAATATGTGAATGCCGAAGCAATGAACAGTTAAAACTAATCTAAGTTGGCTGGTTTAGGGATATCATCTGTGCTCAGTTTTAAAGGAAATGATGGACATGGTTCAGTGACAAAGACCAGAAATGCTGTCCTTTGTTGTCATCCTACTTTATATTATCATCATCAAAGTCACCATTTTGTTAGCAAAGAGCTGTCCATGGTCCTACCTGCTGAACTTCACTCATCCCCCTAGTGTAACTGGACTTCCAGGGCTGGTGAGATATCTGTACTCTGTCTCATTGATGATGCCATTTTCTTCTTTGATCCTGAAGATGGTGCATACATGACAAAGGGAAAATGATAGAGATGTTTTATACTCTAGCAAGTCATAGGGTATCACCCACATGATAATTCTGATGTAAACTGTTGTTTCATGAATCATTAACGTGACCTGAACCTTAATGCCATGTTGACACCATATTCTGGTGGCAAAAAGACTCATAGGTTTTTTTTGCCTTGGTATAATTTACTTAAATAATTCTGATTTTTAAGACACCAAAGACGTCTTCACAAGTCTTGCTTTACGGAAGCCTCCTGAAGGGGTTTAGCTGCCTAAATGACCACTGACCTTTACTTGACCATCACTGGGCCTTCACAAGCACCATGGACATTCCTGCCATTGCTGGTGAGTGCAAAGGGGAAGGTAGTGCCACAGGCTGTCAGCAGCAGGGACAGACTGATTTTAACAGCTCCAGTGATGAAAATTTTAAAGAAAAAATTGTTGAAAAAAAATTAAGGTGCCTATTTGGTGGCATCACAGAAATAATGGGAACATTCAGACCAGGTAAAAAGTGCCCAGAGACATACTTGCATTTAAAGGATTGGCCATCTCGTTTGATAAGCCTCCTGTCGTCCACCTTCTCCAAACTGGGCACGTGTCTCATTTACTAGGTGAAAGGCCAGGGTGGGCTTGCTCTTGTGAGTATTCAGCATAAGAGAGAAGGCCAGCTTTCCTTAACACATACAAACCTCTAATATTCCTTTCATTGGAATACTTCTTTTTTTTTTTAATTAATTAATTAATTTATTTGTTTTTGGCTGTGCTGGGTCTTCGTTTCTGTGCAAGGGCTTTCTCTAGTTGCAGCGAGCGGGGGCCACTCTTCATCGCGGTGCGCGAGCCTCTCACTATCGCGGCCTCTCTTGTTGCGGAGCCCAGGCTCCAGACGCGCAGGCTCAGGAGTTGTGGCTCACGGGCCCAGCTGTTCCGCCGCATGTGGGATCTTCCCAGACCAGGGCTCGAACCCGTGTCCCCTGCATTGGCAGGCAGACTCTCAACCACTGCGCCACCAGGGAAGCCCCTGGAATACTTCTTTTGAATGAGATATTGAGCTATTACATTTAACCAAATAGTGCATGGGAAGGTGCTTGGTAAGCAGTAGAGTGATTCCCTAAAGCTATAACAGAATAACACTTTCTGCATTATGACATACGTCCAGAACTCCATTACATATGTGAATGCTCTTATTTTCATTATTTGAGGTAATTTCTTGCATTGGAATTTAGATCTTACTCGCATTTGGTTTGTGAAACAGATTTCCCATATTCATTTGATACAGGTGTGAGAGATGGAAAAACATTGGCCAAATGTTAAAAATGACCCAGGGGCAGAGGTGGTGGTGGTGTGTGGGGTAATGGAAGGGGCGTGATAGTAAGGCCGGTCCTGAGAACGGGTACCATTCATTCAATTGCCAGAAGTTTTACTGCCGTAAGAGCCCTCATTTCAGAGTAGCACCCCTGGAGGGCACTAAGCGCAAAATCACAGGAGAGAGAAAAGGAAGGGGACGGCAAGGGAGTGGCAATCATTACTGAGTGAATTTGGCACTTCTGTTTTCCTTGCCTGTATAAACAATGTTAGAAATAAGTCTAAATTCAGCCTATTCTATATACACCTGAACTGAGATTATATCTTGAGATATTATTTGTTGAGGTCTTTCTCTCAATGTACCTCCCCTTATAGTCAATCAGAGACGTCCCTTTGCTCCAAGAAGAAGAAATATTATAAAAGGAGTAAAAAGACAGAAAAGAGTGAGTGTTCCGTTTTCTTGACTTTTAGCACAGGGCATTGATCTGCACGAGGGCAGAGCTGGTGCAGGTGGGGAACCAGCAGTTCACACAGCGGGAGGAGAGTGGGTGAAGAAGTTGACAGTGGGTGGATAACGGTATTGTAGACTGGGGTCACCTCCCCCGCTGGCCTCTGGGCGGGAGCTAGAGGAATGGCTCAGGGTCAGCATCAGGGGGCTTCAAATAGAAGTTTGGCCAATGCTGGAAACCAGACCAATCCCCTGAAGACACTGACCGTCTGCTGAGGGAGTCTCTGCCCGCCACCAGGGTTAAGGGATTGTGACGGTGCCCACCCTGTCCTGAGGGTCCTATCAGTATTAGCTGCTGACACAGTGTTCACTTGTCATTTTGCAGAAAGATGTCAGGCTGTATCTCAACTGTACCATCCCACCTCCATCCCTTTAAATAGCCCATTAGAAACTCCCAAGCTGAGTGATTTGCACAAGGGAATACAGCCAGCAAGTCTATTGCTAGGATTTACCCCAAATGTACGGTTAGGATGCAAATGCAGTCTAATCCAAGGGATGGAGCTGTTAACCACGGTGAACAGAGAGAAAGATCCAAGAAGCAAGTTGTAAGAACTGTCACCAGTTCTGGACTGGGCAGCCAGCTGCTTAGAAGGGACACTTTTCGCTGGTTGTGATCTTGTGAAAGTGAAAACTTTATTTTATTTATATTTGGAATGGCTGTTTTTATAGATGTTGGTGATAATAAGCCCTATTTAAACCCTAACTCAAGAAATCGTCAACTTTCTATCCTTTGCTATTCTCTGAGGCTCAGTGTTTTTCACTTTGTAAAATTAGAAAGAAACACCTACTGTACAGCGTTATCAGGATTAAATTAGATAACATGTCAAATGTCAAAGCACTTAGCGCAGTGTCTGACACGTACAAGATCTAGAAAATTTTAGTTATCTTCTCAAAAAAAAAAAAAAAGAGAAGATATTTCTAGGACCATTTTCATGTATTAACCACATAAAAATGTCAGGTTCCAGAATGAAATATATAACATTTCTATTTAATGACCATAACTCCTTATTTGCTTTGGAGATTTACCCAAAGGCATTTTTTTTCTGATAGGCTGATTCTGTTGAGGTCTGAGAAGGGGTTTCAGTGATTTCACAGATGGAAATGAAATAAGAGGCAAGGCAGCCCATCTGCACCATCCTTCCTGGACCACATTCCAGAAGAGCCAGAGCATCTGCGTCCCTTCAGCCCCAGCCAAGCCCTGAGCTCTTTCCCCAGGATGCCAGAGCCACCAACCAGCACACACCCTGATGCCGGTCTTTGAGATTGTATATTGAGTGAGAAACCCCAAACTCACATGTTTGATTCCTTTAAGATTGATGTGCCTTTACACAATCTTTCTTCTAAAGACTCCATGGAATTATAACTAGGGAATTTTATCTTCATTTATGTCTTTCTTTGGTGTGCAAAATTGAGGAGGCTAAGAGGGGAAAAGGCATTATTTGACATTACACAGGAAATTCAGCCGAGTTCTTGCTCTTTCTGGAGGGTAGCGTAGAATTCACATAGCAGGAGGTTTGATGCTTACACACTAGGACATCTCAGAGGTGAAGGAGAAAACCCTTGTGTGTAATTAGGATAATCACTTTTCATTACCCGCTGCTTAATTCAACGGTTCTTAAATTCAAGGCCCATATTAGTTTCCTTCAACACGATAGCTACGTTCATTAGGAAACGTTTCTTATTTCATCTTGACAAGTTCTTCACAATTGTCATATTATGGAAAATGTAGTAGGGATAATTTTGTTTTAATACCTAGACCTATGATCCCACCATTGTTGTTGTTATTGGTAGGATAATAAACTGCTGTTCCAATATTCTAAAAGATCACTAAAATGACTGAGCATCTGTTAGTTTGAGCTATTTCTTCCCAGGCCATCAGTTTGAATTTTTGCGAGCTAAATTTTTCTTGGTTGTCTGTGTTTGTTGAAGCAGGAGTATTTAAATCTTGATACAACTTTTCTTTTCTTCATGAGAAGGAATTCCCAAAGAGTTTACATGCTCCTTTCCACCTCCATCTGCCCAGCCTCGGGCACCTAAAGGGGTGCTGGTGAGGGAAATGGGAATTTTCTTCACTCTATTGGAATGGGAAGAGACAAGCCCTCTGGGGGAAGAGAAGGGCTTGGCACTGGTGATATTTTCCTAGTCTGTGGCTCAAACCCTTCCTGAAATAAATAATTCAAACTGTCAGGGATGTTTCAAAGCCTGATGTCAATCCAAGGTGAGGAAGGGCCTGTCTGTTCTCTGCTGCCAATCGAAGACTTGCTTATCGTGAACGTACTAATGGGGGAAACAAGAGCTTGATCTGTTCAAATCTTATAGAGCAGATAAGAACTAGTTCACATCTTGGAGTAAAATCCCAGACTTCCTTTGATAGTACTGTGGGAACAAATGAGAAATAAAGCAATTTTTATAAAAGTAGAAATGCTGTGAAGATTTCGGGCACATCCCTGATGTGTTTCTGGACTCTTCTGTCCAGAGCTTCGCTAGAATTAATTGCTTATCTCCTACAAACTGCTATGCCCTCAGCTCACCTGCCCACATTTACAACCACCTGTCTTGACAGAAACAAGCAATTGCTTCAGGATTGTCTGCTAGACCAGTGCTTAGTATGACTAGTCTACTACACCAGTTAGAATATTTCCTTTGAATTTTGAGAAAGCTAAAAGTTATATTTCATTTTAGTTCAGCATGTCTCAATAATGAAAGAAGTCACCCTCAAACCTAGTTTCTTGTTTCCTCTTAGAGGCAAGTTTATAATGTGGAGAAACTCATAGGTCCTTGGACAAAATATGCAGCTGCTGGTTTTCACTGAAGAGGTTACAAGCTCTGGTTTTATCCTCCAGTTTATTTGGGTATCTACTTTATTCTTTATAGAGGAAAGGAATGTGGATTAGGGCCCTGGAACAGGAATGAAAAACTGTGATTTTGTAAAAAAAAATCAACAATTATAGGGCTTCCCTGGTGGCACAGTGGTTGAGAGTCTGCCTGCCAATGCAGGGGACACGGGTTCGAGCCCTGGTCTGGGAGGATCCCACATGCCGCGGAGCAACTGGGCCCGTGAGCCACAACTACTGAGCCTGCGCGTCTGGAGCCTGTGCTCCGCAACAAGAGAGGCCACGAGAGTGAGAGGCCCACGCACGGCGATGAAGAGTGGCCCCCACTTGCCGCAACTAGAGAAAGCCCTCGCACAGAAACAAAGACCCAACACAGCCATAAATAAAAATAAAATTAAAAAAAAAAATACTATGGGATCCTTGATTTAAAAAAAAAAAAAAATCTATGGATTCTCAGTGTTTATCCTATACATGTGGTTTAACACAGCATTTCCCGAAGTATGAGATGTGAGCCACTTCAGGAATGGGAGATGATCTTCGGGGGTTCATGCTCATACAGTTAACTAAAGTTGAATCCTGTGATGAGAACGTCATGTCCATGTCAATGCTTTTTCTATGCAGATTACCTCCAGTTACACATGAAACAGCTCCCTAAGACAGGCTAACCACACTTGGTAACAGAGAACGCACCTCTCAAGAGCAGAACTTTTAACAAGCAAATATATAATTTAATAATATAGTATTTATTTTTATAGTTAGCTTTTATTTATGGCGTGATACTGACTTTCCGGTGATGGTAGTAATATAATTTGTTCTTTTAAGTTAATGTATTAAAGTGAAAAAAGAAAATTTATTTAAAGAAAAACTTCAAGCGCATAATATCAATAGTATGTGACAGGCAAGTGGAGCAGAATGGTGGCAGTAGGAGCTGTGGTGTAGAGTGCCACCAAGCTGATACACAGGACACAGAGACCTGGAATCCACCCCTGTAGCTTAATCCTCAGTCGGTTTATTTAATGATCGTCAATGAGTGGAGCGTGAGTTCTGAAATGCAGAGTATGAATACTGGTAATGCAAAGAGTTACAGAGTGTTGTTAGATGTAAGAGCACTGACTTGGATTCTCCTAAGTGCCTCAGTATCTCTGCTGGAGAAATCTTGCAGGTGGTCCAAAGCAGTAGTTACCAAACTTCAGGGTCAGGATGTCAGGTTCACGTGGAAGACTTTCTAAAACACAGATATAGCCTTGCATCTCCAGAGTTTCCGATCCAATAGGGCCTAAGAGTTTGCATTTCTGAGTAACTAGGTCCAGAGACCACATCTGATCTAAGCCAAGTCTTGGGCTAATTACTTGTAAATTGTCTGGGGCTCAATTTTCAAAGGAAGGTTTTGACTACATATCACAGACTCATAATTTTTTAGAATTGGAAACAACTGATCCTGTGTTTCCTAAAGCATAGTATGGTTTTCACTGGTGGTATTTGAGAAGGATTTAGATGCTATACAAAAAGAATACTATTTTAATTTTGTTATGTACTTATATTAACGTGTACTAGAAAAATGTGGTCCATCAAACCTATGATTTCACTGCTTCAAGATGAGGGTTAATGTGAGTCAATAAAAAATTATTCAGTAAATAATAATATGGGTTTTTCTTGGATTGTGATGGGAAACACGAATAATGGAGTTGGGAAATTCTGGTTTATGCTGTTCACTCTGATGATTCTTAAAGCCATATCTCCTGAATAGCTCTCCCTCCTAAACTTCAGTTTCAAAAAGCCAGTAGTCTAATTGACTGCTCTCAGTTATATTTATTTTATTTAGTTCAAGCCTTCAGTAATTCTGTCTTTTCTCATGGCAGGTGCTTCCTAATTGCCTTTCTTCCACCCTGGCCCCTCTCCACACCGCTGCCAGAGGCGTCTCCCTGAAACACAAACAAGAGCGTATAACTCCCATGCCCCCAATCCATCAGTGGCTTCTAGTGGCTCCGAATAAAGCTCAGATTCCTCAACATCTTACACTAGGCGCATGCGTCAGCCTTCCACCATCCCCCTCCCACTCCTCTCCCGCATCTACCTGGGATTCACTTTTACTGAACTACTGCGCGTGTTGGGGACCTCCCCTCTCCCCGGCCCCTGCACCTTTGCACAGGCTCACTGTCTGCCATAAATGACCTTTCTCTGCTGTTTCATCTGACTGATTCCTACTTAGTCAAGACTCAGCTGACCCCATCCCCCATGGTAAGAAAATGTGCATACGTCAATCATGATGTCTATCACACTATTTTTTTTTAATCAGTCATCAGTTTTATACACATCACTGTATACATGTCAATCCCAACCGCCCAATTCAGCACACCACCATCCCCACCCCACTGCAGTTTTCCCCCCTTGGTGTCCATATGTTTGTTCTCTACATCTGTGTCTCAACTTCTGCCCTGCAACCTGGTTCATCTGTACCATTTTTCTAGGTTCCACATACATGCATTAATATACGATATTTGTTTTTCTCTTTCTGACTTACTTCACTCTGTATGACAGTCTCTAGATCCATCCACGTCTCAACAAATGACTCAATTTCATTCCTTTTTATGGCCGAGTAATATTCCATTGTATATATGTACCACAACTTCTTTATCCATTCGTCTGTCGATGGGCATTTAGGTTGCTTCCATGACCTGGCTATTGTAAATAGTGCTGCAATGAACATTCGGGTGCATGTGTCTTTTTGAATTACAGTTTTCTCTGGGTATATGCCCAGGAGTGGGATGGCTGGATCATATGGTAGCTGTATTTTTAGTTTTTTAAGGAACCTCCATATTGTTCTCCATAGTGGCTGTATCAATTTACATTCCCACCAACAGTGCAAGAGGAATTCCCTTTTCTCCACACCCTTTCCAGCATTTGTTGTTTGTAGATTTTCTGATGATGCCCATTCTAACTGGTGTGAGGTGATACCTCATTGCAGTTTTGATTTGCATTTCTCTAATAATTAGTGATGTTGAGCATCTTTTCATGTGCTTCGTGGCCGTCTGTATGTCTTCTTTGGAGAATCACACTATTCTCCACTTGTGGAGTGTGTAACTGGAAACTTTCCAAATGTTATACAAGTGTAATTTCCTTTCTCACTTTTCTCCCTCAAGGTAGAACTGTTAATAGTTCAGTGTGTTCTCTAGACCTTTTTATCTGCATTTACAAACATACATATAAATAATGGAATCTACGAAAAGGTTCAGCAGCTTGCTTTTTTTTCATTTCATATCTCCTGGGCATCTGTGTATGTCAGGGCTTGAAAATCCACCACATTCTTTTTAGCAGTTGCCTTTTCTTTAAGGAGAGATCAAGGGAAGAGACTGATTTTCATGTCTCCAGGGTTCTTTAGGAATGTTAGAAAATCTTCATTTAATGCAGCAACTTGTCTTTTTTTCCTCCTTATTTCATGTCCTTGAATAAAATATCTACACTGTTTTCCCAGAGTAATTTCAAGCAGGATGTAGTAACTGACATCTCTTGTATTGTTTACCTACACATTCATTTATTTATGTCATCAGTCTTTCCCATCGTAATGCAGGCTTTTGTCCTTGTGACCCTCTGCCCCTAGGACCCATTCCTTCATTTTCTATATTTGAATGAAACATTGGAATGTTTCAAGAATATCATTGAATTCAGTTTTCACAGTAACTCTGTGTGCTAAGCAACATAGAATTATTCCTATTTTACAAGGAGAAAGTTGAGGCTTAGAGAAAGTTGCCTAACTACAGCGTGGGCATCCTGTTCTACAATATGCCCTGTGTCCACATCCTCCTACTTGCTTGCTTAGGACTCACCTTTGTGATGTCCCAGCAGGTATGCTCTGAATTCTTCTTTCCACACCCTCTGACATTAAAAAAAAAAAAAAAATCTAGTTTGTTTAGTTTTCTTTGGATGAATTAATTTTCACTGAAAATATTCACACTATCAGTGACTTACTGTGTTACCCCTCCCAGAGTCATTATCATAGGAGTTGGTGAATTAACGTAAACAAACGAGAAACATGGTAGGAATTGTTGAAGAAAATAATTTTCATTGGAATAGACCTTTTGGTACACCCAAACAATTTTACGTGGAAGAGCCTCCAAATCCCCATCTCTTTACGAGGTCACATCTATTGCTTATGTGTTAGGAGGACACAGCTCTAACAATTTTTTTTTTGCATATCTTGCTTTATTTTTTCCACATTTTTTTCTCTGATCCATTCCAGTCAATATTTCAAATAACCCTGAAAGGAAATTCAGACGTGTCTAATTTCTTTGAAAAGTCTTCTTCAGAATAGCTTACAGAGTTTTTGAACTGTTGGTATTCATTTTTCAAAATAACCCTTCGTGGAAATGACCAAAATAATTTTCAGAAAATAAACCACTGGAACCTCATTACTTTGCAATTGCCACCTGAGTCTTGAGCTCTCACTTGAATTCTGTGAATCTGAGATTTTTATTGCTAAATGGTGACCGGGGAAACTAACAGCCAATGTCTTCAAAGCACTTTGAGGTTTTTAGGGGCCATTTATTGTTTTAGTGTAATATCTTCTCCTCCTGGCATGTGTGTATATTATTGTTTGTAAACAATGGGGCCCAAGGAGGAAGAAGACTCGTCCCTGGCAAAGAGTTTGCCTTCTCTTCCTTACATCTGCAAGAAAACACGACTTTTTTCAAGAAAAGTGTTAGCACTGAAATCTCTAAACTTTATTCAGAAAGATGACTTTTTAAAAAAAATAAAGAACTAGGCTGCATCTTTATCGGCAAGATTTTTTCACCCCTGTGGTGCTTTTAAATACACGTAGAAAGACGGTCAGTGGCTCTGAGAAGACGGCAGTGCTGTTTCCTGTTGGGAGTGAAGGAGAGCCAACAACATCTGTCCCCTGAATAGGGTCAGGGAGATGCAGGTGATGGAAACGGGGGTCGGGGTGAGCTGATCAGTTCAGGAGAGGACGCCAGGAAATAGCATCTCTGGTTTGCTGTAAGAGATTTAATCAACTTTAGGAAACAAATGAAAAATCTGGGAATTACCTAGCGATAGATCTTCTAGTGTCCCCTGTTGTCGTAGTTGGTGAACAAATCACTCTTTAAATCAGATCTTTGTCTTCACGATGATCAAGTGATGAGCGACGGGACAGATGATCATTTACAGAGTGTCCGCCAGAGCCAGGCTCTGTGATAAACATGCTGCATGTAGATCGATCCCCTTCAATCCTTCCCATAGCCTGTGGGGCAGGCACTAGGTGAGGATGCCGCACCCCAGAGTTTACAGTCTGCTCAAGGATAAAGAGCTGCAGGTGCAGGGCTGTGAGCCAAACTGGACACGGTCCCCCTCCCTTCTGCTGGCTGGCCTTTCCAAGCCGTGGACTGAGCTGCAGTGCCTGAGGGTGAAGTGGCTGTAATGAAAAACCGAAGTTACAAACGAGCCAGCCTCCTGGCCTGCTGGGACTGAACCCTCTGAAGCATTAACAGTACTACGAACAAAATAAATATTCCGGGGGCAACAGTTTGATATTTTAATGTGTTCTTTGTGCTACCCATCATTTAGTCAACCAAATTTAGAGGACATCCGCTTTGCGAAGCTCAGTTAAATATCGCGTGTACTTGCAAGAGAAATAAAGGATCGCTGTTTGACATCTGGCAAGTTATATTGCGACGGTGACCCTGGGAGATGGGAAGAGGGTGAACGGATATGAGAGCATGAGGTGAATGTCTATTTTCACACTGATGTTGCTGATGGTTTGAATACTCTAACAGTGATTCACATGACATAAAACAGAGCAATCACGTAGCAATTGCTCAGTTAATTTCACCACCGAAACCCCTTAATTGAATAAAGTGTGACTCCCTAGTCACCTTCCCTGGTCCCCCCCCCCCACCCCGTGTTTATTTGCGCTGGTGGAAAGAACACTGCCCTGGACGTGGGGAGCCGTGGGCCGTGGTTCCAGGGCCACACTCCGACTGCATGACCTCAGAGAGGCACCCTGCTGCTGCGTGGACGGCAGAGGTGGCCAGAGTCACCACCGTTTGCATTCACATCCTTCGGTCGTACCCTCCCACACTGGTCCTGGGCTGGACCGCATGCCTGGCTTTGAATGATGGACTTGAGCAAAGGTGACATTGCAGACGTGCAGCATGACTGCACACGCGACTTACTTGCCTTTGCTGCTCTCGGAGCTCTGACTGCCAGGTGAAGAAGCCCGGGCTGGCCTGCAGGGCGAGGACATGTGCGTGGCCAGGTGTCCTGCCGTCTGGGCCAGACGTATGAGAGAGGTTATCGTAGTCAGAGGCTGCTGGCTGCCTCACTAGCCGGCCCAGCTACAAGTAGCTGCGGAACCTGCCCAGCTAATTCGCAGGATCAGAGCTCAGTAAATGGTTGTTTCTTCAAGTCACTAAGTCTGGGGTGGGTTGTTCATAGCAAAAAGGTAACAGAGGCAAAATCGAATTAAAAATCATAAACGATCAGTAACAACATAGGCCCTGTCTACCCCCATGGCCTTGCTGGAGAGAGCTGGTCAACGACCACGCTGTGACCGGCAAGGCTCCGAAGGGCAGAGCCGAGAGGAGGAAGGCGGGGCAGGCGCAGCAGGTGGAGGCCCTGGGTGGACGGAGGCCGGGACGGCGGCCTCTCTTGTCTGAGGCTGACCAGCAGAAACTCCTTCGAGTTTCTCGCCACGGTCAGAAGGACATTGCCAACTGCTGTCTTTCCCTTCGACATTAACGTTTTCTCAGTCATTTGACTTTTATCCTCTCTTTCTTTATTAAAATACTCAGCGTACCTGGATTCTATCTGAACATCATTCGCATGGGAATAGACATAGAATCCATAATACAAAAAATTCTGAGAGCCCAGTATAGAGAAAAGGGAAAATGTTTCTTTTTTTTTTTTTTTTTTCTGGAGCATCAAGTTTATTAACTAGAATTGGAAGAACCCAGGAGTTCTTGGAACAAGAACTATCCCCCTCCCCCACCAACACGGAAGACAGAAGAGTGGGGGAGGGGAGACGTGCCCCAGGAATGACAGTCCCATCTCTCAAGTTTCACCCAGGTGGGGGTTGAGGGTCAGACCTGCAGCCACGGTGGCCTCGCTTTCGGTCGCCCGGGCTGCTCTGGACCATCCTCTGAGCTGGCCAGGGTCTTGGATACGATGCTTCTGAAGGCCGTGCAGAGAACACACTATCCTCCACTGGACCGGGCCCCAGGGAGCGCGGCGGCCTGACCTTCCTGCCTCGGTCATGCATGGGGTTCACATGGGCTCACTTTATTATGACGCCTCATGCTGGGCAGCTTGCAACAAAGATGTTTCAAAATAAAGTTCCAGATTCTCCCAGCCACCCCTTGCTTTTTCTGGCTCTGGCCAGAGACAGTGGATGAGGACACACTCTCAGGCTGCCCAGCGTGGGAGGACCTTCCAGTGTTGGACACACCCAGGGGGCAGCTGCTTCCCTCTGGGGCTCCAATCCTGCTGCTGCTGCTGGAGGTGGATGTCCCAGTGCCACACTGGGGGGCTGGGCTGGGGGTGGCAGTCCTCGCCTCCAGGCTGGGTGGGGGACAGGCAGACTCACCGGTCTTCTGCCCTGCCTGCTGGTCTTCCTGCAGCGGCACATTTTTTCTGTGGTAGAGCCACCTGGTTTGCAGGGAGGACACCACAGGGCTTGGAGAAGGCTCAAGTTCACTGCCACAGAGGTCCCCGCAAGAGAAGGGCTTCAGAGTTATGATGGAGACCTCCACCTTGGGTTTCTTGGCGCTCACACCGCCTGTCCCAGTGTCCTGGATCTGGTCGCAAGTCAAGCCCGGAGTCCTCACCATTGTCACCTCCAGGTCCTCTTCACAGGGTGGCTGGAGTGGCTCCTTCCGGCCCATGTTGACCCATGGATGCCTCTTGAGGTCAGGTAAGGTGCCTCTGTCACTGGGGTTGAGGGCAATCATTTTTTGTAACAGATCCCTTATCTCCAAAGACAGATAAGGTGGGATGGGGTACTGCCCTTGTAGGATTTGCTTCCGCAGCTCCTGGAAGTCTTTTCCCACAAAGGGCCGGGACCCAGTTACCATGGTGTACAGCACTACTCCCAAGCTCCACACGTCCACCGCAGGGCCGCTGGAGCTCTGCCCCAGGAGGAGTTCCGGGGCAGCATAAGGGTGTGTGCCGCAGATCGTGTCCAGTTGGAAAATGTCATCACACTTGTTGCTGAGGCCAAAGTCTGTAAGTTTGATATTCATCTTGGAATCAAAGAGGAGGCTCACTGGCTTCAGGTCCCGGTGCACGATGCCCCTCTGGTGGCAGTGCTGCAGGGCGGAGACCAGCTGCTGGAATGGGCCTCGGGCCTGCGCCTCTGTCATACGGCCATGGGTCTTCAAATAGCGGTACATGTCCCCCCCACTGAGGTACTCCATCACCACGAAACATGTCTCCTCTGTGTTAATCACCCCCAGCAGTTTTACAATATTGGGGTGATTCAGAGCCTTCAGACTGCACACTTCCCGGAAAAGTGCCTGGACACTTGAGAAGCTCTGACGCCTTTTCTTTATGACCTTCACAGCCACCTGTGTCCCGGTCAGAATGTGCCGGGCCAACTTCACTTTACCGAAGGTGCCTTCACCAATGGTGTGGAGGATCTGGAAGTCATCAATATGAGCCTTCTTGCCAGCAGATTTGGCTGTGAGGCCCTGCATCCTGGTGATCTGCTAACTACACTGACTGACAGCACTACCGAGCAACGCTAACTACGCTAACTAACAATGCTAACTGTACTAACAGGGCTAAGTATGCTGTCTCTACTAACAACGCTAACTACGCTAACTGTACCAACAGCGCTAACTAGTACTAACTACACTAACTATGCTAATCAAGTATTAACTATACCAACAATACTCACTATGCTAACTGCAGAAAGAACAATGACACAAATAAAAAAGAGTAGAGAAAAGAGAAACGAAAATCAACAAAATGGCAGAAACAAGGAAAACACAAGCTAACTGTAGGTCCAAGGCCGTCAGGTCACCAAAAGCAGCTTCCTGGGCTCTAAGGACCAAAAACCTGGGCCCACCTTTCTCTTTCATAGGGCTTTGTGAAGTACATCACAATGGTGTACTCTGAGGTCAGAGCAAGAAATGGACCCATCACCGCTGGGGATACACCACAGTGGTTTTCTCACTTTTTGAGTTCAAGGCCCCTTTACACTTAGGAAAAAGGATCCCAAAGAAATTTTTCTTTACGTGTGTTATTAGATATTGGTATTCACTTTGTTATAAATAAAAATCTGCAGGATACTTCAGTGGCCTTTTTATTTCTAGTTTGAAAATGTGTAATAATTTTAGAGACCTCATAATGTCTACACTTGAAATGTTCAATTCCTTTTCCTTAAATTCTGGTCTCAAAATAACGTTACAACTTAACTGACTTCACGATACTATACAAAATGTTCTGTTGCATAAGACATGATACGGTCCATTATGAAAGTCTATGAAGCTGAGAGAAGGTTTGCCAGGAAGGTCATTGAGCAGATTTCTCATCAGGAGCCTCGGAGGCCAGATGGCATGACTCAATGTACTTGAAGTGTTGAAGGAAAGAAACCGTCAACCAAGAATCCTATATCTAGCAAAACTTTCCTTCGAAAATGAGGGAGAAATCAAGACATTCCCAGTTAATCAAGAGTTGAGAGAGTTCTTAACCACCAGACCCGCCTGCCACAGGGAGTTCTTCAGGTTGCAGTCAAGGACCCTGGACAGTAGCTCAAAGCCTTATGAAGAAATAAAGACCTCTGGTAAAAGTAGACAGACGGGCGACGAGAAAAGCTAGTACTGTTGTAACTTTGGTTTGTAGCTCCACTTTTTGTCTTCTATTTGATTTAAGAGACTAATATATAATAAAACACACACATACAAATCAAAAAAAAAAAAAAGAGCACCTCTTCACCTAGAAAAGCTACTTCACCCCCACTTTAGCCTAACTTTGGGAATTCCCATCAACAACATTCTTCTTTCCACTGTAGGAAGCAACGCTGCCAGAAGCTATGGCAAGCAGAGCCTCTTCTAAAATGCCTTTGATGACTGCAGCAACATGGATGCAACTAGAGATTATTAAGTGAAGTAAGTCAGAAAGAGAAAGACAAATACCATGTGATACCACTTACATGTGGAATCTAAAGTATGGCACAAATGAACCTATCTATGAAACAGCAACAGACTCACAGACATAGAGAACAGACTTGTGGTTGCCAAGGAGGAGGGGGGTGGGAGAGGGAAGGGCTGGGAGTGTGGCATCAGCAGATGTAAACTATTATATATAGGAGGGATAAACAACAAGGTCCTACTCTACAGCACAGGGAACTAGAGTCAATATCCTGTGATAAACTGTAATGGAAAAGAATATAAAAAAAGAATGTCTATATGTGTATAACTGAGTCACTTTGCCATACAGCAGATTGGCACAAGATTGTAAATCAACTATACGTCAATAAAAACAATAAAATAAAATAAAAAATGCCTCTGATGACGTACACAGCCCCTGCTCCTGCTGACTACCTCTCTGCAGCACCCAACACTGTGAAACCCTGCCCCCAGCTGAGGTCACTCCAGTCCTGTGTCTCCTTCCTTTGTCCTCTGTCTCCCACCAGTGTTTCTCTAACAGAAACACAAAGAACTGCTGTGTTTTCACTCAGTCTCACTGTTCACGTTCCCACGCTTGATTTGGGCATCAGACCTGCAAGAGTTCAAAACTTACTGGGTGGTAGAACTGCCATTTCTCTGCCTGTCTCTCATTATAAAGAACTTCTCTGAAATTCTGAATTCACTGGTCTGGTCATCCATTCACCAGCAAGTATCTAGGTACTGGGGTTAAGAGCTAGGAATGAGATACAGTTGTTAGTAAAGAAACAACAAACCCCAAATGGAGTCACTTGTGCTAAGTCCCACGTCAGCAAACCAAGACTTAATAGCTAACCTAATTGCAGTTTCAGCTTCTCTCAGGAATGGGACCTTTCACCAATAGATCTGGAATTACTTGGTCAGCACTAGAGGGGTGACCCCCCACCTTCCCCCAAAAGGAAGGTGACCCTGCCTGAAACAATCCACTCTTAGCTAGAAACTTCCCTTTTCTGCCCCCTCCTGCCTGTAAAGTTCTTGCATTTTTTACAGCTCCGCAAAGCTCCTTTCTGCTTGCTCAATGGGATGCTGCCCGATTCATAAATCATTGAATAAAGCCAATTCGATCTTCAAATTTACTCAGTTAGAATTTTATGTTTTTAATACAGTGATGAGCAAAACAAATAAAAAGAGAGGCATCAAACTCTTCAGAGAGTGTATCCCATTATCCCTCACGCTCTTGGAAGCCTGGGTCAGCAGAAATGGAGGAGAGCCAGTGACAAGAAAAAGCCTCTTGAAAACCAAATCAGAGGTCCTGAAATACTACAGACTTACTTGTACAAGTGGGTGGGAACAAGCAGAGAGTAGCAGTTGTTTATTACTGTACACTGTAATCGAGGGAAACATTTGGAGTTCAAGAATAGAGATTTAAAGATGAGATGCTAAAATTCATAACAACTTGTCCAAAACAGGCCAGAAAACCTTAAGTTTTCGCCTTGTTTAAAAGAAGTCCTAAGTAAAGGGAAAACCAAATATTATGAAAAATTTTGGAGACATCTCACACACCAACCTTCCCTATATTTGAATTACTTCATTATCATTACTTTAGAGTTATGTACACTCTTATAAAAGTTCATTTATTCTGAGTTGAGAAGTCCATTTTATCATCATGTGTATTGTGCTTACATTTTAAAATCAGAAACAACTTCCCCAAGATAAAACTGATTCTTCATCTCTTTTGGTTTTACTATTCCAAAATAGATTAGGTGACTTGGGGTATTATTTTTACCCTATGTTGATTTGCCTACCTTGTAAAGGAGCAAGGAACTTTTCCTTCAACCCTTATTTTCCTAGTGATTTGTTTAAAATGAAAGGTAAATATGTGTTTGTGGGCATATAAGTGTGTGTGTGTACAATCATTTTTATATAGAGATTTATTATCTCTCAATTTATTTTGTACAAGAGGTTTGTCTCAGAAAATCAGTGTCTTCTTTTTTTTTTTTTTTCACGATTCATATCTTTAATACTCTCTGAGAGGCAAGTGAAAAGCAACAATGGATTTTTAAAAGGACCATGTCTGACACATGTCTGACAACACTGAGAGTGGGGGAGGAGGGAAGTTAACCAGCTAGCACAGTGCCTTGCACGTAGTAAGCACTGCAACATTTGTTAAATTGCAATGACTTGAAGTTGAAGATCATGATATATATATATATTTTTTTTTAGATTTTTAGAAATTTCATGTAATGTCTGAAACATTTATATTAACATATTTCCATACAAATAACCCAATGAAAGTTTAGTATTAGTTGTTTTGTTTGTTTGTTTTTTTATACTGCAGGTTCTTATTAGGCATCAATTTTATACACGTCAGTGTATACATGTCAATCCCAATCGCCCAATTCAGCACACCACCATCCCCACCCCACCGCAGTTTTCCCCCCTTGGTGTCCATATGTCCATTCTCTACATCTGTGTCTCAACTTCTGCCCTGCAAACCGGCTCATATGTACCATTTTTCTAGGTTCCACATACATGCATTAATATACGATATTTGTTTTTCTCTTTCTGACTTACTTCACTCTGTATGACAGTCTCTAGATCCATCCACTTCTCAACAAATGACTCAATTTCATTCCTTTTTATGGCTGAGTAATATTCCATTGTATATATGTACCACAACTTCTTTATCCATTCGTCTGTCGATGGGCATTTAGGTTGCTTCCATGACCTGGCTATTGTAAATAGTGCCGCAATGAACATTCGGGTGCATGTGTCTTTTTGAATTACGGTTTTCTCTGGGTATATGCCCAGTAGTGGGATTGCTGGGTCATATGGTACTTCTATTTTTAGTTTTTTAAGGAACCTCCATATTGTTCTCCATAGTGGCTGTATCAATTTACATTCCCACCAACAGTGCAAGAGGGTTCCCTTTTCTCCACACCCTCTCCAGCATTTGTTGTTTGTAGATTTTCTGATGATGCCCATTCTAACAGGAGTGAGGTGATACCTCATTGTAGTTTTGATTTGCATTTCTCTAATAATTAGTGATGTTGAGCATCTTTTCATGTGCTTCGTGGCCGTCTGTATGTCTTCTTTGGAGAAATGTCTATTTAGGTCTTCTGCCCATTTTTGGATTGGGGTGTTTGTTTGTTTGATATTGAGCTGAATGAGCTGTTTATATATTTTGGAGATTAATCCTTTGTCTGTTGATTCATTTGCAAATATTTTCTCCCATTCTGAGGGTTGTCTTTTTGTCTTGTTTATGGTTTCCTTTGCTGTGCAAAAGCTTTGAAGTTTCATTAGGTCCCATTTGTTTATTTTTGTTTTTATTTCCATTACTCTAGGAGGTGGATCAAAAAAGATCTTGCTGTGATTTATGTCAAAGAGTGTTCTTCCTATGTTTTCCTCTAAGAGTTTTATAGTGTCCAGTCTTATATTTAGGTCTCTAATCCATTTTGAGTTTATTTTTGTTTATGGTGTTAGGGAGTATTCTAATTTCATTCTTTTACATGTAGCTGTCCAGTTTTCCCAGCACCACTTATTGAAGAGACTGTCTTTTCTCCATTGTATATCTTTGCCTCCTTTGTCATAGATTAGTTGACCATAGGTGCGTGGGTTAATCTCTGGGCTTTCTATCTTGTTCCATTGATCTATGTTTCTGTTTTTGTGCCAGTACCATATTGTCTTGATTACTGTAGCTTTGTAGTATAGTCTGAAGTCTGGGAGTCTGATTCCTCCAGCTCCATTTTTTTGCCTCAAGACTGCTTTGGCTATTCGGGGTCTTTTGTGTCTCCATACAAATTTTAAGATGATTTGTTCTAGCTCCGTAAAAAATGCCATTGGTAATTTGATAGGGATTGCATTGAATCTGTAGATTGCTTTGGGTAGTATACTCATTTTCACAATGTTGATTCTTCCAATCCAAGAACATGGTATATCTCTCCATCTGTTGGTATCATCTTTAATTTCTTTCATCAGTGTCTTATAGTTTTCTGCATACAGGTCTTTTGTCTCCCTAGGTAGGTTTATTCCTAGGTATTTTATTCTTTTTGTTGCAATGGTAAATGGGGGTGTTTCCATAATTTCTCTTTCAGATTTTTCATCATTAGTGTATAGGAATGCAAGAGATTTCTGTGCATTAATTTTGTATCCTGCAACTTTACTATATTCATTAATTAGCTCTAGCAGTTTTCTGGTGGCAGTTTTAGGATTCTCTATGTATAGTATCATGTCATCCGCAAACAGTGACAGTTTTACTTCTTCCTTTCCAATTTGTATTCCTTTTATTTCTTTTTCTTCTCTGATTGCCGTGGCTAGGACTTCCAGAACTATGTTGAATAATAGTGGTGAGAGTGGACATCCTTGTCTCGTTCCTGATCTTAGAGGAAATGCTTTCAGTTTTTCACCATTGAGAATGATGTTTGCTGTGGGTTTGTCATATATGGCCTTTATTATGTTGAGCTAGGTTCCCTCTATGCCCACTTTCTGGAGAGTTTTTATCATAAATGGGTGTTGAATTTTGTCAAAAGCTTTTTCTGCATCTATTGAGATGATCATATGGTTTTTATTCTTCAATTTGTTAATATGGTGTATCACATTGATTGATTTGCATATATTGAAGAATCCTTGCATCCCTGGGATAAATCCCACTTGATCGTGGTGTATGATCCTTTTAATGTGTTGTTGGATTCTGTTTGCTAGTATTTTGTTGAGGATTTTTGCATCTATATTCATCAGTGATATTGGTCTGTAATTTTCTTTTTTTGTAGTGTCTTTGTCTGGTTTTGGTATCAGGGTGATGGTGGCCTCATAGAATGAGTTTGGGAGTGTTCCTTCCTCTGCAATTTTTTGGAAGAGTTTGAGAAGGATGGGTGTTAGCTCTTCTCTAAATGTTTGATAGAATTCACCTGTGAAGCCATCTGGTCCTGGACTTTTGTTTGTTGGAAGATTTTTAATCACAGTTTCAATTTCATTACTTGTGATTGGTCTGTTCATATTTTCTGTTTCTTCCTGATTCAGTCTTGGAAGGTTATACCTTTCTAAGAATTTGTCCATTTCTTCCAGGTTGTCCATTTTATTGGCATAAAGTTGCTTGTAGTAGTCTCTTAGGATGCTTTGTATTTCTGCGGTGTCTATTGTAACTTCTCCTTTTTCATTTCTGATTTTATTGATTTGAGTCCTCTCCCTCTTTTTCTTGATGAGTCTGGCTAATGGCTTATCAATTTTGTTTATCTTCTCAAAGAACCAACTTTTAGTTTTATTGATCTTTGCTATTGTTTTATTTGTTTCTATTTCATTTATTTCTGCTCTGATCTTTATGATTTCTTTCCTTCTGCTAACTTTGGGTTTTGTTTGTTCTTCTTTCTCTAGTTTCTTTAGGTGTAAGATTAGATTGTTTACTTGAGATTTTTCTTGTTTCTTTAGGTAGGCTTGTATAGCTATAAACTTCCCTCTTAGAACCGCTTTTGCTGCATCCCATAGGTTTTGGGTCGTCGTGTTTTCATTGTCATTTGTCTCTAGGTATTTTTTTATTTCCTCTTTGATTTCTTCAGTGATCTCTTGGTTATTTAGTAACGTATTGTTTAGCCTCCATGTGTTTGTCTTTTTTACGTTTTTTTCCCTGTAATTCATTTCTAATCTCATAGCGTTGTGGTCAGAAAAGATGCTTGATATGATTTCAATTTTCTTAAATTTACTGAGGCTTGATTTGTGACCCAAGATGTGATCTATCCTGGAGAATGTTCCGTGCGCACTTGAGAAGAACGTGTAATCTGCTGTTTTTGGATGGAATGTCCTATATATATCAATTAAATCTATCTGGTCTATTGTGTCATTTAAAGCTTCTGTTTCCTTATTTATTTTCATTTTGGATGATCTGTCCATTGGTGTAAGTGAGGTGTTAAAGTCCCCCACTATTATTGTGTTACTGTCGATTTCCTCTTTTATAGCTGTTAGCAGTTGCCTTATGTATTGAGGTGCTCCTATGTTGGGTGCATATATATTTATAATTGTTATATCTTCTTCATGGATTGATCCCTGGATCATTATGTAGTGTCCTTCCTTGTCTCTTGTAACATTCTTTATTTTAAAGTCTATTTTATCTGATATGAGTATAGCTACTCCAGCTTTCTTTTGATTTCCATTTGCATGGAATATCTTTTTCCATCCCCTCACTTTCAGTCTGTATGTGTCCCTAGGTCTAAAGTGGGTCTCTTGTAGACAGCATATATATGGGTCTTGTTTTTGTATCCATTCAGCCAGTCTATGTCTTTTGGTTGGGGCATTTAATCCATTCACGTTTAAGGTAATTATCGATATGTATGTTCCTATGACCATTTTCTTAATTGTTTTGGGTTTGTTTTTGTAGGTCCTTTTCTTCTCTTGTGTTTCCCACTTAGAGAAGTTCCTTTAGCATTTGTTGTAGAGCTGGTTTGGTGGTGCTGAATTCTCTTAGCTTTTGCTTGTCTGTAAAGCTTTTGATTTCTCCATCAAATCTAAATGAGATCCTTGCCGGGTAGAGTAATCTTGGTTGTAGGTTCTTCCCTTTCATCACTTTAAGTATATCATGCCACTCCCTTCTGGCTTGCAGAGTTTCTGCTGAGAAATCAGCTGTTAACCTTATGGGAGTTCCCTTGTATGTTATTTGTCGTTTTTCCCTTGCTGCTTTCAATAATTTTTCTTTGTCTTTAATTTTTGCCACTTTGATTACTATGTGTCTCGGCGTGTTTCTCCTTGGGTTTATTCTGTATGGGACTCTCTGCGCTTCCTGGACTTGGGTGGCTATTTCCTTTCCCATGTTAGGGAAGTTTTCGACTATAATCTCTTCAAATATTTTCTCTGGTCCTTTCTCTCTCTCTTCTCCTTCTGGGACCCCTATAATGCGAATGTTGTTGCGTTTAATGTTGTCCCAGAGGTCTCTTAGGCTGTCTTCATTTCTTTTCATTCTTTTTTCTTTAGTCTGTTCCGCAGCAGTGAATTCCACCATTCTGTCTTCCAGGTCACTTATCCGTTCTTCTGCCTCAGTTATTCTGCTATTGATTCCTTCTAGTGTAGTTTTCATTTCAGTTATTGTATTGTTCATCTCTGTTTGTTTGTTCTTTAATTCTTCTAGGTCTTTGTTAATCATTTCTTGCATCTTCTCAATCTTTGCCTCCATTCTTATTCCGAGGTCCTGGATCATCTTCACTATCATTATTCTGAATTCTTTTTCTGGAAGGTTGCCTATCTCCACTTCATTTAGTTGTTTTTCTGGGGTTTTTTCTTGTTCCTTCATCTGGTACATAGCCCTCTGCCTTTTCATCTTGTCTATCTTTCTGTAACTGTGGTTTTTGGTCCACAGGCTGCAGGATTGTAGTTTTTCTTGCTTCTGCTGTCTGCCCTCTGGCGGTTGAGGCTATCTAAGAGGCTTGATGGGAGGCTCTGGTGGTGGGTAGAGCTGACTGTTGCTGTGGCGGTCAGAGCTCAGTAAAACTTTAATCCACTTGACTGTTGATGGGTGGGGCTGGGTTCCCTCCCTGTTGGTTGTTTTGCCTGAGGCAACCCAACACTGGAGCCTACCTGGGCTCTTTGGTGGGGTTAATGGCAGACTCTGGGAGGGCTCACGCCAAGGAGCACTTCCCAGAACCTCCGCTGCCAGAGTCCTTGTCCCCACAGTGAAACAGAGCCACCCCCCGCCTCTGCAGGAGACCCCCCCAACACCAGCAGTTGGGTCTGGTTCAGTCTCCCCCAGGGTCACTGCTCCTTCACCTGGGTCCCGATGCGCACACTACTTTGTGTGTGCCCTCCAAGAGTGGAGTCTCTGTTTCCCCCCGTCGTGTTGAAGTCCTGCAATCAATTCCCACTAGGCTTCAAAGTCTGATTCTCTAGGAATTCCTCCTCCTGTTGCCGGACCCCCAGGTTGGGAAGCCTGACGTGGGGCTCAGAACCTTCACTCCAGTGGGTGGACTTCTGTGGTATAAGTGTTCGCCAGTCTGTGAGTCACCCACCCAGCAGTTATGGGATTAGATTTTACTCTGATTGCGCCCCTCCTACCGTCTCACTGTGGCTTCTCCTCTGTCCTTGGACGTGGGGTATCCTCCTTGGTGAAGTCCAGGGTCTTCCTGTCAATGATTGTCCAGCAGCCAGTTGTGATTCTGGCGCTCTCGCAAGAGGGAGAGAGAGCACGTCCTTCTACTCCACCATCTTGGTTAATCTCCCAGGAAAAATGTTTCTAGTCTGTGGCAACACAAGGAATGCAAGGTCAGTAAACTAGAGGTGTTCAAAACGAGGGGAAATTCTTCCTCAGCTAAAAATGTACTTGACCCAATTGGGTCTGTAAGTGATAGATTTGTGTGTGTTGATTTACATTTGTCAAGTGAACAAGTACTTTTTCATAATCTGGTGCTACTGTGAAATATAGGTCGTATAGAGAAAAGTGCACAAAACCTAGAGGTACCATTTATTGAAAAATTATAAAGCAAACACCTCTGTGACCACACTCAGGTCCGAGGAGGAGCTTTGCTCACACACCAGCGTCCCATCCCATTCACACCCAGTGTTAACCACAGCCCTGACCTGTATGCAGTCAAGTCCCTGCTTAACTGGATAGTTTTACCACCTCTGCAGAGTTTAACCATCCATGTGTGTATCCTGAAACATGACAGTTCAATCTTACCTGTTTCAAATTTTATATAATTGAAGTCATTCTCTATATATTCCTTTTTGTCTTGCTTCTTTTGCCTAATGCTCTTTATTTCTTGCTTTGTGTGGCTGTAGTCTATTCATTTTCATTGACAAGTATTCCATTCTATGCATACGCTGGAAAATTTACTGTGGAAAGACACATCCGTAGTTTCCAACATTCGGGTCTTACAGGCAGTGTTGCTGTGACCATTCTTACACATCTCCTTGTGCACATGCACACACGTTTTTTGAGGGAGTGCCCTTTTTGGGCCATAAGATAAATGTCTCTTCAAATTTAGTAGAATAGGCCAAAGTATTTTTTAAAGTGGCGTGACCATTTCAGTTTCAGGCTAATAGCAGGAGTGTTTCCAATGTTCCATATCCCTGTCAACACTTGATTTTGTCAGACTTTTAATTTTTGCCAGTCTGGTGGGTGTGTGGTAAAATTTCCTTATGATTTTAATTTGCGTTTTTTAATTATTAATGAGGCTGAGCATCTCTTAATATGTTTTTAGCCATTGGATTTCTTTTTTGTGAAATGCTGGTTCAAGTTTTCTTTTTTTTTCTATCGTGTGACCTTTTTCATTGCTTTGTAAAACATGTTTTGAATATGAAAGTTTGTCTAGTTTTATGTGTTGCAGTAGCTTTTCCTGTTTGGGTTTTTTTTTTTTTTTTCTTTATTAATGTGTGTCTTTTTTTTCTGGTTGCTTGTTATATCTTATTTAAGAAAACTTTTCCTGCCCTGAAGTCACAAAGATAGTCTCTTATATCAGCTCCTAAAAGCTTTACAGATTTGTCTCTTACATTAAATGTGTAACACACCAGGTGTTAATTCATGTATGTGTATAAAACAAAGCTGTAATTTCATTGTTTTCCATATGGAGACACACTTGTTCCAGAACCATTAATTGAAAAGAACACAATTTCTCCTCTGCCCTGTCCTGCCATCTCAGTTGTAACGCAAGTGTTCACATACCCATGTGTTCATTTCCGGCCTTCTTATTCTGCTTCCCTGGTTAACTTATCTATCCTGGCACTAAGGCCGCATTCTCCTAATTCTCATGGCTTTATGGTAAGTCTTGATATCTGGTAGCATATATCTTCACACCTAGTGCATCTTAGAGAGAGAATAGCAATTCCTGGTCTTTTCCATTCCCATGCATATCTACAATGAGCCTGGGAAGTTCTGCTCACACACACAAATTGTTTGTTGCTGGTACATGGAAGTGTTATCACATTCATTTTTATATGTTGAATTTGTATATTTTGACGGGAAAGTGACACAATCAGAGTGTTAAAGATAACTCTGGAGGTAATTTGGAGGACTGGATGGGAGGGAAAAGACAACTGCAGAATCTACTGGAACTAGGACCAGGGCAACAGAGGAGACAGGGGAGCTGGTTTAGGAGCCGTTTAGGAGACAGTGGGGAAGAAAGCCAAGCCATTGCCTCCAAGTGACTGATGTAAGGAACAAGGCTTTGGGGGAGGAAGATTACATGAATGTACCAAAAAAAAAAAAAAAAAAAAATAGTGAATGGATGGGAACTTCAAAACAGGCTGCCCACAGGCTATGTGGAAATTTTTACAACAGTAAAATTTCAGAAAAAAAAATCAGAATTGTAGAGAACTTTGAAAGAACAGAGATTTGCGGTTGATATGAAACTAATGATTGACAAATATGTTAACACAGGAATTACGCCTGGGTCCACTTTGTTTAATATTTTTCCATTTTTGACATTCCTAGCAGCAGGTTTTTTGATTTCTACATCTGGTGCCTTTCAGGTAACTTGATTTCTGTTTGTCTCATCGTACGTCTTGCTGAAAATGCATTTAAATATTTTTCAGTTGATAGTATCTTCCAGGGTTTGACTCAGCCTGTGTTTTCTTATAAATGCTTATTTTTTCTCCTACGCTGAATTTTTTTTTGATATGTTCTTTAACAAGTTTAAGAAAAGCAGATCAGACAATAACTCGACTAGTAAGTTTCAAATTTATATTTGGTCCTGTTCTTGTTAAGAGATTAATAAGATACATATTAGTTTGTGACCACCAGGTGATGATTAGGGAAATTTCATTTGCTTTGAAATGTATGAATATTTAACGTAGTCATTGCCATCAGATATTTCACACTCAAGATCACACTTTCTCCTTCCATTCCTTTGCCTTCTGGATTTTGCACTTTTGAAGGAAATGGGCCCTCTGGAGCATGACAAATTTGATTCAAAGGTATCTACGATAGGATGTTATTTTATCTGTCAAAAGCTAATGTAACTGTGGTCTCACTCTTCTCAGTTTGGGACTCTTAGGCTTGGGAACTGTTAATATAAATTCTAATCTTAGGCATGTACATGGCAAACATGGAGAAACCCTTCAGATAATCGCCCAGGAGATACGGATTAGGGAGGATGCAAGATCCGCAGTTAAGACATTTTTGAATTTAGTAAATTATAGCCTGATTTTCAAAAGCAATGGTGGTATTTGCAAATGAGAGAAGGGGAAAAAAATGATAAGATGTAGGAATAAACACAACTCAGAACTCAGACGTAACCAAAACATTTGTGCGTGTGTGTGATAGTGATGTGGGTGAGAAAGGACATGTGAAATTTTTGCTGTTAACCTTTCAAGGTGAAACATCAAATTTCTGAAACAACGGTGACAGGATGCCTAGAGAAGAAAGAACCAGAGCCTGAGTGCTCCCTAGGAATGTATGACAGGCTGACAAACATACTGATGCCACTGAGGTGTGTCCTCCAGACTCGGGATTTAGTGAAAGTCACAAGGCTCGAACTCAAAGCCCAATTATGTTTTTGGATATGTCATTTCATCTCTGTGTTTCGACTTCCATAGAACATGGTTTGCTATGGATCTATGACTCATCCCTTACTGTTTACTCAACAGTGGATGAAAGGGAATTCTTTAGCCATCTAATGTCTAATTTTTTTTTTTTATTTTTAAAAATTAATTAATTTATTTATTTTTGGCTGCGTTGGGTCTTCGTTGCTGTGTGCAGGCTTTCTCTAGTTGCGTTGAGCGGGGGCTACTCTTTGTTGAGGTGTGCAGGCTTCTCATTGCGGTGGCTTATCTTGTTGCGGAGCATGGGCTCCAGGTGCACGGGCTTCAGTAGTTGTGGCTCGCGGGCTCTAGAGCGCAGGCTCAGTAGTTGTGGCGCATGGGCTTCGTTGCTCCACGGCATGTGGGATCTTCCTAATGTCTAATTTTGAACCTATTTTAGACCCCTGTTGTTCTACATAAGTTATTCTCTCTGCCCATTTTTCATCACTCATAAAATGGATGTTTCCAAGTGGCGAGCCAGTCACACTTTCCCTCGGGGAACATGGTATTAGGAGTGGAGCTGACCCACCAAACCACTCGAAGGGTCTGTAGCAGCCTGGGTCTAACTGGGAGACAGAAACCGCAGAGTGGGTTAAACAAGGGAAGTGAAAAATGCTGCCTGCCATATCAGTAACCAAAGGATGTTGCAGCCCTCAAGCCACTACAGCCGCCCCAGGGACTGTGAACCCGGAGGGGACTCAGCATGGGGACAAAGGGGCTGCCCACTGCCAAGCCCTCAGTCACTGCAGCCACCCAGGTGGTGCACCTGAGGGGATTCAGGATGGGAGAGAACAGGATCCGGGCCCCAGAGAGCTGAGGTGCATCTCAAAGGCATGGTACCAGTGTGACCAGACTCGTGCATCTTCCCATACATAGAAAAGCACTAAATTCCTTGATTTGAGACGTCTGGTTTTCTTTAATGAACAGTCATCATTTGAAACTGTGACTCCCTGGACTTTGTTGGAAAACCTCCTGTGCATCCCGGCCCCTCCCTGACCTCTGCAGAGCAGTCTCTCTGAAAGGCTGCATCCTGGCCTTACGTCCTCAGTTTTGTCAGCCAAGTAAAATATAATTCTCAACTTTCAGATTGTGCATCTTTTTCAGTCGACATTAGTATAAGAATTTTAACTCTAATTAAAGAGCAACTGTAAGACACAAGGAAACTCTGTCTAGTACCAAAGGGCTGAGGGAGAAAACCCAAGGGAGGCCACATGTGGAAGGAGTGCAGACTTCTTGGATCAAGTGTGCCTTGGTCCCCCAGTAGCAGAGAGGTTGGCTGGAGTGGATTTGGGGGAGACAGCAGGCAGCCCTGCAAGTGCAGATCGAGAGCAGGTGGTCAGCAGCAGGTCGTGGAGGGCTGCATTGGGGGTCTGGATGCCAGGGGGGCAGAGGCCCTCAGAGGGCGGGATGCACGGGGTCCTGAACAGGCTATCACCAGGCCACGGTGGCCAGGCTGCAGAGGGACTGTGGTCTGGCCCCGCGGCTCGGGCAGGCTCCTTCCACGGCGGGAGACGTGGCCTGCCTCCCCACCTGTGGTGGGAATTGCCAGAAGCCTCTTCCTCTTGCTTAACATCATGCTCTGCAAAGGAGACATGCTGAAAGGATTTCGTGGTCATGAAGCATTATATTCAAGGCTGTGTTTGGAGTCATGAGGCAATAGACTGATAACTGATGCAGAGGCCAGGAACAGGGAAGAGCATTGCAAAAACGATCGGGGGTGCTTTCCTGTCTGCAAAAGGAGAGCCTTTAAGAAGATGCTGGCAAACACGCTTTTTTTCCGGTTGACCAAAGACTCAAAAACTTTGATATTTCTCCAGTGTACTCTGGCATATTCATTTGTGCATTTCTAAGTAGAGCAGTTTCTTATCTGTATTTTTAAAAATACATGCAAACCTTAGAGAGTAATATTCAAACAAGCATGTCCAAATAACCAAAAGTACTGAAAACATTCAGCCTCTGGAAAACAATAAAGGGAATGCGATGCATAAACCCAGGCCCTCTGCTCCTCTTTCTCTCAATTCTTTTTCATAGCACTTTACGCGGCGCCCCGCATCTGCAACCCTGCCCTCCCAGCACACGGCGAAAGGTCGCAGAATAAACCCTCCTTTTCTCCAAACCCTACGACTTACTCTCCTCTCACACCTGTTCTCTCCCCCCCGCACCCCCCGACTTTGTCTCTTTTTCACCCTCCTACTTACACTTCCTTCTCTCCGTAGGCTCTCTCTCCATCTCTTCTTTTGCATTCTTAGCTTCAGTCCCTCTTGGCCCATTTCCTAATTCAGCCTCACGAGAGTCCTTGAACTGGTCCGTCAGAAGGCAGAGGCGGGGGAGCGGGAGGGCGCTCGTTCCCCTCGCTGGGGTGGGTGGAGGCTGGGAACCTTCACCGATGATAAATCCTGCCCCCTTCACACTGTCTCCTCATCAATCTTTGTTGACTCCTGCAAAGAGGTAGTCAACATTCAATATGTAAATATCCTTCCAGAAGTTCCTTGAATTTACAATCTAGACCACCCTCTTCTTTCTCTTTACTGGGCTGTACATAATCTCTCTCAGTTCCTTGAAAGGGCAGCCAGGTGAATTGTGAGCGTACACCACACACACACACACACACACACACACACAGACACATAGCACTCTCCCTTCTAGAAAGCCTTGAACATCTGTATTAACATCTAAACTCTTTGTCCTTTAGAGGAGTGCCTGTGCCCCTCATAGTCTGCAAAAGACTGTGCACCCTGAGTCCCCGTGTTCGCAGTTCCACGCTCTTTGCGGGCACTGAGACCCTGCCTGCGCCCAGCCCTCCCACACTGGATTTATCACAGAATGCACGAGACTCCATGCTGAGCCTTCAGGCGGCTTTTACTTACTTACAAACCAAGAAAAGGAAGTTTCTAGGCTTTAAATACATCTTAGTTCATTATTCTATTAAGATGTATACAGGATTTTATTGTTTTAATGGAAATCAGTCAGGATTTACTTTCTAAATGTGGTGGTCCGTCGTCGTTCATGAAGTATCTGAGCTTCCTTTCTCTTCTGGACGCACAGTGAGATCGTGCATTTCTGCCCCAGAGCACTGAATTGCCATTGCAGTGAGCTCTCTTTCTCTTTGCCATGGTGACTGGTCACATTGGAGACGGTGGCTGATCCGTCAGCCAGACCCCAGCATGGGAAGACGTAAAGCAGAAAACTCTTTATAATTTCTCCCCTTTGTTGTTCTAAGGAACTAAGATTTGGGGCTTGTCTGTTACGTGGCGTAAACTGATGCTTTTCCGTTCAGCCCATCCTCGCCAGCTCCCTGAACGTGAACATTTCTCCTTGCCCTAATGATTATATTTTTTAATCTTGGCTAAGTATCTTAATTAACTATAGATTGTCGCAGCGATTGTACAAACTTCCCCATCTTGTGATGTTTCTGCCGTCGTTTTTTGAAAGAAACATTTATGGAATTATATAAATAAAACTATTTTTGTTGCAAGGATCCCCATTTATAGGCCATGACTTTAATGTGTTAAAATTATTGCAGAGAGAGAGCTTTTCATTAGAGTACATCTTCTCTAATTTTTTGTACTAACTTCCAAGTTATTTCCTTCATTAGCTTTCATTCACTCATCTATTCATGAATTCATTCATTTATGTTTTTGCTCAGTAAACTATACTGAATGCCGGGCGCGGAGCCAGGCTGTGGGTATCAGTGCGAATAAGACACAATCTCTGTCACTATTCTTATATTAAGTTACCAACCCATGTCTTGTTTAGAAAGAGTAGGAATATTTAAAAGTGAAAAAGAAAGTCACTTCTAAATAATCCTGCATTTAAATATATACAACATCTTGTACACAGTGAGAAGGTTTAAAGCTATGAAAATGTATTATAGACAGGGAGTCTCCTGCAGGTTCCACCCACGTTTATACCTTACCAATTTGGGAGAGCTAACTTGGAGTACTCTCTATATAGGCAATACTAGTTTTCATGTGTATCTGGTATAATTGATATGACCGATCTGGAGATATAACAGAAACTTGGTAAACTGTGGAGGTAACTTTTTTCATCTGCCATGGCAGCTGAGCTGGTGTCGCCTATTTCCCACTCTTAATGGCAATTGTAAAATACCGCCATAGCGCCCTCCAGTGGTTGAATTCACTCATTTTAGGCGTACTCGGCTCTCGTGCTGGTGCCTGCTGTGTTCTGTTTCTGGAAGGCTTCCCACCACTGAGTATTCAGTTGGTTTAAAAAAAAAAACAAACCTGCAGATAATACTTGCCAAGACAAAAATTGAATTACGGAAAATCAACACCAAAAGAGCAGAGCCTTCACAGGTTGGGCCCTCCTAGGCAGGAATGTAGAGGAGAAAGCATATTAGAAAATGTTTACTGTGTGGGTGATGAGATTTCAAGGTAAGAAGTGGCGTGGGTGGGTCAAGGACATGATGATGAGAAGTCTCTCCCACAAACATGCCTTCTGGCCGGTTTTCAGGTAAGTGCTTCTATTCAGGTTGACTTATCACATCTCCGGTGAGGGACTATCTATCTGCTCTTCTCTCGCCGTCTCTTTATCTATGTATATCCCCCCCATCTCAGTGGTAATCCTAAAAATGTCTGAAGTGTGACAGAATACTTGCTACAAAGTATGCCACACCTCAATGTCATATTGACATTTGGGAAGAATATATCATTCTATAATGCTACCTTGAAGCATTTAAATGTGAAATAAAAACGTATTTCTCTTCTCCTATATTTGTCACCAGGGATGCTTTTGGTTTTTCCGGTGAGGTTTTAAAGGGCTTTTTAATCCTACATTCTTGCCAGTCCTTCAGATAACAGTTTGTTAGAAACGTTGCAGCCTAGATCAGGTCCTGGGGGACGGAGCAATAAACTATAGTCCATTCTGCTGAAATTATCCTGTCCCTTGGTACTAGAATTATAAAAACAATAAATTTGGCTCATGCTGATAAGTACAGGTGGTAAAGAAGGTATAAAGGACATACTGTGTCCTTTTTTTTTTCTCCTAATAAACCTATAGAGTAGCAGTTCTGATCATGAAGAGTGAGAGGAAAAGGGGGAAGAAATGGGGAAGATGGCAGATTGTATGTGACATCATTCCTCGGGTGGATGCCTTTTGCAGAAGCCAAGTGGAATTGTTATATTTCCATATACATAATATTTACCATGTATTTAAATAAGATTTAAATATAGTAGAGAAATTGAAAACTATCTGAGAGATCATGGCCCTCTTGGAGAGCTATGGGTGCACGTGTAATGACATAACTGAGAGCTACAGATAAATGAAATGAAGCTATTTCATTTCTGGCTCACATTTTAGAGAAAGCTGTTTGAACACACACGTGCACACACAAGCACATTCATTAACCATTTGTTCTGAAATCAAGGAGCAGAAACATAAGCCTTTAGCCAATATATCCAATAAATGCTAAAAAGCACATTTCGATCCTCTGTGGGTACCATTTAAAGGTGAGAGAGAACAACAGAAATGCAGAGAAGGGCCAAGGCTCTGAGACGCCGAATGAACAATGCTCCCACGCCAGCTGGCTGGGCCTGGAATTTGAGCATCACCTAGTGTCCAGGAGGATGAAAATGATAGCTCTCTCACCAAACTTTGCTCATAGTTCTTTAACTAATCTTATTCTTTTTTTAAAAAATTTATTTATTTAATTTTGGCTGAGTTGGGTCTTCGTTGCTATGCGCAGGCTTTCACCAGTTGCAGCGAGTGGGGGCCACTCTTCTTTGCGGTGCGCGGGCTTCTCATTGTGGTGTCTTCTCCCGTTGTGGAGCACGGGCTCTAGGCGTGCAGCCTTCAGTAGTTGTGGCTCGTGGGCTCCAGAGCGCAAGCTCAGTAGTTGTGGCGCACGGGCTTAGTTGCTCCGCGGCATGTGCGATCTTCCCGGACCAGGGATCAAACCCGTGTCCCCTGCATTGGCAGGCAGATTCCCAACCACTGCACCACCAGGGAAGCCCACTAATCTTATTCTTAAATGGAGAGGTTGGTTTGGAAAGAATAGCTCCAGTTCAGCCAAAGCTCAAGGCGGAGCTCTCTTAGATACACTGATTTTGATACAGCAATGCTACATCACGGTACACCTGCTAAAGGTGCTTAGAGTCAAGACAAGGGCTGGAAAAAGCAGATGGGCTGAAGGTCCCCCAACCCCACTTCCAGACCTGCCCCTTCCCCAGCTCTGTCTGGACTATCCAGTGGAAAATTCTTGCAATGAGAATTAAGATTCTTGCTGTGCCATGTTGCAGCAATATCACTGCCACTCTTGGGGGTGAATTGACCTATTTAAGCTGCGGAACAGTGGACGTTGATAGTGCTGCCCTTCCTTGCTTACCGCCTCATGTTAAAGAATTCTGCGTGAGACATGTAAAGGAAAAATGTTAACACATATTTCTTCTGGGTGAAGGGTACATGAGTGTCTATTTTACTCCGTATAGTTTGCTGTATGTTTGAGCCATTCCAAAATTTTTAATGAGAAAAAAAAAAAGCAGTGCTGAAAAGTTAAAAAAAAAAAAAAGAATTCTGAGTGGTTTCAGAAGACTGTGAGCTCCAGGGCCATCCCTATATCAATATTATCTACATACTTATAACCATTGAACAGTCCTCTGATGCTTATTGAGTGTCAGCCACTATATTGGCTATGGGCATAACTTCGTGAGCACACAGACATGTACATTCTCACCTCTGTGTCTTCCCTTGTGCTAGAAAGCCTTCCATCTTTCTCACGGTGTTTGTTCTACCTGAACTTCAAGGTCAAGCTCAAGTCCCCACCTGCCCTGTGAAGCTTTCATGCACCCCTGCTTTCTAGAAAACTTTCTCTACTACATGCTTGGTGTTTAATTGTATCCTGCCTGAGCTTCCTCTGTTTTCCTATTTCCCTTAGCACCGTGCTGACCATGGAAATTACCCAGTAAGCACTGCAGGTTGATTATTATTAGAGGCAAATGAGACAATAAAAACAAGGTGCTTTGGACACAGTCAGATTAAAAAATGCAGTTGGAAGTCTGATATCTGGCAAGAATGCCATGATCTATAACAGAAAAGGAAAAAAATTAGCTTGCCCATCAAAGTGAAGTAACAAAGGTTCTGCAAGCTGCTACAATTTTGTAAGAACGATAATGGTCCTCTCTAATGTGGTTTGAAAATTCTATATTTGTACCTGAATTGTGTTTTGTTTAGTTGCAACCTGGATATGTGAGAGTAGACAGTATCTCTGAGCCTTACTCTTTGTTTTTTGACTCTGTTGCTAAATGACTGCTGCATGCAAACATGTTCTCTGTGCCCAAAGCAATAACTAGATGTTTAAAGAAAAGATAACCCTGCCAGAAGAATTCTGGTTGGCTGTCTATCACACAAATTAATTCTTCCAAAAACAGGCTATTTTCTCATTTGCTTTAATGGTGCTCAGAGCAGGTAGCTGTGATTTTCTGCTGGATCTTATGCTCATGAGCCCTCTGAGTATTTTATTTTGTTATGGCCCATTAAAGAGTGGGCTTGATAATGTTCCATCATTACGCAATCATGCAGAGGATGGATTTCTTCTTCAGACAAATGGAGTTAGAACACTATTATTCTTTCCCCACTTTCTTCCCCAACTAATGGATCATTTAAAAGCCATGGGGGAAGAGGATCTTAAAAATCTCCAAGAAGCATTTTAATAGTCATCATATATTCAAGACATAAATAAAATAAAATAAAATAAAAAGACATAAAAAATCTTGTGGGAAAATATTTCCAGTTAGTGGTTTTTCTTTGTTCTTCCCCAGGGTGTGTTTCTCCACAACATTCAAGAGACCCAACACAGAGACTCAGCTCAGTGTTAGGTTAAGCATATTGCAGCCTCCTGATTGGATAGTGCAATCATTAAATGCATACATATCAGCCAAACTACTTGATTCAGGATGAATCAGGTACTGCAATCATCAGAGCTGTCCATTTGTATTTAAACCAACTGAATAATAATGAATCAATGTAATTTGAAAACACTGAAACTAAGAAAGATCATGTGACCATTTCAATATTTTCTAAATGAAATAACTCAATAACAGGACTTACACAGAATTCGTATTCAATGGTTTTGAACTTTATTTAAGAAAGGTTAAAGAGAGCATTTTGTAATACCTTGCAAATATCACCTATTAGATACTTATATATATCCTAACTAAGGAATATTCTCCCTGATGAGTATATAACTTCTCAGAGAGCAGTTATGAATAGTGATAATTTTATATATGTCCCCTCTCCCCGAGGTGACATTGCCTCAGGAGCTCTCTTTTAAAGGCAGAGGGGTGTTCGCAGGCCATCAGACAGTGCATTTGTTGACATTCTGTCACTGGCCAGTAAGATCATTATTCGCATCTGCTCTTTCCATTTGCGTTCCCTTTGGTCAGGTTAGAGAACTATGTCATCTTGGTGTTGTATACCCCACACCCGTGATATTCAGCAGGGCATTTGGCCACTCCGTGAATGTTTATTGAATGGAAACATTTGGGAAATCTTTGGTCCAGCACAAGAAACCACTGCTCATTTCTTTTACTGTTTTTGTCTCTGGGATAAGCATGGATAGTATTCTTTCTGCTTTTTCCATTGGTGAATCACAACCAATATCTGTGTCCTCTTTGGCAAAATGGGAGGCCTTGGAGTTATAATTGAGTGATACTATCTTTGCATCTAGGACTAAAGCATGAAAAGTGCACTTAGGAGGAGGAGGAGACAGGACACAGAGGCCTGTCTGTGGGACCAGCTGAGCCTTCCTTAGGATGGTGTCTGTGGTCATGATTCCCCCCTGCTCTCCAAGTCTAGGCCAAGCTGCAGCGGGCAATATGAACATCCTTACTTCTGATTTGGATACATTAAAATAACACCCACAGGGATGCAAAAGGATAGTCCAATAGGATGTAAGTCAAGAGAGATGCTATTAAATGAGAAAAACCACATGTTTGAAAAGTATAGAAGACACTGCATTTGTGGAACATGATGATCTAAAGCCCTGGGGGGCTGTGGAAGCAGTAGAGGATCAGCATTATACAGTAGAAGCTTTACAAATGTGAACTTAGAATTTAAAACCAATAACTAGAAACAACCAAGATATCTTCCAGCAGGTGAAGAGTTAAACAAATGTCATATACCCACACCACGAAATACTCCTCAGCAATAAAAAGGAACAGACTACTGATACACACAACTTGGGTGAATCTCCAGGAACTATATTGAGTGAAAAAAAAGCAATTACCAAAGTCACATACTATGTGATTCCATTTATGTAACATTTTGAAATGGCGAAACTATAGAAATGGAGAACAAACTACTAGGAGTTAAGGAGAGGATAGCGGAGGGAGGGAAGAAGGGTCCTTGTGGAGGTAGAATGTTGTATCTTGATTGCATAGACGTCAACATCCTGGTTGCAATTACCATGTGGTGATTTTTCACGATGCTGCTGTTGGGGAAAATGGGGTAAAGGTTACATGGGGTCTCTCCATTACTTCTTACAATTTATGTGAATCTAAATTATCTCGAAATAAAAAGTTTAATTACAAAAATTCATAATAATAGGAGGATGAGAAGAAAAAATACTATCAAATAGAATAAGTTGCTTAGATATCATCCTCTACTTCCTACCTGTAAAAAGAAAGGGAAATTGTGCTAAGCATTGCTTTACAATGAAAATAATGTGTGTGAGAGAATATAGAATGGGAAACTCATTGATAATATTGATTCCTGTAGCCAAAGTAAGACAGAAGTAAGATAGAATCCTAGTGTGATTAAATAGCACCATTATTTGCATTATCGCTAAATTAGGGGTATTTTCAGCTGCTTAATTCTCTGTCATTTCTCTTCTTCACTTTATGTAGATCAAAAACACTAGTAATGCTATTGTATGAGAGAGAAATCTTAGTTGAAGGTATATTTATAACAGTACTAAGACTCAAATTTAAACGATGCAAAACTGAGAGTTAATTCTAAGACACTGCTATAAAATTGATGGAAAATAGAATTCTACCGTTATATTTATTCAAAAATCAAAGTGATGTAGGGTGATTTGAATGAAGTAGGTCACTGCATTGCAAAATGATGTTGCTGGTTGCTTACAATTTGGGAGAGGGAGGAATCTGGCCATACAAAATGGCTTCAAAACCTGCAACTGACTTGGAGGACAATTTATATTTTAAATTTATTTTTCAGGTGGAAAATAACCTATATAAATCTTAGTCACAATAGTACACAAACATGCTCTCAACATAGAATCATCTAACCTCACAAAACTTTTAGATCAGAAAGACATTATTTGCATTTATAAAATACTTTTATTTTTCTGAAAAGAAAACAAGAACACTTGATTTGATTGCTTATAATACCGCACATGCAATGTAGAAACACACCAATGTCTGAACTAAGAAATACATTTCCCTACATTTCTGCAGCAGTTTTATTCACTTTTGTTTCCTTTTAGTGTGTAATCAGTTAGCTTGTGGTCCTCTCTGGTGACAATTTTCCATGCCACATATATCCTAGTCAGCTGGCATCAAACCAAAATAGCAGGTCGAAATAGCTGGGCATATTTATTTCCAGGCACTGTACTCAGTCTTTACATGGATTACCTCATTTAATCCTCACAACCACCCTATGAAGGGGACACTATTATTATCTCCATTTTCCAAACAAGGAAACAATGTTACTTTCTGTTTTGGTATCTTGCACAAAGTCACACAGTGCCTTGGTCTAGTGATTTGATGTATGATTTAATGTGGCAATTTATTTTCTTCACACCCGTTTCTTCTTAAAAAGCCAAGGGGGCTATATTTATTGTTGCCTGATAGTAATTGTGGAGTCAGAAGTCTGGATTAAAACTCAGGCAGGTCAGCTACATTCATCTTCCCTTCAGATGGTGCCTCTCCCAAAGTAAAAGCACCACGGAACATCACTTAGTAGAAAGAGAGAGAGACTCAGGTATCTAGGAACTCCATCTATGGTGACACTCTGGTTGGAAATCACATTTTTTGGCAGTACTGGTGAACATTATTTACATTACTTTTATGAAGGGAATCTCTAAAGCTAGATTAAAAAAATAAATCAGAAATCATGAATTATGGTTTCACTCTTATAAGTGATGAATTATGTGATTACAGGAAAGTTATTTAATAGACTAGCATTTCAGTTTCCAAAACGTTTTAGAAACAAAAACTACATGCCTACAAGTTGTTCCTGACCACATTATGGTGTTTAGACTTCTAAATGGGTCAGCTTGAAACATTTCCAACTGCCTATGTGGATATCTTATTGACATCTGACTCTCAGGTTATTCAAATCCAAGTTTCCACTTCTCCCAATACACATCCACTATCCATTGCCTTCTCTCTCTGTCTGGAAGATGCCCTGGGTTTTCTCGCCTCTCGTCGGTATCTGTGGTTGGAATGCCTTGGCAGTCGCCCACCCTCCAGACCTGACACGCGGATTCTCCCATCAGCACTTGCGAGCCTCTCAGACCCAGGCCCTTTCTCCTGTCCAGGACCTGCCTGCTATGACTCAATGATGCTTTGCTGTTCCCACTTGAAGCTCTTCTTTACACCGTGCCCTCACCCCATTCTCAAAATCATGCCCATTTGTCTAAGACCCACTCCAAATGCTACGTTTTCTTTCCCCAAGCATTTTTTTATCCTCTAAATGGAATTCAGTATCTCTTTCCTTTGATATCTCATAGCATTTAAATTGAGTATCACTAATCATAGTGACAGCTAACATGGATTGTTTCTAATGTGCCAGTATTAAGAACTTGCATGTGTTCACTCGTTTAATCCTCACACAAAACCTGTGATACACACTTTCCTGTTGCCCCCGTTTTCCAGATGGAGGCAGGGGGCCACCACCAGGACACATAACCTGCCCACACTTAGAGCATAGGCGAAAGGCCAGCCAGCAATCAGCACCCCTGCAACCAGGCTCCAGTGACCCTTCCTTCTTCCTTGTGGTATGATTGCTCTTAAACATTTCTCACCTCCTCACAAACCCTTTGACAAATTAACCTCCCTTACCCCTCTCTGTGTCCCCTGTAGAGCTTTATATAGGGTCTAACAGATATTTGTTGAATTAAACTGAATCTTTTTCAGTGGCAGTTATAATAACTCTCATGGACGTAGAATAAACAAAAATTCCAGGTATTTGCAACAGGTAAAAAATGCATCTGGAAACACATAATTCATATTGTACGAAAAGAATTACTTCTTCCACTCAGTGCTCCATCTTTCCTGTTACTCTCCCCCGTCTCATGTAGATACATGGAAATACACCTTAAACTTTGGGAGGATATGAGCCTACACACTGTAGTGAAAAGAAATATCAACATAAAGGGTAATGTTTTCTGTTCTTTCTTTGTTCTTCATTGTCTTCTTTTACAACGAGGCAATTACTTAGATTTAGTCCTAGCTGTACTCAGTATGTGTTCTTATCAAACATAACTATGTTTCGTATAAAAGAAAGTCAAATAGTTATTTCATATTCTTATGTAATAAATAGACTTGATCTTTTGCAGGTGTTTTCCCCACACCCTGCAATTTAAAAATCTCACTTAATAATGGGCAGAGCTGCCCTTAGCAGCCTTCAATTCCCTGCTGGTCTTCACCATCTGGCACATTTTCTTGGAGCTTGTGACACAGACATAGATTTTTGAATGTCAGAGCAGGAAAACTTCTTGCTAGAGAGACACTGAGCTGTCAATCATCATTAAAATAAAGCTCTCGAGTGACTTAAGTCAATTCCCACCAATGGAGGAACTCCTGCCAATCGATGTTAGCATCTGTATTAGGTTAGTAAAAAGCGGGGGTTAGAACCTGTCAGGCCCTCATCTTCTCTGTGACCTTAACTCCCAGCCTCAGTCATTTAAAAAGTCTTTTTAAATTCCTGTATTAGTGTGCATATATGAAATAGTAAACTAATAAGGACCTACTGTCTGGCACAGGGAACTCTACTCAGTACTCTGTCATGCCCTATATGGGAAAAGAATCTGAAAAAGAGTGGATATATGTATATGTATAACTGATTCACTTTGCTGTACACCCGAAACTAACACAACAGTGTAAATCAACTATACGCCAATAAAAATTTTTTAAAACTTCCTGTATTAGAAGACTACTTATGAATTCATAGTTAATTTTCCAATACCACTGTGGTTATCAGAAAAATAGCTCAAACATGGAGTGTGTCTAAGTCTATAGCGGTGTTCCAATCCCAGCAATTTCCTACCCAAAACCTAGTCACAAAGAAAATTGTTTTCATATCTCCCAGAGTATGAGTAAAGGATATGCCCATCTGGCGAAGTAGCTGCAGCCATCCTCCTTGCTTCTTACTGAGAATCTCCACAACACAGGGCACTAATCAGTGTAATCCGTGCATGGTCCCCGCCCCATGGGGCCCATCATCTTGTTGACCAGTTACAGCGTGTATGGGAAGATAACTATAATACAAGTCAGCGTGTGATAATTTTGGAGGTTTGTAGTGATAGAGTAGTTGTTTTGGTTCACAGACTTTTTTGACTGTCTTCCGCTTATTATGGGCAAAATTCTCTATGAGCCCCCAAAATCACTGACTGTCACTTTCCAGGGGAAAGAAAAATGCGTTGCAAAAAAGACTCAGAAGAGAACCAAATAAAGCCTGTTGGTACCAACATATATGAATCACTCATAATTTATATTTATGATGATCTGGGTTCATGCATTTAACTTTTATAAACCAATTCTCTATAAAATGGCAATAGTTTTATTACACTCCATTTGGTAATATGCGATAAATTATTAACTAGGGCAAATTCACAGACCGCACTAATCAGCAAATTTTGAGAAGAATACAAAATGATCTGTTTTAACAGTGGTGTAACGGATGACTAAAAAATACAGGTCTTAAGTTCCAGTTATTTGCACAAATATACATTCCTACCCACTATCGACTTAACCAAATAATCTTAACAAAACTAAGGTGAAATATGATAACTTTTATTAAGAAACCACTACGTTCCATCCCCTAGTCTAAGTGCCTGACATGTCCTTCCTTTAATTCTGTGAGAAACAGACCCAGAGGAAACCCCAGCAAGCAGTGGTCCACTCCAGAGCTGATGTACTCTAAGCTGTGTTGCTAAAAATCCAGTGATGATTATGAGTTTATAAGTGAAAAAGGAAAATAGCAGCAACTGGGCACCATGGCCCCATGCAAGAAAGCTGCTCTGATGATGTGTCAGGAACCACGAACATGGGCTAGTGGAAACTTGCACTGTTTTCTGTGCTGTACATGAAGGGCCTTGGGGCAATAGCGTCCATCCTCCTTGTTTCTGGAGTGGAACGTTGAATTCATGTTAGTAGAACGTTGAATTTATGTTTTCTGTGAACTTTAATTTAAAATACCAAATTTTAATACACTTAACTCATGAAATCCCTATCCCCGAGTAACACGTGAAAGTAAAATCCCTCTTTTGATGAAAGGCCTTAAAGTTTTGGACCAATGAGTGGCGCAGCAGAAGAGACCCTCAGGGCCCATAAGCAGCTGTGGACAGCTTTTTAAAAAGAATTTCTAGCTCAGGAGATGGGAGTGCTTTACTTTGAGACAGAGTTAGATTCTGATGGAGATGGTGCCTTCACAGTGTATATGACTTTGGGAAGCTACTATATTCCCTGAACTTCTTTCTTAGCTCCTCACCTGTAATATGGGAATAATAATACTATTTGACTCACAGGACTCTTGGAAAGATTAAGTGAAACAGTCCACAAAATGCTCTTATCAAAGTGGTGGGCAGCTGGCAGGGGCTCTGTAAATACTAGTTTTCTTTCCTGCTCTGAATCCTATGAGAAAAGTCTTTGATGACACTCAAAAAGTTATGTGATTTGCCGTGTCATTACGTGGTAGGCAAAGCTGTTTTGTTTTGTTTTTCACATCCTCAAATGGGAAGCAGCCAGACTGGGGAGCCCCTGAATTGAGAGCTAAGAGCCCTTGTTCAGGCACTGCCACTGGGGATACTGTCTGATCCAGGGCTGGAGACTCTGCCTCAAAGCTGTCTTCAGTACTTGTTAAAAGAGGGTGGGGGGAGCCCGATAATCTGTAGGCCCTTACAGAAGATCACATTCCATAGGGGAAGTACAATTTGGAAATACAGATCTCTTCAATTAATGGCAAACAGAGTTTTATGTTCTTGAAAACTGAATGTTAGCATTGCTGTGAGGAAAAGGCTTATGTGGGTTTATGAAGTTTTGAGCAAATGTGTGTTTCAAGACTCCAGGGTTATGACCTTTAGATAAGAAATGAGTAGTTGTTTCATTCCAGTTTTTCTCCTGGGCTATGGAAGAACAAAATGGTGAGTAGGATTTTTTTTCTGATGATGCTGAGTGATCTAGTTGTATTCCAGAGTAAGCAACCTACCCTGAACCCATCTCTCAGCTGGTCCCACTTCACCACTCATTCATTCATTCATTTGCCCATTCATTCATTGTTTATGTTTTTACGATACGCCAGCATTGAGCTAGGCACTGAGGTCACAGTGAGAAGCAAAATGGACATGGTCCCTGCTTACCCCATGTTCACGATTCACCTGATGAGAAAGGCAATTAACACTTAATAGCAACAATAAATGATAATGTGCTATATTAATAGAAGTGCAAGTCACCCACTGTTATCATTACTAAGTATTTGATAGGTCAGGGAAATCTTCATGGGGAAATTTGAAAATAGGTAGGAGACGATTGGTGGTGGAGAGGGATGGGAAAGAGTGTTTCTGTTTCCAAGATTCATGTAAATGCAGATACCAAATTATTCCATTAGGAATAGCAGGTTTGAAGATTTGAAGAACATATGAGGCGGGGAGTACTAAGCAGTCATTCTGGAAAAGTAGATGGCTCCAGAGCTTGGGGGTGGGTGTCTTGTAAGCCTGTGAGATGTGTCCTGAAGAAACCACGAAAAGAGGCAAGATCATGTCAGATGTTAACAGGATCCCTCAGGCTTGGAATTGAGAAGGATGATTTGGAATAGGAGCAAATTTGGAAGCAGGAAGACAAGATAAAGTGCGATGGTCAAATAGGATAAGGTAGTGGCAGTGAAGAGAGAAAGGGAGAGAAAAGGAAAAGGAGAGGGAGGGAGAGAGGGGAGAGAGGAAGGCTACTTAATTGCGAGGGGGTAAGGGAGACATCAGTGACGGCAGGTCTGGCGTGAGCAGCTCGGCGGCTGATGGGGCCATTTGCTGTCCGAACGCTGGAGGAGGAGCCGACTGAGAGGAGGGGCGGGGGAGGGAGAGCTCCGATGTTTAGTCTTGAGCAAAGTACTACATCTGCAGTATGAGTGTAGTGGGTTGCGTGGCGTCCCCCTACCCAAAACAAATCTACGTCCTTCTCCCTGGACCCTGTGAATTGACCTTATTTAGAAAGTGGGTCTTTGCAGATGTAATTAAATTAAGGATCTCGAGGTGGTGTCATATGGAATTATCCAGATGGAGTCTAGCTCCAATGACAAGGGTTCTTATAAGACTGAAAGAAGACAGAAACAGAGGAGATGGCAGAGGTTAAACTCAGGCTGAGTGAGGAGGCAGGGACGGGAGTGGGGCCGGGTTAGGAGGCGGGGACTGGGGTGGGGCTGAGTGAGGAGGCGGGGACTGGGGTGGGGCCGGGTGAGGAGGTGGGGAATGGGGTGGGGCCGGGTGAGGAGGCGGGGAATGGGGTGGGACCGGGTGAGGAGGCGGGGAATGGGGTGGGGCCGAGTGAGGAGGCGGGGACTGGGGTGGGGCCGGGTGAGGAGGCGGGGAATGGGGTGGGGCCGGGTGAGGAGGTGGGGACTGGGGTGGGGCCGAGTGAGGAGGCGGGGACTGGGGTGGGGCCGGGCGAGGAGGCGGGGAATGGGGTGAGACCGGGTGAGGAGGTGGGGACTGGGGTGGGGCCGAGTGAAGAGGCGGGGACAGGGGTGGGGCCGGGTGAGGAGGCTACCACAAGCCAGGGAACACCCAGAGTCACCAGAAACTAAAAGAGGCAAAGAATAATAGGGCAGCCCTGCTGAACCTTGATTTTGGATTTCCTGCTTCCAGAACTAAGAGAGAATAAATTTCTGTTGTTTTAAGCCACCCAGTTTGTGGAAATTTGCTATGACATCAAGAGAGACTAATACGGGGAGAAGGCATCCAAGCTGAGAAGGCAGGAGTGTGATCTGAAGTCAGCAAAGAAGTCAGGGCTGGAAGTGCACATTTGAGACTCTGATCATTTAGACAACAGATAAATCATGAGCGCAGAAGGAAGCACATAAAGAAGACTCAGAGGAAGAGAGCTGCCTCCACCTGGAATGCTCATCCCCGTCTCTATAGGAAAACTCATCATCTCTTTCAGGACTTCGCTTCATTTCTGGGGGCCCCCTTTGAGCACCCCACTTAAACCCCTGCTCCCTCCTACCATTCCCCTTCTCCTGCTCCAACTTTATTTTTCTCCATAATGCTATTCTCTGAAGTCTACAGGATGGTTTGCTGATTCATGTATCCATCTGTCTGCCTTTACTGGGATATAAGCTCCATGAGGATAGGGGTTTTGTCTGTTTGGGTCACTGGTGTCTGGTGCATCATAGTTGCTTAATAAATGTTTATAGAATGAATGAATTGAGTGAGTATAGCATACACAAGGGAGATTTTTGTAAAATAAGCAGGAAGAGAAGAGCATGCCTGAATGCTGAATGCTGATGAGATGGAGCCAGGAGAAAGAGGGAGGTCAAAGACAGAGGGGAGAAGGGAAATCTGCAATGTCCTGAGGTCCCTAAGGAGCTAGGCAAGGATGGGATCTGAGCACATGGGAAGAGACTGACCCTAGTAAAACAATGAATTTCTTCCATTGTAACTAAAGGAAGAGGAAAAGGTGGCTGCAGATGCTGCGTCTTTAGATTCGGAGGCAAGAAGGTAAGAACCCCAGACTTCCAGTGGCACTGTCTATGCTGCCTTGCGGTTCTTTCCGAGCTGTGCAGAACAGCCTGGTGACAGGTGCAGGGAGGGCGAGGGCTGTATTCAAACAGAGATGAGGCTTTACACAAGGAAAGGACAGAAGAACAATGGAGAAAGAGCATTTGGCAAGGAAGTGGCTGAAATTGTGGGCTAAGGATTTAAAAGTAAACTCTTTTGAAGTCTACAGTGCAGATGGAAAGGTGCAAGTACCATAGAAGGATAGCAGGAAGAATCCTTACAAAATGAACACACGTGTGTGACCAGGATCTTATCACAGGATGTAGAATTTCGTGCAGAGCAGATTAGAGTGAGGACAGAAAGGAGAAAAAGTATCAGAGACCAAAGAGTAATAAGATAAGGTTAAAGAACTGAGGCAGAAGTTGATTTTGTTTTCAGTTTTTTTTTTAATTTTTAAAACATTTAAAAGTTTTTATACAAACTTTAAATGGTACACTCCATTTACAGTTATTAAAAAATATTGGCTTTTTAAGGAATCTTCATACTGTTCTCCATAGTGGCTGCACCAATTTACATTCCCACCAGCAGTGTAGGAGGGTTCCCTTTTCTCCACACCCTCTCCAGCATGTATTATTTGTAGACTTTTTGATGATGGCCATTTTGACCAGTGGGAGGTGATACCTCATCGTAGTTTTGATTTGCATTTCTCTAATAATTAGTGATGCTGAGCAGCTTTTCATGTGCCTCTTGGCCATCTGTATGTCTTCTTTGGAGAAATGCGTATTTAGGTCTTCCACCCATTTTTGATTGGGTTGTTTGTTTTTTTGATATTGAGCTGCATGAGCTGTTTGTATATTTTGGAGATTAATACCTTGTCAGTGGCTTCATTTGCAAATATTTTCTCCCATTCTGTGGGTTTTCTTTTCATTTTGTTGATGGTTTCCTTTGTTGTGCAAAAGCTTCCAGCAATCGCATTCCTGGGCATATATCTGGAGAAAACCATAATTCAAAAGGATACATGCACCCCAGTGTAAATAGTGCTCACTGCAGCACTCACTATTCAATAGCCAAGATATGGAAGCAACCTAAATGTTCATTGACATTTAGGAGGAATCGATAAAGAACATGTGGTACATATATACAACGGAACATTACTCACCCATAAAAAAGAATGAAATAATGCCATTTGCAGTGACATGGAGGGAAGTAGAGATTGTCATACTGAGTGAAGTAAGCCAGAGAAAGACAAATATCATATGATATCACTTACATGTGGAATCTAAGAAAATGGTACGAATGAACCTACTTACCAAACAGAAATTGAGTCACAAATGTAGAAAACAAACTTACGGTTACCAAGGGGGAAAGGAGGGGGAGGGAAAATTTGGGAGATTGGGATTGACATATACACACTACTATATATATATAAAATAGATAACTAATAAGAACCTACTGTATAGCACAGGGAACTCTATTCAATACTCTGTAATGAGACTCTGACAATGGGCTACCACGCATTCAGAGTTCTGGATCATCAGGTGGCCTTGTGGTTTGAAGACGAATTCCTTTAAAGCTCATTTCTAAGCAGAGTCCAACCTTGAGGAGACCTTCAAGATGGCAGAAGAGTAAGACATAGAGATCACCTTCCTCCCCACAAATACATCAGAAATACATCTACATGTGGAACAACTCCTACAGAACACCTACTGAACGCTGGCAGAAGACCTCTGACTTCCCAAAAGTCAAGAAAATCTCCACGTACCTGGGTAGGGCAAAAGAAAAAAGAAAAAACAGAGACAAAAGAATAGGGATGGGACCTGCACCTCTGGGAGGGAGCTGTGAAGGAGGAAAAGTTTCTACACACTAGGGAGCCCCTTCACTGGTGGAGATGGGGGGTTGGCTGGGGGGAAGCTTTGGAACCATGGAGGAGAGGGCAGCAACAGGGGTGCAGAGAGCAAAGCAGAGAGATTTCTGAACAGAGGATCAGTTCCAACCAGCACTCACCAGCCTGAGGGGCTTGTCTGCTCACCCGCTAGGCTGGGTAAGGGCTGGGAGCTGAGGCTTGGGCTTCAGAGGTCAGATCCCAGGGAGAGGACTGGGGCTGTCTGCGTGAACACAGCCTGAAGGGGGCTAGTGCGCCACGGCTAGCCGGGAGGGAATCGGGGAAAAACTATGGACCTGCTGGAGAGGCAAGAGACCTTTGTTTTGAGGTACACAAGGAGAGGGGCTTCCTGCTCCGTGTGCCCACGTAAGGCAGAACACTGTCTAAACGAGCTCCAGAGACAGGCGCAAGCCACAGCTATCATCTCGGACCCCAGAGACAGGCATGAGACACTAAGGCTGCTGCCACTGCCACCAAGAAGCCTGTGTGCATGTGCAGGTCACTATCCACCCTCCCCTGGGAGCCTGTGCAGCCCGCCACGGCCAGGGTCCTGTGATCCAGGGACAAGTTGTCTGGGAGAGCACACAGGGCACCTCAGACTGTTGTAATGTCACGCCGGCCTCTGCTGCATCAGGTTCATCCTGCATTCCAATTATGAGTACCGTACACCTCCCTCTCCCCAGCCTGAGTGAGCAAGAGAGCCCTAATCAGCCGCTGCTTTCAGCCCCTCCTGTCTGGGTGGGGAACAGACTCCTGAGGGCAGCCTACACGCAGAGGCGGGGCCAAAACCAAAGTTGAACCCCAGGAGCTGTGCGAACAAAGCAGAGAAAGGGAACTTTCTCTGTGCAGCCTCAGGAGAAGCAGATTAAATCCCCACAGTCAACTTGATAAACACTGCATCTGAAGAATACCTGAATAGAGGACGAATGTTCCCAAAATGGAGGCGTTGGACTTTGGGAGCAACTGTAGACTTGAGGTTTGCTTTCTGCGTCTAATTTCTTTCTAGTTTTATGTTTATCTTAGTTTCGTATTTAGTGTTTATTATCATTCCTGGATTTGTTTATTGGTTCGGTTGCTCTCTTCCTTTATTTTACATATATATATATATATTTTTTTTCCCTCTTTCTCTCTTTGTGAGTGTGTTTGTATTTGCTTCTTTGTGTGATTTTGTCTGTATAAGTTTGTTTTTACCATTTATCCTAGGGTTCTGTCTGTTCATTTTTTTGTTTTTGTTTTTGTTTTTCTTCTCTCTTCCTTTTCTTCTGAGCTGTGTGGCTGGCCGGGTCTTGGTGCTCCAGCTGGGTATCGGTCCTGAGCCTCCGAGGTGGGAGGGCCGAGTCCAGGACATTGGACCACCAGAAACCTCCCGGTAATATCAATCAGCGAGAGCTCTCCCAGAGATCTCTGTCTCAACACTAAGACCCAGCTCCACCCAATGTCCAGCAAGCTCCAGTGCTGGACACCCTATGCCAAACAACTGGCAAGACAGGAACACAACCCCACCCATTAGCAGAGAGGCTGCCTAAAGTCATACTAAGTTCACAGACACCCCAAAACACACCACCAGATGCAGCCCTGCCCACCAGAAGGATAAAATACAGCCCAACCCACCAAAACACAATCACCAGTCCCCTCCAGCAGGAAGCCTACTCAGGCCACTGAAGCAACCTCACCCACTGGGTGTAGACACCAAAAATAACGGGAACTACAAACCTGCAGCCTGCAAAAGGAGACTTTAAACACATTAATTAAACAAAATGAGAACACAGAGAAATATGCAGCAGATGAAGGAGCAAGGTAAAAACCCACCAGACCAAAAAAATGAAGAGGAAATAGGCAGTCTACATGAAAAAGAATTCAGAATAATGATAGTAAAGATGAGCCAAAATCTTGGAAATAGAATGGAGAAAACACAAGAAACGTTTAACAAGGACCTAAAAGAACTAAAGAGCAAACAAACAATGATGAACAACACAATAAATGAAATTAAAAACGTTCTAGAAGGACTCAATAGCAGAATAACTGAGGCAGAAGAATGGATAAGTGACCTGGAAGATAAAATAGTGGAAATAACTACCACAGAGCAGAATAAAGAAAAAAGAAAGAAAAGAACTGAGGGCAGTCTCAGAGACCTCTGGGACAACATTAAACGCACCAACATTCGAATTATAGGGGTCCCAGAAGAGGAAGAGAAAAAGAAAGGAATGCAGAAAATATTTGAAGAGATTATAGTTGAAAACTGCCCCAATAAGGGTAAGGAAATAGTCAAGCAAGTCCAGGAAGTGCAGAGAGTCCCATACAGGATAAATCCAAGGAGAAACATGCAAAGCCACATATTAATCAAACTATCAAAAATTAAATACAAAGAAAAAATATTAAAGGCAGCAAGGGAAAAGCAACAAATAACTTACAAGGGAAACACCATAATGTTAAAAGCTGATCTTTCAGCAGAAACTCTACAAGCTAGAAGGGAGTGGCAGGACATATTTAAAGTGATGAAAGAGAAAAGCGAGCTCCATGTGGTTTTGGGGGTGATTTGCTGATGTGGGGTGAAGGAGGTCATTTAAATCTGTTGAAGAACTTAGAAGCCAGTCGTTGGGCAAGTCATCTACTCAAATATTCAGTCATCCAGGACAATGGAAAGACTTCAAAGTCTTAAATGTGTATGCAGTAGTGACCTGGAGTTCAACAGAAAACAGCGAGGAAAAGTGGTGACAAGGAAACAGGAACAGTGACCAAGCTTCAAATAAACAAGAGAATGAGGAGAGAGGGAGAATGAAGGACGAGGGGACTTGAAGCAGCAGTCTGGTTTGGATAAGGTTGTGACTCCACCTTCAGATTCTGTGGAATTGGGAAAAGAGCAGTGTCTGCGTGAAAGGGCTGCAGGGGATATTGAGCCTCTGGGCAAAGCCAGTCTCAGCGAGGGCCAGGAAGTCAGGGAGTGGAGTGGAATTTCCAGGATAAAGGCTGGGGTTATGAGAGTTTGGAAACCCATAACTGAATTTCCACAGAATATAGGTGGGGGCAGGAAGGAGACAGAGGAAGATGCAGTAAGACATTTGTCTTTTTGATCAGGATTACTGTTCACTTCTAGAGGTTGTTTCTGCCCCATTGATCATCTCTTGAGGGGAGTCCTGATGTCTGGTCTCACCTAGGGATCCTCTGTCACCTCATTCATTTTCTAAGTGTTCTTCAATGTGACTTTCATTTCTTCCTTTTAGAGTCTGTATTCTTTGTAAAATTCAAATTACTTCTATCTCCTTAACCTCACTTTCAACTTTTATTTGACCTTTAATGCCTTGTTTGGATAAACTTTTAAATTTCAGGTATTTTGGAGTAAGATTTAGGAAAATTTGGTTATCTAAGTGACAAAAAGGGAGCCATTCTCTCTTTTCTACCTTTTCAAGTAACTTAGCTCTTCCCCCTGCCCCTCCCTCCTTCCTTTCCTTCTTCCTCTCCTTATTCGGACGATAACATTGTGGTGTAAGGATCACAGCGCCTCTTAGCAGTTCTCCATGAGTGCTCTATTATTTTAATTGCTACCTTTCTCTCAACATGTTAAAACACTTACTTCCTTCCCTCTGCACAGTATAGAGGACCTAATACCTACAAATTCTGCTTTGATGGTGGGTTGGCAGGTGTTATTTCTGAAACTAAAAGGTGTCTACCGCTAATGAATGGGCTTAAATTCATGGAAAGGATTCTGGTTTGAGGGAGAAAGTGATGCTGAACTGAATAAGATAATTAAGGACCTACTATCAAAATTAACTGACTATTTTAGAATCAGGATGATAGTCTTCAATAACACCTCCTGGTTTAATTATGCATAATAAATACAGATGAACTCTAGGTTTACTCTTTCCTGTATCTCTAATCATTATATGATGTATTCCCATTTCTAGAGGGGAATTTAAGTTATTTGCATCCATGTGCTACAGATGGTATCTAATGTTGCAAATCTTCTTGGAACATATTTATTTAACATCGAGTAGAGTCAGGCACCATGCTGGGTGTAACATTAAGAAAAAATATAAGGTTATAACGTGGAAAAAGAAATGTGAAAGCATTTTCACATCTCTTTTCCTCAAGTAATCTTATGTACTTTAAAATATACCTTAGGGTCTTAAAGCCTGTAACATTTATTGCTCTGTTTTAAGTAAAGGCAGAGCTTAAGAAATTCAGTTTTAAAGAAGTCACCACTTAAACACATTTTGTATACTGTCCCCTTCAAGACACCTTAGTACATTAATGAGTGACATAAATAAATAGATGTAAAAGATGCATATTACAGACACACTCAAAGTGTGAATTTATTATAATCAAGTGTTATATTCTTGAGGAGGAAGTTCTGTTAATATTTTTATATTCTTTGTGTGTGGCATCAACCGTGTTTCCCCTTCTTGCTAAGTACTAGCAGTTGTATGATCAAGTTATTTAATTTCCCTCCAAGTTTTATTTTACAGTTGTAACATAAATATTGAATTATTTGAATATGAGAATGTCTCACATTTAAAGCAGACATCCTATCCTGGTGAGTTTTCTGTTTTCCAGGTTTAAACATTCTCAGGGTTTCCAGCTGCCTCTTTATAAGCACAGTTTTTAATATTCTGATTGTCTTTGTCTCAAGAAACCTTTTTGCTAATCTCTGATTAAAAGTTTAACACCTAGAACCGTGTATAATACCCTTAATAAGGTCTAACTAATTAATCAGAGGTTTCATTTTCCACCTTTGATACACTTTATTATTATTACTAATGTAGTAGAATTTATATTAGTTGGTTTGTCAATACATCGCTTATATTTTATTCACTGTCAACTAGAGTTCTTATGCTATTTTAACTCGTGTTAATGAGTAATAACCATAACAGTTGTAGCTAATAGAGTGTTTAATAGCTGACAAAGACTGTTTTAAACAGTTTGCATGATTAACAATTTTATTCCTTTAGTAACCTTCTGAATTAGGTATGATATTCTTTCACTTTTTTTTAACATCTTTATTGGAGTATAATTGCTTTACTTAACAGAAATTGTTTAGTTTCTGCTTTATAACAAAGTGAATCAGCTATACATATACATATATCCCCATATCTCCTCCCTCTTGTGTCTCCCTCCCACCCTCCCTATCCCACCCCTCTAGGTGGTCACAAAACACCTAGCTGATCTCCCTGTGCTATGCAGCTGCTTCCCACTAGCTATCTATTTTACATTTGGTAGTGTATACATGTCCATGCCACTCTCTCACTGCGTCCCAGCTGACCCTTCCCCTTCCCTGTGTCCTCAAGTCCATTCTCTATGTCTGTGTCTTTATTCCTGTCCTGCCCCTAGGTTCTTCAGAACCTTTTTTTTTTTTTTGAGATTCCATATATATGTGTTAGCATATGGTATTTGTTTTTCTGTTTCTGACTTACCTCACTCTGTATGACAGACGCTATGTCCATCCACCTCACAACAAATAACACAATTTCTATTCTTTCACTTTTAAAGATGAGTAAACTTAGACATTGCATAGGAAGTTAGCAGGTGGCAGAACGGGGATTAAAATTAAGCATTCTGTCAAAGAGTGTTCTGCCTATGTTTTCCTCTAGGAGTTTTATAGTATCTGGTTTTTAATCCATTTTGAGTTTATTTTTGTGTATGGTGTTAGGGAGTGTTCCAATTTCATTCTTTTACATGTAGCTGTCCAGTTTTCCCAGCACCACTTATTGAAGAGACTGGCTTTACTCCATTGTATATTCTTGCCTCCTTTGTTGTAGATTGATTGAACATAGGTGCGTGAGTTTATTTCTGAGCTTTTTCTCCTGTTCCATTGATCTATATTTCTGTTTATGTGCCAGTACCATACTGTTTTTATTACTGTAGCTTTGCAGTGTAGTCTGAAGTCAGGGTGCCTGATTCCTCCAGGCCCATTTTTCTTTCTCTGTTTTTCTTTCTGTTTTGCTTTGGCTATTCAGGGACTTTTGTATTTCCATACAAATTTAAAATATTTTTGTTCTAGTTATGTGAAAATATGCCATTGGTAATTTGATAGGAATTGCACTGTATCTGTAGACTGCCTTAGGTAGTATAGTCATTTTGACAGTATTGATTCTTCCAATCTAAGAACGTGGTATATGTTCCTATATGTTTGCATCATCTTTGATTTCCTTTGTGAGCATCTTATAGCTTTCAGAGTACAGGTGTTTTTGCCTCTTTAGATAAGTTTATTCCTAGGTATTTTATTCTTTTTGATGCAATGGTATCTTTTTGGATCTGTCTCCTAAAGCAATGGAAATAAAAACAAAAATAAACAAATGGGACCTAAGTAAACTTAAAAGACCTTGCACAGCAAAGGAAACCATAAACAAAACAAAAAGATAACCTACAGAATGGAAGAAGATATTTGCAAATGATGCTACCAAGAAGGGATTATCTCCAAAATAGATGAACAGATCATACAACTCAATATCAAAAAACCAAACAACCCAATTAAAAAATGGTCAGAAGATCTAAATAGACATTTATCTAAAGAAGACATACAGATGGCCAAGAGGCACATGAGAAGACGCTCAACATTGCTAATTATTAGAGAAATGCAAATCAAAACTACAATTAGGTATCACCTCACTCTGGTCAGAATAGCCATCATCAAATGTCTATAAATAATAAATGCTGGAGAGGATGTGGAAAAAAGGGAACACCCCTACACTGTTGGTGGGAATGTAAATTGATACAGCCATTATGGAGAACAGTATGGAGGTTCCTTAAAAAACTAAAAATAGAGCTACCATATGATCCTGCAATCCCACACCTAGGCATATATCCAGAGAAAAACATAATTCAAAAAGATGCATGCACCCCAATGTTCATTGCAGCACTATTTCCAATAGCCAGGTCATGGAAGCAACCTAAGTGTTCATTGACAGATGAATGGATAAAAAAGATGTGGTATGTATACAATGGAATATTACTCAGCCATAAAAAGAATGAAATAATGCCATTTGCAGAAACCTGGATAGACCTAGATATTATCATAATGAGTGAAGTAAGCCAGACAGAGAAATACAAATATCATATGATATCACTTATGTGTGGAATCTAAAAAAAATGATACAAATGAACTTATATACAAAACAGAAATAGATCCACAGACACAGAAAACAAACTTATGGTTACCAAAGGGGAATGGGGGGAGGGGTAAATTAAGAGTTTGGGATTAACCCAAACAAGCTACTATATATAAAATAGATAACCAACAAGAACCTACTGTATAGCACAGGGGACTATACTCAATATTTTGTAATAACCTATAAGGAAAAGGATCTGAAAATATATATATATATGCATGTATAACTGAATCCATTTGCTGTACACCTGAAACTACTACAACACTGTAAATCAACTATATTTCAATTTAAAAAAATAGTTAGGCAGTCTGGATCCAGACTCATGCTTGTATCTTGTGGATACTCTTTCTATATGATCTGATTTACTTACTCAGAAACTATAGATGCAATTGTTACTACTTTTAAATAAACATTTTATTTGGAATAATTTTAGCTTTACAAGAAAGTTGCAAAGAAGTACAGAGAGTTCCCATCAATCACGCACCCTGTTTACCTATTTAGCATCTTACATAACCACTTGTAAAAACTAAGAAACCCACATTGGTGTATTACTATTCATTAATCTCCAGACTTCATTTGAATTTCACTAGTCTTCCCACTAGTACCCTTTTCTCTGTCCCCAGGTGCCATCTAGGACACCACATTACATTTAGCCATCTGACTCCTTGGTCTTCTCTGGTCTGTGGCAGCTTCTCAGTCTTCCCTTGTTTTTGCTGACTTTGGCGGTTTTGAGAAGTATTTGTCAGGCATTTTGTAGAATGTCTCTCAATTTGGGTTTGTCTGATTTTCTTTCTCACTATTAGACTGGAATTATGAATTTTGGGGAACAGTGGCATAGAGATGAAGTGCCCTCCTCATCACATCATTCCAGTGGTACATGATATCAACATGATTTATCCCTGGTGATATTGACCTTGACCACTTGGCCAAGGCAGTGTTTGCTAGGTTCCTCCACTGTAAAGTTACTTTTTTTCTCCTTTCAGTATTCTGATCTATGGGAGCGATTTACTAAGTAGAACCCAGGCTCCAGAGGCCAGGAATGAAATTATTTTTAATCTATAAGTTTCAGATCATAACATAAACCTTTCCTTCCACATCATTTCAGGTATCCTCTAAGCATATCGGTGGCTTAAAAAAGTCAGTAAGAGGAATGATTATTATGCCTTTTATGAATGACATGAAACTGATAAGGATAAGGGATGTATGAGATGAAAAAGCAAACATTTACTCAGGCTCCTATACAGAGCTATTTTAACCTGTATTTTTTAAATTGGAGATTTTGATCCAGTGTTTCCCAGTGTGTGTTATACAAAAATCCTAGCTTTGTGGGAAGTTAATTGGCATTATTTGAATTAAGGAATCCATTACCAAATAAATATGAAAAACCTTGGTAAAACAAAGGTAACAATTTTTCTTTATTGAGTACTTTTCAGAGCTTTAAAAATGTCTATATGCATTGTACCTCTCCAAAAGAATATAATATGCAGTGTTTCCAAATTTTATATGATATCACAACACTTAGAGTATTAGAGTATCTCAAGGAACTAGAACTTTTGCAAACGTTTCAGGAATAGCTGCTTTATTTTAGATCCAGTGAAGCCTTCTGGGTCCATATGCAACTTGGTGACTTAGACGACATTGTGACAGAGAGTCACCTGCAAAGGCCAGCTACAGATACTAATTATACTTTCTTATCATGTGGATCAAATTATTTACAAGATGCCTTGTGACTTGTCTTTAATTGTCACTATTTCCATTAGCAGTCTAATTCAGTACATTTTTTCCAAAGTTGTTCTCTAATAGGTTATAGAGTAAGCATTACAATAGCGTAGTCATTATTAAACATTTCTTTGGAACTGTTATTTTGGAGCATCTATAAAAGCTAGTCAAATACCTTTCATAAACGCATTGTCAGCAAATTTTCATTCATAATTTCAGAAGCAGTGAGAGTAACTGAGAGAAGGAGGAGTGAAGTCAGTGATCAAGCTGGGTAGTACAGATTTGAGATTAAAAAAATGCGACTATAAAGTAAGTAAAGTGATTTTTGTGTGTGTGTGTCTCTTGAAAACTATTCTTGATGTTTTTTTCAGGAAAGGAAGTCCAAACGTTTTTGGTAGAATCACAGGAATAACTACATAACTTCTAAGGTTTGAGAGGTCTTTAAATTGGCATGTGAGGAATATTTTAGATCAGACAGTGATTTTATCCGAGGGATAAGGAATAGCCGTAAAACAGCTAGTAGGGGCTGATGTCCAACTAGCCAAGACAGTGCCTCACCTTGCTGCAGCCTCCCCTGGCACCTCGGCGAGGTCTGCACGCTGGATCCCCTTGGTCTCAGCTCCCTTCTTTGCACAACGACTACTGGAAGGTACACCGATTTAGATGCATAAGTATTGGAGGATGTGTGTGTGTGCACATGTGTGTATGTGCTTTGTCTTATTACAATACCTGGTCATCAAGTCTTCTGAACAACTGAAATGAAAGAACAGTCACAGATGTATTCAAAGTAACTTTTAACTTTTACACAATAATTATCAGTGTTCCAAATTCAAGAAACACAGAATAATGGATGTTGAGGTCAGTGTCTTGAATCAAGAGGCATCTTGCAGCTTCAGGAGAATGGCTCGTTTGTCGCACCTGCTGTCTGGTTAATACTGCTGACTAAAGGGAGGGAGTTTTTATTACTACCTCATTTTTAACTGGTAAAGAATCAAGGACTTAGAAAATGCTACATTCACTTTGAAGAACAAAACGATACTGAATACTCTCCAGAACTGGGATACAAATGATTTCTCAGCATGTGTGATGCTTTGAATTTAATAATGACACAGAGAACTGAATATTATTATGATATTATTTAAAGCTTCATTTGGTTTTATTTTTAATACCATTACTTTTGGTAATGCTAGTAAAATACTGTTTTTTTGTTTGTTTTGTTTTTTGCCTGGGTTTTCTTTTATTTTTTTTGGTCTTTTTATTGAATGAAGGATGCTTTAAATTCTATACTGCTTTACAATTTTCGAGTTGCACACAAATGATTTCATATAATCCAATAATAACCCTTTTTTCTCCTACCCCTATATTGCCCCTCCCCTCTTCCCTCTCCCCACTGGTAACCACTAATTTGTTCTCTATATCTGTGAATCTGCTTCTTTTTACTTTATTCACTAGTTTGTTGTATTTTTTAGGTTCCACACATAAGTGATACCGAGTTTAATACTATTACTTCTAACTTGTTCCCAAAAGTTCAAATAATACATAAGTTTATAAATAAGAAGTGAAATCCCTGCATACCAACACCTAGTATGAGAAGCTGTTCACAGTTTGAAATGTGAGCTGCTAGATAATATTCTATGATTATACAAATACTCATACATAGGTGGTTTTAAAAAACTAGTATGATGCTAAACACATTGTTTTGGAACTTTTTTTCCCTACTTATATTTTGAGCATTATTCCCTGTCAGTATATATAGATTTTGAAGGCTGCATAGTATGTGTGTGTGTACAACACAATTGAAATATCTGTTCCCATGGTGATCAAAATGTACTTTGCATCATCTTTTTTTTTTTTTTTTACAATTTTAAACAAAGCTGCATCAAAGACCTTTGTTCCTATATCTTAAGCACCGTAGATAAAGTTTCTGTCAGGTACACTTCTAGGTGCTCATGGTTATGTTTTGTTAGAGCGTGACCATTCTCATGGACTGAATGAGCGGCTTGCCCAGATCACGCAGCTTCAACCAGCTCTACCTAACCTATGCTACCCGGTGACCTGTGTGTTACCAGAAGGATGTTTTCTCTAGGGCGGCCATGGCACACGGAGTGAGGGCATCTTTCCTCTCCAGCTGATTCCTGGTGCCCTCATTGCATAACTGGCGCTGTAGTGGATGTAAAGCCTGGAGGGCAGTGGAATTGTCATCAGGAAGTGAGCCTGTGTGATGGGTACAAGGACTGAGTCGGGGTGAATGTTGAGGAAAATGGGGACGTTTCTATTGTGTTTCTGGGAGAAGACTGCTGCAGTTCTGAGCTTCTGAACTGCCTCTGCTTTCTTCTCTAAATTCCTTTCCTTTGGTTATCCTGAACATTTAATTCAAGTGATCACAGGGGTTTTCAGACTTCACCAACGCTCAGTTATTTTCTTCAAAATTTTAAATAACCCTAATAAGCACAGTTATCTCATACTTGATGTTTTTACTTTCAATATATATTTTTGTCTGCTGAAGAAGTTAATATGGCTAAAGGTAATGTCATGAAATTCACTGAAACAACATAATTTCAGTGAGACCAACATGATTTCATTCAAAATAGGTCCATTCTGGAGAGAATTGCATTTTCTTTACATTTTTTCCCCCTTCTTAAGGTATTCCTATGCCTCTGGTCTAAAACTGTTTACAGGAAGTCACCTTTAAAAGCCGTTTTCTGCCACAGCCTATTTTTATCCCTTTCTTTTGAATTTATATATATATACATTTTATATATACCACTGTTCCATACCTCAAATTATTTTGAAGAGTAAATCCACTCAGTTTACTATGACTTCTCAGAAATACTTTTCCCCTTCAGTCTTACTTTGGATTCTTTTTCATGGATCATTAGGATGGGTAAGACAATTTAGAACCAATGAAGAAGAACTGGGTTTGATGTCAGGAGACGAGGGCCATGACATTTATACTCTCTGAGCCTCAGGATAGCATATAAGCCTCAATTGCCTGACTTCCCTTTGGGTATCATATCTTTGGGGCACCCGTATGTACAAAACTAAATTTGCTTTTCTCCTGTTAATCTGTCTCGTGTCAATTTAATTATTAGACTAGCCAAAGAACCTGGAAGTGGAGAAGGGAAAAATTTTCCACCCTGACACCTTACCGAGTAGCAAGAGTTAGTGTAACCTCATCTAATTTTCTTTATTAATGAGGTAGGAATTATTCTATTTTTAATTTTAAAAATTAAAAGAATTAAAAATTAAAATAAGAGAGTTGCGATTTCTGGACATTTAAAGTTGAGATGAATGTAGGCTAAATAAGCACCAGTACTCTGTAAGTAGCAGAATGAGATCCAAACTCAAACCTTTGGATTCCAAACCCTGTATTTGTCCCCACTTTCCAGACTGAGGAAGATACAGGGTCGTTTGTGTCTAGAGTAGATGTACGGACCAAAGAGGAAACATCTTTCCAGGTAGTCTTTGCATAGAGACTACAGCAAGAATTAACTTCCACTGAGGCTGGAACTGTGTGTGAGGAGAGAACCTTCTCCATCTCTTCTCACACGACACAACTCTCAAGTTAATACATCTGCAGCTGTATTTCCATATAGGGAAATAATGTTTCTATATCCATATAGACCCCTCCATGGTGTGGGCAAGTATCCTCTACTGTTCTATGAGGCAGGGATAGTCATCTGCACTTTATTCTCTTACAAATGAGGAAATTGAGGCTTGGTATGGTTAAGTAATTTTCCCAAGATCACAGTTTCTAAAAGGAAGAGGCAGGATTTTTACATGTTTTTCTATTTATAGCTCCTGCTAACTTTATATGTAGCTCAGCTGCTATACTATTTACAAGATGAGACAAAACAGTTAGTAATCTTTTACTGCTATCACGGAAAGCCGAAGGTTGAAAATCAAACAAACTAAGGTGAGGTCTTATATATATCAACATCTCCTCCATTCACCCACTCTCAAAACCACGTGATAGCAACTAAGATAAATAAACTTAAAGGAATCCAGTGTCAATGCTTTTTTTATTTTATTTATTTATTTATTTATTTATTTATTTATTTATTTATGGCTGTGTTGGGTCTTCATTTCTGTGCGAGGGCTTTCTCTAGTTGTGGCAAGTGGGGGCCACTCTTCATCGCGGTGCGCGGGCTTCTCACTATCGCGGCCTCTCTTGTTGTGGAGCACAGGCTCCAGACGCGCAGGCTCAGTAGTTGTGGCTCACGGGCCTAGTTGCTCCGCGGCATGTGGGATCTTCCCAGACCAGGGCTCGAACCTGTGTTCCCTGCATTGGCAGGCAGACTCCCAACCACTGCGCCACCAGGGAAGCCCCCAGTGTCAATGCTTTTAAATGATTTTCAAATTTTAACTGTAGTTCTTTAGTCTGTATTTCTGGACATCAGAAGGATCCAGTGACCTGATTATAGGTGTTTCACACAGATTACAAAGTGTGGGAATTGAAGGATAAAATTGGAAGATTTATGTTTTTAATCCTATTCTGCATTTTAAAATACAATTTGGGAGGAAGCAGCAGATATGTTTTGACCTACTGAATCATGGGAGTTCCCAAGGTCAATTGTTGCTTATCCTTAATTCATATTTCCTCTGGGGACTGAAAGTTCTCATCTGGTTGTCTGAACAAAGTATGCTATTAATTCTTTTTTTCTTTTCATGGCTTGATTTTTCTCTGAGTTGGTAACTTAGATCAGATGCAGGAAAGTAACCCTCTCTCGAAAAAGAAGAATGTTTTTATTTATTCTAACTTGGGTCATCTGAAGTCTGTTCTATTTGGAGCATTAAAATATTATGTGCTTGACCAATCAAGAATGGCAACCATTCAGCTACACAGAAAATCTGTATGGAAAACTTTCTCCCTGTGGCTTTTATAAAGCACACACAGTATAGTCAATATGACTACAGTTCAGTATGATACTTGTTTTATGTAATCAAATGAATAGTGCATTTATCCAGACAGTGCTAATGTAATAGCATTATTATCAGCAAACAGGAGACTTTTATATCCATGCTATAATGTAATAATGTATGTGAAATTTCAATAATGGCCTTCTCTGTCGGGAAAGGGCGGTCATTAATTGAGTTGGTTTCCCATCAGAGAGTGGGTAATGGTGTTTTCCAGTGGTGTTGATTTTAATATGAACACAAAATACCAATCCATATTATTCTTACTGACATCTACAGTAATAATAGGGGTATTAACTCAAGTTCCTCTTTCATTTTCCAGGTCTTTATATTTACAGTTTAGTCACTCTGTTTTTGCTCAAAAGGAATAAGTACAGACCTCAAGGGAAACAGATATGAGTCAGACAAAGACAATGCCTTGGAGGAGATAGATGTGTCAATAAATAATTGAAATGAATGAGTTAAGTGTTATGTCCACTTTTCACCTCACTTTTTCCCCTCCTTCAAACCCATCACTTTATCAAAAGCTAAATCCAATACATGTTTCTGTCTTAGCTGACCTCCTGGGTGCATTTCCCATCATGAGCCATTTCCATTCCCTCAAATTTCAGATACATCCCCCAAGATTATTCAGACAGAATTTTCCTCACCAGGATATTTTTGAAACAGAATATCTGTGTGGAAACTCGTATACAACTTGGTGAATTTTTTTGCAAAAGTTAAATAAGAAGACAAGCTGAAGGACTAACCATGAGAGAAACTCTCAAATGTCACAGTGACCTTGTTGAAGTATAACAAACAATTTGTAGAGAAAATGAAATGAAATAAAATAAAAGCAATAGCAATCACCCAACCTCTTGAAGACAAAGAGCCCATGTCCATCTTTTTTTTTTTTTACAGTGTGAGCCTTTGCCCGTTAGCATTATGTTATGATCCCTCTTTTCTACCATGCATTCATTTTGTAGCAGCTGCATGAAGAAAGTGGGAGAGCAAGCGTCTCAGGGTTTACGCTCAAGGGTTAGCAAACTTTGGAATCATTCTTGGCTCCTGCCTCTCACACCTCACATCCCACCACCAGGAAATCCTGTGGGTTTTACTCAACTCTGATCACTTCTCACCATCACCACTGCTGCTACTGGCAGCACCACCATCTCTCTCCTGGGATACGCAATAGCCTCTTTCAAGGTCTCTCCGTTTCCACTCTTTTCTCTATAATCTATTTTCAGTACAGCAGTTGGAGTAATGGCTGGGTAAGTAAATCAAGTCACTTCATCCCTTAGCTCAAACTCTGCAGCGGTTCACTCAGAGTAAGAACTGAAGTTCTTATAACGATACCAGGTCCCAGCTGAGGGCTCTGATCTCAGTTATTCCTCTGACCTCACCCCCTACACTTCTCTTCCTCAATTATCCCACAACAGCCCCACTGGTCTTTTGCCTCTTGAATAGATCAGGAAACTTCTACCTCAAGGTCTTTACTTGAGCTCTTCTTTTTGCTTGAAATGCTCTTTCACTGGATGCCCACCTGGAATCTATCTTCAAATCTTTGCTCCAATCTTACCATCTCAGTGAGGCCTCCCCTGCCACCTTATTTAATGATGCAACCTATCCCTCACCCTCCACGCCTGCATTTCTTATGCCCTGACCCTGTCTACTATTTTTCCCTCTATGGCACTTATAACCTTCTACCATACTATATATTCTTTATTATATTTACTGTTATTGTTAGTCTCCGCCCTGCACCTGCTCCTTCCCCCACAAATATAAGCTTCATAAAAGCAGAGAGTTTGTTGGTTTTATTACCTGATATATATAAAGGACCTAGAACTATTCTGGACACATAAGTTTTCAATAAATGTTTGTTGAATGAATGAATAAAAGTTATCTGGTTCTCTGAATGCAATGAGAATCTGTGGCTGCTGTCAAATTCCTTATCAAACACTCTAACATTATTTTAAATTATTTTTTTAAATAAGCAATACCAACACATGATACACAATTTGGAAGGCACAAAAGAATATTTAGTAAAACCAAGTCGCCTTCACATTTCTCCTTAGGCCATCCCTTAAGAGAAAACTAATTACTAATTTCTAAAATATTTCTTTTCAAAGTATTCTATACATTTAGAAGTACATAGGCATTTATAGTATTTATATTAACACAAAGAGTAACATTAAATTTAGCTTGCTTTTTGTATCTAACAATATATCTTGGTGACTATTTTATTATGGTATGCAAATGAACTCTCTTATTCTTTTTAATAACTGCATAGTAATCCATTTATTGATGTACAAGTGATGGGCAATTGGGTAGATATCAATGTTTGCTCTTATATAATACAATGACTATCCTGTGCATATGTCAATACAGCTGTAGGATAAAGTTCTAGTAAAGGACTTGCAGGATCAAATAACATACGCATTTCAATTTTGAAATATACTGCCAAATTTTCCTCCATGGAAATGTTACCAATTAACACTTTCTCTAACAGTGTATGAAGATTTTTATCCTATTACTCACATGTTATCAAAGTTATCAAAGATTTTGTGTTATCAGAGATTTTGATCTTTAATAAATTTATTTCAAATCAATACAGGCTAATAGTAAAAAATAAAAACACTAAAATAGTACAGAAAGTATAAAGTGGTGAGTGAAAGCACCCGTCTTTCAGCTCCTAATTGGCAACCTGTAAAGATGACCATATTCAGCAGCATCATGCATATACATTCAGAACCTTTCAATACATATATAATATTATATACGCATGTTTATACACAAGTATAAACATAATATAATACTTTGCAACTTACTTTTTCATTTGATAATATATCATGGATATTGTTCCAATCAATAAATACAGTACTGCTTTATTATACATATTTTTTAATGGCCACTCAGTAGAATATGTACCATAGCTTTTAAACCTAGTTTGTATAGATGAAAGTTTAAAACGTTCTGAGGATTTTAATTGCAAACAAGGCTGCAATGAATGGCTTTATATATGCATCATTACCTCATTATTTGTTAGTGCAAATACGCTTCTAACAGTCAAAATATATGTGCATCTAAAATTTTGATAGTTCTTTCCAAGTTACCCTCTAAAAAGGTTGAGTGCTTTTCTTGGAATTAGATATTTTGTTTCTCTACACACTTCTGTCCTTTATCATTGTTACCTGTTTTGTTTGCAGAATCAGTATTTGTTCAGCTGATGTGGAATGGTGGTGTTCTAATGGGATGTGACACTGGGAAAAGAAACAACCTTTCCACCACCACTGGGGATTCTCCACAGTTCTGAGACTTATACAAAATGCCATGTGTAGCAAACCCAGTGCATTTCCGATCTCTGGAGAGGCCTGCATTACAACTGGCTGCCTAGGAGAAAATGACAGCATGGCACTTATGCTACTGAAGTTAACAGAAAACTTTGTTACTTTAAAAATTTTGTACTCATAGGTCACCCTCCTACTGAAATTGTTTCCCATATGTGTCCTCAATTCTTCATTGTGACTCAGAGTTACTATTACAGAAAATGAGTTGTCATGAATTTTGCATTATTGTGATCACCCTTAAATGTCTTTGCTTGCTGCCTAAGCTCAGGAGACAGAGTTATTTACATATATTTTCAGTCTATTTAAAAATGATATATACATAGTAATCCAATGGCTCATTTATTCTATGTTCTTGATAGGAAAGCGAGGCAAACATAATGCAATAGTTTACTCATTGATTGCACGTATACAACAGAATGAACTATAAAGTAAATTACTTCTTATACAGATTTAAAGGTTGGCAGGCACAAAATCCAGCAAAGTTGTTGTTGTTCTTATTTTGTCTTCCCAGGGGTAGGAAGACTATTTATTGAGTGTCTGTGCCTGATCTATTTTATCTGTCAAGTGACTTCCCTTTGTTTACTTTGGAAAGTGTTTTCTTCCACCATTTTAGAGTGAACAGCTTAGCTAGTTAACGCACTACTCTTTGTAGCTTCTAGACTCATAGGCACTGCTCACGACAACTTAACAGGGCAGTTAGCTATTTCAATACCAGGCCAGAGAATGGAGAGTAGAAGCAATCATTAAATATAGTCACCTTGTTATGCTGGAGATTGGGCAGTGCTAGAATAGGGGCAGATAGACGGCATCCTGTCTGGTATTCAGTTCAGTAAGAGGGCAGTTCGGTAAGAAGACTAAAGTTCCAGGAAGGTCAAGATCAAAGGAAGTGAGGCAGGAGGACCTCTGGCTTAAGTCGAAGGCGGTGATTCCCATGTTGAGTGATCATAAAATCATAGGATGATGTTTGTTACAAAACAGATTCCAAGATCTCACTTTGAGGCTCCAATTGAAAAGTCCTTTGGGGGTGGGTGGGGAGAGAGGTGTGTCTAGGAATCTACATTTTAGCAAATGATCCTGCTGCAGAGAGTCTACCTACTGCATGTAGAGAGATACTCAACATCTGGGGAGTTGTCTCCGTCTAGCGGGTCAGAGGTTTAACTAGAGCATCACTGGTAAGCAGGGTTGCTGCACGCCAGTTCTAGATGGAGGGTGCATCTTGCATCTGGTTTAGTCTGCCTCAAAGATTTGAATCACCCTTGCACGTGAATCTGAGCTCTCATGGAGAGAGAGGTGTAAATATTAAGGTACCCCACGTCCAATACCAAACAAAGGTAAGGTTAATTAGTGCAAAGAGTCTCCCACTTACAGTTTAACTGAGGATTTTTCAATGTGTGAAAGTGATAGGCATTCAGTAGGAACTGTACTTTGAATGTTGATATTTTTCCAGGCTAGCGATCTGGTGCAGGTCCTCTCCTGTGATGCCGGGCAGCGACGATGAGCGCAGCTCTCAGTCAGCCCCCCAATCATGGGGGCAAACCACCCGCACACTTCAAACCGTTCTGCTTTCCATTTTCAGTCCTGTAGTCAATAAATTACATGAGATATCCAACACTTTATGATAAAATAGGCTTTGTGTTGGGTGATGGTGCCCCACTGTAGGCTAACGTAGGTGTTCTGAGCACGTTTAAAGTAGCCAAAGCTAAGCTGTGATGTTCAGTAGGTTAGGTATATTCAATGCATTTCTATTTACTGTATTCAGCTTTCGCTGGTAGTATGAGGACATAACCCATTGCACACTGAGGAATATCTGTAGTTTTAGTTTAGTTGTGCTGCTTTGACATTTGTGACTTGGATCCAGACCTAACCTTGGACAGCTGGCATGGTATTCACTTTTACTCAGCTTTTCCTATTTAAGAAACTATTTTGGCTCTGGGTCCAAATTCTCCCCATCCAAGCCTCTATTTGTATAGCTTCTGTGTGTTGTTTTTTCTTCCATCCTCTTCCAAACGTAAGTCTGTTTTCTCAGTAGGAATAGACAATTGTTTTAAATCAGACAACTCAGAGAACTACTAGTTTCCATGGATTCATGGCTGACCTTAATCAGAGGGTTCAAACTCGAATGTTTTCAAAATCTGTGTGGGGAAGAGTGTATGTGGGGATCAGAGAGGTGAATCAGAAGGGAATGGTAGAAACTGCAAACTGATAAATGTACAACCTGCCTAAAAACATTAAAAAATCAGAACAAGGCACCATGTCAAAACAAAACAGGTCTTCAGACTAAATTCTGATGCTGGCCATCTATCCATGACCTTGACTTAAATTCTCACATTGGTTGACTTGCAGCCCCTGTCTCAGGTGGTTATGACTTCATGGTGACACTATTTTAGCGACACTACAGTAAAATGTGGTGTGCACATTAGAACACAATATGATACAAGACAGACACTTTGCGATACATTGGGAAGAGCAAGAATAAGCATGGGGTAGGGAGAAAGAGAATATACAAGTACTTACTTTAAATAAGCTACGAAGCTTCTCTAAGCCTCTGTTTCATGTGTAAAATGGGCATAAATTTCTGTCTCAGAAGATTGTCTTAAGGTTTAAATGAGATGATACTTGTAAAACTTTATTCAATGCTTGATACATAGTAGGCACTAGATAAATAATATGTGGCAAAATATACTGGGAGTATTCTGAAGAAGATGGGATTTATCTAGCGCTAATATAGGTACTTGGTCATGAAATGTGATGTACAGATGCCTTCCCTCTTGCCTCGACAAGTTTGTTGATTTGCCTCTTGTCCAAGGCTAAGTGGAAACGTCCAACAGAGCTTGTTCACAGCTGAGAACTACATCCTTTACCTACTAAATTTGAAGGCATATTCTTACAGTTTTTTTTTTCCTTTTTCCCTTTTTCCACACTTCTTGCTTCAGGCATGGTACACAATTCTTTTCTTGCGTTTTCTGAATGACAACCATGCTTAGAGACCATGGAAAGAGACCCTCTCATTCCACCCCCTTATTCCCTGCCACTCTGGGTCGGGGAATAGGGAGGTGGAGTGAGAGGGTCTCTTTAAGATGGTCAACAGCAGGCTTCAAGGAGGGCTCAGCTGGGCACCTTAGGCCCTCTAATATGCCTCACAGAAGAGCCGGTGCCAGATTCCTCTCAGAGAACAGTTTGAGTTCCTTAACCTTGGAAGGCTTCTATAGCCTTGGAACAGCTGTTTACTCAAATGAGGATTGGCCAGATCCATCCTTTGTCCACCAATGCCCCACTCCCTCTCTGCCACACCTGAGCTCTATGAAAAGAGGGTCACCAGCTTGAGGGTGAAGAGAGCTGTGGGAAAGAGACGGTTACTGAATTACCATAGGGATATCTGAACTTGATTATCTTTAGGAGATAAAGTGTTCAATCATAAGTGAGGGGAAATTTGTTGGATTGGATTGAACATAGTGCAACAGGTAGAATAAGTTTTTTGGTCTGGGTAGGGATGGAAGGTGGAGTGATACATGAAGTTTTGAAAACACGGCAAATTCAACATATATTCGACAACATATCTGATGTTTTTACTGTTCAATTCATACATGCCATGCATATTCTCTGAGAAATATTCTCTGCTCTCTTTTTGGGTTTACCTTGTAAGTAGCTGCATGCAGGTTATAGTTAGAGAATACCAGCATGGGACAGGCATACAGCATTCATTTCTGCTTAATTCCTATGGTTATCACATCAACAACCTTGACCTCAATAAATAGGGAGTCAAAAATATTGTCTGAATACCTCATGTGAGTTGAGTACTGGACTATACTCAGTTTTGCATTTCTTCATTCAAGAGCAATATTTATTGAGAGCCTACTTTGTGCCAGATACTTTTTCAGGTGCTGCAAATGCATCTTTGAACAAACCAAAGGCCCCAGTTTTATAAAGTTTACACTCCAGTGGAGGAATGAAGACCAAAGGAAAAAAAATCAATGGCAGGGGAGGTGGCACTTGAGCAAAAGGCTGAGACAAATAGTCGGGAGCTATGTGGAGAGCCACCTGCTACCCACATGGCTCCACGGCAGAGATGACAGTTCTACAATGGCCTTGAGGCAGGAGGGCACCTGGCATGTGTGAGGAACAGCAAGGGGACCCATGTGGTTGGACGTGAAGAGGCTGGTGACAGTGGAAGTAGATGACACCTGAGAGGTTCTGAGGGGCCAGGTCACAAAAGATCCTTGTAGGATTTTGGATTTTATTCGACTGAGGTGGAAAGACACTGTAGGGTTTGAATATAGAACTGATGTTTTAAAAAGATCATGGCTACTGTTGGGGGGAAAGGTCAGTTGTGCTAAGCAGGCCACAATGAACATTTTATCGTCTTGTTTGCACACACAGGGATGACTTATAAAATCAGTCCACAGATTTTGTTCCATATTTATACGACAAAGTGGGCTCCACAATTGTTATTCATGGTATGAAATGCTACACATGAGGATACACCTTTTGGGATGAAGTGCCTGAAGGATTTTTTTTCCCTCTAAGTGTGTCTTTAGTTTAAATCCATACAATGGTCTGTCCTGCTTTCGAAAGTTGTTGTGATACTGAAATCTGAAGTTCTGTTCTGCCTCGTTCATTCTTTACATGTCATAAACGCCTTATCATAGAGTGGTCTATTTGCTAGAATTAGGGAATGGTGGTAGATATCTTAGTTCGCTAGGTTCTAATTTACAGTAATATGACTTAAAAAATTCCATGTTCAAAAACTGGGATATTTTTCAAGTATTATTAAGAAGTTTGGGATAATGTCAAAAGTAACTATCAGATGAACAATCCAGCTGGTTTCCATAGAATTACAAATTAAAGAACTCCAGAGGTGAGCAAAGTCAGACAGTTTTGAAAAAAAGAAAATAAAACATAAAAGAAACAATTTTAAAAAGTTATAAGGACTCAATTATGACCAACAGAGAGTTTGGGTCAAAGGTAAAGGGACAGGTGTGAGCCAGGCAGGGACTTCCAGGAGACACCGAGACATCACCAGCTTTAGACCATTTTTGAAATATCTTGGTGATGCTCATTAAATGTTCTTTATTTTTAGAATAAGCTGAAATGTTACTGGACTATCATGAAATAGCTAAAAAATAGAATAACATATTCACCAAATAAGTTAGGAAGGCCGTAGGGAAAGGGAATATGACATTTTCCCTCACAGCTGAGTCTCTTGGTGAATTAAGCTCTAAATGTCTGTGAGAAATTATTACTGAAAAATGAAATAACACCCGAATACTAAATAGAATATATTGGCATTGAAGACAAACTTGCATCTTTTATTCTTTCCTATAAAACAATAAATTATACCCATTTTGTCAGTAATGCACTATTAGTGAGCTAAAATTTAATTTAAAATGAGGGAATTAAGTCAATTTATTCTATTAGGGAAATTATAAATGAGAAATATGACCTTTCCAACTTAAAGAGGTTAAAGTTTTGATATTTTGATAGATGTCTGTTTAGGAGATGCACAACTTTTCATAATTTATACTATTGTTTCACCATTTTTGACCATTCCAATCAATGTCAAAATATTTTACAATTAGGCCCTGAACCAACATGGCAGAGTAGAAGGACGTGCTCTCACTTCCTCTTGTGAGAACACCAGAATCACAACTAACTGCTGAACAATCATTGACAGGAAGACACTGGAACTCACCAGAAAAGATACCCCACATCCAAAGACAAAGGAGAAGCCAAAATGAGATGGTAGGAGGGGCGCAATCACAATAAAATCAAATCCCATAACTGCTGGGTGGGTGACTCACAAACTGGAGAACACTTATACCACAGAAGTCCACCCACTGGAGTGAAAGTTCTGAGCCCCACGTCAGGCTTCCCAACCTGGGGGTCCAGCAAAGGGAAGAGGAATTCCTAGAGAATCAGACTTTGCAGGCTAGCAGGATTTGATTGCAGGACTTCGACAGGACTGGGGGAAACAGAGACTCCACTCTTGGAGGGCACACACAAAGTAGTGGGGAAGGAGCAGTGACCCCATAGGAGACTGAACCAGACCTACCTGCTGGTGTTGGAGGGTCTCCTGTAGAGGCAGGGGATGGCTGTGGCTCACCGTGAGGACAAGGACACTGGCAGCAGAAGTTCTGGGAAGTACTCCTTGATGTGAGCCCTCCCAGAGTCCACCATTAGCCCCACCAAAGAGCCCGGGTAGGCTCCAGTGCTGGGTCATCTCAGGCCAAACAACCAACGGGGAAGGGAGCCAACCCCACCCATCAGCAGACAAGTGGATTAAAGTTTTACTGAGCTCTACCCACCATAGCTACAACAAGCTCTACCCACCACCAGTCCTTCCCATCAGGAAACTTGCACAGGCCTCTTAGATAGCCTCATCCACCAGAGAGCAGACAGCAGAAGCAAGAAGAACTACAGTCCTGCAGCCTGTGGAACAAAAACCACATTCACAGAAAGGTAGACAAGATGAAAAGGCAGAGGACTATGTACCAGATGAAAGAACAAGATAAAACCCCAGAGAAACAACTAAAAGAAGTGGGGATAGGCAACCTTCCAGAAAAAGAATTCAGAATAATGATAGTGAAGATGATCCAGGACCTCGGAAAAAGAGTGGAGGCAAAGATCAAGAAGATGCAAGAAATGTTTAACAAAGACCTATAAGAATTAAAGAACAAACAAACAGAGATGAACAATACAATAACTGAAATGAAGACTACACTAGAGGGAATCAATAGCAGAATAACTGAGACAGAAGAACAGATAAGTGACCTGGAAGACAAAATGGTGGAATTCACTACTGCGGAACAGAATAAAGAAAAAAAAGAATAAAAAGAAATTAAGACAGCTTAAGAGACCTCTGGGACAACATTAAATGCAACAACATTTGCATTATAGGGGTCCCAGGAAGGAGAAGAGAGAGAGAAAGCACCAGAGAAAATATTTAAAGAGATTATAGTCGAAAACTTCCCTAACATGGGAAAGGAAATAGCCACCCAAGTCCAGGAAGTGCAGAGGGTCCCATACAGGATAAACCCAAGGAGAAACATGCTGAGACACATAGTAATCAAATTGGCAAAAATTAAAGACAAAGTAAATTATTGAAGGCAGCAAGGGAAAAGCGACAAATAACATACAAGGGAATTCCCATAAGGTTAACAGCTGATTTCTCAGCAGAAAGTCTACAAGCCAGAAGGGAGTGGCATGATATACTTAAAGTGATGAAAGGGAAGAACCTACAACCAAGATTACTCTACCTGGCAAGGATCTCATTCCGATTCGATGGAGAAATCAAAAGCTTTACAGACAAGCAAAAGCTAAGAGAATTCAGCACCACTAAACCAGCTCTACAGCAAATGCTAAAGGAACTTCTCTAAGTGGGAAACACAAGAGAAGAAAAGGACCTACAAAAACAAACCCAAAACAATTAAGAAAATGGTCATAGGAAAATACATATCGATAATTACCTTAAACGTGAATGGATTAAATGCTCCAACCAAAAGACACAGGCTGGCTGAATGGATACCCAAACAAGACCCATATATATGCTGTCTACAAGAGACCCAGTTCAGACTTAGGGACACATACAGACTGAAAGTGAGGTATAGAAAAAGATATTCCATGCAAATGGAAATCAAAAGAAAGCTGGAGTAGCAGTACTCATATCAGATAAAATAGACATTAAAATAAAGAATGTTACAAGAGACAAGGAAGGACACTACATAATGATCAAGGGATCAATCCAAGAAGAAGATATAGCAATTATAAATATGTATGCACCCAACATAGGAGCACCTCAATACATAAGGCAACTGCTAACAGCTATAAAAGAGGAAATCGACAGTAAAAAAATAATAGTGGGGGACTTTAACATCTCACTTACACCAATGGACAGATCATCCAAAATGAAAATAAATAAGGAAACAGAAGCTTTAAATGACACAATAGACCAGATAGATTTAATTGATATTTATAGGACGTTCCATCCAAAAACAGCAGATTACACTTTCTTCTCAAGTGCGCACGGAACATTCTCCAGGATAGATCACACATCGTGGGTCACAAATCAAGCCTCAGTAAATTTAAGAAAATTGAAATCATATCAAGCATCTTTTCTGACCACAACGCTATGAGATTAGAAATGAATTACAGGGAAAAAAACTTTAAAAATACAAACACATGGAGGCTAAACAATACGTTACTAAATAACCAAATGATCACAGAAGAAATCAAAGAGGAAATCAAAAAATACCTAGAGACAAATGACAATGAAAACACGACAATCCAAAACCTATGGGATGCAACAAAAGCAGTGCTAAGAGGGAAGTTTATAGCAATACAAGCCTACCTCAAGAAACAAGAAAAATCTCAAATAAACAATCTAACCTTACACCTAAAGGAACTAGAGAGAGAAGAACAAACAAAACCCAAAGGTAGCAGAAGGAAAGAAATCATAAAGATCAGAGCAGAAATAAATGAAATAGAAACAAAGAAAGCAAGAGCAAAGATCAATAAAACTAAAAGCTGGTTCTTTGAGAAGATAAACAAAATTGATGAAACATTAGCCAGACTCATCAAGAAAAAGAGGGAGAGGACTCAAATCAATAAAATTAGAAATGAAAAAGGAGAAGTTACAACAGACACAGCAGAAATACAAAGCATCCTAAGAGACTACTACAAGCAACCCTATGCCAATAAAATGGACAACCTGGAAGAAATGGACAAATTCTTAGAAAGGTATAACCTTCCAAGACTGAACCAGGAAGAAACAGAAAATATGAACAGACCAATCACAAGTAATGAAATTGAAACTGTAATTTAAAATCTTCCAACAAACAAAAGTCCAGGACCAGATGGCTTCACAGGTGAATTCTATCAAACATTTAGAGAAGAGCTAACACCTATCCTTGTCAAACTCTTCCAAAAAAGTTGTGGAGGAAGGAATACTCCCAAACTCATTCTCTGAGGCCACCATCACCCTGATACCAAAACCAGACAAAGATACTACAAAAAAGGAAAATTACAGACCAATATCACTGATGAATATAGATGCAAAAATCCTCAACAAAATACTAGCAAACAGAATCCAACAACACATTAAAAGGATCATACACCATGACCAAGTGGGATTTATCCCAGGGATGCAAGGATTCTTCAATATATGCAAATCAATCAATGTGATACACCATATTAACAAACTGAAGAATAAAAACCATATGATCATCTCAATAGATGCAGAAAAAGATTTTGAAAAAATTCAACACTCATTTATGATAAAAACTCTCCAGAAAGTGGACATAGAGGGAACCTACCTCAACATAATAAAGGCCATATATGACAAACCCACAGCAAACATCATTCTCAATGGTGAAAAACTGAAATCATTTCCTCCAAGATCAGGAATAAGACAAGGATGTCCACTCTCACCACTATTATTCAACACAGTTTTGGAAGTCCTAGCCACGGCAATCAGAGAAGAAAAAGAAATACAATTTGGAAAAGAAGAAGTAAAACTGTCACTGTTTGCAGGTGACATGATACTATACATAGAGCATTCTAAAGATGTCACCAGAAAACTACTAGAGCTAATCAATGAATTGGGTAAATTAGCAGGATACAAAATTAATGCACAGAAATCTCTTGCATTCCTATATACTAATGATGAAAAATCTGAAAGAGAAATTAAGGAAACAATCACATTTACCATTGCAATACAAAGAATAAAATACCTAGGAATAAACCTACCTAGGGAGACAAAAAACCTGTATGCAGAAAACTATAAGTCACTGATGAAAGAAATTAAAGATGATACCAACCGATGGAGAGATATACCATGTTCTTGGATTAGAAGAATCAGTATTGTGAAAATGACTCTACTACCCAAAACAATCTACAGATCCAATGCAATCCCTGTCAAATTACCAATGCCATTATTTACAGAGTTAGAACAAAAAATCTTAAAATTTGTATGGAGAAACAAAAGACCCCAAATAGCAAAGCAGTCTTGAGGGAAAAAAGCAGAGCTGGAGGAATCAGACTCCCTGACTTCAGACTATACTACAAAGCTACAGTAATCAAGACAATGTGGTACTGGCACAAAAACAGAAATATAGATCAATGGAACAAGATAGAAAGCCCAGAGATAAACCCACCCACCTATGGTCAACCAATCTATGGCAAAGGAGGCAAGGATATACAATGGAGAAAAGACAGTCTCTTCAATAAGTGGCGCTGGGAAACCTGGACAGCTACATGTAAAAGAATGAAATTGGAACAATTCCTAACACCATACACAAAAATAAACTCAAAATAGATTAGAGACATAAATGTAAGACCGGACGCTGTAAAACTCTTAGAGGAAAACATAGGACGAACACCCTTTGACATAAATCACAGCAAGATCTTTTTTTGATCCACCTCCTGGAGTAATGGAAATAAAAACAAAAATAAACAAATAGGGCCTAATGAAACTTCAAAGCTTTTGCACAGCAAAGGAAACCATAAACAAGACGAAAAGACAACCCTCAAAATGGGAGAAAATATTTGCAAATGAATCAACAGACAAAGGATTAATCTCTAAAATATATAGACAGCTCATGCAGCTCAATATTAAAAAAACAAACACCCCAATCCAAAAATGGGCAGAAGACCTAAATAGACATTTCTCCAAAGAAGACATACAGATGGCCAAGAAGCACATGAAAAGGTGCTCAACATCACTAATTATTAGAGAAATGAAAATCAAAACTACAATAAGGTATCACCTCACACCAGTTAGAATGGGCATCATCAGAAAATCTACAAACAACAAATGCTGGAGAGGGTGTGGAGAAAAGGGAACCCTCTTGCACTGTTGGTGGGAATGTAAATTGATACAGCCACTATGGAGAACAGTATAGAGGTTCCTTAAAACAATAAAAATAGAATTACCATATGATCCAGCAATCCCACTACTGGGCATATACTCAGAGAAAACCATAATTCAAAAAGACACATGCACCCCAATGTTCATTGCAGCACTATTTACAATAGCCAGGTCATGGAAGCAACCGAAATGCCCATCGACAGACGAATGTTTACAAAAGATATGGTACATATATACAATGTAATATTACTCAGCCATAAAATGGAACAAAATTGGGTCATTTGTTGAGACTTGGATGGATCTAGAGACTGTCATACAGAATGAAGTAAGTCAGAAAGAGAAAAACAAATATCATATATTAACGCATATATGTGGAACCTAGAAAATGGTACAGATGAACCGGTTTGCAGGGCAGAAATTGAGACACAGATGTAGAGAACCAATGAATGGACACCAAGCAGGGAAAGCGGTGGGGGTGGTGGGGGTGGTGGTGTGATGAATTGGGAGATTGGGATTGACATGTATACACGGATGTGTATAAAATGGATGACTTATAAGAACCTGCTGTATAAAAAAATAAATAAAATAAAATTCAAAATTCAAAAAAATATATTTTACAATTAATAATCATAAATATATTTCTTCCAGATACAATTACATATCTTAGTTTCCACATGCAAGTATTTTATATTAAAAATATGAAACTTTACCTGTAATGACTTGTTACTACTGCCCTTCAGTGTGGTGTAGTGATTCCAATCCCCAAATAACTGGGCTATTAGAGCTAAATGAAAAGAAATCCTTTGTATAAATCAGGGAAATGGAAACCCAGGTAATGTATAACCTCAGGCAATTGGTTTAATCTCTTTAATTGTAATTTTCTTCATCTATAGAAATGCAGTTACAGAAAGATTAAATGAAATATTATTTATAAACAGCTAGTATGGTAGATGCTACATAAAATTTGAGTTCTCTTCCTGTACTATCTAATGAGTCAGTTGAGGTATATCATGATGGTAGTTACATATAAAATACAGAAATGGCCCTTAATTGGTAAATTCGTGGATTTAAGGCAACAAGGGACTGAATCACTCTTCCCTGAACTATAATCTTAGCGCTAACATGACCTATTTCTCACCTCCAAACACAGGCAAATTTGGAGTGAATGGCTTGTTTTGGTGCCTTCAGCCTTCTTATTTTGTACTCATTTTCTTGTTCTGGTGTTCTCCCTTTGTTTGCTTTTTGAGAAAACTATATGATAGATTCACACACTCTTGGAGTATGAAAAACTCTTAGATTGGAACATGAGAAACCTTTATTCTGATGCAGGAATTCCTTTCACAGTACATCAAACAGGTGTCATCCATCCTCTACTTGCATACTTTCAACAGAAGTGAGTTGAAGCCTGTCTAAACATACTAATGTAGAGCAGTGACAGTTTTCACAGACTCCTTTGAAGTTGGGTTTTCACTGCTCACTATACTGATCCCAATGGAATGTGAGCAAAAGTGATACACACAATTTTAAAATCAGAGATTTAAAATATTGAGGTTTGCATTTTCCATACACTCTCTGTGTACTTCTTATGAGCCAGAATGTGGATGTATCTGCAATCAATCAGACAAAAAAACAAAAACAAAAACAACACACCAAAAACCAAAAATCCTAAAAACAAGGTTGAAGAAAGGGGTCCTGAATGACATCCCTCTCTGTCTAAAACACCAAGCAAGGATTGTTATGCAATAGAAAAACAAAATTATATCTTCTTTAGGCCACTGAATTAGTTTTGAGTCCCTGATACAACACCCTATTGTTATCCTAACCCATGCAGGGATACTTCACATTTTCTATTCTCTGGAAGAGATTGGTTAAGATTGGATTTATATATTCCTTGAATGTTTCATAGAACTTCATTTCATAGAATGCTTAAAAGATCATCTAAAATGATGTATTCACTGGTAGAGGATTTTAAAGATCAGATTTAATTTATTTAATGAATATATGACAAGTCTTGTTGTCTACTTCTTCTTGAGTCAGTTTTGGTAAGTTAAATTTTTCTATTTTGTATAAATATTAAAATTTAATTCCAAAGTTTTTCATAATATTCTCTAATTTAAAAAATCTCTGCTACATCTGTGGTCATATCTCCCTTTTCTCTCTTGATGTTATTTGTTCATTTAATTTTTTTCTTTATATTCTCACCAGTTATGATTTTATATTATATTTGTCATTTCCAAGAAGCAACTTTTGTTTTATTGATTCTTTGTTACCTATTTGATTCCAGTTTTAACTTTATTATTTTATTCCTTATTTCCTTTAGGTTTAATTCTATTCTTTTTTCTTAGTTATTAAGTGAGAAACTTGGTTAATTAATTTTTAGCTATGAAACCATGAATTTTATAGAAGTACATTTTTAAATTTCAAAATTTAGAAATGGAGTAGTTACTTCAAAGAATCAGTATCAATCATTGAGAAGCCTGTGTTAAAATCTATCCTGGTATTAGATTTGTCAGTTTCTCCTTGAGGATCAATCTTTTTTTCTTTATATATTTTGAAGCCATGTTATTTGGTGCATATAAAAAAGTATATACACTTACTGTATTTGGTCTGTTTGGAGTTACTGCTATCTCTCATATTTTAAAAGCAGAGATTTTGGAGTGTCTGGTATATATCACTGATTTCCATAACTGATTTCCTTTCTTTTAGGTGCAGAAGTTAGTAGGGGAAACAACTCAGTGTAAAAATCATGAAATGCTTCATGGACTTGGTGGTAACTTGGAAGATGAAGATTTATGCTCTTATATAGCCTAAAAGTAGTGAGAATTAAATATCAAGACAGGAAACCAATATGTAGGTTAGAATTTTTAACCAGAGCAGTTGGTGTTGCCTTTGCAGTGGGAGAGAGACCACATTGAATAATTTGACACTGAAAATAATATATGTGATCTGAAATTGACATCAGGCAAGTTAACGCACTGGGCCTGACAGGTTCCAGATCATCCGTAAAGTCAAGAGTAGCCTTGACCATGGGCTAGGCTTGTTTAAAGGAGTAGCCTAAGGAATGAAGTCAGGCCAAGAAGCCTGAGTTTCCGCGGCTTGTGCATTTGCTCCAGGCCCTCTGGAAGGAGAAGCAGAGTGGAGTAGATGGGACGAGGTTTACTCTGTGAACAGAATCACGATGGGCTTAGAGAGTTCATCTCTGCTCAAACCAGGAGCTGTGGGCAGAGTGGGTGAGAGAATTTTCAATTTGGAAACAGTCCAGTGTACTTTTCCTGTTCCTTTTTTTTTTTTTTTTTTTTTTATAGAACAGATTTCTTTTAAACACTATTTTTATTTATTTATTTTATTCATTTATGGCTGTGTTGGGTCTTCGTTTCTGTGTGAGGGCTCTCTCCAGTTGTGGCAAGTGGGGGCCACTCTTCATCGCGGTGCGCGGGCCTCTCACCATCGCGGCCTCTCCCGTTGCGGAGCACAGGCTCCAGACGCGCAGGCTCAGCAGTTGTGGCTCACGGGCCCAGTTGCTCCGCGGCATGTGGGATCTTCCCAGACCCGGGCTCGAACCCGTGTCCCCTGCATTGGCAGGCAGATTCTCAACCACTGCGGCCACCAGGGAAGCCCCTGTTCCTTTAATGTATAGAAAATAGCTCAGAAAAGAGGCAGAGGACCAAATCTCCTAACTTTTGTGAAGTATAACATTATTCTGAAGTGGCTAGTCGATTCAGACTGCTCTTAAACATTCATAGACCACAGACATGGGGCAAAACTATATGTTAATTTAGGGAGCGGTGGAGCGGTGAGTCTTTATTTACAATCCTCCTCCTAGCTCTTTACCTCTCTAGTTTCTATTGCATATCAAATGAAGGGTGTTTGGAAATGGTGGTTGACTTTCTGACTACAGTTACCTTGCAGTTGTGTTCTTTCTTTCAAAGACAAGGGAGGCAGCAAAGCAGAAAAAAGAAAGCGTTCCCAGGTAGGCACAGGCAGTTAGGGCAGCACAATTGGAAACAAACCACACTTGGAACATTTGCCATCAAGCTGTGTCAGCAAATAGAAAAAGAAATGCTAGCCAAATATCACCCTCAACTTCACCCTCTGTGCTTGACGGAGCTGAGTGTGGTTCTCAAGCAACGTCATCCTCAACTAAGTTCCACGTTCCTCCTCCCCTTTGTGCGTCTTTAAATGCCCTGGTTAGAAACGTCTCATTCAGCTTTTATCAAGGAGAGAGATTGAACTTTGTGGCCAAGGTGAGGATATCTGTAGTCAAGTTTCTGATGTCCAGAATAAGGTTAACAGGTAAAGTGCCTCCTTTATGGAATGCACCCTGCACAAAGCCTGTTCTTGTGTGTGTGTGTGTGTGTGTGTGTGTGTGTAAATCTTGCAAGGCATCACCACTGTATATAATTCACACATTAAAACTGCTGATAGAAGCAAACCCAGTCAGGAAAATAATCTTTTTGGTAGCACTGTTACGTAATGAAAAGAACAATAATACATTCTAGTTTTTTCCACTTGGTTTATTGCTTTCGTCACAATCCTGCTCCAGTACACTTTATCTCCTTCTCCTTTTCATTCCAATAAACTTTCTTTATCTGCTCCTATGTATTCTGTTATCTCTTTTCTACCTCTATGCTTCTAAGTACTCCTTTCATTTATTTGGAGTTAGTTTTCCTTTTTCCTTTAAAACTCTATCTCAGGAACTGCCACAGGATTCTGGGTGGCTGTTATTGACCTGCTAACATTGTTATTGATCTGAAGTCTGAATTATAATTTCAATTACATTGCTGAAGATTTACCTACTAATTGACTTGGGATATGAATTCATTCCTCAGGTGAAAGAAACATGGCTGGTGAAAAGCCTCTAATGGGGGGGAGAAAAGCAAACAAAACAACATGGAATTCTTATTTGTTCATTTCTAGAGCAGTGTAGGAGAGATATGTAAATAATGGAGCTACTTATATCAGCTGTCACTCTGCTTTAACCGAGAAGTAACTTTGCAGCTCCTTTAAATAATTCTGCTTGGCATCTATTTGGATGGTTGATAATTGTAAAACATTTCAGTGTCAAGACCTTTACATTTTAATGCTATTTTTCATTTTAATGGGGTTGGAATCTTTGAGAACAGTCCTGATGGAAATCTACAACTGACCCTGAATCCACTGTTACATTATACAGTTAAAGGAAAAGGCAACTATTTTGTCTCTGAAAATACATAATCATGTGCCCAACCAATTTTTAATTGAGAATGAAAGAAAAATAACTTTAATGTTTTGGAACTGATTAGACATATTTCCCACTGGAGATAGGATTTTCCCAAATTAAAAACACAAACATTTTGGAGTATTTAAAATAAGTTTGTTGTTGTTTTGCTATTTGTTGACACATGTATCAATATTTTGCTTTTCTGGAAAATGTCCTCTGCTCTAGGCTATGTGATTCCTTCCAAAATTTTCTTTTAGTTTAGTAAATGTTTTTATTGAGCTGATTGGTCCTGTGTTTGAGAAAATATGTTTTTATGGTTTTATGAAAAAAACCAATTCATTTCCCTTCTCCTTGTCTTTTATATTTTTGACTACACTTTAAAAACCCAAAACATATGAAGCTAGCTCACTGAATATGTATTTAGAGATGATGGAATGTAAAAATTTAATATTTAATTCTTTTCATTGATGCACCATATTAAAAAACTTTGTAAATAGTTTTTGTTTTCTTTTGTTTCCATCATACAATTGGATATTACAAAAATTGATACACTTTGTAAATCATTTCGTTTTCTTTTGTTTTCATTCTACACTTATGTATTATAAAAAATTGATACTGTGCCTGTATGAGGAAAAAAAACCCTCTTTTCATTTTCAGGACCAGGAGGCCTGGTTTAATTTATTTTTCAATGTGCACGATACAAAAAAGAACAATTCTGTCTCTTTGAAAGTCTTGCTGTGGAGCTGATGTTATGACTTTAGAAATGCACAATCTTTAGTGTAAAGAATGCATATAAATTGTAACCTCGTACAACTGGTTAGTGAGATTCCAGCCACAGCTCTGCACATTCTGGCATCATTTCACTTATCTGGGTCGCGTTTTCCTCACTGGTAGAACTGGAAGCCATACTGGCCTTAATTTGCAGGGTTTTGAATATAAAGTAATCGATGAAAAATATTTTGCAGTATGTAGCTCTTTCCCAAGGCAGGAATTGAGATTGCCTTTAACTTTGCATATCTTCACATGATAGCTCTTCTGTGACCTGGGAAGCCCATGTGATGCAGTTGAAAATAAATTAAAACTGTCTGGTAACCCAGACACAAAAGTGCTTACTCTAGCTATCTCACTCACTTGTTAGTGATGCTGGCAGTTTATTTCACTTCTCCGTCAGTGGTTTCAAATATACTGTCAAGATAAGGAGATTGACTTGTCTTACAGTACTACTGTGAAGAATAACCAATAAAAGAGACTTCCTCTATTTAGAAAAATCAGGAAAGACATCATAAATGCTACACAACAGTGCTATAATTCTACCTTCCCATCATAGCCTCTGGGATTAATATATTCATGAATACAAAATAATGCACTGACTTTAGTACAGAGTAAGCAAATGTCATTTTCCTGCCCATTCATGCCATAAAAATGCTCTTACTTCCTGAAATAGTTCATTCAGATTTTCAAGAGTTGATAACAGTTGCATTTCACTGTACATGTGCAATTCCATTGCTTAACATTTTCATAAACCTAGAGAATTCACAAGCTTGTAGTTCCTAGTTTTTCACTGTTATTGGAACAAAACCAAAAGCACAGCTAAATGATGTTTAGAAAACATTCCTGGAAATGCCCTCTGATCATGGGGAGAAAAATAAAATCTTACATGGTCAAGCCACTTTATTTGAAATACTTCACTTATCTTATATGGGAGTACCAATCTGCAATACCATGAGGTAAGTGGAAAGTCGAAGAGATGCACAACTCTGTCTTCTAAATCTCCAGAAGGACCAGGTGAGATGGAGGATAGGATAGGACTCCTATTGGAGTTCTTGGGTGTGTTTGAATGACAAAGTGCTGTGTTCTTATCCTGCATCTACCTTGAAGTAGAACTCAGCAACTTGCCTAATCCTCTTCCAGCATGGCCCTGCCCACACCAGACAAAATTCCACTGCTCATTAGCAAGCTAATTAAGTTTTACCTATGGTTTAATGCGGAATATGGAGGGTGTTTAAATTGGATACCACAAGGCAAACTTCACAGAAGTTCCCATTGGATGTCCTCCCCTCCCCAGTTCTCTCTCACTCTGCGCTGCTCCACCATTTTCCTCTCCTTCTCCCACAGCTCCTCAGTACCCCCAAGTAAAGCTGCATTTTCCAAACAGTTTCCACATAGCCAACCGAGTCATTGCTGCCTGCCCTGTTTAGCCAAACAGAAGCCCCAGATGTCCCAACGTTGTCTTTGGAAAGCAGGTCAATGCCTAGAGAAGCCTGCCCCGGGGAGCTGTCAACTGCCCTGACCACAGCCTGGCAAGTCCTGCCTCTGGGAGGCTCAGGAGGGAGCACAGAAAGTCCCCAAGTAAAAGAAAGTGTTTCTCCTGTAACTCATTGCCAATCAAAAAGTATTTATTAAGAACGTACTGTTGGAGAACAGACGCTAAGTCAGGCATTTGAGTATGGCAAAATAACAACCAGTAACAATATAGCAAAACCAGAAACAGGGCTGGTGCCCATATAGAGGTAGCCATTTGGTAGGAAAGATAGTAACCAACCAAAAGGAGACGCAGATGTATGTACAATCATAATGGTGATAGGAATGAAGATGGAGAAGATCACACTGTGCTATTAGCACATAAAATTGACCTGGCCAGGGATGGCAGGGGGAGTCTTCTCTAAGAAGCTTAGACACGAGGGAAGAGTAAGATTTAAGTAAGCAAAGGAAGGGGTAAGTGGTGAGTTGTTTGAGACAGTGAGGACAGCACAGGCAAAGGAGAAACACGATATTCAATGAAAGGAGGTGAGTGTGGCTGGAAAGGGCGCAGGAGGGTGGCATGAGATGAGCTAGGGAGAAGCAGGGGCTGGTCTTAGCAGGTCCTTGTGGGCCAAGTCAAGGGCTTTGGTCTTTAAGTCCTTTGAAGGTTGTTAAACTGGAAGGGGGCATGGAGAAAAGGGATGCCACACACCATATTTATATTTGGATGCAATAGCTCTGAATAGAGTTAGAGAATGAATTGAAGTGGGCAGGGGTGGGCAAGTGGATATGGCCAAGTAACTGGAAAGCTGTGGCAGTGGTCCAGTGCAGACAACAGGGTCTGGCCCCAGAGGGTGGTAGCTGAGATAGAAGGAAGTGAATGCATGTGAGCATTAACTTGGGTTTGATAAGGAAAGTGAGGAAGGGAAGTCTTAGAGTAACTGATGGATTTGAGGCTTGCGTTAAGAGGACGAAGGCAGGTGGCATGTGTGTTAGATGGAGATACTACCGGAAATAGGTCACTTGGGAGGGGAGGCCAGGATGGCTTTTTTAATGGGCTGATCCAGAGATGCATTTGAGAAAAGCATGTGGAGATTGGCTGTATGAGTCTGGAGTTCAGAGCAGAAATCTAAGTTGGACATAAAATTTGGGGTCATTTCCATATAGTTGTTTTGTTGTTACCATTGTTGTTAATTAAAAAAAAAAAAGATTTACTGAGATATAGTCCACATGCCATAAAATTCACCCATATAAGGTGTATAATTCAGCGGTTTTTAATGTATTGCTGATACGAGCAACCGTCACCACTGCAGGGCAAGACCATGGGCTTATTTAAGGTGATGTTTATAAATTTATAGTGGAATCAATCAACAATCGGATATTTATTGTTGCCTCTTCTGGCAGTTTCCCAAAAGTCTTTAAAAATGGGTTACTTTCCTTCCATCACGGTTCATAGCCTTGAGCATGAGGTTTGTACCTTATTAGTGGTTTTAAGATAACAGGGAATGAAAGTTGGTATATCAAGAAGATCCACTCAGTGGTAGGTTAATCACACCAGAGACAGCTAGTAGCTAAAATCACAACTTTTTGTGTTATTGGACCTCACTTTTCCTACTCTACTTCTGCCTTATCCACTACCACTCATTTGCTTATTTATTGATTCAGAAATGTTTGTTTAGTGCCTACATGTGCCAGGCTCTCTATTACTTCAGACATTACCTTTTCCTCCCCAGCCCTGCCTCAATTCTTCTCACACTAGCCTTCTCCTTTTCCTTTATACTCTCTATTTTTCTCTTTGTTTTTGTATCTCAGGATGGAAGGTAGGAGTTATCAATATTTTCCCAGACTCTCATAGCTTTCATCCATGGACAGAGGAATATGTCAAGCCTTGAGGTGACAACCGTTACGACACACAACTGAGGTGTCTGTGAAGCCTGTGTTTCTGTGATACCCATACAGACCTGGGATTATGCAGAATATGTCACATTTGAATGGTTTATTTATATATTCTCCTTACTAGACTGCTAGTTTTTATGATAATTTCTGTATTTTATTAACCACAGTTGTTTATATAATAAATATTTATTGAACTACTATGCACAGGAGGGGATGAGGGAGGATAGAGTATTTAGAAGAAATGATCTTTTACAAGGAGCTCAGAGTTCCACAGAGTAGATACACAGGTGTACATACATGAACATGATGTGACATAAGGCCATAGTATAAGTATGCAGGAGAAAAGAGTAACACAGAAGAGTTTGGGTTAGTCAGGAAATGCTTTTTGGTAACAGTTAAATTCAAAATAGATTTTGAATGGTGAATTGTTTACCAGGGACTAAGAAGATGGGGCCAAGTGAGAGAGACTTGTACCTTATAAGCGGATGGAACTATTAGAACTGCTAAGGCCTGAAAAGTATGGAAAGATTGACTTGAGAAAAAGCAGAAAACATAGGCAGAAGCCAGATTGCAAAAGGCCTTTGATCCATGCTAAGTGTTTGGGCTTTGCTAGGCTATAGAAAATGGATAAAGAGCTTCAAGGAGTTGGAATGTCATAATCTTAGTTGTCTTTTGGCAGAGTCATTCTGGTGGCAATGTGGAAGACTGCCTAGAAAGACCGAAACTCAAAAGAAGAGGATCAGTTAAGAGTTTAGACAAGTGATAAAGAAGTCCAGAACTAGGTTGTGGGAGTGTGAATGCTAGTCTTCAAAGCCAAATGTTCTGGGGGTTTGTCTTTCCAGATCCCCAGGCTAGGGAGCCCAATGTGGGAGAACCTCTGCATTGTAATTATTCTCTAGTTTGTGGGTCACCCACTCAGGGGTATGGGACTTGATAATGTCGTGATTCTTCCCCTCCTACTAGACTCATTGTGGTTTCTTCTTTATGTCTTTAGTTGTAGATCTTTTCTGGTAGGTTCTGGTCTTTTTCATTGATGGTTGTTCTGCAGATAATTGTGATTTTGGTGTGCTCATGAGAGGAGGTGAGCTCAGGGTCTTTCTACTCTGCCATCTTGGCCACTCTCCAATGACGATTCTGAGCACTAAGTGAGGAATAGGTTTGGGGAGAGTAAAAGACCAGTTTTATATCTGTTAATTTGGAAGGGCCTCTGGAACATCTGGGTGGAGATACAAAATAAGCAAATTTACAGAGCTTAGGAAAGAGGTCTGTGTGAGTAGTAAAGAATTGTAATTTGTTAGCCTAAGAATGGTAATCAAAATCATGAGAGCCAATGAGGTTGCTAGGAAGAGGTAAGAGTGAAAAAAGAAGAGAATGTAACATGGAAACCTGAAAAATACTGGTATTGGATGGTCTGGTAGAAGAATAAGATACCTATAACACTGTAAAGGGGCTAGTGAGGTAGCAGAGAACTAGGAAAAGCCAGTGAAGGTGACAGATTAGAGGAAATTGGTGATAAATGTGAAAAATAGGTAACGTAGGAATTTAGTCTTGTCCATTGGTCTGATAGTTAGCATATCTATCCTAAATGTCTTTTTTTAGAACAATTCCAAAGGTAGGCATGAGGAAATAGATTGGTGAGAAAAATCTATCAGTAATCAGATGTTACTGGGTTGAGGGATAAACAGAAAATGAGGAAAATAACAAATGGAGTGTAGACATTTTTAATCATAGCACAGCCTAGATGATGAAAGGGTAAGAATATTCACTGTCCTAGGGGAAGGGCTCATTAGGCTTTTTTCTTTTAAATACTCCGAGGGCAACAGGTGGAGGTAGGAGGTTTTCTGCTGTGTGTTCCACGTGCTACTACTGTCAATGGTGAATGACTATTACCAAAAGGAAGCTCTTCTAATAATTAGCAGTTTTATAACAGGAATGTCCTTCTTAATAAAGAAAGAAATTCATTACCTAAGATACGTTAAGAAGATGCTGAATAGCCTCTTATCAGAACACTGGAGAGGCAGGTGCTGCATCATTTAAGGGTTTGAGAGAGTCTTCTTAACATGAGGGTCCATTAAATTATTACCATTTGTTTATAAAGGCTGACAATTGTAATGCGAATTAAATTAAAACTCTAGATTTCAGTTCTCTTGACTTGCTTTATAATTCTCTTCTTGTCTATGTGCTCTCTTTTCTCGTGAAAGCTTAGCTTGTGTTTCCAAGAAACTCTTTCTCTTTAGACTTTGTCCCATTTTTTACAAAGCCTACCCAGTTGACTGGAATTGTCTCTCGTCTCATCCGTATCAGCTTTCTGTCCTTCTTGATGCCTGTCCTTCCTCAGACTAGTCTTCATCTGGTTCCTGTCACATGAGTTACTCAGCCCACTATGTCCTGGCATGGGACAGGTCCACAGGTCAATGATGCAGCCACTGCTTGTCAGAATGTCAGCAAACACACAAGTGCTTTTAGATGAGTCATTTGCTAATTTCTTTAGCAACAGCCATCCTAAATCAGCAACCTCTAAGTCCATGCAAAAGTTAACAAATGAAGAAAAGATGGACTTTGCAAACCAAGAGCAAATAGAGAAAGGCGATTATTTTATATGCTGAACACCTTGTTCTTTAGATATGGTTTCATATGAGGGAAAAACCCAAATTCAAATAAATAAAAAAATGATAATGTGGAGGGTACAACAACGAGGATTTGATTACTATTTTCTCCCTATTTATATGAATTCATTGATTGATCAGTGATAGTCCTGAACTTTATCTACTCCTGTTTTATGTGCATTCATAAATGGAATTTTTATGAATTCTGTTCATACTTCTTAAGCTGGAACCATTTTAGGTAAGTGTTTTTCAGATAATTGAGGGCTTGCATTTTTGAGTATAAACACTGCTTTATCTTTCTGAAATAGACTATACCTTACATTTCTTTCTTAAAATGAAAATGCTAAATATAAATCTGACATTTTGCTGATTCAGAATTAACATTATATGATCAACTGATATACTCATCTCATGGAACGACTCAGCCCGTTTTGGAGCCCCGACCAGCTATCAAAGACCAGGCTGGGCTCTGAGGCTGTAGCGTGGAGGGCTTGCTTGCCCTTGATGGCTACAGTTGGCTCTGATTTCAGACTTTGCGTTTTAGACTACCTTACCATCAGGCTCCTGGTTTTAGCTGTTTTTGAGAGTGGACTCGCCTCTAAGCAACACCTTCCTTCACCTCTAATATTTGGGTAGATTTTATGTATACATAATAAAAATGAATACATAAATTAAGTCTATAAGTTCAATGCAAATCTGCCGTGAGTGTCCTAAAGGGGCTCTCCTTTGAGTAACTGCATAATTCTAAGCCCAAATGTGTCATCAGTTTTAGGTGCTGAGAGGCCACGCATACGTATAAAAAATAGAAACTAGAAACATTGTTTCTACTAAATTAAAATAGAAACAGATTGTTCAAGGGAGCACAAACCGTAATTGATCATGTAGTTGCCATTGCTTTTTGCTTTCATTAAGATTGTGGATGTATAATCAATATTTATTGAATAATAATCTTTGGTTTTACACTCAAAACTTTAGATTTTTTAGCATTCTTCCATTTACTGGGTACAACTTGACTGACGTAACTGAGATAGAGAAAATTGTATTCATAGAATTCGGGGGAGGTTGGGTTTGCAAAGATAATAAATAGCTCCCTGAGACTAAGTGGTGTTATAATTCCCAAGCAGTTGTGGACATTGGGGAGGGTGATGGGGAGGGAGTGTGGGCTTTGGAATATAACCAGGCATAAAGGGAGGTGAGGACGCAGTAAACTTACCACGCTGCTAACATTGTGTGGTCAAATATTTCGTGGAAACAAGGATGGGGCTGAGCTTCATTTCTGAGATAGAACCTGAGGAAATAAGGTTAGGAATTTGCAGAAGTCACAAGGATGATATTTCTGGACTTTCCAGGCCAAAATATTGGCTAATTAATCCAAATTTACTTAAATTTTTAAGGGGAAGAGAGCCTCAAATGATTATTAAGTTACATTTAAAGAAGAGTTAGTGCAAAAGTGAAAGACAAAACAGAACTTTTGTTCATGAACTTGCAAATGGTTTTTAACTGCAAGTATGCATAAATTGGTAGCTACCACATGGGTTGGTGTTTCTGTCATTTTTCTCTCTATAATGTAAACATATGGTTTTTTTGTTTGGTTTTTTGTTTTCCTATTACTCCTATTAGATTAAATTGGTAATTCTGGGGAGGGATCTACTAGGTTTTCCATTCTTGCAACTCCTCACAGAGTCTAGTAGAAGGGTAGTTAATTAATGTCGTTGATTGTTCCACTAACTGAATGACAGCAATAGTAGGTTTCTGTTAGCCTGAGTGAACCCAAATATGGAAAGAACAACAGCATTGACAAGAGAATTTGAAAGATAGATAAAGGAATAGGTAGAAAAGAAATGGTATTGGATACTCTAGATCTCCACAATGGAATTACCTAAATATTAAGGTAAATATCTTGATTTTGACCCACATTATGATATGTCATTAAGGTTTCAATAAGTAATGTATGTCATCCATCAAACAAAAAACAAAATTAAACAAAATCCAAAATTCTATGGCTTAAATAAATGAAAAAAAGGAGGCATTTTAGTAAGAGGCAAGCTTAGGTATGGTCTGGTGGGATATAAATGGAAACAGCCTGTGTTTCTCAAAGTATGATTCTCAGACCACCTGTATTATAATCAAGTGATGCACTTGTTAAAATGCAGATGTATGAGAGAGAATTTCTGCAGAGAGCGTTCAAAAATCTGCATTTTTAATCTGTACCCCCAAATTATTCTGATGTACTCAAGTTTGAAACCTGGAGTACAGATTTCAGTATGGTGTCAGAGTTGATGGATATGACTGATATTATAGGGTAGGGGGAAAATGACAAGGGAGTATTTGCTGGGAACCAGATAGGCAGGATTGTGAGGCAGTGAAATGGGCTTTATAAGTAAAACAGACCAGGATTTGACTACACGATGCCTTGAGGAAGACATTTAATTTTCCCAATTCTCTGTCTTCCTTCCTGGAAAATGCATGGAAGAGTACCCCTGTAGGAGGACTGTGGTCATGAAAAGAGATAGTTTGTTTAAAGAGGCTGACACATCCAGGGTCCTGATAAGTCAGTGCTATGATTGGGCCTTGTGAAAGGAGATTTTACTGTGCTTAAATTTTGTAACCCCAGGTCCCAGAAAACTGCTGAGAAGCAGGAAAATGGCACATTTGAAGAAAATATTTTGTAAACAGGTCCCCTAACCCAATCCAATCATCATCAATGCCACATACATGGAGGACAAATTAGAAATTCATGGCCTCAGAGAGAAGGAAATGAAACCTGTTGCAGGAACATGGTAGAATAATGCTAACTTGCTACTGCCTTGCACCAGGACATGATTACAAATGAAATGTGTAACTTCCTGAAGAGCAAAAAAAAATCCTTGTGACTAAATTTGATGGGCTAGAAAAGATAAATGCTGCAGATAACAAAGAAACTAAAATTATAGCTCCAAGGAAGCAAGAGAGGAACATCAAATTTTTGTTGTGTGTGTGATTAAATCTCAGAGGAGCATGACGAGAAGACCTGAAGTGAGAAGAAGAGAAATGGTAGGTAAAATGTATAAATCTTCAGTGTCCTGTTAGCAAATTGGAACAGTTCTGTGTTTGTCTCTATGAGGAAATCACATTTCCAGGCATTAGGCCCTGGTGAAGACAGATTACAGGTTATGGTTGAGGTAAAACATTAATGAAAAGGACTTTCTTAAAAATGGAGCATATTTAGTCATTTTTCTTCTCAAATTTTAAAAATGAGCATTTGGACATTTGAAGGATTGTCAGAGGTAGATCTTAATTTTTCCAGTGTTTTTCTTTTAATCGAGCGGAAAGGGGGAGCAAGGGGGAGGTATTGTCTTCCTAGACAATGTGAGTAATTATTTGTAGTTTATTGTGTGGTTGTAGCTCCTGTGTTCAACTACTAGAAAGAGAATATTCTGGTATTTACATTATTGGCTTCAGGCAATTAGCAAAGAAAGTAAGGCTTCCTTATAAATCAGTTCATGTAGTTTTTATCCCCAGCTTTTTAGAGTTAAAATTGACATATGACCTTGTATAAGTATGTGTATATACATTCATATGTTGCAAAATGATAACCACCTAGCCTTAGTTAACACCTCCCTCATGTCACATAATTAATATTTCTTTCTTTTTGTGGTGAGAACATTTAAGAACTGCTGTCTTAGTTCCTTTCAAGTATATGATACAGTATTATCAACTATAATAACCATACTGTATATTATTAGATCCTCAGAACTTATTCCTCATATAACTGGAAGTTTGAAATCTTTGACCACCACATTCCTATTTCCTCTAAGCCTCCAGTCCTAGGTAATCACCATTCTACTCTGTTTCTATGAATTTGTCTTCTTTATATGTTATATGTAAGTGAGATCATACAGTATTTGTCTTTCTCCGTCTGACTTATTTTACTTAGCATGATGCCCTCATGGTTCATCCATGGTCCACCCATGTTCTCTCAGATGGCAGGATTTCCTTCTTACTCATGGCTGCATAATATTCCATTGTATATATCTACCTCATCTTTATCCATTCACCTGTTGACAGACACTTGGATTGTTTCCATATCTTGGCTATTCTGAATAATATTGCATTGAATGTGGGCATGCAGATATCTCTTTGAAATACTGATTTCATTTCCTTTGGATATATATAGAGAGAAGTTGGATTGCTGATTCATACAGTAGTTCTATTTTTAATTTTTTTGAGGGACATTTATACTATTTTCCATAATGGCTGTATCAATTTACATTCCCACTAACAGGGGACAAGGATTCCTTTTTCTCCATATTCTCCCCAACACTTTTTACTGCTTGTCTTTTTGATAATAGCCATTCTAACAGGTGTGAGGTAATATCTCATTGCCATTTTGATTTGAATTTTCCTGATGATTAGTGATGTCAAGCACCTTTTTGTGTACCTTTTGGTCATCTGTATGTCTTCTTTGAAAAATATCTATTTAGTTATTCTGCCCATATTTTAATTGGGTTGTTTGTTTTTCATTTATTAAGTTGTATGAGTTCTTTATACATTTTGGATATTAACACCTTGTCAGATGTAGGATTTGTAAATATTTTCTCCTGTTCCATAGGTTGCCTTGTCATTTTGTTGATTGCTCCTTTTGATATACAGAAGCTTTTTAGTTTGATGTAGTCCCACTTGTTTAATTTTGCCTTCATTACTTTTGCTTTTGATGTCAAATCCAAAAAATAATTACCAAGGAGCTTATTTCTTTTTCCTCCGATTTTATTGAGATATAATTCACACACAGTACTGTAAAAGTTTAAGGTGTAAACTTAATGATTTGACTTATATATCATGATGAGTTGACTTATATATCATGAAATGATGACCACAATAAGTTTAGTGAACATCCGTCATCTCATATAGATACAGACTAAAGAAATAGAAAAAAATTTTTCCGTGTAATGAGAAGTCTTAGGACATACTCTCTTAACAACTTTCATATTTTTAATATACATCAGTGTTAATTATATTGATCATGTTGTACGTTACATCCCTAGTACTTATTTATCTTAAACTGGAAGTTTGTACCTTTGGACCACCTTCACCTAATTTTCCCTCTCCACACCCCCTGCCTCTGATAACTACAAACATGATCTCTTTTTCTATTAGTTTGTTTGTTTTTGAAATATAATTGACTTACAAGACTACGTTCCTGTCACTCAGCATAGTAATTCTGTATTTCTATACATTTCAAAACGATCACCATGAAAAGTCATTACAATGTCACCATAAAAGATATTGCATAGTTATCGACTATATTCTCCACACTGTACATTTTGTACCAGTGACTCATTTATTTTACAACCAGAAGTTTGTAGTTCAATTTTTCCCACCTCTTTCTTTGCTCTCCCCACTCCTCTCCCTTCTGGCAACCACCTGTTTTTTTCTCCATATCTACAACTCTGCTTCTGTTTTGTTATATTTGTTAATTTGTTTTATTTTTTAGTGTCCACATATAAGTGAAATAATACACTATTTATATTTCTCTATTTGACATATTTCACTTAGCACAATACCCTCTAGCTCCATCCATGTTGTCATAAATAGCAAGATTTCATTCTTTTTATGGCTGAGTAATATTCCATTGTGTATATATATATATATATATATATACCACATCTTCTTTATCCATTCCTCTATGGTGGGCACTTAAGTTGCTTCCATGTCTTGGCTATTGTAAATGCTGCTGCAATGGACATAGGGGTGCTTATATATTTTCTAATTAGTGTTTTTGTGTTCTTCAGATAAATACCAAGGGGTGGAATTGTTGGATCTTATGGTAGTTCCTATTTTTAATTATTTGAGGAATCTCTGTGCTGTTTTCCATGGTGACTGCACCAATTTACATCCCATTAACAGTCCACAAGCATTCCCTCTTCTCCACAGCCTTAACAAAACTTGTTATTTGTTGTCTTTTTGATAATAGCCGTTCTGACAGGAGTGAAGTGACATCTCATTGTGGTTTTGACTTGCATTTCCCTGATGATTGTGATACTGAGCATCTTTGTGCCTGTTGGCCATCTGTATGTCTTCTTTGGAAAACTGCCTATTCTGGTCTCTGCCCTTTTAAAGATTGGGTTGTTTCTTTTTTGATGCTGAGTTGTGTGAGTTCACTGTATATTTTGGATATTAACCCCTTATCAGATATATGTTTTGCAAATATTTTCTCCCATTCAGTAGGTGGCCTTTTCATTTTGTTGATAGTTTCCTTCACTGTACAAAAACTTTTTAGCTTGATGTAGTCACATTTGTTTATCTTTGTTTTTGTTTGCATTGCCTGAGGAGACATATCCAAAAAATATTACTAAGACTGTTGTCAAAGAGCATACAGCCTATGTTTTCTTCTAGGATTTTTATGGCTTTAGGTCTTATATTTAAGTCTTCAATCCATTTTGGATTTATTTTTGTGCATGTGTGAGTAAGTAGTCCAGTTCGATTCTTTTACATGTAGCTGTTATATTTTCCCAACACCATTTACAGAGGAGGCTGTCTTTTCCTGACTGTATGTTCTTGCCTCCTTTGTCATAGATTAATTGCCACTTAAGTGTGGGCTAATTTCTGGGCTCTCTATTCTGATCTGCTGATCTATGTGTCTGATTTTGTGCCAATATCATACTGTTTTGATGACTGTAGCTTTTTAGTATAGTCTAAAGTAAGGGTTATGATTCCTCTAGTTCTGTTCTTCTTTCTCAAGATTGTTTGGCTATTTGAGGTCTTCTGTGTTTCGATACAAATTTTAGAATTATTTGTTCTAATTCTGTGAAAAATGCCATTGGTATTTTGATAGGGATTGCATTGAATCTGTAGTTTGCCTTGGGTAGTATGGTCATTAACTCATTAACAATATTAATTCTTCCAAACCATGAGGATGGTATATCTTTTCATCTGTTTGTGTCATCTTCAATTTCTTTTATCAGTATCTTATAGTTTTCCAAGTATAAGTATTTTATCTCCTTAGTTAAATTTATTCCTAAGTGTTTTATTCTTTTTGATGCAATCATAATTGGGATGGTTGTCTTAACTTCTCTTTCTGATACTTCTTTGTTAGTGTATAGAAAGATAACAGATTTCCATATATCAATTTTGCATCCTGAAACATTTCCAAATTCATTTATGAGTTCTGGTACTTTCTGGTGGCATCTTTAGGATTTTCTATGTATAGTATCATGTCATCTGCAAACAGTGACAGTTTTACTTCTTCCTTTCCAATTTAGACTCCTTTTATTACTTTTTCTTATCTGACGGCTGTGGCTAAGACTTCCAAAAGTATGTTGAATAAAAGTGGTGAGAGTGGACATCCTTGTCTTGTTCCTGATCTTAGAGGAAATGATTTCAAGTTTTCACTGTTGAGTATGATGTTAGCTGTGGGCTTGTCATATGTGCTACTTATTATGTTAATGTATGTTTCATTTGTTCCCACTGCATTTTTTAAATCATAATTAGATGTGGTATTCTGTTAAAATCTTTTTCTACATCTCTCAAGGTGATCATCTGATTTTTGTTCTGAAGAACAATTGAAAATTTTAATGTGGTATATCACATTGATTGATTTGCAGATATTGAACCATCCTTGAATCACTGGGATAAATCCCACTTGATCCATTGTTTGATCCTTTTAATGTATTCTTGAATTTGGCTTGCTAATATTTTGTTGAGGATGTTTGCATCTATGTTCATCAGGGATTGGGCCTGTAGTTGTGTGTGTGTGTGATATCTCTGTCTGGTTTGGTATAAGGGTGTCTGGTTTGGTATCAGGGTGATGCTGGCCTCATAGTATGAGTTTGAAAGCATTCCTTCCTCTGCAATTTTTTGGATTAGTTTGAGAAGGATAAGTGTTAACTCTTCGCTAGATGTTTGGTAGAATTCACCTGTGAAAGAATCTGGTCATGAAATTTTGTTAGGATTATTCTTTAATAACTGATTCAATTTTATTACTGATAATTCATCTGTTCAGGTTTCTATTGCTTCCTGTTTCAGTCTACGAAGACTGTACATTTACAGGAATTTGTCGATTTCTTCTAAGTTGTCCATTTTATTGGTGTATAATTGTTCATAGTAATCTCTTATTGATCCTTTGTATTTCTGTGCAGTCAGTTTTAACTATTCCTTTTTAATTTCTGATTTGATTTATTTGGGCCCTCTTTTTCTTGATCAGTCTGACTAAAGATTTATTGATTTTGTTTTTTGCAGAGAACCAGCTCTTAGTCTCATTGACCTTTTCTATTGTATTTTTCAGCCTCTATTTCATTTATGTCTGCTCTATCTTAATTATTTCTTTCCTTCCACTAACTACGGGTTTTGTTTGTCTTCATTTTTCTAGTTTCTTCAGGTATAAGGTTAGATTGTTTATTTAAGATTTTTCTGTTTCCTAAGGTAGGCTTGTATTGCTATAAACTTCCCTCTTAGAACTGCTTTTGCTGCATCCCCTAGATTCAGGATCATTGCATTTTCATTTTCATTCATCTCCAAGTTTTTTTCATTGCTTCTTTTATTCCTTCAGTCACAATTAATTGCTTAACAGCATATTATTTATCCTTTACATGTTTTGAGTTTGTTGCAGTTTATTTTTTTCTTGTAGTTGATATCTGGTATAATAGCATTGTGGTTGGAAAAGAAGCTTGATATGAGCTCATTTTTTTTTAACATCTTTATTGGAGTATAATTGCTTTACAATGGTGTGTTAGTTTCTGCTTTAACAAAGTGAATCAGCTATACATATACATATGTTCCCATATCTCCTCCCTCTTGTGTCTCCCTCCCACCCTCCCTATCCCACCCCTCTAGGTGGTCACAAAGCACCGAGCTGATCTCCCTGTGCTATGCAGCTGCTTCCCACTAGCTATCTGTTTTACATTTGGTAGTGTATATATGCCAATTCTTAATTAGCATTAGCTGATTATCCAGGTAAATGAACTTTGCTCTCTTTCATTCTCTGTTTCTGGCAGGTTTACAGATCAAAGACAAGTAGGTTAAAGCAACATTTACAAGTTAAACATTTTTGTCACCTCAATCACTCATTTCACAAATAATAAAAGTTACTACCATTTATTGGTTAACCATGTGTCAGTCTTTGAGTGAGGACTCAACCCACATTAGCACACATTTAATCTTCACAGCAAGTCTATGAGTTAGACATAATCCTAGTTTTATAGATGTGAAAACTGAGATTTATAGAGGCTGAGATCATATAGCTACTTAGTGGCAGAGTTATGTGACTCCAAAATCCGTGCTTGTAAACTTATACTCTTCTATGAATTTAATGAACACTACTCTGCTGACCTCTAAGAGGACATCAACTATTTGGGGCACAGGCTTAAACTAATCATTAAAGCTATGTTTGAGTTTGTATCTTGATCTTATTTGCTCATTTTATCTTTGATTTTTTTTTTATCTTATAAGGAGAAAAAAGTTAAGAGTAAAGATTAGGCTTATATTAATCAAATCTCATCCTAATACAGCCGTGACCACAACCTCAGGCAAACCTACCAGACTTCCACAGTTGGTTTCCCTCTCCAAAATGACCATCTTATTCATCCTCCTCTCTCTTCTCTGTTTTTTTCACGGCTCTGCCATTTCACATCCCCTGACTCAGCTCATAAGGTAGCTTCATTTTCTTTTAGGAAATCAGTACAACTGGAAACCTCTCACCTTCCTGTTATAAGCCCTACCCCGCTTACTGCACCTGAAACCTCTACTCCTTCTACAAAGGATGAACCATCTGCCCTTGTCAAGGACACCCCCATTGGAGTCCTGGATCCCAGTGACTCTTGCCTTTCAAAGATCTTCCTCCTGTGTTTATCCTCTCTCTCCCGCCCCATTGGTTTCTTCCTTTTACTGAATTGTTCCTACTTGTATATAGACATACTTTCACCTTGAAAAAGCATCCTCTCTTTAGCCCTCAATACCCTGCTCTTCATAGCAAACTTCTTGAGTGTTCTGTAGTAACTGTCTGTATTTTCTCACCATCCATTTTCTCCTCAATCCACTCCCACCAGGCATACGCAGCCTCAATCCTGTGAGACTGTGCCTGACACGATGGCCGACAAAGTCCATTTCCCAAATCCAGTCATCACTCCCACTGACACTGACTTCTCAACAGCATTGGACACAGCTGAGCACTCCCTTCTTTTTGAAACATTTTCTCCTCTTAGCTTCCATGACATTTCGTTTTCTGGGTTTTTTCCTACTTGACCCTCTGTCTCTTTTAGCTTCTCCACTGGACCTATAAATGTTGAGCTGCCTTTGGGCTCTTCCATTTACACACACTTGCTTAGCCGATTTAATGGCTTTGATTGCTCTCAAAATATCTCTAGCCCAACCTTTCTCCAGGATCGACTCACCTACTTAACACGTCATTTGTCTCAGAATAAATGTCTCAAACTTTTATTTTTTTCTTCCTGTTCTTCCCCTGATCTTCTCATCTCAGTAAATAAAATCAGCATCCTCTGAGTTACTTAAGTTATTCTTGATTCACCTCTTGTCTTCTTTCTCCATATCCAGTATATCTATCAGAATGGTTCTTAGTTCTACCTCCAAAATATATTCTGCCCAATACTCTCAATCATTACCACTATCACCTTAGGCCAACATGCTGGACTACTGCTATGGGTCCCTCACTATCCCCTGCTTGTCTTCTCTACAAGTGACTTTTTGCACTCACCCACCTAAAACATTCCTCAGTACCGTCAAAGAAATCATTTTTTAAGCTGCAGAGCAGATGCACTCCTAATATAAATACTACTTTTTTTCCATGAAAGATTCAGGTGTGTATATCTTTGTAGATGCCCCATGATTACTACAGCTAATTTGCAAACTGCTCAAAAGAAACTAAGACATGAAAGAGCACAATGAACAAGTATCTGCATCTTTTATTCTTGAGGAAATAGATTTAGGTTTCAAATACCTTACATACAAATGACATTTTCACTATGATTTATTTGCCATGCAAAACTGAGAAACAAGCTGATGCTAATGGATTCCTACTTAAAGGCCAAGAGCATAGCCCACTGACTATAATGAATTTTGGTGCATTACCATGACTGTGAATAAACAAATGGCAAGCCACCACTTCTACAACTGTAAATTCCTCCCATTTCATTTTGTTTTTAAAAAATCAGGGTATCTGTCTCTTTATTTCTACTGTCTGGCCATGATTGCAAACAATTACAACCACACACATAGTTATTATTTATAAGTAAGAATTTTTATAAATACATATTTAACTTGTAGATGAGAAAAGCTGCTTGGCTTATGGGCTGAGTAGGAGGGGAAATTGAGGGTTCACACTCTACCTAGGTGTGTGCCTTCAGTTAATGCTGTTTTTTTGCTTCCTGACATGTCTTTTGATGGATGTCAAATCAATAACTCTTAATGCATAAGAGAGCACAAGAGGCTAAACACTTCTAAGGAAAAAAATATATTTGTATGAGGGTACTGGATTCTAAACATAGTAAGAAGCAGAAGCTCAGTACTGAATTTGGTTACGGGATGGAGGTTGGGTGACAGGGATTCTGAAGCTGATCCCCAGTAACAGCCTCCCTCCCTCATAGGTCTGTGGATCTAGGAGGGTCTTCAGAGGCTCCTGTCTAATTTGTGCTCCCCTCCGGCAGTGCTCACACATAAGATGGTCTAGGCATGCCTGTTTGTGCATTCTGTGGTCTTTTGCTTGTTCTCTTTCTCAGTTCTTTGATTCATCCTTTTTCCTGAATTTTCAGACCCTGGACATAACTAAATTAATGGCTTATCTCATAATTAGTCCTCTGTTTATTCAGTTTAAAGAACCAGAGGAAAGAAAGTGGGGAAAAAGTGTTAACACAGCAAACTATCAATTGACTGCCCCTCTAAAATGTATAATGAAAAGCACTTTCAAGTTTTTATTTGATTTTCTAAAATTGCATTGTGGTTTCAATTCCCTAGCAATATGACTATTAAGTGAGGAAGACCTCTGTGGCTGTCTCTTAGCAAACCAGCTAACTGGAAGGCAAATTTTTTTCAAGTAGTGTGCAAGTGTAATAGGGAAGAACAAATCTGACTCCATATTGGATCTGTTTCTTTTACTTTAACCTTTGTGTTCTATTGCTTTTGCTGCAAGGATGTTGGTTGCCTATAGCCTAAGATATACAGGATAGCCCATTCTCAACTTTATGACCTTTAAAGCTATAATACTTTTCCATTCATATAGAGATAAAAAGTTGCAGAACAGAGAATAACATCTGCCTTGTGGGAGATTTACAGGAACATTGTGACTGGACCTACCTGGACAGCTGCAAGAACAAAGGATTCTGACGCCAAGAAGTCTGCAGCAACCAACCACAACCCCTCCCCTTTTAGTATAAAACAAGCCTGAATTCTAACTCGGGGAAGATGGTTCTTTGGGACACTAGTCCACCATCTTCTCGGTCTGCTGGTTTTCTGAATAAAGTTACAATTCCTTGTCCCAACAACTCATCTCTCTCTTTTTTTTTTTAAGACAGGTTTTTGGTTTTCTTTTTAATTTATTTATTTATTTTTGCTGTGTTGGGTCTTCGTTTCTGCGCGAGGGCTTTCTCTAGTTGCAGCCAGCAGGGGCCACTCTTCATCGCGGTGCACGGGCCTCTCACTATCGTGGCCTCTCTTGTTGCAGAGCACAGGCTCCAGACACGCAGGCTCAGTAGTTGTGGCTCATGGGCCTAGTTGCTCCTCAGCATGTGGGATCTTCCCAGACCAGGGCTCGAACCCGTGTCCCCTGCATTGGCAGGCAGATTCTCAACCACTGCGCCACCAGGGAAGCCCACAACTCATCTCTTGATTTATTGGCCTGTCGTGCAGTGAGGAGTAAGAACTTGGACTTGGTAACACGGTACTTATGCTAACAGAAGAGGCATCTCGAAGCTCCGCTGATAATGATGGGCATTTAATATACAAAAGGATACATGCAATATTTATGGTTATTTTTAAATTCCTTATTAAATTATTTACTATATAGGCCTCAATAAGTATTCATTACTGGCTCCTTGATGAGGGTGGTGTGTTTTATATACACTTTTTTGGCTACTCCTCACGGTTACAATATAGGCTGACTATAGTTTAAGTTATTTTTTTAAAAGCTTCTTGGATATTTTGGTTCCAAATTCTTTCAGGGCTGACTAAGAATGCCTAAGTTGTTTTTAGGTATTTTTTTAAGAGGCAAATAATAATTTATATTATTAGTGGTTATATAGAATTTTTCTTGCCTTTCAGAATTGGAGAACTCCCTGAGGCTGGAGCGAGCATTTGGTGGCATGGTGAGACCTTTGTGCTAAATTTGCAGTTGAGCAACTAGTACCTGGGGGGATGAAAGACAATTTCAATGGTTCCTGGAATTCAGGTGTTCTTCTTGAACCCCTGTGTTATAGAAAAATGAACATGGGAGCTTCCTCTATCTCCGGTCAAGGTAAGAGGTTAGGGATGATGGTTGGGAAAAATTATTTCATTTGCATCATATTGGGGGAAAAACTAAGAACTCCTGTGATCATTTGAGAAAACTGTGTATGCAGACACTTGAACCTCTCCTTATGATATATATGCCCTCAAATCTGTAATAATATCACCATGCTTTCCTTTCTATAAACTAAACCTCTTCCCTCTGATCATTGTGAATATTTTGCTATTTATCTGTTTAGTTCTGTTAACTATTCCACCTCTGTGGTTAAAAAAATCCTCTGTTATTCTTCAAGTAAGTCACCTTATGGAGATCGGTGTGTCTTATTATAAGCAATGGTTCCCAAAAGTAGTCTGCAAGAGACTACATCAGAAATTACAGTCTTTTAATGTATGTATTTTCCCTCCCTCATATGTAGGTGTGTGTGTGTGTGTGTGTGTGTGTGTGTTCCTGGGTCTTACCTCATTTATCAGGCAATTCTTGTACAAAAGGCTGTGTGGAAAACCCCCTAACTAATGTCACATTCCAAACCCCCTCATTCGGCCTTTATAGAAAGATGTAGGAAGTCCTCATGTTATCTGTTGGGTCAGGTTTTCAGACAGTGAGGTTTTTATGTGAGTTGTGAAGAGACAGAAATTTTTATCTTAGTTTAAGAATATCACTCTTGTAGATTTTGTGTCTTTTACGGGCTTTTCCTGTAGGATTGGGGTGTTAAAATGAAAGCAAGTCTTCTCCAGCTTGTGAAGATGTGCTAAAATCAGGCCAGGGCTCAGGAGAAAGTAGGCAGGGTGTTGTATCTAGGTGGGCTTTCATCTAGGGCAGGTCTTGAGTTAGAGTGGAAACAAGCAGATTGGGTCCTTGTGGCCTTTCTGAGGTTCAGGGAGCAGAGTCCTGGCTAGTAACAAAATATTTATGTGCCTGGAGGACATCATCTTTGTTGTAAATACTGCCGGGGGAACTTGCTGGTGTGTTACTGAACCAAACTTCGATCCACTTGCCCCTGGGCAGTAAAGCCAATCTACTGACACCGGGTTGGGGTGAAGGAGAGTGCAGTATTTATTGCAGGCGCCAAGCAAGGAGTCCGGGGCAGCTAGTGCTCAAAACACCCGAATTCCACTTGGGTTTCAGCAAAGCATTTTTAAAGGCCAGGGGTGGAGGGGAGTCCTAGGGTATGTGATCAGCTCTTGCACAATTCTCTGATTGGTTGATGGTGAGGTAACGGGGTCACAGGGGTTAACATTATCAATCCTTAGGCACCAGTAGGTCTTGGGGCTCATGGTCATCAAGTAGTTAACTTCTTCCATTTGCTGGGGCTTTTAGCATCTGTAAAACAACTCAGGAATGGGCATCAGATACTGTTATCTAGGTCCTTCAAAGGGGCTACGGTACAGGGTATGGGGAAGGCATCTGTCCCGGGAAGGCATCTGTCCCAGGAAGGCCCCGTATGGTCCTGCTTGGTTACAGGTGTCGCTGCACCCTGGAAGGTAGGTTACAGAATTGGTGGAGTTAGTTAGAATTCTGCTCTCATGTTGTGGGAGACACCAATACTCACCAATGCTGCAGAAAGGAAATGTGTACCTGCAGTCAGCAGGAAGTAACCGTCCTCGAGCGTCCTGAGCGTGTCATTACCTAGGAGACCTTAACTTTTCTGACCTGACATGTCATGTTAAAAAAACAAAGCAAAATAAACAAGATCCAAACCTGTTATAAAAAAATCAAGGTTATCAGTATTAAAAGGCCCTTTTAAAGTCTTGGCCTTGATATGTGCTCTTGGACTGTCACTACGGACTCTCTGCTCTTTAATTCCTAAAATGAAGTTTTGTTTGGGTCACATCTGACTTAGGGCACTCAGAACCCCAGCACTGCTGAAATGCAACACCCACTGGAGAGAAAGGAAGGCTTGAGGAGCCTTCCCAGGCCTGCGCGCACCTGTGGAAGGGTTCACGAACTCTCGCAGAGGGATGGTTTAACCCAGGTGTCATCCTATTTGACTTGACCACTTAAAGGGCTGACCTTCTTTATAATGTAGCAACTCGAACAGATTCCACATCTCTTTTATCACTGAACTGTTTTCTTTCCAACTTGTTATTTTTTTATGTGTGAAAGTCTTTAGATCAGATACTGAGAGGCTCATAACACTAAAGGGAGCTTAATTAACATCAAAGGCAAATTCACAGTAAGAGAAAATAAAAACAGCCAGCAATAGAAAGCATAGAAGCTAGACCTACATGCCCCTCAGGAGTAAACCCACGAGGCTTAATGCCCTGAAGACAGTGTACCAGATCAAGGGGGGCAGAATAAAAAGTTGAATCCAAGTTAAAAGAGAAATCCCCTCATTGCTAATCCCAAATTCTGCATTCAGTATATCCTTAGGGCAGACATCCCACAGGGGCAAATCCCTTTTCTTTTTTCTTTTATATTTACATTAAACCAGACTTTTGTGATCCCATGGCATGTGATGGGGCAGGCCTCCAAGGAAGCCTTTCACAGGTGGACATAGGGGCTTGGTTTGGGAGTGGAAGGGTGACTTGGAGTATGATCACCTTTGTGGCCTTTATCTCACGAGCAGAGTGTCCGTGTGGATGAAGCTGGGAGAAACATAGCATCTTAGCATATGCTGGGTCTACAGCAGCTGTAGATTCCTTGGGTCACTGTCCTCTTCTGAGTTTCTAATGGCTTCGGTCCATCTTATTACTCAACTCTTTGCTTGGTTTGAGCCTTCGGTGATGTGACATGGCACACTGAACCCAGGCTAATGAGAACAACACAAGGGGCTGAAACGAACAAGATCTCTAACATTTTAAGATTTTCCTGCAGTCTCTGATTACGTTTGCCGTTTGAGGATCATGTGTGTTCCAAGGCCTAGGTTATAAAAAGAATCATACATTTTCCACATGGCCATTTGGCGGTTAGAAATTCTGATAGAAACCCCAACAGACTTTTTATGCACATTACATAGGTTGCCGTGGGAATATCATGAGCTTGCAGTCTTTCTGGTAGCATAGCAACAATTCCAGGCGTGACGGCTCCTCAGCACGTGCAGCAAAGCAGCGCCTTCAGTGCTTTCCTGTAACATGCTAGTGGCTGAGCCAACATCTGACTAAAGCCTGGCCTTGACTGATTATGCTGTGGGCGGTGCTGATAACGTGAACAGTAACAGAACTCTGCTTCAAAGCCTTTCCCTCTTCCTAAGAATAAACCTGTGTTTAAGGGTCTTTGTTATTATTTATGTCTATACACATGAAACATACCTTATGATATTAAGATAAAAGGGATCCTCTTATATTTCATTTAAGATGTTAATTCCATAAATGATTAAATATTTACTGAAAAAGGAGAGAGGTCCATTGGTGTGATTGTCTGGACATTATTTTACAATCATTGGTTTAATGTGCTCCCCTCCCCTCGACAGCGATTTTCTAAAACAAAACAAACCCCAAACCAAATCCAATCAAAACAAGACAAATAAAACCCTGCAACAACAACAAACAGCTAACATTTGGGCATGCTTCCTATCTGCACGAATAAAACTAAGCATTTCACTGATATCATCATGAACCCATTACCCCCATTTTGCAGATGCAGAAACTGAGGCTCAGAGAAATTGAATATGTTATCAAAACTACAGAGGAAGTTAGAGGTGGGATGTGAGCCCAGGTCTATCAGACTCTAAAACCTGTTCTACAAGCCACCCTCCCTCTTTCTCCAGGAACTGTGATCTGTCATTGTACATCCAGCGGCGGGTACAGCGCCTGATGCTTTAGGCATACGGTAAATATGTCTGGAGTGACTTGATCCAGCTCCACACAGATGTTCAGTCAGTCTGAAGAGTTTTCTCTGTTTCTCTAAGCACTTTAAATTATGTTTGGAATTCCTTTTGAGAAGCCCGAATTCCAGGAACTCAGTTTAAAACTCAAGGACCCTGTAACTTTGGTACAGACAGCAGTCTTACTTGGGGACTTAGTCCACACAGCCTGCCTGACAAGTTGGCAAATGAGAAAAGTGAGGGGCATTTTGCTGAAGGACTGGAGTGAGGTGAGTAAGCAGGGAAGGGAAATGGATAAATTTGTTGTTGCCTCAGAGGTTAATGGAAAATGTCCGTGCTTTGCTGAGCATAACTCACTGAATAAAAGATGGAGCAAAGTTGCTTCACAAGGTCACTCAGCTCTGGGGAGATGTTGGATCTATGCTCAATCAAATCCTTTCACCTGCAGTGGCCGATCAAACCTTGCAAGTGGAGTCAACCAAATTAGTCACCCGGAATTCAAGTGCCTGGATTGCACTTTCTTAGGATTTAATTCCTGTTACTGTCACACCTGGGAATGACACCTCCTAATTGAGTGTCTTCAGTAATGCCCAGAGGCTCCTCTGTGATAAGCCCCAGAGGACAACCATTTATCTTATTTAGATTCGGACTACTTGCTGAAGAAAGGCATTTGTGTCAGCAGAAGAAGCCAGCTTTGGAATATAAGGAGGACCCCAACACTGTATCACCTTCTAGATGAACAAAAAAGAGGCACAATTTTTAAAATTTTTGAAAGGCATAAGCATAGGGTTAAGAATTAAGACCAGCATTTTTGGTCTCAGCTGCCATTAAGGAGCAGAGTACCTTGGCCCAATTCCGAACCACTCCAGACATATGGTGTTTCTACCCAGAGTCCAGAGTAACAGGGAGAGATGTCAAAAACACCTATTTACTGCGATGGTGGATTATTTGCGTTCAGTTTCCTGGAAATCCTTTAACCTTACTATTTTAAATATTATGATAGTGAGCTGTGATGACACGTCTTGCCTGATTCTATTTCTGCAGGTATTACAGCATGTTGACTACACACTATGATACTCAAGCAAGACTCGTTTCCATAGCATTAGATCTGTTGACTGTGTGTAGAGCAACTCAATTCTTCAATAGTTGTCATCTTGGCTGAAGGATTGGGTTTAATTACATACCGTTCACCTGAACTATTGAGATTGTACTGTAACTGGTCTTCTCAACTTGTTTCACCCCACACCAATTATTCCTACTCATCGCTGAGATATGAATCATAACTTTGCCCAAGACACTTTTTCTGCAGGTACAATTTTTGTCTCCCTAATGCTTACAGAATGAAATCTAAAAATCTTAACGCAATCTTCCAATTATTTGTCGCACACATTTAACTATTCTGCAGTGAAATCTAGATGTTTTTTCTGTGTGCAACATATATATTTTTCTTCCTTATTTTTGTCTGTGCTTTTACTGTCTCCTGAAATTCTTGTCTTCCGCATCTTGAGGACATTCTTTCCATCTCTAAGTCTATCTTTTCCATGAAGTTTTCTGATGTTCTCAAAAAGATGTATTTTCTTCCTTTGAACCTGTGTACTTAGCGCTTCTCATGGTAATTATTCTTACGGTTTATTTTTATTCTTTATTTATTCTATCTTTATCATTGTTTATAAATTTATATCATCCTCTAATCAGGTTGTAAGTAACAGGAGGTTAGGGATTATGTCCTATCTTTGATTTGCATATAGTAGGATATCAGTTAAAATTTATTGAACTGATCTCCTGCTAATAAGACTGATTTAATTTTTCTTCTAAGTCTCCACTTGTTTCATTTCCATCTAGAAAGCAGTGTGTGTCATTGCTGGTAATCTAGCACCTGTAAATTCTTTTCAGTAGTATGTTAAATACTGATGTCTGTCAAATGTGATCCATTTCTAATGTTAAAAGGAAGTGGGTTAAAGCCCATGGGAAAAGGTTACATTTGTGCTTGAATTTCCCCCTACTTTTAATTCTATTTGTCTTCAAAGGAATTACCCCTCTGCAGCATTTGATTACTTGTAACATTCCAAACTACTTGACATTCCACAAAACTAGTTAAACACTGTGTTTTGTTGAAAATGATACAGAAAACTAATTTTCATGTAATTTTCCATATATTTACTCTGAGAGGAACTAGAAAATGAGACTGTATCCAGTAGCCTTCCTACATTTAACTTGCTGTTGTTCTCATTGCTGTTTTAATTCTCAGCATTCTCCTCTGGCATTTAAATCCTCCAGAGATGAAACTGACATCTGTGAATTACAATGGTTTGCCACTATACTGAGACTTGACTGAAGCATTGTAGCATTTCAAACAGAATTGAAATAAAAATTAATCAGTGGCATTCATGCTTCAGCAGGATTCACAGGACAAGAACTTGCTAAATGTTCAATGGGCTCCTCAGTGATACCTAGCTCTCTCAGGTTCACAAGCTTGAGGCTTAAAAAATTTCTCAGAACTACAATGAATTTTCAAGCAGAAACATAAATTGGAATTAACCCTAATTTCAAAACTACTATTCAAAATTATTCTGACAGCTTAAAAACTGTAATTCAAGCTTTCCATATAAACTTTTAAATATCTAACATGGTCTATTGTCTTGCACCTGTAGAGACTCAACAAAAACTAATAACTATATGAAATTATTAACTTCCTTACTATGATGATATCTTATTTTGTCACTTTTGTCATCCAGGGTTTTTTAGGGCTGTCTAGAACAATTAACTAATTTGAAGAAAAAACAAGAAAAAACCCTCTTTATTGTTAGGCATGGGCCAGATACCATTTTTTAGGACTCATAAAACTCTCTGAACTACAACTTGACAGTGAATCTATTTATATATGTCTGTAGTTACCATCAACAAAAAGGTGATTATTTCCCTTCCTGATGATTTTAGAACTCGTGTATTTGCCAGCCTAATGCAGCTTTGAGGTGTTGCCATAATGGGCTTTTTACAAACTCTCAATTTCTGTTATTACTTTACCCTTTATTGGAATGTAGCAGCAAAATAAATGACCTTTGAAATAAACATGCGCTAATTTGAGAATAGTTTCTAGCTGCTCTAGAAATGTTAAGACTTTCTGCAGGGACAGTGTCTGGAGACCAAACTTAGCTTGGTCCCATCCCCGCAGGATGTCAGGCACTCTTAGTGGATGTCGGTTATTCCATAGCCACATGACGCTGTAGTGTGCAGAAGGTTTGCGAATATGCTCAGGGATGTTGTTTCATGATCGTTAGTATCAGAGGCAGGTCCCAGATGAAGAAGCAGTGATCACCACAATAAGTCTAGTTAACACCCATCACCATACATAGTTACAATTTTTTTTCTTCTGATGAGGACTTTTAAGAACTACTCTCTTAGCAACTTCAAATATACAATACAGTGTTATTAACTATAGTCATCTTGCTGTACATTATACCCTGATGCTTTATTTATTTTATAACTGGAATTTTATACCTTTTGATCCCTTTCACCCATTTTGCCCTCCCTCCCACCCTCCACCTCTGGCAACTACCAATCTGTTCTCTTTATCTATGAGCTTCGTCTTTTGTTTATTCATTTGTTTTTAGATTCCATATACAAGTGAGATCATACAGTATTTGTCTTTCTCTGTCTTATTTCTCTTGGCATAATGCCCTCCAGGTCCATCCATGTTGTTGAAAATGGCAAGAGCTCATTTATGGCTGAATATTATTCCACTGTGCATATAGATGTGCTATATATATAGATATATAGATATATATAGATAGATAGATATAGATAGATATCACCTTTTCTTTATCCAGTCATCCATTGACAGACACTTATCCATACCTCAGCTATTGTAAATAATGCTGAAATAAACATGGTGGTGCATTTATCTTTTCAAATTAGTGTTTTCATTTCCTATGAATAAATACCAAGAAGAGGAATTGCTGGATAATATGGTAATGTTATTTTTAATTTTTTGAGAAATCTCTGTACTGTTTTCCATAGTGGCTGCACCAATTTACATTCCCACCAACAGTGCAGAAATGTTTCCTTTTCTCCACGTGCTTGCCAACACTTATTATCTCTTACCTTTTTGATAATAGCCATTCTAACAGGTGAGCAGTGATTTCTCCTTGTCATTTTGATTTGCAATTCCCTGATGATTTGTGATGTGAGCACCTGTGTATGTACCTGTTGGATAAATAAATAACTTTTGAATATTTGTTTTAAAAATCAATTATTTATCTCAACTTTATAAAATGGTAAAAATGCATAATTGACAATGTTTCAGTGTACCCTAAACTATCTGTTAGTTTTTATTTTCTTATGAGAGAACAAATTTTTCTTTAAGAATATTAAAAGTAACTTGATTTTTCTGGTGGTCCAAACCAAACTGTTAATGGAAAAAAGTTAATATTGTGGAGACAAGCCTATCACAATGTGAAGGGTGGGTGAAAAGTGTTTACTTCGCTGTTTTTTGTTCACAGGCATTTCATATAGACTTCCCTGGGTTAGTTCTATGTTAAAAAATAATTTGTGCTTATGCATCTTTTGGTCAGAGTCTTGGCAAGAAACAGGTGAAACTCTCTTTGGGGTAATTGAAGAGAGTTTAATGAAGGGATTGTGTTAAAGTCGTGAGCAGCTTAAGATAACCAATAAGAAACTTAATAGTAACTATGGGAAACCGATACCATCTTCAGCCTGATGAGGAAACAAAGGGAGTTTTTACTGGAACCCTGGGAGGGCTATGGCTGCAGGAAAGGGACACCCGACAAAAGAGGTATGCAGCAACTGTCAACCATTTTGGCACAGAGGGAGCCCGGGGAGGAAACACATTCTCTTTCCAACAGTATTCCAATATCCTGCCGTGTCCTCCGCTGGCCAAACCCAACTGGAAGCCAGAGGCAAGAGAATTGGTTAATATGATGCTTAGTGGTCGGCCTTCTTGGGCTATAGATCAGGGCGGCAATGGGTAGAGTGTGGATGTGGTAGGGCAAAAGAAATGCCAGCACACCGATTGTCAAATCTTTTAAATAATGACAATGCACTTATTCATTCACATGAGTTGATAGAAAACCTGGCAAAATATCTCAAAACCTTAAAAATTCCAATTTTAAGAATGTATTATAAGAAAATGGCATAAATAGACACAATAACTAAGCTATAAGAATGTTCTTCAAAATAGTATTCATAATAGTATAAAGTTGGAAGTAATCTAAATGCCTTAAAGCAAGAAATTGATTAAGTAAACTGTTTTTTATCAATACAGAGAAGTAAAATTAAGTCATAAAAAATGATGTTGAACTATATCTTATGACATGGTACTACATTTCATCATAGCTTTTTATAAGATAGACTTATGGTTGACAATTATTTTGTATGTAAAGAAACAAGATATATGTATGTAAAGCAAAAGGGTTAGAAAGATTGTCATCAAAAATAGTTTTTAAAAAAAATAGTGTTTTTTTTTCTGGTAGACTATAGATGATTATTTAAAGTAAACATATTGGTTTGTCCATAATTTTAATATTTTATTTATAGTGAATATCTATATTAATTTGGTTATTCAAATAGTATTTTCAATCTGGTCAAATGAAAGCTGTTCTGTTTAAAGGGGAGTTCTTGAGGTCCCAATCAAGAAAGTAGAGTAGGAAGATCCTGAGCTCACCTCCTCCCATAGACACGCTGAAACTACAAGTACATGCAGACTAACTGTCCCAGAGAATGACCTGAAGACTAGCAGAAGAGATCTTCTATGATTAAAGGTATTAAAAGAAGGCCACATGGAGACAGGTAGGAGTGGCAGAGACACGATCCAATCAGAACCCCCATCCCAGTGCGGTGACCCACAAGGGGTATCACAACCATGGAGGTACTCGTTGAGGAACAAGAGTCCAACCTCCACATCAGGCTCCCTGAGCCCAGGGAACCTGCACTGGGAAGACAAGCCCCCATAATATCTGGATTTGAAAACCAGCAGGTTTACACCTGGAGACACAAAGGATTACGGGAAACCGAGACTCGGCTCTTGAAGGGTTCATGAACAAACTCACTCTGAGTCCCAATGCTGAGGCAGCAGCTTGAAAAGCACCTGGGTCATATGAGGAGATTCAGTGACTAATTTTAGGGCGTGTGCGTAGAGATCTGGTAGAAGTTTCTCTGGGAATGGAAGTGTGGTTGGTGCCATCTTTTTAATACTCCTTCCACCTAGCTGGCCCAGCCATTTCTGTCGCTCTTCAGCAACCTAGCTAACATCATGCCCTGCCCCAGCAGTCTCCTGAGAACCTGCTCCGCCCAACCTATCCACCCCAGTCAGCCTCTCCAAAGCAGCTCTTACTCCACCCCACCTGAAAGGCAGCCTCAGCTGACCCTGGAAACCCTTCAAAGCAGCTCCTGCTCTGGGGGCCAGCTATGCACACCGGTGGACCTGCAGCATGTGTGTCTGGGCCTCACAGGCAGTCATGCCAGAGGCCAGCCTGGCACTTCAGCATGCCTGAAACAGTTGTGGCCAGACTGTTCAGCCAGGTGGGCCAGGGATCAGCCCCCCCACCAGGGTATCTGCAGCAGTTGCAGCTGAGCTACATAGCTAGCTGGACCAGGGGTCAGCCCTGCCACTAGCACACCTACAGCAATCATAGCCCAACCACAACAGGAGGGCATGCACAACCCTCACAGGGGATACCCTTGGACACCTGGCTCTAGTGGCCAAGGGAGATTGTGCCATAGGGCCCCACAGGACACCTTCTACATAAGGCTACTCTTTCAAGACAGGTAGATGTAACTGATATACCTAATATACAGAAACAAACGAAGAGAGTTAAGCAAAATGAGGAGACATAGGAATACCTTTCAAACAAAAGAACAAGACAGAATCTCAGAAAAAGAACTAACCAAAGCAAAGATAAGCAGTTTACCAGGTAAAGTGTTCAAATTAATAGTCATAAAAGACTCTCACTGAACTTGAGAGGAGAATGGATGAACTCATTGAGAACTTCAACAGAGATAGAAAATATAAAAAGAACCAATCAAAACTAAACAATACAATAACTGAAATGAAAAATATACTAGAGGGACTCAACATCAGATAAGAGGATGCAGAAGAATGGATCAGTGATCTGGAAGACAGGGTAGTGGAAAACACCCAATCAGAAGAGTAAAAGAAAAAAAACAGTAAAAAAGAAGGATAGTTTAATGGACCTTTGGGATAACATCAAGCATGCTAACATTTGCATTGTAGCATTCCTAGAAGGAGAAGAGAGAGATAAAGGGACATCAACCGTATTTGAAGAAATAATGTCTGAAAACTTCCTTAACCTAGCAAAGGGAACAGATATCAAAATCCAAGAAGCATATAGAGTGCCAAACAAGATGAACCCCCAAAGACCCACACCAAAACTCATTATAATTAAAATGTCAAAATTTAAAGACTGAATCATAAAAGCAGCAAGAGAAAAACAACTAGTTAAGCACAAGGGAAACCCCATAAGACTACAGGTTGATTTTTCAGCAGAAACTTTAGGGGTCAGAAGGGATGGCACAATACATTCAAAGTGCTGAAAGAAAAAAAAAGTACAACCAAGAATACTCTTGACAACCAACAAGGTTATCATCAGAATTGAAGGAAAGATAGTTTCCCAGACAAGCAAAATCTAGAGGAGTTCATCACCACTAAACTGGTTCTTTAAATGTTAAAAGAACTTATTTAAATGGAAAAGGCCATAACTAGAAATAAGAAAATTATTAAAGAAAAAAATCTCACTGGTAAAGGCAAACATATAGTAAGTGTAGTGGATCAACCATCTATAAAGCTATTGGATTGGCCAAAAAGTTCATTCTTTTTTTCTGTAAGATGGATCTAGGAGCACTTAGTTTTCTTTAACTTCATTTGAAACAATTTTGTTAGATTGTATGTGACAGCTCTCATATCAGCATGCATTTAAAAAAAGACTTATCAAACTGGTGAGTTTTTGTGTAGCCATTTTAATATTGAAGATGGAAGAAAAAAAGCAACATTTTTGGCATATTATGCTTTATTTTTCAAGAAAGGTAAAAACAGAACCAAAATGCAAAAAAAAGAAAAAAATATATTTGTGCAGTGTATGGAGAAGGAGCTGTGACTGATCAGATGTATCAAAAGTGGTTTGCGAAGTTTTGTGCTGGAGATTTCTCACTGGACGATGCCCCATAGTCGGGTAGACCAGTTGAAGTTGATAGCAATCAAATCAAGACATTTCTTGAGAACAATCAATGTTATACCACATGGGAGATAGCCGACATACTCAAAATATCCAAATCAAGTGTTGAAAATCATTTGCACCAGCTTGGTTATGTTCATTGCTTTGATGTTTGGGTTCCACATAAGTTAAACAGAAAAAAACCTTCTGGACCGTGTTTTTGCATGAGATTCTCTACTTAAACGTAATGAAAACATTCCATTTTTAAAACGAATTGTGACAGGAAATGAAAAGTGGATACTGTACAATAATGTGGAATGAAGAGATCGTGGGACATGTGAAATGAATCACCACCAACCACAGCAAAGGCCGATCTTCATCCAAAGAAGGTGGTGCTGTGTATATGGTGGGATTGGAAGGGAGTCCTCTATTATGAGCGCCTTCCGGAAAACCAAACAATTAATTCCAACAAGTATGGCTCCTAATTAGACCAACTGAAAGCGGCACTCTACAAAAAGTGTCCAGAATTAGTCAACAGAAAACGCATAATCTTCCATCAGGATAACACAAGACCGCATGTTTCCTTGATGACCAGGCAAAAACTGTTACAGCTTGGCTGGGAAATTCTGATTCATCTGCCTCATTCACCAGACATTGCACCTTCGGATTTCCTTTTATTTCGGTCTTTACAAAATTCTCTTAATGGAAAAAATTTCAGTTCCCTGGAGGACTGTAAAAGGCACCTGGAACAGTTCTTTGCTCAAAAAGATAAAAAGTTTTGCGAAGATGGAATTATGAAGTTGCCCAAAAAATGGTAGAAGGTAGTGGAACAAAAGTGTGAGTACGTTGTTCAATAAAGTTCTTGGTGAAAATGAAAAATGTGTCTTTTATTTTTACTTAAAAACCAAAGGCACTTTTTGGCCAAACTAATAGTATGAAGGTTAAAAGACAAAAGTAGTAAAGTCATCTATATCTAAAATAATAAAGTGACACACAAAATAAAAAGATTTAAAATATGATGTCAAAAACATAAAATGTTGAGGGTTTAAAATGCAAACTTAAGTGACCATCAACTTAGACTGCTATATACATAGGTTGTTATATATGAACCTCATGATGACCACAAAGAAAAAAACCTTTAACAGATACACAGAAAATAAGGCAAAAGAAATACAAACATAACACTAAAAATAGTCATCAAATCAAAAGGGAAGAGAACAAGGAAAAAAGAAAGTAACAGAGAAGAACTACAAAACAATCAGAAAACATTTAAAAAATGGCAATAAATACATATCTACCAATAATTACTATAATGTAAATTAACTAAATGTTCCAATTAAGACATAGGGTAACTGAAGGAATAAAAAAACAAGACCCATACATATGCTGCCTATGAGAGAATCACTTCAGAGCTAAAGATACACACAGACTGAAAGTGAGGGGGTGGAAATATATTCCATGCAAAGGAAACGAAAAGAAAGCCAGGGTAGCAATACTTATATTGGGCAAAATAGACTTTAAAACAAAGACTGTAACAGGAGACAAAGAAGGACATTACATTATAATAAACTGATCAGTCCAACAAGAGGATATAACATTTGTATATATCTATGCATACAACATGGAGCACCTAAATCCATGAAAGTAAATATTAACAAACATAAAGGGAAAAATTGACGGTAATACAATACCAGTAAGAAACTTTAAGATCCTACTTACATCAATGGACAGATCATCCAGACAGAAAACCAATAAGGAAACACTGGCCTTAAATGATACATTAGATCACATGGATTTAATTGATAGAGAGATAGAGAGATAGATGATAGCTAGCTAGATGATAGCTAGCTAGCTAGATAGATAGAAAGAAAGAACATTCTATCCAAAAGCAGCAGAATACACATTGTTTTCAAGTGCACATGGAACATTCTCCAGGATAGATCATATGCTAGGCCACAAAGCAAGTCTCAATAAAATTAAGAAGATTGAAATCATATCAAGCATATTTCTGACCACAATGGTATAAAACCAGAAATCAACTACAAGAAAAAAACTGCAAAAAACACAAACATGGAGGTTAGACAATATGTTACTAAACAATGAGTGGGTCACTGAAGAAATAAATAAGAAATCAAAAAATAACCTGGAGACCAATGAAAACAGAAACAATGATCCAAAATTTATGGACCACAGCAAAAGCAGTTCTAAGAAGGAAGTGTATAGCAATACAGTCCTACCTCAGGAAACAAACAAAAAACCCTCAAATAAACAACTAACCTACACTAAAGGAAGTATAAAATAAAAACAAACTAAGCCCAAAATTAATAGAAGGAAGGGACAATAAAGATTGGAGTGGATGTAAGTTAAATAGAGAGTAAAAAAAAAAAAAAAGAAAATATCCATGAAAATAGATCTGATTGTTGGAAAAAATAAACAAAATTGATAAAACTTTAGCCAGACTAATCAAGAAAAAACAGACAGAGGACACAAATAGATAAAATCAGGTATGTAAGAGGAGAAGTTACAACTGACAGCACAAGAAAACAAAGGATCATAAGAGATTACTACAAACAGTTATATGCCAATAAAATGGACAACCTAGAAGAAATGAATAAATTCCTAGAAACATGAAATTTCCCAAGATTGAATCAGGAAGAAATACAAAATATGATTAGAATAATTACCAGTAATGAAATTTAATCAGTAAAAAAAAAAAAAAAAAAAAAAAAAAAAAAAACTCCCCAAAGCAGAAGTCCAGGAACAGATGGTTTCACAGGGAAATTCTACCAAACATTTAAAGAAAAGTTAACACCTGTCTTCAAATTATTCCAAAAATTTGAAGAGGAAGGAATACTTTAGAACTCATTCTACAAGGGCAGCATTACCCTGATACCAAAACCAGACAAAGACATAGCAGAAAAAGAAAATTACAGGCTGATATCCCTGATAAACATAGATGCAGATATCTTCAACAAAATATTAGGAAGCTGAATTCAACAATACATTAAAAGGATCAAACACCATGACCAAGTGGGATTTATTTTAGTAATGCAAGGATAGATCAATATCTGCAAATCAAACAATGTGTTACACCACACTAACAAAGCATAGGATAAAATTCATATGATTATCTCAACAGATGCAAAAAAAAAGCTTTTGACAAAATTCAACATCCATTTATGATAAAACTCTCAACAAATTGAGTATAGAGGAAATATGCTTCAACATAATAAGGCCATAAATGACAAATCTATAACCAACCTTATACTCAGTGGTGAAAAGCTGAAAGCATTTCCTCTAAGATCAGGAACAAGACAAAGATTCTGACTCACCACTTTTAATCAACATTGGATTGGAAGTCCTAGCCATAGCTGAACTAAGACCTGAAACCATGAAACTTCTAGAAGAAAACATAAGCAGTATGTTCTTTGACATTGGTCGTAGCAATATTGTTTGAGATATGTCCCCTCCGGCAAGGGAAACAAAAGCAAAAATAAACAAATGGGACCTAATCAAACTAAAAAGCTTCTGCACAGTGAAGCTGATTATCAAGTCTAGTCAAATCTATCCCTTATTATTATTTGATTTCATAATCCCTTTTCCTTTTCAATGGTCTTTGATCTATTCTCATCCATCTGGGTTATGTCAAAGGCTACCTAATAGATCTCCCTGACAACGAATTCCCATCCTATAATGCTGCCTCTATATTGGCACTAGAGTGACTTTTATAAAATGCATAATTAATTATGCTCTTTCCTTACATAAAAAGTCTTGAATGACTCTCAGGTTTGAATATAGCCCTAATAACTTAGCTTGGTGGACCAGGTTCTTGATTATCTAACCTCTCTCTAGTGTTTGAACCTCATTTCTCAGCATATGCTTTCTTGTTTGTTTATTTTTATTTTGGCGTTCCCAGTTTAACAAGGTATTTGGTTGGCCAAAAAGTGCCTTCGGTTTTTAAGTAAAAATAAGATACATTTTTCATTTTCACCATGAACTTTATTGAACAACATACTCACACTTTTGTTCCACTACCTTCTGCCATTTTTTGGGCAACTTCATAATTCCATCTTCCCAAAACTTTTTATATTTTTGAGCAAAGAACTGTTCCAGGTGCCTTTTATAGTCCTCCAGGGAACTGAAATTTTTTCCATTAAGAGAATTTTGTAAAGACCAAAATAAATGGAAATCCGAAGGTGCAATGTCTGGTGAATACGGCAGATGAATCAGAATTTCCCAGCCAAGCTGTAACAGTTTTTGCCTGATCATCAAGGAAACATGCGGTCTTGTGTTATCCTGATGGAAGATTATGCGTTTTCTGTTGACTAATTCTGGACACTTTTCATAGAGTGCCACTTTCAGCTGGTCTAATTGGGAGCAATACTTGCTGGAATTAATCGTTTCGTTTTCCGGAAAGAGCTCGTAATAGAGGACTCCCTTCCAATCCCACCATATACACAACTTCACCTTCTTTGGACGAAGATTGGCCTTTGGTGTGGTTGGTGGTGGTGCATTTCGCTTGCCCCACAATCTCTTCCGTTCCACATTATTGTACAGTATCCACTTTTCATCGCCCGTCACAATTTGTTTTAAAAACGGAACGTTTTCATTACATTTCAGTAGAGAATTGCATGCAGAAATATGGTCAAGAAAGTTTTTTTCGCTTAACTTATGTGGAACCCAAACATCAAAGTGATGAATATAACTAAGCTGGTGCAAATGATTTTCAACACTTGATTTGGATATTTTGAGTATGTCAGCTATCTCCCACGTGGTATAACGTTGATGGTTCTCAATTAATGTCTTCATTTGATCATTATCAACTTCAGCTGGTCTACCCGAACATGGAGAATCATCCAGCAAGAAATCTCCAGCACAAAACTTCCCAAACCACTTTGGCCACGTCCGATCAGTCACAGCACCCTCTCCATACACTGCACAACTCTTTTTTTTTTGTTTTTCAGTTTTGTTTTACCTTTCTTGAAATAATAAAACATAATATGCTGAAAATGTTGCTTTTTTCTTCCCTCTTCAATATTAAAATGGCTACACAAAAATTCACCAATTTTGATGTCTTTTTTTAAATGCATGCTGATATGAGAGGTGTCACATACAATCTAACAAAATTGTTTCGAATGAAGTTAAAGACAACTAAGTGCTATAGAGCCATCTTATGGAAAAAAACAAATGAAACTTTTGACCAACCCAATACAAGTAGTTTCCAATGTGGCTTTCTCTTACCTGCCCAGTCTTTGATCCCACTGTTATTTCTGCTTGGGGTACTCTCCCGTTCTGACAATCTCTGACTTGTCCTATACAGTCCACTAAAGCAGTACTCTAGTGGGTTGGATTGTGGCCTTCTGAACAACATCTTGAAGTCCTAAACCCTGGTACCTATGAATGTGACCTTGTTTAGAATAAGGGTGTTTGCAGATGGAATTAAGGTAAAGATCTCAAGATGAGAGCCTCCTGAATTAGGCCTTAAATCCAATGACCAAGGTCCTTGGGAGAAACAAAGGAGAAGATACAGAGACACCCAGGAGGAGTCACGTGGAGAAGGAGGCAGAGCTTGGGACTGTGCTTCCACAGGCCAAGGAACACCTGGAGTGACTGAGAGCTGGGGAGGAAGGGAAGGATTATCCCCTGGAGCTTCCAGAGGGAGCACCGTCCTGCCGGCACATTGATTTTGAACTTGCGGGCTGCAGAACTGTGAGAAAATAAATTCTGTTGTTTTAATCCATCCAGTTTGTGGTAACTTGTAACAGCAGCCCTAGGAAACAAACGCAAGCAATTCCTTAGGAGACCTCTCTTTGGGAAGCAGTATCTAATTACAGCCGCACATGAGTACTTAGGTTTCAAGCAGACTTGTGTTGAAAGCTCACCTTTTTAAGAATAACTGTGATTTTGGGCTAAATAAGTAACCTCTCTGAGCCCAAGTTTATGTTTTTTTTTTTTAACCTGTAAAAAGGGGTAATAATATTTACCTTATAAGATTGTAATAAGGAATTAAATGAGACAATCATGGGAAATGCCCACAAGATATAAGAGCTCAATAAATATGAACTGTGGTGTTATTCTTCTAAAACCCCACCCCTGGTCAAAATTAAGTCCCTCCTTTTTCTGAGTTCCCATAGCATCTTTTATCAACCCCTCTTATGGGGCTCATTACTCTGTAATCTCCTTACTTTTAAGTAAGATATGTTTATAAATCTTTCCCCCCAGCTGCCTACTAAACTCAATAAAAGCAGAACTATGTCTTATTCCTTCCCGTCTGCCTAGGGTGTTGTACAAAGCCAAGCAGATTGTAGGCAGGCAGCACAACAGAATTGAGGAACTGTGGCAACATGATGCTTTCCAGGTAGGGCCTGGTACAGCGCTGTGAAAGGATGACAAGATGCTTAACAAATATTATTCTCTGATGCTCTACAACAGGGGTCCCCAACCCCCCGGCCTTGGACAGGCACCTGTCCATGGTAGGAACTGGGCCGAACAGCAGGAGATGAGCGGCAGGTGAGCGAGCGAAGCTTCATCTATATTTACAGCTGCTCCCCATCGCTCACGTTACCGCCTGAGCTCCACTTCCTGTCAGATGAGCAGCAGCATTAGAGTCTCATAGGAGCACGAACCCTACTGTGAACTGCACATGCAAGGGATCTAGGCTGAGCGCTCTTTATGAGAATCTAATGCCTGATGATCTGAGGTGGAGCTGGGGATTGGCTGCAAATACAGATTATCATTAGCAGAGCGGTTTGACTGCACAGAGACCCTAATCAATCAATTGCTTGCAAATTCATATCAAAACCCTCTCAGTGAGTGGCAAGTGACAATTAAGCTACATCTTAGGGAGTAGACTGGACATAAGCAACACACGTTGGGTATCACTGTCTCCCATCACCCCCAGATGGGACCATCTAGTTGCAGGAAAACAAGCTCAGGGCTCCCATTGAATCTGCATTACGGTGAGTTGTATAATTATTTAATTATATATTACAGTGTGATAATAATAGAAATAAAGTGCACAATAAATGTAATGCACTTGAATCATCCCCAAACCATCCCCCCACCCCGGATTGTGGAAAAATTGTCTTCCACAAAAACAATCCCTGGTGCCAAAAAGGTTGGGGACCACTGCTTTACAAGACTAATGGAAAAACTCTTGAAATTTAGATAGAGACAACAATTGACCCACATAACTCCATTTATTATTTTATTTTATTTTTTAAATTGAAGTATGATTGATTTACAATGTGTTAGTTTTAGCTGTACAGCAAAGTGATTCAGTTATACATAAATATATATTCTTTTTCAGATTCTTTTCCATGATAGGTTATAACAAGATATTGAATATTGTTCCCAGTACTATACAGTAGGTCCTTGTTGTTTATCTATTTTATATGTAGTAGTGTGTATCTGTTAATCCCAGGCTCTTAATTTATCGCCCCTTCCAGGTTCCCCTTTGGTAGCCATAAGTTTGCTTTCTATGTCTGTGCTTATAACTCCATTTATTATTGAACTACTTTATTTTCAATTTTAAGATCACAGAATCTTAAATGAATATGGGCCTATGTGCTCATGACCTTGCTCAAGATAACCAACAAGGACCTACTGTATAGCACAGGGAACTCTACTCAATATTCTGTGATAACCTATATAAGAAAAGAATCTAAAAAAGAATGGATATATGTATATGTATAACTGAATCCTTTGCTGCACACCTGAAACTAATACAACATTGTAAATCAAGTATGCCCCAATAAAGTAAAAAAATAAAAATAAATAATTATTTTTAAAAAAGAAAAAAATAATTCCTTGCTCTGTGGAATTCTACCTCCCCTCTCCAACCAAGTTAGTTATTTCCTGTTGTACTTTGTGTATGTTTCTGCTCTTCTGAATAGTCCATACTTAACCTCTTTAGTTGTCTAGGCTGTGCACTGCTTGAGAACAAGCTCGTTATGGTGTTCTTCTCTGTATCCTCAGCGCCTAGAAGGTGTTTAGGCGCATAATAGGCAACAATGAATATTTCTTGAATGAACAAATGAATGAATAAAATCCCATTGTTTACAGGTGATAAAAAGCAAGATCCAGAGATATGGAATTGCTCATGGTACCTATTTGAAAATTTGGGATCAGAACTCAGAACTCCTAGTATCAAGTTTTGTGCTTATACATTGAAAGGCAAATACTCTTTGGGAGAATACTGAGTAAATATCCAGTATCAGTTCTAATTCTCAGAGGGAGTTTTATACTCTGCAACAAAGTTAATCACTCATCACTTCCAATTTATCAGCCCACTGAAACTTGGAACACAGAGGAATCATAAAGCCCGAATTGCTTGTCATGGACTAAACTGCTCTCTTCCCACGAGGTTGTTTGCCCACTTAAATCAAAATTCATATGCTGTGCTTTCTCGATTTAGGCTTCATGGAACGTCAAACATTTTTTTATCATTGGTTGCATAATGCAGCCCATTTATGAATGGCAGTGGGTATAATAATCTTTTCCATAAGGCTGGTCCCACAGAGGGGAGGATTCTGTCATGACACTGTGATGAAAGCTAATTATGTTCCCCCTTCCAACATCCTTCTTCCATTATGCCAAGAATGACTATCAGGAGATTGCCAGCTGGACCGCTCTCCTCTTTCACTCAGCCTCTGTCAAGAAACTTATTTACCACGGAGATGGAAAGTATCTTTCCTCTTGCCTTAGGGCTTCTACATATAATTTTGACAGCCTTTACTTTATCAAAGAAATTGTGTCAATTTAAAAAACCATAGCCTCTCTTACTCTGGTTGAATATCAAATTTTAGACACAGAACGATCTCTTGAATGCCACATTTGAAAAAGACTTTGAGCCCAAATGAGTGAAAATTTATACTTTTGAAATGCCATTAGTGTTATAATGATCACTGTGGCCTTCCTTCAGAAGGATTTCCTTAAGTTTGAATTTTCACTGTACACCACTATCGTTTAAAGCCGTTAACAGGTATACCTGCCACATGCATGCCAGGCTATATATATATGTGTGTATATATATATATATATATATATATATATATATATACACACACACACACACACACACATATATATATATATAATCCCAACCTGCATAACTTTAGGCAAGGATTTCTGATGGAAACACAGAGCTAAGCATCTCTGAGGCTGATGCATCTCAACAAATGCCAGAGCAGGTGCCACTAAGGATTTGATGGATCCTTTCCAAATAGCAGCAGAAGTGTCCTTATAGACCAGAGCATACCCTGTCTTTGTATTTGGAATTTTTTTCCTGCTTTTCAGGGGTTCTATGTCCTGGCTGCACATTAGAAATATGTGCACATTATAAATACCTGAGGGAGCTTTTTTAAAAGTTTGAGAATTGGGTCCCGTCCTAGTCCAATTAAGTCAGAAAGTCCAGGGATGAGATCCAAGCATGGGTACTTTTAAAAAGCTCCCTAGGTCATTCTATTGTTCTTTAAAGCCACATCCAAGCTAAGTTTTAACTTGCAGTCACATTAGGGGGCTGACATAGTCCCCAGAAATGCATTTAAAACATCATAGCACGAACTTCCACTGTCAACGAGCTACCAAAATGGTTATTAATGGTGTTCTTTTGCTTCAGTCCCTTCCCTGCTCACCGCCTCAAACTCCCTCCCCAAGGCACAGTTTCCAAACAACTACAAATTTAAGTGAAAAGTCAAATCAAAGTAAGACCAGGGTGAACAGAGGAGCCAGCCTTATACTATGCCCAGAACAGCCTCTAGCTTGAAATGCCTAAACACACAGAAATGACCAGAGGGAGAGAAATGGCGCAGCAGAAATATTCTAGGCAGACAAAAGCCTTTTCTCAATTTCAGCTGCTCTTATTTCAGTCTAGTCAGATTGTGAGGGCTGTCCTTGTGTTTCTCGTATTGCTGCACCGTCTTTTCACTGATGCTTCTGCTTAATTGGTTGCTCCTTCCCCAGAATTTGAATTCAAGGTAAAGTTACTACGAAAAACCTTATCTGTCCTGAACCAGTTATTATGGAAAGAAAGACTTTACGTGATCAAATCAAGCCTTTCTTCTCAGCTATCAACCATAACGCTTGGTCCACAGCACTCCACAGAAGTTGACTCCTGGGGCTGGGACCCATCTCTCAAGGCCATGATGTCTGGTGACCTGAAAGGAAAAGTATTTGGGCTGCTCCTTCCTATTTAAGATTCACTACTTGTGCTGACTAGAGTAGACAGATTGCAGCTGTGGTAAAACCTCTATTTGTTTGAGTTGGTTCTTTCACTCTCTACTGGGCCATCTTTTAAATTGGCAGTTATAAGTAATGACAAGGAGACCCCCTCAAGGTTGGCAGGTATGATGAGTAAGTAACAGGCTGACATATCACCTGCACTAGAACAATCTCTCAGCTGTCCCCCTGAGATGGAAAAAAGCCTATTCACCTTTATCAGCTCCCCGCAATGAGTCCTGAAATCTCAGCTTCTCTTCACCATGAGCCTTGACCCTTGGTTTGATTTAATCTCACAGCAGCCTCTATTTTCTTCCTCTAATAAAAGCCTAAGCTATTTAAAAGGAAATGCAGTGAGCTGGCATACCTATTGACTTCATTTTGGTAGGTAAATTCACTGGCTGATGGAAAATGTAATCCACCAGGATAGAAAGAGTGAAGGATGAGCAGCCCTTGGACAGATTAGCAATTCAAGGTTGGCTTGGATTACAGCCATCAGATTCAGCAACCCGGAGTGAAATCCACCAATTCATCGTTGATTAAAAAAACTCAACTGTTTTATAGAGTCATTGTCATTTTAAAGTTGAATCCACTCTATCAACGTGTCATCTATTTAAATTTAGAAGAATAGATGTATTATTTATTTATATTTATTTTATTTAATTCTATTTTGTCTATGGCATCAAGGGCAAATGATGTAGCTTTTAATCTGGTTTTTCACATGGTCCACTTCCTGAACGTCAAGCACTAGTAACTGATTTTCTGGACTATTAATCAAATAGATTTAAATTGATGAGGGCCTTTGGTTTGGGAACATTGTAATTCAAACTTTGGTGTTTTTTTTTTGAGCGGCTATTGGCCCTGATGTGTTTTTTAATTTTGTTTTGTTTTGAGTTACCACTGTAGGCATATTTCTGGCACTAAATTCAATAATAAATTCTCTTTACTAATCTCCCAGAAAAGTCAATTTAATTTTCATATACTTGGATTATAATAGCTTTTGAAAGCAATATGGATTAAAAGGCAAGGTTCAGAATTCCTGACCTATTATTAAAAAGAGCTATAATCATTATTACATCTATAATATTGTTAGCGACTCTTAATCCAGTGATCATTCACCCACTAGACCAAGAATTAGTCACACTTCTTTAGAAACATTGTGATTTATCATCTTAATAGGAATTTGAGTATTTTAGAAACGAGATGGGCTACAGCGTCAGGACTCTTTTCTGCTGTTGCCAGAATGGTTATTCACTGGGAGGTTTATATAATGAACAATTAGCAGGCTATGCCCAGTGAATGCTACCTCTGCTGCACACCTGGAATTGCTCTTCCATTTTTCTTATAAATGCCTCTAGGCATTAGGCCACTATGGAATAATGACCAATGACTCATTGCTGTTAAAATGGAAAGGGCCCCAATCCACCTCAGCTTTGTGCCTTTCTCCTTGTTTTGTATCACATATAACCTGATACCTCCAGTTATTATCTTTTTAGATGAAAACCTCCTCTCTTGTGGTCTTCTTCATGCCTGTAAGCAGTTGCTCATTCCCAACTCTTGGAACCACAATGGAGAGTAGAAGAACAATGCCACGGTTATGGACCAGGCACAGATTTGGCTTACAATAAAGTGGAATCCTGAAGTTCTCAGGAAAACTATTGTGGAAAACAAGATTATTTCAACATCAAAGATCTCTCTTACTGAGTGTTTAGTTCTCTGTTAAAGAGAAGGCCAAGGGTGTCATTGGCTCCATTTGGTTCAGATTCTGGAGGTCACTTGGGACATTGGTCTGGGTTGGTAATAGAGAGGCATGTCAGCATTTCTAGGATCAAGACCAAGTACATCTAAACCCTGCATGGCCACGAATAAACAGTATCAGCTTTATTGATGTTTGAAATAAGAGTCAGAAGCAATGCCTATTGCCCTGTAGCAGTAGCTGGCTTAAAGCTAAAGTTGGAAACAGTGGTGTTTTTTGTAATGGAAAGGCATTGTTTTGTCCCTTCCCTCCCAGGAACAGATTTTTCCCTTCTTTTGGGGAGCTGCATTTCCTTCCACTTCAACTAATTATTTCATTTCATTCTCTTAGTCACAGGAGTAATAGCATAACCCAAGCTGGAATATTTAGAGTACTTGTTCATTTCTTATTTTGTTGCTTGTGCTTTAGGTGTCATAACTAAAAAGTTTTTGCCTAGACCAATGTCAAGGATCTTTTTCCTTATGTTTTTTTCCAGGAGTTTTATGGTTTCCAGCCTCACATTTAAGTCTTTAATCTGTTTCAATTTATTTTTTGTGATTGGTGTAAGATAGGTTCTAGTTTCATTCTCTTACATGTGAATATCTAATTTTCCCAGCACCATTTATTGAAGAGACTGTCTTTTCTCCATTGAGGATTCTTGGCTCCCTTGTCAAATATTATTTGACCATATGTGCATGGGTTCAGGCCCTCAGTTCTATTCCATTGGTCTATGTATCTGTTTTTATGCCCGTTCCATTCTGTTTTGATTACTATAGTTTTACATTATAGCTTGAAATCAGGACGTGTGATGCCTCCAGATTTGTTCTTCTTTCTCAGGGTTGCATTGGCTACTCAAGGTCTTTTGTACTATCCGTGATGGATTTTTAAAACATCAGGGCAAATAGGCACTATCACCAAAACAAATACACTCAAACCAAAAGGGTTTTATTCTAAGTATTTTTCCTTAACAATAAAAATGTTTGTTTTGGGGCTTCCCTGGTGGCGCAGTGGTTGAGAATCTGCCTGCCAATGCAGGGCACACGGGTTCGAGCCCTGGTCTGGGAGGATCCCACATGCCACGGAGCTACTAGGCCCGTGAGCCACAACTACTGAGCCTGCGCATCTGGCATTGAACTCTCAAAAACCTGGATTTGAATTCTAGTTTTAATTTGTTAGCACAGGGAACTCTACTCAGTGCTCTGTGATGACCTAAATAGGAAGGAAATCTAAAAAAGAGGGGATATATGTATACATATAGCTGATTCACTGCGCTGTACAGCAGAAACTAACACAACGTTGTAAAGAAACTATACCCTAATTTTAAAAAAAATAATAAAAAGAGTATTAGGAGCCCTGGTAGCTCAATATGAGGGCAATTTGGTTTGCATTACATTTTTAGCAAGATCATTTATCTGTGAAGAACTTCCTCAGTTCTACATGTGGATGACCCCATGGCACATAACAACATATCAGCCCATTAGTGTCTCAAAGCACTTTCTGAATTTTAAGTAAAAATCAAATATTTTATAAATGCATATAAATACTTTGTGCATATGAACATTAACAATAATGTAATTGTATGTAATGTAAATACTTTTCTACTTCTAATGCAGGAGGGACTGTAAGAGTTCACTAATCTCATGTCTAATATGGCAGCAGCTTTTGCCAACTGGCGTTTCTCTAGAACTATTACTTGTTAATGTTCCGAAATGTGCTGCTATCATTGCTGTCCAATAACAGAACATTCTGCTGTGATCTGAAGTGCCTACATTGAACTGAGAACAACACACTGCCCTCGCTTATGAATTATTTTATTTTTTTATGTAGGTGGAAAACATAACTGAACCAAGTAATAATTATTAGTTATTTATTTAAATATATCTCATAGGCTGTAGAAGTCTTTGACAATCAAGGGCAGTAGTTGCTCATATAGAAAATTTGGAACTAGTTTTTCCAGTGAAAAGAAACTTTTACTAAACCCTAAGCTGTTTTCTACATTAATCCACATTTTTGGAGATATATTTATCTTTTCTAAGAGTATTGTCTCATTATTTATATTTTGTGCAGTTCATATATGAAACAAGTCTTCAGATAAGACTCAATTCTGTTACGCACCTTGTTTACTCTGCAATGAAACTCATTTACTGAGGGAAATAATTATTCATAAAGTCTTCAGAGTTTTTCCAGGAAGGCACACAGTAAATGTGAAATATTCATTATAATGGGAACATTTCAACATTTTTCTGTGCTTGTTATTTTGCTGCAGAGAATATCTACCAGTATCTACTAAGAAGTTCACATTTGACCATTTTTAAGAAATTTCAAAAAATTGGTGATGTTGAACCTAATTACTTTTTCTTCTTTTTTTGCAAGCGTCACATTAACCCTTTTGCCTCCTAAATATTTATTTTATTAAAGTTAGGCCTAGGTCTGCCACACCGTGGAGTATCTTGTGGAAAATGATAGAAAATTAAACTTGGTTATCTATTGTTGATCTGATATTTAGTAGAGTTATATTAAAATCTATCTTCATTGACTGCTTTCTCAGAGGTCATAAATCCCAGCTTCTGTAAGGCACATCACTGAATTGCTTTTCTCATATTATTTTGCAAAATAATATATTTCATATCAGGGAGATAAGTTAAGATGCAGCTTATTGAGGCCAACTTGATCAGATTGCAGTAGTTAATTCAGCTACCATATATATATATATATATATTTTTTTTTTTTTTCAAAGTGGTTGGTTTATAGTCAGACTAAGCATCAAGAAACTGTATTTATCCAATTGTGCACAGCAGGGGCAGGAAGGAATGTACATAGGACTAAGAGCCCTGGGGGAAATCAAACAAAATTCAGAAGTGGTAGCATCATATTCACACGGAAAAGTAACTATTGATTGATTGAACTCTATAATGTAGCATCAATTTTATACATATGAAAGAAATATGGAATGCTTCTTAAAAGTATCAAAAATATAAAATATTTATAGAGCTAACAGTTCTTCCAGTTTTCCATAGTGCTCAGAAATATTTTGAATTTCTGTTTGGTCCTTTCTGTCTGTAGCACTTATACTATGTTCATCCAGAATGAGGAAAGAAATTCCTTAAATATATGGGTCGACTTCTGAGTCACAATGAAAAGATTTACTATTCTTAACTACTTAGTGTATGTTTTGAAATGTACCATAATGAAGATAATTTCTTTATTTTTGAATTTTAAATGAAATCTTAGTTAAAGCTGAGTAGCTAAGATACAGTCAACTCCATCATTCAAAGGGGAATCATCACTTAACATTCTGATTATAATTCCATGTGAAATAAGCAAAAAAAAAAAAAAAAAAAATCTTTTAGCATCCAAACAACATGGAGAAAAATCACTTACTTCTTCATTGAAGCCAAATGCTTTAAAATTCTATTTACTTTTCTAATTACTGGCAGAGGGCTGGTAAAATAAATTATGGCATCTTTGCAAGGGAAAGCTCTGTAGCTTACTGGGTCCAGGGCAGGCCACCCCTCAATGGCATATAGGTTATTTTGAATTAAAGATACTTAAGAAATGGCCAATGCAAGAGGGATACTCAGACCCTCCCCTGTATCTCCCTGAAAGCAGGAAATAAATATCCCACGTGAAAGGTCCTTTCCCTGCATCTGGACAGCCTACCGTTAGAGATCGGGAATTTGGGCAGAGAAGCCTGTATAAACAAACATTGTTTCTTCTTTACTACTCCAAGCCCAAACATTGTTTAGATTCCTCCCTAATTAAGCACCCAAAGCCTAAATCCTTTGTCCTGTTAACTCCTCACAAATTTGTTTCTTTGTCTAAAAAAGTGTAAAAGCTGTTTGCTTTGGCCACTTCTTAGGTCCCATTTCTGAGACCTCCATGCAAATGAATTAAAATTTCTTTCTTTTTCTTCTGTTAATCTGTATCATGTCAATTTTATTAGTCCAGCCCCAAGAATTTAAGAGGAGTCAAGGGGGAAATTGCCCCCTCCCCAAAACTCATTAAAAATAATGGAGTAGATCCATACTTCTAGGAAGAAAGCAAATGGTGAACTAATATGTATTGTATAATACTAATTGTTTAAACAAAGTTTAAAAGGTTGCCCTTTGTACGTCTTTTATCTTTGTGTATGCTAACCATTTTCTAGACGGGACTTTAGACATTTCCAATGAAAATTTGGGCTGTCGATTTGAGTGGGGAGACTTTTATATTTTTTATGTAATGTTGGTTCATGTTCCTGCTTTACTTGTATAATTTAAAAAATGAATTAGTTTATTTTAAAGATCAGTTGGTTTTCTCAGACCCTACTTCCTTAATGTTGCACTCTAAGGTGGGAGGTTTAAAATTACAGAAACTCAACTTAAGCCAGTTTATGTAGAAAGCAGAAAGGATATTTTTTATATTTCGTATTTTATTTCTGCTCTTCTCTATGAGTTGGCCTCCTTCCAAGTTTACCACATTGTGAAGGAAAGAGGTGCTGTCAGCAGGTAGGCTGGTACCCTCATGGCCTTTCCATTAGTCTCTAGAGGGCTCTTCGCCCCAGTCACAGGAAGGAACTCTGATTATCCCAGCTTGTGTCACTTGCTAAGGCCCTGGACCAACCCCTCGCACAAGGAGTGGTGTTTGCAGACATATGCGATGTTATTGCCTCAAGACTCAAGGCCAATTATCATGGCAAAGGAAACACAACCAGAGCAAAAAGGGATAGCCTGTTTCGCAAATAAGGGAGAGGTGCTAGGTAGGCAAAAACCCACAACATACACACATACACACACATAATATTTGGGACATTTATCTAGATATTATTTTGACTAATAAAATAGAAATCATTTAAATGTATTAATAAATCAGTAGTAGCTTTTGTCAGTATAGATTTTATCAAACACTAGACACTAAAATTATGTTTCTTTTTGTAGGAAGGAATAAACAACGTTATAACACTTTAAAATTTCCTCATGTTCAAAGAGTTGAAATCACTGGTCGAGGTCTGAACTAGATTGTTGGCAGTATTAATGGAGAGCAGGTGCAGATGAAGAGAGGTTTTGGTACAGAAAGTAGAGAAGTTGGAAACTGTCAATTATGGGGGCAAAGAGGTGTAAAAATTATGTTCTTTTAATGTCCTGCTAATTATTTTTAAAACTTCACAATAAAACAAGAGTGTCCAGATATATGACAGTCAAGAATCAAACTTAGTAACAAATATTCTGCCTTTCTGCTTTGTATTTTACTCAATACACTTATGCAGAAGTAATACATCCTTTATTATTGTTTATTTTAGACAAGAGGGTTATCGTGTGTAATAGTATGGGAATGCCAGACCTGGGGAGAACTGAGCAGGTTAGGGAGACATGTGCTGGACTTTTGGACTTGGGCTTGGTTTCTGCAAGGAGTATATAGTGAATGCTTGATGGTACAACCAAAATGCTTTTGGCAGAACAATACAGAGAAAACCCCACTGGCCTCCAAGGACAGGAAAGAGTGATTTAATAGTGACACTGTGTCCCGGGCTGCTCTTTTGGTCAGATAGTGAGTACACTTGCAGCTGTGAGTGAACTGAGGTGCTGAGAGGTTGAAAGGACCAGCGAATACATTTGAGAAATGCTTTTCCCTGTAAGAAACATCACCACCATCGAGCACAATACAAACATAGTTTTGAATACCTACTATTTGATGCAGCTCTTAGGTTTCTGGAATGAATTTGAATTGCCTTTTGCTTGAAACAAGGACATTCGTTAAGGGAGAATATGCCGTCAATCTCTGCTTCCTAATATAACTTAAGGAATACCTAGGCCATACAAATCATGGGTAATTCAATGCTTAGTTAATGTTTGTTGGCTCAAAGAGAAATCAATCCTACTGGGACACATTATGATAAAGGGTGTTTTCTGGGACTGTCCAATATGTGCTCTAGAATATTCCCTGAAAATGGTAGATTCAGTCTATTCTTGACAAATTTTTGGAAGAACTATTTATCCTAGGATTTTAAAGAAAGCCGAAAAAAGAAATTTTAGTGTTCCATTATTAAATGTCCTCCTGACTGCTGTGGCTGGGATAAACAATAAATGGCTGTGTGAGCTGGGAGTGGGCGTTCAAGCACCTCGTCCTTGGGGGAACAGAGGGAGGCTGGTGGCAGAGTGGCCATGGATTTGCTGGGGCCCAATAGAGGCAGTCACCTGCCCAGGGAGGCATGTGTCATGAGGTGAGGGTCTTGCATTATCCATGGCTCTCCTGGTTGGTGGCCCCATTGCGGTAGGAAATGAGAAGTGAGCAGGGAAGAGGAAGACAAAGGAGGAGGTTCAGTTGGTAGCAAAGGGTCACCAGCTGTAGCTTCAGGCCCCGCGGGCCTAGGGCAGAGATCTGGCCCCCTCCACCTTTTTCAGATGGAAGAAGAAAACAAACACCCAAGGGTCATCGAAATTGTGATTGGCTCGCCAATAGCCCCAGGACAAAGTCAGAGATCACTACCCAAGCATAAGTTTTCCTAAGCTGCAGAAATAGAAAGACTTGCTGAGCATGTCATAGAATGAATTATGGAAGACACATATGCTTCCTTACAGCAGTTAGATTGGCCCTGCCCCACTTGTGCCCAGCAAGTGTAAGCTCTCCTGGAAACTGGTCCTCTGGACAAAGACCAGAGAAGAGGAGCAAAAGAAGAAACAAACACATCAAGAAAATATTGCAAAAGCTAAGCAACTGACAAAGGATTGAAGGAATAAACAGGCTCTGCAACCAGAGCAAAATCATTTGATTATGAATCTCTGGGAGGAACACTAAGATTTCTTCTTTGGATTTTAATGAAGATATTATTTAGTAAATGAAGTCTGACCATATGGAAACATTGTGTTAGTTCTAAACTCAGTACCATAGTAACTTTTAAGCTTGGGTGTTGTTTGAAAACAAAATCCAGCTGAGCAAATTTGAAGATCTACTTGGCTTTATTTAATGATTCATGAATCCAGAAGCATCCCATCTAGTAAATAGAAGGGCATTCTGTGGAGCTATACAACATGGAAGGTTTTTATAGAAATGGTGCGGGACAAGGAGGGTATTAGCAAAAAAAAGAAAAGAAAAGAAAAAAAAGAATTGTTTCTGGCAAGGTTATCTCACTAGTGCTGACCAGGAAATTCCAGAAATTTCATTCCTGGGAGAGATTGAAACTGCAATTTAGTTTTGGTTCGCTGTTCTCTGGGCAAGTGACTTCACCTTCACTTACTTACTTTCTTTCTTTCTTTCTTCTTTCTTTCTTTCTCTTTCTTTCTTTCTTTCTTTCTTTTTCTCTTTCTTTTTCTTTCTTCCTTTCTTTTTCTTTCCTTCCTTCTTTCTTTCTTTCTTTCTTTCTCTTTCTTTTTCTTTCTTTCTTCCTTTCTTTTTTCTTTCTTTCTTTCCTTCCTTCTTTCTTTCTTTCTTTCTCTTTCTTTCTTTTTTCTTTCTTCCTTTCTTTCTTTCTTTCTTTTTTCTTTCTTTCTTTCTTCCTTTCTTTCTTTGTTTCTTTCTTTCTTTCCTTCTCCTTCTTCTTCAGCAATTTACCCCTTTTAATCAAACTGTAAGCCTAATTGAGACATATGATCAACACTTAAGGCACCAGGGTCACTCTGAGCTACTGCTCTGTATTTCTCACAGCTTTATTGATCTTTGGTTGGTAACCATAGGTCATGACGTTTTTGCTTAGTCCCTGTGGCATTCACAGGTCATGGTTTCAGGTTCATAATGCTTTGCTTCTTTTCTGATGTTCCAGTCCTAGAGAGATTATTTGCTTTGTGGTTAGCAGCTGTGAACATGCATTTAAAGCTTTTGAGAGAATACAACAAATATGCCAGGGGGATTATTAGCAGGATAATTCCAAATGTTTGGAGTGTAGTTTGGAGCCATGGTCACCAAGACACAAACCAGTCAAAGAAAGACCCTCATGAAGGGGTCACCCTTTTAAGGCAAGTGGCTTTCTCAGGGATCTTACATAAATTAGTCTTAACTTCCCCAGAAATGTCAATCCAGGTGCAGCAGGTGGTGCTGGCCACAGCACAGACACCTCCTTGCTCAGCTAAAAGATAATCAAGGGCTGTTCTATTATCAAGAGGAAACTTGGCCAGAAAGTCTTAGGATTGTTGCTGGCCAGCTAACGTCTTAATGATGGAATCTGCAATATCTCTAAGAGTTAAGAAGAGGTGTCTGATCACATTCTCATTTATCTCTACTCCTAACCAGAGAATGGATTTATTCACAGGGATTGCTGCATTTACCCATTCAAGCCAGGGGTCAATCAGGTCTTTAGCACATGTGGGAAGAGATTTTCCTAGCCTAAAATAGTCATCCTAAATGCCTTGCAAAAATGGGTGCTGCTGGTGAGCTCTCTCAGTGAGTAGGGGCAAATCTGGTCTAGATAGCCATGGATAGATCAGAATCTTTGTGACAAACCCAGAAACTTGAAAGTTTACCCCCATTAGCAATGGTCTGGGAGATACAGATGAGGGTGCTACCTTTCCATGCCAATGCCTGAGTAAAGAAACGGAAAAGAGGAGAAAGGGTGTCGTGTTTAAAGCATGAAGTGTTGATCCATTACCTTTGGCAGAAGCAGTGTACCTCAATGTCAGCTACTTCTCTTCCCCATCAATTTGGTTTGGAAGTCTCCAGCATTTGTACAAGACTAGGTATCAGGTGGGGTTCTTCTTCGGTTTTAAGATGGGTATCCAAGGTTCAAGTCCCTGAAGTTTACTGCCATCTGGGTAGTAAGGAGGACCTAGTTCAGTCCCTTCCAAGGAGATTTAAGAGCAGTCTTTGTTTCTAGTGATTCCAAATATGGAGGGTGGGAGAAAATTGGAAACATTACTTTGGTGAGTTATAGACAAATATTTGAGGAAACTAGAAGAATTCAGGATCCAGTCTGGTTTAAAGTTATATAACAAAACCTCAAAGACAATTATGAGGATTAGACTCTAATATCCAGAAAGTTGCAAACATAATTTTTCTCTCTATAATTAGTCCCCTCCCCATTTTTCACCAAACATAATAAAATGAATTTTTCTGTATTAAACTTAGCTTGATTATTTATATAAGTGCAGATAAAAAATAGTGATTAACCATCTTTTAAAGACTACTTTGTTGAATCTTTTCATAAGGAGTCTCAGACTGAACCTTCAAAAGCCTCTGAGGCAAGGAAGCCAAGTCAAGGATATACACATTCAATTTTACCTGTAATACAATTTCAGTCAAAACCTTGGTAATATAGCCAATGTTTTCAATTGTGTTCTATAACAAGGAAAACAGATTCTTACTGAACTTATGCAAATACAACTATATATATATATATATATATATATATATATATATATATATATATATATATATATAGTCATAAAAATAAGAATACTCACTGAGAGTTTCCAAATGCTGGAGGAATCAGGTAGGGAGAGAAATTAAATGTTTCATCTTTGTTCATAAAGGTATACTTTACCAAATTGGTGATAACTTAAGAGAAAAGATTTCTTTAAATCTGAAAAATATTAAAGGACAGCTATATTTTAAACACAAAATCATAAAAAATGATAATTATCCTCATTAGTTAATTCAGTCTCATGTTACTAATTCTTGTTCTGCTTGAGTCCAGTTTTTTTCATTAGTTCTCTTGACCTTGCCTGATGATTGAATGTGATAAGGACAATGATAATTCCAAGAAGTTTACAAGGTTGCCATTAAGGCTTGTATGATTTGTCCAGTGAAGTGGGTGCCTTCAATGTTGGAAATTGTGTAAGATAAACCTCAAATGGGAAACACATTTTCTAATAGTTAATTGGCCACTGTGAGGGCATCAGCCTTGCAGCCTGGGAAGATTTCATCCAATCTGGAAAATATACACAACAACACGAACATATTGATAACCCATACTAAGTGACAGTTGGTTGAAGTCCAGCTTCAGGTGCTCAACTGGTCCAGAGGGAGGACATCTGAGGCTTCTGAGGACAAAAATAGTTTTTCCAGAATTATGGACCTGAAAGGTTAGACATTGGTGGTAAACCATTTTTTAAAGAAGTCTTTCCACCAATGTATATTTACAATTGGAGTCATCTTAAATGCACTATGGTGGGTGAAGAAATGCAAAAGCTGCGTTTGCTAGGGGGCCAGGAAAAATTGAACAGCTGTCTTGGGTTTCCCATAGCTCTGACTGTGTGTTTAATTAACAGCAATTATATACCCATCTTAATTTCTCTGATTTAGGAGTAGACTGTTGTCATGTTACAAGGAAATCAGGATGGTGAGAGTCTGGCAATAAGGGGTTATTTTTTGCACAAGCAGCATGGACTCAATCTACATGTACAGCAATCTTTTTAGATTCCGTTTGTTGCTGCCTTTGCAGTCAGACAGGGCACTTCCCTGATACTCAGGTTTTGTTCTTTTGGTGTGAGCTTCAATTTGGATGTCAGCAATTTCAAAAGGTTACATAGTTATGAGAAAACTTACCTCTTTTAATGTTGAGGGTACTAGGTTTAAGTAATCAAAGGCCTGATGAACTCAGGAAATTATTTTGGCAAAATACAGAATCCTTGTGTTCTAGGCAGATTACTTTAAAAGCTAAAGAAAAACCTTTCATAATCTCTTATTATCAAGAGTAGACCAACAGTCCAAGAAGCCTTTGACCTTTTAGCCAATGAAAGAAAATAAAGTTCTAGTTTTACATCACTATACTATTAATATTAAAGCTCATTCTTAAAATCCTCACAGTAACAATTCAGTTTTAGGCAACTTGATTACACAAGATTTCTTCTCTCTCTCATTTTCTCCCTCTTCCCAAATTTCTATGTCCCTAGATTGTCCTTCACTTTTTTCTTCCCATTCTGAAATAACCAAAAGTTTTATTTTAGATAAAATTACTCTCATTTTCCTTAACGAGAATGCATCTTTATACCTCATACCTTTTCTTAGCCAAAAAACACATCCTACTGCCCTTCCACAGAGAATTGTTTCCATTATTAGTGCTAGTAGTTTTAATTAGGCATATTAATTAGAAATATTAACCCCTAGAAACCTTAATTTCTAGTGAAAACTAAGAACTAAGTAAAGATGAAATATGTCATACAAGCACTTTTTTAGATTTACAAATTTATGAATATATTTTATAATTTCTAGAAATGTGTGCTTCTTCACAGCATAGCCTTTAAAGATGACACAAAACATGTTTACTAAGAGACCCAAATTTAATATTTCTGCAATAGGAAGGCAAAAGTATATAAACCTACATTCTATAATATATGTTTCACTATTTTGCCTTATCTGGAAATAACATAGCAAAACTCTAAAATTACAAGTTACCAAGAAGATTTTGTAGCTATTTTTAAGTACACATACCAGAAAATATAATTGCTACTAAAAAAGTTTATTTTTAAACTCTTACTTCACTTACATATATCTAAATCATTTGCTACCACTAAAGAAGAAAGAAGGAACAAAAAAGAACTGCAAAGAGAAAACAATCAACAAAATGACAATAAGTACATACATATCAATAATTACTTTAAATGTAACTGGACTAAATACTCCAATTAAAAGACATAGAGAGGTCCCTCTGTCTTGCCTTTGTCCCAGGAAAAAAAAAAAAAAAAAAAAAGACATAGGGGGGCTGAATGCATAAAAAAAAATAAGGCCCATATATATGCTGCCTAAAAGAGATTCATTTCAGATCTAAAGAAACTCTGATTGAAAATGAGGGGATGGAAAAGGTATTACATATAAATGGAAACAAAAAGAAAGCTGGGGTAGCAATACTCATATCAGACAAAATTGACTTTAAAACTGTAACAAGAGACAAAGGATATCACATCATGATAAAGGGATCAATCCAACAAGAAGATGTAACAACTGTAAATATCTATGCATCGAACACTGGAGGACCTAAATACATAAAGTAAATGTTAACAAACATAAAGGGAGGAATTGACAGTACCACAATCATAGTAGGTGACTTTAACCCATTGCACTTATATCAATGGACAGATCCTCTAAAGAGAAAATTAATAAGGAAGCACTGGCTTTAAATTACACATTAGATCAGATGTATCTATATCTATATATCTATATCTATCTATTATCTATCTATCTATCTATCACATTCCATCCAAAAGCAGCAGAATACACATTTTTTTTTCAAGTGCACAGGGAACAATTTCCAGGATAGATAATATGTTAGGCCAAAAAACAATTTTCAATTAATTTAAGAAGATTGAAATCATATCAAGCATCATTTCTGATTAAAACATTATGATACCAGACTACAAGAAAAAAACTGCAAAAACCAGAACACTTGGAGGCTGAACAAATACTCTACTAAACAACCAATGGGTCACTAAAGAAATCAAAGAGGAAATTTAAAAAAAACCTCGAGACAAATGAAAATGGTAAACACAACAATCTAAAATCCACGGGAGGGACTTTCCTGGTGGTTCAGTGGTTAAGAATCTGCCTTCCAATCCAGGGAATGCAGGTTCAATCCCTGGTTGGGGAACTAAGATACCACATGCTGTGGGGCAACTAAACCTGCAGACTGCAACTACTCAGCATGTGGGCCACAGCTTGAGAGCCTGCATGACTCAACTACAGAGCCCACACACTCTGGAGCCTGCGTGCTGCAACTACTGAGCCCACGTGCCACAACTAGAGGGAAGCCCACGCACCACAACAAAGAGCCCGTGCACCACAGCGGAGGATCCCACATGCCACAATGAAGATCCCGCATGCCACACCTAAGACCCGACGCAGCCAAAAGTAAAAAATAAATAAACAAATATTTAAAACCCATGGGATGCAGCAAAAACAGTTCTAAAGGGCAAGTTTATAGTAATAAATGCTTACCTAGGAAAACAAGAAAAATCTCAAATAAATAACCTAACTTTAAACCTAAAGGAACTAAAAAAAGAACAAAATCCAAAGTTAGTAGAAGGAAAGAAATAATAAAGATAGAACAAAAATTAATAAAATAGAGACTTAAAAAACAATAGACAAGATTAATGAAACTAAGAGCTGGTTCTCTGAAAAGATAAACGAATAGATAAAAAAGAAAAAAAGAAAGAAGGACCAAATATATAAATTCATAAATAAAAGAGGGAAAGTTACTACTGATACCACAGAAATACAGATCATCATAAGAATTACTACAAGCAATTATACACCAATAAAATGGACAAACAAGAAGAAATGGATAAATTTCTAGAAACATACCATTTCCCAAAAGTGAATCAGGAAGAAATCCAAAATATGAACAGACTGATAACCAGTAATGAAATTAGATCAGTAATCAAAAAAACTTCCAACAAACAAAAGTCCAGGACAAGACAGCATCTACCAAACATTTAAAGAAGAGTTAAGACCTATTCTCAAACTATCCCAAAAAATTGAAGAGGAAGGAATGCTTCCAAACTCATTCTACCAGGCCAGCATTATCCTGATACCGAAACCAGACAAAGATGTCACACACACACACACACACACACACACACACACACACACACACACACACTACAGGCCAATATCCTTGATGAACACAGATACAAAAATCCTCAACAAAATATTAGCCAACCAAATTCAATAATACATTAAGGGATTATACATCATGATCAAAAGGGATTTATCCCAGGGGCACAAAAATTGTTCAATATCTGGAAATCAATCAAAGTAATACACCCCATTAACATACTGAAATATGGAAAACATATGATAATCTCAAAAGATGCAGAAAAAGCTTTTGACAAAATTCAACATCCATTTATGATAAAGAATCTCAACAAAGTGGGTATAGAGGAAACATATCTCAACATAATAAAGGCCTATTGACAAACCCATAGCCAACATCATACTCAACAGTGAAAAGCTGAAAGCATTTCCTATAAGATCAGGAACAAGACAAAAATAAGTCAGATAGAGAGAGACAAATCCTGTACGATCTCATTTATATGTGGTATCTAGAAAACAAAATAAACAAAGAAAGCAAAATGAAAACAGACTCACAGATACAGAGAACAAACGGGTTGTTTCCAGAGGGGAGGAGGGTAGGATGGGGGTCACACAATGGATGAATGGTTAAGAGATACAAACCTCCAGTTATAAAATAAATAGGCCATGGAGATGTAATATACAGCATAAGGACTATGGTCAACAGTATTGTAAGAGCTTTGTATGGAGACGTTGTTAATAGACTTATTTGTTGATCATTTTATAATACATGAAAATGTCAAATCACTATATATTACATCTGAAACTATTATAGAATTATACATAAACTATATTTCAATAAAAAATAAATATTAAAAAACACTTAATTGATAAACCATAAAGAGAGAACTAAGTAGATGGAAAGGTAAATCATATCCATGAATAGGAAAGCTCAATATCATACAGATATGTATTCTTTTCATACTGATCTATAGATTCAGTTCAATTCAAAACATCATTTCAGCATGGTTTTGGAGGAACTTGACAAATACATTCTAAAATTTATGTAAAGAGCAAAGAGTCAGTGATAAAAGACAACCCTGTAGAAGAGAAATAGAGCAGTCTACTTAGTAATAAGGCAGTGAGGGTGCTGGCCTAAAGATAGGTAAATAAAAATAAAAGAAAATTGAGAACTTAAACCTATACATTATATATAATAGGGATTGTGTTTGCAGATCACTGGGAGAAAGAAAAGACTATTCAGTAAAATATTTGGCATTATCACATACCCTATGACACAGAAATTTCTTCCTAGATGTATTTTCTGATAAACTCCTGCACAGAGATGTACAAAATGTTCATATCAGCACTACTCAATAGCAGTAAATAAAACCATTATTTCTATTTCACTTTATAGATTCAATTTACGTTTCTGAAAGAGTAAGACTTAAATGTAGAAACAAGATCTCAAAATTTTAGGGAACAATACTGAGAGAAAAATCGTCATAATTTTAGTAATCAGAACAACAAAAGATAAAATTACTATGTTGACACTAAGGACTTATTTCCTCATTAAAGACATGATAAAAAGTGACAAGACAAATACATAAGATATTTACGATATATACAACTGCCAAATAATTCATATATATCAATAAGAAAACACACAGAATCAAATGGGAAAAAGAACAAAATATGTGAACAAGCCTTCCACAGGAAGAAGACATGAATTATAAGTGAGCATCTGAAAATGTATTCAACCTCATTAATAAATAGAGAAATGAAATGTAACATGATTTACAGCTACTAGATTTGCAAAACTTGAAATTAGTTAGTATCAAGTGTTGCAGAGAATGTGACTCAATGGAACATCTTATATGCTGTTGGTGGGAGTATAAATCAGTGCTACCAAATGGGAAAAATATTTGGCATTATCATCTACCCTATGATACAGAAATTCTTATTTTAAATGAATTTTCTAGATAAACTCCTACACAGGAAATATTCAAAAATGTCCTTAGCAGCACTATTCATCATCATAATAATTGAGAACAACTCAAATGCCAGTTAAAAGTAGAACTGGAAAAAAAATTTAGACATTGATGAGGGTATGTCAAAGGGGCACAGAAGCCAACTCAAAGAGCTCCCAGTGGCCAAAGCAGTATTTGGTTATAACCCCAAATTAGAGTTAGATAGTGATAAATGTTGCACAACATTATGAATGCACTAAATGCCACTGAACTGTTCACTTTAAAGTGATTCATTTAATGTTCATGTAAATTTCACCTCAAAAAGAGGTACTAGGCTGCAGGATTAGAAGCAACCTCTGAAGAGCAAAATAGTAATAAAGTCAACAAAGTAGCATGACACCACTCCACATTCTTCCATAACATTCTCTGTTTTCTTATATTTCTAGAAAAAATAAACGTTATGGTGGGAAATATTTAATTTCCATGGTAAAGAAGCAACAGCACGGAGCATTGATATTTAGAGATGTGCTCTATTTGGTGTATACTTACCAGAAAGTGAAGCTTGGGTCATAACAACTCAAAGTATTAACAGTTGTTATTAATGAATAAAGCGATCACACATTTACTGAATTTGCTTACAAAAAAGTGGTACACTAAAAAGCTGATTGGAAGTCTTTGCACATGCATGGGGCTTGTTAAATGTCGAGTGTTAGCAGGGACACTGAATGTCAAAGTCTTTAGGTCTTTCCTCATGGGCTGTTCAAATTCTTCAAACAAGTAGGTTGCCAGATTTAGCAAATAAAAATATAGGATGCCCAATTTAATATTATTCTATTTAAGCGAAGAGTAATTTTTAATCATAAATGTGACCCAATTATTAATGGGGATATAGTTACATTGAAAAATTATTCATTCTTTATCTGAAGTTCAAATTTAATTGAGCATCCTGAATTTTATCTGGCAACCCTATAAACAAGCCTCTTATAATCTCCTGCCTGGGGGTGTAGAATCCTTGCTGCCGACATTCTTGGAGCTAGGTTCAACCAGAAGACTGAGGTTACCATATTTCTTATATAAGTTTTCAAACAAATGCCTGTTTTGAATATAGTTTCCTATGGTCTGTTTTATTCCCGCCGAAGAATAAAGTTACAGTCTTCTGCTGGGGTGGAGAAGACCATTTGGCAATTCAAATCTTGTTAATCTACTTTAAAATTTTACATCTATTTTGAGTTCCTTGTTTACACCTACTTCACTTCTACACCCTCACTTCTAGACGTACTTGTTACCACCAGTTCCTGAGAGTTTTGCCATCTGTGGTGGAAATTGTGTTTCTTCTTGGCTTTCTTTGCAGCCAGTTTAGGATTAAATTTACTCCAGTCTTCTGTGACAGTTATCACTTATCTACCTATTTTTCAATTTTATAAATCCATCCATTTGGGCAGGGAGAAGAAGCAAATACACGTCTTCAAATCTTCTTTAAATCTTCAAATCTTCTTTAACTAGACTGTCTTTGTCTGTTCAGGCTGGTGTAACAGAATACCATAGACTGTCATACTGGTCATAACAATAGAAATCTATTTCTCGTCGTTCTGCAGACTGAGAAGTCCAAGATCAAGGTGCCAGCACACTTGGTATCTGGTGAGGTACTGCTTCCTTGTTCATATACAGCTGTCTTCTCCCTGTGTCCTCACATGGTGGAAGGAGCAAGGGAGCCCTCTGGGACCTCTTTTATAAGGACACTAATATCATTCATGAGGGCTCCACTCATTAACCAATCACCTCCCTAAGGTCTCAACTTCAAATAACACTACACTGGGGATTAGGTTTCAACATATGAATTTGGGGGGCACACAAATATTCAGTCTATAGCACAGATCTAGATGTTTTAGTAGTGACAAAGAAGAGAGAATCTTAATCTTAAATAAACTCTTCTTGAGAATAAAAAGTGAGAGAATAATTACTGACTCATCTTATGAGGGAATATAATTTGATCCAAAAAATCAGAAAAATATTTACAAGAAAATGAGTTTAATTTTTCTCACAGATATTAAGAAACCATGCCACACAATTTATTGTGTATTTTTTATATTAAAATACTTTAAAACATCTTGAGCAAGTTGAATTTACACCAGGAATATAAGGATATTTTTAATATTCGAAAGTCAGTTAATGTAATTAATCAAAAGACACAAAGAAAAAATATATAGCTGTATCAGATAGAAGAGGCATCTGATAAAATTCCCCATCTGATGTAATTCAAGAGAAAAACTCACAGTAAATCAGAAATTTAAAAGCAGGGATAACCTATATTTCTACCAAATAATCAAGACTAAATTTCATATTTATCTACCAGATATCAAAAATAAACTTAATATTTATCGTTAGTAGCATTCTAGTTCATGTCAAGAACAACAAAAGGATGCCAACTATCTCTTCTGCTAATCAAATTATACTGGAGGCTTTGATCAATTCAGTAGTTTGGGAGTAAGAAATAAAAGGTGTGAGAGTATTAAAAAAAATAAATACACACTTTACAGATAGAAAGATGGTCTACAAGAAAATTCAAAATAGTCTACAGGCAAATTATTAAAACTAAGGGTGCAGCACAACTAATATTGCACAGAAAATATACAAAAGATAATTGCAATTTAATACATCAGAATTTTTTAAATTAAAAATGTACTTTTTGAAAGACAGAGGAAATGTAAGTGCCTAGGTAAAATCTAACAAATGAGGTTTTAGAGTTTTATAGGGAAAATTGTAAAACTCTATGAAAAGACATATTAAAATACCTGAGTAAAATGATGTTTAAGTTTGGAAAATTTAAATGAACAAAATGTAATTTAGCTTCTAATTAATTTGTATTTTTATTACAAAATCCCTTAAAGTTCCAATAGAGATTTTGTGATTTTATATGGAAATTTAAAAGCTGATTCAAAAATTCTCTTGTATCACTAAAGGGTTATGAATAAACCTAAAAATTTGAGGAATACAGACAGTATGGATTCACCTTAGCAGATATGAAGACTTTTGATAAAGCTGTAAAAATATAAAATGTGACAAATTGATGCAGAGTTTGAATGCTAAGTCATGCAGCTGAGAGCTAAGAATGCGACTCATTCATATGAACACACTTTGTATATTACAGAGGTGTCATTACCAATCCAGGAAGGAAAGATGATCTAGTCAATACATGGTGCTCAGGTATTGGAACAATAGAATTAAATCCCTGTCTCACAGTATATATAAATTAATTTCAGATGGACTCAAGGCCTAAATGTGAAAAAACAACACTTTAGAGTATTTAACAAAAATATTGAAGAATATCATTGTCATTTCAGCATAGAGAAGGCTTTCTTAAATAAGATGCAAAAAGCACAAATCAAAAATTAAAAGAATATATGATTTGATTTATATCAAAATTATAAATGTCTGCATTTCTAAAGACACTATAATCAAAGACAAGTCATGTCTTGAGAAAAAAAAATATTTTCAACAAAAGATTAGCATCCAGAATGCTTAAAGAAATGAAAAGCAATAAGAAAAAAGACATCACACAAAACTCATAGATTAGTAAGCCCAAATTGGCGGTAAAAATATAAACCTACATAGTTATAAGTCAAGGAAATAAAATATTTCATACTCATCAGATTGGAAGTTTTTTAAATATGAAAATACTAAATGTTGTTGAAGACGCAAAGAACAGGAACACTCGTACATAGCATGAAGAAGGTGAGAGTGTAACACTACAACCATTTTGAAAAATAACTCGATCATATTTAACCCAGAAACTTCACTTCTAGGCACAAGTCTTTATTGAAGCATTGTTTTTAAGAAAGGAAAACTGAAAGCAACTTAAGTATTCATCAGCTGGATAACAGATACATGAGTGTGGTACTTTCATACAGTAGAATACTGTTCAGCAGCTAAAATGAATGAGCAGTGCTATATGCATGAGCATTGACAATGCTCAGAAAGACCATAGGAAAGGAGGCAGGACTCAAGGTGGCAGAGTAGGAGGACATGGCGCTCCTTCCTCCATGAACACATCAAAAGTACATCTACCCCCTCCCCCTGGTAGCCATAAGCTTGTTTTCTACATCTGTGACTCTACTTCTGTTTCGTAAATAAGTTCATTTGTACCATTTTTTTTTAGATTCCACATATAAGTGATATCATATGATATTTGTCTTTCTCTGTCTGATTTACTTCACTTAATATGATAATCTCTAGGTCCATCCATGTTGCTGCAAACTGCATTACTATGTATAAAATAGGTAACTAATAAGGACCTGCTGTATAGCACAAGGAACTCTACTCAATACTCTGTAATGACTTATATGGGAAAAGAATCTTAAAAAGAGTGGATATATGTATATGTATAACAGATACACTTTGCTGTACAACAGAAACTAACACAGTATTGTAAATCAACTATACTCCAATAAAAATTAATTAAAAACAAAAACAAAAATACATCTACATGTGGAACAATTCTCACTGAAAACTAACTGGAGACTGGCAGAAAGACTCCCATACAACCGTGGCTGTAAGAAAGATACACAAAGAATTGGGTAGGAAGGGGAGGAAAGCAATCAGACCAGGACCTATGCCCGTGGGAAGGGACTCAGAGGAAAAAGGAGATTACATGGGTGGAGATCCTCCCTGGGAAGTGAGTGGTTCAAGCCACACACTGGGAGTCCCAGCCCTGGGGTCCGACACAGGGAAGATAAACCCCTTTCAGTGGTTGGAGGGCTAGTGGGGCTAGGAGGAGGGCTGTGGGAAGCCTGGACTCTGCTCTTTAGGAGACAGACTCACTTGCTTGCTCCTAGAACAAGACAGAGAGGGCAGGTTCAAACCACATGTGTGGCTGACTGGTATCTTGTGACCACCCCACTCTGTGCCCCAGCCTGAGCCAAGCGAATGCTCCAACACCAATCAACCTAAGTACTCATATATATATATGGACGTATATATAATGAAATATTACTCAGTCATTCAGCCATAGAAAATAATGATATTTTGCTATTTGCAACACTGTGGATGAACCTAGAGAGTATTATGCTTAGTGAAATGAGTCAGACAGTAGAAGACAAATGTTATCAGTTATATGTGAAATCTAAAAAATAAAACAAACATATATAACAAAACAGAAACAGACTCACATCTGTAGAGGACAAACTAGTGGTTACCAGTGGGAAGAGGGAAGTGGGGAAGGGCAAGATAGGGGTATGGGATTAAGAGACACAAAGTACTATGTATAAAATAAATAAAGACAAGGATATATTGTACAGCACAGGATAATATAGCCATTATTTTGTAATAACTTTAAATGGAGTATAATCTATAGAAATATTGAATCAATATGTTGTACACCTGAAACCAATATAATGTTCTACGTAAGTCAACTATTCTTCAATAAAAAAATAAAAGTAAAAAAAATTTTTTGATTAATATAAATTAAAATAAAAAGAACTAGAGGCAAAGAAGTTTCAGGCACACTATCAGCATTTTCAGCTAAAAGGAAATAAATAAGGAAATTGCTTCATAACTTTTGGCCATTTAAAAAATTAAAGTCTTTACAAAAATATAAAGAACATATAGAATCAAAAATGCAAATTAAGAAATAATATGTAAAGTTTAACAGCATTATAAAGTCATGTGTAGTAAATCAAAATATTGTTCTTGGATACACGCACAAGTAGCAAAATTATAAAAATATACATAAAAATGATAAATTCCAAATTCAAGATAGATGTTATGTCTGGGGAAAGAATGAGAAGAAAGGAAACCAGAAGAGATATACAGTAGGCTTTACCTGTATCTGAAATGTCTAATTTCCTAAAACCCTCCAAGGCAAATTTAGTAAAATATTAAGATAGACAAGATTGTTGTTCAGTATATTATTCTGTAGTTTTTCCTATATGAAATATTTAATAATACAAATTATTATTAAAGACAAATACTGTATGATATCACTTATATGTGGAATCTAAAGAATACAACAAACTAGGGAATATACCAAAAAAGAAGCACTCATAGATATAGAGAAGAAACTAGTGGTTACCAGTGGGGACAGGGATGGGGGAGGGGCAAGATAGGGGCAGAGGAATAAGAGGTCCAAACTATTAAGTACAAAATAAGCTATAAGAGTATACTGTACAACACAGGGAATATAGCTAATATTTTATAATAGCTATAAATGGAATATAACTTTTAAAAATTGTGAATCACTATATTCTACACCTGTAACTTATATTGTACATCAAATATACTTCAATAAAAATAAAGTTACTGATATAATCACACACACCCCCCAAAAGATTTAGGCATAAAAATAAGAAACTTCGGGAGATAAATGAAAGTTATTTGCTCTATCATGCGACAGGTCACTCTAAAAATGTTTAGCCTTCTTTCTTCACTTTTTTCAGTGGGCAGTCTTTTTCTAGCATGCCTCACTAATGAAGAAACACTCATCATATTTTAAAAATCTAGATGAAGTCTTATTATAAGTCACTGGGCCCATCTAAATGCACTTAGTCCACTTGGCCACCCTCTCTCCTGTCTCCAATAGTGGTCATTTCGTTATCTTTACCACCCTTGTCCCAATTTCTCTCAGCCCCACTCTTTCTTGTCCTTGCCCAATGACCTGCCCCTGAGAGGCTTCTCCCACACCTGCTCCTATCCCTGCCTTTCCCTTGAGGCCCAGAGGATGTCAGGTCCCTCCTTTTATAAGCTTGTTGCTGCACACTTAGGCATCTCTCAAACACTTTTCCTTGTTTTACTGTGTCTTTCTTACGTTCTCTGAATCTGTTCTCTTATCTGTAAAATGGGGGCAATAAATACTAATTTCCAACGTTGTTATAATGATCAAGTGAGACCAAACAGAGAACCTATGTCAATGCTAACTTTTACTGTATAAGCCATATGTCTTAAAAGAGTTGTAATTTATAATCTAGGTTTTTAGGTGTAGGAAAATTTTATTGACTTCCTTAGAAGAGTTCTATTTATATAATATTTGTTTCTAAAATACCTACAAAAGCATTTGCAAAAATAAATTCATGAACATAAATCAGGGAAGGAAAAGAAAAGTAAATGTGTACCAAGTGTTAAGATGGGACTGCAGGAAAGATTTTTGAAAGTTTGCAGAGAATCATTAATTTGATAGTCATTTTGGTTTTTCTCTCCACTCTACCTTTTTCCCATAAGGTGATATTTTCTCCACCAGAACTAGTCAGAAGAGTGTTTGAGTTTTGAAAGAACACGTTTAAAATTGATAAAAATGATGAATTATCTTATGTTTGAATTAGTAAATTGATAATAATGCTTTGAATGAACAGCAGGACATCAAAACACTTTTGAACAGTATTATGAAGCATTAAAGATGCTTCTTTTGGACTAACTGCTCATTTCCTAAATAAATTTGATAGCTTTTCTCATTTAATAAAAGGGTGAATTGGAAAAATATGAACAGATTGTAATAACCAGAAATAAATGAACTCAACAACCTGGAAGAGGAACGATTGCCAACAGACTGAATAATAATGTAGACGAACTTTGGCATGCACAATCTACGTATGAATAAGAAATATAATTTTTGGCATTTAATTTTAGAACAGACTGCCTAGAAGTGGATTTTGGAAAAAATAACCTTTTTAATATCCTAAAAAATATTTTTCTAAGATATATAGTCAACTGTTTTACCTAATAATTTAAAATATCCTGTATCTCTCTCTCTCTCTCTTTCTTCTTTTCTTACTTCATTTCAAAAATGCAAAACAAAACAAAAAAATCCTGTAAAGTATGACTATAATGAAGATTATAGTTCTTCCTATTTTGATTCCATAATACACACAAAAAGTGGAAATTTTGCTCTTTTGCTTAAATATCTTGATTATAGTTGATATCTCTGAAAAAAGAATCATTATCTTAATAGAAAACTGGCATTTTCATTCCAACCATTTCCTGCTACCTGTGCAATTTTGTGCAAGTCACTTAACATCTCTAAGTCTCAGATTCCTCATTTATAAGAAGAAAATAATCGAGTGTTGTGATAATTAAAATGAAGTAATGCATCTGACAGTATGTTAAAAACTATAAACTTTACAAACCATGCAAAAATAATATATTTTACATATTTTCACACATTATTATTTCCCCATTGGAATTGTCTGGCACCATATACTAAGAGCATCCAGGTAATGAGCTTTTATTTTTCATTCACATATTTGTCATTGTGTAGAAACATCCAAGCAGCCATAAACCAATTGAATCTAGTTAAGCATTTAAGTAAAGGGCCTCAAAGAGGTCGTCTACTCTCTTCATATCATAGCTAAAGAAACAAAGGCACAGAGAAGTAAAGGGAGAAACCCAAGGACAAACCAATAGCTCGGTAATAAGAGCAGGACTTTGGGCTCAGGTGTTCCAAATCTCTTTTTACTATTCCGTACTATCTTCATTTACATAGGATAGGAATGGAAACCAGTGCTTCCTGACTGTGAGTACTGTGTTACGCGTTTTATGTACCTTCTTCCAAACATGAAATGTTTGTTGAAAACATACCGTGATAGGCAATGGGAATTGAAAAATAAAGATAAATGGTGGGGGAGGGATGGATTGGGAGTTTGGGATCGACATGTACAACTGCTATATTTAAAATAAATAACCAACAAGGACCTACTGTAAAAAAATTTTTTTAAAGAAAATAAATAAAAAAGAAAAATAAAGATAAATAAAACAACCGTTGGCCACAAGGAATCACAATGCAATGAGGAACAAATATATATGAAAAGAACAGCAAAAAACCAGGATGTGGGCTTTAATAGAAGTAGGTTAAAAAAAAGGTTCATTGACGATACTGAAAAAGGGAACAGAGAGGTTGTGGTCAAGTAAAAAGGGGGACACTTGACTGATTTGGATGAGGAGTTTGCAAATTGTGTGTGTGTGGACATGGGGTTGGAAGGACCTGGTGGAGATGGCTGGAAGAGAACATCCCAAGTATAAAAGGAAGACACGTGCAAAAGTACTGAGGAAGCAAAACACCTTGGTGTGTTGGTGAAACAGCAGGATGTGGAGTGTGAGGGAGGGGTCAGCAGAAGAGGGATTTAAGGAAAGAAGAGGTGGAGAGAGGTCCGCCCCGTCCAGCAGACCCGCGTTAAGATGTGGGAATGAAGAGGAAGAGCAGGCACTACAGTGTGGAGTTCTTACCGTCAAAACCGGTGGAAAGATCTTCATGGCTTTAATGTAGGCAGACTGGTCTCACTTAAATTTTTTTTTTTCCAGTTAAAAAAAAATTACTCCCTGGAGCAGAATGGAGAAAGAATTAAAGTGGTAGGACTTCCCTGGTGGCGCAGTGGTTAAGAATCCACCTGCCAATTCAGGGGACATGGGTTCCATCCCTGGTCCGGGAAGATCCCACACACCACAGAGCAACTAAGCCCCTGCGTCACAACTACTGAGCCTGCACTCTAGAGCTCTCAAGCCACAGCTACTGAGCCAGCACCACACCACAACTCCTGAAGCCTGCATGCACTAGAGTCCATGTGCCGCAACTACTGAACCCACACACAACAACTACTGAAGTCTGTGCACTCTAGGGCCCGTGTGCAGCAACTACTGAGCCCGCGTGCTGAAACTACTGAAGCCCATGTGCCTGGAGCCCGTGCTCTGCAACAAGAGAAGCCACCACAATGACAAGCCCGTGCACGGCAACGAAGAGCAGCACCTGCTCACCATAACTAGAGAGAACCCGCGCATAGAAACAAAGACCCAATGCAGCCAAAAAAAAAAAAGAAAAGAAAAAAAATTAAAGTGGTGAAAAGTGGAGTGGGAAGGCAAGTTAGGAAACAATTGAGAGAAATGATGGGGGTTTGATCTGAAGTAGTCGCAGCAGGGATGGGAAAATGGATAACAAAAAAGATGAGGGTATTAATATCCCCATGATTCAGGTGAACAAATGGAAGCTCAGAGAAGCTAAGTAATTAACCCAAAGTCACACATCTAGTAAGGAGAAAAATCAAGATTGACTCTAATGCCAGGACCAGCTTCCAAGCTGCATTCCCTTGGTGGGTCACATCTACATAGAGGATGGAGACCTCCAGGTTGAGGTCCTCTTTCTTAATCAGAGGAAGGGGACCTCTTTCTTAATCAGCAAAAGGTACTTAATGAGCCCAAGAGCCATGTTCAAACATAACACTGTTTCTAATGTGGCACCATGTGTCCTGGGTCAGACATTTGACTTTAGCAATTTTATTTTATTTTGACAAAACTACTACAAGAGTACATATGACTTTCTTTTTGGAAATGCTATTCCTAATGATTAAGTAATATCTCTGAGCTAATCTTGGTCCCTGAGGGGGGAAAAGAAAATGTTCTTTAAAAAAACTATTAATACAGCATGTCTTTACTTCGGAACAGGCTTGCTAATCCTAAGTAATTTGCTTAGGCTCGCTCCCTTCCTTCCTTCCTTCCTTTCTAACTACCTCCCTCCCTCCCTCCCTCCCTCCCTCCTCTCTCTCTCTCTCTCTCTTAGAGAATACTGGGAAATACAGTCAGCCCTCTGTATCCACAGGATCCACATCCTTAGATTCAATCAACTGCAGATGGATTTGCTAGAACCTGAGGATGTGGAACCAGCGGACACAGAGGGTCGACTGTATTACTGCACTACTGTCACTTTATATAAGGGATTTGAGCAATCGAGGATCTTGGAATCCACGGGGGATCCAGGAACCAATGCCTCCAGGCACCATGGGACTACGGTAATCTGCAAAAATTATGGAGGTAGAAAAAAGTTAATAGAAAGTTTAAAAAAAATCAAAGCCTTGGTTAGTACTTGGAATCATTTTTTTTAAACATCTTCATTGGAGTATAATTGCTTTACATAGTTGTGCTAGTTTCTGCTGAATAGCAAAGTGAATCAGCTATATGTATATATATATATCCCCATATCCCCTCCCTCTTGCGTCTCCCTCTCACCCTCCCTATCCCACCCCTCTAGGTGGTCAAAAAGCACCGAGCTGATCTCCCTGTGCTATACAGCTGCTTCCCACTAGCTATCTCTTTTACATTTGGTAGTGTATATATGTCCATGCCACTCTCTCACTTCGTCCCAGCTTACCCTTTCCCCTCCCCGTGTCAAGTCCATTCTCTACGCCTGCATCTTTATTCCTGTCCTGCTGCTAGGTTCTACAGAACCATTTTTTCCTTTTTTAGATTCCTTATATATGTGTTAGCACATGGTATTCGTTTTTCTCTTTCTGACTTACTTCATTCTGTATGACAGATTCTAGGTCCATCCACCTCACTACAGATAATTTAATTTCGTTTCTTTTTATGGCTGAGTAGTATTCCATTGTATATATGTGCCACATCTTGTTTATCCATTCATCTGTCAATGGACACTTAGGTTGCTTCCATGTCCTGGCTATTGTAAATAGAGCTGCAATGAACATTGTGGTACATGACTCTTTTTGAATTATCGTTTTCTCACAGTATATGCCCAGGAGTGGGATTGCTGGGTCATATGGTAGTTCTATTTTTAGTTTTTTAAGGAACCTCCATACTGTTCTCCATAGTGGCTGTATCAATTTACATTCTCACCAACTGTGCTAGAGGGTTCCCTTTTCTCCACACCCTCTCCAGCATTTATTGTTTGTAGATTTTTAGACAATGGCCATTCTGACCAGTATGAGATGATAACTCATTGTGGTTTTCATCTGCATTTCTCTAATGATTAGTGATATTGACCATCCTTTCATGTGTTTGTTGGCCATCTGTATATCTTCTTTGGAGAAATGTCTATTTAGGACTTCTGCCCATTTTTAGATTGGGTTGTTTGTTTTTTTGATATTGAGCTTCATGAGCTGTTTGTATATTTTGGAGATTAATCCTTTGTCAGTTGCTTCATTTGCAAATATTCCCTCCCATTCTGAGAGTTGTCTTTTCGTCTTGTTTATGGTTTCTTTTGCTGTGCAAAAGCTTTTAAGTTTCATTAGGTCCCATTTGTTTATTTTTGTTTTTATTTCCATATCTTTAGGAGGTGGGTCAAAAAGGATCTTGCTGTGATTTATTTCAAAGTGTGTTCTTCCTATGTTTTCCTCTAAGAGTTTTATAGTGTCTGGCCTTACATTTAGGTCTTTAATCCATTTTCAGTTTATTTTTGTATACGGTATTAGGGAGTGTTCAATTTGCATTCTGTTACATGTGGATGTCCAGTTTTCCCAGCACCACTTATTGAAGAGGCTGTCTTTTTTCCACTGTATATTCTTGCCTCCTTTATCAAAGATAAAGTGACCATATGTGCATGGTTTTATCTCTGGTTTTTCTATCCTGCTCCATTGATCTATATTTCTATTTTTGTGCCAGTACCGTACTGTCTTGATTACTGTAGCTTTGTGGTATAGTCTGAAGTCAGGGAGCTTGATTCCTCCAGCTTCATTTTTCTTTCTCAAGATTGCTTTGGCTATTCGAGGTCTTTTGGGTTTCCATACAAATTGTAAAATTTTTTGTTCTAGCTCTGTGAAAAATGCCATTGGTAGTTTGATAGGGACTGCATTGAATCTGTAGATTGCTTTGGATAGTATAGTCATTTTCACAATGTTGATTCTTCCAGTCCAAGAACATGGTATATCTCTCCATTCTTTTGTATCATCTTTAATTTCTTTCATCAGTGTCTTATAGTTTTCTGCATACAGGTCTTTTGTCTCCTTAAGTAGGTTTATTCCTAGGTATTTTATTCTTTTTGTTGCAGTGGTAAATGGGAGTGTTTCCTTAATCTCTCTTTCAGATTTTTCATCATTAGTATATAGGAATGAAGAGATTTCTGTGTATTAATTTTGAATCCTGCTACTTGACCAAATTCATTGAGTAGCTCTAGTAGTTTTCTGGTAGCATGTATTTTTTTTTTTTTTATCTTACATATACTTGTAAGGGTCTTTTTCAATGGCAATGGGAAACCTTGATTCCATACAAGGACCAATAAACGGCTATCTTCACTAGAACATCTGTGTTTTGGCTTTCAGTAACAAACAGTTTCCCATTGTCTTTCTTCTTTTCTTTTGAATTTTTGAATTTTACTTTATTTTTTTATACAGCAGGTTCTCATTAGTTATCCATCTTATACATATAGTGTATCCATGTCAATCCCAATCTCCCAATTCATCACACCACCAACACCCCCCACCACTTTCCCCACTTGGTGTCCATACATTTGTTCTCTACATCTGTGTCTCTATTTCTGCCCTGCAGACTGGTTCATCTGTACCATTTTTCTAGGTTCCACATACATGCGTTAATATATGATATTTGTTTTTCTCTTTCAGACTTACTTCACTCTGTATGACAGTCTCTAGATCCATCCATGTCTCTACAAATGACCCAATTTCGTTCCTTTTTATGGCTGAGTAATATTCCATTGTATATATGTACCACATCTTCGTTATCCATTTGTCTGTTGATGGGCACTTAGATTGCTTCCATGACCTGGCTATTGTAAATAGTGCTGCAATGAATATTGGGGTGCATGTGTCTTTTTGAATTATGGTTTTCTCTGGGTATATGCCCAGTAGTAGGATTGCTGGGTCATAAGGTAATTCTATTTTCAGTTTTTTAAGGAACCCCTATACTGTTCTCCATAGTGGCTGTATCAATTTACATACCCACCAACAGTGCAAGAGGGTTCCCTTTTCTCCACACCCTCTACAGCATTTGTTGTTTGTAAATTTTCTGATGATGCCCATTCTAACTGGTGTGAGGTGATACCTCAGTGTAGTTTTGATTTGCATTTCTCTAATAATTAGTGATGTTGAGCAGCTTTTCATGTGCTTCTTTGCCATCTGTATGTCTTCTTTTTGTATCCTGCAACTTTACCAAATTCATTGATTAGCTCTAGTAGTTTTCTGTTGACATCTTTAGGATTCTCAATGTATACTATCATGTTATTTGAAAACAGTGACAGTTTTACTTCTTCTTTTCCAATTTGTATTCTTTTATTCCTTTTTCTTCTCTGATTGCTGTGGCTAGGACTTCCAAAACTATGTTGAATAATAGTAGCAAGAGTGGACATCCCTGTCTTGTTCCTGATCTTAGAGGAAATGCTTTCAGTTTTTCACCACTGAGAATGATGTTTGCTGTGGGTTTCTCGTATATGGCCATTATTATGTTGAGGTAGGTTCCCTCTATGCTCACTCTCTGGAGAGTTTTTATCATAAATAGGTATTGAATTTTGTCAAAAGATTTTTCTGAATCTATTGAGATGACCATATGGTTTTTATTCTTCAATTTGTTAATATGGTGTATCACATTGATTGATTTGCATATATTGAAGAATCTTTGCATCCCTGGGAAAATCCCACTTGATCATGGTGTATGATCCTTTTAATGTGTTGTTGGATTCTGTTTGCTAGTATTTTGTTGAGGATTTTTGCATCTATATTCATCAGTGATATTGGTCTGTAATTTTGTTTTTTTGTAGTATCCTTGTCTGGTTTTGGTATCAAGGTGAAGGTGGCCTCATAGAATGAGTTTGGGAGTGTTCCTTCCTCTGCAATGTTTTGGAAGAGTTCGGGAAAGATGGGTGTTAGCTCTTCTGTAAATGCCTGATAGAATTCACCTGTGTAGCCATCTGGTCCTGATTTTTTGTTTGTTGGAAGATTTTTAATCACAGTTTCAATTTCAATGCTTGTGATTGGTCTGTTCATATTTTCTATTTCTTCCGGGTTCAGTCTTGGAAGGTTAATACCTTTCTAAGAATTTGTCCATTTCTTCCAGGTTGTCCAATTTATTGGCAGAGTTTCTTGTAGTAGTCTCTTAGGATGCTTTGTATTTCTGCAGTGTCTGTGGTAACTTCTCCTTTTCCATTTCTAATTTTATTGATTTGAGTCCTCTCCCTCTTTTTCTTGATGAGTCTGGCTAATGGTTTATCAATTTGGTTTATCTTCTCAAAGAACCAGCGTTTGGTTTTATTGATCTTTGCTATTGTTTTCTTTGTTTCTATTTCATTTATATCTGCTCTCATCTTTATGATTTATTTCCTTCTACTAACTTTGGGTTTTCTTGGCCCTTCTTTGTCTGGTTCCTTTAGGTGTGAGGTTAGATTGTTTATTTGAGATTTTTCTTGTTTCTTGAGGTCGGCTTGTATTGCTATAAACTTCCCTCTTAAAACTGCTTTTGCTGCATCCCATAGGTTTTGGATCATCGTATTTTCGTTGTAAGTTGTGTCTAGGTATTTTTTGATTTCCTCTTTGATTTCTTCAGTGATCTCTTGGTTATTTAGTAACATATTGTTTAGCCTCCATGTTTTTGTGTTTTTTACATTTTTACCCCTCTAATTGATTTCTAATCTCTAGCATTGTGGTCCAAAAATATGCTTTATATGATTTCAATTTTCTTAAATTTACCAAGGTTTGATTTGTGACCCAAACCTATGTGATCTATCCTGGAGAATGTTCTGTGTGCACATGAGAAGAAAGTGTAATCTGCTGTTTTTGGATGGAATGTCCTATAAATATCAATTAAATCTATCTGGTCTTTTGTGTCATTTAAAGCTTGTGTTTCCTTATTAATTTTCTGTTTGGATTATCTGTCCATTGGTGTAATTAAAGTGTTAAAGTTCCCCACTATTAATGTGTTACTGTAGACTTCCTCTTTTATAGCTGTTAGCAGTTGCCTTATGTATTGAGGTGCTCCTATGTTGGGTGGATAAATATTTACAATTGTTATGTCTTCTTCTTGCATTGATCCCTTGATTGTTATGTAGTATCCTTCCTTTTCTCTTATAACATTGTTTATTTTAAAGTCTATTTTATCTGATATGAGTATTGCTACTCCAGCTTTCTTTTGATTTCCATTTGCATGGAATACCTTCTTCCATCCCCCACTTTCAGTCTGTATGTGTCCCTAGGTCTGAAGTGGGTCTCTTGTAGACAGCATATATATGGGTCTTGTTTTTGTATCCATTCTGTGAGCCTGTGTCTTTTGGTTGGAGCATTTAATCCATTCACATTTAAGATAATTATTGATATGTATGTTACTATGACCATTTTCTTAATTGTTTTGGGTTTGTTTTTGTAGGTCCTTTTCTTCTCTTGTGTTTCCCACTTAGCGAAATTCTTTTAGCATTTATTGTAGAGCTGGTTTGGTGGTGCTGAATTCTCTTAGCTTTTGCTTGTCTGTAAAGCTTTTGATTTCTCCATCAATCTGAATGAGATCCTTGCTGGGTAGAGTAATCTTGATTGTAGGTTTTTCCCTTTCATCACTTTAAATATGTCCTGCTATTGCCTTCTGGCCTGCAGAGTTTCTGCTGAAAGATCAGCTGTTAAACTTATGGGGATTCCCTTGTATGTTATTTGTTATTTTTCCCTTGCTGCTTTTAATATTTTTTCTTTGTATTTAATTTTTGATAGTTTGATTAACGTGTCTTGGCATGTTTCTCCTTGGATTCTTTCTGTATGGTACTCTCTGTGCTTCCTGGACTTGATTGAGTATTTCCTTTCCCATGTTAGGGAAGTTTTCGACTATAATCTCTTCAAATATTTTCTCAGACACTTGATTTTACTCTCTTCTTCTAGGAGCTGTATATTTCAAATGTTGGTGCATTTAATTTTGTCCCAGAGGTCTCTGAGACTGTCCTCAATTCTTTTCATTCTTTTTTCTTTATTCTGCTCTGTGGTAGTTATTTCCACTATTTTATCTTCCAGGTCACTTATCCGTTCTTCTGCCTCAGTTTTTCTGCTGTTGATTCCTTCTAGAGAATTTTTAATTTCGTTTACTGTGTTGTTCATCATTGTTTGTTTGCTCTTTAGTTCTTCTAGGTCCTTGTTAAAGGTTTCTTGTATTTTCTCCATTCTATTTCCAAGACTTTTGATCACCTTTACTGTCATTTCTCTAAGTTCTTTTTCAGATAGACTGCCTATTTCCTCTTCATTTGTTTTGTCTGTTGGGTTTTTACCTTGCTCCTTCATTTGCTGCATATTTCTCTGTCTTCCCATTTTGCTTAACTTACTGTGTTTGGGGTCTCCTTTTCACAGGCTGCAGGTTCATAGTTCCCTTTGTTTTTGGTGTCTGCTCTCAGTGGATAATGTTGGTTCAGTGAGTTGTGTAGGCTTATTGGTGGAGGGGACTGGTGCCTGTGTTCTGGTGGGTGAGGCTGGATCTTGTTGTTCTGGTGGGCAAGGCTGTGTCTAGTGGTGTATTTTGGGGTGTCTGTGAGCTTAGTATAATTTTAGGCAGCCTCTCTGCTAATGGGTGGTGTTTTGTTCCTGTCTTGCTAGTTGTTTGGCATGGGGAGTCCAGCACTGGAGTTTGCTGGTCATTGAGTGGAGCTGGGTCTTAGCCTTGAGATGGAGATCTCTGGGAGAGCTTTCACCATTTGATATTACATGGAGCTGGGAGGACTCTGGTGGACCCATGTCCTGAACTCGGCTCTCCCACCTCAGAGGCTCAGGCCTGACACCAGGCCAGAGCACCAAGACCGTGTCAGCCACAAGGCTCAGAAAAAAGGGAGAAAGATAGAAAGAAAAAGAAAAGAAAAGAATGTAATATAATTAAAATTTAAAAATTATTAAAATAAAAAATTTTAAAGTAATTTTAAAAAAAGAGAGCAGCCAAACCAATAAACAAATACACCAATGATAACAAGCGCTAAAAACTATACTAACTTAAACGTAATAATCAGAAAGAAGTCAGTCTCAGACAGCAAACCCAAGCCTACCGTTGCTCCCAAAGTCCACTGCCTTAATTTTGGAATGATTCGTTGTCTGTTCAGGTATTCTACAGATGCAGGTACATCAAGTTGACTGTGGAGCTTTAATCCGCTGCTCCTGAGGCTGCTGGGAGAGATTTCCCTTTCTCTTCTTTGTTCGCACAGCTCCCGGGGCTCAGCTTTGGATTTGGACCCGCCTCTGCGTGTAGGTCGCCTGAGGGCGTCTGTTCCCCGCCCAGACAGGACGGGGTTAAAGGAGCAGCTGCTTCGGGGGCTCTGGCTCACTCAGGCGGGGAGAGGGAGCGGTACGGAGGAGGCGGGGCGAGCCTGCGGCGTCAGAGGCGTCGTGACGTTGCACCAACGTGAGGCGTGCCGTGCCTTCTCCCGGGGAAGTTGTCCCCGGATCACGGGAGCCTGGCCGTGGCGGCTGCACCGGCTCCCGGGAGGGGCGGTGTGGAGAGTGACCTGTGCTCGCACACAGGCTTCTTGGTGGCGGCAGCAGCAGCAGCCTTAGCGTCTCACGCCCGTCTCTGGGGTCCGCGCTGACAGCCGCGGCTCGCGCCCGTCTCTGGAGCTCGTTTAGGCGGCGCTCTGAATCCCCTCTCCTCTCGCACCAGGAAACAAAGAGGTAAGAAAAAGTCTCTTGCCTCTTCGGCAGCTGCAGACTTTTCCCGGACTCCCTCCCGGCTCGCCGTGGCGCACTAGCCCCTTCAGGCTGTGTTCACGCCGCCAACCCCAGTCCTCTCCCTGCGATCCGACCGCAGCCCGAGCCTCAGCTCCCAGCCCCGCCCGCCCCGGCGGGGGAGCAGACAAGCCTCTCGGGCTGGTGAGTGCTGCTCGGCGCCGAGCCTCCGTGCGGGAATCTCTCCGCTGTGCCCTCCGCACCCCTGTGGCTGCGCTGTCCTCCGTGGCTCCGAAGCTCCCCCCCTCCGCCACCTGCCGTCTCTGCCTGCGAAGGGGCTCCTAGTGCGTGGAAACCTTTCCTCCTTCACAGCTCCCTCCCAGAAGTGTGGGTCCCATCCTTATTCTTTTGTCTCCTTTTTTTCTTTTTTCTTTTGCCCGACTCAGCTATGTGGGGATTTTCTTGCCTTTCGGAAAGTTTAAGGTCTTCTGCCAGTGTTCAGTAGGTGTTCTATAGGAGTTGTTCCACATGTAGATGTATTTTTGATGTATTTGTGGGGAGGAAGGTGATCACATCTTACTCTTCCACTATCTTGAAGGTCCCCCCAGTACTTAGAATCATTTAAAAATTTTCATGTATATCAGATTAAATATCCTGTTTCATATATCTGTTTTCTAAGAAAAAGTAAGATGAAGATTATTGATGTTTCCTTTTACCTTGAGACTAATCTATAAATAAGAAAACTACACTCTGATTTCTTGTAGGAATCTTTTACTAAACTAAAGGAAGCTTTGTCAATGGAACTCTAAAGAAAAGAAAAACAAAATAATCCTTTTTTTTCAAAAGTGTACAATTTTGAATTGTCTAATTCAAATAGTTAATGGTTTATTTTAATCTTGGCAGACTTGAGAGGGGACAATTTTAGGGAATACAACTTTGGTGAAAGAAGTCAAAAAATTTGCAGAATCTAAGTTTGATGATGACACAGAATCAAACTGATAAATGCTTTAGTTTATAAGTGCTCTTGGTAAATTTCTTGTCTGTGGAATAAACAAGCGCATGTTAAATGGTGTGTCTTATTCTTTAAGTGCCTTGGTTTCAGTTGCTTTGAACAGTAGAATAAAAAATGGGTTTAAGAAACTCTGAAAATTGACTCGGGGGTACAATTTGATTCAAGACATATTCATATTTGACTAAAATTTTTCAATTTTCTCATCTAAGAATAAATAATACCCATCTGTATTAGTCAGTGTTATACAGTGAATCAGAAACAACAGAAATGTTGCCAGGAGAGTTGTAGTTTGAGACCAAAGGCAATCTGATGGCAGAATTCAAAGTTCAAAGTTCAGAGGTCAGCAGTTTCTTACCCTGACAGGGATGATGTCCTCTCTTTCTTCATTAATTGTGAATTCTGTCAAAGCTTTTTTATTTTTTTGAATCATAGTTTCAGAAACGCTCAGATTCCTTAATAAACCATGTCTTTTCTCAAACAACTTTTCTGATTTCCCATTTATTGCAAGACGGTTTGAAATTACTACCTTTGTTTATGAACACCCTTGGCTCTTATTATTTTTTGCACAGACTTTGAATTGCTTGTTTGCTTCTCATGTCATATGGGAGTTCATTCCGTGTGCAGATAGTTTTGCTGTTTCTGGTATGAAAAAGCTCTATTCTGCTGCTTCTCTTTTGTCCCAAGTTCTCTGTTTCTCAGCTTTATTAATAGTTAATCTTCTAAAGTCCTCTGCTCACACTGTAGTTGTATTTGTTCTGGGTGGAGACCGACAGGGTGGAGGGTAGGGTAGCTCTGAGCAGCTCCGTTGGGCAACTTGAGAAAATGCGGTAAAGGTGTTTTGGGGTACCCTCTGCGCTAATTTTGGGTTCCCAACCCTCCAACTCTTGAAGAATGCTCCTCCCTTTTCCACTGCCCAGCCAGTGCCCCTCCTCCGATTTAAGATCCTTCTACCTCTGAGAGGCTAATTTTTATTCAAGTGTTAGGTTACTTCTTAATTTCCATTATCTATGAGGGCCATAGGAAGAGAGCAATATTCAGCCCAAAGAAATATGAGTTGAATACCCAGGAATGGATAAGGTGTCCTTTCAACCATATTATATAGGTGATTACACGCTCTATTTGTCTGGGGGTCCTTAGAGAAGGTCTCACCATGAAGTAGATTGTGTTGGATTCCTGGTCAGCACACCAAATGTAATGGAAGCTCCTGGTTTCCCACTCTGATCCCCCTATCCTGCTGGTGTAGCCATCCTCCAGTTGCTTAACGTGTCAGCTGCTAAGGAATCACACCTGTACCCTTCTCAGGAGAATCCCCATCCAACAATTGAAGGCACCTAGCTTCAAAATTCCTGGGCAGTTATTCTCACTTCAGGGACAGCCCATGGCCATGGCCATGGCCAATGGCAGACTGATACACAGGACAAAATCCCAGCCACTCAGCTAAAGCTGGAACTACAGTGGGTTACCATTCAGTCTCTTGAACTCCTCATGGGCTCAGCTTGAAGCTGGTTTCAGCTGAACCCATGTCTTTGCATAGCTTCTACCCATCTTTACTCTGCTTCCTTCACCTCATAGGGTTCTCCCAAGAGCACGGCCTCAAAATCACTTGCACAAAAGCACACCCTTAGGCTCTGCTTCTAGGGGACATTACTGAAGGCCCTGAGCATATACTTAGGGAACCAGCAAAGCATGGGACCTAAAAGAGACGAGGGACATTTTTTGCAGAAAGAATTTGGTATTGCAAATTTTAGAAAATAACATTGTAGCACTTGCCATGAAGGAAATCAGAATTTTGACTTCTTTTTTAGAGTTTCATATTGTTTTTCTTTTGAATTACATCAGACAGGGCACCTCATCTCTTGAGTGCTTAGTTATCCTACACATCTTAACCAAGCATTGGTAGTAGGAAAGGGCATCTCTTGCACATTCCTATTTGTTTTCCATTCATTCAAAACCACATATCTCTGTGGATTCATGAAAGCAAAAACATAGATAAACTGTAGAATTCACAAATTTAACCATGTGCAAATCTCATAACTACAAATGAATCTTCCAAAAGAAGTGCATAGGTGAGTTGCTGGGCGGCAGCGCCTACTGTGGGGATTTGCACTTGGCCACTCTAGGAGCCAATTCTGGTCCAGAGAGATGTGGGAGGCTCTGATATATTCTGTATATGAAAGGAGCTCGAGCACTTCCAGAACCCAGTCACAACTGCGGGCTCATTTTGCTGGGCATCCTGTCTAGAAAACTTCCACAAAAACAGAGAAAACCCAAAGAGTTTTCCTTCCATGGCAGCAGGCTTCTGATTGACCATGGAACTGTTCAAATTTAGGTGATCCTCTTATTAGATGGGCTATATCTCTTCAGTTTTTCACAACCCAGAACCATGTCTGTCTATGCTCACATCTCACATTCTAAGGCCGCTAGATTCGCCCATGCAAGGCACATTCTGTCCATAAAATTTGTACCTTCCTTGTTATTCTGCATCTTCTCTGGTTCTGCCCTGATTGAACGGTTTTACACCCCATCTCTGATCTGCCTCTGGACCTTCTCATTTGACATTGTTATTTGGGTTCACTTGGTTTTGATTTCTTGCTCCTCCTTTACTTACGCCTCTTCCCTGCCTCTTCACAGGAACTCCTGCAGATGGATAATCCATTTGGGCATCTTTCAGGTTAAGTGCACTTGACACCAGCCCATCCCTCAGGCACCACTGCCTCACAGTGTCTTAGAAAATGTTCCCAGTGTGTCCCTTATGATAGAACAAGACAAACAGAACACAGGGGAAACCACCAAACAGGCAGGCAGCTTTCCACTGTCAAGCTTCCAAATAGTTTAAGCTCTTAAATTCTACCACCTTTGCTCCAAGTACCGTGAGGTCCCAGTGGGGTGAAAGGTGAGCTGATTTCTTGAACCTCTCCGTTGACCTCATTTTGTCGACCAGGGTTTCTCACTAGGGGATTGCTAGCGTATAATCACTCCCCAGCCCACACCTCCGTCCATGTTGCAATTACTAGAGCTCTAGGAACAGGGTCAAAAATCTTTTTTTTACCATGACTACATCTACTGCTTGCTGTCTTTCATTGCACACCCACTATGGAACAGTTACTGTGCCAGATACTTTCAGAGTCACCATTTTTAATCCTTACTGCTATGTGCAGGCTAGGTATTAGCTCCATCCTGCAAACGAAGTTGTGGTTTAGAGGGGTTCAAGTCAGATATTAAGTGATATATTTGGATATGAACCCACATGCGTCTGAGTTCCAAGCCTTTGTGCTATTACCTCCCTTTTTATTATCGTCTTCCAGCGGCTCACCTCAGCCTAGCAACCATCCATTTGCAGAGCCCCTTGTATTAGTTACCTATTGCTGCATAACAAGCTTAGTGGCTTCAAACAACGCACATTTATTATCTCAGTTTCCATGGGTCAGGAGCCTGACCATGACTTACCTGGCTCCTTTGCTCAGGGTCTCAGAACTGCAATCAAGGTGTCAGCTGGACTTCCTTCCTTTCTGGAGCTTGGTGTCCTCTTCCAACTGTTAGCAAAATTTATTTCCTTGCAGCTGCATGCCTGAGAGCCCTGGCTTCTTACTGCTGTTGGCTGGGGGGTTCCTAAAGGTCTCCCCTTTTATGTCCCAGGGACCTCCTCTCCTCTCCAGTGTGTTACCATGGAGTCTTACAAATGTAACACAACCAAAGGAGTGACAGCCCAACACCTTTGCTGTATTCTATTGGTTAGAGGCAACTCACAAGTCCCTCCCACACTCAAGGGGAGGGGATCCTACCAGGAGTAGATTATTGCGGGATGATACGAGGGGTGTCTGCCAGACTCCTTTGCCGAAGTTCTCACAGGGCTGCTGAGGAAGGTTCGGGAAGCACGGCCCAGAGCAGGAGGGATGAAGTTTCTGCTGCAGGAGCTGGTCTCAGCTACCATTTTCCTGCCCCAGTTAAGTGGGGAGGATATTATTTATCTACTTTGCTGGGGCAGGGTGACAATTTGGCCATAGAATGCTTTGATATCCGTGATGGAAGGTTCTTTATAAAGCCAAAGTACGTTTTTCCTCCAAAAGAAAAATAGAAAGAAGTCATCTGTTGCTAGGGAAACCACAACCTTTCCCTGTGCTTATTTAGAAAAGACACATATTCAAGACTCTTCTCTGTAGGAACAGAGATTGTGCTTTATGGTGGTGAGAATAAACAAAGAGAAAAATATTCCACTCAAAAAGAAAATCCATTATTTTGTGTCTTGCGGAAAATACTTTATTCTCGGGGGGTTGGGTGGGGTTCCATTCAAAATTCACCCCTTTTCCCCCTTGCTATTTATGTCTTGTTGGCATATGAAGCTTCATTTGAAGTCGTCAGAATCTTTGGGTCTGGGCAAGACTGGAGAAGCTGAAGGGATCCTGGACAAACCAGCAAACACCCGTTCCAGGAATGCCTGGTTAAAAGGCCACGGGACTCCCCCTCGCGCCCAGACAGTCAGGAAAGAGTCTCCAAGTATTTTAAATACTCTTAGTGCATCACCATACTCCTTGATTATTGCTAAACTATCACATTCTTGTTGAATTTTCGGGTGTCTGGAATTTGAGCTAAGCCCCGCCGCCTTAGACCTTTCGATCCGCGGCATCGCCTTTGGGGCAGGGCTGGGGCTGCCTTCTCCAGCGCCCGTCACTGGCTGCCTGAGCGATGCCTCCAGGCTGCCGGCCAGGCTGCCACTGCTCCCGGCCCAAAGGAACTACTAGCTAGAATCTCTGCAGTGATCTCCTGGGGATAATTTACCTGTAAAGTGGGGAGGAGAGGCAGGATGGGGCAAGGAGGAGATAAAAACTGGAGCGTTCTGACCTGCAGAAATACTATCACATAACGATGGTGGGTGTCTAGGAACAGGACCTTGCGTAGACTCAGAGTCGAAAATGAAGAGAAAAGGCATCTGAAAATGGAGGAGAATATTATTTTGGATTGGCCTTGCGTGTATTCTTTATGGGACTAATTCTTCTGCTGTTAGTTACTGTAGGGAAGCTATCCCAAAGGGGATTTTATGTCTTCTCTTCCTAGGGGAGGAACTGTGTGCTCCTGGAGACTTTCCTCACCGCCTCCCTCCAAAGGCCCCCATCATCCAGGGGCTGGGGAGAGGGGCGTGGACCCAGGAGCCAAGTCATCCAAAACCCATCTGCTGGGCAAGCAGAGCACTGCAGAGGGTTAGCTGCAACTGAACTATAGATAGTCAACTAATAGGTGAACAGTGATTTTATTCCTTGCTTGTCTCAGACAACCCTTTCATATTTATCTTTGCTCTGTGAGTCAAGGTCTGTGCTGATGGCACAATATTTTATTCATTATTGTGCTGACTACGTTAGGGCTTGTTAATTCAAGCTGTTGAGTTCTCTCTTGGAAAACTTCTCAAATGATTGCAACCATAGTTTAAACTAATCTTAATCGTAAAACAATAGAAATAAGTGTGGAATAAAAAATTCATTCCTCAGTTTAACATAAAGAGTTAAACGTAACTTTTAAATCAGTGGTTTTAATCATTACTTTGCCGTAGTCATTTGAATCATACTAAGAAAGAACTTCTTGAACTAGATTTCTAATGATCAATAAGGTTTAAATTTCTACAGGAAACTTTTTACGGGGAAAAGACAGCCATTTTGAACTCTGCATCTGCCCACAAAGGAAACATCACAGGAGGCCAGATGTGTGAATGACTAGAAATTATATGGAATACTTTATCTAGGGAATATAAGAAGGATAAGGGTTTCAAAAAGCAAACACGCCATTGAATTCCCTAATTTTCAATTACTATTCTAATAATTGAAGGATCAAACATTTTGGTTAGGATGAAAATGCTAATATTCTTCTAATTATAAGTTACGGGCAGCACAATATGTTGTTAATAGCACTAGATATTTTGTTGGTATTCTGTAGTAAAAGAAAAAACATTAAATCCAGTGAGTGGACAGGTTCCATACCAATAAGGCATAGCTGTTTTTAAGCTCTTCTTCAAAAGTGAAGCTCACACGCTACTCAAAAAATATGTAACTATATTCTCTGCCTCGGGTTTCTATGTTGCTGGTAGATAAAAGCATCAGGAAGATAAATGAAATGGTCAAGAAGAGAAAGAATAATTGGAAACACTTGACTGTGGTTAGCTTGTTCTGCCTGAATATAAGAGTATCATGGCTTACAGTGGCAAATTCACCAACCAAGTTTATTTCTTGGTAGTCCATCTAACTGCTATTTTAGATTGATTCACAGCCTACCTAACACTCAGGGAGAGGTAATTTCATAAACTGGAAAAGAGAACTGAAGATTAAATATATTTCTAGAAAATAATTCAAGAAAAAATTTGCTAAGTTTGAGAAAAACATGTCTTTTAACATCAAATTAAGCCTAATTTCAGACCACACAAAAATATTTTTCTTCTTTTAAAAAACTGTTAGAAATTGAAATAACCATCAAATTATTTAGAAATCACTTAATTACCTTGAATCAGATATCAAGCCATGGACTTTGTCTGCAAAGTTACTGATTACAGGACTTAGAATTAAGATACATCAAATGAGGTTATTAGCCAGCCCATTCTAAAAGTCAGTAACTGTGTTATTTTTCAACCTTCTCCATATACTCTGTTGCCTGTGAAGTTGGCCTGAACATATTTTCAATGGGAATTGACAATTGAAATGGCAGAGAAGTTTCAGATACATGTTTAGAGAATCTCCTAATCTTTCTCATCAGACAGATAATTTCCTGTGACTTGTCAGTAAACAGTGGAGTGATGTAATTACAGATTCATTGTCTCTACCTTGTTTTGCTCTGTGGAAGGTGGGCAGACATGACATCAGATTTGTATTTTTCAAATCCCACATTTACTTTGTATAAATACAAATGCAGGTATAATATTATATCATTGAAAGGGACCTTAGCAATCAACAAATCCTAGATCTGAGACCTTGAGAGGTTAAAGTGATTTGTCTCAAGTCATGAAGACAGATAGTATCAGAGCTGAGATAGAACTGAAGATTTCCTGGTTCTTAGCCCAGTGCATTCACAACCCACTATTGAGGCATCAGGATTTGTTTTAATTGTGTGAAGTAAGTATAAAAGTACTACATTGTGATTTTCAGAACTCTTTGTGGACCTCCATAGGATGTGTTTTCCAAATGATTTTGGAAGCTTAAGTTAACACCTGCTGCTTTTAAATAAATGAAAACATTTTTATTCTTTATACATTTTCCTTGCTTCCACTGCACGTGCCAAACAACAGTACACAAGCTGTCAGTATCTCCGTTACAAAATCCACAACAGAAAGTGGTTTAGAAATTCTTTTTTTTTTTTTTAACATCTTTGTTGGAATATAATTGCTCTACAATGTGTGTTAGGTTCTGGTGTATAACAAAGTGATTCAGCTATATGTATACATATATCCCTATATCTCCTCCCTCTTGCGTCTCCCTCCCATCCTCCCTATCCCGCCCCTCTAGGTGGTCACAAAGCACCCAGCTGATCTCCCTGTGCTGTGCAGCTGCTTCCCACTAGCTATCTATTTTACTTTTGGTAGTGTCTATATGTCAATGCTTCTCTCTCACTTCGTCCCAGCTTACCTTTCCCCCTCCCCGTGTCCTCAAGTGCATTCTCTACGTCTGTGTCTTTATTCCTGTCCTGCCCCTAGGAAGCAACATAAGTGTCCATCGACAGATGAATGGGTAACAAAGATGTAGCATATATATACAATGGAATGAAAAATTCTCTAGAAGGGATCAATAGCAGAATGACTGAGGCAGAAGAACGGAGAAGTGACCTGGAAGATAAAATAGTGGAAATAACTACCACAGAGCAGAATAAAGAAAAAAGAATGAGAAGAACTGAGGACAGTCTCAGAGACCTCTGGGACAATATTAAACACACCAACATTCGAATTATAGGGGTCCCAGAAGAAGAAGAGAAAAAGAAAGGGACTGAGAAAATATTTGAAGAGATTATACTTGAAAACTTCCCTAATATGGGTAAGGAGATAGTTAATCAAGTCCAGGAAGCACACAGAGTCCCATACAGGATAAATCCAAGGAGAAACACGCCAAGACACATATTAATCAAACTCTCAAAAGTTAACTACAAAGAAAAAATATTAAAGCAGCAAGGGAAAAACAACAAAAAACATACAAGGGAATCCCCATAAGGTTAACAGCTGATCTTTCAGCAGAAAACTCTGCCAGCCAGAAGGGAGTGGCAGCCCATATTTAAAGTGATGAAAGGGAAAAACCTACAACCAAGATTACTTTTCTTTATCCCTGATTTTAAGAGATTTGTTTATGATGTGTCTTGATGTAACTTTTTTTTCATATAACTTGTGCTTGAGGTTTGTTTAGGTTACTGGATCTGAGGGCTTACAATTTTTATCGAATTTGGGAAGATTTCAGCCATTATTTCTTCCATTTTTTTCCATCTCCCCCCATTCAAATTTCACAGCTCATTTTTTTCTCATTCCATATTTCATGCCACAGTTCATTTTTTTTCTTAGTCTTATTTCTTTCCATGTTTCATTTTGGATAGTTTCTACTGCAATGTCTTCATAATAATTAATCATTTCTTATACAGTGTTTAATCTACTATTAATCTCATCAAGTGTATTTTTCTTCACCTACATTTTTTTTTTACAGAAGTTTGATCTGGGTCTTTCAACTCTTTTCCATGTTTTCCATGTCTCTTATCATGTTCATGTTTTCCTCAACCTTCTTGAACATATGGAGTATATATATAATAGCTGCTTCAGCATCCTTGTCTACTAAGCCTATCATATGTATCATTTTTGTGTGTCCTACAAAAAAATGCAATATACAATGAGTACATAAACTATAGTAGATTGCATTTTTTCTGCTTCTTTGCATATCTGTTATTTTCTATTTGTATGCTAAACTAGATGTTGCAAATTTTACCTTTTTGGGTGCCCGAGTTTTTATTTTGTATTTCTTAAATATATTTTGGCTTTGTTCTGGGGTGAAACAAAGTTATTTGGAAGCAGTAGACCCTTTATAAGCTCTGTTAGATGAACCAGGACAGTCCTTAGTCTTGGGCTTACAGTGGCACCACATTCTTCTGAAGATTCTATGTGATGCTTCATGTGTTAGAAAGTCTACACACTCGGCTGGTTAGAACATGAACTATTCCTGGTTCTTTTTAAGCTCTGGGGATATCTACTTCTTCAAAGTAGCTCTTTCCCCAGACTTTTTGGTTTTTTCATGGCATGCACAGATCAGGTGAAGCCTCAAGGAAGACCCTATGCATACCTCCACATCTCTGTCTGGGCAGCCCTCTCCTCTTCAGTTCTCTGCCTTAACCATTCTGGCCATCTTGGTCTTCCTGAACCCTGAACTCTGTCTTCTCAGCTCAAGGAAACCAATGGGCTAGATTTGTGTTCCCCCTCCCTGCACTGCGCTTGAGAACCTCTCTAGGCAGTAAACCCAGACATTTTTAGGCCTCACCTTTCTTCTTTTTTTCCTCTCAACACTGCTTGTTGTACAATGTTGGAAAGCTATTGTTTCATGTATTTTGTCTAGCCTTTTAGTATTTTAGGTGGGAGGAGGCAAATCTATTTCCTGTTACTCCTTAATGGATGAAAGTAGAAATTCTGGGGCAGAGGTTTTAATGGCACGTGGGAGGAGATTTTCCTGTGATATGATTTTATATCTAGGACACAAAATAAGATTGTACAGTAATGCAATTTCCTTCAAAAGTAAAATTAATTTTAGTATGTTTTTCAAATATATTCTTTGCTCTCATATCTTATGGGAATTGTTACAAAGATCATAACAGGCAATTATTTGCCTCATTAAGTAATGCTAATTTTCTGTTTAGTGTTTTCTTATAGTATTTATTAGTTGAAGAATTGAATATAATGTGTTATTTTTCCTTTTCATATTTTTTAATTCCATAAGTTAAAAGTGTTTTAATTAAATTGTATTTTTTCTATTAGTAACTTTCCTTTAAGTGCTATTCATATTCCTTATATTTTAAACCACTAAAATGATTGATTTGTCATTTAGTTGACAGTATATAGTTATATTCTCTAAACAAGATACTTGGATCTATGTGTAACCATATGTAATCCTAAATTTCTCCAGGAGTACTAGGTTTGGGGCACAAGTGAAATTACATTTATTTTCTGAATCGTCAGAATTCTGATGATTCTCAACAATACCCTTCATAGTCAAGCAGTGTCTCAAAGCATTTCTCAGTTATTTCTGGGAAGCCCCAAAGGCATATCTCATATATGCCTATAAACCAGTCTTATGCCAGTGAGTCACCTGCAGTTCGTCATATAGCATCCAGCATTTTTGACACCCACTGTGTATAAACTCACTCCACAAATCCTCTGACAAGGTGGATGGCACTCATGGTGAAAATATCACAGTTCTTGCCAAGGACATTAGCTCATGACTGCTACAGTGATCATGTCCTGCTGGTTTCTGTGTAGAGGCAGGGAGAATATGCTTGGGTTTCTCCCAAAGTCTCTCTTAAAATAGGTTAATTTCTGGCATTCATTCTTCACATAGAATTTCATCAAATATTTTATGAATATAGTTCCATCAGCTTCTAGCCTTTACTTTTCTAATCAATATGATTCAAACTGGTCTGAAGGAGGCTAATGGGTAACAGATATAATAAATTCTTTTAACTATCCTTTTTCCTTTCTCCTTCAGTAAACCTGACCTAACCAAGCTACTTCCTCCTTCTGTATTATTACAAAATAATCCCCTCCACGTGTATTAAAGTATACAAATTATGCACTGAAACAGGATGGGTACTATTCCCACCAAACAAGTCAAATTGCCCAGGTACTTTTAGAAAATTGATTCCAGAGAAGCTTTGAACACATACATTGTAAAATGTCCAGTCTCTAATAAACCATGCATAATTAACTCTATTCATATATATCAATAAATGGGCCATTTCCTACATCTACACTGTGCAGTTTGCTTATTTTCCTGAATAAATAATGATTGATTATTGAGTGCTTTACATGTATTAACCTATCTAATCCTCACAACAACCTTACACATTAACACATTTATATTTCCATCTTACAACTTGCCCAAGTTTCCATAACTAGGAAGTGGAGAAGCTGAAATCAGAACCGTGTTAGTCTTGTTAGTCTTTTTTTTTTTTTTTTTAAAGGAATTCCTTTATTTTTATTTATTTTAATTAATTTATTTATTTACCCCTGGCTGTGTTGGGTCCTCGTCTCTGTGCGAGGGCCTTCCCCAGCCGCGGCAAGTGGGGGCCACTCCTCATCGCTGTGCGCGGGCCTCTCACTATCGCGGCCTCTCCTGTTGCGGAGCACGGGCTCCAGACGTGCAGGCTCAGTAGTTGTGGCTCACGGGCCCAGTTGCTCTGCGGCATGTGGGATCTTCCCAGACCAGGGCTTGAACCCGTTTCCCCTGCATTCGCAGGCAGATTCTCAACCACTGCGCCACCAGGGAAGCCCCAGTCTTGTTAGTCTTACTATGGCTATTTTGTCCCTTTTAAAGAAAAGTAGACTCTAGAACAATTTAAGTTGATTATCATTTTGATTCCACTTTGAATGCTTATATATAAATGTCTTATGTACTTTTATTTTCTGATTTTCCTTTAAAACATTATACTTCTCAAAATTGTGAGATTGTGGATGGAGGTACATAAACCAAATACCTGGATGCAAACTGAATATTTAGTAAAACAACTGGTTATTTCTAAGTATTTTATACTGATTAGATAAGTGATTACATTATTCTTTTATTTTTAGACCTTTCATATATTGTCCTATATATATACACAAGTATATACACACATATTTCCTGACAATGCTGTATTTGGGTATTAATCTATTTTACTTGAAGATTATAAAAATAATATTTTTGTGTGTGGGTGTAGTGTATTGGTATCTTTTTTAAATTCAAAGTGACACAGACATACATCTGCTTGAGTTAAGATTACTCTAGTGTGCCTAACTCTGGAATAGAATAATGAACTAGGCAAATTTTTTTTTAATCCAAATACGTTACTAATCCAATTTCAATTAAATGTCTTGTTTAAAACAAATGATCCATCTACAGGTTTCCCACGCTTTCTGAAAGTAGAGAGTTCCTATGAAACCTTTTGTAAGTTGAAATCGAATAAAGGGAAGGACACATGCCACTAACGGATGCACAAAATAAATTGAGAAAAAGCAGATATGCAGCCAGATGCAGCTCAGAGCTCTGGCGGCTAGATGCTTGATGCTGAGTGTAGCTCCTGGGAAGGAGCTTGGTGGCGCCACTCTCCCTGCTCGGGCTGCGAGCTGCCTCTATAATGGCTCAGCTCACTGCAGAGCAAACGCTGAACACTATTTTTGATTTTTACCTTTATTCTTAAAAGCGAAAATCTCCTTCGGATTTTTATTCAGTTAACAAAAACAGGTACTACTGTAAGCCTTTAAAAAATGCCAAAGTGAACTTTGGAAAACTGGGGGATACCTGGAACACACTGTAATGTCAATAAATTGGAATTAAAAGGGTGGATCAAGAAGGGATGTGGGAGCATTCTGCATTTTATTGAGATATGAGCACAACTGGTGCCCAGGGGTCAGGGCCAGCTGTGAAAAGATGATTTCATGTGAAGTTCTATAAACTTACCTGGGAAGTGGACTCAGCCAAGACTATTGCCTGCAACTATCATACGATATCCTCAGTCTAGGCAACTCTCTGTAATTATAATTGAAGGGGCTACTTGAACTCAGGTTCTTCTGCTACCAAACAGCTAGTTGTTCCCTCGTGTTAATACACTGGTGTGCAGTCACGGAGGCAGTGGGAGAAGGGGTGGTCAGGGAGAGGTGGGCAGTTCAGATCTGAGTGCGAGGGTGTTGCCGTGTGAGGCTTGGAGATGCTGTGTCTGCCGTGGTGGGACGGTTAGAAGAAGGGCTGCAGACAAAGGACAAAAAGGGGAGCATAGATGATGCTTGTTTCAATATTTCACCACACAAACTCTGTTCTCAGCTGAATTCCAGGAGGTCCGTGCTGTAAGCCACATCTTTAACTACCTTAGGTATTTTCACATATCCTAAACCCAAACAATGTTTCCCTTGCCCCTGAATTTCCCTGATAGTCATTTACTTTTTTGCTACCCTCTTTAATTCTTTGTTGATTGATGTTTAGATTAAAAATCTTTGTTTTTTTAGCTCCCCAGTAGGAAATGGATGAATCCCCATCTTGAAATATCATTTATACCAAGATTTCTTTTCAGGTCAGTTCATTAAATAGCCACCAAGTGTTAATGATTAAGTTATTTTGCACATTTGAAAAATGAGTATTATATACACGAACTATATACTGAAGCAGCTGAGAAATGGCTTCTATACAGTTTTTGCAACTGACATTGACCAACACTAGAATAATCTTTGTATCAGAGGCTAGTTTGAGGAATTTGCTTTGTCTTGTCCTGTGCATGGAACAGGGTCATCTACACAGTGTGTGAACAATTTAAATGCCACCATTGAAGTGGACTTTCAGAAGGGTCAGGCTTCCTGCCCTGCAAGGCTGTTAGCTGTGCAATTCTTTATATAGGCTTAATGCTAATTTTCCTTATAACTTATTGAATACATTTAAGCATAGTACTGAATATATGCATTCCAGTCCTTTTTTTTCTTTGATACTTCCATTCTTAAGGAGTTTGACAATTCAGGGTAAGGTACATGTGAGTTTATGTTTATAATTTTTTATGATTATAAGAAAATTAAGTGATTTCTTATGATAAATTGAATGAATACTTGTCTTTATTCAAGTCATGAGGGCTTTTGTCCTTGCATTATACATAATAAATATATAAGTGATATCAATCACAACATATCCCTATCCATACGTGTAACCAATAGATGTGTACCATGTGTGGAAGCATGAGGATGTGCCCCTGTGCCCCAGAGATCCCCTTCAAAAGAGAGCAGCCAGCTGAGAGCCTCCTGTTGTCAACCCCTTCAGATCCTCCTCAGTTTTTGAGTCAAGGTCACACTATTTTTGAGGTGAGCCAGTCAATGATCAAGCAAGTCTGTGGAACCAGAGCTTAGCCATTTCCACCCCAATGGGATCCTTTACAGGGGTAACCTCTGCTCCGGTGCCCCCTTGGGGAAGCAGGGACTCTGTCAGACCTGTACTGCTGTATCACGGCTCCCTGGACTGATCCTGCTTCTGTTCTTTTGCTTTCAGACTCCAACTGCCATAGTAGAGTATAAAGTTCACCTTCCACTTTTGCTTTTCATTCTGATCTCCAACTTCTCACTAGAAATGTAGGGATTAAAGAGAAGATGTATACTCTTGCCTCCTTTATCAAAGATAAGGTGACCATATGTCCGTGGGTTTATCTCTGGGCTTTCTATCCTGTTCCATTGATCTATATTTCTGTTTATGTGCCAGTACCATACTGTCTTGATTACTGTAGCTTTGTAGTATAGTCTAAAGTCAAGGAGCCTGATTCCTCCAGCTCCGTTTTTCTTTATCAAGATTGCTTTGGCTATTCAGGGTCTTTTCTGTTTCCATACAAATTGTGAAATATTTTGTTCTAGTTCAGTGAAATACGCCATTGGTAGTTTGAATGGGATTACACTGAATCTGTAGATTGCTTTGGGTAGTATAGTCATTTTCACAATGTTGATTTCTCAAGTTTTTCTTTCTCAAGATTGCTTTGGCTATTCGAGGTCTTTTCCATACAAATTGTGAAATTTTTTGTTCTAGTTCTGTGAAAAATGCCATTGGTAGTTTGAAAGGGATTACACTGAATCTGTAGATTGCTTTGGGTAGTAAAGTCATTTTCACAATGTTGATTCTTCCAATCCAAGAACATGATATATCTCTCCATCTGTTTGTACCTTCTTTAATTTATTTCATCAGTGTCATAGTTTTCTGCATACAGGTCTTTTGTCTCTTTAAGTAGGTTTATTCCTAGGTATTCTATTCTTTTTATTGCAATGGTAAGTGGGAGTGTTTCCTTAATTTATCTTTCAGATTTTTTGTCATTAGTGTATAGGAATACAAGAGATTTCTGTGCATTAATTTTGTATCCTGCTACTTTACCAAATTCATTGATTAGCTCTAGTAGTTTTCTGGTAGCATCTTTAGGATTCTCTATGTATACTATCATGTCATCTGCAAACAGTGACAGTTTTACTTCTTCTTCTCAAATTTGGATTGGTTTTATTTCTTTTTCTTCACTGATTGCTGTGGCTAAAACTTCCAAAACGATGTTGAATAATAGTGGTGAGAGTGGACAACCTTGTCTTGTTCCTGATCTTAGTGGAAATGGTTTCAGTTTTTCACCATTGAGAACGATATTGGCTGTGGGTTTGTCATATATGGCCTTTATTATGTTGAGGTAAGTTCCCTCTATGCCCACTTTCTGGAGAGTTTTTATCATGCAATGGAGAAAAAACAGCCTCTTCAGTAAGTGGTGCTGGGAAAACTGGACATCTACATGTAAAAGAATGAAATTAGAACACTCCCTAACACCATACACAAAAATAAACTCAAAATGGATTAAAGACCTAAATGTAAGGCCAGGCACTATAAAACTTAGAGGAAAACATAGGCAGAAGACTCTATGACATAAATCACAGCAAGATCCTTTTTGACCCACCTCCTAAAGAAATGGAAATAAAAACAAAAATAAACAAATGGGACCTCATGAAACTTAAAAGCTTTTGCACAGCAAAGGAAACCATAAACAAGACAAAAAGACAAGCCTCAGAATGGGAGAAAATATTTGCAAATGAAGCAACTGACAAAGGATTAATCTCCAAAATTTACAAGCAGCTCATGCAGCTCAATATCAAGAAAACAAACAACCCAATCCAAAAATGGGCAGAAGACCTAAATAGTCATTTCTCCAAAGAAGATATACAGATTGCCAGAAAACACATGAAAGGAAGCTCAACATCACTAATCATGAGAGAAATGCAAATCAAAATTACAATGAGGTATCCCCTCACACCGGTCAGAATGGCCATCACCAAAAAATCTACAAACAATAAATGCTGGAGAGAGTGGGGAGAAAAGGGAACCCTATTGCACTGTTGGTGGGAGTGTAAATTGATACAGCCACTATGGATAACAGTATGGAGGTTCCTTAAAAAACTAAAACTAGAACTACCATATGACCCAGCAATCCCACTACTGGGCATATACCCTAAGAAAACCATAATTCAAAAAGAGACACGTACCACAATATTCATTGAAGCACTATTTACAATAATCAGGACATGGAAGCAACCTAAGTGTCCATCAACAGATGAATGGATAAAGAAGATGTGGCATATATATACAATGGAATATTACTCAGTCATAAAAAGAAATGAAATTGAGTTATTTGTAGTGAGGTAGATGGACCTAGAGTCTGTCATACAGAGTGAAGTAAGTCAGAAAGAGAAAAACAAATACCGTATGCTAACACATATATATGGAATCTTAAAAAAAAAAAGGTTCTGAAGGACCTAGGGACAGCACAAGAATAAAGACACAGACGTAGAGAATGGACTTGAGGACACGGGGAGGGGGAAGGGTTAGCTAGGACGAAGTGAGAGAGTGACATTGACATATATACACTACCAAATGTAGAATAGATAGCTAGTGGGAAGCAACTGCATAGCACAGGGAGATCAGCTCGGTGCTTTGTGACCCCCTCGAGGGGTGGGATATGGAGGGTGGGAGGGAGACGCAAGAGGGAGGGGATATGAGGATATATGTATACATATAGCTGATTCACTTTGTTATACAGCAGAAACTAACACAACAATGTAAAGCAATTATACTCCAATAAAGATGTTAAAAACACACACACACACACACACAAAATTACATTGCACATCTGCTTACATAAATAAATAAAGAGACGATGTAGTGTATTTCAGTCTTCTTTGGGGAACTGCTATTATTTTCCATCCTCCTTGGGCCTCCTGGTTGTGTGAGGGAGTGAAACCAGTTTTTATAAATGCACCTCTCCTTTCTTGGACTAAATTACTGTGATGCAAAATGAGGGTGGAAATTTTCAGACCATTAAACTTAAATTTAAGCATGATCTTATCCTTTTCATTAAAAAGAAAAATCCAGCCTACATTTCCACCTTGATAAAATAGACTGCTGACTCCTAATTGGTCATTTTAATAAAAGAAAGTGACTTGTAATCATATAAGCTCAGCTATTAAAAATGTTGTTTCAGTAACTCTTATACGTGCCTGCTCTAATGAACTCTTCTAGTTCTCTATGTGCTAAGACGTTCATTTGGGTCTTTTAAAGTCAATTCTATGAACCTTTAAATATGCAAAATGATGTTAGTACCCTATCCTAAGGCTTCTAAAGTTTAAACTAGGGCTGAAATGCTTTTCATTAAGTTAATTGGCTCACATGTGAAGTTTATAATTACCAAGTACATGCAGTACAGAGGCGAAAATAGATAAAATGCTGCTTTTATAGAAAAAGATAAAGCTATTTACAGCTTCAGTTGGCTAACTGTTGAGATAGTAAATAAATAAAGCAGCAAAAGACTCAGGAAATACTCTCCTTCCTGGAATATTTTTGCTCTCTAGTTTTCTAAAACAGTTATGGAATTTCCACCATAACAATTTTAAAAGGCTGGATTTGAAATCAGGATATCTGCATTTATACCACAGCCCTGCTACTCACCTTCTGTGCAAAAAATAGTATCATTTAACTTCCCTTAGATTTGTTGTTGTTGTTGTTTTTGGTCTATAAAAAACTTCAGAAGATTGTTGTGATCACCAAATGGGAAGATGTAAATGAAAACACTTTTCAAGCCTAGCAAGGTTTATGCTGGTATCAAATATTATTATTTTTTCTATATTATCAAATCTAGGAAACAGATCCAGCTTATTTTGAGAAAAGTTACTAGGTGTTTTGTAAGGAAAATGGGTAAAGTTGATATTACTATCAAGACACCATTATTACTTTACCACAAACAGCTTGGGAAGCTTTAAAAGATGTAGAGTGACTGTGTCTAAAATCTACCACTTTGTACGCATTGCACCCTGTCTGTCACGGAGTGTGCAATCAGACGCTAGTCTTTGTGCCATATTCATTTGCTAAGTGACTGTGTGTCTCTGAATTTGAAATATATATATGTATATATATATATGCATGTATTTGTTAAGAACTTTTGAGTTTTTATATAATGTACTCTTGCTCATATATTCATACACACGTAAACTCTAGTCTTCCTTCTCCTTTTAATCTTCCTTTTTTGTTATATTTTTAGTTAAGGAATACTACTTGTATTGAGTCATATTTGGCCATAAGTGTAAAATTATACAGCCAGAAGCCTCTTTCATGGCATGACTTGAACCACCATCGTTCTCTTCCAGAAGGACTGCCTTTCCCCTTAACTATCCCTCTGCGTCCTGGAGCTCCTCTCCAGAGATGTCTGCAACGAACACGGGCTACCTGCGGTTGGGGAACCTCAGCGGGGCCTAGAGATCAGAGACCGCTCTGTGTCCCATGGTCTCTGCCTGGCCCAGCAAATGCTTGTTTATCAAACATTTGCTTCTCCACGTGAGTTGCCTTCCTCCCCTCTGAAGTCCACAACCACTCTCCCAACCACGGCTTTTATGTCATTAGCTGAAGCTCGTATTTAAAGTGAGGTCTTTGCACATTGGCTTGAGTTACTCATTTTTCCTGGGTCTCTCCCATATCCACGTTATTAAACTCTTACTTGATTTTTCTCCCATTTATCTGTCTCATGTCAATTCAAGTCTTAGACCAGCCAGAACAACCTAGAAGGGTAGAGAAAATTTTCTTCCTCCCCGATCCTTTGAAAGCAGCTCTTTTGCCCCTTTCCTGTTTGCCTGCTTCTGTTCCCCTCTAACCTTGAAAGAACCTAATTGTAGGAGTGAACCACTAGGCAATTTAACCTAACTCCTGACTTATGCTCTCCTGAATGCACACCATGTCTTGTCTAACCTGTTGATTATTTTCCTAGATAAAGAAGAAGTAAGAATGAAGAATTAAGCAGTTAAGAAATGACTAGCTGTCTACCCCAAACAGCACCCTTAGCAATCCTGCAGGCAGATCACACAGGTAGGATAACATCTGAAGGGAGAGGGTCTGCACTCAATGGAGAATGATGCAGAACCCAACCTCCTGCCTCGATGACTCACTGAAATTCTTCCCCCACTTTTTCCCTTTAAAAACTGTCATGGTTGAGCAGAATCTTTGGAGTTGGTCTCTGGACATGAGTCCATCTTCTTCCCAGATTGCTGGTAATTAAAGCACTTTTCCTTTCTATTGACACTTGCCTCTCAAATTATCATTTTTTGAATGGCAAGCAGCTGAACCTGAGTTCGGTAACAACTTTATTAAAATTTCAAACATTACACAAGTTGGACATAAAATGCAATCTTTCCTTCCTCCTTCCTCCCTCTGACATTTCCATTAATATTCCTGAGAAGTAGCAACTTTTTTTTTCGCTTTTTTTTAAATTGATGACTTTATTGCTCTATTTGTAAATTTATTTATTTATTTATTTATTTTTGGCTGTGTTGGGTCTTCGTTTCTGTGCGAGGGCTTTTCTCTAGTTGCGGCAAGCAGGCGCCACTCTTCATCGCGGTGCGCGGACCTCTCACTATCGCGGCCTCTCTTGTTGCGGAGCACAGGCTCCAGACGCGCAGGCTCAGTAGTTGTGGCTCACGGGCCCTAGTTGCTCTGCGGCATGTGGGATCTTCCCAGACCAGGGCTCGAACCCGCGTCCCCTGCATTGGCAGGCAGATTCTCAACCACTGCGTCACCAGGGAAGCCCAGAAGTAGCAACTTTTAACAGTTTGTTGTGCGTCCTTTCAGAGTGTTTGTGTCTGTGTGTGCGTGTGTAATACTGTTCTGGTCAGGCTGCTATAACAAACTACCATAGGCTGAGTACATTAAAAGACAGATATTTAAGACATTTATTTTTCATGGTTCTGGAGATTCTGAAATGTAAGATCAAGATGCCAGCCATTCTGATTCCTGGCAAAGATTGTCTTCCTGCCTTGTAGACAGCTGCCTCTCACTGTGTCCCTAATTAGTGGAGAGAGAGCAATCTCTCCCTTCCTTTAATAAAGTCACAAATCCCATCATGAGGGATCACCCTCATCATCTCATTTTGCCCTAACGACATTCTAAATGTTTCCATCTCCAAATATCATCTCATTGGGAGTTAAGACTTTGACATTTGAATTTTGGGAGGAACACAGTTGAGTCCAAAGCGTATGTATCTACACACACACACACACACACACACACACACACATTTAAATATATATGTGTATATATATAAGACAATTTGAATCATATGAAAAGAATTGTAAGGTTTTTCACTGGAGTAATTTTTAAAATAGATTTCAGTTTTACAGAAATTTTAGTTTCAGAGCAAGATTGAGTGGGAGGTGAAGAGATTCCCCGTATACTTCCGTGCTCCCACACAGGCATAGCCCCTTCCATTGTCAACATCTTTTACTAGAGTGGTACACTGATTACAGTTGATTAACTTACATTGACATATCATTATCACCCAGAGTCCATAGTTTAAATGGGGTTCACTCTTGGTTTTGTACATTCTGTGGGTTTGGACAAATTTATAATGACATGTATTTACCATTATAGTATCATACAGAGTATTTCTAATGCCCTGAAATCCCTCTGTGTTTTGTTTATTTATTCCTCCCTCTCCCCTAACACCTGGCAACCACTAATCTTTTAACTGTCTCCACACTTTTGCTTTCCAGAGTGTCATATATTTGGAATCATACAGTATATAGCTTTCTCAGATTGGCTTTTTTCACTTAGTAATATGCATTTGAGATTTCCCCATGTCTTTTCATGTCTCGATAACTCATTTCTTTTTAGCACTGAATAATATTCCATTGTCCAGATGTACTGCAATTTATTTTTATTCATTCACCTACTGAAGAACATCTTTGTTGCTTCCAAGTTCTGGCAATTATGAATCAAGCTGCTATAAACATCATTAATGTACAGGATTTTGTGTCAACCTAAGTTTTCAATTCCTTTGGGTAAATCCAAAGGAGTGAAATTTCTGGATTATATGGTAATAGGTAATAGTGTGTGTAGTTTTATAAGAAATCACCAAACTTTCTTCCAAAGTGGTTGTACCATTTTACATTCCCACCAGAAATGAATGGCAGTTACTGTTGCTCCACACCCTCGCCAGCTGTCAGTGTTTGATGTTGTCAGTGTTCTGATTTTGGACATTCTAATCGTTGTGTAGTGCTATCTCATTGTTTTAATTTGAATTTCCCTGATGACATTTGATGTGGATCATCTTTTCTTGTGCTTATTTTTCACCTGTTCAGTTATTTTGCCCATTTTTAAATTGGGTTGTTTGTCTTCTTATTGTTAAGGTTTAACAGTTCTTTCTATATTTTGGATAAGTTCTTTATCAGATATGTCTTGCAAATATTTTCTCCCAATATGTTGTTTGTTTTGTTTTTCTCTTGACAATGTCTTTCACAGAATGTAATTTTTTTAATTTTAATAAAGTCCAGCTCATCAATTCTTTCTTTCATGGATATTATGCCTTTGGTGTTGTATCTAAAAAGTCATTGCCATACCCAAGTTTATTTCAATTTTTCTCTTATATTATCTTCTAGGAATTTTACAGTTTTATATTTTGCATTCAGGTCTGTGATTCACTTTAAATTGATTTTTTTTGAAGGGTAGAAGGTCTATGTTTATATTCTTTTTTTTTTTTTGCATGCACATATCCAGTTCCAGCACTGTTTGTTGAAATGACCAAGTTTTATCCATTGTGTTGCCTTTGTCTTTGTCAAAGATCAGTTGACTATATTTATGTGTGTCTACTTCTGGACTCTCCATTCTGTTCTACTGCATTTTTTCACCAGTACCACACCCTGTGGATTACTATAATTTTACAATAAGTCTTGAAGTTAAGTAATATCAGTCCTCTAACTTTGTTCTTCTCTTTCAGTATTGTGTTGACTATTCTGGGTCTTTCGCCTCTCCATATAAATTTTAAAATCAGTTTGTTGATATCCACAAAATAACTTGCTGGGATTTGACTGAGACTGCTTTGAATCTATACATCAGTAGTTGGGAAGAACTAACATCTTAACAGTATTCAGTCTTCCTATGAAAGAACATGGAATATCTCTCCATTTACTTAGTTTTCCTTTTATTTATTTCATCAGAGTTTTGTAAATTTCTTCATATAGATCTTGTACATATTTTGTTATATTTATACTTAATATTTCATTTTTAGGGACGCATTTGACTAATTTTAACTTGAGTAATTTTCATTGTGTAAATAATGCAATAACAACATTAAGAGAAATTCAGAAAACCAAAATCACTAAAATAATGTTACCCATATGGTTTTGTTTATTAATACTCTCTTCCAGTTCTTTCCCATATGAATATCTACTTTGCATAGTTATAATTGTATTGCACACACACTTTTGAATCCCATGCTTAAAAATTGACATTGATGTAAATATTTTCCTTGTGACTATGTGGTCTTAATAATTAGCCTTGTCAAAAATTGCAAGTATGTATATCATTATTCATTCCTATTGATAGCTGATTTTTTTACATATGACTGGGAAGTTGGTTTTAAAATTCACAACTTACTAGGAAAAGTAGTTTGAAAATACTTATATATGGCTACAAGTGTTCTGTTACTTTCTAGCTATGTGACTCTGAGTAAGTTCCAAGCTTACTAACTATGCCCTATTTTTCTCATTTGTAAAGTGAGTCCAAATAATACATCTATCCATTTCCTGGAGTGTAATGAGGGGTTACCCCATAATTCATGTTAGTCCCTTAAACTATTCCAGCACATAGAATGTGCTAAATAAATAACATATATATATGTTTATTAAAGATATTATTTACAAATGCTTATGTAAAATGTTTAACATATTTTAAATGTTAGATATATGGTTAAATCAATATCAGAAAATTTGAGGTCCACAAACTAAAATATCAACCAAAAAACACTGCAATAATTCTATCAGAAGAAGTCCAATGATTATAAAGCTGTTTTTCTTTTCTGTCAGCACTTCAGTAAAAGATGAATAGACCAGTCATGGATGATTCAACTTTCCCCATTAGGCCAAAACTTCCATTGATTCAGTTGATTGCTGACAACTATTTTCTGAATATTTGCAAAAATCACTGAATGGGTAACCTACAGAAAATATCATTGCGAGAAGACTCCATAAAAAAATGCAGTAGACCATTAAGAGTTTACTGCACTTAGCAAAAAACATAATATTCCCAGGGCTGTATCCTTGTTGGTGATGAAATAGTAAGTCTTTATGCCTAAAATGCTCATATCCTAGAGAGACAGACATCTTATTTCAAGGTTCTTCTGAACAAGCCATGAAGAATAACATTAGCTTACCCTCAGGGTATGATTGACTTTGCTATACAGGGCAGCAAGAGCAACCTCAATTCTGTATCCATCAATGGAGATTTATGATCTGATTATAAAAAGCAAAATGCAGAAAATGCATTAAGTGCTAATAGAATCCACATTAAAAAAAACTTACAAAGTTTTGCGCACATGCACATACATGGATGCATTTTGGTTGTTGCTTTGCCAGAAAGAGGTACAGAGGAGCCTTCAGTGTATGACTTTTCTTGATCCAGAAATGACTGAAAATGATGAAAAAGTATACTTTGAAGTAAATCATAGCCTTATACCCCTTCCTTATACTTCTAATGGTCCTGAAAATTTCCCTTAATGTTTTTTTGTTGAGAAGAAAGTCTGAATAGGTTGGATCTATGCATAATTATTTTATGGTTGAGCAAAATTTTATACTTCTCTACAACAATCCAAGAGAAACTGGGATTTCTTCCAGGAACTGTCCCATGCTTCATTAATTTTAAGGCCACCTTCATCTGCAAAGATCATGGTTACTTAAGGAGAATTCTTTTATCATAAGGACAGATAAAATTACTATTGGTTATTTAGGCATTTGATTCTTTTCCAAAAATCATAGGGAATGTTTTCTGAAATTCTGGGAACAGATGCAAATTGAACACATTCAGGGATGGGGTGATCTTGTTTAGCCATAGTTTATATGAAAAATATTTGAGTATATTATTCATCAGAAATTGTTTCCTGCTGGAGTTAAAATAATCAAGTAGGATTTCAATAACACCATTGGCAACTTAGAGAATAATCAGAGGTCAAAATGTGGGTTACCATCTAATGTTTAATAATCTAAGAACTCTAGTCTTGTATCCACAGAACCTGGGGGAACAAAAAGATAAGGAAAATTTACATTGCATGGGGATTTTTCAGTTCATGGAATCTTGGACTCTACTGGAGTCTGGACATCACTAGCTTCCCACCCCACCGCATTAAAAGACCATCTCCTGTGTCTCCCATGGTGTTTTTGTCATATGGTCATTCAACTTCTGCCTTGATATCCCAGTGTAGGAGAGCAGAACTTGTCACCCCCAAATGTGTCTCTTTGGCATGAGGGTGAATTTAGGCTGATTATTTTTAAGAAACAGGAGTTTAGGAAAGTTTTTCTTGTTACCTCCCTCTTAACTGCCTGAAGAACTTAGATAAAGGTCCCGTTCCCAGAATAGAGCTATCTGCACCAGAGACATCTCCAAAGAGCATGGGCTAGGTGTGGAGGGGGAAATTGCACAGGGCCTCGACACCAGAGTCCACTCTGTGCCCCATTGTCTCTGGCTGGCCCAGCAAACATTTGTTTACCAAGCATTTGCTTTTCCATGTCCCCATGAATTGCCTTCCTCCCCTCTGAAGTTCCAAACTACTACCCCAACATCTTTTTTTGTCTTTGGCTGAAGATGTTGTTTATTAAGGTGAGGGCTTTGGCCATCTTGGTGAGTTACTCAGTCTTCCTAGGTCTCTCCCATGTGTACATGTTACTAAACTTTGGTTTGATTTTCTCCGGTTAACCTGTCTTATGTCGATTAAAATCTTAGACCAGCCAAAAGAACCTAGAAGTGTAGAGGAAAATTTCACTCTCCACACCAGCAATTCCACTGTTGGACACATCTAGTTGCTGAAATCACTTATATGGAGATGAAACTCCTCCCCAAAATGCTCACTAATTTTTCCTGGATCTGCCTCTAAATAGGAGAGAAGATTTGTTCCTTTTGTTTGCTGATCACTATTTATATAATTAAAATATTATAACAGCTTAAGGAAAACTATTATGTTTTTCCCAATCTCTTCTTGCTCAGGCTAAGCAAAGTTACATGCACAGGTTTTGGAGCCCAGCTGAGATAAATTCCTTCTTGCCTCTTCCTAGTTGTGTGATATTATTGAACCTTTCTAAATCTTAGTTTTATTGTCTGTAAAATAGCTACAAAGCAACTGACCTTATACATATTCTCTGAGGATTAAATAACAATGCAGGCTCTCAACAGATGTTACCTACTATTTTTATTCTCTTTAACCATTCCTTGTGTAACTTAAATCCTTAAGAGCTAGAATAGATCCAGATAATTTTAATTTGAATCCATCTCTTTGAAAAAGGTCAATGTTTAATTTCTGTAATTTTTTGAGAGTGAGAAGGTGGAGAGAGGGGGTGAAGGAGAGGAAAATAGAGAGAGTGGGAGAGAGAGAAAGAGAGGAGAGAGGTGTCTGTGTGGTGCAGATGTATTTCTCTTGTATCTCAGGCTCTGGCATTTTAACTCCATCGGAGGCTTGCTTTCTACTATGTAGGATATGGCACTTCCTTTATTTCTCCTGGAGTCAATTAAACATGAAATTCAGCCCCTTTCTGATTGCACACATTCATACATAAGCACGCACGCATGCACACACACACACACACACACACACACACCAAGTCTCTGAATATGTAGCAACATTAATAAAGGTTTGAGAAATTAAAAGGGCTTTGCTTTGCAGTATATGAAAACTTAAACTGAATATCTGACATGTTTGTTCTTGTGAGGGAGGAAAAATAATTTTCTCTTTACTCTTCTAGGTTCTTGGCTGAGGTTCCTCTGTAATAAAAAGACAGATTAACAGGGGAAAAAAGACAGAAGGTTAATAACATGTATACATTCTGGTATACAAGGGAGATACCCAGGAAAACTGAGTAACTTCCCAAAATGGACCAAGCAATCACCTTAAATATCATTTCCAATTAAAGACAAAAGAAAATGTTGGGGAGTCAGGGGAGAGTCAGTTATGAGAGATTACCAGTAAAAGCAAAGTAAAAAAGGGTAAAGTTGTTGAGTAATTTTAAATAGTTGCCATCTCCATTGATAAGAATTTCTAGAGATTTAGAGTCAACCCCCTCTTCCTGATACAGAGAGGAAGACATCTTTACAAGTGGAGATTTCTCTTATATATGTAAATGTCCTTACAAAAGGGTAATTTCTACTCAATTTTCATATGTCTGCTTCTTAAAAAATTAATCAGCCTATTGTGGGCTGGCAAATTCTGCTCTCCTTTGCCAATTAAAGAATGTCACTCGTCGTCTGGTTCTACAAGGATTGAGTCACTATCCACTGTAGTCGCTGACCTACAATATACCCTGGAAAGAATTTGGGGCAGGGATCGCGATGAGGCACACTGAGTCCTGGGAAAAGTGGCAGAACAGGCTCTGAGATAGTTAGATATTTACATGAGAAAATTTTATGAACCAGGTTCTGGCATCTTCTCCTACTTAGAAATGAACTAAAATAATTGACTGAGTTATCTGTTCCTAGTGACTAGCAGTATCCTACTCAGATGTGTGCTTGACTGTGCATATCTCTTCACCAAAATCACACGTTTACTGGCCTCTCCCCTTACCTATTCGGAGCAGTTTCTCAAAGCTTTCTGAGAGTCTGTCTCAGGGCTACAGACCTCAGTAAGTCCCCAAATAAAACCGAAACTCACAGCTCTCGCAGCTCTTGTGCATTTTTTCCCCTCAGTGAAGGATCCTTCATTCTAAAATATTTCCTCTACATTCAGCTATGTATCTTTGCCACCTTTTCTGGTCTCCTTCCCCTCTCCCAGGAGCGAAACAGAAAAATTCCTCTGAGTCTCCTTCATTAAAGGATCAGATTCTTAAGATTCAATTGGTTAGACTCTAAGAGTACTAGTGACAGGTATTACAAAAGTGATTTGGCTCTAATTAATAAATTCCTTTTTTCAGAGATCTTATCCCTTTATAAAATTCAATAACAAAATAATGTAATCCTACAGAGAGTTTTTTGCACCGCCAATTTGAGAAGGCAGTGTAGTTATTTATGGAAGATCTTTAAACAAGAACAGTTTTTATTACTTTGAAATCACTTGCAGATGTTATTCAACATCTCTGCAATTGCCATAAGATCAAAACTAAGATATGGCACTTGTAACAGCCATCTGTTTAATGCTTTGTTGAGAAACTTTATTTCTTCTAGTTTTTTTAAGGATAATTTCTGTGAGTCCAAGTCTCTGCTAAGGTGAATGTTTAAAATCATTTTCTTCATGAGTACCTAGTACTTGTGAAACTGCTAAAATACATCTCGTGGGGCTCTGAAGAGCTCTGGTCCTTTATGTCTCAGCACAGAAAGAATTCAGTGAGAAGCAAAGTGATAGATAAGAAGTGATTTATTAGAATAGGACACTTACGAGGCTTACAAGTGGTCAGGTGAGAGGGTGTTGCACCCTGAGAACTTAGTGGGCTACAGTTTTCTAGTCAAAGGAAAAGTGGGGAGGGAGATAAGACCACCTTCTTCCTTGTTCTTGAGTAGATGTCAAGCTTCTATTATCACCTCCTCCTCCATGTCAGGTGGGAGAGTTTTCTTGTGGTATGGTAAAAAGACCTCTTCAGGTGGACAGAGCTCCTCGCCCACAGAGGCCTGGGGACAGGCTCTTATATATGGTAAAACTGGAACTGTCATGGTGCTATGGAAATGATCAAAAATGCAATGATATATACTAAAAATGGTAAATCATCTCAGATTTCAGTATAATGTCAACTTTTCCTTATACTTTTGTTTTTTAGGGTACACAGAGGAGCGTGTCTAGGAATCATTAACTTACTGAGCTCACTGGGCAGGATGTGGGTCTCATTCCACCATTGTTTTATTGTTTTAGGGGCAGGTCTCATGTTTCTGTTGCATGGCTTTTTAATTTTTCCTTTTTTGTTTTTTTTTCACTTTAAGTAGACTTTATTTTTTAGAATAGTTTTAAGTTCATAGAAAAATTCAACAGAAAGTACAAGAGTTCCCATATACTCCCTGTCTCAAACACATTGCATGGTTTTGTTGCTAAGCAAGCTTGCTTGGCTTTGTGGTTAAGCAAACCTGCTTTCTTGAGTGATCATTAACTTACAGGAGTCTTCCTTACTTTTTTCTTTACTTACAATCCCCTAGTGGGATTTAACTATTTAATCACCTACTTTGTCCATTTACTCTGTCCCTATCATCCCCCCTGCAGGTGTTTACCCTTTTATGCTTAAAAGGGGGGTAAAGGGTGACAACCGATTGTTAACTGCTTCCTACTGAGAAGGGACCTAGGCCTGCCTGGGGAAGGAGTAAAACACCTGGCTGACTGTCCCTTCTCTGTTGGGAGAACTGTAAACCAATGTCACTTTGCTTAATATCTTTTAGCCCTCTTTGATGTTAAGCATTGGAGGATGAGTTTATGAAAGATGTAAATTAAAAGAAATACAGTAATAAGCATTAGAAAAGTCACTAAAAGAGATTATAAATATGATTTTGGAGATCCAAACCATTTTTTTAAAACAGTTTCCAAATCTGGAAGAGGGTCAATTAAGGTCTCAATCTGTTTGTGTTTGACTAGGTCCAGAACCTCAATGTTTCATACTTTGGGGTCTCTCAAGTCTTTTATCTCAGTTATAGATTTAATCTGTTCTTTATTTTCTGTTAATATCTTTCGGTAATAAGGGTGGCTTCCTTGTCCCTCGAGAAACAGAGGGACAATTTAGTTAGTAAGTCCCTTCCATTAAAGAGATAGGACAGTCAGGCACAAACAGAAAGGAATGTAAAAATGATCAGCTTTTGCTGTTGCACAAAAGGGGTTACAGGAGAGTGTGCCCCTGTCTCTTTCCTGACTCTCCCATTACATATTTTTTTATGATTGTTAAGACTTTCAATCCTTTGGGTTAAGACCAAAAGGGTTGCACCAGTGTCTATGAAAAATTCTTTCAAATGGCCCACCACATCAATGACCACCTGGGACTTGACACTAGTTATGTAAATGGCATCTCTAGGCAGAGCCACTTTTGGCCTTGGGTCCCCTCAGTCTTCTGATTGCAAAACCATCAAAGGCCGAGGGGCCTCCGTCACTCTCTGGCATCTGGGGAATTCCCTCTGCCAATGTCCTGGCTGTTTGCAAAGGGCACATCGATCACAATCTTTCCTCCAGTGCCCCTTTTGTCCACACATGGTATACTGGTTTTTTCTGTGTACCCATGGGCCTTGTGGTCTACCACAGCCAAATTGGCCTGGAAAGTCCAGTCTCCTATTTGGTGGTCTCTGAGTGGACAAAGCCACTGCCATCATTTGGGCCTTTTGTATATTTCTCTGGGTGTGTTCAGCCTTTTCAGCTATATCCCTGATATTGAAAACTGAATAAGCCAATTGGAGCAAAGCGTTCATAGGGGTCTGAGGACCAGCAGTTGCTTTCTGAATTTTGTGCCTGATGTCTGGGGCAGATTGGGCAGTGACATCCATAGCCAAAAGGGCCTGTCCCTCGGGGGACGAGGGCTCCACATTCGCATACTTTTTAAAAGCTTCCTCTAATCTCCCTTGAAAACGGCCGGATTTTCATCTGGTCCCTGTTGGACTTCTTTCACTTTTTCATAACTGACCGGTTTTATTGTAAATTTTTTCCTACCCTCTATTAAACAATTAATCAGATGAGCCCATCTATGCTTATCAATAAAATTTATCTGGCAATTTCTTTGTGGATCTAACTCTGGGACAGCATTGTTCCCCACCCGCTCAACTGCATGGCCCTGCTGGTCTCAGGCTGCCACTTGGTCAGCTTGGACTCTGGCTGCCGGTATTATATGCTGTTCTTTCTCAGAGATGCAGCAGTGAGATAAGATCTGTAAATCCCACAGGTGAGATCAAAAGATCTCATCAACCAGGTAAACTCCTTTGTAAAAAGTTCAGAATCCTCAGAAAAACTTCCCAATTTATCCTCTGCCAGACTTAGATCAGACATTGAAAAAAGCACATGAACTCTTATTGTCCTTGATTTCTATCAGAAATTTTTCTCAGAGGCAGAACCGTAGGGGCAGTTGGTTGGTAACTTAGGCTGCTGTGGGTGCTAGCTAGGCTGGAAATGGGCCCCTTGGGTAACTCAGGGTACAAAGGAGCTCCTGGATATGGAGGTCTCTCCTCACCCCTGGGTGTGTTTTCCCCTGGGATAGTAACCTCGGCTGGAGCAAGGGCTCCCACCTGTGAGAGAGCCGTTGCTGGAACAGCCTTTTCCATGGATACGGCAGCTTCCATCAGAGCAATAGTTTTCTATTCAAAAGTTTCATTCCCTTTGTCAAAATCCACCATGCAATTTAATTAAGATTTGTAGTTACAACTATAGATGTTATCCCGTCCAAAGTAGTCTCCCAATGAGGTGTTAACACCTGAGAAATTGCCACAAAGGAATGGTACAGAAGGTGTCCCCAGTGGTGTTGACAATGAGCAAGAACTGGTCTGACTGCAAATTGGAAATAAAGGGCCAGCATTTGTAAGGGTTGGAGGGAGAGGAAGACTGACATCAGGGCTCAGGAAGTCCTCCGTTGGGCACTTCTAGGAATTAGGGGAAAAGTACCTTAAGTCTTGGAAGTTCATTCCCTTCAGTTTTCTTGGGCATCATGTACTTAAGAATATCTGATAAGAGGCTGGTTTTATCTAGGTTGGACATAGTCCTTTAAACAATTTTTGTCTAGTATGTATAGTTCCCTGGTTATAGATTATGGGCATCTAACCTTCATCCAAAGATAGATTACAGTGACCAGCATCAGAAACAAGTTTAGAATATCTTCTTAATAACTCAGTTAAGCTTTACAATAATATAACATAGCAAGAAAGAGCTATTTGAAAAGTAAGTTTTAGACAGTAGGTACTGACCTCAATTAGCAAAACTCAAATTTAATATCATCTATTAAAACATAATTTCTTTTTCTCTAAAATTACCCTTGTTCTTACCAAACATAGCCAAATTGAGATTAATTTGTTTAAAAAATAAGTCAGGTTAATTGATCACACAGGCTTGTATAATTTGTCCAATAAAGTGGTTGCCTTGATTACTAAAAATTGTAGAAAGTATACTCCAAGTGAAAAACATATTTTTTTTTTTTTTTTTTTTTTAGAAATTCACGTTCTTTTTATTTATTTATTTATTTATGACTGTATTGGGTCTTCGTTTCTGTGCGAGGGCTTTCTCTAGTTGTGGCAAGCGGGGACCACTCTTCATCGCGGTGCGCGGGCCTCTCACCATCACGGCCTCTCTTGTTGTGGAGCACAGGCTCCAGACGCGCAGGCTCAGTAATTGTGGCTCACGGGCCCAGTTGCTCCGTGGCATGTGGGATCTTCCCAGACCAGGGCTCGAACCCGTGTCCCCTGCATTGGCAGGCAGATTCTCAACCACTGCGCCACCAGGAAAGCCCCGAAAAACATATTTTTAACCTTTCTTTTTTCACTATGAGGGCATCAGTCTTGTAGCCAAGAAAGGCTTTTACCCATTAAATAAAAAATGAGGTTTGCCAGGAAGCTGGGAAGAGTCAAGTGACCATCTTAGATTTCTCATAGCCCTGACTGTTTGATTTATGCTATTGTTTACACATTTTATTTTCTCTCATTTAGGAGCAGACTGTAACCATACTACAAGGACATCAGGATGGCAAAAGTCTTGACAATAGGGGTGAATTTTCTTTCTGACAATTTACAACAAATATAAACTTATTGACTTTTAGTAAAGCCAGGTACAATAAAGTATTATACTTAATGTTGAAGACTCTAAAGACATGTCTGTGTTATAAAGCAGAAACTAACACACCATTGTAAGCAATTATGCTCCAATAAAGATGTTAAAAAAATATATTTGAAGTAAAAAAAAAAAAGACATGTCTGTATTTATTAACACACCTTAATAGTTAAGTTTACAGGCTTGAGTTTAAACAGGGATAGACGTAGAATGTAGGAGAAAAGTCTGAGAATTAAGAAGGAGAGTATAGATTGCTAAATCCTGTCAGAAGCAACCCAGACAGTAAAATTTCTTCCTTTTCACGTACCATTTCCCTTGTCTCCTGCACCAGCAATAAGATCCCTTCCGCATCTCTAAACATCCACACCACCTTTCTATGGCAACCCATGTTGATTGCCACCATTTCTCTGGTTCCCTGTCTTTAGATATCCATACCATCGTTCCTCTGGTCTGTACCTAGGTACCCAATCAGAGCCCCAAAGCATTTGGGGTTGATCAGCCTGTCTAAAATGGGCAGTCATTGACTGAGTGTCCTCTCCAGTGCTCCTGGCTCGTGGAGTCCCATGGCCCTATTAGGACCTGACCCCTGACCTTCTTATTTACCATGTCCCATCTGGGTCACCAGCTGAAACTGCTAAAACATGTCTCAGGGGGCTCCGAGGAGCTCCTGTTCTTTATGTCTCAGTGAAGTAAGAATTCAGTGAGAGGCAAGTAATAGATAAAAAGTGATTTATTAGAATAGGACACTTAGGAGGCTTACAGACAGGGGAGTGAGAAGGTGCCTCACCCTGAGAACTTAGTGGGCTACACTTTTTATAATCAAGGAAAAGTTGGGAGGGGACACTTCTTCCTCATTCTTGGGTAGACATCAAGCTTCCATCATCAGCTTCTCCACGTCAGGTGGGGGAGTTTTCTTGTCCCTACATGGTCAAGCCAGGACTGTTGTGGTGCAATGGAAATGAGCAAAAAGGCATTAACATATACTAAAAATGGTTAATCATCTTGAATTTCAGTGTAATGTCACCTTTTCATTACATTTTTGTTTTTAGTGTGTGCAGAGGAGCATGCCCTAGGAATTGTTAACTTACTGAGCTCACTGGGCAGGATGTGGGTCTCAAGCCACTATTATTATATCATTTGGGGGCATGTCTCATGTTTCTGTTGCATGGTTTTGTTTCTAAGCAAGCCTGCTTGGCTTTGTGGTTAAGCAAACCTGCCTTCTTGAGTAATCATCAACTTACAGGAGTCTTCCCATACTTTTTCTCTACTAACAATCCCCTAGTGGGATTAACTATCTAATCACCTACTTTGTCCCTTTACTCTGTATCACTTGTGGGGTTTTAAGTCTGTCTTTACTCCTAGATGAGATTGTAAGCTCTACAAGGGCAAGAATCCTGGTGTGTTGTTTCCTGCTTTTGCTTGTCACTTGGCAAAATGTCTGGCACACTGTAGAGTTTTGCAGTGGAGGGAAAACTTTCCTCTACCCTTCTAAGTTCTTCTGGCTGGTCTAATAATTAAATTGACATGAGATAGATTAACAGGAGAAAATCAAATTTTAATTTCACATATATGGGAGTTTATAGAAATATGAGACTCAAAGAAATGACTAAAGCAGGCAGCTTTTATTCCTTTTAGACAAAGAGGCAATAAATTTGTGAAGAATTGACAAGACAAAGAGACTTAGGTTTGGGTACTAATTAGTGGGGAGACTAAGCAGAGCTTGTTTACATAGCCTCTGGTTCCTGAATTCCCTGTTTCTGGCAATAAGGATGTGTCTCTACTTCCTGATCAGAGAGGGTGCCTTTCACATGGGAGATTTATTTTTGCTTTGAGAAGGGCAGAGAGGAGGGTCAGAGTGTCTTTCTTGCATTGGCTGTTTCTCAAGTAACTTTACTTCAGAATAATCAATATGCCAAAGTGACATTTTGGGGGCAATCCCCCCGATTGCATCAATTTCCATAAATATTGGTTGAATAAATAAATGAATGAATGAACAAAATTTTTAAGATTTGTTACAGAACAAAAATGGCAAAAACTCCCTGTAATTCTTTTTTAGAGAAAGGAAATCAAGATGTTAATATCTGCCTAGTTGCCCAGTCTTTTAAAAATTAAAACCATAGTTTTAATAATTATAAACATTGTAATTACGATTTGGCGCTAATCATAATCACATAATCATAATGCCTAATTATGATTTGACATTAAAATAAAATGTTATGGAGAAAAGCGAAAGAACAGACCAGCGAGGCCAAATTTGAATTATTTTGGTAACTACTGATATTTCTTTTTACGACTCACATCAGAACAATGATTATTGGTGAAAAACAGTATAGGAGTAACCTGTTATCATTTGGATAAATGTAGATAGAATTTTCACAAGACCCTTTTGTTAGAAATCAAGGCACAACTGCCCCCCTCCTCTCTCCTCCCCCCGTAAAAGGCAGTTTAACACAAGGTCCAAGAGGGTGAACTCTGGAGTCAGGCTGCCTGAACCCACACCCCAGCTCTGTACCTTCCAGGTCATAACTCTCTGGGCAAGCTGCACAACCCTCATCGGCTCAGTTTCTCACTTGGAAAATAGAGGTGATAACGTACCTACACCTTAGTGTTATTTACTATTTCTAGAGGTCTTGAACAGTGCTCAAGCTTCTCCTGCCTCCTCAATTCCCCTTCCTTCCTTCCTGCCTTCATTCCTTCCTTCATTTTTCTTTTTTTTCTTTCTTTCTTTCTTTCTTTCTTTCTTTCTTTCTTTCTTTCTTTCTTTCTTTCTTTCTTTGTCTCTTTCTCTCTTTCTCTCTTTCTCTCTTTCTCTTTCTTTCTTTCTTTCTCTCTTTCTCTCTTTCTTTCTTCCTTCCTTCCTTCCTTCCTTCCTTTCTTTCTTCCTTTCTTTTCTTTCTCTTTCAAAGTTGTATCCCCTTAATTGCTGCTTCTTTCTATAATAATTTCCTAATCTTCTTTACATTAATTTGAAACATATGAAACGTGTTCGGTGTTGAAGGGAAGCAGAAAATGCCATCCCAAAATATGCCTCCTGGGCAAAAGGATTATTTTAGGCTGATTATTTTTAACACGTGGCAGACAGAGGGAATGCTCTGAAAACTGAGTAGGCATTGCCCTTTCGTGAGGTGTTTACATTTATAAGGGCGTCTCCATCTGTAGGGTGTCCCCCTCTCTGTACCCGGAAGAGGAGGATGACTAAATCTCTAGACACTCTTATCAGTGGAGAAGGCAAGGACTTAAATCTGCATAACAGCCTTTGCCTTGTTTACTGTGCTTTTCTTGGTCCTCTCCTCTAACTGGACTCCTCCCTCACAGCGTCTTCTTTTGTCTTTAGCTGGAGATCATATTTAAGGTGGTAGCTTGGGCCATTTCAGGGAGTTATTTAGTTTTCCTGCGTATCACCCATGTATACGGGAGGTATACATGTTATTAAACTTCTGTTGTTTTTTTTTTTCTCTTGTTATTCTGTCTTTTTATTACAGAGCAGTATCAGCCAAGAACCTAGAAGTGTAGAGGGAAAAATATTTTTCCTTCTCCACAATGCTTTTTGAGGACTACAAATGATAATTTATAGCCTTCAGAAAAAGATACAATAAACATAAATAAGCAGGTAAATCATGCTTAGAGATAATGTTTCAATTAACATTTGGTCTATCCTCTGTTTTCCATATAGAACTTTTTTCCCCTGTTCTGAATAGGACTATCGCAGCTATCACATTATTATCTCTATAACTTAATTTTATTTATTTTAAGATTTTTTTCACACTTCAACATCTCTGAAATTGAGATGCATTTTCCAATCCATAGAGTATGGTAACCGCTGTCAGCCATGCACCTGGCATTGTGTGTGTACATGAATTTAGTCATAGCTGTACATACTGTCCTGCCTGCACTGGGGTTATATGCATTGCTGATACTGCACATTTTGAGTTTAATTGTGATTTTAAATGTCTAAAATGTATTAATTTATAGTTTGGCCTTTTAAAAAAAGCTATGGGAAAAGCAAAGGAAACAGAACAGTGAGATATACTTCTGATATTAATGAAGCAAATATTCATTTGCTGTATCAATTTACATTCCCACCAACAGTGCAAGAGGGTTCCCTTTGCCATTTTGGTAGCTTTTTCTGTTTTTTGTTTTTTGGGTTTTTTTTTCTGTAGTTCTTTTTTGTTCCTTCCTTCTTTTGCTCTCTTCCTGTGAGTTGATGACTATATTTAGTGTTATATTTGTATTCCTTTCCCTTTGGGGCATGTGTATCTTTTATAGGTTTTTGGTTTGACATTACATGAGGTTCATATAAAACAACATATACACATACATGATTATTTTAATTTGAAAATCTCTTAAATTTTATCACATTCTAACAACCCTGACATTTTACTCCCTCCCCATGTTTAATGTTTTTGACATCATGTTTTATATTTTTTTTGTTTTTTATATCTCATAACTACTTGTTGATATAGATGATTTTACTGTTGTCTCTTACCTTTCTTATTAATTTTATATGTGGTTTATCTATTGCCTTTACTGTATGTTTGCCTTTAACAAAGAGATTTTTCCTTTCCTAATTTTCATATTTCTAGTTGTGCTTTTTTCCAGTTAGAGGACTCTATAACATTTCTTGCAAAGCTGGTTTAGTGGTGCTGAACTCTATTTTTAGGTTTTGCTTATCTCTAAAACTCTTTATCTCTCCATCAAATCTGAATGAAAGCATTGCCAGGTAGAGTAATTTTGGTTGTAGTTTTTTTTTAATCACTTTAAATATGTCCTGCCACTCCCATCTGGAAGGCAAAGTTTCTGTTGGAAAGTCTGCTGACAGTGTTATGGGTTTTCCCTTGTATTTAATTTGTTGCTTTTCTCTTACTGTTTTTAAGATTGTTTAACTTTAGTATTTGCTGTTTTAATTATCATATGTCCTGGTGTGAACCTCTTTGAGTTCCTCTTTGTGGCACACTCAGTGATTTCTATGACTGTATGTCTGTTTTCTTTCTCAGGTAAGGAAAGGTTTCAGATATAATTTCTTCAAATAAGTTCTTTGTGACTTTCTCTCTCTCTTCTCCTTCTGGGACCCCTATATAGTGCAAATGTTAGTATGCTAATGTTGTCCCAGAGGTTGCTTAAACTATCCTCATTTTTTACAAATTCTTTTTTTTTTTCTTTTTTCTGCTCCACTTCAATGATTTCCCCCCACTGTGCCTTCCGATTTGCTGATCTATTCCTCTGTATCATCTAATCTACTATTGATTCCTTCTAGTGTATTTAAATATTAGTTATTGTTTTCTTCAGCTCCGTTTGTTTCTTCTTTATATTTTCTAACTCTTTGTTAAAATTCTCCCTGTGTTCATTCATTCTTCTCCTAAGTTTGTTGAGTCTCTTTATAATCCTTACCTTAGACTCTTTATTGAGTAAATTGCTTATCTCCACTTCATTTAGTTCTTTTTCTGAGGTTTTGTCTTGTTTCTTCATTTGGAACCGATTTCTCTCTCCTCACTTTGCCTAATTCTTTGTGTTTATTCTTATGTATTAGGTAGATTAGTTATGTTTCCTGATCTTTGAGAAGTGACCTTATGAGGTAGATATCCTATGAGACCCAACAGCTCACTCCCCTCTGTTCACCAGATGTATATACTCTGGAGGTGTCCTCTGTGTGGGCTGTGTGCACCCTTCTGTTGTGATGGGGCCAATTATTGCGAGTGTGCTGGTATCTTGTGCTGGCCCCCAGTCCAGCTGGCTGCCAGGCCATGCCTCATGTAGCTGCATGGCCCAAGGGATCCCAAGGCTGTGACCAGTCTGCTGATGTCTTGGGCCATCTCCTCCATGGGCTCCATGGGCTGGGGGTATGCGCCAAGTCTGGTGATGCCCCACTGTTGGGCAGGATTGGGCCCACAGGCAGCTGGCTATGGGTCTTGGGACAGGGGCAGGACTGGTGCTGGCTTGCTGGTGGGTGGGGCCTCTGGCTTTAGGGCCTGAAGGGCTTCAGAGTTGGTGCTGGCCTGATGATGGGCTGGTAAGCCCCATATACTAATAGGATAGAGAGAGGACTCTAACACGACACTTGCCCCCACAGATGTCCTCATTGCAGACAAGCTCCCCAACGTGTGTCCCATCATCGTTCATATCACCAGGAGCAGTCTGAGTTGTCACCTGCCTCTCCAGAAGGCTCTCCAAAATCAGCAAGTAGGTCTGACCCAGGCTCCTTTCAAATTACTGTCTTGTCTCTGCACTGGAATTTGGAGCATGTGAGATTTTGCACACTCCCTTTAAAAGTGAAGTCTCTTTTTCCCCACAACCCTCTGACTCTCCCATATGTAAGCCCCACTGCCTTCAAAGGCAGACATTCTGGGGTCTAGTTGGGGTTTTTGTGTTTTGTTTTTGTTTTTGTTTTTTGCTACAAGCCCCCTGTGATGGGGATTCTGATGTGGGGGCTTGGGCCCCTCACTCCTTGGAGAGATCCTCTGAAATTGTGATTATCTTCTTGTTTTTGGATCACCTCTCCCAGAGTTTTGTTAGATACTTCCTCTTTACCCCTCCTATCTATCTTGTTGTGGTTCCTTCCTTACGTATTTAATAGTGGAAAATCTTATCTGGTAGTCTTCAGGTTGTTTTCATAGCTAGTTACTCTGTACAAAGTTGTAATTTTGGTGTGCCCATGGGAAGAGGTTAACTTGGGGTGTTCCTGCCATACCATATTGGTCACACCTCTTATGCGCCTCTTTTACATTCTATTATTGATTATAACAAACAAATTCAATAACTAATTTTATATTATGTCTTCTTTTATTGGGCTTTTGTCTCCCTGGATAGCATTATTCAAAATCAGGTTCACTCTTGTCACCAAACTAATTTGTAAAAATTTAAAATACAACATTAAATAATTTTTTTCTTTTCAATCTATTCTTCTGCAAATAGTAACTCCACTATGCCACTAACTGTGATGATTATGTGACACAAAGCGATAGATTTTTACTAGATTTTAGCATAATAATTTATACATTAGCATTATGAATTTAATTATAGCACAAGTCTAAAACCGTTAGTAACATGCATTCATTACTATCTCAGAGAAACTGTAATCCAGTCTTTCCCAAACTCTATCCTTCGTGGAGAACCATATACAAAATAAGTGAGGTAAATTGTGAGTACAACATTGAGAACAACTATCTACCAATGAATTGGATAACGTAGAAGAAATGAATAAAATTCCTAGAAACATAAGAATTGTTTCTACCAGGACTGAATCATGAAGAAATAAAAGATTTGAACATATCAGTAATGAGTAAAGGGGTTAATCAGTAATCAAAAGCTCCCAACAAAGAAAAATACAGGACCAGATGGCTTCAGAGGGTAAAATCTACCATATACTTATACAATAATTGATGCCAATTCTTCTCAAATGCCTCTAAAAAATTGAAAAAGAAGGAACCCTCCCAAACTCAATTTATGAAGCCACTATCACTCTGATATCAAGGCCAGACAAAGACACTGCAAGAAAACAAAACTATAGGCCAATATCCCTGATGAACATAGATGTAAAAATCCTCAATAAAAGACTAGCAAACAAAATTTAACAGCACATTAAAAGGACTGTACACCAAGGCCAAGTGAAGTTTATCCCTCAGAGGAAATAGTGGTTCAACCTATGCAAGTCAGTAATGTGATATAGCAACACTAACCGAATAAAGGACATTAGCATCTCCATAGATGCAGAAAAATTTTTTGACAAAACTCAACACAATTTCATGATAAAAACTTTCCACAAATGGAAGAAATTTGTCTTAACACAACAAAGACTATATGTGAAAAGCCCACAGCTATTATCATAATCAATAGTGAAAAACTGAAAATTTTTTTCTTAGACCAGGAATAAGGCAAGAATTCCCACTTTTCCCACTTGCATTCAACATAGTACTAGAAGTCTAAGATCAATTAAGCAAGAAAAATGAATAAAACGATGATGGAAAAAATTGAAGAAGACACAAATAAATGGAAATACATTCTGTGTTCATGGATTAGAAAACTTAATATTGTTAAGGTGTTGATCACAAGGTGATCAACAGATTCAATGCAATCCCTCTCAAAGCACCAGTGACGCTCTTTACGGAAATAATAAGAACTATTCTAAAATTCATATAAAACCACGAAAGACCCTGAATAGTCAAAGCAATCTTGAGCAAGAAGAACAAAACTGGAAATATCATGCTTCTTGATTTCAAAATATAGTATATCACAACTATAATCAAAATAGTATGTACTGGCATAAAAACAGACATATAGCCCAATGGAACAGAATAGAGAGGCCAAAGATAAACAGTCAACTGATCTTGGACAAGGTTGCCAAAAATACACAATGGAGAAAGGACAGTCTCTTTAACAAATGATGCTGGGAAAAAATTGATATCCATTTGCAGAAAATGAAATTGGACTCTTATCTTACAGCATGCACAAAAATAAACTCAGAATGGACAAAAGATTTAAACATAAGGCCTGGAATTGTGAAACTTTTAGAAGAAAACATAGGGAGAAACTTCATGACATTGGTCTTGGAAATAATTTCTTAAATATGACATCAAAAGCATAGGCAAAAAAGCAAAAATACAAAAGACAAGTGGGACTACATCAGACTAAAAAGTTTCTTCACAGCAAAGGAAACCATCAAAGAGTGAAAAGGTAATCTATAGAATAAGAGAAAGTATTTGCACATCATCTATCTGATAACGGATTCATATCCAAAATATATAAGGAACTCCTATAACTCAATAACATAAAGATAACCAAATTTTTAAAAATTGGCAAAGGTCTTGAACAGACATTTCTCCAAGGAAGAATAAACAGGGGAAAATTAAATCAAAGTCACAATAATACATCACACCTCTTAGGAAGGCTATTATCAAAAAAAAAAAAAAAAAAAACCCAAAAGATGTTATCTTGGCAACACTTATTAGTGTTGTCAAGGATGTGGAGAAACTAGTTCCTTGTACACTGTTGGTGAGAATGTAAAATGGTGCAGCCACTATGGAAAACAGTACGACAGTTCCTCAAAAATTTAAAAACTGAATTAACATAAGATCTAGCAGTCCCACAGAAGTATACATCCAAAATAATTAAAATCAGGATCTTCAAGAGATACATGCACTCCCATATTCATTGCAGCATTATTCATAATTTCAAAAATATTGAAACAATCTAAATATCCATCCACAGATTAATGAAGAAAGAAAATGTGATTTATACATACATCAGTCAGCCTTAAAAGAGAAATAAATCCTGCCATAGATGACAACATATATGCAGCTGGAGGACATTATGCTAAGTGAAATAAGCCAGTCACAGAAGGACAAATACTGCATGATTCTACTCGTATAAATTATCTCAAACAGTCAAGCCCATAGAAACAAAGAATAGGATGATGGTTGCCAGGAGCGGCATGGAGGGGAAATGGGGAGTTGCCATTTAACTGGTATAATATTTCAGTATGTAAGATAAATAAGTTCTAGAGATCTGCTGTACAACCATGTACTTATGCTTAACAATACTGTGTATTTAAAATTTTGTTATGAGGGTAGATCTAATGTTTCGTGTTCTTTACCATAATGTTTTTTTTAAATCTATGGGAAAAAAAGTAGAAACCGCTATTCTGTGATTTGATTATAAAAGTAGAAACCAGTAAACATTAGTACACATTCATTAATTTTAGAGTCTAAAATTTAGAAATTTTAAAATTTTGTTTTCTTCTGGGTTCAATGCCCTGTACCTCGCAAAGAATCCTTCTAGTATTACTTCAAATGGATTTTCCTTTTCCATACTCCATCAGTTATTTTCAGAATATATTCCAGTTTTTCTAAATTCTCAATTACTTTATCTATTTTATTTATTCTTTACCTGTGTTTTGGACAATTGTCTGTTTACCTTCTCCACCCTGGAGGGCTTTGTTTCTGCAGGACTGCTGCATAGATATATGTGTGGAGGGGTAAACTTCATTGCTTATCTGGATTAGATGCACTGTTTCTTAGATTACAAATGTTTCTTAGTTAACTTCCTCATAACCAGAAGTAATTTACTAAGGAATGGTTTGTGCAAAATAAGCTTATCTTAGCATGTTGAAAAAAGGTTTTTTTCTATTTTTACATTACTTTATAATTTTAAAACCATAACAATTTAAAACAATCTTTCCTCAGGACACTGATTTTTAGCATTCATTGTTGTTGGTGAGAAGTCTTACATTAGTATGGTTTTTGTTCTTTTGTAAATAAACTGTTTTATTTCTTCCTTGGAAGGATTTTAAATCTTTTCATTATTGATGTTCTGAAATTCCACAATCATATATCTTCTCTTGGTTACTTGTTTGTATGTTTATTTAGTTACTGTTCTGGGTAGACCTTTAAATATGAAGGCTTGGGTCTTTCAATTCTAGCAAATGCTCTTATATTATCTCTTTTATAGTTTCCTTATCTACATTTTCTTTATCCTTTTTATTTAGAATTTCTAGAATTGGAAGGTGGACTATTTCATTCATGTGTGTATTTTATTTCTCATATCTTTTTTTTGTTTTTTTAAATTGTAATGAAATTGCTTTACAATGTTGTGTTAGTTTCTGCTGTACAATGAAGTGAATCAGCTATATGTATACCTATATCCCCTCCCTCTTGGACCTCCCTCCCACCACCCCCATCCCACCCATCTAGGTCATATATCGTTTGAATTTAATCAATCAAGAAATGTTCAAACGTAAGTATTTTGACTACTTGTACACTGCATTTCTTTTTTATCTTCAGTCTTGCTTTGGATTTATATTGACTTCTGCAATCATCATTTTAATCTCAGAATTTTTTCCTTTTTCACTGAACAAACATGCTGTTCTTGTTCTATGTATGCACTATGTCATTAAGTGAGTCTGAGGTACTAATTTTTTTTTTATTTTCTGTCCCTTGAATTATCCTTGTCTCCTTCAGTCTTTTTTTTCAGTTTGAAATTTCTCTTTTATGTTCAAAGCACTTAAATGTTGGATACTTCTGGTTTGTCCAATGAAGGATTAAGACAAAACAAAAGGTTGATTTGAGGCTGGTGTATTGAACTTACTTTCTGATGATTAGGCATGACTTTAAGATGTTTTAGTGGTAGCTCTTTTAGCCATATTAAAGCCTGTGGAGGCCTGCTGGGAACAGGACTTCTAAAATGACAAATATGTCTGGAAGGCTGTGGTCCAAGGCCATTTTTTCTGGCTATAAGCTCTGTCTATGGAACAAGAGGGAGCGCACAACTCTTCTGAAAATTGAAGGTGTAGATGCTCGAGATGAAACTGAATTCTGTCTAGACAAGAGATGTGCTATGTGTACAAAGAAAAGAACAACATAGTAACTCCTGGTGGAAAACCTAACAAAACCAGAGTAATGTGGGGAAAGATAAGTCATGCTCATGGAAACAGTGGTGTGGTTCAGGCCAAATTCCAAAGTAATCTTCCTGCTAAGGCCATTGGACACAGAACCCAAGTGATGCTGTACCGTTCAAGAATTTAAACTTATTGAAAAGTAAATAAATAAAAATGTGGATTTGTTCTCTTGAAAATAAATAAATAAATAAATAAAAAGATGTTTGACTGGTAAACTATGATGGGACACTTCCTTCTAATTGACAGTATTGAGACCATTGCCCAGATCAAGATCCCAAGCCAGAATACCCATTCAATTTCAGTTCATTTAGAGAAAAACTATTAGGTTTTTGTGCTTTGGTTTCTTTGTTGAGGAGAGAGAGTTAAAGAATTTGGGAGGCCATTGTGAAAGGAATATTTGCATGTGTGTTATAAATACACATATATCTGTATATGTTCAAAGTATTTTTATTGATTTTGGAACTCATTGTTGACAACAGTATATCCAGTTCAAACAAAAATGATTGAATCATTAAGCTTTGGCTTATATGATACCAAATTAAATGGCCTTGTCCATTACATTAAATGGATAGTTAAATTAAGTATGTTATCTACATAATCAAAATTTGGATGTGGGATTGAGACTGGTGAGAACATGAAATTCATTTCTATATTCAGGTCTATGTGTGCAAGTTCATTAATACAAACTGTCGTGATGTAAAATCACTCTAAATAGAATAGTATCCTACTTAATATATTTACACATTGAGCTCCTTTATTAGGAGAATAATTTGAGCTTCTGAAGTACAGAAGAGGTAGTACTATAGTGCCCTATCCAGAATGCAAGTCAGCAGAATTCTGTGGAAGTTCATAGAGCTACCAGGACACAAATGAGTAGTCTGGTTAATTCCTCAGGAGATCATAAGAAAGATCTTTTCTTACTGACACTATCTAGTTTCCGTCTTCTCAGCAATCAATAATACTTACTTTGTGCAGGTACTCTATAAGGCAGTGTGAGAAGAAGAAGAAGAATAAACACAAATACCAAAATATTCCTTAGGTGTGACAAAAACTTAATATAATTTCCACTTTTCAGAAAGTTTTTTTTTTCTGGATGCAAGCATATATTTATTTTATTGTGGTAAGAACACAATATGATATTTCGTCTGTTAAGTTTTTTTTTTTTTTTTAAGATTTCTTTTATAGGTATCGTCTTTTTTTTTTCTTTTTAATTTATTTATTTTATTTATTTATTTATGGCTGTGTTGGGTCTTCGTTTCTGTGCGAGGGCTTTCTCTAGTTGCGGCGAGCGGGAGCCACTCTTCATCGCGGTGCGCAGGCCTCTCACTATCGCGGCCTCTCTTGTTGCGGAGCACAGGCTCCAGACGCGCAGGCTCAGTAGTTGTGGCTCACGGGCCTGGTTGCCCCGCGGCATGCGGGATCCTCCCAGACCAGGGCTCGAACCCGTGTCCCCTGCATTGGCAGGCAGATTCTCAACCACTGCCACCAGGGAAGCCCCTTGTCTGTTAAGTTTTTAAGTGTACAACACATTATTGTTGACTATGTTGTACAATAAGTAAGCTCTCTTTATTTATCCTGCATAACTGAAACTTTACATTTGTTGATTAGATACACCTCATTTCCCCCCCAACCCCCAGCCCCTGGCAATCACTATTCCACACTTTGAGTTTATAAATCTGACTACTTTAGATACCTCGTATAGGTGGAATCATGCAGTATTTGTCTTTCTGTGACTGGATTATTTAACTTAGCATAATGTCCTCCAGTTTCATCCATGCTGTCACATATTGCAGAATTTTCTTCTTTTTTAAGGCTAAATAGTATTCCATTATAGGTATATACCATGTTTTTCCTTATCCATACATTTGTCAATGGACATCTAAACTATTTCCACAATATAATTTTGAATGGTGAATAATGCTGCAATGACATAGGAGTGCTAATATTTTGAGAACTTGATTTCAGTTCTTTTAGATAAATACCCAGAAGTGCAATTACTGGATCATAGGATAATTCTATTTTTAATTTTTGGAAAAACCTCCATAGTCTTTTCCATAGCAGCTGCATCATTTTACCTCCCATCAAAAACATGTAGCAATTCAAATTTTCCCATATTCTCACTTGCTTTTTTTTTTTTTTTGATGATAGCCATCCTAACAGGTATGATAACTGCATCATGGTTTTGATTTGCATTTCCCTGATTACTAGTGATGTTGAGCATTTTTTCATATATCTGTTGGTCATTTTATGTCTTTTTTGGAGAAACATCCATACAAGTCCTTAGCCTATTTTTATTTTTTTGGTTTTTTTGGGGGGTTTTTTTGTTTGTTTGTTTGGTTTTGGCTGCATTGGGTCTTTGTTGCTGCACATGGGCTTTGTCTAGTTGTGGTGAGCGGGGGTTACTCTTCATTGCAGTGTGTGGGCTTCTCATTGAGGTGGCTTCTCTTGTTGTGGAGCATAGGCTCTAGGTGCATAGTCTTCAGTAGCTGTGGCATGTGGGCTCAGTAGTTGTGGCTCATGGGCTCTAGAGCACAAGCTCAGTAGTTGTGGCATACGGGCATAGTTGCTCCGCGACATGTGGGATCTTCCCACACCAGGGATTGAACCCGTGTCTCCTGCATTGGCAGGCGGATTCTTAACCACTGTGCCACCAGGGAAGTCCTCCTTAGCCTATTTTTAAATCCAGTTATTAATTTCTGTAAATTTATTTTTAATGAACCCTAATTTATTGTGCAAAGGATTTTCTAACTTATTTTGTTAGATCAAATAACTAAAATACACAGGGAAACTCATTTTTCCCTGTCATCTACCTCCTTCCCAGCTACTCTTGATTTGTTCTTAAATCTGAGAGATTCCTCTGAAGTAGAAAGGAGTAAGGGCTCTCGTGTCAGAAAGGCTCTTTCTAACACTCCCTAATTGTGATCCTGAGCAAGTTGGTGGCTTTCTCAGTCTCAATTTGTCATCTGCATAAAGATAGCAACAACAGTGACCTCATTGGATTGTTTGGAGGATTAAATTAGATAACACGTGACAGTGCCCAACATTGGCTAAGTATACAATATGGTCTTGAAAGTGAAACCCCTTTTCCAGTTGAATTTGTACTCTTCTTGTCGAGGTTTCCCATATTCCAGTTGACATTTAGCTAAGTCTTTGCAATGTTTTTTTCTCCAGCCTAGTACACAGTTTCCTTCACATTTTAATCTTTAGAGTATTTAGGTCCTTCAGAAAATAAAGCTCATCACTGCAAGATCCCATAGCCAAGCTAGACTCATTCATTCTTCTATGGACAATTTTCCTTTGTAAGAGAAGCCAAAATCAAAGTTTCCTGAAACATGAGAGTTTTCTGTGCCAAAGACCTTAAGGAATTCCTTGTATTCTCCAGTACCTTAAAAACAACAGCAACAGAATTTTTGGAGATAATTTCATTATTTCATGGCATCACTAACCAACTCTTGGTTTTTATGGGAGTAATTTTTTCATTTGTAGATTATCCTTGTCCTTGATTTCTCTGCCCTTATCTTGTCTGCCCCTTGGCTATTTTTATAGCTCATTAGTGCCTCCATCAGAGGATGGGAAACGGAAATAAAAGAAGATGAAACTCAAACTCAGGCAGCACGTATGCAACATAAAACGGACCTTCGGGGATGAAAGAAAACCCACCGGGTTGTCTGTGGAGGTCTTAATGACGGAATTATGCTTACTATTTGATTTCAGACTGTTATTCACACAGTGCAGGTTGGCTACTAAACTCGATTTTCTCACAATCCTTAAAATGGTTTATTGGTACTCATTACTACAATGATATCCCTCAGGCACCCAGGCCATCCGGCATGCTGACTGAGTGTCTTGGTCTTTGATCAGTGGGCAGGTGTCTTCACAGAGCTTTCAGTCTCATCCTGGTCTGTATGCTGATTCACATCTTCCTGTTAGGGCTTTGCATCTCATAACAACTTCAAATTTAGCAGGAACCTGTCAGACACACTGATATCCTGGGAGCCAATGTAGCTAGTGACTTCTAGGACATAGAATGAACTGACTTCACTCACTTTTCAGGCTGGAATGAAGGTAGGATTGGTTTATATTCTTGAATGATGTATTCTGTGTAAGGCTTGGCCATCAATAATTTTCAATTTTTTCCGGAGAGTTTGTTGTTCTATAAATGACGCAGTCCTTGCCAAAAATATAACCCTGACAGAAACTGACTTGTTTTCCAAAACATAAACATTCAGTTTATTACAACCAGTTACACCATCTATAGTTATCTTAGTGTTATATTTTGTTAACACAGATTTGGTTGTGAAACTATAGCTGTCTGTGAATTTTCAAGTAAGTCTGCTTTAACTTCTCATTAGCATGAGAATTAAGAGTGGGATACAGTCAGCTGAATTGTGTGTAACGAAGTTAATGTTTAGAAACTGTATTAAGAAATGCTTGGCCAGAGTGTTTTTGTATTATTTAACAATATGAATTTTAATACAACCTTTGAAGCACCTATATATTAAACATTTCTTTTAAATTCAGTGTCTCCCAGGGAGTTTTCTTTCCCATAGAAACAGGAAAAAAAGAAACCATGAAAAACTTCTAGTCAGACAATCTTTGGATATTGCAGTTGCCTGAGTGGGGTTAATACTGCCCTTTCCAGTTCTCAAATCTTATTCAGATTTCCCAAAAAAGTGCACCTGAAAACTGAAATATTAAATATTGAATCTCCCTCACCCCATTAACTGAAACTGCCACAATCATCCTCTAAGTGTTGGAATGACCCTAGTAAGGAAATTGGGAGTAACCGTGGCAGTTACTCCAAATTTTCCGGCAATATTTTTGCAACACTTAGACTGAACACATTCATGACAGGACATGGTGAGGAGGCAAAGAAAACTGGGATTAGAAAGAAAAGGGAGGAACAGAAAATTAATGAGGAATTTGTATGAAGAACAAGGAACAATAGAGCTGTAGTTTCCTAAGTTTAGGGCTGTATGAATCTGCTCTGTGTCCTGCAGCTTGAGAGACAGGTAAGCCAGTTGCTGAAAGTCTGTTCTTCTTTGAATAGCTTTTTTAATTATTATTATTTTTAAAATAATTAGGCTGAAAGGAAAATGTGTAAGGTAAGTTGGCAACGTGTAAAATTCATTTCACACCCATTACTGGGTCTTGAGAAACTGGCTCAAACATTTGAAAGGGCCAATCACTGTATGTGTGAGAAGCAAGGACCCGGTCTTGAAGACACTGCCTTGGCAGACAGTAACCTCATTGTGAAAATTTAGGACAGCTGTGAAATTAATTAGCCGTCTTCTCCAACCGTGTGAGGCTACAGCAAGAGTTAGAACTCAGAGGAGCCCCCAGCAGTGGGCACGCACTTCACGGGGAACTAGGAAGGGGGGTACTTTTCTCTCATCGAATTGTCACATTCATGTCACAAAGAAAATGGATGAAAACAAACAAACAAAAAAACACTTTTTTTCCCCCATCTTGAGCATTTAATTGAGATCTTAGGTTGCTTTTAAAAATGAAATATGGTGGCACAGTGGTTAAGAATCCGCCTGTCAGTGCAGGGGACTCAGGTTCAAGCCCTGGTCCGGGAAGATCCCACATGCCACGGAGCAACTAAGCCCATGCGCCACAACTACTGAGCCTGCGCTCTAGAGTCTGCACAACTACTGAGCCCATGTGCCACAACTACTGAAGCCCGCGTGCCTAGAGCCTGTGATCCGCAACAAGAGAAGCCACCGCAGTGAGAAGCCCGCGTGCCACAACGAAGAGTAGCCCCCGCTCACCGCAACTAGAGAAAGCCCACGCACAGCAACGAAGACCAAACGCGGCCAAAAATAAATAAATTAATTAATTTAAAAAATGATATATGGGATAATTAACTCTCTTTTCAGACAACAGCTAGACTGCAATGATTACTTAGGAGAGTTAGAAAGGACGTCTATTCTACAGTCAACATGACCTTCATCATTTATTAGGTTGTTTATCTGGTTGCTTTAAAAAGTTTTTTCAGGATCTTTTCTTTTTAACTACAGGGGTAAATATCATTGTAGTCTTTACTAATTGATTTTTAAAGTCACATTCAGAGTTCCACGCCTTGCATTTGCAAAGGTCAGAAATGTTTTGAACAGAAGTGGCATTGGGAAGGGGGCATCTATAAATACTATTTCGGATTTTAAAAGGTCACATGAGAAGGAAGAAAAAATTCATCTTTGTACTTTGCATGTCTCAGACATATCATGTGCTTTTGTAAATGAGTCCTTTGCCAACATACCATATATGTTCTTATTAATGCTAACCTTCCCCCTCCATAGTCTGGATTTTACTGTAACTTGGTTAGAAGGAAAGAGTATCCCTCACATGGCTCAGCAATTGATACCCATCTAATTAGGGAGATATTTGGAACCACGAGACTTTCGAGTTGAGAAGAATGTTAAGGATTAGCTTAAATACCTTCTTTTACCAAAGGAAAGATGAAGACCAGGCATTTGACATGATTTGTTCTAGTGAGAGAACTAGTTATGTCAGAACGGAACTAGAACATAGGTACCCTGATTTCCCAATTTGTACTCTTTATTGGTGCAATCTCTGTGAGCTACTAGAAATGCTTCCTTTGGAAGGAAGGGCTTCAAAAATATAATTCTTAAAAATAAAGTCCTAGTTAGAATTTATCTTATTTTAGTAATATTTTGTTTAAAATAAATCTTTATTGAAGTATGATATAAATACAGGAAAGTGTCACATGTAACATGTATAGCTTGATGAATTATCACAAAGGAAACACATTCATGGAATCAATACCCAAATAAAGAAATGGATTATGGCAAGCACCCCAGAAGTTCCCCCTTGGGTCCTTTCTCAGTCACTACTACTACCTGCTCCCCAGAGACAATAACATTCCTGATTTCTGTCACCTTACATTGGTTTTTGCCTGTTTTTGAACTTCTAAGGCAAGGTTATAGAGAAAAGGGAACTCTTGTACACTGTTGGTGAGAATGTTATACAGCCACTATGGAAAAGAGTATGGAGTTTCTTCAAAAATTAAAAATGGAACTACCATATGATCAAGGTATTCCACTTCTTAGTATTTCTGAAGAAAACAAAAGCATTAATTCTAAAAGATTTATGTATCCCTGTGTTCACTGCAGCATTATTCACAATAGCCAAGTTATGAAAGCAACCTTAGAACTATCAATGGATGAATGGATAAAGAAGATGTGGTGTATATATAAAATGGAATATTAGCCATAAAAAGGAATGAAATCTTGCCATTTGTGACAACATGGGTAGATCTAGAAGATATTTTGCTAAGTCAAATAAGTCAGACGGCGAAAGACAAATACCGTATGATCTCACTTATACAGGGAATCTAAAAATAAACACCCAAAAAAACAAAAAAAACAAACTCATAGGTACAGATTGGTGGTTGCCAGAGGTGAGGGGTGGAGGATGGGTGAGATGAGTGAAGGGGATCCAAAGGTACAAGCAAACTTCCAGTTAAGAGATTAATAAGTCCTGGGAATATAATGCACAGCATGGTCACAACAGCTAATAATACTGTATTGCATATTTGAAAGTTGCTAAGAGAGTAGATCTGAAAAGTTCCCGTCAGAAAAAAAAAATTATGTAACTAACTATAGTGACAGATGTTAACTAGTCTTATTGTGATGATCATTTTGCAATATACAAAGGTATTAAATCATTATGTTGTACATCTGAAACTCATACATCAATTATACCTCAATAATAAAAATCATTGCTTTTTATTTTATATAAAGGTGTTATATATGTTCTGTTCAAATAAACTTTACTATATTTAATAATATTCAATATTACAACATTTGTAATAATGAACTGAAAGTTTAATTCAAAAACTACAAGGGGAAATCTTTCCTTTCTGAGGTCCTCTGCCCACAGAATATTGGCACTGAAAGCACCCATATTTTGCTTTTTCCCATTTACATTTCATATTAACTTTAACTCATCTCTCCCCTGTCCCCCTTTGCCTAATAACAGAATGGAAGCTCCACCATGCCTGCCATGTCTGATGCACAGGAAAGGGTACAAACTTAAGTCAGTGCTTCAGTGAGTGCGTTGATTTGACCAGAAGAACCAGAGTTTTCCTATTGTTGCCCCATCACTAGCTGCTCCAGAAACCAGGTCTCATTATATATACTTAGAGGCAAATATACAGCACTCTCTTTCAGACTGATGGTCAGAAAGATTCTGGGCTTAGCAAAGAAGCAGATAATGAGAGGAAAAATCAAGGAGAGCAGAGTTGGAGTCAATTCATCGTTGTTAAGAATCTTCATGGCAGAAACGCTGGCAGCACCAGCCGTGAGATTCCAGTTGAAGGTGAAAGGAAGAAAGTCTTATTTTCATCCTCCTGGAGAAATAAGGACTACAAATGGATTGGACCTGGGGAAAAAAGTGAGCAGAACATTTTACTCTGACTGATCAGATTTCTTCATAAAGCTCCATATCTAAGATTTTCAACTTGCTCCTGGAAAGAATTAGAAACATGGAGAGATGCAAATTATAGGTGCAGTAAGAATGAAAGTAAATCCAACAAAAAGCTCTCATTTTCTTTCATTTTAGTGAAATATCTCTGCATTTCTTAGCTCCTACTTTAGTTTTTATTTCTATTAAAATTCATGTAATTCGTAGTTGTGAAGATCAAACCATTAAGCCTCCATCCATGCTAATGTGTTAAATGGGGATCTTTTTCTTTTGTATCATCAGGATTTAAATGTTCCCTTGGTTGTAAGTTGTCTGAAAGTGGAAATCAACCGGACGAGAGTTGAGAGTACTTTTGCACTGAAAGAAAATTTTATTGCGTTTGTTAAAATCTCAGAATTTTAATAATGGATTATTTCATGTTTAAAGTGACAGAATATAATTTTGATTTTATTTGGCATATGTCTTTTAAAAATTATCGAGTGAGCTTTACAGATCTAAGTGAGTTTTATGTGGGATCAACTATGATGAATATTGGCTCTTATATTAGGTAAGGAGAACATATGAAGTGACTTCCTTTTTTATAGGTGCTGGTAGGTGTGGGGTGAAACTTATCAGGATGACAGTGAAAAGACTCACATTCTAAAGCATCTCCCCTTTGTCTGCCCCAAAATACTAGCTCCAGTTAAAATGCAAATGCTCATGTCATTGTTATCTTTTCCATCTCAATAGCAAAAAATTTAATCTTGCTGCAGATAGAGGTTGGCTATTTAGTGCAACAACAAATTAAATCACAGAGAATATGGAAACTGCCCAGAATTCTCCAGACATTTCTAGTCATTCTTAGTTTGACCAAATGCTAAAAGTAATTCATCCTGTAGAGGTAATAACAAATTCAAATATTTAAGGCCAGATATATAGCTAGGTTGGAACTAGATTATATTTCATTAAAAAACCTTATATTTATCTAGTAAGATTTGGTTCTTTGTCCAATCAGAAAGATACAAGACCAGAAATCTAACTGAAATTTGCCTGTTTATGACTTTCTATTTTTCTTTAGCTCCAGTGAAAATAAATGTATTCTTTACCTCAGAGTCATCTATGAGTAAGTAATGCCTAAAAGCTAATGTTTACTGAAAACCCACTTTAGATAGAGTTTTACAAGCACTATTTTACGTAAACTTGTGAAAGCTTAGGAGGTAGGTTCTATTTTTGTCACATTTATTTCACATATGAGAAAACTGAGGCTTAGCAGTGGTAGAGCTAAGGTTAGAAATCAGACTTTTCAAAATCCAGAAGAAATCAGGATTGCCACATATGAGGCAGTCCAGGCAGCTAGTCAGTGAATAATTGATCTAGCTGTCTCTATCAATATCTGTCTACCTATCTGTCTACCTATCTATCTGTCTATCTATCTACCTATCATCTATCTTCTATTACCTATCTCTCTATCATCTGTCACTGATTTTCACAGAAATATGTACAAAATTATGAGTATATTTACTGTAAATAGATGGTGTGTGTGTGTTTTTACAGCAAAGGAACATGTTATTGAATTTGCTTAGCTCTCTAAAATTAACTTATGTCTCTCTTAAGATTAAATTACACAGTATCGGTTAGGGTTCTTTTTAGTTACAGGAGATGAAAGCACTTAAACTGGCTTAAGCAGAAAGAACAGTAGTAAAATACTGGCTTATGTGACTAAAAGGTCCAGGGGTGGCATGATTAGTGACGTCATCGGGACCATATTTCTCTTTATGTGGTGGTAACCTGGCTGCCATCAGTATCAGGTTTCTGTGCTCTGAGGACAAACGTAAAAGAAAACTTGCTTATTTTTTTTCAGCAGATCCCCCCCAACGTCCCAGTACTAATTCTGTTGACTCTGTCATGTGGCCATTCTTAAGCTATCATTGTCCAAGGGAAATGTTATGCTTTCCTTGTCCAAGTCTGGGTCATATATTTACTCCTGTAACTGGGGTTGAGGGCGTGGGCAGCCTTGTGCAATCCATGTGGACTAATGATGGACATTAGTAGGTTTTCAAATGAAATTCAGCAAATTATTATCATATAAAGAGGAATGGATACTATTTGGCAAAAAATCCCCAAGTTATATACTACAGTGTTCCCAATAGTTCAAATATTTTACAAGGGATACTGAGTCCCTTTGCAAGAAATTTGTGGTATTAAGGCAAAACCAATTTTTAAAATGCATATCAAATACTGAATTTTGTAATAAAGCATTTGAAAATGCCGAGTTTTTACCAAATACTAGGGTATGATTTTTGTGAGTTAGTTATAATAGAGTTGACGGATAATGAAAATAAGATCATCCATTATAATTGCTGACTAAAAATAAATCCTTGATATTACTATATAGGAGGGTAAGACATTCTACATTGAACTACTAATATGGTCTATCCTCCAGTTCAGAATTTTCTGCCGAGGGTCTTATTTTGTGGAGAAAACAAATGGTAGATGCCCACAGTATCACTTTTTCTAAATGATCTGATAACAATGTAACTGCCACGTCAATGTACTTCACCTGAGTCATTAGTTCCAGGATTGTTGTCTCTGCTGGTCTATAGCTCTTCTCTTGGCACTTTGGGTAATGTCCGAAATATGGAGCTGGTGTGATCTATCAACCTTCTTGCTAGCACTCTTAACAAGATTATTGGAAAAGGAGTTCAGTTTGTAGGAAAATAAACACAAATTCCAACAGCAGAGAAACATTTGCAAGCTGAAATCCTTCACGTCAACTCATGTCAGTGCTTTAGATGCATCCCACCTTATCCTCAGTGTCTGAAACGATGGAGAGACTTTTTTTGATCACTGACCTTAGAAAAGTGTACATGATTTAACCCTGGCTAGAGTAACCAACATTTCCAAGTGTTAGATTGATTCTATCCCTTTCAGGTGATTAAGATTTTTTTTGGTCATCTTATGGCTGTCATTAATGGAAGAGATTTTTTAAATTTTATTTTCTTTCAGCTTTATTGAGATATAATTGACATATAACTGTGTAAATTTAAAGTGTACCATGTGATGATTTGATACACGTATTTACTGCAAAAGGACTATTGCGATAAGTGAGTTAACGAATCTATCACCTCACATAATTACCGTGTGTGTGTGGTGAACATTTAAGATCTACTCTCATAGCAGCTTTAAAGTACATACAGGCATACCTCAGATATACTGCAAGTCTGGTTACAGATCCATGCAATAAAGCAAATATGTCAGTAAAGTGAGTCTCATGAATTTTTTGGTTTCCCAGTGCACAAAAAAGTTATGTTTGCACTACACTGTAGTCTATTAAATGTGCAATAGCATTATGCCTAAAAAAACAAAATGCTAACCAGTATCTAAAAATGCAGGATTGCCACACACCATCAATTTGTAAAAAAAATGTAATATCTGTGAAGTTCAGTAAAGTGAAGCACAATATGAAGTTTCCTTATCATAGAGTATTGTTAACTAAAGTCACCATTGCTGTACATTAGATCCCCAGAATATATTCATCTTATAACTGGAAATGTTTACTTTGGGGCCAACATCTCCCTATTTCCCTACCCTTGCCCCCAGCCCTTGGAAACCACCATTCTACTCTCTGTTTCTATGAGTTCAGTGTTCTTAGATTCCACGTATGAGATCATACAGTATTCGTCTTTCTCTGTCTAACTTGTTTCACTAAGAGTAATACCTGCTAGGTCCATCCATGTTGTCGCAAATGGCAGGATTTAATTTAATGGAGTAATATCCTATTGCATATATATTATATAATATCACATTTCCAATATTATTATTATTAATATTATACATGTATATATAACACATTTTCTGTATCCATTAATCCATCAGGGGGCATTTAGTTTGCTTCCATGTCTTGGCTATTTCGTGAATAATGCTGCAACTAACATGAGAGTGCAGATATCTTTTCAAGATACTGATTTCATTTCTTTCAAAAATACATCCAGAAGGATTGCTAGATCACATGACAGTTCTTTTTTTAATTTTTTGAGGAACCTCCATAATGTTTTCCATAATGGCTGTACCAGTTTACAGTGCCACCAACAGTGCACATCCTTGCCAACACCTGCATCAAGCAAGGCTATCAGGGCCATTTTTCCAAGAGCATTATTATTATTATTATTTTTTAAGATGTTAGCTATGAGTTTTTTTTTTTAATTAATTAATTAATTTATTTATTTTTGGTGTGTTGGGTCTTCGTTTCCGTGCGAGGGCTTTCTCCAGTTGTGGCAAGCGGGGGCCACTCTTCATCGCGGTGCGCGGGCCTCTCACTATCGCGGCCTCTCTTGTTGCGGAGCACAGGCTCCAGACGCGCAGGCTCAGTAGTTGTGGCTCACGGGCCTAGTTGCTCCGCGGCATGTGGGATCTTCCCAGACCAGGGTTCAAACCCATGTCGCCTGCATTAGCAGACAGATTCTCAACCACTGCGCCACCAGGGAAACCCCCAAGAGCATTATTTTAAAATTAATGTTTTTTTCTTCCAGTTTTCTTGACACGATAATTGACATACAGCACTGCATAAGTTTAAGATACACAGCATAATGATTTGATTAACATACGTCATGAAGGGATTATCAGAAGTTTAGTGAGCATCCTTCATCTCATATAGGTACAAAATTAAAGAAATAGGGCTTCCCTGGTGGCGCAGTGGTTGAGAATCTGCCTTGTAGTGCAGGGGACACGGGTTTGAGCCCTGGTCTGGGAAGATCCCACATGCCGTGGAGCAACTGGGCCCATGAGCCACAACTACTGAGCCTGCACGTCTGGAGCCTGTGCTCCGCAATGAGAGGCCGCAACAGTGAGAGGCCCGCGCACCGCGATGAAGAGTGGTCCCCGCTCGCCACAACTAGAGAAAGCCCTCGTACAGAAACGAAGACCCAACACAGCCAAAAATTAATTAATTAATTAATTATTTTTAAAAAATTAAAGAAATAGAAAAAAATTTTATTTTCATATACAACATACCACAGTGTTCATTATATTTATCATGTTGTACATTATATTCCTAGTGCTTATTTATCGTTTAACTGGAGGCTTGTATCTTTTGACCCCCCCTTCACCTAATTACTGCCCTTGCCCTACACCTCTGGTACCACAAATCTGATCTCATTTTCTATGATTTTGTTTGTTTTGGAAATATAATTGACCTACAACACTATGTTAGTTCCTGTTACACAACATAGTTATTCAATATTTCTATACATTTCAAACTGATCTTCATGATAAGTCTAGTTACAATATGTCACCATACAACAGATATTATGTAGTTAATGACTATATTCCTCACACTGTACATTTCATATCCATGCTGTTTTTAATGTTTCATTTTTTTTTTAATGTAATGCCATTGCACACTTAATAGAGTACATTATAGCATAAACATACCATTTACATGCACTGGGATCCCCCCAAAATTGTGTTACTTGTTTCACTGGATATTCACTTTATTGCAGTTGTCTGGAACTGAACCCACAATATCTCCCAAGTATGCCAGTATTAGTTCCAACAGTTGTTTGGTGGAATCTTTAGAATTTTCTGCATATAAATGATATCATCTGCAAACAGAGACAATTTTACTTCTTCCATTCTGATTTGGATGTCTTTTTTTATTTATTTTTTTTTGACTAATTGCTCTGCCCAGAGCTTCCAGTACTATGTTAAATAGGAGTGGTGGGAGTGGGCTTCCTTGTCTTATTCCTGATCTTAGAGGAAAAGATTTCAACTTTTAACCACTGAGTATGTTGTTAGCTGTGAGATTTTCATACATGGCCTTTATTATGTTAAGGTATATTCCTTCAACCCAATTTGTTGAGAGTATTTATCATGAAAGGATGTTGAATTTTATAAATTATTTTTCTGCATATAAGGAGATGATCATATCATTTGTATCTTTCACTTATTAATGTGGTATATTACATTGATTAATCTGTAGATGTTGAACTATCCTTGTATCTCAGGGATAAATCCCACTTGATCATGGCACATGATCCTTTTAATGTGCTGTTGAGTTCTGTTTGCTAGAATTTTGTTGAAAATTTTTAATCTATATTTACTAGGGATAATTGCCTCTAGTTTCCTTCTTTTTGGTAGTGTCCTTATCTGGCTTTGGTGTCAGGATAATGCTGCCTTGAGGGAGCATAAAGTGAAACTGGTCCTCTTACCCTCCTCAGGGCATCTAATTTTGGATTTATTTTTCTCTAACAGTGTGCTGGAATTTCTGTGTTGGACTCCTGGACTTCCACAAAGGCTCTCTTGTCTTAGGGTGAGTGTCTAAATCAGTGTTCTTCGAGGGGAAGATGGCAGGAAACTCTTGTTCTGCCATGTTGATGACATCACTCTCTATTACTGAAAGAGATTTAAGCTAAAGTCTGGAAAACTCTGAAAAGCAATTCATTAATTACAGGGGAGAAATGTATGTTACCAGAGGTTAAGCAATTAATGGAAAGCTTGACCAGGATGCTTCCTCACGAGGCATAAGAGTATAGGATTTTTCTTTATTACAAAATTGGATTATGTTTATATTTTCATTGGGTGTAAATTTACCACCATTTCAGAATGAATAAAATGACTTTTTAATGTCTGATTGGCTTTAGTTCTCTTAGAGTCCTTTCTGTGTTGGTAATGGTTACATTTCTAAGCACTGATACGATATTACTCATAATACTATTACTAACAAATATAGCTGACTCTTATTGAATGTTTACTATGTGCTATGTATTTTGTTAAGCACTTTTTAAGACTTTTTCTCAGCCCAGACTCCTGAACAGAAATCCAAACCCGTATACCTGCCTACCAGACATCTTCCTTTGGGTATTTTTAAGGTCTATGATAATCTTCAACCCCAAACTTTCTATTCTTCTGTGTTGTCTGGGTGAGTAAATTGCACCTCTATTACTCAGCTCTTCAGTCTTGGATCTGGACATCCTATTTGGCTGTTGTTCTCTCTCTCCATCTTAATGGATGAAATATCAAGCCCTTGTTTATAAAGCTGTCAATTCTAGCCTTGCAAAGCCGCCTATCTTTCTTCATCTCCATGCCTGTCACCTGGCTTATACCCTACCTGTCCCATTACAAGGGGCTCTTAATGGATCTTCATATATCCATCCTTGATGCCCCTTGACCTATGCTCCACGCTGTAGCTAGAAACATGGTTTAAAAAGCCAACATATTCATGTCACTTCCTTATGAAACACCCTTCTATAGAAGAAACATTTACTTCCCCATTCTGTCGCATCTACCGCCCCCTCCCTTACCCCATACTTTAGCATTTCTGAACATTCAGGTCTTAGTTTAGAAGGCACTTCTTCAAAACATGTCCTTGATTTCTTACAATTGTTTTGGTTTATCTATCATGAGTCCACAGTGCATCTTATTTTTCTTTTTTAACTCTTCATAATTATGTTTATACTGCCTATCTTCTCCACAGGACAACTGCATAAAGGCAGGAAATACAGTCATGCTCACCACAATATTTATATTGTTTGGCATAAGGTAAGACTTCATAAATGTGTTTTGAATGAACGAATAAATCCTACACGGGTCCTCCGCTTCTAAGCCTGGCCCCTTCACGCTATGCCATTCTGCTTTTAGACACATTTTGATTTAATATTCATGTTATAAAAAGTTAGCATTTGCCTCAGGGCTTCAAGAGGATCACCCAATATATTCAATATAGACATTTACATTTTGTTTTCTACATAGCCAATATCTCAGTTTTTCTTATTAATAAAGATCTCAAGGCTCTTTTTGAAATCATTAGCAAAAAGATCAGAGAAGAATGGACATTTCTGAGTTAATGTGATTAAAGTATATTTTCAATAGTACTGGATTATCCTAAGGCAAATTAAAAATGTGTTTCGGGCAAAAGATTTTGAATATTGACATTTCTTGAAAAGAAAAAAGTCATCCTAATGGAGAAACCAGAAATTCATTAAATTTCCTAAAACTCATCTTGATGTTAATTATTCTTGTTACTTTTAGTTAGACAAGAGGGCACAATAATATTAGAATCATTAAAGGTCTTAACAGGACTCAATTTTGAATATTAGTGTTAAAGAAAAATACTTGATTTTGTACATTTTCTAAACCAAGTTTCTTTCAGTTTTTATGATAATAATAAAAACTGAGAAGGATTGCATCTCAGATAGTGTGGTAGGTATTTCACATGTATCATCTCTAATTCATGTTACCATGAAAGTTAGGTGTTATCCCCCAATTCTATAGACGAGAAAAGTCGGAGTTAGGATGGGAAGGTAACACAGTAACCTCCCCCGCCTGCAGGCTTTCTGCCAGGTCAAACTGTTCACTCTGTGCGACAGAGGGTGTGCCTTCCTCCTCTTCGTATTCATTCTGATAAGATAGCTCCAACGCGGACAATGCAGCAGGATTGCTCCAATCTGCTTCAATTGGCTCCTGCAAACCTGAAGTGAAGCCCTAGCAGCTCAATAGGAAATCTATATATTCCAACAGGATGCCCACAGAGAAGCTGCGGATCTCTAATTTGTAACGATCAGCGTAGCAGGGAGTGTGGCAGGGCTGCTTTGGATAAATGTACAAGAGTTTCAGTCATTGTAGTTGGCAGAAGAACTGAGAATTAGTGTAGGAACTAAGCGTTTTCTTTAGAATCAGTCATTGCATGGGTCAGGAGTCAGCAGCTAAATTTCCTTGATTCAGGGGTGCAGCTATGTCGCTAACTGGCCAAGTGATGTTATTTAGACAGAGACCAGTATTCAGTATTCATAATGCTATGGATAAAGTTTGAGTAAATCAGTTCCCATGGTAAAACTATTTTGATCCAATAAAGTGTATTGAATAAATCAGATTTACCTAAGAAAGTCTAGAAATAGCTAAGATGAATTGGGAAAATGCTACAGCTGTAATTTGTGGCTGATACTCCTTGAAGAGACGGTCTGTCTCAACCCTCAGAATCTCTGGCTTCCCTCCCTGAGGTAGGCCCTTGAGTGGCCTGGGTCAGTGCCAGCCGCTCTCCTTTGGTGGCATGGGTATATCCTGGATGCCTAGAAAGAATGCTGCCGCTGAGCTGGACCTGGATTAGTGTCAAGGGGAACCCAACGTGTACAAGTTAGTACGAGTTTCCGAAGAAATACATAGGAAAAGCAGTGAGAAAACTTAATAAATCATGCAGTAATTCACCAATGAACCAGCTTTACCTCAAAGGTAGAGTAATAACATTTTCCTTTAGTTTTAATTTACTAGTAAATTTCCTCTTTCTTTTTTTAAAAAATATCTCCTTCATAATGCACAAATTTAAGGTAGCCCTTTCCTTTACACGCCAACTTCCCCTGCTGATTACTCACCCTCTCCCATTTTCTTAATGCATTCTCATCCCCTGAGATACTGTTTGACAGACTGACTTTCCACCTGCCACCTTCTTGCCTCTTCATGTGAATTTCAATGAGTCACAGTGACTGCTTATTTTAACAGTTCAGCATGCAGCTAGTTCTGTAGTTACAAATGCATCAACTTGCTCCAAATCATGGAAGGTGATGGTTAGAATATGGTGTTCAGGATAAGTGTGCTTATCCTCTTATAGGTAAATTAGCATTACTCAGAGAAATTGTCTGTTCTAAGTGTACCATTAAGGATTATATCTCTGACCCCAGGGATAGAGCATGCCACGCATATAAGGTGAAGCCAAGACTGCCTTAGACTCCTGATATCCATTCTGCTTTGACTTCAGTCAGAGTGAATAAACACAAAGGAAAAAAGCCTAGGACAGCATTTCCCAGCTTCCTTTGGAGCAAAATGTGGTCATGTGTCCAAAGATATACTGTAGGTATGGGAGTGATAAGCTGGAAAGAGCCTGGGTACCTGAAGCTTCAGAGCAGGAAAGCTCAACCCTGCACCTCCCATGTCCAGATTTCTCTGTGAGAAAGGGATTAACCCCTGTCTTGTTTAAGCCACTGTTACTTCTGGTCTTTGTTACTCAAAAGTGAACCAATCCTAACTGATTTATAAGGCAAAAACGTGAATGTCCCAAAGACTGTTAATAAAACTGTTAGGTTTATGTAGAAATTATGTCTTCAGAATATTAGTCAAAATGATGAAATAGTTAAGCACAATACTTAATAAGTGAGCATTCAGGATTATATTTTGCATTAACTCTAACAAAATTATTTTTTCGTCAGATTAAATTAAATGAGAACAAATATAGGTCACCTGATGAAGTACCAAGTACATAGTGCGTGCTCAGTAATATTTATACTCTCCTCCTTCTAAATAAAGGTACTCTGTTTCCTTTGTAAAGCTCTTGCTACTTATTTTTATTATAAATATCATTATAAAGTAGCAAAATAGGGTTTTTTCCTGACCTGAATGAAATCTGCCCCACTATAAAAGCATTCAGATAATCTGGTTATACTCTCTAGAATAATTCTGTCTAAACACACAAGTTGTTTATTTCAAAGTAGTAATTTTTTTCCCACTATAGTACGTGGTCACCCAAGTGGCCCTCAATGAACAATGCCTCCTGGTAGCCATACTGTCATGTGTTGATTGCCCCCTCACATTTTGACACTGGGCTTGGCCAGGTGATTTTGCTTTGGCCAATGGGACATCAGCAAACACATGGCAAGCAGAAGATTGATATAAATGTACACATTGGAGCTTGTTCTTTTGGAATATTGCTGCTACCACTTGAAGAGGTTTGGACTAGCTTCCTGAAACATAAGAAATCACATAGAATGAAGGGCCCACCTGTACCAGCTATCCCAGCTGAGTCCAGCCCATAATAACCCTTCAGCTGAAGACAGCTGTTTATGTGAATCTAGGTGGGATCATCAGAAGACCTAGAGTCATGAGAAATAATAAATAATCATAGTTTTACACTAGTAAGTTTTGGGGTGATTCGTTACTCATCCATAGATGACAGACATGTTCACACACACAAACTTCTTTGTGTATGATGTATTTTTTTTACAGTAAGAGATAGAATAAAAAGGTGACTTAGCTAAGTTTTACTTTTCTCCTTGTACTTTGATATAAACTTAGGAAAAAAAACTTACTTCGTATTTTGTGTGTTTGACAGCTAGAAATCAGAGGAATATTAACTATTAAATCTGTGCACTGTGTAAGATTTGACCAGTGACTGATGCTTTTGTTAGTTGCATTAGGAGCCTATCCGCATGATAACACATTTTAATAAATGTGTTATAATAAATAAATGCATTATAATACGTTTTAAGTATTTTATATTTAAATTTCAGAAACTTTAGTGAAAGCTAAAGCCCAAGATGGGAGGGAGGGAGAGAGAGAGAGGAGACTGAGATTGTCATTCTACGCGTATTTTTAAGAAGCAAAGAACTGAGGAATCAATCATTTAACTCACCAGGCTATTCCCTAAGAGTCCTGTTTGGGTTGAAGGGAAGCAGAATTTGTCACCACAAAATATGCCTCTTTTGCATATTGATTATTCTAACCTGGTTGTTTTTAAGTAACAGCACACAGTTGAAGTTCTGAAAACTGAGTAGAAGTTACCCTTTTGTAAGAGACATTTTCATTTTTAAGGGAAATCTCCATTTGTAAGGTATTTCCCTCTCTGAACCAGGAAGAAAAGGATGACTCTAGAAACGTTTGACCAATGGAGCAGGCAATGACTTAAATCTGCATAACAACTTTACCCTAGTGTACTATGCTTTTCCAGGTGACCTTTCATAACTGGCTTCCTCTCCCCCCCTGGGTCCCCCAAGATCTTTTGTCTTTAGTTGTAGATGCTATTTAAGGTGATGACTTGGGCCATTTCAGGAAGTTATTTTTCCTGGGTCTCTCCTGTGTTTACAGTAGGTATACATGTTATTAAACTTATGTTTGCTTTGTTTTTACTGTTAATCTGTCTTTTTATTATAGGGGTATCTCAGCCAAGAAACTAGAAAAGTAGAGGACAAATTATTTTTTCTCTCCTACAGTTTGGCAACATATGAAGGGACTTTCTGAGACACCATATTCTCTCTGAAGACCACAGCCAGGATCCTAGAAAGCTGGCAGAGGCCAACGGAGGGTAAGAATTCTTACCAAAGTCAGATCTCCTCGATCTCACTCTGTAGTGCCCAGTCAAGACAGTGTAGCCGAAATCCGTCCTCTGTACACTGGCACCAAATTGGATCTCAGAGACAGAGTTTTGGGTGAGGTAGAGAAGAATAACTTTACTGCTTTCCCAGGCAGAGGGGGCCATAGCAGGCCAATGCCCTCAAAACTGTGTGTCCCAACCTGAGGGGGCTTGTGAGGAGTTTTAGAATCAAGGGGCAGGGTTGCTGATAAGGGTTAGGGTGCCTGCAGTGCCTGCGTTCCTTCAATCCAGAGGTCATCTGGCGTCAAGTGGTTTCATGATGGGCTTTTGTTGTTCTTGGGTTTATCAAACTAGGACCTTCTCTCTGGAATGAAGAATGCTTCATCAGGTAGCTAACGTCTTCCATTGGGTGGGGCTTTTAGTTCTGCAGAAGAGCTCAGAGATATTTTTATGTCTATTCCTAGAGGAGGAACCAGGACCCTGCCCCAAGTTTGCATTACTGTTTCTTAACTGCTCCTCCCTTGTCTCTGCACCCCATCTCTTCCCTAATTAGCAACTGTTTGAACCTGCCCTTTGGAACTCAGGGAAGGTCATGGAGGCTGAATGAAGCCCATTTCCTACAAATAAGAAACGGGGGACACAGAAAGACTTTTGTGCCCAGGAGCCCCACAGGGTCCTGCTGAGTTTCAAGAGGAAGGTAAAAGTTTCTTGTTCCTTTCATCCCAAATTTAAACCATCAAGAGACAATAATTGTGTGAATTAGTTCCTTGGGTATAGTAACTTTGCTAAAAATTTGTTCCGAATGCTCTTGTTTTCTATTGATCCCTTTTCTCCCAGAGATGGTCATTGTTTTCTTTTGTCTTTGTCTTTTGTGTCATTTGTCGTAAGGAGGGGAATCATAGGTGTGATGGGGTTTTCCTTTCATCTCATTCTATATCTTCAGAGTGTGGCTTTGTGATCAGTGAGAAGAGTCTGTCTGGTCTCTGCCCACTGAAGGATGCATGTACGGAAGCATCTGGCAGACAGTCAGACAGGCTGAGGGTCTGAGGAGCAGCGATCTCTTCGTCCCGCCTCGTGTGCTCTCTGGGGAGTTTGTCAGCAGTCCTGGTACCTAAGGGATCTCTGTTCCCTCACTGTCTCCGTACTGCCGGAAATGTCCCTTTCCAGCAGAATCTGCCCAGTGTCACAGAGTATTGGGCCTGTGACTGAAGGTGTCTCACATTTTTGTGGGAAACCAGAGACACTGTTTTCACCACACCGTTCTTACCACCTGTGGCAACAAAGATCTTTGCTTTCTTGGGCAAACTTGGGGTGTAAACTTTCTGGATCTTGTGAGGACCGCATCTTTTGCGCTCTCTTTTGGGATGCCTCTTGTGTCCATGTTTAAGTCCTGAAAAGCCGTAGTGGTTTGAGTGACCATTGAGATGAATATAAGATCCTGGTGGTCAATGGCCAGATGATGGATCCTGTGAGTTAGAAAACCTTCTGTCTTTGAGAAAACACTTAGAGTGTTTTCATCTAAAACAATTGTTTCATCGGTTCCTATATGGGAAGACAAAGTTGAAAAAAGGCCACGAAAGAGTATGGTGGTTAGTCTTAGGGACTGCCTTAAAAAGATGAAATTACAAAGCTCCTTTTGCCTCCACTTTTAGAAGATTCTACAAAATTTAGAGAGGTGTTAAAAAATTCTTGGTAATTCACAGCTCCCACTCATAGGGACCTTGATTGGCTGCTAAAGGCTGATCTTTCCTCCCATGATACTATACTTCATCAGATAAGCCAAACAGCCCCCTGGGGGCCCCCTCCACCCCCCCCCCCACAGAGAACACAGATGACTGGAATTTTTCCTAGGCCTTCCTAAAAATATCAGCTGAAGGCTGATATTCAGGGGTTGACAAAAACAATAGTAGAGGTATTTCCCTCTAAAGAGAATTGGTCCCACTTTGATTTGTGCACTTAGAAAGAAAGCCTTTGTTGAATGCTTCATACAGATTTTTGAAAGGTATACTACATCAGACTCTGAAGTTCCAGAACATAGAAATCTTTTGATTTACATCTTAGTTAGAAATCTCCCTGATTTGATAAAGAAATAAACTAAAAATTTAAAGATTAAAGAGAATACAGTTATATGGGCTGATCAGCTTTTTGATATCATTTAGTCTACAACTCAATGCTTTGAGGATTTGGAAACAAATGCTTTTGTCTTGCAAATCTCTACAAAACCAGAATTGCAGCTCTAGGAGCAATTCAACATCCACCTATCCTTACCAATCTCGAAACCTTGCCAGTTCATCTCAAAATGCTTACAGGTATTGCCAAAGATTAGGACATTGGAAATAGAACTGTTCTGCACTTAAGAAGAAAACATTTCAATAGTAATCACTCTAGATCTCTGATAATACACAAATATATCCCTAAACAGTTGTGTCTTTGTAATGTAGATTTTCTACTCCCATCTTCTCTAGGACCCAAGAGCCATTCTTTGAAATACAAACTTTAGGGAGATGTTTCTCATTAAAAAGAGAAAAATGAACTATTTGGAAATTGGGCTAATAAAAAATTTTAAATGTCCTCTTCATAAATATTAGTAAAAAGCTTTAGCCATATAAGTAGGTGAATTTAACTTATTTCAACTGCCAAAACAAAATTTGGATCCAACTGTTCTTTTATAAACATTGTACTATTGTACTTGACTCATAACTAAAATTTTAGAAACAATAGTTATGTCTCTGTTTGCATCTGTCAGTATGTTTATGTGTGTCTATATATGTATGTTGTATTTGTCTTATTTTTCTACTTCTGGATGGTATTGCCAAAATTAATTTGTAAATGAGCTCTGTTTAGTTGAGTTGAAGGACAAGCACTTGCAAGGATTGGGTATTCTAAAACTCTCAGAAATATGAAATTAATCCAAATGTTTCTCAAGTTCATGTGATCTGGGACAATCTTTGGTATAAAAGCTAGTTGAAGTTTGTTTATTTAATTGAAATAGGCATGTCTTCAGAGTTATTCAATCTGGGTTTGCTATTAAAATTTGTTACCTCTGTTATAAAATCTGTCAGGAAGAAAAATAGCTTGACATGACAGCTAACTTCATCTAATGTCTCATGAAGTTTTCAAGTGTAGTCTAAACACAATTGTTAAGAACAAGTGATTTAGATAGATGCAACTGGGATAAGAATTTTAAGGTGAACTTTTCACCTACACTTATGTTTTATGTTGTGTCTACTTAAAAACAGTTTTTCAAACCTTTTGGTAACTTCCACTGTTAGTTTTGTTAAGTTAAATAATGGAAATTCATTGAATATCTAGATCATTTCTAAATAAGATTATATATTGAACATTAATTACTGAACATAGGTTTACCTACATTTGTCTTCTTATTACAGAGGAACTAAAGATATTTGGGTTTGTTATTAAACATGTCTTGGCCACATTGAAAGACTGTAATATTTAAAAAGGGCACATGCTTCTATAAATTATTAAATATATTCATAAATTTGCCAGTCTTCAGAATGTTGGTGTAATATACAGTTTGTAACAGGGAAGAGCCAAATCAGACTACATGTTGGATCTACTACTTTAACCTTTCTTCTACTTTAACCTTTGCTTTCTGCTGCTTTTGTTCACTAAAAAGACACTGTCTATGCATAATGGCCTACCTCGGGGAACCCTGCCCCTCAGCCTGAAAGTTAAACCAAAGTGCCTTTGTTCAGGGAAACATCCGGACTCTGTCCACCTGTGGATGGCTGCAAGAAAGAAGAAATTCACACATCCCCTCCCCGACGCTGGCCATTCTAGGTGATATTTGCAAAACTTATGGCCTTTTTACTTTACTTCCTCATCTCCTCCCCCTCTCTGTGCTATAAAAGAAGCTGGCATCCAAACCCCGATAAGATGGTTATTTTGAGAGTTTAGTCTGCCATCCTCTCGGTCTGCCAGCTTTCTGAATAAAGTTGTATTCCTTGCGTCAGCATCTCATCTCCCGATTTATTGGCCTGTTGTGCAGCAAGCCGGGCGAGCTTGGACTCGGTAACAAGTTCACATTGTGTATTTCTTAGTTTTCACTAGAAATTAAGGTTTCTAAGGGTTAAGAATTCCAATTAATATATGTAATTAAAATTACTAGAAATAGTAAGGGAAATAACTCTCTATGCAAAGAAGGTAGGATGTGTCTGGGGGGGGTTGTTTGGCTTTTTTTGTTTTTTCCTTTTTTTGGTTAGAAAAGGCATGAAGTACAAAAGTGCATTTTTGTTGAGGGAAATGAAAGTGATTTTTTTCCTAAAGTAAAGCTGGTTATTTCAGAACAGGAAAGAGGAAAATGAAGGACAAACTAAATATAGACATTTGGAGAGTTACCTTGTGTAATCAAGCTGGCAAAAATTGAATTATTATAAGGGTTTTAAAATTAAGCTTTAATATCAATAGTGTACTTAGGTAAAACTGGAACTTAATTTCCTTACAAGTTCTATAAAGGCAAAGTTATATTGGACTATTGTCTGCTTTAATAAGAGTCTGTGAAAAGTTTTTCTTTACCCTTTAAGTAATCTGCTTAGAAAGAAAAGATTCTGTGTTTTATCAAAATAATTTCCTAAGCTTTATGTTGTCTTAATCATGTCTTTGATTGCTTAAGAAAGTTAAATCTTCTCATTATTAAAAGAGTTAAATTTTGTTTACAACTATGTAACCTTCTGTATTTGTCTTTGAAATCTTTTATTGTTACATTGGTTAAATAGATAACAAAGTATTGTTTCATAATGATCCCTGAATCTTATCTAGTCAAGTGTCCAAATCTTTTGATGTTCTTAACAAACTTCTGAAAATCAAATTCTAAATGAAGTCCTTTTGACCTGGAAGTAACTTTGAGATTTTCCAAAGGGACTCTGTAACACCTCAAAAAATTTGTTCTTTTTCCTTATAAAAGAGAGATATTAAACTAATCGGGTTTATTTGATATGTTAAATTAAACAAGATGCATTGTCAAATGAGAAGAAATACTAAGCCTTCTTTATGTTGTATTTGTATTTGTATATAAGTGTTTCAGAAGTTACGTGAAATTTCTAAAATTCTGATATGTGCTGGTATAATGTTAATCAGTTATAATTCCAGCTATTTTCTTAAAGTGTTATACGTAATGGAAATGAACAATTTCCTTGTCAACTGCATTGTAATGAACTCTCATTAAATTTTGAACCATGACAATTTTTAAGTCTTTTGTCATTTATAGTTATTATTATACTCTGATGCGTTTGCAAAAAACGTTCCTGCAAAAGTGCTTCATCTTCAAGGAAATTCATGGAAAGCACTCTGGCAAACACAAGTTGCTGATAACTTTAAGATCATAAAGATGAACTGGGTAAGAATTTCCAGAACTGATGGAAAAAATGAATTCAGGAGTTAATAATGTGGGGCTGAATGAACTGATGAGGCTGATTGTAATGTGTGTGACTCTTGCTTGAAACATTGATGGTTCTTCAATGGTTCTTTCAGGTTTTCTTTGTGCCTGCCGCTTTGTGGCCACTCAGAAAGTTTCGCTGAGCACCCAATTACATCATCAGAAACATCCAAATTGCAAAGGATACTTGGACCCTGATATCTAGAAACCTTTTTGACTGGCTACCCCTGAATCAGCAACTGGTTTCTAATTTACTCCAAACGTTAACCTTTGTTTTTCTTTTATTTCTATAGAAATTCCTTTTACTAAATACCTGATTTCTTGAATAATATAGGCCTAACTTGGGGAGCCCATCTGCATCACCACTTCTGAAATGAGATGCAACAGTTTAACTGAATTTACCAATTTTCTGTACTAGGAGAGTGTTTCAGTAAGCTGGAGCAGTCAGCTTCTGGATTATAAAACTTCTAGGGGTAGTTTCAAAGGCAAGACTTAAGGGAATCAGGATTTGTCACCCCAAACTGTGTCTCTTTGGCATATCGATTATTATAAGCTGGTTTTTTTTGAAATAGCAGTCATAGGGGAACCTCTGAAAATTGGGTAGAAGTTACCCTTTTGTAAGCAACATTTACATTTAGACGGGAAATCTCCATTTGTGAGTGTGTTTTCCTCTCTGTACAAGGAAGAGAAGGACGACTCTAAATTTCTAGACACTCTTTACCAATGGAGAAGGCAATGGCTGAAACCTAACCCTTGTTCACTATGGGTTTTCTGGTAACGTCCCAACACGGGCTTTCCTCCTGCCCAGCATCTTTTGTCTGTAGCTGGAAATAATATTTAAGGTGGTGGCTTGGGTCGTTTGGGGGAGTAACTCAGCTTTCCTGGGTATCTTTTATGTGTACAAGAGATACACATATTATTAAACTTCTGTTTGTTTTTCTCTTGTTAATCTGTCTTTTTATTGCAGAGTGTCTCAGCCAAGAACCTAGAAGTATAGAGGGAACATTATTTTTCCTCCCCACAATGTGTTTATTCCATTAGCGAAAGACAGTGGTTGGAGGCTACCAGTAGATGGAATTAATTTGCAAACCAGGCAGAATTGAGTTCACATTTGCCTTTCCATCATGATAATCTGCTTTCTGGACCAATGTTTTCTAAATGTTATATCTTGAAGTATTTTAGGGCAGATAGAAACAAAGTATCATTTATATTTAGGTGGTATTTGTTCCATAATTTCAAAATCCCCTTCCCGGCAATAAACTGTCCATATCATTTGCAAAACAAATGAACTCACTCCTAATGAATGTCTTTCCCCTTGATTCAGTCTTATGATAAGTCAGACACATAATAAAGCATATATTTTATTATAATTTTGCTATTTTGTTAATTAATTTCTTACAGGTATCCCAAGGATCTTTTTTGATATGCGTAATATTGTGGGTAAATACTGAGTCTGAAAGTCAGAATTCCTGAATTCTAGACCAGATGTAACATTGTCTAGTCACATGACTTACAAGCAAGCAATTTAATTTAATTACTTTTTACTTTAAAACATGGGCTTAGTAATATCCTCTCTGTTCTCTTCAAAAGACTTTTAAAGAACAAAAGATCACATATGTGAAGGTATTAATTAACATTAATGACACCTTACAATTTAGAGTAATAATAAAATATCTTAAATTATAACTGAAAAATTCTTCCTTAAAACCTTCTTGATAGTTCTTAAGTATTTATGCATTCTCAGTTTTTGGCACTGTACACTGATGGTAGTCCTATGGATAGTAGGCTAAGAAATAAACATTCTCTCAATGCATTTGAGAGAATATTATTGAGGAGCAAACAAAAAAACTTAAATCTGGAAAAATAAAAGCATGAGAAAATAGCACATTTTTGTAAGAGAACTTTCCAAAATCACAATAGAATTATTTGGCTTTTGAAAGTGTTGGTTAAGGATGACGTGAACTTTATTCAAAGTGACATTTGATCTACCTTGCTACATTTCAGTTATATATTAATTCCCTGCTAATAATTCTCAGCATTTGCTAAGTGAAATGTTTACCACTTCCTCTGAACACTGTTTTCTTTGTACAGCAAGCACTTTGGAAAAAATATCCTAGAATATACAGAAAAATATATTACAGACAATGTTATGCATACCATCAATCTTATTTTTGACTTCAAAAACGCTACTGGAATCATTTGCATAAAAACAAGATCTTTTTGTCTTTTAAGAGATTATCTCCTCCTGCTGCTATTTATCTTACACTGGATTATGCCTTCAAGTGAGGGAAAAACAGCAGGAACAGATGAACCCTTAAAAATAAAGATCCTGTTTCCGTGCAAATACCTCTAATAATTAAAACAGAGAAATAGGAAAGGCATACACAAATTCTCTGACAAAATCCAATAGAGTTTTTCAAGAATAAAAAGGCTTTTATGTTTTGATTTAACATCTGACGTCAGTGGAGTTTGCATGCGTTACTTTGATCTTTAAAACCCTATGTGGTCCTCGGGCTGGTGACTTTCAATGAGGCCTTTTAGGCTTCCCGCAGTCCTCTTGCTTAAAAGGGCTGAGGGGAAACTAAACATAATTGTTTTCTCTCAGAGTTTAGTTTGCAAACATTTGTTTTATTTGAAGATTATAATAATAATGTGTGTGGTATATAACACGTATACGTGTGTATATGTCTAATTGCTATAGTAGTTTATATTTGATTAGCTGTATCCATTAAAATATATTTCTCTACCAAAAGAGTAGCTTTCAGCCATTTCAAGGATGGGAATTGTTTTTATTATCAAATAATTTTAAGTCCCCTCTTCACATGATAAATGTTACATTTTTCTTTATTCTAACTTTGGACAATGCTTATTGTGTATATGGATTTTGAACCTCTTTTGATAGCTGTGCTTACCCCACTCCTCTTTCCAAAATAGCCAAGTCAGTATGTATTTGATTTGCTTACTTATTACTGCGCCTCTGCTCTGTGTGGTGTGTACAGGGCAGCTCGACTGGGTTGGTGGATCTCCTTCCATCTTGGCTCACCTATGTGGCAGCCAAGGTGGGTGTGGGCTGGTGGCTGGGGGCTCCGCTGGCCTGTTGGCCAGGGACCTAGTTTGCTTTCCACCTGGGTCTCACTATAGGGTGCTGGGGCTTCTTTGCAGTTTGAAAGCTGGGTTGTAATAGGGAGTATTCATTCCACAAGACAGTGGAAGCTGCAGATCACCTACTGGCTGGGCTCAGAAACATGCCCAGCATCACATCTCCTGTACTTTATCTGTCAAGCAGTCACAGAACGCACTCAGATTCAGAGGAGGGGACACAGACCCCATCCTTTGATAAGACTGTCAAAATTTTTGGCTACTTGTAATGCACCACAGTTTGTTTGTTTGTTTGTTTATGATTCAGGATCCAGATATTGGCAAGCAAGCTTTACTTCATTCCTTCAAAAAATCAGCCTCCTCCGCTACTCACTGTAGTGGGCACAGCACATTCCAGAAGGCCGGCTCTGTTTCCTTTGCCCTGTCCTGTGCTAGGGCCCCTTGGGGACTGCAGAACAGTCTGCAGCTCTACACACTTCCACAGACCTTCTTCCAGGAGTTGCTCACTCACACCCCACCAGTGGGCAAGGAATTCATCCTCACATTTGAGGTCCTTGGTGACCTTCGGGCCTTCATTGGGAATACTCAAACCTCCTGTGGGAATGGTAGCCGCAGATCAATGGAGGGAAATCCTGTAAGAAAGAAAAGCATGGGGCTTCCCTGGTGGCGCAGTGGTTGAGAATCTGCCTGCCAGTGCAGGGGACACGGGTTCGAGCCCTGGTCTGGGAAGATCCCACATGCCGTGGAGCAACTAGGCCCGTGAGCCGCAACTACTGAGCCTGCGCGTCTGGAGCCTGTGCTCCGCAACAAGAGAGGCCGCGATAGCGAGAGGCCCGCGCACCGCGATGAAGAGTGGCCCCCGCTCGCCGCAACTAGAGAAAGCCCTCGCACAGAAACGAAGACCCAACACAGCCAAAAATAAATAAATAAATAAATAAATAAGCTTTCATTTAAAAAAAAAAAAAAAGAAAAGCGTGGAATCATGAAGTGCCATTGCAGCTTATCCTCTCCAGGAACCTCTGAGTCCCTGATCCTAAGGTCTGGCCTTTTTCCTGCCCACACAGGCATGAAGAGAGTTGATTTTTCCTTTTTTGAAGGGTTGGTGTCACTCCATTGCCACACCTGTTTAAATAGCAAGAGGCCTTACCTGAGTAAGCTCAAACTAGGAATGCTGGACTTGGTATTCAAATGAGTGGAAGGTTGCTATTTTCTGGGTGTGAGGACTGATGGCTGACTTCTCCAAATGGTGACTGTGTGGCTTAGATAAGCTATAGCTTGTGTAGTGGCCACCGTTTCAGAGGACAGCATTACCGGGATATATGAATCATGCTTGGGACAAAGGTCAACATTTGCAGGTAGCCCCTACTTCCTTCCCAGGTCTTCACCCACTTAGAGCCTCACCCAGTACCTCTTTCTTCCTGTCACCTCGGGCTTAATATAAAGTTTCCCAACCTACCTCCTTCTCTTTTGCCTTGACCCAGGCTTTTGTGGGCTTGATTTATACATATACACATCTGTTTAGTACGACTTAGATGTTTTCATTTTTAGATAGAATGGAGGTAAGTGGAGGATTTGAACTCAGTATAAAAAAAAATGACAACCATGCTCCAAACTCTAAGTTCAGACCTCTAGGCAGATGATACTTTCCTCTGAAAGAGAAATAACTGGCCAGGTCAATCCTGAAAGTATTATGCTTCTCAATTATATAGAACTAAAAACAGGTTGTGAGAATAATCTAGTCTTATATAACCATTTAGTTTTAGTTGTTCCTGTCCTGTTTCACTTTCACGATAAATAATGAAATATGCAGAAGCAGTAAGTTGATTTTCAATTGTCCTCTTGCCTATAAATCTCACAAGAGCCATTCATTTTCCTTAAGTTGTAAATACAGGAATAGGGAAAGACATCCATAGTTCTATAATACCTTAGTAGGTCTGCATGATCGTAGCACAATCAGATGTTATCCTAAATATGTGAGCGTGGACCGTCCATGGTCAGTGACAATGAATCCATGAGTGGCACAGACTGCACTTCACACTGACCTTGTCAATCTGACCCTGGGAACATCGGACCTTTTCTCCTATTCTGGGTCATTAACTTAAGGGATCATCAATTCGTCTAGTGTGAGAAGTGCACCCGTTTTTAGATTAAACCAGTTTAAGCTGTGAATTGCTCAAATAGAATGTTAAGAATTAAAGAGCATATTAATGAGGGGCTAAAATTTCTAACATTTGGGGGAATGATTCTTCCCTCTAGTCTTCTCTCCCCCCTAATCATTTCCTCCTTTGTTCATCATAGATGTGCCAGTTTTCTTTCTTCTCTTGCTTTTCCATTCCCTTTGGATTTAGGGCAAACTATTTTTGCCTAAACTTTTTTTTTTTTTTTTTTTTTTTTATTTTTTTTTTTTTTTGTTTTTGTTCTTCTTTTCTGTGCGAGGGCTTTCTCTAGTTGCGGCAAGCGGGGGCCACTCTTCATCGCGGTGCGCGGGCCTCTCACTATCGCGGCCTCTCTCGTTGCGGAGCACAGGCTCCAGACGCGCAGGCTCAGTAGTTGTGGCTCACGGGCCTAGTTGCTCCGCGGCATGTGGGATCTTCCCAGACCAGGGCTCGAACCCGTGTCCCCTGCATTGGCAGGCAGATTCTCAACCACTGCGCCACCAGGGAAGCCCTAAACTTTTTATTAATGGTGCAACTTTAGATAATAATCAGAACTTTACTATCCTAACACCTCCTGTGATCTGACTCCTAAAATAAGCACATTTTAATTAGTGTGCCTCTTGGTACCATAGAATTGTCAAGTAGGAGAAAATTTTTTCCTCCAAAAATCTTTACCAAATGAGCTACCTGATTGACCACTGGATATTAACAAAGTCCCGTGGTGTGAGACACCCAGATTAAGAGCAGTAATAATGAAAAGGTGAAAAAAGGGAAGCCTGACGTGTCAACTACAAAAATGAGATAAAAATATTTCTTCTAAACTTCTGTTATTTTATTAACACTATCTTTCCCTAATTTAAAACTTCCATTGTATTTGAAAAGAATAGTGAAGACTTAAAGGAATGTCTGATTAAAGAATCATTCTTGGTTGAATATCAGCAGAGAGCTCCCTAGAATAAGTACCTTTTACTTCTTCACCCAAAGTACTCTCATTCTGTACCAGGACATAGTCTGGCCACTCAATCCAATCTACCCATCTACTCTGCTTCCCTACAGGGCTATTCCATAACTATGGAGGTCCACAGTATGTGTTATGAAAGAGACAACAGGCCCCAAATGGAGTCCCTGTGCTAAGTCCTACACCTGCAAACTAAGACTTAATACCTAATCTGATTACAGTTTCAGCCTTTCCTGGAAGTGTAATCTTAACCAGTCAGTCTGGAATTTCCTGGCCAGCACTAGTGAGGTACGCTACTTCTAGGCCCCTGCCTTCCCCCCAAGGAAGGTGATTCTGTCTGAAATGATCCTTTCTTTTGTTTATGACTTCCCTGTCTCACCTCTTTTCTGCCTTTATAGCTCTTTCCTTTTCTGCACCTCTTTGGAGCTGCCTGTTTCATGAATATTTGAATAAAGCCAATTTGATCTTAAAATTTACTCAGTTGAATTTTGTTTTGTAACATATGGAAAACAGATACTAGCCTATTTCCCTTCTTTAATTCCTAGTTAACTTTCCCCTTCCAGTATAATAGCTACATCAGCAAAGTGTTTTACAGTGGTACAATTGTTAATTTCACGTGTCAGTTCGGTTGGGCCATGAGATGCCCAGATACTTGGGCAAACATTATTCTGTAAGGGTGTTTTTGGATGAGATTAACATTTAAATCAATGGACTTTTCGTAAAGAAAATGACCTCCATAATGTGGGTGGGCCTTATCCCCTCAGTGGAAAGCTTGAATAGAATAAAAGGACTGGCTTCCCCGAGCAAGAGAGAATTCTCCAGCAGACTCCCTTTCATCTGCAACATCAGCTCTTCCTGGCTCTACAGCAGACAGACTTCAGACTCAAATTGGGACATTGGCTCTCCTGGGCCTCCAGTCTGTGGGCCTGCCCTGCAAATCATGAACTTGCCAGTCTGAGCCAGTTCCTTTAAAAGTAATAAAAATAATAATAAATACATAAATAAATAAAGTAAACACACACACACATCCTATTGGTTCTGTTTTTCTGGAGAATTACCACAAGTAGGTTTCCATGTGACTTCAGCTAATAGTCTATTACCAATTAGCAATCATTTATACTTTAATTTCTCTTAATCTCTGTTGAATATCTTTCGTTAAATCTTTCTAGGAATATTGATACATGGAATAAAATATTTACACACTATACCCAGATATGCAAAAAATTAGTTTTCTCTTTTGTTTATAAAGGTCCTCTTCTTGCCACTGAACCACCACCCCACTATCTCTTCAAGTTTAGAACAGTTCCTTTAATGTCGCCTCAGTTTGTTTTGGATAATAATTTAATAAAATTCAAGATTCAACAGCCAGTTTTCCTCCTGTCTAAAAATTTTACCATTGCCCCACCTCTTCCTCAAAATATGCTACTCAGATGTAGGAGGAAGGTCATGGTGATGGATGAGAGGACACTGGAAGGGCTGGCCTGCATTCTGGTCTCTGTGTACTTCTCACCGACCTCATGGAAGTGTCCCTAGTCCATCTCGGTCACTGGGCATGCTGTTGAAATCTGCCACAGATGTACATCACTAATGAAAATCATGACCTGTCCTTTCTAAATTGGCAAGAGTCCTGGGAAGTTGGGACCTTACCCTCCACAGAGGAAGATCCATTTTGGTTCTGGCTGGCACTAAAGAGCCCCCTAGTTCTGGCTGTGACTTCCATTCAGTCTTAGGCTTGGTGATCCATGCAGGCATTTTCCGTGCAAGAACACTTTACCTCTGCCACAGTGACCACCACTAGTCCCACCCATTGGCAAGATTGTTAGCCAAGTAATATCTGCTTTCTTCTATAGTTCCTCCTAGGTCACATAGGATTTGGGATACGTTTTATACTACACATGAACCTAGGGACATCACTCATACTTTTTCTAGGTAATAACCTCCTTGATGTAGTCTTAAGGGTCAGAAGGAGTTACAGGGGAAATAATTGGATTAATAAGAAGGGAAAATACATTAGTTTAATATTTTTAAAACATGATTCCTGTTGCTTTCTGATAGTCAGAATATTTCCCTTGATCACTTGATCATTATGATATTATATTGCTATACTTATATCTTGTGAGTCTTTACTAATAGGAACAGCATTCTTTATTTTTAGGTTTTACTGAGAGTTGAATCTGAATAAATAAAAACATCAATATTCTATAGATCCTATTACTTAAAATACAAAGATTTTGGGTTCTGTGAAAGGTATTAGTAAATCCTTTTTAAAAATAAAGAACTTTATAAATGTTTTCTTTAGGTATGAGGTTTCTTAACATAAGATTACCTTCAAAATGATTAAACAGTCAAAGGTATTTTGTGGAAATGTCATGATTAGCTGCAATTATCAAACCATGCCAAAGATTCTTAACTTTCAGCTGAATATTGTGCAGTCTACTAATTGCTAGTACTGCATTCTATACTTTGCATATAATGGTGATTTATTTATTATTTTTAAATGTCTCAAAAATTGGAATAGGTTCTGCTATGGCTGGCTATTTAATAATTTTTTTGCAACACACATTAAGTGGGGTTTATGATTTAAGTGGGCTTTTCCCTGAGGAATAATCTGACCTCAGCTGCAGAGGCTGGTGGAAAAAAGAAGAAAATCTAGGTTTAATAGCTAGTATTCAATGTCCTATGTCCAAGGAGACATAAAAACTCAGTCCTGCATGGACCAAGGGGCTCTAAACTGGTGTTTTGGATGCTGCAAGAAAATAGGGTGGGTCACATCTAAAGTGAGATGGGTGGCACAATCAAGATGTGGGAAACGAGAAAAAGAGTCACAGAGGCATAGGAATATGTTTCTTAGGTAGAGGATTTTTGATAGCTAGACATGTGGTAAAGTCCTGATCAGTTACATTGAGGTCGGAAAGGGCTACAATCCCAGTGAGGGACAAAAAAAAATCCACTGATAGTTTTTACTAGAGCTAAGAAAATATGGTAAGTGTTATAAGAAAACTGTGGCCTGAGGGAAGGGAATAATTAGCACACTCCCATAGGTGGTCCCAGTCTTGGCAGAATGATTAATTCTACAGTTCATCTGCTGGCATGTAGGAATCTATGGTCAGCACTGGGTCGGGAACAAATGATGCTAAGCATGAAGGCTGAAAAATATTGGTGATTATCAGCTAATAGGAATAGATGTTTAAAATATAGACCTTCTTCCGGTGCATCTAGTTCTCATTAAAAAGTTGACCTTATGGGTCATCACTAAAATACATAAAAATCCTGGATGTTCCAGACAACCTTACTCTTGACTCTGTCATTTATTCAAGCAGCAAATTATATCTTGGTTCCTACAAGGTTCTAGGAACTGGGATATGGGGCTTAAAGAAAATAATGAGCCATCTTTCTAATGATGGGCTAGAGGCAGCAAGCAAGTAAATACAAAATCAAGAAAATTTCATGGTATGATAGGTTCTGTGAAGGAAATAAGCCAGGTAAGTGACAGAGAGTGGCCAAGTGGAGGGACTTTAGGTTGGAGGGTCAGGGAAGGTATTTGTGAAGGGGCAACTATTGAGCAGAGGCATGGAAGTAAGATCAGGTAAAGCATGCAAGGCAGAAACATCTTGGATCAGTTGAGTTATATTGAAAATGCTTGTGAGGCCAGATCATAGCGAGAGGGTGAATAGAGGTCCATTATGAAGTAGATACACGTGAGGTCTAGAAAGCGTGGCAAGGAATCGAAATTTTACTCTAAGTACAAAGAGAAGCATTGGACGGTTTTAAGCAATAATGTGACAGTCTGGATAACACTTAAAAAATTTTATTCTTTTCAGGGGGAGATGGTGTTAAAGAGTGAGATTGTTTGCCAGGTTTCTCCACTGTAAAGGTACCATTTCCCCTTTCCATACACTAGTCTTTGAAAGTAGGACACTAGGTCCAACCCATATTCAAGGGGAGGGAAATTAAGCTCTAATTCCTGGAAGGGGTTATCTACATATATTTGGAATTATTTGGATACTGTTTTATGCATGTTATATATTTAATCCTCATTACAATCCTATGGGCTACATGTGCTGTCACCATCACCCTATTTTACAGATGAGAAAACTGAGGCATAGGGAGATCATGTAATTTTCCTGAGGTTGTCCAGCTGGATTTGATAAGGAGCATCCAGCTCCATGAGGCATTTTGTTAACTCTTACTACTATTATTTTTCCCCATAGAGCCTGATTAATAAAAACAACCTGGAAAGTCAATTATAAAAAGAATGTAGACTTATGGTTCCCTAACCAATACCATTAAGAATAAAAATAGAAATTATTCTATTTCTTGATGTTTCTTGAAATTTTTGAGCACCTGACCACTATTTCTGCATGATAATCATATGTTTTCTAAGGTTTAAAAATTTTTAATGTGTATTTGATCATTTACAAACCTAAAGAATTAGAAGAAAATACAGAGGGGTGTGCATAAAATGGTAATTTTATCACTGTTACTGTATCAATTCTATTAGCATTATTCTCACTTTTAATGTGAATTGCATTTCATTGAATTTATTTTTTTTTAATTTTTTAAGAAATATTTTTATTGCAGTATAGTTGACTTACAATGTTGTATTAGTTTCAGGTTTACAGAAAAGTGAATCAGATATATATATATATATTTATATATATATATATATATACACACACACATACACATATCCATTCTTTTCCAGATTCTTCTCCCGTATAGGTTATTCCAGAAAATTGAGTAGATTTCCCTGTGCTATACAGTAGGTCCTTATTAGTTATCTTTTTTTTTTTAAACATCTTTATTGAAGTATAATTGCCTTACAATGGTGTGTTAGCTTCTGCTTTATAACAAAGTGAATCAGTTATACACATACAATATGTTCCCATATCTCTTCCCTCTTGCATCTCCCTCCCTCCCACCCTCCCCATCCCACCCCTCTAGGTGGTCACAAAACACCGAGCTGATCTCCCTGTGCTATGCGGCTGCTTCCCACTAGCTATCTATTTTACATTTGGTAGTGTATATATGTCCATGACACTCTCTCACCCTGTCACATCTCACCCCACCCCCTCCCCATATCCTCAAGTCCATTCTCTAGTAGGTCTGTGTCTTTATTCCTGTCTTGCCACTAGGTTCTTCATGGCCTTTTTTTTTTTTTTTTCCTTAGATTCCGTATATATGTGTTAGCATACTGTATTTGTTTTTCTCTTTCTGACTTACTTCACTCTGTATGACAGACTCTAACTCCATCCACCTCATTACAAATACCTCCATTTCATTTCTTTTTATGGCTGAGTAATATTCCATTGTACATATGTGCCACATCTTCTTTATCCATTCATCTGTCGATGGACATTTAGGTTGCTTCCATGTCCTGGCTATTGTAAATAGAGCTGCAATGAACATTTTGGTACATGACTCTTTTTGAACTATGGTTTTCTCAGGGTATATGCCCAGTAGTGGGATTGCTGGGTCGTATGGTAGTTCTATTTGTAGTTTTTTAAGGAACCTCCATACTGTTCTCCATAGTGGCTGTATCAATTTACATTCCCACCAACAGTGCAAGAGTGTTCCCTTTCCTCCACACCCTCTCCAGCATTTATTGTTTCTAGATTTTCTGATGATGGCCATTCTGACCGGTGTGAGATGATATCTCATTGTAGTTTTGATTTGCATTTCTCTAATGATTAATGATGTTGAGCATTCTTTCATGTGTCTGTTGGCAATCTGTATATCTTCTTTGGAGAAATGTGTATTTAGGTCTTCTGCCCATTTTTGGATTGGGTTGTTCGTTTTTTTGTTATTGAGCTGCATGAGCTGCTTGTAAATCTTGGAGATTAATCCTTTGTCAGTTGCTTCATTTGCAAATATTTTCTCCCATTCTGAGTGTTGTCTTTTGGTCTTGTTTATGGTTTCCTTTGCTGTGCAAAAGCTTTTAAGTTTCATTAGGTCCCATTTGTTTATTTGTGTTCTTATTTCCATTTCTCTGGGAGCTGGGTCAAAAAGAATCTTGCTGTGATGTATGTCATAGAGTGTTCTGCCTATGTTTTCCTCTAAGAGTTTGATAGTGTCTGGCCTTACACTTAGGTCTTTAATCCATTTTGAGTTTATTTTTGTGCATGGTGTCAGAGAGTGTTCTAATTTCATACTTTTACATGTATCTGTCCAATTTTCCCAGCACCACTTATTGAAGAGGCTGTCTTTTCTCCACTGTATATGCTTGCCTCTTTTATCAAAGATAAGGTGACCATATGTGTGTGGGTTTATCTCTGGGCTTTCTATCCTGTTCCATTGATCTATATTTCTGTTTTTGTGCCAGTACCAAACTGTCTTGATTACTGTAGCTTTGTAATATAGTCTGAAGTCAGGGCGCCTGGTTCCCCTAGCTCCATTTTTCGTTCTCAAGATTGTTTTGGCTATTCGGGGTCTTTTGTGTTTCCATACAAATTGTGAAATTTTTTGTTCTAGTTCTGTGAAAAATGCCAGTGGTAGTTTGATAGGGATTGCATTGAATCTGTAGATTGCTTTGGGTAGTAGAGTCATTTTCACAATGTTGATTCTTCCAATCCAGGAACATGGTATATCTCTCCATCTATTTGTATCATCTTTAATTTCTTTCATCAGTGTCTTATAATTTTCTGCATACAGGTCTTTTGTCTCCTTAGGTAGGTTTATTCCTAGATATTTTATTCTTTTTGTTGCAATGGTAAACGGGAGTGTTTTCTTAATTTCACTTTCAGATTTTTCGTCATTAGTGTATAGAAATGCAAGAGATTTCTGTGCATTAATTTTGTATCCTGCTACTTTACCAAATTCATTGATTAGCTCTAGGAGTTTTCTGGTAGCATCTTTAGGATTCTCTATGTATAGTATCATGTCATCTGCAAACAGTGACAGCTTTACTTCTTCTTTTCCGATTTGGATTCCTTTTATCTCTTTGTCTTCTCTGATTGCTGTGGCTAACACTTCCAAAACTATGTTGAATAATAGTGGTGAGAGTGGGCAACCTTGTCTTGTTCCTGATCTTAGTGGAAATGGTTTCAGTTTTTCACCATTGAGGACAATGTTGGCTGTGGGTTTGTCATATATGGCCTTTATTATGTTGAGGAAAGTTCCCTCTATGCCTACTTTCTGGAGGGTTTTTATCATAAATGGTGTCGAATTTTTTCAAAAGCTTTCTCTGCATCGATTGAGATGATCATATGGTTTTTCTCCTTCAATTTGTTAATATGGTGTATCACATTGATTGATTTGTGTATATTGAAGAATCCTTGCATTCCTGGGATAAACCCCACTTGATCATGGTGTATGATCCTTTTAATGTGCTGTTGGATTCTGTTTGCTAGTATTTTGTTGAGGATTTTTGCATCTATGTTCATTGGTGATATTGGCCTGTAGTTTTCTTTCTTTGTGACATCTTTGTCTGGTTTTGGTATCAGGGTGATGGTGGCCTCGTAGAATGAGTTTGGGAATTCTGCAATATTTTGGAAGAGTTTGAGAAGGATAGGTGTTCCTCTGCAATATTTTGGAAGAGTTTGAGAAGGATAGGTGTTAGCTCTTCTCTAAATGTTTGATAGAATTCACCTCCCTCTGCAATATTTTGGAAGAGTTTGAGAAGGATAGGTGTTAGCTCTTCTCTAAATGTTTGATAGAATTCACCTCCCTCTGCAATATTTTGGAAGAGTTTGAGAAGGATAGGTGTTAGCTCTTCTCTAAATGTTTGATAGAATTCACCTGTGAAGCCATCTGGTCCTGGGCTTTTGTTTGTTGGAAGGTTTTTAATCACAGTTTCAATTTCAGTGCCTGTGATTGGTCTGTTCATATTTTCTATTTCTTCCTGGTTCAGTCTCGGCAGTTTGTGCATTTCTAAGAATCTGTCCATTTCTTCCAGGTTGTCCATTTTATTGGCATAGAGTTGCTTGTAGTAATCTCTCATGATCTTTTGTATTTCTGCAGTGTCAGTGGTTACTTCTTTTTCATTTCTAATTCTATTGATTTGAGTCTTCTCCCTTTTTCTCTTGATGAGTCTGGCTAATGGTTTATCAATTTTGTTTATCTTCTCAAAGAACCAGCTTTTAGTTTCATTGATTTTTGCTACTGTTTCCTTCATTTCTTTTTCATTTATTTCTGACCTGATTTTTATAATTTCTTTCCTTCTGCTGGCTTTGGGGTTTTTTTGTTCTTCTTTCTCTAATTGCTTTAGGTGCAAGGTTAGGTTGTTTATTCGAGATGTTTCCTGTTTCTTGATGTAGGCTTGTATTGCTATAAACTTCCCTCTTAGCACTGCTTTTGCTGTGTCCCATAGGTTTTGGGTCGTCGTGTCTCCATTGTCATTTGTTTCTAGGTATTTTTTGATTTCCCCTTTGATTTCTTCAGTGATCACTTCGTTACTAAGTAGTGTATTGTGTAGCCTCCATGTGTTTGTATTTTTTACAGATCTTTTCCTGTAATTGATATCTAGTCTCATAGCGTTGTGGTCGGAAAAGATACTTGATACGATTTCAATTTTCTTAAATTTACCAAGGCTTGATTTGTGACCCAAGATATGATCTATCCTGGAGAATGTTCCATGAGCACTTGAGAAAAATGTGTATTCTGTTGTTTTGGGGTGGAATGTCCTATAAATATCAATTAAGTCCATCTTGTTTAATGTATCATTTAAAGCTTGTGTTTCCTTTTTTATTTTCATTTTGGATGATCTGTCCATTGGTGAAAGCGGGTGTTAAAGTCCCCTACTATGATTGTGTTGTTGTCCATTTCCCCTTTTATGGCTGTTAGTATTTGCCTTATGTATTGAGGTGCTCCTATGTTGGGTGCATAAATATTTACAATTGTTATACCTTCCTCTTGGATCAATCCCTTGATCATTATATAGTGTCCTTCTTTGTCTCTTGTAATAGTCTTTATTTTAAGTCTATTTGTCTGATATGAGATTGCTACTCCAGCTTTCTTTTGATTTCCATTTGCATGGAATATCTTTTTCCATCCCCTCACTTTCAGTCTGTATGTGTCTCTAGGTCTGAAGTGGGTCTCTTGTTAGACAGCATATATATGGGTCTTGTTTTTGTATCCATTCAGCCGCCTGTGGTCTTTGGTGGGAGCATTTAATCCATTTACATTCAAAGTAATTATCGATATATATGTTCCTATTCCCATTTCTTAAATGTTTGGGTTTGTTATTGTAGGTGTTTCCTTCTCTTGTGTTCTTGCCTAGAGAGTTCCTTTAGCATTTGTTGTAAAGCTGGTCTGGTGGTGCTGAACTCTCTCAGCTTTTGCTTGTCTGTAAAGGTTTTAATTTCTCCATCACATCTGAATGAGATCCTTGCTGGGTAGAGTAATCTTGGTTGCAGGTTTTTCTCCTTCATCACTTTAAGTATATCCTGCCACTCCCTTCTGGCTTGCAGAGTTTCTGCTGAAAGATCAGATGTTAACCTTATGGGGATTCCCTTGTGTGTTATTTGTTGTTTTTCCCTGCTGCTTTTAATATGTTTTCCTTATATTTAATTTTTGACAGTTTGATTAATATGTGTCTTGGCGTGTTTCTCCTTGGGTTTATCCTGTATGGGACTCTCTGTGCTTCCAGGACTTGATTAACTATTTCCTTTCCCATATTAGGGAAGTTTTCAACTATAATCTCTTCAAATATTTTCTCAGTCCCTTTCTTTTTCTCTTCTTCTTCTGGGACCCCCTATAATTCGAATGTTGGTGCGTTTAATGTTGTCCCAGAGGTCTCTGAGACTGTCCTCAGTTCTTTTCATTCTTTTTTCTTTATCCTGCTCTGCAGTCGTTATTTCCATCATTTTATCTTTCAGGTCACTTATCCTTTCTTCTGCCTCAGTTATTCTGCTATTGATCCCATCTAGAGTATTTTTAATTTCATTTATTGTGTTTTTCATCATTGCTTGGTTCCTCTTTAGTTCTTCTACGTCCTTGTTAAATGTTTCTTGCATTTTGTCTATTCTATTTCCAAGATTTTGCATCATCCTTACTATCATTATTCTGAATTCTTTTTCAGGTAGACTACCTATTTCCTCTTCATTTGTTAAGTCTGGTGTGTTTTGACCCTGCTCCTTCATCTGCTGTGTGTTTTTCTGTCTTCTCATTTTGCTTATCTTACTGTGTTTGGGGTCTCCTTTTCACAGGCTGCAGGTTCGTAGTTCCCGTTGTTTTTGGTATCTGTCCCCAGTGGCTAAGGTTGGTTCAGTGGGTTGTGTAGGCTTCCTGGTGGAGGGAACTAGTGCCTGAGTTCTGGTGGATGAGGCTGGATCTTGTCTTTCTGGTGGGCACGTCCACGTCTGGTGGTGTATTTTGGGGTGTCTGTGGCCTTATTATGATTTTAGGCAGCCTCTCTGCTAATGGATGGGGCTGTGTTCCTGTCTTGCTAGTTATTTGGCATACGGTGTCCAGCACTGTAGCTTGCTGGTTGTTGAGTGAAGCTGGGTTTTGATGTTGAGATGGAGATCTCTGAGAGATGTTCGCTGTTTGGTATTACGTGGAGCTGGGAGGTCTCTTGAGGACCAGTGTCCTGAAGTTGGCTCTCCCACCTCAGAGGCACAGCCCTGATGCCTGGCTGGAGCACCAAGAGCCTTTCGTCCACATGGCTCAGAGTAAAAGGGAGAAAACATAGAAAGAAAGAAAGAAAGAAAGAGGCTATAATATAGTGAAGTAAAATAAAGCTATTATAAAGCAAAGCTATACAGACAAAATCTCACCCAGAAGCATATACATATACACTCACAATAAAAAGGAAAAGGGGAAAAATTAATATATCCTGCTCCCAAAGTCCACCTCCCGAATTTGGGATGATTCATTGTCTATTCAGGTATTCAACATATGCAGGCACATCAAGTTGTGTGTGGAGATTTAATCCGCTGCTCCTGAGGCTGCTGGGAGAGATTTCCCTTTCTCTTCTCTGTTCGCACAGCTCCCGGGGTTCAGCTTTGGATCTGGCCCCGCCTCTGCGTGTAGGTCACCTGAGGGCGTCTGTTCCCCGCCCAGACAGGACGGGGTTAAAGGAGCCGCTGCTTCGGGGGCTCTGGCTCACTCAGGCGGGGGGAGGGAGCGGTACGGAGGAGGCGGGGCGAGCCTGCGGCGTCAGAGGCGTCGTGACGTTGCAGCAGCCCGAGGCGCGCCGTGCGTTCTCCCGGGGAAGTTGTCCCCGGATCACGGGAGCCTGGCCGTGGCGGGCTGCACAGGCTCCCGGGAGGGGCGGTGTGGAGAGTGACCTGTGCTCGCACACAGGCTTCTTGGTGGCGGCAGCAGCAGCCTTAGCGTCTCCTGCCCGTCTCTGGGGTCCGTGCTGATAGCCGCGGCTCGCGCCTGTCTCTGGAGCTCGTTTAGGCGGCGCTCTGAATCCCCTCTCCTCGCGCACCAGGAAACAAGGAGGTAAGAAAAAGTCTCTTGCCTCTTCGGCAGCTGCAGACTTTTCCCGGACTCCCTCCCGGCTAGCCGTGGCGCACTAACCCCTTCAGGCTGTGTTCACGCCGCCAGCCCCAGTCCTCTCCCTGCGATCCGACCGCAGCCCGAGCCTCAGCTCCCAGCCCCGCCCGCCCCGGCGGCTGAGCAGACAAGCCTCTTGGGCTGGTGAGTGCTGCTCGGCGCCGAGCCTCCGTGCGGGAATCTCTCCGCTTTGCCCTCCGCACCCCTGTGGCTGCGCTCTCCTCCGTGGCTCCGAAGCTCCCCCCTCCGCCCCCCGCAGTCTCCGCCCGCGAAGGGGCTCCTAGTGTGTGGACACCTTTCCTCCTTCACGGCTCCCTCCCACTGGTGTAGGGCCCATCCCTATTCTTTTGTCTCTGTTATTTCTTTTTTCTTTTGCCCTACCCAAGTACGGGGGGAGTTTCTTGCCTTTTGGGAGGTCTGACGTCTTCTGCCAGCGTTCAGTGGGTGTCCTGTAGGAGCAGTTCCACGTGTAGATGTATTTCTACTGTATCTGTGGGAAGGAAGGTGATCTCCGCGTCTTACTCTTCCGCCATCTTTTCTCCTCCCTCATTGAACTTATTTATAAAGTTATTATAGTATTAAACATCATAATATGTTTGAATAAGCTGATAGTACATAAATATGGCTTAATCTACTTTGTTTACTATTTTTATATTACATATCTGGTAATTTCTTATAATCTAGAGGTGAATGTTTCTATGACATTATTCAAAAGCATAAAAATTATTGTTGATAAAGAGTATATTGTTTGGGGTTTCTTTTTAAGGTGATGAAAATGTTCAAAAATTGTTGTGAGGATTGCACAGCTAAATATACTAAAAATCATTGAACTGTATGCTTTCAATGGGTGAATTATATAGTATGTGAATTATATCTCAATCAAATTGTTAAAGAAAAGAATATTGTTTAATTCTGTCACAACAATCACCAGTGTTTAAGTCTATTTGCCTTAGAGCAGGACACGCTAAGGCAGAATGTCAATTTCACTTTTTTCTAGGTCGTATGTTCTCCTGTGCCATCAGTAGGCAGGTTAGAAAGGAAACAACAGGCCCTGAATGGAGTCCCTTGTGCTCAGTCCCATGTCAGCAAACCCAGACTTCATACCTAACCTAACTGCAGTTTTAGCCTCTCCCAGGAATGTGACCTTTAACCATTCTGTTTGGAATGACCTGCTCAGCCCTAGTGAGGTAATCTACCTGCAAGACCTCACCTTCCCCCAAAGGAAGGGGACCTTGCCTGAAACAATCCACTCTTTGCTAGAATAACTTCCTTGTTCCACTTCCTTCTGCCTATAAATGTCTTCCATTCTGTACAGCTCATCTGAGCCCTTTTCTATTTATGAGATGGGACGCTGACTGATTCATAAATCATTGAATAAAGGTAATTAGGTCTTTAAATTTACTCAGTTATTATTATTATTTTTTTAACAGCAGCTTCAGCCTTGGGAGCCCTAATTGTCATAACAACTACTAGTGTCTGAGTTCTAATATGCCAGACCCTGTGCTGAGCATTTTGTATACATTATTTAATTCACTGAGATAGGTAGGTGTTAGTATCTCTGTTTAACAGATGAGAAAACTGAAACTGAGAATAGTTAAATAATTTAACTTCATTTGCATAGACGGTAAATAGTAAAATCAGGAAGGGAACCAGGTCTGCTTGATTTCAAATACTGTACTTTAAATTCCTGTCCCCTCATAGGATCCCCTCCTGTTGTGATATTCCCTTGCATTAAGATGGTGAAGGGCAGCAGAATATGCCACGCTAAAATATGTTTCCTAGGCATAAGGATTATTTTAGGCTAATTCATCTTAAGAAACAGCAAACACAGGAAAAAAGCATTGAAAATGAGTACAAGTCACTCTTTTGTAAGAGACATTTGTATTTAGAAGAGAAATCCCTATTTGTAGGGTATCTCCTTCTCTGTACCAGGAAGAGAAGCATGACTCAATCTCTAGAAACTTATCAGTGGAGAAGGCAAGGACTTAAATCTGTATAACAACAGTACCCTTGATTATTGTGCTTTGCCTGATGAATTCCCATACTGTTCTCTCTTCCCCCAATATCTTCCTTTATCTTTAGTTAGAAATGGTTTTTAGGTGGTGACTTGGGCCACTTTGGAGAGTTACTCAGTTTTCCTGGGTGTCTCCCAGGAAACGTATACAGGAGGTATACATGTCATTCAATTTCTGTTTGTTTTTTTCCTATTGATCCATCTTTTCTTTACAGGGACATCTCAGCCACGGACCTAGAAGGATAGAAGGGAAATTGTTTTTCCTCCCTCACAAAGGGAAATAGTTTAAATAATTACAAATTTTTTCTTGAACAGCGCCCTTTCCTCCGGTAGTCATTCTTTCCATCTCCATCTCCTCCTCCCCCTCATTCTCCTCCTTGGCAGCCTCCTTTCCTCCTCCTCTTCTCCTTTTCTTTCTCCTCCTCATGCTGCTTTGTTTTGAGGCAGGAGATAGATGGGCCCCAGACTGAGCAGCTGGGATCTCTCCCCTATAGACAGATACCCCAAGATAAAGGTAATGGTAGGAGCAAGGAGGAGCTGAGTCCTTCCCAGATAAAAGATAAAGAGACCACATATTTCCCATTCTTGAGGTCAAGGAGACCTCCTGACTACACGTGTGTGGCAAAGCTCCTCAGGGGTCAGAAAGGAAGGGGGTGCCACCCCATAATAGGTGGTGTCAACCTTCCCACAGGCCTCTGCACTGGAATCCATCTTGGCTAAGAGATGCGCATGCACACAAGGGAAGACCCTGAGTTAAACCAAATATGGGCTCAGAGCCAGGCAGAGCAAGAGGATTGGCCGTAGGAAATCCAGAAGAAATGCCCCATATAAGTCACTCAAACTACCACAAGGGCGTGACTCTCTGAGCCCACGTGTGTGAGTCTATTCACAGGTACTCTTTTCCTCCTAATGAACACTTTAGTTGTTTCACTACTTTCTGTCTCTTTGTTGAAATTCATTTCTCCAAAGCAGACAAGCCAGGGCCTTGTCACCAGCCGTTGGCCCCTGTGGTCTAGTGGTTCGGATTCAGCGCTCTCTCCGCCGCGGCCCTGCTTCACTCTCTGTTTGGGGAACAGATCCTGTTCAAGCTGCTGCAGGCCGAGGCCACCCGAGATCAGTTTGAAGCTGAAAACTAAAAGATAATGAAGAACTTTGGGAAAAAGTAGAAATCTGAATACGTAACTCAGGAGTAATGGCAGTTTAATTAAATTCTGGCTCCTTTTGGCAAGTTTTATAGAGGAAAAAGATATGGTCTTGGACTTTATCGTGTTATAAAATCTTGATTCTAATTCCTAAGAATAGACTTCTTTTTTAAGGTTGCCATCTGTCTGGGACTGGCTCAGAGTGGCCACAGATCACGGACTGGTATAGTGGGACATTCCAGATGGGAACTGGAGCAGGGGAGACAATCGCAGACTGTCCATTTTTTTCATGAGAATATTGTCCTCTTTACTATCTAGGAAGGCACCTGATGTTTCCTGTCATTTGAATCTTCTCATATTAGTAAAATTATACATCAAACGTTCATTAAGTGCCTCTCATGTACATAGCACTATTGTATAGCTTTGGGGCTGAGGGGTAATGGGGAGTCTTTATCAACCCAAAGTCCTATCAGACTCGCCACCATCACAAGTGCCCCAAATAAATATATAATCTACATAAAAATGTTTCCTTTGAAAATGAAGTTTTAAGAGAAATCCTGCAGTTCATCCCAACCTCCCCTCTCAACAGAAGAGGCTGCTAATCCCTTCCTGTAGAGAAATTTTGAAACCTATCACTACTGAAAAACCTTTTTTTTTTTTTTCTTTTTTGGCCGTGAGGCACGGCTTACGGGATCTTAGTTCTCTGGCCAAGGATGGAACGCAGGCCGCCCAGCAGTGGTAGAGCCGAGTCCTAAACACCGGACCACCAGGGAATTCTCTGGAAAACCTAAAACTTATAAAGTATGCTGTTTTCCTTCAATGAGCTTATAATCTAATTGGAGAGTAAATAAATAAACTTGTGGGAAAAGTAAATAGCACTAAAATATTTACTGGAGCATTTTTGGTGGGGGGAGCACGATTTTTTTATAAAAATGAGTTCTCATTTTCCACTTGTTAAAAATCACATTCAATTAGGACATGAGCCTCTTTGGGGGAGTGTTATTCTGCCTACCAGAGTGTTTAACTTGATTTAAATGTATAGGTTTAAAGGATTAATTTACATGTCTGGGTTGCTCAAAATCTGCATATTCATTACAAGTGCTTATCTTCAGGAATGGCCTCAGATTGGCTCCTGGGAAATGAGTTCTGATCCATTAGAATATTCTGTCTGAGAAGAACATTTTTGTATGCTTGACATTTTGGGCCAAGCGGTACAAATCCGATTAAATAGTTCATTCTTAAAATGTGGGGAAAAAAAAAAATCACATTCAAAAATCGGCAAAATAACAATAATAATAATAATAATGCCCTGGAGCGTGAGTACATGGGAGGGGTGACCCCAGCCCAGCCCAGCCCTGGGGGGAATGGGTACAACACCACATGGGGCAGCTCAACAGGCAGGACAGACCAGGTGGTGGACCAGGGGGCACCCTGTGGGCAGTGACAGCAACAGGACGCGGGGCCGTGGGGCTGGACACCTGGAGGCCACACTGAATGGCCTGGGGTGAGGCGGACTGCCCGCTGCCCAGGCTGGTCCCATATGGTCCTGAGCAGGCTTCACCCAGCTTTGGGGCAGTGGGATGTCAGGGGCCAGGCGTGATCCACAGGTACCTTTCTGTGGCCCCTGAGTTTGAACATTTGGGGTGGGAGGAAGAGGGGCTGTGGCAGTGAGGGTGAAGAGAAGAAATTTGCCACCCCAAAATATGTCTTTTTGGGCAAAAGGATTATTATAGGCTGATTATTTTTTTAAATAGCAGACACTGGAAAAGCTCTGAGGGCTGAGTAGAAGTTAGGCTTTTTAATCAACATTTACATTTGTAAGAAAAATCTCCATTTGTGAAGGTGTCTCCCTCTCTGTACCTGGAAGAGGAGAATAACTAAATCTCTAGACACTCTGGTCAGTGCAGCAGGCAGGGACTTAAATCTGCATAACAGCCTTACCCTTGTGTATTATGCTTTTTCTGGTCACCTCCCATAACTACTCCCTTCCCCAACATCTTTTTTCTTTAGCCGGAAATATTATTTAAGGTGATGGCTTGGGCCATTCTGGGGAGTTACTCATTTTTCCTGGGTCTCTCATAAGAGACAGGCATGTTTTTAAACTTCTGTTTTTCTCCTTTAAATCTGTCTTTTATTACATGGGGGTCCCAACCAGGAACCTAGAAGGGTGGAGGGAAAATTATTTTTTCTCCCCCGACAAGAGCAGGAACACCTGCTACCAATACTATTGCCCAGGTGGAGCCCCACCATGTCTAGGGAAGGTGGCAGGGAAGCAGCCTGTGACACAGTGGCTCTCCCAGAATGAGGGCAGGAGCCAAGGTACTGTGGGAGGCCCTGGGGCCAGGGAGACAATGGGCCCTTTCCTCTACCAATTGGCTGGAAAGCAGGCAACGCAGGGCTCTCTCCCCGTCACAGGAGGGATCCTGTGGGAAAATTCAGGTACCATCACAAGATCAACTGTCACAAAGTCAATAAGTCCCAGAAGCATCACAAGGAGAGCAGAGGTCAAGAACGAGCATCTGGAGCTCTCGACCTCGGTGTCAATCTGGTTCCATCACTTGCTGCCTATGTGCCCCCAGGCTTCAGTTTTCCTAGCCATGGAAAAGGGAAACCATAGGAAGCTGTGAGGACTAATTAACACACCTAAAGTGTATAGAACAGTCCCTGACAGCACAGAGTAGTGTGCTAACCACCATTACTGCTTCCTGAAGGAGGGACAACCTCAGGTTGGAGTGCTCAGGCGAGCTGCTCGGAAAAAGGGAATCGCTTGGACTGGATTTGACAAAAGACTGGTATTTGAACGGCAGGAACTTCTTAAACTGCAGAGGAGCAAACCTTGTCACCCCAGAATGTGTCTCTTTGGCTTCAGGATTACTGGGGGCTGGTTGTTTTTAAGAAACAAAGGGCTCAGGAAGAGTTTTTTACTGCCTCCCTCAATAGCCTAAAATAACTTAGATGAAAGGCCTCTTCTAGGACTTCCCTGGTGACGCAGTGGTTAAGAATCTGCCTGCCAATGCAGGGGACACGGGTTCGAGCCCTGGTCCGGGAAGATCTCACATGCCGCGGAGCAACTAAGCCTGTGAGCCACAACTACTGAGCCCACGTACCACAAGTACTGAAGCCCGCGCACCTAGAGCCCATGCTCTGCAACAAGAGAAGCCACCGCAATGAGAAGCCCGTGCTCAATGAAGAGTAGCCCCCGCTCGCGGCAACTAGAGAAAAACCTGCTCGCAGCAACAAAGACCCAACACAGCCAAAAATAAATAAATTAAAAAAAGGCCTTTTCTAGGAAGAAGAAATATCGCTGTAGACAACTACAGTGTAATATAAAGGAAGTGTGGAGAAAAGCCTGTTTGATCAAAGTCTCCTCCTTGTCCCATTGTCTTTGCATGGTCCAGCAAACATTTATTTAACAAACTTTTGCTCTTTTCATCTTCCTATAAAATGACATTCTTTCCTTTGAAGACCCAAATCCTACCCCACTTCTCGTCTCTCAGATGGCATGTAATCTTCAATTGCCTAACTTGTCCTTGGGCCCCATATTCTTATGGAACCCCCATACCTACACAGTTAACTTTGGTTTTCTCCTGTTAATCTGTCACATGTCAATTTAACTCTTAGGACAGCAAGAAAAACCTAGAAGGGTAGAGGAACGCTTTTTCCTCCCCCACAAACTCAAGACTCTAAACAGCATGTGTGAAAAGAATAGAATGTGTGAAAACGGTATGGTGTTTGTTTCTGTGATGCTGCAGTGAATTCTGCCTCTTCTGTGTCTCATCCAATAATAGTTCCAGGTAAAAGTGATTAGCATCTACTATCAATGAGTAATGGTAGGAAAGTGTTAGAGAATCATTGCAGCTAAGCATTTTCACAGTGCATTCTTTATCTTTTTAAATTTAATTTATTTTTTCATTTTCTTTATTTTATTATTTGAAGTATAGCTGACTTATAATATTGTATTAGTTTCAGGTGCACAACATAGGAATTCATTATTTCTATACATTAAAAAATTATCACCATAATAAGTCTAGTGACCATCTGTCTCTAAACAAATTTATTACAATATTACTATGTTGTGACTCCTTTATTTTGTAATTGGAAGTTCGTAACTCTTAATCCTCTTCACTTATTTCACTCATCCTCCTATGCCCCTCCCCTCTGAGAACTAACTGTTCGGTCACTGTATCTATGACTGTGTTTCTGTTTTGTTCTGTTTGTTCATCTGTCTTGTTAAAAAACAAAGAGTCCACATAAAAGCGAAATCATATGGTGGTTTTCTTTCTCTCTCTGACTTATTTCACTTAGCATAATACCCTTAGGTCCATCCATGTTGTCGCAGATAAAGATTTCCTTCTTTTTTTATGCATAGTAATAGGCCACTGTATATGTAAACCACATCTTTATCAATTTATTCATCAGTGGGACTAGGGTTGCTTCCATAACTTGGCTGTTGTAAATAATGCTGCAATGAACATAGATAGGGGTGCATCCATCTTTTAGAATCAGTGCTTTTGTTTTCTTCAGAAAAATACCCAGAAGTAGAATTGCTAGATCATATGGTGGTTCTATTTTTAATTTTTGGAGACACCTCCATATTGTTTTCCATACTGGCTGCACCAATTTACATTCCCACCAAAAGTGCACAAGGGTTACCCTTTCTCCACCTTTTTGCCAACACTTGTTATTTATTGTCTTTTTGATAATAGCCATTCTGAAAGGTGGGAGATGATATGATGATATCTCATTGTGGTTTTGATTCACATTTCCTTGATTATTAGTGATGTTGAGCATCTGTTCATGTGTCTGTTACCATCTGTATGTCTTCACATAGCTGGTAGACAGAGTCAGGATTCTGATCCTTATCCATTGTATCATGCTATTTCTCTGAAGTCATATTGGATTCTTACATGGATAATAATTAACTGGATACGGACTTTCTTTTTCAAGCATTCATTTCCTTGTTTATATAGTAAGAAAGTGAATATCTTTTTGAGTTATTGGAACTCAGTGGTTAAATAAGGTAAAATATTTGTAAGACTCTTAAATAACAGATGGCAAATATTTCAATGATCAATAATTATAGGGCAATTTGATAAGGCAGTCTAAAATAAGACCAATATTTATTGTAGTAATAAAAAAAAATTGGATATATTTTCTTTTTTTAGTTAAGGTATCTTGAAACTTTAACTAAAAGCTTCTAGACCTTTCTGTTCTGTAATTTTCTGATATACAAAATAAGTGATATTTTGTTACATATGAATAAATTAAACCATTTCTCCAATTTACATTATTAGTATACATTACTAGGACATTTATAGTAGAATTTGCAGTTTTTCTGATCTCTAACCCACTGATAAATACCCTGGCAATACTTTATACAATTAAAACTGTGATTTTGCTGTCATTTAGATTTATTTTAATACTAAGACAGTTCACAATATTAACCAAACTTTTCCTTTAAATTCAAAACATGGTCAGGGCTGGGAATCTTTCTCTTGTTGAGATGACATCCCCTAGGAGAATAAAAATAAATAAACTTTGGATTTGGAGGAAAATGGATTTGGACCTTCAGGGAAGAGCCTGAGATAGGGAGATCTTGGTGATCCTTACCGTCACAGGCCACTGGGACTGCTCACACACCAGCGTGTTTCCAGGAGTAGACGCTAAACTTTAGTTTGTAGTTTTATGATCCTTCTTTATCTGTATGCATGGGCTATGCTTTTGGTAAGATACCTTCCTAGAAGTGGAACTCTTGGGCCAAAAGTTATGCATATTCTAAATATTGAAAGATATTACAGGTTGTCTTTTTTTAATTCCATCCATAGTGTATAAGAGTTCCTGTATACTACACCCATTCCAACACCAAATTTTATGTATCTTTTAAAATTTTGCAATTGAACACCCCAAAAATTTGTATCTTATTTTTTTGTTGTTTTGAATTCCTTTGATTATTAAAATGTTAAATATATTTGTATGTTTTTATATTGACAGGTTATTTGCCTTTCTTTTTCTGCTAATTCTTTGGAAACTTCACCCATTTTTATTGGATTTGTAAGAACTCTTCATATATTATGAAAATTTACCATTTATCTGTTACACAAACTATTTATATGTTGAAAATATTTCCCCCAATTTTTTGCTTGTATTTTAATTTTACTATACCATTTACTGAAAAAAAATTTAAATTTATATACAATGAAATAATTTAATTTTCTCTTATGACTGCTGAGAATTGTTTAGAAAATTTCTTCCAACCTAGAATTATGTTAAAAAATAGTACCCTGTATGCCCTACTAATTTGTTTTTTTAGCTTTTTGTGTTTTGTTTTTTGTTTTTTTTTACATTTGTATATTTAAATCTACCTGGAATTTATTTTTGAAAATTATATGAAATAAAATATAAATCAATTTTTCCCCCAAAGTACATCTAATTTCTTCAACATCACTCATTTGACATTTATGCTTTAAAAGTACTAACATATAGATATTTTCATATGTTTATATATCTTTACATGTACTATATATTTATACACATACTACACATGAATGTTAGCAGTTTTCACATATATAAATATAAATATAAACACACACATATATATATGTATATTGTCCCATGCATGTGTGTGTATATATATGTACATATATATATATGTTACCTGCTTATATTCATATAGAGTATATGAATATACACATATATAATTGGGTATTTTATTTTATAATGTATATTTGTTATAATTTCTGTGCTAATAACACATTATTTTAATTAATGTATTTTATAATATATTTTGGTGTACTAAAGGACAAGTTGCTACTCATCATCCTTTTTCTCACATTTTAGGGAGTATTCTTGTACATTTAATTTTCCAGATGAACTTCAGAATCACCTTAAGGTCCATTTAAACATCCAATTGAGATTTTGATTGTGTTTGCATTGAATTTATAGGTCAATTTGGGGAGAATTTAAATCTTTATAATATTGAGTATTCTCAACCAGAAAATTAACATAATTGTCTACTGATTCAAGTTTTCATTTATATCCTTCATTAAATAAAGTGTGTTTTACATAGGTCTTTTACATTTCTTATTATTTTGATTCCTAGGTATACCGTCTAGGACTAGATTTGGCTGAAAGTAAAAGAGACTCAAAGTAATAGTGACTTAAATATGAGGGAGATTTATTTCTCTCTCACATGAACGTGTGTCACAAAGTGCTGGTAGGTCAGCTCTCCCACACAGTCTTAGGGTCTCAGTTTCCTCTGCATTGTCCTGTCAGTTCCGGTCCTCACGACTCACAATAACTGCAAGAGTGGCAGCCGACATATCTGCATCCCAGGAAGACTGAGGAAAAGGTACACAAGAAGGAGACAAGGAGAACATCCAGATATCTTACAAACAAGGCCTCTGGAAACTGACACAGAATAATTCCACTCGTATCCTACCATTTCCCACTGGCCAGAATAAGGTGTCACATGGCCAGCCCTCAAAGGCAAGAGAGCCAGAGAAATACTTCCTTTATTCTGGGACACTATGAATCAGTTAAAAGTCCAGCCTTCTATTAATATGAAAGAAGGGAAAGTGGACATTAGGGGACAACCAGCAGACTCCACCGCAGTAAATACTTTTTAGTTTCTGTTACTATTATAAACACATATTATTTTGCATACATATTTTTTCACATACATTTTCTTATGAGTATGTAAACAGCGTTAAACTCAGTTATAATTTGTAAAGTAGTGCCCTCCACCAAAATCTATCTAATAAAATGTAGAATCATGCCACTGTGCAGTTAGTAAAATGACCAAGGTGAGACCGTGTGACAGCCTGATCCAAATTAAATTTGGTGTTACCTGGGACAGTTCTGTATTCTTCTCCTGGTTGGGCTTCCGGGGTGTCTGAGACAATTCAAGGAATTGTCAGATCAGATGGTACCCCTTCATTGATCCCACTGGGGAAGATCAGACTGGTAGAATCTGGAAACACAGGAATCTACCTTTTCCTCTCCTAGAGTTCCCTGTCCAGCAATCATTCTCTTTCCACATGCCCCTCACCCAAAGGTAAAACTCGAGCCCACCTTTCATTTAGAACTGGTGCTCAGAGGAAGTGTATTATTTGCTGTGTATACAAATTCCTAACAATGCGAGACACATTATAACAGTTTTTTGGTAACACATGCACTTTGTAATAAAAGTAAAGACAAAGATAAACATAAAAAGTAGGCAAAAATCACATGTAACTCCATATATTGAAAGTAGGAAATATTAATTTTTTTCTTCTTTCTCTCCCTTTCCTTCTTCCTTCCCTTTTTTTCTTTTTCTGTAAACTTATAAGTTGACCATGAGATGCGGAGTAGATTGAATTGCACAGCTTTGCTGTTCAATCACCCATTCTTGCCACCTATAGTGTTCAAACCTTTCCCATATCATTAATCTCAACTGAGCTAGTGGGAATTGGACCCTACAAACAGTTTTTCTGCCAAAGGAGATGTCCCCAAGTGAATGTTTACAATATTTTTACCTAGTAAGCCAACTTTTTGTGTTTTTTTTTTTTTAAACTAAGTCAAAACAAAAACAACAATCTGTTCTCCCCATGGGCTGATAAAATGGCTCAAAATATGTTGGAATTGAGATGAAAACAAATCACCTCCGTACACCTTCAGGACTTGCAAAATCTAAACTAATATCTAAAGAAAAATGTATAAAGCAGTAGATAAAAGACTCATACTTCGGTGAGTGAATATTCTTGCCTGGAGTTAGATAAAACCATTCACATCACATTCCTCATGAATGTAATCATCTAAGGCTGTATGGTTTGGAGGCCAAAATGATGGGCTCAGTTGTCAGGCAGAACTGGTTTGTAATCTCTCTTTGCCTATCCATACAATCTTGGCTACATTATTTGTTCCTGCTAAGGCTTAGTTTCCTCATCTTTTGATTGAAGGTAATAACAACACTTTCCTAGTATCATTGTTGTGAGCATTAAAAAAGATAATCCACGCAAAGATTTCAGACCACAGTGAACTCAATAAACATTAGCTATTATACCACATAATAATGATAATAACAATAATTATTATCATATATTATTATTATTTGTACTCCTACCATGTGAAAATGTTAATCTAAGCTCCAGTGAATCACACTGCCCTTCATCTATGATTCCTTTCAATGCAATATTACCATTTCTCCCACAATTGGTGGAATCTGTCTCTATATTCCTTGAATCTGGGCTGGCCTTGAGATTCCCTACGGTGAAAGTGACATTGGGTGATTTCCAACCCTAGACTGTAAGAATTATTGCTACTTCCACTCTTGCTCTCTTGAAACATGTCTGCCATTATAGGGAGAATCACTATCTAGCTTCCTGGAGGATGAGACACCACGTGGAAGAGAACAAAGGCACTCTAGGCAACATCCAGTGCACACTGCCAGATACGTGTCTGAGGCCATCTTGGATCTTCCAGCCCCAGCCGAACCATCAGATGATCTCAGGAGAAGTCAGCAGAGGACCCTTCCATCTGTGCTCAACCAAAATTGTTCATGAGCAAGTAAAATCTTTCTTGTTTTAAGCCACGATTGGTGGTTTGTTATACAGCAATAGTTAACTGATCCAGTTTTATATATTATTTTCCTCTACAAACTACTTTCACTTAAATAGTTTAAAGGCCCAAAGCTGTGCTTGTGCATATTCTTTAAAACACATATGCTGGACCCTAGGAGTAGAAGTTTCAGTTTATGCTTGCTGAGTCAACCTTCAAATGGAGAGATTTTACTTGGAAAGGAGGGAAGCTGCAAGATACAGACAGTAAATCATATGATCTAAGAAAGAACAGGACAATTTTATATTTTTTGTAATTTCTGCTTGAAATCTAGTGAGAAAAATACTTTGCACTGATGTTGAAAAAGTTAAGTAGAATATGTGGCAACATTTTAATAATTAGAATTCTCAAGGGCTATTTTCCTTAGCAAGGCACTTGAAGCATTTAAGGAATCAGGGAAATTGGGACCTGAAACAAGAAAGGCTTAACTATGCTTGGTCTCAGGCAATATCAATCATCTCTGCTTTGCAAATGACATGGGAACCAGAAGTAAACCCAGGCTAGATGCAGGAACTTAGGGAACAGCCCAGTGATAAGCCATTTCCTTGAAAACAGAAATGAAAGAAAACAGGAAAGGAGAAGGTGTAGGAATTTCAGGGGTTGAGAACTTTGAGAAAGGATAAAAGATTGGTGTTTAAAATAAATGTGGTTCAGCCTAAAGTCTGAAAAAAAGAAAAAAAAAGAGGGAGGGAGGGAGGGAGGGAAGGAGTGAGGAAGTTTTTGTGGTCAAATTGGGAATTTTCCTAAAGTCTGTGCCAGAGCTTAAAAGGAGCACATTAGTGGAAGAATTAAGCTTCTTACAGATCAGGGTAAGGAAAGTTCTTGGGAGAAAACCAGAGAAGGGCTTCTCAAAGGTCTCAGAATCTTTGTGGATATTGTGGTGTAGTAAGTTGATTTTTCTGGTAAACTTATTTGGGCTCATGTTAAGTGACTAATCGATTCTAATTCTCATCTCACTTTGAAGAAGAGGGTAGTTAAAGACCACTTCGTTTCTATTTTCCACTATGTAAACCTATTCAAATGAAGCAAGCAAGTTAAATATTTCAACTGTGTTTTAGTATGACAATATTTTGTTGTAAACCTAGAGAAGGAGAACTCAGTCTTAAAATATAGATGAAGCCCTCTCATTTCCTCATCATGCAATTTATCAAGAAATGTATCATACACTATCTTCACTTGCTTTTCTTCCACTTACTTTTAACTCACTGAAATAAAGTTTTACTCCCCCATCAATCATTGACTCTTCTTATAAGGTCCCCAAGTTTGCAATGGAAACATTTTAGTCTCTATTTTCACGACTAGGGTAAAGCAGTTGACAGTAACGTGTACTTCATAAAATTCTCTCTTCCCTTGATATCTATGACACAGATTCTCCACCTCTCTCTAGATTCCCTCCCTTTGTCCTTTAAATACCAGTGACCCAAAGTTCTATTCTGCTGTTGGAACTCTTTACTTTTGTATTTGCCATAGTTTTTCTTGTCAATATTATCTATCCTCATCCATAATTTAAAAACATTTTTTATTATATAAGCTTCAGGTGTACAGCATTATGATTTGTAGGGTACGTGTATACCCTACAAAATGATCACCATCACAAGTTTAGTTACCATCCATCACTATACAGTTGACCCTCTTCCCCCATAGTTTTTATATCACCAGCAAGTTGTTTACTCCAAGATCTGTGTCTTTAGCCTTTACTTCTATCTCAAGCTTAAAACTCTTATATTCAACTGCCATCTGAGCATCTCCTGGATGTTCCTGGCATCTAACACTAATTTACAAGACAGAAACTTGAGTCATCCTTGACTATTCCCTCTTTTTTACCTTAACACCCAATTAGTTACCAAGACCTATTGACTAACAGATAATTAGGAAAAAATCTTTAGTGTCTCACTTCTCCAATCCAATTATAATATTGCCTTAGAGTTCTCTTTGTAAAACCCAAATAAATCATCATCCTACTAAAGAACCTTAGATGGTCTCTCATTCTCCTCCAGATAGCTCACAATTTTTTTAGCCTGGTAGAAGTGAAAGCCTTCACCAGTGGCTTCATGGACACTTCAGCCTCATTTGCACCCACTTTCACTGCAGTTAATGCTGCTAGCACAGAACTATTTTGCATTTCCTGAATAGAGCATGTAATATCATGCTTTATACCCTTGTACTTGCTAATCTATTTGCATGGACCTTCTTCCTCTCTTCCATCTGGTTATGGAATAGATTAAGGAAGGAAACATTCCTTAAGACACAGCTCACACACTCTTTGCCTTATGAAGTCATTCTTAACAGTCTCAATTTTTCTTCCTAGTCTTTTATATGTACTTTTATATAGAACTTATCACACTGATTTATAATCATTTGTCAACAACAGGGAACTTCAAATACCCAGTCCCTAGTGCAAAGCTTGACCGTTGGTATGATAGATAAACCAATCAGATGGTTTATTAATGAATGAGTGATAGCACTTGATATTTTTATGCCAGACTCTCACGTTCCTTATCATACTTCTAAAGCAGACTTTCAAGCTGAACTAAAAATGCATGACTTTGTAATATGAATGTTTCCTAGTTAGTGTTTCCTTTCAAGAAAATGTGCTGGTAAGATTGACATTAAGAAGACAAATGTTGATGACTTGACTACTTCTCTCTTCTTCCCCCCACCCCCCCCCCCCCCCCGAGCTAGTTACTGAATCCCTGGGTTACTGATTATAATACTCCTGGCAATGTTGATTTTCATCTTGTTGAATGTAAATTATAGATTCAGGTCTCTAACATAATCAAGGTTCTTCTTCATCTGATTTAAATTTCCACATCATGAATAACTCTGTCACTTTGCACTTTCACTGTGTTTTGTTAACTTTGTTTAGAGGCTCCACACATGGCTTTGTATACCTCACTGAAACTTAAGTGCAGTAGTTATTTAGAAGATTTTACAGTGGTAGGTGGTGTTTAAAAAGCCTAAAAACAAAGCATATATTGGCTTTTAGTGGTGATTATTGATTTTATTTAAAACACTCTTTAAAAAATTATGTCTTTTCCTGGGTCAGGTAATCAAACAGAAAATTCTGGCTAAAATAGCACTTAAAGGTAGAAATCCTGAGATTTCGCTTATATATTTTTTTTGTCCTTTGAATGGTCATATCCTATTCCATTGAATAAATGAATCAAAATTTAACTAAAGGACAAAATTTGACTGGAGGACATTTGTATAGCCTCCAAGTTTTTGCCACTACCTGCAATGCTATTCTGAGCCTTTTTTAACAAAAATCTGTTGTCCGACTTTCAAATTGTTCCCAGACTGATAGAGGAGAAATGATATCTCAGAGCAGTTTTAAAATTTCTTTTTCCATTATGATGGCTCAAGATCAATTGCACATCTTATTACATGTTTAAGGACCATTTTCATTTCTCTTTCCACAAATTGTTCACATATTATGCCCATTTTTCTACCTGATTGTTGGTTGTTCCTTCTATTTTAAGCTACTTAAATGTTAGGATTATTAATACCTTATCAGGGATTTCCCTGGTGGTTAGGTGGTTAAGAATCCGCATTCCAATGCAGAGGACGCAGGTTCAGTCCCTAGTCGGGGAATTAAGATCCCACATGCCGCTGGGCAACTAAGCCCACGCGCTGCAACTACACTGAGCTCGCTCACTCTGGAAGCTGCGCCACAACTAGAGAAGCCTGCGCGCCACAATGAAAATATCCCACATGCCACAGTGAAGATCCTGCATGCTGCAACTAAGACCCAACGCAACCAAATAAATAAATAAATATTTTTTAAAAACCTTATCAATGATAAAATATCCTATAAGTTGAATATATGACATGTAAGTTAAAAAAAGTTAAAAATATTTTTCTGGGTTTCCTTTTTTTTAATCTTGATCATGATAATATAAAATGTTTCCATACACAAGAGTACAGAATTTAAAATTTATTTAAATTTAACATTTTATTTAGTCCAACTTATGAATCATTCTCTTATTGCATCTTTTGAGTAGAGTTAGAAAACTTTTTTCCAGCCCCAAGTTATAGAAGAATTTAGCCATCTTTTCTTGTAATACTTGAATAATTATATTTTTTACATTTAAATATTCCATCTATTTAGAATCTATCATAGTATACAGGAACAGATTCAATTTTATGTTCTATTATTTTGCTGTCCAGTCATTTTGATACCATTTATTAAAATGTCCATATTTTCCCCAATGCTTTAAGGTGCAGCCTTTATCATGTGCTAACTTTTTATATGATATTGATTCTATTTCTGTGTTTTCAATTTGCTTCCATTGGTCTACTCACTTATTCATGCTCTAATGCCACACCATTTTAATTACAGAAGCTATATAATATGTTTTAATATTTGACACAGCCAGCTACTTCCTAACCCCCAACTGCTTTTTTTTTTAATGAAGATATAATTAACATAGAAGATTATAACAGTTTCAGGTGTAAAACATAATGATTCAATATTTGTATATATTGGGAAAAGATTGCCACAATAAGTCTAGTTAACACCCATCACCACACATAGTTACAGAATGGTTTTCTTGTGATGAGAACTTTTAAGAGCTACTCTCTTAGCGATTTCCAAACATGCAATACAGTGTTATTAACTATAGTTGCCATGTTATACATTACATCCCCAGGACTTATTTAATTTATAAAAAATCAAAGTATATCTTTTGACACCCTTCTCTCATTTTGCCCATTCCCCACCCCATCTGGCCTGGCAACCACCAATTTGTTCTCTGTATCTATGAACTTTTTTTTTTTTTTTGATTCCTTCTACATATTAAAGAGATCATACGGTATTTGTCTTTCTCTGTCTGACTTATTTCACTTACCATAATGACCTTGGGGTCCTTATTTTTATGGCTGGATAATATTCCATTGTGTGTATATATATGGAATATTATATATTGATATATATAGTATATATACCGTATATATACATATCACATCTTCTTTATCCATTCATCTATTAACAGACACTTAGGTTATTTCCATATCTTGACTATTGTAAATAATGTTGCAATGAACATGCGGGTGTGTATATCCTTTCAAATTAATGGTTTCATTTTCTTTGGATAAATACCCAGAAGTGGAGTTGTTGAATCATATGGTAGCTCTACTTTCAATTTTTTGAGGAACCTCCATACTGTTTTCCATAGTGGCTGCACCAATTTACATTCCCACCAGCAGTACACAAGTGTTCCCTTTTCTCCCATCCTCGCCAGCACTTGTTATTTCTGGTCTTTTTAATAGTAGCCATTTTAACAGGTGTGAGGTGAGATCTCATTGTGGTTTTGATTTGCATTTTCCTGATGACAAGTGAAGCTGAGCGTCTTTTCATATACCTGTTGACCGTCTGTGTCTTTTTTAGAAAAATGTCTATTCAAGTCTTCTGCCCATTTTTAAATTGGGTTGTTTATTTTTTTTGTTATTGATTTGTATGAGTTCTTTATATATTTTGGATATTAACCCCTTAAAGATACATGATTTGCAAATAGTTTCTCCCATCAGTATGTTGATGATTTCCTTTGCTGTGCAGAAGCTTTTTATTGATGTAGTCCCACTTACTTATTTTTGCTTTTGGTATCAATCTTAAATAATCATTACTAAGACCAATGTCAAGACCTAATTCTTTTTGTTTTTAATATTTTCCTGGCTATTCTCGCTTATTTTTTCTTTCAAATAAATTTCATATTCAACTTGTCTAATAGCAGAATAACCAAAAAATTAAGTGTTTTTATTATAACAATTATAATTATGATTAAGTCATCCTGTGTGCTCTTGAATCCACACCCAAAAATCCAGCACTTCTCTAGTCAGAGCCAACAATGTCACGTTTCAAAATCCAATGGCCAATTTTCAGTTCTCCTTTTACTGGACATACACTTAGTATTTGACACAGTGGTCATTTCTTCTTCTTTGAAACACTTTCTTTACTTGATTTCCAGGACATCACTCTCCTAGTTTTTCTCCTACCTTACTGGAAGTTCCTTCTCCCTCTTCTCGCCTGGTTTCTTTGAATCTTTCAGATCTCTAGACTGTAGGGAGTCCTGAGACTCAGAATTCTTGCTCCTTTTTTCTATCTAAACTCAACTCTTGGTGATTGTGTCATGCCTTACAGGTTGAAATATCATCTATTTGCCTATGACCCTCCTGCTTGGCACCTCTCCCAGTATCCAGCACCTGTATCCATCTGCCATCACCTGAATATGTGATAGTCTACACCTCCACTTAGATTTCTAGGAAGCTCAAAATTAGCACATCCCAAACTGAAATCCTGATCTTCCAACCTCAAACCTGTCACTCCTGTTCCTTTTTTCTAGTCTTGTAAATGGCAAATATATTCTTTCAGTTGTTCAGTCAGAAGTGTTGGAGACATCACTGACTCTCCCTTAAAGAAGTTACCACCGTCTCTCTCCTGGATTAATGTGCTAGCTTCCTACCTGGTCTTCCTGCTTCTACCCTTGCTGCATGTCATATATTCTCAAAACAGCAGGTAGAGTTATCTTGTTAATACACAAGTCAGACCATGTTACTCCTTTGCTCAAAATTCTGTGTTCCTATCTTACTCATCAAGCCAAAGACCTTACAATGCCCCAGATCCTAACAACATCCAGTCCTTAGTTGCTTTTCTGACTTCATCTCCCAACTCTCACTCTCTGTTTCAGCTGCTTGTACAAGGAAATGCTTTTTGCCAACACATCTACATCATTTGTCCCCTATACCCTTCAGGTCTTTCTCAGACGTCATCTTCTTTATTAAGAACTTACCACACCACAGTGCTTAAAATTGCAACTAGATTCTCATTCCTTGGTACATCCTACCCACCTTCCCTGCCTTATTTTTGCCCATGGCTTGATCATTTAACATTCTATTAATTTTATTTATTTGGTTTGCTAGTTCACTTTTGGTATATCCTGATGAAAAAATGTAACCTTCAAGGACAGGGTATTTTTTATACTGCTCTATCCCTTGCACCTAAAACGATATCAGGGACTGTTCACTAAATATTTATGGACTGACTCAACAGCAACAACAAAAAGGTGTGTATGCTTTAATTTCACTTAATATATTATTGATTTTGTAAGATGATCAATATTGAAAATGATCATATTAACCATTAGATTATTAATTTATTTGACTCTATTAAATAGATTTTAAGACATTTCTTTTTTATTTTATCTGCATTTTTAGCTTTCAATATTTCCTTCCTTCTTTCAGTCTATCAGATATAAATTTTTTTAAAAAGGCAAGTAACCCTAACACAACATTGTAAAGCAACTATTCCCCAATAAAAAAATAAGATAAAATAAAATAAAATGAAAAAAAAGCAAGTAACTGAACTCAAAAAGCTGAGCCAGCTTAATTTATAAACACATTACTAAATGAATAGACAGATTATTAAAATTTTTAAGAACATATGATTAACTAGGACTCTTTCAAGGAAATGTAAATCAAGCAAATATTTTTTCTAAGGGGTCAATGAATCTTTAAGTGATCTGAGGTCTTTTCACTTCCAATATTTTTATGATTCCATGGGAGAAAATGGCCATTGATATTTTCCAGTAGTAATGTAATGCAAGAATCTGGTGGTGAATCATCAGTTTAGTAATGTTTTCCATAATATCTGTTCTGAAACAAAAATGAAATACATGAACTTATGAGTTAAGTTCATTGGGCTCATAGATGAGATTATTCAAAATCAAAAGGGGATATTGGAAAATTTATGCCATGTGGTAATCATAAAATGTCTTACTGCTTCCCTATATCCTGGTGAACTATCTTCAAGGTTCAAGCTAAATAAATTAGGCCAATCTATGTTCCAGCAGGTTAGTCAGGCATACACAGTGTGGTTCAAAGACAACTGAGGAGCCCCACTCACCACCACACACACATTTCCCTTCCTGAACTTCTCCTACCCTTGAGGTTCTATTTTTGAACTTTTAGTTGTCACATTAAAGGCATCTAGTAATATGTGTTTCTTGGGTGGGGTATCATTAGTTTTTGTTACCTTGGAACAATGAATTTCTCAATTTCTTAAGATGAAGAAGGATCTGGAGAAAATGGAACACAGGGCAAGGTAACTTGCAATGGTGAGAGAAGGAGACAGGAAAGACTGAAATCTTGAAGTTTTGCTTGCCTTGATGTTGGTAGTCCTCAGTAATGGAGAGGTAACATGACTAAATCAGCTACCCGTCATGGAGTTCTGGAAGGGAGAGGTTTGATAGTGACATCTGATCAGATTTGGAACATCAGCTTTGCCTCCTTCATATTTTGGATAAAGGCAAAGGCAAGCAAATAGCAGAAGATGGTTTTCCATAGGTTACCCAAATAGAGGAAGCTATAACTATAAGAAAATTATGAGGTAGTTAGCCCTCATGTAAGAAAATATCTTAATTGTTTCACATTACATCAGCTCATTCTCTTTTAGTGTAAGAGATGAAAATGGAAAATCACAACATTAAATAGCATGGAAAAAGTACCAATGCACAAGGTACATATGAAGCTGAATTTCAATTATTTTAATCTTAATGTTGTTCGTGGTAGAATTGATTATCAAGCCAAATTCGAAAAGTGATTACCCCTGGGCAAATGCTAATGTTCTGAAGACTCCTAACATGAGTATATTGAAAAAGGTGAAAAGAGGTTAATAAATTGCATCATGAGATCATCCTTTAAGCTAGATGTGTCCACCAAAAGATCACATCTTCTCTTAAATGTATGAGTTTCCTTGAAACTATCCCAATTAGAGAAGCAGTCAGCTTTGCATGCCTGAAAGCCACAGCATAATCTGTATGTGAATAAAATTCTTATATCCGAAGAGAAAAGCTCATTATCTCACCACAGCAGCACCGAAAGTGCTGAGAGTGACTTTGTAATGGTTCGAGTATGTTCTGAAGAGGAGGAAGGGAGCAGGAGAATGTCATCTCACAGATGATATGCTATGCCATGTGTGACACTGGACACTGGAAAGGGTCATGCTAGAAGGTGGGGATTTACAAATATACTTACATCATAAGTATATTTGTAAAGAGAATTAGTGTTAAACGTGATTAAAAAATTAAATTTCTGTCCTAAAACTTATGCTAAGCATCAATTGTTTTCTTTTTTTTAATTTTTATTTTTAATCTATCACTGATTTATCAGGTGATTTTAGGTAAGTTGACAGACATCAGCTGGACTATAAGTGACAAAACTTATAAAACAAGAATAATTCCCTTACTTGTTTAGAATGTCCCTGGTGTAACTGCTACATGAATATTGGGATTTTGAAGCTATTTTAAGGAAAGTCTTATGTAAATAAATAACCATATATATTTATTTTATTGTGTCAGCCAATATTCTTTGGATATGCAACAGATTCTTACTTTTATATTACACCTCTTTATATGGTAGTAACATAAGGACTTGCGAAACACATTAACCCCTCCAAAAATCTTAGTCTTATATTGTGGCAAAATACCCAGTATATGACTTTGTGCCTAAATAAATAGTTGTTGCCAGTTATAGGTCATCATTTGTATCCAAATCATTTCTATTCATCAACCGTAGTATAAAATTTGTTCAAGATTTATTTTACATTACTAATAAATTCCAAGTTTTCAGATAATTTCATTTTATAAAGTATCTAAAAAATGTCTGCTCTTTTTTTTCTTTTTGTAACAATAAGAGCACTGAAGATATAGCATTGAATCACTAACTCAAAATCACAGACACACTAAAGGATGGGACCAAGACTCAAGCTCTGGGTTTTGGACTCCACATATTCCTCTGTTAACACTCATGTCGAAAAGAGGATATAAACATTTCAATATACTGTCCAAATTGTTTATGAGTTCAACCAAAAAGAGCAAGATTTTCCAACAAATTGTCTCTGAATGATACGAGCAGCATGAGTATGTTAGAAATGAGATTTTTAGGTGTGGTATAAGCGTATTTAGCATTTGAAAAAACACAGTCAGTTCTGTGTCAAAATATGTGAGAAGTGCATGTATTTCTCTCTGAAAATTATCTCCCTGAGTTTCCCACATAATACAACTGTGAATTTCACATAATATGCTTTATAACATTTTCACAAAATGTTCTTTAAAAGAGAGAGTTTGGAGGTAATGCTGATCGCATTCTGTCTTCCCAAAGTCAAAATAAACTTTAAAAAGTAATCCATTATTTCCTTTTCTGTTTTTATGATACCAGGGATGAAAGGTTGGATGTTTCATGAAATTGGCTGATATTTTTATGGCAAAATTGACTGGATTTACTGGTTGTTTCAGTGGTGGGTAATGATAAGTAACATGGAATAAATAAAGAATTCAAGGAAATAGATTGTGACTTGAGGCATTATTTTCAATGGTTTTACCAGTGAAGGTTTCTTAGAGGAGGTAACATCTGAACTGAGTCTTGAATAAAATCAGGAAGAAGATACCTGGGGAAAGAATATCATAAGAAGAGAAAACATTCAATGCAAAGGCTTTGAGGTAAGAGCATGCTTGGCTGATTGGAGAAATGCCAGAGGCCAGTGTGGCTGGAATTAGTGCTTCAGAGTGAGTGTGGTAAGGGATGTTGATGGGGAGTTAGCCAGCGCCACGTCATATAACTTTGTAAATTTAAGATAAAGACTAATTATTTTCCTAACTATGATAGGAAGATACAGAAGTGTATTAAGCAAGGAATAAGCAGCTGTAATGTCTTAAAGGGATTACTACAGTTGCTCTAGTGAAAAGACTTAAAAGAGTAGAAGCAGGGAATCAGATAGGATGCTTTGATCATGTTCTAGATAAGGACAATGATGGCTTGGAATGGGGTGATAACAGAGGAGGAGACAAGAAGTGGTAAAATTAGCATTGTTCTTTAACAGACTTTGTTAATGGACTTGATGTGGGATGTGATATAAAATGAGACACCAAAAATGATGACAGTGCTATTTACTGATATGGAGAAACCTGAGGGAGAAGTGTTGGGACTAAGAATTTGGTTTGAGAAGCTTATTGTAATGAAGACTTCTGCATATATCAGTCTGAAATTCATTAAAGAAGTTGAGTCTGAAGTGAAATTTTAAAGTCCGCAGAATAAAGACTATATGTAAAGCCCATGAAACCGGATGAGATCACCCAGAGAATTAAGTGGATAGAGATAATTTATGATGAGTATATTCCTGGAGCACTCCAGTATTTACAAGTTAGGAAAGAAAGATATCCATCACAGGAGATACAGAATGGTCAGATATAAGAACAACTAAGGAAATATGATGTTCCAGAGGTCAAATGACCAAGTAAGGCATTTCAAGAAGGACACAAATGAATGCTTCAAATGTTCCCAAGAAGTCATATAAGATGAAGACTAAAAATTAAACATTGGAAGAAGTATGGTGGAGATTATTGATTAACTTGACAAAAGCTGCTTTAGTTGAGTGTATGGAATGAAATTTTGATTGAAATGACTTCTAGACTGAACCACTGAGTATGAAAGTAGAATCAGGAAGTGTGGACAACGTAGGTTTTTCTTTAAAGGAGAGCAGAAAAACGAGGCAACAACCTTAAGAGAGATTTTATTTTTAAGATGAAAGAAGCAATACAAGTACATTTGTATGCCAACCTCAAGATCCAGAAAAAAGATAAAAATTAATAATGCAAAATACAGTCAGAGTACTAAGAGTGGGATAACTCTTGCTCAGATAAGAAGAAATAGGATCTAGGGACTAAATAGAGTGATACCTTAGTAGAAGCAGGTGTATTTTGTCTGTTGTACACACCTGTACAAAAATACCGCCTATTTTTGTGAGAATGAGGGAGTATGGAATGAGAAGTTCTTCATCTGCATGTGGGAAGGGGAAAGGGGGTTGGGAGGTTCAGGAAAGAATAGAAGGTAGGAAATAATTGCCTGAGAAAGTCAGATAATTAATCGACTAAGACAATGTTGTAGGATTGTAGGCAGTGCTGAGAGCTCCTGGGAGAAGTTGACAAATTACAAACTTGAGCTTGATTTGGGCAAACACAGATATACAAGTAAACCCAACATAGCAGGTGAAGAGTCTGACAGCTGTGGTGTCTAAGTAGCAATCACATTTAAGCTTGGGTAAACAGCTACATTAGTTTCCCAAGCAATTTTCTGACGTGGAGGGCGCCAGGGCTCACAGAGGGATACACACCCCAGAAACTTCCTTGTATGAAAGAGATCATCTGATATTACACTTGTTATCATGATTCTAACAAAGTCAGTGTTTAGAGTAGGTCTCCATTCCAAGCAAGGAACATGGAGTGCTAATTCCAGAAATTGAGGCAGAAACCCAATCTTCAACAGGAGAAGAAAGGAAGAAGAGAAGAGTGTGTAGCTGTGGGCATCCAGGTACCCACAACCTACCCAGCTCACTGGTTCCTGAATCGAATGTAGTATGACTTGTCTCCGACCAGAAATTCTGATCGGTGGGGTCTCCTAATACACTCCTCTCCTGGTCAGGTCAGGCTCAGCGTCCATGTGGGACTGGGCCTCCAAAGAAGGGCCAAGACAGTGGCAGATAAATGGAGCCACCGAAGAAAGCAGGATTGAAAACGGAATTTTGAAGAAGTTTACAGATTTGATAAGAGTTCAAGAATGTGTATTGGAAATATAAAACTGAATGGTGGACTTCCCTGGTGGCACAGTGGTTAAGAATTCGCCTGCCAATGCAGGGGACACAGGTTTGAGCCCTGATCCGGGAAGATCCCACATGCCGTGGAGCAACTAAGCCCGTGCGCCACAACTACTGAGCCTGCGCTCTAGAGCCCACGCACCACAACTACTGAGCCCACGTGCTGCACCTATTGAAGCCCGCGCACCTAGAGCTTGTGCTCTGCAACAAGAGAAGTCACCTCAATGAGAAGCCCATGCACCGCAATGAAGACCCAAAGCAGCCAAAAATAATAAATAAATAAATAAATTTATGAAAAAACAAAACAAAACAAACCTGAATGGTGCCTTTAAATTTACCAGAAAAAGTGAAATGTTTTCAGGACCAGAATTGAATTACAGTGTTTGATGAGTAAATGTGATGCTGTTTTCATTCAGATTTAAAGACTAAAGAAAGAAACACAGCTTTTATCTTGTGACAACAGAAAGCAGGCACATCCATCTATGCAGATGATTTTTTTTTTTTTTTAACTAAACCAAAGCATAAATTGATCATGTGTGCCCTTGGATGGAGGGCATTGAATGACAGAGGGCACAATATCCTGAAGCACAGTTTTACAATCAGTAAGGAAAGCCTGTGCAATCTTCTTTTTTTTTTCTTTTTAATCAATCAATCCTCCGTAAAGATAGAGGGTTCGACACTGAATTGTAACTAAGCAGAGTCCAAGCTGTGAGGCGTGAAGATGAAGTTGTGCAGAAACTTTGTTCCTGATGGTCAAGCTGGAAGCAATGTCAGAACTGATGTCTCTCTATTGAGTGAGTAATTAACACACTCGTTATGAAACAGCTCTCAGATACCAAGTATCATAAATGAGTTCTGTGCAGGTGTTGGAGTTCATTCATGGGTTCAAATCTTACGAGAGATCCTAAGAGTCAGATATTTTACACTTATGATCACAGCAAAGCCTGGTGATCAGATGCCCAGCAGGAGGGAAGATGGATGAGACAGCAGACGTGGCATCACGTGGTCCAGCCATGTAAGGCGGCTATTGCCGCAGCTCTGTGAAGGCCTCCACTTAGCCTCGGAAGAGGGGGCCACATCCACGCTGCTCAAGCCAGTCCCCCCAGGGGAGTCGTAACTCTCATGTAATTTTCTGTTTCTCTGTCCATCAATGCAGTGCTTAATGATGAGTTCCTTACATAGCAGAACCTGATAAATTTGAACTCAGTATTTTATGGCTATATAGATCAACATAACAAAATTGATTCACATATTGTGAGTTGCTCCTATAAGGGGTTTTCTTATGTAGTCTATGCCAAAGAATAAAATTAAATAAAAATATTTCCCCCTTTTTGCCTTCTGTTGCTTATATATTATATGGGTTTTATTTCGTATAATTCATTACATAGAATGCCTAATTTCTATTTTGGTGTCATGGAACTCAAATTCTATTAAGACTGTGTTTTATTAAATCCCATACTACACTTTTCTTTTTCCACCAGCATGATTTTGTGGCAGATGAGTAATGACTGCTTTCCAAAAGAAGAAAAAAATTACTCTTATTTACCGAAAGCATTGAATAGATATGAGACAAGTAAAGAACCAAAGAATTTGGCTATAAAAAATATAATACTCCCAAATATAGTTACATTTCAAATAATAAAAAATTATGTTTATATTTTGATTTTTTGGTGTAGTTTTCTTTTAAAAGAAACCTTAGACATAAGATGACTCAGCTATTTTACAGAGTGTGTGTGTGTGTGTGTACACAAAATTTTATATAATTGATGAGTTTTGGACGCATAGAAACCTGCTAGTGGCCAATTTTCATTAATTTCCTTTTTGAATGAATATCTGATTTGGAAGATCAACATTTTATGCAGTATGTTTAGCTGCTTTAGGTAGTATTTGATACACTGCATACTCTTCATGTTTTATTTTTAAAAATAGTGTGTTTTTTAACGTATTGTGGAATTAATTGTTTAAAGCTCAATGCAACACCACTTAATTATGGGTATATTGTTTCAATTTAATGTATTATTTAGTTTTGAAGTAAAATATTTTTCCTTCTATCCACATATCACCATAGTATATGTTCTCTCTACTAAGTAAAATTGAGAAGGCTTCTTCATAAAGGTTTTGAAAATTCACTATTTAGTAAAGAGATTCTAAGTCAGAGTCATAATTCTGCCAGGGGTAACCACGGAATTTTATAAAAACCTCTTAACCTTTTGGGGCCTAGTTATTTTATCTAAATATGGTCTAAATAATTTCTGAGATCCTTTTAAGCTTAATATTCTAAAATTCTATGAAATTGTCAAGCTGTGTTGAGGTTTTTATGAAAATAGATAACAATGTAATTACAGTGCTATGTTGGTATGTTATGAAAAGCTGTAATAATAAAGTATAAACATTTATCCACAGAAGTTTGTTTAATGACTGGTGTGCTGACCACCAAAAAGTTAGTGTTATGTTTTCCTCTTAAGAGGATTTAATTTTTAAAATAAACCCTCTCATGTTCTTAAATCCATGGGTGGGAGAGCTTGCTACAAAAGGAAATCCGAAAGAAATATGCTTACACAAGATATGATTACTTTAAGGATAAAATACATAATGAATATATCAGATTAGAAAATGACTTCTTCTAAAAAGAATCATGTAAATATAAATTTCCCCTAGAAAATACCTTATTTTTAAAAAAACACTGTAAATATAAATTGACTACCTAATTTAAATATTCAAAATAAACGTTTTTTTAATTGAAATATAGTTGATTACACTGTTTCAAGTATACAGCAAAATGATTCATTTTTACATATATATGCATTTATTCTTTTTCAGATTCTTTTCCATAATAGGTTATTACAAGATATTGAATATAGTGCCCTGTGCTATGCAGTAGGTCTTTGTTGTTTATCTATTTTATATATAATAGTGTATATCTTTTAATACCAAATTCCCAATTTTCCCTCCCGTCCTTTCTCCTTTGGTAACCATAAGTTTTCCATGTCCAGAATAAACAGATTATTAATGACAAAACCAGCTCTTAACAGTTCCAGATGCCTTTCAAACGCATGTACTCATTTGATACTCACAACGTGTTAGAGCTGCAGTGCTCAGATTACCATTTCTAATACAGAAGAAGAGGGAAATGGAGAGAGAGGCATAGTGCACTTTCTAACAACTTACTAGGAGTCCCGCACCCCTCTTCCCACTCCCTGGTGTGTGCACGGCCCCGCCTGTGCAACGGGGAGGTGAGACAGGAAACGCAGTGCCAGGCTTTCCCAAGCTGGGCCACGTGTAGGTCCGCAGCTGCATTCGCTCATCTTCAGAAGTGGGGCTGGCGCTTTCTCAGCCTCTTCTTGCTTGGGTCAGAAATCAGACACCGGCTTCTCCAAGGACTGCTTGCCCCAGAATAAAACGCACAGTTCTTTTCTTGAAGGGTCAGATTCATATTATACAAAAATATAAAATAAAATATACACAAAACAAACCCAAGAGCATGGACCTTATTAATAGTATTGTCTATTAATATTGTCTATTAGTATTGTTTTACACAAGAAGGGAGGTCCTCCTCGTATTTTATTAATAGTATTGTCTATTAATATTGTCTATTAGTATTGTTTTACACAAGAAGGGAGGTCCTCCTCGTATTTTAAAGGCAGGCCCTCCCTCTAACCCATCTCCTTATTTCTTCTCCAGCTCCTCCTTCCCAGAGGGTTCCCTGCCCCGACATCTCCACGTCTCCCCGGGAGAAAGACGTCCTCTTGGGGCCTTGTTGAGGCACAAATGTCAGCTTCAGCCCAGAGGCTGCAGGGAACTTTCCTGCTGGCTCCTTCCTGATGTTGAAGGGGGCAGGCGGGTTCTTTCCTCAACAGGCAGTGGGCTCTCACCCTAGTCTGCTTTTCCCCTCCCCCAGCAAGTCACACGTTACCTCAAACTTCAAACCTTGACCTCAGACGGTGAATGTTGATTTTCTTTCAAAGACTGCAAATGTAGTATCCCATGAGGAAAGTTTATTTGCACTATTACTGTGACTTAGGCAGTCCTACCTTTGAGGGGATAATCCTGACTTCATGGTTCTAACAGCAGTCGACAAATTGCAGGGCCTGCTTAGGTTACAAGGACCACCTCATTAATCAGGAGTGACTATGAACCCGCTGTGGGGGGCAGGAGTCACCCCAACGTAGATGGTTTTGATTCCAAACTTTCTGCTGACTGGGGACGAGGTTGCCTTCAGCTCCCCCTGATGATGTAGCATGTATATGAATATTATATATGTGTACACACACATATATGCATATGTCTGTATGTGTACATATAGATATAATATCCAATTTTCACTATTTCATGTTGCCTTTCAATTTGGTAAATCTCTGATTTTTGCTTTCGTGTTAATAATTACCAAGAAAGACTTTACCAGTGTTTTCCAAGACTTTCAGTTTTCCTTTCTTTCTTGCCACACACCTCCTTGAAACTAAGTGTGGCAAAGTGACTTGCTTTGGGCAATAAAATGTGAATGAAAGTGATGTGTGTTACTTCTGGGTAGAAGCGTCTGCCTTGAAAGCTAATGCAGTTTCTTCATTCACCTACCTCCTGCTATGATAAACTTTAAAGCCATATATCAAGATGGTGATATTATAAGATGTAGACATCTGTCTCTAGCTGAATCCGTGTTGGACATAAACAGTGAGTGAGAAATAAGCCTTTGCAATTTTAAGGGTGAGATTTTGGGGTGTTTTGAACACAACATAACCCAGCTTATCCTGACCATTATAGCAACTCTTACCAATATGTTTTATTTTTTCTTTATAAATTTATTTATTTATTTATTTTATTTTTGGCTGTGTTGGGTCTTCGTTGCTGCGTGCGGACTTTCTCTAGTTGCGGCTAGCGGGGGGCTACTCTTCGTTGAGGTGCGCGGGCTTCTCATTGCGGTGGCTTCTCTTGTTGCAGAGCACAGGCTCTAGGCACGTGGGCTTCAGTAGTTGTGTCTCGCGGGCTCTAGAGCTCAGGCTCAGTAGTTGTGGCGCACGGGCTTAGTTGCTCCGTGGCATGTGGGATCTTCCCGGAGCAGGGCTCGAACCCATGTCCCCTGCATTGGCAGGCAGATTCTTAACCACTGCGCCACCAGGGAAGCCCTACCAATATCTTTTAATTTGTTGATTCCTGCAACTCACCTTCTTCTACCTGACCCTTCTAATGCTATTTCACTCTATTGAAATACCTTTTTTACTTATATTGCTTTGTGGAATGTTTGTGTTTTTTCGTTTTTATACATACAAATTCTGCCACAAACCTCATGCTAAACTGGTTGTATATTTATTTTCTTCTGAATATTTTAAGTACACAATACACTTTTGAACCCAATGGCACAATTTTTAATATTGCTACAGAAGGTTTTTTTACTAATTATTTGAAAATATTTGAGTATATAGAGGGGAATAAGAAGAGGAATACACAGGCAAAACTCATAAGATGTGTTAGGTGTGGACATATAACGTGTAAGCAAGTAGCTTGCAAAATATAGTAGATAAGTAAGGTAGTAAGCAGAGCCTGTGTGAGCTGAACATAGATATAAAAAATAGAAAGGTCAGAAGGCACCTAATATTCATGGTACCCTAAATATCACGTAGTATTCGTGAGGTACTAAATAGATGTAAGCCGTTGAGTGTTCATAAGGTTTTTTTTCTTCAACATCTTTTTTGGGGTATAATTGCTTTACAATGTTGTGTTAGTTTCCGCTGTATAACAAAGTGAATCAGCTATATGTATACATATATCCCCATATCCCCTCCCTCTTGCATCTTCCCCCCACCCTCCCTATCCCACCCCTCTAGGTGGTCACAAAGCACCGAGCTGATCTCCCTGTGCTATGCGGCTGCTTCCCACTAGCTATCTATTTTACACCATAAGGTTTTAATTTGGTCACTCATTGCTAATGTCCTCTGGCCTATGTCCTCCACTCAAGAAACACAGATAAAATCCACAGCTCCTTACAGACTGAGTCCAGTGATGGGTTGGGCGTATTTCCCTACATCTCTGTGGCAGAGCAAGTACGTGTGCCGGGCCCAGGCCTCTTCTGTCTGTTGAGTCTATGTACTCAGACCTCAACTCGGTGCTTATAACTATACCATTAGGGGCTAGGGCAGCTCGGGAGAGAGAGATGAAAATTATATAATGTTATAATGTTATATAATAGATATATGTGTCTATATATCTATTATATATTGGAGATATGTGTATATATCTATTATATAATCTATCTATCCATCATCTATCTATGTCATCTTTCTATCCATCTATATAGAATCACCCAGAAGTTGGTGTGGTGTTCCATTCTTTACATTATCTTAAGTTCAATAACCTATGCCATCTTTCCCCTTTGCTTCTCCCTATGTGTTTTAGCTGACTAAATAAATCGTGTTATTTCAGCATTTAAATTTGTTCTGTGAGCGTTTCTCTTCTGTGGCTTTTGGGATCTTGCCACCAGCGGATTTGGAGAATGCTGTCATGAAGTAAGTAAGATAACTTACTTCATGACAGCATTTTTCATAACAGGAAATATTCTAAGGAAGGACTAATAGATATTTTAGCAATAACAGTTTGGCTGCTATATTTGATGGTCATTAATTCTGCTGCCCTGTCAGCAAAATTTATTTGTAGAAATGCATATTTATTTTATTTTTCTGAAAAGTTACCAAAAGAAGAATGCTCTGAATGCCACAAAGCATCCTTCAGCCTATATTTCTTTATAGGAGTTGTTTTCAAAATATTTTATGACTCTTTCATAAATTTTGTTTAAGGGCCTTCTATGTGTAGTGCATTATGTTACATAATATGGAAATTACAAAGGTGAAGATATAATCTTTGTCTTCAAGAAACTGATGTTTAATGGGGCAAGGAATGTTCATATAAGGTGAAACAGTACAAAGATATAAAATGTAAAAATATGCAGAATAGAATATTATAGGAATCTAGAGGAGGGACCCAGAAGATGGAAAGATGTCATTTATAAAAAGGGAATCTGGGAAGGCTTTCTGAATTTAGCAATAGAAGGCATGTGTAAAGATAAAAATTTGCCAAGAAAAGCCAACTGCCTGCTCAGGGAACTTACACAATAGCATTAGATTGGAGTGAATTTACCAAGTAGTAAGGTCAGTTCAGAAGTTAATTTGATTTACCTTCAAATGCACTGAAACAGAAGTAAACTTAGTTATTATGCTACTGTAGTAGGAGCACACTGAGAATTTATAATTCTATAGTAAAATATTGAAAAACATGACTGCAAACATCTTTGGGACAGAAGGCATATATTGACCATGGAATTATCTTCCAGAGAATAATATTATGTATCTATTCTTAAAATATCCTTTATTTAAAAAAATTATTGACCATCATTATTATTTACATAAATTTTATTTTAATGTCAAACTTACATAAAATTTGCAAACAATTCCATATATCCTTTATGCAGAGTCACCGATTATTTATATTTTGTCCATTTATTTTATAATTCTCTCTGTACATATGTGGGTACAATATACTCTATGTTCTATATTTTATATATGTATACACTATACATAGTATATATACTATACAAGGTATATACACATACACACACTTTTTTTTTTTTTTTTGAGTCACTTGAGAGTCAATTGAAGACATCATGCCTTTTTACTCCTAAATACTTTGGTGTGCATTGGTTAGGACAAAGATATTCTTTACAGAACCATGATACAATTATCAAAATCATAAAATTTAACACTGATACAATATGACACAATGCTGTTATCTAATCTATAGTCCATGTTCAGATTTCATCAACTGTCTCAATCATGTCTCCTTTATGTCTATTCTTTTCCTGTTCCAGGGTCACCAATTGCATTTAGTTGCCATGTCCCTTTAGTCTCCTTTAATCTAGAAGAACTCCTCAGGTTTTCTTTGTGTTTCTTGAACTTGATAATTTTGAAAAGTTCAGACAAGTTATTTTATAGAATGATGTCACTAAAATTCTGCTTGCTGTCCTCATTATTAGTTTCCAGTTATGCATTTTTGGCAAGGTTACTACAAAGGTGATTTGTGTCTTTCTCAGAGTATCAAATCAGGAGACACATGATGCCCATTTTCCCATTTATTAGGGATGCTGTCTTTGATCACTTGGCTTAGGTGGTGGGCACCCAGTTCCCCCACTGTACAACTGCTATTTTTTCTTTGCAATCAAATAGTAATTGTGGGGAGATTCTTTGAGAATATGCTCCTCATCAACCCTTTACCCACTACTTTTCATCCACTGATGATTTTCTATTCCGTAATTCCTTCTTACTAATTGGTCCATTCAAACTGATTCCCTTGTCTTTTGACATGTCTCTATCAGTGTTTGAGCACATTCTTACTTCGTGGCAGAACAAGATGTTCTAGGATCATCTTGTATTTCCTCTGCTCTGGCAATGACTCAACCATTTCACCAAGGAGTCCTATTTCCTTTTAATGGAGTATGGTATTTAAAAACCAAGATTTGGGTGCTGTGTGTGCTTACTGATACTGGTGTATTATTGCTTCTACTTGACCATTTTATTATCTGTTCACTTGGATGTGATGGTGGGGGGGAGCAACAAAGAAAAAACAGCTTAGAAATGGAAGGGAAAAAAAAGAGAAAGATGACCAGTACAGAGATTCCCCTCTTCCTCGATAGCTCTCTGAGTCTTCCCCATCCTCTCTTTCCTTCTATTTACTCTTCATCACAACCGTATCTCCCTCATTTAAGAAAATTTCTTTTATTGAGGTATAATTGACATACTGTTATATTGGCTTCAAGTGTACAACATAGTGATTCAATATTTGTATACATTGTGAAATAATTGTCACAGTAAATCTAGTTACCATCTGTCACCATACAAAGTTAACTGTTGGGATTTACCCTCTTGGTAACTTTCAGGTATGCTCTACAATATTATTAACTGTAGTCACCATCTCTACATTACATTCCCATGGCTTGTTTACTTTATAGAAGGAAATTTGTATCTCTTGACCTCCTTCACCCACTTTGCTCAGGCCCCAACGGCCCTCCCCTCTGGCAACCACCACTCTGTTCTCAGTATATATTGTTCTGTTTTGCTTTTTAGATTCCCCATATAAGTGAAATCATATGGCATTTGTCCTTCTCCTTCTGACTTATTTCACTTAGTGTAATGACCTCAAGGTCCATTCATGTTGTCACAAATGTCAAGATTTGATTCTTTCCCAGGAATGAATAATATTCCATTATATATATATATACGGTATATATATGGTGTGTATAAATATATATACTATATATATATACACACACACACCATATCTTCTTTATCCATTCATCCATTCATCTATCACTGGAGACTTTGGTTATTTCCATATCTTGGCTATTGTAAGTAATGCTGCAGTGAACATGGGGATGCATGTATCTTTTCAAATTAGTGTTTCTGTTTTCTTCAGATAAATACCCAGAAGTGGAATTGCTGGATCATTTGGTAGTTCTATTTCTCATTCTTTGAGGAAAATCCATACTGTTCTCCATAGAGATTGTACCAATGTACATTCCTATCAATAGTGTATAAGAGTTCCCTTTTCTCCGCATCTTCTCCAACACTTGTTATTTCTTGTCTTTTTGATAATAGCCATTCTAACAGTGTGAGGTCATATCTCATTGTGGTTTTTATTTGCATTTCCCTGATGATTAGTGATGTTGATCATCTTTTTGTGTGTCTTTTGGCCATCTGTATGTCTTCTTTGAAAAATATCTATTCAGATCCTCTGCTTGTTTTTAATCAAATTGTTTGTTTTTTTGTTATTAAATTTTATGAGTTCTTTATATATTTTAGTTATTAACCCCTTATCAGATACATGATTTACAAATATTTTCTCTGATTCAGTAGGTTGCCTTTTTATTTTGTTGATGGTTTCCTTTGCTGTGCAGAAACCTTTAAGTTTAATGAGGTCCTATTTGTTTATTTTGCTTTTGTTGCCTTTGCTTTTGGAGTCAGATCTAAAAATTCATTGCTAAGACCAATGTCAAGTAGCTTACCATCTATGTTTTCTACTAGAAGTTTTGTGGTTTCAGGTCTTGCATTCAAGTCTTTAATCCCTTTTGAGTTACTTTTTTGTGTGGTGCAAAATAGTGGTCTAGTTTCATTCCTTTGCATATAGCTGTCCAGTTTTCCCAACTCCCTTTATTGAAGAAAACATTCTTTCCCCCCTGTATATTCTTGCCTCCTTTGTTGCAAATTAATTGACCATGTATGAGAGGGTTTATTTCTGGGCTCTCTATTCTCTTGCATTGAATTATGTGTCTATTTATTTTAATTGAAGTATAATTGATTTACAATATTGTGTATTGTCTGTTTTTATGGTTATACTTTACTGTTTTGATTTTTATAGCTTTGTAATAGAGTTTGAAATCAGGAAGCCTGATGCCTTCTGATTTGTTTTTCTTTCTCAAGATTGTTTTGGCTACTTGGGATCTTTTGTGGTTCCATACAAATTTTAGGATTGTTTGCTTTCTTTCTGTAAATATGTTATTGGAATTTTTATAGGGATTGCATTGAGTCTATATACTGCTTTGAGTATATAACAATTTTGAACATTTTAAGAATATTAATTCTTCCAATTCATGAACATGAAATATCTTTTCATTTCTTTGTGCCTTCTTCAATTTCTTTCATCAGTGACTTACAGTTTTCAGTGTAGAGGTCTTTCACCTCCTAGGTTAAATTTATTCTTAGGTGTTTTATTCTTTTTGACGCAATTTTAAATGGAATTTTCTTCTCAATTTCTCTTTCTGATAGTTTGTTGCTAATGTATACCAAGTTTTGTATATTGATTTTGTACCCTGCTACTGTATTGAATTTGTTTATTAGTTCTAACAGTTTTATTTTTTTTTTGGTAGAGTCTTTAGGGTTTTCTATACATAAAATCATGTCATCTGCAAATAATGACAGTTTTACTTCTTCCTTTCCAATTTGGATGCCCTTTCTTTTTCTTTCTTTCTTTCTTTCCTTCTTTTTTTCTTTTTTTCCCTTGCTTAATTGCTCTGGAAAGGACTTCCAGTACTATGCTGAATAAAAGTGGGGAGAATTGGCATCCTTGTCTTTTTTTCCTGATCTTAGAGGAAATCTTTCAGTTTTCCACCATTAAGTATGATGTTAGCTGTGGACTTCTCATATATGGCCTTTATTATGTTGAGGTAGTTTCCCTCTATACCTACTTTGTTCCATGTTTATCATAAATGGAAGTTGAATTTTGTCAAATACTTTTTCTGCATCTATTGAGATAATCATATGATTTTTATCCTTCATTTCGTTAATGTGGTTTGTCACACCAATTGATTTCTAGATGTTGAACCATCCTTGCATCTCATCTCTGGAATAAATCCCACTTGATCATGGTGTATGATCCTTTTAATGTATTGTTGAACTTGGTTTATTAATATTTTGTTTTGCATCTGTGTTCATCAGGTATATTGGTCTTCATTGTCTTTTTCTTTTCTTTCTTTCTTTCTTTTTCTTTTTTTTTTTTTTGATGTCCTTATCAGGCTTTGATGTCCAGGTAATGCTGGCCTTGTAAAATTAATTTGGAAGCATTCTCTCCTCTTGAATTCTTTTGAAGAGTTTGAGAAGATAGGTATTAATCTTCTTTAAGTGTTTGGTAGAATTCACCAGTGAAGCCATCTGGTCTTGGACTTTTGTTTGTTGGGGGGTTTTTGATTACTGACTTAATCTCCTTACTAGTAATCTTTCTATTCAGATTTTCTATTTCTTTCTGATTCCATCTGGGAAGATTGTTGACAATAAGAACTTATTAATTTCTTCTAGGTTGTTCAATTTGTTGGCATATATTAAAACATCTTTAAGTATGAACTTCATACAGTACAAATGTTGCTATTGACTAAAATAAGACTTATAAAACATTATTGTCAAATCTTACCAATCTCATGAATTCTGCCACTTTAAATATTATAAGTTCCACTGCAATAAAAATACATAAATTAATGCTTTAAAAAAAACTTAGGAAAATACCAATATGCATTCTTTAGGTGCAACTAGAAATATGGGAATAATATAGCACTGCTGAAATTTTAGCTATTCTTTTCTTTCTTGGTTAGCTTTTGCTTGAGATATTTGGCAACAAAAATGGTCTTGATATCTTAGGAATAATTAATGGTGCTATATATACAAAAGATTAATGAAATTATATACGCCTGTGTGTATTCTTGGTCAAATTTCTGAAAAATACCAGGTTTCTTCTTATCGTGCCTCTTTGCTGAAGACCGTGAGTGATTGAGCAGTGCCAGCATAGTGTGTCCCTGCAAAGTGCTGTCCATGGTGCTGAACCCAGCCTCCCTGAACCAAGTGCACAGTTTCATCATGAATCCAGCAAAGCACTTGCTCCTGCTGTACATTTATGTGACTAGAGGAATCTCAACTGCATACCCAAGAAACGGCCATCAATTTCTTATAGATGGCTCACAAATTAAAACCTATCAGTCAATCCATGTCTAATATTATGTCTCATCCTTGCATGTACTTCAGAATTTGTGGAAGAAAATTCAGTTTAGTAAGTATACAATAGACTGATCTATAAATTGGAATAATAATTTATTAATTTTCATATTAAAAAGTAATGAAATGAATGCTTACTAAGAGGATAAATGCTCATTTTAGTCAAAAACGATTAATAACCAGCATTTAGTCTGCGCTAGGCACGGTTTAAAGTGCTTCATATATATATTAGGTGATAAAATCATCACAACAAATCTATAAAATAAATACCCATAGTTTTTGTTTTATAAGTAAAAAACTTGAAGTACACAGATAGAAAATGATGGAACCAGAATCCTGCCTCAGGAACTAGTCAGGTCAGGAATATAGGCCAGGGTCAGGAATATGGGCCAGGGCCCTTATTTCTAATGCTTTTGTGTGTGTGTGTGTGTGTGTGTGTGTGTGTCCTCACTAATAATAATTGATTCAACTAGCTATTTAAGTAAAGGCAATACTGCATAGTGATTAAGAAAGCTCAGAGGATAGACTTCCTGGGTTCTAAATACCACCTGGAACATCAGTAGTTCCATGACTTTGCAAGTTGCTTTCCATTTCTGCACCTCAGTTTTCTCATCTACAAAATGGGAACAATTAATACCTGTTGCATAAAGTTGTTGTGAAGGTTAAATTAATTAATGAAAGTAAGGTATTTAGAAAAATACCTGGCACATAACAAACCTCAATAAATATCAGCTATCATTATTGCATGTTTTCATGGCATTAATTACATTGCAATCAGATATTTGATAAACCTTATCTTGTTCACAAAAATCTTGTGGCCAAAGGACATGGTTTAAATATTTATTTTCTTTCTTATGCATTGCTTTTTTATAATTTAAATATAGAAGTTTGGCTGCTCTTCCACCCCCATACACATCTTCTAAATTTGGTATATGTGACGGGGTAAACAAGAAACAACATAAATTACAAATGAAGACATCCAGATAGACAGTGTTTTTCACTGTGCAGCTGATTTACAATGTATGATATTGATAACAGAAAAGTAATTACTATAAGTATTCATATGTGAACCAAGTCAATTAAGTTAACAGAAAAATTGTTTCTTAGCATGTATGATTAGTTAATCATTATTGGGCAACCAAGGAAAAAGTGGTCAGTTGCCACAATAAGATGGTCAGAAGAGACACCCTGTATAAATATCAAGCCAGTATTAAATCAGGGATTTAAGTAAAATAAGCGCTTTTGGAAATGTTGCAATGCAACAATTCCTCATACAAATTGTTTCATTTTAATATTAAAAGCAGTGTCATTAATTTACCAAGCATTAACTTGATTAAGAAATTATTCTAGGTTTGATAACTAGATACTCTATTAAATTTTAATATGCAAACAAAGTAAAAAAAATGAACAAACAGAATGCAAGATGAAGTTTTCATCCCTAAAATATTTGAAACTGATGGGAGAGATAAACAAGTAAACAAATCACGGCAATGAACTATGAAGAGGTATGTATAAAGTGGCATGGGAATAAACACAAGGAGAGGCATGTGAGGGAGATTTCAAAGAGTATGTAGTTTTTTGACCTTCTGGACTAGCATCTTATGAGAAAGTATAGTTTAGTTTTAAAGGTGTGGGTTTGAAGCCAAGTTTAAGTCTTAATTTTACACATTATGTTTGGATGAACTTGTACAAACCCCTTAAGCTTCATCTCAGCTATTATAATGAGTATTAAATGAGATAATGCATACAAAGTACTTAAACTCTAGCCTACTGGTTTTCAATATAAGGTTTCTATTATGAAAAATGAGAGAGAATTTGCCATGAAAAGTTTATGGAGTGTAGGTGAGTTCCTTTCAGAAATGGGAAGGAAATTACCTAAAGCAGAGATGCAGAGAGAGTGTGGCACTTAAGTAAAATGTAAGTACATGTGGGCAAGCAATAGAAGAATAAACTAGAAAATTAGAAAGAGTCTAGACTTTATTTTGAATATGAACTTTTAAAAATACACATAAAGGAAGATTAAACGGCCTGGGCAAACATATAATGACAAGGTCAGTATGAAGTCAGTCATGTTTTAAATGAGCTGGCATTTAATTAATCACAGTAGCCTAATTTTTAAAAAATAGTAGTTTGCAAATGTAAAATAGATAGCTAGTGGGAAGCAGCCGCATAGCACAGGGAGATCAGCTTTGTGACCACCTAGAAGGGTGGGATAGGGAGGGTGGGAGGGAGACGCAAGAGGGAAGAGATATGGGGATATATGTATATGTATAGCTGATTCACTTTATGATACAGCAGAAGGTAACACACCATTTTAAAGCAATTATACTTCAATAAAGATGTTTAAAAAAATAGTAGTTTGTGTATAAATGAGACTGATTATTTCACAGACAATTCTTGGGTGTATAAGGATTTGTAGATCATTTGCAGCACGTCTGGTTGGAAACTACTGCCAATGATGATGTAAAACACTGAAGGTATTGTTCAGGGAAATGACATGATCAGGTTTGCATCTGAGAAAGGGTACTCTGCATGGTTGAAGGATGTGCAGTAAAAGGGCTGGGGAGAGGGTGAGGCTGTAGGCATGAAATCAATTAGAGGCCATTTCAGTGGTTTGGAAAAGGGCTATGTACCTGTGTGTGTCTTGATAGGAAACAAAGGGCACAATCTGCTAGGGTTTATTACAAGACATTTTATTTAGTAAAGGAAATACTTAGTGATAGGTGAGTAGAGTTAAAGAAACCAACAGGTTCGGACTAGCAAGAAACGAGGCCACTACCACCCTTAAGCCTTACTACCCTTCTACTCTTAAGGTATCACGGGAGGCTGTTTGAGGGCTGAAATCCTGGGGGAAGCTGAAATCATGAAGCAAAGTCATATCCATCAGAACCACACTGAAACAGAGAGGGACTGGGGAAAATATCAACTCAGCTCTCTCTCTTCCCACTCTCCAAACCCAACCCAACCAGAAGGCAGGGGGCAAAAAAAAAAAAAATCCATGGGAGTCAACTCTCTGGGGAGCCGAGAAAGACAAAGAAGAATATAGAATCGATGTAGGAGGGGAGAGAGACAGAATAGCCAGCACAAGATGAAAAGGGTCTAAATGAAGGCGATGGCAAGGGGGAGAAGAAGAATACCCAGAAGAGATTTTTGTGAAGTAGGATCCATAGGACTTGATGACTATGTCTCATCCCTTAAGACTCTACTAATTCACGTGATAGCATTTGATTGGAAAACATATAATGACTGAATCGTATGATGTCAGACATGTTTAAAAGGACTGGCATTTAATTAATCAAAATAGAATAATCTGTTAAATAATAGTTGTATGTGTATATATGAGATATTGATTACTCCAACGGGGTGCAGTGAGAAGAGAGATCTTGCAGGGATATTTAGATTTCTTCCTTGAAAACTTGGACAAATGGTGGAATTGTTTACCAAGAAAAGAATTACAGAAGGCAGAGCAGGAAGGAAGAAGGGCTGGAGTTGGGGTTAAGAAAAGGAAGATGCATGAGATTCATTTTTAATGGTTAAAATTGCTATTTGATTATACTCTAGTTGGGTTAATTTAGTTCTCAAAGGCTTCAAAGTTAATACTGCTCTAAAGTTGCAGTACTAACTTTTTTGGAGAGAGGGACAGCATACAAGTCCACAGTGGAATATAACAATTTTACAGCTAGTCATCACTTACTGTGGAAAAAATGTGTCTGCACTAAAAATTACCCTCCCACCTGATCAAGACAACTTCACAGAAAACTCTCCCACTTAGATATATGGCTTCGGGGTCTCAGGTTCCCTGGCAACAACTCCAGAGAGCGTATTAATGTGATATCAGGAACTAAACTATGATTTTACAACGTTGGTAATTCTATTAGGCTCAGCAGTGCTTGAAGAATGGCATATTGGTTGCCCCAAACAGTTTTTCATTGGTTGGAAGTTGTTTTATCGACAACATGACTCTTGGCCTTAAAAGTACTTGTTTCCTTTTTTTAATATTATAAATCACTCTTTAATGAACATTTTGGCAGATAAAAATTTTCCCCTCTATTTCTGGTTATTTCTCTATGGTAGATTTTAAAAAAATCAACTCACTGCCTCAAAGGCTGTGGAAATTTTTAAAGCATTTGGCACATATTATAAGTTATAAAAATCTTTACTTGATACTTGAAAATTTTTACCTCAATTTCTAACTTTGAACTTTAGACTTGAATTTTCACACTTGTCTTGCCACTGGCATTTCTTTTTTTGTAATTTCTTTATGTCTTTCCTTCTCATCTACTGAGGTCTTAGTGCTTTTGTATTGATTTGTATGAACTCTTTATATATTTAATATATCAACAATTTGTTATAAATATTTAATACAGTTTATTAAACTTTAAATTTTTGATATTCAAAAATTTTTTGGTATTTTTGATATTCAAGAAATTTTGTTATTTAATAAAATATATTACTCTTTTAATTTTTTATTTCCTTCATTGCTTATATCTTAGAAAGTCCTTTCCTAGAGATAAATGGCTACCTATATATTCCTCTTAATTTAATTTTAAATTTACTTTTATAATGTTTAACACAAATCCTTCCAGACTTATTTGGTTCATAAACCAAATAGAGCAAGTGATTTAACCTCTTTGTGCATCAGGTTTCTCTTCTATAAAATGGGAATAATAATTGTACCTACCTTAGAAATTTGTTGTGAGGTTTAATTAAGTTAATTCATGTAAAGTGCTTACAGCAGGACCTGACACATTGTAGGTACTTAATAAATGTTACCCATTATCATTCACAATTAATTTACTAAATTCTAAAATCTAGAAATCTCTGAATATTGAAAACATGTTCATGACTCATTTGGTACAGCATGACCTGAACTGACTCATGGCTTCTTTTATCAAGCTGGATGTGAACCTTCAATATTTTACTGCAGATGTATTGCTGTGTTTGATTTCAGGGTGCTTACCTAGACCACTGTGGGGATATTACACAAAATACATTATATACTCTTTTCTTTCTAAAAGGATAAATGAATAAAAACTTTTAGGATGCAGTTAGTCTCTGAATCCAGGATTTGGGGCTATATTAGTTACTGATCAGCTGCTAAATGCCAGACACCATCCTAGGTATTATCATTCTGTTATTTTACTTAATCATCATGATGATCCAGTCATATATTCACTCATTCAACCGAGAGTTTCCAGATCCTGTTCAGGGTGTTTGGGTGTAGCATTAATAAAACAAATTAACTTCTCCTTCCTTCTTTGAGATAGCATCTTATTTCTTTGAGACTTTATCACCAATTCTTGTTATAGCAAATAACTTTTCAGGAGTGGTGAGAAATAACACTGTATTAAAATTACTCTAGAAGTACACACGTATCTTGATTTCAGAAACATTGCAATAAATTAAGAAAAAAATAACTTTAGTTGCCTTTTACAGGAGGAAGTGAGGTTCAGAGAGTTTAAGATATTAATCAAGGTCAATGGCAAAACTGGAGTTAGAACCTTTTCGAAAGCCACTCTCTTTTCACTGCTCTAGTTTTACATCTGTTGGAAAGCTCCCCAACAGACTAGATCTTCCTTTCTTCTCTCTTCCTCTTCCTTCTCCTACTTCTTTTTCTAGTCACCAATATCAACCACGCATGATTGAATGTTCCTTCTATCTGTACAAGACACAGCTCAGGAAGCCCATTTAGATTTATTAAAACTATTACCCAACCTTTATATCACACTTCCAACTCTACTTTCTTTTCTCATAAAATCCTCTCAAGTACGACAGATGTCATTAACTTCCTTTCCCAAATGAGAAAGCTAAGGTAGCTAGGTTAAATAAATTGCTTAAATCATAAAAGACATCAATAAGAGAGTCAGGTCCAGAAGCAAGGTCATAGCACTCTGAGCCCTTTCCATATGGCTCTCAGTGTATGGTGTACTTCAGGAATGAAAGTTGACTTGGAAAATCAGGAATGCCTACTAGGGTCTTTCCTTAGTAACTATGTTTGTTAGTGTTTTCTCCCATAATAGTTAAAAAAGATATAGCCTTAGAAAAGCAGTATGCTATAAAGATTAAGAACTATGACTCAAAAATCAGAGAACTATCTCCCTGTTGTGAATATCTCATTGTGTTGTCCTTAATTCCATGCTTATAAATGGGGTCAGCCAAGGTAATTGAAGTAATTTGAAGATATATACATGATCACGGGATATGGGTGGAAATATTGAAGGCAGATCACTCATGCTATTATGACAGCTGAATACCATGAGCATTTGATTAAGAAAAATTCCCACTTATTATGATGAAGAACTAACATATGCATAGATAAATCAGCCTCTCTACTTTTCAAATACTTTTTTTTAAGAAGAGATTGTATACATACACTTTTTCAAAGCCTGCTGCTGTTATACATAACTTCCCTTTCCTTTCACAAGCAGTATGCCCATTTCAAGAGAACTTTCCCTCATCCTTTCATCCACCTTTAAACGAAAGTAGTTCCTCTATGACCATTTCTATGTCATGTTAGTGCCGGTGACCTGCTACAGACACCACAGACAGAGCACCTGGAAGATGAGCATAAGAATGGGACAAGCCTCCTGCCCTGTAAAATAAGCATGTTTAATGACAGAAGAACATTCTGAAGCCAGAGTCAAGATAACATTTAATATTTATATCACATGTGTGCAATAGACTAGTTGGTCTGCTAACATATGTTATGAATATAAGGAGTCCTATTATTTGTTTACATTTTTATTTCATAAATGAGAAATTAATACAAAAAGCTAGGTTAGCAGCATACCTTCGAAGAATGATACTCTGTGATGTGTACCTTTTAACCTTTCCACAAATCCATTCAAATAATCCTTGTTAGCAGATTTGCTGAACATCACCCAATTATCAAAAAGGTGAGATAAAAAAGGATTTTGGAAAAATCTATATACTAAAACTTTCTATTTAAAGAAGCTTGCTTATACATCTGTGCCCAGGGAATATTATTTTCTATGATAAAAAACGTATGGGTCCTTTGAGATACAATGTGTAAAATGATCTATTTTCCTTGTTAATAACCACAGCAGGGAGGGAAGCCTTTGTTTGGATGGGTGATGCAGTTTGTCTTCTCAGATCCACTAGTGGACTAACTATATAGAGAAGATAGTTGCTGAGGTAGTCTTTGTCTTCATTTAAATTGTTAATGTTTTTTTCGTTTTATTTCATTTTACAGTGATCTGTCTCCAAGTATAAAATCACTGCACCTTGCTTTCTGTCTGAAACTCTTTAAGGATACATTAGAAACTAAAATGTATTTGGTATCCTGAGATTCCTTTTCTTTGTAAATAACTTTGGAAGCATTTCATTAACAGGGATAATGGAAATAAATTTTGTGATGGATTTAGTAACTGATGGCAAAGTTCACAAAGGCATATTGTCCACCTCTCTAAATAGGATATGTATATAGAAAATCATCATGCTTTTACTCTTTCAGAGGAAAAATTATCTAAAAGTTGCTAGTGTACCATTAGGAGGGCAGGCTTTATGTGTTTAGGCTGATATAATAAAATCTTAACTTTGACTAGTTACTGGTTTAGCTGCCTGGACAACTTTTGTAACCCCTTTAGGTATCTGTTTCCTCATCTTCAAGAGAGGTTAATAAGACATTCATGTCATGGGGCAATGTTAACGATCAAAGGGGTATATTCATGTAAGCATTTAGCACAGTATTTGACATATAATAAGGGCTTAATAATATTAGTTTTGCTTCTTATGTATTAACAAATTCATACCTATGAAAGCTTGTTTTAAAAAGTCACTAGCTATTAATGAGTCTATTAATTAGGATAAAACCAGAGTGTAAAAATTTTACATTTCATGAAATCCACAAGGGAAAATACTAAAATGTGTTTATTTCCCCCCTGAACAGTCATTGATTTTGTGAAGAGAATCATGTATCAATATGAAAAAAGTGCAGCCAAGCATCAATAATTGAGGCAAAGTTAATACTTCCCCTCTGAATCTTCAGTTTCAACATTTAATATATTCACCATTTAAATGAAATTCTAATGTAAGGTTTATATGACTTCAGATGTAATTTTTTTCTAAGAATTGTGACACTTTTTTCAATGTAACAATTGGATGTTTTATCTTATTTATAGCCATCCATTTGGATAAAAATATCTTAAAATATTCAAACAGCATGACTTAAAAAATTATAAATAAAGAAAAAAGCATGTTTAGAAGTGGGAAATGTCAGTGACAGAGGCAAGGATCTTGGTAGGTTAACACACAGAGAAAAAGTTCTCGTAGAGATGTAGTCAATTCACTTTGCTAAGATCAAGGGCCACAGCGAAGGCCACAGCACAGCAATTTTAATTCTCAAAGAAGGCCAGAATTATATAACTGGAGACTCTTCCATAGGACCAAATAAATGAACACATATGAATGCATTTCATTTTTCTTAAAGTAAGAGATAGAGGTTTTGCTTTAACCCTTTAGAGCAGTGATAAAAAAAAGTAAAAGTTGAGGGACACATTTTCTGATCTTTTTGGTTATTTGTCTCAGTTTCCCAGATCTGCTAAGTCCCTGTGACCTTCTTCTTGTCTCCACACTTGTGTCTTAGCCCAGAGAACGCTGAAGAACGTCAAGATAAACAGAGGCAATGAAGATAGATGGGGATCAGAGAAGCAATCTAGGAAGGAAGGTTTACAACTTGACCTTCTGATATACTTAGAACAGCATCATTAGCAGTTCTAATTAGCTTCTTTCAAGCAATTAGATCGTTTTTCTATTCTCCAAGATGGTCATTGCTTACTTTACCAAATGCTTACCTCTCTTAGTTTTTTCCATCTAGTTTATTTCCTAGTTGCCCTAAATTTTAAAAATCTTCATTATTTTGTTATTTAAAAATACTTGTTTCTAAAAGTTGTTCGTGCATTTTATATGTCCTTTTGTACTTTGATTTGAAGGAAAGAATGTCATTATCCTTAAAAGTTTATTTTAATCTAAAAAAAGTAAGAATTGTTAACGAGGATGTTAAAATACCTATTTCTAATAAATATATATATATATATAAATGATACCCCAAATATTTTAACTTGAATATAAATAAATGCAAGTTAACACTTATAGATTTCCTACATTATTTGCAAACTATGTACTTCATGGCCTTTTGGATATATTTTTTAAAAAATAATTTCTGATCTTGCTTTCTCACAGTGTATTAACTTTACTTAAGTCCCAGTGAATTTCACAATTTCATAATTCATAACACCTGTTGAATACAGCCCATAGCCTTCAGGTTGTTATTCTATTGAGTACTCCTCCTTGTATTTACAAAGATTAAGGAGTTCCTCATTGTACCTATATTTACAATAAACGCTGTTCCTAGTCTCTCCTTCTAAAGGATGATGGTGGATGACCCCGCTGGCAGAGTCCCATGTTCCTACCTAGGCTCTCTCAGGACAGCCTGCCTCTTGTGTCTTATCCTCTTGGTAAGCATTCATTTCATTACTGGCTGTTGGTGGTCTCCTGTGCAACCTTAGTTTCTTCCAGGGGTGAGAGTGGTGGATAATCTTGAGGATCTCGATAGACTCCCTGAAGCGCTGATTAGTAAGAGAACAAACTCTCACTTGTCAGACTCTGTTCTCTGAACAGCCAGAGTTTTTAACATGAAGCTGCCCTAGACTGATGTAGGGCTGGGTCTCAGATCTGGCTGGCGCGCGCGTGTGTGTGTGTGTGTTTCCCTTAATACAGGGAAATCTTCAAAAGTACTGTTTGCTTACTCCTCTAATAAAACATGTATTGATTTTATAAAGAATATTAAGTAAAAAGAACTGATATTACATCTTTTATGGCTCTTAATGCACCTCTTGTGATTTACATGGTTTTATCAGCTAGGGCAGTCCCTGGGTGAGGCCACGAGGAAGTCACCTCTAGAGTGCCCAACAGTGTTTGGTGGGGAGGAAAGGAGAAACAACCTAAGACCGCGGGTGAATCTCTGCCATTAGCTCCTCTTCGGGGAGCCGAGGTTTTTCCGTGTTAGTTTCCTGGGTCATCGCGCCCCCCTAGTTTCCCCATGCTTTGTTTCAGATTCTTTCACCCATAAACAGTACACGCCTTTCTTCATCCTTTCAGCGGCTCGTCGCTGAGGCTGCCGCCGGCCAGACATCCTACACGCTCTCGCTGAGGTTGGGGCTCCGCTGTCCCGGGGCTTCTGGTCATGTCCCGGGGCTTCTGGTCATTGACCGGGCTGCAACCTAGGTGTCCGTCCGCGTGCTGGGGCACATGAGCTGCTGAGAAGCCGAAAAACTTTCTGCTCACCCCACGCCTCTGCCGTCAGTCCCAGCGCCGAGACAGGAATCTTCGCAGCGGCGCCCGCACTTCTCCTCCTGGGCTCCGCCCACCCTTACCCCGCCCGCACTCACCCTCGGAGGCACCGCGCGGCGGACCCCGCCCCGTACTGCCCTTGACCCCGGCGACCCTGTCCGGGAGGGCGCCGCTGCGCCTCGGGCCCCGTGCCGCCTCCGCCCGCGCTGCGTGCCCGCGTGCGCGCCGGCTTAGCCAGGCTTTGCGCACGGCAGATTTCCGCCGGATGACATCATGGGAGCGAGTGAGTGCCGGCTCCGCCGGGGGGACGGAGAAGGGGCGGGGGGAGAGGAGGGCAGAGGCTGGGAAGCGGAGCCGGAGCCGGGTGCCTGCCGCCGGCCGGCCGTCCGCCAGCCGGAGAGGAGCGCTCCGCCCGCGGCTGACAAAGGACGGGAGGATGCCTGCGCCGCGGGAGGCGGGCTGCGCGCAGCCGGGCGGCCGCCTGAGCGGCTTCTCCCTCCGCCGGTGAGTGACCGCGAGGATCCTCCAGGCAGCGCCGGTGCGAGCTCGCAGCCCCTCAGCCCGCCGTCCCGGCAGCCTGGGTCTCCGACCCGAGCGGGGCTCGGCGCGGCGCCCGCCCGGGAGCGCAGGCAGCAGGTGCCCGTGCCCGGTGGGTCCGCGCGGGAGCGGGAGCTCCGGGTCGGCGTCCGCGGGGCCGCTCGGACCCGCCTCCTCGGCGGCCGCCTGGGCGGTCGCCCCCGCCCGTCCGCCGGCGCTCGCCCCGTGCGCCGGCCCTTTCTGGGGGCCCCCCCGGTGCGCGGCAGCGGCTGACACCGGCTTCGTGCTGGTGCCCGACCGCGCCCCTCGGGCAGCGCGGAGTCGATGCCAGTCCCTCGTGAGGCTCGAGTGCGGGCGTGAGGGGCTCGGACGCCGGTTCCCGGGGAGGGCGCGCGCCGCGGGCCGCCGAGCGCAGCCTTTGTGTCGGGTGAGCGCCGGGGCGCTCAGCCCTGCGCGGGCCCTCGGCCGCTGTCGAGGGGGGCTCGCGTCCCGGCCCCGCCCGCCTGGCGGGGATGCCGTCGTGTTCTTGCCGCCGGCGGGACTGAGACCCCAGCAGGGTCTTGCGCCCGAGGGTGAGTGTCGCAGGTGCAGTGTTGTCCAGGTGCAGAGCGAGCTTCTTAAGCTCCAGGAAGTGAAGTGAGCGGTCGAGGCAGAAAGACGCCCAAGTTCTGTCCCCAGGTGATGTGAGTGAAAGGGCAAACTTAGCGGGACTCCCTCGCGCTTTGTTTTCTCGTTTCCGAAGCGCTCTTCCTGAGGATTGTTTGTGGCAGGTGGATGCAGTTAGAGGCACGTCCAATATGTACTTAGGGAGATGCACGTCTTCCTGGCAATCCCTTTTGTTATTCAGTAGTGCCGGAAGAGGTCCGCTTGCTAAATATTTTTGGGGTCGGAATCTGTTCTGTCACAGAGCTTTGTGGGCTGACCGAGGAAAGAGTGGGAACCTGCTCGCGTCCCTTCGTTCAGAGTTGGGCTGCCTCTGAGAGCTGGAAGCCACGGCGCCCACACCCACGCCGCCTCGCTGCCCGGGGGTTCCACGCACCTTTTACCCGTGAATTTCTTCTGTTTGGGGAGAGTCCAATTTTCAGATCATAGAGAAGTAGCGAAACCTATTGGAATATTTGACTTTAATGTCAGTTTATTTCCAAAAGAAACACTTGGTGGAAAAGGTGAAAGAAAGTGAAAGTTTGCCACTTTGGGGTTCAGTTACTTTGTTTTGGAGTTTCATCTACTGTCATTGCCATGTAAGATATTTAAAATTTTAAGAGCTATTTCATATTCATGAATTTAGTGTATAATAAATTATCTCGGAGTACTAACGAGATTCTTGGTATACGGATTCCCTATTGCAGCATCTAACATAGTAGGAGGGTATAAGGAAGTAATCAGTCATAATTCGGAGGGTCATTTTATTGCCTTTTTATTAAAAAAGATTTGCTGCTTTTCCTTTAGAATGTTTCTTTTCCTTTAAAGACGGGCATTCTTAAGTAAGCTTTTCCAGAACAGAAGCATCAAAGTGAGTTTTTTTGATCAGTGCAAGCTCTTGTGATAAACTTGAGGTCTTTTCAGAACAGACTTGATAGAAAATTGTTGGAGTAAGAAGTGGGGTGGAAGTGAAAAAGGAACTAGGTGAGATCATAGAGGGAGGTTTTCCTAAATATAAGCTGTGGAACGAAGATGGGTCTCAGAGGATGTCACATCAGTTTTGCTCATTGTGGCTTTTACATGCTTCTTTCTGTTTCTGGGGAGGACATAATTAAATGTTTGATTGTGTTACGTTCTGTTGATGGACCCGTGATATAACCAGAGAGAGCCTATCTTTATCCAGAACTTCTGGGTTTGGAAGCAACGTTTTCTCCCATGATTCAGAAATAATTTTTACTTTATTATTTGTTTCCTGACTTCGTATCAGAAAGGGCTCCACCAGTTTCTTCAAAAATTTTCTCTTTCTAACTTTGTTGTGCTCGTCTCTTTGTAGTAAAGCTTAAGGAGCTTCACGTGAAGGTTCTTAGAGAGCCTGTTGCTTATATTGGCTGTTCTCCTTAAATATAGTAATACCAGAATCTCTCTGAAACTAGCCCAGTGAATGTACGGTCTGCTGATGTGCTCATGTGATGATGTGCACCGGACATAATAATGTACATTTATGTAAAACATATAATCCTGATCTGACAGTCAGCCAGCAGAGATAAGCAGGAGGTGTATGGTATTTGGCTCATGGTTTTTGGCAAATGTTATTTCCTTTAACGATAAGATATTTTACTCCCTTTACATGGTGAATGAAAATGTACATAAAGGCAACAGGTTATACTTTATGTCTGAAATCTTTTATTTCAAAAATATTTATCCAAGCCGGTGAAAATGCTCTGACGCTTCACTACACACACACTAGAATATGTGAGGAAAGTCCTCAGATAGCATAAGCATCTTAGAAATCTGTATTGTTTAATATATTTGATAGGCAGTACAAAATTATTTTTCAAAATGTATGAAGTAATATTCTCATAATGTGCTTTAATATATTTCACAAATATTTTGGCTATTTTGTTACACAAGGACTCTGAATTGGGAAAAATGAGAGGAAGAAGAGGAAGTTGTAAGACAAAAACAAAGCTATAGTATTTTTTTTTTTTTTTTGTAAAGATTTCTATTTTATTTATTTATTTTTTGGCTGTGTTGGGTCTTCGTTGCTGCGCACGGGCTTTCTCTAGTTGCAGCGAGCGGGGGCTACTCTTCATTGGGGTGCGCGGGCTTCTTATTGCGGTGGCTTCTCTTGTTGCGGAGCACGGGCTCTAGGTGCGCGGGCTCAGTATTTGTGGCTCACGGGCTCTGGAGCACAGGCTCAGTAGTTGTGGTGCACGGGCTTAGTTGCTCCATGGCATGTGGGATCTTCCTGGACCAGGGCTCGAACCCGTGTCCCCTGCATTGGCAGGCAGATGCTTAACCACTGCGCCACCAGGGAAGCCCCAAAGCTATAGTATGTTGCCCAGAGTAGGTATCAGTGATGTTTCAAGGTCATGGAAAAAGAGCACTATGTCAGAAGACTGGAAGATTTCCAAGAAAAGATGATATATGAGGATTAAGTCTATACTATTTGGTGGCCTCTTGGTTTGTTGTTTCAATTGTCTGATTTGAACAGGTAATGTAGGATTTCTGTGATACAGTAAAAGTCTCTTCACCTTCCTTGAGGCTAAATTAAATCTTGAACCCAATCAGAAGTTGGTTTTATGGTATTTTCTGTGGTGTAATTCAAATTCTAGCTTAAGGATGCTTTATGGATCACAAAGCATCGTGACTTTAACTTTTGTGTAGGCCTTGGATATTGAAGTTGTTTAGTAAAAAAGCCTTTTGGCTGAAAGGTTTTGGCATTTCAGCCTTTTCTTGGAATTATAATTTAAGAGTGAAAACCAACAGTATGGAATTGTTGAAAATATTCAGGAGTGTGATGATATTTATAGGGGTAAGGTAATTTTGTCAATGCAGTTTTTAAAAATAAAATTTTTTAAAAATTGAGAAAAAATCCTCAGAAGCCAAAGTTATCCCCTTTTTATGTATTGGACACATTTTGCAACTTAATGGACTCCTTTGATACTATTAATTCATCTTCTGCTTCCCAGTGTAAGAATGTTGAGCACTGGGTAAGAAAAATGTGTTCTAGCTTTGACTTTGTCATCTAATTGAGGACAAGTCTCTGAACTTCTTGGATAACACTTTCATTTTACATAAAATAAAGATAGTATCTGCTCTGCCTTTCTCACAGGGAGTGGTGTATAGTAAATGAGCTAATGTGCAAAAGTAAGTGCAAAAGTTTTTCTATTTAAAAATAGAGGAAGAACTATCTAACAAATATTATTTATTAGTTAACTTTTAAACCAGGTATTTTCAGTTAAAGAAGTAAATTTATATAAAGGTGAATTTAGTTTGTGATTTCTACTTTAAACATCTGGTATTTTTAATTAGTAGCATTCTTGACAACTCATTTATTATAATCTTCATAAAAATTGTTACGTAGGCTGTTATATATCTTTATTATTGCAACTTTCCTGGCAACAAATTCTCTCATTTGTGTGTGTGTGTGTGTGTGTGTGTGACAGAAAATATTTTTATACAGCCTTTATTTTTAAAGAATATTTAAGCTGGGTATAAAATTTTTATTTGGCAGTTGTTTTCTTTCAACACTTTACCTTGTTATTCTTTTGACTCTAGCTTCCAGCAGACCTCTCAATCTTGTTGTTGCTTTAAAGATAATTGGTCTTTGTCTCCGGCTGACTTTAAAATTTTCATTTGTCTTTTTTTTTTTTTTTTTTTCCACTTTTACTATGATGCACCTGGGTATGATTTTCTTTTGGTTTAACTTCCTTGGAGTTTGCACAACTTCTTGAATTTGTGGATTGATGTCTCTCATCAAATGAAATTCGTAGTGAATTCTTGATACTCTACTCCATTCTCTTTTCTTTTTCTGAGATCTCAATTATATGTTTAATACATGGTTTCACTGTGCCCAGCATGGCTCTTATACTTATTTCACTACTTTCCACTCTTTATTTCTCTCTATGCTTATTTGGAAATTTTTCTTTGACCTTTTCTTCCAGTTCACTAATCATCACCTACACTATGCCTGTTATGCTCTCAGGCTCATCTATGGGTTATTACTCTAATTACTGTATTTTTTTTCCAGTTTTCAAATGTGTATTTCATTCTTTGCTATGGATACTAATTTATCTATTTTCTCCATCTTTTCTTGTTACTTTGCCCATGCTAATCAAAATTATTTTAGTTTTTTATGCTAATGCCAATAACTGGATTACTGTGAGCTTCTTTTCAGTGTCTCTCTTTACTCTTGATTTTAGTAATTGTGTATAAAAATTGTAGAGGCTCCAGACAAATTCATCCAAGACCAAAGAGTTGTCAACATTTCTTCTGCTAAGCAGATAAAATGGAGTGGTGGACAGTCATTGTAATCCAGTGGGTGATAGAGCTAACTCCAGTGCAGATGGACTTCACCCCCTGCAAGGTTACATAGCTGCCAAGGCACGGACATCCAGAGCTTTCCACGGGTGCATTCACAAGTACTAAACACAGTCAGGGCAGGACTTCTGAGAATCCTGCTCTTCTTTTCAGAAGCTTTCTTCTTACCGTCTTAGCCTCTAATCATACATGCAACATCATATGAGCAAATGTCATGTGGGTAAAACCAGGCATGTGCCAGTTTGGTGCTTCATCATTTGTTTCTCACTGGGATCTCGGCCGGTCCTATATCTAATCTTTTATCTTTCACCGTCAAAGCAAAAATTTCTTCTGGATTCTCTATCCCATCTCAGTAGTCCTTTGCTCAGGCAAAGCCCATATTCTTAACCTTTTGCCATGTGTTTAGAATGACAAATGCCCCCATTCTTCATTCCAGGGGAGAAAAGCACCCTCAACAATTCAGTTTACTTCTTCAGTGCTTCCTTTATCTGGAGTCTTGAAGCCTCTAGTCTTGGCTTCTTCAGAAGACCTTCAATAGCTTTTAACAGATTTTTTTCTTATATCTGGCTTTTCTAGTTGTTCCAGGTAGTAATGTTGGTCACTGTGAGTTACTCCACCTTAACTTTCAGCTGAAGTGAGTCATCACTTTTCACTGAGTACAAAATAGATGTGTAGAGATGCAAGATCATTACTTTGTGATAAAGCTGGAGTTAGTAATCTCAGCCTTACGGGCTCCTAGGCAATACAGCTAACTCCAAACCCATTTGGTTTAAAAAAGTATTGTCATAAAAAGAGGTCAGATTCTACTAATTATATATTATAATTATACTGTAGCCATATTTTGTACAATATGATTTGGAAACAGTTTGACTATTTCCTTTTTGAGATAGAATTTAGTGACAGTGGAAGACAGTGTTTCAAATAGCTAGTAAATTGACATTCACGGTAAGTAAACACAATGAATTGGCGAAACTTCTTCCTCTTAGGAGTGATACACACAACACACACACACACACACACACACACACACACGTGTGTATAAAAAATAACATTCCTTTCTGGACATAAGCACCCCGTGATTTAGGAATCATCTTAATTTACAAATAAATTCTACATAAAAGCAGTGAATAATGTGGGAAGTCTAGAGCCTCGCTCTTTGTAGAAACAACTGTCTTTTGTTTTTCAAATTGTTACTCTGGAAAGCAAAGATACAGACTGATAGCCTGTCATATGCATGTAACAAGAGTTAACAAGTTAATAGTATATCAAGTTTTTTCTTATTGGTATATGGATGAAACTCAGAATATATTTCTTCCAGAATAAATGTTGCAAATGATGGTCAGTTGTTTTAGAAATAATGTCTTTAACAGTATACTTAAAGCATGACCTAATTTAACTATACTTCTATGGATTAGCCTAGAAGTTGTATTGAATCTGTCTGTGGATGGATGGATACTCAAGGTGAACTAAAATATGTAATGCTATTTCTAAGTGATTATATATTCTACGTAACATATAAGAAACCGCAGACGTTTTGGGACACAATCAGGTGGAAATTGGAGAATGCCCAGAATGAACTCTTTTTCTGCCTTCCACTCAGTGTCCTAAGGTCCATCAGGAAATTGAGTAATGCTTGGTGGGAGCGATAAAGTAGGCACTGTGGAGTTGCTGGCTCGCTATTTGGGGCTGACACTCTGAAGATCAGTGCTTTGATTTTCACAGGCATATCACATGCCTCTTGGGCCCTTCCTGGCCTCCCTTCAGCCTCACTTCTGGTTCTGTCTGTGACTGTGGCAGACATTGTAAGAAGGCTGTGACTCAGTTGTGTTGACTTTGCACCTTGAGCTTGTGCTGAGAACCTTTTCCTTTCTGGTCTGTGATTTACCAGCATGTCTTACCCCTGCCCCTGGAAGTGCAGTGCAGCCTAGAAGTGGGAAGAGTGGGACAAGTGGGCAGTTCTGAGAGGCTTTCTGTGGGGCCTCAGAAGGTCCAGGTTGGGTGGAACCTCAGATGGCCATGATCATGACCCAACTCCATACACCCGTAGTGGCTTTTATTCTTTGCCTGTTTCACTTTACCTGGGGCTTCTTTCTTATTCGCTGAGATCACCTTATACTATTTGCACGTAAATTTTTATTTCAGCCACTGCTTTTAAAGGAAGCTTGGCCTGAAGTATGTGGTAAATTAGCTTCTCTTCTCTAGAGGAAAATGAAAAACAAACAATCAAAAAAAAAAAGAAAGAAAGAAAAAGAATCAGGACTAAAGCCTAAGCCACATCCATTTACAATGCGAGAAAAGTGATAAGGAAGAAGTAAAACAACATATTTCTCAAAGGTATTTTATTTACAAAGTCATCATTTTTCAAGTCACCAAATGGGGCCGTTTAAATAATTCTTTTAGTAACTATGAGGTCACCTGTTGACTGAATGATTAATTTCCCTCCTTCCCTTCTTTTCTACTTCCTTTTAATATATATTTACTGGTGATCCACTCTACATCCTGTACTCAGCTGGGTCCTGGTGATATGATGATTGAAAAATGTGGCATGATTCCTGCCTCTTTGGAGAGTTTTATTTTGTGAAATTAATTAAACACTCAAACAAGCAGATGCACATATGGGAGAAGTGAATGCACTGAAGGACAGGTACACACTGATTAGAAAGCCGGTTACAGGGGAGGTTGACTTAGTTCAGCTATTATAGGAGAGGTCTGGCCAAGCCTTCTTGTGGAGGGGACACTTGAGCTGACAGCAAAAGGTGAGAGTGAGTTAATCAGGCAGTGAGAGAAGGAAAGAGTCTTCTAACAGAGGGACAAATGGAATGTGCTCAGGGCCCTGTTGTTGGGGGAAGTTTGACAATTTTGAAGGAGTCGTAGGCAGCCTGAAGGAGGGCGTGTGATATGGTTGAGGAGATGTGCCACGTATGAGGGGCTGTCCCAGAATGTTCCAGATGTCGACGACTGAAGTGTGTGTGCACGTGTGTGTGTAACTGTGTTTGTGTGTGATGGTGGCAGTAAGGAGGGGCCTCATAAATAAATGAGAGGCTGTATTAGCAAAAAAGAAATATGCGAGGCATCTGGGGAGAACACTGTATAGTATATAGATTAACAAATAGTAAAAATGATGAATATTTGAAAAATGTGAGAATTGTAGGAACGGATCATTCTAAATTAGTGCATTTCTAAAAAGAGTTGAAAAAAAAAAAAAAGGGAGTGAGATATTCATGTATTTGTTGCTCTATTTATTTGTCCTAGCTCATGAGATCTTAAAAACTGTATAAAAGGCTTTTTGAGTTCTATGTATCTAAGTAGTTTTACATTGCTATAAAATTTATGTACCTTTACTAGTTATCTGTCGATTTGTAGGGTGGTAGAACTGTAGGTAGACTTTTCAACTAAAATGTTACATACGGTTGCTTTTAACAGTGTAACATAGAAGGGCATCTACACGGATGCGCTGAAGCACGGCGCCTGGCCACATTTAATTACCCAGTCCCAAGTCACTTCCTGCACTGAGATTTTAATAAAGTTAAATTGCCTGTGTACCCACACAAGTTTGGATTCTGGTTCTGCTAATTCCTCTCTAATTTAAAATTCAAGGGACTAGAGACAAATTATTTTCCACTTAGAACCATATTTCCTTTGATATATCTCAGGAATTTTGCCTTAATAGAATCCAAAGTTATATTCCAGACACAGTGTGAAATGACCCTTTAAGATTTAGCGTAATATATATAACAGCTCTTGATGGTTATTCTGTCTTCTTGATGAGATAACTTGGTTGATTTTTATGTTACTTTTAAACTTAATCTTTTATGAAATCTCTTAATCTAGTGTGTCTCATTTTTAAAAGTTTATTAAATAAATGGATATACAAGTATTGCTTCAGCAAGTACAGCATGAAAGAAAGATTTGTTCCAGAGAATTAGACAGAAATAGGGGAATTAATTGGGCAGATTATTAAGATATTGAATAACAAGTATAAAAGCAAAAGTCTGGGACTCTTTGATTTGTTCCTTATGATGGTGGCAGATAACCACCCCTAGACTCAGAAAAACAAGCTTAGAAAAATCCCTTCCCCTATTTTCTGTAGACCAGAAGTAAGAAAACAAATCTTAAAAGCAATGACAATAGATACTATTTTCATGGACTTTTGCTATGGGGACGAACCATGGTTGTCAACTTACAGAAATTGTTAAAAGTGATGCAAAAAGTGTTAAGTTTTTTTTTTAGCACATATTGCCCAGTAACCCAAAAAGCCCAAAACTGTATTTTGAGGACATGTAAAAGGGATCTTAGTATTTGAAGTCTAATTACAATAAACTGTTTTCCTTTAAACAATGAAAGGAAGTATTTCAAAATATTGATATTGGTCATAGGAGTATGGTTAGTTTATTTCCTACTTTTTATTTTCCAAATAACTTTTCAGTAAGTGTGATTTATTTTCATAATAAAAATGTAAATAAATACTTCTTGAATGGAAAAAATGAATATCTGAAGCAAACGTCAAAGTGATAACCTCTGTTAAATTTGAAGGGTTCTTTTGTGGGTGTTTGCTATTTTTTAATACTTTTCTGCATGATATATATATATTTTATGATAAAATTAATCATAGAGAAAAAATGATGTGAAAGGAATCTTCTATTTCATGCTAAGTTACCCTCTATGGTGATACATCTAGTGCAAAAATTATTTGAATAATGTGCCTCTCAACAGTATAAGAGACAACGTATGTTTGGCTTTTTCTTACTGGGATCCAAAATTATGTTTGTTTCAAATAAATTGTTTTAAGGAAATTGTTGGTTATCCTAACTTGCCCTAATAAGTAAGAGAACAATTTAATATTGCCAACTTTTGCTTTTATGTGTTTTCATGAAGAGCAAAGAGTTCTCCACATTTTTTGCCTTGCTTTTTTTTTTTTTTTTTTTTTTTTTAATGGTGGTAACAGTTGTGTGGTTTACACACTCTGAACTCACAAGCCCCTTAGCCCGGATTGGGGTCCTGCTCAGCAGCTGCCGTGTAATTTGATCATGTGCACTTCACCATGTGGGTGCTAGGGGTGTCCATGCTTTTAGAGATGCAGTGCTTTTACATTAGTTCTTCCTCAATGAGTGAAAAATTATTCTACTTTACTTAGGTTAATATTTGTTATATAAAGAAAATTTGAAAATCAGTTTTAAACAGAAAGACTCAGTATCCCTATTAGAGGAATGGTGTACAGTGGTAGCCGGAAAAAGCTCAGACTCTTAAGTCATTGAAATCCCCACTCATTAGTGAGGTACACTAATCAAATTGCTTAACATGGTTGAATGTTGGCTTCCTTATCTGCAAAACATGGATAATAGTACCTTCCTACTAGGGTTGTTATGAGGATCAAAGGTAGTAAGTAAATTCCCTAATAAATAGTAGGTATTTAATACAAGTAGTTCATACCATTATTAAAGCTAGTATTATATACTCTCTATGTTGTCTTGGTACTTTTTAGGTGTGGATGAAATTTGAAGATTTAGTTGCATGAGAAACTAAGAAAGTTGGCAACAACTACCACTACCACCTCCAAATGAATTCATTAATACATGTATTCATAATTGGTATCAATTTACAGTGAGTGCTTTTATTTTTCCTTTTTTCTCTTTATTTTTAAAACTTTCAGTGATGAGAGCACAACACTTTGATAATAGCAATATGAAGGAAACTTTATTTGAAAGATGGATTATTTGCTTAATTATTAGTTTGTGAATCATAGACAACAAACGTTCAATCTGATATCCAAGGGTATTGTTACTATATCATAGTAGGATAATAAGCATAATGCAAAAGAAAAGAACAAATGTGGATTTTTTCAGTGGTTTTGTAGCTGTAAAACTACAGGGTAAAACAGGCTTGTCGTAAAGAGTTTAAACAATATGGAAATATCTTAGTAAAAAGTGAAAGGCCCTCCTTAATTCCCTCTGAACTCAAAAGTATTGACTTTCTTCCTGAGATGTAGCCAAAATATAGACATTTTATGCTCGTATATATCCTATGTATTTATGCTCAGCTGTATTAGAACATACACCTTTTACTAAACATGTATTGGGCTGTACCTTATCTTTTTATCATATCTCTTGGATATCTTACTAGTATAGTCTACAAATTGTATGACATTACATTTCTGGGAGTATTCAGTGATTTAATTTCTAAAAAGCTCTTGCATGTGGGTACAAAGAGACATGAGTTTATGAGAGTATCTTTGTATTAGTTTAAAAATTCTAACAATCATCAATTATGGTATCTCGAGGCAACTGAATACTATATAGAAGTTAAATGAATGACCTAAAATTTACATGTCGAGGTAGATAAATCTGTAAAATTTAGCTTGTGTGAAAAAGAAGGTTGTAAAAGGTAATTATTTTTTTTTTTTTGGTTGGGAGCTCATGCTGCCATTCTTTTTTTTTTTTTTTTTAAATTTTATTTATTTATTTATGGCTGTGTTGGGTCTTAGTTTCTGTGCGAGGGCTTTCTCTAGTTGCGGCAAGTGGGGGCCACTCTTCATCGCAGTGCACGGGCCTCTCACTATCGCGGCCTCTCTTGTTGCGGAGCACAGGCTCCAGACGCGCAGGCTCAGTAGTTGTGGCTCACGGGCCCAGTTGCTCCGCGGCATGTGGGATCTTCCCAGACCAGGGCTCGAGCCCGTGTCCCCTGCATTGGCAGGCAGATTCTCAACCACTGCGCCACCAGGGAAGCCCGTAAAAGGTAATTATAATATCACTTTTACAATTTTACATACAAAAATGTAATTCTATATATTAGTTACAGATACTTAAATATGTAGTAGAATTGTGAAAATGTGGTCACGGTGTTGAGAGAGCAGTTTCTATTTTCAGTAGATCTTCATAGACCTATCTGTCCTCACAGATATTACAAAGTCGCTCTCCATAATGGTTGTAGCAGTTTATATGCCCTTCAGCAATGTATGGAGTATTATCAGACTTCTTATTTTTTGCATGTACATGTTTAAATATCTCATTGATGTTTTCTTTTATCTGATTGGTACTGTTGAGCACCTTTTTATATTTATAAGGACTTTTCAATTCTCTCTTTTGTAAATGGTTTTTCAAATACTTTGTTCTTCTTTCCCCTCAGTTTGGATTTTTAAAATTTGTGCATTGTGTGCACTAACACTTTATCATTTATATGCATTGAAAGTATTTTCTTGCAGATGGCCCTTTAAAATTTTTTTTTATTACAATGTTTATTATATAGAGGTTTTGAAATTTTATTACTCAGTTTTATTATTCATTTCCTTTATGAATTTTGGTTTTACTTGTTCAAGTAGTCTTTTCTTGGGGATTATAAAGATATCCCCTAGTTTCCTCCTGAAGCTTTGACTATGTTTTGCACTAGTCTCTAGCGTAGTTGGAAGTTGGAATTCATCTTTTTTTTTTTTTAAACTTTTTGGGTTTATTTATTTATTTATGGCTGTGTTGGGTCTTCGTTTCTGTGCGAGGGCTTCCTCTAGTTGCGGCGCGCGGGGGCCACTCTTCACCCCACTCTTCATCGCGGTGCGCGGGCCTCTCACTGTCGCGGCCTCTCTTGTTGCGGAGCACAGGCTCCAGATGCGCAGGCTCAGCAATTGTGGCTCACGGGCCCAGCTGCTCCGTGGCATGTGGGATCTTCCCAGACCAGGGCTCGAACCCGTGTCCCCTGCATTGGCAGGCAGATTCTCAACCACTGCGCCACCAGGGAAGCCCTGGAATTCATCTTTGTTGTTATTTTGAAGTACAAACCAACACTGTCCTCCCCGTTGCAGCCCATGTGCACAGCCAGTCGTCCTAGTTTAATTTTTCCCGTTGATTTGTAAGGCTAACTTATAGGTTTGTTCTGGATTCTCTCTTCTGTTCCATTGGTTTATTTGTCTAATCCCATGCCAATTCAAAACTTAATTCCTTAATCCTTTAGACATTATAAGCAGTCTTTATATGTCATGAAGAACTCCACTTCTCATGGAACTGAGTGTAGTTATCAGTTAGCCGTTAATAAATAATAAACTGTAACCTGTTTGCACTAATCAACCTCTTGTTAATTGTTTTTATAAAAACTCGCATGCCTTCCACATGTCACGTAGCCCAGGGGTCCCCAGCCTTTTTGGCACCGGGGACCGGTTTCGTGGAAGACGGTTTTTCCACGGACGGGGCTGGGGGGACAGTTGGTTCAGGCGGTCATGAGAGCGATGGGGGCGATGGGGAGCGGCAGAGGAAGCTTCGCTAGCTATCTGGTTGCTCACCTCCTTCTGTGAGGCCGGGGTGCCGGGGGCTTGGGGACCCCTGATGTAGCCTAAACAGCAAGATGTTTGCCCAGGTTTTTTTAGGAACTGGGAATCAGCTGTGTCCACTTTGAGCTTGAGCCTGTTAAGAACATGAACCCTCCACATGGGCTTGCGCCAGTGTCCGCTTGTGACCTTTTGATGTCAGAGGGCCCCAAACTCCACCCTCAGAGCATGCAGGTGCTGCGGTTTTCTGAGCGTGCATCCCGTGGGGAAGCCTGTAACTTAGTTATGTCTTCACAGAATGATTACCTCACCTTTTTCTTGTCTGCAGTTACCTTTCCCTGTGCCTCAGCTTTATCCCATAAATGCCCCGAGCCCCTCACCTTCGGGTAGGCAGATTTGAGCTTTATTCTCCCATCTCACTTGGCTGCCTCGTGAATCCTCCCTTTCTTGGCTGCAAACAGACCTTAGCATCTCAGCATTTGGCTTGCTGCATTTCAGGCAAATAAGTCTGGTTCAGTAACACTAATTCTTATTTTTTTTCATTGTCTTGGCTGTCCTTATAAACTTGTCCGTATTATTTTAGAGTCTGCCTGTTAAGTTCCATAAGACATTCTATGGGTTGGATATTCTTTGGTTGCTTCTTTTGACCATTTCTCCATGGAGCTACATCCCTCGTGCTTCTTTGTCTTCTGACTAGTGGCTGAGTTTAGCCAGTGGGAGACAGCAGCAGGAGATTGGGGTGGAGAAGAGAGAGGTAAGGGAACTTATCTTGCAGGCCCCCTCTCTGGCCCTTAGCAGATGTGGCAGTAAATGCATACTTCTATGCCTGCAAGCCCTACACAGTAGTCCCTGCCTTGTCCAGGATTTTGCTTGCTGAGGTTTCAGTTACCGTGGTCAACCTCCGTCATAAAATATTAAACGGAAAATTCCAGAAAAAAAAATTTATAAGATTTACATTGTGCGCCATTCTGAATAGTATGATGCAATCTTGTGCCTCCCAGCTCCATCCTGCCCAGGACGTGAATCATCCCTTTGTCCAGCGTATCTGCACTGAATACACTACCCGTCTGTTAGTGCTATAGGAAAAAACATAGTGTATAGGAAGTTCAATACTGGCTGAAGTTTTAGGCATCCACTGGGAGTTTTGGAGCATATCCAAGGTGGATAAAAGGGGGCTCCTGTGCTACAAAGCTTCAGTTCCATCTGGATTCTGTAACTCCACACCTTCCCTTTGTCCCATCAAGCCTGGGAGGTAGTGGTGGTTGTAGTAGCCAAGGCATAGAGAACAGCATCCTTTTTTTTTTTTTTTTTTTTGCCACACGGCGTGGCACATGGGATCTTAGTTCCCTGACCAGGGATCGAACCCGTGCCCCCTGCAGTGGAAGTGCGGAGCTCTAACCACTGGGCTGGACCTCCAGGGAAGTCCCAACAGCATCCTTCTTTTAACTGTCATCACATCTCAGCACTTTGTCCCTTCGGTTGTGATATCTCTTTCCTTCAGGCTTCTGACATACACCCTGGTGGGATTGGAAGTGCATTTTGATCTCATAGTTTAATTTGAGAGAACTGTCATTTTTACGATAGAGCCTTTTTTTACCCATATATATGTTACACATCTCTATTTGTCGAGTTCTTCTGTGTGCTTCCATGAGGTTATAAACTTTTTTTTAAATAAAGATCTGGCTTAGTTTTTTTTTCTGAGATTTATTCCCAGGATTATTATCATTTTTGTTGTAATTGTAAATGAGATATTTATAAAGATATATGTTCTAAATGGTTATTGGTGATGGATATTGATTTTTACATGTTGACTTTCCATCCAGCAAACTTATTAAACTATTTAATTTTTTCTAATAGATTTTTTGGAGGTTCTCTTTTATAGGCTAGGTAGATAATTATATTGTGTCTTTATAATAAAAATAGTAATAACAATAATTACTAAAACTTATTAAGAACTAACTTTTCTGAAAGACATACTTTAGTCACTCATTTAATCTTCATTTCAATCCTATGATATAGATATTATTATCATGCATTTATACTTAAAATTTTTATTAAAAATATGTATTTACTTTTTCCAACTTTATTGAGATATAATTTACATATAACACTGTATAAGTTTAAGGTGTACAATGTGATGATTTAATACATGTATATACTGTGAAATGATATGTTTAGTTAACATATCTATCATCTCATATAGTTTATTTTTTGTGTGTGGTGAGACATTTAAGATCTACTCTCTTAGCAGGTTTCACATATACAGTGCAGTATTATTAACTATAGTCGCCTCCTTGTACATTACATCTCCAGGAGTTATTTAACTTATAACTGGAAGTTTCCACCCTTTTACCTTCTTCACCTATTTCCCCCAAACCCCAGCCCTTGGCAGCCATCATTCTACTCTCCGTTTACATAAGTTTGGGTTTTTAGATTCTACGGATAAACGAGATTGTACAGCATCTGTTTCTCTGACCTGTTTCACTTAGCATAATGTCCTTAAGTTTCAGTGTTACAAATGGCAGGATTTCCTTCTTTTTACACACACACATATGTATATTAACATATTAATATCTATCCATCTCATGTTTTATTTATCCATTCCATCTATCAACATTTAGGTTGTTTCCATGTCTCCATGTCATGGCTATTATGAATAGTGCTGCAATGAACATGGGGGTCCAGATGTCCCTTTGAGATCGTGATTTCATTTCCTTTAGTTACATACACAGAAGTGGAATTGCTGGATCATATGGTAGTTCTATTTTCAATTTTTTGAGGAACCTACGTACTGTTTTACATAGTGGCTGTACAAGCTTACATTCCCACCAATAGTATACAAAGACGTTCCCTTTTATCCACATCCTCACCAGCACTTGCTATCTCTTGTCTTTTTTGATAACAGCCATCCTAAGAAGTGTGAGGTAATATCTCATTGTGATTTTGGTTTGCATTTCCCTGATCATTAGTGATGTTGAGCACCTTTTCATGTACCTATTGGCCATTTGTATGTCTTCTTTGGAAAAATATCTATTCAGGTCCTCTGTCCATTTTAAAAATTGGATTATTATTATTTTTGTTGTTATTGAGTTACATGAGTTTCCTACATGTTTTGGAGATTAACCCCTTGTCAGATAGTTGGTTTGCAAGTATTTTTCCTATTCCATAGGTTGCCTTTCTGTAGGTTCATTTTATTATTTCTTTTTTTGTGCAGAAGCTTTTTAGTTTAATGGTAGTCCCAGCGGTTAATTTGTTTTTGCTTTTGTTAATTTATTTTGTACTTTTGGTGCCACATTTAAAATTTATTGCCAAGACCGATACCAAGAGCTTTTCCCCTGTGTTTTCTTCTAGGAGTTTTCTGGTTTCAGATCTTGCATTTCAGTCTTTAATCCATTTTAAGTTAATTTTTGTGAGTAATGTAAGATCTAGGGGTCCAATTTTACTAATCATGAAAAAAAGAGAGAGGACTCAAAATCAGAAATAAAATAGGAGACATTACAACTGATACCACAGAAATACTTCAGGGACATGAGACTACTATAAACAATTCTATGCCAACAAATTGGACATTTCTACCAAAGGATTATTGGTGTTAAAATTCAGAACAAAATATCTGGAAAAATAACATATATGGGTATATTAAAACAGTAACAGTATGAAAAAATGGGGTTATTTCTAGGAGTACAATGAAAGTTTAATTTTTGAATACCTATTAATATAATTCATCCAGTGAACATTTTAAGGTTAAAATTGCCAGAAATTTTCAATAGATGTTCAGGTGATTTTTGAAAATATACAAATACATTTCTGGTTAAAAATGATTAGTAAAACAATAGAAGAAAATTTTGTAGCATGTATGAATACATATCTAACTGGTTATAATTTCAGAATGCCTTCTGTGAAAGATTAGGAATAATACAAAAATCTCCACTATCACCATTATCATTTAGTATTTTTCTGTAAGTGGTGGTCAAAAACTAAGAAAAATAAAATAAGCAGAAATTTGGACAGGAGTAGGCAGGTTTATTATTTTTTGAAATCTGACTATCCCAGGGTATGGTAGTGGCTCCTGTGATCACTCTCCCTTCCTGTGGTGCTTGGTCCCTCTGAACAGTTGTCAGTCTGTAACAAGATTGTCTCTTTTGGGTAACTAGACTGCACCTGAAAGTACCGAAGAAATGATTATGAGATAATCATGGGTCTTTGCTGTAGCAAGTGATCTGAATTCGAGTACAAATGTTATGTGGTTGTAGTTAGTGATGACACAAACGATGAGGAAATTATTTTGAACTAAACTGCTCTCGAACACTTAGAAACAAATCATCCTAATTTTTTTTGCAAATGTAAATAACATGTACATTTAAATAAACATGTAAAAAGTTTACAATATAAAAAGATATGCTGGGACTTCCCTGGTGGTCTAGTGGTAAAGAATCCGCCTTCCAATGCAGGGGACGCTGGCTCGATCCCTGGTCGGGGAACTAAGATCCCACAGGCCGCGGGTCAACTAAGCCCGTGCGCCGCAACTACCGAGCTCGCGCGCCTCAACTAAGCCCGCCTGCCACAACTACTGAGCTTGCGCACCTCAACTAGAGCCCGCGTGCTGCAACTACTGAGCTCAAGCGCCTCAACTAGAGCCTGTGTGCCGCAAACTACAGAGCCCACATGCCCTGGGGGCTGCACGCCACAACTAGAGAGAAGCCTGCATGCAGCAACGAAAGATCCTGCATACCTCAATGAAGCTCTGACGTGCCGCAACTGAGACCCAATGCAGCCAAAAATAAATAAAATAAATAAATAAATAAAAAATAAATCCTTAAAAAAAAGATATGTTAAAAAGCGTACTAAAATGTGTACTCTATGAATGCGATTATATAGATAACTGGCAAGTATTAGGCAAAAATGTAAATGTATTGTTACAATGATAAGTTTAGGGTTGATTTTTTCCCTTTAAAAATGTATTTAACATTGTTAAATCATCTTTTTAATAAACTGCTTCCCCCGAATCATAGTATCTGTTATGTGACTGTGCAGAAGGGTCAGGCCTAGTCCTGTTGATATAAGACAGACCCTTGCCTCCTGTGAATTTGAACACATGCAACGTAAGAAAAAGAATCACACAATTTTAACCTACATTTATGGTATTATTTAATTTTCTAAGAGATTATATTCACATGCATTATCCAATGTAGTTATAACTACAGTCTTTTACATGCTGGTCCTTCAGCTGAAGGTAAACTTTAGAAGAGCCAGGATTGTATATCCTTAGAACCCACCCATATCCTGGCCACAGTTAATTATCAGGTACAAATTCAATGGACTGTTTGTTGGGGTGGAGAACCCCTATGAAGTATGCAGGAGAAGGATTATTCTTATTCTTATGAATGAGAAACTTGTTTAGGAAGGTTAATGATCTTGCCCTGATAAACATTGGCAGAAAGTGTTCTTTGGTATTAGGAGCCTTGTTCTTGTGCTTGCTGGGTCGTACATCACTGATCTCACTGGACCATCTCCACACTCTCTATTCAACAGGAGAATCAGTGAGGTGGAATATGCTGTAGACCCAGGGTATGCAATATAGGGAAGCACACACACATATGCCTCTTGATATTAATATAATTGCTAAATAGTGAAATACAGGCAATTACATTGAATGCCAGTCTTGTTTACAGTTCAGTGGCTGGTTCGAAGTCATCACCTGATCATTTAAATTCTTTTAAGTCTTGAATAGCCCTGACTCCACTTTTGTTCTTTCTTCCTCCAAAGTCTCATGCCCTGGAACGATGGAGATGAACTTTGGTGGCTTCTCTTCTGATGGGGTCCTGTGGATCCCTTTTAACTGCTGACGTTATCCTCTTACCTGTGATCCTCTCTTAATTTGCCAGCTACACGGGAGAAAATTTGCAAGTGTTTGTTTTGGGACCTTGGAATCCTCTTTCAAAAGATAAGAACTAGTTATATTTGCTTTAAGCTGTTTGTCAAATATTCAATATTCAGATTTTCTCACTTCTCAGGGGAAAGAAAATTGGCCTGTATTAAATATACCTGGTTTCTTCCCTCATTTTTTTTTTTAGATTCAGTCTACATTTAGTAAATTTTTTATTTTACATCATCTGGAAATGTCTTTTCTTGTACCATTTATTGGTTATGTAAAAGTTTGCCACATGTAAGTTTGAAACAGAATGGAACACATGCATGTTTTATGTATACTAAATTGTTTTCTTATGGGATTTACTATTAATAAGTCTTTTTCTGCCTGGAGTATTGGATTGTTAGGGACTATGGCAGTTGTGTGTGCAACAAGAGTCTACGTACCCTAGTCAGTACTTTTTTTGTTGTTGTGAGAAATGATTCTAGCAATTATATTTTATAGAAACACATTTTTCCAGAAAAACAGTTGGAGCAAAAATGAGACAATCTGGTAGGACTGTAAGTAAAAGAAAATAAAATTTCAAAATAAGAATTGGAACAGAGGAACACCTATTTGTAGGTGATATTTGTAGATGAGTTTCTGTTTGTCTCTATTGCTCACGAAACTGTGTTAAATCTTGTTATTGCAAACTCCCTGCCTTTTTATATCTTTGATAGTATCTTCACCTGTCATACCTGACTAGCCTTTGATAAATCGCAGATAATTATTTAAATTTTAACTAGTGACAAAAGCACACCATTTGAACCTCAGTTGTGTTGGTTATTACTTTATGTTATAAAGGAACGTTCCTGACCTCCTCAGGGTAATAAAAGGTGCCTGTTTTCCAGTCCAATTAGTCTTAGGTGTCTGTGTGTCTATAAACTTTGGTGCAGGCCAGTGATGTAGGCAGAACTTCTTATGGCTCCTGTATGGCCCTGACCTTCATCCACATAAATCATATGCCCCTGGACTCATGTCCCTCAGACATTTACACTAACCAAAACAATTGTTGTTCATTTAGATCCTTCTGGTGTGGAATACACCACTGTTTTCTTCCAATAGTTCAGAAAATAGAGAGTTGGCTGTTTGAAAACAAAATAGATTGTTCACATGTGTTTGAAGGATTATGTGTTTTAAAGGATGTGTATCTGTGTTTTACACACATAACTGTCCATAGGTTTTAGATATTATTCATTGTTCCTTAGAAAATATTTTCTATATAAGTCAATTTCTTTGTTTGTTCACCCACTATCTTTTACTTCAATACCTGAGGCATACTTAAATTTAAACTGCGTATTTGATGATAAAGCCCTTTGATGTTCACTGAGGGGAAAAACATGAAGAGTCAGTCTTAGAATCCTACAAATGCTTAATGTACCCAGTGTGCTCCAAACATTCTGGATTTATGTTGATACTTTTGGGCCAACTAGGTAGGGATACATGTTTAGAATTGTTGGTGTTCATTTTTGTAATTGAAATTAAACTATGTGTTCTGTGGTTATTACAGTATAGTGTTATGTATATAATTTTGAAATCCATTCCAAAAGTTCATATCATTAAAGGCAAAGTTCCGCCTTAGTAAATTACCTTTTGAAATTGTCCATGTTTAAAAGTAAACCTCAGAAAGGCGTGACAAGGGTTAATGTTTGATTAATAAATTCTCATGGTGAAGTGTTCTTTCTGGTATATTCACCTCTCCCTACCCAAACCAGCTTCCTATAGTTGTAGTGAAATACAGGCAGAGTTCATAGTAGCATGAATGTCTACAAAAATGTGAGAAGGATATACAAATATTGAATCATTATGTTGTACACCTGAAACTATTATATTGTTCTATGTCAGTTATATCTTAGCAAAAACAACTAGAGAGTGATTACAGAGGCAGAGCTCAAGAAAGAGGAGAGAGGGAAACTGACCCTGTTTTCAGATAAGTAGCACTTGCAGTAAACACTGCAGATTTTGTGTTGTCCATAATGGAGGGATACAAATCCCCTTATGGATTTATACTGTACCAGTGCATGTAATAGTAAATTAGGAAGTGTGACAACAGCTGCAGAGAAAGGAGGAGGGTGGCTGATGAAGGATTTAATTTAATTTGAGCTTTAAATAACTGTAAACAAAGAGAGTAAGAAGTCTTGTAATGAGTACCAAAGGTTTGCTGTAAGGAAGTAGCTATTTTGAAAAGCAAGTGCGGAACATACAACACTGTAGGAAAGGGAAGAGAATTAGCTAATCAAACACCAGAGGAGGACGAGGGTACAGTCAGGGTTGAGCTGCTTCAGCCGCATTTAGCCAAGTGTCCTTTGTGTGAATGACTGATCCTTAGGACCAGAACAGTGCATATCGTTAGGTTCAGCTTATGTGTATTTGCTTAAGTTATTTGTCAACAAACCATATACATATGGTTTACTATCAGTTGTTGGTGCAGGTATTCTTTTTTTTTTTTTTTTTAAATGGAGAGGTATCTTTATTTATTTTTGGCTGTGTTGGGTCTTCGTTTCTGTGCGAGGGCTTTCTCTAGTTGCGGCAAGTGGGGGGCCACTCTTCATCGCGATGCGCGGGCCTCTCACTGTCACGGCCTCTCTTGTTGCGGAGCACAGGCTCCAGACGCGCAGGCTCAGTAGTTGTGGCTCACGGGCCTAGTTGCTGCGCGGCATGTGGGATCCTCCCAGACCAGGGCTCGAACCCGTGTCCCCTGCATTGGCAGGCAGATTCTCAACCACTGCGGCCACCAGGGAAGCCCCGGTGCAGGTATTCTTCACTAAGTATTTCTGTTTTTATAAAATTCAGAGTTAGAAAAAGCTTTCAGCTCTTACTATAAATGAGTATATGAAAATGATCATTGCAGTTGAAATTTTGGTGCCCATAGCTGGGAGAACAGTGCCGAGGGCCATTTCTTCAATGTTTTCCCCAAGCACATCCATGGAGAGACTTTTAGAAGGGCCGTTAAGATGCAGAGCCCTCTTCCCAGACCAGCTCTTCAGGTGGAACTGAGAAATCTACACTGAACCGTCTCTTTGGGGGATGCGTCTGTAATAGGAAGAACATTTTGTATTCTATTACAAGTTAATCACTAAAAGGATGTTGTCTGTAAGCTTAAATTATACATGTGGCCCATCTCTGGGAACCCCGCTTCCCAGGTAATGAACGTTCAGCTAAAATACCTTTGTTTAGCTCACAGGAAACAGGAAACATTCTGACCAGGCCCACCTGTGAATGACTGCAGGGAGGAGGAAATGAACAGATCCCATCCGATAGCTGATGGGAATCAGGAAGTGTTTGACTTTACTCCCTCCCCTTTTAGTATAGAAGGGTCCTGAATTCTAACTCGGGGAAGATGGTTCTTTGGGACACAAGTCCACCATCCTCTTGGTCTGCTGGCTTTCCGAATAGAGTCGCTATCCTTGTCCCAATAACTCATGTGTCAATTTATTGGCCTGTCGTGCGGTGAGCGGTATGAGCTGAGACTCGGTAACACGTGTATATAATGAGCCACAACTTAATAGAATAAAGCCTGTTCCTGTTTCTGTATGACACATGCCATGGCCTGACCGAGGGCATTCTATTTCGTCTTATTTTTCTTTTCAGCCTTCTCTCTCAAACCGTTTTAAAGTGAAGAAATAGTAGAGACGTAAAGATCTACAAATACCAGGAATGTTTGTTATGGATCCTCTGGGGACGAAGAATTCCTCTTCTTCTCCCTCAGTGAGGGCCAGATGCCTGAGAAGCCTTCTGCCTCTGGAAGCCTGGCAAGAGTCCACCTGCTGTGTTAAACATATTGCAAAACTTGGCAGAAAAAGAAAAATTTTTTTTTCCCCCCTTTGGATAAAGCTGGAAGCTTTTATCTTGTAAGATAAAGCCAGTGGGAGGAAAACCAGTGGCTCTGCTGGGTCACAAAGTCTTCAGTAGGATGCTCTTGGTAGTGACGACACAGTACAGTTCTCCTGTGGCGAATGTTGCGGCAGTTGAGGCCCGGTACCTGCCTGGCACACTGGTCACGTGGATGGTCCTCAGTTCCTGCTCACATTGGCTGCTAAAATATGCCACTCTCTGAAATAATGCCATTTTTAATTTAAAAGTCTGTATCAGTAGTTCTCAGCTTTTGGTGTGAATCACAATCACCTGTAGAGCTGCTAAAGATCCAGATTCCTGGGTCCCACAGCAAGAGATTCTGACATTTTGAGTGAGAACAGCAGTCTGTCACTTTCCTAGTGGCCTGTGTCTCCCAGAGAGATGGACTTACAGCTACAATGTAAGCACCTATGTTGTAGCACTATCCATACTTGTGAGGCTATTTTTTTTTTTAATTAATTAGTTTATTTTATTTTTGGCTGTGTTGGGTCTTTGTTTCTGTGCGAGGGCTTTCTCTAGCTGCGACAAGTGGGGGCCACTCTTCATCGCGGTGCGCGGGCCTCTCATTATCGCGGCCTCTCTTGTTGCGGAGCACAGGCTCCAGACGCGCAGGCTCAGTAGTTGTGGCTCACGGGCCCAGTTGCTCCGCGGCATGTGGGACCTTCCCAGACCAGGGCTCGAACCCGTGTCCCCTGCATTGGCAGGCAGACTCTCAACCACTGCGCCACCAGGGAAGCCCTGTGAGGCTATTTTTTAAAAAATAGACATTGTTACAGCAAAGAACTTGCTATAGGAAGAAAAATGAAGCTCTAGAGGGTGCCTTATTTATTTCATAGCACAGCTAGTACATTGAAATTGCAGCATAAATAATTTGAATGTTCTGTTGCGGGTACAATTGGTTAAACTGTATTTTCACCATGTGTGAAAATGACTATGACTAGACTAGACTAGACTAGACTAGACTATGGACTATGGTCTTTCATGATTTACTTACAGCACACCAGGAGTAAGGACTGCAGAGAAAATCTTTCTTCTCTACAGAAGCAGCAGCTAAGGGATCTGTCTTGGTGTGTAGCAGAAGTAGTAGCTTGATCGAAGGGTTTCACTTCAGACGGACCTGCTGAAGTTTAGAGCTTTTAAATGCCTCAGACAGCAATATTGAAAACAATGGCAAATGAGAGAAAGCGTGAACTCCTCCCCAACCATCACTTCTTGAGTAGAACACTATCTCTCAGAACCCACACCCACGTGGTGACACACGTCACTGGAGTTAATAGAACGCTTAAAGGCACGATGCAGACGTCCACATCTTCCAAAGGTTCTGTAACAGCTGGGTGCAAAGGAATGGAATTGCCTTCCTTTTAAATACACCTATTGCACTAGCAATGTTCTCTCTGAATCCCCAGAAGAAAGCGCATATCTTTGTGTTATTTGATGTTAGGGTTTGTAAGTAATTACAGAAACTCCTTTCTTAAATGGATTGAGATATCAGAATTTATTAACATATCTTCTTCCAAACACTTTAAAGAAAAATGCTATTGCTATAAAAGTACGTGAAAATAGATTAAAAGACCTTTGGAGCTTCTTTTTACATTTCTGTGTTTTTTATTTTAATGTCTGGTTGCTGAATGTCCCATATCATCAGTACTTAGAAAAAGCCAGTTCTTACAATAACAAATATTACTCAGTAACTTTTTCTTTTTTGTAAACTATGCTGAACTTGGTTTAGTAGCCAGGAAAATAGATTTAATTTTCTTGGGATGATATTAATAATATTAATCTAATTACATCTTGCTTTACAAACTGATGATCTTATTCCTTGACTTCCTTAATGATATCAGCATAAATGATAAACTGCTTATATTAACCAGCTCTCCTCATTCTCATTTGCCAAGAGTCCTCTCAGTGTACACTGTCTTTGCACCCTTTTTATGTCCCCAAAGCAAAAACCGTGTTGAAAATGTCGTTTATTTTTGTGAAATTAATTTCAGATATTCTGTTTAGTAAGTCTCATTTTGAAATTCTCACTGTTCTGTTTCTTATCTTAGTTTTTTCTTTTTTTATTGTTTTACAAATTTTCCTAGGTTTTATTTTACATTTTTTTAATTTTGCATTTTGATCATGAAGATAAACTAAGGCATTACCATTGTGTTTTTTTAAATTAATTTTTATTGGAGTATAGTTGATTTCCAGTGTTGTGTTAATTTCTGCTATACAGAAAAGTGAATCTGTTATACATATACATATATCCACACTTTTTTAGATTCTTTTCCCATATAGGTTATTATAGAGTATTGAGAAGAGTTCCTTGTGCATGCAGTAGGTTCTTTTTTTTTTTTTAAGATTTTTTTTGATGTGGACTATTTTTAAAGTCTTTATCGAATCTGTTACAATATTGCCTCTGCTACATGTTTCGGTTTTTTTAGCTGCCAGGCAGGAGGGATCCCAGCTCCCTGATTAGGGATTGAACCCACACCCCTTGCATTGGAAGATGAAGTCCCAACCACTGGACCAACAGGGAAGTCCCCAGTAGGTTCTTATTAGTTATCTGTTTTATATACAGCAGTGTGTATATGTCAATCCCAATCTCCCAATTTATCCGTTCCCCCCCTTTCCCCTTGGTAACCATAAGTTTGTTTTCTACATCTGTGACTCTATTTTTGTTTTGTAAATAAGTTCATTTGTACTACGTTTTTTAGATTCCACATATAAGTGATATCATATTTGTCTTTGTCTGACTTACTTCACTTAGTATGATAATCTCTAGGTCCATCCATGTTGCTGCAAGTGGCATTATTTCGTTCCTTTTTATGTCCGAGTAATATTCCATTGTATATATGTTTTTCTTAAACCAAGCCAAGGTTTCTTTCAACTTCTAATTCTTTCTCTGGCACAAAGGAAGCTTCCCTTTGCTTCATATTCAATGTTACTTGGCCAGTGACGTTCTCAGCCTTTATGCCCCTCAGTCACGTTGGTTGTCTCTAGGCTATCCACTTATGACCTCTATTTGTAGTCATGCCGAGAGATCCTGGGGGCCCCTGGCACCCATCTAAGTGTTCACTCTCCCCCGGGTTCCCTGTCCAAGGAGCAGATATCCCCTAGCAGAGGATGCTTTGCATTCTGTTCTGAGTCACACCTCGGGCTCTAGTTGTATGCTGTGGACTCACTTCTGTAATCTCAGAGTTGTTGTGGGGGAGATGTTTGTGCCTTCCTGGGGAGTAATTCGTATTCTATTTATTGGAAAAATATAGTCACAGTGTACAATTTGTGCAGTCTTTCCCTCTCTTATGATTCTCATCTTGCCACCCGTCACCTGAGCGCTGGGAATTTACAGAATCTGCAGGAGAATCTGAAACTCTTCCTGATGTTATGATCCCTTCCAGAAAATGGATACTTCCTTTTCTTACGAGGTTTTGGGGAAAAATCATTTCTGAAGTATCTTTTTTGTACAAACTTAGTACTTAGCTGAAAGTTTTGTTTTGTCAGTATTGGGGAGGACAGAAAAAACCTAGTTTTTATCAGTTACAAGATATTTACCGATTGACACTCAGTACTTACGATAAAATGATAACTCACATTCATTTCTCCATTGCCTCTCTCACTGTAGGATTCGGACTTTCTTCTGTATTGAAAATTGATTGAACTATAATCAATTTTTTCTTAAGTGTATTTTATTACATTATAATTTTTTTGAATTGACATTTCTTATATGTCTTGTGTAGGTGTGGTAGGCAGAATAATTTTTTTGAATTGGCATTTCTTATATGTCTTATGTGGGTTTGGTAGGTGGAATAATGGCTCCCTGGCCCCAAATCTCCATTTCCTAATACCCAGAGCCTGTGAAGGTTACTTTATGTGGCCAAAGAGAGTTTGTAGGTGAGATTAATTTAGGGATCTTGAGAAGGGGACGTTATCTTGGATTATATGCGTCGGCCAAAGGTTATTGCAACAGTCCTTATGAGAGGGAGGCAGCAGGAATCTGAGTTAGAGAAAGAGATGTGATGACAGAGCAGAGAATGAAGTGATATGCTTTGAAGAGGGAAGACGAGGCTGCAAGCCAAGGACCGTAGGCGGCCACTAGAAGCTGAAAAGGCAAGGAAACGGAATATGTCCTCAGAGCCTCCAGAATGAGCCAGCCCTGCCAACGCCTCAACTGTAGCCCAGGGAAACTGATTTTGGGTTTCTGACCTCTGCAATTATAAGATGATAAATTTGTGTTGTTTTGAGATGTTAAATTTATGATATGTATTATAGCAACATTAGGAAACAAATACAATCAGCATTAGACTTGCCTGTCCCTGAAGATGACAGACAATATTTTACTGTACTTGGTATGATGTGAAATTGGATTGGCCCACATGATTTTTAAACACAGCCTCTGTGCACAGATCAGGCAGTTTGGATATTTACAGTCCCAGGATAATACAAGTAATAGTAGCTTTTTCTTTTCTAGGATTATTGAAAATATGTGTGTGTGTGTTTGCTTAAATATTTGTGTGCTTATTATGAAACATTAATAGGTTTTAAATGCATTACAAAGATTACAATTTAATCCTCACCGTTCTGTGAAATACGTGTTGTCATCCCAATCTTATAATGAGGAAACTGAGGTTTAGTTAACCAAAGTCATTCAATCACTAGGTGATAGAGTTGAAATGCCAGCTTTGATATTTCTGACTTCGAAAGCCAAATATTTACTTGGCAACCGTGTTACATTGTCTTCAGTATGTTTGAAATTTCTTGAAACCTTGTGAACAATATAAGGTGATAAATTTGAAATGCACTCTTACATGTGACTTTACTGTTTTACCTCAAATGCTAAAGAAATATTTTTTTCTTCTTCCTCCTTGTTTCTCCTTTCGTGTTATATTCTTTTGCAAATAACTGCTGTGTACTGATAAAACATCTCTATAAGTATAGTGGCTCTGATTATGATATTTGAGTTCTATAAATTATAGAGTATTTGAAGTCTTATGAAAATCTTTACTCTCTAAAATTGCGTTAATTCCAGAAGCATTCCTATAAAAGGATATAAAACCTACAGTATTGGACAAACGCTGGAAAATATGTGCTATACTCTGAAAAGGATATACTAGGAAAAAAATAATCACCAGCATTTCTTATATCAAGATTGGTTGTTCTGAATAAGATTGTTAGTGGAAAAAGGGTACTTCCAAATGGGGAGCTGTTGATTGGCTGATGTCTTGATATTATTAACTTTGTGCTTTATTTTAATAATACTGTCAGAGATGAGAAGAATTTGAAAATGCAGAGACCTTGTAATGTTCTTCAAATTTTACTTCTACTCAGGAGTTGGACCAGAAAATATTCTTGTAGTTCATAGCAGATTGCATTTTTTTTTTTTTTTCATAGCAGATTGCATTTTGAGAAGTGCAAAGAACTCTTTCAAGTCACTGGTATTGGTTTTAGTGGACATACATTAGATACCATGAAGTTAAACATGAACTTGTAAGTGGGAGTACAGATCTTTTTTGGAAACTAGCAGTAGATTGATCTCCAGAATTGATTCAAGAGCCCTGTCAGAGAGAGGGCTTTCATCTTCTCCCCGACCACTCTTGCACTCTGCTCTGTGTGCATCAGTACCGTCCATCCCTGTGTGTCAGGAAGAGTTAAAGTCCCAGGTAGAAGAAGATCTTCTGGTGTACAAAAGCTTTGCTTCCCGTTAGAACCTCAAAGCAGGTTTTGTTGATCATAAACTGACAGTCTTCACTAGAGTATAAGGTGCTCTAAGACAGGGAGCTTGTCTGGCTTATTCTTTGTGATGGTATCTTCAGTATCTGGAAAGGTGCAGGAAATATAGTAGTGTCTCGATAAGTAATGTTTGAATGTATGAATGAATTGGCCAAACATCCCTGCCATGGTCACATACAGCTAAAGACCAGGAGATCATATATTAGTTTAGGTAAGAATCACGGCCATGTTTTTCTTTTTGCTTTGTTTTATAATGCCTACTTTATTATTATTAATTCATTCTCTGACCCTAGTCTCATTTCTATGTAGAAATGATATTGTTATTAACCCCCAAGGAGCTTAGAACTTCATGGCTCTCAGACCAGGCTCTACGCCTTCTCAGAAGCGTGTGCTGTCTTCTGTTTGGGTCCTTTGTGAGGATCCCAGCACAGCAATGTCTACTTAAAAACAAGCTATCTTATATCTGTGTATTTGGCTCCTCCAGATCATGGGAACACCATGAATCTCAGAAGAAGTTGGGATGAGAGAAATCCCAACTTTAATGTATGGAGTAGAAGAGCCTTGTTCTCATAAGTAAGTGTTTTAATTAAATAAAGATTATCCCTCTACTTCTCATTTCTTATTGCAACTAATCAGTATGAACTCGCCCCATTTCCCCCCAGTAAAGGCAGTTTATAAATCAGCACCGGCTGAAGTGCAGTCTGGGCTGCTGAACAAGCTTTCTGCTTTTAAATAAGGCTGATTTTCTCTAAAGAAAGTCAGGCAGATTCTCTTGATGCCAATTATTGGGCAAAATGCTAGATTTTTATCTCTCCCTCTTCTACCTGCTCCTAGAAAACTGCAGAAATATCAGATTACCACTCTCCACCCTGCCCCCAACACAGGCAAGTGTTCAGTTCGCTCTCGTGTAGTTTAGTTTGTTATTTAATTCTACCTGTTCTCCCTTTTAAAAACAATATTTTGAAGTCTAATGGGATTAGAGATAAGGCTAACTTCTTCAAAGCTGTGTACGGACAAACGAACGTATAGAATAAATTGTGTTAAATGTCATGAACAAACATTTTCTATTCACTGTATTTAGCACTAAAGTAGGTTCTTTTCATTTTGTTCCTTTGACCACCTTGATTCTGGCTTTCAGTTTACTATCTCTAAATTAATGTCCAGGAAGCACAGAAACTCCTCAGGGACTACAGAACTCGTAAATAACAAGTTTCCTTAGTACTGCTCTCCATTAAACAGCTATTAAGTGTTTTATCATATGTTTCATTTTGGGGGCTAAGATTAGGAATATGTTTTGATTCTTCTAAAAAAATGGCAGCATAGTGGAGATACAAGAACTAAATAATTTACCCACTTTGGGAAATGGGATAAGCTGCCTTTTATCAGTATGATAAATGAAAATAAAATAAAAATAGCTAAGAACAGGCAAACGAGATAAATTCAGCATCATTCATTAACATGACACAGGGGGTACAGCAGCCCCTTGGAAGAGAGTGGTGATTGAGAACAACATCTGTCCCCTTTGCTGAAAGAGACGTTTGTTTCTGGCAAAGAAAAGAACTTACCCAGTTCTCCATTGCTTCAGCTCTGTGGGGCATTCCTCAGCTGGTAAGTCACCAGGGGCAGCTCTCGCTCAGCCGAGTTTGGCAGGACACATAGAAATAAGGGGCGGAATCTCTGCTAATGCAAAGTGAAGGATTAAATACAAATAAAGATATTTGAAGGAGATTTTCTGGAACACACGTCACTTCTTCATTCAGCTTAGTCCAAAGTCAAGCTGTTTCCTATAATTATGTGTTCTTCATTTATTCATTCAACAAGTGGGGAGCACCTAGGATGGGCCAGACCCAGTTCAAGGGGCATGGGAAGCATCAGTAAATAAAAACACAGTTCCACTCTTCCCCAGCACACACTCACTCGGAGGGTAATCCCGATTGTGAATTCTAGCAGAGGATGAATTTAAAAAATCTAGAAATGTGAATGCTGGCTTATAAGTCTAAAAAAAAAAAAAAGGAGAGTGGAAAAATTTTAAATTAAAGAATTAAATTAGTTTTTACTTACGTTTACATTTTTTTCTTAAGGACCTGTAAAGAGGAGTAGTCCAGAGTCACTTAGGCATTATGAAAGTCACTGTAATGTATATAGCTCTGTGTAAATTTGCATTCACTCACTCGTTCATTCATTTATTCAACAAAGTATTAACCCTCGTGCCAGGTACCAGTGCTAGGTGCTGCACAATGAATCCGTCTTTTAAAATGATGCATCACCATCTCTGAAGTGAAAAGACTAAGCATTTCTTACTATATTTGAGTATATGCACACTGGTTTGGGGATATCAGCTTTGACAGGATCATTCAGCACGTGGGACCAGAGATACCAGAAGATGAGACCCAGCGCCTCCACGGCCTTTTGGTCTAGCCATTGCACATAATCTTTAAAGGCTAAATGTATGTGAACAATGCAGTTTAGGTACATAGTCTCTTCAAAAAATAATGGATTGTAGAGAATCACAAAACGTATTTGCTTTTTAAAAGTATAGGGGATTTTTATGGCAATGAGTCTCCCTATTCAATACCAATATTTCTTTTGCCTCCTTATTACTTGAGCCCAGCTCCTAGAAGACTCATTTCCTATATCCTGATATATCTCGGCATTATCTGTTCAGTTCCACTTAGCTCATGTATTCAGAACTAAGGAGAACAGAGTCTCAGCTCTGAAACCCAGATGTGTGGTCATGGGCTGTGCACTTGCCAGGTCAGCTCTTAAGTAATGTGACTTTGTCTCAGGAGCAATCAGACCATTGGCCTGATAAAATTCACGTTACTGTTAAAACAGTCTTTATATAAATACGTGATCTTACTTACCTAATTACTAATAAAGGCATTATGAATGATTTTTATTACTGTGAGAATCATTAAAACAGGTTTTAGTATATTTTTATTAAATTCTTCAAAGATCTTCCAATATTTGCAGTGTATTATCAGGCTCTGGAACTCAGAAATACTTTAGCGTTGGTGAAAGCGAGGAAATAAACAACTTGGAGAAAATGGCAACAGATGATAAAATAACAAAACTGCATTTAATAGGGAAGCCAAGTCCTAACGTGAATATTTGCAGTTAACCACAGTGCACAGTAGAATGGTAAGCAGAGTGACATCTGCTTGATGGTATTACAGCAACGATTTAAAGTCGTGGCTTATCGATTATAGATTTAGTACCTAGCAGGGTGCTTGGCACATGAAAACTGTTTGATTCCTGTTTCCCACGGGGAAAAATTAACTAAATGAGTCCATGAACTGCCTTTAGTTATGAAGAACCAAACTTTTGAAACAGAGAGAACAAAAGACTTCTTTAGTTTAATAATCAGTCTCCTTAATTTGTAGGACCGGGTGGTGGGTTTGGGATAGGTGTGTTTCTTTTGTTAGGAGGAGGTCAGTGAGAGGACGTGACCGCAGGTTGACCCATGAGCTGGTCCCAGGGATCCAGGTCCCCCCCCACCCCCCGCCACCCTGTTCCCACAGTGGGAGCTGTTTTCAAGGACGCAGCCTGGAGAGAGCAACGCGTTGCCGAGACCATCTAGACTGAATATGGGACTAGGCACTGAGCCCCGTTAAGGCCTCTGTACAAACGTTGCAGATTCTGGCTGGTGGCTGTGGAGATCTGCTTGTCTTGTGGTGCCCACGACAAGCCTCACATGTAAGTTAAAGCTGCCACCTGCCAGTCTGGAGTGGCTGTCTCTTCTGTCTCTCCTTGCTCTTTGTGTCCAGGGCCAGTTCCAAATGTCACTTGGGGAGCTCTCGAGATTGCAAACAAACCACTTTTAGACCTGTTCTGTAGGTGTGCAAATGTACGGACCAAAAGGTTAGGTTTCGCCAGAATTTATAGTTAAGTGGCAGCAACAGAACCGACTCCAAGTTCATTTCTGTGTACTGGTCCGTTAAAGCTAGTTGCCTTTCTAGATCCTCTTTCTTGTCCTTCTTTCTTCCTTTCTTCCTTCCTCCCTCCCCCCTTTGTCCTTTCCTTTCCTTTCCTTGAGATTATTTCATTCTCACTGTGGTATGAAAGATTGATGGGCAGAATTTCCCTGAGCCATTAAAAAGCCAGTTAATATAAATCATCCCTAACTTGTCGGATAGAAAGCTTTCTGTATGAAGCCAGCCTTATTTGAACCCCTTTCCTGTGATGGGACACAGCCTTTGCTCTGACTCCCAACAAGAGCAGAAAAACAAAGCAACCTGGGAGTAAGCTTTGAGAGCTCACCTGCCACACCTGCAAAAAGAGGTGAGAAGAGGGCGGTCCTCATACTGACACTATTCGCAGACTGTATCCTTAGAGCAAATGTAGCCTTAATACAAGTATAAGCAACTCCTACTGTGAATGAAAATGTTCTTTCAGTAGATTGGTTACAGCTTCCAAGATTCATTATTTTAAAATATGAATATTTGCTTTAAAAGGAGAGAAAAATCCTATAACCATTGCTACATATAATAAAATAAATGGAGTTAGGAAACTGATTTGTGTGAAAAAATGATGGTGGTAGTGATCTCTGGGCCCTTTGAGGCTGGTAGTTTATTTTACAGTGGATATTGCACATCCCATACCTAGCCCGAAAGACAAAATCCTTTGTGGTTAATATTTCCACTCTCTTTGCCTCAACCAAATACCGATACTACGTGACTGTTATACGACCACTCCCTGCTGTTTACTGAACACTCCTGCCTGACGTGGACTCTCCTTCAGGCACCCCGGCAAGTCTCAGAATAGTCAGTTTGGTTGTTTAGTCTCTCATCTATCACGGAGACGGCACTTGTTTTCTCTTTGGTGGTGCGGGTAGAAAATCCTCCGTTTCACAACTGTGGACCTTCTGCCTCAGCATTTTACGTTCATGAATTTGATACTGATGTTGTCTTTCGGTACAGCAAATGCAAGTTCATTAACTCCCATTGAACAAGTAACTCTGTTCTTTCCTCAACTACTTGTTTTAAGTAGAAAAAGGAAAAGGTTGCTATTGAAAATATTATATAGTATACATTACTAAGCTTGCCTGATTGGTGATTGGAGGAGAGAATATATACATATGTATATGTATATATATATATACACATAATTTTATAATGTTTACATTGCATCTTATCTTTATTATGTAAAATCAGAAACACAGACAATATCAGAGAGGACAGTAAAGTGAACACCCATGTTTCTACTGCCCAGCCATAACAGTGATCAACTTGCGGCCAATCTTTTTTTTGTCTTTCTTCCACATTCCTCCCATTCCCCCAGATTATATTGAAGCAGTCCCAGACATTTCATTTCCCTCATATATTTCAGTATATATTTTAAAATACAAAGACTATTAAATATCTATACCCACAGTTCCAAAATCCTACCTGAAAATTAGCAACATTGGAAGCACAGTTAATAGAGGCAGCTTCTAACCAACTAATTATATTGAAGTGTTCCCTTTCTAAGGCCACTTGCAGAACCTCTCACTCAAAACTACAATCTTACGATGCTGAGTTGGCATCCAGACTGTATCACAGATGGCCAGTGAATCAAGATGCAAGTGTGGCACTAATTGCATTGAGTTCTAGGTGCTGAAATCAGGGCTTTTTTCTTTCCTGTGCTCCAGGCCAGCCCTAACTTATATTGCAAAATGCAGTAAAGCTCATCTTCTTTTCTGCATCTTGAAAGCCAGCTCAAGCCTGTATCCTGCCCCCAGGGCTCACAGTCTCTGCCTGCTGCCCACGACCTCCCTTTGCTCCTTACTCCCAACCCTGGGGCAACATCCGCTTCTCTCGGAGTCCCATGTCCAGAGTCAATTTTGGTAGAAAGGCCACACCTGTACTAATATACACCAAATGCATGAATTAGAAATAATCATTTTTTGAAAAGCAACCTTTTTTATTTTTTTAACATCTTAAATTTTTTAATTAAAAAATTTTTTTAACATCTTTATTGGAGTATAATTGCTTTACAATGGTGTGTTAGTTTCTGCTGTATAACAAAGTGAATCAGCTATACATATGCATATATCCCCGTATCCCCTCCCTCTTTTTTTTTTTTTTTTGCTGTTATTTCTTTTTCTTTCTTTTTTTTTTTTTAAACATCTTTATTGGAGTATAATTGCTTTACAATGGTGTGTTAGTTTCCGCTTTATAACAAAGTGAATCAGTTATACATATACATATGTTCCCGTATCTCTTCCCTCTTGCATCTCCCTCCCTCCCACCCTCCCCATCCCACCCCTCTAGGTGGTCACAAATCACTGAGCTGATCTCCCTGTGCTATGCGGCTGCTTCCCACTAGCTATCTATTTTACATTTGTTAGTGTATATATGTCCATGACACTCTCTCACCCTGTCACATCTCACGCCTCCCCCTCCCCATATCCTCAAGTCCATTCTCTAGTAGGTCTGTGTCTTTATTCCCATCTTGCCACTAGGTTCTTCATGCCCTTTTTTTTTTTTTCCTTAGATTCCATATATATGTGTTAGCATACTGTATTTGTTTTTCTCTTTCTGACTTACTTCACTCTGTATGACAGACTCTAACTCCATCCACCTCATTACAAATGCCTCCATTTCATTTCTTTTTATGGCTGAGTAATATTCCATTGTATATATGTGCCACATCTTCTTTATCCATTCATCCGATGATGGACACTTAGGTTGCTTCCATGTCCTGGCTATTGTAAATAGAGCTGCAATGAACATTTTGGTACATGACTCTTTTTGAATTATGGTTTTCTCAGGGTATATGCCCAGTAGTGGGATTGCTGTGTTGTATGGTAGTTCTATATTTAGTTTTATGAGGACTCTCCATCCTGTTCTCCATAGTGGCTATATCAATTTACATTCCCACCAACAGTGCAATAGGGTTCCCTTTTCTCCACACCCTCTCCAGCATTTACTGTTTTTAGATTTTTTGATGATGGCCATTCTGACCGGTGTGAGGTGATACCTCACTGTACTTTAGGTTTGCATTTCTCTAATGATTACTGATGTTGAGCATCCTTTCATGTGTTTGTTGGCAATCTGTATATCTTCTTTGGAGAAATGTCTATTTAGGTGTTCTGCCCATTTTTGGTTTGGGTTGTTTGGTTTTTTGATATTGAGCTGCATGAGCTGCTTCTATATTTGGAGATTAATCCTTTGTCAGTTGCTTCGTTTGCAAATATCTTCTCCCATTCTGAGGGTTGTCTTTTCGTCTTGCTTATAGTTTCCTTTGCTGTGCAAAGGCTTTTAAGTTTCATTAGGTCCCATTTGTTTACTTTTGTTTTTATTTCCATTTCTCTAGGAGGTGGGTCAAAAAGGATCTTGCTGTGATTTATGTCATAGGGTGTTCTGCCTATGTTTTCCTCTAAGAATTTGATAGTGTCTGGCCTTACATTTAGGTCTTTAATCCATTTTGGGTTTATTTTTGTGTATGGTGTTAGGGAGTGTTCTAATTTCACTCTTGTACATGTAGCTGTCCAATTTTCCCAGCACCACTTATTGAAGAGGCTGTCTTTTCTCCATTGTACATTCTTGTCTCCTTTATCAAAGATAAGGTGACCATATGTGTGTGGGTTTATCTCTGGGCTTTCTATCCTGTTCCATTGATCTATATTTCTGTTTTTGTGCCAGTACCGTACTGTCTTCATTACTGTAGCTTTGTAGTATAGTCTGAGGTCAGGGAGCCTGATTCCTCCAGCTCCATTTTTCTTTCTCAAGATTGCTTTGGCTATTTGGGGTCTTTTGTGGTTCCATACAAATTGTGAAATTTTTTGTTCTAGTTCAATGAAAAATGCCATTGGTTGTTTGTTAGGGATTGCACTGAATCTATAGATTGCTTTGGGGAGTATAGTCATTTTCACAATGTTGATTCTTCCAATCCAAGAACATGGTATATCTCTCCATCTATTTGTATCATCTTTAATTTCTTTCATCAGTGTCTTATAGGTTTCTGCATACAGGTCTTTTGTCTCCTTAGGTAGGTTTATTCCTAGGTATTTTATTCTCTTTGTTGCAGTGGTAAATGGGAGTGTTTCCTTAATTTCTCTTTCAGATTTTTCATCATTAGTGTACAGGAATGCAAGAGATTTCTGTGCATTACTTCTGTATCCTGCTACTTTACCCAATTCATTGATTAGCTCTAGTAGTTTTCTGGTAGTATCTTTAGGATTCTCTATATATTATATCATGTCATCTGCAAACAGTGACAGTTTTACTTTTTTTTTTCTGATTTGGATCCCTTTTATTTCTTTTTCTTTTCTGACTGCTGTGGGTAAAACTTCCAAAACTATGTTGACTAATAGTGGTGAGAGTGGGCAACCTTGTCTTGTTCCTGATCTTAGTGGAAATGGTTTCAGTTTTTCACCATTGAGGATGATGCTAGCTGTGGGTTTGTCATATATGGCCTTTATTATGTTGAGGTAAGTTCCCTCTATGCCTACTTTCTGGAGGGTTTTTATCATAAATCGGTGTTGAATTTTGTCGAAAGCTTTTTCTGCATCAATAGATATGATCATATGGTTTTTCTCCTTCAGTTTGTTAATGTGATTTATCACATTGATTGATTCGTGTGTACTGAAGAATCCTTGCATTCCTGGGATAAACCCCACTTGATCATGGTGTATGAGCCTTTTAATGTGCTGTTGGATTCTGTTTGCTAGTATTTGTTGAGGATTTTTGCATCTATGTTCATCAGTGATATTGGCCTGTAGTTTTCTTTTCTTGTGGCATCTGTGTCTGGTTTTGGTATCAAGGTGATGGTGGCCTCACAGAATGAGTTTGGGAGTGTTCCTCCCTCTGCTATATTTTGGAAGAGTTAGAGAAGGATAGGTGTCAGCTGCTCTCTAAATGTTTGATAGAATTCACCTGTGAAGCCATCTGGTCCTGGGCTTTTGTTTGTTGGAAGATTTTTAACCACACTTTCAATTTCAGTGCTTGTGATTGGTCTGTTTATATTTTCTAATTCTTCCTGGTTCAGTCTCGGAAGGTTGTACTTTTCTAAGAATTTGTCCATTTCTTTCAGGTTGTGCGTTTTATTGGCATATAGTTGCTTGTAGTGGTCTCTCATGATCCTTTGTATTTCTGCAGTGTCAGTTGTTACTTCTCCTTTTTCATTTCTAATTCTGTTGATTTGAGTCCTCTCCCGTTTTTTCTTGATGAGTCTGGCTAATGGTTTACCACTTTTGTTTATCTTCTCAAAGAACCAGCTTTTAGTTTTATTGATCTTTGCTATTGTTTCCTTCATTTTTTTTCATTTATTTCTGATCTGATCTTTATGATTTCTTTCCTTCTGCTAACTTTGGGGTTTTTTTGTTCTTCTTTGTCTAATTGCTTTAGGTGTAAGGTTAGGTTATTTGGGATGTTTCTTGTTTCTTGAGGTAGGATTGTATTGCTATAAACTTCCCTCGTAGAACTGCGTTTGCTGCATCCCATAAGTTTTGGGTCATCTCGTTTTCATTGTCATTTGTTTCTAGGTATGTTTTGATTTCCTCTTTGATTTCTTCAGTGATCTCTTGGTTATTTAGTACTGTATTGTTTAGCCTCCATGTGTTTGTATTTTTTACAGGTTTTTTTCCTGTAATTGATATCTAGTCTCATAGCATTGTGATTAGAAAAGATACTGATACGATTTCAATTTTCTTAAATTTACCGAGGCCTTATTTGTAATCCAAGGTATGATCTATCCTGGAGAATTTTCCATGAGCATTTGAGAAGAAAGTGTAATCTGCTGTTTTTGGATGGAATGTCCTATAAATATCAATTAAGTCTATCTTGTTTAATGTATTATTTAAAGCTTGTGTTTCCTTATTTATTTTCATTTTGGATGATCTGTCCATTGGTGAAAGTGGGGTGTTAAAGTCCCCTACTCTTATTGTGTTACTGTTGATTTCCCCATTTATGGCTGTTAGCACTTGCCTTATGTATTGAGGTGCTCCTATGTTGGGTGCATAAATATTTACAATTGTTATATCTTCTTCTTGGATTGATCCCTTTACCATTATGTGGTGTCCTTTGTCTCTTGTTATAGTCTTTATTGTAAGGTCTGATATGAGAATTGCTACTCCAGCTTTCTTTTGATTTCCATTTGCATGGAATATTTTTTTCCATCCCCTTACTTTCAGTCTGTATGTGTCCCTAGGTCTGAAAGGGGTCTCTTATAGACAGCGTATGTATGGGTCTTGTTTTTGTATCCATTCAGCCATTTTTTTTGGTTGGAGCATTTAATCCATTTACATTTAAGGTAGTTATCAATATGTATGTTCCTATTACCATTTTCTTAATTGTTTTGGGTTTGTTATTGTAGGTCTTTTCCTTCTCTTGTGTTTCCTGCCTAGAGAAGTTCCTTTAGCATTTGTTGTAAAGCTGGTTTGGTGGTGCTGAATTCTTTTAGCTTTTGCTTGTCTGTAAAGGTTTTAATTTCTCCGTTGAATCTGAATGAGATCCTTGCTGGGTGGAGTAATGTTGGTTGTAGGTTTTCCCCTTTCATCACTTTAAATATGTCCTGCCACTCCCTTCTGGCTTGTAGAGTTTCTGCTGAAAGATCAGCTGTTAACCTTATGGGGATTCCCTTGTATGTTAATTGTTGCCTTTCCCTTGCTGCTTTTAATATTTTTTCTTTGTAGTTAATTTTTGATAGTTTGAATAATATGTGTCTTGGCGTGTTTCTCCTTGGATTTATCCTGTATGGGACTCTCTGCGCTTCCTGGACTTGATTGACTATTTCCTTTCCCATATTAGGGAAGTTTTCAACTATAATCTCTTCAAATATTTTCTCAGTCCCTTTTTTTTTCTCTTCTTCTTCTGGGACCCCTATAATTCTAATGTTGGTGTGTTTAATGTTGTCCCAAAGGTCTCTGAGATTGTCCTCAGTTCTTTTCATTCTTTTCTTTATTCTGCTCTGCGGTAGTTATTTCCACTATTTTATCTTCCGGGTCACTTATCTGTTCTTCTGCCTCAGTTATTCTGCTATTGATTCCTTCTAGAGAATTTTTAATTTCATTTCTTGTGTTGTTCATCGTTGTTTGTTTGCTCTTTAGTTCTTCTAGTTCCTTGTTAAACATTTCTTGTAATTTCGCCATTCTATTCCCAAGATTTTGGATCATGTTTACTATCATTACTCTGAATTCTTTTTCAGGTAGACTGCCTATTTCCTCTTCATTTGTTTGGTCTGGTGGGTTTTTACCTTGCTCCTTCATCTGCTGTGTATTTCTCTGTCTTCTCATTTTGCTTAACTTACTGTGTTTGGGGTCTCAATTTCGCAAACTGCAGGTTCATCGTTCCCTTTGTTTTTGGTGTCTGCTCCCAGTGGGTAAGATTGGTCCAGTGGGTTGTGTAGGCTTCCTGGTGGAAGGGACTGGTGCCTGTGTTCTGGTGGGTGAGGTTGGATGTTGTCTTCCTGGTGGGCAGGACCACGTCTGGTGGTGTGTTTTGGGGTGTCTGTGACCTTAGTATGATTTTAGGCCGCCTCTTTGCTAATGGGTGTGTTTGTGTTCCTGTCTTGCTACTTGTTGGGCATAGGGTGTCCAGCACTGTAGCTTGCTGGTCATTGAGTGGATCTGGGTCTTAGCGTTGAGATGGAGATCTCTGGGAGAGCTTTCACTGTTTGATATTATGTGGGGCTTGGAGGTCTCTGGTGGACCAATGTCCTGAACTCGGCGCACCCACCTCAGAGGCTGAGACCTGACACCTGGCCAGAGCCCCAAGACTGTGTCAGCCACATGGCTCAGAAGAAAAGGGAGAAAAGGAAAGAAAGAAAGAAAGAAAGAAAGAAAGAAAGAAAGAAAGAAAGAAAGAAAGAAAGAAAGAAAGAAAGAAAAATGAAATAAATAAAATAATTAAAATAGAAAAAAATTATTAAAAATAAAAAAGTAATAGAAAAAAGAAAGAAAGAAGAGAGCAACCAAACCAAAAAACAAATCCACCAATGATAACAAGCACTGAAAACTATAGTAAAAAAACCAAAACAACAACAAAAGGCAACGGACAGTCAGGACCCTGGGACAAATGACAAAACCAAAGCTATACAGACAAAATCACCCAAAGAAGCATACACATACTCATTCACAAAAAGAGAAAAAGGGGGAAAAAAAATATATATATATAAAATAAGAAAAGGAAGAAGAAGGCAATCAAATCAATTAACAGATCTACCAATGGTAATAAGCTCTAAATACTAAGCTAAGATAAACATTAAACCAGAAACAGATTAGATGCAGAAAACAAACCCCAAGTTTACAGTTGCTCCCAAAGTCCAGATCCTCAATTTTGGGATGATTCATTGTCTGTTAAGGTATTCTACAGATGCATCAAATTGATTGTGGAGATTTAATCCACTGCTCCTGAGGCTGCTGGGAGAGATTTCCCTTTCTCTTCTTCGTTCGCACAGCTCCCGGGGTTCAGCTTTGGGTTTGGACCCGCCTCTGCGTGTAGGTCGCCTGAGGGCGTCTGTTCCCGCCCAGACAGGACGGGGTTAAAGGAGCAGCTGCTTCGGGGGCTCTGGCTCACTCAGGCCGGGGGGGAAGGAGGGGTACAGAATGCGGGGCGCGCCTGCGGCGGCAGAGGCCGGCGTGAAGTTGCAGCAGCCTGAGGCGCGCCGTGCGTTCTCCCGGGGAAGTTGTCCCCGGATCACGGGACCCTGGCCGTGGCGGCTGCACTGGCTCCCGGGAGGGCGGTGTGGAGAGTGAGCTGTGCTCGCACACAGGCTTCTTGGTGGCGGCAGCAGCAGCCTTAGCGTCTCAGGCCCGTCTCTGGGGTCCGTGCTGATGGCCGCGGCTCGCGCCCGTCTTGGAGCTCGTTTAGGCGGCGCTCTGAATCCCCTCTCCTCGCGCACCAGGAGACAAAGAGGTAAGAAAAAGTCTCTTGCCTCTTCGGCAGCTGCAGACTTTTCCCGGACTCTCTCTCGGCTAGCCGTGGCGCACTAACCCCTTCAGGCTGTGTTCACGCCGCCAACCCCAGTCCTCTCCCTCGGATCCGACCGCAGCCCGAGCCTCAGCTCCCAGCCCCGCCCGCCCCGGCGGGTGAGCAGACGAGCCTCTCGGGCTGGTGAGTGCTGCTCGGCGCCGAGCCTCCGTGCAGGAATCTCTCCGCTTTGCCCTCCGCACCCCTGTGGCTGCGCTCTCCTCCGTGGCTCCGAAGCTCCCCCCTCCGCCACTCACGGTCTCTGCCCACGAAGGGGCTCCTAGTGTGTGGACACCTTTCCTCCTTCCCAGCTCCCTCCCACTGGTGCAGGTCCCGTCCCTATTCTTTTGTCTCTGTTTTTTGTTTTTTCTTTTGCCCTCCCCAGGTACGAGGGTAGTTTCTTGCCTTTTGGGAAGTCTGAGGTCTTCTGCCAGCGTTCAGTAGGTGTTCTGTAGGAGTTGTTCCACTTGTAGATGTAGTTTTCATGTATTTGTGGGGAGGAAGGTGATCTCCCTGTCTTACTCCTCCACCATCTTGAAGTCACCCTCTAATTATTTTTGATAACACTCTTTGGCAGGTAAAACAGGGATATCAGAGATGGAAACTGGAACAGCAGCCATTTGTCTGTCTGGGTCACAATGTGTGAGATCTGGGTGTCTTGAAAGTAGCAAATAAAGAAGACATGGCCGAGGCATGTTCTAGCCCATTATTCTCTCTTCTCTTTCTTTTTGCACACCTGTCATTTTTCTTTGTCATAACCTCAGTAGGAACAGACAGAATAAGAAAATAAGTTAGAAGGGAAGAATAAAAGGTAGAAAAGAAAGACAGAGGTTAGGGAAATTTAGGAAGGAGATGGATTCTTTGTGGTATGTGGAACTCTGTAAGGTCCTGGCATATTTCTAAAGAACAAAAGTGTCTTTATTAAAATGATTTTTTATGATAGGAACGGGAGTTTATTTTATTGTCTTCTCTGCTATTGTATGTGTTTGAAATGTTATGTAATAAAGATAAAGATAAGCTAGGGTATAAATACAATATGAAAGGAGTGATGTTGAGATTGAGAAGATTGAAGGAGGTATTCGGAGAAGATTTTTCTCTTTACCAGTGTGCAAATCATTTATCCTGAGAGTTGTAAATTATAGATATATGCATATAGAGGTAGTATGTACACACACACTTATAACACTGTATATAAATGTGGCAAAAATGGAAGAGACATGGGGTGAATTAAAGCGTTCTTTCAAATGCTTTACAAAGTGACCTGTTAAGGCCCATGATTTTAAAGAAAAAGAACGGAAATGCACTCCTATGGCATTTTAATGGCCTGGTAATAATACCTACGAAATACATGCAAATATGCATGTGAAACATAAAAGGCTGAACAAAAGAAATTAAAATGCTAAAATCCACTTGTACAAATGAGGAGTCTAGAATCAGAGATGTGCACTTCCCATCTATTTCTTCAAAATCTTGTGTTTCAAGGTTGCTTTGTAAAGCATTTGAAAGGATGCTTTAACTCACCCCATTTTACTTTTCTTTCTTTCATGGGACCTTAATTATTCCCCATTATAATTAAATCTTGCATTTATATTATTTTTTAATGTTACTTATTTTGAATGGCCTACTATTTACTTTCCTATTACTTTGCCACCAGTAAATTCTCTAAGATTGTAGCAAAAGGTAATACTATTTACTTAGGAAAAAAAAATATATGTATATGTATAAATATATATATTTAAATGAAAGGGGATAGAAGAAATATTAACTAGAGATATAAAAGACTAAAAGTCATTTGAAAAATGGTTTCATCAGGAAAGTGCTAATGGTTAAACATCTCAGGCTTTCAAGCAGCCTAATTATCTACTGACACACAAAGAATGTAAAGGTTTAATTCAGGAATAGATGTGCTTTTATGTGTCTGCAAGTAACATTCAAAATTGTTTTTATAGAACTGGATCATCTTTATATTTAGGGCTACCTCTGGCAAAAATGTGATTTATATTTTTTAACAAATACAGGTATAGTTTGAATGGTTGGGAATAGCCTCATTTCCCCAAATGTGGGAAAAAACCCAAATAGTGTTGAATAATCCTCCAGACAAGACCTCTATTGCCAAGTAGGATGGCGGTGTTTTGCCTACTGGAATCCTATTCCATATCAGTCAATATTGCATTTTTGGAGACCCCCTTAATGCTTCCATGCAGAAAACCAACCATGTGTATATTTCTCACCATGTTCTTGCAGTAGTTTTACTACATCTTCACATTTGAGCAGTGTCTGTTTCGTGTACAGTAAGTCCTCTACATAACGAATGAGTTTTGTTCCTGAGAGCGAGTTTGTAAGTCCAGTTTGTTTGTAAGTCCAACGAAGTTAGCCTAGGTACCCAACTAACACAATCGGCTATATAGTACCGTACTGTAATAGGTTTATAATATTTTTCACACAAATAATACATAAAAAACAAACACAAAAGTAAAGAAAACATTTTTAATCTTATAGTACAGTACCTTGGAAAGTACAGTAGTCCAGTACAACAGCTGGCATCCAGGGCTGGCATCGAGTGGACAGGCAAGAAGAGTTACGACTGGAGGAGGGAGAGGAGGTGGGAGACGGTAGAGCTGAAGGATCCTCAGCAGTAGGAGACGGAGGGCAAGCTGCAATGTCACTCATGCCTGATGCTGATGGCACAGGTGCTGGTTCCTTGCTGGATTCAATTCTGTCTACCCTCTTGAAAAAATGATCCAGTGATGTCTGGGTAGTAGCTCTTTTTTTTTTTCTTGTCATAGAAGACCTGGTAGCACTGGATTGCGTCCTGAACGGCTGCTGCAACCTTTGTGTACCATTCTCTGTTCGGGTCCTGTGCCTCAGCAACTAACAGTGCCTCCTCACGTAAAGAAAATCCCCTTGCCGTTCCCTGCATTGTGAATCCCTTCGGTTCTTCAGTCACTTCTTCTTCCTCTTGTCTCTCTTCATCCTTTCTCTGGGAGCGTTTGCATCTTTGAAAGTTTGCAACTTGAAGGTTCATGTGTAGGGGACTTACTGTATTTGTAAGGGAAACTCTGTATCAGCTGTATTTTCTACTTGATGGGTTAATTATCCTGAATTACACAACTTGCACAGTCTGAAGCCCACAGGGACTTCAAGAGGATGGCGGTGGGACCCCCCCTGCGTCTGTCACGCTCAGAGCCATGTGCCGCCGCTGGGCCTTGAGCCAAGGGAGTGATGGAGTGAGTGATGGAGGGTGTGAGACACACGCAGTCCCAGCCTCCTTGTGAAGCGGGCTTGTCCTTGCGCTAGGGGATGAGGTGTCCTCCCAGCAGACTGTTCTGGAAAGACTCTGTGGGCTCTGAGCAGACACCGCACTGCCCTGTGGTTCAGGTGACAAAATAAGGTGTGCAGCTGGAAAGGCCGTTTCTTCCCACGTCTCCCACAGGACCAGACAGCCAGTCGTGTGGCTTCAGAAGCGCAGGGAGACCGCCCCTGGCCTGGACTTGGCATTTTCACAAAGAGGCTTTCTCTGGGGTCACCCCAGGGGAGGTGCTGAAGCAAAAGAGGAGAGCCGAACAGATGCTGTCTGCAGGGGCAGCTGGCAGACTGGTGTGTGAGCTAGAGGTCCTCGTAGAGCCCCAGGGAACACCGGGACCCTGGGAGGAGGGAGGACGTTGATACAAGTGTGACTTCTTATCCCTCTTTCTTCCCTCCCTTCCTTCCTTCCTTCCTTCCTTCTCTTCCTTTCCTTTTTGGGAGATTATTTCATTCTCATTGTGGTGTGAAAGATTGATGGGCAGAATTTCCCTGAGCCATTAAAAAGCCAGTTAATATAAATCATCCCTAACTCACTTCCTTCCTCCCTCCCTCCCTTCCTTCCTTCCTTCCTGCCTTCCTTCCTTCCTTCCTGCCTGCCTGCCTTCCTTCCTTCCTTCCTTCCTCCCTCAAGCTGGTGAAACCTGGACCACATCAACTACTTTTCTTATATTTTAATTGAAATATATACTGTTTTAACACTTTGGGCAGGAAAAGCTTATAACTTTCAAAAGAATCAGTTGTCACAGTTTCCATAAGTAAAAGATCGTCGTGGAGGTCAAGGACAGTTTACTTTTGCCAAAGCACATCTGTTAATTTCTGATGATAATGAGGATTTTATTTGTCTCTGGAAGTTTTTAATCTCTTTTCCAGGAATCCAGTGACAGAACTTTGTCTGGGGTGGTAAGTCCCCTTCCTTCCACAATGAGGTAAAAATGTAGAATGTTGAGGGAATCATGAAGGGATATTTAAGTTCTAAACATACAATGCATTACACATGCTTAGGTGGGTAAGGTGATTGAAACACAGCAGTGATCCTGCCAGGAAAAAAATCTTTCCTGGAAGTTTTTTCTGTGGCAGGGATGCTGAAACTAGGGATCTTTGGTGATTTCTTCCAGTAGAGTATTACCATTGAATGATGTAAATTAACATTTAATTTAAAAAGTAGATATTTTGTCTGTTGAAATATATGGCACATAAGCTGATACACTGACTTAGTTATACACTGGGTCTTTGTTCTTCAGTTGCCATGTTAAGCGTTAGTATTTGGCTGCTTTAAGAAATAGATAAAGGCTGACACTGCAATAAATTTTTCACACCTGACTGGGTGAACACATTTTTTTCTTTAACTGTTGTAAGGTTTTGAAGTATCTCCTTGCATTTGATATACAGTTGTGGAGTGCATAAATCTAAATATTATGTCTTGCGGTTTTAAAAATAAAAAAAATAAGTATTTGAGTGTTGTTAACATTTCATTATCCTTCAGAACACATCTGGTTTGTTGCATCATTTTTCCTGTACTTATTCAGATATGAGAAAACGTCTTTAAGTGAAATATTCTAAATCTAATTTTAGGATTTTCTCCACATATATATTTTTTTAAATTTATTTATTTATTTTTGGCTGTGTTGGGTCTTAGTTTCTGTGCGAGGGCTTTCTCTAGCTGCGGCGAGCGGGGACCACTCTTCATCGCGGTGCGCGGGCCTCTCACTATCGCGGCCTCTCTTGTTGCGGAGCACAGGCTCCAGACGCGCAGGCTCAGTAGTTGTGGCTCACGGGCCTAGTTGCTCCGCGGCATGTGGGATCTTCCCAGACCAGGGCTCGAACCCGTGTCCCCTGCATTGGCAGGCAGATTCTCAACCACTGCGCCACCAGGGAAGCCCTCCACATATATTTTTAAAGCCCCTTGAAAATCCATGCTCCACAGTTAGGCTTCTGCTGTTCTGTTTCTGTAGGGTAGAGGAGACTGTATGTCCTCCATCGGGATGGCACAGATTTGGACTCCTGAGTCTCAACCCTGACGCTAACTGCACACTAAGCATCTTTGCTTGGACTCCCTGCATACAGCGCGCATAGGACCTGCCCCAGCCTGGGCTTCTCCCCATCTGCTCCTCCTCCTGGTTTACAGGATGCCTGCACCAGCTTTCCAGCTGCACAGGCTAGAAACCTCCTGAGCTGGAAAGTCGTCCTAGATTCCTTTGTTTCCCCTGAATTCCTGTATCAAATTAGAATCCTGGTATTAACGACCGGTTTCTTTTGTTGCTGCTTTTTGTTTGTTTTTCCTTCTCTCTACTGACATTGCTTTAGCATAGCTATCCTTAGTTCTACTTAAATTACTGGCATGTCATTCCAAGTGGCCACTGCTCCCAGTGTCACCTTCATACCCACAGCTCAGGAGTATCTGACTTGTCACTCCTTGACTTTAAAGCCTTTCACAATCATGTTCGGATTCCCAGACGTACAATATCCTTCCTGTGTTGCCTCTGCTCTTCTCACTGACTTTAGCCCAGCTGTCTACCACATTCCTCCCTCTTGCCCCCAACTTAACTCCAGCTGTTACAAAAGTACTTGAGATTCTCTCTTTAATGCTGTGATGCTTCAGTCTGTCATTGCTTGCACAAACTGTGCTCTTCAGTTTTCCTTCATTCTTTAAGGCTCATCTCAAGAATCACATCTAGCAGGGGGTTTTGCTGACTGTCATTGATCTGTGCCCCCCTCTGCTTTCTCAGACTCTGCATGGATCCAGCAGAGGACTTGTAGCTGCTGGTCAACTTGCCCATCTCCTCATTAGATGACTTGAGGTTAAGGTTGTATTTCCTATTACTTCTGTCTTTCCAGTGCGTATAGCATGGGGTATATAGTAGACTCTCAAATATATTTCTGCTGTCTGAATACAAGACGATAACAATAGCTCACATTTATGAGTACCTATGCGTGTCAGGGATTGTTCTAAGCCCTATATGTGTTTTCACATTTAATCCCTTACAACAAGTCAGTGAAGGAAGTACTGTTATTAACCCTGTTTAACTGTTGCAGAAACTGAGACAAAATAAAGTTAAGTAAAATACCCAGGGTAACAGCAAGTCAGCAGAGAATCTGAGCTTAAACTACAGGCAGTCTTTTTATTTGGCTCCAAAATTTATTCTTTTAACTCATACCTATGAATAAGTGAACTTTGTGGTTTGGTTAATAGTTACTTCAGAAAATCTGTAGTTATTGCCAATCTCGGTTATATCAACAAAACTGTACAAACAGCACCTTGAACTTGTCAGACAGGCACTGCTCTACTCTGTGTATCCTCACATACTAGCTCCCTGTAGCACTTTGCTGTGCTCCCAGTTTCCTACCTACCAACTCGCGGGCCTTTGCCCGTTTCCTTGGTACAGTTTCCCCTCTAGCAGCCACGATTCTCCTAGCAAATTCCTATAGAGTCACACGTTCTATTATCTTTATTATTCCTTTTATCTCTCCAGGCATCCAGTTAATCCTTGTTTTTAAAAAACAACTTTCCTTTCATCGGAATTTAAGTTTACTTTTGAATGTGATGTAGAACTGCTGGCTGTTTCTGGAGGTCAGAAGGTGGTCTGGACGGAAAGACCCAGCCATTCTGCATCTCAGTGTCCTGTAACTGTGGCCACGCCCAGACTGTTTTGATGTTGCATTTAACCCTGTGTAAGAGCTTGCTGTTTCCATCATGGTATCCTCAAAGGAAAGCTGTAATCCTAGTGAAGGCAAGGATAACATATGGAAGAGAGATGTGAGAAGAAAAAACATAGTTTGAAACTTAAAATAATAGCAAGCTTTATTTTGCTGACTGATGAGACAATATGATGGTTCGGGAGTCTGAAATGAAAAATAGTATGGATTTTCTTACTATTAAGAAAAGTTTTCAAGCACTTTTAACTGAAAGCTTTAGAATAGAAATAAAAATGTAAAATGATGAAATGTGACTAGTACATAGCCATGGTTCCTATGTTTTTAAATCTTAATGAAAAAATTTTTTATTTCTGCTTTTATTTTTCTTCTTGCTACTAGATATCATTTATTTTGTGTATTGTATCTTTTGCTATATTATAAATTTTTTATAAAGTAGAATGTTTCTGTCACATTTTTATACATCCTGGGATTCCTCTTTTAGTCAAGAAGGTGTGATTTGCACATGTAATCTCTCAGCTATTTGGTACCCTTCTTCCTAAATTGGTTTTGTAAGTAAGTTTTCTGTAACTTAAAACAATTTTTTAAAATTCAACAATTTTTAATTTACATTTCAAATCATCTGAAATTAATTGTTGTATATGGAGTAAGATAAGGCTCCAGTGTAACATTTTTAAAAGTGTGTAGCTAGTTAAGCCAATAATTTATATGTAATCTATCATTAAAAAAACCTGTATTCAACCACAACTTTCATCAGCACCTGTATAGATACATATATATATGTATACACACACATCCATATAATATTCTTATGCTAGTAACATATCAATATGATTATCCTGTAATATCTTATAAGGCAAATCTCTTCCCTTTCATATATATATATATTTTGTTGTTTTTTTTTTGTTTGTTTTGTACTGTTGGATATTCTTGGAAATTTATTTTTCCATATGAGCTCCAATATCATTTTATTTAATTACAATTTATTGATATTTTAATTCAAGTTGCATTAAATTTATATATTAATTTATTATTATTATATAAGGTGTTACATAAGTCATCCAAAAAAATACAATGCATCTTCATTTCATTACATCTTTTTCTGAGTCCTTCAGAATTATTTTATATTTTTTTCATATAGATCCTGTGACTTTCTTGTTAAATTTAGTACTAAAGATTTTATACTTTTGTTGCTCTTGCAAATATTTTTCTTTTTTCCTTTCAAATTATTTATTGCTAAAATAGAGAATACATATTGATTTCTTCAAGCTATTTTTATATGCAGAACTTTATCAAATTATTTTATTTAATATAACAATTTTTAAACCTAGATTCTCTTGAGTTTTCAAAGAATAAAATCATGTCATTCATTCATTACACAAAGTTTTGTATATTCTTTTCCATTCTTTACACAGGTAGTTTCATTTTCTTGTCTAATTATTTACTACAACTTCCAAGGTAATGTTGAATGATATTGTGATTTCCTGTGCAATCTCCAATTGTAATTGAAATTGTTTTAATGTTTCAATATTTGGGATCATATTAGCTGTTGATTTTTCTTAGGTAATTGTCATTATATATTTGTAGTGTTCTTTTATTTCTATTTTACCTAGAATCCCTTTTAGGAATATATGAAATGTGTCAAATGCCTTTTCTACCCATAATTATATGATTATATGATTTTCTCCCTCTGTTTATTGGTAAAAATGATTGTTATCAGATTTCCTGAAATTGAATCACTCATATGCATATTTTTTGTATATGAGTGATTCAATTTCAGGAAATCTGATAACATAGTAATCTGTAATAATTCATATTCTTTTCATAAACCCTACTTGGGGCATGGGATATTAATCGTTTTACACTGGACTAGATTTTACTTAATATTTTCTTTAAAATTTTGCATTGAAATAATTTAAATTGGTCTCTTTTTGTTTGGTTTGATCTTTATTAGGTTTTGGTGTTAAAGTTTGCTGTCTTTTTCAAATCAACTGAAGAATTTTCCATGCGCTTTCACATTGTTGAATATTGTAAATAACTGAAAATATTTGTTCTTTAAAGGTTAGAGATTAGATTGAATTTGCTATGAGTCCATCTAATCCAGATTCTTTTTAAAATAGATTTTTCATCACCTTTCCAGTCTCTTTATAGGTAATTGATATATTCCAAAATTTCTATATACTTCTTCTTAGGTCCAACTTGGAAATTTCGACTTTGCTATGAAATATTTTACTTCCTGTTCATTAAAAAAATTTATTGACATAGTTTCAATGATAAATTTTATCATGCAGTGTAATAGCTGGTTATGTCTCTTTTCTCAACCTTTATCTTCTATATTTTTTGCTATCTAACCACTCCTTAATCAAAGGTTTTATCTGCTTTATTTGTATCTTCATAGAAGTTTTTGATTTGTTTATCCTCTATAGTTTTAACTAATTTCTGCTTTGTTTTCTTTTCTAACTTTTAAAATAAATTTTGTTAAAGGTATCTATGTTTCTTATAAGATCTATGTTTGTGTGCTTTCACCTTTGATAATGATAAAGGCATGAAAACTGTATGGTTTCCTAAATCAAGCTTTTTCTATGTCCCATGTGTTCTGAGATGGTGTTTACTCATTTGTATGCTTTTCATATTATTTATATTCAGTTTTGCTTTCCTCTTTGATCCAGGGGTTATCTTAGGAATATATTTGTTAGTTTGAAATTGGTTAAGATTATTTGACATTTTAAAATTTATTGGAATATGGTCAGTATTTCTAATCGATAAGATCTTCATAAGAAAAAACCCACAAGGTTTCCTTGTGGCCAACTATGTGATTTATTTTTGTTAGTTACCCACGAACATACTAAAAAGTATAAATTTTCTAATTGAAGAATGTAAGGTTCTATATATATCTTTTAAATCAGTTTTCTTGATTTTTAAAAGTAAATTCTTCTTTGTATTTATGATTTCCATTTATATTTTTTCCTGTTTTTAATATCAATTGTTCTTTTCATTTCTCTTTTTAAATACTATTTTTTTGGTAACAGCTTTTTTGAAATATAATTCACATACTGTACAATATCACAAATTTAGAATGTCTGATTCAGTGGTTTTTCGTATATTCACAGAGTTGGCCAATGGGCACATGAAAAGATGCTTCTTATTTTACATATTTAACTACTATGTTTTGGTACCTTCAGGTTTATAGGCATCATGTCTCTTCTAATTACATAATATTCCCCTTTACATATGTAACTGTGTAAACCTTAGGCACCATGTGATCTGATAATATTATTGCCATCCTAGTATTATTTTGTTTGCATTTATACTTGTTTTTCGTGGATAACAGCTATATTCCCTCAAGGGAAATTGTCCTTAACTGTCTTCTTGCACCCACTGCACACACCAGAGCACATTCAGAATATTTTTACTTCTCCTCTGCTGACTCTCTCTAGGCTGAAACATTTAACACTGTATTCTTCCACCCACAACTCCTTGTTTTGAAATCACTGCAATAAAAGTTATGGGTTTGTTGTGAGAATTAAATGAAAAATAAGTGCATGAAACATTGCTTTTGATATGTAAGCAGTCAGTAAGTGTTTGCTATAATTATTACCATTAAGTCCACTGTTTTCCACTTGGATTTATATGTTAGTAATTATGTTACAGGTCATTGGTCACCTTTATTGACTGTCCTATGTACCTTCCCATCTCCAGGTGTCTTGTGCTTTCTTTTCAGTTCTTATTTCATTTGGGGGAACATGGGTAATGTACTCGCAGATCCTTTGCCTAGCTTCAAAAGTCTTCCTTTAATGCTAACAGATGAATGAGAGTGATTCTTGGGTTGCTGTCCTTGAATTTCAGTCTCTCCTGTTTTTCCAATACCTTCTTGCTTCTGATGTTGCAGGTGAGAAATCATATGCAAATCTGATCACCTTTTCCTTTGCAGATAACTTATTCTTTGTATATCGAATAGTGTAATAATTTTTTCTTTTTATCCTTGGCATTCAGACATTTTACCAGGATGTATCATGATTTTTGTCCCCTTGTATCTTTTCTCCATTACTAAAGTGTTTCTTTTTACCTGATTTTTCAAGCTACTAAAGCAGGTCTCAACAGGATCTATTATGCACTCTTTACATTTATCTACTGAATCCTTTACTTTGGGAATCTTTTAATTTTTAAAATGATTTTGTTAAGCAGTGTCTTCTTCAGCAAGACTTTTCTTTGTACTGTAAATGCATCTCCTTAGTTATTCTGATTATAATTTTTGTTGAAGTCATCAGCTGTCTTCTCCAGTGGTTCTCTATCACTGGCATGTGCTTATTTTTACCTCCCTCTTGTGGTTATTGGGTCCCTTTAAATTTCAATATACTGTTAGGTTAGTTGAAAATCATCTCTATTGGAGCAGCCCAAGTGGCGACTGTCTCTCGTGTGTCAGATCCCCAGGATCTCCCGGGTCCTTACTCTGGCACTCTCAGAGGCTGGTGTCCTCTCACTCAATCTATCATTGAGAAAAACCACACCAATTCTCTATCTTGAGACTCTAACCAACACCTCACACCTGGCTGGCCTTTGGCTCAGAAGAGACAGTGAAGCTGGAGCTGGGAATGGAGGGGCAGTAAGCCATGTCTGAAGACCATCTCCCCAGAACATTGGTTTTCTAAATTTTATACCCCTGATCATATTTTAAGGCCATGGCTCTAGATTTACCTATGGGAATCTTTTGTTACTGTGGGATCACCAGTTTCAAGGGCCTGGGTTTTTTTAAAGGATCTGAATCCCTGGCTCTTTCCCGTGTTATGGTTAACTGACATGTTTTTAGTTTTCAGTCTTCTTCTCTTTGTTTGCTTGTGCATGTGATGTTCATGTTTATCTGGGACGGTGAAGGGTTTAGATTTTGTAGGTTTCATGAAGGAAACCTCTATCAGACCAGAAGCCTGTATTTGCTTACCAGTGGCTCTCAGCCTGCAAGGACGGCCTTGCTCTGTTCCTTTCAGAGCTGGGTAACTTCTGGGACATTATGTTTATGAGAAGGAATTCATCTTGTCCACTATTTCTCATAAATTGAGGAGCAAGAATTCCTTAGTTCTGCTTCTGGTGTTCTCCTAGGCCTTTCCTCTCAGAGAGTTTGGGAAATATCTGGCAGAGAATTCTGGGATTAAATCCCTAATGAGTGAATTCTAGCTCATCAGAAAATTTTTGTGATTTCTATACAAATTAAGTAGAACGCAAATTCCATGCAGATAGAAAGATTGTTTTGGTCTCCATTATTTCTTCAGCATCCAAGATAATGTCTGGCATAAAGTAAATGCCAATATATACACGTTGAATGTAAAGTTGGATTCAGTAATTGACTGAAAAAATTGTATATTGTTTTGCTGTTCTCATTCTGGGATGTAAATATGACCCAGGCATGGCCCCAAACAGTGTGTAAATCATTCACGAAGCCTATTATCTCATCTCTGTCTTTGTCTTCCTCTTCAAATAAATTATCTGAATTAAAAAGTAATTCTTTAACATGAGGTTGAACTTTAATAATATAACATTTTTCATGTTCTTTCTTTATACCAAAGAGCCTTATCAATGACAGTTTTAAAGAGATCTACCACATGCGGATTTATTAAAATAGAACATTTTTTATTAAAATATTTTTCTCACTTTTCTCTGGAAGAACTATTGCATGTAGCACAGTTAGAGGCAGTCAGCCGGGGAAGGCGCCCCTGTTCGAGGTGCTGCCTGTTTTGTTTGCTCACTGTGGCATCAGGAAAGTGTAATTGTCTTTGGGAGTCCACTCAGTCAGGTCCAGACAACACCTGAAGAGGCTCTTTAACTCCATACTTTATAATGACAACCAAATAAGATGGGTATTATCAGGTCACAGGGTGAGCTGAAGATTATATAATTAAGAATAAAAACATATGTGTTCTCATATAGAAAAATATTACAAACGAAATAGATTACAATTCTGGCATTAAATTTCAATTTCTCCTATAAAAAGAACTTCAGTGGCTAATATGATCTTGCATTTCCACTCCTGGGCATATATATGGAGCAAACTATAATTAGAAAAGATACATGCACCCCAGTGTTTATTGCAGCACTATTTACAATAGCCAAGACATGGAAACAACCTAAATGTCCATCGACAGGTGAATGGATAAAGAAGATGTGGTACATATATACAATGGAATACTACTCAGCCTTAAAAAAGAATGAAATAATGCCATTTGTAGCAACATGGATGGACCTAGAGATTATCATACTAAGTGAAGTATGCCAGACAGAGAAAGACAAATATCATATATCACTTATATGTGGAATATAAAATATGACAAAATGAACTTATCTACAAAACAGAAACAGACTCACAGACATAGAGAACAGACTTGTGGTTGCCTAGGGGGAGCAGGGTGGGGAGGAATGGATGGAGAGTTTGGGTTTAGCAGATGCAAACTATTACATATAGAACGGGTAAACAACAAGGTCCTACTGTATAACACAGGGAACTATATTCGATATCATGTGATAAACTGTAATGGAAAAGAATATAAAAAAGAATGTATATATATATATTTATAACCCATCACTGTTGTACAGTAGAAATTAACACAACATTGTAAATCAACTGTACTTCAATAAAAAAAAAAAAGTACGTTAGTGGCTAAGTGAAACATAAGGGCAGTCCTTTGTAATCCAGGTTCTGCGGGGTCTGCCGACCTTGTCCTTGTCACATTACACACATCCCTTCCTGCTTCAGGGCCTCCAGTAATAGCTGCCTAGACTTCACAGTCGGTAAAAGGACTCAAGGTTCTCCTTTACACAGTCAGCATTCAAATGCATTTCTATAGACCAACTATCCCAGTCCCTCACTGTACACAACTTGATGCAATTCCTTCTGTATTTACCACATTTAAGAATGCCACTTCTTTTGTCCTATAACATGTTCTCTCTCTTTGTAGGGTACTATTTCTTTCTGACATCAGCGTCTATGTCCTTCCACATAATATCCAGTCATTTTCACGTCCCAGTTTCTGAATTATGTTGTGGTAGTATGAAGATTTTGTGCTAGCTCTCTCTTCAGAAGAAAAAAATAAATTCCAGATTGAGTATGACAAAACCCATATCTCCCCCACTAATATCAAACACTTCCTCAAACTGTGGTTTTTACTTTTTTAGCCATCAACCGCATGGTTGCAGGCTATAGTGCACTGTTTTTTTCCAGAATACAAGTCTGCAGTTGATAAGAGCTAGCATTTTTTTGAACAAATACCATGTGCAAAGCCCTATAATAAATATTTACAACTGTAAATTCATTTAATTCCTACACCAACTCTCTATCAATTAGATTTTGTTATTATCCCCATTTTTGTAGATGAGGAACCCGGGGTGGAGAGAAATTAAATAACTTGTCCAACTCACAGTTTTAGTAAAAAGAGGAACTTGAATTGAAAATCAAGCAGTCAGGCTCCTGAGTTTGCACTTATGACCATTACACTATGATGCCTCTCAAGACCTTGAATTTTCACTCTTTCTGGAGTTAAAAGTAAAGTGCAATTTGTGTCCTGTCAATGGTAATGATATATTTAGACGAAGAACATGGAATCAGGCTGGAGTCCTCAATCCTAGTTGAAAACGATCCGAAATTGCACAGACCTGCGTCTGAACATGTTATCACGTGGGTCTTATGGCTGATGACTGTATCCTGAAAATTGCTTTTTAGCCAGACCATAAGTGCCTCACGAGGAAGGTACAAGTGAGCAGAGAATCAGCACACAATCTACACAATCCAGTCTCCCATTTACTCAAGCCTACGCAGAGCTATGCATCCTTTGGTTCTCAGATTTTTCAGCCACGATCCATACGACTGATATCCTGCCCTCCTGCAACAGGGTCGTCTATTCTGCATTATCTGATGTCCTTCCTGAGGCAGAGTCTGCTGCTTGTCTCCCAATATTCACTCTCCCTTCCTGAGCAAAAGTGGGGCTCAGCCAAGCTAGTTTCCAGCTCCACTTCTTCGTAGGAGCGATCAGGGGACCAGGTTCCTGTCAGTAAGACATGAGCAGGTGTGTTCAGGGTGTGGAAGGAGGCTGTTCTTGTTCCCCCTCTTGCCGGATGGTGGATGTTAGGATTGCAGGTCTGGCAGCCATCCTAGACCATGAGGAAATGGGGCATCCTCCACGGATGGCTGGAAGGAGGCTGGATCTGAGGACAACCTTGTGGAAGTGCTCTGCTGGCCATGGACACCACATGTCCAGGCTTTTCAAATATAAAAGAAAGAAACTTCTGTCTTGATGAAGCAACTCTTATTTTGGGTTTCATTGCATCATACCAGCTGAACTTAACTGATTCATTCGAAGTATCAATAGAAGTGATGAGTTTTGAGCAATAGAAAAATAAAAGGACAATAGAAAATGAGGTAAACCGGTTAATAGTAATTTCCACGTGCTGTGGTTTAGAGTAGAGTTAGTTGCTTAATCTTGGAATAGAAATTTATTTATTTTACTTGTATTGCTTTTCAAAGAAAATGGTATTCATCAAAGACATGTCTTCCCGACATTATCCACCAGAAAGAAAGTATAGTGATCAAGGCTACATTAGAATAACTCAGCATAAAAGAAGTACTTTTTCAACAAAAAGATATTCTTTTGTTCTCTTACAGGTAGGTGTCTTTCACTTCTCTTAGGAAACTTTTTTGTGTTATTGTTGCTTTAACATAGGACGTGTGGAACTTGGATATTTTAAAATACTTTAGATAGGTTTTGTTATTTTTAAAAACACAATATTGGTACTAATATTTAAGCAAAATTTTCCTTACTTTCTCTTCTTTCCTATCTCTTCCTCCTAAATCCCTTATGAATTTGTTGTTCCCTAAAAATGAGCCACCTGAGATCTGAATACTAACTAGCGAGCAAAAGTCTTTTGTTATTCTCAAAAGTTGTTGCTAGTGTGACCTATTCATCCCCATTTTTACCAACCCCTTACCCCAAACACTGAAGTTGTTGCCACCTTCGGCATGACTGGCTAGCTGGGTCCAGGCGCCGATAGACATGACTTCCTGTCCTGACTCTACCACTGAGGACCTTGAGTAATGGTAGTTGCTGACATTGTTATCACTTCCAGGTTACATATTAGGAAAGTGAGTCAGAGATTAAATAATTTGCTCAAGTTTTTATGGTTAGAAAGTAAAGAAGCTAGACTTACAACTCAACCCATCTGGTCCAGATCCTGCATTCATCACCTCTACTTGGGACCTCAAGGTATGTAACCCTATAAGACCGTTTACTCATCTCTTAAATAAGGAGGCCTCTTAGCCAGTCCTTTTGATAGCTTATATTTCAGAGTTTGTTATTAACACCGTGTAGCTAAACTGTTACTGGGTATCACCTGGTTTTGATCTCATATAACTAACGGTTTTCCAATACCTCCCAGTGAACCAGCCAGGTATTTTGTGAAAATAAGATTTCCTTAAAAAAAGATTTCCTGAGGCCACTGAAAGACTTCAGCTCTCTGATACAGGTCACTAGCTGGCCTGGAACATCTAGAACAAGTTCTAAATCATCAGCAAAATGGACTGTGAATTCAGACACTAGACACATTTGTCTCCATATGCTATCTTTTCTTTTAAATACATCTTTATTGTAGTTTAATTGCTTTACAATATTGTGTTACTTTCTGCTGTACAACAAAGTGAATCAGCTATATGCATACATATATCCCCACATCACCTCCCTCTTGAGCCTCCCTCTTACCCTCCCTATCCCACCCCTCTAGGTCGTCACGAAGCACCGAGCTGATCTCCCTGTGCTCTGCAGCAGCTTTGCACTGGCTATGTATTTTACATTTGATAGTGTATATATGTCCATGGCACTTTCTCACTACATCCCAGCCTCCCCTTCCCCCGCTGTGTCCTCAAGTCCATTCTCAATGTCTGCATCTTTTTTCTGGCCCTACCCTAAATTCATCAGTACCATTTTTCTAAACTCCATATATATGCGTTAGCATATGGTACTTGTTTTTCTCTTTCTGACTTACTTCACTCTGTATGACAGACTCTAGGTCCATTCACCTCACTACAAATAACTCAATTTCGTTTCTTTTTATGGCTGAGTAATATTCCATTGTATATATGTGCCACATCTTCTTTATCCATTCATCTGTCGATGGACACTTAGGTTACTTCCATGTCCTGGCTATTGTAAATAGAGCTGCAATGAACATTGTGGTAAATGACTCTTTTTGAATTATGGTTTTCTCAGGGTATATACCCAGTAGTGGGATTGCTGGGTCATATGGTAGTTCTACTTTTAGTTTTTTAAGGAATCTCCATACTGTTCTCCATAGTGGCTGTATCAATTTACATTCCCACCAACAGTGAAGGAGGGTTCCCATTTCTCACACCCTCTCCAGCATTTATTGTTTGTAGACTTTTTGATGATTGCCATTCTGACCTGTGTGAGGTGATAACTCATTTTGCTTTCGATTTGCATTTCTCTAATGACTGGTGATGTTGAGCATCTTTTCATGTGTTTGTTGGCCATCTTTATGTCTTCTTTGGAGAAATGTCTATTTAGGTCTTCTGCCCATTTTATGATCGGTTGTTTGTTTTTTTGTTACTGAGCTGCATGAGCTGCTTGTATATTTTGGAGATTAATCTTTGTCAGATGCTTCATTTGCAAATATTTTCTCCCATTCCGAGGGTTGTCTTTTTGTCTTGTTTATGGTTTCCTTTACTGTGAAAAACCTTTTAAGTTTCATAGGTCCAATTTATTTTTGTTTTTATTTCCATTTCTCTAGGAGGTGGGTCAAAAAAGGATCTTGCTGTGATTTATGTCATAGAGTATTGTTCTGCCTGTGTTTTCCACTAAGAGTTTTTTTTTTTTTTTTTGGGTCACTCGGTGTGGCATGCAGGACCTTAGTTCTCTGACCAGGGATCGATCCCATGCCCCCTGCATTGGGAGCATGGAGTCTTAGTCAGTGGACTGCCAGGGAAGTCACCCTCCAAGAGTTTTATAGTGTCTGGCCTTACATGTAGGCCTTTAATCCATTTTGAGTTTATTTTTGTGTGTGGTGTTAGGAAGTGTTCTAATTTCATCATTTTACATGTAGCTGTCCAGTTTTCCCAGCACCACTTATTGAAAGGCTGTCTTTTCTCCATTGTATATTCTTGCCTCCTTTATCAAAGATAAGGTGACCATATGTGTGTGGTTTTATCTCTCGGCTTTCTATCCTGTTCCATTGATCTATATTTCTGTTTTTGTGTGAGTACCATACTATATATATATATTTTTAAAAATAAATTTATTTATTTATTTTTGTCTGTGTTGGGTCTTCGTTTCTGTACGAGGGCTTTCTCTAGTTGTGGCAAGCGGGGGCCACTCTTCATCGTGGTGCGCGGGCCTCTCACTGTCGCGGCCTCTCTTGCTGTGGAGCACAGGCTCCAGACGCGCAGGCTCAGTAGTTGTGGCTCATGGGCCTAGTTGCTCCGTGGCATGTGGGATCCTCCCAGACCAGGGCACGAACCCGTGTCCCCTGCATTGGCAGGCAGATTCTCAAGCACTGCGCCACCAGGGAAGCCCTACCATACTATATTGATTACTGTAGCTTTGTAGTATAGTCTGAGGTCAGGGAGCCTGATTGCTCCAGCTCCATTTTTCTTTCTCCAGATTGCTTTGGCTATTCGGGGTCTTTTGTGTTTCCATTCAAATTGTGAATTTTTTTGTTTTAGTTCTGTGAAAAATGCCATTGTTAGTTTGATAGGGATTGCATTGAATCTGTAGATTGCTTTGGGGAGTATAATCATTTTCACAATGTTGAGTCTTCCAATCCAAGAAAATGGTATATCTCTCCATCTGTTTGTATCATCTTTAATTTCTTTCATCAGTGTCTTATAGTTTTCTGCATATAGGTCTTTTGTCTCCTTAGGTAGGTTTATTCCTAGGTATTTTATTCTTTTTGTTTCAATGGTAAATGGGAGGGTTTCCTTAATTTCTCTTTCAGATTTTTCACCATTAGTGTACAGGAATGCAAGAGATTTCTGTGCATTAATTTTGTATTCTGCTACTTTACCAAATTCATTGATTAGCTCTAGTAGTTTTCTGGTGACATCTCTAGGGTTTTCTATGTATAGTATCATGTCATCTGCAAACAGTGACAGTTTTACTTCTTCTTTTCTGATTTGGATTCCTTTTATTTCTTTTTCTTCTCTGCTGTAGCTAAAACTTCCAAAACTATGTTGAATAATACTGGTGAGAGTGGGCACGCTTGTCTTGTTCCTGACCTTAGAGGAAATTCTTTCAGTTTTTCACCATTGAGAACGATGTTGACTGTGGGTTTGTCATATATGGCCTTTATTATTTTGAGGTAGGGTCCCTCTATACCCACTTTCTGGAGAGTTTTTATCATAAATTGCTGTTGAATTTTGTCAAAAGCTTTTCCTACATCTATTGAGGTTTTTTTTTTTACATCTATCATATGGTTTTTATCCTTCAATTTGTTCATGTAGTATATCATATTGATAGATTTGCATATATTGAAGAAACCTTGCATTTCTGGGATAAACTCCACTTGATCATGGTTTATGATCCTTTTAATGTGCTGTTGGATTGTGTTTCTTAGTATTTTGTTGAGGATTTTTGCATCTATGTTCATCAGTGATATTGACCTGTAATTTTCATTTTTTGTGACATCTTTGTCTGGTTTTTGGTATCAGGGTGATGGTGGTCATGTAGAATGAGTTTGGGAGTGTTCCTGCCTCTGCTCTATTTTGGAAGAGTTTGAGAAGGATAGGTGTTAGCTCTTCTCTAAATGTTTGATAGAATTCACCTGTGAAGCCATCTGGTCCTGGGCTTCTGTTTGTCGAAAGATTTTTAATCACAGTTTTCAATTTCAGTGCTTGTGATTGGTCTGTTCATATTTTCTCTTTCTTCCTGGTTCAGTCTTGGACGGTTTTGCTTTTCTGAGAATTTGTCCATTTCTTCCAGGTTGTGCATTTTATTGGCATAGAGTTGCTTGTAGTAATCTCTCATGATCCGTTGTATTTCTGCAGCGTCAGTTGTTAGTTCTCCTTTTTCATTTCTAATTCTGTTGATTTGAGTCTTCTCCTGTTTTTTCTTGATGAGTATGCCTAATGGTTTATCAATTTTGTTTATCTTCTCAAACAACCAGCTTTTAGTTTTATTTATCTTTGCTATTGTTTCCTTCATTTCTTTTTCATTTATTTCTGATCTGATCTTTATGATTTCTTTCCTTCTGCTAACTTTGGGTTTTTTCTGTTCTTCTTTCTCTAATTGCTGAAGATGTAAGGTTAGGTTGTTAATTTGAGATTTTTCTTGTTTCTTGAGGTAGGATTGTATTGCTATAAACTTCCCTCTTAGAATTGCTTCCGCTGCATCCCATAGGTTTTGGGTCATCGTGTTTTCATTGTCATTTGTTTCTAGGTATTTTTTGATTTCCTCTTTGGTTTGTTCAGTGATTTCTTGGTTGTTAAGTAGTGTATTGGTTAGCCTCCATGTGTTTGTATTTTTTACAGTTTTTTTCCTATAATTGATATCTAGTCTCATAGAGTTGTGGTCGGAAAAGATGCTTGATGTGATTTCAATTTTCTTAATTGTACTTAGGCTTAATTTGTGACCCAAGATGTTTGTTCTATCCTGGAGAATGTTCCATGTGCGCTTAAGAAGAAAGTGTATTCTGTTGTTTTTGAATGGAATGTCCTATAAATATCAATTAAGTTCATTAGGTGTAATGTGTCATTTAAAGCTTGTGTTTCCTTATTTATTTTCTGTTTGGATGATCTGCCCCTTGTGGTAAGTGGGGTGTTAAAGTCCCCTACTATTATTGTGTTACTGTTGATTTCCCTTTCTATAGCTGTTAGCATTTGCCTATATATAGTGGTGCTCCTATGTTGGGTGGTTAAGTATTTATAATTGTCATGTCTTCTTCTTGGGTTGATCCCTTGATCATTATGTAGTGTGCTTCCTTGTCTCTTGTAATAGTCTTTATTTTAACGTTGATTTTGTCTCATAAGAGTATTGCTACTCCAGCTTTCTTTTGATTTCTATTTGCATGGAATATCTTTTTCCATCCCCTCACTTTCAGTCTGTATGTGTCCCTAGGTCTTAAGCAGGTCTCTTGTAGACAGCATATATATGGATCTTGTTTTTGTATCCATTCAGCCAATCTGTGTCTTTTGGTTGGAGCCTTTAATCCATTCACATTTAAGGTAATTATCAATATGTATGTTCCTATTACCATTTTCTTAATTGTTTTGAGTTTGTTTTTGTAGGTCTTTTCTTCCTCTTGTGTTTCCTGCCTAGAGAAGTTCCTTTAGCATTTGCTGTAGAGCTGGTTTGGTGGTGCTGAATTCTCTTAGCTATTGCTTGTCTTTAAAGCTTTTGACTTCTCTGTTGAATATGAATGAGGTCCTTTCTGGGTAGAGTAATCTTGGTTGTATGTTTTTCCCTTTCATCATTTTAAATATATCCTGCTCCTCCCTTCTGGCCTGCAGAGTTTCTGCTGAAAACTCAGCTGATAATATTATGGGGATTCCCTTGTATGTTATTCGTTGCTTTTCTCTTGCTGCTTTTAATATTTTTTTTGTATTTAATTTTTGAGAGTTTGATTAATATGTGTCTCAGCATGTTTCTCCTTGGGTTTATCCTGTATGGGACTCTCTCCGCTTCCTGCAATTGATTGATTATTTCCTTTCCCATGTTAGGGAAGTTTTTGACTATAATCTCTTCAAATATTTTCTCAGACCCTTTCTTTTTCTCTTCTTCTTCTGGGACCCCTATAATTCGAATATTGGTGCATTTAATGTTGTCCCAGAGTCTCTGAAACTGTCCTCAATTCTTTGCATTCTTTTTTCTTTATTCTGCTCTATGGCAGTTATTTCCACCATTGTATCTTCCAGCTCACTTATCTGTTCTTCTGCCTCAGTTATTCTGCTAGTGGTTCCTCTAGAGTATTTTTAATTTCAATTATTGTGTTCATCATTGTTTGTTTGCTCTTTAGTTCTTATAGGTCCTTGTTAAATATTTTTTGTATTTTCTCCATTCTATGTCCAAGATTTTGGATCATCTTTACTATCATCACTCTGAATTCTTTTTCAGGTAGACTGCCTATTTCCTCTTCATTTGTTTGATCTGGTGGGTTTTTACCTTGCTCCTTCAGCTACTGTGTTTTCTCCGTCTTCTCATTTTGTTTAACTTACTGTGTTTGGGGTCTCCTTTCTGTAGGCTGCAGGTTCGTAGGTCCTCTTACTTCTGTTTTCTGTCCCCAGTGGGTGAGGTTGGTCCAGTGGCTAGTGTACGCTTCCTGGCTGGGGGGACTGGTGCCTGTGGTCTGTTGGGTGGAGCATGATCTTGTCCCTCTGGTGGGCGGAGCAGCATCTGGTGGTGTGTTTTGGGGTGTCTGTGAGCTTCGTATGACTTTAGGCAGCCTGTCTGCCAATGGGTGGGGCTGTGTTCCTGTCTTGCCAGTTGTTTGGTGTGAGGCATTCAACAGTGGAGGTATCCAGCAATGCAGCTTGGGTGGAGCTGGGTCTTAGTGTTGAGACAGACACCTCTGGGAGAGCTGTCACTGATTAAGAGTTCCATGGGGCTGGGAGTTCTCTGGTGGTCCAATGTCCTGGACTCAGCTCTCCCACCTCAGAGGCTCAGGCCCAACCCACGGCCAGAGCACCAAGACCCTGCAAGCCACATGGTGGGGAAGAAAAGGAAGAAGAAACAGAAAAAAGAAAAAAAAGAAAGAAAAAAAAAGAAAAAAACCCCCAAAAACAAAACCCCAAACAAATGAACAGAGAAAACCCCAAGACAAATGATAAAAAGAAAACAGAGAAAATCACATAGAGAAACATACACACATGCACTCACAGAAAGAAAAGAAAAGATAAAAGAAAAAAGGAGAAAACAAAGTAGAAGAGAGCAAACAAACCAATAAACAAACCCAAAAATGAAAACAAACACTAAATGCTACACTAACAAAAACATAAAACCAGAAACAAATCAAATGCAGAAAGCAAACAAAAAAAAAGGCAATGATGAAAGCATAAAACAAACACAAGAACAATAAAAAAATAAAGGTAAAGACAGAAGAAAGATGAAAACAAAAGGAAAAAGTACAAGACAATGAAGTAGTACATTAAAAACAAAAACAGGAAATATATTTAAAAGTAAAATGAGAAAAAAGCAGAACAAAGGAAAAAAACCAACACGAGCAAAAAACACAGTATAACAAAAAAGTCCAGCAGATATAGGAAAAAAAAATAATATGTTAAAAGTAAAAGCATGAAAAAGAAAAGAAAAAGTAAATAAAAAATTAAAATTAAAAGAATAATTAAAAAACAACAACAACAAAAAGAAAGCAGTGGTATTTTCCTGTGGCTTTAAGTGTCAGTGTCCTTGCCCTCACAGTGAGCCCCAGCCAATCCCTGCCTGCCCAGGACGTCCTCCAGTAACTCTAGGTTGGTCTCTGGACCTGCTGTGGACACTTTGGGGGCCGCTCACACTCTCATCTGGTGTTACTCCCGTGTGTACTTGCCCCCACAGTCCACAGTTGCCCCCAAAGTCTGCAGCCTCAATTGTAGGAACACTCGTTGTATATTCAGGTGTTCCACTAGTGCAGGGTTTACCCAGTTGATTGTGACTGTGGGGATTTAATCCGCTGCTCCTGAGGCTGCACAGGGATATTTCCCTGTCCTTTCTTTGGTAGCACAGTCACTGGGGTTCAGCTTTGGTTGCGGCCCCGCCTCTGTGTGTGGGCCTCTGTCAGGCATCTCTTCCCCACCCAGGCAAGAGGGGGTGAAAGCAGCAGCTGATTAGGGCTCACTTGCTCCTTCAGGCCGGGGGAGGGAGGGGTATGGCAGTCACAGTTGGGATGTGTGGGGAGTGCCTGTGGCGGCAGAGGCCGACGTGAAGTTGCAGGAGCCTGAGGCGCGCCGTGTGTTCTCCTGGGGAAGTTGGCCCCGGACCGCGGGACCCTGGCAGTGGCGGGTTGCACAGGCTGCTGGAAAGGTGTGGACACTGACCTGCCTTGCACATGGGATCCTTGGTGACATCGGCGACGGTCTCTGGGGTCCAAGATAACAGCCGTAGCTTGTGCTCGTGCTCGCGGAGGTGTGGCCCTGTTGCCTGTGAGTGCACAGAACAGGAAGCTCCTATGGTGGGTTGCCCCTCCAGCACCCCGCAACAAAGGTCTCCTGCCCCTTCGGCAGCTCCAGACCTTTTCCCGGACTCCCTCCCGGCTAGCTGTGGCGCACTAACCCCTTCAGGCTGTGTTCACGCTGCCAACCCCAGTCCTCTCCCTGCGATCCGACCGAAGCCCGAGCCTCAGCTCCCAGCCCCGCCCGCCCCGGCGGGGGAGCAGACAAGCCTCTCGGGCTGGTGAGTGCTGCTCGGTGCCGCTCCTCCGTGCGGGAATCTCTCCGCTTTGCCCTCCGCACCCCTGTGGCTGCGCTCTCCTCCGTGGCTCCGAAGCTCCCCCCTCCGCCACCCACAGTCTCTGCCCGTGAAGGGGCTTCCTAGTGCGTGGAAACCTTTCCTCCTTCACGGCTCCCTCCCAGTGGTGCAGGTCCCGTCCCTATTCTTTTGTCTCTGTTATTTCTTTTTTCTTTTGCCCTCCCCAGGTACGTGGGGAGTTTTTTGCCTTTTGGGAGGTCTGAGGTCCTCTGCCAGCGTTCAGTAGGTGTTCTGTAGGAGTTGTTCCACATGTAGATGTATTTCTGATGTATTTGTGGCGAGGAAGGTGATCTCCGCGTCTTACTCCTCCGCCATCTTGCCGTGATTCTCCATATGCTTTCTTCCTTGCTGCAGTGTGACTACCTCCCTTCCTCATGATAATGTGGTTGGCTGGACCTTAATGGTATGGAACATAGTTCTGCATCTTGGAGTGATTTTTACCTTGTAGAATTAGAAAACTTTGATGGAAATATTGCCCATTGGTGTATTAAGTTCTCACATATCTACCGTATTCCTGCAGTGGTTTGCTAACTGCTGTATCAAGATGGTAATGAGTCTTTTGCATTGCTTCAGTATTTTCCACAAGATGGTATTGTAATTGAAAGTTGAAGGTCTGTGGAATTTTTTTTCCCTTGAATTAACCCAATACAGAAGAAAGCTGAAGTTGGCCTTAGATGGTCGTATTGGCACTGTTCACTTGGTTTTAATGAAATCTGAAATGCTCTATGGGGTATGGACAGTCTTGGTGCTTAGTGTTTAAAATGTAGCTTGGCCAACTCCCTCAGCATCTTGTCGTACCCTGGCCAACTCCCTCAGCATCTTGCCGCGCCCAAGTAAACTGCTCGGTAGTGTCATTCCTGTACCCTATTTGATACTTACTTGGCAAGTGACCTCTAAATCATTTCTGAAAGTTGTATTGTCACTGTCATAGAAAAAAGTTTTTAGTGCAAGCGTTACCAGCGAAATAACAATTCCTCAGTCCTTGTCCTCCTGAAGGAAAGAATACAATCAGGAGACATAGAGCAGTTTTAAGTAGCAAGCGTTTTATTAAGCGACATAGAGCAGTTTTAAGCAGCAAGCGTTTTATTAAGTGAAGTGAAAGTATGCTTCCTGGAAAAAGGAGAGTGGGCTGTCTAGAAAGCAGAAGCAGCCCCACAGTGGGGGTAGGGTTGGTTTTTCAGAGTGGTGGGAAGTCCCTCTTTGTGTCCTGTATCAGTTGATTGACAAGTTGATCGACAGCTTTAGGTTGTATAACGTTTGTCCTTGTGCACAGGTGCTTACCCATAAGCACCTGAGTGAAACCCATGGTGGGGCAAAAACTGCAATGCTAATTTATTACAAATGTGGCATGATGAACCCTGGGTTACTTTGAGCCACTTTTTGGGTCTGGAGCACCTGTGGCAACCTGTGCTGGTGGCCTCGTCTTGCTTGGTCCTGATGAGGCTGGAAACTTAGTGGTGCTCGACCACAAAAGGGAGGATTTCTGGGCATGCCCTGATCCCCGGTGTCCAGTGGGGAAGGAAACGATGACCCCAGCCAGGACAGGGCAGGGACCTGCTCATGTCTGACCTACTACCTAACACAAGTAGTCGAAATATACATTTTCCAACGATTTCTTGACTGAGTAAAGGGAAAAGGACCTGAGGGATTTCATTTTGGTTAGTATAGCGGAATAAAATCCATTGCATTGTAAACATAGTGAACATAGCACACAGTAAGGATTCAAGATATGTTCACTCTATGAATAAGAAGTGATAGGAGATGGTAAATAAAAGGCATGATGGCAAGGGCCACATGAATAAATTACTAACAAAAGACTAACAAATACTTATGTACAATTTTTGCATGGTCTCAAAATTGCACCACATGATGTAGCCTCTAGAATATAGTAAATTTTCTAACACTTATTAAGTGTATTTTAGTTTGGTTGGAGTTCTCAGGGTTAAAGTCTCACCTACCCCAGTGGGTGCATATGGAAGTATTGACTGGCAAAACTCCTGTTCGCAAAGTAAAGCGTTGCTCATAAGCAGAGCAAAGGGAATTATTTAGAGTCAGTGGCTTACATACAGTTGAGAAAACTTGTGAGGTAAAATAAACAGTTGAGTCCTTCCTTCTATCCCTTGGGTGGTGTGGAAAGAGACCAGTTATTTCCAGGTGACTTTCCCTGGAGAAGTGTGATGCACAAGATTGGTACACTTAGTTCTCTCATTGTATGGCTCTGTCATGCTAGCAAATAAGACCAAGGATAATTACCCCTGTAGACAAGGTGTGATGAACATTCCATCTTAAGGTCTGAACTTGACAGAAGTGTATTTTTCTCTAGTCTTTACAGAAGTCATGTTGAAAGAAATGATCTATTCTGACACAGATCAGAAAGTGCCAAGGGGCAATTTGGGTTAGAGGATACAGTCACAGAACATGCTGCATGAGCATAAGTGAAGGGTTCTGTGTAGAAGCTGAAGGATATTAACTTTATCTTCGAAGCAGTGAAGGACTTTAAGCAGGGGAATGTTGGAATTTGATATATTGGTTGAAGCCCTTCCTCTGACATCTGAATAGAGAATGGATTAAAATGGATGCAACTGAAGCTGGGGAAGCTGTTTTCTTTCAGGCAAAAGATAACAAAGATCAGAACTGGGGCAGATTAGTAGGTATATAGGAATAGTAGTGAATTTGAGAACTATTAATAAGGAAAAAATATGCCAGGCCTTGATAATTGATTGAATGTGGGAGAAGGAGGCTCATTCTGACTCTCAGGTTGCTGGCATGGGTGACTTGGGTAGATTTAATTGTCATTCACCAAGTTAGGCAATCTAGGGAGAGGGATTTTTGGGGAAGATGATACATTCAGTTATTCATGGCTTTTGTTTCCTTTAAAATACACATGATTTTGGAGAGGAAACTCATTAAGCTGAGGAGCTATTTAAAGCTGGTGATATTATCATTATGGGTCTTACTTGAAACTTGGGGATCAAAGGGAAGCAAGATGGAAAAAAATTGGTCCAAAATAAAAGACAAGGGACTTCCCTGGTGGCGCAGTGGTTAAGAATCTGCCTGCCAATGCAGGGGACATGGGTTCATCAGTCCCGGGAAGATCCCATATGCTGCGGAGCAACTAAGCCCGTGTGCCACAACTACTGAGCCCGCGTGCCACAACTACTGCAGCCCGCATGCCTAGAGCCCGTGCTCCACAATAAGAGAAGCCACCGCAATGAGAAGCCTGTGCGCCGCAAGGAAGAGTAGTCCCCGCTCACTGCAACTAGAGAAAGCCCGCGCGCAGCAATGGAGACCCAACGCAGCCAAAAATAAATTAAAAAAGATACAATAAAAGACAAGAGAATCATGTTCAAAACATTAATGAGAAAGCCATAAAGCTCCTCTCCATCTCAGGAAGAGCTTCATGACACATTTAGTCACATTAGATAGGGTCTTTCTTATTTGATGCATGAACATTGTTACAATCTAATTCCTAGTCTCCATGTAAATATGTATTTCTTATGTGAAACACATCTGCACCAAAAATTTTTGGGAGTAGATGTAGCCCAGATGAGATTGCAAATCCTTGACAAATTTCATCTAATCAGATTATGAAAAAAATGTTCACACACACAAAATAATCACCAAGGTTAATGTGACTCAACATAATATTTGGAACCATAATTTTTTCTCTTAGTTCCATAGCAACTGAACATTAACTACACTGATCTCTTTTTAAATGTTTCAGAACTTAAACACACGGTTTGGACAGATGGTCAGTGGAAAGGTTTCTTGAAGAATTGTTCAATGAATTGTACTCTTTAAGAAAATGTTATGTTTCCTTAAAATATGCATAGTAGAGACATCAGTTAATTATATGTATCTCATTCCAAGATGTTCCAAAATGTTTAACTTTGGTTACTTTCATATTGAGCCATAAAGCTAAAGAAGCTATTTCTGTAACTGAAATTCATATTTTATCTTTCTTCTTTTTTCTGCCTCAAGATTACCTTAGAGAGTGACTGAGAGCTTGTTTAAGAGAATCTTGGGTGTTTTGAATAGTAATCCTCATAAAGATAGCTCAATACATGTCTGTCTACAATTCAGTATAGAGCACAGTCAATGAAAAAGAGTAACTAATTCAAGAACACTCACCTTTTAGCATACTAAATAAATGATAGAGAGCAACTTCTTTGTCCCTGGAGGCAAATGCAGCATGTACAAAGCTTTTGGAATGGTTCTACCTTTTCCTTTCCCTGGAATTCTTTAAAATGAGTTCTAAGGCAAAACCTCATAAGAAGGAAAGGGTTCTTAGTGGAAAGTTTGAGCACACAATCTTGAAACTAGGTTTTTAAAATAGAATCTGTTTCTGATTTTAATGTAGACCCACAAATTGCTAAATGGAGAAGAAAAGAATCAATATTCATTCTCCACTGTCATTATTAGAAAAATTCCTAAACTGTGTGATAAATATATTTTTATATTTTTTCAATGATCTCATTTGCTTTGTTCTCTAAGTTTCCTTATGAAACTATATTTCTACTGTTTTGTTTAATGATTTAAAATTAAGGAGCTATATAATAATTTAAGCAACTAAATTTCTTGCAGGGCAAATTGTTACACATGGTAAAGGACTAAACACCATGAAATAATAAATACTTCATCTACTGTTGTAAATAAATTTCAATTTTCTGATAAAGATACAAACACATTTTCAGAAACAGAATGGTTTTAATGGTCTCTTAAATCAACATGTTCTTTATAAAAACACTTTCAAGGTAGTTCAGTAAAACTCAAGTTCTATTTTTCCTAATGAATTGGAAAATAATTTAAAAGGAACATCATTTTATGTGTTCATTTTTGCACTGCCTGAGTTTGGTTTTACACATCTTCTTGGTAAGGGAGCTGTCAGGCATCAGAAAAACAGCAAGCAACGTAATCGCTCTTTGTGATTCACTGTTAAGTAATTAAACAAAGCACAGAGTTACCATTACCTGGCTTGCCCAGAAATTCCTCATACGTACTCAGTTTCTGGCTTAGTTCTTTTCCCCCTTAATATCTTTGGGCTTACCATCAAATGGATCTTATTCTGTTGAACTTGCTTCAATTCCTCAGCTAGTTATTGGTTGGTTATTGGTTGGTTACCATCAAATGGATCTTATTCTGTTGAACTTGATTCAATTCCACTAGTTACTGGTTGGTTACTTGAGCTGTGCTAAGCCTTGAATATAGAAATAAAAAAGTCCAGGAAGACGTGAATTTCTTCTGTCCTCAAGGTACATATAAATGTGTTCAGAGTGCAAGTCATAGTTTATTAATCCTTAACAGTTGTGATGCCTGCCACCATAGCCACTTTCCTAAATTATACTGCCTTGCACCCAGCCCCCTGCTTGAGGATACTGTGCCTCATGTTCTTGACACAGAGGTGAACTATTGACCCACAGCACACCGTCTGTAGACTTGTAAGCAAACTCTCAGACCCACAGGAACGGTTCTGCCAAAAAGATCTCGTTACCATTGATTTTTTTCTGAAATGCAGAGGGTGGAATAGGGCAGACACACAGAGAGAAGCAGAGACATGATACGAACACACACTCACACAAGACGCTTTATGTATATATACTATGTATGTATGTATATGTGTGTGTATGTATGTGTATACACACACTAAGTCCTGGTTGTGAATTAACCAGCACTTGATAGTTTCCCAGAATTATAGAAAAGAATTAAAAATTTTTTGCCACATACATCAATGGTAAAATAGATCTTCTTTAAAAATATCCAGGGCAGCTAATTCTATATAATTATATTTCTATCCTGTTTTCAAGTTTATTTGTTCTTGCTGCTTAATTTTTCTTTATGCCTAAATTGATGCTCTCTTTGCACAATATATATTTTTATTATCTATCTGTCCATCTATTTTTACTAATATGGAATTTTTATATGATGCCAAGACAACACTCTTTTTCTCTGTTTCTTATCCGGTGATCATTTTATGAGATCATACGTCTTTTAAAAAATGTATACTTTGCTTTTTCTTAAATAATGGCTTTTGTAATCATCTCACATAATTAGTTGATCTCTTCTGGAGCTTGGGTAATCAGAGAAGTACAAGGAGTGCAGAGTGAGCTGCTTTTCTGAGAAGATGGTCGGGCTCACAGATCCATCTTTAGAGAGCGTGATTTGAAATCAATAGATTCCACCAATGATATTACTACCATTCTCTACTGATTTCTTTGTCCTGGAATCCAGAAAGGAAAATAGCAGATAATTTATCCTCCACATATGCTTCACAGTTTAATGTAAGTATAAACTCTGAGTTAATATTTGCTGATATATCTCACATTCAATGCTAGGCTTCAATTAAATGTCAGGATCCTCTGTGAATTATGTCAAGTCATGGCATCATTGTGATTTTGTTCTACTTAGAATTAATGATATCCTATTAAGCTTTGTGATTTCTGAAAGGGTGCTTGATCTAAGTACTCTAGGTAGAGAGGCACATTTTCTGGTCCTGTCCCTCCAGCTTTTCTCATATATTGCTTTTTATTCATTAGTGTATAGCTACCCCATCTGGCAGATATGAAAGAGTCGGTGTAGCTGTAAGACAACTTGAAAATTTGACATGTTTAGTAGGCTCAAGTGGCCAATAATGTGAATGAAGACACATGATTTGAAAGCATTACAGCACAATAGTTTTGAAGACTTGGACATTGAGCTCATATATTCTTCCTGAATTGAGGCACATCAGGGAGTTGCACCAGCTTAGAGCTTCTTGGTCTTGTTACATTACACATTTCCCTATAGTTTTGTTGTGCCTATACTCTGTCTCCTAGCTGTAGCACCAATTTAAGGGCATAACCTGTTTTTTTGTTTTGTTTTTTAAATTAATTTTGATTGGGGTATAATTGCTTTACACTGTTGTGTTAGTTTCTGCTGTACAGCAGAGTGAATCAGCTGTACATATACATAGATCCCCTCTTTTTTGGATTTCCTTCCCATTTAGGTCACCACAGAGCATTGAGTAGAATTCCCTGATCTATTTTTAAATTAATCTGTACCTTTAGCATTTAGCACAGTCTCTTATGTAGAGGGTGACCATCTCAATCCACAAACAGAATATTTCTGTTGCTGTTGTTGAAGTTAATTTCTCATGGGGGTCTCCATTCCTTGAGTAGCAGAAATGCAATGGCATTGGATTCAGACTTTTCCTTCCTTTTGCCCAGGGGGTTGGGGGTAGGAGGTAGGAGACAGTGGGGTAATACAGGGATTACATGGGGTTGGCATGGCCACACATACACTCATGGACCACTGACACGTCCATCACTTTATCTCAGCCTTGGAGGATGAACCCGTTGCTGCTAGTTTTCCCTTCCATTCCTGAGCTCAGAGCCCCTTCAGATCCATCCCCTTTAGATGCGTCAGAGTTCATTTGGTTACCCCCTTATCATGCTGGGCTGTAAGGACCTCTGGGAGGCTTTGTTGACCTAAATACTGGAGTATATTTTTCCAAATCTTTGAAAAGCACAGCTCAGTTTTCCCCTCTTCCCTAGATTTATAAACTCATCTTAGAGTTGTGTCCTCAGTTCAGAAAATCTAGAGAAGCTATATCTTGCTGGACAAGACATGAGTTGTGGGTTGTGAGGGCATCTAGTTTCTCTTCCTTTTGTGTTCACCTGAATCTTTAGATGTTTTGTTCAAGCAAGAGTTTTTCCTATTCCTCCAGGCCTGAGGGCTTAAAATTCAAAAGTCAGAAGGAAATAATTCAAGATTAGAGGGCCACAGGGTAAGAAAATACAGAAAATGAGTGTGCAACATCCCTAAATATTACCTCTCCCAACATTTAAAATTACTCAATGAGTAGATGTTTCATTGATGATGATTAATTTATGGCACCTTGAATACCTAACTTTTAATCAATATCTTTTGTGTAAGAGGCTAAATTAATATTTTCTCTTTTTATTTTATTAAATATTGTCCCTCTTTTCCAGAGAGGTGATAGATGGGCACAAAAGGACTCATTGTTTTGTTTTAATTTATAAACTTTCTGGATGTGCACTGACTTAAATTTTGACATTCATTCGTCTTTTAATCACCATTTGTTCACCTCAGTTTTAAGAGGAATATTTTACCGTTTGTCACAAGTATAGATTATAATCTCAGTTTAAGGAATATTAGAGAAGGGTCTAGGAGGTAACTTGAAATCAAGTGAGTATTAATGATTTCCTGAAACAAGTGAGGAGAGAATTGTCTAAAGCTGGGTTGTGCAGGAGAATGAGTCTGATGTGGCAAAGGAAAGGGGAAGTGAGTTTAGCAACAACTGTGAAACAAGGCTTGATTTCTGACTTGGACGGTGACCTTGGACTAGTCACCTTTTCTTTCTGGAATGCAGTTTCTTCTCTAAAAAATGAGCGTGTTTGATTTTAGTGGATAATTTCTCAAGACCTCCTAGAATTCTATAATTCTAATAAAAGAAAACTGCTGTTCGTATGTTCTCTCCCTGCTTTTGGACCCCTGCTCCTACTTCTTTGTCTGATTTCATCTAAATGACAGCTTCATCCTGAAGCCACCACTCAACAATGTTAGTCTTTCTCAAAATATTCTGTCCTTTTCCTTCATAGTACTGACTCATAGTTTGTAAATTTTGTATCTGCGTGTATGTTGTATTTATTTGGTTAGTATCTGTTTTCCTACCTCGAGTACAATCTACTTGAGGGTAAGGATCCTGCCTTTTTTGGACTACAATTGTTTCCCATTTCCTGGGATAGTGTCTGATATGCTAGTGCACATTAAATTTGCAATGAGTAAATTAAGGTGTGACTTGATGAATGAGGGTGTCCACTATAACCAAAGCAATGTGTTTTGGGGTTTTATAAATGATGTTGGAAACTTAGACTATGTCTACATTCATAAATCTATTCGACGAAAACATTCAGATTCACCAAACACCTAAAAATCTAAAAAGCAACTTTTCTAAACAAAAACTAAATAAAAATGGTTTATTTACTAAATTTAGCTTTCTTCTTCCCACAAACAAAACAAAAGAAACAAAAACCTGTGGACCCCGTAACAGACACAATTCTGCTGCTCAGGGACATACTTTATAAAGACCTAACATGAGAAAATGATGGATGCATCAAGAACATAAAATTTTGAAGTGAGTATTTAAGGAATCAGGAAGCATTCATAAGTTCTCGGATCACAGGTGTTTTCATTGCACTTTAGGGAAATTACGTATCTTGTATGTGCCTTGCTGTAACCCATCTCAATATAAGGTATTTCCATTGGAGTGAGTTAACACTTGAAATCCAAAATAGGTAACTCTGAGAATTTATGTAAATTCTCGGAAATTATCCTTAAAGAAGTCTGAGCCATATTTGACCAATGCTGCTGACTGACTCTAAATAGTTTCAAAATGAATAAAGACACGAAGAAGTGGCAGGGAGAGTCACTGAGAGGTCACACATGCTTTCTCATTTATTTCAAAATGCACTTGCGGTACAGGTAAAGGCTCTTAGTTTACATTAGTAACCCATCTTCTATGTTACTGGCTTGGTTTGCTTCTTTGGAATGTAATCAACTGTGGCTAGAGATCTCACAGTTTGCATTTTCCTCCTGTAACTTGCTCTGAGCTCAGGGATTATCTTCTGGGACGTTTATACTTGTTTTTCTCCCTCTGGTTATAGCTAATCATTTAACATAATTTCTGGCACCTCTTCTGCAATCTCCTATTTATGATCCTAATTGCAAGCTTCTGTACTATTTCGTGGCTTGCAATCTTCCAGTCTTTAGGGATTCATTCATAATTTGATTGTTTTTAAGAGTCTGTTTTAGAATAATGAAATAGCTTGCAGTAGTCCATCTGGAAGGGATTCAGTAGCATGTCAGCTTGATGTCTTAAATGCCAGCAGTGGATAGGGGTAGGGGAGCTTTGCTCAGACTTATCACTCAGGGTGTTGATCATCCCAGTAATGCCCACGGGGGCTGTAATTTTCTTCTTTCCTAATAGCAACTAGGAAAATCAAATTCCCTTTACTTTGTCCTCATGAATTTCACTTAAGATCCCAGACCTGAAATGTGTGTGGGTGTGTTGGTGGCGGAGGTCGTGGGCATGGGGCATGGGTGCTTGGGGTAGTGAGGGCTTGGTGGAGTGAAGTCAAAACCCACCCCCCCCCCCAGCCCTGTGTTTAGTTAATATCACTGGTGTGGTCCAAGAACAGGTGAAAGGGCGTGACTACAATTCCATGTAGGGATGAAGGATGGTGATTTGTGAACACCTGCTCTGTGCCAGGCACACTGACAGGTGGTCCACACACCGTCTCATTGATCCCTCATTTCATCCTGTGAGGTATCAAGGAGGAGGAGAAGGAAGCAAAGACTCAGAAAGTTAGATCACCTGTCCAAGCTGGCCCTTTTCCTCTGGGTGCTTCCAGAAAGTACTCTCCTTCACCATAAAGACAGTCTTCATTTCTTAGAAGAGAAATGTGTACTCTTATTAAAAGATTGAGTTTCTTAAGGTTATTCTACAGAAACAGATCATAAAGTTTGGTCACAAATCATCAGGCAGAGAGGGGCCTACTGAGCTCCAGGGGCCCCTTATGGAAAGAAGGAAGGCAAACATGAGCTGGGCAGCTGACAGGCTGTGTGTTCGCCGGTAGGCACGCTGTCTTCCAAACCAGAGACAGCAGCGCTCAGCTCCAGTGGCAGAGATAAAATTACAGATCCCAGCGTGGAATGCCTGGTGTCCAGCTCTTCCCACTGCAGAAAGATAAACATCTCTTAGTGATTTTAAAGATCTCATTTTGAAGCCTTATTATTTGTAAGCGTGAAGATATGCTTGTAATTATGTCTAACTGAACTTCCTTTTGCAGACAGAGTCCTTCTCCAGGCCTTCATTGAATATTCTTAAAGAATATTCTTAAAATAATATACAGGCCTAATTAGAATATTCTTTATAATAGAACTCATAAACGTAAAAACAAGTGTTATTAGGCTTCCTCTCAGCCTTATCTTCTGTAACTGAACTTCTCAATTTTTTAGGAGTTGCAAATAAGTTTTTGTGTCACACTTCATTTTGACTCCTTTGTCAAAGTCGGCCAATTTCATGAACTCTGCCAGCCTTCAACCCTTCTACAATGTTTTTCCTTCCACTTTGGGACATTTTCATTCTTTTTGCCATCCGTTATGTTGAACCTTCGGCATTCTTCCTTTATTTCATTGATTTTTTTTTTCCCTGTTGGTTTTCTTCTTTGACTCTTTGGCTCTCATTAAATATATGAGTTCTTTAAATTTCTAACATTGGCCTTCTTTACTGGCTCAGTGTTTTCTCCTTGGGTAACTGCACCCACTCCCAAGGCTTAGCTCTCAGCACTGTGCTCGTGCATCCCTAATGCACAAATCCAGCCTTATCCGCTTTCCTCAGCTCCAAAGAGAATGCCTTTTCTATCAGATGAGCTTACTCCCTCTCTGTTCTACAGAATTCGGTGCAGTTAGATCCAAATCTAATTTAAGACAGCCTTACAGATACTGTGTTTCTTGCAACTATTTTTCACCCAAGCTAGAAAATACATAGTGCTCCACTTTCTTTTCCTTATTTGTCGGGTCCTGGCAATTATATCTTGAAAATACTTCTGTCTTCCGTTCTCATCTTTCATTTCTACTGCCACTGCCATGCATCGGTATATCTGGTTCCCCAACCTCAAATGCCTTTTCTCCTTTAGCATTGTCTCAGAGTCCTGGAAGTTCGTGCTCCTTTTTTTTTTTTTTAAATTTTTTTAAAATTTTATTTATTTTTATTTATTTATGGCTGTGTTGGGTCTTCGTTTCTGTGCGAGGGCTTTCTCTAGTTGCGGCAAGTGGGGGCCACTCTTCATCGCGGTGCGCGGGCCTCTCACTATCGCGGCCTCTCTTGTTGCGGAGCACAGGCTCCAGACGCGCAGGCTCAGTAGTTGTGGCTCACGGGCCTAGTTGCTCCGCGGCATGTGGGATCTTCCCAGACCAGGGCTCGAACCCGTGTCCTCTGCATTGGCAGGCAGATTCTTAACCACTGTGCCACCAGGGAAGCCCCGTGCTCCTTTATAAAACTTAGATGTCTCCCGTTGTCAACACATTAAATAGTTAATTGTGTGTTTGGGCATTTTAAGTTCTGGTCTCACCTTAATTTTTAGTGTGTTTGTTATTCATGATATCTCTCCAAAGACCCTATCCTAGGCAAATTAGGCAGGCACATATTCACATCTGTGTGGATTAGCTTTTTCTTTTGTTTTCCCATCTTTTTTTCCCTTTCTATTCACATCTTCCATATCCTTTAATGTTCACCTTAAATGCCACCTCTTTTTTGTCACCACCCTGAGTCAGATCAGACAAATGAGTAAATCTCCCTCTTTTATTATTTGGCATGTAGCTATCTGATGCACTGATTGGACTTATTACCTTCAAACTAGTATCACTGTTAATTTCATGCACGTTTTTCTCCAACAGTATTGTAAAGATATTAGTTCAAGGAGTGGAAATTGTCAGGAGACTGGAAAATCTCTAGAGAGGAGATTTGGGCCTTGGGGGAAAATGCCGTTTTTGAAATTTCAGGCTATATTGAGACGTCCGTGGACAGACAGAAAGCTAGGCTTTAGCATTTATAGATATCTCAAAAGCTCATTATGGCCAGCACTAAACTCCCATGAGGATGCACCATTTGGCTCCAATTAGCCTGGTGTACAGTTCGTTGTCTGAAATATTGTTTCAGCCAGAGGATTTTGAAGGTGAGCTGAGAGCAGGCATTAAGGCGGATTCTTTGTGATAATGAAGATGATTATAATGATAATGATATTCTGTGCTGGGGGAAGGAGTAGGAGGGGGGAGAGAGAGCCACTTAGGGCTGCATTCGACACCTAGTCTTTTATAAATATCCTGGTCCTGGGAGATTAGGCTTAGGTAACTTAAGTTTTGACTTTTATTCGGTTGTTTAGGGGTTCCAAGGCTACAAGTGGGTGCCATATTTATTGATTTAGATGTTTTTCTTCCACTGAACACACTTGTCGATAGAATTTTGTTAGGTAGTGTGTGAATTCTATTGAAAATTGGGATATTTTACTTCGAATAAGACATCTATTGAAAATTGGCCCACTAGACAAGCAGCTCAACTGCTGCCCAACCTCAGAAAATCATGGAACAGAGACTGGAACAGTATTTGAGATCTAGGTTATTTTCATCAGTTGCACCAAATAGGAAAACTCTTTTGTACATCTAGGGTCTTGCAGCCCTGGCTGGAATGCTTAGATTGAGCTTATCAGATTTAATTCAGGCCGCAAAAATCCAACTTCCTTAACCTCCAACAAATTGTGCCTCCTATGCATTTGGTTACTTGATTTGTTTCCTTAAGCTAATACCCCATTTCAATAATAAAGGCAAGTTCTAAATTTCTCTCTTATTATGTTAAGGCCTGCAGCTTTCAGATGCAATGATTTCTTTCTATTACATTATTTCTAAGATTTCTGTTTAACATGTTAAAGTTGTCAGAACTTCTAGTGCTAGTTTTTTTCCCTCCATTAAAAATAGATTTGAGAACTATAAATTATTGTGGACAATTAAGGAATTTGGCCTAGGAAGTGCTCTTAATGGAGGGAACATAGCTCTAATGGAATGAAAATAATGCTACCTTCTTGCATAAAGACTGGCACATAGTGGACACCCAATAAATATTTGTTGGATGAACATGTGCTTAATACATATTTTTAAATGATAATTTTGAGCAGGTATTTGATGAGTATGAATATGTCAGGAGGAATATATTGTGGGCTAGAATGAGTGCATACTTTAAGATGTATTTTGTATAACATGTCAAGATTTCAAGGAAAATACACTTGAAATGCAGTTTTTCTATACCTTATTTTACTTACACCTTTTTATCCTAAAAAAAAAATCTAGCATTTTACTCTACAGAGGATACTACCTGAAAGGAAAGTGAATTATCTCCTATCACTTAACTCCTTATAACCATAGCAGAGTACCTCACTTTGCTTCAATCTCTGTGTTTATTTAACTTGGAGAATAATAAAGTATAACCTCTTTCTAGAGATACTCTCAGAAGAGCAAGTCTTTCCAGGAACCCGGGTGTCATTTATCCGAAGAAGCAATAGTATATTACCTATTACCTTAGAGAGGTGAAGTCTTTGTAAACGTACTACAGGACAGAGACTGTTTTAAACTCTGGTGAGAGTTGAGTGTAACTTTGTGGAAAACAAACCTGAAAGGCCTTTAGAGAGACAGACTCATAATATTTCAGGGATGACTGTAAATCCATGCAAAGGTATTGTGCCACATCCTACTGTGTGAAGCAAAATATGAAAATTGTTTACAATATACAAAGGGGAATTGTCCATATTCTGTGCTGTAAATCAGGTGGTAATGGGTTACTTCCCATGGGTATTCACTGCCCAAACTTTGAAGAAAATATCTGTTATGGAAAGATTTCAGGGTCATAGGGTTCCTGTTTTTGTTTTCACTTGTACTCAGAAAGAGAAGTGCTACTTCATTAAACTGTTCAATATGTTTAACCTCTCTTTGCAATGCGAAGCCACTCTGGAGGGGACTTTATTTTTAATCTATTTTTATTTAGCATTTAGCATTTATTTTTATGTACTTGTTCCATATTTGAAATTGCTATAAAAATACTACTTGGTAGTGAGCGGTTCATAAAAAGATGCACTTATGCTTAAACTTGAGCCATCCAAGCACTTTCATTTATAAGACTAAAAATTGTTAATGTGTTAGACTCCTTTTATATGTACATAAATATTTCATTTATTTATTTATTCATTATTTTTTTGGAGGTAGCTTATTAACTTTTTTTTCTTTTTTAACATCTTTATTGGAGTATAATTGCTTTACAATGGTGTGTTAGTTTCTGCTTTATAACAAAGTGAATCAACTATACGTATACATATATCCCCATATCTCCTCCCTCTGCATCTCCCTCCCACCCTCCCTATCCCACCCTTCTAGGTGGACATAAAGCACCGAGCTGATCTCCCTGTGCTATGCGGCTGCTTCCCACTAGCTATCTATTTTACATTTGGTAGTGTATATATGTCCATGCCACTCTCTCACTTCGTCCCAGCTGACCCTTCCCCCTCCCTGTGTCCTCAAGTCCACTTTCTACGTTTGCGTCTTTATTCCTGTCCTGCCTCTAGGTTCTTCGGAACCTTTTTTTTTTAGATTCCATATATATGTGTTAACATATGGTATTTGTTTCTCTCTTTCTGACTTACTTCATTCTGTATGACAGTCTCTAGGTCCATCCACCTCACTACAAAAAACTCAATTTCGTTTCTTTATATGGCTGAGTAATATTCCATTGTATATATGTGCCACATCTTCTTTATCCATTCATCTGTCAGTGGACACTTAGGTTGCTTCTGTGTCCTGGCTACTGTAAATAGAGTTGCAATGTACACTGTGCTACATGACTCTTTTTGAATTATGATTTTCTCGGGTATATGCCCAGTAGTGGGATTGCTGGGTCGTATGGTAGTTGTATTTTTAGTTTTTTAAGGAACCTCCATACTGTTCTCCATGGTGGCTATATCACTTTACATTCCCACCAACAGTGCAAGAGGGTTCCGTTTTCTCCACACCCACTCTAGCGTTTAAGGTTTGTAGATTTTTTGATGATGGCCATTCTGACCAATGTGAGGTGATACCTCATTGTAGTTTTGATTTGCATTTCTCTAATGATTAGTGTTGTTTAACAACCTTTCATGTGTTTGTTGGCAATCTGTATATCTTCTTTGGAGAAATGTCTATTTAGGTCTTCCGCCCATTTTTGGATTGGGTTTTTTTTTTTTTTGACATTGAGCTGCATGAGCTGCTTGTAAATTTTGGAGATTAATCTGTTGTCAGTTGCTTCATTTGCAAATATTTTCTCCCATTCTCAGGGTTGTCTTTTCGTCTTGTTTATGGTTTCCTTTCCTGTGCAAACGCTTTTAAGTTTCATTAGGTCCCATTTGTTTATGTTTGTTTTTATTTCCATTTCTCTAGGAGGTGGGTCAAAAAGGATCTTGCTGTAATTTATGTCATAGAGTGTTCTGCCTATGTTATCCTCTAAGAGTTTTATAGTTTCTGGCCTTACATTTAGGTCTTTAATCCATTTTGAGTTTATTTTTGTGTATGGTGTTAGGGAGTGTTCTAACTTCATTCTTGTAGCTGTCCAGTTCTCCCAGCACCACTTATTGAAGAGGCTGTCTTTTCTCCATGGTATATTCTTGCCTTCTTTGTCAAAGATAAAGTGACCATATGTGCGTGGGTTTATCTCTTGGCTTTCTATCCTGTTCCATTGATCTATATTTCTGTTTTTGTGCCAGTACCATACTGTCTTGATTACTGTAGCTTTGTAGTATAGTCTGAAGTCAGGGAGCCTGATTCCTCCAGCTCCATTTTTCTTTCTCAAGATTGCTTTGGCTATTCAGGGTATTTGTGTTTCCATGCAAAATGTGAAATGTTTTGTTCTAGTTCTGTGAAAAATGCCATTTGTAATTTGATAGGGATTGCGTTGTATCAGTAGATTGCTTTGGGTAGTATACTCATTTTCACAATGTTGATTCTTCCAATCCAAGAACATGGTATATCTCTCCATCTGTTTGTATCATCTTTAATTTCTTTCATCAGTGTCTTATACGTTTCTGCATACAGGTCTTTTGTCTCCCTAGGTAGGTTTATTCCTAGGTATTTTATTCTTTTTGTTGCAGTGGTAAAAGGGAGTGTTTCCTTAATTTCTCTTTCAGATTTTTCATCATTAGTGTGTAGGAATGCAAGAGTTTTCTGTGCATTTTTTGTATCCTGCTACTTAATTCCTCTTTCAGATTTTTCATCATTAGTGTGTAGGAATGCAAGAGTTTTCTGTGCATTTTTTTGTATCCTGCTACTTTATCAGATTTATTGATGAGTGCTAGTAGTTTTCTGGTAACATCTTTAGGATTCTCTATGAATAGTATCATGTTATCTGCAAACAGTGACAGTTTTACTTGTTTTTTTCCGATTTGGATCCCATTTATTTCTTTTTCTTCTCTGATTGCTGTGGCTAAAACTTCCAAAACTATATTGAATAATAGTTGTGGGAGTGGGCAACCTTGTCTTGTTCCTGATCTTAGTGGAAGTGGTTTCATTTTTTCACCATTGAGAATGATGTTGGCTGTGTGTTTGTCATATATGGCATTTATTATTTTGAGATAAATTCCCTCTATTCCTACTTTCTGGAGAGTTTTTATCATAAATGGGTGTTGAATTCTGTTGAAAGCATTTTCTGCATCTATTTAGAGGATCATATGGTTTTTCTCCTTCAGTTTATTAATACGGTTTATCACATTGATTGATTTGCGTATACTGAAGAATCCTTGCATTCCTGGGATAAACCCCACTTGATCATGGTGTATGATCCTTTTAATGTGCTTTTGGATTCTGTTTGCTAGTATTTGTTGAGGATTTTTTCATCTGTGTTCCTCAGTGATATTGGCCTGTAGTTTTCCTTTTTTTTGTGATATCTTTGTCTGGTTTTGGTATCAGGGGGATGGTGGCCTTGTAGAATGAGTTTGGGAGTGTTCGTCCCTCTGCTATATTTTGGAAGGTTTTGAGAAGGACAGATGTTAGCTGTTCTCTAAATGTTTGATAGAATTTGCCTGTGAAGCCATCTGGTCCTGGGCTTTTGTTTGTTGGACGATTTTTAATCACTGTTTCAATTGCAGTGCTTGTGATTGGTCTTTTCATATTTTCTGTTTCTTCCTAGTTCAGTCTTGGAAGGTTGTGTTTTTCTAAGAATTTGTCCATTTCTTCCAGGTTGTCCATTTTATTGGCATAGAGTTGCTTGTAGTAATCTCTCATGATCCTTTGTATTTTTGCAGTTTCAGTTGTTGCTTCTCCTTTTTCATTTCTAATTCTGTTGATTTGAGTCTTCTCCATTTTTTTCTTGATGTGTCTGTCTAATAGTTTATGAATTTTGTTTATCTTCTCAAAGAACGAGCTTTTAGTTTTATTGATCTTTGCTATTGTTTTCTTCATTTCTTTTTCTTTTATTTCTGATGTGATCTTTATTATTTGTTACCTTCTGCTAACTTTGGGGTTTTTTTTTTGTTCTTCTTTCTCTAATTGTTTTAGGTGTAAGGTTAAGTTGTTTATTTGAGGTGTTTCTTGTTTCTTGAGGTAGGATTGTATTGCTATTAACTTCCCTCTTAGAACTGCTTTTTCTGCATCCCATAGGTTTTGGGTCGTCGTATTTTCACTGTCATTTTTTTCTAGGTATTTTTTGATTTCCTCTTTGATTTCCTCAGTGATCACTTGGTTATTTATTAGTGTATTGTGTAGCTTCCAAGTGTTTGTATTTTTTACTGTTTTCTTCCTTTAATTGATATCTAGCCTTATAGTGTTGTGGCTGGAAAAGATACTTGATACGATTTCAGTTTTCTTAAATTTACCAAGGCTTGATTTGTGACCCAAGATATGATCTATCCTGGAGAATGTTCCATGAACACTTGAGAAGAAAGTGTATTTTGCTGTTTTTGGATGGAATGTCCTATAAATATCAATTAAGTCATCTTGTTTAATATGTCATTTAAAGCTTGTGTTTCCTTATTTATTTTCATTTTGTATGATCTGTCCATTGGTGAAAGTAGGGTGTTAAAGTCCCCTATTATTATTGTGTTCTTGTCAATTTCCCCTTTTATGGTTGTTAGCATTTTCCTCATGTATTGAGGTGCTCCTAAGTTGCGTGCATAAATATTTACAATTGTTATATCTTCTTCTTGAATTGAGCCCTTGATCATTATGTAGTGTATTTGTTTGTCTCTTGTAATAGTCTTTGTTTTAAACCTATTTTGTCTGATATGAGAATTTCTACTCCAGCTTCCTTTTGATTTACATTTGCATGGAATATCTTTTTCCATCCCCTCACTTTCAGTCTGTATGTGTCCCTAGGTCTGAAGTGGGTCTCTTGTAGACAGCATATATATATGTGTGTCTTGTGTGTATCCATTCAACCAGTCTTTGTCTTTTGGTTGGAGCATTTAATCCATGTAAATTTAAGGTAGTTATCGATATGTATGTTCCTGTTACCATTTTCTTAATTGTTTTGGGTTTGTTATTGTAGGTTTTTTCCTTCTGTTGTGTTTCCTGCCTAGAGAAGTTCCTTTAGCATTTGTTGTGAAGCTGGTTTGGTGGTGCTGAATTCTTAGCTTTTGCTTGTCTGCAAAGGCTTTAATTTCTCCAATGAATCTGAATGCGATACTTGCTGGGTAGAGTCATCTTGGTAGTAGGTTTTTCCCTTTCATCATTTTAAGTATATCCTGCTACTGCTTTCTGGCTTGCAGAGTTTCTGCTGAAAGATCAGCTGTTAACCTTATGGGGATTCCCTTGTATGTTATTTGTTGCTTTTCCCTTGCTGCTTTAATATTTTTTCTTTGTATTTAATTTTTGATGGTTTGATTAATATGTGTCTTGGTGTGTTTCTCCTTGGATTCATCCTGTATGGGACTCTCTGTGCTTCCTGGACTTGATTTACTCTTTCCTTTCCCATATTAGGGAAGTTTTCAACTGTAATCTCTTCAGATGTTTTCTCAGTCCCTTTTTTTTTTCTGTTCTTCTTCTGGGACCCCTATAATTGGAATGTTCATGCATTTAATATTGTACCAGAGGTCTCTGAGATTGTCCTCAATTCTTTTCATTCTTTTTTCTTTATTCTGCTCTGTGGTAGTTATTTCCACTATTTTATCTTCCAGGTCATTTATCCGTTCTTCTGCCTCAGTTATTCTGTTATTGATTCCTTCTAGAGAATTTTTAATTTCATTTACTGTGTTGTTCATCATTTTTTGCTCTTAAGTTCTTCTAGGTCCTTGTTAAACGTTTCTTGTATTTTCTCCATTCTATTTCCAAGAGTTTGGATCATGTTTACTATCATTACTCTGAATTATTTTCCTGGTAGACTGCCTATTTCTTGTTTATTTGTTTGGTCTGGTGGGTTTTAACCTGCTCCTTCATCTGCTGTGTATTTGTCTGTCTTTTTATTTTGCTTAATTTTTTTTTTTTTTTTTATTTTGCTTAATTTACTCTGTTTGGAGTCTCCTTTTCACAGTCTGCAGATTCGTAGTTCCCGTTGTTTTTGGTGTCTGCCTCCCATGGGTAAAGTTGGTTCAGTGGGTTGTGTAGGCTTCCTGGTGGAGGGGACTGGTGCCTGTGTTCTGGTGGATGAGGGTGGATCTTGTCTTTCTGGTGGGCAGGACCGTGTCCGGCTGTGTGTTTTGGGGTGTCTGTGACTTTATTATGATTTTAGGCAGCCTCTCTGCTCATGGGTGGGGTTGTGTTGCTGTCTTGCTTGTTTGGCATAGGGTGTCCAGCACTGGAGCTTGCTGGTTGCTGAGTGGAGCTTGGCCTTAGTGTTGAGATGAAGATCTCTGGGAGACATTTCACCAATTGGTATTACCTGGAGCCGGGAGGTCTCTGGTGGACCAATGTCCTGTTCTTGGTTCCTATCTCAGGGGCTCAGGCCTGACACCCGGCCGGAGCACCAAGACCTTGTTAGACATACGGCTCAGAAGAAAAGGGAGAGAAAAAAAGAAAGAAAGAAAGAAGTGAAATAAAATAAAATAAAATAAAGTTATTAAATTAAAAATTTTTTTAAATTTTTTAAAAAAAATTAAGAAAGAAGAGAGCAACCAAACCAAAAAACAAATCTACCAATGATAACAAGTGCTAAGAAGTATACTAAAAAAACCCCACAAAACAAATTATGGACAGACAGAACCCTAAGACAAATGATTAAAGCAAAGTTATACAGACATATCGCACAAAGAAGCATACACATACACACAAAAAGGGAAAAAGGAAAAAATATATATATAAAAAGATGAAAAAAATGGAAGAGAGTAATCAAATCAATAAACAAATCTACCAATGATAATAAGCTATAAATACTAAACTAAGTTAAACATAAAGCCAGAAACAAATTAGATGCAGAAAGCAAACCCCAAGTCTACAGTTGCTCCCAAAGTCCACCTCCTCAATTTTAGGATGATTTGTTGTCTGTTCATGTATTCCAGAGATGCAGGGTACAGCAAGTTCATTGTGGAGATTTAATCCACTTCTCCTGAGGCTGCTGGGAGAGATTTCCCTTTCTAGTGTTTGTTTGCACAGCTCCCGGGGTTCAGCTTTGGATTTGGACCCGCCTCTGCGTGTAGGTCACCTGAGGGCATCTGTTCCCCGCCCAGACAGGATGGAGTTAAAGGAGCAGCTGATTGGGGGCTCTGGCTCACTCAGGCGGGGGGAGGGAGCGGTACGGAGGAGGCGGGGCGAGCCTGCGGCATCAGAGGCGTCGTGACGTTGCAGCAGCGTGAGGCACGCCGTGCGTTCTCTCGGGGAAGCTGTCCCCGGATCCCGGGAGCCTGGCCGTGGCGGGCTGCACAGGCTCCCGGGAGGGGCGGTGTGGAGAGTGACCTGTGCTCGCACACAGGCTTCTTGGTGGCGGCAGCAGCAGCCTTAGCGTCTCATGCCCGTCTCTGGGGTCCGCGCTGATAGCCCCAGCTTGTGTCCGTCTCTGGAGCTCATTTAGGCGGTGCTCTGAATCCTCTCTCCTCACGCACTCCGAAACAATGGTCTCTTGCCTCTTCAGCAGCTGCAGACCTTTTCCCGGACTCCCTCCCGGCTAGCTGTGGCGCACTAGCCCCATTCAGGCTGTGTTCACGCCGCCAACCCCAGTCCTCTCCCTGCGATCCGACCGCAGCCCGAGCCTCAGCTCCCAGCCCCGCCCGCCCCGGCGGGGGAGCAGACGAGCCTCTCGGGCTGGTGAGTGCTGCTTGGCGCCGATCATCCGTGCGGGAATCTCTCCGCTTTGCCCTCCGCACCCCTGTGGCTGCGCTCTCCTCCGTGGCTCCGAAGCTTCCCCCTCCGCCCCCCGCAGTCTCCGCCCGCGAAGGGGCTTCCTAGTGTGTGGACACATTTCCTCCTTCACAGCTCCCTACCACTGGTGCAGGGTCCGTCCCTATTCTTTTGTCTCTGTTTTTTCTGTTTTCTTTTGCCCTACCCAGGTACGTGGGGAGTTTCTTGCCTTTTGGGAGGTCTGAGGTCTTCTGCCAGCGTTTAGTAGGTGTTCTGTAGGAGCAGTTCCACATGCAGATGTATTTCTGATGTGTTTGTTTGGAGTATGGTGATCTCCATGTCTTACTCCTCCGCCATCTGTAAGGTCCCCTCCATATCTGTTGGAGTCTTTTTAAGCTCTATATGGGTCTTGTGTTTTCACCCTTATCATTTGGCACTGTATTAGGATGTTTTACTAGTTTAGATTGTGTGGATGAAGACCTGACTTGTCTTGTGAAGTTATCAGAATTCAAAGCCATAAGTTCTCAAAATGAGGAGATTCATGGTATCTATTTAATACTTAAGTAAACATGCTTTAGGTAAACTGAGTTACATGGTTTCTATATCTTATGGCTTCCCACCCCTGCTTTCTGAATTCAATTTTTAAAATTTTTATTTTTTAATTGAAGTATATTTAATTTACAACGTTGTGGTAGTTTCAGTTGTACAGCAAAGTGATTCAGTTACACGTATATGTTATATATATATATATATATTCTTTTTCGTATTCTTTTATAAGTTATTACAAGATATTGAATATAGTTCCCTGTGCTATACAGTAGGTCCTTGCTGTTTATATATTTTATATATAATAGTGTGTATATGTTAATCCCAGCCTCCTAATTTATCTGCCCCCTGTCGTGCTATCTCATTTGGTAGCAATAACTTTGTTTTCTATGTCTGTGAGTCTATATCTGTTTTGTAAGTAAGTTCATTTGTATCATTTTTTAGATTCCGCACATAAGTGATATCATATGATGTTTGTCTTTCTCTGTCTGGCTTCGCTTAATATGATAATCTCTAGGTCCATCCATCTTGCTACAAATGGTATTATTTCATTCTTTTTAATGGCTGAGTAACATTCTTTTGTACATATGTACTACATTCTCTTTATCCATTCATCTGTTGATGGACACGTAGGTTACTTCCATGTCTTGACTATTGTAAATAGTGCTGCAATGAACCTTGGGGTATATGTATCTTTTTGAATTATGGTTTTCTTCAGATATATGCCCAGGAGTGGGATTGTAGGATCATATGGTAATTCTACTTTTAGTTCCTTAAGGAACCTCCATACTGTTCTTCATAGTGGCTGAACCAATTTACATTCCCACCAACAGTGTAAGGATTCCTTTTTCTCCACACCCTCTCCAGCATTTATTATTTGTAGACTTTTTAATGATGGCCATTCGGATTGGTGTGAAGTGACCCCACTCACTTTAATACACTTTTTATTTTAAAATAATTTAAAATTTGGATTTACAGGGAAGTTGCAATGATGGTATAGACAATTCCTATATACGTCTCCTCCAGTTTTCCAGCTTTTAACATTTTCCATAACCGTGGTCCACTTATGAAAACTAAGAAACCATTAGCATTACTGCATTGCTATAAACTGAACTCCAGGCTTTATTGGCACGTCACAGGCTTTTCCCCTAGTTTCTCCTTTCTAGTCCAGGATCCTGTCCAGGACACTGCGTTCTGTTTAGTGTTTCCTTGGTCTCTGCTGGGTTGTGACAGTGTCTCAGTCTTTCCTTGTTTTCATAACTTAACAGTTTTGGGAAGTACTGCTCAGCTCTTTTGTAGGATGCCTCTCAGTTTGCGTTTGTCTGATATTCTCACGAGGAACACTGCAGAGGGGAAGTGCCCTCCCCATCATGTCCCCACAGGGGTCTCTGCGATCAGCATGATTTCATCATAGCTCATGTTCATCGGGTCGCCTGGAAAGGGGCCTGCTCACCAGGTCTCTCCACCCTCAGGTTGCCTTTCCCTGCCCTTCCCATACTCTTTTCTTTGGAAGTAAGTGTTAAATTTCAACCAACACTCTAGGCTCCCTACCTAGTTTTAATGACTCAGGGAATATATGGAGGAAATTTCCTTATTGCTTCTGTTGAAGAGAATTTTAATAACAGTTACCATTTCTTCTCTGCTTTCTATATTCAATCCACTATACTAAACATGGTATATCAATTGTTTCTCGTAGTATGACAGACCTATAAAATAGAGGTTATTATTTCATCTTACAGATGTGGAAACTAGAGTGAAGGATGAAGCAATTTGACAAGGTCACAGAGAACGAGGGCGTGAACCAGGTCTGCTGGGCGCTACAGCCCTTGCTGCGAACCGTTAGGCTATATAGCCTCCCTGATAGACACCCCAAACCTCACCAAATTTGGCCATGAGAAATTTATGCATACTCTTTGTTCTGGCTTCTTGGTTCCCTCTATATGCAAAGATTCATATTTGGGGCAAGTATTTGTATATCAGAAAGTTTATATAACTTGAAAATTCACCTTTTCTAGAGACTATTTCCATGACAAGTGCTGTGCAATCATATATATGAGGTAAATGTGGGATCAGGGTGTAACAAAGCAACTGTATACAAGTGCATGAATATTAAATTATGGTTGCTGAAGCTCTTCCATCAGTTAAAACTTCTTTAACCATCAATGGAATATTTGTGTTGGTTAGAGAAATCAGCAGCAATGACAGATATAGAAGAACTGTGACTCATCTTCAGCAAGCCAAGGATCCCCAGACTCTTGGGGTGGGGCTTAAGCATCACTGATTGATTTTTCTGACACTGGTCTTGGGTCATAAAACAATAATCACCACCTCAAAACTAGTGTTATTACTAATCACTTTTTAAGTTAAAACAAAATTTTTTACTTGGGAATTTCAAAATTCTTCTTGTGATTATTAAAGGTAGTCTAATTATACAGCTATACAGAAACAAAGCTGGAAATTTCTGTTTAAGTGATTCCTACTTTCTGTTGAAATGCCAGACAGATTTCTCTCCTGTAATTGATAGTGTGTGTGTGGTAATTGTTTTGCTTTCTAATTCATTCTTAATTCCTCTTCATTCCACAACACACTCTTTATCTAATCAATTACCAAGTGCTATTGATTGTAACTAACTGTCTAAATACCCTCCCTCCTTCACCCCTTTTGCACTAGTTTAGGTCATCTTCTTCCATTTCTTTAGCAAATGCTGCAACTAACTACCTGGTCTTCCTACTACTGTTCTTTCTTTTTTCTCGTATGAGAGCTATCTTGATCATGGGGCATTTTTTCTTAAAAGTTCCAGTGCCTTCCTGTCATATGCAAAATTGATATTCAAAGATATAATGCCAAGTTGTTTAAGAACTTGAGACCTGTCCAATGGTTCAACCTTAATCCAGCAAATGCTCTCTTGGGATCTTATACTCCCACAATATTGAATCTAGTTTAGTTCAAATAAAATCTTGTTTTATTTTTCTATGACTTTTCACATACTGCTCTCTTGTGTGAAATGTCTTCTAGTGTCCTCTATGACATAGTAAGTACTTAAGTTGTGTATTTAAGTTGTCGCACCCTGAAGAACTTTGTAATTATTTTTAAGTATACATACCACTCTGTACATTTCTTGAGACCAGGAATCATGAGATATTTTATTTGTGTTCACAGTTTCCGTGACAGTGCTGGGCATGTCAAGTAGAAGTTCAATAAATATTAAATTGAATTGGAATGTATAATATGTGCAATGCATACAGTTAATTGATGTGTGAATCTGCTAAAAATTTCTTGATTTGAAAAGATTTCATAGAGAAGACAGAAGAAGAGGATTGTAAAGGAGAGGAAGAAAAATTTAGAAAACCTTAGGAACCAGGTGGTTTATGTAGCATGTGAAAAAATATATAGTCTAGACTTGGGACAGCAAATAGATTCTACTTGTAGTGTTGACTCTAGTGAGTTGGTTGTGGCTGAGCCACGTGTAAGAAGAAGGTTTAGTCTACGGCAGGATTCAGAAGGCAAGAGAGATTCAGTTGCTTTGTAACGCTGCCAGGTCACGGGAGGAAGGATGGGGGGCACTGAGCTTTGAATTGGTTGAGTTGCATCTGGAGCAGTAATTCTCAGGCTGTTTTGTCGGAGAACACGTATTGACAAGGGAAATTTACATGTTTTGGATCGAGGCAAAAGTAAGAGTCTTTTCAAGCTACTCCCTGTCTTGATGCTTAAATTCTCGTAATTGATCATGACACCAGAGTGACATGACATCAGGTTGAGAATTGCTGGTTTTCAGCAATGACTTCCAACTCTGGGCCTTAGATTCCTGAAGGACCCTTGCAAGAGTCCTTCATGTTTACAGGCACAAGAAACATTCTGTTAATTTTTAAATAATATCATTTGATCATATGTACTGTAATTTAAAAATTTATATATCAGAATTGTGACTCTTAATAAAAATAACATTTATATAAACAATTTATTAAGTGTATAGTAGCTTCTTGTCATTATGGGTTTTTTTTGGATTAATGACCACTAAAATATTTTTACTGTCACATAAGAACACATGATATTTTTTCATTTTCAAATGGTTTCTTATACTCAAAAACAATGAAAATAATTGTTTAAGAAAAGACAGTGAATCAAATTTGACTTTCATGGGTGTTGTTAAAGAAAAGTGATGGGATGGTCGAATGATTAGTTAGGAGAAAGAATTAATATATAGTATATTAATATATATTAATACATATATAGTATATATATATAGTATCCTGAATCTTACAAGATTAGTAGAAGATTTTAGGGAGGGGTGACATTGTATAGCAACACATATGAAAAACAGTTTGCCAGTAGAGTTTGAAATGGTTACAAAATACACATACTCTTGATTTTATTATCGTAAAAACATATATGGAAAAAAGTTAGTTATAATAATATTACTGTGAATTCATGGCCGCTGTTGTTCAGTGATTCTAAGATGTGCATATAATACACATTTTAACATTTCTGAAATTGATATGCAAACTTGCAGTTGCTATTGGCCAGTTGGAAGTTGAGGTACAGTTTTTATTGCCTTTACATTGGTAGACTGAGTTATGGCATGTGTCACTCCTGGGGGCATTACAGTACAACTGTACCATCTTGGCAGTTTATAACAACCCATGTGAAAACCATTTAAGGGGGAAAATGATTCCTGTGTGTTATCTGGAAACTGTTTATTGACATCTTCTGCTAAGATCAAGAAAGCGTCAGCATCAAAACCTGTAGTGTGGGTGTAAGAAGCTTGGAGACAATAGTAGAACTATCTTTTAAGAACTGATGCTTCATCAATTTCCTTGGTGGAATAGAGGATCATTCTGTATGAAAGAAAAAAAAAATCAATCACTTTGAATTGTAAAACGTTTCAGAGACTTTAGATTCTGAATATGAAAAAGCTTTAGAAATAATCTTAAGCAATTTATTTTGCATTTATTTTTCAACAGGAGTTGGCAGTAGTCTGTGTACAAGTAAATCTAGAAGAGCCTTTTCAATAAGAATTACATAAATATTCTGAGTTACAAGAAATTACAAGGTCAAAATTTTAAATAGCAGATGTGGTTTTTCCTTCTTTAGTGATACATGAAATAATGGGATATTTATAGTTGATGACATCTTACATTCAATCAAATATGGAAAATCTTTAGTAGCTAGCATTATGTAAACCAGAATCGCTCTTAGTTGATACTTCAACAAAATTTATACGACAGTCTCAATAGTATTTGTGGAAGGCATGAATGAGTAAATTATAGTAAGTATAAATGACATTAAAATAACCTGAGAGAATATAATACATGTAAAGAATCCATGAATCATCAAGGAAATATGTATTTGTATTTTACTGTATATAGAATGGTAATCCAGACATCACTCTTTACAAATCAGATAATTTTGTTACCAAAACAGTGATTCTGTAAACCAGTAGTTTAAAGAAAGTTTATTGTGTTTACATTCATAGCACTACAAATAATATGCAATAAATTATTTTACTTATATGTGTGGATAATCCTTTACTTACAGTGGGGTTACATCCCAATAAACCCATTGTAAGTTGAATATAGTAAGTTGAAAATGCATTGAATACACTGAACATCACGGCTTAGCCTAACCTACTTTAAACATGCTCAGAACACTTACATTAGCCTATAGTGGGGCAAAATCATTTAGCACAAAGCCTATTTTATAATAAAGTGTTGAATATCTCATGTAATTAGTTGAATTCTATACTGAAAGTGAAAAAACAGAATGGTCGTCTGGGTCTAGAATGTTTGTGAGTGTATCAGTTGTTTACCCTAGTGTTCGCATGGTTGACTCGGAGCTGAACTGCCATCGTCACTAGAGAGAATGGAACTGCATATCACCAGCCAGGAAAAGATCAGAATTTCAAACTCAGAATTCAAAGTGAGGTTTCTGCTGAATGCATATAGCTGTCTCACCATCAGAAAGTTGAACCATTGTGAGTTGAGGACCTTCTGTAAGTGAAAATCTATTACATTAGATCTTCTCTAAAACAGACTTCTTCTAATACTGCAATCCAAGTTTATCCAAGTGATCAAGAACTTCACTTATAGTGTTGAATTATAAAATCAGAATGGAAAAGCTGTAACCAATCTTTCACAAATTCTTAGGTATTAAAAAATTGTAATCTGATGACATGCTTTATCATCAGCAGAGTTTGAGTTCTCTGATCCTTAATCACAGTCTCAGGGTTACCAAGTATTTTTTTTTTAATTTCAGTTTAAAAATTAGAATAAACAATGGTAATACTACAGATAATCATCATATTAAAAAAATGTCTACCTAAGATGAACACATGTAAAGGGAAGATACTAGTGACATATCTGAAGCTAAAGTTATTTAGATCTATCTTCTTTGTCCTTGTTTGAAAAATGTGTATATTTCTAGAAGTTAAACAAATAGATTTTGTGGATAATTTTTCATGATCTTTCCTTCATGAGCTATTATATGACAATTTGAGATACTGAGCATAAAATCAATTCTTAGCTTTCACAAAAATGAAGTATGAATACTTTTCAAGTTATTTTCATTATTTTTCAGCATTTCCTTTTTGAACTATATGATTAAGTATTCATTGATGCATTTTATCTTTAAGCCACATAATTGAGATTCTCATTTATAAATTAGCAAAAATTAGGCAAGTAAGTAAGAATATATATATGGAGAGGGGACGTTCTTGAGTTCTTAACTCAAGCAGTCTTTTTCTTTTCCCCAATCATGGTGCTAATTTAATGACATCACAAGAGTTTAAAATAGAGAGGATTAGTTTTTGAACTTTAAGAATGGTTTTGACTTTTGAAAAGCAGTAAGTTAGTAAATCTCAAAAGTTGATATAACGTTTTTGTAATGCAGTATCTTTTTGTTTCAATTGATGAAACTTCAAATAACGTAAGAAAGAATAGGTAGGTCTCCTTGATTTTTTATGTAATCTTAGAGACATCACTATTCATCCATTCATCAAACTTGTACTGAGTGACTGGCCAAGGACAAGTGAAGGTGCCAAGAATGCCTCTGACTTGAGAGTACATCTGTTAGTGGGGAAAACAGATATGCAGATTAATAGTTCCAATCCTTGTGCAAATGCTGTTATAGAGACGTATATTATGTGCGTCAGGACACAGGGAAAGAAAGGTGTGTGTGTGCGCTGAAGGATTTCAGAACAATTTCAGAGAGACATGAAACAAGACATAAGAGAATTCCATGAAGGCATAGACTTACTAGGAAACAGCAGGTCATTTGTTAACAGCAGAAGTGTAGACCCCAGTGGTAGACGAGGCTAGAAAGAAAGGCTGGGATTACAGTATAAAGAGCTGAGTATTTTGATCTCTACATTTATAGTGATGATAAACCACTGAGGTGTGTAACGTGCGGTGTGATACGATCAGAGGTTTGAAAGGTCTTTGTAAGAACAGGATTGAGGATGGAGTGGTGGAGAGTGAATAGAGACATGAGAATTTGTAGCCTATGAAAGTCTGATCAAATGTGGGGTAAGGGGAGTGGACGGCAAGGTTGACTCTGTTATTGCTTCAATCAGGGGAATGATGGTTTGAACATCATAAAGAAAACAAAGTCTGTTTTCTTTAATCACTCCCCCAACTCACTAACTTCCCTCCTGCAACCCCTTGCCTCCTTCCATTACACAAAACTGGCTACATCCATGAAAATGTGTTTGCAAGTCAAGCTCAACATTTAAAAATCTGTTTCATAGTGATTATAAAACCCCAGGTAATGACTGATGTACTTCACGTTCATTTAAAAAAAACTCCAAAATCCAGATATCAGGAAATATAAACCCATCTGTTAAACCACAGAATATCAAGCTACATAGAAATCTGTCCTAAGACCAGGGCCATGAGCAAGGCCACCCTTGGGAAGTTCCCAGACCTCCTGGGACTGGTATCAAACAACCCCAAGAGTGGGTGTCACTTCACTGTTAGGCTTCCATGCAGAAAGCCCCAGTTACTAGAGTTTGTTTTATATAAATGAGGCTTGATATATACTCAGCCAGAAAAATATCTGTAATAAATGAATGAGGACATCAACTTAATTAGGATAAATTGGCACAGTGTTTGTTAAAAAAAAAAAACCCAGAAAACCCCCAAAAAACAGTATAGCAAATACCAAAAAAACCAAAAACAAAACCCCTCAATATCCATAAAGTATTTTATCTGGAATAGTCCAAGTCTCAAGCATTCAAGATTTGAGTACTTTTTACCTAACTAATTCTAACAAGTACAGTGAAACAATTTGGATAGTCAAGGAATGAGAGAATTTGAAGTAATAGGAAGTAATAGGATTAGTTCATAAGTTTTCTTTATTGATGGAGAGCTAAATTAGTATATACTTCAAAGACAGTCAATTAGGAATGTTAAGTGATTTCTGAGAATTCAACGGTGGAAACTCCTCATGTTTATCTTGAGTCTTTCCCAAAGATTTCAAAAGGACTCCATCAGTGAATAGAGCAGGTCTCTAGAAATGTGGTGAAAGGTGAAAATTTCACTGGTACTTACATAAAAATATAACTATGAGGAGAGAATCATGATTATTGAATGGGAGGGAAATCTCTTTTGTGTTTCTTATCTTTTACATTTCATCTGGCTTGATGACTTTCTTTTTTATCTTCACTCACAATTAGTTTGCATTAATTCTGCTTTCACACCTAGAAATTGTCATTCTGTGTATTTCCTTTCTAAATTTCTTGTTCATATAGCCACCCCTTTTGTAATACTACTGAATACCACTGTGGTCTGATCTCCACCCTTGGGAAGAACTCCTCTCTGACCCACGGGGCTGTCACTGAACGTCCTCGGCAACATTTGCTTTCCTTTTCCACTTCATTTCTTGGAATTCATTCCAGTGGATTCACTTTTTCATCCCCTACTAAAAATACTCATTTTAAAAATTAAATTATTTTAATCTATTTTAGAGTATTCTAAGTAGCTCTGGCTCTTGTGGTAAGCTTTTTTATGTCTGTCTTTCTTTATCCTATGCACAGTGACAGTGGCTGCTTCTAAAGTTTGTGAAAACTCAGATCTCAACGCCAAGTCTCTTACCTTGAGGATTCGCAACCCAGGATTTCCAACCATACAGATCACGGGTTTAATCTTGCCTGTGACATTTCTCTTTCCTTCCTACACTCACACAACATTTCTTTTTTAGATACTCATAAGCTTCCCATAGCAGCCTTAGTTAAAATTGTATCTTTGTTTTTTTTCTGGGCCAGTTTATATTAACAGTTGTAGAATTCATTTTAGTGTGCTCTGATTTTCAGCTTCTCAGGGAAATATATCACTGTAATCTAATGGTCTAGTAACAAATTTCTAAGAACTTGTTTCCACATGCAAAACCTTACATAATACAGCCAACAAGAAGCTATTCTTAAGTGACCTTCTGGAATTCTTATGAAGACAGATACTAGTTTAGTTTTCATGCGGTGCCAGCACCACTGCCATCACAGTGCTGAAAAAGATGTTTTTCTTTTGCACATCATAAAGTGAGAGAGATTGTGCAGATCTCGAAGTTTGAATAAAGGACTACTTCTTTTTTTTTAAATTAATTAATTAATTAATTTATGGCTGTGTTGGGTCTTCGTTTCTGTGCGAGGGCTTTCTCTAGTTGTGGCAAGCGGGGGCCACTCTTCATTGCAGTGCGCGGGCCTCTCACTATCGCGGCCTCTCTTGTTGCGGAGCACAGGCTCCAGACGCGCAGGCTCAGTAGCTGTGGCTCACGGGTCCAGTTGCTCCGCGGCATGTGGGATCCTCCCAGACCAGGGCTCGAACCCGTGTCCCCTGCATTGGCAGGCAGATTCTCAACCACTGCGCCACCAGGGAAGCCCCAGGACTACTTCTCATTTAAGTTCTGCGAAGGCTGTGCTCATGGTAGCCGGGAAAAGTGATGCAGTCTCAATGACTTACAGATTTGACTGACTGGTTCTAAGGAATGCCTTGGAGTGTGTTCTCTTAATCTATATGCCCAGCATCATGTTTGCTGCTCTGAAACTGAGATCTCTGTTATAACACGGCTACTCCCTCTTAAATTGTGTTGTCGTTTAGCTTATCCTGGAGGCCGTCCTTTGGAGTGACAGGCAAGGAACTTCATAGTGAAAACGATGACAGGTAGTCCTTGCCTACTTGCCCTTAAAATGAGTTCATTTGCCATGAGGATGGGTTGTTTTTCCCTTGTTTCCATTCCCGTGAAATCCTTGTCATATACTTGACTACTGATGGCAGTGACTTTGCAGAACCCTTGACCTGAGTGATGCAATGACCTTTAATGTAGGCTTCCACCGTTTTGCATTTTATACAATGTAATTTTATACACGCGTATGATATAACATATTTTATAACAATATAACATATGCACATAAAAATAATACATAAAATCATCTAAGATACATTTCCAGGCTCTTTAAGGAGGGATTAAGATTCATGATACCAAAGAATTGCATCAAGTTTCTGTGTGCCTCTAGAGCTTTGTACATTTTCTAAAGAAATGTGTTATTCTGAGAAAATAGTTGGAACAAATGATCCAGTAATTATAAATTAATTGGCACTAAACATTGCTAAAATATGTGAATACATTTATAGGTAGTAGCTAGTTTCAAGGATGTTGAGGGATTGATAAAGGAAAAAAATGACACAGTTCACTGTACAGTAATGGTCATGTGGAGGGGGAAACATTTTACTTTTTAAAAAAATATATAATGTTGTGTACTGATTTCCTGTGTAGGGGTACCAGATAAAATTCAGGAGGTCCAGTTAAATTTAAATTTCAGATAAACAATGAATAACTTTTCGTGTGTATGTATGCAATATTTGAGATATATTTTACTAAAAAAATTATTCCTTGTTAGTCTGAAATTCAAATGTAGCTGAGTGTTCTTTCTGTGTTTATATTTCCTAACTCTGGCGACCCTACTCCTGTGCATGTTTATTCACCAGTTAAGAATTATCTCTGATCCCTTGCTGGAAAGTGGCTTGCCTGAGAGATGCGTTTCCAAACATACTGATCATAAGTCATGTGTGGGACTTGTGAAACATTTCCAAATCACAGTTTACCCAAAACATGATGTCTACGGAGCTACATGCCATCCTCAAGCGAAGGAGTTGAGTCTGACTTCTTCCCATCTCTGAATCTTTTTACTGAATTTAGGAAGGCTTTGTCTTCATCGTCAGTTCCACATAGTTTATTTATTATTGTTATTGTTTTCATTATTATGTTGTTTCTAGTATTTGTCCCTGTGTCTAATCATTGAATCCAGAGTTTGACCACAACACACTTAACTCTGCTTGATGACCATGTTGCACATTGCTACTTAAGAGAGTAATGTTACGGGGATTATGATGAACTCTTACTTTTGGAAGGGGAGGGAAGACTAAAAAGTGATCACGGATAAGAGTTTACACATATTGGAAAAGGTTTTTATACTTGTATTTTCCAGGTATTCATGCTTTAATTTTATTATATATCAGCTCTTTCCTAAACATATGCATTAAACCAAGGTGACCAAATCCACACGTGTAAACTCATAAAGCTGTATATTTTCTGTTCACTTTATGGGATGAATATTTATTTTTAATCTCAATGGTGTCAGGATATATGGAGAGCTCTACTCAAAATTAGCCTTCCTTAAAAATGAATGTGGTTTGGGTGACAAATTATTCCTCTAAGAGAATCAAGGAGAAATTTGATGTGTTATTTCAAAGAGATGAGGCAAAAATTTAAATTTTGTCAGTTAACAGAAAGAGAGAGAGAATGAAAGTTCAATTGTGTTTGAAATAAAAATGACCTGTCATCCAAGAGACTTCATGACACATGTTGAAAGACACTGGCTCTGTCTGTGCCAGCTTTTCCTTATAACTCTATGGTTCTCCATGGAAAACAGAAGACAGTGATCATTAAACAAGTCCTGTCAGGTCATTAGTTTGTTTATTAGTTTGTTAAATTAATTTAGGTAAAATGTTTTGTGTTAGTATTTTTTTCATTCCTGATGGAATTATTTGTTAATCATGTAAACTTGCAATAAGTAAGCCCTGAGGAAAAACGAGATAAGTGAAAAATAGAGTTTTATTTTAAGACTAAAACTTAAACAAATTATGTGTATCTTGTTTTTGTTTCCAATGAAATACCTTGCTTTCATTGAATAATATTTCAATGAAATATTATCTTACTTCTTCTATATTTATTTTATTTGTTTACTATTTTTGGCTGTGTTGGGTCTTCGTTGCTGTGCGCGGGCTTTCTCTAGTTGTGGCGAGCAGGGGCTACTCATCGTTGCGGTGCGCAGGCTTCTCATTGCTGTGGCTTCTCTTGTTGCGGAGCACAGGCTCTAGGTGCACGGGCTTCAGTAGTTGTGGCACGTGGGCTCAGTAGTTGTGGCTTGCTGGCTCTAGAGTGCAGGTTCAGTAGTTGTGGTGCATGGGCTTAGTTGCTCAGCAACATGTGGGATCTTCCCAGACCAGGGCTCAAACCCGTGTCCCCTGCATTGGCTGGAGGATTCTTAGTCACTGCGCCACCAGGGAAGCCCTCATTTATTCTATATAAGTGAGATAATATATGTATAATACTCCAGGTAAATGATGGACATATATTAAAAACTTAGAGGTTAGATACTGTGGTGTTTTTTATTATTCACATGATGAACTTTCGAATGCAAGTTTCATAAAAATCACATGGCCAGGGCTTATGATTAAAATTTCCCTTTATCTTTTGGGGAGTCAGACACAAGTAGACTGCTCTGCTGAATACTGGGAAATAAGTTCCATAGCTGTTTGTTGTCATGATTACAGTTTATGAAGTATTTTCCTTGTTCTTATTAGTTAAATTTAGATTTCTATATTGTTTTAAAAATATAGAAATTATTTATTGTCATTGTTTTACTTGCATGTTTAAATTAAATTAAAATATTGTCATTGTTTTACTTGCATGTTTACTCCTCCTCAGGAGTGCTTTTAGGGATGAGATGAGACCAAAGTAGTCTAGTTTGCTACTTTTTATCAAATATTCTGTTGGGAGAGCATTACCATTAAATTTTCACTTTATATAATCTGTGGCCTCAGTTTGGCCTCTTTTAAAAAAATACAGTGAAGATGACACAATTACTAGGATATTCAATTTAAAACGTAAAGTAAAATAGCTTGATTAGTAAATAACAGTTCAATTTTTAGGCTTTGTTTTTGGTTATAATGAAATAATAGTTCCTAGTGACATCTCTTATAATTGTCTTTGTTCTGAAGTTCTCACAGTTCTTAAAATTTTAATCATAGATATGTTCTAGTTCAGCAGGGTCAGGTAATTTTTTTGTTGTAAATAATATTTTGCACTCCCCCTTGAAGTAGTAAAACCACTTTTGTAAAATGAACACTTGCTGAAGAGACGGCAGTTGATTTTATCAGCCACCATAAATGAGTATGCATTTTAGCTAAAGTCATTGAAAGAAGCTTCACTTTTTGTAAGTTGAAAACCCAAACATATTTGGATGACTTTTTATCTAATTTTCCCATGTTGTATTTGGAAAAGTTGTGCTCAATATATATGTTGTTCTACTAGTTTTACTTCTCAGTGTGTATCAAGGAAGGAAAATTGTTGTGATGGTTGAATGTCTTTGTGGTTTTGACCCAGTTGTCTTATAACGTAGAAGGTAGTTACTGGAACCAAGCAGGCGTCTGTGAGGCAATAGAGCGTTTCCTGGAAGTCAGAGAGTGGGACCAGCCTGTTCTTGGTTTTCATGTGTTCCCAAGTGTGTGGAAACTATGTAAAACTATTTAAAAGGTTTTCTTTTTAAAAAAATCTGAGTTGGTTTCTCACCTCCTCCAAAGTGAGTTGCTTGTTTTAAGATACGTAGCGATGATCTGAATACTCAAAGCCTTAGTTACCTAGTTGCCATGATATGTTTTATGAAGGTGTAGGTGTCCAGAAACAGTATAGGACACCCTACTTCCTGTGAGGTTTTTCTACTCCAGTGAATTGAAATAGACCAACTATCTTTTTTTTTTTTTTTGTCTTCTTTAGCTTAAGGACTGGAGTAAAGACAAACTGAGTGACCTCCTAAATCTCTTTCCATTTGGTCTACACTTACATGTGCATCAGAATACTCATATGAATGAATTTTCAAAAACATTTCATTCTGCATCACATCCAAACTAAGAATGTGTTTTTGCTTTTTTCTTTTTTAACATCTGTGAGCTGATTTGGATAGCCAGCCAGCCATCCAAAATCTTATTATCTCCTTCCTCAGTCTCAGTATCTTTTATATCCAATTCATTGCTAAGTCTCTCCAATGGAGTTGATTTCAAACATACCACAAATCAATTTTAATTGTTGAATCAGTTGTCTTTTTAAAATGGCATTCTCTTACTTAACCTCAAGTAGAGTTTGACATTTAATAACTGTTTGAATCAGGAAATAATTTCTGTTTCTTCTGTTTATAACAAAACAGTTCCTTGCAGAGAAACATAATAATATACTAGACCAAATCAGAATTCAAAATCTTTTTTAAAAATCCTTCTTCCCTTGGTTGCTATGATGTTCCCTGATCCCATCACCCTCCATACACACTCCTGCCTGAATTTTCTCCTATCTTCTTCTACTGGCTTGGGTTTTTTTTGGCAACATCTTTTAAGGTTTTTGTTGGTGTGTCTGGACTCCATTATGCTTTTTTCTTTTTCTTTTTTTTTGTTTTTGTTTTTATTTTTTGGCTGTGCCATGTGGCCTGTGGGATCTTCGTTCCCCAACCAGGTATCAAACCTGCACCCCCTGCATTGGAAGGGTGGAATCCTAACCACTGGACCACCAGGGAAGTCCCATTCTGCTCTTTTCTTACTGTATAAATCACTGTGGGTTGTCTGACTGTCTACAAAGCCTTCAGTGAGTACACGTGTATATACTGGTGGGTTCTCAAGACTTTCTGGGCTGCTGGCACTGCTGCAAACAGTGCTCTTACCCCCCTGACCCCCATCTCTTTCTCTGTGTTCTGTCTCTTAGTGCGTAGCACCGTCTTTCCTCATTTCCCAGGCATCTTCCTTGGGGCAAGGGTGGAAAAAGATAGACTTTGTGAAGAAAAGATGAGGAATTTCCTCTAAAGTGGCTTATGCGTGGTGTGAATGTGGTAGGGAAGGTGTATTTGATATTGAGGAGAGGAAAATCGTGACATACTGAATGCAGAGTGGGTAAATGAAATGAATAAATAAAAGAAGTAGGCTTTTGGGACAATATTGACTTTTTCCCCAAGAATAGAAAGATGATTGGAATAGCATAGAAAGAGTAGCAATAAACCCAATTAAAGAAACTAGTATATCATAAAGGTGGCATTTCAAATTAGTGGAAAGAAATGAATTATTCAAGAAAAGGTGTTGAAACAACTGGCTCACCATTTGGAAAAAGAATAACAGTGGTTCATTCCTTGTGACATAAACCAAAATAAACTCCAGATGGATTATAGATTTATATTCAGATATTGAAACCAAATTTATTACACTTGTCAACTTGGCCCAGCAAATAGAAGGCTAGATGTTTTGTTTACAGATTTAGGTACATTTCAGGAACAGGTATGAGGCCCTTTAAGGTATAAATTCAGACTTCTGGTTTCCATTTCAAATTTCTTAAAATTTATTTTTTTCTAATATTATTAGACCCATTATACTAAGTGATTAGATTAGTGGGGAAGCCAATGGATAAAACTGGAACAAATATTTCTATTTTTCTATCCCTGAGCTCATGCTACCTAACTATAAAGATTTTGGCTGTAACTTTGTACTCCTAAAAATTTCCCTGGTTCTTTTAGAACAAAACTAGTGATGACTAAGAGAATCGTTGAGCAATTATACAGTACTTTGGGGAATGAAGAGAGGACTGAATGGGATGTCTTCTAAAGCTTTTATGTCTCAGGACAATATGGAAAAAATACATTGCTTATAACCAACCTGAATACTCAGTGGCATCTGGATTCAATTGTCTCTCAATGTCCTAGTTGTTATATTTTTGTCTTTATTGTGGCACATAATCTTCAGGAACATGAGCATCATTTATTGTGTTGCAAAAATACATAACGACACAGAGTAGTGAGATCAGTTACCTGAAATATTCAAGCAGAAGCCTGATTGTGTCATGACTGTTTTTAATTTGTTCAGGTCATTCATGTTATAAATAAGTATTGAATAACTAACTACCACATGCCTTTTTTTCTTAAGGGCTGGGTGTACAAGTCATAATACTTTCCATCCGAGAGCTTCCACTCAAAGTCAAAGATGACATAGCGTAGCAAGTACTCTAATAGGGATAAAAGATGTTACGGGAGCACTGATCTGGGACTGGCGAGTAAAAGAAGGCTTCCCTGAGGAGGTGATGCCAAAGTTGAATCACGAATGACGACTACAGTTGTCAGCCAAAACCAGGAAGGCGGAGTGGGTGGGAAAGGCATTCTCAGGCAGAAGAAAAATAAGTGCGTAGATCTGAGGCAAGAGAGGATATGGAGTATTTAGGTGAACTTAGAGGGGTTCTGGACTAGAATATACAATGCTGAGAGGTGACTAGACAGGAGGTTCAGGGATCTGGATCACAAGAGCCCATACGTTATGTTAAACGCGTCACTTTATCAGGAGGGCACTGTGAAATACCACTGAGGGGCCACAGTGTGTGCCACCTGGGCTGCACATCACACACGTCACTGCGGGCTGTGCGGCTGCTGATTGGCCCTCCTCCTTCTAAGAGATGAGCTGAACTAATCGCAGAACGTCCAGCACTTCTGAAAGCTTGAGGGACACCCATACGATAGATCTCTCTGACTTTCAGTTATTGTAAGGTTATCCTGAGACCAGCTACGCATCCAGCTACACTGGACATCTGATGGTCCAGTGTCTCATATTTGCTTCCCTCCTTCACCTGTTCGCTCTACCCCCTGGGCCTCTTAGTTTCTAATTTATAAACTCTCTCATACATCACTTTCTTGCATGAACTGAGTTTCATTTAATGGAGTTTGTTTCTTCCCTCTCACATCATATATCTCGTGGAAGGATCCTCCTTGCTGCCAATAACCACTTTCAAATCATTTTGACTCTTTGCTCCTCCAGCCCCTGACGTCGTCAGCACTCGGACCATCCGTTTGCACCACTCTCTGCTCGCTAACAGACATCGTCCCCAACTCTCCAGCCCACGCATAATTTCGACTCTGCTCAAAGCTTTTCCAACTTTATCATCCTGTATCCTGGCCTCCTAGTTCCTTGAACTCCTCACCTTTATCCACCTCGGTCACCCACTGGCGTGATTACACGTGCACTCTTATTATCACCAATCATTCCACCATCTCCAGTATCTCAGTTTCAACAAGCTTGCACTCAGACCACCGCCTACCAACTCCCTTTATGTAGGAGCAGTATTTCCAGCTCATCAGCCCTCCCAGTACTTTTACCCATATAGCCTCACCACCTGTCACCACTGTCCTGCTTCACTGCCCATAGAGGTCCTCATTATAAACACTCCCTTGCAAATGCCCTCAATTCTCTTGTCCGTCTTTCCCTCAAAAACACACAGCTGGTCTTGTGGTCAGAATGCTCTTCGTTGCAAGTGTCAGGAACACAACTCATTTGAATAAAAAGGGAAATTTGTTTCTCACAATTTGGAAATCTGAGAGTCCAGAACAGCTGGATCCGGAGGTTCTAGAACAATCAACAGGCTCTGTCTCTCTGTCGCTATGCTCTCTCTTCCTCTGTAGGAGTGTTATTCCCATGCAGTGAGAATGACTCCCCAATAACACTAGACCTAAACAATCCTTAAAATCCATGGCCTTAGAGAAAGGAGATCTCTTCAATCACTTATAAGTGACTCTGACCCTATTTGCATTATGTGCCCATCTTTGCATCAGTCACTCTGGACAGTTATTTGTTGTTGTTAAGAGTTCAGTGTTTGAAGTCATATGGGCCTATGTTCAAACCTCAATTCTGCTTTCTGCTGGATTTGTGAATTTGAGGAAATAACCTTTTTAAACTTTAGTTTACTCAATGCTAAAATGAAGATAATTATGAAATGGGTATACCAATAATGTTTCTTGTAGAATTATTGAGGGGATTAACTGAGATAATCTATGTACATACTTAGTATAATTTCTGCGCACATTAAATATCCAATGATCCATTAAATCTCATAATCTATTATGAGATGGGACAATGCCCCTTCAATTAACTTCTGTTTTAAGGTTTATTTTTTCCTATATTTTCACTTCTATACTAACACACAGACTTAAGAATCATTGTGTAAAGTTTTCAAAGAAGGTTTTTTTGCATTTTGTTTAAGGTTTATTAAACCTATGGGTAAATTGGATGGAAACTTGAGTTCCCCTAAAACATGGTGTGTTTCTTACTTTTATATCCCTCCGTAAAATTAGAAGAGCCTTTACATTCCTTAATATATATATTTATTGGTATAAAATAATGTTGGTTGTCTTTGAAAATGGAGCCAAATTTTAAAGTCCTATTTTTAACTGATTATTGCTGATAAAAAGTTGCTGTGTTTTGAATATGAATTTTGTCATCCCCCACCTTCCTAAATTTTCTTAGTTCTAGGGGTTTTCCATTGTACTGATTGGATTATCAGGTAGACTGTCTTGTGCATAGATAACTTACACTCTTCCATTTTATAGCATAAAAGTTTTATTTTGTCTTCTCTTATTTATTTGAAAAAGCTACAAGAACCTTTTGATAGACTGTACATTAGTGCAGGAATTATGTTACCTTTTTAACTATGTTTCTGACTTCTAGCACAGGGCAAGAATATAAAAATTTACTTTTTTTTTTGCTTTTGGCACCTGGGGAAAAGAATATATAATTGTATTATTCAAATTATTGAATAATTATTGTAATAAATTATTACAATAATTAATGTAATGTAATAAATTATTCTAATCAATACTCAAAAGATAAACTATTTTTAAAATTTCCAGAATAATACATACTTAGTTGGGTATTTGGTTCATGCTTTACAAAGCTGGTTTTAATTTGATAATATTCTATTTAGGAGTTTTCATTTGTATTCAGTACTCAGATTGGTCTGTGGAATTTTGATTTTGTTTCTTTTGCCGTATTTAGTATCCAGGTAATTTTTGCTACACACAATGATTAGGTAAGCAATACTTAGACAAAATTTTTAATTACCCCTTACGTGTTTTATCCATTACAATTTTTATTTCCTCCTAATTAAGTCTGGTATACTTATCTAAAACTGTTCAATTTATGAACATATAATTTTATTATTCCACAACTTTAAATAGAATTTCTCTCATTTTGAAAAATGTTCATTTATGTATGGAACACCTTTTATTTATGTTTGTTAAATTAGTTTTGACAGAGGTGTATTATATTGTTCTTTCTTATTTATCAATTCTGTTTTCCTATTTTTTCTAATATATTAATTTATGCACTTATTTTAAAAAATCTTTATACTCTTTTTATTTTGTTTTCTTTCTATACTTTCTTCAGTAATTAGTTCAGTTATTTTTTTCTTGTATAAAATTTTATCAGGTTAGAAATTTTAAATCTTGTGTAAAATTTTATCAGGTTAGAAATTTGGCTGTATCCTTTAATTTTTATATAGTGTAAATTTTGGCTTTTTTTCCCCCTAAACTAAGAGTTTGTAGATCACATTTTAAATTGTACACAGATTTTGGTTAACCATGTAAAAACATATGTTGATTTTTAGGTGAAATAGAAAACTGAGTTATAGTGACAAAAACTGTGAATGGGCTTAACTAATACACCATTAGGTGTGCATATGCATGTATACGTGGAGATTTTGGTAAATTTGTGTATGGTGTATCTGTGGGTTTATTTTTACCTTTCCTAACTCATTGTTTAGTCTAAATCCTTGGGAGGGGGTGGGGATACAGCAATCAGATGGTGTGAATAAGAAATCAAGTCTGTAGAGCCAAGCAACTATTTTATTTTAACTCTCCACCCACCTCAACATTTCGTTCATATAATAGATTGACTCCCAAAAGGAATTAATCCATATTGGGTTTTATCATACATGTTTCAAAAGCTACTGCTAACAAAAGGGGATCCAAGAGTAACTTTATCTGCTGCTACTCAGATACATTTTATTTCAAAAACATACACTGAAGCATTGCTGGTAGATCCTTAGGAAAACATATTCACATGTAACTTCCAATCACACTGAACCATATTTGAAAGATTTTTCAAGGTCAGCTCTGGCATAAGCTAACATTATACCACTTAATCCAGGAATTATTTTAGCATTTGATTAATGACATATGTTTGATACATAATATAATTTTGTGAACACTAAATCAAATTTTAACTTTATTAGGTTGATTTAGTGGTTTTGGAGAAAGCTTTAAATCTTTTCTGCTAATTTGTTGCTTAGTTTTCTGTTTTACGTTTTTAAAAATTCTTACTTATTAATTTTGAACCTGCCTTTTAATGATGATTCCCCTTAATTAGGAAGTAATGTGAAGACACTACAGCAATTTGGCCAGCTTTCTGTATATGAGCCCTGCTATCCTCATTGAAAAATACATCAACTCTTTCTTTTCCTCATTCGTTCCATGAACCCTTACTTTTTAAAAAATTTTATATTGGGGTATGGTTGATTAACAATGTTGTGTTAGTTTCAGGTGTACAGCTAAGTGATTCAGTTATACATGTACATGTTTCCATTCTTTTTCAAATTCTTTTCCCATTTAGGTTATTACATAATATTGAGCAGAGTTTCCCTGTACTGTACAGTAGGTTCTTGTTAGGTATCCATTTTAAATATGGCAGTGTGTACATGTCAATCCCAAACTCCCTAACTATCCCTCCCCTCCACCCTTCCCCTCTGGCAACCATAAGTTCCATGAACCTTTATTGACTACACCTGAGTGCTAGGTACTGCAGTCAACACTGGACAAATCAGTGGTGAGCAAAAGCAGAGTCCCTGCTTTCAGGAGATTTACAGTCCAGTATGGGAAATATAAACTGTTAAATGTGAAAGTGCAATTGATGTACATACAGCGTGCAGTACATGCTGATATGTGAGCACACAATAAATGGGTGGGAGGCCGGGGTGACTGCAAAGAGAGTGGATCTTCTGCTGAGACGAAACGTTGAGCAGGGATTCACTAGGCAAAGTGGAGAGGAGATCCTTTTTGGCAGGGGGAGGAACATATGCAGAGACCCTGCGAGCAGGGGAAACAAGGTCTATAGAAAGAACTGAGGAAAGGTCTGAGTGGCCTTTGAGGTCTGAATGGCCTGGATATTGAGAGCCAGTAGAAGGGGCGTTAAAAAGAGGCCTGAGAGGGAGAGGGTGTCTGCATTGTAGAGGGCCTTATGTTGTATGAGAAGATGTGCCCTCTACTCTCCATGCAGTGTGAAGGCCAAAGAAGTGCTTAAAAGGGGTGACATGATCTGACGTAAATTTATCACTTCATTTGACAAGTACTTATCAGTGCCTACTGTTCATCAGACATTGCTGTGGGCACAAGAAATGCAGCAGGGACTAAAACAGACAAAAAAAAAACTGTCCTCATACTGCTGGTAATGCAGTGCAGTGTGTAATAGGTCAGAGAAATCCTCATAGAGGAAGTGACATGTAAGCAAGAATCTGAAGAAAACGAGGAGATCCAGGGAGGGAATGAATGATACCGAAGACCAGTGAATACACGTCAGCCAGAAGAAACCATTCCAGCTGTCCTGACTCTGGACTCTGCAGCTCAGAGGGCACTGATGAGCTCTCACATATATGTATGTGTGCATGCACGCATGTAATGGGCAGTAATTTAAGAAGTGGACATGAAGAAAATAGGCTACAGAGATAACGTAGGGTGAGGGGAGAAACAGATGAGGACAAGATTTTATGGCTGGATGGAAAAAGATGAAGCTGCTCTGAAGATGGGAGAAAAAAGCCACAAGTATGTTGTGTGAATTCAAGGAAAAAGGAAGGCAGTGGTTTCGTCATTAAATGGTGTTGACAGGTAAGGATAAGAACAACTTATTTTGGGTTTAGTGACTGGAGGGTTACTAAATCCTGTTTTGATGGAGTTACGGAAGCCGAGTCCACTAGAATGGAGAAACGAGAAGTGGAAAGCGTCAGAATAGCTACATTTTTGAAAACTTTTCAAAGATACGAAAAGGAGAGACTAAAATAGTATCTGAAGATTATAGAATCAAGGAAGTCTTTGTTTGTTTGTTTTTAATGGGAAAGACTGTGTTATGTTTAGAACTTGATGAGATCCAATCAAGATGGAGATGTTGAATATACAAATGAAAGAAGGGAAGTTTAATAATACTGTTTAATGGGTAACTCGAACTTGGCAAATATTATAAACTTTTGTGGAGGCACAACTACAGAGGCAGTATCTCTCTAATAATCATCACAATAATCAGTTCATTTATTGTTATCACTTTAAATGTATTTTTCCAGTATTAACTAATAATCTCTACTTAACTAATGATGTTGCTTTTTAAGGAAAAAGGGAAAATGCCTTTATCTTTCTCTTAGTTGAGTATTTGACTTCAATGATTTATGCTTCAATCTCTCTTCACCAAAGATAAACGAAATCTACATATTACTACCTACTGTTACAATGCATGACAGTTTATAAATAGCTAAATTTTAGGAGCTACTATTAAGTCCTTGAGTGGATTTTAATAAACCATTAATCTCTTTCTCACTTCTGTGTTATTTATCAACTTTATGTCAAAGGACAAGGACAAATTATCCAAACATTGTTTAGTACAATCATAATTAATTAATTAACACTTATCCAGTGGGGATTTTAACCTTTTCTCCCCCCAAGGGTTATTCTAATGTCAGAGTAGGATAAAAAATATCTATAGCGACCCTTACCTCTTTCCGACTTAACGTTTATCGTAAGTCAATTAGCTCTCTACTAGAAGCAAGGAGGTGAACAGCTGGTTGCGGAAGTCTGCACAGCAACAGCAGAAAAGGAACACAACTTCCAGAAAAATCCTTCCTAATTCTTCTCTTATAATTTAAAATATATGACATGATTAATGACCCATCCTTCTTTACTTTCCATTTCTTTTCTTGGAACTCTTTGTTGATATGCAGTTGCTGTACTTAGATTAAGGGCAAATAAGTCTTATCTCATTACATTTTTACAACTTTCAGAAGAGTATCTACTTTTAAAAGTGGATTCTAAAGCACACGCCTTGTGTCATGCAGAGAGTTAATAAATCCTGGACCAATGGTGACATTTCAAACCTAATCAACACTGGCATTCTTTACTTGCACAAACAGCTGTGAACAACAGGGGATTTGGGAATGGTCTTCTCACATGTAATATAACTTTCAAATTGACTTTTCTTTTAATAATTTTTTCCTGGCTGATCCGTGTGAATCCCCTTTATTAAGAAAAGTAATCTATCCAGGATTCAGTGAAGAACCAACTAACACGTTGTTAATCATTCAGGGAAATGTTGCAGGCTTAAGCACTTTTAGAGGTAGATATTGAACCAACTACTTGCTATAAGCAAACTTTGAAATACAGATAAGCCCCTGTGAGTCATCTTCATCTGCTGAAAGGATGGTTAGGCTGCATGTGCACAAATTATGATTTTCTACCCACTTGCTAACCAACAAGGAAAAGCTCCAGATAGAGTGGAACCTGAGTAAATAAGACTTGTTTGTTTCTGTAGAAAATAATTTACCACCACTGTCTAGTTAGTTTTAGACGAGATAAATTTAACTTTGTGATTTATTTCGTAAGATATTGTCTTCTCTACTGTAAAGCCTCGTGCCCAAAAGACTGATTTTGAGTGTTGGTGGCCTCTGATAAATTACCTCAAATACTGTCAGTTTGAGCTGAATATTGATTTCTTTATTCCTCTTTTAAGAACATTTTTATTTGTTTATTACTTTTTCAAAAAAATTTGGAATAGATCTCATTTGCCTGTTTTCTTCTCTCTTTTCGTGGTATTAGGGATTTGGCTTGCTTCTATGAATAAGCTGGAACATCTTCAGAAATTGTTTGATTGAAAACACCACCAGTGGAGTTTCATTAAATTTTAATTACTGTGACTAGGAAACATATACACCTATCTTACTGAGATTATTCTACTGTAGTTAGTGTTATAATAATAGCTCTGTTTAAGATCAATAACTTGAATATTTTCTAAGGTTTTGTACCAGTTAATTTTCTTTCTTAGGAGGTCATATTCTATCTTACAGCTAACCAAATGAGTTTTATGTCTTAGCATAAATGGTTTACAACTTTCTGTTTATTCTTTACTAAGAATTCTGTTAATTCTTTACTAAGAATTCTGTTAAAACATTAACTCGAGGCAGGATTAAGATGGCAGAATAGGAAGACCCTGAGCTCACCTCTCCCCATGAAGACGTCAAAACAGCAATTACATATAGAACAACTCTTTCTGAGAACAAACTGAAGACTAGCAGAAAGGCTCGTCTACAATTATGTATATAAAGCAAAAGCCACACCCAGATGGGTAGGAGGGGAAGAAAAGTGATCTAGTCAGGACTCACACCCCTGGTAGGCAACCCAGAAGAGGAAGGGGATATCATGACCTCGGAAGTCCCCCTTAAGGAACAAGTAATTTGAGTCCCACATTGGGCACCCCAGCTCCTGGGAAACACCTGGAGCCAGCTGGTTTTGAAAACCAGCGGGCTTGCAACTGCAAGAGCCAGGGGCTGTAGGAAACTCAGACTCTGCTCTTAAAGGACACAGACTTTGCTCTGCACAATCTTACTCACTCCCAATCCCAACACAGAGGCAGCAGAATGAAAAGTGCCTGATGTTGTAGCTGGCCTGCCAAAACCACCCCAGAACATCCCTCAGCCCAAACTGGGCTTAGCTTCAATCCTTCCACCACTGCCAAGGCAGCGGCTCTGGTGAACCCCAGGAAAAGCCTAGGCTCCCGTGGCTCCAGCTTCACTCCCTGCCAAGGCAGCAGCTGCCAGTGTGCCCTGGGAGAAGCACTAACCTACGTCAGGCTCCAGCTCCATCCCCGCTTCACCAGTTTCAGCCCACCCCTGCCAAGGCAATGGCCCTGGTGCTTCCCAGAAAAAACCTGGCCCACAATCACTTCAGATCCAGCTCTCCCACCAAAGCCAATGGACACATGTAGTCTGTATAGGGACGCTCCTACACAAGGACAGCCTTTGAAGAATGGGATAGGTGATTGTTTTGCCTAATTTCATAGAGACAGAGAGAAAGAGTCAAATAAAATAAGACAGATGGATATGTTCCCAACAGAAGAACAAGATAAAACCCTAGAAAAAATCCTAATGAAATGGAGATTAGTAGTTTACCTAATAAAGAGTTCAAAGCAATGGTCATAAAAATGTTCACGGAACCAGGGGAAAGAATAGAGGAACACAGTGGGAACTTCAACAAAGAATTAGAAAATATAAAAAAGAATCAATTAGAGCAGAAGAATGTACTCACTGAAATGAAAAATACACTAGAGGGAATCAACAGCAGATTAGGTGATACACAAGAATGGATCAGCAATCTAGAAGAGAGATAGTGGAAATCACCCAATCAGAACAAGTAAAAAGCAAAAAATAATAATGAAGATAGTTTAAGGGGACTTTGGGACAGCATCAAACACTAACATTCACATTATAGGGTTTCCAAAAAGAGGAGAGAAAAAGTAGAAGAAAATGTATTTGATGAAATCATGGCTGAAAAATTTCCTAAGCAAAAAAAGGAAAGCGATATCCAGGTCCAGGAAAGACAGCGAGTCCCAAAAAACTTTAACTCAAAGAAATCCATACCAAGGTATATTATAATTAAAATGGCAAAAGTTAAAGATCAAGAGAGAATTCTAAAGGCAGCAAGAGAAAGGCAACGTGTCACAAGCAAGGGGACTCCCTACCATGAGGCTATCAGCTGATCTTTCAGCAGAAAATTTGCAGACCAGAAGGTAGTGGCATGATACATTTAAGGTGCTAAAAGGGAAACAAAACAAAACAAAACAAAAACACACACAAAAAAACTACAACCAAGGATATTCTACCCAGCAAGATAATGATTCAGAATTGAAGGAGAGATAAAGATATTCTCAGACAAGCGAAAACTAAGAGTTCATCGCCACTAAACCAGCCTCACAAGAAATGTTAAAAGGTCTTATTTAAGAGAAAAAAAAATAGTAATAAAGAACATAATAAGAAATAAGAAAATATATGAAAGGAAAAATCTCACTTGTAAAGGCAAATATATAGTAAACACAGTGGATCAACCACTTAAAAAGCTAGTATGAAGGTTAAAAGACAAGAGTTGTAAAGCCAGCTATAACTACAAAAAGATGTAAAATATGGTTTCAAACAGCAAAACATGGGGGGAGGTAAAAAATGTGTTTGAACTTAAATGACTGTCAGTTTAAAACAAATATATGTATGAACCTCATGGTAACCACATACCAAAAACCTACAATGGATACAAAAAAAAAAAAAGAGAGAAAGGAACTCAAACATTACACTAAAGAAAACCATAAAACCACAAGGGATGAAACTAAAAGAAGAAGAAAAGAGCAAAGAAGAACTTCAAAAACAACCAGAAAACAAGAAACAAAATGACATATAAGTACATACCTATCAATAATCACTTTAGATGTAAATAGACTAAATGCTTCAATCAAAAGACATTCGGTGGCTGACTGGATACAATAATCAAGACCCATCTATATGCTGCATACAAAAAGCTCACTTTAGAGCTAAAGACACACACAGATTAAAAGAGAGAGGATGGAAAAGATATTCCATGCAAATGGAAAGGAGAATAAAGCTGGGGTAGCAATACTCATGTCAGACAAAATAGAGTTTAAAGCAAAGTCTATAACAAAAGACAAAGAAGGACATTATATAATGATAAAGGGGTCAATTCAAGAAGAGGATGTAATAGTCATAGACATATATGCATGCAACATAGGAGCACCTCAATATATAAAGCAAATATAAACAGACATAAAGGAAGAAATTGACAATAATACAGTAATATTAGGGGACTTTAATAATGCACTTACAACAATGGCTTGATCATCCAGATGGAAAATCAGTAAGGAAACAGAGGCCTTAAATGGCATATTAGACCAGATGAACTTAATAGATATTGACACATTATTCCATCCAAAACCAGCAGAATACACATTCTTTTCAAGTACACAAGTACACAAACATTCTCCATAATAGATCACTTGCTGGGTCACAAAACAAGTCTTAATACATTTAAGAAGACTGAAATCATATCAAGCATTTCCCCAACCGCAGTGGTATGAAATTAGAAATCAGTTACAGGAAAAAAACTGGAAAAAAACACAAACGTGGAGACTAACAACATACTAGTAAAAAATAAATCAGTCAATGAAGAAATCAAAAGGGAAATCAAGAAATACCTTGAGAGGAATGAAAACAGAAACAAAACTTTCCCAAATCTATGGTATGTAGAGAAAGCAGTTTTAGGAGGAAAATTTATAACAATACTGGCCTACTCCAAGAAATAAGAAACATCTCAAATAAACAACCTAACACTCCACCTAAAGGAATTAGAAAAAAGAAAGCTCATAGGTATCAGAAGAAAGGAAATAATAAATTGCAGTGCAGAAATAAATGAAATAGCAAAAAAACAATTGAAAAGATCAATAAAATTATTATTTTTTTTAAAGATAAACATAATTGGCAAACCTTTATCCAGAATCATGAGGAAAAAAAGAGAGAGGGCCCAAATAAATTTAATTAGAAATGGAAGAGGATAAGTTACAACCAATACCACTAATATATAAAGGAGATTAAGAGATTACTATGAACAGTTAAATACTAACAAATTGAGCAACCTGGAAGAAATGGATACATTTCAAGAAACATATGATCTCCCAAGACTGAATCAGGAAGAAATAGAAAATAGGAGTAGAACAATTACCAATAACAAAATTGAAGTATTAGTAATAAAAGTTCCCAACTAACAGCATTCCAGGAACAAATGACTCCACAGGTGCATTCTACCAAACATTTAAAGAAGACTGAACACTTATCCTTCTCAAACTGTTTCGAAAAACTGAAGAGGAAGGAAGGAATGCTTTAGAACTCATTCCATAAGACCAGCTTCACCCTGTTACCAAAATCAGACAAAGACACCACAAAAAAAGAAAATTATAGGCCAGTATCATTGATGAATGTAGATGCAAAAATCCTCAACAAAATATTAACAGACAAAATCCAACAGTACATTAAAAGGATCATACATTATGATCAAGTGGGATTTATTCCAGGGATGCATGCATGGTTCAACATCTGCAAATCAATCAGTGTGATACATCACACTAACAAACTGAAGAACAGAATCATATGATCACCTCAATAGATGTAGGAAAAGCTTTTGACAAAATTCAACACCCATTTATGATGAAAACTCTCAACAAAGGGGATGTAGAGGTAATGTACCTCAACATAATAAAAGTCACATATGACAAACCAAAAGCCATCATCATACTCAATGGTAAAAAGCTGGAAGCATTTCTTCTCAGATCAGGAACAAGACAAGGATACCTACTCTCACCACATTGATTCAACATAGTATTGGAAGTCCTAGCCACAGAAATAGACAAGAAAAAGAAATGAAAGGCATCCAAATTGGAAGGGAAGAAATAAAGCTGTCACTCTTTGCATATGACATGGCACTATATATAGAAAACCTAAAAACTTTACCAAAAAACTATCAAAGTAAATGAATTAAATAAAGTTGCAGGATACAAAATTAATATGCAGAAATCTATTTCATTTCCATGTTCTAATAGTGAACTATCAGAGAGAGAAATCAAGAAAACCATCCCATTTATAATTACATTAAAAAGAATAAAATACCTAGGAATAAATTTCACCAAGGAGGTGAAGACCTATACTCTGAAAATTGTGAGACATTGATGAACCAAATTGAAGACAACACAAATAAATGTCTTATAATCTGCATTTCCCTGTGCATTTATGAGAGTGAGCTTTTCATATGTTTACTAGTCATTCTTTTTTCCTTTTTTGTTTATGTATTTTGCTCACCTTTTCCATTTTATGATTCCTTTTACTTGATTTTTGAGAATCCATTATATTATGTATTCTGAATATACATTCATTATATATGTTGCGAGGATTTAAAGTTTATAATTTTTCTTGCCACTTTGTGGTGTCTTCAAAATATAGAAGCTTTATATTTTAAGGCAGTCATAAATGCATTTTTCCACTTTGTGTTGCTTATTTTATGGCCTACTAAAGGACACAAAAATTCTTATTTATTTTTATGTAAAAGCTTTCAGTATCTTCCTGGAACCCATCTTGAATTCATTTCTGTTTATGGAGTGAGATAGGTGATGCAGTTCAATTGTTTCACATATAGATAACCACTTGTTCTATAGCTGCTGTAACACATATCAGAAAGTGGATTAAAATAACACATATTTACCATTTTATAGTCCTGCAAGTGAAAAGTCAGAGGTGAATTTCACTGGACTAAGGTAAGTTGCCACCAGGGTTTCTTTCTGGTGGCTCTAGGGTAGAACTCATTTCTTTGACATTTCTAGCTTTTAAAGACCACCCACATCCTTGTCTCACGGTCCTCTTCCTTTATCTTCACAACTAGCAATGTCACATTTCTCTGACCCTTTTTTCCTTGTTACAATTCTCTTTCTCTGCCCTCAATCAGAAAAAAGTCTCCATTTTTAAGGAGTCGTGTGATTAGATTGAACACATCTGGATGATCCAGGAAAATGTGTCCACCGCAAAGTGTGTATTCTTTTATGTTTTTTTCTTTACTTTTTAACATATTTATTGGAGTATAATTGCTTTACAATGCTTTGTTAGTTTCTGCTGTATAGCAAAGTGAATCAGCTATACGTATACATATATCCCCATATCCCCTCCCTCTTGTGTCTCCCTCCCACCCTCCCTATCCCACCCCTCTAGGTGGTCACAAAGCACCAAGCTGATCTCCCTGTGCAGTGCAGCTGCTTCTCACTAGCTATCTATTTTACATTTGGTAGTGTATATAGGTCCATGCTACTCTCTGACGTCGTCCCACCTTACCCTTCACCCTCCCTGTGTCCTCAAGTCCATTCTCTACGTCTGTGTCGTTATTCGTATCCTGCCCCTAGGTTCATCAGAACCATTTTTTTTTTAGATTCCATATATATGTGTTAGCATACGGTATTTGTTTTTCTCTTTCTGACTAACTTCAATCTGTAGGACAGACTCTAGGTCCATCCACCTCACTACAAATAACTCAATTTCGTCTCTTCTTACAGCTGAGTAATATTCCATTGTATATATGTTCAACATCTTCTTTATCCATTCATCTGTCGAGAGACACTTAGGTTGCTTCCATGTCCTGGCTATTGTAAATAATGCTGCAGTGAACATAGTGGTACCTGACTCTTTTTGAACTATGTTTTCTTCAGGGTATATGCCCAGTAGTGGGATGGCTGGGTTGTATGGTAGTTCTATTTTTGGTTTCTTAAGGAACCTCCATACTGTTCTCCATAGTGGCTGCATCAATTTACATTCCCACCAACACTGCAAGAGGGTTCCCTTTTCTCTACACCCACTCCAGCATTTATTGTTTGTAGACTTTTTGATGATGGCCATTCTGACCGGTGTGAGGTGATACCGCATTGTAGTTTTGATTTGCATTTCTTTGATTAGTGACGTTGAGCAACCTTTCATGTGTTTGTTGGCAAATGTATATCTTCTTTGGAGAAATTTCTATTTAGGTCTTCTGACCATTTTTTTTGATGTTGAGCTGATTGAGCTGCTTGTATATTGTGGCGATTAATCCTTTGTCAGTTACTTCATTTACAAATATTTTCTCCCATTCTGAGGGTTGTCTTTTCTTCTTGTTTATGGTTTCCTTTGCTGTGCAAAAGCTTTTAAGTTTCATTAGGTCCCATTTGTTCATTTTTGGTTTTATTTCCATTTCTCTGGGAGGTGGGTCAAGAAGGATCTTGTTGTGATTTATGTCATAGAGTGTTCTGCCTATGTTATCTTCTAAGAGTTTTATAGTATCTGGTCTTACATTTAGGTCTTTAATACATTTTGAGTTTACTTTTGTGTATGGTGTTAGGGAGTGTTCTGATTTCATTCTTTAACATGTAGCTGTCCAGTTTTCTCAGCACCACTTATTGAAGAGGCTGTCTTTTCTCCATTATATATTCTTGCCTCCTTTGTCAAAGTTAAGGTGACCAAATGTACGTGGGGTTATCTCTGTGCTTTCTATCCTGTTCCATTGATCTATATTTCTGTTTTTGTGCCAGTACCATACTTTCTTGATTACTGTAGCTTTGTAGTATAGTCTGAAGTCAGGGAGCCTGATTCCTCCAGCTCCGTTTTTCATTCTCAAGATTGCTTTGGCTATTCGGGGTCTTTTGTGTTTCCATACAAATTGTGAAATTTTTTGTTCTAGTTCTGTGAAAAATGCCATTGGTAGTTTGATCGGGATTGCATTGAATCTGTAGATTGCTTTGGGTAGTATAGTCATTTTCACAGTGTTGATTCTTCCAATCCAAGAACAGGGTATATTTCTCCATCAGTTTGTATCATCTTTAATTTCTTTCATCAGTGTCTTATAGTTTTCTGCATACATGTGTTTTTTTTTTCCTTAGGTAGGTTTATCCCTAGGTATTTTATTCTTTTTGTTGCATTGGTAAATGGGAGTGTTTCCTTAATTTCTCTTTCAGATTTTTCATCGTTAGTGTATAGGAATGTAGGAGATTTCTGTGCATTAATGTTGTATCCTGCTACTTTACCAAATTCGTTGATTAGTCTAGTAGTTTTCTGGTAGCATCTTTAGGATGCTCTATGTATAGTATCATGTCATCTGTAAACAGTGACAGTTTTACATCTTCTTTTCCGATTTGGATTCTTTTCTTTCTTTTTCTTCTCTGATTACTGTGGCTAAAACTTCCAAAACTATGTTGAATAATAGTGGTGAGAGGGCAACCCTGTCTTTTTCCTGATCTTAATAGAGATGGTTTCAGTTTTTCACCATTGAGAACGATGTTGTCTGTGGGTTTGTCATATATGGCCTTTATTATGTTGAGGTAAGTTTCCTCTATGCCTACTTTTTAGAGGGTCTTTATCACAAATGGGTGGTGAATTTTGTTGAAAGCTTTTTCTGTATCGAGAAGATCATATGGTTTTTTCCTTTAATTTGTTGATATGGTATATCACATTGATTGATTTAAGATTCCGTAGTGTAGTGGTTATCACGTTCACCTCACACATTGATTGATATGTGTATATTGAAGAATCTTTGCATTCCTGGGATAAACCCCACTTGATCATGGTGTATGATCCTTTTAATGTGCTGTTGGATTCTGTTTGCTAGTATTTTGTTGAGGATTTTTGCATCTATATTCCTCAGTGATATTGGCCTATAGTTTTCTTTTTTGCTGACATCTTTGTCTGGTTTTGGTATCAGGGTGATGGTGACCTCATAGAATGAGTTTGGGAGTGTTCCTCCCTCTGCTATATTTTGGAATAATTTGAGAAGGATAGGTGTTAGCTCTTCTCTAAATGTTCTATAGAATTCGCTTGTGAAGCCATCTGGTCCTGGGCTTTTGTTTGTTGGAAGATATTTAGTCACAGTTTCAATTTCAGTGCTTGTGATTGGTCTGTTCATATTTTCTATATCTTCCTGATTCAGTCTCGGAAGGTTGTGCTTTTCTCAGAATTTGTCCATTTCTTCCAGGTTGTCCATTTTATTGGCATAGAGTTGCTTGTTGTAATCTCTCATGATCCTAGCATTTCTGCAGTGTTAGTTGTTACTTCTTCTTTTTCATTTCTAATTCTGTTGATTTGAGTCTTCTCCCTTTTCTTCTTGATGAGTCTGGCTAATGGTTTATCAATTTTGTTTATCTTCTCAAAGAACCAGCTTTCAGTTTTATTGATCCTTGCTATCATTTCCTTCATTTCGTTTTCATTTACTTCTGATCTGATCTTTACGATTTCCTTCCTTCTGCTAACTTTGGGGGTTTTTTGTTCTTCTTTCTCTAACTGCTTCAGGTGTAAGGTTGGGTTGTTTATTTGATATTTTTCTGTTTTTCCTGAGGTAGGATTGTATTGCTGTAAACTTCCCTCTTAGAACTGCTTTTGCTGCATCCCATAGGTTTTTGGTCGTCGTGTTTTCATTGTCATTTGTTTCTAAGTATTCTTTGATTTCCTCTTTGATTTCTTCAGTGATCTTTTGGTTATTTAGTAGTGTATTGTTTAGCCTCCAAGTGTTTGTATTTTTTACAGATTTTTTTTCTTGTAATTGATATCTAGTTTCATAGTGTTGTGGTCCGAAAAGATATGATTTCAGTTTCCTTAAGTTTACCAAGGCTTGATTTGTGACCCAAGATATGATGTATCCTGGAGAATGTTCCATGAGCACTTGAGAAGAAAGTGTATTCCATTGTTTTTGGAAGGAATGTCCTATGAATATCAATTCCATCTTGTTTAATGTGTCCTTTAAAGCTTGTGTTTCCTTATTTATTTTCATTTTGGATGGTCTGTCCATTGGTGAAAGTGGGGGTTAAAGTCCCCTACTATTATTGTGTTCCTGTCAATTTCCCCATTTATTGCTGTTAACATTTGCCTTATGTATTGATGTGCTCTTATGTTGGGTGCTTATATAGTTACAATTGTTATATCTTCTTCTTAGATTGATCCCTTGATCATTACGTAGTGTCGTTCTTTGTCTGTTGTAATAGTCTGTATTTTAAAGTCTATTTTGTCTGATATGAGAATTGCTACCCCAGCTTTCTTTTGATTTCCATTTGCATGGAATATCTTTTTCCATCCCCTCGCTTTCATTCTGTATGTGTCCCTAGGTCTGAAGTGGGTCTCTTGTAGATAGCATGTATTCAGGTCTTGTTTTTGTATCCATTTAGCCAGTCTGTGTCTTTTGTTTGGAGCATTTGATCCATTTACATTTAAGCTAATTATCAATATATATGTTCATATTACCATTTTCTTAATTGTTTTGGGTTTGTTATTGTAGCTGTTTTCCTTCTCTTTTGTTTCCTGCCTAGAGAAGCTCCCCCAGGATCCGCTGCTAAGCTGGTCTGGTGGTGCTGAATTATGTTAGCTTTTGCTTGTCTGTAAAGGTTTTAATTTCTCTGTTGAAACTGAATGAGATCCTTGCTGGGTAGAGTAATATTGATTGTAGGTTTTTCCCTTTCATCCCTTTAAATATGTCCTGCCACTCCTTTCTGGCTTGCAGAGTTTCTGCTGAAAGATCAGTTATTAACCGTATGGGGATTCCCTTGAATATCATTTGTTGCCTTTCCCTTGCTGCTTTTAATATTTTCTCTTTTTATTTAATTTTTGATAGTTTGATTAATGTGTCTTGGCATGTTTCTCCTTGGATTCATCCTGTATGGGACTCTGTGCTTCCTGGGCTTGATTGACTATTTCCTTTCCCATGTTAGGTAAGTTTTCAACTATAATCTCTTCAAATATTTTCTCAGTCCCTTTTTTTCCCTCTTCCTCTTCTGGGATCCCTATAATTCGAATGTTGGTGCATTTATTGTTGTCCCAGAGGTCTCTGAGACTGTCCTCAATTCGTTTCATTCTTTTTTCTTTATTCTGCTCTGTGATAGTTATTTCCTCTATTTTATCTCCACATCACTTATCTGTTGTTCTGCCTCAGTTATTCTGCTATTGATTCCTTCTAGAGAATTTTAAATTTCATTTATTGTGTTGTTCATCATTGTTTGTTTCCTCTGTAATTCTTCTAGGTCCTTGTTAAACGTTTCTTGTGTTTTCTCCATTCTATTTCCAAGAGTTTGGATCATCTTTACTATCATCCCTCTGAATTCTTTTTCAAGTAGGCTTCCTATTTCCTCTTCATTTGTGTGGTCTGGTGCGTTTTTACCTTGCTCCTTCATCTGCTGTGTATTTCTCTGTTTTCTCATTTTGCTTAACTCACTGTGTTTGCGGTCTCATTTTCACAGGCTCCAGGTTCATAGTTCCCATTTTTTTTTGGTGTCTGCCCTCAGTGAGTAATGTTGGTTCAGTGAGTTGTGTAGGCTTCCTGGTGGAGGGGACTGGTGCCTGTGTTCTGGTGGATGTGGCTGGATCTTGTCTTTCTGCTGGGCAGGACCGTGTCCATTTGTGTGTTTTGAGGTGTCTGTGAAGTTAGTATGATTTTAGGCAGCTTCTCTGCTAATGAGTGGGGTTGTATTCCTGTCTTGCTAGTTGTTTGGCATGGGGTGTCCAGCACTGGAGCTTGCTGGTCTTTGGGTGGAGCTTGGTCTTAGTGTTGAGATGGAGATCTCTGCGAGAGCTCTCGCTGATTGGTATTACAAGGGGCCAGGAGGTTTCTATGGACCAATGTCTTGAACTTGGCTCTCTCACCTCAGAGGCTTAGGCCTGACACCCGGCCAGAGCACCAAGACCCTTTTGGGAAGTTTGAGGTCTTCTGCCAGCATTCAGTAGGTGTTCTGTAGGACTTATTCCAACTTTAGATGTATTTTTGATGTATTTGTGGAGAACAAGGTGGTCTCGACGTCTTACTGCTCTGCCATCTTGAAGGTCCTCTCAAATTAGCTTTACAAGAAACGCTAAAGGAACTTCCCTAGGCAGGAAACAGAAGGAAAGACCTTCGAGGTGTGGGTGCTGGAACCAGTCCTGCCCAGCACGTGAGAGCTGGCTTATTCCTGCTGGAGCGGCATCAGTGGTGGCTCTCAATGTGTGTATTCTTAGTCACACCTGAAAAGTCCTTTTCACTATAGAAGGTTACATATACACAGGTTCCACGTTTGGGGGGTGGACATCTTTGAAGTCTGTAAGTCTGCCTATTACATCACTTGCCCTAACGTCATTGATTAAATTCTCCATCATTAGCTTAGTGATTTGCAGTGACATACCTATCAATTATCAAAATTCATTTAAGCATCGTCCTTTCCTCTATTTTATTCCATAGGTTTACTTCTATTCGTACATCATGCTGGAAGGAGTTATTACTGCAGCTTTAAAATAAGTCTCAAGACTCATTGTAAAGTTTTCACTACTTTCTTTTTCCTCTTCTTTAGAAGTAACTTGACCATTTTGGCTCTTTTGTCTTCCATATACATTTTAGAATCATTTTGTCGAGTTTTAAGAAGAATTCTGCTATGATTTTGATAGGAATTTAATTCAATTCTGGATAAATTTTGGAAAATTTGTTATTGCTATGAGTTTTATTGTTTTATACACAAATAGGGTGTATCGTGTCTTTTTTCGTTGTTTGATAAGATTTTTTTTTTTTTTAACATGGATGAGTATTTGATTTTATCAAATGTTTCTCTGCCTTTTCTGGTTTTATTGTGATAGTGATATGATTTAGCTCCTTTAATTAGTTAATGTAATATTTTACATTTATGGATAGTTATAACTATTGAAAGAACCTTGAATTCAGGGATAAACCCAATGTGATATTTATTCAACAGATATTTATTGAGTATGTCTATTATGTTACAAATCCTTTAGGAATACTAGTAAATCAAAGAGACAGAAATGTCTGTCATTGTGTAAGTTATACTCCAGAATTTGCAGACAGACAATAAACAAATAAACATGTATATTTATAGGTCATTAAGGATGATAAGTAAAATGCAGAATATTAAAGTAGGAGAGAGCGTGGGAGTGTAAGACTGTAATTTTAAATAAGATGATCAGGAAGGTTTCTCAGAGAACAGGACATCTGAGAATACCCTTGAAGGACATGAGAAAGCAATTACTATGTTTATCTGGGAGCGAAATCTCCCGGGCAGAAACAACCATAAGGCAAACACCCTGAAGTAGGAGCATCTTGGAGATTTTAGGGAACAGGAAGGAGGCCAGGATGACAGTGGCAGAATCAGCCAAGGGGGGGTGGTTAGAAGGAGATTAGGATAGACAATATATGGATACCAGATGGGGGCCATTTCTCAGGCCAGTGCAAGGATTTTACTTTTACTGTAAATGCCATGAGAAACCATGAGAGATTCTAGGGCAAAAGAAGTGGCATAATCCGTTACATGTTTTAAATGAACACTCCAGCTCTGTATTAAAGATTGATGGTCGGGTCCAGAGCAGCAGCAGAGGGGCCATTCAGAGGCTATTGCAAAAAGTTTCATGAAAAGAACAAATTACTTAAAAAAAAAAGAACATACCCAAACTGAATTAAGGAGAAATAGAAAATCTGAATCTTATCTTCTCATCTTGAATTAGTAGGTTAAACCTCCCCCTCTCCAACCAAAAAAGGAAAGCTAAAATGAAAACCGGCTCAGACAGTTTCACGCCAGAGTTCTAGTATGTAAGGAACAGTTAATTTTACTCTCACAGAAACTCTTCCAGAGACCAGAAAATAAGGCACATTCTCCACTAATTTTATGATAGTCATATAATCTGCCCATTAAAGTTAGATAAAAATAGTACAAGAAAAGAAAATTAAAGGCATATCCCTTTCAAGAATATAAATCCCTGAATCATTAGAAAATGGTAAGGAATAAAAAAGCTAGTACATTGTAATGGACATCCCAAAGGTAACAGAAATTCAGACCTTCCCTACACTATCACCACCAGTCTTTTCTCCAAGTAAATGGCAACTTTTTCTGTCAAGTTGCTGAGGTTTCCTACTGCCTGTTTCATCACATGACATTCGGAATTGAACCACTTCTCATCACCTCCACTATAATCATCCTAGTCCAAACAATTACACATATTTTCATTATCAAAAGTTTAATGTGTAGTTTTTTCTCATACCTTTCTGGACAATCTTTTTGTACTCTAATATTACTCAGAGTCTGATCAGGAAAACAAAAGCCATGGTACATATTCCAGTAATCATAGTTTCATATCAATTAGGGGCTTATACTATTATTGGAAGAAGTAGGGGAAGTAGACGTCAGGAAAGCAGCTAGAGAAGATTAGAGTCGCTCTGTTTTATATCTGAGATCTCAGCCTAAAAGACCAGAGAGTGGGTACAAAAACTAGAGCTTATGGGGTTTCTGAAGAATTTGTGAACCCCACCTAGACTGACAGTGAGGGCTCATGAAGGGGTCTGCAAGCCATCACATCTGCCAAAGCCGCCATAGCTAATCCCAAACATCCTGAATCCGAAGACCTTCTCTTCACTTTCCCTTCCAGCTCTCAAGATGTTCTTTCATTAGGAAACTCAAATCTGCAACAACGCACTTGGAGGGAGACTTTGGTCAACACAGTTCCCAGGCTTAAACGGGAATGGAGGTGGCACCCTGGGCATCCAACAGGGTTTTCTTGTTCTTTTCTCATAAGTTTAATTCCTTCTTTTATTTTTTAACCACACTAACATATTATTTTATAATCTGTATCTAATAATGTAGACATTTGAAGTGTTTTCAGGTTTGAGTCTGCTGCTCGAGGTTCTGCTAACGCTTGTCGCCTTGTGTTAGTGTTACCGAGTCCAAGCTGTTACTCCTGGCTGCCAGTAAATCAAGAGACTAGTTGTTGGGGCAAAGAATAGCAACTTCATTCAGAAAGCCAGCAGACCAAGAAGATGGTGGACGAGTATCCCAAAGAGCCATCTTCCCCGAGTTACAATTCAGGCTTCTTTTCTTCTAAAAGGGGAGGGCGTACGGCTGGTTGTTGCAGACTTCTTGGTGCAGGAACCCTTTGTTCACGCAGCTGTCCACGAAGGTCAGGTCACCTGTTCCTGTAAACCTCCAGCAAGACAAATGTTATTCTCTGTTCTGCAACTCTTTATCTCTCTATGAATGGAAGAGTGTTACACCTTCAAAGGTCAGAGCCTTAAGAAAGTGCTATGCTGTATATCTCAGGCTAGAGGCAACATTCTTTTATGAAGGTGCAGAGCCAGCACGACTCAGCACAGGCAACAGAGCACAAGGTTTAGAGCTAAAGGGATAGATCCAGTGTGGAGTCAAGTTTGTTCTTCTCTGTTACATTAGCATGTGTTTTGTGATTTTTGTCGTCAGAGACTCACGGTCTTTGAAACCCGATATATAGGTTTTCTGGAGGCCTGGTTGGATGGGGTATTCTTCCAGAGAGAATTTATCTCTACCAGACACTTTGGCCAGTTACCAACCTGAGACCACTTGGAATTAAATTCTCAACTTGCAGGTTTGGGCCACATACAGGTAGTGTGTGTTCAGGCTGAAACCTGTTTGAGAGCTGAATTTTGGTAACAAACCACACAGGGGCCATTCTCTATCCACTGGCAGCTGGGGCCATGGGAAAACTTACTGTCTGTCTTGCAGCATTTATTTACTTTTTATTTCTAGTTCACACTTTCACTGAGGGCATAGCATTTATGGGAGGATCTCAAAACCAAGTTTGTACTTTGTGTGAACCCTGGCTTTGCCCCCCTGCTTCCCCACCTCCCATACGCCATGGGACTCAGGGTGTCAGCCGTTACTATGGTCATCTCAAAGTTTGGGGTTGAGCCCTCCTCCAAGTTTACTCACAGGATGCTTGGCTATATTCAATTTCCCTCAGGTTGTTGGCCAGAGATAGTCCTCAGTTTCTTGCACATGGACCTTTTCATTGGGCAGCTCACAACGGGACAGCTGGCTTCATCCAAGTGAGCCACCAAGAGGGAGAAAGAGAGGGGAGGAAGGTTGGAGGGAGGGAAGTCACAATATTTTATAACCTAATTTTGGAAGTGACATCTCATTACTTTTGTTATATTCTACCGAATAAAAGTAAGTCACCAGGTCCAGGCCACATTCAGTGGGAAGGGATTACACAAGGGCATGAATACTAGCAGACAGAGATCATTGGGAGCTACTTTAGAAGCAGCCACGATATCTTATCCAGAATATATCTTATTCAGGGCTTCAGATATGATCTTCTCTGGTCACTCTAATAAGAAATGACTCTTGTACATTCTCCCATCTCACATTTTCTCTCATCACAAACCTCTGTGTTAGAATCTGTGTCTGTCTTGATTTGTCATGAATACTGCACGGTGGTGTTCACAGCATTTCATCTCACCAAACCTTAGCAGCTTATTCAATCTTGAGCACGTATGTGGCTCTTAATGAATGTTTCTTAAATTGTGGAATTGAATTAGTATCATACCCCCCTTGTTTCTCAGCTAACAGGAAGAATATATCATGTCTGTATTTTAGTGAATGGTTCTATTAAAAGTTGCTTTTGTCCATGTTATTGCGTTAGATTAGAATACAGATGTTTAACGCTAAAATAAATTGTCAAGATTTTGTTTGAGTCAGAGCCCTCAGTTTGTATATCAGACCCCTATTTTCATATGTAAAGTTCCTCTTGAAATGGGCAACCGTTACAGGGAATTCATCAATCCTGTGTCCTTTTCTGAATGACAAAAATAAATATTTAATTTGCAAATTTAGAGAAATAAACCTGAAAGTCAGAGAGTCAGGTGGGATATGAGACCCGTTGGCACTGCTTAGCACAATACTGATAAATGTGGGTCCCAAGAACTCTGGATTAGAAGCTCGGGGTCGCTATGTGGGCAGATGTGTGTTTTGAGAATGGACCTAAACAAGTGATTCAAGGCTGTCATAGATATTGATGTTGTTAGTTGGAAATGTCATTAGTTTCTGATCGTAACAATAATATTAATGATAATAACAACTGGTAGTTTTCTTTTAATAGGGGTTTACAGTTTTCCAATGCCACTTTTCATTCATCTCACTTGATCCTCAGTAACAGTTTGAGTTGGGCAAGACAGCAATGCTATGGTCCATGTTTCCTAGTCTTTATTTAATTTTAATGTGATAAGAACAGTTGACATGAGATCTACCCTCTTAATAGATTTTTAAGTATATAACACAGCATTGTTATCTGTAGGCATAATGCAGTATAAGCAGACCTCTAGAAATTATTCATGCCGCTTCACTGAAATTTATACCCATTGGTTAATAATGTCCCCTTTCCTCCTTTCTCCAGCCCCTGGAAACACCACTCCAGTCTCTGTTTCTTTGGGATCCCTAAAATCAGTGGAATCTCTCACTATTGCCCTTCTGTGACTGGTTTGTTTCACTTAGCATAATGTTCTCAAGTTTTATACATGATGTCACATGTTGCAGGATTCCTTCCCTTCCCTTCCTTTTTTTTTCTTCTTAACATCTTTATTGGAGTACAGATACTTTACAGTGTTGTATTAGATTTTGCTATATAAAAAAGTGAATCAGCTATATGTATACATGTAACCCCATATCGCCTCCCTCTTGTGTGTCCCTCCCACCCTCCTTATCACACCCTTCTAGGTGGTCACAAAGCACCGAGCTGATCTCCCTGTGCTATGCGGCTGCTTCCCATTAGCTATCTATTTTACATTTGGTAGTGTATATATGTCCATGCTACTCTCTCACTTCGTCCCAGCTTAGCCTTCCCCCTCCCCGTATCCTCAAGTCCATTCTCTACGTCTACATCTTTATTCCTGGCCTGCCACTAGGTTTTTCAGAACCATTTTTTTTTTTTTTGATTCCATATATATGTGTTAGCATACGGTATTTGTTTTTCTCTTTCTGATTTACTTCACTCTGTTTGACAGTCTCTAGGTCTATCCACCTCACTACAAATAACTCAATTTCATTTCTTTATATGGCTGAGTAGTATTCCATTGTATATATATGCCACATCTTCTTTACCTATTCATCTATCGATGGACACTTAGGTTGCTTCCATGTCCTGGCTATTGTAAATAGTACTGCAATGAACATTGTGGTACATGACACTTTTTGAATTATGGTTTCCTCAGGGTATATGCCCAGTAGTGGGATTGCTGGGTCGTATGGTAGTTCTATTTTTAGTTTTTTAAGGAACTTCCATACTGTTCTCCATAGTGGCTGTATCAATTTACATTCCCATCAACAGTGCAAGAGTGTTCCCTTTTCTCCACACCGACTCCAGCATTTACTGTTTATAGACTTTTTGATGATTGCCATTCTGACCGGTGTGAGGTGATACCTCATTGCAGTTTTGATTTGCATTTCTGTAGTGATTAGTGATGTTGAGCAACCTTTCATGTGTTTGTTGGCAATATGTATATCTTTGGAGAAATGTCTGTTTAGGTCTTCTGCCCATTTTTGGATTAGGTTTTTTTTTTTTTTTTTGATATTGAGCTGCATGAGCTGCTTGTAAATTTTGGAGATTAATCCTTTGTCAGATGCTTCATTTACAAATATTTTCTCCCATTCTGAGGGTTGTCATTTCTTCTTGTTTATGGTTTCCTTTGCTGTGCAAAAGCTTTTAAGTTTCATTAGGTCGCATTTATTTATTTGTGTTTTTATTTCCATTTCTCTAGGAGGTGGGTCACAAAGGATCTTGCTGTGATTTATGTCATAGAGTCTTATATCTGTGTTTTCCTCTAAGAGTTTGATAGTGTCTGGCCTTACATTTAGGTCTTTAATCCATTTTGAGTTTACATTTGTGTAAGGTGTTAGGGAGTGTTCTAATTTCATTCTTGTACCTGTAGCTGTCCAGTTTTCCCAGCACCATTTATTGAAGAGGCTGTCTTTCCTCCATGGTATATTCTTGCCTCCTTTGTCAAAGATAAGGTGACCATATGTGCGTGGGTTTATCTCTGGAGTTTCTATCCTATTCCATTGATCTGTATTTCCGTTTTTGTGCCAGTACCATACTGTCTTCATTACTGTAGGTTTGCAGTATAGTCTGAAGTCAGGGAACCTGATTCCTCCAGCTCTGCTTTTCTTTCTCAAGATTGCTTTGGCTATTCGGGGTTTTTTGTGTTTCCATACAAATTGTGAAATTTTTTGTTCTATGAAATATGGCATTGGTAGTTTGATCGGGATTGCATTGAATCTGTAGATTGCTTTGGGTAGTATAGTCATTTTCACAGTGTTGATTCTTCCAATCCAAGAACATGGTATATATCTCCATCTGTTTGTATCATCTTTAATTTCCTTCATCAGTGTCTTATAGTTTTCTGCATACAGGTCTTTTGTCTCCTTAGGTAGGTTTATTCCTAGGAATTATTCGGAGTGTTTCCTTAATTTGTCTTTCAGATTTTTCATCATTAGTGTATAGGAATGCAAGAGATTTGTGTGCATTAATTTTGTATCCTGCTACTTTACCAAATTCATTGATTAGCTCTAGTAGTTTTCTGGTAGCCTCTTTAGGATTCTCTATGCATAGTATCATGTCATCTGGAAACAGTGACAGTTTTACTTCTTTTCTGATTTGCATTCCTTTTATTTCTTTTTCTTCTCTGATTGCTATGGCTAAACCTTCCAAAACTATGTTGAATATTAGTGGTGGGAGTGGGCAGCCTTGTCTTGTTCCTGATCTTAGTGGAAATGGTTTCATTTTTTCACCATTGAGAACGATGTTGGTTGTGGGTTTGTCATATATGGCCTTTATTATTTTGAGATAAGTTCCCTCTATTCTTCCTTTCTGGAGAGTTTGTATAATAAATGGGTGTTGAATTCTGTTGAAAGCTTTTTCTGCATCTATTGAGATGATCGTATGGTTTTTATCTGTCAGTTTGTTAATATGGTATATCTTCTTGATTGATTTGCGTATATTGAAGAATCCTTGCATTCCTGGGATAAACCCCAATTGATCATGGTGTATGATCCTTTTAACGTGCTGTTGGATTCTGTTTGCTAGTATTTTGTTGACCATTTTTGCATCTATATTCATCAGTGGTATTGGCCTGTAGTTTTCTATTTTTGTGACATCTTTGTCTGGTTTTGGTACCAGGGAGATGGTGGCCTTGTAGAATGAGTTTGGGAGTGTTCTTCCCTCTGCTATATTTTGGAAGAGTTTGAGAAAGGTGTTAGCTCTTCCCCAAATGTTTGGTAGAATTCGCCTGTGAAGCCATCTGGTCCTGGGCTTTCGTTTGTTGGTAGATTTTTAGTCACAGTCTCAATTTCAGTGCTTGTTATTGGTTTGTTCATATTTTCTATATCTTCCTGGTTCAGTCTCGGAAGGTTGTGCTTTACTAAGAATTTGTCCATTTCTTCCAGGTTGTCCATTTTATTGGCATATAGTTGCTTGTAGTAATCTCTCATGATCATTTGTATTTCTGAAGTGTCAGTTGTTACTTCTCCTTTTTCACTTCTAATTCTGTTGATTTGAGTCTTCTCCCTTCTTTTCTTGATGAGTTTGCCTAATGGTTTATCAATTTTGTTTATCTTCTCAAAGAACCAGCTTTTAGTTTCATTGATTTTTGCTATTGTTTCCTTCATTTCTTTTTCATTTATTTCTGACCTGATCTTTATAATTTCTTTCCTTCTGCTGGCTTTGGGGTTTTTTTGTTCTTCTTTCTCTAATTGCTTTAGGTGCAAGGTTAGGTTGTTTATTCGAGATGTTTCCTGTTTCTTGATGTAGGCTTGTATTGCTATAAACTTCCCTCTTAGCACTGCTTTTGCTGTGTCCCATAGGTTTTGGGTCGTCGTATCTCCATTGTCATTTGTTTCTAGGTATTTTTTGATTTCCTCTTTGATTTCTTCATTGATCTCTTGGTTACTTAGTAATGTATTGCTTGCTTCCAAGTGTTTGTCTTTTTTACACTGTTTTTTTTCCCTTGTAATTGATATCTAGTCTCATAGCATTGTGACCAGAAAAGATACTTGGTACAATTTCAATTTTCTTAAATTTACCAAGGCTTGATTTGTGACCCAAGATATGATCTGTTCTGGAGAATGTTCCATGAACACTTGAGAAGAAAGTGTATTCTGTTGTTTTTCAATGGAATGTTCTATAAATATCAGTTAAGTCCATCTTGTCCAATGTGTCATTTAAAGCTTGTGTTTCCTTATTTATTTTCATTTTGGATGATCTGTCCACTGGTGAAAGTGGGGTGTTAAAGTCCCCTACTATGATTGTGTTACTGTCGATTTCCCCTTTTATGGCTGTTAGCATTTGCCTTATGTATTGAGGTGTGCGTATGTTGGGTGCATAAATATTTACAATTGTTATATCTTTTTCTTGGATTTATCCTTTGATCATTATGTAGTGTCCTTCTGTGTCTCTTGTAGTAGTGTTTATTTTAAAGTCTCTTGTTTCTTATATGAGAATTGCTACTTCAGCTTTCTTTTGATTTCCATTTGCATGGAATATCTTTTTCCATCCCTTCACTTACATTCTGTATGTGTCCCTAGGTCTGAAGTGGGTCTCTTGTAGACAGCATATATATGGGTCTTGTTTTGGTATCCATTCAGCCAGTCTGTGTCTTTTGGTTGGAGCATTTAATCCATTTACATTTAAGCTAATTATCGATATGTATGTTACTGACCATTTTTTATATTGTTTTGGGTTTGTTATTGTTGGTCTTTTCCTTTCCTTGTGTTTCGTGCCTAGAGAAGTTCCTTTAGCATTTGTTGTAAAAGCTATGAAATAAATCAAACTGAGGAACAGTTCTGCAGAATTAAAATTGATTTAGGAGCAGCTCTGACTTCCTCAACACTAGGAAAATTTGCAACATGATGGTGGCAGATCTTATGTCTCAATTTGGACACTTCCTAACTCTCCATGCCTCAGTTTCCTCATCAGCAGAAAGGAATGAGTAAAAGTAAAGTGTTTCTCATATTACCCTGCAGATGATAAGAAGAGCTTAATTTTTAGTAAGTGTTTGTTTTATTGAGTGGAGCTGCCTCATCTAATCTTTGCATGGTTTTTCGTTTTAAAAAGGATAAAGAATATATTAATGCATATTAACTGTTTAAATATATATTTTAAAATATATATTCATATATAGATATATACAATTTGCAAATATCAAATGTAGTTTTGTGGTTTACACTCACAGCGCACACTTCTCTGCTCCCCCCTCCTGCCCGTTGCTTTCTAAATGTGTCTTTTCTGCCTCAACTTTCCCCTGCGATTCTCATCTCCTGGTCTTCCAAGGTTTCCCTCTGTCTGCTGTCTCTCACTTACTAACACACACACACACACACACACGAACACACAATTTGAAAAGTACCCCCTTCTCTTTTTCTTAGAGCTTCCCCCCAAATGTCCTTAATAAAGTCAGCCCTCGTGTGCTCCCATCCTTCTCATCCAGTCCTCTTCTTGCCCCCATTTTAACTCACTCTGTTACACAAGGAAGGGGCAGTAAATACTTCTCTTCTTTCCTGTTATCCTGATCATTACAAGATCTTTGCGGTTCCCATGGATGCAGGAGCAGGGCACAGTATTTCTTTGATTCACCATAAAATCCATCCCACTCACAATGAATACCCACTTATTCCTCCACGTTCTATAATTGAGAGATTATAACTGCCATTGTGACACACACTTGAGCATCATTAAAACTGAACACTCTGGTTCCCTGTTTCATACCCCAAATAAGTGCTGGCATCCCACTTGCCCAAAGTTCAACAAAGTCCAGTGCTGGTTCTGAGTTGTCCACCATGCTTGCAAAATGCAAAGAGATTGATTCCCCATTCACGATCATCATCTCATTTCTACAGTTGGAAAAAAATGATTTGGTTAAAGATACAAAGTGACTCAGGCCTGACTGGGGGTGGTGAGCAGAAATGACAGAGCAAGATCCTTGCTTGTTGGGGATCTAATTTTGGTGAGCTGAGGCATATTTTCTTCCCACATGTGTCACATTGTCATGCATTACGTATTTAAAAAAATTTTTATGTTATATTGGAGCACAGTTGATTAACGATGTTGCATCATTACCTATTAACAAGCACTTTTTATATACCAGGGACTATTCCAGTCTCTGGGGATGTGTTCACTTCTAGGGAGGTGCACAAAATCATTAAGACTCATTCTCGCATGCGGCATTCTTCTCAGTTTAACGGAAAGGGACAGTCAAAGAAAGTTTTTATCAATTGATAATATATTAGGTTGGTATAAGAACTATGATTATATATTTATACATTTATTAATACATTCTGTTTTACTTAAAAATAAAACAGTCTTCGTGGTCAGGAAGCCGTTATTGTAGAAGTGATATTTGAACAGAGACCAAATCCTTGAAGTAGCTAGCTCTCTGAAGAGTGGGTGGGAAGGTATTTCAAGTAGAAGGAACAGGAAGAGCAAAGGACCTAAGCTGGTAATCCCAGCCACTCTGGGGAGAAGATAATGACTGAGGAGGAGAGGGATGCAAGAGGGTGTCAGAAAGATAGTCAAGAAGGAGTTAATGTAGAGCTGTGATCAGAGTTTGCATTTTATTCTGTGGAAAGAGAAAACCAGTTGAAGACTTTAAGCAAGGACCTAACATGATTTGCAGTACACTTTTTAAAAGTTGCTGAAAGGAGAATGCATTGGAGTGGGTCAAGAGTGGATGATTTTGGACAAGTCCCACTCTGAGGCATCATTTCCTCATATGTAAAATGGGCATAATGATAGTATCTACCTTACTGATTATAAAGTGTACCTGTTTTCTATGGCTGCTTAACAAAGGATATCAAAATGAGCTTAACAGAAATGTATTGTCTCACAGTTCTGGATGCGAGAAGTTCAAGATTAAGGTGTCGCAGAGCATGCTCCTTGCAAACGTGCTGGGAAGGCTCTGTTCCAGGCCTTTCTCCTAGCTTCTGGTAGGTAGTTCCTTGACCTGTGCACAGAACTCCAGTCTTCACGTGGCATTCTCTCCATGTATCTGTCTCTGTGTCCAAATCCCCACTCCCCTTTTAAAAAATAAGGACACACTCACAATGCATCAGGTCCCTCAACCAGTGCCTCATCTTAAATAATTACATCTGCAGTTTGCAAATAAGGTCCCATTTTGAGGTACTAGGCCTTAGGACTTGGTTATTTGAAATTTGTGGGAACACAGTTCACTTATAACATGAAGATCAAATGAAATTGTATAGGTAAAGAATTTAACAAAATAGCTTCCAAATAGAGAACACTCAGTCTTTATTATTTTATCATATATAGCCATACCTTTGTGTTACTGGTAGGTATGTAGCTTGTGAAAGGTAGAGTTACTCATCTCCTGTCCCCGCTCCCTCATAGCTCGTGGTGGGACCTTTGTGTATGCCAGGTATTGAATATCTGAGGAAGGCTCTCTGGTCCTGTATAGACTGTTACACAATTAGTCTGTATGTTAATAAAGTTGATGTCTCTATGAGTATCTGTGGTCATACGTGTTTACTCCAGTAAATACGTTGAACGAGGGAAAATAGCATGAGTGGAATTGTCAGCCAGGGTTTGCTGAGCTCAGCTGTGTGCCATGTTAGGTTGGTCAAGAGAAATATCTAGTGAGGTGAGGCCCTGGAGTATGGTGGGTAGGTAAGCACACCAGGTGGAACCCAACTGGAGAGAGACAGAACAGGGATAGAGGGTTAATTTACCATTTGCTGGAGTGAAGACTGATCCGCAATTTCCACACCATTTAAGTCACCTTAAAGAGCGTGCCATTGACAGATTTATCTTTGTCTCTTACTTTGGGCTAACACTGCTTCAGAACAAAGCAATTTATTCAGCCCCGTAGGCTCATTATTCTGGAGGTTTATAGGTTACAGATATCTGGAGTTTTGTGAGCCACAGAGCATGAAGTGGGATAGGAATAGTGATGTGGGTGTTTGCAGCACCTGTGAACACAGAGGCAGCACCTGTGAACACAGAGGCGGCACCTGTGAACACAGAGGCGGCACCTGTGAACACAGAGGCGGCACCTGTGAACACAGAGGCGGCACCTGTGAACACAGAGGCGGCACCTGTGAACACAGAGGCGGCACCTGTGAACACAGAGGCGGCACCTGTGAACACAGAGGCGGGAGCTTGAGGGTTGATGACCCTGAGTTAGAGGAAAAGAGAAGATCAAACTTTATGTTAGATCCTTCTCAAAGTCAAGAAGAAGAGAACTTACCTCCACATTCTAGGATATTATCTTTTTACAACTTGGTCACTGGTTCCCACTCCTGGTTGTGTTAGAATCACCTGGAGATATCTAAAAAGTATGCTCAGACCTGCTCCAAGTCGATTGAATTGTTGCTGGGGGTGTTGGACTGACAGCCAGGGTTGAGAACATTGTTAGGCCAGAGGTTTTTGGGTTTTTAAAATTTTTATTGAAATATAGTTGATCTACAATGTTGTGTTAGATTCAGGTGTACAGTAAAGTGATTCAGTGATACGTGTACATATTTATCTATTCTTTTTCAGATTCTTTTCCATTATAGGTTACTACAAGATATTGAGTACAGCTCCCTGTGCTTTACAGTAGGTCCTTGTTGGTTATCTATTTTATATATAGTAGTGTGTATATGTTAATCCCAAACTCCTAATTTATCCCCCCCTTTCCCCCTTGGTAAGTTTGCTTTCTATGTCTGTGGGTCTATTTATGTTTTGTAAATAAGTTCATTTGTATCATTGTTTTAGATTCCACTTATAAGTCCTATCATATGATATTTTTCTTTCTCTGTCTGACTTACTTCACTTAGTATGATAATCTCTAGGTCCTTCCACATGGCTGCAAATGGCATTATTTTATTCTTTTTTATGCAGTCCAGAGATTTTTGGTGGCAGTCAAGCATATGTGAATTACAGAATGGCAACTGAACGTAGTTTAACTTATCTCCAAAGAGCTGAACACCTTTAAATCTGATGGTTACTGGAAAGTGACTAAATCTATGCAAATGCCAGAGGTTATGTCCATATACTTGTTTCAAGGGTCACACAGAATTTACATATGTAACCTTCTACAAGGGTCACAGAGATTCACCATTCTGGAAGAAACCAGAAAGCTTAATAGTGCAAACTACTGAAATGTTATCCTCCTTATATTTATTGCAACTATGCATCTTGATTAATCATTACAGAAGAACCAGTGTTGATGGGTAGGTGATTCACAGGGATGGCCTGAGGTCAGCCTCTGCACCATGGGAGATTCAATTTAATACAGATTTACTGTTCATTGCTAATTTTTTTGTTAGAAATATACCTAAATCTCCTCTTTAAATTTTATAAACATGGTGCCTATTGTATAGGAAGTCCTCAGTAGGTTTTTGTCTGCTTTTTTTTTTTTTTTTTAATGAATTAACCATCTGGCATAAAGGATGGACCAACTTTTAATGACTATATACTTGATTTTATAATCTCATTTATGTTGGTCTGTAAATACTGAAATATCTTCGGGTCCCAAAGGTTAGTATCTGCTTCTGTAATTCTGAAATGTCATTATTTTTCACTGTTAATAAAAGCCTTTGACTTTAAAGATAACAATTCCCCAGAATAATCAAACTTGAGCTATTAAAGTGAGTGAGACAACAGATGAAAAATAAATCCAGACCTTTTTTGAATACATATTTATAATTAAAGGGCTACACTATATTTTGAAGCCAAAAATGGAAATGGATTATAAAGTGCCTGCATACAATGATTAAAACATGAGCCTCAAGTGCATTTCCTTGATACAATCTTCACACATCGCAGAGACTCATTTTATCAATTGCCATCCAGTGGCAAAGAACACTAAGACTCAAAAGTTAGATTAACTAGGATCCCTAGGATAGAAGATGACTAAAGCCCTGAATTAGAGAGCGTCACACCCTATTTAACTGTGGAACAGAAACCAGAACTCGGGTCTCCCCACTCTTCCTGAGATGGTGTTGCCTTCTACGAGTCCAGGCTACTTTTCTTAAAAAAGCTTTCTCGCTTGCTTGCTTTGTGGCTCTGTTTTATTGCTTTTATGCCAGCTTTCCCTTATATCATACAAAACATGAAAATATAGAAATTTAAAAAGTATTATGTTTCTATCTTAAAAATTTACAAATTTTTATTTTTCTGTATTTTCCTGCAGAACCTATCCATATGCACAATTACATTTATTACAATTTTCATTTTTGCATTCTACTAAATATTGAAAAATACCTTATACATTGTGTATTTTCAATTTTTCCTATACATATTTTATTTATTGCTAACCCATGTTTTACCCCAAAATATTTACATTATCTAACAAATAGTTATTAGGTCATAATAAAAGTTAGCCTAATAAAATATAAAACAAATATGTTAGAAAGGAAAAAGGAACATAAAATGGAACTGGCAATTTATTATAACATACAATCAAATATTTTTTTGTGATTGGGCCTCCAATATAGATCTAAGGTTTTTAGTAAGCATACAAAGGGAAAAATCTAATCGATAAAATTTATTGTGTCTATAAGAAAAATAAGATAAATCATCTAGTTATGTACCTCTCTTTTTTTCAATTCTAAGATAAAATTAAGGGTATAAACATATATCGATCAGTCTGGGGGTAGACATGCTTGTGTTTATATTCTGAAGAGGCAACCTTTTTTTTTTTTTTTTTTAAGGGTTCTTTTTTCTCTACATCCTCACCAACACTTGTTATTTCTTGTCTTTTTGTTTTTAATACATCTTTATTGGAGTATAATTGCTTCGCAATACCGTGTTAGTTTCTGTTGCACAACAAAGCAAGTCAGCCATATGCATACACATGTCCCCATAACCCCTCCCTCTTGAGCCTCCCTCCCACCCCTCTAGGTCATCACAAAGCAACGAGCCGATCTCCCTGTGCTATGCAGCTGCTTCCCACCAGCCCATGGAACCAACCTGAATAGGCAACCTTTTATCTCTGCATCACATTTTAGAGTTTCACTGAGTAACTGCATTGAAATTTTAAGTGAGAATTCATCTACTGATTAATATTTGTGATATATCCAATTTTTGTATATATTACGTGATGAACAGTTTATGGGTAGCTATTCCCTCTTTGGACTACTTCTTAAGGATAAATTCCTCTGATTATCTTTGATTTTCCCATGAAAATCTTTGATTCTTGGTGTGTATTGTTAGGTTATTATTATTATTTTTTAAAAATTATTATTTATTTATTTATTTATTTATTTTGGCTGCGTTGGGTCTTCGTTTCTGTGCGAGGGCTTTCTCTAGTTGCTGTGAGCGGGGGCCACTCTTCATTGCGGTGTGCGGGCCTCTCACTATCGTGGCCTCTCTTGTTGCGGAGCACAGGCTCCAGACGCGCAGGCTCAGTAATTGTGGCTCACGGGCCTAGTTGCTCCGCGGCATGTGGGATCCTCCCAGATCAGGGCTCGAACCCGTGTCCCCTGCATCGGCAGGCAGATTCTCAACCACTGTGCCACCAGGGAAGCCCCCTAGGTTATTTTTCACAAGAGTTGTGACAAATACACTAGTGTAATCGATTCATGAATACATCGACTTCCCCTACAGCCTCACCATCTTAAAATATTTCTTCCTTTTTAAATAAAGTACACTTGGAAATAAAGTTAGTAAGTGATGGGGTATGAAAGTTTAAAAAATAATTATGACCAAAATACACACCAAATTGTCTGTATCACCTTATATTCCTGCCTTTAAGTATGCTTTTTGGGCATAGTTATCGAAATCTTCTTCTAATTTATTTTACGGTACTTGGTTCAGCCATGTTTTCCATTTATTCCTGGACTTATTTTGATGATTTATGTTTTTTAAAATGTTATTCACATAAACTAGATTTAGAACTTATTTTAATAATATTTTCATGGTATTCTTTATAATACTTAAGTGTTTTCTCAATCTCTGCAATCAAGTGCCCTTTTTTCACTTCTAATAGTGCCTGCTTTTGTCTTCTTTCTTTTTTTTCCTGATTTTTCTTGTCTATTCAATTAGTTTTTTGAAAAAAACAGTGCTTTTTATATAGTCAACTCATTGGTTTTTTATCTTCGTTATAGTCTTTTTCTCTTTTTCTTTTTCTTTTTTCCCCTACTCTTGTGTTACAAGTAAGTACACATTTTCAGTCTTTTTGCTTCACCAAAATGCATTTAGGGGTATCAATTTTATTTGGATCACCACTTTGGATATATCCTAACGTTTTGGAAAACAGTGATATCATTTGCATTAAATTTCCAAAACTTGTATTTTTATTTAACTCACAGTTTTCTAAATATTATATTGTGATTAGTGATTAGATAATGACTTTTATGATATAATTAACAATTTTTTTTCCTTGAAATGCCTCTGTGGTCTAGTAGATAGTCAAATATTATAAATACTCCTTCAGTGTATGATTAGAAGGTATATTCTCTACATATTTGAGGCAGAAAGCAATTATGTCATTTGTTAATTATATAATTCATAACCTCAGTGCATTCTTTATATTTTACAAATTTGGTCCATTAGTTTGAGAGTTATATTGTTATCAAATATGATTTATGATTTTTTGACTTTTCTGAAATTATATCATTTTTCTTTATATATTTTAAGGCTACTGTATAAGGTACATAAATATTTGGGACTCACATCATTTGTTATATTTCTTTGTCCATTTGAAGAGTTTTCCTCTTTGATTTTAATAATTCAACAGCTATTCTATTTTACCTTATGATACTACTTTTCGCATCCTATTCTTTTCGATTTTAAGTGGGTCGATTATAAGCAACAAAATTTGGATCTTGTTGTCTGTGATATTCTCCATCTTTTAAATAAGTGTCTATAACTCATTTATATGCATGGTACTGTTGAAAACTTTGGGCTTATTTTTGCCATATTATTTTGCCCTTTCTTCTATTTTCGCTTCTTTATTTATTTTAATTTTTATTGCCATTTGTCTTTTTTTTTAAAGATAAGTGGCTTTTTTTAAACATCTTTATTGGAGTATAATTGCTTTACAGTGGTGTGTTAGTTTCTGCTTTATAACAAATTGAATCAGCTACACATATACATATCTCCCCGTATCTCCTCCCTCTAGCATCTCCCTCCCACCCTCCCTATCCCACCCCTCTAGGTGGTCACAAACCACCGAGCTGATCTCCCTGTGCTATGTAGCTGCTTGCCACTAGCTATCTGTTTTACGTTTGGTAGTGTATATATGTCCATGCCACTCTCTCACTTCATCCCAGCTTACCTTCCCTCTCCCTGTGTCCTCAAGTCCATTCTCTACGTCTGCATCTTTATTCCTGTCCCGCCCCTAAGTTTTTCAGAACCATTTTTTATTTTTTATTTTTAGATTCCATATATATGTGTTAGCATACGGTATTTGTTTTTCTCTTTCTGACTTACTTCACTCTGTATGACAGTCTCTAGGTTCATCCACCTCACTACAGATAACTCAATTTTGTTTCTTTTTATGGCTGAGTAATATTCCATTGTATACATGTGCCACATCTTCTTTATCTATTCATCTGTCAATGGGCACTTAGGTTGCTTCCATATCCTGGCTATTGTAAATAGACCTGCAATGAACATTGTGGTATATGACTGTTTTTGAATCATGGTTTTCTCAGAGTATATGCCAAGTAGTGAGATTGCTGGGTCGTATGGTAGTTCTATTTTTAGTTTTTTGAGGACCCTCCATACTGTTCTCCATAGTGGCTGTATCAATTTACATTCCCACAGTGCAAGAGGGTTCCAATTTCTCCACACCCACTCCAGCATTTACTCTTTGTAGACCTGTTGATGATGGCCATTCTGACTGGTGTGAGGTGATACCTCATTGTAGTTTTGATTTGCATTTCTCTGATGGTTAGTGATGTTGAGCAACCTTTCATGTGTTTGTTGGCAATCTGTATATCTTCCTTGGAGAAATGTCTATTTAGGACTTCTGCCCATTTTTGGATTGGGTTTTTTTTTTTTTTTTTTTTTTTTGGATATTGACCTGCATGAGCTGCTTGTATATTTTGGAGATTAATCCTTTGTCAGTTGCTTCGTTTGCAAATACTTTCTCCCATCCTGAGGGTTGTCATTTCTTCCTATTTATGGTTTCCTTTGCTGTACAAAGGCTTTTAAGTTTCATAAGGTCCCATTTGTTTATTTTTGTTTTTATTTCCATTTCTCTAGGAGGTGGGTCAAAAAGGATCTTGCTGTGATTTATATAATCGAGTCTTCTGCCTATGTTTTCCTCTAAGAGTTTTATAGGACTTTAATCCATTTTGAATTTAGTTTTGTGTATGGTGTTAGGGAGTGTTCTAATTTCACTCATTTACATGTAGCTGTCCAGTTTTCCCAGCACCACTTATTGAAGAGGCTGTCTTTTCTCCATTGTATATTCTTGCCTCCTTTATCAAAGATAAGGTGACCATATGTGCGTGGGTTTATCTCTGGGCTTTCTATCCTATTCCATTGATCTATATTTCTGTTTTTGTGCCAGTACCATACTGTCTTGATTACTGTAGCTTTGTAGTATAGTCTGAAGTCAGGGAGCCTGATTCCTCCAGCTCTGCTTTTCTTTCTAAAGATTGCTTTGGCTATTCGAGGTCTTTTGTGTTTCCATACAGATTGTGAAATTTTTTTTTTCCTAGTTCTGTGAAAAATGCCATTGGTAGTTTGGTAAGGATTGCATTGAATCTGTAGATTGCTTTGGGTAGTATACTCATTTTCACAATGTTGATTCTTCCAATCAAAGAAGGTGGTATGTCTCTCCAACTGTTTGTGTCATCTTTAATTACTTTCATCAGTGTCTTATAGTTTTCTGCATACAGGTCTTTTGTTTCCTTAGGTAGGTTTATTCCTAGGTATTTTATTCTTTTTGTTTCAATGGTAAATGGGAGTGTCTCGTTAATTTCTCTTTCAGATTTTTCATCGTTAGTGTATAGGAATGCAAGAGATTTCTGTGCATTAATTTTGTATCCTGCTACTTTAGCAGATTCATTGATTAGCTCTAGTAGTTTTCTGGTGGCATCTTTAGGAATCTCTATGCATAGTATCATGTCATCTGCAAACAGTGACAGTTTGACTTCTTTTCTAATTCGGATTCCTTTTATTTCTTTTTTTTCCCTGATTGCTGTGGCTAAAACTTCCAAAACTATGTTGAATAATAGTGGTGAGGGTGGGCAACCTTGTCTTGTTCCTGATCTTAGTGGAAATGGTTTCATTTTTTCACCATTGAGAATGATGTTGGCTGTGGGTTTGTCATATATGGCCTTTACTATGTTGAGGTAAGTTCCCTCTGTGCCTACTTTCTGGAGGGTTTGTATCAAAATAGGTGTTGAAATTTGTCGATACCCTTCTCTGCATCTATTGAGATGATCATATGGTTTTTCTACTTCAGTTTGTTAATGTGGTTTATCACATTGATTGATTTACATTTATTAATGAATCCTTGCATTCCTGTGATAAACCCCACTTGATCATGGTGTATGATCCTTTTAATGTGCTGTTGGATTCTGCTTGCTAGTATTTTGTTGAGAATTTTTGCACCTATGTTCATCAGTGATACTGCCCTGTAGTTTTCTTACTTTGTGAAATCTTTGTCTGTTTGTCTCATCAGGGTGATGGTGGCCTTGTAGAGTAAGTTTGGAAGTGTTCCTCCTTTTGCTATATTTTGGAAGAGTTTGAGAAGGACAGGTGTTAGCTCTTGTCTAAATGTTTCATAGAATTTGTCTGTGAAGCCACCTGGTCCTGGGCTTTTGTTTTTTGGTAGATTTTTCATCATAGTCTCAATTTCAGTGCTTGTGATTGGTCTGTTTATATTTTCTATTTCTTCCTGGTTCAGCCTCAGAAGGTTGTGCTTTATTAAGAATTTGTCCATTTCTTCCAGGTTGTCCATTCTATTGGCATATAGTTGCTTGTAGTAATTGCTCATGATCCTTTGTATTTCTGCAGTGTCAGTGGTTACTTCTCTTTTTAATTTCTAATTCTATTGATTGAAGTCTTCTCCCTTTTTTTCTTGATGAGTCTGGCTAAAGGTTTATCAATTTTGTTTATTTTCTCAAAGAACCAGCTTTTAGTTTTATTGATCTTTGCTAATGTTTTCTTTGTTTCTGTTTCATTTATTTCTGCTCTGATCTTTATGATTTCTTTCCTTCTACTAATGTTGGGTTTTGTTTGTTCTTCTTTCTCTAGTTCATTTAGGTGTAATGTTAGATTTTTTTATTTGAGATTTTACTTGTTTCTTGAGGTAGGATTGTATTGCTATAAACTTCCCTCTTAGAACTGCTTTTGCTGCATCCCATAGGTTTTGGGTTGTCGTGTTTTTGTTGTCATTTGTCTCTAGGTATTTTCTGATTTCCTCTTTGATTTCTTCAGTGATCTCTTGGTTATTTAGTAATGTATTGTTTAGCCTTCATGTGTTTCTATTTTCTTACAGATTTTTTCCTGTAATTGATATCTAGTTTCATAGCGTTGTGTTTGTAAAAGATACTTGATACGATTTTAATTTTCTTAAATTTACCAAGGCTTGATTTGTGACCCAAGATATGATCTATCCTGGAGAATGTTCCATGAGTACTTGAGAAGAAAGTGTAATCTGTTGTTTTTGGATGGAATGTCCTATAAATATCAGTTAAGTCCATCTTGTTTAATGTATCATTTAAAGCTTGTGTTTCCTTATTTATTTTCATTTCGGATAATCTGTCCATTGGTGAAAGTTGGGTGTTAAAGTCCCCCACTATGATTGTGTTACTGTCGATTTCCCCTTTTATGGCTGCTAGCATTTGCCTTATGTATTGAGGTGCTCCTATGTTGGGTGCATAAATATTTACAGTGTTGTATCTTCTTCTTTGATTGATCCCTTGATCATTATGTAGTGCCCTTCTTTGTTGTAATAGTCTTTATTTTAAAGTCTATCTTGTCTGACATGAGAATTGCTACTCCAGCTTTCTTTTGATTTCCATTTGCCTGGAATATCTTTTTCCACCTCCTCACTTTCTGTCTGTGTGTTTCCCTAGACAACATATATATACGGTCTCTTGTATACAGAATATATATGGGTGTTGTTTTTGTATCCATTCAGCCAGTCTAAGTCTTTTGTTTGGGGCATTTAATCCGTTTACATTTAAGGTAGTTATCGATATGTATGGTCTTATTACCATTTTCTTAATTGTTTTGCGTATGTTATTGTAGGTCTTTTCCTTCTCTTGTGTTTCCTGCCTAGAGAAGTTCGTTTAGCATTTGTTGTAAAGCTGGTTTGGTGGTGCTGAATTTTCTTAGCTTTTGCTTGTCTGTAAAAGTTTTCATTTCTCCATCAAACCTGAATGAGAGCCTTGCTGGGTAGAGTAATCTTGGATGTAGGTTTTTCCCTTTCATCACTTTAAATATGTCCTGCTACTCCCTTCTGGCTTGCAGTGTTTCTGCTGAAAGATTAGCTCTTAACCTTATGGGGATTCCCTTGTATGTTATTTGTTGTTTTTCCCTTGCTGCTTTTAATATATTTTCTTTGTATTTATTTTTTAATAGTTTGATTAATATGTGTCTTGGCGTGTTTCTCCTTGGATTTACCCTGTATGGGACTCTCTGTGCTTCCTGGACTTGATTGACTATTTCCTTTCCCATATTAGGGATGTTTTCAACTCTAATCTCTTCAGATATTTTCTCAGTCCCTTTCTTTTTCTCTTCTTCTTCTGGGAGCCCTATAATTCGAATGTTGGTGCGTTTAATGTTGTCCCAGAGGTCTCTGAGATTGTCCTCAATTCTTTTCATTCTTCTTTCTTTATTCTGATTTGCGGTAATTATTTCCACCAGTTTATCTTCCAGGTGACTTATCCGTTTTTCTGCCTCAGTTATTCTGCTATTGTTTCCTTCTAGAGAATTTTTAATTTCATTTTTTGTGTTGTTCATCATTGTTTGTTTGCTCTTCAGTTCTTGTGGGTCCTTTTTAAACATTTCTTTTATTTTCTCCATTCTATTTCCAAGATTTTGGATCATCTTTATTATCATTGCTCTGAATTATTTTTCTGTTAGACTGCCTATTTCCTCTTCATTTGTTTGGTCTGGTGGGTTTTTACCTTGCTCCTTCATCTGCTGTGTGTTTCTCTGTCTTCTCATTTTGCTTAACTTAGTGTATACAGGGTCTCCTTTTTGCAGACTGCAGGTTTGTAGTGCCCGTTGTTTTTGGTGTCTGCTCCCAGTGGCTAAGGTTGGTTCCATGTTTGTGTAGGCTTCCTGGTGGAGGGCACCGGTGCCTGTGTTCTGATGGATGAAGCTGGATCTTGTCTTTCTGGTGGGCAGGACCGCATCCGGTAGTGTGTTTTGTGGTGTCTGTGACCTTATTATGATTTTAGGCAGCCTCTCTGTTAATGGGTGGGGTTGTGTTCCTGTCTTGCTAGTTGTTTGGTATGGGATGTCCAGCACTGTAGCTTGCTGGTCATTGAGTGGAGCTGGGTCTTAGCATTGAGAAGGAGATCTATGGGAGAACTTACGCCGTTTGATATTACGTGGAGCTGGGAGGTCTCTAGTGTACCAATGTCCTGAACTTGGCTCTCCCACCTCAGAGGCACAGGCCTGACACCCGGCCGGAGCACCAAGACTCTGTCAGCCACATGGCTCAGAAGAAAAGGGAGAAAAAAAGAATGAAAAAAGGAAGAAAAAAATAAAATAAAGTTTTTAAAGTAAAAAATAAAATAAATTATTAAAAATAGAAATGTAATAAGGAGGAAGAGAGAAAGAACGAAGAGAGCAATCAAACCCAGAAACAAATCCACCAGTGATAACCTGTGCCAAAAACTATGCTAAAGAAAAAAAAACAAATAAAACCGGACAGACAGAACCCTAGGACAAATCGTAAAACAAAGCTATACAGACAAAATCACACAAAGAAGCATACACATACACACTCACAAATAGAGAAAAAGGAAAAAATATATATATCTATACATTAAGAAAAAAAGGAAACGAGCAACCAAATCATTAAACAAATCTACCAATGATAATAAATTCTAAATACTCAACTAAGATAAACATAAAACCAAAAAGAAATTAGATGCAGAAAGCAAACCCCAAATCTACAGTTGCTCCCAAAGTCCACTGCCTCAATTTTGGGATGATTTGTTGTCTATTCAGGTATTCCAGAGATGCAGGGTACATCAAGTTAATTGTGGGGATTTAATCCATTGCTTCTGAGGCTGCTGGGAGAAACTTCCCTTTCTCTTCTCTGTTCACACAGCTCCTGGTGTTCAGCTTTGGACTTGTGCCCGCCTCTGCGTGTAGGTCGCCTGAGGGCATCTGTTCCCGCTCAGACAGGACGGGGTTAAAGGAGCAGCTGCTTCGGGGGCTCTGGCTCACTCAGGCGGGGGGAGGGCGTGGTACGGAGGAGGCGGGGCGAGCCTGCGGTGTCAGAGGCGTCGTGACGTTGCAGCAGCCCGAGGCGCGCCGTGCGTTCTCCCGGGGAAGTTGTCCCCGGATCACGGGAGCCTGGCCGTGGCGGGCTGCACAGGCTCCCGGGAGGGGCGGTGTGGAGAGTGACCTGTGCCCGCACACAGGCTTCTTGGTGGCGGCAGCAGCAGCCTTAGCGTCTCAGGCCCGTCTCTGGGGTCCGCGCTGATGGCCGCGGCTCGCGCCCGTCTGTGGAGCTCGTTTAGGCGGCGCTCTGAATCCCCTCTCCTCGCGCATCCTGAAACAATCGTCTCTTGCCTCTTCGGCAGCTGCAGACTTTTCCCGGACTCCCTCCTGGCTTGCCGTGGCGCACTAGCCCCTTCAGGCTGTGTTCACGCCGCCAACCCCAGTCCTCTCCCTGCGAGCCAACCGAAGCCCGAGCCTCAGCTCCCAGGCCCTGCCCGCCCCGGCGGGGGAGCAGACAAGCCTCTCGGGCTGGTGAGTGCTGCTCGGCGCCGAGCCTCCGTGCGGGAATCTCTCCGCTTTGCCCTCCGCACCCCTGTGGCTGCACTCTCCTCCGTGGCTCCGAAGGTTCCCCCTCCGCCACCCGCAGTCTCCGCCCGCGAAGGGGCTTCCTAGTGAGTGGAAACCTTTCCTCCTTCACGGCTCCCTCCCACTGGTGCAGGTCCCGTCCCTATTCTTTTGTCTCTGTTTTTTTGTTTTTTCTTTTGCCCTACTCAGGTATGTGGGGAGTTTCTTGCCTTTTGGGAAGTCTGACGTCTTCTGCCAGTGTTCAGTAGGTGTTCTGTAGGAGCTGTTCCACGTGTAGATGTATTTTTGATGTATTTGTGGGGAAGAAGCTGATCTCCACGTGTTACTCCTCTGCCATCTTGAAGGTCTCTCTTGCCGTTTGTTGATCATTGCATTTTTCCCTTCACTGGTTCAGCAGTTATAATTTATATTCTTTTAGGGGCTATGCTTAGAATTTTTTTTTCTATTTTTTATTTTTTAAACTTTATATTTTGAAATAATTATAGAATCACAGAAGCTGCAAAAATAGTACAGAGATATCCATGTACCCATCACTCAGTTTTCTCTAATGGTAGCGTTTAACATAACTACAGCACATCACTGAACCCCCAAATTAACACTGGTATATATAATCAGAGACTTTAGATTTCACAGTTTTTGTATGTTTCATTTACGTGAGTGTGTTGTTGTATGACATTTGTCATGTGTATAGACTTGTATAAGCAACACTGCAGTCAAGATACAGAGCTGCTGTGTCCACAAGGAATCCCTTTGTAGTACCCTTTATAGCACCTCCACCTTCCACCCGCCCCTGGTTAGCACTCATCTGCTTTACTCTACAGTTGTGTCTTTATAAGACTGTTATAAAAATGGAATCATACAGTCTGTGCACTTTGAGATTTTTTTTTCATTCTACATCCAAATTTTGTGTGACTCTATAGTTTCTTCCTTTGTAATGCATCCGTTGTATAGGTGTCCCAGATTCTTTTTATCCATTCAGTTCACCCCTTGAAGGAAATTGGATTATTTCCAGTTTGGGGCTGTTACAAAAATCTGCTGCGAATATTTGTGAACAGATTTTTGTGTGAACATATGTTTTCATTTCTGTAGAATAAATGCCTAGGAATATGCTTACATTTTTTTTTAAAATTAATAGCTACTCAATTTATTTATTTATTTTTAGCTGTGTTGGGTCTTCGTTTCGTGTGAGGGCTTTCTCTAGTTGCGGCAAGTGGGGGCCACTCTTCATCGTGGTGTGGGGGCCACTCTTCATCACGGTGCACGGGCCTCTCACTATCGCGGCCCCTCCCGTTGCGGGGCACAGGCTCCAGACGCGCAAGCTCAGCAGTTGTGGCTCACGGGCCCAGTTGCTCCGCGGCATGTGGGATCTTCCCAGACCAGGGCTCGAACCTGTGTCCCCTGCATTAGCAGGCAGATTCTCAACCACTGTGCCACGAGGGAAGCCCTATGCTTACATTTTTAATACAGAATTAATCTTGTATCTTTTAAAACAATGTATAGATTAATCAGTAGTCATATCCTCCCCTAAAGAAATCAATATAGTGAATATACTAAATAATCAGATTGTACTTTTGTTGTAATTCACTACTATTTTCCTATTGTCTGGAATTTTAGTTCCAACTTCTTAAAAACATTGTTTCTAACTTGTACCTATTTAAGTATTACAATAGATTTTATTCATTCACTTGCTTTACTGTTTTTGCATCTTATTATTTTCTTCTAGCATGTTTTTTTTCTTCTTGGTTATATTTAGAAAAGGTTTTGTGTGCAGTCCATTTTCCAAGTCCTCTGGTGTCTGCAGCTGTCTTTACTGAGCCTATCTCCCTTGAATAAAAGTTGGACTATTAGAGATTTCTAGATTTAAATTCTTTTCCTACAGCATTTTTAATATATTATTTCTATAGGTCTTGTATTTAATTTTGCAAATCATAAGATTGAAATAGTATATTTTCTTCATTTGGTATTAATCTATCATTTCTATTTGAAAGCTTTTAGCTTTTTTTCTTATCCTTTGTTTTCAAGTTGCATTTGGACTGCGTTATTAGGCCCTATTGATTTGTTTTCATCCTTTTTATTAGGCAGTGGGCTCTTTCAACTGGAGAACTTGCCCTGTCCTTTACCCCCTCCCAGTTTGGAAAACACTCAGGCATTCTTCCTTCAAATATGAATTAGTTTACATTCTCACTTATATTCTCTCTTTTTTCTTCTTGGGAGCTACTTAGAGATAGATTTTGGAAACTTGTGAATCCACGTTTCCCATTTCCTTCTTTAGTCATTTATTGAGTTTCTACTATAACAATTATATTTTTCATTTGTAATCATTTTATTACTGTTAGATGTTTATTGCATTACCTTCTATGTTTATTTCATGTAAACTTTTCCCTCCTTTCTCTGAGGATATTAACCTACTTATTTTAATATGTTAATACTGATTGATTGATTGATCTTTTTGTGTCTAAGTGTTTAATGTATGAAATTTGTTGATTCTTTTGATAGTGTTACCAAACCAAACTTGCCCAAAACCAAGATTGCCCAGTAAAGCCAATCTACTGACACTGGGTTGTGGTGAAGGAAAGTGCAGAGTTTATTGAAGGTGCCAAGTAAGGAGAACAGGCAGCTTATATTCAAAAGACCCCAACTCCCTGATGGCTTTGAGGGAAGGGGTGTTAAAGGCACTGTGAGGGAGGGAGCTGCAGGCAGTGTGAGGGAGGGAACTGCAGGGTGTGTGATCAGCTCTTGCACAGTTCTCGGCTTGATTGGCATCAAGGTGAGGTTTCAAGAGTCGTCAACCATCTAGTTGTTTTTTTTTTTTAATATTTATTTTATTTTTGGCTGCGTCAGGTTTTAGTTGAGGCACGGGGGCTCTTCGTTGCAGCATATGGGCTTCTCTCTAGTTGCGGCGCATGGGCTCAGTAGTTGCAGAGCACAGGCTCCAGAGCGCATGGGCTCTGTAGTTGCGGCATGTGGGCTCTCTGGTTGTGGCCCGTGTGTTCAGTAGTTGCGGCATGCAGGCTTAGTTGCCCCACAACATGTGGGATCTTAGTTCCCCGACCAGGGATTGAACCTATGTCCCCTGCACTGGGGGGCAGATTCTTAACCACTGGACCACCAGGGAAGTCCCAACCATCTAGTTTTAACCAGTCTAGGGTCTTTGTGCTTGTGGTCAGCAGTTTTCATCTGGTGAGGGTATGCTTCCTGTAAAAACAATTTAGGAATGCGTGTTATACCTTTATAACTTTCAGGGAACTGGGAATTCGGTGATTCTGCCACACGGCGTATTTATAGTCTAAATTGTTACCAGTTTCTCCACCCAACAGCTATTCCTTGTTTCTACATCTTCACTTTCCTTATCATTAACTCTGCAGCAGCCTTTAGAGACCCAGGGGAGGCTCCAGAGACTAAAGCAAAAGCCTTTAACTTCAAAGGGCAGGGACACAGGGGCTTGTATATGGTTTCTGTAGTGTTGGTCTTTCTATAGTGTTTGGCCTCCCAAGTGGCACACCTCGGAGGCTGTGTCTCTTCGGTCCTGAAGCCGGTACCGAGCATGGGCACGGCTATGGGGGCGAGGATAGACTGAGAGGACGTCCCAGTGCTTCCAGGTGGAAGTTTATTGCTAGGGCCACATCTCTCCCCTTTCCCTGGGGTTGCCTCTACTGATTTTCTTTTTCTTTTTTTAAGGATGTATACAGTTATTAATTTAAAAAATGTGTATCTCTTCTACCTTTTCTAAAGGCTTGGTGCAAGAATGGGAGAATCCAGCTTGTACCTAATTTTCTTATAAGCCGAACATTTTGACATATTCCTAGTAACAGTGGCCTAAATTATACTTAGTTATGTAGTAAACTTTCTTTATTCTGTTGCTTAAGTTATAGAGGGTAATCAAATCTCTTTGGATTTTTTCTTGGCATCCATGTACAGGGAAGTTTAAAAAAGTTCAAATCCATTTGAGTTTAGTTTAGCAATCATATTATCTCTAGAATAATTTGTGTATTTTTCTTCCCCAAACATTATTTTGTGATGCTTTATCTAAGATGAAAATTACTGATCCTTTAAGCAATCAAAATCATTTAAAAAAATCCATTGGTGTTTTGTGCCTTTTTTGAATAAAATTAAATAATTATATTTTATATTTCTCTCTTAATCTTCTTAAAATTGAGTTATCAGTGTATTATTTTGTCAGTTTTGAAATGTATCTTTTTATTCCCCCAGTGATTTCCATCCTGTTAAGAGTGTATTTATTAGTATGCAGCTATGGTGTATTCTGTTTCTATGTGGAGAATTCTGCTGGAAGGGATGGTAAGGCGATACAGAAGTGTTTTTATTTAAGCCAAGTCTCGGATTTCTCAAAATCACTGTGCATTCATTATAAAGGAGGGAGCAATAAAAAGTTTTGTTTTATCAATACTACATAAAGTAATTTGCCTTTACCATCATCCTGATACATAAAGGGCAAAGCCATATCCATTTACACATGGTGTAAAACAACAGCGTAAGGATTGAAAGTGGTCATTGTTGCCGTGTGAATTTTGCTTTGGCCTGAGGCTCAAATTTGGCATCTGTGTGGTTGTGCAGGATTTGACGAGGAGGAGAAGGGCCAAGAAAGAAAACCTGCCAGGGCAGACGTTACATTTCTTTACACATAAGCATCCTCAAGTGTTGTGAGTCTCATGGCTTACACTGTATCTTTTTTCTATTGATCATCTCATAAAATGGCAGTAAAACATTGTGAGTTTGAATTGGGTAAATATAATTATACGTTCTGTGTTTGAAGTGGTATTATGCCTTAGAACTATGGAAAGAATGGCATACTGTGCAATGTTAAGCAAAGAGCAAGTTCAAATAGATTTTGCGAGGGAAATACATTTCACAAATGAATAACTCAGCAAAGAAGAACGTAAGTCTTATATTAAATATTTAATTTTGTATAATGACTAGCACATTGTTGACCATTTATTTATATTAAATCATTACGCTAGTGATAATTGTTCATGGTAATATATTTCCCTATTTTTGTTGTGGTTCTATTAAACATTGGTAAGAAATGATACCATTCAAGTCTTTTCAATTTTCCTCTCCCAGATTAAAAAAGAACAAAATGAAACAGGTAGGGAATAATGAATTCACTCGATTAGGACACATTTAGATACTCCTGGTTGATGGATTTGAAGGCCTTTATTGATTCTTTCTTGTCCATTTCCCTTTTACATTATATTTCCTCCTTTTTCTTGTTCTAGTGTTGTTAAAACACTTTCTCATCCTATTTACCTAGAGTCTAGTTATTTTTAAAAAGTTAAACTGCTTTAGTTGTAACAGATAATGCTATTGGTTTTTTAGTAATTAAAAAAACCAAACTCCAATTTATCATTTTACGAAACTTATGATTAATTATTGATTTATTTACTTAACCTGGGATGACCTTGGGGATGAGAAATAATTTCTCAAAATATAATTAAAATAAATATCATTTATTAATATAATGTATGTGATATTAGTTTTATTAATTAAGAAATCTCGAAGTAGAAAATTGTGTTACCATTTTTCCTGTAGATTTATTTGCCAGTTTACACAATGACATCAAAGTAATGCTGGAACTCTTTTATGCAATTTTATCTCTTAAATTTTCCACATTCAGAGCATCTTCTGTCTTGGCTTTGTGAGAGAAAAATTCTAAAATCTGGTAACAAGTGAAGATCTGTAAGATGTAATGATTCATTTAACTCTTTACTCTTACAAATATTTGCCTTCTATTTTCTTTGACTACCTCTCTTCTCTCCTTGTTTTAATGCTATGTTATACCGTTAAAGCTCTGTAACTTAATGGCTTGTATTGTGCATATGACTCACTCAAAATCTGCCTTGGATCTGCCTTTTATTGGAGCTCCAAACTCATTACCCAATACCATCCCCTGAATTTTACGCCTCTTCTTCTAACTCAGCATGACTCCAGCTGACCTCGTGGTCTTTCCTGGATCTGTCACTCACTCGCTAAGTGATCTTGGGCAAGTCATCTCAACAGCCTCAGGTTCCCCAGCCAGTGTGAGGCTGAACGAGCTAACACCAGGGACGTCCTTAGAACTGTGTCTGGAGGCGCCCAATAGTTGTTTGCTCTTATGGCCAACTCTTCCATCCCTGACCCCCTCTCTCCGAGGAGTGAGTTTTCCATTTCTCTCAGGGCAACCGCCATCCACTCACCAGATCATCATTTTTCAGTTTGTGCTTTTCCTTGCCTCCCATATCAAATCCATGAATTCCCACCAATTGCTTTTCTTTGATCCCAAGTGACTCTACTCTGGGTCAGGATCTACTTGCCTGGTTCATTTCATAATTGGCTTTTACTGTTCTTCCTGACCCCTGGCTCTTCCTTCTTTATTTAATTTTTATACCTTGCTAGGAAAAACTTCTGAAATACAGTTCTGAGTGTCCTTCCACTACTAATAAATTTTCAAGGGATTCCCCAGTATCTGCAAGATAAAGTCCAACTTGCATTGTTTTAGATTCAGGACCCTCAATAGTGCGGTACCTAGGCGTTTTCCCTCTGTCTTTACTGTTCTCTTTGCAAACCTTGCCTCACATCACAGGAAGCCACTTTGATTAGACGCATACACCATGTGATTTCCTTTCTCAGACTCTTTGTTTATGCTCCTCAGTGCCTCAGAACATCTTTCTCCTGATGCCCATATGACCAAAATCATACCCATATTTTATAGGTACAACTCAGAGCCTTCCCTCTTTCTAGTGATTTCCAGTAATGCAATTATTTCTTAATCTAAATTTTCACTTCACCTGTATGATTTGCCACTTTCTGCTTTATGTTAGTTACATGTCCTCTCTCCCCATAAGTTTCTTGATGGCAGAATCCAAATCTTCATCTTGGAATTCACTCAAGGGTAATAAATAAAACTCTTCCTATACTACTTCATAAACATTTGTTGAATAAATAAATGGATATGTATTGATTTAGTTATCACTCATGTGATTCCCAAAAGGATTTAAGAAAATTTGTGAGGAAAATTAATGAATATAGCAATAAAAATGTACAGTCCTTGTTATAGTAGACTTTCTGTAGTATGAGAGTGGTCTCAACATTTGCCACTCATTGCTTATAAAATACTTTGAGACGCTGAATGAATTTATTTTTACTGTGGTTTTGAATTTACATTCAGAAGTACTAAGCCAGTTGGATCTTAAAAAATCTGTAGTCAAGTTAAAAATGTGAGAATCATTCCTTTGTTTCTTTTGCAAAATGTTTTTCAAATGATATATTTATTAAGCAACCTTAGTAAGGTGGTGTTTCCCATTCAGTAAGACACGTCATAGGAGAGGAAATATTTTAACTGATGATAATTTTTAATTCATGAACAATATTTATTTCTGCATAAATATCTTGTGGAACTGGGATTTTCCAGATTTTATTGCCATAAATATTCAATGATGTTTTAACAGTGGTTTAAATTCTTAACAACTTTACTGAAAGATTTTTTACATTTTTGACAAAAGTAGGTTACGTGATTTTTAAAGAGACAGCAAACTGTTTGGAATGAACTATTCTCAACATGTTTTATGAGATGCAGAAAAGGTTATAATTGCCAATATACTTAACATTTTTGTCTAACAGATGAAATTATGAACTTTGAGGATTTTTTTTTTAAAACATACTTTTCAGTGATTCATTTAGCCACAACATATTCTGCCCTTTAAAAAAGAACATCTCTGTCAGTACTCCAAATATATTCTATAATTTAAGCTTCTAATTAGGAGCTTTACCACAAAAACTTTGCATTAGGATTTTGGCATAACATAAATATTGCACATTCTTGGTTTTTCAGTTCCCAAGACATACAGTTAGCCATTTGTGTGTGTGTGTGTGTGTGTGTGTGTGTGTGTTGAATTCTTAACTGGTAGCTTTAATTTACTTTGAGATAATTATTGAATGTCTTAATTTTAATTACTACTTGGTTTTGTTGTATTATTAATAATAGCATAGCTTTTACTATCCTGATGAAAGTTTACATGGTAAATGTTTTATATTTTTAAAAGCTGAAGACAGAGGAAAGGGCTGAAAGCTAACCATGCTGAATTTTAGTCTCAGTGTTTTCGTGTACTCACTTGTTTATTAATTCACACATTTGTATGTTCAACAAGTATTTCCTGAGTGCAGTAAAGAGGGAGTGGAGCTGCAGGATACCATAGATTTTGGAACTACCCCGACTCCCATCTTAGAGTCAAGAGGAGGAAAGGCTCAAGGCTTCCAGAGCTTGGATTAGTTGTCCAAACAGGAAACAGTGGAATCTGTGCCGAAAACCAGATCCAGCCTTTCCTTTATGCCGTGATCCATCACCACGAGGTCATTAAATCTCTGTGCCACACATTCTGTTAGGTTAAATGAAGGGAATATTCTGGATCTTTCCAACCAAAAGAATATGGTGGGGTAAATGAGATCATGTAATTGAAAGCTTTTTGAGTTTCTGTGAAGAATGATACCGTAAAATTTTAAGGTACCATCATGTGATAGTGGTAAATTTTATGAATCCATGATCTTTTCCTCTAAATAAGAGACTTAACACCCTGATAGTATTAGCCTGTGTTCCAACAACGCTTATATTATAAATTGTTCCAGAAGTCTTATATAAAATATGAAAGGATATTCTTTTTCTGTAGTGTCTAGTTTGGTGTCAGGGTCCGGTTTTGTAGTGTTTGGTTTTGGCCACTTAAAATGAATTTGGGGGACTTCGCTGGTGATCCAGTGGTTGAGACTCTGTGCTTCCAATGCAGGGGGCATGGGTTCGATCCCTGGTTGGGGAACTAAGATCCCACATACTGCGCGGCATGGCCAAAAAATAAATAAATAAATAAACAGGAAAGTGTTTTTTAAAAATTGAATTTGTGAGTGTTCCATCCTCTTCAACCTTTTGGAAGAATTTAAGAAAGATAGGTATTAGTTCTTCTTTATATGTTTGGTAGAATTCCCCTGTGAAACCATCAGGTGCTGGACTTTTGTTTGTTGGGAATTTTTTTATTATAAATTCAATTTCACTACTAGGGAGTGGTCTGTTCAGATTATCTATAAAGACATAGAAAAAAACTAGTGGTCACCAGTGGGGAGAGGGAAGGGGGTGGGAAAGATAGGGGTAAGGGATTAAGAGATACAAACTACTGTGTATAAAGTAAAAAAGCAACAAAGATGTATTGTACAGCACAGAGAAATATAGCTATTATTTTGTAATAACTTAAAAATAAAACATAAAATATGAAAGAATAACATCATAGTCATGGAATACAAATGATGTTTAGTGATGTGTAACACGCATGCACTTGAAACAAACAAAAATCTTTGTAATTCAATTTACAGTTTTTGGTTTTGTTGTTGCTCATATTGTTATTAGCAGATTGCAATAATGAGGGAGAAAATGTTTACCTTTAATTAAAAAAGATACATCTCGTTTCAAAATTGTTAAGGTTCGAGTTCATTTGTTTTTTCACTGATCTCACGAAGTAATTTCTGAACAAAATGCCAGCAACACTTGGTAAATAGTTTTGTCTTTGAAAAATAATAATCATGTCTTTAGGGATCAGATTTGGTTTATTTACATATTCCAGTGAATTTATTATGAAATTTAGAATTTCCTCATTCTTATATATAAAATAGTATAGTATACCATGATCTTTACTTTTTAATCATCCGGGTTGCAAGAAGAAATCAATATAAAGGAATAAATAACAATTGCTTTAAAAATAAGATACCCCCATTAATGTTTTTTACCTTTTCGGCAAATGTTCTTCTGAACTTACACTGCCAGTTGTAAATGCTGGGCAATTTATCATCCCCAGGAACCAACGCAGAATATATTGCATATATATTTTGATTATTAAAAATCATTATTCATTTATTCTTGTTCTGCTTACTTCCCCTCTTGACATATAAAATAATTATTTTTTATATGGAAATTTAGGTTGAGTTTCAGAAGCTGCTTTAGGATTTGCTGGAACCTTTGATAACGTGAAGGGGAAATAATGAGAGGCACAAAAGTCAATTTCTAAGACAAGTGTTATAATCACATTTAAACCAAGAATCAGTGTCACCATCATCATTGCAATCATTATGCAACCATTACTAGGCAGACATTTAACAGTCTTTAACAATGGGACATTTACTCTCACCGTGCACCTTGGAACTGATGCATGTTAAATGTAGCTGCTGAAGTTCCAAGATGGTAAAAGACTTGTTCAAGGTCACAAAAAAATTACAGAGTTTGAGAAATAACCCATGAAATTACATTACTAGCTTAACTGTATCGGTCACAATAACCTTACTCTTCCACTAGTGTTTAATGGAAAAATTGTATGCCGTGATTGATGTATGGGGCAGTATTGCAGATGTAGTATAGGTCAAGTGCTAATTTCTCTAGGGCCTTTGTATAGCTGTAAGCAAATCATTTTAATTTCTAGATCTTTAGGAGTGTGATAGTGTTCACTGATGACTTCCCATGTTTACTAAGTGTGGATTACTATGGGATGATATGGGTAGATTATATTTTTCAATATGGCCTCAACAGCATCTCATACTGCACGTACTCTTGAGCAGTGTGACTTTGCCATCTCCCATCAAGGGTAAGGGTGTAATTCTGCTCGCCTGACATCTAAGCTGGTCTTAGTCACTTACTTGTAAACAATAGAACAGTCCAAGAGTGATGCTGCTTGAATTCCCAGGCCAGGTCAGAAGAAGCCCGGCCCCTTCTCCCTTGGTCTGTTGGCGCTCTCACTCTTCTTCCTCTCAGATTTCCCCTCTGGGAACCCCGACTCATCCTGAGATTCCCATCTTCCTGAGAGGCCACATGTAGCATTTACAGTTCTAGCTGAGCTCAGCCTGTACATCGTCCCAGTTATAAAGCCAGACTTCATTAGAGAAGGAGCCTCCAGGTGATTCTAGATCCCAGCTCTTTGAGTCGTCTGAGACCCCAGGCAGCTCGTACTAGATACAAGCCACCTGCACTGCACACTGTCCAAATTCCTGACCTACAAAAATATATAAGCAAAATAAAATGGTTTTTGTTTATGCTACTAAGTTTGGGGAACTTGTTTATGCAGCAGTAGATGATTTGAACAGAGGGTAAAACTAAACTCTTTGGACAAAATAAAAATTGTTGTACTATCTATCTCTTGAGATCTCTGCTGGAGCAGAGAAGTTTTGATAGTGGAAGTGTAGAGACAGGTAACGGTGTCACCACCACCACGCATGTTGAGCTTCTTATGCACGGGGCATCCTCTCCCAGGGTGTCAGCAGCCTGACGAGTTGCACGTCTTTTCCATGAGATCAGTCATCTCCCTCACAGATTCTGCCCATTTGGATCAACAAAACTAAAAGTGTAAGCACTGATCTGTAAACTACCTACAGCAGCCAATGGGCAGGGGTCTTTGAATTTGGGACATACCCATAGTGATTAATGATCTCTGTAGAAACTTCAGAAGTTGGAGTTTGTTTTGATACAGAGGGTAGCCTCCTGGAAGACAGCAACCTGGGTGGGGGAGGGGAAGTCCCTGACCTTACCCAGAATCCTTCAGAAGGCTCTCTATGTCTAGTTGTTTCTTTCGCTACCCCTCCTCCTAGGGTTGATTTGAGTAATAGTAAAAGGGTTAAAAGAAACCTCTGAAGAAAACAGCAAGATTCTAACCAATACATATACCATAATTCCATTTTTGTAAAAACTGTGTGTGTCTGTATGTGTACATGCACACAGGAAATCTGTGTGTAAAAGAGTGAAAAATAGCCTTTTAGGGAATATACCATATTGTTGGGAGTGGGTAATCACCTCTAAGGAGAGAATCAGAAGAGTTGAGAGGACAGTTTAGGAAATGAGGATTAAATGTCTCTGTCTCTGCCTCTTTCTCTTTCTCTCCTTCCACCCTCCCCACTTTCTCCCTCTGTGCTGAATATGGCAGAACCAAATCATGACAACGTAGCTCTCACCTTGGGTCTCCTCGATCAATGTCGTGTAAGACTCGGTCTCCTAGCCGACATGTATGTTCCATGTTTGATCAGGCATCCATCGCATGTCACTAAAGATGCTCTTGGGCTATTTTGTTTCAACTAGTACTGAGTCAGCCAGGTCCACATAGGTGCCAATAGACTCACTCAGGTGCGACATGACACCCCCTCACCTTGTGCCCCAGCTACATAACTGTGTTCCTTGCCCAAGAGCTGCTTTGTTGACTCCAAAGTGTGGGGTGCTTAGCACACGTGCAGGCAAAACTCAAGTGTGAGGGATTTAACAGTCCCTCACAGACACTTTTGACCCGTGGAAAAGGGAGGCAGTAAGGAACAATTTTCCCCTTTCCCCCTCCAGGTGGAATGTCCTAAGGTGAAGTTTCTGTGGCTACTCACAAAGCAGTTCTGTGAGATTGCAGTCACATTGCCACGGCCAGTTTGATAGAGCAGCCTCACATCATCTCTTCCTTCTGTCCCATTTCATTCCCCTTGTCTAGCACTGGTGTTGCCTGGGATTGCATTTCCTTGAGTCTATGCTTCAAGCTCTGCTTTTTGCTAAACCCAGAATGCAATACGTAGAAAAGAGGAATTTCTCAATTGTAGGTCTCTTGTCAAAAGCCTCAAACACATATTATCTTGACAAACTATTGTCAAGCAAAATTAAGACTGTGGCCAAATATTAAACTATCTAAGGCTTAAACTCATGGCATCAATGTGTTCTGAGTGACCACTGGCCAAAATATCAAATGCAAAAAGTGAAAATTATAATTTTATTTTAGTGGAAGCCATTTGTTTGTAGAGTGATTGGTGAGAACTAAGGTAAGAATGGCTTAGGACCACTTATTTCCTAAGGAATTAAGAGACAGGCAGAGGAAGAAGAAATAGTTCTTATTAAAAATGAACACTGGGAGTGTTGGGAGAAACCCAGGAGGGAGTGAGATCTGGAAGTCGAGTTCAAATGTTGCAGGAATGTAAAGTGAGATGAAGAATGAAAAGTCTCCATTGGAACTGGTCCTGGAAACTTGTCCAGGCAGCAGTATTTATTGTGGAAAATGCTCTCTAAAAAACATGGCTAAAGTTCTTTCAGTACAAAACCAAATACAATAAATAACAAAATATTATATTCACGTTACCCCACATGCTGGTACTTAGTGGTCACTTCTAATGACTTGTTTACTACTTATATTCTAATGGAAAAATTCTGTGATCTAAAACTGAGCTTGAAGAAACTCATTGAAGGGGTGGGGATAAAGCAACATGGCTGATTGATGGTACAGCTGGGCGGGAGGCCAAGTCTCCTGGTTCTTATTCTGTGTGTCCCTTCAGGTCATACTGTCCTTGGAATGACCAAGTCTGTCTTACTCGTCCTATAAGTCTAGTGTCTACCTCAAGGCTTACCACCTAAAAAGTGCTTGATGAGCATTTATTGAATTAACAAATAGCTATGACCACACCATAAATGTTTAAAGCACAGATGCTCTATTGCTATATTTAAATGTGTACTAATCAATACAAGATAAGGAGGAAAAGAATGCTTTCATAGGATAATAATAGTGTTTAATTAAGAATGCTTTCTTGCTGTCAGAAAGATTTTCATCAATATGAAATCAGTATTAAGTTCTGGAAAACTGCTAAGGAAGTCAAAGGTATGAAAGAAAAACATGGCACACACACACCCCTTTTTTTTTTTTAATTTTTATTTATTTATTTATTTATTTATTTATGACTGTGTTGGGTCCTCGTTTCTGTGCGAGGGCTTTCTCTAGCTGCAGCAAGTGGGGGCCACTCTTCATCGCGGTGCGTGGGCCTCTCACTATCGCGGCCTCTCTTGTTGCGGAGCACAGGCTCCAGACGCGCAGGCTCAGCAGGTGTGGTTCACGGGCCCAGTTGCTCCGCGGCATGTGGGATCTTCCCAGACCAGGGCTCGAACCCGTGTCCCCTGCATTGGCAGGCAGATTCTCAACCACTGCGCCACCAGGGAAGCCCACACACACCTTTTAAAAAAAATTCTGTGAGTTTTCAGTTTCTCAAGAGACAGTCTATTTTAACATCAATGCTTGCTTAAGGTGTGATAGTTTTATTACTGAAAATGTTGACAGCGTCATGGTTTAGATGGGTTACCAAAGTCTCTAAGTACAAGGCATTTTCAAATTTTGTCAGAACAGTTTCTTGTGCTCAAAACATGTTTGAATTACTGGTAATGTACTGCCTCCCAACAGGAGCGATCTGAACACTGTGTAATCCAGCAGGAAAATCAAAGATATCAAGGACAGCTTGACTCTAGTCATGTCAAACCACACGATTTAGACGATCTCTGGGGAGGCGTGTTTTGTGTTTTTGTTTTTGTTTTTTTTGACATACTACCAAAGTTTTTAAGAAGTTCTCAAATACTGAAAAGTCTCATAATAAAACAATGAACTATTGGCAGATTTTGAAATAATGTTTTTTAAAACCACAGTAAGGCCTCGAGTATTGTTACTGAACCAAACTTGGGTCTGCTTGCCTACAGGCAGTAAAGCCAATCTGCTGACACTGGGTTGTGGTGAAGGAAAGTGCAGCCTTTATCATAGGTGCCAGACAAGGAGTCCAGGGCAGCTAATGCTCAAAAAGCCCAAACTCCCCTATGTGTTTTAGCAAATTATTTTTAAGGCCAGGTGAGGAAGGGGAGTCACAGGGTAAGTTATCAGCCCATGCACAATTCTCTGATTGGTTGATGGTGAGGTAACAGGACAGGGTCACAGGGGTTAAGGTCATCAATCCTTAGGCTCCAGTAGGTCTGCGGGCTATGTCCTCATGGTCATCAAGTAGTTAACTTCTTCTTCTTGGTGGGAGTTTTCACATCTGTACAATAACTCAGGAAATGTGCATCGGACACTATTATCCAAGTACTTTGGAGAGGAGAGAAAGCAGAGGATGGGGGGAGAGGTCTGTCCAGGGAAGGCCCTATAGGGTCCTGCTCAGTTACAGTATCTGCATACAGGCAGGAATTAGTAAATATGTAAAATTATGCCTTTATCCAAACAAAACAGATGTTCCAAACTTCTTGAAGTAAAGCTAATGTGCTTGATCGTGACACAGCCACTTTGCCCCTCACTCAGAGCCGATTCACTTTTATTGATATAGATTTAAATAGAGCCTCAGTCTGCAAATTAGGAAGGATGACAGGAAAACTTTAAAAATTAAAAGATTTGACACTAATAGAAAGTCCTTCTTTTAATCAGGAATATCAGTACAAACTTGATCAGAATTTGGTTAATTAAGGTTTTATTTTATATGTTTATAAATACACATTGTTTCATTAGAGACATGGTTTCTTTTTCTGGAAACTCAGTAACTGTTTTCTAGATTCAACTGTAATATTGCTACTCTAAAAATATCTTTCTATACCATATTTTGTTAAAAGCATTGTATGGGTCAGGCCACTCAAGGTGGCTGTCCTCTTGCTCTCTGTCCATCCCCTGCCCGACCAGTGCCAGCTTCACCTACACCTACTCACATGACTGACCTTCCTACAGACTTGCCCCAGAACCCAGCTAGTGATCGTTCTAGCTTTAGGTCAGAACTCTCCACTATACTTATCAAAGCGGTGGTGATGAGCCAACCTGATGTCAGTTCCCCGCCCCCCCCCCCCCCCCCCAGTTATGGTAGATTATCAAGAAAAGCTACATAAAGAAGAGTAAGGTTGTTTTGCATATTTAGGTCATTGCCTTCTGCATTGATAAGAGGTTCTAGAGATAAGATCATCTCTGCTTCCTGGTACAGTGAGGGAGACACCCTTATAAATTGAGATTTCCCTTATCCATGTAAATGTCTCTTTCAAAAGTTTTCAGAGCTTCATCTGTGTCTGCTGTTTCTTAAGAATACCCAGCTTAAAATAATCCTCATACCAAAAGGACATATTCTGGGGTGGCAAATTCTGGAAATTGAATCTTCCCCCAAGAAGTTTCATAGTCCAGAAACTAAGTTGACAGATTCCTACGTATATTACTAAACCGTCTCAGTCTTGAGAATAGCTCAGTTCAGTTAAACAGTTGTGTCTCATTTCAGGAGATGGTCTTGCATGTGGGCTTCCAAAGTTAGGTATTTACTAAGAGGCATTTCTATGGAAACAAAAGAAAAACAAAAGTTAATGATTTGAAGCAAATTATAAACCCAGTGTTTGAGTCCCGAGTGCTGCCAGTGGAGAAGATTTCTAGATGTCAGGCTCAAAGGATCTTCAGATGGAGTGAGGGCAGGTAGTGACAATCTGACAGATTTTCCTGGTTTACAGTTTGACTGTCTCTGATGTCATGGAGTATATTGGTAAACTTTCTGAGTGAATCACACAGCAACAGGCACAAAGAAGATTGTTTAAACATGAGCTATTGTAGTGATTTCATTGAAGTTTATATCAAGTTGTTCAGCTTCAGTTTGCAGAGCTTCAGGAAAAAGGGCAGCTTTAGTTCTCAATGATTCCAAGTCAAAAATATAAGAGAGAATTGAAAATGTTAATTTGGAGACTTGTAACCAGATGTTGGAGGAAAGTAGAAGAATTTAGGATCCTGGACAGTTTATAATAAACAACAAAATCTCAACGGCAATGAACAACAGTGGAATCTAATAGCCACAGAGATGTGCTATTGAAACATAATATTTCTCTATAAAATCATCCTCATTTCTACCAAAGATAGCCAAATTAAGACTAATTTGTTTGCAAAATAAGTCTAGATTCAATAAACTTGGCCTGGTTATTTATAAAAGTGTAGCAAGAATAGTGATTGATTGGATAGGCTCTTTTAAATGTGTTTTGCTGGAACTTTTCTAAGGAATCTCTTATTTAAACTTTAAACAAACAATCTCTTGAGGCAAGAAACTAGGCCAAATACTTGCCATCAGACTGTGCCTGAAATACTTACAGATTTGGGTGAATGTCTCTCTTCTTGAGAGAAAAATCCTGAGGTTCCTGCACCTGCCAGGAAGTGATCTTCCTTACTCACCTGGTAAGGCTGCCAGGAGCCCTGTAAGCAAAGTATCAGGCGAATTGTTCCAAGGGTCTTTATTGGCTCCATAAAGCCAACCATAGTTCCCTAAAGCTGTGGGTTAATATCTGAATCCATGCACGTCATTCACAACTATGACATTCCAGTCAAAGCCTTGGAATTATAACCACTGGTTCCAATTGTGTTCTGTTACAAGGAGAACAGTTTCTTATTGAACTTATGCAAATAAATATATAGTCTTGAAAATAAAAATACTAAGAGTTTTTGAATTCTGGAGGTATCAGGTAAGGAGCAAAGATAAATGTTTCATCTTTGTCCACAAAGGTATATTTTACCAAATTGCTCTAGGTCATAGGTAGCTTAAGAGAAAAGAGGAGTTTCATTAAATCTGGAGAAATAAAACATTAAAAAATGAGCAATGTCATAAAATTATAATCATCTTTAGCTCATTCAGAGCTATGTAATTAATTCTTGTTGATCTTGATCTTTCATTAGCAGTTTTATGAATCCAGTTTTTCCATTAGAATTCTGTAAATTCTTACCCAGTTCAATGGTATGATCTTAAATTTATCATAAACCTGTGTGTATCAAAAGTCCTTTCCATGGATCTCCTTGAGATTGAAGCATTTTTGCAGGAATATTTTTACAAAAGCATCTGAGTAAAACAGTGACTCTCTGTAAATGACAAAAGACTTAAAAATTGCCATGGTTAAAGATCTGATGAGAATTCATTGTAATGGAATTAACAAAGAAATTTGATTATTTCTGTAACATAGCACATTTTAAGATAATAATTGGAATTATGACTGATAACATTACACCAGGATCTAACAGATTTCTAGAAATTTCACATAACTTCTGAAACTCTTATATACCTACATAAACACAGCACAAAGGAAGTTGTGTATTACTTCTTATTTGACAATGTTTCTCATGTAATTTAACATATCATATAAGCCTAATTAGTTTAACATCTCTTTTTATGGGGAGAGGGAACAAATCTTTTGAAATGTTCCAGTGGCCCTCTGGAAGATTTTGAAGTTAGTTTGAGGTAAAAAAAAACAACTTTATTTAGAATTTGATTTTGAGAAATTTGTCAAAAATATCAAAAAGGTTTTAAAATACTTGGTCAGATAGGCTCATAGATCAATGTGAAACAATGCTTAGTTTGTCATTTAGCCAAAGTGATGATAGAAGATGTTAAAGGCAAATACAGAAAGTTAAATCATTGTAAAAACAAACAAACAAACAAAAAACTTCGTTCTTTTAATAGAGAAGATTCAGCTTCCTGAACACAGAAAATTGTGACAAAACACAAAATCTTGTTTTTAGACAGATTATTTTAAAAGGTGCAGAAAAACTTTTTACAGTATGTTATCAAGAGCAGACCAATAGCCCAAAAAACTTTGTTCATTCTAATTTTGTGGGATCTTACTTTTGATATTAAAACTCAATTAAATTTAGTTCAATCTTAGCCAGTCGTGACCACAAATGAAATTCATTTCCAAAGACTCCTTTTTCATGAATTTTCTTTTACTAAAAACACACATCATACTTTCCTTGCATATGGAGATGTTTTCCTTATTGTTTGTAGCAGCTTTAACCACATATATATTAGATTTTTTTTTTAACCCTTAGAAACCTTTAATTTCTAATGAAAACTAAAAACTAAGCAATTATGAACTGTCTTTTACATTAGCATTTTGCAGATTGGCAAACTTATACTTTTTATAATTTCTAGAAACGTGCTTTCTCATAGAAAATTTCTCAGTGTGGTACCAAATATGTTTATTAATAAACCCACATATCTTTAGTTTGTCTGTAAGAGGAAGCCAAAGTGGATAAACCTATTTTCAGTAATTAATGTTTCAGTTTTTTATCTTATTTGGGAATGATCTAGGTATTCAGTGGCTATCCACCATGTAATCTAACTTAACAAAACTTTAAGTATTCAGGTTTTCAAAAACACATGGTGAAACTGTTTGAAAAGGTCACCTAGAAACTTTTATATCACTTACATCCATTTAATTTACTTGTTTTCAGTGATTATGTTTAGATTCCTTATGAAAATTTCCTCTGACCAAGTTATTTTCCTTACTGACAAGTTATGTAACAGAGATAACATGAACTTATTTGACTAATGAATTCAGGAAGAAAAAAAGTTGTATGTCTGCATTATAACCAATGTTGATAACTCTGAAGACATGCGTATTTTAATTAAACCGACAAACTTCGACTAGCTTTAATACCAAATAATTTCTCACATCTTGTGAACCTGAAAAGCATTTGGGTTGGTTAGCTTCTATTATATTTCTGATAATTTTAGAATACCCAATTCTTACAAGCACTTGCCTTCAACCCGACTAAATAGAGCTCTTTATAAATTAATTTTGGTAAAACCATCTGGAGATAGAAAAATATCACACATCATATATATATATATATGTGTATATATATATATATGATATAGATATATATGAGAGAAAGAGAGAAACATACAGATAGATGCAAACAGAGAGCTTACAACCTCTGTGGCTAATGCTTTTGTTACTAAAATATATGGAGAAGATTTTTAAGATTTCTCATTTGCCCAACTTCCAAATAGTCCCCTTCCCCCTTTATTTTTCCCCCTGAAGGGAATAATTTTCCTAAAGTTAGTATTTCAAAGAATGGTTCTTAAGTCCTAGGGCAGGTAGGGTAGAAGAACTACATCACAAAGGCACAGAGAAAGTATCTAAGTTTTTTCAAAAATGGAATTTTGGGGGCATATTTGACTATTATCAGAGGTCTAGGCTAGTTACTGTTTAAAATTATTCTTCTTTTTCTTACGTGCAGGACAATTCTATTTCTGATGTCTCAATATCCACAAGCATTTGACATGAATAGGGGAGGCTTTGGGCTGGGTGAGACTTTGTTTCTGGAAACACACCTCTGTTTCTGTAAAGACTAGGTTTGTAAAACAAGGGACAGCTGTTTTTAATTCCTCAGAGAATTGGCTTGTTGCCGGCGTGGTATCAGTAGCCTGATCTGCCCGTCCAACTATGTTATTTCTAATTTGCCTCTTTCTCTCTGTGTGCATGGTTTCTTAAGGATCTGCTCTTGTCCAGGGGACGTAAATTCTTTGTGGTGGGGATCCAGGATGCATCCACAAAAGACATCATACAGGAAGACCTGAAGCTGGCGGAGCCTGATTACAGAGCCCTGGGAAGTAGGAGGAATTGTAACAGACAGCAAAGCAAGCCCTGCTGCCCCTCTTGAGGCTTCTGCTAAGTTTATTTCCTGGATTTTAATGTTTACACTAGTAGCTTGTGTATTGCAGGCCTGGCGATCAGGCTGGAGTGCTCTCTGTAAATCTGGTAAAGGGAGGGAAATCAAAACAGGCAGCTGGGTATTTAAGGAATTCTCTGGAGAAGTTGGAGAGTTTTTGGGTTCTAAGGGAATTTGCTAAGGCAGTGGGTCTGGATTTTGAGAGGGAGTGTTTAGACAAGGGACCCAGAGATCAAAAAGATCTTCTGGAGGGTTGGGTCAGGGAGTTGTGGATAAATGGGCATAGAAAAGGGTGGAATTTACATTAGATGTGGATTTTAATTTTTATTCTAAGTTTAATTTCTGTTCTTTCATCTTGTTAAGGGAGTCTTTAAGGCTAGCGGTTATATTTCTTTGTATCTGCTTTTTAATTTCTTTCTTCCAAAGGTACCAACGAGACAGTTGTTTAGGATGAAAGCTTTCTACACTTTTAAAGATTATAGCCAATCTAAAGCATCCATTGTCTGGATTTATTAATCTCACTCGTGACTCAAACCAATAAGCCTTTTTATGGCTTAACCAAGGATGCCAGAGGCATCCTACAAGAGAGTACAAAGAAAGCAAACCTCACAAGATCCAGAAAGTTCACTCCCAAAGATAGTCTAAGAAAGTGAAGACCTTGTTGTCCCAGGTGGTAAGAATGGTGTAGTGCAAATGGTGTCTTTGGTTTCCCATGGGAATGTAAGGTGCCTCCAGTAACAGACCCCTTAATCTGTGACACTGAGCAGGCACTACTGGCATGGGACTTTTCCAGAACTAACAAGACAATGAAGGTTGAGATGACAAAGCCCCTTGCAGACCTGAGCCCTTTATGACAAACTCCCTTGATTGGTGGCCTGGCCAGAGATGCCAGTCACAAGCCCGGGTTGTCACCTTTGCTTCTAACCAATGGCTCATTGAATCCACAGCTTATTCAGCTGCCTGCTGGATACACGCCAGTACATTAATTCTCCAGTTGGTGGAGACTGGAAAGAATATTCTCACTGGTCCTAAAGCCAAGTTCTCAGGATGTAGAACCACACGGGAGAGACAGAAGACAACAGTGGCCATCGCTGGGATCAGTAGAAAACAAGAGCACTCATAGCAAGTGTTTCCCACTGTCGCTATCCCCAAGCAATTAGCTCCACAAATGTTTTTTCCTGCTCATCTAAAGTTAGAAAATGAAGAGGAGTCTCACCACTCTTTCTTCCATTAGGCCCTGCAGGCAGGCAGAGATTTGGGAGATGGAGGTGGTGACCACCCATACCGCCAGAGGCCCCAGCATCCCTGAGCTCCAAAAGCTCCGGAGTGAGCGATATCCAGCCAGTGAAGTGTCCTGCCAGCTGTGTACACTGTTAGGGATGAAGACTTTTCTGTTCTCCCTTTCTAGGTTCTTTGGCTGGTTTAATAATTAAATTGATATAAGACAGGTTAACAGGAGAAAAACAAGCAAACGTTTAATAATATGCATACCTCCTGCATACATGGAGAGACCCAGGAAAATTGAGTAACTCCCTGAAATGGTGGAAGCCTCACCTGAAATACCATCACCAGCTAAAGAGAAAAGATGTTGAGGATGGGGATGCAGTTATGGGAAGTTATCAGGAAAAGCCCACTGGAATTTTTACTGTTTCCTCCAAAATATTTTTTAGCATCTAAAAGAAATATATAGCAGGTTTGTATTTTAATCTTTTCAAGAAAACATATTCTTGAATCATTCCTCCTTTTTAATGTTTGTAAAAACTCCATATCTGAAATGTTTTTCATTGTGTATTTGGCAACATTTAGGCCTGTCTGTCTCTAGGGCAAGCACAAAGCACTGAGCTGCATTTTAGAGGGAAGGTTTAAGGACAGAAAGAAACACGTTTTGAGAGGTGTTATATAAATATACTATAGAAAATATTATAGAAATAGAATATTATAGGAATAGAAATATAGAAAAAGAATACAGTAGACTAGGAAGGGAGTATCAGAGTGCATTGCAGTTAATAAGGAGAATTATTTTGCAACCCTTTATTTCAAGTATTTTCATGTTTCTGTGTGCGTGTGTGTGTGTGTGTGTGTGTGTACATGCACTAAGTCATGATATAACACGTATTTGATATTGTGGGTTGTAGTTAAATGCAAAACTGTAACAATTTAGTAACACCTTGATATTCTTTATTCAAGGGAAAACAATCCATGGGTTGGGGGATACAGTGCCTCAGCACTGGGGCCCTCTTTCTGAGGGATTTTGGGCAAGAATGAGTTTTACAGAATGTTCAAAGTGGCAACGCGGAACTGGCATGAATGCCTGAGGTTGTGTATCTGACCTTAAGTAGAAAGATCAAGGGACAAGGAAGTAAGTGTAGAGCCCGGAGTTGGTGGCATTTGGGGATCGGCTGACTAAATGTACTGCACTTCTGGTCATTTACAGGTGCAGGAAAGTTCAGTTGGCTGACATGGCACCCTGGATGGGAGTGGTTCCATCTTGGGCCTAGAAATGTACTTCAACATTAGCCAAAATGTTTGAATGTCCTTGGGCTTAGAAGTGCCTACAGATAGTGGGAGAGAAGAAAAAGAGGAGATGGTTACAGAGATAGAAAAGCAGCTGCATCGAAGATCAAGTGTCAAATAAGCAGGAGAAGCATGATGTATGAGTGGAGAGAGCTTGAGGCAGCAAGTGCCCCGTGCTTAGATAACATCTGAGCCAAAGCCCCCAGAACTGGCAGGAAAGAGGTTTTTGATGTCAGTGAAGAATGAAATTTTAGTTGGGTATTGGATGCAGTGACCAGATTTTTAACGAATTAAGGGCTAATAGGGAGATGAAGTCATGTTATCGGGTATCAGTGACTTATTCAAAGATTTGAACATACAGCAGAAAGAAAATGAATAACAGTTAAGGAACATGGCACAGTCTCAGAAAAAAGTTGTTCAAGATGGTAGGAAGTTGAGTCTATTTGAAAGGAATGCTTGGATGTGGGAATTCGAAGAACCGAATGAGAGAGATGAAGGCGGAGCAGTTATGTGATGCTGAAAGCCGTGGCGGATTTACTGGCCTGCAGTTAACAGAGGTGCACAATGGCCAGTGAAGTGGGGATGTTGGTCAAATAGGAGGATGTTGGGAGTACATCAAATTAACCCAGTTTGTAGGAGGTAAAGAAAAATACGGTCTTTAAATTTCAAGGTCATTTGAAATGTGGTCTAGTTCACGGGTTGTGTACTTGTGGATTCATGTACTCACTAAGATGGATTTGTAACCCCCGAGGCAGTGCTCTCACTGTTGCCCACATGCACAGAGGAGCTAAGAATGTGAGCGCCAGATGCACACATTCCCAGCTGAGGTCAGACGAGGGGACATGCTGACTTCTGGATTTGTTACCAAACTCAGGTTCAGCTACTCAAAAACCAAACCTCGAGACACAGGTGTTGGTTGGAAAGGAAGGGCTGCCGTAGTCAGAAGGCCAGCAACCTGGGGAGAAGGTGGATTTGTGTCCAAAGAGCAACTGTAAAGATTCCGCTGACCATCAGAGTTTTTAGAGGGAGAATCATTTGGGGAGGGGGTCAGAGTATTGCTTATCTTCCACTGTGTGCAGACTTTCCCCTGATTGGTTGGTGGTGAGGTAACAGGGCAGTGTCCCAGGAATCTGGTGCTCAGCCTGAAGTGACCGTCCTCCACTTGGGTGGGGGGCCTTAGCCCCTGCAGAAGAACTCAAAGATCTTGTTCTGTGTATTCCTTGAGGAGAAACACACCCTGCTCCAAGGCTGCACTATTGTTTCTTCACTGTTCCGCCCTCGTGTCTGCATCGCCTCCTTCCCTGATAAAGCAACTCTTTGAACCTGGCCTTTGGAACTCAGGGAAGGTCAAGGAGGCTGAATGAAGCCCATTTCCCATAAACAAGAAACGGGGGGACAAGGAAGGACTTTTGTGCCCAGGAGCCCCACCGGGTCCCGCTCTGTTTCAGTTTCAGTCTCTGCTGTGGACAAGCCTCCCTTTTGCAGTCTATTTAGTGCCATGTTTTTCACACTTCTGTGGGTTTCGTCTGTGATTTCACTGTGTAAAATGGCCCCAAACCTAGGGCTGAAGTGTTGAGTAGCATTCCCACGTGCCTTTTACAGAAGTTACGTGTGTGAGACAGGCATCATTCAGGTGTGCGTGAGAGTGCTTTGGCTGCGAGTTCAGTGGTAATAGAGCAACGGTACATATTAAAGAAGGTGTCCTAAGGCAGTACAGTTTGCCACCCCACCTGTGGCATGAGGGTTAAGGTAAGCTGATTATTTTTAAGAAACAGAAGGCTCAGGAAATGTTCTTTTTACCTCCCCCTTAGCTGCCTAAAGAATTTAGATAAAGGCTCTGTTGCTGGGATAGAGCTCATCTCCAGAGATATGTGCAAAGAATATGGGTTGGGTGTGGTAGGGGAACAGGGCCCAGACACCAGAGTCCGCGCTGTGTCCCAATGTGATCTGCAGGGCCCAGCAAACACCTGTTTACCAAACATTTGCTTTTTCATCTTCACCTGAGTCGCCTTCCTCTCCTTTGAAGTCCCAAACCACTACCCCCAAAGTCCTCTTTTGTTTTTAGCTGAAGATGGTATTTAAGGTGAGGGTTTCAGCCATTTGGGGAAGTTACTCAGTTGTCCTGGGTCTCACCCACGTATACATGCTATTAAACTCTGTTTGATTTTCTCCGGTTAATCTGTCTCATGTCCATTTAATTCTTAGGGCAGCCAGAAGGTCCTAGAAGGGTAGAGGAAATCTTCCTCCTCTCTGACAGTGTCTTTCAACAGAAACAGACCTAAAGCAAGGTTATTTATTGATCAGTTGGTAGAAATGTGACCAGGTGTTTGCAGGGACCTAATCCAGTGTTTCCCCGAGAAACAGAGGTTCAGTGTTTGCTAATTCTTGTTCAGTGATTGTTCATATCCTAACTACTGCCAAAGACAAGAACTGACTGTACTTACAAACAGCTCAAAACTTAGATGGATGATTAAAATGGAATATTGATAATCCTTTAAAATATTTCTCAGGTCTGTGTTTTATTCTGCCATAATCATAATGTAACTATTTTTTGAGTAGGGGACATGGTTATGGATAAAACATTTTTCAGAAATTTCTATATTAAAGCAAAGAAAATGCATTTTTTTATCTGTCCACAAAAGCTCAAACGGATTATTTGCAAGAAATTTCACAGTAATTTATTCAGTTGTTATGGATCTTTCAGATAATGAGCCATTCAAAGTGGCTTGTGTGTTAAAATGATTTTTAAACAATGTTTTTTTAAAAATATTTTAAATGGTTTTATCATGTTTTATGCCATAAATAATAGAATATCAGGATGTGTGTTTTCTTCATCTGAATTTGTATCTTTAGTGCACATCCTTTTCTAAAATGTGATCAATATTCTGAACAATTCCTTATTGTTTCCTCAGCCTTCTGTTTCATTGGTTCATCTATTTTTCCTATAAGCATTTCTGGTATAATGTTGCTGTTCGTATCATAAGCTAGAAAACCTGGTAGAGAAGCAAAAATAAAAAATAAAATAAAATAAGTTAAATAAAAGCAATAGCTTTACAGTAGTTTTTGTAGGAACTATGGAACAAGGGTGTTTGAGATCAACCTTCTTCTGCCTAGCTCTTCTGCACGCCAAAGAGAAATCACATGACAAATTAGTTAAAGTTACCACTGTTTGCATCAGAGGGCTCAACACACGACAGCTTTCTTAATATTTAATATAGATCCTTCTGAGAATTTAACAGAATGGCACAAACTGTTCATCAGTTTCACCAGCATTTAGTAAACCAAATGAGGTTAAGTGGAGAAAGGGGTGATAAAATAAGGTTTCTGTGGTAAAAAGGTAGAAATGATTGAAAGGAGTAATCAGGTGAAGACTGCAAACTCCTTAGAGGCTCTGAGCCAGAGCCGCTGCGCCGAGCGCTTCCAAATTCCTGACCCTCAGAGAGCGTGTGAGGTAACAAATACATGGTGTTTTAGTTTAGATTTCAGAATACAGGCGATGCCGTGTCCCCTTGTGTAAAAGGCCAGGGCGGGAAGTGGAGGAATGAGGCAAAAAGAAAGAATGGATTTAGCCAAATAGAGCCAAATTCCCTATATAACTGGGTTTCTTCACTAACAGCTTTGGTGGAGAAGAAGAGCAGTAAAGAAATTAGACAAGAACTTAGAAAGTAAATGACAAGAAACTTACTCTGAGGAGGTTCTGAATCCCAGCACTCATCACAGGGGAAAAATACTAGGACAACATTTTAGGGTAGGATCAAGAATTTTCCTGAAATATATGTTCTCTTGTAGTTGAAGGGGAGCAAAATATGCCTCTTTGGCATCTTGATTATTTTAAGCTGGTTATTTATTTTTTTCACCTCTATAGGTTATATTATTATTATTATTTTTTAACATCTTTATTGGAGTATAATTGCTTTACAATGGTGTGTTAGTTTCTGCTGTATAACATAGTGAATCAGCTATACATATACCTATATCCCCATATCACCTCCCTCTTGTGTCTCCCTCCCTCCCACCCTACCTCCCACCCCTCTAGGTGGTCACAAATCACGGAGCTGATCTCCCTGTGCTATGCGGCTGCTTCCCACTAGCTATCTATTGTACATTTGGTAGTGTATATATGTCCATGCCACTCTCTCACTTCGCACCAGCTGACCCTTCCCCCTCCCGTGTCCTCAAGTCCATTCTCTACATCTGCGTCTTTATTCCTGTCCTGCCCCTAGGTTCTTCAGAACCTTTTTTTTTTTTTTTAGATTCCATATATATGTGTTAGAATACGGTATTTGTTTTTCTCTTTCTGACTTACTTCACTCTGTATGACAGTCTCTAGGTCCATCCACCTCACTACAAATAACTCAGTTTCGTTCCTTTTTATGGCTGAGTAATATTCCATTGTATATATATATACCACATCTTCTTTATCCATTCATCTGTCAATGTCCAAATGGAGATTTCCCTTATACAAAATGTAACTCTTTCTCAGTTTTCTCAGAGCTTCACCTGTGTCTGTTTCTTAACCACCTAATAAGCTGGTTATTTTTAAGAAAGAGACAGACACAGGTGAAGCGGAGAAAACTGAGAAAAAGTTACATTTTGGATAAGGGAAATCTCCATTTGGAAGGTGTCTCCCTCCTGTACCAGGAAGAAGAGGATGACTCTAAATCTCTAGAAGTTTCTCAATGAAGGAGGCAAGGACTTAAATCCGCATAAACCACCTTGCCTTCATTTGCTGCGCTTTTCCCGGTCACCTCCCGTAACAGGTCTTCCTCCTCCCAACGTCTTTTGTCTTTAGCTGTAGATGATGTTTAAGGTGATGGCTTAGGCCATTTCAGGGAGTTACTCAGCTTTCCTGGGTCTCTCCCAGGTATACAGAAGGTGTACATGTTACTAAATTTACCTTCGTTTCTCTTCTGTCAATCTGTCTTTTTATTACAGGCATGTCTCAGCCAAGAAGAAGGGAAGAGGGAAAATTATTTTTTCTTCCCCACATAATAGATCTAATACATTAAAACTAATAGAAAGTAAAATGCAATATTCTAAAGAGTGAGTTGACGCTTTTGTGTAGTTTTGTTCTGCAGCGCCATCTGAGATTTGGAATTTGAGATACAGGGAAATAGGGACTATTCCCACAATCCTTGTGTGTGGAGAAGGCAGGAACTAAGCTGGATGTAATCAAGAATATTTTCTTGGAAACTTTACAATGTACATGTGAGGAGAGAGTGATCTGCAAGGACAAGCCTAGGGGGACAGTTTTAGGGAAGGTCCTTATTTAAGGCATGTGAGGAGAAAGAGGTGTGAAGAAAGGGAAATTAGAAATTAGAGCTAAGCTGTAGAAGGAAAAACAAGATAGGTGTTACAAAAGTATGGATACCTCAGCTTAATTTAAGAGTGATTAATTTGGTATAAATTCACTTAATTTGGTATAAATTCACGTTTTCGCTCTTCATCTTGTCCCAGCAAAGACTATCAGAATCTCTTTAACTCAGTAGTACCGCTGGGTAGAAATTCAGATGTTGAGGTAAAGAAGGATCCTGGTAAGGGTAGTTTAAGTGGAAACCTTTCCCATTTTATCTGACGCTGGAAATCTTTAAAAGAATTCTGTATCTGTCTTTAATTTGAGATCTTATGGTGCCTCAAAATCATATCATTTTCATTGTCTATTTCTGTGGGTTTAAGAGAGTATGGAGAATTAGTTCTAATACCAGGGCATCTCTTGAAAAAGCTTATTCCAAGTAAATCTATTATAAACTTTCATTACCTCTATCTTTGACTGTTCCCCTTAGAAGTGCATTAAAGTTATGCATTTTATCAAGGAAAAAAAGGACAAGTAGTCTGAGACTCTGTATTGGTCATTTATTAGGACTCTCACAGACGTCAATAAAATGATTTCACTGGCTAAAGCAAGGTTTTAACAGTTTTATTGTTTTTATGGTCATCTCTTGTTATTTCATTTGAAGTTTCTGGCAAAATATATCATAGAAAAGGTAAATATGCATGACATTATATTTTTGTAGGTAGGTACCATAAATAGCTCTTGTATAGTTTATTCAGCATGTGCATACATTATAAGACATTATAAAAAGGTATTAGAAGCCTATCAAATAATTAATATTAAATATTTTTCTATTGGTTACCCAGATGTAGATAACTCTAGCTTGTTAAACGATTTTATAGTATCCAGAAGGTGATTTTTGTCCTTCATAGTAATTTTTTTTTTTTAATTTTCTTTCTTTCTTTATTTTATTTATTTTTGGCTATGTTGGCTATGTTGGCTATGTTGGGTCTTCGTTTCTGTGCGAGGGCTTTTCTCTAGTTGCGGCAAGCGGGGGCCACTCTTCATCGCAGTGCGCGGGCTTCTCACTGTCGCGGCCTCTCTTGTTGCGGAGCACAGGCTCCAGACGCGCAGGCTCAGTAGTTGTGGCTCACGGGCCTAGTTGCTCCGCGGCATGTGGGATCTTCCCAGACCAGGGCTTGAACCCGTGTCCCCTGCACTGGCAGGCAGACTCTCAACCACTGAGCCACCAGGGAAGCCCCCCATAGTAATTTTTGATAGGAGACACCTCTGATAGGAGCTTCCCAGAGATTCTCTACTTCATCTTAATTCATAGTGTCACGTAGAACTCAACTGATAGAGGTATTCCGGAAAGAGAAAATTTCTGGAATTTTCAGAAGCATAAATCCTCATTAAAAAAAAAATTTCAGAAAAAATGTCCCATCTGATTTGAACTTCAATTTATTATATTCATGTGGCAACTAAATTATAAGGAAGACTTGACTTTCTTGTAAATTAAGATATTTATAAAGTGACTTTATAGAGGTAACATTTAGATTTTATGCTTAGTTTTCTTTCTTGGTGGCGATGGTATTGGTGTATCCTTTCTTAAATTTCACCAAACCTGATTCAATTTTCAAATATATAAGATGAAGGAGACGTTTATTTTTCTACAGACTGAACTGACCAGGGAAGTGATATTTCAGGATCTGCCCTTTTTGGTTGGGCTAGTTGAAGAGGAAAACGGCCCCCTGGGAGGGACAGGAGACACAGTTTGATGTCCGGTGTGGGGACAGCCTGCTCAAGGCCTGGATTTTAAAGGTGTGGACACCGTCCATAGGCACCAGTCCTGCTGCATTGTGGGCCCTGAGGGGTTATGTCCAGGTGTGTCATGACAGGTAAACAGGGACAGGCTCTGATGGATGTAAGAAGAGAAATGAATAGAAGGCAGGCCTACAGCTGTGCACGCAGATTCTGGTCTTGGCAAGATCCCAGACCCTAAGTTCTACTAGGGGGATTCTTTAGGGATTTGGGATGTTGAGCAAAATGTCAGGATGCTATACCCAGAGAGATGATGTCATTGGGCAGGTTGATGAGACTGAAATTTTGAAGCAGTGAGCAAGATTGGTTATTGGTACCCTGTGAACTGAAGGGTTGTTATTTTAGAAATAAGCAGAAATCCCGTTATGAGAGTTGTACCCCAAGCTAAGAGTTAGGGATTAAACTTGCAGATAACCTTTATTCTTGTATTTAACAAACACTTAGAGGGATACTGTTAAATACCAAATACTCTGTTATGATCCTGAATCCAAGAATACTACTTATTAGGTGCTTAGAAACCTCCTGTATAATTCCAGAGTTATTTCTAAAGCACAGCTGAGCCTATAAATATGGTTCAGGGCGCATTTTGCAGAGGTAGGAGATGAGGAGGACCTGACAAAGGCAGTAGTTACACACAGTGCTGAATGAATCTCATGTTAACTAAGCAAGACGCTTTATAAAATGGGCCATAATACAGCACAAGTATGCAGTTATATATGTGTGTGTGTGTGCACGCGCACGCGTGTGTGTGTATAATTGTGTAACATTTATTGCATCTTGCGCTGAAATTGAAGACACAGCTTGAGTTGCATGTATACAAGATTTCTTAAACTTAAATACTCCTTGATCAGCTAAGCAAAGGATATATTATTTTATAGCCACAATCCAATATAACACATTAGAAAATATTTTTGTTATGATATCATTGAAGACCTGGATTTTTAATTTAATATATTAAGCACATTATTCATGGGTCAGAGGTATAACCACATATTAAATACGTTATTATCAAAATCTGTAAATCCTTTGATGGCTGCATATAGGCCAAGGGTGAATTTGTGGTATAGGAATAGGTTTTCTAATCTTCAAGATACGAGAAACAGGGATTTATATTTTTTGGTTTATTGGTTATCACCCGCTGATATCAATATGTCTGTGTCTGAGCCCTGTCATGTGCTTTTCCTTGTCATTGTACTGTCTTTTGTCATCACAAGGCATTATATACTCCCCTGACTTCATTTACTCGTGTGTGTGTGTGTGTGTGTGTGTGTGTGTGAGATAAGATTTTATATACACAAAGACACCTAGGTAGATTCAGCTGTAGTCCCAAGAATAATATTTAAGCATTGTGAGGAATGTGTGGTGTTTTATAGCAATGGACGTAAGTGTAGTTTGATAACTCTTTATATTAACCTTCAAAAATTAGCAATCATTTTTGTTCAACATTCAAGTGATTATAGCCAAAAGATGATGAATGAAAATGGTGTTGCTTGATTAAAATTAGGTTTTACTAAAATTAGTACTGCCTTTGTTCTTTGTGCACTAATCAAGCTTGTCATATAAGTGGGTTGCCTTCTTTTCTTTAGAATAGACTTTATGTAAATGAAATAATATGATGATTTAATTCCCAAATTTCTCACTGGTCAGTCATTCTATTATATGTTTTATGACACTGTTATATGAGCTAACTCAAGACATTTATTGATGATATGACTAGAGGTCATTCAGTCACTTTCATTACAAGGATAGAATTAGAGCATATAAGTTGTCCATAATCAGTGATGTGTCCAAAATTAGAGTTGGTTATAGATTTAAGAACTTATTCTCCTGTCAAAATGTATTATCCCCTCTTAACCTTTAAGAGTCTGACCTGTAATATTAGAGGTTCAGGGAAAAGAGTATGGAGGAGAATATATCAATACTTTTTCAACAGTTTAATGTTGGGCATTTATGTGTAATTTGGGCTGAGAGCTAGGAACAAAAGACAGGACATTTGGTCTAAAGCCATGAATTTGGATCCCCAGCTTTTAGCCTCACACTGCACATAAAAATGCCCCCACACATTTATTGCTCTTTGACTCTGTTCTCACTTAGGAGTGTGTGTGTCCAGCGCTTCACAATGTGCTTTTCACATGTCTTTGCTGGACTTAAAAGCTGACATGTTAGCTATTCCAAATTTGAAGGATTTACATGCTAATTTTTTTCTATTTCCACCTGAATAGCAGAAGTATGTCCAAGGGGAAAGGAGGATTTGAACCTACCAAGAATCTAACATTTGGGGTTTCTAAATTTTAGCATGCTTTAAAAAGTAAATTGACCAGTTCTCCATCGATGGAATTATGAAAGAAGTAAGCCGCATTAAGATATGTCAGAAATATTGTGGAAGAAAATTCTGTGGAGGCTGAACTTGATGGCTTGTATTTTTATTCCACCTCAAAACTTTTTTAAAATTATTTTTTCTTCTTCTTTTAAATATCTCTTTCTTTCCCCATCAAAGCAACATAGAGTTAGTGTTGGGGACAGATTTGGACAGAATTTGACAAGCTGAAGAAAATGCATCATTTCTTTTTGCTCTTCACTTTAAGTACCAAACTTTTATATCCATCCACATCTTGTTCACTAAACTAGGATTCATTAACCATTTGTGTTCTATTTTTATATTTGTATTGTTCCCAGATTTCTAGGCAGCAATGCTTTCAGGGATAGGATTATTCTGATATCCCAGAGATTTAAAAATTTTAGTACTATACTTATTTGAAATGATACTTCATTATTATCTCATAAATCAGTACACTAGGCAGTAAAAGCAAATGCACATTTAAACTCTTTACCAAAAGTAGGAATAGTAGCGTGTATTAGTTATTTATTGCTGCATAAAAATTACTCTCAAATTGAGCAACTCAAAACAACTTAAGAGGGCCTGAACTTGGTGTTTCTAGCTAAGAGTCTTCAAATGCAATTGTCAAGATGTCAGTTTGAAAAATGGGCAGAGACCTAAATAGACATTTCTCCAAAGAAATTTAAAAATAAATTTTAAAAAAAGATGTAACTCTGGGTTATAACTAGATGAAGCTGAACTGGGGCTAGAGGTTCCACTTTCAAGAAGGACCACTCACGTGACTGTTGACCAAAGGCTCAGTTCTTCATTGGCTGTCGGCAGCTGGCCTCAGTTCCTTGTCATGTGGGCCATTCCATACTGCTGCTTGGGACATGACAGTTAACTTTCCCTGGAGTGAGTGATCCAAAGAGAGAGAGCCCCACGGAAGCCACAGAGTCACAGAGATGACTTTTATGTCCCAGTCTCTGCAATTACATACTAGCACATGCATCTTATCCCATTTATCATTGGAAGCAATGCACCAAGGGTAGCCCACGCTCAAGGGGAGGCAAGCAAGAAGGGAGAAGTATTAAGGAATTTGTGGACATTTAAAAACTACATGACACAACTATTGATAATAGCTACCATTTAGTGAGAGCTTATTATAAATTAGACACTGTTCTCTATAAGTGCAAAGCTAGTTCTATGTCACTTCCCTTTCTTTCTCCTTCACATTTGCCTGATGCCCACAGAAGCCCCTGCCTTAGACATCCTCACAAAACTGTGCTATCCATCTTTCTCTTGCTTCCTCTTATGGTTCTGGTTTAAATGCCAACTTTTCTTTGTCTATTGATTTCATTACGGGCTTTCTTTCATGTATTACTCTGTCCTCTTCTCCCTCTATTGAGATGGGGATTTGGTCTACTGGTCCCAGAGGCATCAGTTTGTTTTCCCTGATCAAGAAAGGCAATAGGTTTACATGCGTTTGTTCACACGAGCTAAAAATTTTCAAGCAATCCTTAGCAAAGGGACTCGAAAATAAAACTATATCCTTTCCTATGCAATATCTGAAGGCAAGGGAATTGTGGAGGACCCTGAATTTCCCCAAATGTTCTTGTTTTAATAATTAAAAAATAAGAAATAGATATACATTCTGAGTTTATTCCTGGTAGATGCATTAGGATTAAGGGAAACATTTTTTTCCCTAAATCTTATAGATTTGTCCATCATTCAGTCTAGTGCTTTTTGGAGTAATCTCCATGGTAAACCAAATGGTCACACATGAAGATTAACTGCTAAAGAGAGCTTTTCAAAGTAAAGGCTGTTAACCATGATAATTAGTAGAATAAAGCTACTTACAACATTCCATTAAACCCAATTAAGGACATGCATGTGTTTAATTCAGTCTATGGTTATTCTCTAATAGATTAAGGAATATTTAAGATAATAGGGCCAAATAAATAAAATATAGCGATAGCAAAGAAAATTCAACCTTCTGTCACCAAGGGGGGGAGTCTGTGCCCCGAAGCTAAGCTGGAATCTCTGTAGTATTTAGATCACATGGTTTCCTGAGCTGAGTGGGTGCTTCTCCTCAAGTGTTACCATTATCGTTATCATCAAAATCATCATTTATTGAAGACGTATTATGTGAGTAGTCTTTCACAAGCATTCTGCAGTTTTAACTCTAAAAACATGTCTATAAATCAGTCCCCTTAAAAAAATCCATTTTAGAGATGAGGACACTGAGGCATAGAGAGATTAAGTGGCTTGTCTGAGGTTACGTTTCGAGGGAACAGTCAAGTCCAGGAGTTGGTGAGGTACCTATGTTTTCAAGTTACCTTGCCGTACCGTCCCCTGACTATACCATAGCTCTTCCTCCATGTATGACACCTCCTTTACCAGCCACCTCCTGGCTCTATCACAGGGCCACAGCGTTCATCACAGCATAATAAGGTATCTGTCTTCTCCTCAAACCCTGAGCAAAGGGAGGAGGTCCTGACATTGGCTGAGTGTACAAATATAGATGGTTTTTTATTAGCAATCTTGGGTGGGCGCGCCAGGAAATGGCGGGATATATCCACCACTACAAGAGCACTCCTCTAGTCCTCCTTTTCCACACTATGTATATATATATACATATGTTTACATTTTAATAAGGTGACACAGAGGTAATATAATGCCTCTGGCTAGTTTTAGTATATTCGTCAACATCACGTCCTTTATCCCCAGCATAGTTTGTATAAGAAAGTATTCCTGTCATCAAGTATCGGCAAATGCCATTCTCTTCAAGTTCTTTGACATCCTGACATCCTTGACCACAGATTTTGGATCACTGTTAACAGCTTTGTTATTCAGTGTTCCTGGTTTCCTGTGTTTAAGATGCTGATAAAAATGGGGTGCGGGGGGGGGGTACTTCTCCCAATCTCTATTTACTGACTCTTACATTCTGTTTCTCCACTAATTCCTTGGGGAAAATGATATTGTAGTAAAATCTGCATTTCAATGTTTTCAAGAATAAACCTCTTTGGCTTTTTGGCTATACTTTCTATCAACCATTACGGATGAAAACCTTTCAACCAGAAAGCGAATTAATGTCAGAGAGATCGGGATGGGAGCTTGGAAGGAGAAAGACATATAGAGCATAGTAATCTGATGTGGTTCATGGCCCTTTGAAATGTGTTGTTTGTATTCTCTATACATTAAGTACACAGTTCTATATATTGTGTTCTATTATACAAGGTTCTATTATATATATATGTTTAGTAAGGTGTATTACATTTATATACACACATGTGTATGTGTATAGGCACACGTGTAGACACATACATGAACAGCTGGTGTATTTATATATGTAATTGCTGCCTTCATCCCCATCTGTATTTGTATATGTGTGCACGTATGTAAATGGATAAATATGTGTGTATATGTGTGTGTATATATAATGCACATATATATGTCTTACTAGACATATTTTACAGTGTCCTATTCTGTCTTCTGTGTCTCTTCTCTATTTTCTCGATTTTTCATTTGTGTTTCTGCACTGAATTTTGCAAGAATCTTTTGGGTCAATCTTTCATCTCAGAAATGTGATTTTCAGTTGATTTAGTCTACTCCTCAACTGATTGTTCTTGTTCTTTTATTTGTTTTCCACATGTTTTTATTTTGGCAAACAGATTTTTCCCCCAGACAACTCCAATAATAGTTTCCTTTTTTCTGCCATAACTATCTTTGTTGTTCATTTGTGGAGGTGATAGCCTTCTGAATATCTCTGAAGGTATTATATTTACTTTACTGAGTTTTTTCTGCTTTTATTAATGATGATGTTGTTCAGAAGTTAGCCTGTTTGCAAAATTTGACTTCCCTTGTTCTTTTTTTTTTTTAAAGAAACATTTTTCATTTTCACCAAGATCTTTATTTATTTATTTTTGCCTGTGTCAGGTCTTCGTTGCTGCACGTGGGCTTTCTCTAGTTGCTGCGAGCGGGGGCTACTCTTCATTGTGGTGCGTGGGCTTCTCATTGCGCTGACTTCTCTTGTTGCAGAGCACAGGCTCTAGGTGCACGGGCTTCAGTAGTTGTGGCTCACGGGCTCTAGAGCACAAGCTCAGTAGTTGTGGCACATGGGCTTAGTTGCTCTGTGGTATGTGGGATCTTCCCGGACCAGGGATTGAACCCATGTGCCCTGCATTGGCAGGCGGATTCTTATCTACTGCACCACCAGGGAAGTCCCTCTTGTTCTTAATGTTAATTTTCTTTAACTTTTTGGTGATTTGAGGCTATCAGTTTATATTTGTGGTTAAAATTTTATCTTAAATAACACTGGCAGCTAGAGCGCATTTAAAGTCTAAATGTGGATTATGGAAAACCAATGTTGTTGCTCACTGGTTGCAGGGGTGAGAGCACAGCCAGGAGCAGGATAGACCCAGGGGTGTGTTTTCTGAGCGCGGAGTCTCCTGGCCTCTGCTCTTGGCCATGGTTAGCTGAGAACACTTTAACTCCAGAACCCATTTAGAGAGCCCAAGTCAGAATTACAGAGCTGCAGCTTCAGCTGTACACACAGAGTTTCAGGGAGGCTTAAAAATAATTATATAGTACTGTATCCAGGTAGCTAAAACTATACGAGCTAAGTGTAAAATAAATGTAAATGAATCAATACAAATACAAATGAATCAATACAAACACAAACAAAAGAATTGTTGAGCATCTGCTATGTTCCAGTATCTCAAATGAAGATAAAAAGCTGATATAAAAGGGAGAGTAGGAATGAGTTCCTAGGGAGCGGATGGATATTCAGGTGAAGAGCTGGTAAATCGTAGTAAATGGAAGAGGGTCAGGCTGTGATCTCAGTTTTCATGTACTCTGCCAGTATTTTCACTTTCCTAAGCTAAGTTGGTGTTTACGTAAAGGAACTGTAAAGCATATACTTGTTATGCTCACAGCAGATATGTAGTTTCTGCAGAGCAGGTGTCAACATCTAAAGCATGGGGCAGTGCTAGAGGTTCAACCTTGCTTCCCTACGCAGACCCTAAGTCAGCATCCCCCAGGAGCTGAGCGCATCAACCTTGTATGTGGAGTTTCTGAAACATACAGATGCATGAATCACATGGTGGAGCCCAGGTCTTTATTTTTAAAAATGTCTACACGTGGTTCTGAGGGACATCTTGAATTAAAGATCACTGACCTAAGCAAAAGAGAAGGACAAAGAGGAAAGAAAAATGAGTAGAATGTAAGAAAAGAAATAAGACCAGAAATGGAAGACAGTAAATGATGGAAGGGAGTTGGTTGTATAAAATGCATTATGTTACAGTTGATGGTGTAAAACCCCTCCTGCACTTGCTAGTTCTTGATCTCCTAAGACTATTTCCATCAACAACCTCCCTGCAAGATGGAATGGAATAACTGAAATTTAATCAGGATAAGGAGATACTCAAAGCAGAGAATAATAGTTATGCTTAAATTTATGGCATGCATTAAAACCAGTGGGAAATATTTCAAATGGCTGCTTAAGCCTGACAAACTTGGTGAAGAATTAGAAGTATGTGTCATTTGTAAGAAATGGCCAAACTCTTTTTCTATGTGGCTGTTCCATTTTATATTTTTATTAGTAATATATGAGAATTCCAGTTGCTTCACGTTATCACCAGGAGTTGATTTAGTCAGTTTTTTAAAAAAATGTTTTAAAATTTAAATTGAAAAATTATAAATTCTAGTATTTAGGTAGTGGAAAATATAAGAGTATGAATAACTCACAGGAAGCATGAGTAGCAGGTCTTCTTAGTTAGAAAAGGCACACCCTTTCATTCGATCGTTAATATACAGTAGGATGACCTAGAAGGAATAATGAAGTCAGAGGCCAGTCTAATAACTAAGTAATATGAAGAGAACATATAATTATGATTGATATGCTCATTAGTCCTAGTGCATTTTTCCAGTTTTTTTCCATGTTTACAATCTTCAGTTTCAATTATCAGAAGAACCCCTTAAGAGGATATCAATCTTGTCACGGGATGCCATAGGCAAAGAGAAATAGGCAGTGGGTGAAGTTTCTTGAATGCCTGTACCATTTGATCTTACCCATTCGATTTTATAAAGTTTCTTTTAAAAGTATATTGACAAAAGAGAACAAATTTGAGACAGAAAATAATCTATGCATTGAACAAATGCTTCTTAAATGTCTACTTTATAAAAGGCATTCTGTTAGACACTGCAGCAGACACAAAATAGAATGTAATTTGGTGCAGGCAGGATAAGACAATTATACAATTATCTCTGGTCCAAAGTAGATTGTGAAATGTACCATGGGAGACATACCCCACAGAGCTGTGGAGTTGGGAGGCAGAAGCAATGACATCTGTTAAGGGGGAATTAGGGAAGGCTTCTTGACAACAAGGAAAATCAGTTTGTCCCTGAAGAATGCATAATGGTTTGTCTGTTTGTTTATTTGGTTTTAATTTTTTTGTTATGAAATTAATGTTATTGTTAAAAATTTTGAAAATCCAGATGCTTAGAAAAATTTTTAAAAAACAACAAAAAAACAAATCTTAGATTTCACCACCCAAATAAAATCATAATTAACACTTGAGCATATTTCACTTTAGCCTTTCTCTGTATTACTGTTACCAAATTGAGGTTCATTTACTTACCACTCAAAAGCCAATACTAGAGAGACAAGTGTTGGCTGGAAAAGGAAAGGTTGCTTTATTCAGGAGGCTGGGAACCTGAAGAGAAGGTGGACTTGTTTCCAAAAACCAACTCTGAAGATTCTGCTCAACTATGAAAGTTTTTAAAGGGAGAAAAGGAAGTTAATCATTTGGGGAGGGGGTCAGAGTCTTCGTTATCTTCCACTGTGTGCAGACTTTCTTCTGATTGGTTGGTGATGAGGTAACAGGGTGGTGTTCCAGGAATCTTGTGCTCAGCCTGAAGTTACCATCCTCCACTTGGGTGGGGGGGGGGCCTTAGTTCCTACAGAAGAACTCAAAGATCTTGTTATGTATATTCCTTGAGGAGGAACCAGGACCCTGCCCCAAGGCTGCACTATTGTTTCTTGACTGCTTCTCCTTTGTTTCTGCATCCCCTCCCTTCCCTGATGAGCAGCTGTTTGAATCAGCTCTTTGGAATTCAGGGAAGGTCAGGCTGGCTGAATGAACCATATTTCCTACAAATAGAAACGGAGGATACGGAAAAGATTTGTATCCGGGAAGGCCCCTCAGGGTCCTGCTGCATTTCATTGCCTCATGTATTTGAGAGAATAGTATGCTTATAATTTTATATGCTGCTTTTGAAAATTAATATCATATTAACTTAGATAAATAACAGTTGCACTGTATTTTAAAACTTTTTAATAATTATTATAATGTTAATGGTTGTTTATTCCACCTTTCTGAATATTCTAAATACTGAGCCAGCCCTCTCCTATAGGACATTTAGGTAATCTCTTAGGTTTTGCTAATATAAGTTACATTTTGAACATCCTTTCATGTAAAGTCATTTTCTACATTTTAGATTTTTATAGGAGAGATTATTAGGGAAGAGGCTACTAGATCAAAGTCTGTGGAAGTTTTTAATGCTAGTGATAGGAAGGTAGATTGGAGAGAGAAGGTAGGGGTTGGGATGTAAGTAAGCAAAAATGAGAGAAGAACACAAAATTAAAATAGCAAGAGAGGTAAGAAATCTAAGATATATATGGAGAGTATCTAGTCCTCCACTTTGACTAAATAGTGTTGGGAAGGAAGAAATTTTCCTCACCCTTCCAGGTTCTTCTGGCTGGTCTAAGAATTAAATTGACATGAAACAGATTAACAGGAGAAAATCAAACTAAAGTTTAATAACACGTCTACACAGGAGAGATCCAGAAAAACTGAGTAACTTGCCAAAATGACCAAAGCCCCTAGCTTAAATACCATCCTCAGCTAAAGACAAAAGAGGATGTTGATGGTGGAAAGGCAGGTATGGGAGGTGACCAGGAAAAGCAAGGTAAAGAAGGGTAAGGTTGTCATGCATATTTAAGTCCTTGCCTCCTTCATTATTAAGAGTTTAAGTCCTTGCCTCCTTCATTATTATCTCAATTCTAGAGATTTGGTCATATTCCTCTTACTGGTACAGCAAGGGAAACACCCTTACAAATGGAGATTTCCCTTATACGATGTTTCTTATGAAAGTGTAACTCTTACTTGGTTTTCAGAGTTTCCCTCGTGTCTGCAGTTTCTTAGAAAATAACCAGCTTAAAATAATTAGTATGCCAAAGAGACATATTTTGGGGTGGCAGATTCTGCTTCCCTGAAATAGTGTATATGGAAAGATGCTGTAAAAGAGAATCCTGGAAATGTCCTGAGGCAAGACTAAAACTTCCTGAATTGAAATATTGGTTTCTTTGGATGCTAGTGGGTAGCAGAAAAGAGTGCTCTGGGTACAAATAAATTCAGAAATTTGACAATTGAATAAGTTAATCAAATTTAAAAATGTTTTTCAGGAATTTTTAGAGCCTCTAACATGTTCGTGTGTGTCATTATTCTCTAAAAGGAGAATACAATATGTTAATAAATATGTTTCCTACATATATTTTACCAAGGAACACTCTTTTTAAAGAGCATGGTTAGTAGTTCATGAAGCACACTTTGGAAAATGGTAGTCTCTGCAGAAGGGATTTGATTGCTGAGGAATCTGAACTCAGTTTGAAGGGCATAAAAAAAATCACTGGGGTGAGCCTATCTGCTCACTGTTACAATAAATGGTGAAATTTTTATCTTTGGATCTTCTTCCCAAAACACTGGACCTAGTTCACATAACTATCTGTTGGTTGAAGAATGAATGAGATCGGTGTTTTTCATCTGCTTTTCCAAGAAGCTTGTTATTGCACTGATTATTCAATCTTTTGACTTCTCTGGTGCCTTTTCAAGAAATGCTCAAGTCCTCAAATGTTGCTCTTAGCAGTCACAACTGTCAGCATGTGTATGCATTCACCAGTTTCCCGCTTCTCCCTTCACTCTTCTGGTTAATTAAGAATGCAGTAATACAAGCGTTTTTTCCTCCCTGTAGGTTTACTGCTGTCATTTTGCATTTCTAAAACTTCATTATTGGCTCAACTCTACAATATGTCCTTTGAGGTCTTCCTCAAATTTCCCCACACACTTTATTATTACTACTGAGTTAATTGATACATAGTTCACATGCTCTATCAAATATTGCCCTTCGGGTAGTGGAACACATATCATAAACACTGAACAGTCATAATCTGTAAAACTGCCATCAAAATCTACAATCTCTCCTTACTATTTTTGATTAGTCAGATATTTGCTATAAATGATCCATCCTCCCCCCCTTCATCCCTCCCTTTTTCTCTCCTATTTTTCTACCTGGCAGACACTGTTAGAACTCCCTATGGGAAACGCTCCCTAGGAAAATCTGAATGAAAGTTATCTTGCCTGCAGATGCCAACAGGGCTTATAATTTCTGTTATCACTACAAGTCTATGCTAGTAAGTCCTTTTACTTTTACAAAATTATTTTACTCACAATCCAGTGTGCCTTCATTCATAATATACATAAATCATATATTTCATACATATACCTGAAGAACCACCTATTTTTATGATGCCTTTCTGAAATATTTCCCATAAATTAATTTCCTCAAACACATAAAGCATAAAAATCATAATCTAAATGAACAAGAAGGTAAGAGAAAATAAAAAGACACATGTCAATTTAAAATCTAAAATGCTAAAATATCAATTGCTATTCTAAAGAGTGCTGACAGGTGTTATTCAAATACATTTTCTTTTTTTTTTTTAATAAAATGACAACAAAACAGCTCCCATTTGTCTTTCTACAGAGAGTGTGATAATAAAGTGTACCTGCCTAACAGATTGAATTAAAGGTCACCTACATAAACTTTCAAGCTTTCTAGCTTATTCAATTATAGTCAATTTCTGGAGGCTGTTTAATAGCAGACACCAACTATTGTTTTCCCACCCTCTTGCCTCACCAGGTCTTTTTCTTTGCTGCCTAAACGCTGATTTCTTTAAATACTGACGTATATTCCTTGAGCTCAGGGAATGTGGTTCAGAGAAAGATCACAATTGATCCAAACCAGTCCTGGTAAGCTCATTTTCTCTTGACCTGAAAATGGACATGTTACCCGGTTTTTGCCAATAGAATGTAAACAGAGTCTGCCAGATAGTAAAGCCATCCTCCCCTTCTTCTTTCTGCTTGGAACTCTGATGTTCAGAAGGTAGCAGCAGCTGTGTGATCATGAGGCAACAGCAATAGCATAAAAACCAACAAAATATTGATGGTGGAGGAGAGAGGAAAAAAAAAGTCCTGTGTATCTGAAAGCATCACTGAGCATCTGTAACCATCCCTGGATTTCTATCGCTGGATGTCTGTTTGCATGAGAAAAATAAACTATTATTTGTTTTATTTCGTAGGCAGGTTGGTTATATTTTCAACAAAGATCATTTCTATCGGATGCAAATTTGATGCTATATATTGTTTTTTACTTAATTATGGTTTACATGAATGTAAGGGACTCTGAAAATGACATAATCCTATATTTTTTATGAATTTTATTTTCTACTCTTACATCAGATATCAATTGTTATTATTTAATTCTCCCATAATTACTACCATAATATGTGTTTCTCCTCAGTTATAGTTCAATTTTTATGTAATTTCTTATTTAATATCTGCTTTATCCATTAGATATCTGCCATCTCTGATGTTCTGAACATTGGCACACAGGTATTTCATAATGTTTAGTCTAACATAAATTTAACACAGTAATATATAGATTTGTTCCCTTGTGTCTTCAAGAATGGTTTCATATATCCTTATCTGTCATATAAGGATATCATATATCCTTACTGTCAACAATTCACCAGCAAATTCATAGACTACTCTAGTTATATACACCCTAAATCGACTGTACAAAATGTGATAATCTCCCATAGTGTATGTTTAAAATTATGGACTACATCTTTTGAAGGATAAGACCAGTTTTAAAGGGAAGAGAGGTTCTGTCTTTATCCCTTTTTTCCCCCATACAGTTCTTTCAGACTCCATTAGGAGGAACAGCAGAACAAACAAAAATATTTTGAGGCAGGAAAAGATACTTGCCTAAAATGCCCCTAAAATTTTATTATTCAATGTCCCCACTGCTTTATTTTTGTTAATATAATGGACTTCATTTCTAATAACTTTGACTATGATCTGTAGAGATGAGCAATTATAATTTTCAAAAAGTTTTCAATACTTTTCAGGAAATGTAATTTCCAGAAAGTAAAAATATAGCCCTCATTCAGATACAAAATGATAACCATTTTATTCAAATTGTTAATTAGGTAGGGACAAGTAAGATGGTAAATCTGGTTTCAAGTACCTTTGAGAAACAGGGATTTTGGTAAAGTGTTTTAAAATATTAGAATAAGATTGCTAGGTTAGACACACACAAAGTTGATTACCGTATCTTACAAGGTGATTAAACCATAACCTTAGGGGTATCTTCTTTACTGGACAGAAATCTACAACTTAACATGTAACTTCATACTGCCTATAATTAACTGTATTTGAATAAAAATGGAAAAAACAAACATAGGTATATTCTCTTGGAGATTTAAGTAATCCTTGAGTAGCTTTGTTAAACTATGTCATGGTGTAATAGTAAAAGAACATATTTCCCACCATATTTTTTTGTTTTCTTTTTCCTGAGTTTTAATTAAATTTTAAGAGGGTAGTCAGGTACACTATACAGTTAATAACTTTTTAAAATGTACAGAGGTATTGAATTTTTAAGTAGGTCCTTTTGAGGCTTGAGAGCTCTTGTTTTCTAAATCATTTTAGTGTTATGAAGGATAGCCAAGATAGTACCTCCTACTTTGTGATAACATTTTATCAGTGAGACTGAACTGAAATTTTGAATGATCCATCCCTCTAAAATTCATAAAATGAAAAACTGCTCCAACCTAAATGTAAATACACTGGAATTTCAAGGTTTATATTATAAAACTTGATTTTATTTTGCTTTTATTATGATAAACTTGATATATGTTCTTTATATTGTTTATTACCATATTGCTTTGAAGAAAATTTATTTGAAGATCATTGGTTTTAGAATAGAGATAAAAAATACGTTCTGAACTGATTTCACAACTAGGATAAAAACAGCTTGTGAGTGTGGGAAGACAGGTATTATTTTGTTTATGAATGGGTCTTTTGTTCTTGAGCCATCCTATTATTGTTCTTTAGGCACTAATAGTGTTTACAACAGGACTAAATATTCAACTTTAATAAGGATGGACATGTACTGGAGCTGAGGGTTCTGTTCTTCCACTTTGTTCTCTAATTATTTTAATAACACTTATAAATGTCTGGGCAGAATGTGTTCCTGAGAAAGAAGTAAGCCTTCAGTACTGACATCTGACAATGAGTCTTTATCACCCAAGGTGACATAGTCATCCCTGGGAAACCCTTACTTATTTGATGGTGATTATTTTAAAATAATTTGGGGGGAAAAATTATTTTTTTCCATACTAATTGCTTATCCTCAATCCTTAATAATACTAGTTGGCACTTTTCCAAAAAACTTTTACATAGACATTTTAGGATTTTAGCTTTTTTTAAAAAAATTAAAGTATAGTTGACTTACAATTATATATTAGTTTCAGGTGTACAATATAGTGATTCAACATTTTTATAGCTTATGCACCATACAAATTTATCATAATATTATTGACTATATTCCCTGTCCTGTACATTACATCCCAGTCATACATTTTATAACTGGTGGGTGGGACTTCTTAATCCTATTCACCTGTTTCACCCAGCTAGCCACATGCCTCCCTTCTGGCCAACACTTCTCTGTTCTGTGAGACTGTTTCTGTTTTGTTATATTTTTCATTTGTTTGTTCATTTGTTTTCTGTGTTTGTTTGTTTTTTTAAATTCCACATGTAAGTGAAAATATACAGTATTTGTCTTTCTCTGTCTGACTTATTTCACTAGCATAATACCTTCCAGGTCCATGTTGATCATGGTATGTGAACCTTTTAATGTATCATTGAATTCAGTTTGCTAGCATTTTGTTGAGGATTTTTGCATCTATGTTAATCAGTGATATTGGTCTATAATTTCCCCCCTTTTTTTTTTTTGTGGTGTATTTGTGTTGTTTTGGTATCAGGGTAATGTTGGCCTTGTAGCATGAGCTTGGAAGTGTTCCCTTTTCTATATATTTTTTTGGAATAGTTTGAGAAGGATCAGTATTAAATCTTCTTTAAATGTTTTGTAGAATTCCCCTGTGAATCAGTCTGGTCCTGGACTTCTGTTTGTTAGGATTTTTTTTTTTATTACTGATGCAATTTCATTACTGGCAATCAATCTTTTAATATTTTCTATTTCTTCCTGTTTTAGTCTTGGATTTGTATGTTTCTAGGAATTTATCCATTCTTCTAGGTGTTCCAATTTGTTGGAGTATAATTGTTCAAACTATTCTCTTATGATTGTTTGTATTTCTGTGGTGTTGGTTGTAACATTTTCTCTTTTATTTCTACTTTTATTTGGCTTTCTCTGTTTTCTTTTTGATGTGTTTGGGTAAAGTTTTATCAATTTTGTTGATCTTTTTGAAAAAAAACAGCTCAGTTTCATGGATCTTTTCTTTTTTGGTTGCTATTTAATTTATTTCACTGTGATCTTTATTGTTTCTTTCCGTCTGCTAATTTTAAGCTTTGTTTGTTCTAGTTCCTTTAGGTGCAAAGTTAGGTGCTTATTTGAGATTTTTCTCATTTCCTGATTTATGCCTACATTGCTATATACTTTCCTCTTAGAACTGCTTTTATTGTATCCCATAGATTTTGGAAAGTTGTGTTTCCATTTTCATTCATCTCAAGGTATTTCTGTATTTGTCTTGTTATTTCTTTGTTGCCCCATGATTTTTTTAGTACCATGGTTTTAGTCTTGAAGTATTTGTGCTTTTTTCCAATTTTCTTCCTGTAATTGATTTCTAGTTTCGTTCCATTGTGGTCAGAAAAGATTAATGACGATTTCAGTCTTCTTAAATGTATTGAGACTTGTTTGGTGGCCTAACATGTGATCTATCCTGGTGAATGTCTATATGCACTTGAAAAGAATATAGTCTCCTCTTTTTGAATGGAATGTTGAGCAGTTATCTATTAAGTCTATCTAGTCTAATATGTCATTTAAGATTACTGTTTCCTTATTTATTTTCTGTCTGGATGATCTGTTCATTGATGTAAGTGGGGTATTAAAGTCCCCTACTATTATGGTATTATTGTCAGTTTTTCTTTTTATGTCTGTTCATATTTGCTTTATATATTTAGGTGCATATATGTTTATGAATGTTATATCCTCTTGTTGGATTGACCCCCTTTATCATTATGTAGTGCCCCTCTTTGTCTTTATTACAGTTTTTGTTTTAAAGTTTATTTTGTCTGATATGACCATTGCTACCCCAGCTTTCTATTCATTTCCATTTGCATGTTATATATATTTTTCCATCCTCTCACTTTCAATCTCTATGTGTCTTCAGCTCTGAATTAAGTCTCTTGTAGCCAGTATATTGATGGGTCTTGTTTGCTGTCTATTAGGTCACCTTGTTTTTGGATTTGGGCTCTTAATTCATTTACATTTAGAGTGATTATTGATAGGTACTTACTTATTGCCATTTTGTTCCTTGTTTTCTAGTAGTCTCTAGTTGTTACATATATATATATATGTATATATACATATATATGTGTGTTGTACGTACATAGACATATATTTTAAACTGATAGTCATTTAAGTTCAAACACATTGTAAAAACTCTACATTTTTTTACCCCTCTTGTTTTATGTTTTTTTTGTTATATTTTACATCTTCTTTGTATCCTTTAACTACTTATTGTTGTTATCAATGCTTTTCTGACTTCTGTGTTTTAATCTTCATACTAGCTTTTTTTTTTTTTTTTTTTTTAAAGTGGGTAATCCAGTGCCCTTACTATATATTTGCCTTTAGCAGTGAGATTTTTTTCTTTCATATACCTTCTTGTTTCTTGTTATGGCGCTTTTTGCTTAAAGAACCCCTTTTAACATTTCTTGTAGGGATGGTTTAGTGGTGATGAACTCTTAGTTTTTGCTTGTCTGGGAAATTTTTTATTTCTCCTTCAATTCTGAGTGATAACCTTGCTAGAGTATCCTTGGTTGAAGGTTTTTGTACTTAAATATACTGTGACACTCCCTTCTGCTTCCATGATTTCTTCTGAAAAAATTGGCTGTTAACCTTATGGGGGTTCCTTTGTATATGACTCTTTTTCTCTTGCTGATTTAAAAATTCTCTATTGGTTTTTAACTTTTGACATTTTAATTGTGATATGTCTTTGTCTGAGTCTTGCTGGGTTCATCTTGTTTGGGACTCTTTGTACTTCCTGGACCTGGATATTTGTTTCCTTCTTTAGATTAGGGAAGTTTCAGCCATTATTTCATGAAATAAATTTTCTGCCCCCTTTTCTCTTTCTTCTCTTTCTGGGAACCCTATAATGTGAGTATTAGTGTGTTCGATATTGTCTCAAAATTCCCTTAAACTAACCTCATTTAAATTTTTCTTTCTTTATTTGCTCTTCTGATTGGACAAATTATACTACTCTGTCTTCCAGATTGCTGATCCATTCTTCTTTATCACCTAATCTACTCTTGATTCCCTATCGTGTAGTCTTCATTTCAGTTATTGTATTCCGATTGCTCTCGTTGGTTATTTTATATATTTTTAATTCTTTGTTGAAGTTTTCACAGTGTTCCTCCATTTTTCTCCTGAGTTTGGTGAGCATTTTTATGACCTCAGCTTTGAACTCTATTGGGTAAATTACTTATCTCCATTTCATTTGGGTTTTTTTCCTGAGGTTTTATCTTGTTCTTTTGTTTGGAACTTTTCCTTTGTTTTCTCATTTTGTTTGATCTTCTGTGTTTATCTCTATGAAATTAGGTGAAACAATTACTTCTTCAGGTCTTGAAAACATGCCCTTGTGTGGGAGCATCCCTATGCAGACTGCGTGTGACAGGTGGTTTTGGTGGGAGGGCAGGGTCTGAATCTAGCGTGGACTGTGGGTTCTCCTGGGGCACCTTGGACCCACCATCTTGGCTGGATAATTTGAATTGGAAGTGGAGCCTAGTGGGTGCTAGGGCGTTTCCTGGGATGTGTCAGAAGCAACTTCCTTGGCTGGGTTGGGGGGGTGGGATTTGAGCCATAGCCCAGTGCAGGCCAAGGCTTCTCCCAGGGAGTGTTGGAAACTGCCACCTTGGTGGAGGTTAACTGGAGCCAGTGGGGATAGAGTCAGGGCCTCGTGCAGGCAGGGCTTCTCCCAGGGCATGCTTGGGGCCACTGCCTCAGTGGTGGGGTTGGAGACAGAGCCAGGGGTGGGCCTGGAGATGTGCTGGGGAAACCTTGCCAAGTGCTTATCATTCTGCTGCCCCTGTGCTGTGACTGGAAGTAAGTTTGTACATGTGTCCTTTAAGTGCAGAGTATCAGTTTCCTACAGCCCTCGGGTTCTCCCAGTTGTAAATCCTGCTGCTTTTCCAAACCAGTTAAGGGAGATCATCTTCCGGATCTGGTTCCCAGGGCTGGGGTGCCCAATGTGGGGCTTGAACTACTCGCTCCTTAAGGAGAACTTCTGAGTGTGTGACCTGCCAGGGGTGTGGGCCCTGACTAGTTTACTTCTCCTCCCTCCTACCAGACTCTGTGTGGTTCTTACTTTATATCCTTGGTTGTAGAAGTGCTGTTCTGCTAGTCATCAGGTTGTTCTCAAAGAGAGTTGTTCTACGTGTAGTTGTAGTATTGGTACATTCATGGTAGGTGGTGAGAGCTTTTAGCCTTTGATAAATGATAAATGAATACACAGAATCAGAGTTTTGTTTGTTCGTTTGACAAAGATCTCACATTTTTTGCCTTTAGGAGAATTCTTATTTTATTCCCAGCTAAATAAATTAATGCCTACATCAGAATCTTAGCTAGTGGGATAGGCAAGGGATACTTTTCCCAAAATGGTTTTGGGAAGTTATCTGGTCTGACTGAATGAGGATATCAAGAAAAAAAATAGGCTAATCATATGTGAGTGGTAATGTAGTACTAATAGTCTGGAGTAATGTAATTCTGTTCAACGATAGGAAAGAATTGTTGGCAAGCAGTTGAAACATTGACAATTTGTTATCTTTAATAAATGAGAGTAGAAAGGTGCTTGCTCTAAAGGTTTCCATTTATTTCTCGTAGTTCTAATTCTGCATTTGTACTCCAAGGTATATTTATTTTCAGGCTATCAGTTAAATGAAAATATCCTGAATATTTCTATAATCTTTCTATAAGCATGTTTGGTAATATGTAGTTATATATTTTAAAAAATTAATAAAAAATTAATATTTTTGGATTTCAATAGTTAACTAACATAGATCACAGAGAAAGGTGGAAATATTATCATCTTTTTAAAGTCAGGAATTTTCCCTGCAGCAGCAGAGACCCTTGAAGAACCCTGCTTTCAAATGGTTTTCTCATAGAATGTGACACCTGTAGGCCATAGATAATCCCTTTATTTTTCAAAGAGGTAAAAACTGAGAATGAACTATATATTCAATCATGAAGCTCAGGATAATTAAAATTTAAATATTTTTCTTCGTCAGTAATCAATCTAATCCAAGAAATGACTTCACTTTATTAATAGAAAAATTAACTAAACGTGATCATTCCATTGTTAGCAATTGGGCTCCAACTAATTAAATTTTCACTTAATTATTTTTTCAATCTGCTGCCATTTCTTATAAAGCATACGTTTTTCTGCTTTTTTCCCTTATTAGCATCACATACCCTTTCACCTTATATTGGGAGATTTAATGAAATACTAATGAGACTTTCAGATTCAAAAGAATGTTTTACAATGCTATTTTCCAAGACATTTAGAATAAAGAGCTGTAATTGCACATCATTTTTCCTTTGGCTACCTGACAATTTCTTATAAAAGACATATTTTTATTTCTAAACAAATGAATCAACTGCCACTGTTAATACTTACGGTGTTTTCTTTTATAAAGATCAAGGGAGAAAATGGCTAAGCCGTAAAAGGAAATACTTCCATGTATTCGAATGTTGGCATCGTCATAAAAACATTTTTTTTCACAAAGACTTAAAAAAATTTTTTTTATACTAATTATTATTATTATTTTATATAGTTTTTATTTTTGGCTGCGTTGGGTCTTTGTTGCTGCACGCAGGCTTTATCCAGTTGCGGCGAGCAGGGGCTGCTCTTCACTGTGGTGCGCGGGCTTCTCATTGCGGTGGCTTCTCTTTGTTGTGGAGCATGGGCTCTAGGCGTGCAGGCTTCAGTAGTTGTGGCTCGTGGGCTCTAGAGCTCAGGCTCAGTAGTTTTGGCGCATGGGCTTAGTTGCTCCGGGGCATGTGGGATCCTCCCGGACCAGGGCTCGAACCTGTGTCCCCCTGCATTGGCAGGCGGACTCCTAACCACTGCGCCACCATGGAAGTCCCTCACAAAGACTTTAAATGGAGTTTATGTTAGTTCTATCCTTGGGAAACATTTCCTATGTTGCCGGCCCCACAGAAAATTGAGTCCCAAGTATCCTCATTAACTATATAGGCCTTATATGAGAACCAACTTAAACACAAAAGTAATATTTTTCATACATTTTTCACAGTATGTTCTTTGATCATTTCTAATTATTTTTCAGCAATTTTATTGTATCAGTTTTTATAGAAAAAGATAGTTCGGAGTTTTCTCTAGCATGGTTGCCTGAAAATTGTTTTTACTGTTGTTACTTTAGAAAAGTATATTTCACGTTCACAACTCGTCCCTGGTAGTGCTATACAATCCTTTAGGATAATTATCAGTTTTTAACATTTTTGCCCTAGTGTTCTGACTGTTCCTGATCAGCCTTATCTCTTCCTCCTCAAATCCCTTAAATGTTAGATTCTTCTCAACTTCACTTAATTTTGTTGTTTGAAGTTCTTGGCCAGAGTAGCACAACCTAATTATTTAAAGAGTTGAATAGTAATGAGAAAACATGATGAAGGTTTAAGACAAGAGGAATTGGTAGAGATTATGGTGAATCTTGGAAAGTGTGTCCTACCAAAATGCATTAAAGTTTTAAAAATGTACTAAAACTTTCTGTCTACCAAAAAAACCCCACAAAAACAAAAAACAGACTCTTGGCCAGAAGTTGCCCCAACAATCTACCAATGTGTGACTTGTCTTCTAAACTGACAAAGACTCTGAAAATCAGAATTTTAAGCCCTTTGTCTAATGTCACAATATAATGGTAGAGCTATGAATTGGATCTAGATTTGCCATTTACAAAATCTTTGATCTTGGCTTGATGGTACATTATTATATCATATAATCTGATATATTATTATATGATAATATAATGTAGTTATATGCAGTTAAAATGTAGGGACCATTTTCATGAGGATAATGGGGGTTCATTGAAGGGAGACACTATAACCAAAGGTGTGTTTTAGAAGGAAACTTTTTTATACTAAAAAACAGATTGTAGACTTGCAAGTGCAATGTGGTGTCATGTTAACCAGATAGGAAGTTGTTAGGAATTTGTGTAACAAGTTATCATAAATGTAGTAACTTAAAACAACATCCATTTATTATCTCACAGCTCTTAGGTCAGAAATCTGAGTGGCTACCACCCAAAACTACTGCTGCATCTTCTGTTCCTAATACTACTATTTCTTTCTATATTTTAGGGCCTATACTAAGTACCTTATTTGCTTTAGCTCATTTAAATCTCGTAACAACTCTATGAAGTAAGTTTTTAGCATTTTGCTGATTTTAAAGATGAGGGAACGCAACAGTGGTGGTCATTAGAATTGACTCCATCAGCAATGGAGTATTTCTCCCATTGAGTTTCTTTACCCACTTCACTTAAAAGTGGAAAGTAAAGAGTTTCCGGGATGAAGAAAAAAGTAGAGGAAGTTACTGCTGTGCTGAGGTATTCCCTGGAGTACTAGTGATGTCACTTTCATTTAGCTAAAATAGTGTCGTCCTTTCTCCTTCTCCCAAATATGCGAGAGTAACCTCTCACGAAAAATCTCTCAGTGTATTGCTCATCCTTCATGCAAGAAAACAAAAACCATTATAAATATTGATAACAAACACAAAGAATTTTTTACAAAAGTTTCCAGACTGCTGGAGGAAGCAGGAAGTTGATATATCCTTGATATTAATAACAGTTGGAAGCTCTTTTTATCCTGTTGGGATAAATAAAGACAGAGTGAGGAAACCAGAGTCCAAGAGCAGCTCTGCGTTGGGAGTTCACTGCTGCCCGAAACCTCTGATACTCTGCAGAAACTTCAAAGGCCACTCAAGTCTCAGGCCACACGCTGCTGACAACAGGACGGACAGACATACCACTGGGAGCAGAAAAAAGAAGTTCCTCCTTCCCACTTCTACTTTCTCCTAGTGCTTTCCATTGGTGGGGCCCAAAGTAATACAGCATGAAGGAAAGTCTAGAGAATGTAATTTGTGGATTTTCCAGGTCTTTGAGATATAAAAGCAGAATAGAAAGTGGCTGGAGGGGCTTCCCTGGTGGCACAGCGGTTGAGAATCTGCCTGCTAATGCAGGGGATGCGGGTTCGAGCCCTGGTCTGGGAGGATCCCACATGCCGCAGAGCAACTAGGCCCGTGAGCCACAACTACTGAGCCTGCGCGTCTGGAGCCTGTGCTCCGCAACAAGAGAGGCCACGATAGTGAGAGGCCCATGCACAGCGATGAAGAGGGGCCCCCGCTTGCCGCAACTAGAGAGAGCCCTAGCACAGAAACGAAGACCCAACATAGCAATCAATCAATCAATCAATCAATCTAAAAAAAAAAAAAAAAAAGAAAGAAAGTGGCTGGAGAGTAGCAACAAGCAAATAGTCAGATTTTAACATACTGGGGACCAGAGTTGTGGGAAGCTTGTGTAGTTCTTCAAGTTCCATGTTTCCTCTTCACACCCATCCATCACTCTTCGTCAACCCTGGGCCTTCTTCCTCTGTTTCAGGGGTTTGATGGAAGGAGGTGTCTATTTATTTTCCAAGGGTCCTTTCGCCTGTCTGCAGTTGCTAGAATCTTCCTACTTCATAGTACAGTCCAGTCACAATCTGGTCCTGTTCGTAGCATCTATCCAGGTCCACAGTGGCATAGATCTTACTGTTTTTAATTTGGGAGAGAAAAGCAGTAAATTCTTGGATTAGTTTGTTTTGTTGAAATCAGAACTTCTTATTGAAATCGTGAATGTGAAAATGTTCAGTTGTTAAGACGTTTTCCTACATTTGCTCCATCAGCTTTGATGTTTTAGCTTTTACATATACGTCCACGAGCAACCTCAAATTAATTTTTGCATATGAAATAAGATGGAGTTGATTCATTTTTGCCATAAATATATTTCTGTTGCACAGCATCATTTATCAAAAGGCATTCTTTTCCCCATTTATTCAGCATGATATTTGAAATATTCCATTTTTCACTTTTGATAGTCTTTTAGTTATGTTTAGCCTTCTTTTTATGATTGTAGTTTTTAACAAGCATTTTAAAAAATTCTGTTTTTTTATATTTGTGTGTGTGCGTGTGTGTTTGTGTGTTTGTCAACCATAGGAAATCAAATAGTGTTCAACTCATATCTTGACAGTAAGAACTGTCTTTTCTCTTGAAGAAGAATGACTTTACTGCTGTAAATTTATTTCAAAAGAGCTCTGCTTATATTCCCACGATATACTCAATTGTATACGAAAAATAAGATGTCACGAATAAGTTGACACAAAACCCTCATTTTAATTTTAATCAAGTTTTAATAATCACAGGAAAAACGTCCAGAAAGTTATGTTAGACAGTTTAATGTATCCATTGTTAGGGCTAAACTGTTAAGATCTCTCCCCAACTTTTCTAACTCCCCAGGGTGCTGGGCATTACCCACAGTTAACTGTGTCTCACAAGGTATACAGGGGGGTGAACAGCAGAGTCCAACAAACAGGCAGGGTAACTCTGAATTGCTTAAAATCCTGTTATGTCTCAATATTTCTGTTAATGGATTGATTTTTAACATACACGTCATTTTTTCTCATTATAAATGTCACTGCTCCTTTAGTTTTCATGTTTCATTTTTAATTTCGTTTTAATTCACAGATTTTTAAAGGAAAAGAATGTCATGAAATTATGATAACTAATGACTGTCATTCTCAGGCTTAGTCATATATTTATTTATTTATTTATTTATATTTATTATTTATTTTTGCTGTGCTGGGTCTTCGTTTCTGCGCGAGGGCCCTCTCCAGTTGCGGCAAGTGGGGGCCACTCCTCATCGCGGTGCGCGGGCCTCTCACTATCGCGGCCCCTCTGGCTGCGGAGCACAGGCTCCAGACGCGCAGGCTCAGTAGTTGTGGCTCACGGGCCCAGTTGCTCCGCGGCATGTGGGATCCTCCCAGACCAGGGCTCGAACCCGTGTCCTCTGCACCGGCAGGCAGATTCCCAACCACTGCGCCACCCGGGAAGCCCCCATATATTTATTTTTATGTGAATATTCTGGTTAGAATATATTTACTAATACTGACAATATAAAGTATAAGTTTTTTATTAGGGTGAAGACTATGTACATTTTACCTGAAGGTTCAAACTTAAAAACCCCAAATTACTTGTTTTTGAGTTAAGGTTTTATGAAAATTTCCATTTCCTGCTGTCCAAAAATTGTTCTTGAAAACTAGTTGAAATGGATTGCATTTTTTTTTATTTTTCAAAATTGAGATATAATTGACATATAACATTATTTTAGTTTCAGCTGCACAACAAAATGATTTGATATTTGTATATATTTTAAGATTATCATGAGGACATCCATTACTACACACAGTTACAAATTTTTTTTCTTATAATGAGAACTTTTAACATCTACTCTGAGCAACTTTTAAATACACAATACTGTATTATTAACTATAGTCACCATACTGTACATGACATCCCCAGGACTTATTTATTTTATAACTGGAAGTTTACCTTTTGATCACCTTCACCCATTTCCTCTACACGTCATCCCAGCCTCTGGCAACCAGCAATCTGTTCAGTGTTTCTATGAGTTTATTAGTTTTAGATTTCACATATAAGTGAGGTCATATGGAATTTAACTTTCTCTATACGACTTATTTCCCTTAGCATTATGCCCTCAAGATTCATCCATGTTGTTGCAAATGGCAAGATTTCCTTCTTTTTAATTTTATGTATATATATCTCACATCTTCTTTATCCATTCCTCTGTTGATGGACACTTAGGCTGCTTCTATGTCTTAGCTATATTATAAACAATGCTGCAATGAACAGTGGGGTCCATGTATCTTTTTCACTTAGTGTTTTCATTTCCTTCAAATAAATAACCAGAAGTGGAGGTGATGGATCATACTGTAGTTCTGTTTTTAATTGTGTGAGGAACTTCCATAGTGTTTTCTGTAGTGGCTGCATCAATTTACGTTCTGTGCACAAAGGTTCCCTTTTCTCCACATCCTTGACAATATTTGTTTTTTGTCTTTTTGATATTAGCCATTCTAACAAGTGTGAGGTGATATCTCATTGTGGTTTTGATTTGCATTTCCCTGATGATAAGTGATGTTGAGCACCTTTTCATGTACTGTTGGCCATTTGTATGTCTTCTTTGGAGAAATACCTGTTCAGGTCCTCTGCCCATTTTAAAATCAGACTGTTTGTTTTTCTGCTGTTGAGTTGTATGAGTTATTTTGGATACTAACCCTTTATCAGATACTTGATTTGGGAATATTTTCTCCCATTTGGTAGGTTGCCTTTGTTTTGTTGATGGCTTCCTTTGCTGTGCAGAATCAAATTACATTTTAATTCATAAGATGTTATTTATCATGTACATATTTACATTTCTAAATGTACTTTCATAGAGCAGAGAATCAACATCTTAGGATAATATAATTTATTGGGCCCAAAGAACATCACATATTTGATGTATACTCTAAATTTTTCTGAAATTAGCTTCTAATGTTAACATTTAAAAATATTAATGACATAATATAATTTTATTAGAATATATTTATATATTACTGATATCACTTTTTTGTTGCCTGTTATCAATGTGCTTTAAAAATAAAATTCCAGAGAAAAGTGATTAAAGGCACGCTGAAAATTTATCTGAGTTAAGAAATGAATTACTGATGATAGGGATTTTTATGTGACATAAAAATACACACATGATATTAGCACACATACGTATGTACAGGCTTGTCCTTTGCCTGTTTGCCATCAGTCGCATTTTTGCCCTTTGCTGTTTTGCCCTATCTTTCAATGTGTGTGAATCTGTATCTATATCTATATCTATATCTTTATCTATATCTAATCTGAAATAAGATAGTGAAACAAACGTGTGTCTTCTCTCAACCCATGAAATAACAAAAATTTTTAAATATAATAAATCTGTTTAACATCTCTGGAAAGCTAGAAAACAGAAAAACATATTTGGTTAAATAGCACAGGCTCTGGAGACGGACACATTGGCGTTTTCAGTGTTTGACTCACCTCATCATGGCTGGATGATCTTACGTAAGACACCTTAGGTTTCCGCATTTTTCTCCCTTGCAAAATGGCAGAAATAATGGTTCCTGGTATGGCTGTCATGAGGAATAAAGGAGGGAAATGTACGTCAAGAGATTTGCGTAGCACTTAGAACGTGGTGGGTGTTCAATAAATGTTGTTGTAGCCCCTCTCCTTCTCCTTCATATCATCATTTACATCATCATCATCATCGCTGTTATTCATCGCTTTTAAATGAAGTCAAACACCACATGACACCACAGTAATATTCTCCCTTCTCAAGGACTTTGCTCCATTGTTTTTCTACATTATTTCCTTCATCTCTCCCTTTCCAAATTTTTTCCCATAAGTATTCAAACAAGTTGTATTGTCCTCCAACTTTAAAAAAAATAATTCATTTAAACCTACCTCTTCCCAGTCACTCTAGGGTAGCGGTCCCCAACCTTTTTGGCACCAGGGACCGGTTTCCTGGAAGACAATTTTTCCATGGGGGCGGGGGGGGGGGAGAGATGTTTCAGGTGGTAATGTGAGCGATGGGGGGAATGGTTCAGGCGGTGATGCGAGCGATGGGGGGATGGTTCAGGCGGTGATGTGAGCGATGGGGGGATGGTTCAGGCGGTGATGTGAGCGATGGGGGGAATGGTTCAGGTGGTGATGCGAGCGATGGGGGGATGGTTCAGGCGGTGATGTGAGCGATGGGGGGATGGTTCAGGCGGTGATGTGAGCAATGGGGGAATGGTTCAGGCGGTAATGCGAGCGATGGGGGAATGGTTCAGGCGGTAATGCGAGCGATGGGGGGATGGTTCAGGCGGTGATGCGAGCGATGGGGGAATGGTTCAGGCGGTGATGCGAGCGATGGGGGGGATGGTTCAGGCGGTGATGCGAGCGATGGGGGGATGGTTCAGGCGGTGATGTGAGCGATGGGGGAATGGTTCAGGCGGTGATGCGAGCGATGGGGGGAATGGATCAGGTGATGATGAGAGCGATGGGGGGAATGGTTCAGGCGGTGATGCGAGCGATGGGGGGAATGGATCAGGAGGTGATGTGAGCGATGGGGGAATGGTTCAGGCGGTGATGTGAGCGATGGGGGATGGTTCAGGCGATGATGAGAGCGATGGGGGGAATGGTTCAGGAGGTGATGCGAGCGATGGGGGAATGGTTCAGGCGGTGATGCGAGCGATGGGGGAATGGTTCAGGCGGTGATGCGAGCGATGGGGGGATGGTTCAGGAGGTGATGCGAGCGATGGGGGGATGGTTCAGGCGGTGATGCGAGCGAGGGGGGAATGGATCAGGCGGTGATGCGAGCGATGGGGGGAATGGTTCAGGCGGTGATGCGAGCGATGGGGGAATGGTTCAGGCGGTGATGTGAGCGATGGGGGAATGGTTCAGGCGGTGATGCGAGCGATGGGGGGATGGTTCAGGCGGTGATGCGAGCGATGGGGGAATGGTTCAGGCGGTGATGCGAGCGATGGGGGAATGGTTCAGGCGGTGATGCGAGCGATGGGGGGAATGGTTCAGGCGGTGATGCGAGCGAGGGGGGAATGGATCAGGCGGTGATGCGAGCGATGGGGGAATGGTTCAGGCGGTGATGTGAGCGATGGGGGGAATGGTTCAGGCGGTGATGTGAGCGATGGGGGAATGGTTCAGGAGGTGATGCGAGCGATGGGGGGAATGGTTCAGGCGGTGATGCGAGCGATGGGGGAATGGTTCAGGCGGTGATGTGAGCGATGGGGGAATGGTTCAGGAGGTGATGCGAGCGATGGGGGGAATGGTTCAGGCGGTGATGCGAGCGATGGGGGAATGGTTCAGGCGGTGATGCGAGCGATGGGGGAATGGTTCAGGCGGTGATGCGAGCGATGGGGGGAATGGTTCAGGCGGTGATGCGAGCGATGGGGGAATGGATCAGGCGGTGATGCGAGCGATGGGGGGAATGGTTCAGGCGGTGATGTGAGCGATGGGGGAATGGTTCAGGCGGTGATGTGAGCGATGGGGGATGGTTCAGGAGGTGATGCGAGCGATGGGGGGAATGGTTCAGGCGGTGATGTGAGCGATGGGGGAATGGTTCAGGCGGTGATGTGAGCGATGGGGGAATGGTTTCAGGAGGTGATGCGAGCGATGGGGGGAATGGTTCAGGCGGTGATGCGAGCGATGGGGGAATGGTTCAGGCGGTGATGTGAGCGATGGGGGGAATGGTTCAGGAGGTGATGCGAGCGATGGGGGAATGGTTCAGGTGGTGATGCGAGCGATGGGGGGAATGGCTCAGGCGGTGATGTGAGCGATGGGGGAATGGTTCAGGAGGTGATGTGAGCGATGGGGGAATGGTTCAGGCGGTGATGCGAGCGATGGGGGGAATGGTTCAGGCGGTGATGCGAGCGATGGAGGGCGGCAGATGAAGCTTCGCTCTCTTGCCCGGTGCTCACCTCCTGCCGTGAGGCCCAGTTCCTAACAGGCTTCGGACTGGTACTGGTCCACGGCCCGGGGGTTGGGGACCCCTGCTGTAGGGTCCTTCAAAGCAAAATTTACTAAAATAATTGCCTAAAGGTCATCTTCACTTTCTTCGTTCCAGTTCTGACTCACTATTTCCGTATACCTTCTGAGTTGGACAGATTCTCTGGCTGTGTTTATCCTTTACTCACACATACAGTACTTCTGTCAGCAGACGTGTGGGTTCTTTACACATATCAAGCAGTTCTCTGTGACATCAGCTGAGTGTCCTACAATTTAATTCTGGCGCTAACAGGAGTTAGTGCAGACACCACAGGTTTGGGGCTCCATCCCATCCCATAAGACTGCCCCCCATTTCAGATGCCAATTGCAAGTAGTATCCCCACACCTTCTAACTTTCTTAAGGCTCAGTATTGGATTTACTTATTTTTAGCTCTGTTAATCTACTCTCATAGCATTAAACACTATTTATATGCCAAGGTATGCTAATATTTGTATCTCAAACTTAATATGCCCCAAACTGAATTCTTGTTCTTTCTTCCACATCTAGCTTCTATTTTTCTCCATTTCAGTTTAAGGAATCTACATTCATCCCATTGCTCGTGCTAGAAATTGAGCAGTTAGCCTTGATTTCTCTCTCCCTCACCTCCTCTATGGAACCTGCCATGACACTGTCAGTGCTACTTCTAAAATGTTCTGTAGCTTTAAGCCATCAACTTCTCTTCATCTTCAGAGCTGCTGGTTAATGATGCAACCCCTCTCACACTTGGGCACATGTAATTATTTGCTTATCAGTCCATCTGTTTCCCCTCTTGTCTCTTTCTAATCAATACTCCATACTGCAAGCAGAGTGCTATATCAGTTTTTCTTTACATATTCTTTTATTTATAACTGAAAACTAAAATAGTACAGTAGAACTTACTTTTGCACTACTCATAGAAAAATACTTTTCAAGAACAAGAGTAAAAAACATTTAATTATAGGGAACTTGCCTAACCAAGATGTTTATTCAACTAACTCATTTAAGAGTCAATAAGGCCTAATTATTTCTTTTTTCTTAACTGTGTTTTTTAAACACTTTTTTTTTCTTCTTCTAGTGGTTGAGATACTTCTCATTATTAATTCTAAATTACACATGCTTTTCACAAGACTCAAATTTTCTTCTAGAGGCCACTCAGTAAAATTAATTAAGAGATTTTTCATATTAGTGAAATATTCCAATTACAGATACATGTTAAATGAAGAGGACTGGTTATAGGAGAAGAGGCAGTGACTCATGAAGGAAAAAGGCAATTTGTAATGCTGTATTTATACAATGGGGACAATTAAAATCATTGATGTGATTAAATTGTTTCCCAAGAAGACACAGTAATCTTTGCTTCCTCACTAGGACTTGCCTACATAACATCAGCTGGGCATAACTGCCACTTCTCACAAGCTGAACCAATAATGAAGCGAGTGAGGAAAGGCAAGACTCTTTACAGGTGGCATCAGATAAGAACATTGCTACAAATGGGACAAAATAGCTCTTGTTTTGTTTCATTTTGTTTTTGGCCATTCCTTGTTCTCCAGAAATATGGATCACTTTGCCTTAATGTTGGCCATTTTGTGTTGCAGAATTTCCAGAAATATATGTCCTGAGGCAGCCTTGTAGTATCAGAGACTGTCTGGCTACTAATCCAACCCACCTCTTCTTCTTCCTGGGTCCACAGACAGACTGTCTGTTCCAGACTCCATGCAGTTAGGTAGGACTGAGCTCTAGCCAGTGGATTCTGAACTGTGACCTGTGAAAAGATTCCAGCCCTGGGCCATATAAATATCCTTTGTTTGATGTTTCCTGCTCTTTCTGAGGTTTGATATATAGGTGAGCATGGACATCTTGGAAATCACATTTTCAAGATGACAGAGCTATCATTTGGAAGGAAATATTCCTGAATTACCATTTGGAGGAGAGTCGTCTGATCAGGAAGAACATTTTGCCCTTGACTTGAGCAGAGAAACTAATGTTAATCCACTAATATTAGTTAAGCCACTGAGATTTTTGGAGCTGTATCCATCACAATAGCGTCACCTTAATGAATGTTAATGCCATAAAATGGTGACCTGATTCTCTTGCTTTTTCATTTAAGGTTTATAATACAAGAAGCTTTTAAATGTTCAATTTTCATTATTCAGAGCTTTTACTCACTTCCTTCTGAAAGAACACTGTTTTTATATGATACGACCTGTAAAGATTCTAACCTTTTTGCTCTTGCTTGATCATCTCTTCAGTTTGTGGGGAACGGCAGTTATCCCCAGACTGATGTTATGTAGGCAAATACAAGTGGGAAGGCAAAGATTACTGTGTCTTCCTGGGAGATATATTTAAATGGCATCTAGAAACTGGACTCAGATTTAATTTAAGGTAAACTTCTGCAGTTGGTCCATGAAAGTTCGGCTTCAGGTTAAACTCCTTTCTGGATCCTTCGGCCTGGACATTAAGTAAAGCTCATATTTCTCAATTTGCAGTAGAGGCAGAAGGAGACAGGAAGAATCTAGCCCAGGAAATCTGAAGAAGCCATCTTTCCTCCATAAAGCCCTTCAAATACCTTCCCATTGCATCTGAGTCAGATTCCACAGTCTTAATGTGGAATTTTAATAACCAGGCCCTGGCCCCTGCCTGTCTTTCCAGCCTCTTCTCAGATTTCCTTTATTTTGATTCAGCGACTCTGATTACTTCATTCCTTGAAGATACAGGGCTCTCTGACCTCAGGGATTTCCCACAGGCGGTGCCCCCAAGAATGCTCCTCCCAGAAACCATGGCGGGGAGGCTCTTCTCAAGGCTCTGCTTAAATATCACGTGTTTAGTGACGTCTTTGTCTCTTTCAGTCTCAGTCAACATTGTTTCTTTCTTTAATAAGTTTTCTTAGTAAAGTATGCTTTTCCTTTATTGAAGCTATCACAGTTTGTATTTGTAAATTGGCTTTGGGATAATTTGTTTAATGCTGCGTGTTTTATTCCCATCTGCGTTTGTCCCCATTGTCTGTAACCTAGTAGTCGGAAATATTTATTAAAATGAATAGATGAATGAAGTTAAAACAGAAAATTGACAGTCTGGTAAATTTATTGGCCCACAATTGACTAAACATTTCCAAATTGGCAATGCTATACCAGTGTGATCATGTTACACAAATGTATTAGGAAATAATGTTTCTATGCATTATAAAATGCAAAACAATGATGACTTGTTTTGACATAAATATTACTATTCTTCAGTTTCGTTAAGAACGGCTTCCATTCTACTAAAATTTTATTTGGTATATATGCTACATTTTAATGGTAAATTAGTATATTTTTTTATTTGGTAAAATCATATTTGTTAATCATAATTTTAAATTTTTTTCCTTATTTTAATTTGTAGAGTGTTTTTGGGTTTTGTTATTGATTTAAACTCTTATTTTGAGCAATTGTTTTGTATAATTATTACATATATTGGCTATATTCCAATTAAATATACGAATATCCTATGATTACCTATATGAAAAATTGTAGCCTAGTTGTTAGTAATAATTAATTTTAAAAGGAATGAGTTTTATGGCTCTGAAAACTAAATAGACTTTATTTGAAACAAAGAAGAATGTGAAGGCTGTGTTGTAATAAGTTAAGGGGCAAAAGTTTTTCTTCTTTTATATTCTAATTCTTAGTTTGATGTCTGACATAGAACGGAATTGTGTTTAAAAATTTTGGGAAATTGAAACTTCTTTTTGTTTTGGTTTTAATGAGTAAGGATTTTTGGAGCAACTTTGGCCCCATCCAAGAGAAAGTGAGCAAATAGTACAAAGGTTTCCCTTGGTCTGTGCGGTATAAAGTAAAAACTCATCATTTCTCATTTTCACTTCTTGCCAAAGATAAGTGAGGGCGGGGGTGTCATGCTATTTTAGTGTTCAGAGCAGAAATCTAATAATCCAGAATAGAGTGACTTGTTTACAGTTTTCAGTCTTGAACTTAAATTTTATGTTTACATTATTACAGCTGAGCCTATGATTAATGGTCATTGTTGATGAAGTATGAATTCAGTTGTATCCCCTTCGGAAGATATTACTAAGGAATATATCATTCTGAAAAGTTTTATCAAATAGTGTAGTGTGGTTAGATTTTTAGTTTTCTTTGGCTTCCTTACAATTTATTTTTACTATCTTTTTATGGTTGTAGTGGTATCTTACAGTACTTTAGGTTAATTGAATTTCAAGAACAATTAGATTTTTTTTTAAGTAGAGAATTTTGGCGTACCATATTAGTTAGATAGTCAGAGCTGAGAAATCACAGGAATATTTCAAATTTCTAGCAAGTATTTCAAAGCAAACAAACAAACAAAAGCCATCGCTTCGTAGCATTGCCAAATCCTCAATGGGCAGGCAGGGTAGACCTATGTGAGTACTCATTTAGAACACTTTTGCGTGTTTTAAATTCAGTGAGAGACTTAAAATCCTTCTTCTTATTACATAATCTTAATCCCTGTTGGAAAGAGACACGGAGCAGAATAATTTAGAGCAGGGACTTTGCTATTGTAGAGACCAAGGTTCCAGCCTGGGTTCTTTTGTGTGATTGGACAACTTATCCTGAACAAACTTTATTTTCATTTTTCAAATACAGATATCACTGTGTTGTTATAAGTATGAAATAAAAGCTCTTTGCCTAGGTTGGGAACATACTGACTGGTCAATAAATATAAGCTCTGGGCTGTTATTAAGTGATAAAAATGTAGCCACTTTTAATATATAGGTTGTTTTTCTTTCTGTCAATGGCTAATAATGTAATTAATTCTCAGGCAACCATTTTTTATACAGAATTAAGAATAAGGTTTTCATTCAGGATCAGAAAAGACTACAGGATTTTAAGTTATTAAACTGAAGGAAAGAATACAGTAAAACACTAGAGAAAATTAAAACGTGTCCTCAAAGAAAATGTTCACGACGTTTTGATAATGTTTGTTTTAAAATAATTGAATACTATTTTGTTTAACTTTGTTTCTACTGAAAGAAATTAGGTTTCTTGACTGCATAGAGACATCTAAATACTGGAATGGTAGGAGAGAATTTCATGTTGTAAATGTAAAATTAAATATTTAATGCTCCCAGTTACGTTTACAAGTCCTTGAGGAATTTACCTTCTGACAAAGCTGAATGAGGCTGAAAGTGTTGCTGCAGAGAAAGCCCTGAGTCCTCTGCTCAGGACATCTTTTGACACCTCCATCATTATCTTTGACATTCTTTTCACAGCCTCCACCGTCACTGGCTTTCTGACGCTGGTCGTTGGAGGCATTTTCAGGATTCCAAGGTTTCTGAATCAGACAAGCTTCTTGCATATTTTATTAAGCACAAAGCTTTTAACCCAGAATGGTTAGATATAACTGGGTCATTGCTACTGAGTGGTGAAGGACACATTTCATGTCATTTTTCACTGGCAAAATCTGCTCTGTATTTACAGTGAAATGTGACTCACAGAATGAAAGGCTCTTATTATTTTCCCTATTCTTGTCTGAGTCAAAGAGCAAAAAAGTAAAATTGTGATTTTTAAAAACAGGTTCTTTTATGGAGGTACATGTCTAAAGTCAGGAGGAAAACATTCCTCATCCCAAAGAATTTCTGTAAGTGAAAAACAGGGGTATGTATGTATGTATGTATGTATGTATTGATTGATTGATTGCTGTGTTGGATCTTCGTTTCTGTGCGAGGGCTTTCTCTAGTTGCGGCGAGTGGGGGCCACTTTTCATCGTGGTGCGCGGGCCTCTCACTATCGTGGCCTCTCTTGTTGCGGAGCACAGGCTCCAGACGCGCAGGCTCAGTAATTGTGGCTCACGGGCCCATTTGCTCCGCGGCATGTGGGATCTTCCCAGACCAGGGCTCGAACCCGTGTCTCCTGCATTGGCAGGCAGACTCTCAACCACTGCGCCACCAGGGAAGCCCCAGGGGTATTTTTTGACTGCTGTTATATGTTGATTTCTAATGTTTGTTCTTCTAACTATGTTCAAAATGGTGAACAATCGAAGGATATCATCTTTTACTTTGAGTGAATGACATCATCTAGGGATTTTTCCACTTAATGAAACTTCATGCAAGAAGCTTTTATTTAGCGCCTATCAACCATATCTGGACACATAAAGAAATAATAGAGCCTGTTCCTCACATCTAGGGGGAAAATATCACCTCAAAACACTTACAGTGGAGGGAACAGGTGCCAGCAGAGTTAGGTGCAGACACTACAGTGATGATTCTAGAATATAACACGTCTGTTAATACATAAATAAGTTATTGCTTATAACTGAAATTAGCTTATCTGTGGATCTGTATTTAAACACGATAGTTGAATAAAGCAAATTTTGCAAGTTAATGTAACTCAGAACTTCCGGTTTACAGGTCTGTCTGTTATCTTCTTCACTTTCTCCCCAATTTTCCTCCACCAACATGTCTATTCTCAGTGAGGGTGTTTTCCCCAATGTTCTGGACTGAACGTAAGGTAAATCTCTGACTCTCAAAATCCTCTAGTGATGGTTAACTTTGTATGTCAGTTTGGCTGGGCCATGGTGCCCAGATCAGATCATTGGTCAAGTGTTATTCTGGGTATTTCTTTTTTTTTTTTAATTTGTTAACTTTTTATTTTATATTACAGTATAGTTGATTAACAATGTTGTGTTAGTTTCAGGTATGTAAAGTACATACAGCAAAGTGATTCAGTTATACATATACATGTATCTATTCTTTTTCAAATTTTTTCCCATTTAGGTTATTACAGAATATTGAGCAGAATTCCCTGTGCTATACAATAGGTCCTTGTTGGTTATCTGTTTTAAATATAGCAGTGTATATATGTCAATCCCAAACTCCCTAGCTATCCCTTCTCCCCACGCTTCCCCCTTGGTAACTGTAAGTTCTTTCTCTAAGCCTGTGAATCTGTTTCTGTTTCATAAATAAGTTCATTTGTATCATTTTTTTTTTTAGATTCTGCATATAAGCAATATCATGATATTTGTCTTTCTGTGTCTGACTTACTTTACTTAGCGTGATAATCTCCAGGTCCATCCATGTTGCTGCAAAAGGCATTATCTTATTCTTTTTAATGGCTGAGTAGTATTCCACTGCATATATGTACCACATTTTCTTTCTCCATTTATCTGTCCATGGACATTTCGGTGGCTTCCATGTCTTGGCTATTGTAAATAGTGCTGCAATGTAAATTGGGGGGCATGTATCCTGTATCCTTTTGAACCATGTTTTTCTCCACATATTTGCCCAGGAGTGGGATTGCTGGGTCATATGGTAGCTGTATTTTTAGTTTTTTTTTTTTTAATTTATTTATTATTTATTTATTATTTATTTTTGCCTGTATTGGGTCTTCATTTCTGTGTGAGGGCTTTCTCTAGTTGCGGCAAGCGGGGGCCGCTCTTCATTGTGGTGCAAGGGCCTCTCACCATCGCGGCCTCTCTTGTTGCAGAGCACAGGCTCTAGACGCGCAGGCTCAGCAGTTGTGGCTCACGGGCCTAGTTGCTCCGCGGCATGTGGGATCCTCCCAGACCAGGGCTCGAACCCGTGTCCCCTGCATTGGCAGGCGGATTCTCAACCACTGTGCCACCGAGGAAGCCCTTTAGTTTTTTCAGGAACCTCCATACTGTTCTCCATAGTGGCTGTATCAATTTACATTCCCACTAACAGTATAGGAGGGTTCCCTTTTCTCCACACCCTCTCCAGCATTTATTGTTTGTAGATTTTTTGATGATGGTCATTCTGACCGGTGTGAGGTGACACCTCATTATAGTTTTGATTTGCACTTCTCTAATAGTTAGAGCTGTTGAGCATCTTTTCATTTCTGTTCTGTAAGGATGTATTTGGATGAGATTAACGTTTATATCAGAGAACTTTGAGTAAAGCAGATGTGTTGGGGGGGCTTGTCTAATCAGCTGGAGGCCTGAATAGAACCCGCCCTGAGCACAGAGGAATTTTGCCAGCAGGCTGGCTTTGGATTGAAATTGCAGCTTTTCCCTGAGTCTCCAGCCTGCCAGTGTAGCCCATCAGATTTTGGACTCACCAATCGTGTGAGCCAATTCCTTAAAATAAATAAATCCTGTTGGTTCTGTTTCTCTGGAGAACCCTGACTAACTCACCTTCCCTAACCAGTTTAAGTTTCTGTGGAGTTTTATATCAACTTTCTCTTACCCCTTGACCCTGAGGAGAGGGTACTGCACAGCAGGGTCCCACACGGCCGTTCTACAGCCATCGTCTTCCTCTGTCTTCTCCAGACCCTTCTGAAGTCCAGAAGGTTCTGCCTGCCTGGCGGGTCCCTCGAAAAGCCCGAAGACGGGGAAGAAGAGAAGCCGAAAGAACGGGGTGGGGGCGGGCTGGTCTGGGGGTTGCTTGCGGCGCTCTATCTCTCTTCTTTCTTTCTTTCTTATCTCTCTCTCTCCTCTCCTCTTGTCTCTCTCTCTGCATCTCTTTCTTCCTTTCTTTCTTTCTTCCTTTCCTTCCTTCCTTCCTTCCTTCCTTCCTCCCTCCCTCCCTCCCTCCCTCCCTCCCTCCCTTCCTTCCTTCTTTCCTTCTTTCCTCCCTCTTTCCTGAGTGTTCAGAAAAATGGCTGCATTTTATATTCTCTCTTTTCTGTGGTAATTATCGTTTTTGCTTGAGTTTTTGACATGCAGACTATTCTAAAAATCCCATAAAACCCCAGTAAGTACCTGATTATAGGAATTGAAATCCAGAGCTTTCATGACTGTTGTCCATATCAAGACAGAAAAGAGAGAAAGAAAAAGTAAATGAAAACAAAAATCAGAAACTCAGTCCACTCCGTTGTTCTCTGAGTGTGTGTGTGTGTGTGTGTGTGTGTGTGTGTGTGTGTCGCTGTTTTGGTTTAATGGTAGACAGGAATAGGTTAAAATGAACTAAGAGAATGAAAATTACATTGACTACTTCAAAATATTGTTCCATTACAATTACTGTAGGTTGGTTAAGGAAATTCAAAGGGAGAAACATGGAACTTTAGTTTTAAGCACCTTGAAGAATGCCTTTGTGTTCTGCAGATGACATAAGCAAATATTTGGAAGTATTTGGGAACTATGATTTTTGTTATGTGGATACAACAGAAGGAGGTGACAGGATATAAAGCAGCAAAGTACTGTGGAAAAACAGTGGACTTTCATCAGACAAAATTAGATTTAAATGCTGGTTCTAATACTAGTTATGTGCCTTGGACAGGTTGCTTACACAAGCTAAGCTTTGATTTTTTTCACATATATAATAGGGATAATAATAAATATTTGCCTGATAAAGTTTTTTTGAAAATTAATTTTTACACATTCTAGTCTTTTAAAAATGTGTTTCAAAATTATACCACATTTCTTCTTTAATATTTTATTTTCTTAACAAGGATTAAGACACCTTATTTCCTGTAACCATGCCCCTTAACTCCTTCCTGCCTCTGCAACCATATTTCACCCCACTTTTACCCAACCCTCTATGAGTCAGTCATACAGAACACTTTCGGTTTATGAAATCTACTGCATTCTCTCACCTTTGGGTTTTGGTGTAGATTGTGTCCTTTGCCTGAAACTCTCCTTGAACCATCTTAAAGAGATAGCTTAAGGAGCTACCTTAGATAAGGCTGACTTCTCTTCAGATCATCTCAATGTAATGCCATTTCCTTGGGCTGACTTCCCTGACCGCTAATCAAGTCAGTCCCCAAGATCTACACTCCCATACTGCAACTTCTCCTTACACAACCTTCATAACACATGACATTATTTGTTGCATGTTTCTCTTCTCTCCAAGTTGCAAACTCCAGCATAGCTGAAATATTTTTGTTTTGTCCACCACTATATCCCTAGGACCTAGTCTCTGACTGTGAATGCTCAATTAACATTTGTTTAATTGAGTAGAAACTTAAAGTATCTGGTTCAGTGAATGAAATAATTCTTAGTTACATTTTCCCTTCTCTCCCTAATATTTTGAGAAACACATTATATATTGCATTTATAGCAAAAAAATTTAAAACCTTCTACGTTATACTAAGGAATTTGGACATTAAAGCCAACCTATCCTTTCGACAAACAAAATCCTGAGTTTCTGCCCCCAAATTTGTTCCTTTCCCATTTTTCCCCATTGAGATGACAGCACTGTCCCTCTAGCTCAAACCAAGAATCAAGATGTTGTTCTTAATTCTCTCTCTCCCTTGCCTCCTATATGCAACCCATTAACAATTCCTCCCGACTCTAGCTCCCAATTCACCATTATTTCCTTTTGGAAGCCACTAACACATCTCGATTGTACTAGGGCAATAGCCTCTCAGCACTGGTCCTGCTAAAAATCCATTTTCTCAAAGCAGTCTTTTAAAACGTAAATCAGGTTTCATGCCAAGAAGATGTCAGGATCTTCTGTCATTCTAAGATAAAACCCAAATGCCTTTTGGTGATTTGTAAGGCCAGTATGAGTTTCAGCATCCTTATCTCCTTCCACCAGTCTCTCCTGTGGCTCACTCTTTTGAGCCAAGCTGAGCTGGCATTCTTTCTGTCCGCATACAATCCCATCTGTCGGTGTGCTGTGCCTTTGCACTGGCTGTTCACTCTGCCTGGAAAGCTCTCTGGCCCACACGCTCAGGGGTCTTAGCTCAGTTGTCACCTTCCCGGGAAGATCTCCAACCATCTGTCTGCATGACCCTCCAGTTGCTCCCTGTAACATCATTCTGTTTTCTTCACTTCCCTACTACTTGGTACTGTCTGAAATTATCTATTTTTGTTGCTTATTTACTTTTCTACTTACTCTTACTGAGATATATAAGATCCATCAAAGCAAGGATCTTTCTGGATTATTTACTGTTGGAAACTCAGTGCTAGGATTGTAGAAGACATTCCGTTTTTGTAGAATGAATTCTTGAAGAAATATACCCTTTTTGTAGAAAGATAATTGTGGGAGCAATTTAATTTACAAACTTTTGTTCAGTATCTTTGTATTTGACGAGAGAACTTGAGGACTTGGTAGAAAAAAGAGACATGAACAAAGAAATACTTTATAGAACCGTACCTTGAAAGATGAATGGAATTGAACTAGTTAGGGAAGAGGTACATGCACAAGAAACAGGTACAAGATAAACTTAGAAAGTGGCAAGTCACCATCTGAGTGTAACTCAGAGCCTGACACATCAGAGGGTGGAGAGGCAAAGTGTCCCTTATTTCTCAGTTATTTTAATCATATTGAGATTACGCCGTCCTTGATACTTCTTCTGGAAAAATCTCAAAATGACTGTTTAATGTTCACAGTGACATTTTACAGATATCTAGTTAAAAAATAGCACGACAGGCACTAGGAAACAAAAATAATATGATGGATAAGTCACTGTAGAGGGACGACCAGATCCATAGCACATATAAATGTGGTAACTGCAGTGTACAGATCTGGGTACCATGTTTGCACTCACAGAGAAGGGGCACTTCTTGGAGACCAGAATCACCCAGGAAGGCTTAGGCAGAAGTGATATCTTAAGTGGTTCTTAAAGGAGAGGGTGACCAAAAGCAACTGGGGATTGCAAGGAGGTCCTGGGTGAAAAGCACAAGGGCAAAGACACACAGGTGCAAAAGTAGGGCACTTCTGAGGATGCTTTCAGCAGTTTGCTTCTCTGGAACACACAGCCTGGGGGTCCTGTGTGATGAGCGGGGAGACTGAACACATGCATAGGCCCCAGGTCACAGACAACCATGTGTGTCATGATAAGATGGCTGGGAAGACTTAGGGAAGCTGCTGAAATTTTAAGCAAGGGTTATATCTGTTCTTTATATTTTTATTAGAGTATAGTTGATTTAGAATGTTGTGTTAGTTTCAGGTGTACAGCAAAGAGATTCATATATATATATATATATGTGTATGTGTATATATATATATATATATATATATATATATATATATATATATATATTTATCTATGAATGGCAGAGGAGGGATAAGTTAGGACCATGGTCCTAATTTATCCCTCCTCCACCATTTCCCCTTTAGTAACCATAATTTTTTTCTATGTGTGTGTGTTTCTGTTTGTAAATAAGTTCATTTGTATCTTTTTTTTTTTAGATTCCACATATAAGTGATATCATACGGTATATTTCTTTCTCTGACTTACTTCACTTAGTATGATAATCTCTAGGTCCACTCATGTTGCTACAAATGGCATTATTTCATTCTTTTTATGGCTGAGTAATATTCCACTGTGTAATGGAATATTCCAAAAATACTTTATCCATTCATCTGTATCATTTTGTGTTAGTATTGTAGATGGATTTGTGGGGAGCAAATTAGGAGGGTGAAGTTCAGTATCAGAAGTTTATTGGGTAGCTGTGTACAAGAGAATGTTGAAGGTCTGAAACCCAGTACTGATGGTCAGGATGAACAGAATGGAAATATTTGGGATATAAACTAGGCAAATTTTGAGACATTATTTTGAGACAGTTTACTTAAGCTCGTTAGACTATCCCAATGCTCTCTTGCTATGTGTGGGTCATAGGATTTGGAACATACAGTCAATCTAAGCACATATAAGTCAGCAATCTGAATAAGATTGTTAAAATCCACAAAAATTTTACCGCGGGGATCTGGGATAACTCTTATTTACTATTTCCCATTTTATTTGAATCTATTGCTCCTATCTTTATAGTAAGGGTTTCAGGAAATTATTCATATTTGCTTAGGATTGTAACCATTTAGTTCTGTGCCTATCCCTTTTGGTTATGTTATATATTATAATATGGGACAAAATGATACTTCTATTCTCAATTCACTGATTGAAAAATGAGACCAAAAAAAAAAAAAGCACCCTGTGTCATTTCTTTGGAGCTATTTACTGGTGGAATTATGGCTCAGACACAAATCCCTAATGTCTGCTCTTCTAGCTCTTCTCAGTGGACCAATGTATTAACTTATCTTCTTTCTGAATGTTTTTCCCTAAGTCCCATACATCTGTGAAAAAATACTTTAGGGAAATATTCTCTTTTAATATAGCATGTTTAGTAAATATAGTACACATGCCTAGTACCTACTGAAAAAGATCTCAAGATCCTTGTGGAAAAACTGACGAAAACCAGTAATATTATTTTCTTTGCTTACTAAAAACAAAGAAGTCTCAGAAAGGAGAAAATTATTTCTCTCTAAATTGATATATATGCTTTTTAATTTTACTCCTATATACTTTGCTATAGGTAAAATTGTTTAAATCTTATGGTTTTAGTTACGATTTGGCAGAACAGATACAACTGAGATCACATTATAAGTGAGAAATGGAGAATTCATGATATTTTATAACACTTGAATTACCAATTACAAATCAAGCTCTTTATTTGTGAGCTTTTTGAAAGATTTTCAACCTAAAGACAGCCTATATTGTTAGGTATTTTGGAAAACACCAATGAAGGATATACTTAGCTTTTTAAAACATGATTTTGGCATTTTACTTATTCTTTCATTTGAGAGGAAATCTCACCAAAAAGATGTCTTTTTATGTTCACTGTGTTATTTATTTTCTGTTATGAATATTCTCAGGTTACTTTTCATGTAATGTATAGATTCAAAGATAAATCATCTGGTTCCAGGTCTCTAAAACAAAGAAGTAGTGGGTACTCGTGACGAGTGACAATAGGATAGAGAGATGTTTCCTGTTCATTCACAAGTATTCATCGTGGGCACCAGGTACCATTTCTTTTCATCTCCAGAGACACATAGCTTCTTACAAGGAAGATTTTATGCTAGAATAATTTTTCTGCTTGACCCATGTTACCTGTTATTTTCTTCACACATCAGAATGGTGAATATTAACTAGGACAGCAACTTTCTAGAACATTTATCTATCAATTATCTTTCTTTTCTCACTCATTCTCTTCTTTTTCTTAATGTTTATTTATTTGGTTGCACTGGGTCTTAGTTGTGGCAAGTGGGCTCCTTAGTTGTGACAAATGGGCTCCTTAGTTGCGGCAGGCTGGCTCCTTAGTTGTGGCAGGTGGACTCAGTTGCAGCTTGTGGGCTCCTTAGTCGTGGCAGGCGAACTCTTAGTTGCGGCATGAATGTGGGATCTAGTTCCCTGACCAGGGATCAAACCAGGGCCCCCTGCATTGGGAGCTCAGAGTCTTAACCACTGCACCACCAGGGAAGTCCTGTTCTTTTTCTTTTCTTAAATTCTTTCCTATAGAGGGAAGGACACTACAACCCAATTAATACTTCTTGCTCTTGTTTTCAAGTAAAATAAGCTCAGTGATAAAAAAGAAAAATGTAGAAAGAAACAAATTTACAATGAAAATAATGTTAAAAAGATAAAACAAATTACAATGAACTTATTGCTAAAGCAAATTTTATGTACATTTTTGGGAAAAGAATATTGTGCTTTATATCTGATTTTATATTTTAAGACAATGATTCATAAGCCTAAAGAAACTTAATATACTTTTTATTTTCATAATATGTTGCAAATTATTTAATGATGCAAAATCATTGTCCAGAACCAATGAAGCATCCTCGGGGACGTTACGCATGTATCTACTTTAGCAAAAAAAGTGTGGAAAAGAGATATCCTCAGAGAGTAATAATAAATAACAGTAATCGATAGTAATAATAACAGCAATTAAACACTATGATCTAACTCAGGGCATCGTCAGTGATACCTTCATCAGTCAAGGTATTTATCAATGTATTGATTGTTGCAAAATTGCAGCAGCACAGCTAGATTCTAGTTGAATTTTCAGCACCGACTGCTGTTTTTTATTGTTATTGGAGACCTCGATAAATTCTAGTCATAAACCAATTTTAGTTGTTAATATCAGATTTCAGTAGTCCCTAATAACTCACTTGTTACACCATGTATAAAAATAAAAGTCTACAGCATGTCAGTAAAACTCAAAAAAAGATTTATAATTTTTGATTAATTCCAAACCCAGTAAGACTTTATGTATTTGAAGTGTCAGTGGTCTACATTCAACTTTATTGCTGGTCTCAGTGGTCTGTCAGGTCCGTTTTAGTTCTGAAATTCCCTAGTTCTCTCAGTGATGAAAATGAGACCATGAGCATTTGAATTCTAAATCCTGGGCACAGGCCAGAGAGTTGAAGAATCAGAATGAGGGCACAGACTGTGTAATCCAGGGTCCCTTGTGCTACACAATGGGAAAGTAACTTTCTGTTTCTATTTGCCATGGAAGTTGTTGGAATAAAAAATTTTGGAGATCTTGAGGTATATACTTTACTTAGTTTCACTATATTTTACCTCATAATCTGTTTAAAATATTTTTAATATCCTAAATATGTCATATTTCCATGAAAACATTAATATAAAAAGTTGATTTTGTTTTTTAAATTCTTCATTATTTTCTTAATAGTAGCATAAGAAACCTGATTTTAACACTTAAAATTATATTTGGAAAAGCACTTTCCTTTTATTCATTCAGTAAACATATGCTTGTTACATGAAAAAAAAGTGGTTAGATATTGATGGAGGTGTGGTTACAAAGATTAGTAAAAAATGAATCATGTCCTCAACCAACTTAGAATGAATGGAGTGCTGTAAGGAAAATACGTTTTCTTTTCACAGTCAGCGTAGTTTTCACACCTTTCAGCAAAGGTTTGTACATTGGTGAGTTAGAGTTTAGGATAACATAATTCATTTTAGAATTTATGAAGTACTAAAATTTTGATTTTTACTATTTGATATCAATTAGTTAAAACCATGCTTCTCTTCTTTCTTATGGAAACCCATTAAATGCTCATAGAACATGGCCTTAACATTTTGATGTTAGTCAAGAGTATCGTGCTAAATTTTGCTGTGGAATGACAGCATATAATTAAGAGATGGAGACAGTGAGTATGAAAAGCTAATTAACTGCAAGATTTGACAGACACCAGGTAATTAAAAATTAAAATGAAAATAGTTTTTTTAAGAAAACTGAATTAAGTTGTATTTCATGTTATGATGCCAAGAAAAATGGAAGGGGATATTTCCCATTAGAGAGATTTGTTCATCCATCATGGCAGTTCTCACATTTTGCTCCCAGTGAAGTCATAATGCACTTCCCACCTGCAGAGCCCTTAATCTGTTTCTGAAAGCAGTTTTAGAAATTAGAATACTGTGGCATTAAAGTTTAATACTTTGTTGGCACCATGGGCAGAAACTGCTAGATGAAGAAAAAATACCAAATTGAAACTAAAATTATGTTTCTTGCCCTTTTCTCTTTTCACAAAGAAATGGAACTTGTGTGTAACATAGTCATGAGGACAAACAATTTAATTTATGACTCACTCATCAGCTAAACCTTGTTATGTCTTGAACTCAGTTGCCTGATATTTTTATTTTGTTGATGATTCTGTTTGATTTCACCTATTTTTGAAAGAGACAACTTATCCTTGTGAATCACCACGATCACCAGGATCTTTAAAACAGATTTTGGTCTAGAAATCTTTAGACCGTTAAAGACACTGATTTAGAACTCTTAACCACAGAAATCAAATTTCTTGGGGTATTTGACCAAGAGCCAGTTGCTTCTTAAAGACAGACTTGTTTACTGTAAGGCTCTTGGTTTGAGATTATCTGAGGAACTAGACTACTGGCCTGAATGTTACAGATCTCCCTAGAGGACTCTAGTTGACAGGGGCTGGAAGATTTGAGGCAGCATTTATTCATTCACCAAATGTTTATTGAATGTTTATGATGTGATGATTATTTTTATAGCATTGAAGATGAAATAATAACAGACATGGTATCTGCCCCCAGAGAACATCCATGAGACATCCATGATGTTCAGTGTGAACAGGATTTAAGTAAAAATGTAGAAAGTGAATATGTATCTGTCAGTGAGTGTGATTATAGCTATTTCAAAGAAACCCATTTAAATATAGGGCAAATAGGAAGTACAATTACTACTATAAAAAGTTGGACAGTATTGGTTTAAAATAATCCATTTGCCTCACGTCTCTAACATATTACTTATCATAAAAACTTTACCAAATAGTGATTTTCAGAACAAGTACAAAATCACATTTCCAGTATAAATTTGATTAATTCTGCAATTGTTTGTAGAGAAGGGGCAAACCTCAGAGTCATTGCTCAAAATTGCATTTCTCAAAACAGAAAATATGAATAAATAACACTATTTCCAAGAAATTTGTAGAAACAATTGCAAAGGTAATTCCAAATATTGTACTCAGAGAAAAAGTGGAACAAGTTAGCAAAATATCTTTGTTACATGACACTGCTTAGTGCCATGCTGTATTAATTGTGTACATTGTAGAAAAGTAATTACTTTTTAACTTGTATTCTAACAGACATTTGATTTTATAGCTGGATTTATCAATTGATGTGCAGATTATGAATCAGTTCTGGGCAGGTGTCCAGAGTATGAGGGAGAAGTGTTCAGTGGTGATTCAGCCCTGCCTATGTGAGGATTAAGAAAGGACATATTTACTTTGAGAGGATTTTGCACTGAATTTTGGTTATATTGCATGTTGCAGGAAATAATGAAAATCATTATTATGATCCAATTATTACCGCCAAATATTATTCTTTTCAGTATGCTAAGAGAACCATGTAACTTTGCTTGTCTACTCTGAGGTCAGCTGACCATTGAGGGTAAAGACAATTTCTCAAATGTTTGAAAAGAAACAAACAAAATTCAAACATTAAAACAATTGCTTCTTGATAACAAAAACACAAGTAAAGAGAAGTTCTATGATTTCAAGGGACATGTCCTAAATTAACTATCTTAGTAATGTATCTGAAGCCCTTCAAAGCGTAAACCTATTGCATCAAGACCGAATGAGAAAGATTACTTATCATGTTGATATGATATCAGGATTTCATATGAAGAAGAAACTCAATAATCAAGAATTTGACACTCTCCTGACCTCTTCCTAAAAATTTTTCTTTTGAGAAAGTATTTTTTATATATGTTTGGGCATATGTAAGAACCACAATGAAATGTAGCAAAAGCATAGGGAAATTATTTCCAGGGCTGTCAGCAGTCAAAAATCAGATATGAATTCCATACACTGCCCTTTCTCCTAAAAGAAAACCTTCAGCCTTCTAGTTTTGAATGTGCCTTGCTCACTGACTTTGCATCTGAAGGAGTGCTGCAAATGACCCTCAGTGAGAAAACACTCATAATTTCCAGGTGTTTCCGAACTCAATCTGGGTATTCGGAAGGGCTTTATAGTGCCCAAAATGATTACTACTTAGAGTAATTTATGTTGGGAAATTAGATTTTCTAATCTGTGGAATTAAAGAGAGAAGATGTGGAAGCGGACCGGAGGTACAAGCTCTGTGCTGTTGACAAGGTTGAAACTATCTTCCTTGGTGAACATGATTATAAACAATACAACTCCTATCATTATATGAAACGATTGTGACAGTCATTGCGAAAGATGATGCTTTATTTTGTATTGCTGAACATTGTATTAATTTCTTTTAATTCGCCTACCGTTGTGACCCACATTGCCAAGCGCTCAGCAGGTCCTGCCATCAGCGCTGTTGCAGATGCTGGGCAGGCCTCCCGGGCTCTGTTGATGTAACCAGGGAGGTGACAACAGCCCGAATGATTTCGTCAGTGTACTCGTCTCAGCACAGTAGGCGGCGTGAGCTTCACGTTCACGTTCGTGTCAGTCGCCGAGGTGGGGTGGTTGGGTAGATGGGTGTGTGTCACCGGGAGAAGCTCAGGAAATCCCTGAGTCGTTAGGGGACTGCTACATCTGCTGGTCCTCCATTCCAGGGAGAGACACGACCCAGCCACTCTCTAACCCAGGCGACACACTTTCTGTATCACCCTGGAATATCCCCAGGAGAGACGGGGAGCTTCACTCGAGTGCCCTCCTACAGAAGCAGATCTGTCCCTGCCCCACGGCAGCGTTGCCGATGTCCTCGGACAGAACTGTCCAAGCCCTCTGCTCAGGTGTGCGGAAACGCCAGACCCGCGGTGACCTCTCCCTGCACAGGTGCATCCACTGCCCTTAAATGGCGCGCAGACGCCGAGAGTCTGAGCAAGATTCGATTATAACGTGGATTTGCACTCAAAGGAGGACTGCTTCGCTCATAGTTTAAGGCTATTTGAAAACATTTCAAGTCATATTATTTTTGGTGGGAACGTCATATATATTGATTTACAAACATGAAAGCAACTCTGGCACACTTAGACACTCTCGATCTGGCCCGAAGCCTCTGGACTAACCTCCACCTACCCCGCTGGTATTGAGATTAAGGCACATACCTGCAAGGCCCTGTCCACAGGTAGCAAACTGAGGACTGTCCCTTGTATTATAAAGAAACCGGTAACACCTAACTAATTACGTGGGAGGAGAGAAGAATGAACTCTTCTGAGATCTTTAATTGAGCTAAAACCTAAGAATCCTTGAGTAATTCAGCTTTGCCCTGAGGCTTTTACTCGTGTGAGCCCCTCACTACTAAGAAAGTGTATAAAGACATAGATCTAAGCAGATTGTAGGTTTATTTATTTATTTATTTGTTTGTTTTTTGGTTTTTAAAATTTTTTATTTTTTTATTGAAGTATAGTTAATGTACAATGTCATGTTAATTTCAGGTGTGCACCACAGTGATTCAATTATATATATATTTTATATATATATATATATATATATGCACATGTATATTCTTTTTCAGATTTTTTTCTATTATAGGTTATTACAAAATATTGAGTATAGTTCCCTGTGATATACAGTAGGTCCTTGTTGGCAATCCATTGTGTATATATTAATCCCAATCTCCCAATTTATCCCTCCCTCACCTTCCCCCTTTGGTAACCATAAGTTTGTTTTCTATGTCTGTGTGTCTGTTTCTGTTTTGTAAATAAGTGCATTTGCATCTTTTTTTTTTTTACTTTTCTTAGATTCCACGTATGAGTGATGTCATATGATACTTAGTCTTTCTCTGTTTGGCTTACTTCACTCAGACAATCTCTAGGTCCATCCATGTTACTGCAAATGGCATTATTTTGTTCTTTTTTATGGCTGAGTAATATTCCATTGTATATATGTACCACATGTTCTGTATCCATTCCTCTGTTGATGGACATTTAGGCTGCTTCCATGTCCTGGATATTGTAAATAGTGTGTAGTTTTTAATTACAAACGGGAGAGCTCTTTCTCTTCTCAGATTATACCATTTCCTCTCTGAAGAGGATGTGACAGTAGCGGTAGATACTAAGAAATGCTCCCTTCCAAATAAGAGCCCAGGAGATGGACTGGTCCACAGGGTGATCTCTGCTTGAATGACAGTTGGTGGAAGGAAGTTAGGAGCAAAGTTTCTGTTCTCAGAATTTCACACAACTGGGTCACATAGAGCTTGGCTAACAATGACATGCATTCTGTTAGGCCGATAGGTTTTTAGAGGGAGAGTTGTACACTAATATAACAATTTTCCTATCCTTGAAGAGATCCTGAGCACCGTGGGGCTTTAGGATTGCCCCATGTTTCCAAAGGTTATTGAAACCAGAAATCAGCCCTTGTCCTATTAAACCCTCAGCTAAAATAACAGACTGTTGCGAGGAAATTTAGATAGTGGCCTGAAAAGTTTTTTGTAACTAGTTCTATCTCCCGCAATATAAAAGGAGTTTTAGTGTCGTTTTTTTTTTTTCCTGGAAAATAAGTGACCTATTTTTATAAATCATCTGGGTATAATTTTATTTCAATGAGGAAAAAAAGGTTTTGTTTTTGAATCTCCCTAGACTTTACAGCAAAGATTTGCTCTTGCTTTAAAGGAACTGGGTCTCAGATGACATGGAAACCAGCAGGAAATTTAATTGTAGAAATATATTGCTTTTCAACAATCCTTATGCATCTAAGGACTTAATGTTGCTTCAAAGTGTAGATGATTCTATAATAAAATCTGTTGCATTAATACATAGTAACATTGGATAAGAACCTTTTTGCTGTATGCAGAACTTAGAGATTGATTAACCTTGGAAAGAAATTTTCCTAACGAAGTAATTGAATGTACTAATTGCAGTATTTTTGTCATTGAAATAAAAGCAAAATTCAATAAAAATAAGTAGTCACCTAAATGACTTATGTGTGCCATATGTGTATCACCAAATGTCAGCGTTAGAGCCTTGGTCAAAACTAATTTTGTTTGCTAATACAACACAGAGCTAATCCAAACAGAAACAAGCCTCAGAGTAGGAGTTTATGTGGTATTTTTTTCCACATTTTTACCACCCATCCTGAGTAGCTAAATATAAATTCTAAAGAATTTTATGAGGGCAATGAAATGATTTGTTTAGAATTTTATACTGTTTGATACAATTTTTAAAATTTTTGTTTTGTTTTTTATTTTAATTTAAAAATGTGGTAAAATACACATAACATAAAATTTACTGTCTTAACCATTTTTGTGTATACAGTTCAGGGACATTAAGTACTCTGACTTGCTGTGATGTCTTTACCACCATCCATGCACAGAATACTTTTCATCTTGTGATACCAATATTTTTTTTTTTTAACATCTTTATTGGAGTATAATTGCTTTACAATGGTGTGTTAGTTTCTGCTTTATAACAAAGTGAATCACTTATACATATACATATGTTCCCATATCTCTTCCCTCTTGCGTCTCCCTCCCTCCCACCCTCCCTATCCCACCCCCCCATCCCACCCCTCTAGGTGGCCACAAAGCACGGAGCTGATCTCCCTGTGCTATGCAGCTGCTTCCCACTAGCTATCTATTTTACATTTGGTAGTGTATATATGTCCATGCCACTCTCTCACCCTGTCACATCTTACCCTTCTCCCTCCCCATATCCCCAAGTCCATTCTCTAGTAGGTCTGTGTCTTTATTGCCATCTTGCCACTAGGTTCTTCATGACCTTTTTTTTTTTCCTTAGATTCCATATCTATGTGTTAGCATTACTGTATTTGTTTTTCTCTTTCTGACTTACTTCACTCTGTATGACAGACTCTTAACTCCATCCACCTCACTACAAATAACTCCATTTCATTTCTTTTTATGGCTGAGTAATATTCCATTGTATATATGTGCCACACCTTCTTTATCCATTCATCTGTCGATGGACACTTAGGTTGCTTCCATGTCCTGGCTATTGTAAATAGAGCTGCAATGAACATTTTGGTACATAACTCTTTTTGAATTATGGTTTTCTCAGGGTATATGCCCAGTAGTCAGATTGCTGCGTGATATGGTAGTTCTATTTTTAGTTTTTAAGGAACCTCCATACTGTTCTCAGTAGTGGCTGTATCAATTTACGTTCCCACCAACAGTGCAAGAGGGTTCCCTTTTCTCCACACCCTCTCCAGCATTTATTGTTTGTAGATTTTTTGATGATAGCCATTCTGACTGGGGTGAGGTGATACCTCATTGTAGTTTTGATTTGCATTTATCTAATGATTACTGATGTTGAGCATCCTTTCATGTGTTTATTGGCAATCTGTATATCTTCTTTGGAGAAATGTCTATTTAGGTCTTCTGCCCATGTTTGGATTGGGTTGTTCGTTTTTTTGATATTGAGCTGCATGAGCTGCTTGTAAATTTTGGAGATTAATCCTTTCTCAGTTGCTTCATTTGCAAATATTTTGTTGTATTCTGAGGATTGTCTTTTCATCTTGTTTATGTTTCCCTTTCCTGTGCAAAAGCTTTTAAGTTTCATTAGGTCCCATTTGTTTATTTTGGTTATTATTTCTATTCCTCTAGGAGGTGGGTCAAAAAGGATCTTGCTGTGATTTATGTCATAGAGTGTTCTGCCTATGTTTTCCTCTAAGAGTTTGATAGTGTCTGGCCTTACATTTAGGTCTTTAATCCATTTTGAGTTTATTTTTGTGTATGGTATTAGGGAGTGTTCTAATTTCATACTTTTACATGTACCTGTCCAATTTTCCCAGCACCACTTATTGAAGAGGCTGTCTTTTCTTCACTGTATATGCTTGCCTCTTTTATCAAAGATAAGGTGACCATATGTGCGTGGGTTTATCTCTGGGCTTTCTATCCTGTTCCATTGATCTATGTTTCTGTTTTTGTGCCAGTACCAAACTGTCTTGATTACTGTAGCTTTGTAATATAGTCTGAAGTCAGGGAACCTGATTCCTCCAGCTCCATTTTTCGTTCTCAAGATTGCTTTGGCTATTCGGGGTCTTTTGTGTTTCCATACAAATTGTGAACTTTTTTGTTCTAGTTCTGTGAAAAATGCCAGTGGTAGTTTGATAGGGATTGCGTTGAATCTGTAGATTGATTTGGGTAGTAGAGTCATTTTCACAATGTTGATTCTTCCAATCCAAGAACATGGTATATCTCTCCATCTGTTTGTATCATCTTTAATTTCTTTCATCAGTGTCTTATAATTTTCTGCATACAGGTCTTTTGTCTCCTTAGGTAGGTCTATTCCTAGATATTTTATTCTTTTTGTTGCAATGGTAAACGGGAGTGTTTTCTTAATTTCACTTTCAGATTTTTCATCATTAGTGTATAGGAATGTAAGAGACTTCTGTGCATTAATTTTGTATCCTGCTACTTTACCAAATTCATTGATTAGCTCTAGTAGTTTTCTGGTAGCATCTTTAGGATTCTCTATGTATAGTATCATGTCATCTGCAAACAGTGACAGCTTTACTTCTTCTCTTCCGATTTGGATTCCTTTTATTTCTCTTTCTTCTCTGATTGCTGTGGCTAACACTTCCAAAACTATGTTGAATAATAGTGGTGAGAGTGGGCAACCTTGTCTTGTTCCTGATCTTAGTGGAAATGGTTTCAGTTGTTCACCATTGAGGACAATGTTGGCTGTGGGTTTGTCATATATGGCCTTTATTATGTTGAGGAAAGTTCCCTCTATCCCTACTTTCTGCAGGGCTTTTATCATAAATGGGTGTTGAATTTTGTCGAAAGCTTTCACTGCATCTATTGAGATGATCATATGGTTTTTCTCCTTCAATTTGTTAATATGATGTATCACGTTAATTGATTTGCATATATTGAAGAATCCTTACATTCCTGGAATAAACCCCACTTGATCATGGTGTATGATCCTTTTAATGTGCTGTTGGATTCTATTTGCTAGTATTTTGTTGAGGATTTTTGCATCTATGATCATCAGTGATATTGGCCTGTAGTTTTCTTTCTTTGTGACATCTTTGTCTGGTTTTGGTATCAGGATGATGGTGGCCTCGTAGAATGAGCTGGGGAGTGTTCCTCCCTCTGCAGTATTTTGGAAGAGTTTGAGAAGGATAGGTGTTAGCTCTTCTCTAAATGTTTGATAGAATTCGCCTGTGAAGCCATCTGGTCCTGGGCTTTTGTTTGTTGGAAGATTTTTAATCACAGTTTCAATTTCAGTGCTTGTGATTGGTCTGTTCATATTTTCTATTTCTTCCTGGTTCAGTCTAGGCAGGTTGTGCATTTCTAAGAATCTGTCCATTTCTTCCAGGTTGTCCATTTTATTGGCATAGAGTTGCTTGTAGTAATCTCTCATGATCATTTGTATTTCTGCAGTGTCAGTGGTTACTTCTCCTTTTTCATTTCAAATTCTATTGATTTGAGTCTTCTCCCTTTTCCTCTTGATGAGTCTGGCTAATGGTTTATCAATTTTGTTTATCTTCTCAAAGAACCAGCTTTTAGTTTTATTGATCTTTGCTATTGTTTCCTTCATTTCTTTTTCATTTATTTCTGATCTGATCTTTATGATTTCTTTCCTTCTGCTGGCTTTGGGGTTTTTTTGTTCTTCTTTCTCTGATTGCTTTAGGTGCAAGGTTAGATTGTTTATTTGAGATGTTTCCTGTTTCTTGAGGTAGGCTTGTATTGCTATAAACTTCCCTCTTAGAACTGCTTTTGCTGCATCCCATAGGTTTTGGGTCGTCATGTCTCTATTGTCATTTGTTTCTAGGTATTTTTTTTTTTTAAAGGAATTCCTTTATTATTATTTTTTTATTATTTATTTATTTATTTATTTTATTATTTTTAGCTGTGTTGGGTCTTCGTTTCTGTGCGAGGGCTTTCTCTAGTTGCGGCAAGTGGGGGCCACTCTTCATCGCGGTGCGCGGGCCTCTCACTATCGCGGCCTCTCTTGTTGCGGAGCACAGGCTCCAGACGCGCAGGCTCAGTAGTTGTGGCTCACGGGCCCAGTTGCTCCGTGGCATGTGGGATCTTCCCATACCAGGGCTCGAACCCGCGTCCCTTGCATTGGCAGGCAGACTCTCAACCACTGCGCCACCAGGGAAGACCCTCTAGGTATTTATTGATTTCCACTTTGATTTCTTCAGTTATCACTTCGTTATTAAATAGTGTATTGTGTAGCCTCCATGTGTTTGTATTTTTTACAGGTTTTTTTCCTGTAATTGTTATCTAGTCTCATAGCGTTGTGGTCGGAAAAGATACTTGATACGATTTCAATTTTCTTAAATTTACAAAGGCTTGATTTGTGACCCAAGGTATGATCTATCCTGGAGAATGTTCCATGAGCAGTTGAGAAAAATGTGTATTCTGTTGTTTTTGGGTGGAATGTCCTATAAATATCAATTAAGTCTATCTTGTTTAATGTATCATTTAAAGCTTGTGCTTCCTTATTTATTTTCATTTTGGATGATCTGTCCATTGGTGAAAGTGGGGTGTTAACGTCCCCTACTATGATTGTGTTGCTGTCGATTTCCCCTTTTATGGCTGTTAGTATTTGCATAATGTATTGAGGTGCTCCTATGTTGGGTGCATAAATATTTACAATTGTTATACCTTCTTCTTGGATCGATCCCTTGATCATTATATAGTGTCCTTCTTTGTCTCTTATAATAGTCTTTATTTTAAAGTGTATTTTGTCTGATATGAGAATTGCTACTCCAGCTTTCTTTTGATTTCCATTTGCATGGAATATCTTTTTCCATCCCCTCACTTTCAGTCTGTATGTGTCCCTAGGTCTGAAGTGGGTCTCTTGTAGACAGCATATATATGGGTCTTGTTTTTGTATCCATTCAGCCAGTCTGTGTCTTTTGGTGGGAGCATTTAATCCATTTACATTTAAGGTAATTATCGATATATATGTTCCTATTCCCATTTTCTTAAATGTTTTGGGTTTGTTATTGTAGGCCTTTTCCTTCTCTTGTGTTTCTTGCCTAGAGAAGTTCCTGTAGCATTTGTTGTAAAGCTGGTTTGGTGGTGCTGAACTCTCTCAGCTTTTGCTTGTCTGTAAAGGTTTTAATTTCTCCATCACATCTGAATGAGATCCTTGCTGGGTAGAGTAACCTTGGTTGTAGGTTTTTGTCCTTCATCACTTTAAGTATATCCTGCCACTCCCTTCTGGCTTGCAGAGTTTCTGCTGAAAGATCAGCTGTTAACCTTATGGGGATTCCCTTGTGTGTTATTTGTTGTTTTTCCCTTGCTGCTTTTAATATGTTTTCTTTATATTTAATTTTTGATAGGTTGATTAATATGTGTCTTGGCGTGTTTCTCCTTGGATTTATCCTGTATGGGACTCTCTGTGCTTCCAGGACTTGATTAACTATTTCCTTTCCCATATTAGGGAAGTTTTCAACTATAATCTCTTCAAATATTTTCTCAGTCCCTTTCTTTTTCTCTTCTTCTGGAACCCCCAGAATGTTGGTGCGTTTAATGTCCCAGAGGTCTCTGAGACTGTCCTCAGTTCTTTTCATTCTTTTTTCTTTATTCTGCTCTGCAGTAGTTATTTCCACTATTATATCTTCCAGGTCACTTATCCGTTCTTCTGCCTCAGTTATTCTGCTATTGATCCCATCTAGAGTATTTTTAATTTCATTTATTGTGTTTTTCATCGTTGCTTGGTTTCTCTTTAGTTCTACTACGTCTTTGTTAAATGTTTCTTGCATTTTGTCTCTTCTATTTCCAAGATTTTGGATCATCTTTACTATCATTATTCTGAATTCTTTTTCAGGTAGACTGCCTATTTCCTCTTCATTTGTTAGGTGTGGTGTGTTTTGACCCTGCTTCTTCATCTGCTGTGTGTTTTTCTGTCTTCTCATTGTGCTTATCTTACTGTATTTGGGGTCTGCTTTTCACAGGCTGCAGGTTCATAGTTCCCGTTGTTTTTGGTATCTTACCCCAGTGGCTAAGGTTGGTTCAGTGGGTTGTGTAGGCTTCCTGGTGGAGGGGACTAGTGCCTGTGTTCTGGTGGATGAGCCTGGATCTTGTCTTTCTGGTGGGCACGTCCACGTCTGGTGGTGTATTTTGGGGTGTCTGTGGCCTTATTATGATTTTAGGCAGCCTCTCTGCTAATGGATGGGGCTGTGTTCCTGTCTTGCTAGTTGTTTGGCATAGGGTGTCCAGCACTGTAGCTTGCTGGTCGTTGAGTGAAGCTGGGTCTTGATGTTGAGATGGAGATCTCTGGGAGATTTTCGCCGTTTGGTATGACGTGGAGCTGGAAAGTGTCTTGTGGACCAGCGTCCTGAAGTTGGCTCTCCCACCTCAGAGGCACAGCCCTGATGCCTGGCTGGAGCACCAAGAGCCTTTCATCCACACGGCTCAGAATAAAAGGGAGAAAAAATAGAAATAAAGAGGATAAAATAAAATAAAATAAAATAAAGCTATTATAATAAAAAATAAGGAAAAATTATTAAGAAAAAATTTATTAAGAAAATTTTTTAAAAAAATTTAAAAAATAAATTTATTAAATTTTTATAATAAAAATAAGAAAAAATTATGAAGAAAAAAATTTATTGAGAAAAATATTTAAATTTTTTTAAAATAAAAAATAAAAAACTTATTAAGAAAAAATTTTTTTTAATTTTTTAAAATAAAAAATAAGGAAAAAATTATTAAGAAAAAAAATTTTTTAAGTAAAAAAAGAAAAAAAACGGACGGAACGAACCCTAGGACAAATGGTGAAAGCAAAGCTATACAGACAAAATCTCACCCAGAAGCATACACATATACACTCACAAAAAAAGGAAAAGGGGAAAAATTAATATATCCTGCTCCCAAAGTCCACCTCCTGAATTTGGGATGATTCGTTGTCTATTCAGGTATTCAACAGATGTAGGTACATGAAGTTGTTTGTGGAGATTTAATCCGCTGCTTCTGAGGCTGCTGGGAGAGATTTCCCCTCCTCTTCTTTGTTCGCACAGCTCCCGGGGTTCAGCTTTGGATTTGGACCCGCCTCTGCGTGTAGGTCGCCTGAGGGCGTCTATTCTTTGCTCAGACAGGACGGGGTTAAAGGAGCAGCTGCTTCGGGGGCTCTGGCTCACTCAGGCGGGGGGAGGGAGCGGTACGGAGGAGGCGGGGCGAGCCTGCGGCGGCAGAGGCCGGCGTGACGTTGCAGCAGCCGGAGGCGCGCAGTGCGTTCTCCCGGGGAAGTTGTCCCCGGATCACTGGACCCTGGCCGGATCACGGGACCCTGGCCGTGGCGGGCTGCACAGGCTCCCGGGAGGGGCGGTGTGGAGAGTGACCTGTGCTCGCACACAGGCTTCTTGGTGGCGGCAGCAGCAGCCTTAGCGTCTCATGCCCGTCTCTGGGGTCTGCGCTGGTAGCCGCAGCTCGTGCCCGTCTCTGGAGCTCGTTTAGGCGGCGCTCTGAATCCCCTCTCCTCGCGCACCAGGAAACAAAGAGGTAAGAAAAAGTCTCTTGCCTCTTCGGCAGCTGCAGACTTTTTCCCGGACTCCCTCCCAGCTAGCTGTGGTGCACTAGCCCCCTTCAGGCCGTGTTCACGCCGCCAACCCCAGTCCTCTCCCTGCGATCTGACCGCAGCCCGAGCCTCAGCTCCCAGCCCCGCCCACCCCGGCGGGGGAGCAGACAAGCCTCTCGGGCTGGTGAGTACTGCTCGGCGCCGATTCTCTGTGCGGGAATCTCTCCGCTATGCCCTCCGCGCCCCTGTGGCTGCGCTCTCCTCCGCGGCTCCGAAGCTCCCCCCTCCGCCACCCGCAGTCTCCGCCCGCGAAGGGGCTCCTAGTGTGTGGACACCTTTCCTCCTTCACGGCTCCCTCCCACTGGTGCAGGTCCCGTCCCTATTGTTTTGTCTCTGTTATTTCTTTTTTCTTTTGCCCTACCCAAGTACTTGGGGAGTTTCTTACCTTTTGGGAGGTCTAAGGTCTTCTGCCAGCGTTCAGTGGGTGTTCTGTAGGAGCTGTTCCACGTGTAGATGTATTTCTAATGTATGTGTGGGAAGGAAGATGATCTCCGCATCTTACTCTTCCGCTATCTTGCCCAGACCCCCGCGACACCAATATTTTTATACGGCACACTCCATGCAGGTTTCAGTGTTAGTGTCCAACTGAAAATTGCTAAGAACTCGGACTAAGCTGAGATCAAGGGGACAGTTGTTCTAATCAGGCTCAGTTCCCTCTGTGTACCAAATGGTCAGCTCCACATTGAAGTCCAGTGTTGCTTCAGGGACCATTCCACCAAGGGAGTTAATGTTTGATGTTGTCCGTGCTTACGTGTATCGTTCTCTACTGAGTTTTCATCAACTAGCTTCTAGGCAAGGTTTTGCTTCTGTCAATAGGCTGCTGCTCAGAATTTGCGAGACTTTTTTTTTTAATTTTTATTGGAGTATAGTTGATTTACAGTCTTGTGTTAGTTTCAGGTGTACAGCAAAGTGAATCAGTTACACATACATATATATCCTCTTTTCTTTTTCTTTTTCTTCTGGATTCTTTTCCCATATAGGCCATTACAGATTATTGAGTAGTGATGAGACTCTTCATTTCTGGCTGAGTCAGCATTTCCAATGCAGCCTGTATCCTTCTGTGTACATAACAATGGATGTGTAACTTTGGGTAGAAAGGGTTACTTTCTCTTTGTTATGGAGGCTAAAAGTGGATTCCCAGTCACCCAGTAGTGAAGATGGAAAACCTAAATGAGGTGTGTAGTGAAAGCATATAAATAATATTCACTGGAGATATTATTTTCTCAGCTTATTTCAAATCAAATCTTGCAAGTTGATACCTACAATCTGTGGGTGGTGGGGAGAGAATATAAAAAATAATAAGATTACCTAGAGTGAATTGCAGGGGCAGGAACCAGGATGTGAAGTGAGTTTTTCAACATTCAGTGATGAGTACTCTTTAACTTTTTAGTCTTTGAACCCTGAAATCATATCACCTATTAAAATTCAGTAATACAACAATTAGAGAAAGGAAAGTGTTTAATGTTTTAAAAATATAAAATATGAGGAAATTATAAGAAGTGGGACGAGTTTATAACAGGCAGAGGAAAGGTAAAGGTAAATTGGCAAGAGTCTTCGGGCTTAAATGCTTTGACTTAAAAATGAGGGATTTAGGCCTTGATCTCTTGATCACTTCAAATTCTGAGACCTTATCATTTGACATGAGGGGTTTTTATAAAGTGTTATGTCCAAATATTTTCTTTCTCCATTAAGAAGAGCTCAAAGCAATTGGGCTTAAATTTTCAAAGGAAAAATACGATGTTAGATTTGGGAGAATTTCAAATTATCCATTTCTGATAAAACAGGCCGACTTACATGTGTCAGACATTTCCAGGTAGCTGACTTTGAGACCTCCCTTTTTGTTTTATTTAAAATTAATTTATTTAATTTTAAATGACAGATACAATCGTTGTAAAACCTCTAGTAGTATAAAAGTGTATAAAGTTAGGAAAAAATGACTCCAACTTCTTCAGTCCTACTCTGCAAGGGTAGTTACGGTGTTGTAACTGCTTTTTCTTGCACATACGTCAGACATTTTTGTAAATCTACATGCATGTACTAAAAATGTGTGTATTATATATGAAAGAAAGAAAAGAGAAAGAAAGAAAGAAAAAAAGAAAGGGAAGTAGGAAGGAAGGAAAGAAAGGAAGGAGGGAGGGAAAGAAAGGTTTTTTTTGTAAAAGAAATGAGCTTACATCATCTCAAGTTGCTTTTTTTACTTACAAATGTGGCTTATTTAATCTTCCTGATACCTTTACATCTGCCTCAGAAGCTATGTTCTGTATGACTTTTGCTTTTTGAGATATATTTTTGTATTATTTGTATCTTAAGGTGCTCAATTTTGTTTTTGAAAATATTATATGGGAACATTAGTAGGATATACAATTGGCTATATGTCTATTGGTCAAATATATTGACTATATTTTGCAATCGTCTCTACATTATCCTTCCTTTATTCATCTTATTAACCTGTGGTCGTCTCCCTCTGCACAATGCCCTCCAGGGAAGTGCTCTAGAGGGACACTGACTTGGTGTAATTTTAAAGTCTTTATGATTTGCCTTCTTAGCGTCGTGTAGCTATTAATCATTTCATTGGCAATGAAACATCTATCTGTGGATTTTGTTCTTTAGTTCATTTTAATAAGTTTCTGAGAAAAGAAGAGAAAACATACCTGAAGTGTAGGTTGGCAAATGATTAATTCTGTTTACATTCAGGGAATTTGTAATGTGATACTAAAAATTGGATTTCAAGAAGCTGTGACATAGTTCTTAGCAAAAAATACGTTAACTTGACACAGAATTTAAAAATAATATTAGTTGTGCTGCAGCAATGTATAAACAAGTTGACATATCTAAAGAACACAGTCTATTTAGTTATAGAACATCTTTGAATTAGGACCATATGTTCTAAGCAGTACTTAGGCCATCTATTTGATGGTACTAAAAATATAATCACCTTCCCAAAGAAGCATCATAATTTCACACTGTTCATTATAGAAAATTCATCAAAAAACTGTGGTGGAAATAAATAACTTGGAAGTGATTTTGTTTTACAAGACTTCAGAATTATGATGCCTCTTCTGTGCCCTCAAATTTGAGTCCTTTCTTTGGCCATCTAATCTGTCCTACCGTGGAATTAGTTGTAGTTCTTGCATGTAGTTGACATAATTTATACTTATCAGGCCTTAGTATGTGCCAGAAATTAGGCGTGGAAGTAGAGATAAAATTATGAACGAAAAGTAGGTACAACCTCTGCCTTCATGGAGCTTACAGTCTAGTAGAGTAAAGTAGATTTACATTCATCAAATAATCTCACACACATCGTATATGTATATAATTAATATATGTATATATCTTATATTCCTCACTATATGTGTGTGTGAGTGTGTGTGTGTGTGTGCGTGTGTGATATACACATAAATGTTTATGCAAAAGTGTTACAAAAGATACACAGGACTATGCTGGGAGCTAAAACTGAAGGTTGAGTAGGAGTTACCTAGTCAATGAAGGAGGCTCATGTATTCTAGCAGAGGAAGTACCCCAGCAAATGCTTTGAGGAGAAGAAAAATTGGTGGTGGTGAGGAGCGGAGGAAGGCTTAGGGGGCTGACATGGGAGAGGCGAAGGGGACCCAGCATTATGGGGAGCTTGCAGGACATACTAAGATTTTGCTTTTGTCCTAAGAGCAATAAGAGTCTAGTAAAGGATTTTAAACAAGGACATGAGGTGATGAGGATTTTAGTTTGACACGCTTTCTCTGACTACAGAATTGAAAGTAAGTTTTAGGGAGGCAAGTGGTACCTAGAAGGGATGCAGGTAGCATGGTTCAGGTGAGAGCTGGCAGTTTGGACTAGAGCAGTGCGACTAGAGATGGTCAGTGGACGTTGCACTTCTAATGGCATTCATCCCTCAAATACTAAGTTCTACGTTAATCTAAATTTAGTTACTTCCTAATTACTTACTAAATCTTACTTACAACACAGTAAGATTTAGAGTGACTTGTAAGAGACTTAGTAATCTAACTTGTCCCTGAGGTGCAGGTAGATTTAGGATACCTGCACACATATTGCTGTCTTCATGTAAATAAAAAGTTCGTTATCTGCTTAAAGATGTATATCACTGTCTCTTCTGCTACATAAGCCTCCTTATAAAGTAAAGGAGCTTCAAGGCAGTTACCATATTTTTATTTTTTTAAAAATTTATTTTATTGACATATAATTGATTTCCAGTGTTGTGTTAATTTCTACTGTACAGCAAAGTGATTCAGTTTTATATATATATATAACTGAATTCTGATTCATATTCTTTTCCATTATAGTTTATTGCAGGATAGTGAATATAGTTCCCTGTACTATACAGTAAGACCTTGTTGTCTATCCATCCTATGTATAATAGTTTACATCTGCTAATCCCAAACTCCCAATCCATCCCTCCTCCACCCCCTCCACCTTGACAACCACAAGTCTCTGTGCCTGTGAATCTGTTTCTCTTTCACTGATAGGTTCATTTGTACGATAATTTAGGTTCCACATATAAGTGATAGCATATGGTATTTGTCTTTCTCTGTCTGAGTTAATTAATTTAGTATGATAATCTCTAGGTCCATCCATGTTGCTGCCAATGGCATTATTTCATTCTTTTTTATGGCTGAGTAATATTCTGTTGTGCATATATACCACATCTCCTTTATCCATTCATCTGTTGATGGGCATTTAGGTTGCTTCCATGTCTTGGCTATTGTAAATAGTGCTGCTATGAACATTGGGGTGCATGTATCTTTTTGAATTAGAGTTTTGTCTGGATATATGCCCAGGAGTGGGATTGCAGTATCATATGACAGGCGGTTACCATATTTTAACAAAACTTACACCTCAAAGTATTTTATTGTTACCAAGCACTATATAATTTTCATGGTCAATGTGACTTTGAATTATAATTTAAAAATTATTAGATGTAGAGTGGGTTCAAGATAGCAGAGTAGAAGGAAGTGCACTTGCTCCCTCCGGCAAGAGCACCAGAATCAGAACTAATTGCTGAATAATTATCGACAGGAAGACACTGGCACTCACCAAAAAATATACACCACATCCAAAGACAAAGGAGAAGCCACAGTGAGATGGTAGGAGGGGCACAATCACAACAAAATCAAATCCCATAACTGTTGGGTGGGTGACCCACAAACTGGAGAACAGTTATACCACAGAAGTCCACCCGCTGGAGTGAAGGTTCTGAGCCCCACGTCAGGCTTCCCAACCTGGGGGCCTGGCAATGGGAGGAGGAATACCCAGAGAATCAGACTTTGAAGGCTAGCGGGATTTGATTGCAGGATTTCGACAGGACTGGGGGAAACAGAGACTCCACTCGTGGAGGGCACACACAAAGTAGTGTGTGCATCAGGACCCAGGGGAAGGAACAGTGACCCCAGGGGAGACTGAACCAGACCTACCTGCTAGTGTTGGAGGGTCTCCTGCAGAGGCGGGGGGTGGCTGTGGCTCACAGTGGGGACAAGGATGCTGGCAGCAGAAGTTCTGGGAAGTACTCCTTGGTGTGAGCCCTCCCAGAGTCTGCCATTAGCCCCACCAAAGAGCCCAGGTAGGCTCCAGTGTTGGATCACCTCAGGCCAAACAACCAACAGGGAGGGAACCCAGCCCTACCCATCAGCAGACAAGGGGATTAAAGTTTTACCGAGCTCTGCCCATCAGAACAACACCCAGCTCTACCCACCACCAGTTCCTCCTATCAGGAAGCTTACACAAGCCTTTTAGATAGCCTCATCCACCAGAGGGAAGACAGCAGAAGCAAGAAGAACTACAATCCTGCAGCCAGTGGAATGAAAACCACATTCACAGAAAGATAGACAAAATGAAAAGGCAGAGGACTATGTACCAGATGAAGGAACAAGATAAAACCCCAGAAAACCAACTAAATGAAGTGGAGATAGGCAACCTTCCAAAAAAAGAATTCAGAACAGTGATAGTGAAGATGATCCAGGACCTTGGAAAAAGAATGGAGGCAAGATCAAGAAGATGCAAGAAATGTTTAACAAAGATCTAGAAGAATTAAAGAACAAACAAACAGAGATGAACAATACAATAACTGAAGTGAAAAGTACACTAGAAGAAATCAGTAGCAGAATTACTGAGGCAGAAGAACGGATAAGTGACATGGAAGACAGAATGGTGGAAATGGAAATCACTGCCATGGAACAGAAAAAATAAAAAAGAGTGAAAAAAATGAAGACAGCCTAAGAGACCTCTGGGTCAACATTAAATGCACCAACATTCACATTATAGGGGTCCTAGAAGGAGAAGAGAGAGAGAAAGAACCCAAGAAAATATTTGAAGAGATTATAGTTGAAAACGTCCCTAACGTGGGAAAGGAAATAGCCACTGAAGTCCAGGAAGCTCAGAGAGACCCAGGAAGGATAAACCCAAGGAGAAACACGCCAAGGCACATAGTAATCAAATTGAGAAAAATTAAAGAAAAATTCTTAAAAGCCCAAGAGAAAAATGACAAATAACATACAAGGGAACTCCCATAAGGTTAACAGCTGATTTCTCAGCAGAAACTCTACAAGCCAGAAGGGAGTGGCACTATATATTTAAAATGATGAAAGAGAAGGACCTACAACCAAGATTACTCTACCCAGGAAGGATTTCATTCATATTCAATGGAGAAATCAAAAGCTTTACAGACAAGCAAAAGCTAAGAGAATTCAGCACCACCAAACCAGCTCTACAATAAATGCTCTACAATAAATGCTAATAAAAGTGGGAAACACAAGAGAAGAAAAGGACCTACAAAAACAAACCCAAAACAATTTAAAAAATGGTCATAGGAACATACATATTGATAATTACTTTAAATGTGAATGGATTAAATGCTCCAACCAAAAGACACAGGCTCGCTGAATGGATACGAAAACAAGACCTGTATATATGCTGTCTACAAGAGACCCACTTCAGACCTAGGGACACATACAGACTGAAAGTGAGGGGGTGGAAAAAGATATTCCATACAAATGGAAATCAAAAGAAAGCTGGAGTAGCAATACTCATATCAGATAAAATAGACTTTAAAGAATGTTACAAGAGACAAGGAAGGACACTACATAATGATCAAGGGATCAATCCAAGAAGAAGATATAACAATTATAAATATATATGCACCCAACATAGGAACATCTCAATACATAAGGCAACTGCTAACAGCTATAAAAGAGGAAATCGACAGTAACACAGTAATAGTGGGGACTTTAACACCTCTTTACACCAATGGACAGATCATCCAGACAGAAAATTAATAAGCAAACACAAGCTTTAGATGGCACAATAGATGAGATAGATTTAATTGATATTTATTGGGCCTTCCATCTGAAAACAGCAAATTACACTTTCTTTTCAAGTGCACATGGAACATTCTCCAGAATAGATCACATCTTGGGTCACAAATCAAGCCTCAGTAAATTTAAGAAAATTGAAATCATATCAAGCATCTTTTCAGACCACAACACTATGAGATTAGAAATAAATCACCAGGGGAAAAAACATAAAAAGCACAAACACATGGAGGCTAAACAATACGTCGCCAAATAACAAAGAGATCATTGAAGAAATCAAAGAGGAAATCAAAAAATACTTACAGACAAATGAAAACGAAAACACAACAATCCAAAACCTATGGGACTCAGCAACAACAGTTCTAAGAGGGAAGTTTATAGCAATAAAATCCTACCTCAACAAACAAGAAAAATCTTAAATAAACAATCTAACCTTACACCTGAAGGAACTGGAGAAAGAAGAATTAGAAAATATAAACAGACCAATCACAAGTAATGAAATTGAAACTGTGATTAAAAATCTTCCAACAAACAAAAGTCCAGGACCAGATGGCTTCACAGGCGAATTCTATCAAACATTTGGAGAAGAGCTAACACTCATCCTTCTCAAACTCTTCCAAAAAAATTGCAGAGGAAGGAACACTCCCAAACTTATTCTACGAAGCCACCATCATTCTGATACCAAAACCAGACAAGGATACTACAAAAAAAGAAAATTACAGACCAATATCACTGATGAATATAGATGCAAAAATTCTCAAGAAAATACTAGCAAACAGAATCCAACAAAACATTAAAAGGATATATACACCATGATCAAGTGGGATTTATCCCAGGGATGCAAGGATTCTTCAATATTTGCAAATCAATCAATGCGATACACCATATTAACAAACTGAAGAATAAAAAGCATATGATCATCTCAATAAATGCAGGAAAAGCTTTGGACAAAATTCAACACCCTTTTATGATAAAAACTCTCCAGAAAGTGGGCATACAGGGAACCTACCTCAACATAATAAAGACCATATATGACAAACCCACAGCAAACATCATTCTCAATGGTGAAAAACTGAAAGCATTTCCTCTAAGATCAGGAACAAGACAAGGATGTCCAGTCTCACCACTTTTATTCAACATAGTTTTAGAAGTTCTAGTCCCGGCAATCAGAGAAGAAAAAGAAATAAAAGGTATACAAAATTGGAAAAGAAGAAATAAAACTGTCACTGTTTGCAGATGACATGATACTATACGTAGAGAATCCTAAAGATGCCACCAGAAAAGTACTAGAGCTAATCAATGAATTTGGTAAAGTTGCAGGATACAAAATCAGTGCACAGAAATCTCTTGCATTCTTATACACTAACAATGAGAGATCAGAAAGAGAAATTAAAGAAACAATCACATGCACCACTGCAACAAAAAGAATAAAATACCTAGGAATAAACCTACCTAAGGAGGTAAAAGACCTGTACTCAGAAGACTGTTAGACACTGATGAAAGAAATCAAAGGTGACACAAATAGATTGAGAGATATACCATGTTCTTGGATTGGAAGAATCAATATTGTGAAAATGACTATACTCCCCAAAGCAGTCTAGAGATTCAATGCAATCCCCATCAAATTACCAATGACATTTTTTACAGAACAAAAAATCTTGAAATTTGCATGGAGACACAAAAGACCCCAAGTAGCCAAAGCAATCTTAAGCGAAAACAGAGCTGGAGGAATCAGATTCCCTGACTTCATACTATACTACAAAGCTACAGTAATCAAGACAATATGGTACTGGCACAAAAACAGAAATACAGATCAATGGAATACGATAGAAAGCCCAGAGATACACGCATGCCCCTATAGTCAACTAATCTATGACAAAAGAGGCAAGGATATGCAATGGAGAAAAGACAGTCTCTTCAATAAGTGTTGCTGGGAAAACTGGACAGCTACATGTAGAAGAATGAAATTAGAACACTCCCTAACACCTTATACAAAAATAAACTCAAAATGGATTAAAGACCTAAATGTGAGGCCAGACACTATAAAACCCTTAGAGGAAAACATAGGAAGAACACTCTTTGACATAAATCACAGCAAGATCTTTTTTGACCCACCTCCTAGAGTAATGGAAATAAAAACAAAAATTAAAAAATGGGACCTAAGGAAACTTAAAAGCTTTTGCACAGCAGAGGAAACTATAAAGACAAAAAGACAACCCTCAGAATGGGAGAAAATATTTGCAAATTAATCAACGGACAAAGGATTAATCTCCAAAATATATAAGCAGCTCATGGAGCTCAATATTAAAAAAACAACCCAATCAAAAAATGGGCAGAAGGCCTAAATAGACATTTCTCCAAAGAAGACGTACAGATGGCCAAGAAGAACATGAAGAGCTGCTCAACATCACTAATCATTAGAGAAATGCAAATCAAAACTACAATGAGGTATCACCTCATACCAGTTAGAATGGCCATCATCAGAAAATCTACAAACAATAAATGCTGGAGAGGGTGTGGAGAAAAGGGAACCCTCTTGCATTGTTGGTGGGAATGTAAATTGATGCAGCCACTATGGAGAACAGTATAGAGGTTTCTTTAAAAACTAAAAATAGAATTACCATATGACCCAGAAATCCCACTACTGGGCATATACCCAGAGAAAACCATAATTTAAAAAGACACATATACCCCAATGTTCATTACAGCACTATTTACAATAGCCAGGTCACGGAAGCAACCTAAATGCCCATCGACAGATGAATGGATAAAGAAGATATGGTTGGGCTTCCCTGATGGGGCAGTGGTTGAGAATCTGCCTGCCAATGCAGGGGACATGGGTTTGAGCCCTGGTCTGGGAAGATCCCACATGCCGCGGAGCAACTAGGCCCGTGAGCCACAACTGCTGAGCCTGCGCATCTGGAGCCTGTGCTCCGCAACAGGAGGGGCCGCGATAGTGAGAGGCCCGCACACCGCGATGAAGAGTGGCCCCTGCTTGCCACAACTGGAGAAAGCCCTCGCACAGAAACGAAGACCCAACACAGCCAAAAATAAAAAAAAAATTAAATAAATTAATTAAAACTAACATTAAAAAAAAAAAGAAGATATGGTACATATATACAATGGAATATTACTCAGCCATAAAAAGGAACGAAATTGGGTCATTTGTAGAGACGTTGATGGACCTAGAGACTGTCATCCAGAGTTAAGTAAGTCAGAAAGAGAAAAACAAATATCGTATATTAACACATATATGTGGAATCTAGAAAAATGGTACAGATAAATGGGTTTGTAAGGCAGAAATAGAGACGCAGATGTAGGGAACAAACGTATGGACACCAAGGGGGGAAAGCGGAGGGGGGTCAGGATGAATTGGGAGATTGGTATTGACCTATAGACACTAATATGTATAAAATAAATAATAAGAACCTGCTGTATAAAATTAATAAATAAAACTTTTTTAAAAATTAAAAAAAATTATTAGATGTATGTTAAATGGACTGCTGGAATACTAGTAGATTGCAGTCTCATGTAACTGATGTCTTGAAAGGTTAGTTGTGCTAATAAATCTTCAATTTTAGGCAAGGGTATTTTACAAACTTATGTAAAAAATTAAATGACACAAAATTCTATATCTTCAAATTTAGCACACACTGAATTTATCTAATAAATCTGTATTTATTATATCTAATAAAATTCTTGCCAGAGCAGAATCCATAATTCAATATAAATTCCTAACTTTAAAAATGTATAAGTATGTGCCTAATCATGACATTTTTGACAACTAAAGTTTGGAAAAATTGTACTTGTATTTGAATTCATTGCAGTCACTACTAAAGGATACTACCATTATCAGCATCCTGTGATCTAAATCAAGAAACAGTTATTCAGCTCTTAACGATATACAAATACTAGTCACTGTTGGTGATTCAGTGGTGAAGGAAACAAAACACTCAACATCAAGAGTTTTAACATCTAGTATGGAGTTATATTTTGCTAGTCTGTCCTTGCTGTAAACAATCAGCCAGTGTTCAAATTCTCCTCCCTCTGGAAATTATTGGAATATTCTTAGGTTGAGCAAAACCTTCTTCTCGATACTTTCCCCATCTTGCTTTGTCTTTTTATAGGTTAGAGGCCATCTAATTGTTTTTAAGCAAAATTTTCTTTTGAGAAGAAAAATGTCTCCTAGAGATTTTACCAGATGGAGGGTAATTAACTGCAAATGAGAAGGCATACTAATAGTATCTTATAGGTCATAATAGCCTATAAGAATGAATGTGCAAAGTTTCCTCATTAAAGTGCCCTTTACAGTGTGTGTCTGTGTGTGTGTCTGTGTGTCTGTGTGTGTATGTTTTAATTCCAGGCAATTAATTTTTATAGTTGACTTTTATGTTACTTCCTAAGATGAATTAAGAAAATTGCATTTTTCAGTGGTTTCTGTGCCACTTTGTGGACATACTGTGACTTTAAAGCTATTCAATATTATTATACTCATGTATTATCTTATAATTCATATAACCTGCTACTTTTTCCCTTTATTTGTTCAAGTATTACATATTTTGCCATGGAGACATGGCTATGAGAAATTGATGAGTAAAGAAATTACATTACAAGGCTGTTGGCAAGTGGTGCGTGTTAAGTCTTAATAATTTTAGGTTAGATATAATGAGAGTTTACTATATGCAGGACCCTATGCTAAGTGATTTTCTTAAGAACTATTTTGATTGAATCCTGGAAAGAAGAGGCCATGGCTTCCTCCTTATCTGTCACCTGCTGCTTCTGCTACCTGGGGTTACCTACCTGGTAATTCACTGGTTGAGAAACCACGTAAGGATCCAAAAGGCTCCTGGGGCAGTGCTGGGAGAAGAACAGGTCTCCTCCTGAACACACCACCATCCCAGGGACGGCTGCTGCTGTGTGCTGTTCTTCTCTGAAAACTGAGGCCTTGAATTTGTTCTGTAGATAACATTGCCTCACCTTTAAAAAAAAGCCAGCAAACAACTATGAGGCAAACTTCTTCAATTCACAGGAGAAACAGTACTCCATGTCTTTGTAATTCTCATTTTCCCTAGGCCTACAGTATGATTATATTCTTCTTACCACACTTTTATTTTTTCTCCTTGAGTTACATTTCTTTAACTTCTGTAGTTAAATAGATCACTGTTTTTGAAATAAGCCAACACTTTATCATTATCTGACATAAATCTTCATTGTAAAAGAGAAAACACCAACTCCTCAGATATGGTATAGTATTAAAAATTGTAGTGATGTATAGATTTTCATATACAGAATAGCATCATCGGTAATCTGTGATTTATTCTGGGAGCATACATCAATTACTGCTTGAGCTCCTTAAGTCTGATGGGAAGTTCTTAGATAATTATAATTGTTTCTCTGTCATCTCATTAGTTCCAATTGTTAAATTAAAGTGGGTGAGGAAACCTCACTCCCACTATATCCGTCTTGAAACCTTTCCTGCCACCAGGGTGGCTTACCCGTCTTCCTTTAGAAAACCCAGATCTCTCCTGGACCCGTAACTTTGCCCCTGCTCCGCCTCCTCCCTCCATCTGTCCTGCATTTCGGCCTCTCTGTTAGTGTTATCTCTTTTCCAGAAGCTTTCCTATCTGGTTGCATCAGCCGGGTCTAGGCATCTCCAGGCTAAAGTTACTTTATCCCTTTGCTAAGAAAGACCCTCCACAAGAGTTACAAGCAAGAGATGATGCAGCTTTATTGTAGAGGGTATTTGAGTGTAGAGGCAGGTATTGTATTTGAATTATGAGTGTAATTGGGTTCAAGGATGTATTTTCAGAAAACTGAGGGGTTATTTGTGAAAGTGTCACTGCACATCAATGCCCTGTTTTAGATCCACAAGAAAAAGTGTTCTGTGACATCCCTCTAGGGCAGAGTGTTACAACTCAAGGACTCTGGTGATGGAATTACTGTCCCTCCCTGATGGGTCAGTGTGGGTGCAATGCTTATTTATGGTCTGAGGGGGGCCAGGACTACACTTATGGCCACACTCTGTCTCCCACTCTCTCTCTTCTCTCTGTCTCTATCTCTCATACACAAACATACACACAAATCTACATGCCATTTAACAGCATGATATTCTATCTGAAATTGTGAAAATTGCAGCCCTTTATTTCCCCTGGGTTTGGGATCATCCATTTTCCTCTTTAAGAAATACAGTACTTCCTAGGTGTCAACATTAAAACTTGCTTTCATTTAACTCACATCTGGTGAGTGTGTGTTCTTCATTAAAAGATCCACCTTGTTAGAGGGTGAGCACCTGTTCTTAGTTCAACCTTAACACTAGAAAATGTGTCTGTACTGAGTCTGAAACCCTGGACATTTGCTTCTTTCCACATTCATCTCCTTTGGTGGTTACAAGCCATGCAATTCTTGGTGCATGGCAATTGCACGGTATTGGAAGTCAGAAACCTTGGGTTTTGTATTCAGTTCTGCCCCTTCCTAATGGTGTGATTTCAGCAAATAACTTTACATCTCTGTCTTGATTTGATTTCCTACAAAACGATCTCTCTTTTGACCACAGGGAAGTTACTTGCGTGAAATAATGCATATGAAATGATTCGTACATTTAGTCATTTGATCAGGATTTATGAGCAGCTTCTTCTTTTTTTTTTTTAATGTCCATGCTTTACTTTATTTATTTTTTCATTGTAAATGGATGACCACAACAAAAGCAACAACGATTGCAATTACCAAACACGAAACACACTCATACTATGTCATAATATTGACATTCAGTCCAGTAATCCTCCACTGTGACAGCTCCTTTACTTTGCAGTGAAAATTGATTTGTATATTCTTTGCTTCTGAGTCCTTGTGGGATTTTTTTTTTTGTATTCAAACAGAAAGTCACAAAAATTATACTCATCCTCATCAGTTCGCTCAGTCCCATGTAATTAATTTTTTTTTTCATCTTGATCTTTTGTTAGCACTTTTACAAATTCATCAGTTTTCCATTAGAGTTCTGAAAATGCTTATTCATTCAGTTCAGCAGTACAGTCAGTTACCAGAAACCTGTACTTGTCAGAGTCTTTTCCATGAATTCCTTGAAGATGAAACCCTTTTATAGGAACATTTTTGCAAAAGCATCAGAGTACACCCAGAACTGTCTGTAAATGACAAAAGACTTAAAAATGACCACGGTTAAAGATTTGATGAACGTTCATAATAATGCAGTTGACAAGGAAATTTAGTTACTTCTGAGATATACATTTTAAAGTAATAACTAGTAATAGTTATAACTATTCTAGTAATAACTAGAATTATGACTTATAACATTGTACCAGAGCATATTATGAGCAGCTTCTGTGTGCACGCAGGTCCTATTCCAGATGCTGGTGAACGGGAATGGAACAAGACAAAGCTCCTAATTCCCATTAGCTTCATTGCAATACACTTGACACTTAAGTACTATACAAAGGTAAATATTAGAAAAGGCTGTCTAACTTTAGTGTGTATTATTTATGTGACTATTTATGCTGTCCACTTAATTAAATTCTTAGCTCCATGGGGATAAGAAACATGCCTTAATTCTGTTATATCCTCTGCAATATATATATAACAAAGTACTCACACATATGTCAAATTCAATTATAGCCAATTTTTATGAAGAGAAACTCTCCTCCAAATTAGAAACAATTAGTTGGCTATTAATGCCTTTAAAAAGGGATGACTCTTTCTTGCTCCTTAATAATTTGTCAGATTAGTTTTCTTGGTCAGTATTTTCTAAGAAGATTGTGTGGGCAGTTGGCACAGCTATACGACTATTTACTAACTGTTAAATATTAGTGTATCTATTTTTAAAGAACTGGTTTAGAATAAGATACTTTCAGTTTGACCTTTAAGCTGTGGGGAAAAAATTAAGGCCTCATAAGCTTAATAGAAACTCTTCACTGACATCTCTACCATCTTCAGAGTGACTGCTTGCAGAAGTAATCTCAACAGATCCAACAATAAGGTTGAGTTTGCTCTGCCAGCTTTTCGGATGTCTCACCACTGCTTACTTCATACCCGTGGCTGCAATCTTTCTCAAGTCTTTCTGTCAGCTGAACAACATCATAGTTGTATTTCTAATGCTTTACACAGTGTATTGTGCTGAGTCAGTCATTCCAGAGAGAAAGGAAGGAGGGAAGTTAGGAAGGAAGGAATATTCCTAGCAACACTCACTTTTTGGCTCTGCATTTTCTTCACTTCAATCTGCTTCTTTACTTCTGTAACACTCTTACTGGTGTAATTGGCCTCCCAGCAGCTGAGAGGCTCCGGAGAAGGGAATCAGTGCGATGCAGGCGCTGATGCCGTCTTTTCAGCTCTCTTCCTTTATTGTTCCTCTGCATCTCTTGCTACTGGTTTGTCACACATTGTGAGACCCAAGATTGCACCTTTGGAGCTCAACATGTGCTGAGCCATAGTGAGAAATACTTAACCGTCTTTGAACTTTCTTATTTTAACGCAAAAAGTAATACTGATCAGCTTTTTCTAATAATTTTAGAAGATTGGTGGACACTGTCATGTTAGATAATTTCTGCAGAGTAATGGCTTATGATATTGCTTATCTGTGGAATCTAAAAAATGATACAAATGAACTCATTTACAAAACAGAAACAGACTCACAGACATAGAAAACAAACTTATAGTTACCAAAGGGGAGGGAGGGAGGGATAAAGTAGGAGGTTGGAATTAACATATACTCACAGCTAGATGTAAAATAGATAACCAACAAGGACCTACTGTATAGCACAGGGAACTATACTCAATATCTTGTAATAACCTATAATGGAAAAGAATCTGAAAAGGAATAGATGTGTATATATATATATGTATAACTGAATCCCTTTGCTGTATACCTGAAACTAACATGACATTTTAAATCAACTACACTTCAATAAAAAAATAAAAATAAAAAACTCAAAAATAAAAAATAAAACCCCGCCAGAAATTTTCCCTAGACATGGAATGACCCGTTATAAACTTGGGAAACACGTTTTAAGGATGAGAAAGGATGGAGATTGCATGTGTATCATTGTTACTTTAACCTAACAGTGTGTCTGATCTGCTATTGTGAAAGTAATCTGTGTTGATGACATTCAGTACAAATAGTCAACCTCATTCAGCTTTTGTTGGAAAGTAATGACTAGAAGAACCAGTTCTAATAAGGGGCCAAGTAATATTGGGTAGCCAGTGTTGTGGCCAATTGTTAATTTTATTTGTTCTCATTTAAACTCAATCATATTTGCCATTAGATTTCCTTAGAATAGGCATCAAGAAAAAATTACTCTTCAGGTTAAGAGATTTCTTTGTTCTGGGACTTTATAAAAATTGCTCCAAGAAGTCTAAATGGAAAACGCAAAACCTAAATATTTGGAAATAAATAGGTAGTTTCTTTTTTACTCATAACTTGAGCATTGTACATTGTCAGTTGTCACTCCATTAGATTTCAATTTTAAGAATTCTGTGAAATAACTATTATAGCGGTATTTTTAAAAATTGCTTTTTATATAGTAATCCATCAAAAACACAATAGTAGAACTTTAAGATATATATATATATATTACCTTAATTTTGTCCCTTAATTTTCTTTAAAAAAGCTATTCTTGTGTGGGAATGGAGATAGTGTATTGTGCATCCTGAGTATGTGATGAAGAGGGAGGGAAAATACAACTTTTTTTACAGTGTGTAACTTGCAAAGCTCTTTCTTCTATGATCTAATATTGTTTCTGGGTATAAATTACAGACTTGGAGGCTGCAAATTGACTTTTAACTCAAATATTGGTTTGTGTGTGCTATTGGAGATTTATTATTATTATTCTAAAAATAATTTGTCATTGCCTAGTCTGTATATGGGAAGACATTGATAACGAATAAGCTTAGTAAACTCAATGAGCTTACAGTATGCTGAGAAGCAGTGGGCAAGGCTTGAATTTTTTTTAGTAATCCCTTACGAGAGAAAAAAATTAACTTAGGTCTCTGATGCTCAGAAAATAGTACTTTCTAATATTCCTTCTAACTTAACAAACTTTTAAGTGATTACTAGAAATGGTGTATTGTGTTCGCTGCCCATAAAGTGATTACAGACTGGTAAACAATAATTCGATTTCCTTATAGGTTTTGATGAACTAATTTACTTGTATTCTCCCTTCTAGTCACTAGGGAGGAGAATAAGGCCACGCAGATGGTACATTGTAATTCCTGCTCCAACAGACAAGAGAGAATGGGGGGTGATGGATGATCATGAGTTAGACAAGAACTGAGCATCAGAGTATGGGGAAAAGAAGTGATTAGTGCGAAGGTTCCACGCTGGAACACAGGGCTCACGTTTGGCATCTTAATTCTACCCCATGGCTGTGATGTGGAGACCGTGGACCAGGCCTTACGGGTGGAGGCAATGGTAAACTCTGCTGAATAGAGTGGAATATTCCCCGGCCAGAACAGAATGTCATTCTTACAGAGCCATCGAAAAACTAGAGAAATACTGGATTTGCTGTAACAGCATTGTTTTCTTAAACTCAGATTTGCATATTGGTTGGGAAATCTCCAGAACAGCAAAGTTTAAAGAGTCTAATGCATTTTTATTTTCTCAGCACTCATTCCCAATATCATGAGGCTGATAAGTGACAGGAAGACTCAGTATACTGAAGAACTCGATAATGAGTTTTGTTTTTTAACTTATTATTCTTTACAAAAGTGTACTTAAATTTCTATTAGGCTTTGGATTCCAGTAATTTGCTTTTCTTAATAAGTTTTGGGAAAAGATAATGTACCCTTACTTTTTCCTTTTAATGGCATAATAGTATAACTTTGACAAATTTTTTTATTTTTAACTCTTATTTGAAAAATAATCATCCCTAGAATCGCCTAATCACTTAATTCACTTAATGTGACACAGTATAAGCATGGTGATAATTTGTGGTCACTGGGCAATACACTTTAAAGGCAGGTAGGTAGACATAAACACACATATATATTAATTATATTATTACTCTATTGTGGATCTTAATGTTGCTTGATTATGTAATCATTTTTCTAAGTCAAGAGTAAATTACAGTGATGGAAACACCCAGGATCATAAATAGTCACTCTCTCTTTTTACCATTTAAGATGATTGGAATTTGTAAATCTTTCAGTATTCCCATTGGAAAGGAAATCTTGAAATAAATGGTGAAACAGTTAATGTTTACTAAAAGGGCAAAAGCACTGTGCAGTGCAAATACATCATAAGACCTTTTTTCCTGGTAGGCTAGTTACACTTGCCACTCAGTTCATTGCAACATTTATTGAATCAAAGAATAAACATTTTAAAACATTGGTTGCATCCAAGGATACACATTTGTTTTTTCTAATTGGGGGCATATACTGGTAGCCAGCCATAATGAGTGATATAATTCTAGGTGAATTGCATCAGAGTTTTTTGACGTCTTTATTAAAGCGCATGGAACCATCACAGTTACTCGTGAACATCGGTAGCCTGTGAGCGTGAATGAATTTTTCATGCCAGTCAGCACATCCTAATGGCTTCTCTTCTGTGTCTGGATCACATTTACTCTCACCTCCACAGGGATTTGCTCCACCAGTTTTGAATAAATTTCTTCCTGGCATTTACCTAAATTTTATGTATCCTTCAAAATTAATTTTAGGTGTAATCTCTTGTTAATCGTGTTTAAACGCCTCTGCCCTGCTCTGCTGCTGCAGCACCACTGGGCCTGCTTCTCCCATCGATCGTAAGTTCACTGTGGTCAGTGATTGACTGGGCAACCCTAACAGACTGCAAGCTCTCTGAGGGCAGGAACTGTAGATAAACCAATATTCATTAAACACGTGCTAGGCATGGTCATGTCCGTTATCTGGTTACATTATCTCATTTAATCTTCACGGCAGCAGTGATTAGGAAAGATAACACTATCCCTGACCCAAATACAATAAACATTTGTTGAAATATTATCTATGACATTAATAATGTCCCTGGTGAGCCTGGAAGCATCAGTCTAAAAAAGAAGTTGTAAACTCCATCACCCATTTAATAGGTGCCACTGACATTTATAACAACTCTAAAGGTATTTTCATTAAAGGCAGTTAATTCCTGTTAAGCTTCATGAACTCTACCTTTGCAACATATGCTAAGGCTTTTTATGGCCAAAACAAAGTAGTTTAACTTACTATGTTCTTAGAATGGCACACTGATATTTTCTTCAAAATGTGTTTACTGTTTCCATCAAAATATGAAAATTTAAATTTTCATGATAAGAGCTGGCTCATACTTAGAGGACCTAAAGTGCTATCTTTTCATTTCTTTTTTTTTTCCTTTTGTTTGGTTTTCCTGGACACCTGGCTTTCTGGGAAGATAGCTAAGAGTTCTGGCTTTCAAAATACTCCTGAGTCCAATTAAGCAGGGCCGAAAACACAGGGATCAGTAAGAGTAAGAAAAACTGGCATGCGAGGTGACCTTGCTAAATGAAGGGTAAATGTGTATTTGTGAGATGATAGAGTTTTAATTCTCCAAGTGGTTTTGAATTACTTGGCTGTGCGGTCTGCCTGAAAATGATGTATAGGTTACTAAGTGAGCGAGTCATTCTCATAGGTAAAGATGGTAAATGGGGAAAACTGGGCAACTGACGCCAGGTACCCATGGAGCAGAAATGCAACCAATGTCCAACAACCCTGGATGCTCATGGTCTCGTCCAATTTCTGTTGTTTCAATAAATACCCTCTTTTAAATATGCTGAAAACTCTTTGCTTTTATACCTCTTTGACATTACATACATTAAAAAAAAACAACTTACATTTCTTTTTGGGGGTTTATAAATTGTCATTATGCCAACAGAATACATTTTAAAATTAAGGACAGGTTTAGAGACTAGTATTTTCTTTGTAATCCGTGTCTTTTGAAAACACTCAGCATTTTGCTATATGATTTTTTGGATAACTTGATTATATGAGTGAGGAAATAATGAAAAGCCTTTAACTAGCTTCACACTCCATTTGGACTTTGATGGAATTTTCTTAGACGGAACAAGCTCACCCAACATGCCTGTGTATTTATCATCTTGTGCATGAAATAAGGGCACCAGAGGAAAAGGCATGAAAGACAAAGGAGCGCTTCAAAGGCAGGGATCCTGATTAGGCTGATGGAATTCTATCCCCAGGTTGATTTTTGATAGGCATAAAATTCTTTGAAATTCTTATCCCAGATTCCAGTGAGAGTGGGTCTTGTTAAGAGATGAGCATATCAAGCTCTGTTCCTTGCATGAATTAACTTTTAAAAATTCTTTGCACATGAATTGCTGCATTATTTGCTGTGTGTATTCAGACCCTGTACTTTGCTATGTGAGTCAAGCAAACAGGAAAGGGAAGGAGCAACTGGATGGTGTCTCACGCCTGTGCTGCTTTGTTCACCAAGGTCTGTGATCAGACTGGTGACGTGGCAGCCGCGTGACGCACTGGAGTAGTAGAGACAGGAGAGAGAGGGGACTGAGAAGGGGAGCGCTCCGGCTCAGCTGATGGTCTCAAAGAAAGAAGCAAGACATGGGATTTGGGGTCATCAGGAAAAACAGAACTCAAGTCACCGCACATCCCCTCCGTGCCTACCCCAGTGTTGATCCAAAATGCAGGACCTTTCAGCTCATGCACACTTTGTGTTTTTGTTCTACAAAAGGTTCTTTAATGCGTAATCCTCATTCACCAGGCACAGTCTGCATAATGTAGTGAAAGTAAAAACTAGAGGTGTCTCAGTCAGCTCTGCTGCCATTACAAAATACCATTGACTGAGTGGCTTAAACAACAGAAATTTATTTTCTCACAGTTTCGGGGGTGGGTGTCCAAGATCAGGGTCCCAGCATGATGGCTTTCTGGTGAGGGCCCTCCTCTTGGCTTGCAGACTGTCCATTTTCCCCCATATCCTCCCATGGCAGGAGGTGGAGGGGATGGGACACTGGGGGCACAGAGAGAGAGATGGAGACAGACAGCTCTCCTGTGTCTCTTCTTATAAGCACGCTAACACTGTCAGATCAGGGCTCCACCCTTACCATCTCCTTTAACCTTAATCAGCTCACGAAGACCCTGCCTCCAAATGCACTCACAATGGGTGTTGGGGCTTCAGTATATGACTTTTGGGCCATAACAATAGATATATAAAAAGAGGGGGTAAATTAGGAGGTTGGGATTAACATATACACACTGCTATATATAAAATAGATAACCGACAAGGAACTATACTATATAGCACACAGAACATACTCAGTATTTTGACATAGCCTATAAGGGAAAAGGATCTGAAAAAGTATATATATGTGTGTGTGTGTGTATGTGCATATAACTGAATTGCTGTGCTGTACCCCTGAAACTAACACGATATTGTAAATCAACAATTGTCTCTGGCCCAAAGCCTTTATCAGAAGGATTGCCAGAACCACTGCTCAAAGATTCTGTCTCCCTATTCATAGAATCCTTGAGTCTTCCAACATGTGCTCTTTGCATTTCAAGTCATCGGATCCCCTTCTCTTGGTTGTTTACTGTTCTTTCTACATTTTACTGATATTGGTGACTCCAATCCTAGCCACAGCCAGGCTTCTTTCTCTTATGATGGTATGATTCTTGTTCTATAATAGATGCTTTCTTCTAATAGTTGAATGAGTCAGGGAGGGAGGAAGGAAATTGGGGAGGGTCTTACTTACCCCATTGCTGTTTTCTTATTAGAGTAAGAGAAATAAATTTTATTCACAGAATAATGCTACTCATCCTTACATGTACTACTGCATTTTATCTTTACAAAAGCACTATATGATAGAGTTATCTGTAAATGAGACTAATGACTTCTTCTGGATCATACAGTTAGAAACTAGTGGAGCCATGATTCAAACCCATGTTCATATTCATTCAAAGCCTTGATTACCCTGTCAATCCATGGAGGTTTCTCTACCACCAAATTAAAGTTATTGAACCATTATTTTCTTACAAGACCACAGTGGTACACACTTGAAACCACAAATTATTTGTGTATATGATTTAGTATACAACTCATTTCAGTCACTAAATTGGCGTGAACATTGGGCACTTCTTTTTTGTATACATAACCTTTTTATATCATCTTTGAATATGGACGGAATTTATCAGGCGTTCCTCTACTCACTGGATCTAAATGTTTATTTATTCATAATCTCAGTATATTTCATATTGTTGTGCATAAAATTCTCCTATTTTTTTATTATATGCAGTATCTGAATTATGTCATTTTTATCACTCCTGATATTGGTAATTTGTATCTTCTCTCTATTTTTCCTGATCAATCCAGGTAGAGGCTTTTCCTATATTATTAATATTTTCAAAGTGCCAGCTTTTAGTTCATGGATTTTTTATTTTTTTCATCTATTTTCTATTTCATCATTTTTCCTTTAATATTTTCTTTATTCTGCTTTCTTTGGGTTTAATTTGCACTTGTTTTCCTCATTTCTTAAGAAAGAACTCAGGTCTTTGAGTTGAGATCTTATTTTTCCCTTTTTTTTTCACATCTTTATTGGAGTATAATTGCTTTACAATGTTGTGTTAGTTTCTGCTGTATAACAAAGTGAATCAGCTATATGTATACATATATCCCCATATCTCCTCCATCTTGTGTCTCCCTCCCATCCTCCCTAGCCCACCCCTCTAGGTGGTCACAAAGCACTGAGCTGATCTCCCTGTGCTATGCAGCTGCTTCCCACTAGCTATCTGTTTTACATTTGGTAGTGTATATATGTCCATTCCACTCTCTCACTTCATCCCAGGTTATCCTTCCCCTTCCCCGTGTCCTCAAGTCCATTCTCTATGTCTGCGTCTTTATTCCTGTCCTGCTCCTAGGTTCTTCAGAACCATGTTTTTTTTTAGATCTTTTTTTAATATAGGCATTTATTCCTGTAAATTTCCTCTAATAACTGCTTTAGCAACATTCTCCCAAATTTTGATATATTTTTGTTTCATTTACTTTCAGATCAATATATGTTCTAATTTTCCTTTTGATTTCTCCTTTGCCCCATGGGTTATTTAGAATGTGTCAACATTACTTTGTTTCATTTCCAAATGCTTATGAATTTTACAGATATCTTTGTTCTATTGATTTTTAATTTAATTTCCTTGTAGTCTGAGAGCATACTTTGTATTATGGCATATCTTTTATTTGAGACTTATTTTGTCATCCAGATGTGGTCTATCTTGGTAAATGTTCCGTATTATCTTGAAAAAAATGTATATTTTGTTCTTATTTGGTGAAGTGTGCTATAAATGTCAACTGGGTCAAGTTGGTTCATAGTACTGTTTAAGTGTTCTATGTACTCACTAATTTTCTGATTACTTGCTCTATCATTTATTTAAAGAAGGTATTGAAATCTTCAGCTGAGTCTTGATTTGTCTGTTTTTCCTTCCCATTATGTAAGTTTTTGCTCTATGAATTTTGAAACTTCAGTTTGTCCTGTCTTTTATATTTTTATTTTCTCTCCTTCTTGACTTCTCTTGGACTGATTTACTATCTTTTTCTCTCCAAGTGTTTCCCTCTACTAATCTGAAAGTGATAGAGAATAGAACTATTCTTTTAGCACTTGCTCTAAACCTTTAATTTACACACTTTAAAGTTAAACATCAATCAGGATCATAACCCTCCTTCCAAACACTGCAGGGAAATTTCAATCACTTTATCTCCAATTACCTTGTGCCTTAGTTGCATGCTATTTTGGTTTTTTTTTTTTTAATATAATGCCTAGAAGTTAATCAGCAAAGGTTTTCTTTTTTTTTTTTTTTAATATATTTATTTTTGGCTGTGTTGGGTCTTCGTTTCTATGCGAGGGCTTTCTCCAGTAGCGGCGAGCGGGGGCCACTCTTCATCGCAGTGCGCAGGCCTCTCACTATCGCGGCCTCTCTTGTTGCGGAGCACAGCCTCCAGACACGCAGGCTCAGTAGTTGTGGCTCACGGGCCTAGTTGCTCCGTGGCATGTGGGATCTTCCCAGACCAGGGCTCAAACCCATGTCCCCTGCATTGGCAGGCAGATTCTCAACCACTGCGCCACCAGGGAAGCCTGCTATTTTGGCTTTGTATTTTAGTTTTATCTTGGTTTCTGATTCCCTCAATATTATTATGATAATTTTATAAATCCATTTTTTTTTTCTTTTCAAATATTACCACATAGCCATCAGTTTGTTTGGTTTTCATTTCTTCCTGTATCTAGGATCTTCTGTGTGGGGTAACTTTATTTTTGCTTGAAAACCATTCTTTGCAATTTTGATGAATTTGGTTGATGGCAAAATCTGTCAGTATTTTTCTAAAATTTTCTTAATTTATCTTCATTCATGAATGATATTTTCATGGAGTATAGAATTCTAGGTTGACATATATTTTATTGTAGTGCATAGAAAATAGTATTCCACTGTTTTCTGGCTACGAGTGTTGCTCTGGAGAAGTTAGCTGCTTAAATCAGAGTCTTTTGTGTGTGTGTTCTGCTCTTCCCCCGTAATTTTGCTTAATGATGTTTTCTTTTTATTTTTCCTGCTTTGAATTTTCTGAGCTCTTGTATCTGATAATTAGCTATTTCATTCAGTTTAGAAAATTCTTAAGCATTGTCTCTACATTTTGCCTGAGAACTCAGGTATATATTATTCTGGATATCTTTTTTGACCTCTTATCGACTCACCTGTAAGAGGCTGACTTGTATGAACTGCAGTAATGACCTCCTTTGCCCTCTGGTTTCCAGTGATGTTCAAAGACGGTAAGGCACAGGCAGTGGATGAGAGAGAGGGAGGAAAGTGAATTTGGCCTCTTACTACCGTTGCTCCTCAGCCAGGCTGATGGACCATTTACTGAAAGCCGTGCTCCTGTCAGGCAGCCCTTTCCCTATGGCTGTCCTCTCTGGGCCCCATCACCGCTCCCTTACCTTTCCTCACCAGTCCTAAGGAGGTAGTGCTTCCCACAGTTACTAACCTGGGGGTACTAAAATGCATCATGCAGTTTCCTTAAACTATGGCCCCAAATTTATACATGGCCATTCTTAACCTCTCCCTAAACTGCCCAGTTGGACAGTACTGTTCCCAGTTCAGACTGTGACTCATACCAGTGTGCATGACTCTCTCAGTCTCCGGGCCACTTAACCTGCCTGTCATAACTGGTGTCTCTATGTCTGTGTTACATTCTGAGTCATTCCTTCCAGTTCAAATCTTACTTCTTTAGTTCTAATGATTTTTGGACTAAATGATTGTACTTTGAACTTCTAAAAGTTCTATTGGGTTCTTTATCAAATCTGTTTGGTAATTGATTTATACACTCTATGGTTTTCATTTATATTTTATCTTCCTGGTTTACATCTTTGAACATACAAAACATATTTCTTTTTTATGCTGCCGGATGGCTCCTGTACTCGAAGTCATCATGAGTCTGATTCTGTTGACAGTTGTTTTCATTGCCTCTTTCATGCTTTGTTTCTTTTAGTGTTTTGTGCTTTTTTGAGTGTGAATTCATATTTCTTGGAATTTAATTTGTGGACATTTTCTGAGTCCTGGGATAAAGACAGTTTCCTCTAAAAGATTGGTTTTTCTTCTGACAGGTCCCTCAGTCAACTACGTTATCAAGGATCACTATAAATTAAAATTTATTATTGGAATTTAGGTCATATGAGGGATGGTTCATGATTACTGCTAATTATTAGCAATAAGACAGGTGTATATAAATTCATTTTTACATATGTTTATAGCCATTTGGTGTCCTAGATCTTTAGAGTGAAGTTTTTCTTTTAGATTCTCTACTGAGAGAGGTTCCAGGCTTTGTCTCTTAACCTTTAAGCTATACAAGGCCATGAGAACATCAACTCAAGTTTATGAGGTCTAACAGTTACCTTCAAGATGAAAGCTATCATCAACGCTTCATTTTAGTTCCCACTTTCACTGAGGTTTGGCCTGAGCAATATTACTATCATCATTATTCTTTTATTATTATTCTTTTAAATCTTATGGTGAGATTTAAAAATATGCTTCCCTAGGTTTTATCCAACATTCTTACTTTTTTTCAGTTGAATGGTTGCTTAGCATATCTTGTTAGCAAAAATGCTGAAAGCAGCAGCCATTATTTTATTTTTATCCTTTTGCCGTTTTGTGTCATTTGTAAAGAGCATAGAGGTGATTTTACTTATATTGAATCTGAGATTCTGTGTCTTTTAATTGCGCGGTCTGTCTTCTGTTATCTTGTTATACGCTCTCTGATCTTTACAGTTCTTTACGTGGGTTATTCTTTAAAAGTTTCATGGAGAAGGTAAGCCTTAAGCTGAACTGTGATGAAAGTGTACCTGTCAGTTGGGGTTTTGTAATGAGAAAAGAACGAAAGAGCACTGGCCCTCAGTGACTGAATTCATATGTTCATTTTGGATCATGCTGGTTCCCTTATTTTAAAAGCAGCATGTAAAAAATTATATCTTATCCAAAGTTTTTTTTTTTTTTTGATGTTAGTTATCTTCCTAAGCAACAAGTTTTTCTGATAATGGATATTTTAAAGTTCTTTAAGTACAGAATATTTTCTAATTTTAATATTCACATCATAAATATAAAATCAGATTATGATAGTGAAATTTTAATATATTCCTATGAAATATGGAGTTTAGAAAGTAAGAAAGTCTTCAGAATTTATCTGTGGTAAAATCGATTGTTTAAAGTTTTGTTCTGAATAAATATTTATCTTTTGTATTGCTAAAAAAAAAAAAGAATTTATCTGTAATTTGGATGGCTGATTAAATTTATATTTTATACCACTTAACAATAATAATAAACATAATGGTAATGGCTCTCTTGAGTATAATATTATGAAGGATTCTAGGGTTAGGTCCTGGCTCAGTAGGAAGGATGTCTTGAAGGAGAAGTCATGTTTTTCAGAAGCATTTTACAGGCTGAAACACTGACAGTTGCATATTTAGCCACAGTGACTACGTTCTCTGGGCTCAGGGTACAGATGGAGAATAAGGTCCAGATCAGAGGCAGGATCTGCTGGGCTCAGGCAGCACTCAGTGGCAGAGACAGGGTTTAGCTCCACTCTGAGTCCAAGTACACTTCTCTCTCTAGTGCACTGTATTTCCCGTTAGCTAACGTTTTTCCATGTCTAATAATCTCCCCCAGAAATGTATCATAAATATTTCATTTATAGCTCTTTCACACCAATTTTACAAACTTTTCTGCACACCTTTACAGATATCACCTGGGCTAACGCAAAGCTTATACTGAGAATATTTCATCATGATTTGCAACCTAAGAAAGTCCTGTTGTTTGCCTGAGGTGAGGGAAGTCTTTATCAACTACTTTACTCATCATTTCCAACATATTTTAAAAAGTCACCGTTCAGAATAAAGTACAGGAACAAAGTCCTAATGAATTTATTCCTTTTCATTTATTCCTTATTCGTGTCTTTTATCCATATTGTCTGTTTAAAAAGGTGAGAAACATTTATTTTATTCAAAGAAAAAATTAGATTTATATATTTATCTTAAATAGTTTTATTGTAGAGAAAGCCATCTGTGACTATGCAATTTATTTAACAGGGATACAATAAATATTTGCACCATTGCACCTAATCTCTAATTCCCAATAGTTTCCCGGTAACACTTTTTTTAGCTTCAACCACGTGTGTGGTATTTGACCCTTAGAGTGGCCTTATGAGGTTAATGACTTTATTATCTGAGACTTGGAGAGATTAAGTAATTTGGCCATTGTCACCCAAGAATTAGGGAAATGGAGTCTAAGTCTGTCTAAATGCAGAGCCTGAGTTCTCAACCCCAGTGATGTACTGAAATCTGAAGCACATGAATGCTTGGCATAAAGCAGCATAAATACTTCTAGAAATACACATGTAACATTTCTGACCACTGTGATTATTATTGAGACTCAGGCTTATGAAGAGTGTCTGTCATCATTACATAAGTTGGCTGCTTAAGTGATGCATTTTTTCAGACTTCAAACTTACAGACATCTATGTTTATAAAACCGGATGGTATCAAAACAATTGTCTTTAAAAATAAGAGCCCCAATGAAAAGGAAATATTACTGGGATAATATCTGACAAAGAGTAGAAACAAATAAAGGAAAAAAAAATACTGGCCAAATTGGGAAAAGAAACAGACAAGAGCTCATTAGAGTTTGAGCAAAACCAACGGAAAATTAGAAGAATCTGGAAATCTCAGAGGACAAATACTTACTTAACACTTTCTATGGGTCAGGCCCTGTACCAGGTGATAAGAATTTGCAGATCAATAAGATATGTGTCTTTCTCTGAAAGAATTCACAAATTAGTGCATAACCTCATAAACAGCTAACAATAATGAGTACAGTCAAAGTACCAAAACAATTAAGAGTGATACAGAAGAAGGGATTAATTCTTCTGTGGAGGGTAAGGCAGGGCAGGGGGTGCAGGGGATGGAGGCAAGAATGGGATCTAAGCTGATCCTTTAAGGATGACAGGATTTGGCCAGGTAGGTAAAGGGAAGGGCATTTGAACCTGACCATTAAGGAAAAGGCCCAGAAGTAATATTCTATGTTTTAGGGAGCGATGTGACGGGAACAAGGAGTGTTTATCCTTGGAAGGAGTAGGTATTCGTTTTCTATTGCTGGGTAGCACACTGTCAAGAATTCGGCAGTTGAAAACAGCATTCCTTTTTGTCTCACACTTTCCGTAAGACAGAAGTCCAGGCATGGCTCGGCTGGGTTTTTTTCCCAAGGATCTCAAAAGCTTAAATCAAGGTGTCAGCCACTCTACATGCTCTTCTAGAGGCTTGACTAAGGAAAGCTCTGCCTCAAAGCTCTCTAAGGTTGTGGGCAAAATTCATTTCCTTGAAGTTGTGGCATTCGTGATAGTTTGTGTCCTCAAAGCCGGAAACAGAGATAGAATCTCTGCTACTTATAGTCTATGACTTCCAGACCCTTTTAATTTATTTATTTAAATTAAAAAAAAACTTTATTTGTATATTTTTAAATTTTTATTGGAGTATAGTTGATTTACAGTTTTATTAGAGTATAGTTGTTGTGTTAGTTTCAGGTGTACAGCAAAGTGAGTCAGTTATACATATTCATATATCGCCTCTTTTTTAGATTATTTTCCCATATAGGTCATTAGAGAGTATTGAGAAGAGTTCCATGTGCTATATGGTAGGTCATTATTAGTTATCTATTTTATATATAGTAGTGTATATATGTCAATCCCAATCTCCCAATTCACCCCTCCCTACCCTCCACTTTACCCCCGGTAACCCTGAGTTTCATTTATTTTCAAATAGCTTGGAATATAGGAGCAAATTGATTTTCCAATCTTAAGTGCTCCAAGTTCGTTTTTTTTTTTTCCCAGTCTGTCCACTGTTTTGGTTTCAACCTGTACATTGGCCAGTTCATTGATGAGCTCATTCATGTTTTTAATATCTTGCCAAAGAGAGTCAACAGGAGTCAAATGCACAAAACTAGAATTCTTTCCAACCAATGCCTTCAAAACTCCAGATTCAGTGGCACATGTTTTTCCTTCCAAGTAATCTCAGGTGACAGCTTGAACAGGTATTTTGCCATCACATAACGTGGGTCACCATTTTTTTCAGCTTCCAGTTTATCTTCTCTTGACAATTGACAGTGAAGTCCAATGTTAGGTTTTTTTTTTTTACAAAAACAAACCCCTTCTTGAAGGCACCAGTTTTGGTACTAGTTATGATATGTTCACTACTCTAACTGACAATCAAAAGTCTCATCTCCTGAGGCGCTGGGAGCTTAGTTCTCACATCACAGCCCGGAGCAGGTTGGCAAACGTGCGGGGGTTCGTCTCCACGCCGTGCAGTCAATGCGGGCCTTAGGTTTCTTTCATCCAAAAACTCTTCATCCTCTAGCGTCTTATGAGTGCTCTGGATCTGACCAGAAGAGAAGAGAAGGGCGATGGAAGATTTTTGTCTAACCCTAAACCTAGCCCTAACCGTAGCCCTAACCGTAGCCCTAACCAACCAGGCAGCATATGTCACAGACCAGGTGATATTTTCCCCTTCTACTCAGATTCTACTGACCCAACACTGTAACAAGTCCACATCTAACTGCAAGGGGTTCTGGAAAAGGATGGCCGGCCACATCCTCAGGAGAAAATGGGAGTGGTTTTGTGAACACTTAGCCAGTCCCTGCTATACCTTTAGAAAATTATGTGACAGACCAGGCAAGATATGATAAAGACCTATATTAGGCACTGAAAATTAGCAAAGAGGTCATTCATTCATTTATGTACTCATTCAGCAGATATGTACTGAACATGGGCTCTGAGCCAGGTGATGCATTTCAGATCTGGCAAATCATTCCATCATAAGTTAGATCGCCAAGGTCACCATCCTCTTAGATCTTACATTACAGTGAGGTTTAAAAGCATCGTGGTGAAGCTTATTCGGTGTCCTATATAAGTATGTCACGTTTAAATAATTTTATAGGGTATAAACCTAACATGAGCATTAATAAAAAGCACACAGTACAAAGTATTTATTGATTTAATTAATTTTGCCACGTACACTTTCTGGGTATGAGAAATGGATGGTGATCTAAATCAGTGTATGTCTTAGAAGACACACTGATGGCCAAGAGGCACATGAAAAGATGCTCAACATCTCTAATCAGTAGAGAAATGCAACTCAAAACTACAGTGAGGTATCACCTGACACTTGATAGAATGGGCATCATCAGAAATTCTACAAGCAACAAGTGCTGGAGAGGGTGTGGAGAAAATGGAACCCTCTTGCACTGTTGGTGGGAATGTAAATTGATACAGCCACTATGGAGAACAGTATGGAGGTTCCTTAAAAAACTAAAAATAGAACTACCATATGACCCAGCAATCCCACTACTGGGCATATACCCTGAGAAAACCATAATTCAAAAAGACACATGCACCCCAATATTCATTGCAGCACTATTTACAATAGCCAAGACATGGACGCAACCCAAATGTCCATTAATAAAGGTATGGATAAAGAAGATGTGGTACATATACACAATGGAATATTACTCAGCCATAAAAAGGAATGAAATTGTGCCATTTGCCGAGACATGGGTGGACCTAGAGACTATCATACAGAGTGAAGTAAGTCAGAAAGAGAAAAACAAATATCACATATTAACACATTTATGTGGAATCTAGAAAAATGGTACAGATGGACCTATTTGCAAAGCAGAAATAGAGACACACAGAGAACAAATGTATGGACACCAAGGGGGGAAAGCAGAGTTGGGATGAATTGGGAGATTGGGATTGACATGTATGCACTACTATATATAAAATAGATAACTAATGAGAATCTACTGTATAGCACAGGGAACTCTACTCACTGCTCTGTGGTGACCTAACTGGAAAGGAAATCCAAAAAAGAGGGGATATATGTATACGTATAGCTGATGCACTTTGCTTTACAGGAGAAACTAACACAACATTGTAAAGCGGCTATAGTCCAATAAAAATTTTAAAAAAAGATTATTAACCAGAATACTTCAGAAGTACATACAAATCAAAGAAGCTAAACAAGTGAAGGAAAAGTTTATAAAGGATATATGGAGGCAATTATCACAAGAAACACAAATAGTCAATAAATATATTAAAAGACATAAAAAAATAAATCAGTGTATGTCTTTATCCTTCTTTACCTGTGTAACTGGCATACTTTCCAAAGAAAACACTAATAAAAGTAGCTTGGTGTCCAAGACATGTGAGGCCAGGCCAGTGGTATAGTCAGTGTGACAGGATTCCTGGTGGAGGATGGTGGGGAACAGATGGAGGAATAGGAACAGCAGGTATGGAAACAAATGGGCCAGTTTGGCTGGGGAGAGGCTGCTGTGGGACACTGAGATAAGATAATTTTGCAATTAGAGACTTCTTTCATTTTCTATATTCCATGTATTTGGTTTAAATTTCCTTATAAGATTGCAAGTACAAAATACATAGGCATTATCATTTTTCAGTGAATTTGTCCTCATCAAAATTGTACTTGTCATGACCACAAAAAAGTGCAGCGCTCATCTGATTAGATATTGAAATATAGTAGAAACAGAGTCTATTTTAGAGAATGAAAACATTGACTTATTTCTAAGTATGATTAAACATAAGTTTTAAGAACAAGAACTTGTCATTTCTGCTGTGTTTTAAATATAGCACCAAGTGCATATGTAATGGAGCAGGACCGAATGGGCCCTTCCTGGGACACACACCCCCATCTCCGCTGCCTGTCTCTTGTTTGTAGAAAAACTTTAGCGAAAGAACAGAATCAATCAGAGAAATGAGGAAATACAGAAAATAAAGGAAAATAATCAAGCAAAACAAGATAATAATAGTTTAGTCATTAAACAAAGTCAAGGACCTTTGGTTCCTCCTCAAGGGCTATCATAATATTCTGAGCCGTATCCTGTGAGCTGTGTTGTAGATGCTGAAACTCCCCACCACGTGAAAGAAGTTAATTACGGGATGACCAGGCTGTAGACATGACACAAGCTGCTCCATCTTACACAGTTCTAAGAACTGGCCTCAAAGAAATGGCAACAAAGCGACCCTGAAACTGAAGATTAGCTGTGCTTAGAACAGTCAAGATGATGCTGGTCAGACCGCCACATGACTAATTTCAAGACGACGGTCAGAGCTGACTGTGCCGTTTCTGCATGCAGCCCCCTCCCTCCATCTATACACCCCTGAAACTCCCCTTTAAAAACTCCTCCCCCCTGATCAGCAGCAGGGGAACGGCTTTTAGACATGAGTCTGCCTTCTCCCCAGGTTGCTGGCTTCCTGAACAAAGCAACCTTTCTTTGCCTACCAACACTTGTCTCCCGTATATTGGCTTTTTTTTTTTTCTTTCTTTTTTAAATTTATTTAATTTATTTATTTTTAGCTGCGTTGGCTCTTTGTTGTTGCGCGCGGGCTTTCCCTAGTTGCGGTGAGCGGGGGCTACTTTTCCTTGTGGTGGGTGGGCTTCTCATTGCGGTGGCTTCTCTTGTTGTGGAGCACAGGCTCTAGGCACGTGGGCTTCAGTAGTTGTGTCACTCAGGCTCAGTAGTTGCGGCGCACGGGCTTAGTTGCTCCGCGGCATGTGGGATCTTCCGGGACCAGGGCTCAAACCCGTGTCCCCTGCATTAGCAGGCGGATTCTTAACCACTGCGCCACCAGGGAAACCCCCGTATATTGGCTTTTGAGCAGCAAGCAACTGAGCCTGAGTTTGGTAGCACATACACATACTTCCCTATATGCTGTTGATGAATTTAGCCAAGTGAATGTAGAAGAACTACTGAGCATGGTAATGCCTGAAAGATGCTTCTGAAGACTCATCCAAGGAAGCATTGGGAAACATTAAAGGATTAGCTGTGAAGTTGCATTTTTTTAATGTGTGTGATGAGTTGAATTGTGTCCCCCCCCCCAAAAAGATATGTTGGAATTCTAACCCACAGTAACTCAGAACGTGACCTTATTTGGAAATTGTGCTGTTACAAATGTAATTAAGTTGAGATCATCCTGGAGTTCGATGGGCTCCTGGTCTGATATGACTTGTGTCCTTTTAAAAAGATGGCTGCGTGAAGACACAAACACCCACAGAAAACATCATGAGAAGGCAAGGCAGAGACTGGAGGTGTGTAGCTGGAAACCACGGAATGCCAAAGATGACGGACAGACCAGGAGCTGGGAGGGGCAAGGAAGGGTTCTCCTATGGGCTTCAGAGGGACCGTGGCCCTACCAACACCTTGATTTTCGGCATCTAGAGCTCTGAAGCTCTAAGTCTCTGTTCTTCTAAGCCACCTAGTTTGTGGTGTCTTGTTATCTGCAAACCTAGAAAGCTAACACGGTGTGCAGTGGAATAAATCAGATGCACAGAACAGTTTCCAATACAGAGTAGCCTGCATTATTTTCACAAACTATGAAGCCCCTAATTTCTTAAGGAAAATATTCTGCTTTATCCTGAATGATGTTATGCCCAGAAGTTGTCTTTCGAAGTTGTTAAAATAATTATCTTAACATCAATTTTAAAACTATTGTTTTTTAAAATTTATTTCTTATTCAAGTATAGTTGATTTATAATGTGTCAGTTTCTGGTGTACAGCGAAGTGATTCAGTTATATATATATGTGGAAAGTATTCAGTTATATATATAACTGAATATGAAAAAGAATATATACATGTATTCTTTTTCATATTCTTTTCCATTATGTTTTATTACAGGATAATGAATACAGTTCTGTGTAAAAACTATTGTTCGCTAATGCTGTTTTTTGGGTGATTCTTCAGAAGCATGTTTCAGTCATTCCTATACTTATTTTTTTTTTAAACATCTTTATTGGAGTATAATTGCTGTACAATGATGTGTTAGTTTCTGCTTTATAACAAAGTGAATCAGCTATACATATACATATATCCCCATATCTCCTCCCTCTTGCGTCTCCCTCCCACCCTCCCTATCCCACCCCTCTAGGTGGTCACAAAGCACCGAGCTGATCTCCCTGTGCTGTGCGGCTGCTTCCCACTAGCTATCTATTTTACATTTGGTAGTGTATATATGTCCATGCTGCTCTCTCACAAAAGTACATGTAAGTTATTCTACTGTTTTTTAAAGAGTATTCATTTACAAAACATTTCACACGTATAACTCACAATGTATGAATTGTATCCTGCTCACATTTATGTTAGCTCTTGAGTGGCACAACATAATATAGAACAGGTAGAGAAATCACACTTCTTCGGCTTTTTATAGTTTACAGAGCAATTTCTGAAAGTGTCATCTCACTTAAGGTAAAGTTAGAACTTCAAAAAATACATGAATATGTTAATGTATTTTTTATATTGTATATATGTATATATCAGACATGTTTTATCTGATTTTTTAACAGTATATGTATTTTAAAAATCTGAATTAAGATTTTAAAAATCAAATTATATTTTAAATGCACAAGAATAGGAGACTGTTGAAAATAATCTGTGATGGATTTTTCTTTTTAATTTTGGTGATTTGTATTATGTATATTCTGAAAGTCAGCATGTTTTGTCCGTGGAGAGCCCTTTGCATAAAAATCAAATTTATTCCTAAGTGGTGATCTGTGAAAAGTCAAGCCATTCTTCCTCAAATGTGACAGATATTTTCCTTCATATGTGGCATGCTTTCTTTTTTTTTTTTTGCTTCTTGTTTATTTATTTATTTATTTTTAAAATGTTTTTATTGGAGTATAATTGCTTTCTCTATTAAAAGGAGTATTATATCTATATGGTGATATAGAGATACACAGGTGATATTGTATAACATAAATAATAGTGTTTGGCTATTTCTCAACATTTTCAAACTTTTAATTTAGCATCTCATATTTATATATTTGATTTTTTCTCAAAGGTTATTTATCCCTGACACTCCCTGGTGAGGTACTTGAGGTAGAGTTATTCCTTCCACACACTGCTTTAGAAAGTTTTCTTTTATTTTAAAAGGATGTGGGTGGTTTCAAAGTAGATAAGCAGAGAATAGGTATGTTACAATAACAGATTCATTTTGTAACTCTAGGATGGTTTGAACTACTGCTTCAGTCATTGAGGGTTAGTGCATATTTGTGTATTTCTGTGTGTGTGTGTGTAATCTAATCATTATTTTTGCCTATACTCTCTCAAATTCTCTGGAAGGATGGGGGAGAAAAGTATTTTTTAAAGGCATAAGTGACAAAATGAAATAGTTTTTTAAAAATTCAGAAATAATTTTGATACCATCTTGGCTAAAATAATCTCCTAAAATAATCTCTGTGTCACTCTGGTTCCCATTGTTTTATTTTACTCGTCAGCACCTGAACTTATAATTTGGTGTGTACATCTAAATGAAAGCGCCTGTTTGTTGTTTTGTTTCTGTCTTTCTCACATTCCCACTAGAAGATAAAACTCCATTAGAGAACGAATTTGCCATCCTTAGTCATCACTGCAACCACAGGACGCAGAACAGTGCTCGGCAAACGCATGAATGGATGGATACGGTTGACGTCATATGTGCTAACGTCCACTCGACCAGCTGTTCACAGTAGGGTTGTGAAGGGTGAGAGTCAGAAACACCTAAAGAATGGGAAGGTCAGGAAAGGCACCATTTATAACAAGCTAAGTAAACATTTCATGGGATTAGTGGTTAAGAGATTTAAGGGTGTTAGCAAATAAAACTTGGGGTATGTGAGGAAAAAAGCACTTTAGTCTTCTTCTCCTCTTTTAGATAAAAGCACAAAATGAAGTAATGTAGAAAACATTTAGGCCAGTGCCTGGCTTGCTGGTAGCAGCTCCAGTGGAGGAGGGGACCCTACTTCTGCTACTTGGATGACCTTGGGGAAGGTGACGCAGCTGAGGCGTTTTCATTCAAATCCGGGAGCACAGCAGAGTTCAGAAATGGACTTGAGGGACCTCTGATTCTCAATGACACTCAGTTCTGAGCACAATTTCCTCCATCTGGGGCAAGTGCCCAACAGGAAATCTTACTTCAGGAAAGGGCTGTTCTTCACAACGTAGAAAGGTAATTCTGTTCTGCCTTTCAGTTACAGCACATCATAGGTAAGAATAAAGCTTTGCCCAGGAACCAAGGCTGTCAGCTTTGTCACCATGGACAGAGGGCATGGGTGGCCGTTTTCATACTGTGCATTTGAACTTACAAGCAAATGGACTTGCAGGCGATCTTTCAAAATCCAAATGGAGGGGTTTCTGTGATGTGTTTCTCCTCAGAACTCTCTTAACTCTCCTGTTCCTCCTTGTCTTAGTTTTCTGTTGCTGGCGAAACAAATTGTCACAAACTTATTGGCTTAAAATAACTCACATTTATTATCTTACAGTTTGGATGTCAGAGGTCCAAAATGGGTCTCACTGAGCTAAAACCAATTGTCAACAGTGTGTTCCTTCTGGAGCATCCAGGGGAGTCTGTTTTTCCTTGCTTTTTTTCCGGCTTCTAAAAGCACCCACATTCCTTGACTCCTGGCCCCTGTCCGTCTTCAAATCCAGCCGTAGCCGATCAAGTATTTCTCACATCATATCACTCTGACACTGACATTTTTGCCTCCCCCTTCCCATTTAAGGACCCTTGTGATTACATTGGGTCCTCTCAGATGATCCAGAGGTTAGCTGATTAATAGCCGTAAATAACTCCACCTGAGACCTTAAGTCTCCTTTGCCATGTAATTAACATTTTCATAGATTCTAGGCATTAGGAAACGTACATCTTTGGGAGACAATTATTGAACATCTTTGGGAGACAGTTATTCTTCCTACCACATTATATATTTTATTTATAAAGATTTGGGCTTTTCTGAAAATGAGCACATCTCTAGAAAAGGGACAATTCTACTTTCATGTCTCGTTGAAATGGCCTAGATGTAGGAAAGAAGAGCATCTAAACCTTTGTTTATTTCTAGTCAGTTTATTCTTCTAAGAGGACCAGTCTCACGGTTGCTGGAATGGGATGAGGTCAGAAATGTCACAGCTGCACTTGTTTTTTTCCAATTAGACTTGCTGCTGTTTAGAAGAAATACCTATTCTCTTGTGAAGAAAGCAATCCCATTCATTGTTACAGGTAATTACCTATTTGCAGACACACAAGTCTCAGATAGGACTTTATATACATTGTTTTTTGGTACACTCCTTGCACTTAGTGGGAACATTTGAACTAGTGCTTTACATTTGCAAAGAACACAACACTTCAGGCACTTCCAAAGTTTTTAGAAAATAAAATTAATACCAAATCTTTTGAAATCATTATTATCTGTCCAAGTGAGATTTAATAATGACTCATATATTTGACCCTCTGTGGTAGATTCTAAATAAGAGTTAATCTCTGTAATTAACTTGCAGTGGAATTTCACTTTATAATTGTGTGCAGGCAAAACCAACAGTTGCTGATTTTTTACTGTTTTTGTCAGTGACTGTTCCATCATATTGTTTTAGGAGGCAATAATATAGCATCTAAGTAGAAAAATTCTGGGCACAAATAATTTATCCTATTGAATAACAGAGAGATTTCCATCAATAAATCAGGAAATCAGATTATTATTCATGTGAGGCGGGCCCAAGTGAGACACATAACTACAGTAAAAGCCATGATTAATGATGTTTGAATGTCAAAAGTTTGAAAACTTGATGTGAATTTATTAAATATCCAGAAATCTATAACGTAATCCATACCTCAAACAAGCTGTCTGAATTTCTTTACATCACTCATCCAACACCCACTACACTGGGGAAGCTTCTGATTTATCTGACTTAATTATGTCCAAAACTCTGTGAATTCATGGTGTTCCTGACCAAAAACATGAATTTTTACTACTGACTCAAATCTAAAAATAGTTGTTTTTACTGAAAGAGTCCTTGAAGCTGTTGCTAAGGAACAAGCTTTGGAAAATGAAGACAAAATATCATCGAAATCTCTTAGTTAAAAAGGAGAAAAATTCTGAAAAGCAACCATTTCTCAGGGAAGCTGATATGTAGTGATCAACTTTTTCAGGCCTGGCCCATCCCGAGTTGTCATGCCATGAAACTGTCTTCTACTCGACTCTCTGTAATCCATGTTCTGATATTCACCAAGATGTCATCTGTTAGATTTAATAACAATTCACTTTTCAAATGTGAAGGTTTCAGAGAAGTCTAGAGTCCTCAGGCTACATTAAACACATGTGCCTGATCCTTGCCTGTAGGAAATTAAATATCATGTTAGGATATCATATATATATATATATAACAATTACATTAGTGTTTTTGCCCATGTTAATTGTTATGGATGGTCAGAAGGAAGAAAAGGCAACATTTGCTTGAATCTCTAAAATCACATATAGGAATTCATCTTTTCTTTTAAAAAAGTATTATTCACAATGCACAGTTGTCAGTTAGCCAGAGTTTTCTAAAGGCCTTAAAATGCACTTAACAATCGTTGGCTTGGTTAATTGCATTTTTGTTAAAATGACAATTTTTCTTTTTATTTGAGGACCTTCATGGAATGCTATAGGAGTCCTAGCTTCAGGCAGTGGCTTAAGTGGAAGCAGTATAGAAACAACCCTGCTCGCCCAAGGATTTTACAGACTGAAAACCTATTGGGAAAGCTAAGTTTTGAACAATGAGACTAGGAGAGGGGTAAAGACATGGTAGAATGGGGTGGTGATTAACTGAGGAGAAGATGGCTGTCCATCATTAACTTAGCCAGGATCTGTGGATTATGGTGTTTTTCTGAAGAGTCTGAATTATCTGCTCTCTACAAGTAGTGTTATTTTCACGCTGACTCGTTTTAGAATTAAATTCAAGAATTGAGCAAAATCCAGTGAACTCACACCATGTCAGCATCCGCTACTGGTCCTCTGTTAAATAGATTGCCTCAGTTAAATGCATATGTGTCTTCTTTACCTGGGCTCAGGATATTTTTGTTATAAGAAATTAAAAGAACTGAGTACTTATTCTCAGAACATGACTAATATCTTAATTCAATTTGATTATAAAAATTTAAATATGATTGTAATTTTAATCAAATTGTTATCATATTTGAATATTCTGTGGGTTATTCTCTCCTATATTTAGCTAAACTCTAGAATGACTTTTTAAATTTAGTTTGTGTTCATCTGAGTAATTACATGGGACAACCAGCATTATTTCTAAAGGTCACTGAAACTGTTATTTCTGTACTGTTTGGAAGGATAATGTGAAGAATTTGTATTTTTACCAAGTAGCCATCTTACCTAAAGCTTGCACATTACCAGTTGGAATGATGAACTCCATGTTGCAACTAGTAGGGATGTTTTTTAAAATTATTACTAAAATAACTAACCTTAGTGTGAAAAGTTCACTGCCTGAAGGCAGGACAAAAGATAGTATGATTTTGTCTGGTAAGGTACATACGGACTTGTTATCCTAATGGAGAGGATGGGAGAAGTTCTTTACAGAAGTTTCTTTATAAGGCTTTCCTTTATAAGGAGTTACCACAAGAGAGCTGAAAGAAACTTGCTACAACTGTTTTCTAAATGAAGCAGATAAAAATTAACACTGATTGATCCCATCAAGCAGGAGTCAATAGCTGTTGCAGAGACAAATTTTGGATCTTAAAATAATATTGGACAGGGAAAGAGTCTAGAAGCCCCCACCCTTAGAGAATGCTTGTGGTGGGGTTTATTTGCCAAAGGACAGGTCAGGAAGCCAGTGTTTCCCGCTGCTTCCATCACAGGAAGTAGTTGGTGATGTTTTCTCCCATTTTCTCTTAAAGATAAACTCACCAAGTGAACAACTTCATGAAGCCCATTTCAGAAACTTCCCATTGAGAAGAATAGTGTCAGGTTATAGGGGCCTGTTACTAAAAAAACCCTCAACACTTAGAGTAGCAAATAGGTTTAAATTCTTCTGCTAACCCTCATGAACGGTTAGAGATTTCCTGACAGGACAGTGTTAGGGCACTGTCTTGACAAAATTTAGAAGGTCATGCTCAGGTTTGTTGAGGAAGGATGTTACGATTAGTTAGAGATATCCTTATGGATGAGGGTGTAGTGCTATAGGTGTAGCCTGAGTCACTCTTAGCAACTAGAGTTCAGGTAATAAATATCTATATCCTTAACTCCAAGGGTGTATTTTATGGTGATATGGGTGGAGAAATGTTGATGCTATTAGTCCAAAAGATAAAAGGGTTAATCCAGAGATGGAGACCTTGATTTGTTAACTGGCCCTTAGATTCATGACATAGATTATACCTGATCAAATAGGATAATTAACAAACCTTTGTTATTGGGGGCAGGGGAAAAAAGATGAAGTGAGGTATGTCATCTTTTGTCCAGAAATTCTAGTGAATCTAAATCTAACTGAGCATTTCCTTATTTCCTAAAAGTAAATAGAGTTCATGATATATATTATACATTATTTTTGAGCATTCACAATAGGCATTAAATACACATACTTGTGTATAGTGTTCTTTGAATTTTAATTGTCATGTAGGTGTAGAGTTGGTTTCCACAGAGAATACTCATCTTCCATCTATGTCTGTGTCCTGGCCCATCCCAAGCCCACGACGGCTGTTTGTCCTACAAGCACACCTGTACTCAGAGCCTGGGCCCTGAGTCTCAGGAGTGACCCAGCCTCCAGGGTCAGGCCTTGCTCCTCCCTCCTACTTCTGGTTGCAGCACCTGACTCTTCTTTGGTTCACTGACACTTTATCCCTCTTGTGAGAGTCACAGTAGTGCTTGTGGACAATCACATCGGTACATTTCCCAGGGTGGCGTTTGGCAAGCAGCATCATGCATGGGACGTGATTTAATAGTGCAGGTTGGGCTCACTGGAACCCAGACACTTTTCTTTTCAATGTCTTTCCTTCAACAAATGTCTTTCTAAAGATCTGGGCTGAAGTCTTAGGGGCTCCAGCCTAGGTTATTTAGGGAATAACTTCTAAATAAGCACGTACATACACACTGAACAAGCAGTAGTCAAATTAATACAAAATTAAGGAAAACTTCTCCCAAAGATGCATTCATGTTAATGACCTTCTCCAGACACAATGGGAGATGACTCTCTTTATATTTAGATAATAAAGAGCCTTCTCAAGTTAGTTTTTCAGAACTAAAGAGACTCATTCCACAGACGCAACCAAAGGTGCAGCCCAAACTAGTTGTAATATTAAAATGATAGCTCCTCCATAGGTTATGCCCTTCAAGGTTAGCATACAACCAATCAAACAAACAAAAAAAATTAAATATCCCGTAAAAATTTGTATTTTTTTAATTGAAATATAGTTGATTGGCAATGTTGTATTAGTTTCAGGTGTATAGCAAATTGATTCAGTTATATATATTATATATATACACATACATATATATGTGTATATATATATATTCTTTTTCAGATATTTTTCCATATAGGTTATTACAAGATACTGAGTATAGTTCCCTGTGCTATACAGTAGGTACTTCTTGGTTATCTATTTTATATATAGTAGTGTATGTCTGTTAATCCCAACCTCCTAATTTATCCTTCCCCCCCTTTTTCCCCTTTGGTAACCATCAGTTTATTTTCTATGTCTGTGGGTCTCTATATTCTTTAAAAAATTTTAACTAACAAGCATATTTTGTTTTTGTTGTCGTTTATTAACTCAGTTGTTAGTAAGTATATAGACTCTCCTGATCTCTTCACTGTGAATAATCTCTTCTCCCATAGACCTTCCACACAGCCCTTTGACCCTCTCTTGTGTCCCTGGCTTTTTAATCCTTTGGGTACTTCTGTCTTTATACTACACTGTAAACTCTATGAGGACAGAGACAAAGTGATTTTTATCTCTGGGACTCTCCTCATGCTGTTGTATCCTCCTTTCAGTAAATATGCCTCCACTTTTGGTAAATAGATGTCTTTTTGTGTAACTGTTTCTTTTTTTTAACTTTTTATTTTATATTGGAGCATAGTTGATCATCAATGTTGTGTTAGTTTCAGGTGTACAGCAAAGTGATTCAGTTATACATATACATGTATTTATTCTTTTTCAAATTCTTTTCCCCTTTAGGTTGTTACGTAATACTGAGCAGCGTTCCCTGTGCTATACAGTAGGTCCTTGTTGGTTATCCATTTTAAATATAGCAGTGTATACATGTCAATCCCAAACTCCCTAACTATTCCTCCCCCCAACCCCCCGGTAACCATGAGTTCGTAACTGTTTCTTAAGAGTCTTGCATTATGTAAGACTGCTGCTTTAGAACAAATAGTAATAGAATCTGAAGGCTACTGGGCTGCTACCTTTAATGCTCATGATCGCTGACATAGAGGTATGAGGGTGATGGTTCTCGTGTGTGTAAGAATGTCAGACGCAGATGTGAGCAGGTTACTTCGCACATGCACCACGAGTTTTCTCATCCATGAAATGAGGATGCTAATGGTACCTTCTTAGTGTGTTGTAAGGATATTTGAAATTATTTCATAAAAAGCTTTTAGAACAGTATCAGATGCGCATGTTTCTTACTCAAGAAAGGTTAGCTGTTACTACTGACATTGCCTTGGCAGTCTGAAAGAATAATATCTTTTTAAGTCAAGCCCCAGGGGAGGAATTAAATATACTAAAAATATACAACATCTAGCCTAGGCTTCTCTGTCAACAACTTGTTATTTGTTTAGTGAGTTCAATTCAGATATCTTAGTTTTGTGGTGTGCAAGCTGCCAAACTTCAGTAGCCCATTGACACAGGCTCGGCTTATATAGGGGCATGCTAGTTTCTAGGATTAAAAGAAAGTAAAGGTTACAATTACATAAAGAAAAGAAAAACTATATCATGTGAGAGATCAGTAAAAAAGTAAACTAATAAACTAGATGAAAAAGAACTTAAGATAATAAAATGTCTTGGTTGGTCCAGGAAGTTCTCTAAGAAACATACACACATCCCATCCCCGAGTTCACAGCTGCTGCGGTCGCTGTAGGGACTTGACCCTGAGAAGTCGGCCCTGGCTCTGTCCTCACTGCAGTGAGAAGCACCTGGAGCAGCCTGGTGACCAAGGAGCAAAGAAACGGTTGTGAATTTCAGAAATTACCGCTAGGGACAAGCGTGCTTTCAAGTCCTTTACATTGGGTTCACTTCACAACCATTTCCTCAACACCACCCTTCAGGAATTCCACTGCTATCAGTTCTTCTGACTAACTTCTTGTCATTTGTACATTTATTTTGTTTGTTTTATTTGTAGCCTAAAGATTTTGGTTCAGTCACAGCAAGGGGAAATATTCCCCCAAAGATATGGAAATAGTACAAATGATTAGATGTAAAACTGGAATTTACCCTTTCATCACTCACGACGTACTCTGTTCCGCGTCATTCTCAAAAATAAGATACTGAATGTTTCTTTTCTATTGTGACATATTTTACCAGGAATACATATTTTGATATATTCTGAAAAAAAAGAGCTATTAATATTAGATATTGGCTTAACGAACCTAATCCGTAGCATTTGGCTGAGCAATCTGAAACTTACAACTCATTAATATTGTGAAAGGACGTTGATAGCTGAATTTTCCTTGCTGCTATTAAAAAAATCATCACTCTGTTGATGTTGCATGAAAGATATTACCACGTATTTTATCATCAAGTTTTGTCTGTCATGTTCTATTATCATGATATCATAGAAATATATTAACATAATTATTTTATTCAGAATACTTCTCCTTTTGACATATTCTGGATTTTCAGTCTACTAAGTAAAAAAGTTGTCTGTTAAGAAGACAACAACAGAAGTCCTGACAACTTTAAAGCTGGAAAATATATAGAATTAATAGAAAGTAGACATCAATGGTAAAAATTACCATAATACTTAGGTAAATAATGAGAGCTGTGAAATTTGAATTGAATAGAGAGAATTAAAATAGCAATATTTTTGACTAAAGTAAATTTTGTCATATGGTTTAAATCTCATAAAGTTTTTAGTTCCCTTTAGATATGAACAGGTTATTTAGACCATTAGTTCCTTTCATACATTCCTCTGGGACCCAACAAGACCTTAATATAAATCTTACTACTAATTCTCTTTCCCAGAGATATCTGAATGATTAAGAGAGTTATGTGTCAAAAGTCTGCATTTGTGTTTCCAAGTGGTAGAATGGCATATTTTTTTAGATATAGCTAGCCTATGTCACAATACTGCATTTTCTATACCCTTCTTCTCTTCCATGCATCATAGATTACGTTCATGGTAATGACTATACTAGGGTAATATTGAATTTTAATAGAGCAAAGTAACTTTTTGCTGTGAGGTATTTATATGGAGCAGGTAAGCACCAGATGCTGTACATAACACCTAAGTGACTGTCTTCTGAAAATGAGAACACATTTGTCCAACTTTTTCTAAAAGGCAACCTACTGGAACCTACATCTTCTTGGTTACATGGATCTCACCCTCATTCTGGCCTTCTCTTGGCTACTGCGGTTTATTGAATCACCATGTTACCCCAGGCTGAGCACACTCGACTACTTTCTTTCATCCCCATTACTACATTACTTGTAGTAATTGCTGCTACAAGTCTAGGGTGCTGATGCTTAACGTTCAGGGGTGATGGAGCAAACGACAACCTAAGGAAAAGAAAGAATGAAAACTAAGCTTTGCTGTTAAATTCTAAGTGTCTAGGAGAAAAAAAAAAACATGCTTTAAATTTTACAGGGGTCATCTCCCAGAAATACCCATATTCCTTGTTTGATAGAAGACTCATGAAATTCTTATCACTTTCCTAGGCAGAACAGTTCACTTCTCTTTATTGTTAGCCTTGTCTTAAACACTCTGCCTGGAGATCAATCTGAGTGAAAGAAACAAAGCTATTACAGTCCCTTCCCAAAGAGCCGTCTATTCCAAATCATCACCATTAGCTATACAAAGACCAGGCAGAGCTTTGAAATTATAGTCGTTTCCCTTTTTTTGATATCGTGCCGGATCAATATTTTAAGCTAGCTTTCCGCTCCCGTTACCTTTAAGGACTGAGGAAATCCTTAATGGTACTGTACAGGAACTGTCCCTGTGAACTTCAGAAAAGAAGAGATTCCTCTTGTAAACAGGTTTGAAGCCCTCAGTGTGAACAGCACTCATTCCACAGGGAGAACGCAGGCGACACAGAGCACCACTGTGAGCCATCCGCTCTCGGAAAGGCACGGGCTCTACGTAACTGTTAGTTAATCATCGGATAACCCGACTTGCGAAAAGTAGGTAAGGGGCATTTTCTAGTCACTTTCTGTCTTCAGTATATATTTTCTGCTGTACTCCCATTTATTTATATTAACTATTTACTCAATTTTATGTACCATATCTGATCAGCCAGGAGCAATTAAACCTTCCTTTTGTTTTTAAATTGCTCAGTCAAATGCTTTTGAGAAGGAGTAAAGCTTAAAAACCTTGATTAGGTGTATAAAAACACACAGAGCCAAAATTTTAGTGAGCAAAGTGAATAGATGTGATAAAAAATAGTTCTTATACAGTAGTACTCAAATAGACTTTTTCTCTAAGTGATTCTCATACATAAATAGCAATTCAGAGTGACCTAATTATGACTATTGACATTTTCTTTACCAAGTATATCACTCTTGATCAATAAAATGCTCATTTTAGAACCTTTTATTTATTTATTTTTAAATTTCTGTTGGAGTATAATTGATTTACAATGTTGTGTTAGTCTCAGGTGTACAGCAAAATGAATCAGTGATATATAAACATACCCTCTTTCTAATTTTTATTTTATTTTATTTTTAAAAATTTTTATTGGAGTATAGTTGCTTTACAATGTTGTGTTAATTTCTCCTGTACAGCAAAGTGAATCAGCTATATGCATACATATATCCCCTCTTTTTTCGATTTCCTTCCCATTTAGGTTACCATGGAGCAGTGAGTAGAGTTCCCTGTGCTATACAGCAGGTTCTTATCAGTTATCTATTTTATATATAGTAGTGTGTATATGTCAATCCCGATCTCCCAATTTATCCCTCCTTCCCTCTATCATACAATATTTCACTTTCTATGTCTGACTTACTTCACTCAGTATGACAGACTGTAAGTCCATCCATGTTGCTACAAATGGCATTATTTTGTTCTTTTTTATGGCTGAGTGATATTCCATTGTGTATATGTACCACATCTTCTTTATCCATTCCTCTGTTGATGGGCATTTAGGTTGCTTCCATGTCCTGGTTATTGTAAACAGTGCTGCAATGAACATTGGGGTGCATATATCTTTTTCAAATTATGGTTTTCTTCAGTTATATGCCCAGGAGTGAGAATGCTGGATCATATGATAGCTCTATTTTTAGTTTTTTAAAGAACCTCCATACTGTTCTCCATAGTGGCTGCACCAATTTACATTCCTACCAACACTGTAGGAGGGTTCCCTTTTCTCCACACCCTCTCCAGCATTTATGTTTGTAGATTTTTTTAATGATGGCCATTCTGACTGGTGTGAGGTGATACCTCATAGTAGTTTTGATTTGCATTTCTCTAATAACTAGTGATGTTGAACATCTTTTCATGTGCTTTTTGGCCATTTGTATGTCTTCTTTGGAGAAATGTCTATTTAGATCTTCCACCCATTTTTTGATTTTTTTTTTTTATATATTGAGCTTCATGAGCTGTTTGTATATTTTGGAGATTAATCCCTTGTTGGTTGTTTCATTTGCAAATATTTTCTCCCATTCTGAAGGTTGTCTTCTCTCTTTGTTTATGGTTTCCTTTGCTGTGCGAAAGCTTTTAATTAGATCCCTTTTGTTTTTATTTTCATTACTCTAAGAAGTGGGCGAAAAAGATCTTGTGAAAGCGTGTTCTGCCTATGTTTCCTCTAAGAGTTTTATAGTGTCTGGCCTTACCTTTAGGTCTTTAATCCATTTTGAGTTTAATTTTGTGTATGGTGTTAGGTAGTGTTCTAATTTCATTCTTTTACATGTAGCTGTCCAGTTTTCCCAGCACCACTTATTGAAGAGGCTGTCTTTTCTCCATTGTATGTTCTTGCCTCCTTTGTTATAACCAGAGGCCACATATGCACATATGCCTAACTAAAGACTCTGAACATTCAGGGTCAAAATGGCTATAGGAATATTTATCACGTCTAGCGCCAACCTAAATGATACCAGTGTTTAATGTTGGTGATTGAGAAGAAGGCAGAGGAAAAGTGAGCACGAGCTGGGTGAGGGAAAACCTTAGTTCTGGTCCTGGCTCTGACCTACCTCAATACATGACCTTGGGCCAGGCGTATGGTCCCTCTGGATATCTTTTTCTTCATCTGGGAAATAAAGAAGCTACAGCTCTGTCTAGAGTTCCTCTATCTTAATATTCTATGGATATAGGTTTTTAAATATTATATTAAATATAAAAATGGTTTGGGTGTTTTTATCTTAAATAAATGTTTATTAGCTATTGATTCTTAAAGCTGAATTCAATATATGACTCACTTTGATTCTAATTGCTAATGCATTTGTTATGATAAATCAAACCTAAGCACTATATTCTCCATGTGAATTGTTTTACTTCCTTCACAATTTTTGCTAGTAAATGCACTTGTTAGGTTTCCACTGCTATTCTTTAGAACAGAGATTGGTTTGATATGTTTATTTCAGCATTTGCCATGAGTTACTCTCCAAATAAATACTCATTTCTTTGAATTTTATAGCCATTCCTATTGTAACATGATTTTATGCTTCCAAATGAGTATTAACATTTAGTATGAAAATTCAAATTTTCATTGGACTATTGGCTCTATTATTTTAGTTTTAAGTTTTAGCTATTTTTATTGATATAATTCACCTTATGAAGTTCAGTTCAGTGGTTTTTAGTCTAGTTGCAAAGTTGTGCAACCATCACTACTAATTCCAGAATATTTTCATCTAGTTTCCAAGGAAATCCAGAATGACATTCTTCATTTTTCATTCAGAAAATCATTTTTATGAATATACAATTAATATTAATATAAATTTTATATTTGATTTAAGCATGTAAATTAATATTTTGTACATCTACAGAATTTAAATTTTTTAGACTTAGATTTGCCTTATGTTTTATCCAGCTTCTCTTCATCCTGTTGGTGAGGAGAAGACTCCTGCCTTAAGGTCATGGGGCTGACTGAACACAGCACCCAATGATGGAAAGATGAGATCGACAGCAGTTTCTTAGTCACATATGCTCACAGCCCCAATGAAGATGACACTGCCCTCAATGCAGGGCCACACAGGGTTGCACCCAGAGTGAGGAACCAGGGGTTCAGGAGGCAGGCTTTATAGTATCAAGAGGAGATGTGTCCCCTGGTTCCTGCTGGAGGATCTGACTGGCTTGTTTGAATAATTCTGTAGGCAGGCTGGCAACTGAAACCAGCTACTCAGGGGCAGGCAGGGATGGTGCCTGGTGCCCTTGGTAGGGAGGATTGTTGTTTAGGGGACTTTACCCAAGGGAACAGAGTGGGGAGAGGACTTGTAGTTAAGCCACTCAAAACCCCCTCATTTTACCAGATGTCAAGGCTGCACAAAACATCAGGCCTTAATCTTTTTTTTTTTTTGGTCTTTTTAACGTGAATCAAAGGTGCTTTAAATTTTATTGTGCTTTACAATTTTCAAAAGTTTCATACACATGATTCCATATAATCCCATAATAACCCTTTTTTCCCTAACCCTATATTGGCATCCCCCTTCCCTCTCCCCACTGGTAACCACTAGTTTGTTCTCTGTATCTGTGAGTCTGCTTCTTTTTTTTTTATACACTGGTTTGCCGTATTTTTTAGATTTCACATGTAAGTGATATCATACAGTATTTATCTTTCTCTGTCTGACTTGTATCACTTAGCCTAATGCCCTCTAAGTCCATCCATACTGCTGCAAATGGCAAAATTTCATTCTTTTTAATGGCTGACTAGTATTCCATTGTATATCTCTATCTCTGTCTCTGTCTGTCGTATCTTCTTTATCCATTCATCTGTTGATGGACACTGAGGTTGCCACCATACCTTGGCAATTGTAAATAATGCTGGTGTGAACATTAGGGTGCATGTATCTTTTCAAATTAGTGTTCTGCTTTTGTTTGGATACATTCCCAGAAGTGGAATTGCTGGGTCATATGGCAGTTCTATTTTTAGTTTTTTGAGAAACCTTCATGCTCTTTTCCACAGTGGCTGCGCCAGTTTACATTGCCACCAACAGTATACTAGGGCTCCTCTTTCTCCATATCCTTGCCAACATGTGTTATTTGTGTTCTTTTTGTTGATGGCCATTCTGACAGGTGTGAGGTGATAACTCGTAGTTTTGATTTGCATTTCCCTGAAGATTAGTGATGTTGAGCAACTTTTCATGTGCCTATTGACCACCCAGATTTCCTCTTTGGAAAAATGTCTATTCAGTTCTTCTACCCATTTTTAATATTAGGTTCTTTGTTTTTTTGATGTTTAGTTGTATGATCTGTTTATATATGTGGAATATTAACCTCTTATCAGTCATATCATTTGCAAATATCTTCTCCCATTCAGTAGGTTGTCTTTTCCTTTTGTTGATGGTTTCCTTTGCTGTGCAAAAGCTTTTAAGTTTAATGAGGTCCCATTTGTCAATTTTTGCTTTTACTTCCTTTGCTTTAGGAGGCGGATTAAAGAAAAATACTGTGATTTATTCAAAGAGTATTCTGCCTATGTTTTCCTCTAGGAGTTATATGGTATCTCGTCTTACATTTAGATCTTTAATCCATTTTGAGATTATTTTTGTATATGGTGTTAGAGAATGTTCAAATTGCATCCTTTTTCATGTAGCTGTCCAGTTTTCCCAGCACCAGTTATTGAAGAGACTGTCTTTTCTCCACTGTGTATTCTTGGCTTCTTTGTCATAGATTAATTGACCCGTAAGTGTGTGGGTTTATTTCTGGGATCCCAATTCTGTTGCATTGATTTATTTGTCTGTTTTTCTGCCAGTACCATGCAGTTTTGAGTGCTGAAACTTTGTAGTATAGTCTGAAGTCAGGGAGCTTGAATTCTCCAGCTCTGTTCTTCTTTCTCAAGATTGTTTTATCTATTTGGGGTTTTTTGTGTTTCTATACAAATTTTATTTTTAATTATTTAAAAATTAATTTTTATTGGAGTATATAGTTGCTTTACAATGTTGTGTTAGCATCTATATACAAATTTTAAAATTATTTGTTCCAGTTGTGAAAAATGCCACTGGTAAGAGATAGGGGCTGCACTGAATCTGTAGATTGCCTTGGATAGTATGGTCATTTTAACAGTATAGATTCTTAAAATCCAAGAATATTGTATATATTTCCATCTGTTTGTGCCATCTTCAGTTTGTTTCATCAGCATCACAGTTTTCCAAGTACAGGTCTTTTTCAGCTTCTTAGGTAGGTTTATTCTGAAGTCTTTTATTTATTTATTTATTTTTTTAAACATCTTTATTGAAGTATAATTGCTTTATATTGTTGTGTTAGTTTCTGCTGTATAACAAAGTGAGTCAGTTGTACGTATACATATATCCCCATATCCCCTCCCTGTTTTTTTTTTTTTAAATTAGTAGCTACTTTATTTATTTATTTAATTTATTTTTGGCTGTGTTGGGTCTTCGTTTCGTGCGAGGGCTTTCTCTAGTTGCGGCAAGCGGGGGCCACTCTTCATCGCGGTGCGCGGGCCTTTCACTATTGCGGCCCCTCCCGTTGCGGGGCACAGGCTCCAGACGCGCAGGCTCAGCAGCTGTGGCTCACGGGCCCAGTTGCTCCGTGGCATGTGGGATCTTCCCAGACCAGGGCTCGAACCCGTGTCCCCTGCATTGGCAGGCAGAATCTCAACCACTGCGCCACCAGGGCAGCCCCCCTCCCTCTTACGTCTCCCTCCCACCCTCCCTATCCCACCCCTCTAGGTGGTCATGAGTCATGTACCACAATGTTCATTGCAGCAGTATTTACAATAGCCAGGACATGGAAGCAACCTAAATGTCCATCGACAGATGAATGGATAAAGAAGATGTGGCACATATACACAATGGAATATTACTCAGCCATAAAAAGAAACAAAATTGAGTTATTTGTAGTGAGGTGGATGGACCTAGAGTCTGTCATACAGAGTGAAGTAAGTCAGAAAGAGAAAAACAAATACAGTATGCTAACACATATATATGGAATCTAAAAAAAAAAAAAACAAATGGTTCTGAAGAACCTAGGGGCAGGACAGTAATAGAGACACAGACATAGAGAATGGACTTGAGGACATGGGGAGGGGAAAGGGTAAGCTAGGATGAAGTGAGAGAGTGGCATGGACATATATACACTAACAAATGTAAAATAGATAGCTGGTGGGAAGCAGCCGCATAGCACAGGGGGATCAGCTCAGTACTTTGTGACCATATTCTGAAGCCTTTTATTTATAAACGGGATTGTTTTCCAATTTTTCTTTCTGATAGTTCACTGCTAGTGTGTAGAATAGCAACAGGTTTCTGTATATTAATTTTGTATCCTGCAACTTTATCGAATACATTGATGAGCTCTAGTAGTTTTCTGGTGGCATCTTTAGGATTTTCTAATTATAGCATCATGCCATCTGCAAACAGTGACAGTTTTACTTCTTCCTTCCCAATTTGGATTCCTTTTATGTGTTTCTGTTCTCTGATTGCTGTGGCTAGGACTTCCAAAACTATGTTGAATAAAAATGGTGAAAGTGGGCATCCTGTCTTGTTGCTGATCTTAGAGGAAATGCCTTCAGCTTTTCACCATTGAGTATGATGCTAGCTTTGGGTTTGCCCTATATGACCTATATTATGTTGAGTTAGGTTCCCTCTATGCTCACTTTTTGGAGAGTTTTTATCATAAATGGATGTTGAATTTTTCAAAAGTGTTTTTTTCTCTATATTGAGATGATCATATGGTCTTCATTCTTCAATTTGTTAATATGGTGTATACCTGTGAAGCCGTCTAGTCCTGGACTTTTATATTTTGGGAGTTTTTAAATTACTGATTCAATTTTATTACTGGTAATTTGTTCATATCTTCTATTTCTTCCTGGTTCAGTCTTGGGAGATTGTACCTCTCTAAGCGTTTGTCCATTTCTTCTAGGTTGTCCATTTTATTGGCATATACTTATTGATAGTGGCATCTTATAATCTTTTGTATTTCTGTGGTGTCAGTTGTAACTTCTTTTTTATTTCTGATTTTATTGATTTGGGCCTTTTTTCTCTTTTTCTTGATGAGTCTTGCTAAAGGTTTATCAATTTTGTTTATCTTTTCAGTGAACTAGCTTTTAATTTCATTGATCTTTTCTACTGTTTTAGTCTCTATTTCATTTATTTTTGCTCTGATCTTTATGATTTCTTTCCTTCTACTAACTTTGGGTTTTGATTGTTCTTTTTTCTGTAGTTGCTTTAGATGTACAGTTAGGTTGTTTATTTGAGGTTTTCCTTGTTTCCTGAGGTGGGCTTGTATCACTATATACTTTCCTCTTAGAATTGCTTTGCTGTGTCCCCTAGGTTTTGGATCATCATTTTTTTTTTTTTTTCATTTTCATTTGTCTGTATGTATTCTCTGATTTCCTCTTTAATTTCTTCACTGATTCATTGATTGTTTAGTAACATGTTGTTTAGCCTCCATATGTTTGTGTATTTTTGCAGTTTTTTTTTCTTGTAATTGATGTCTAATCTCATAGTGTTGTGGTTGGAAAGATGCTTGATATGATTTCACTTTTCTTAAATTACCAAGGCATCTCTTGTGGCCTAGCATGTGATCTATTGTGGAGAATATTCCTTGTGCACTTGAAAATAATGTGTGTTCTGTATGTGTCAGTTAAGAATACACATAATTTGGATGGAATTATGTGTATTCCATAATTCCATCCAATTATGGAATTGCTTTTGGATGGAATGCTCTGTAGGTGTGAATTAAGTCCATTTGATCTACTGTTTCATTTAAGGCCTGTATTTCCTTATTGGTTTTCTGTCTGGATGATCTGTTTACTGATGTCAGTGTCATGTTAAAGTCCCCTTCTTTTATGGCTGTTAGTATTTGCCTTATATATTGAGGTGCTCCTGTGTTGGGTGCATATATATTTACAATTGTTTTATCTTCTTCCTGGATTGATCCCCTGATCATTATGTGTAGTGTCCTTCGTTTTCTTTTGAAACAGTCTTTATTTTAAAGTCTATTTTGTCTGATATAAGTATTGTGCCTCTGGTTTTCTTTTGATTTCCATTCATATAGAACATCTTTTCCGTCTTCTTATTTTCAGTCTGTTTGTGTCTGTAGATGTGAAGTGAGTCTCCAGTAGGCGCCTTATACATGGATCTTGTTTCTGTATCCATTCAGCTACCCTGTGTCTTTTGGTTGGAGCATTTAGTCCATTTATATTTGAGGTAATTATCAATATGTATGTTCTTATTGCCATTTTGTTAATTGTTTTGCACTTGTTTTTATAGTTCTTCCCCCCCCCTTTGTTTTTCTTTTGTTCTCTTGTGATTTGATGACTATATTTACTGTTGTGTTTGGATTGCTTTTCTTTTTTGTGTATGTATCTATTATTCTATTATAGGTTTTTGGTTTATTGCTACCATAAGGTTTTTGTATAGCAGTCTATATACATATATATGATTGTTTTAAGTTGCTGATTTCTTACTTTCTAATGTATTTTAAAAACACTGCATTCTTGCTCTCCTCCTGTAAGAATTACTGTTTTTGCTATAGTATTTTATGTCTAATTGTTCTGCATATCCTTTAAGTGCTTATTGTGGATACAGATGATTTTACTACTTTTGTCTTTTAATGTCCTTACTAACTTTGTGGATGATTTCCTACCTTTACTGTATGCTTGCCTTTACCAGTGAGCTTTTTTCATTTCATAACTTTCTTATTTCTAGTTGTGGCCTTTTCTTTTTTCACCTACAAAAGTTCCTCCTAGAGAATGTTAAACATTTGTTGTAAAGCTGGTTTGGTGGTGCTGAACTCTTTTAGCTTTTGCTTGTCTATAAAGCTTTTCATCTCCACATCAAAACTGAAGGAGAGCCGTGGTGGATAGAGTATTCTTAGTTGTAGGTTTTACTCTTTCATCACTTTAAATATATCATACCACTGCTTTCTGTACTTCAGAGCTTCTGCTGAAAAATCTGCTGATAGCCTTAGGGGAGTTCGCTTGTATGTTATTTGTTGCGTTTCCCTTGTTGCTTTTATATTCTCTCTTTATCATTGATATTTGTCATTTTGATTACGATGTGTCTTGGTTATATTCCTCTTCGGGTTAATCCTCTGTGGGAGTCTCTGTGCTTCCTGGACTTGGGTGCCTGTTTCCCCTCCTAGAGTAGGGAAGTTTTCAGCTATAAATATTGTGTTCAAATATGTTCTCAGCCCTTTTCTCTCTCTCTCTTCTGCTTCTTGGTGTACTTAACGTTGTTCCAGAAGTCTCTTAAACTGTCCTTATTTCTTTTCATTCTTTTTTCTTTTTTATGTTCCGCAGCAGTGATTTTCACTGTTCTGTCTTCCAGATCATTGATCCGTTCTTCTGCGTCATTTAGTCTACTACTGATTCCTTGTAGTGTATTTTTCATTTCAGTTATTGTATTCTTTAATTCTGTTTGGTTGTTCTTTACATTTTCTAACTCTGTTGAAAACTTCTAACTTCTTGTTCTGTGCATCCATTCTTCTCCCAAGTTTTTGGATTATCTTTATGGTCACTCCTCTCAGGTAGAGAGCCTATCTCCACTTCACTTAGTTCTTCTGGGGTTTTATCTTGTTCCTTCATCTGGAGCACATTGCTCTGCCACTTCATTTTGTCCAAGTTGCTATTGATATTTTTATGTTTGCAGTAGGTTTAGTTACATTTCTCGACCTTGGGGCAGTGCTCTTCTGTAGGAGGTGTCCTGTTGTCACCGCAGCACACTCCCTTCTCTTCACCTGATCTGTATCCTTTATGGGTTCCCCCTAAGAAGGCTGTGTGGGTCTTTCCATTGCCGTGGGCTGACTATGTGGGCAGTCTGGTAGGCTTTTAGTCCAGTTGGTTGCCAGGACCTGTCTCATGTGGGTGCTGCCGCCTGCTGTTTAGCAGGGCCTGGTCATGAGTCCGCTGGTTGCGGAACCCTAGGAGGCCCTGGGGTTAGTGCTGGCTCACTGGTGGGTGGAGTCAGGGCCAGAAGACTCTGGGGCTGTTGCTACCTCTCTACACCAGTGGGCGAAACCAGGTCCTGGGATTCTTGCCATACTATTGGCAGGTAGAGTCAGGTCCTGAAGTCTGGCTTCAGGGCCCAGGGATCCCAGAGCTGGTGTCAGATTGTTGGTGGGGGTGGCTGTGTTTCCTGACACGGTTGGGTGTGGTGTCCAGGGTGTTCCAAAGCTTATGTTGGCCTGATAGTCGGCAGGGCTGGAGCCCAGCTGGTCCCAGGGTAGGGTTTGGCCTGCTCTGGGCAGGCTGAGTCTGCATTCTGCAGGTTTATGGTTTTCTTCCCTCTGGTGTCTGCCTCCTGGTGGGTAATTCTGGTCTAGGGGCTAGAGCAGGCTTCCTGGAAGGCAGGGCACGTGCCTGCCCACTGGTGGGTGGAGCTGGGGTTTGGCCTTCTGGTGGGAAGGACCATGTACAGAGTCATGTCTAGAGGTGGCTTTGGGCTCAGGGAGTCTTAGGCAGCCTGTGTACTGCTGGGTGAGGCTGTGTCCTCACCCAGTTAGTTATTTAGCCTGAGGTATCCCAGCACTGGTGCCCCAGGCTGTTGGGTGGGATCAGATCTTGGTGCCAATGAACTAATGCCCCCCACTAGCACTGACTTCTGCCCAGTCAATTGAGCTCCCAAATATGGCTGATGCCTGTGTCTTGTCCCTGTGGCGAGCCATGGCCATCCCCCACTTCTCCGGGAGACTCTCCAACACCAGGAGGTGGGTCTGGCCCAGGCTCCTATCCAATTACTGCTTTTGCCCTGGGTCCCAGTGTGCGTGAGATTTTGTGTATGCCCTTTAAGAATGAAGTCACTGTTGCCTGCAGTCCTTTGGAACTCCTGAAATTAAGCCTCCCTGGCCTTCAAAGCTGAATGATCTGGGGGCTCATCTTCCTGGCCCAGGACCCTGGGCTGGGGAGACCTACGTGGGGCTTAGAACTCTCAGTCCTGTGGGAGAGCCTCTGCCAGCTTGTGGGTAGTCTACCCAGGGAGTATGGGACTTGATTATATTGTGAAGTCATCCCTCCTACCTGACTAGTTGTGGTTCCTTCTTTATGTCTTTAGTTGTAGAAGATCTCTTATGGTAGGTTTCAGTCTTTTTCATAGATGGTTGTTATGCAGATAGTTGTGGTTTTGGTGTGCTTATGAGAGCGGGTGAGCTCAGGGTCTTTCTACTCCACCATCTTGGCCAGAATCCCCTTGGGCCTTAATTTTAAGCCTTATTTTGACTTAAATTGATAAAAATAATGTTTTGGCTTTTAACTATTTTGATAACTTGCAAGGTAACTTGATATTATTCTGAGAATTGAAAGAATAAACATCCTGTATGCAGTTTAGCCACGGGACTACCAGAATAGTCATTGTCAACGATGAAGAGATGTTAGATTTAATGTAGGTTTTCAAGGTGAATAAATATGAAATGTGTAGAGGGTTCATTGAATGTATAGGGGGTTAAAGTTGGAGCCAGTCTTTCAAAAATTTATTTTGTGTGACATCTCTGTTGCTTTCATTAATTCAGAATATGGTATTGATTATAGGTTTCTGATTTTTTAAAGAGCTGTTTCAGTGTGCAGAAAATATCTTTTCTAAAAACCAAACTCAATCCATTTGAAAAAACAAATATAAAGAAATTTATTAAGTTAGTGGATGAATTGGACATAAAGAGAGCTTCTGCCCCAAGTTAGTCTTTCTAATGAAATAAAAATAAGCTTTTAAAAATATCATGCTGCCTCTTCTTGTTCTATTATTTTTATTATTACCATTATTATTCAGTAGTAGTTCAAGTTATCCTACATATTTCAGCAACATACCCATTCATCACAGAACATTATCGCCCATCATAATATACTTAAACTGACCCTATACTGCACAGAAGAAAATAAATGGAGATTTGATCATTGAAATTAAAGATTCCCGACGGGGGGTTGCAGTGGTGACAGATTCTCTGCTTTCACAAGAAGAAATGCTCTTAGACTACCTTTTGAGAGATTCAATTTAACAAGAGGAAAGTTTTCTGAAATGGAAGTAGGGCTCTGTTGCTAGGGAGGCCAGAAACTCCTCTAGAAATGTCCAAAGACATGATAGAACCTCCTAAGTTTGGGAATAGTGTCCTATTGACAGTAGCAAGTAAAACTCGATAATCCCTTGCAGAGACCTGTCACACACTATGTGAGGATTCTGCACCTGAAACAAGGGACTGCGAAAGCTAGAGAACCAGCCTTAGAAACACTAGTTATCCTTAAGTGTATTTTATTAGTGTTATTTAAACATAAAAGATAAATATTTTAGGAAAAAAATGGATGATATTAGTTCCCTCTAAAATTTCATGTTTAGAGACAGTTTTAATTGGTTTTATATATAAAAAGTTTTAAAAAATGAGCAAGGAAAAAAAGAAGAGGCTCAAGTGAATCACTGAATAAGTTGAAAATACCATTTTAATTTATAATTAGATACAATAATTTTATGACCCATAGATGTATAGGAACATAAATATAATATATATTACAGTTTGATTCTTATAGTCATTCCTTTCTAGGTAGATATATCATTTCTAATGTACTTTATTATTATAGATAGAATTAATACATTGATATATTTTTAAATTTTAAATATACATTTATACTTTTTTCTTCTTTGATTTTTTTTCATCTTCAATAGTTTGAGAAAATATTGAGGAAAAATATATTCAACTTTGAATTTCTTTGTTTCCTAGAGCTTGCTAACCTTGTTTTGCTGCAAATAATAACAAAACCATTTTATATTTTCTGATCTTTGATTCAGTTGTATTTGAAGCAGTGCTACAGGGATATACCTGTTTATGAGAAGTCATTATGACCTTGTAATGAAACCATAGAAGTAGGTTAAAGGTACATACTTACCTTCAATCATTGCATATGATTCTTATATATCTCAGGTTCATCTGGCTCAAAATATCTTTTTATTTCCACCCTCTACCTCTCCGACCTCATTGTAACCACTGTTGCTACCACACCTTCTGAAAAATACTCTTAACTGAGAGACTTACTAATCACTTTAAACTCTCTCAGGAATCCACTCCTTTCAGGCAAATAAATACTAAAATGAATCTTCCTCCAATGTTCTAATATTTCCCAAATAATAATGTTTTATCTGGTTCTCCTTAAGAAATTGTCATGATGTATTTCTCAAGTATCTAATTAATCTTCACTCACTATATTACTTTTTATAAAATAATTTATCTGTTACATTATATATGACTTATAAGTGCAGCAGTCTTTTTACACATTTTATATATTCACATTTAAATCATGTTAACACTTTATGTATTTGAGTATGTATATAATATGTAGTCATATATGTGATTCATATATATATGTATAAATACATAATAATCAATATAATAATTTCAATGATAACGTTTTTCTTGAATTCCATTTAAAGTAATCTTGGCACTGTCTAAAAATGTATTATCACATTATAAACGTGTATCGACTGTATCTTCTATGCTCTAGCAAACAGATGCGATCTTCTGTTAAAGATCTGAGAGTCATTATTCTAGGACTTAAGTATAAAAATATTCTAATTAAGAGTCTTTAAAAGAATCTATGAGCCTAGAGTAAACCCCTAAACATTCTGATTTGTTGGGACTGAGAGGAAGGCTCAAGCATTTGCACTTTTAACAGGCAATTCTAGTGACCCTGATGCATATATTTACTGGATCACATTATTTAGTATTCCTATTTTAGATGACAATCACCTAGCTCAGTATCAAATGCAATAATGCATTAAATAATTAATCTTTTTTGATGCCTTTAATAAATTTAAGCAGACCCTTCACTGAATTGTTGACTTGCTTTCATGCTAAGAGAAGTGCTAAAATTTAAAAAAACCACAGTGTTGTAGATTTCCATATATAATGACTTCTTTGCTGTTGGTTGTGTTTCCAAATGGAACTCTATAGTTTTAATTTGAGCATAGCCCCTCTCCAGTATTTCTTAATTTATATGGAGCCGAGGAGGCTCTGCTTGGAAGAAAGAAGACATGAGATGCACTAATGACAAACCAGGAGGACACTGTCCTTTTATTTGAATAAGAGGATCTCAAAGACAACAGTCAAAGCAAATTCTACATGGAACTCCTTCAAAGGACACAAGGAAAATGAGAGGAAGTATCAAAGGTACCTATTACTCTGCCTAGACCTGACAGATGTTATCCAGACTGTGGTCAACTTACTCCGTACCTTAGTTGCCTGGAGAAATAATTGCTCACTTAAACTTGGGAAATTAGTTTTTCTCTCAGGCTGATACTCTGATAGACTCTGTAATGCTTGGATTTGTGCCTTGAATCTTCTATTGTTTTTTAATTGGTAATACATGCACATGCCAAAAGAAATTCAAGGACTTCAAAAAATAGAGATAAAAGTAATTCTGTCTTTTGCCCCTGTACAGTCCTCTACTTCTCCTCCTTGGAGACCACCCCTGTGAGGCATTGCTTATGTATATTCCCAGAGTCTTTTGAATATGGTGGTGTGTGTTGGGAGCAGGCAGGAATATAAATAAATGCAGGTCAGGAAATTCCCTTGATTTTAAATTAGCAGGAGACGTGCATTAAAGAGTGTCACTGAGCAGCATATTTACCACCAGAGAGTGACTTAGATACAAGAGGAAATATAATATATCCTTCATTTAAGTATGTACACTATCAGGGTAAAAAAAGGAAAATTTTAAAGCAGGTACTGCTTTCAGCAGACAACAGACATTTAAATGAGAATGCCTTTTAGCATAATGAAATTTATCTGAGTTTTAAGATGCCCTCTTGAGATTGTAGCAACACTGGTAAGCAGTCACTTGTTCCGGCAGAAGAAGGTCACTGTGCACCTTATTGTAGTAATGTGTTTGGAAAGAAAGTAAAAGGGGAAATTGCTTCCCTTGATCCATTCATGACATTTCTTTGTAATACCAAACTGAAAAGGTTTTAGAAAGATAAAAAAAAAATCATGGCCAAAAAACGGCAAAGTTCATAACTGATTATTGAATAAGAATGACTTTGAAAACAAAACTTTAATTGAATATCTACTGTTTATAGTATACTATGCTAGGGTTATAAAACACCCTTGAGGAACTTTTAATATCTTTAGGAAATGACATATAGGTGAAAAAAAATAGTCTTGGTCTAATGCAGTACCCATTTAGAAAGTGAGACCATCGTAAGTGGACTCTGTGAATCAGATTCTCTTCAGACGTAACCTACTCTTTGTTTTTTTGGTGAAGTGCAGTGGCTTATCCAGGTTAATGAGAGGACCACCAGCTATAACAGGTGGATGGATTATACCCACTGTTGGCATGACCCAGATGCTCCTTTAGTACATATCAAATTACAAGAATTTTAGTTTTCTTTTAGGCTGTACTTCTACTAGCCCTTACCAACACCCTATGTAATTTATTTTTGGTAAAGTTATCAATAACTGATTAGTCTTTGGGCATTAGAATTTATGTAGGTCAAAAACATATCATCTTTGTTTAGGTAAAATTCCACTGTTGCATAGCACCCAGGATGCGTGTATCCTGATGAGATCTCCTTAGAAAGATACCCTAAAGTGACCGAGCTACATACAGTTTCCTTGGGTCTGCTCCCAGGTGCAGCAGTCAGGCAAATTTATTATTCTTCCTTGATAGGAAGCTAATTTCAGATCTGGGACAACTATAGTACAAGTAGTGCCTCGGACATTGTATTCTACGAGAAAGCAAGGGAGCTCAAAGACTAATGGGGTCATGTTAAGAGGAAAGATGACCCAGTTTGAAGGTGTTCCTACTGGATAAATGATGAGATATTTGAGCATCAGAAAATGATAATGTCTACAACTGATTATAATATACGGTATAAAAAAATCCATGAACCCTAATCATAATAAATACCTACATGTGTACCTATGTATGTACATACATACATAAATGAGAGAGGGGAAAAAACAACTTCTTCTGTGAGAGATGTGCTAGATATAAAAGTCTATGGAATGATAGAATTAGAAATTCAACATTCATACCTGATTCAGGGAAAGGTATTCATTCAGTGCTAAAACCATCATATAGATGGTCGTTGGGGAGCAAGATATTCAGATGTTGGCAAATCCAGCTCAGATTGCAAAGAGAAATTGTACATTTACTACAGAACTGGCCGTCATCATCTGAGCCAAATGAGTGCATTTACAGTTGACTATCACTAATAGTAGGGCAGTGTGATGATTTTTCACTTTCTGATATGATGCCTCATGAAGAAAATTATTAGTATTCTTGCTAATAATGTTAACCTGAATCTAATAAAGCCTCTGCACTCCATTCCAGAGCCTAGCAAGAAGGAGAAAAAGGGAGGGAGGGAGGACAGGTGGGAAGGTTACCTTCTTTCTCTCTATTTCTGCCCTACAACAATTTCTCTCTCTTGATGTATGAATCATTTTTTCTGCCAAGCACACAGATAGCTACCGGTTTCTGTTTATTTTGTTTTATTTTGTTCTGTTGGCTGTTCTGTGTAGGATTTCTTACTGTTAGAATTTAGTACATTTCAAGGGGTGATTTAAAAATTAGTGTTAATATATAAGATTTGTAAGTAAATGTCCTCTTGTAATTTTTCTGTCAAGGAATAGTCGGTCAATGCATTCTGGAGAAAAGCATTTGCTTTTCTTAATAGAAATTTACATGACATGTCTTACATGTATTCAATACACAAGCTTCATGGAAAAAGTTACATTTTTATGTAAAGCTAGTTAATTCACTGAAGGCCACTCAAGAACTGTGCTTAAATGTGCTATTTAAAGGAGTGAAATATTATGAGCTACTCAGAGTAGTGGATGCAGGAAACTAGTTTGCAAACAGGGCCATCAGTAGAATTTTAAAAGGTTTGCTATCCCCTCTGATAATTAATTCTTAGAATTTCCAGTGTCAGACCTTAAAAGTACAGTCACAAATAGTTTCCTAATCTGTTTACCCGTAACCTTACAAAAGAGGCAAGTATAAATTCATATTACTAATATAATATTAATTTGTTTTTCTCAACCAGTGCTTAGAAACTATCTTTTTCCTTAATGAGCATTATGCCACCATTATAAAAACTGCTGTTTCAAGTTTTACGACAAATTAGGTTTACAATTATGGGATCACATTTCCAAACATCAAATGTAATTTGCTCTGACAGGAGAAAATTTTTCCCATAGACAAATGTTCAAGCTCTTCCATTGTTTAATGGCAAATTAAATAGAAAACTTTTCATACCTGCATGTACTTTATTTAGCTTCCTTCCATCTGCTCTGCAAATGTCCTCATAAAACTGTATCCCATGGCAACCCCCAATGGCATTTTAGCTCCCTGACTCCCAAGTGAGCTAGTCTCTCCCAGGGAAACCACCTTAGCACTTCAAGGACAGCATTTTTCATTAATTTAGAAGGGGCTTGGTTAGTGAGGACCCCTTCCACAATTTCCATGATTGCATATATGTTCCTTTATATGGATAAGAAGGTACTTGATTTTCACATGGTTTGTGAATCATGTTTCAATCCCAAAGAAGAGAATGAATCCCATTATTTCACAAAATCACTACTCTCCTGTCTGTAGACAAAGAGACGATCATTTTTATCAATGTGAAAAAAGTCTCTATCCTAGAAAGTTACTTGAAAGAAAAGCTTATAAATTTAGAATTCTAGGGGGAAGAGAAAAATTCAAGTCCATTTACTTATAATACATAACTATATCATTAACTTGTTAATTATTGCCGAGAGGTTTGTGGATCCTGGGAGGGATTGTGAGCCCAAAGCAGTCAACTCAGGATCTTCCCAGGGGGTCACTTACAGCTTTAATATTTAGAGGTTATTTACTCTCTCTAAACCTCAATTTTCCAGTTTAGAAAATGGGTGTAACTTCGCAGGGTGTTGTGAAGACAATGGGAAATTCTTATAAAAACTTCGTTAACAACAAAGCACTATGCGGGGTTTATTATTACACTCTCCTCTTCAACATTTAGTAAGTGTAAGCTGTACACAATTAAAACATAACAATGATATTGTAACTTTAAGCACTTTATTCAAAATAATGAAATGAGTGAAATTCTAAATGAAATCATTGTTGGCATTTGAAATCATGAGAAAGGAACAGTAAACTGCTTTCTACGTAGTCTTTCTTATGAAACCAAAGCACTCTGTATTTGAATTTAAAATTGCTTTTATACCTTTGAATACACATCCATATTTTAATAACTTTTCAAATCATAATTATTTTGAAAAGTGCTTTAGCATTCTGTTGTGACAAACCACTATGAAGAAACTAAAATTCATATGTGCTTAAAAAAGATATGTTTTAAAAAAAAAAAAAAAAGATATGTTTATTTTTTTAAATTTTTATTCCATTTTTCCTTTCAGATGTTATCACTGGTGCTTAAATTTAGAATGATTATGTTTATAAAAGTAATGTGTGACTTTTGCATTCTAATGAGTCTTAACCAAAACATTATGCTAATTTATTTCATATGCTTTTACAACACTCTAAATTGTAAATTGTAAATATACTCGATCAAAATTCAGTAGCATAGGATTTACTTTCTAAAATAAATGTGATGATTTTAGAAAAATTTTTAAACTAGAAATTTATTTAGAACAATAATTCATTAAAAAAAACCAACATTTGCTTGTGCCAACTGATATGGAAGAAACTGGGAAAAATCTACACTGACCCAATATTTCTGTATATAATAAAAATCATGTAGTGAGTAAAATCATATTGTGAGTACATAATAAAATTATATAATTAGCTAATATAGAGAAAAGTTCATATAAGAAGTTGGAGGTGCTTATCACCAAACTTTTCAATGACCATTCTGAGAGACTATGGCAGCCCTCTGGATAATTTATTCTCAGATAATTCATTCCAGCTTCCAAATTAGGAGAGTCTCAAATACTTTTCTATTTTTGCTTAACTGCAAACAGAGTAGGAAAGTACAGATTCATACTAGTAAATTATATTAATTGGTTTCCTTAATCAGTGTTTCAAGCTATATGTTTTCTTAAAGAGTACTACCAAGCCATTATAAAACATTTTATCAAGTTTTAAAATAAATTAGATTTATCATTGTGAGATTGAGTTTCCAAATGACAAATGACATCTGTTGTGACAGGAACTTCTTCCTCCTTCATCTTAATCACTACTATTCTGTTGTAGAACAGAAAGAGAAAATCACAAAAAAATCTACATTTCCAGATGGGCTAATATTTTGCTGCAATAACACTTCCAGTTTCTCCTAGGAGCCCTACTGCCTTTTAGTTGAGAGAAGTATTTAAAAACCAAGATCTACATTCTTTATTGTCCCCTGCTTTCCCTTCATTTCCCTTCTCTTTCTAAAAATCTAGTTCAAAAGCCATTAGATGGGACCAAACAAGGAGGGCATCCATTCCGGGGGCAGGTTGAGCTGTGAGAGGACAGAGCAGGGGTTGGAGTTCAGGAAGGGTAAAGCGGACCGTGATGGAGTGTAAGGTGTTGGTGTTGGGGACCACATCAAGGGACAATTCCATGCCGGGTTTTGGAGCCCATAGAGGGGACGTCCATGAGGGGAAATGGAGCAGAGATGGTGAATGTTCTTTCATGTTGGCAAAGGAGTATCTTCAGTGTAGAGTGGGATCACTCGGTTGATGTGTAAATCCATGAACACTTCCGTAGGATTTTGCAGAGATGCCCTGAGTTCTCATCAGCAGTGTTTGTGTGTGTGTGTGTGTGTGTGTGTGTGTGTGTGTGTGTGTGTGTGCACACATTGCTTCCTTACAGCTTTGCTGAGGTGTGCTCGCAATAATTTTTTTTTTTTTTTTTTTTTTTTTGCCAACCTGAGAAATGAGGGATAGTATCCTTGGGTATTTTTAAATTGTATTTTTTTTTATTATGAGTACATGATTTCATGTGTTTAAAGGTCATTTTTATATCTTTTTCTTGTGAATCCTCCGTTTATACTTTCTGAGCATTTCTACAGGCATTTGGGGGTTTTAAATTCTTTTCTACATAGTTAGAAAGAATGTGGTCAGTACTCATAGCTATTTGTCTTAAGAGCTTATAATTTATCTTTCGAATTTGCATATGGTTCATTTTATTATTTTAAAAACATAAGTGAATGTATCTGTATTTTAAAACATAGGTGAATATATCTGTGTTTTCTTTAATTGCTTCTGGATTTTATATCATTTTTAGAAAATGTGACCTCAAAGTTATAAGGAATTAATGCATGTTTTCTTCTGGTGCATGTTTGTTTGTTTGTTTTTGCTTTTGAGTTGGATGTCTGATCTACTTAAAGTAATTCTGCTCTAGTGGTATAGATCCAGGTTTTTCCAGATGGCTACACATTTTTATTTAAAAATCCATTTTCTCCCAGAGTTATATTGATGAATCTGATTCTCGAATGTCTGCTCTGGGTATATTTATGGCCAGTACAATACTGTTTTAGTTATAGTGGCCTTATGGCACATCTTACTTTCACTAGGGCTAAGGACTCTCATTTCTTTTGAAATGTTTTCTGGCTCTTCTCCACCGTTGATTTTTCCACTTGTATTTGAGAGTCAACTTGTCCAGCTTTAGAAGGAAAAACAAAAAAGAAAAAAACAAAAAAGAAGAAAAGATAAACCTCTCATCATTTTGTGGGGATAATTAAAAATGCATATATTAACTTGGATAAAAATTATTGTTTTATGTTTACTTTGCATCTTTCATAAGTAATTTAAAGTTATTTTTATATAGATTGCTTTTTTCTTGATAAATTTATTCCTAACCATTTGATCTTTTTGTCGTTGTTGTTGTTTTATTGTAACTGAGATATTTCCTTGCATTATATCTGGAAATATACAGCAAGACCATTGATTTTCAATGTCCATTTTACATTTCTCTGTCTTACTAAATGTGTGGTTTTAACATGGGTTGTAGCATTCTTTCAGCGCACGGGTTTTGCATGCAAACCACTCCCCCACAAATAGGCATAGTCCGCTTCTTTCTTTCCAATGTTACGTCTCTAGTTCTTTTCTCCTATCTGATTACTTTGGCTACTAAATCAAATAGTAGTGAGCACCCCTGTCTTGCTCTTAACTTTAGTGAGGAAGCTTGATAATTCTCTGTTAAGATTTTGCCTGGAATGACTGGGTTGGCAACAGAACCAAAATGAATCCTTTGAGCCTACTGACGGAAAAGCAAGCTTCTTCAAACTCTTTGTAACATTAACTCAGGGAATATACAGCAGTATACCAGATTCAACATAAATGTGAATTGCTCTTTACTGAGCTGAGTACTCTGTACCAGGTAGTTGGAATTGTCTTTTTGTAAATACATAATTCATGATGTGAAGCAAACAGTTGCAAGAGAATGAGAAGAGAGGGCCCCCAATCCACTGGCTTCCCTGAGCTGAGATGGTTCACATCCTTACCTGCCAAGCCACATTTCTCAGAGACATGTGCCTCCTAGAAATGAGTGGTGACTGGGATTTACAAGACTCTTGACATGCATGCTGTGTTGCCTGTTAGACACCCTTTCTCCCTTTTTTTCCCAACTTTACTGAGGTATAATTGACAAATAACATTGTAAGATAGTTAAATTGTACAGCATGATGATTTGATATCCATATACATTGTGAAAGAATTTCCCCTTCAAGTTAATTAACACCTGTTACCTCACATGTTTGCTTTTTGTGTGTGTGTGAACATTTAAGCAACTTCCAATTCTACAATACAGTGTTATCAACTACAGTCACCATCCTCAGATCTTATTCATCTTATAACTGAAAGTTTGGACCTTTTAGCAATCAACATCATTTATGAACTAGAAATTGGTCTTGGTTAAAGCCTATTGTGTCTCATGAGCTTGGCTGTCACTCTGAGGTTACAATGTAGAGTAGGAGTTACAGGGACTTTTGGGTGAGATGTATTTATTTTATGATGTTAAGTATCTATTCATCAATTCCTATCCATAATTTTCTTATTAAGAGTGGATGTTGAATGACAAAAACATATTCAGCACTTAAGATGACTGTAAAGTTTTTCTCCATGAATCTATTTATATGATAAATGCTGTTAATGAATTTCTTAGTATTGAACTACCTTGCATTCCTGGAGTAAATCCCACTCTATAATGATGCATTAAGTTTTTTTAATGTGCAGTTGGATTCTATTTGCTAATGTTTTACTTATGATTTTTCATGAATGGGCATATATAGATCGATCTGTAGTTTCTTATGCAGTGCAATTCTATCAAGCTTTGGTACCTCTTATATTCACTTCATAAAAATAATTTAAAAATATTTCTTTGTGTATTCTCAGGAACAATTTAAATAGTCTTGGCTTTATTAGGTCTTTTAAGATTTGATTGATTTCATTTGTGAAAATATCTGAGCCTGGTTCTTTTGTGTGTAGTATTTGTTTTATAACTTTATTTTTTCTGTAGAAATAACTCCACTTAAGCTTTTTTCTATGCTTTGTTACATATTAAAAAATATGTTTGCTTATGAAATTATCCATTTCAGCTAGAATTTCAAATTTATTCACATAAACTTGTGAAAAGAGTCAAGATTTTTGAACATTATCAGTTTCAAAAGTTATTCCTCCTTATTACTTCTCAGGTGGTGTCGTTATGATTCTGTTGTCTATTCATTAGCTTAGTTCATGGTTTTGTTGTTTTTATTAATTTTTTCTCAAAGGATGATTATTACTCCTTAAAAATTTTTTTTAATTTCAATTTTTGCATTATCTTTATATGTTCCTCCTTTTGCTTTCTTTTGGCTTAATTTTTCCCCAAAATTTTGCATTTAATATTTGATGCACTTATTTTTACTTTTCGTATATACTGACCTATGGATTTAAAGATATGACTTTCCTTTGATTAATGCTTTTATTATATCCCATAGATTCTGATATCCTAAGTTTTCCTTATCATTATTTTTTGAAATATTTCAATTTTGGTGTAAATTATCCCTTCTAAATAGAATTGCATACGTAAGATTTTTAAAAATTTGAGGTGACCGAGACTTTAATAATTGTTGGTATTAATTTTTAGTTTTATTTCATTGTGACTAGAAAATATTGTTTGTCTTATTTCTGCTATAAGACTTGCTAAGGTTTTTAAGGACCTAGTATATGGTCACTTCTTATTAGTATGAAGAAGATGTGCCTTTTTTCGGATGTGCAAAAAACCCTTAGTAGTTAACCCATAGTAATAAAACCCTTATTAATTAATATGTAAATTGTATACATTTATATTTTAAAAATATGTTTCCCACTTGTGTCTTGGTCTGAAAGTCTTGTATTATTAGTGTTTTCCTATTAATTTCTTCCTGAATCTCCTTGTTTTGTTTATTTTGAAGGTGGTTCTGGTGTTATTACATTCAGATATTTATAACTCATAAATTCATTACGATTTTTGGTCTTTAGCATTACAAAATGTTCTTTGTTGCCTGTTTTAGTGTTTTGGGATCTGAATTTTACTTTCTTACATCAGAATTAAAAACTAATGGCATTTGGCTAGCATTTGATTTGATTTGCATTGGCTGGAGCACCTTTGCACATCCTTTTAATATTTTGCTTTTCTGGACAATTTTGTTTAGCTGTGGCTCTTGTATACAAAATAGAATAGTATTTCGTTTTTTAGAAAAAAATACAAAAGTGAATTAAGCATCTTTACATTTATTTATATATTTTTATTTTTTTTATATTTCATGGGATTTGCATCTTTTTCTCGTGATTATATTTGTTCTAAGACTTGTTACCATGCTACCACTAGTTTCCCCTCACTTATCTTTCTACTATTTGGCTTGTCAGGATTAGCATTAAATAATATCCATTATTTACCTCTTCCTACACAGCGATTAGACTAGTATTTTCCTTCTCCTCCTCTTCTCATTTTTTAGTTTAATTATTTCTACTGTAATTATTTCTACTGTTAATTATTTGTACTGTCTCTAAATTCATAACCCTTCCTTACTAAATTCTTCCACAAGTGTCCCAACCTATCTTTTTGGCTAGGTTCACAAATACTGTATACAATGCTCATCACTGTTTTTTTTGTTTTTTAATCAAAATTTTCCTAATCATCTCTTGATTAGACCTACTTGATCAGAATTTGCATTTTAAAAAGGTCCCTAGATGATATGTATGCCCATTAAAATGGGGAAAGCATTGACCTAGAATAATGAGAAAGTTATTATTTTTTAGTATTGTAAAATATTCTCTGAAAGTATAAATTATTCTATTATTTAAAAGAGACATTGATTTGGCATGTTGATATGGATTATAACTTTGGATAAAGAAGGACTAACAATGGAATTCAATGTCAAATTAAGCCATCTTTTTAATTCTGGCATTTTCTAAATGGCATAGATTAGTATCAATGTCAAGAGATTCAGCCCTTATTACCTTGGTTTTTCCTAATGCTTTCAAGGGATACACACACACACACACACAAATGCACACACCGACATTTTGCATTTTTTTTTCTCTAAAACAATACTGTGCAATAGAACTTTCTTGACATGCTTTCTCTCTGCAGTGTTCATTACAGTTGCCACCAGCCACATGTGGCTATCGAGACTTGGAATTATTGAGAACTTGAGAATTTTTATTGCTTAAATTTAAATTTACATGTGGCTAGTGGCTACTTCATTAGAAAAACTCTAAAACATAAACTGGTAAACTATGGCCTGCTTTTGTATGACCCATGTGCTAAGAATTTGTTAAATGTTTTTAAAGGATTGTAAATACACACAGACACAAAATGTGCAACACAACCGTATTGTTGTGACATTATGCAGCCTGCAAAGCCTACAGGCTCTTACCCTCTGGCTCTTCACAAAAAGTTTGCAGACTCCTGCTCTAAAATGTTAATTTTACTTAGTACAGCATGCAGAATTAAGAAATAAATTTAAAAGCAGATATTTTGGAAGGTGTACCATCATGTGGCCTTGTCATCAAGAGATTTATTTGAAACAGTGCATGATAAGCTTTGAGTTTTTCATGGTGTGTAGGCATCAATTTAACTTTCCCATGGAATATTTGTAATGTTTTAATGTTTATGATTGACAAATATTCAATATCATTTAAAATTTAATTGAAGCCAAGGAAAGTTGTTAAGATCTTCAACCTTATAAGACAAAATCAGGTATGTCCAAAGAAATTTGTGCTGTGTTATTAAGTATTCATGCTTACAGACTAGACAGCAAAAGAATTGAGAATTCCTCAGGTTTTTTTTGAGTATTTTCTCCTGAAATCAAAATTTTACTGAAATCTATTATGTTTTCTGTGTATTTTGTGGCAGCTACGGCGTCCGCTTAGCCATCAGTTTTGCCCCCTGTATTTGGAATTCAAGAATCTAAAAAATTTTACCTGTTGTTGTACCTCCTGGAAAAAAATATCTCAAAAATGTTTACATAAAAATAGTCAAAATTTCAAATGATCAAATTCTCAATAATTATATTTTGTTATACAATGCTTATAGTATGAACTGTATATAAAATAATTTGAGTAACATTTAGCATTTCCTTCAAAATGAATGATTCATTACTTTTTCAATAAATCTAATTATTCAGCTTGGTATATCATTCCTTAAATGATGTGTCATATTACTTGATGCTAGTGTTCTTAGTCTGAATAAACATTCTTTCATAATATTAACAAGTTTTACTATGATCTTTGCCAAATGCAGAAAATTTCCATTATAACTCTCATAAAATTTTTTTGGATGATATTCTGTACACAGTTGCCTTGCCTAAACCAAATTTATGTATATTATATGATCAAGAACTTCTCCTTTCTTATTTTCATTTAGGGTCTGTTCTGCAACAAAAATAGTTATTGATTTTTACAAATTAGATTTTAATTTTGAGTACCTAACACGGTGATAGCTATCCAGTTCACTTTATTCATGTTTACTCACTGCCTGTAATTGATTTTGTTCATTCTCAGCTGATTCAGAGATTTTATATCTGCAGAAATTCAGACTAACCGCGAGTTGCTTTGCATAAAGGAACCAGAATGTAGTCACTTTTTTTTTATTTGAAAAAATCAGTGTAACAGATATCCCAAAACCTGAGCTATCTTTTGTATAGTCAAACTTTCTTTTATGAAATGGATGATTTTTCAGCAAGAGTACCTCATTGATGAATATTTTAAAATATGTCTACATTCTGGGATTTTAAGGGAACACATTTGATTTGATGGTTTTTTTAGGATTTTTTTCTCTGCTAGTTTTTCTTGAAAGTCACTAGTCATTGCAGACTGGGAGATGGGCGATAATATCATATCCTGTTCCATCAACGATGACTTACGCTACATTCTGCTAAACTTAATAGCTCTGAGGTTCTCGTTCCTTTTTTCTTTTTGATCGTTGAATCCTCATTCTTCAAAAATATTTTTGATGTTCCAAATAATTTCCTCTTTATTTTTTTGTGTAAGGTTTTCTACTTTTTGTTTACTAGTCTCAATGATTTCTATTATAATAAAATACGTTTATTACAATGATTATATTCTAATAAGTTTATCATAAATTTTTTTGTGTTTCTAATATTTAGGGAAAATAATAAAATAATTTGATATGCTATAATATATAACCTGTATTGGAAAGAAACAGCAACTTTTAACACAGCATTTAATAGTGGTACTGACCAACTATTTACACTAAGAAAATAGCAATTCTTGTGCTATAACGAGTGGATCATTATACAGTAATTTTAATTTAAGCCTATATTAGTATTTACTTTTGGATTATTAATGATTAATTAATAACACTTATGTAATGACTTGTGTCATATTTAAAGCACCTTCTAGATTTAAATGGGGGCTCAGCAATATCTTTATGTTTCAGTAAACAAAAACCAGATGGTGCAAACTACCATAAAATTGTATTAAGTATAGCCATTGCACTAACACCAGTGAGAGATTTTTAAATTGTGTGAATATATATACATATATACGTGCATACATCCAACCGTAGATAGATTAGATACATAGGTAGGTAGATCAAGCAGATTGAATTAAAATAGAATGATAGAAAGGTTGATGGTTGTAGCAATTTGAAACCCAACCACTTGTTTAGAAGCACAGATTATCATAAATGTTTTTAAATCAACACTATTTTTTGATTATCCAATCTTTAGTTTAGCAAACTTATTCCTCCTTTGTAAATCCAAGTAAAGTGATGTATATTGATCCTTCTATAATAACAGAGCAATTTATCCCATTTACTGGAAGTTTGTCATAATAAACATGCAAATCACCTATTTTGGATTAGATATTTATAATAAAAATATACAAATAAAAATGTTTGCTATGAGTGAGGCGCCCTTAGATGTGCTAGGCTCAATCTGAGGAACAAATGCTGTCCCACTTTTTTTTTTTTTTTAAAGATTTATTTATTGATTGATTGATTGCTATGTTGGGTCTTCATTTCTGTGCGAGGGCTTTCTCCAGTTGCAGCGAGCGGGGGCCACTCTTCATCGCGGTGCGCGGGCCTCTCACTATCGCGGCCTCTCTTGTTGCGGAGCACAGGCTCCAGACGCGCAGGCTCAGTAGTTGTGGCTCACGGGCCTAGTTGCTCCGCGGCATGTGGGATCTTCCCAGAACCAGGGCTCGAACCCGTGTCCCCTGCATTAGCAGGCAGATTCTCAACCACTGCACCACCAGGGAAGCCCAATTTCCAACTGTCTTTATAAAGCAACTGTATTAAACCGGAGCCAGATATTGTAGTCTGATTTTTTTTTTTTTTTAGTTTGTCATCTGTCTTTGGGGCTTTTGCTGAGTGTCTTAGCTGTTCAGCAGCACATAAATGGCATAAACAGCCTTTTTATGTCTTACACTAGAAGAGATCATTATGAACTTTTTTTATTAGAAAATAAAACTTCAGTTGACTCTTCTTAATATACTAAAAGTATTTACACATTTTGAAACTGTATGGAGATTGATATAAATTCTTTCACATGATCTGAATATTGACACAAATGACATTGGGAACACTCCCTATTACATTATAAAGACTATTTAGATAGACCCACAATTTGTGCAACATTTGTGGGATCTTTCCACTACACAGAATTAGTTTCCTTAAAGTTAATTTTTTTTTTTTAAGTTCAGCCTTTAAGTTTATTTATTTCAATTTTCTTTTTCAGGGAATGTACCCAAGAGGAGTTCTGAGACAATGTCCTCAGATGTTCTGCTGGGATTAAACAAGACACTGCTGTATTTTGTAAGTTCATCTATTTTTATCTTAGTAAAGAAGACTTTCTGCTGCAGAGAACCAGTTTTTTGTTTTTTTTTTTAAATTTGGAATTAGAGTCAAATTTTGATTTAATAGAAGACTTAATTTTATTTTTTCAAGATTTTTTACCTAAATTTTATTCAATTTCAATGGATAGTGAAAAGCGTTTCTTTGTTAGATGAACTCTGTTTCATTGTATGTATTAGCCAATATTTTAATGACCTGTGAGAGGAACTTTATCAGTTGGTGAGCTAATTTAAAAGGGCACTGCTGTCAGTAATACCAATTTGGCCTGGGTGAATATATTGGTAATTATAATGTCCTCTATTTCACTGAACAAATATTTTCAACTTGATCTGTAACAACTGCTTCTTGTGGCCTGATGAAGGTAACTGAATACTGACCCTCTTTAGGAAACATATTGATTTTCTTTTTGTTACTAAAACTTAGATTTTACATTCCAGGATTATTCATTATGATGAGATGTGTACCACATTGTTTGGATGTACTAAAATCTGTCTAACACTCATGAATTTTACATGATGTGAGGCAAACAAACAAAAGCTACTGTGTGGAGAGTCATGAGTGACATTAAATTGAATGTTTCCTGAACCTTCGAATTTACAACCCTTCTGATTACCTCAAAGTTGAGAATTTTGCTATTTCAGTTTCTAAAACACAGTGTAAAGCAAATCAATTTCTCCCTCTTTTACAAGCTCTCTTCTGATATTGATACAGAATAGCCCCCTTGCCTCTAGTTACTTTTCTATGACTGACTCAGGAGATTGAGAATGTAATACACCTCATGTAATCTGACATTTGCAACTTTTTCTTTTCTGTGCTTTTTTTTTTTTTTTTTTGCTTTTTATTCAACTAAACTATTCCCAATAAACAAGAGAAAAAATTGTGCTATGTCCCCCCATAGTAAGTGGATGGGGGGGTCATCTGGATGAAATAGTGTACCTGGAGATCTGTAATCAGCAGCGCAGTGGCTATTCCAAGTGCATTCAGCAGGGATATTTTGTTGCTCCAGTATTTTTGAACAAGCTGGATTAATACTGAGTATGGTAACATGAAAAACACACTCAAAAGTTAGAATAGATTTTAGAAATGTATATAGTATTTTGGAAGGCATAAATCAGTCAAAAAGATCTTGAAATTGGTGAAGAATCACTCACAAAAAAGGAGGGAAATTTTGTAAAGATAAATATTAACATATCTCATAAATAAATAAGGATTTATTTAGAAGATTAAAAAATATAAGATTATATAGAAGACAAAAAATAAGGATTATATAGAAGATTAACAAAAAATCTTTGTCTTAAATTTAAACTAAGACATAGCAATTCCACTTTTTTCAAGTCCTATCCATTTACATTATTCTTTTTCTAAATGGAAACCAGGGAATTCTCCCCCTAAAACACTGCATTTAATAAAAATGTTCAATTTTCTATTTTTATTAAGGATTTCTCTATGTATGTATCTTCCTCATAAATTCCAAGTTTTATCATTGATAGCAACAGCATTTAAATGACTTTATACAATTTTATATTAATAAGAAACATTTGTTGAATATTTAGTATGTATCAAGCCTTATGCATGAAAAATGGCAAAGACATTTCGTGTTGAATACGACCTGTGCCATCTGATCAGTGGTGAACATACATTTTCTATTAGGATTTCACAGAAGTTTCCTGTTCCCCTATTACTACATCAATCCCTACAGCTCTAAGAAATCCAAGTTGGGAACTACGGACGTATTATTAGAACTTAGACTAAAAAGAAAGATTTTTAAGAACCAGGAACAAATGTATTCTTGGCTGGACCACACTCTTCTTGATTTCTCTGAGCACTTGTAGTTTATTCAGCTAATGAAGAATCTGGAATGTACCAAGAAGGTACAGGGGAGAAATAAAAATTTTGATTAAATATTCTCAGTAATAGAAGTATACTCCAATAAAAAAAATTAAGGAAGTAGAATAATTCCATTTGAAAAAGAAAACATACTGAAATAACTGAATATTATTCTTCAATGTATATGAAGAAATCTTACAAAAACGTGACCCATTCTTTATTTTGTAGTGATGTTTAAAAAATTCAAAAACCTTGACTATTAATAGTGCAGATTTCCATGCTGAGAGAATTTTTAAGTGCTAGAATAACTACAGATGCATCTTTGAAAATCCCTTATTTTGAAAGACTTTTCAAGCAACACAGATCCTATCTTGCAGAGACTGAGAGAAAAAATGCTAATTAATTCAACATGAAATTTTCCAAACCTAGGATTATATGATCATCTGTTGGTTGCTGCTTTACATTCTGTAATAAGTCATTAGCTTCAGTCAATATTGACTTTGCTTTTCTGAGACGGTACAAAGGAGGAAGCTAACTGGTTTAGCAAAACACCTCCTGCTCCGCTGTGGTGTCAGCTGAATACTGTCTAGTCGCTAATGGAGAATTAGTACACTTTTCTCTAAGGGTGTGAAGGATGATCAGAGTGGACCCTCTGCCTTTGGAATGAGAACCTCCCTGGGAGCTCTACTCATTTCATCTGACTGGAAGTCATCTAAACAGATGTTTTAAGGAGCATATTAAAAAAAAAAACTCAGAGCTATCTTTTTGCTGTCCAATATTGCTATTCCCTTAAGAGAGGATTATACTTCACAAGGTAATATCTATCAATAGAGATCATGAATGATTCTAGCTTAGATCATGAATGATTCTAGCTTAGAAATCACTCTATCTTCTGGCTTATAATGCTAGTTATTTTATAGACTTTCTTTTCCAAGAAACTCAGTAGCGATGAAATCAGCACTATGTTTTGTAAGATTTTTTAATTCAATCAAATGATTGAATTATTTAATTCAATCAAATGAATATTTGTGCTAAGAACTGTGGAGAATAAAGGAGAATTGCAAAAGACCAATGCTTCCAAATTGCTACAGTTTCATTGTGGAGAAAAATCAATTATATAAAAATTAAATGTAGGATTAAAGTCAGTAAAAAACTCAGACTGTATTGTAACTCTCTGACTTCCTGCAACATCTTAAGTGTACCCTTGTATGCCACATACATATTTAAAGAGATGGAGAAAAAAACAATGAATGAATGAATGAAGTGCTGCAGTTATTCAGAGTCAATGTAATTAAATTTGAGAAATGAAACATAGGAAAAACTAAGGGACTCACATCACAGATCGGACAAAGTAAAAAGAGACTTGGCTTAAGAATTTACTTAGGATATGGCGATAGATTCTATCTTTAAAGGTCTTGGAAAGCGAATTTTATAAAATGAGTAGTGAGCAGCAAAGCTAAGAAGTGAGATTGGTCTAAACGAGGAAAGGTCTTAACTCCATGCTGTGCAGCCTATACTTTATTCAGTGGGAGGGTCAGTCACCAGAGACATTTCAGTGAAATCCTCTCCTATCAATTCCTGAATAACTGACATGGGGGGAAGAGGTGAGAAAAATCAAAGACTATGGCATACTTCTAACTCTGAATAAGTGGAAAAAATGTGCTGAGAATGGAAATATGAAAATTAAGAAGTTGGGGTGAAGAGGGCAGTTGGTAAGGTTGATGTAAGTGGCGAAATCTTCTGATTTTGAAACATCCTTAGCTTATTTTCCAAGAGTGACTTATCTCTACTTATATTTCTTATCTCAAACCTATTCTTTTTGCTTTTAATGTTATTGGCATGTTTGATGGTAAAACAAATGGGTTATTTGTATTCATTTATAATTTATACTGTCACTGCACCTCTAGTCTATCTAAAAGTGAATTTTTAAGTGAATAAACAGGAATTATTGAAATGGTGAAAGAAATGTTCATTCATTTTGGAGTAACTTTTACTCACATAAAGTCCCGAGTTGACATTCAGGAGTAATTATTTGCTTCGTTATAGACATTGAACAGTTTGTTTTATAACTTTGGACATTTTATAGAAATAAAATGGATTTGATTTTTTTGTTCTATTGACAAAGATTCTTCTTACTTTCCTAAAAGACAGAGAGACACTTGGTCAGAAAGAGATAACTATGAGGTAGAGACCTAGTCATTTCATGTGTTGATTTTTCTCATCCATTAATAGGCATCTATTTGTGATGTGGCCAGAAACAACTTAGACATTCTCTGAGGAAGACAGAACTATGCTTACCCTGATTTAAGGAACATTTGTAAAAATATACATAGTGTATACAAAAGAGAGTAGTACAGATGGTATAGCTGCCTACTGAGGGAAGTTGACATAAAAGAAAGAAAAACAACTTAATATTTCCCAAAATGTCAGTGAAAAATAATTTAGAATAAAAATATTTATTAGTGACTTTTCAAGAGGATTATGAAGCACAGGGAGATGTGCCCATGTGGATTCTTTTGGGGCCTTTGCAACCAGTTGTGAGAGACTAGAATTGATAACAATGATTTCAGCAAGACACACTAATTTCTCATAATCTGTTCTTCATCTGTTTTCACCATTTTGTTTTGAACATATAATATTTTTAATGTTGTTAAATATTTTCTAATCTAAAAGTATTTGATGATTGACAAGAAAAATGCAAACTGTGAGCCAAAAGCCACTGGTATATGATGAAGGGCATGAGCTGAGCACAGAATTGGACTGGAGATTGTTTATGTCCAAACAAAACAAATAAATATGTTGGGGAAAGCTGTCGCATTTCAGTATAAAGCTTTAAGTTTGTTAGTCTAACCTTGTCTAAAAGACAGGATAACAGTTCATCAGGAGAATCATTTCTCTCCCCCATATGTTATAAGGCTGCTTATACGACTGAACCACATAATGGCACGCATTCTCAACAGCAGCTTTTTAAAATATATGAAAGGTCTTCCGCATACGGTTGGTTGTTTCTTGTATGAGCCTTTGGTAGTCACCTTGAACAAAACTTAAATGCAATTACACAAGGAAACAAAGGGATTATGGTAGCTTTCTTTTTTTTTTTTTTTTTTTTTTTTAAATTTATTTATTTATTTTTTTAATTTTTGGCTGTGTTGGGTCTTCGTTTCTGTGCAAGGGCTTTCTCTAAGTGCGGCAAGCGGGGGCCACTCTTCATCGCGGTGCGCGGGCCTCTCACTATCGCGGCCTCTCTTGTTGTGGAGCACAGGCTCCAGACGCGCAGGCTCAGTAGTTGTGGCTCACGGGCCTAGTTGCTCCGCGGCATGTGGGATCTTCCCAGACCAGGGCTCGAACCCGTGTCCCCTGCACTGGCAGGCGGATTCTCAACCACTGCACCACCAGGGAAGCCCTATGGTAGCTTTCTGATTATCTACATACACAGGGAAGAAGCCTGAAGAATTGTGGAGGACTAAGTAGTTGACAGCTTATTCCCTAGACAATTCTTGAACATCAACTGTCTCCAGCAGGTTTAAGGTAGGAGTTTTATGGCAGATAACTCATAAGTGAAGTTCTACTGAGGATCTGAAGGGCGGGAATTTTTCATTCCTGACTGAAAAAACACCTCTATGTTATAGATATCAGCCATGTTGAAAATAAAGACATTTCATTGTGAAAGTTAAAGGTTATCAATTCATTCTCTTAGCTACACATATTCTTTGGTAGCATATATTGCTGGCCATTCTGTTTATCACCAGAAGTTGAGGCACCCATGTGCAGGATGGAAATTTTTGTCAGGAAGGAACTCTAAATGCTTAGGAGTGCTAAAAGGATATCTAAAAGTTCTGTATGTCTTTGTCTTAAAGATACGGCAGAAGATCTTAAAGATACGCTACATACCATCAACACAGTAAAACCTAAGTGTTCTCTCTTAAGGAGTTTAATCTGATTGAAATTCCACTGTGATGAATCTGCTAGGGAAACACTGTGTCCAGGTAGAGTGATGGAAATGTGTGCACTTCACCCACTCTTTCTTTCCTTATCTGTGTTCTGTACTGGGAAGTTATGGCTCTTTTATTACTTGGAGTAAAGCTCTTAATGCCTCTAAATGGGGAAAAAAACTACTGTGTAATAATGTAAGTACAAGCAAGTAAGTTTAAGTGTAAAAATTAGAAGTCTCTAAAAGGAAAAGTCAGTTTCTTTTCAGTTTATATTCATGGATAGAATAGAGATCAACACAGTAAGCGTCAGTTCTAAAAATAACAAAATTTCATACATTATTTCTTCTCATCAGCTGTACCAGTGGTCCTTGCTTATTAGCAGAGAGACACATCTCTTCTTCTTTATTCATAATTACCATCAATTGCATCATTGGGCATCTGTGATACACACTACTATATATAAAATAGATAACCAACAAAGACCTTCTGTATAGCACAGGGAACTATACTCGATATCTTGTAATAACCTATAATGGAAGATAATGTAAAAAAAGAATACGTATATAACTGAATCACTTTGCTGCACACCTGAAACTAATACAACATTATAAATCAACTATATTTAAATAACTTTTTTAAAAAAATTAAAAAAAGAAAATATGACAAAATCAAAAATCATTAGTTTCTCCATTTTTATTGTTTTTTAAAAATTCATACGTGCATAGACACACACACATTCCTGACATTATAGCCTCAGAAACAATATTGAGAAAAATCTCCTTTTGAATAATTTAGTTATTTAAAAAAGACTTTCTTTAAGTGTGACAAACTCTAATTTGTTTCCTCGGCATAATTAACCACTGTGACTTTCTATTTCATTTGTCTTAACATTCACATTAATGAATTCACCTTTTGTCCTGCTTTGAACTTGATATTGAAAAAGGTTTTATGCATCATTGCTTCTTAATATGCCTCAGGTAATTGACCCTGTTACAGTAGCTTATATAATACTTCTCTGAGAAGATGAGAGGGACTTTCCCAAGAAATAGAGTTTATCTCAAACTGAATTTGTTTCAGTGAAGTCATTATGAACATGGGAGATGTTTTGACAAAGAAATATATGAAATTACAGAAATTGAGAAAAGTTTTTATACACAGACCAACAGACATTTAGTATTGTTGCATGTAGCCTCAAATCTCCTTAATATTAATGGTCTACATTCCAACTTCCTATTATTAAGTAAATGAAAATGAGCTCCTTGCAAATTTACATGGGAGCAGAATAGTACATAAATATCAGTCTGCTGAAATAGACTTTTCCAGACTGTTATTCTACCTTTGCCAACTCTCTGAGTCTTCTGTGGATTAAAGAATGTGTACAAGTAAGACCTTTTTTTTAATGTTGCTTAGAATCCTGGTTTCTGATTTTCTGTTGTATTTTGAGAAGACTGGATCGAAGCATTGTTGATGGTGACAAACACAGGCATTTAATTGTGTTTTGAGGGTTCCCCAGCCAAACCTAACATTGGTCATATTTGAAATGCTACATCTGCAAAAGGTTATCTCTTCTGCTTTGCAGTGGTACAGAAAACTCTATATCATTTGGAGCCAAAAGGGGAAAAATCGGCTCCAAATGATGTAGAGTTTTCTGTACTTTTCCAAGGGTTAGTTTGAGTAGTTCCTCAGTGTTGTTAGTCTAAAGGCAAAATGGTCATGTGTCTAAATGCATTCCTCCGTATGTTCACAGTTAGACAAGAGTTAGGAATGTAGGTATTCAGCTTCAACCATTGCACAAAAACAGTCAAAAGAGTTTTTGCATCACATTCAGATCTCAATCTGAGTATGTCTCTCTTCTGTGATTGAAGAGAGAATGTAAAGCTCTCCATTCTAAAATGGCTGGGAATATGTTCCTATATATCGGTGATGTTATTCTGTCACTTGTGTTGTGACACAAAAGATCACATACATTTCTTAAAAAACAACTATAGAGTAAGACTGATGTATAAGACTCAATATTATGCCATGGGAGAAGACTGAAGTGTATTATGAATTCAACTAGAAGCAGAATTAAATTATCCCCTTGAATTGAGTCGTGGCACTTTAGAACTGCCCTTCAATAATTCATTCTCACCCTTTGAAACAAACACTTTCTGGGGCTATTTTCTGTTTTTTTTCCCCCTTCTGCTCTCCATTTCAGGGTTGTCTTCCTGACATATCCTGACCTGAAACCATTAGATATGTGGTATGTGATTAAATATGTGACTAAATTGTGATTAAATTGTTAAAACAACTTACATACATTCTCGACCAGAAAATGTCAGCCAGTACTTACTTTTAAAGTTAGAATAAATGTTAGCTAATTTAATGGCCTTATAGTTATCAGTGTCTTGTGATAATTCAAAAAATTTGTTTTAAAACAGGGTTTCTTAACATAATTTTTGTGCTGTATCAGTTAGTATTCCATCAGAGAAGTTGAAAGATTAGAAAAAAGTATATATTTATTATAAGAGCTTTTTATAAGGATTTACATAATTATAGGAGCCGGTTAAAAGATGTCAATAGGGCCGCTGTCTTTGCATGTGTCTAGAGTTTAAATCCACAGGACAGGCAGCTGGGAAGAGAAGATGGATGTAGTGTGGGAAGGAGTATGCTGTAACTCACAAGCATTTGCTGAAACCAAGGGAAATGGATTGGAAGTCATGTCACTTCTTACTTTTCACTGCTTTCAACCTTGGTGATACAGATGTCATTCAGGAGAAACTGGGGCCATGATCATTACCGAGCTAAACACACATGTGATGCAGGAGAGGCTGAAGGAGGATGAATAGATAAGATACACTGTGCGTGATCTACAGAGGCACCTGATGACTCTGCCCTGCCCTTCCAGATAAAGAACAACATGGTGACGGCTTCACTTGTGCCCACAAATCTCACAAAATCGTCTCCATGGCCCACACTAACTGGAATCATACAGGGTAGGGGGTTCTGAGCAATGTTGTTTGTCCTTGCCCAGCTGACATAACACAGAGCCACCACAGTGCCATGGGTCCATTTGGAATTCTGATGAAGTTTATGCATCCCCTTTCAAAATAATGATTTTAATATTTTAAATGCATATAATCAAATGCTGAGGATTACACAGAGAATCAATTTTATTAGAATACAGTCATCAAAACATGAGAAATCAAATTTGTAGTGTAGTCAAACACAGGCATCATAATACGGTAAATAAGGTCTAGGCAAATGTGTAATAATAAGAGTAATTCTGAAGCTGTGATGAGTGTAAATCACACTTTACATAATTGTAATAAAATATATGAAAATATAATCCTTTGTATGAAGAAAAGTTCATAAATGTTGCTATTCCTATTGTGCTTTGTTGACTAACATCATAATTCAAGAAAATGATAAATTTTCACTTAGAATTCAGTGAAAATTTGACTTTTTTTCCCAACACACATGCACAGATCTATTCTGTTCATTGACCTCTCATAGATAAGATCTGTAAATCCTAGGATAGTATCCCTGCTTTGGAGTCACAGACTCTCTTGGTGAGTGATCTTTACCTGTACTTATTTGTTAAGGTAAAAAGTTCAAAGAAACATTTTTGAGGTCTACATGCCCGGCTGTGGGTATCACATGCTAAATGATGTCTGTAGTATAATAAACCTCACGCTAACTTTTTTACTTGTTTATAGTTATAAAGTCTTAATCATAATGAACAGCATCTCGGTATGTCTCTGTGAAAAGTAAAATCAACATTCCACAAGAACTGTCCACAGTAAATTGTTAGTAGGGTCCCAGGATTTTTCTTCTTGCTATGAAGGCTTCAATGATTTTTTTCGCAGTTTAGACATAGTAAAATAGCGCCATTTAGACTCCTGAGTATGGCAGTTATTAAATGTTTTCAAATGAATGTCTTTCAATCTGTATTATATTTTATAAGGAAAATTTTTCTCTTTGCATGTGGTAAGACTGCAGAGTAATGCACAGCTTATTAAATAGATACTGCTGTAAGGATACAAAGTGAAATAATATTCAATATTAGTATAGAATGTCAAATTTCTGTCTCATTCTTTTTTCTTTTAATTCTGTTTTCTCGAACTTTGGCCGTTTTAAACTTTGTGTTCAACTTTGTTTTTGCATACTCTTAAGAAAAGAGGAAATCTACAGGTACAATTTTGTTTCTTTTCTTTTTTATATTTGATAAATTTAGCATGTTACACTTCGCAAGTTTAAGGTGTACAGTGTGTTACCTGATACATTTATATATTGTACTATGATAGTCACTGAAGTAATATTTATCATGTTACATCATTATAGTACAATATTATTATCTATTTTCATCATACTGTACATTAGATCTCCATGGCTTATTTACTACTCATTACAAGTTTGTATCCTTAAATACCATCAATCTTACCCCTTCAGACCCCATCCCCTGGTAACCACCATTTTACTCTCTGCTTTTTTACAGTTTTAACTTATTTAGACTACATATAGAAGTGGTATCATACGGTACTTGTCTTTCTCTGTCTGACTTATCTCGCTTAGCATAATGTGTTCAAGGTCCATTCATATTGTCACAAATGACAAGATATCCTCCTTTCTCATGGATGAATAATATTCTATTGTGTACATATACCATTTTCTGCAAACTATATATTGGATAAGGGGTTCATGTACAAAATATATAAATAACTAATACAACTTAATAACAAAAAACCAAACAATGTGATTAAAAATGGGCAGAAGAAATGAAAACAGTTGATTCTTGAAGATCGTAGGTTTGAACTGTGCAGGTCCACTTATACACACATTATTTTCAATAAATTACAGCACTACACGATCCTCAGTTGGTTGAATCCGTGGATGCAGGATGGTGGAAATGGATGGCCAACTGTAAAGTTACATGTGGATTTTCACCTGCGTGGTGGTAGATGGCCCTAACCCCTGCATTGTTCACAGGTCAACTGTATAGACATTTTTCCAAAAAGGACATTAAAATGGCCAACAGGCACATAAAAAGATGCTCAACATCACTAATCATCAGAGAGATGCAAATAAAAACCACAAGTTATCACCTCACACCTGTTGGGATGTCTATCAACAAGAAGACAAGAGACAAATGCTGATGAGAATGTGGTAAAAAGGGAGTCCTTATACACTGTGGGTGGGAATGGACATTAGTCCAAACACTATGGGAAGCAATATGGGAGTTCCTCAAAAAGTTAAAAATAGATCTACCACACGATCCAGTAATTTTACTTCTAGGTATATACCCAAAGGAAATGAAAACAAGATGTTGACTAGATATATGCACACTCATGTTTATTGCAACATTACTCACAATAGCCAAGGTATGGAAACAACCCAAATGCCCGTCAACAGATGAATAGAGGCACGATTTTTAATAATACATTAAAAATTTTTGCTGAATTTCTATTATTACCTTATTTTTAGAATATTCTCAGAGGTAGAAAGTTTGGTGACTTGTTTACAGTAACAGATACTCTTCACAATTAGGAATTAATATTTATAATCTATTCTAATTGTATTATAACATCTAAAAATCACTTTAATATACATTATTTCATTTGATAATCTTGACACTATAGTGCTGAGAGGGAAATGTTTATTCTCTTTATTTTATGGATAAATAAGCTCCAACAAAGTGAGGGAAAATGATTTGCCTAAGGTCACATGGAAGAAGCAGAAGGTGCTTGTTCTAGAATTTAAGGTTTCATACTTTATGTTGTCTTTCTCTTATGATGATAATAGATTATTTGATGTTTAATTTTACACCTCATAAAAGTATTTTATAGATGAATAAGAAATTGTGGACTTTCATAATTCCTGTATCTGCTTTTGGGAATTATAGGAAAATCAGTAGCCCAATATTTAATGAAGTGGTTTTAAAACAATTCTGGTTACTCCATCAACTGTGTTCTCAGGTGTAAATTCTTTCACAATTTGACTTTCTGTGTCTTTCTTGGTTTGATTTTTTTAATGTTTAGGAACTGATTCTTGATAGCATGTTCATCATAGTACGGAGGTTTCATGTTGGATCGACTGCTGTTTTTGCAGTCATTTTAATTTAATTTCCCTTTTTGTCATTGGTGGATGGAGTAGTAGAATTTACGCTGTGTAACCTATGTAGCTGGCTTCTGAATATTAGAGCCCCCTTTCCTCCCAGATGGTACATTCATCCAGACCTTTGTCACTTCTTTCTCACCCAGCTTTCCAATCTGTCATTCCTCCTGGCTGAAGTTAGATAACTCTCCACCACCGCAATTTTCCTCAGCCCTCCGGCCTAAACCTTCGTTTGTGGCTCCTGGGCTGTGCCTAGTGCCAGCTTTCTCCCATCTCTGGGTGTGCAGTAAGCTTGGTTTTATAGTCTCAATGTTGCTTTTTACCTTTATTTAAGGACATAAATGTTGTATATGTTTTAGCCATTAAAATAAAAGTTGAGTGTCAGCCAGGGTTCTAAATGGTTTCTGTATCCATTCATTTAATTCCTTTAAGGTGGGAATAATTATTGTTGGTATTTACCTTCATATTCCAAAAAAAAAAAAAAGAAAGAAACAAACTTAGAGAAGTTAAATAACTTGGCTGAGGTAATGCCATTACCACCCAAAAGTGTTTGGATTGGAAACCAGGTAGGAGCTCCAACCTTATTCTATCACTTCAGTACATAGACTACAGTGGATTATATTAACCCTTCTAACACCATGAGGTCAATGAAAAGCTCAAGCTTTGGAAGGAACTTAAATTTAGGTCTTGACTGTGATCCTTTCTCATTGAGTAGACTTGGGTTTTGGACCAAGTACTTCCTCAATATCAGCCCAGCTGAACCTGTTGGTAAAATGGTGATGGTCAGTCTTCACCCTTTCATGGTTGTTATGTGCTTTTCGTGGCACAGAGCAGGCCTTAATAAATGTCAGTTAGATTTTCTTTATATAATGCCATGGACATTTAATTTATTAAACATTATAAATATTTAACTAAAAGGTATTTTAAAATAATGTGGCAATTACTTTGATATGTCTTCTGAATGTTAACCTATTTTTAAACTTTTCTATGACACTATTTTCATTTCCCAAGTAATATGGACATAAATTCTCCCAATATATCATTGATTCTCTATGTTTTTTTCCTTTAGGATGCTTTGTGGGTCTCTAGTAATTATTATGTATTCTGTAATGTCAAACTAGTCACTTTTGGTCTTCTTTGTCTCTGACCAGTTTTCAGAGGTGTTGAATTCTCCCCAAATACCTCAAGTTTGGAGCATTTCATTATGCGCTGCATGTGGTCAAAAAGGTACTTGATGTAGGTCCCTTGTCAGGGTTTTGCCACTAACGTTGTCACCTGGGAAAATCCATTTGGTTTCTCTGGGGTGCAGTTTCTTTTCTTTTCTTTTTTTTTTTTTTGATAAAAGAAGAGGAATAAACTTTATAAAATACATTGGCTTTCCAAAGGCAAAGATTTCTTTATTGCACTAGCCCTTCTAACTTTCAAAGCATATTTACATGTACTCCAAATCGATCTAATGGTCATCTCTTTTTAAAAGATGAGACACCTGAACAAAGCGCTTTATGATGTGTCTAAGGTTTGATCACTGGTAGCAGAAGTAAAACCAAGTCAAGTTTTTTCACCATATCGTTACCTTTTATAAGGTATGAGACAAATAACAATATTAATCGTAATTTTATTTTCCTTTCAAACTATAGAAGTGATACGTATCAAAGTTGGAAATCATAAATTTGACCTATGTCAAGTTTGAAAATAGGGAAAACATTTTGGGTTGTATTATATTTAAAGTTATTTTAAAATTTACATATTTATAATATTTATTCTACCCATTTAAAAGCATTATAAAACTCTTTACTTTTCAATTTATCTTTCTTAGTAAAGATTTGTAATTTTTGAAATGCAGGATCTGAAGATATCTTATTTATTGCTATATATTTTAAGTTTTGATGCAATCACAAAGGAGTCCTTTTTAAATTATATTTTTAACCAGCTATTGTTAATAATATCCATATGTTTAATGAGATCTTTAGGCAACTTTCTGCAATCACATAAATTAGCTTTATTAGGTTATCAGTTGAATCTTTGTTTCCAGGCTTAAATTCATATATATATAGCGTAATAGCAAACACAGTTACCACAATTTCAAAAGTACTTCATCTGTAGGAACTCATTTATCTTTACAATAACTCTTTTTGATATGTGCTATTACTAGCCTTATTTTACAGATGAGTAAACTGAAGTACAGAGGTCAAGTAATTATCTCAAGGTCACAAAGTTCTTTGAGTGGCAGCTAGTGAGGACTAGACCCTGGAATATAACACAGGGCATCTGCCTTTGAAGTCTGAGCTCCTAATTTCTATGCTGTGAGGCCTCTCATAACTTTTTTTCTCCTTTCCAGCTCCTAAATGTATTATTTCTGGTTAGTGTTTTGTTGCATCAACTAAAGCTTTTAGACCATAGTAAAGCATTAGTGATGTTATGGGTATCTTTTAACTATATTCAGGCTTTAATGGGATTGCTTTTGGTTGTTTACTATTAAAATTTCTATGGGGGAGGGGTGTTGCTATGATAAAGATATACTTCCTAATGTAAAATGTATTCTTATATTCCTGTTGAACTCAGAATGTTTCTCAGAAATGTGTTTTGAATCCTGTTAAACGGCTTTTAGCATCAAGATGGTCATAATCCTTTTTTTCTTTTGAATCAAAGTTATATTTTATTGATAAGTTTCTAAATAGCTTAATAGTGGTTTTTTTTTTTCAATCTAGCAGTAGATAGCCCTTAGTCATGGCTCTGAATTCAATTTGCGTAAGGTTTGCTTCTAATATCTGCATTTATAGTCTTACAGTAGCTTTATGTCTCGTGTAATCCTTGGCAGGCTTTTATATCAAGATCATATTAGGTAATTGTCAGTCTTGGGGACTACTTGTGCATGGTCTCTTATTTCCGCACCGTTGCTCTTTCAGCTGCGAATGGTTTTAAAAAAGGAGGGCTTATGTACCCTGTGGTATCACATTCAGGATGACTGCAATGTGATTACTGGCAACACTGGATGCCAGTCTTCCTCTGTGCTCTCTGGACTTTGTTAGAGCCCGTGACTCCTTCTGGGGCCAAGCTGGCTGCACGTTGGACTGGGTTGCATAGTGTAACCCTTTCCTCTTTCCCCCATTGAAGTCTTAGTTCAGTTGGTCCATACCTGTCTGCTGCCACAGCGTCATTCTCCCCTGCCACATGGCTGACCCAAAGGTGTGTACGCTGATTTTAATGCCAGCAGTGTGCCATGTGGGAGTGGCTTAGAAATGAGAGAGGCTTAGCAGTACAGATTATTTTCTTTCCTTTGCCTCACCACAGTTCTGCCCTTTTTGGCATTCTGGGCTCCCCTTCCTCTTACACGCATGTCCTGTACAGCAGACATAAAGAAGTCCAGAATGGTGATTTGAAAGTAACCTCTAGATCTTGAGTATCCCTCTCAGCCAATCAGGTGTGTCCCTCCCTCATTTGGACTGAACCCTAGAAGAGTGAATTGGGGCACATGTCAGTTAGATAACAAAAACCAGTGTAGTTGCTTCAAACAGAGAAATATTAAATTAATACTCTCTTTGTTATAACAGTGTTGGAAGAACTGGAGGAACAAAAGAGAGTAAGACAAAGGTATGGGGCAAAAAGAGGAAAAGATAAAGCAACTCCAGATTTAGTAACTGGTTTCCCTTTTCTGGGCTGGAGATGCAAACACTTTCCCATACACTAAGGGTGCCATGCTGAGAAAGCTTCTGTGCTGGATTCCAGATGCCCCGGAGCTTATTCTAGTCTAAAGCAGCTGCCTGGATCCTTCACTGCCGTTGTTCTCTCCTCCAGTGCTGAAACTTTTCCTGCGCTGTCCTGCTGGAGATGCCTCCAGAAACTTGAAGTGAAGAGAGTCACGTTTCTCTTTCTTCTGCCTTCTAAACTTTAATATGTGCCTCCTGTTGGAAGCTTAACCAAGAAAATCTTAGACGTGCCTTTTGTGGTGTCACAGAGGCCTTATAATATAACAGAGCACAGGAGGTAGGAATGGAGGTTGAGAGCAAAGGGATGAAAGGTTTCTTGGTGTCTGTCTGTTCTTAGCCTTCTATGCGTATGTAATTTCCAAGCAACAATAACAACACTTTCATGTTTTTGCCTGATGTGATAAAGCCACTGTCATACAAATGAAAGGCTTTTACCCTCTTCCCCAAAAGGAAGAAACAAGGTTAATCAGTCCTCAAGTCCATCTCTGGGGATAGTAATTCCTCTTGTGCTTTAGTAATACTCCCGATGGATCTATTTTAACTTAAAGAACATTTTAAAGTATAAAATATTAGAGGAAAAAAGGAGGGAAAAGTAAGTTAATATATTCAAATAAATAAGGAAGAAACTATATAATTTTACCGCTAATGTTCTCATTTCTATAACTTCCTTATTCACCATGGACTTCATCTTCCCTGGTTATTAGCCAGAACCCTAGTTTGTAAAGGTTCTTCTCCAGAGAAGTGACCCAAGCCTTTATTTCCAGAAGGTTTTAAGCTCTGTGATCAAGAATTTATAGAACTGTTCCAGTTTTCCATTAACACTCACCATTGAATGTGGAATGATAAGAGAAGCACCAGAGAATCCCCTGGGCTCCAGACATAATCATTCCTGTCCTAGTATATATCAGTAAACCAATTTCCTTCTGTTAACTGAGATCAGTCAACCTAACCAGTAAAGCTACTTTCTTCTTTACCAATTAGCTCTATGGGAAAAGAATTCAATAGTGAACTGGTGGCAGTTTCAATGTCCAACTAAATTAAAACAGTATTTTATCCTTTGGGGAAAGCATTACATCCTCAGGTACCAAGAACTCTGAACCATCAAAGGCAAAAGTTTTGAGTAATAGAACTAAAAATTCTGCAAGTAGGTTATTAGGTCTAATAGAGGAATCACTTCCACTGAATCCTTGATTCCTGGACCCAAGTATTCTAGCTCTAGGCTAGAGCATTTACCCTTGTTTACTTTATGTAACACATCCTATTAAACTGCCCTCCAGCTTCACAGATTTCTTGAACTGAGCCTTCAACAGTGCACTCTACTCTCCTGTCAGCTGAGCGGCCACTGAGTAACAGGGTACATCATGAGAAAAGTGAATTCCCTGACATAAACCCTTTGTTGTTCTTTGGTCCAAACCAGTGTTGCATGGGATCCGCAATGGTATTAAGACCTGAGAAGTTCACAGATGTCAAGGTTTGCAAAGGCATTTTGGTCAGGGAAGACAAATGCATATTCAGACCAAGTGTCTATTCCAGTGAGTACAAATCCCTATCCGTATCACGATGGAAAGAGCTTCAGTGTAATTAACCTACTGCCAAGTGGCTTGCTGGTGCAAAATTGAGGACTCATTACTGGTCTTTGCTGCGGACAAGTTAGGCACCCAGCAATGGTAGCCAGACAAGCCTCAAAGAGGAAAGACCATATTGTTAAGCTATGTATAGTTTCTATCTATCCCTGCCAACATAGCTACACTCTGTAACCCATTTCACTCTTGGGTGAGTGGAAAAAGATGACAAAAATTCACATTTTGGTTCATTTAAAATTTTTCCACCTAATTTTTGATATCCTACACACACACACACACACACACACCCCACTTTGTTAGCACTTCATGGCTCTGCTTAGATATCATTTACTCCTACAGGTTTCCCTGAAATTTCAAGAATTAGTTAGATGCTGTTTGTGTGTCACATACTATGCACACTATATCTGTAACACTATATTGTCTCTTAAACAGCATGCCCAATTTGACTATAAAATATTTGTAGGCAGTCCATCTCTTGTTTATTTTTGAATCTCTAGTTGCTAGCCCTTTTCTGTCACATATTACTTTATGCTGATAATTATTGACAATGATTGCAAGTAGTTCTTACTTTATTATTTGCATTTACTATTTAGACCATGAGTCATATATTTTAAATTTTCAAGTGATTGTGCTTTTCTGAGTGCCTATCCAAACTTCATTATTAACGGATATTTTTGTTTAACTATATTCTTAGAATATGACATTTAATTTTTTTTTGGAATTCATTGAAATTTTATGAATGACTGCTTGAAGGCTTTGTGTTAGAAAATATTTCAACATTTTAAAATATGTATATTTCTGTTATAGAACACAGTACCTGATGTATAATAATTTTTTAATCAAATAGATATCATAAAATAATCTATATCTTTTATTTCTTATTTATTTATTTTTAATCGACAGGATCTATCAATGCCTGAGAGAGATGTGTTCAAATGTCCCATTCTATCAAATGCTGGTAGTTGTTACCAGACTATTTGGAGTGACCTGATTTCTTTCCATTTGGATACCAGTTACATTATCTCCTAGAGTTGGAGCATGAGTGCAGAGCCTAGCCCAGCTCCTGTGTTCTGCTGGCATTTTTAAGGTTGCTCTGTTGTTCTGAAATGGGGTGATTTTCTTGGACCACAGCCGGGGTCTTGACCAGTCATCAAGTGGGGTTTCCGCAGAGAATGGTCTTCACCTTTCTTCAGGATCTTCCTCTGCCCTTAGCTTTGATGTTTTACTCATGATGTTCAAATGACAGCCAACTCCCTCCCCCACCAGCTTTCTCTGAACCTTATACACTTTCTTTTTTACATCTTTACTGGAGTATAATTGCTTTACAGTGTTGTATTAGTTTCTGCTGCATAACAAAGTGAATCAGCTATACGTATACTTATATCCCCATATCCCCTCCCTCTTGCGTCTCCCTCCCAACCTCCCTACCCCACCCCTCTAGGGGGTCACAAAGCACCGAGCTGATCTCCCTGTGCTATGCAGCTGCTTCCCACTAGCTGTCTATTTTACATTTGGTAGTGTATATATGTCCATGTCACTCTCTCACTTCGTCCCAGCTTACCCTTCCCCCTCCCCGTGTCCTCAAGTCCATGCTCTATGTCTGCGTCTTTATTCCTGTCCTGCCCCTAGGTTCATCAGAACCATTTTTTTTTTAGATTCCATTTATATGTGTTAGCATACGGTATTTGTTTTTCTCTTTCTGACTTACTTCACTCTGTATGACAGACTCTAACTCCATCCACCTCATTACAAATAACTCAATTTCATTTCTTTTTATGGCTGGGTAATATTCCATTGTATATATGTGCCACATCTTCTTTATCCATTCATCTGTCGATGGTCACTTAGGGTACTTCCATGTCCTGGCTATTGTAAATAGTGCTGCAATGAACATTTTGGTACATGACTCTTTTTGAGTTATGGTTTTCTCAGGGTATATGCCCAGTAGTGGGATTGCTGGGTCGTATGGTAGTTCTATTTTTAGTTTTTGAAGGAACCTCCGTACTGTTCTCCATAGTGGCTGTATCAATTTACATTCCCACCAACAGTGCAAGAGGGTTCCCTTTTCTCCACACCCTCTCCAGCATTTATTGTTTGTAGATTTTTTGATGATGGCCATTCTGACTGGTGTGAGGTGATACCTCATTGTAGTTTTGATTTTCATTTCTCTAATGATTAGTGATGTTGAGCATCCTTTCATGTGTTTGTTGGCAATCTGTATATCTTCTTTGGAGATTTTTCTATATAGGTCTTCTGCCCATTTTTGGATTGGGTTGTTTGTTTTTTTGATATTGAGCTGCATGAGCTGTTTGTATATTTTGGAGATGAATCCTTTGTCAGTTGCTTCATTTGCAAATATATTCTCCCATTCTGAGAGTTGACTTTTCGTCTTGTTCATGGTTTCCTTTGCTGTTCAAAAGCTTTTGAGTTTCATTAGGTCCCATTTGTTTATTTTTGTTTTTATTTCCATTTCTCTAGGAGGTGGGTCAGAAAGGATCTTGCTGTGATTTATGTCATAGAGTGTTCTGCCTATGTTTTCCTCTAAGAGTTTGATAGTGTCTGGCCTTACATTTAGGTCTTTAATCCGTTTTGAGTTTATTTTTGTGTATGGTGTTAGGGAGTGTTCTAATTTCATTCTTTTACGTGTAGCTGTCCAGGTTTCCCAGCACCACTTATTGAAGAGGCTGTCTTTTCTCCATTGTATATTCTTGCCTCCTTTGTCAAAGATAAGTGACAATATGTGCATAGGTTTATTTCTGGGCTTTCTATCCTATTCCATTGATCTAGATTTCTGTTTTTGTGCCAGTACCATACTGTCTTGATTACTGTAGCTTTGTAGTATAGTCTGAAGTCAGAGAGCCTGATTCCTCCAGCTCCGTTTTTCTTTCTCAAGATTGCTTTGGCTATTTGGGGTCTTTTGTGTTTTCATACAAGTTGTAAAATTTTTTGTTCTAGTTCTGTGAAAAATGCCATTGGTAGTTTGATAGGGATTGCATTGAATCTGTAGATTGCTTTGGGTAGTATAGTCATTTTCACAATGTTGATTCTTCCAATCCAGGAACATGGTATATCTCTCCATCTGTTTGTATCATCTTTAATTTCCTTCATCAGTGTCTTATAGTTTTCTGCATACAGGTTTTTAGTCTCCTTAGGTAGGTTTATTCCGAGGTATTTTATCCTTTTTGTTACAATGGCAAATGGTGAACCTTATATACTTTCTGATTAGTTTTTTGCCACCTTGGTGTCTGCCCTGATTTTTTGGTTCCTAGTAATGATTGGCCACTCATTCTCAATCCCATTTTCTCAATCTTCGAGTTAGTTAATTTCACCCAGATTTGGCCACTATATTGGTTGTTATCATGTATTTTCTGTGTTATGAGTCTTTGCCTTTTTAATATTTTCATAAGTATTTTGTTATGAAGCTGGAGAAAGTGATTCAAAAGATAACAGATTATATTTTCAACCAAAATTCTGCAAACATTAATTTTAATGGATGCCTGCTATAATGTCTTAGATATACTCTTTCATGGATTTTCAAAATTTAATGCTTATAAACAAAATGACAAAAGTCATTTGTAGAAATCTCTATTTTAGTTTTCTTTAGAATAGATTCACAGAAGTAGAATGACTCAGTCATTTGGTATGAACATTTCTGAGCCTTTGCTATATAGTGAGAAAATTCCTTCCACAAAGTATGAATCCATTTATGCTTACATCAATACCACATGAGAGCCTTTGTTTCAGTAATTCTCAGCTGTATTGGAATTTTTGTTGAAATTATTTTTATCCGAAATTGCATGACAAAAATGATATTTCATTGATCTAATTTATATTTTTTTTAGTGATTTTTGTGCTTTATTCACAGTTTCCTCCTTGTGTTTCCACTTTGTCGTGTTGTGTGATAATATGCTGTGCTCATTATCAGTTGACTTTTAGAATATTTCTTAACAGTAAATGTTCTGCTTCCATATGAATTACGAGTCTTTTACTATTTCTGTACAGAAATACATCTTTTAAAAATTTTAGCAGAAATTTTATCTAATTAGCATGTATTCATCTTTCGTGAATATAAGTATGAAGATAAAATCTAATTTATGTTTGATTGCTAAAATTCTGTCAGATTGTTGGAGATGCATACCCAGAAATTTGTTATCTAATATTTATTTGCATGGACAATATTAATGTGATATTGTCATATTTATTTGATTCTTCCTCAAGAAGAGAAAGAAAACAAAACATTGTGAACTGAATGTTATCCGTTTTTTACAGGAAAGGGGCACTATTGCCTTGGAGAATAGCTTTTATAGTTAAGTGAATTTAAGTGGCTGTAAGGAATATAATCCTAGGAGCACTATCAGGGTCATTCTAGGTCAGATGTGTGTTTTCATGAAGCTTAAAACTGTGTCTTTGATGTTGACTCAAGAAAAAGAATTCTCCATACATTAATAAGTTGATTCTGTTTCCATATCAGCATATATCTCTTCTTAGATGTAATTTAAAATAAAGGAATCTCTATTGTATAAAACACTTTTTTCCAAGAACCCTGTCTCTCCACTTTCATGATTATCTTATCAATTTGTCTTTTGGATTTGCAGACTTTAAACAGATGCCCTCTGAACCTTTACAACTCCAGATTATAAATACTTCTTAATTTTAAACATTTATAAAGATACAATAATCTTAATAAGGAAAATATTAAATCACTGAAATTAATTATGTTTTAACTTTTCAACCTATAGAATTATCAAGCTTTATTCATAGGAACCTTTGAAAGCCAATTAATCTATTCCCTCATTTTGAAGTAGAGTAATACTTACATATTTGTTATCAGTCTATAAGTAACAAATTCTGAAAGTATCTATCTTAAAGACTAAGCACATTGGGAGAAACACACAAATGCATTGTTAACAAAGTTGGTTACCTTTTCTGACATCTAATTATCCCTGCTTCTGATTTCCTGATTTATGGTTCTAGGGAGGGGAAGTGCTTTTCTCTGTCTCTAAATCCCTTCATGTGTTGGAAGACCCCTTTTAGGTCATGTCTCAATTCGACACCTCTAACTTTCTTCTGTATTCCAGGGTCAGCATCCTCTCCTTCAAGTGTAATAGCAACTCTGGAATTTCCGGAGTGATGAGGGCCAAACAAACGCTTCCATTTTTCCAAGATCCCAGCTGGGTTTTGTGTCTGTTAGTTTGGAGGGTCTGAGAAAACTCTTCGTTATGGACTGCAATGAGGATTTATTCCTTGATGACACTACAGAGCCATTTTGTCTAAAATCCCTTGGATTTATGCTAGATCAAATAATTATTTTATCCTAGACTGGTGTGCACATAGCTGGGAACTTGGGATGAAGATAGAATTGGCTTAGGAGTAAATTGTGAGTAGAGAATGTCCATCTTGTATGATTTTAATTGATTCTTTGTGTTTCCCTGAGTTTAATCCACGGGTACAACCTAACTGACCTAATTGATGGGCATCACGAGAGTCTACGTAACTCCCTTCACTCCACGATCTATTTTACTTTTCTCATTGATTCTTCATATACATTTTGCCTGTCGGTATTTCTTTTCTTATTTTTTTTTTAACGTCTTTATTGGAGTATAATTGCTTTACAATGGTGTGTTAGTTTCTGCTTTATAACAAAGTGAATCAGTTATACATATACATATATCCCCATATCTCCCCCCTCTTGCGTCTCCCTCCCACCCTCCCTATCCCACCATCACCCTGATGCCTGTCTATATTGCTGTCTCTTTATGTTCTCACTCATAACAATTATAGCTACTTTACAGGAAGACTACAAACTTTTTCCTTAAGAATCTGATTATGGTAATTGACTTATACAACATCACTCTGAAATATTTATGAAATATATTTTTGCACATAATAGAGAATAGTTCTAGCCAGCACTAGTAGAGAAAGAGGAAAATATTTAATCATAGAAATGTGCTACTTTTGCAGTTATTGATTCACTTCCAGCATTCTTAAATCTTTAGCAAAATAGATCAAAGATCAGTAAGTGTCCAAAACATCCAAATCCAGCTGGCTGAATTAACTGTGCTTCATTTCTGAGGCACAGTCGTGTGGCAGCACTGGTCTCACTGTACATCTACAATTGCTAAGACATATTAATTTTCCCTTTCGTTCATTAAATAATTATTTATTATATAATACTATGCTCCACACATTGTGATTGGTGCTTCATTAAAACAATACCTTCTAAAGAAGTTTTTAAAGTTAGTTTTCATACCATTATGATCTTAATAACTTCCATTTTGTGAGTATTGTTTTAATATTTCCTTTCATTCACTTCACAGATACTCCTTCCTCTTCTCAAGCCACCATCCATCTTCCCAAAATTATATCAGTGATCTCAGTCCACATCTATGATGGCAAATCATTAACAGAGATTATTTTGAGTTCTTGATGTTAATTGACATTTTTAATTAGTACTTTCAGCTAACATCTGTCAGTTCCTTAAAAAAAAAGTGCTGGTGGTTTACTGATTAAACACAGAGTATAAATTCTTCTGCACTTGAATATCAACTCTGCCTCTTTTTTAGCTATGTGGTTTCTAATCCAAACACTTGGGTTCTTAATCTGTAGCCTGGGTAGATGAAAGAGTTCAGTGAGATAATATGCAATACACAATTAACACTGAATGAACATCAATCTTAATAACTGGTATTTACAGTGGTAAAGCATGTTGAACTTTTCATGACTAAATGTGAAATGTATTATATTCATGAAGAATCTAAGATTATTGTTGGCCATCTATATATTCGTTAAAAAATGGCTTCATGTCTTGAAACAAAAGTGTAGTTCAGAAAAATCATAGTACAGCATGTTTTTCAAGTGATAATTGTTTGATAAGGTCCATGATACACCTCCATGGTAAATATATATTTTTAGCCAGTGTTCATAAAAATTATATAGTGGTCTTAGCTACAGGAAATAAAAGTGTGCCTTGGTGTGTCAAACCTAACCAACACTTGAAAACCTGAAGCATATTTAGAAAAAGAAAAGTAAATTTTCATCCTTTAGGGCTAGTGGTGTTCAGCCTTTAATAATATTATAAATCCCAAGATTTAAAATGAACCAGCCAAACATTATTTTGGAAGGTTGTATTTCCAGAAGGCACATCATTTATTCTTAATTGTTTTCTCCTTCTTTTTAGTTATATTTATTAACCAAAGTCATCAATTCCTTGTAAAATTCATAACTCATTCCCATACAAAAATTTTTCTATAACTCATAGAACAAGGATGTTGGCAAGATTTTTTTTCACAGTCAATATTTACCCTTGTTCCAATTTTATCCTCTCTTATCTCACTCTCACCCAGAAAAGTGGTGAGGAATGCATAATCATAATTATCCTTCATAATAGAAATGATTTTCATGCACCAAGACAAGGGTGGGAGGGAGACGCAAGAGGGAGGGGATATGGGGATATATGTATATGTATAGCTGATTCACTTTGTTATACAGCAGAAACTAACACAACAATGTAAAGCAATTATACTCCAATAAAGATGTTAAAAAAAAAAAAGAATTGCACTACAGAATTGTTGCAGATATAAAGAAGAAAAAAATCAATGGCATTTGCCTTTGAGAAAGTTGTAATAACTTCTTTTTAGGTGCCCAAGAGTTTTATTCTTGATAAGAATGTATTATTTTTAATGCACAAAAGCTCTTAAATTACAATATTCTTTCTTTAGTCTGTCCTTAATGTCAATGGGAATTTGGCAAATGAAATGACAATAGGATGTGTTTTAAAAGGTAAGTGCTTTGTTGAGAGCATAATGTGACTTATTATTATGACTTTGTACTATTGGGTTGAAGAATATAATCCTCTTGGATCTGGATATTCAGAATTTTGTTTTTTTTAATCTTAGCTCCATTATGGCACTGTACATAGTGAGATAAATAAGAGATTCTCCTATAACACATGGTTTTGAAAGGGTTGAAAATCTCTTTTTATGTAACAGCAAATTTAACGTGGAGTAAATCTTGGCAATTTATTGCCTCAAAAAATCTCATAAAACTAATATTTTTGGCTTATCTAAGGATTTAAAATAAATTAGAAATCAAAGTATATCTTAGATTGATATGAACTTATATAAATAGAATTGTGACATACAAATTTTGCTGTACCTCAAATAATACATCCACTACGTGGAAAACATTACAGTTGCTGGAAAAATAATCCTGTATTTTTGGATATGTCAAATTAGATTATGTAGATGAAAGAGGTATATTAAAAGGAGAAATGGAGAGAAAACTTAGTAAATGGTCCCTAGGTTAAGATTATGTAATTAAGCAATAGAAGGTGGCCAGTGGCAGCATAAAGAAAGATCTTCTTTGGGCTCTGTGGTCTTATTAATAAGTGAATTCCTTCAATAAAATATAAAGTATAAATATTTGATCTCATTTGTTAAAAAAATCATCATTAACCTTTATACTGTCACGGAAGCATTGCTTCATTTTATATGTTCTTATAAAATCATCACTGAGGTTTGTTTCTTTGACATTAATAATGGTTCAAGCAATATAGCTAAAGAACTGAATCTTAGAGTAAAGAGCTGTGAAATACAAACACGTCTCCCAATTAAAACAGTGATAAAGTGGTGCTCAATTTGCAGTATTTCTTACTTGAATTTTGGAAGTCTGCAAATCTATAATTCATATAAAACACTAGAAGAGCAAATTATAAACACTTAATCTTGGAAGCTGGCAAATTTATCACTTATGTAAAATACTAGCTTAGAATAGCAAATAATAATTGCTTATTTTAATAAGCTTCTGCAACAGCTATTGCGTTTGTATAATTAAGTTATTCTCCAAATTAAGAAAGTATTTCTTACCTAAAGTATGGAAATTCTTCTCTCTTCCTTATTTAAATACTTCATCTTAAAGATAAGGTATCTAAAATGTGCCTTATCTAAAGTATGGAAATTCGATTCAATTTAATTCACCAAATATTTATTGTATACCTTTATATCCAAGAAATGAATTGGTATAGCTGGGAAAAATAATAAATAATAATCCATGATTTCATACCTTAAATAAATTATAACAAATTACAGTTACTAATGCAAGTTCAACGTCTCTAAAACAGAAATTTTTTGTCCTAGAAAATTAGATAAGAGAGAGAACAATTTCAACTTCACTTACTGGCTGTATGACGGAAGCTAATTTATCCTTATTTTATGACCCTTAGTTTCTTTACCTGTAAAATGGGATAAATCACAGCTCCCTGATGATGCAGTGATGGTGCAATGAGATAAGCTTATACCCAAGTGTCTAACATAGTCCTTAGTAAATGATAAATGCTCCCTTTAGCAGCCCCTTCGCTAAGTCGGAGATATTTTGCTATGAGAGGGTAATGGAGAATAAACCACAGATGCTAAAACATGTTAAAAAAAAAAACAAAATCACATCCCTAGGTTAAAATAATCTAAAAGAAGTATGGCTGATGGAAATAGAAATTAAATGTACTACAAATCATTTCTATATTTTTTTCTGTTTTTGTGCCTTTGTGTTTTATATCGTAGTGTTGGAAATTAGTCATAGGGGTCCTTTTGGGTCTATTTTGTGAAAATGTGGAATCAGATTTTTTAAAATGTGACTGAAGCAGAATTAGGTGGTGCTAGAATTCAATAAGGCCACCAGAAACATTTGCTCACTTTGGTTTTGTTTCCTCAGGGATCTAACCAAGTGCCTTTCCGTACCAGATCATCGGACGCAGCTTAGACTTGGGGGAATGCTGTGCAGTTCACTCCATTGAAAAACAAAGTGTATTCTTTTTGGAATAATCTGTTTGACTATTGCATCTGTACTGTTTTCTGCATAAAAGCGGGGCATTTCCTTTGCCTGGCTGTTGTCGCTGCCCTCATGCCCTTGGTACCAATTCCATGTTGCCCCTGTATGAGCCGGGAATGGAACCATCACACCAGCACTTGCCCCTAAAATGCCCCTTTAGCATGTGCCAACATGAATCGTTGGCATATCAATTTAATTTTTTATGGCACTTGGTCCAAGAGAAAACCAGATTATTGCAAAAAGAAACGAAGGAAGGAAGGGAGGGAGGGAGGGAACCAAAACCACAAAACTTTCAGCTGCATCCAACCTCATTTGACTATTTCTCATCTCTTACCCACCTGAGCTCCTCCTTTCCTTCAGTTTTCTGAGCAGAGACAGTGGAAGCATCACACTGGTGACTTCATTTGTCCCCTCAGAGTATAGGTAAAATCCAACGTGCTCCAAGTGAGGGGAAGGAAGGCCGGAAGTATAGTAAACGGGCGACCTTCCCTTTAAAGCCACCATTTACATATCTTTTCTAGTGAAATATAGGAAAAAAAAAAATCTCAACATGTAAGAAGAGCTTTGAGACTTGAGATTCAGGATAGAATAATGGCAACATGAGTTTTTAATGTGGATTCTAATTTAAGTATTCCACACGACTGGTGCTGATTTGTAGCAGTGATTTGTGAGGATGTGCTTCATTACAATCCTGTTTCTCCTCTGCTTAAAATGGGTTGCAAATCAGGATGAAGGCACTGAATTTGGCTAATTTCAAAAACGATCATATTGCTTGCTTCATGGGTTTGAAAATGAGATACAATTTATGAATTGGTCTATTTTTAGCACAGCCATTTCTTCGCCATTACTCTAAACAAATGAAAGTAATAATGTGATGCCCAGCTACTTGATTTTTTTTTTGTAGAATGGCCTCAAAATAATTATCTAAGTTAAAGTATAGATAGTGTTTGCATGTTTGCTTTCTAGGAAATGTGTGAAGCTTTTTAACGAAGTGAAATTTTTACTATCCCTTTCTGCTTCTTTTTCTTTGAAAATTCCCTGTAAAATTGGCATCTTCTATATTGTAAACAAATTCAAAGACATATTGAAGACCAAATTGGGGGGGAGGGCACAGATAAGAATTACTGTAAAGGTCTTTCATCTGTTGCTTCACTTCTTGTTATGCAGATTTTTTGTTAAAAAGATATAATGGTCTATAAATTAATATATTTAAACTGATGGCAATAAGAAATATAGCATCTGTTCCTGGTGTTTTTGAGGAAAATTTACTTCGTTAATACATAATTTCATACCTTGTGAAAAAGAGAAACTCTTGACTGCTGAAGGTGAAATGAGAAGTCAGGCTTCACTGGAGAGAAGCAAACTCGTGTTCTTTGGAGAATTTGATATTTACAGGGAATATGCATATGCATATAGGGGGAGGAGGAAGCTTTGGGGAAAGTAGTCTCCTGGGGCTGTTGCCATAATTTGGAAAACACTGATACATGAATAACTTGCTCTGCTCTGCTGGTGAGATAGACAGGATGATGCACAGGACAGAGTGAGCAAGCCTGTGTACACTTACCAGCCAGAAGGCATGAGACAGTTTCCTTTTTAGATGATGTCTTCATTCGCTTGTTTTAGTCAAGTTGACTGTTAGTCTAGTATGGCTTTAGTAGAGCCGTGGATAAAATGCAACCATAATGGGAAAAACCAAAGGCTAAACATGTCCGTAGGTAAAGGTCTAGTTACCAGATTTCCCAATCGCTCATGAGGAAAGAGAAGGACCCAAGATCTGGATTCTGCATTAGTGTGTGTGTGTGTGTGTGTGTGTGTGTGTGTGTTTTCATGACTTCCAAATCAAGCTAGGAAACCTTGCCTACAGGAAAGGCATTTTTTCCCTTTTGTCACAAAACTAAGAAGAGACAGATTGCTGTGCTGTTAAGTGATGAGTAGAGGAGAACTCACAGAATATGCTTAAATCCCTGTACACCCCTGGAGATCCTAGGATTCTGAGAAGAGCAAGGAAGAGTTTTAAGTATTATTTTTTATTTAGGGACATGTCAGAACAGTTCTTATTTTACAAAAATCTTTCTTTGCTAAGTTATGCCAAAAAGTGCTTACATGTTAAAACAGTATCATTTTCCTTAAAAAACTTAAATAAAATCAGTGAACAAAATCTGCTAGCATAATTATATTTGTGTGCTCTTCTGAATCAGAAACATTCCTGATTTCAACAGTTTAATATGTAAATAATATCTCTCAACTTCAAGAATTTATCTAGTGTGGCTTTCTTAAATCGTGATGTGCAAAATTAGAGATAACTGGTTTGACCTTTGTCCAATAATAACTGGTTTGACTTTTGTCCAGTAACTTTTAGAGTTTCCTTGGTTTTGAAAGTAACTGCAAATTTCATTTATAAATCTCCAAAAAATTAGGGAATTCTGTGTTTTTCATGCTTTTAAAGTATTTATATCTTTTACTTTCTAAATTTTTATTTTATATTGGACTATAGTTGATTTACAGTGTTGTGTTAGTTTCAGGTGTACAGCAAAGTGATTCAGTTATACATATACATGTATCTATTCTTTTTTCAAATTCTTTTTCCATTTAGATTATTACGGAATATTGAGCAGAGCTCCCTGTGCTACACAGTAGGTCCTTGGTTATCTATTTTAAATATAGTTGTGTGTATATGTGAATCCCAAACTCGCAATTTATCGCTCCCCTGCGCCTTTCCCCTTTGGTAACCATAAGTTTGTTTTCTATATCTGTGAGTCTGTTTCTGTATGGTATTGGCACAAAACCAGAAATACAGTTCAATGAAACAAGATAGAAAGCCCAGAAATAAACCCACGCACCTATGGTCAATTAATCTCCGATAAAGGAGGCAAGACTGTACAATGGAGAAAAGACAGTCTCTTCAATAAGTGGTGCTGGGAAAACTGGACAGCTACATGTAAAAGAATGAAATTAGAGCATTCTCTAACCCCACACACAAAAATAAACTCAAAAGGGATTAAAGACCTAAATGTATGACTGGATACTATAAAACTCTTAGAGGAAGACATAGGCAGAACACTCTGTGACAAAAATCACAGCAATATCTTTTGATCCATCTCCTAGAGGAATGAAAATAAAAGCAAAAAATAAACAGATGCGAGGTAATTAAACTGTAAAGCTTTTGCACAGCAAAGGGAACCATAAACAAAATGAAAAGACAAACCACAGAATGTGATAAAATATTTGCAAACGATGCAACTGACAAGGGATTAATCTCTAAAATTTGCAAACAGCTCATGCAGCTCAATATTAAAAAACAAACAACCCAATCAAAAAATGGGCAGAAGACCTAAATAGACACTTCTCCAAAGAAGACATACAGATGGCCAAGAGGCACATGAAAAGATGCTCAACATCACTAATTATTAGAGAAATGCAAATCAAAACTATAATGAGATATCACCTCACACCAGTCAGAATGGCCATCATCAAAAAGTCTACAAACAGTAAATGCTGGAGAGGGTGTGGAGAAAAGGGAACCCTCTTACACTGTTGGTGGGAATGTAAATTGATACAGCCACTATGGAGAACAGTATGAAGGTTCCTGAAAAAACTAAAAATAGAGCTACCATATGATCCAGCAATCCCACTCTTGGGTATGTATCAGGAGAAAACTATGGTTTGAAAGGATACATGCACCCTAATGGTCATTGCAGCACTGTTTACAGTAGCCAAGAAATGGAAGCAACCTAAATGTCCATGGACAGATGAATGGAGAAAGAAAATGTGGTACATATATATAATGGAATATTACTCAGCCATTAAAAAGAATGAAATAATGCCATTTGCAGCAGCATGGATGGACCTAGAGATTATCATACTAAGGGAAGTAAGACAGAAAAAGACAAATATATATTGCTTATATGCGGAATCTAAAAAAATGATACAAATGAACTTATATCATTTACTTTTGACTCTTCTGCTAATGTGTTACAAGAATATACATTTCACCGTTATCAAAATAAAACAGAACAATATATAATAGATTACTATTAAGTAAGAGTCTTTGAAGTCAATGAAAGGTAATGGAGAATAAGTCTTAGTAGAAGTTTGTGGTTCCCTAAAGATAAATGAAGGAAGAGATTCTGTGGAAAGGTTTATATAATTTATGACTCAAGAATTTCTTCTTGTGAAAATCTATGCTCCATTCTCTCCCTCAACCTTTCCCTCCCTCATTTTTGAAATAATGAAAATACAATAAAAACATGTAATTGGATATTCGGAAATACAATAAAGATTTTATCTATTATGCATAGCCAACCACACTCCAAAATTTATTGGCTTAAATAAATTACCTACTGTGTTTGTTCATGATTTTGCAACTTGCGCAGGGTTCAGCTGGATACTTCTGCTGATACTGCCAGTGGTCAGTCATGTGACTAAAATCTGTTGGCGTGTTAGCTAAGGCTTGGGCTCAGCTCTGATGCCAGAAAGCCTAGGAATCTGTCTTATTCCACATAGTCTCAGGACCTCTTCTTCTCTTATGTGTCATGTCCGAATGGCCTCTTCGGCCAGATAGCCAAAGTACTCACTTGGTGTCACTGAGCTCCCCAAACCACAAAAGCAGAAGCTATAAGGGCATCTTAAGGCTTAGGGTGAGAATTGCACATTGTCAATTTAACTGTATTTTATTAATTAAAATGAGCCACAGGGAGAGCCCCAAATCAAGAGAATATGATTTCACTAAGGAGTGAATACTAGGCAATGACTCATCATGAACTACCAATATAATAGACAACCACACTGATACTAATATATTGTGTATAACATTATTCACTCTTTCCATAATACATTTGTAATATTAATATTATGGAAAGATATGCAACTTAAAGTGCAAGTAAATACTTCTTTTAGTATCGTGTTGTAAAATGTGTAAATTGCGCTGTAAAATTTTATTTTATTTTGAGAATGGTCAAATTATGACTACTGCAAAGTAGATGAATAGACATAGAAAAGTAGATAAAATTTACCAAAAAGAAAAAACACACTAATCCTTTTATAAATGAGTATAAGTAATTAGCAAAGCTTCTAAACTAGAAGATTCATTGAATTTCTATGTTGGAAACTCTTACTGTTTTATTAAATTAGAAGTTATATGAGGCCACAGGTTTATTCACAGTTCTGGTAATATTTTCTTAGGTATCCATTTCATAATGAACTCTACTAAAAATAAAAAGACAGGCTGTCTAGACAAATATATTACAATAAAAATTAAACATATTTATTAACAGTATAAAGAATAGAATTTCTATAAAATTACTGGCTTTGGCAGTCACTGCAATTGTTGATTACTTTATGGTAAAGAAGTATAATCATTGTGATCATCTGATTTCCATTTTCAATTTGGCTGAAAATACAAACTTCTCTTTGGTTCACTGATTTTTCCCCTGTGTTTCTTAGAATAGTGGTCTTCCTGAAATAGTAGAACCATTTTTTGACAAAGAATGAACAAGGGGAAAATATTTGCCATATGTAACACACAGAATGTTAATATCATAATATAAAATATATTTTACAGTGGAATAAGAAGCAAGTACATAATTCGATAGGAACAGAGACAAAACATCAATAAGCACCTTACAGAGGAAGATATGAAAAAGGCCATAAGTGGATTAAAAAAATGCTCAAACCTTTATTTTTAAAATACAAGAAATGCAAACTAAAGTGATAATGGGATACAAATTACTACCTATAAAATTGGCAAGGGTTTTGAGAAAACAGACTGATACACTGTTGGTGAGATTGTAAATGTGATTTCTGAGCATCAACACAGAATTTTAGACCCAGAAATATACAAAAACATTTCTTAACAAAGAAAGTAAAATAGTCATGTCTAATGTGCTCATAAGCTAGTCCTTGAATTTTTAACTTCAGCTATAGTATTTGTTTCTAAAAGTCGTATATAATTCTTTTTCAAAAAGACTAGGTTATTTCTCATAGTTTCCTATTAACTGGTATTAATTTAAATATTGTCTTTTATTTCTTTGACCACAGTAAGCATAGTTTTCTTTGAATTCTAATATCTAATGTATTTCCAAGTCCTTTCTTGGTCTTTGTTTCTTATAGGTTTTGTTCATGGTTTCTCATTTCCTAATGTACTTAACTTTTTTTTTCTTGTGAGCTGCCTATTATTGCTATTATTGTTATTATTTTTTTTTTTGAAAATTGTTTGTTGGGGTTCTTTGAGTCCTAAGACAAAAGCTGGCTTTTGTCAAAAAGATATTTGATCTTCCTCTTTCGAACACCTCAGTCACTACGACAGGGAGCTGGCCTCTTAGAGTCCACCCCTACCTTGGGGCACACCATGGCATTTAATGCTCTTTCCCAATCCCTGTAAATACAGCAAAATAAAAGCATATACAGCACAATGACTATAGTTAATATTACTGTATTTTGAAAGTTATTAAGAGAGTAGATTTTAAATTTTCACAATACATACGAAAAAAGTAATTACGTGAGATTATGAATGTGTTAACTATCCTCATTGTGGTAATCATATTGTAATATATACATAAAAAAAGCATAAATTCATTCAATTTGGCAAATACCCTCCGGACAAAATGGAGTTATGGGTCCAGTTAATCATCTGAGTTCCAACTGTCACTTAGATTTTATTTTTTATTGAAGTATAGTTGATTTACAATATTACATTAGTTTCAGGTGTACAACATAGTGATTCAATATATTTTTATAGATTATACTCCATTTAAAGTTATTACAAAATAATGGCTATATTTCCCTCTGCTGTACAATACATCCTCGTTGTTTATTTATTTTATATGTAATAGTTTGTATCTCTTAATCTCATACCCTTATCTTGCCCCTCTCCGCCCTTTCCTCTTCCCACTGGTAACCACTTATTTGTTCTCTATATCTGTATGTTTCTGTTTTGTATACATTCATAGTTTTATTTTTTTTTATATTCCACATATAAGTGATGACATAATTTGTCTTTTTCTGTCTTATTTCGCTAAGCATAATACCCTCTAGGTCCATCCACACTGTTGCAAATGGCAGAATTTTATTCCTTTTTATGGGTAATATTCCATTGTATATTTACCACATCTTTATCCATTCATCTGTTAATGGACACTAGGGTTGCTTCTATATCTTGGCTATTGTATATAATGCTTCTATGAACAATGGTGTATCTTTTCGAATTAGTGTTTTCATTTACTTCAAATATACACCTAGGAATGGGATTGCTGGATCATATGGTAGTTCTATTTTCAGTTTTTTTGAGAAATCTCCGTACTGTTTTCCACAGTGGCTGCACCAATTTACATTCCCATCAACAGTGTAGGAGGGCTCCCCTTTCTCCACATCCTCTCCAGCATTTATTAGTTGTAGGCATTTCGATGGTAGCCATTCTAACAGATGTGAGGTGATATCTCATTGTGGTTTTGATTTGCATTTATCTGATTAGCAATGTTGAGTATTTATTTCTTTGCCTGTTAACCATGTGTAATCCTCTTTTGAAAAATATATGTTAAGGTCTTCTGCCCATTTTTTTAAAAAATTATTTATTTATTTATTTATTTTTGGCTGTGTTGGGTCTTCGATTCTGTGCGAGGGCTTTCTCCAGTTGCGGCAAGTGGGGGCCACTCTTCATCGCGGTGTGCGGGCCTCTCACTATCGCGGCCTCTCTCGTTGCGGAGCACAGGCTCCAGACGCGCAGGCTCAGTAGTTGTGGCTCACGGGCCTAGTTGCTCCGCGGCATGTGGGATCTTCCCAGACCAGGGCTCGAACCCGTGTCCCCTGCATTGGCAGGCAGATTCTCAACCACTGCGCCACCAGGGAAGCCCCTGCCCATTTTTTTAATCAGGTTTTTTGTTTGTTATTTTGACATTGAGTTTTATGAGCTGTTTCTATATTTTGGATGTTAACCCTTTACTGGTCATATCATTTGCAAACATTTTCTCCCATTCAGTAGGTTGTCTTTCATTTTGTCATTGGTTTCCTTTGCTGTGCAAAAACTTCTAAGTTTAATTAGGTCCTATTTGTTTATTTTTGCTCTTGTTTCTTTTGCCTCAGGAGACAGATCAAAAAAATACTGCTACGATTTATGTCAAAGAGTGTTCTGCCTATGTTTTCTTCTGGGAGTTTTAGGTCTTCAATCCATTTTGATTTTTTTTTTTTTTTTTTTTTTAATATGGTGTGAAGGAGTGTTCTAATCTCATTCATTTACATGTAGCTGTCCAGTTTTCCTAATACCACTTGTTGAAAAGACTGTCTTTTCTTCATTGTATTTTCTTGCTTCCTTTGTCAAAGATTAATGACCTTAAGTGTGTAGGTTTATTTCTGGGCTCTCTGTTCTGTATTGGACTTGGGCTTAGATATCTGTTCTCTATTCCTGTAATAATGCTGTGTAACAAACAATCACAGTACTTCAGTGATATATAAAAATAGGCGCACATGGCTCACGTATCTGGGGTGGTCAGCTAGGCAGCTCTGAGGATCTTGCTGGGGTTTGTTTAGTTGCGCGGGGCCAGCTGGCAGGACGGGGGTGACTTGCTGCTGCCCCTCATGGCTCTCATCCTCTGCCTGGGGCTGTACAGGACCAGCCTGGGTGTGTCCCTCGTGGCTACCACAGAAGGTATTGCTACTGAGCCAGGTTGCTTTGCCTGGTGTGCAAGCCAAACACTGAGACACCAAGGTTTGCAGCAGAGAAAAGCTTTATTCCCGAGGCGGCCAAGAGAGGTTGGGAGAACATCTCAGATGCACCTTCCTGAAGGTAAGAGGCCCAGGATATTTACGCGATAAAGAAACAGGGTGGTCTGAGGTGTGGGAAAGGTGATCGGAGGTAAGAAAAAGGTGAAGTGACTGGTGTTCTGTGCAGCATATCTGAGTTACATGCTTCTTCATTTTATGCATGTTCAGAAAATGGCAGCATTAGCATGATCTGAGGGTGGAGTTTGGGACCCCCTGACAGTTGGAGGGTTGGTGTCCATCCCAACCAGTCTTAACCAGCAGGGACCTGAACCAAACAAGAGCTGACTCCAGCTTCCTAAAAACTTATTTAAGCCCCTGTTACTATAGTGACCCGTAGCTCAGAGGAGTTATCTGTCGGGAGCTGCTAAGGAGTCTCGTGATGTACTGTTTAGGCTACGTGAAGCTTAGAAGGTGTGCAATTCACAGGAACAATTAAAGCAAGCTTGGTCAGTGAAGGTGGTTTCAGGTTATTATTTATTAAGCAGGTTATGGTTCAAGAGATCTAACTGATGATGGCCCTCAGTTCCCATATAAGTGAGAAAATCCAAAGCCATAAGCACCTTCCAAGCTCCTGCTTAGAGCATGCTTGCCAGCGTGGCATTGGACCAGGGTTGCTGTGTGACAAAGGGGTGGATACACTTCGAGTTGAAGAATGGGGGTATAATTTACAATTTAACTTACCTCAGTAATTTCTTACTATCTCTTCAGATCTGTGATGCTATTAAGAAGTTTATTGTTTTTATATTTATCTACTATTTTTGCTGTTTTCTTTGGTTTATTTGGTTCAAATAGAATAGCCTGAGAGAACAGAGCCTGTTTTCATTGATTTATTTTTTTTCATTTCTATAATTATTAATCTATTTTAACTTTCTGAGGCAGATGTCATCAAAATAAAGCACATATAATGTGACCATTACAAATGGTGAATTGGTTGGACCAAACAGGGTAGCATTTTTTTGTTCTTATAATTAGATAAAATATTAATTTTTTTCTTATAATGACAATCAAATATATAGATTTATACAATGAAGAAAATATGAACCATACTTAGCCTAAAGCATCAAGGAGAAATCACTGCAGATGGATTTAAAAAATAATAGGATAGTGCTGTTCATACTATATATAACTTGCTTTCATTTCACCTCAAAACACACTGAGGAAAGCTTCTCACATCTATAAATACTCCTCTACTACATACTTTTAATGACTACATGTTATTTTATTCTGTTGTTTATCACAGTTTTTTCAGCCAAACACCTACTTTTAGACAGATGGGCTCTGCTTTTTTCAATATTAGAAATAATGCTGCAAGGAATATTCATGTAGATTTTTCTGTTTTTTTGTATTCATTTCTTGAGGATGAATTACCTGAATTAGACAAATTGATTAAAGCTTGTACCCATTTTCAGGGATGGGATACATGTTTCTGTATTTGCCCCTGGGAGTGTTCACCCGTCGCACACTCTAGAAGTGAACGAGGACCGCTCCAGTGAGAACCAGTGGAGGATGTTTGCACCGGGCATCAGTCGTCATCACCTGCCCACGGCAGTGACCCTGAGGCAGTCAGGCACGTGGGAAAGCTTTACAGAGAAAGGGGAGGTTTCTGATTGGAGGTTATGGGCATGGGAACATTGGAGGCAGGCTAAGTAGCAGCTGAGCAGTGTATGTGATTGGTTTGGGAGCATATTTAGCTTTCTCTGGTTGGTCCTGAGTTGGAAGCAGGGGAAAAGAAAAGTTACTTGTGGATTGTTGGTTAAGTCCTGACTATTCTGCATCAACAGCTGCAGAGGTTTGGCTGTTTGGCCGGATTGTTGCAGAACCTGTGGTTTGGCTTCCAGGACTTCCTGTGTGATCAGAAGTCTCTTGCCATATAGGGTCTGGCTACTGCTCATCTGTATATTCAGTCTTTTAATGTTGAAAAAGTCATCTAAGAACTAATGCTTCATTTGCATTGTGATTGTATCTGTTTTTTAAAAATTGCTTTTACAGTTAAATATTTATGGAAAGATTTTAGCAAAATAATTAATCCATAGCAAGGTCTCAGCAAATACTAGCTATTATTGTTGACTCACTTAAGTTTAACTTTCTAAAATAGTGTGTTCATTATATTACCCTTTATCAAAACTCAGTGGATAGGGAGGGTGGGAGGGAGACACAAGAGGGAGGAGATATGGGGATATATGTTTATGTATAGCTGATTCACTTTGTTATAAAGCAGAAACTAACACACCATTGTAAAGCAATTATACTCCAATAAAGATGTTAAAAAAAAACCCAAACTCAATGGCATTTAATATCCTACATGGTTGTCTTAGTTCAGGCTAAAAATGTAACAGAATACCATAGACTGGGTGGCGTATAAACAACAGAAATTTATGTCTCGGAGTTCTGCAGACTGGGAAGTCCAAGATCAAGCCACTCACAGATTCAGTGTCTGGTGGGAATCTTCCTCCTGGTTCATAGACAGACTTTTTTTTCTGCTATGTACTCGTATGGTGGAAAGGGTAATGGAGCTCTGGGGTCTCCCTTGTAAGGACATCTATCCCATTCATAAGGGCACCAGCCTCATGACCTAATCACCTCCCAAAGGCCTTACTTCCTAATACCATCCCACTGGGGATTAAGTGTCTACATATGAATCTTGGGGAGACACAACATTCAGTATAGCAATGATGATATGAGTGTATTTAACTGATATTCAGAGACTTTCATATTTATTCTGCCCTAATGTGTACATTTGTGTACTATGCATAAACTCAAGGCATGCGTCATAACTTACTCATAATGTCTGCACAAGACAGTGTACTACAGAGAAACTTTGCTCCTGACACTATTTACATTATTATTTTTTTTCTGGAATTCCTTCTCCCTTTCTATGTGAATTCTTCAAAACTCACTCATTTTCATCTTCTATGTTAAGACTGGTTACCAACAAACTCTTTCCTTTGAATTTTTATTATATGTACTTGATATCACTATTACCAATTTGATATCATATGCTAACTTTTTTCCTATCCTATTTGACCAGATCAATTATGTGCAAAATTCTCACACTTGTTTATATCTTCTTTATCACCTAATGTAATAACTTCCATTAATAGGTACTCAATACATAATTTTTGATCAATTAATATTTTCTTAAGAAACCAAGGATCTAGGGCACTAATAACGTTTTTTTTTAGAGAAACTTACTTAACTTCATGGCTTTAGTGCTCCCATTTTTGTAAAGGAGATAATGCTTCAATTTCCTTTCAAAGAAATGAGAATAATGAGAACATTTAAAGTTTATCTGTTTTTAGTGAAGACACTGATGAGTGAATAATTCTGCTGATAGGAAAACATGAATAAACATTGGGAAATAATTAAGCTTTTATATTTGGTATAGGAAAAAGAAATGACCTAACCTCAGCAGTTTCTGTGTTACTTTAACTGCGTATCTCGTACAAAGCATCAAATAGGGAAGAAGTCGTGGCTTTTGCTTGTTAGAAATTACTTTGTTTTCTAGATTTCTAGATTTTGACCAGCTCAAAGTGCAGAGCAAAAAAAACATTTTTATTACTTCTCTCTGTGGTTTCAGTATCTTTTGAAAAAAAAATCTACAAATGTATGCTCATATTGTTAGCATTGGAATTATCTATTTGATATGAATTCTACTTTCTTGCTGCACTAAAAAATGCATAAGAGATACAATGAAGTATTTCTCTTTCAGATCAAAGTAAGGTAGCTGGTAAGAAGAAGGAGGAAAGTTTTATTTTGTATAGTGTGTACTTACAGCAGCGGCCAAAAACACAGAGCAGGGTGAGAATTTTAAAAGCAAAGTTTACCATCAGGGGCTGTGGGTTGTCAGTAACAACCTGAGGAGGTGTTTTATAGAAAGAAATCAAAGCACCAACGCACCTCAAAGGAACAAGACAAAAGTTTAAGCATTAATTGTAACAAGTTGGATTAATTTGGGCAAATGTCATTGTCTATGTTTGCTTTATTAATATTAATTTTTAAAAGCATATTAAATAAAATAAAATCTTTTATTAAACACAAGTGAGATTAATAACTATAGTTTTATTCCTTGATGGAAAAAAATACTTTGTATTTTCTTACTGTGTGATTTTTTTTTTTTTTTTACTATTTTTTATTTTATTTATTTATTTTTTTGGCTGTGTTGGGTCTTCGTTTCTGTGCGAGGGCTTTCTCCAGTTGCGGCAAGCGGGGGCCACTCTTCATCGCGGTGCGCGGGCCTCTCACTATATCGCGGCCTCTCTTGTTGCGGAGCACAGGCTCCAGATGCGCAGGCTCACTAGTTGTGGCTCACGGGCCCAGTTGCTCCGCGGCACGCGGGATCTTCCCAGACCAGGGGCTCGAACCCGTGTGCCCTGCATTGGCAGGCAGACTCTCAACCACTGCGCCACCAGGGAAGCCCTCTTACTGTGTTTTTAACTAGTATGTTTTTGGTTTTTTTTTAATGTCTTTATTGGAGTATAATTGCTTTACAATGGTGTGTTAGTTTCTGCTTTATAACAAAGTTAATCAGCTATACATATACATATATCCCCATATCTCCTCGCTCTTGTGTCTCTCTCCCACCCTCCCTATCCCACCCCTCTAGGTGGTCACAAAGCACTGAGCTGATCTCCCTGTGCTATGCGGCTGCTTCCCACTAGCTATCTATTTTACATTTGGTAGTATATGTAAGTCCATGCCACTCTCTCACTGCGTCCCAGTTTACCCTTCCCACTCCCTGTGTCCTCAGGTCCATTCTCTACATCTGCATCTTTATTCCTCTCCTGCCCCTAGGTTCATAAGAACCAATTTTTTTTTTTTTTTTTAGATTGCATATATTTGTGTTAAGGTACAGTATTTGTTTTTCTCTTTCTGACTTACTTTACTCTGTATGACAGACTCTAACTCCATCCACCTCACTACAAATAACTCAATTTTGTTTCTTTTTATGGCTGAGTAATATTCCATTGTATATATGTGCCACATCTTCTCTATCCATTCATCTGTCGATGGACACGTAGGTTGCTTCCATGTCCTGGCTATTGTAAATAGAGCTGCAATGAACATTGTGGTACATGACTCTTTTTGAATTATGGTTCTCTCAGGGTATGTGCCCAGTAGTGGGATTGCTGGGTCGTATGGTAGTTCTATTTTTAGTTTTTGAAGGAACCTCCATACTGTTCTCCATAGGCTGTATCAATTTACATTCCCACCAACAGTGCAAGAGGGTTCCCTTTTCTCCACACCTTCTCCAGCATTTACTGTTTGTAGATTTTTTGATGATGGCCATTCTGACCGGTGTGAGGTGATACCTCATTATAGTTTTGATTTGCATTTCTCTAATGCTTAGTGATGTTGAGCATTCTTTCATGTGTTTCTTGACTGTCTATACATCTTCTTTGGAGAAATTTCTATTTAGGTCTTCTGCCCATTTTTTGATTGGGTTGTTTGTTTTTTTGATATTGAGCTGCATGAGCTGTTGTAAATTTTGGAGATTAATCCTTTGCCAGTTGCTTCATTTGCAAATATATTCTCCCATTCTGAGGGTTGTCTTTTCGACTTCTGTCTGGTTTCCTTTGCTGTAAAAAAGCTTTCAAGTTTCATTAGGTCCCATTTGTTTATTTGTGTTTTTATTTCCATTTCTCTAGGAGGTGGGTCAAAAAAAAATCTTGCTGTGATTTATGTCATAGAGTGTTCTGCCTATGTTTTCCTCTAAGAGTTTGATAGTGTCTGGCCTTACATGTAGGTCTTTAATGAATTTTGAGTTTAATTTTGTGTATGGTGTTAGGGGGTGTTCTAATTTCATTTTTTCACATATAGCTGTCCAGTTTTCCCAGCACCACTTATTGAAGAGGCTGTCTTTTCTCCATTGTATATTCTTGCCTCCTTTATCAAAAATAAGGTGACCGTATGTGCGTGGGTTTACCTCTGGGCTTTCTATCCTGTTCCATTGATCTATATTTCTGTTTTTGTGCCAGTACCATACTGTCTTGTTACTGTAGCTTTGTAGTATAGTCTGAAGTCAGAGAACCTGATTCTTCCAGCTCCGTTTTTTTTTTCTCAACATTGCTTCGGCTATTCGGAGTCATTTGTGTTTCCATACAAATTGTGAAATTTTTTGTTCTACTTCTGTGGAAAGTGCCATTGGTAGTTTGATAGGGATTGCATTGAATCTGTAGATTGCTTTGAGTAGTATAGTCATTTTCACAATGTCGATTCTTCCATTGCAAGAACGTGGTATATCTCTCCATCTGTTTGTATCATCTTTAATTTCTTTCATCAGTGTCTTATAGCTTTCTGCATACAGATCTTTTGTCTCCTTAGGTAGGTTTATTCCTAGGTATTTTATTCTTTTTGTTGCAATGGTAAATGGGAGTGTTTCCTTAATTTCTCTTTTAGATTTTTCATCACTAGTGTATAGGAATGCAAGAGATTTCTGTACATTAATTTTGTATACTGCTACTTTACCAAATTCATTGATTAGCTCTAGTAGTTTTCTGGTAGCGTCTTTAGGATTCTCTATGTATAGTATCATGTCATCTGCAAACAGTGAGAGCTTGACTCTTCTTTCTGATTTGGATTCCTTTTATTACTTTTTCTTCTCTGATTGCTGTGGCTAAAACTTCCAAAACTATGTTGAATAATAGTGGTGAGACTGGGCAACCCTTGTCTTGTTCCTGATCTTAGTGGAAATGGTTTTCAGTTTTTCACCATTGAGAACAGTGTTGGCTGTGGGGTTGTCATATATGGCCTTTATTATGTTGAGTTAAATTCCCTCTATGCCTACCTGCTGGAGGGTTGTATCATAAATGGATGTTGAATTTTGTCGAAAGCTTTTTCTGCATCTGTTGAGATGATCATATTGTTTTTTATCCTTCAGTTTCTTAATACAGTGTATCACATTGATTGATTTGTGTATATTGAAGAATCCTTACATTCCTGGGATAAACCCCACTTGATCATGGTGTATGATCCTTTTAATGTGCTGTTGGATTCTGTTTGCTAGTATTTTGTTAAGGATTTTTGCATCTATGTTCATCAGTGATATTGGCCTGTAGTTTTCTTTCTTTGTGACATCTTTGTCTGGTTTTGGTATCAGGGTGACGGTGGCCACATAGAATGAGTTGGTGTTTGTTCCTCCCTCTGCTATATTTTGGAAGAGTTTGAGAAAAATAGGTGTTAGCTCTTCTCTAAATGTTTGTTAGAATTTGCCTGTGAAGCCGTCTGGTCCTGGGCTTTTGTTTGTTGGAAGATTTTTAATCACAGTCTCAATTTCAGTGCTTGTGATTGGTCTGTTTATATATTCTATTTATTCCTGGTTCAGTCTTGGAAGGTTGTTCTTTTCTAAGAATTTTTCCATTTCTTTCAGGTTGTCCATTTTATTGTCATACAGGTGCTAGTAGTTATCTCTCATGATCCTTTGTATTTCTGCAGTGTCGGTTGTTATTTCTCCTTTTTCATTTCTCTTTCTGTTGATTTGAGTCTTCTCCCTTTTTTTCTTGATGAGTCTGGCTAATGGTTTATCAATTTTGTTTATCTTCTCAAAGAACCAGCTTTTAGTTTTATTTATCTTTGCTATTGTTTCCTTCATTTCTTTTTCATATTTTTCTGATATGATCTTTATGATTTCTTCCCTCTGCTAACTTCAGGGTTTTTTTGTTCTTATCTCTCTAATTGCTTTAGGTGTGATGTTAGATTGTTTATTTGAGTTGTTTCTTGTTTCTTGAGGTAGGATTGTATTGCTATAGACTTCCCTCTTAGAACTGCTTTTGCTGCATCCCATAGGTTTTGGGTGGTTGTGTTTTCACTGTCATTTGTTTCTAGGTACTTTTTGAATTCCTCTTTGATTTCTTCAGTTGTCTCTTGATTATTAAGTAGTGTATTGTTTAGCTTCCATGTATTTGTATTTTTTACAGATTTTTTTTCCTGTAATTGATATCTAGTCTCATAGCGTTGTGGTCAGAAAAGATACTTCATATGACTTCAATTTTCTTAAATTTACCAAGGCTTGATTTGTGACCCAAGATATGGTGTATCCTGGAGAACATTCCATGAACACTTGAGAAGAAAGAGTATTCTGTTATTTTTGGATGGAATGTCCTTTAAATATCAATTAAGTCCATCTTGTTTAATGTGTCATTTAAAGCTTGTGTTTCCTTGTTTATTTTCATTTTGAATAATCTGTCCATTGGTGAAAGTGGGGTGTTAAAGTCCCCTACTGTGATTGTGTTACTGTCAATTTCCCCTTTGATGGCTGTTAGCATTTGCCTTATATATTGAGGTGCTCCTATGTTGGGTGCATAAATATTTACAATTGTTATATCTTCTTCTTGGATTGATCCCTTGATTATTATGTAGTGTCCTTCTTTGTCTCTTGTAATAGTGTTTATTTTAAAGTCTATTTTGTCTGATATGCGAATTGCTACTCCAGCTTTCTTTTGATTTCCATTTGCATGGAATATGTTTTTCCATCCCCTCACTTTCAGTCTGTATGTGTCTGTAGGTCTGAAGTGGGTCACTTATAGACAGCATATATATGGGTCTTGTATCCATTCAGCCAGTCTGTGTCTTTTGGTGGGAGCATTTAATCCATTTACATTTAAGGTAATTATTGATATGTGTGTTTCTTTTACCATTTTCTTAATTGTTTTAGGTTTGTTTGTGTAGGTCTTTTTCTTCTCTTGTGTTTCCTGCCTAGAGAAGTTCCTTTAGCATTTGTTTTAAGGCTGTTTTGGTGGTGCTGAATGTCTTAGCTTTTGCTTGTCTGTAAACGTTTTAATTTCTCTGTCAAATCTGAATGAGATCCTTGTTGGGTAGAGTAATCTTGGTTATAGGTTTTTCCCTTTCATCACTTTAAATATGTCCTGCCACTCCCTCTCGGCTTGCAGATTTTCTGCTGGAAGATCAGCTGTTAACTTTATGGGGATTCCCTTTTATGTTATTTGTTGTTTTTCTCTTGCAGCTTTTAATATTTTTTCTTTGTATTTAATTTTTGATAGTTTGATTGATATGTGTCTTGGCATGTTTCTCCTTGGATTTATCCTGTATGGGATGTTCTGCATTTCCTGGACTTGATTGACTATTTCCTTTCCCATATTAGGGAAGTTTTCAACTATAATCTCTTCAAATATTTTCTCAGTCCCTTTCTTTTCTTCTTCTTCTTCTGGGGCCCCTATAATTCGAATGTTGTTGCATTTAATGTTGTCCCAGAGGTCTCTAAGAGTGTCCTCAATTCTTTTCATTTTTTTCTTTATTCTGCTCTGCATTTGTTATTTCCACTATTTTATCCTCCAGGTCACTTATCCGTTCTTCTGCCACAGTTATTCTGCTATTGATTCCTTCTAGAGAATTTTTAACTTCATTTATTGTGTTGTTCACCATTGTTTGTTTGCTCTTTAGTTCTTCTAGGTCCTTGTTAAACGTTTCTTGTATTTTCTCCGTTCTATTTCCAAGATTTTGGGTTATCTTTACTATCATTACTCTGAATTATTTTTCAGGTAGACTGCCTATTTCCTCCTCATTTGTTTGGTCTGGTGGGTTTTTACCTTGCTCTTTCATCTGCTGTGTGTTTCTCTGTCTTCTCATTTTGCTTTACTTACTGTGTTTGTGTTCTCTTTTTCGCAGGCTGCAGTTTTGAGGTTCCCATTGTTTTCTGTGTCTGCCCCCAGTGGTCAAGGTTGGTTCAGTGGGTTTTGTAGGCTTCCTAGTGGAGGGGACTAGTGCCTGTGTTCTGGAGGATCAGGCTGGATCTTGTGTTTCTGGTGGGCAGGACCACATCCAGTGGTGTGTTTTGGGGTGTCTGTGGCCTTATTATGATTTTAGGCAGCCTCTCTGTTAATGGATGGGGCTGTGTTCCTGTCTTGCTAGGTGTTTGGCATGGGGTGTCCAGCACTGTAGCTTGCTGGTTGTTGAGTGGAGCTGGGTCTTAGCATTGAGATGGAGATCTCTGGGAGAGCTTTCGCCGTTTGATATTGCATGGAGCCGGGAGGTCTCTGGTGGACCAATGTCCTAACTTGGCTCTCCCACGTCAGAGGCATAGGCCTGACACTTGACTGGAGCACCAAGACCCTCTCATCCACATGGCTCAGAAGAAAAGGGAGAAAAAATGAAAGAAAGAATAAAATAAAATAAAATATTTATTAAAATAAAAAATAAAAAATTATTAAGAATAAAAATAATTTAAAAGTAACAAATAAAGAAAGAAAGAAAGAAGAGAGCAGCCAAACCAAAAAAACAAATCCACCAATGATAACAAGCACTAACAACTATACTAAAAAAGAAAAAAACAGAAAAACGAACAGACAAAACCCTAGGACAAATGGTAAAAGCAAAGCTATACAGAGAAAATCACACAAAGAAGCATACACATTCACACTCACAAAAAGAGAAAAAGGAAAAATATATATATTTCGTTGCTCCCAAAGTTCACTGCCTCAATTTTGGGATGATTCGTTGTCTGCTCAGGTATTTCAAAGAAGCAGGGTACATCAAGTACATTGTGGAGGTTTAATCCGCTGTTCCTGAGGCTACTGAGGGAGAGATTTCCCTTTCACTTCTTTGTTCGCACAGCTCCCGGGGTTCAGCTTTGGATATGGCCCCGCTTCTGCATGTAGGTCACCTTCTGGTGTCTGTTCTTCACCCAAATAGGAGGGGGTTAAAGGAGCAGCTGATTAGGGGGTCTGGCTCACTCCAGCTGGGGGAGGGAGGGGTACGGATGCGGGGCGAGCCTCTGTCGGCAGAGGCCGGCATGACGTTGCACCAGCCTGAGGCGCGCTGTGCGTTCTCCCGGGGATGTTGTCCCCGGATCACGGGACCCTGGCCGTGGCGGGCTGCACAGGCTCCCGGGAGGGGCGGTGTGGAGAGTGACCTGTGCTCGCACACAGGCTTCTTGGTGGCGGCAGCAGCAGCCTTAGCGTCCCATGCCCGTCTCTGGTGTCCACGCTGATAGCCGCGGCTCACGCCCGTCTCTGGAGTTCGTTTAGGCGGCGCTCTGAATCCCCTCTCCTCGCACACCCCAAAACAATCGCCTCTTGCCTGTTCGGCAGCTCCAGACCTTTTCCCAGACTCCCTCCCGGCTAGCTGTGGCGCACTAGCCCCCTTCAGGCTGTTTTCACGCCGCCAACCCCAGTCCTCTCCCTGGGATCTGACCTCCCAAGCCCGAGCCTCAGCTCCCAGCCCCGCCCAGCCCGGTGGGGGAGCAGACAAGCCTCTCTGGCTGGTGAGTGCTGGTGGGCACTGATCCTCTGTGCGGGAATCTCTCCGCTTTGCCCTCCGCACCCCTGTGGCTGCGCTCTCCTCCGTGGCTCCAAAGCTTCCCTCTTGCCACCCCCCATCTCCACCAGTGAAGGGGTTTCCTAGTGTGTGGAAAGTTTTCCTCTTTCCCAGCTCCCTCCCAGAGGGGTAGGTCCCGTCCCTATTCTTTTGTCTCTGTTGTTTCTTTTTTCTTTTGCCCTACCCAGGTACGTGGGGAGTTTCTTGCCTTTTGGGAGGTCTGACGTCTTCTGCCAGCGTTCAGTAGGTGTTCTGTAGGAGTTGTTCCACATATAGATGTAGTTTTCATGTATTTGTGGGGAGGAAGGTGATCTCCACGTCTCACTCCTCCGCCTTATTGAAGGTCTCCCCCAACTAGTATATTTTTAATCACTATTAATTTTTGTTTTTAAGCAAATAATAGAGAAAATATAAATTTTTCACTTATAGTTTTTATTTGTGAAAACTTTTATATATAGTCTAAACCAAAACAACTCAACTGATAGAGAAGAATTATGATTTTTTTCTATTTCTTTTAAATTTGAAAACACTGGTATATTCTTTTCAGCTTACTTATTTATAGTTATTATGAAACTAAATTACCACATACAGTAAAAACCCAGATGTTTACCCTGAAAGGGGCATGAAATGCTGCTTACTTATTATTACTTTTTAAATTTGAAAAATGATGTTTGGCTTTGTTTGTAGCTCAAAGCTCAAGGTCAAAATAGATTCTTACATTATGTAACTGAATATTCTAACAGAATGAATTGGGGCATTTAGTCTGGCGTAAACAGGGTGTTGTGACTCTGCCTACATTGCAGGTATTTAGTTGCCTATTAACATACAGGAATAGAATTCTCTTTGCACTTCTTAAAAGTTCTTCCAAATGAATAATTCCTTGTTATAGAGTCAGGCTAAATGTGTAATTTGTCATCTAACCAGGATCCTATTGAGAGGGAAAGGAGTAGTAACTGGATATTATGGTGGGCCAACTGGAATGGATGTGTGCCATCCCAGAGAAATCAGAACATGTGGTTTTATTCTTCAAAGAATACACATTGAAACCTTCCCCACATCTCCCACTCATCAGTCTTTTCAGTGAGCCCCATTTTAGTCTTATATACATATATACACTTTAGTAAAATTCTAGTTAAGGACCTTCTCACATTCATGATTACCATCTCAAACCTCTGGGTGGAAAGTGACCTCCACAACTTTCATAGGGTACACTAATTTTTTTTTTATTGGAGTATAGTTGCTTTACAATGTTGTGTTAGTTTCGGCTGTACAGCAAAGTGAATCAGCTATACATATACATATATCCCCTTTTTTGTATTTCTTTCCCACTTAGGTCACCATAGAGTATTGAGTAGAGTTCCTTGTGCTATACAGTAGGTTCTCATTAGTTTTCTGTTTTATACATAGTAGTGTATATATGTCAATCGCAATCTCCCAGTTCTTCCCACCCCCCCTCCCCCCCACTTGGTATCCATAAGTTTGTGCTCTACATCTGTGTCTCTATTTCTGTTTTGCAAATAAGTTCATCTGTACCATTTTTCTAGATTCCACATATAGGCGATATCATACGATATTTGCTTTCCTCTTTCTGACTTACTTCACTCTGTATGACAGTCTCTAGGTACATCCACATCTATGCAAATGGCACAATTTTGTTCCTTTTTATGGCTGAGTAATATTCCATTGTATATATGTACCACATCTTCTTTATCCATTCCTCTGTTGATGGACATTTAGGTTGTTTCCATGTCTTGGCTATTGTAAATAGTGCTGCTATGAACAGTGGATTGCGTGTGTCTTTTCGAATTATGGTTTTCTTTGGATATATGCCCAGGAGTGGGATTGCTGGATCATATGGTAGTTCTATTTTTAGTTTTTTAAGGAACCTCCATACTGTTCTCTATAGTGGTTATACCAATTTACATTCCCACCAACAGCGTAGGAGGGTTCCCTTTTCTCCACGTAGGGTACATTAATATTGAAGGCCTTTACATATCACTTAAGTATATATGTAACATTAAATGCCATGACACTAAATTCTTTCAAAATACCTATTCTACATGTTTTGAGGCAATATTTGCTACAACTCAGTTTTTCTGACTATACTGATGTAGAGAGGGCAAAAGTACAGTATGAAATGTTAATGATATTTGGATTATAAGAGTTCAAAATAAAGCCTAGAAAAATTTAAGCATGGTGAAATAGGTTCTAACTTTTGTTGAATTTGAGAGAAATAAAAAGGGGCTAGGCTAATTACGAGGAGCTAGATGATATAATGGTCACAGGTGGCAAAATCAAGCTACTTGAGTACAAGTTTACTTATCTTTTTTTTCCCCATTGGACTACTTCAATGGAAATATTACAAAGTGAATTAAAATTGTAGGAAAAATGAATTCCATCGTAAAGCACTGATTGAAGTTTTGAAGATGAACCAGTTATTCCTATTTGGGAAAACATAGTGAATGAAAGAATTAATGAAAGACCAAGATAGTTAAAGTGGGGTAAGTTGGAATTCAGAAGCAAAGTGCCCCAAAAGCATGACAATTTATGAAAGAAATTATTTTAAAAAATGGTTTATGAGCAAGTAGAAATAACAACATTGTAAGTGGGAACCAACAAGATTCTGATGTGCATGGCGTGATTAATTAGCCTTTTTTTTGGTCTTTTGTTGCTGTTGTTCAACTCATAACTTGTTGGACTGTTGTAGATGTAGAAAGATAATATACATCTTGTATATATAATCAAGATGTATAATAATATCTTACAATGACTTAGCAAAACAAATGGATGAAAGAGAGCACAATGATAGGTTAGTTGGTTGAATTTGTAAGTGATCGAACAACCATTGTCAGACAGTATCGATTGATAAATTGATGTAACTTAGAGGACCACCCTTTAGCATCATGTAACTTGTCTCTTCAACATTTTTGTTAGTGGTAGAATGGGGAGGAGACTCTTTATACATATGGCAAATCAGAATGTGATGCCTAGATAAAAAGGATAAAATACATGGTTTAGGAGAAATGCAGAGAGGAACATCTCCAGTAGTCCTTCTAAACATCCATTTCATCTTTAGAAAATTACAAACTTTTAGAAAGTTCTTAAGATTATTGAAGGAAATTTATCTCCTTGAAACTTCTACTTAGTTTTTTTGGTTCTCTCCCTTGGGGGCTATAAAGAATGTTGGACCTTATTTTCTAACTGAAAGCCATTTAATTATTTGAAAGCTCTTGTGATTGTTCCCACTTTGTCCTGGTAAACATCCTCGTTCTTTTTTCATTATTAAATGACATGGTTCTGCATTTGTGTGCAATCGTTCTTAATACCCATTGGTCACAAAATATTTTTGTACACTTTATCACATCTCATTCCAAGACTACAAATAAAATAAAAAATATTCTCAAAAAAAAATATTCTCTGATAAAATTAGAATAGTGTATGATTATCTCCCTTATTTGAACTTCTGCTTTCTGTTAATATAACTTGAAAGCGTATCAGAAAGTTGTTCTCCAGTGAGGTCACTCTCTATTAAATTCTCCAATACATTTTAAAATATATGCTTATGCTAAACCATTGTTTAGATAGTAAGATTAAAGTGCAAATCCTTAGTTAAATTCTTACAATTTTACATTATACTTACGGATCTTGTATCAAAATATGGATATTTGGGGAATAAAAAAAGGACCATACTTGATTTAAAAATCCTTTATTTTGTTTGTACAAAAAGTATACTATAAGCAGAATGTGACCCAGAGAAAAAACTAAAATTATTTGGTTTTGCAAATTGACTTATATACTAAATTATCTAATTTACTTTTTGACAGAATTTTCATTCTACACATGAGAAAACTGAGACACAAAGCAGATAAACAGCTTGACAATGTTTATATCAATAAGAAGTGGCAGACTGGAGATGCAAGCAAAGGGGTTATTTACCTACCTCCCATGTTGAGTGTGTTGCAAAAATATTTTGTTTACTTAATTTTGACCATCTTTATGAAAAATCACGGTCTAATTTTATTATCAAATTTTATTACATGAAAGCAAGTGTACAATTGTAAATCATCAGCTAATACAGATTTGTGAGTTTCACATAGTGTGCCAATCAGAGTGGATTCCTTCGTTAGGAGCTACCAAAATGTACCCACCATGATGACTGTGGACATCTCTATTTATTTACATCAGGTTAATCTTGATTGGAAAACATAAAAATAGTACAACTAAGCTCAGATGTTTGATTTCATTTTCATTGCTAAGCTTGATGGTGCACAAAAGCTGCAATGCCTCTTACGTGACCAGGGTTTTTTGCCAATAAATTCATATAATGCCGAGAAAGCTGAAGAAGTATGTTTTATTTATCCATGCTGAAGATGTATAAATCATGTGGAATTTTTGATGAGAAGTATCAATTTGAAAAGGCGAGAACTTTATCAAAACTTGAATTTGCCTAAACACAAAAGCCTTGTCTTGAAGTATCCTACAGAATTGCCTATCACATTGCTAAGAGGAAGAATGTGTACCCATTGAAAAGCTCTCAGTGAAGTCATATGCCCTGGAAATGTCAGCGCGGTTTAAGAGAAAGCAAGCCAAATCAATGCCTCTATAACAAGACATCATTTACTCCACTCCTGATATTGCTTTAATATTTTGAAGCAGATGATGGAGAAATTGGTAGTTACTTTCCTTCAATATACAACTGGAAGGAACCCTGCAATGTTCTTAGTACAAGCAGCTCTTATGTATAAGCATAAAATATCTACAAAGAACTCCTTTTCTATGAGTCCCTTTTGCAAACTGTTAAGGACATCGTATCTTCAGATGGTGAAGAATGTCTATGCCAAGCCAGACTTCAACTGAAAAGAAAATCTTGTTGCTCTAAATAGACGGAGCACCTGCAGATTTTGGCAACATATCTGAATTTACAATTTTAGGGAACAGAGAAGTTCCACAGGCATCATTGTGACTCACTGGTTTCTATATCTGTGAATATTTGCATTAAAGACTATGCCAGCCACTCCAAATCCATCTTTTCCGTTGTCCTGAAAGTTGTCTGTTTCGTCAAAAACAGGGGTTTGAATAACCACATTTTCAAGAGGTGTTTTTTTAAATCAAGACATGGCATAAAATGTGAAATTCCTTTTTACTGTCATGGATGAACATGGGCTTTCAGCGGATGCGTCTCAAAGAGACTGATTAGATTTTAGACATTTTAAGGGAAAATAATTGCCTTTTTTGTCAGCTAAGGTTAAGTTTGCCTACATAAAGGAAGTACAGATGTAGCCAATCCAGAGAGATATGGCATTTCCATTAAGGATCTAGGCTTCTGTCTTTCCAGTTTATTATCTTCACCCATTGTTTCTATTCACACAACTGTCTCCTTAGCCAAGACGGTTGTTTCATGTCTGAGTTTCAACCTCTAAGAAGGATGGAAGGCAAATTGGCAGAAAAATTTCCTTCAGCTATAAGGCAACTTTCATGGAAGTCCCCCCAACATATATATATGTTTAGGTGTCAGTGGCCAGAACTTAGTCACATGACTATATCCAGATACAAGGGAGACCAGAAAAATCTAATCTGAATTATATAAAATTATGTGTCTAGAAAAATAGTTAGGTATCTGTTACTAAGAACAAGTGGATGAAATGGAAGTTGGGTTAAGCAACTAGCAGTTTCTACCACATTGACTCAGAACAATTTGCTGGATGCAGTTCTTCTTAGCTTGACTTAATTAGTGGATATTCTTGTGTTGTTAATGAGGTAATACTTTTCTTCAAGGCACTGCAGTCTTTATTATAATTATTACAAAGAAAAAAAGGTATGATCAGGGCCAGCTACCTAATTTGTGGTGTCCACTGCAATATGAAAATTTGGGGCGCCTTGTTCTAAAGCAGGAGAAAAAGCTTTTTGCTTTCTTCTGCAGTCTCTCTCTTTCAATGTCACTGTGTTTTTATTTGCTATTTAATGTCATGCTCCCCTGGCAAAAGGCTGCTCCTGAGGTGAGTACCAAATTTCACACGTGCTGGCCACCCTCCCTGCAACTCCATGCAGCCCTCCCAGGGTCCACACTCAAGCCCCAGTGGGGGCACAGAGGCTGCAGTTGCTGAGTCAGTGTGGGAGAGTGAGGGAGGAGCTGAGACCCTGTCTGCCCCAGGGAGTTGAGGGGGCAGGATGCAGGACCACAGGTAAGCAGAGGCCCCGGGACCCTGCTGCTGCTCCAGGGTCCCGTCGTACCTTGCTAACAAAACATAGACTCAAAGGTAAAATTATTAAGAATTTCAAGATGGCGACCACAGAGTACGAACCCCAAGTGTCATCATGGGGTCCCTGTCTGAGCCTAGAGCCCTGTGCACCTACACTGGTTACAAGCTCTCAAAGCCAGCACCGGTTATGAGTTCTTCTACCCAGTCAGTTACTCTAAACGAACAGGTTGGAAACTGATAACACCGTTAATATGTATAGGTAGAATTTTCCAGTGGCAGACCCTGACATGAGCTCCTGTGAAAGTGGTTCACTAGGAAGTCTTCCCAGAGAAGCGTGGTAGGAGCCCGGAGAAGTGGGGTGGGAAATACAGGCACCCAAGTGACAGCCTACAAGTTCTCAAGGGAAACTTGTCCCACATACTTGGGAGCACTCCTGAGTCAGTGCAGGCCAGACCTCTTGAGTTGTCCTGACCGGACCACAGGAGAGCTAAGAAATATCTGCCCACACGGGGCAGTCCCCAGTTCGGGGATACCCCCCAGGAAAATAAATTCCCAAGTACTTTCTGTTCTCCCAGTGGCGCTCAGCCAGGGCTGACTGGGGAGCCCTTCAGCAAAGAGATGGGAGATGCTGGTTGAGGGACAGAAAGCAGAGGGACCCGTATCCCTGGGGCCCTAGAGGTGGTGACAGGCACAGGGGACATGGCCCAGGCACCAATAGCACGTCCTGCAGTAACATCCCGAACTGGGTGGCTGCTTTGCAGGCAGTGGTTGGACTTTTGTTTTTTCTGCTGCAGGTATCTATAGCCAATTGAATGCATTACAGATTCTTTGAAGGTTACTTCTGCAAGGTGGATGTTTGCACCTTTCCTTGGTGACGAAAATGAGCAGCATCAGTAATGCAGATGTGACTAAAGAAGAACAAGTTTTCTTGCACAAAAAAACTAACATTGAAATCTAACATTCAGAGGCCTTCAGGAAATCAGGTTCTTCTTGTTACAAGCCCCATCTGGCACAGTTGATAATGGGGATATAAAATAAGGAGGCTCGAGAGTGTTGCATGCATATGTATATGTGCATTTTCCTATAGAGTAACTATAAATTTAATCCAGTTTCAAAGCAATAGTCCCCAGAGGACCATTACTCTGGGACTGTATTCTCTTCCCTGATCCATGCTACTTAACATGTGTTAAACCAAAAAGAAAAAATGTTTAAGTGGACCAGAAGTTCAGCATAAATCTACCTTTATTTATAACTCCTCTCCTTTTCAGTTTACTTATTTGTTCATCTAATAAATACTAATTTAGTGCCTGGTGCCTGTGTTCTGGGAGAGAAGGGCTCAGGGAGGATACCCTTGACCCTCCACAATCCAAGGGGCTTCCCTTTCCCCAGTGTCTCATCACTTGGTCTAGGGTTTTTGCCTTCACTGTAGTTTTCACTAACTTACTGTACCTTTTTCATTTGCTCACTTGTTTATTTTTTCATACCCCCTCAATCACGTAAGCCCCAACAGATTTAACAGAGGATTGAATTAAACAATATCCAAAGTCACTTGCAACTTTCATACTACCTGATGCTGTAAAGAATAATTTTCTAACGATTAGAGCCATCTCAAGTCAAGGTGGCCTTCTTCATGACACAGTGAGTTGTTTATCGCTGCACTTGTTCAAAGATATTCTGACTGTTGACTTAAAATGCTGAAGAGATGATTCCTGCATTAGAGCATTAGAAAATGAGGTTGTGTGAGATACCCTTAAATATTATTTTCATCTTCGAGAGTAGAAGCCAAAAAAAAAAAATAGTAAAAGAAGAAGAAGAAATATAAAGTAAAACAAAGAAGGATGGCAAGGTACTTAGACTGTTTCTTTATGGGCTGAAACAGGGCTATTTCAGGAGTTTAATGGAAGAAGCATGTGGAAAACACAGTTAAGCACTACTTTAAATGCTTCCCAAGGGCTAGGCACAGTTAGGAAAAACATCTTTTTCAGAGGAAAAGTGTCCTGGGCCTTAAAACCTGAGATTTAAGTATTGCTAGTCAAACAGAAGTTTACTGTAGACAAACTAGAAAACCAGGAGATGGATTATGCTTGAACCTTTTTAATCACATGCGAATGTTACCCTGCCAAGCATCACTGTCACCATGATGTGTGCCAGCATCACAAACTGTGCCAGGGCTTTTACTATATTCAAGCATGGCATCATTGAATGAGAAATATCATCAGACTCCTAATTTTCATTTCTTTCTTTTTTTTTTTTTTTTTGGCTGCACCACGGGGCTTACAGGATCTTAGTTCCCTGACCAGGGATCAAACCTGGGCCCCCTGCAGTGAAAGCATGGAGTCCTAACCACTGGACTGCCAGGGAATTCCCTCCTAAATTTCATTTCTCAAATCATATGTATGGGATTGACCCATTGAAATGATATTATAGGTCAAAAGTGCTCAGAAGTCAAGAATTTCATATGGTTTGATCCAAGTCCATGAGACATAGTCATTGATAACTTTGAAAGAAACATCAAAGGACACCTTGCCTTTTTTATGAATTCAAATAGACTTTCTTCAGACCGAATTTAGAAAAGTTTTTCACTGTACACTGTATGTTATAAATCCCAAATTTATTTCTAAATCAATATGCTTCCCCAATAATTTACTAAATATTTTGAAGAATTTAATAATTCTATTATTTTTGACTATCAAATAAGATTTAATTACATTCTCTTTTGAAAGAACTCCAAAAGTGGAAAAGATGAAGAAACTGTAAGAGCCAAAAGCAAAGAGGCCATGTGAGTGTGAAAACCACTGTTGGGAAGGAGAGTTCTACAGTGAGTTGATTCCTTTCATGGTTCTACTCTAGGATAATTTTAAGTACCTCTAGTCCAATTCTCCTAAGTAGTTTTTACCCCCATTGGTGACTACTGTGATTTCCCATCCTGGTGTCAGGAACTGGCATGAGATTTACCCGCTTGCAAGATAACAAGTTATCCTGCCACTTTCTAGATGCTGGCAGAAGACACAGGCCACTGGGTCAGAGACAAAAGGCTGCTATTTGCAGCACAACAGGCAGAATGGGCTTCTGTAGCATCCGTTTTTTTCCCTCTGTTTCCTGGGAGTGATGAGAAGCAGCCCAGGTGGGTGCTGTGCACATAGTAGGTCTGTGTCACAGCCAAGGAACCCTGAGCTTGGGAAACCTTTAATCTTATAGGGGGCTTCTAGCAAACCTATCCAATCTTTGCCCAGGAGGAAGGCATTATCTTTATTATCCTGATTTGAGAGAGACACAGCTTCAGCTTCCAAGACTGTGTGCTTTGAAAATGTCCTTGAAGAGATAATACAAAACAAAAAAAAGCTGTCATGGATGTATAGAAACATCTCAGAGAATTGTCTTATAACATGGGTACCAGGATTTTTTTTTTTGTAGAAATAAAGTAGCAAGCATTGTCATTTGACTTCAGCTATTTATCAGTAGGTCAGAGTAATATATATATATATATATATATATATGTGTGTATATATATATATATATATATACACACATATATATATGTGCATATACATGTACATATACACGTATATGTGTATATATATATATATATCTTGATGAGGATTTTAATATCTGAAATCTCATTGTTGCAGTATTCACTTTCCACGGATGCAAATGAAAAGTCTTAGCTTTGAAAAGGCTACATTGTTAAAGTAGAAGTGTCCTCTAAAGTATTCAGAAATGCTCCATTATTTTGAAGGAATCAGGCTAATTCTCTATAAATCTTGTATTATCTCTAAAGACTTCCGTAGCCCTAATGAATTGCCTTGTTTTCCCTGAACATTACTGAAGGACATGGCAATTAAGTATCTGAACTGTGGAATCAGATAGACCTAAGATAAATGCTGGCTCCACTGCTAACTAGTTACATGTTCTTGGGAAAGTTACCTGTCCTCTGTAAGTAGTGGGCACCTCTTCTGATAAGGGAGAAGATATTATAACCTATTTCATCAGAATGTGAGACTTGGTAGAGTGTCTGGCCCGATGTCAACATGCAAAAAGTTACCCATTAGATTAAGAATACAAATTTAGGATGTATAGAAAAGCATGAATTAGAACTTAAAAATTTTCCCCACTAGGAAAAAGCTCTATTAACATTCTGGTTTATCTGCTACATGAACACATGAACACATGCTACATGAACACAGACACACAAACACATATGGACCATATCACACCTACTGTGTTCTAATCTACTGTTCCTTCTTAAAAGTATGTCAGGTACATTTAGCCAACTCAAGTTGGCTAAAAATTTTATAAAAGACATGCTTATCTTTATGACCTAGAGGGGTGGGATAGGGAGGGTGGGAGGGAGATGCAAGAGGGAGGAGATATGGGGATATATGTATATGTATAGCTGATTCACTTTGTTATAAAGCAGAAACTAGCACACCATTGTAAAGCAATTATACTCCAATAAAGATATTAAATAAATTAAAAAAAAAATTTAAAAAGACATGCTTATCAGTGGCTACACATTATGATATCACAAAGATGTATTATAATCCAATTAACAGACATTTAGTCCGTTTCCACACATAAATGTATATATACTTTTATGTATACGTCTGAGGTGCATCATTATATACACGATAGAATCTGAGGAATGGAATTAAAGGATTAAAGGGAGTGAGTATATTAAGATCTTTGGAAACATGGTAGCAAATTGATCTCTAGCGTTGAGCAAAAGTGATATAATCTCTCATTTTAAAGGAATTACTCTGGTTGCCACACAAATAGAAGGGCAAGGGAGGAAGCAGGGATGTGAGTTAGAATAGTACTTATCAAATTTTAATTTGCCTGTGACCACAGGGGGTATCATTAAAATGCAGCGTCTCCTTCAGTTGTCCAGTGGGCCTGTGACCCTGCATGTCCAGCCGTCGTCCAGGTGTTGCTGATGCCGCCTGCTGGACCACGTTTTGAGCAGCAGGAAGTTAGGCGACAATTTCAGTAATTGAGATGAGAGATCACGGTGTCTTAGATCAGAGCGCAGCAGTGGAAGTGCGAACGTTTGATGTATTTTGAAGGTAAAGCTCACAAGACTGAGAGAAGACTGAATGATAGCCTCAGGTCCTTGATCAGAGCTACTGGGGGGATGGAAGTGATGTTAATGGAGATGTGGAACACAGTCAGAGCAAGAGCTGGAGGGGGGCTAAAGTCAGAGTTTTAGTTTTCGACATATCCAATTTGAGGTGCCTAACAGGTGTCCAGGTGGAAATATTAAGTAGCATTTGAAAATGTACATGCAGAGTTCAGGGAAGAGGTCTAGAAAGATACTTGCATCAGAGACGGTATCATGCTATAAATATGTGCCTCTCTTAAAAGATGCAAGGAGACAGTAGCAATAAAGATATAATTTCATTAGGCTTCTCAGATGTGTGTGTACGCATGTGTGAAGTATATATGACAAGAGTGAGATGGTATAATTTCCCTTCCGGGAGCTAAACTGCTATGTTTTAATTCATCAGTTTGTTAGGAAAAACAAGTGAGGTAATTATTTTGTGATATTTTCTGTTAATTTCATTTAGAAAAAGGGATGAACAGATGTGGCCAAGGATATGTTCTCAACGTATCATACAGAAATGAGTGTGATATACCACAGTGGTTAAGACTTTATGTTTTGTGTCAGAAGTCATGGGTTTAGTAACAGCTCTAATCCTTAATATCTGAGGAAATTCAGTCAAGTTAATTAACCTCTCTGATCCCTGGTATCAACATTTGTGAAAAATGGATTAAAATACGTGTTCCCCAAGATTGTTGAGAAGAATAAATCAGAAAGTGTTTTTAACCTAATAACTAACATTAGGTTCTTACCATCTGTTAATTCATATTCAGTAAATATTCTCTTTTAATAATTAGCATATTTTTTCACTAGATTAGAAATTTTTGTGTAAGGCAATTACATAGAGTTGATTTTTTTCGGTGCTTTTTCCCCCCCGTAGGTAGGTAAACGATAAGTAAAGGTGTGTAAAATATTTTATGAAGGCAGCTAAAAGATGATAAGATTTAACATATTTAAGGCAAAAAAGATGAAAAAACCCTGAAAATCAATTCTAGAAGGAATTTTCAATAGCTTTTTGTATTGATTAGACTATTGCAGTGGGAAAAATAACTAAGACAAAAGTTTTCAGGAAATTGCTAAACTAGATAAATTGAGATCTGCACATTTTTAAAAGGTCAAAGGCAAAACCTCTAAGGAAAATGCTTTCAATGTCATGATTGGGTAGGCATGAGACTAGAAAACTGAAGTGAAAAAGGAAGAGGAACTTTGAAGGTCCATAGATGCAGTGTAATATCTATGTCAAGAGAAAACTAGAGTCATAGTGAAATTTTCAGAAGTAAAAATCAGCTATGTACTTTGTTGTTTCTGAAAGAACCTTAGAAGGCCAGCACACACTAAGACAAACAGTCTGACCAGGTCATAGTGAAGGAAGATGTGCAGTAAAAGGGTGGTCATTTGACCTTTGTCTTCCTTTCAGCTCTTGCATTTTTGTGGAAGCACTCAAAAAGGAGCTGGAAGGTATTGCTAATATAAAGACTATGTTTTAGGTAATTTGATTAAGTTTTTGTTGTTGTTGAATTTACATTCTCTCTAACATTTTCAGCCATCACTTATTTGGTCTCATTAGTTTTTAACTTTTTCCCTGTATAGAATAAACTATTTTATATATTAGATTCTTGAATTTTCATTATGCACTGTCATGATATGCTTCCTGGGTTAGTCTGGAATGACTAACAATATTCAACATCAAAATTTATGTGATTATTTGCTGAATTCGAAGGAATTGCCTAGTAGGTTTAAAGTGTAAATCAGAAATAAAAGTGTAGGTGTGTTTAAGCTGATTTTTAAAAATTTCTATTTATAAAATTGGAGCTGAGTAATAATATATTTTTTCATGTGACCAGGGAATATGGCATCTAACAAAAGGTCATGGACCATTTTTCTTACAATTTAATTTTTATTAACTTTATGTTATATTGCATATCTATTGAGATTTTGTATTGTTTTGTCTTTCGATTTTGCTTTTTTCAGTAGAAAGAACCAAAAATATATTAACTACCATAGGCTTCTGAGAGAAGTTTGGATGTGATAGGCACTGCCTTGGGAAGGAAGATGGTTACTAGAGGGTAAAATAATATCATTCACCTTTAGGAGGTACGAATCTCAACTGGGAAATAAGGTGAATAAATGAGAAAATATAATTACAAGGGCAAGGCACTAAGTATCTGCCCCAAAATGGATTTGTATAATATGAACATTGGTGTTTATCAAATTAGAAATTTCTTTAGGCCCAGATGCTCAAAGATAAAAATCATTTTATTTGGGATTTAGGCTAAGCCTTGAAGGATGGATATGATCTTATTCAGCAGAAATGGCCCACAGAGGTCTTTCTGGAAGACTTAAAAACAAAATAATAGTGGTTAACAAACATATGTGTGTTCAGGAAACAAAAGTGGAGAACAGATTAGAATTAGAATATCTCTGTGGTCAAATATGGGACAGGGGGCAGTGGTAAAACCTGCAAAATTAATTTGGGATATGTTTACAGAATGTCACTGTATTTGTTTTCTATTGCTGCCATAACAACTTACCACCGATTTAGTGGCTTAAAACAATATTCTTTTACTATCTAATAGTTTGGGAGGTCAGAAGTCCCTGTGGACTCAGCTGGGTCCACAGGAGGAGGATTCCTCTGCTCCAGAGGAGTCCCACGAGACTCAGATCAAGGTACGGCCGGCCTGGGCTCATATCTGGAGGTTCTGGAGAAAAGTCTGCTTCCAGGCTCATTCAAGACAGAGGTAATCATTGCCAGGTGGTTGTAGGACTGAGGTCTCTGTTTCCCTGCTGTCTGTCAGCTGAATGTCATTCTCAGCTGTTATGGGCATCCTCTGGCTGGGGCTGAATATATTTGAATGTCACTGGGATTAGGAGCAGAATCATCAAACGAGTGTTTTAAAAATATATATTTGGATATGCCTTTAAGCCAAATTTTTTTATTTCAAATATATGCATTATATTTAATAACATTTATGAAAGGTTATATTCCCTTGAGGAATATTCATTTATTTAATGTAATTAAATTTGTGGCAGTGATTTTTGTCCTGAGGTTTCAAGTCTAATATAGCATATTCTAACCTTCTTATAAAAATATTAATCTATGTTTAGTTTGCATTTTCTTATTTTCCACCAAAATATTCCTTTCTCATAAACAGATCTGGAAGTACTTCATCCATAAAAGTTTTTCTTGTGAGTTCTCATCAAAATAACTGGCTGTTCTCCTTCACTCTGTCCTGGATGATCATATTTCTATAGTTATTTTCACTAATCCTCACACTAATTGTGTAATTTATCTTTCTTCTCATTCATAGACATGCAGTGGTGTCTTGAAAATAATGTTCTTCATGTTCATTCATGTATAGTAGGTCCAATGTGTTTGTAGTTTTATTAATATTATTACACTGAATTATAAACTCATTACAGGACAAGGAGGTGATTTCTGCCAATAAGCTATAATTTCTAGTATTGGGGAAAGACATATTAAGCATTTAATGAGTTATTTTAGTAGGAAAGATGAAAATTTTTATATTCACATTGGCCATTTAAGAATATACCAATAATTAGTCTGTGATAATGCGATGAAATAGTGCTTATAATTGGACAAATTTTCATCAGTTAATAGAAAACTGGAAATGAGCACCTATTATGTGTTAGAAGATAATTCCCCATGGGTCTTTTGTGTTTCTGCACATCTTGTGAACAGAGGCACAGATAGCTTTTGTTCTGGATGATCTTTTCAAGAATATTTGTGGAGCAAACAGCCTTGGAAAATAGAAATAGTGTCTCTTCTGGGAAAGAAGGAAGATGTGTTGGCTGTCCAGTGTAATAAGGATAATGTGTCCCTCTGGGGCAAAGGCATGTTATAAAACATTGGGATTAAGCCTGAGGTCCCGTTCCTGTAGTGCAAACCACTGTATATGGAGGTGTCACCTCCCTCTTGTTGTGTCAGCCTGTGATAAGTGGGGCACAGGGAACCGGTACAAGAAAATGATCGTACTTTGGCTAGTGCAATTGCTATGAGTAATTAACTGCCTTTTGCCTTGTTTTCTGCCAGCATCCATGAAACTGAGGCAGGCTGGCTTGTTAGCTTGCGAATAGGGTAAACCCATCCCTTCCTTGTTTTCGACATGTTTCAGGTACTTTGCTCCACGTCTAAGGTTAAAGAAGCTGTATCTTACCCTCATGTAATTAATCTATCTTGGGTTGCTTTTATGTGAGACAAGAATGACAGAGAAGAAAATCAGGAGGAGGAGGGTTTTAGGGGTGTTTTTGTTTGTTTATTTGTTTTGGTTTTTTGCTATTTTTTAAAGTAAGCCACAATACTTTCATCGGTGTAATACCATTATTTCTGCATTAAAAAAAAAAAAAAGAAAACAACTAAACTAAACTTGAATAACATAACCCTAACATTTGCCAAGAGGATATCAATTTTTAATTAATCAAAGGTGTATGCATTTAGAAAGTTTAAAATTCTTTAAAGGGTCCTTTTTTTGTTGTCTTCTTGTTTCAGCTGGTTAATTAGGGTGTTTTTTTTTTGAGATTTTTAGGCATGCTTTGACTTTTGTTTTCAGTTATCATACAGTAATAATGACTCCTTTTTCTTTTGATGTCCACGTCTGTGATTTTAGATATGTGTAACCAGAGCCACGTCAGTTCTGTAAGCCCCCAAACTCCTAGAGGGTCCTTATTTTAATTTCCATTTTCCTGAATTACTGTACAGGTCACCTTTTCTTATATTTGCTGAGCATTAGAACCTCAAGTTCCATCCCCCATCTACTTCCAGCCAGCCCTGGGGGAGTTGTTTTAGGATTAGGGGAGGGAAATATGTTATAAAATAAAAAACGATGATACAGGGCAATTTGAGGAGGAGAGAGGAGGAAGGCTGGGAGCCAGGTTCCCAGGCCTGATTCCATCATCTGCCATCCGTTCCCTCAGAGGCTAACCTCTCCTCTCACAGAACCATCATTTTAAGTAGTACTTGAATTCGTATTCCGTCTGGAGGTACAGAGGGGTCTCATCCTTGGATCCTGGCCAGGATGAACAGTCCTGAGGACGAAAGGTAGAAGACAATGGTAAACATGTTTCACTCTTTCAGAAACTATTCATTCAGAGAAATAAAGTGAGAGAGGTTGGTTGTGCCATCTTGCAGCAGGGTTGGGGACTGGAGACCAGCACTGGCAGCGCCGGCATGACACATCACGGGAGTGAGGAGGGGCTGTTCCTGTTCTAAGCCCAGATCGATCATTTAAACCCGGCGTGGGGCCGTTCTTTTTCCTACACAATTCCCATCTTACTTCTAAGGCTCTATTTGGTGCTCTGTAATGACCTATATGAGAATGGACTCTAGAAGAGCGTGGATATGTGTATATGTATTACTGATTCACTTAGCTGTACAGCAGAAACTAACACAACATTGTAAATCAACTAGACTCCAATAAAAAATTAACTAAAAAAAGCTTAATGTTCTATGGGAGGTACAAAGAAAAGCAAATGAAAGATTATAAGCCTGCCATGAATCTTTAGACCAATAGTTCTCGAAACTTAGCCTACATCAGAGTAACCCAGAAGGTTTGTAAAAACATAGGCTGCTGGGTCCCACCTTCAGAGTTTCTGATTGAGTATTATCAGAACCGGAGCTAGCATTTATAATAAACTCTTAGCTGCTGCTGTTGGTGGTGCTGGAAGTACACTGTGAGAAGCCACAGCTCCAGGCTGTTGGTAGAATGGAAAGGAAAGTACGTTTAAACATTCTAATCTAAACTACAGTGCTCTTCGTTATAAGACAGGTACTAATTTGGCTCTGTGATTAATGTCTTCCTCCACTCCACAAATAATTGCTAAGGACACATCAACCAAGGAATCACTGTGCTAGTAGTTACGGCAGGTCATTTGAGGAGGTAGGCATACATCCCATCCACAGATGGCTTCCAGGCTCAAAGAAGAGATAAGGCATGTAGAAGACCATGATTTCCAGTAGAAAGGCTAAGAGCCACAACACAAAGTGTAGCTTATGGAGCTCTGGTGGGGAAAGGAGGGAGGATCTGGCAGACATCTACAAGGTGTGGAGGTCCTGGTGACCAGGATAGGTTTCACAGCTCCAGCCATGGCCAAATTCTCTTCTTGCCATATAAGATATATTTGATTTGCATGTTTAGGTGCTGCCGTGAAATTCTCTATCTACTTGTGTGACAAATATCTGAGAGCTGGAGCTGGTTGGCTTCATAATATAATACGTGGTAATAGGTTTATTATGTTATGATTCTATTAACATTGTCATTATATATACCTATGAGATTTTAAATTAAATTTAGTATCTGAGAGCTAATAAAATTGCACACTGTCAGGAAAGGTAGTAGTGAGTGTATATTTGATAAAATACGTACACGATTTTAGCGAGGTAGTCTTTCAGCATAACTCAGATTGATATTAGATTAAGCAATTCAGAGTTTCCTATTATATTCTATTATCCTTAGCTTAGAAAATGGTTACTGTTACTTTCCATGTTCAGTTTCTACACAGGAAACTCTCCAAGCACAAAATAAGGCCATTCCTTTAAATACGAGAGAGAAGTAAGTAACAACAAACATATTTGCTGGTGTTAAACTCTTATTTTGAGTATTAAAGAGGAAACAAAAAAAACCATTGCCATGTGTATACACAGTTCAAAATCCAAAATCATACTGATATTTAAAATATATTTAACATTCGCATCCTCTAAAAATCTACTTATCAACCATCAACACAATTCATTCCAATTCAGAAGACTAATTTAAAAAAAATTCAAACATACATATGTAAAAGTTTATATAAATGTAAAAGTTCATGAGGTGGGCTTTATTTTATCCAAGATGAATACGCATATTCCCAGCTGTTTTCCTTGGCTGTTTCTGGAAGTAGGAAATGCCACAAGGTGGAACTCAGTTTTATAGTACTCAGCAGGGGAAAAATGTACCTATTCAAATACTCCACAGGAAAGACCACTTCCATTTTCTTAAACCAGATGTCAAGAATTCTCAAAGGACTCATTTAATACTCCCTGAAACTCTACTATCATGTGGCATTGGACCACAATAGGAAACTAACATGTCTTTGATTTGTTTATCGTGTGATGATGTGGAAAGAAACAATGATTAGAAACAAGATTAACTTGAACTGTAGCAATAGTAGATGGACGTTCATACTTGGTGGTGCCTCCTGATCAGTTCTTTCTAGAAGTTACTGCAAATTCCAGGGAGTACGTGTCTTTGACCATGTGCATTGGAAAGAGTGATGGATATATTTTTAACTATGATTACATGAGTCTTGTGTCTTTGGCGGTAATAGCATGAAGAAAGGACTTCTTATATTAAGGACATCGCCACTCTTCACTTAATTTTGTTGCATAGATTTTTACTGTTACATGGCAAATGCAATTTCAACCCAGTTTATTTCTCCATAACTTTATTGGCATGTCAAAATCAATACAAGTTGCTACTTTGATGCCAGAAGTTCCGCAGAGAGTCAAGTTATATACCAAGCCGGTGGCTCCTGTTGCTTTTCAAAGCATCTTAAAAAGATAAATTTGTGTGTATGCCCAGTAGTGGGATTGCTGGCTCATGTGGTAGTTCTATTTTTAGTTTTTTAAGGAAGCTGCCTACTGTTCTCCATAAAAAGGAATGAAATTGGGTCATTTGTAGAGATGTGGATGGACCTAGAGTCTGTCATACAGAGTGAAGTGAGCCAGAAAGAGAAAAACAAATATCGTATACTAACATGTACATGTGGAATCTAGAAAGATGGTACAGATGAACCTATTTGTAGGACAGGAATAGAGATGGAGACATAGAGAATGGACATGTGGACACGGGGGCGATGGGGAGGGTGGGACGAATTGGGAGATTAGGTTTGACATAAATACACTACCATGTGTAAAATAGCTAGTGGGAACCTGGGGTATAGCACAGGGAGCTCAGCTCGGCGCTCTGTGATGACCTAGATGGGTGGGATATGGAGGGAGTGGGAGGGAGGTCCAAGAGGGAGGGGATATATGTATACATATAGCTGATTCACTTCACTGTACAGCAGAAACTAACACAACATTGTAAAGCAATTTTACTCCAATTAAAAAAAAAAGATAAATTAGCAAACATCACTGTATTTGAATTTTAAAAGTAAAGCAAATATACAGAGCTTTTTCCATTTCTCTAAATGAATGACTAGAGGTGAATAGCTTATTTTATTCTCTAATCTAGTGTATACGTATCTGTGTATATGTATCTGCTCAAATTCCATATGTTAGAACTTGAAGGTATGTGTTGAATTAATGAGTTTTCCTTCATCTTTATCTTACTTGAGGTTACAGGTCTCCTGTAATCACATTTTATTGTTTTATTTTATGTTAGTTTATTCATAGTCAATTATATAAATTATTGATTTATCACTTGAAAACATACAATGGGAGATAATGAATTTGGTAATACAAAATTTCATAATCTCAACTCATAACAAATCATTTTAAACATCAAACAATGCCATGGGATTAATAAATGTACTACTTATAAATTAGCAAACAGTCCTCTAGACACAGGAAGAAGTTACTGGATGAAGTTGAGACCAATGGGTATAAGAAAGATGGAAAGAGATGGGAGTTTGCCAAAGGCAACCATTCTACCCTGCAATTTTCTATACTTTGTTGGTCTCTCCTCCTACCTGAATTCAGAGTAGAGCTAGAGAAACTATTAAATCATCAAGAAAGTCTAACATGAAAAAAAGGACCACATTTTTTTTCATGACTACTTCTAGCTTATACAGCCCCTGTACAAATTTTAATAAGATGGTCATCAACCTAGGTTTAAAAAATATACTATATTAATAGAAAACTAGAGGTATAGTAAGGCCAACATATCAGGGGATAATTTCTATTAAAAACACAGTTTATTACTCCCAGTTCCCAAGAGCAAGTGTCTCAGGCATATATTGAATTGTGTACAACAAGGTGTGTCCAGTATATGCATGAAGGACAGATGTTAAAGCATTGAGTTTATAGAAGTTAGAAACATGGTTAATGCATTAGACGAGTTGGAAAGATATATCTCCAGCTAGTTATCCTGGTTGGCTCTCCAGACCCACTCTCTGCCTTTCTTTGCTCTGCTCTGTGCCCTGAGAGGCCGACCTTGATGTACCACATTACTCCAACTCTCTTTCCCTCTGCTTGCAGGTAGACTCAGCAATGAGACACACCTGCCAGAGATTGGAGGTGGGAAGGAGAGTGGGCCTGGCTATTTATACTATTCCAGCTCCCTCCCTTCTGACATTGTCCTACTTGTAGTTCTAACCTCTATCAGGCAGCCCTTCTGCCACCACTTCTGCTTTTACCAATATCTAGTGACATTCACATCATCCTTTTATAGTAAGGGGTTGTTATGAATTCCCATTGTCTATGCCCTGTGTGTGTCCCTATCTCTTGTTTATTTTCTGCATGTTGCACATACTTCTGTAAATACTCCCTTCAATAAATTATCTTCAATTAAGCTATGAATACACCATTTCTTTTTCCTGCTGCGACCGTAATGCTACACACTTTTTCTAGTTAGGCACAGCCCTGCCAGTCCCAGCTTGGTGAAGAAAGGTGTCCTTTGCACTAATAAAAAGACATCTCTCTTCTTTGTCCAGCCCAGTGCCAGGATGCAGAGTTTGGTAAGTAAACACAGACTACATTTTAGCTCCCGCTAGCCTTCTCGCCCTGTGCTTCACACACTGGAGAATGCATTCACAGAGGAAAGAGCACACGTGTGCTGCACTTACCATGGAAGACAAGTAAGGACGGAGAAATGGCAGAGTCCCCTGCCTCTTCCACAAGTGTTTATGCTTAAGGTTCTTTTTCTGTAATACAATTATACATTAATGATGTGGCTGTACTTGTTACTCACAATTTTATGTGGCAGATTTCATTCAGAGAGGAAATACTGTGGTTCTTAATGCATCACAGTCTCATGGAAGCTATGGAGATTACGTTTATGTTCTTCTGTAATGAAACATTATTATCCTTTTCTATACAAATTCACTTCTTTTGCTCTACATAAATTATGGACTGATGTATGAAGGTCATGTATAAAAACACACAACTTGTATAGATTTTTTTTTTTTTTTGGTGGAAATTCATAGGTTCATCAATGAGGCTCATCTTTAGTGCCCGGAACTAGTATCTGTTAAAAATGATAGGATTTATGAGGTTTTAGAGTAATTTGGACTGGAAAATGGGAGCTTTCTAGTTAGGTGAGCAGGAAGGAAGAGTGAGGGATGAATATGAGGGGTTAGAGGGACTTAGACATCCAGAGAGCATATGGTGGTGCCCAGCAGTGGAAGGCTGGAGAGGAGACCTACTGGACTGGGAAAGGGGTCCAGAAGAGTAGTTGGAAGGTGACTGACATGTATTGCTTATCATTTTACATTTTCATTTCTGTAATATATTCATAGCTCTTAACATTAGCTGTAATTGTAATCAGGCCCTGTATTCAATTAAATCACACAGTCACTCTTTTTAGCTGTCTGAATCAGAAAAAAACAGATTTGTTTTTTAATTTTATTAAAGTATAGTTGATTTACAATGTTGTGTTTAATTTCTGCTGTACAACAAAGTGACTCAGTTATCCATATATATATTCTTTTCCATTATGATTTATCACTGGATATTGAATATAGTCCCCTGTGCTATACAGTAGGACCTTGTTGTTTATCCATCCTATGTATAATAGTTTGCATCTGCTAATCCCAAACTCCCAATCCTTCCCTCCCCACCCCCTTGGCAACCACAGTCTGTTCTCTATGTCTGTGAGTCTCTTTCTCTTTCATAGATATGTTCATTTGTGCCATATTTTAGATTCCACATATTAGTGATATCATATGGTATTTGTCTTTCTCTTTCTGACATACTTAGCTTAGTATGATAATCTCTAGGTCAATCGCTGTTGCTGCAAAAGGCATTATTTCATTCTTTTTAATGGCTGAGTAATATTTTATTGTGCATATATACCACATTTTCTTTATCCATTCCTCTGTCGTTGGACATTTATATTGTTTCCATATCTTAGCCATTGTAAGTAGTGCTGCTATGAACATAGGGGTGCATGTATCTTTTTGAATTATAGTTGTTTGGGTATATGTCCAAGAGTAGGATTGCTGAATCATATGGCAAATCTATTTTTAGTTTTTTGAAGAAGCTCCATACTGTTCTCCATAATGGCTGCACCAATTTACATTCCCACCAACAGTGTAAGAGGGTTCCCTTTTCTCCACACCCTCTCCAGCATTTATTATTTGTAGACTTTTTAATGATGGCCATTCTCACTGGTGTGAGGTGGTACCTCATTGTTGCTTTGATTTGCATTTGTCTAATAATTAGCGATGATGAGCATCTTTTCATGTGCCTATTGGCCATCTCTATGTCTTCTTTGGAGAAATGCCTATTGAGGTCTTCTGCCCATTTTTTGATTGGGTTGTTTGTTTTTTTGTTATTGAATTGTAGAAGCTGTTTGTATATTTTGGAAATTGTTGGTTACATCATTTGCAAATATTTTCTCCTAGTCTGTAGGCTATCTTTTCATTTTGTTTATGGTTTCCTTTGCTGTGCAAAAGCTTATAAGTTTGATTAGGTCCCATTTGTTTATTTTTGCTTTTATTTCTATTGACTTGGGAGACTGACCTACGAAAATATTGGTACAATTTATGTTGGAGAATGTTTTGCCTGTGTTCTCTTCTAGGAGTTTTATGGTGACTTGTCTTATATTTAACTCTTTAAACCATTTTGTGTTTATTTTTGTGCGTGATGTGAGGAAGTGTTCTAACTTCAGTGATTTACATGCTGCCGTCCAGCTTTCGCAACACCAGAAAACACAGATCTTCACAGCAGCTTTCTTCAGTCTCTCGATCCCCTCTCAAACTGTATTATAGACACAACATTGACAAGCTAATGGTATCTGTCAAATTGTTCAGAAACCGTAATTAAGGGAGATTATCCATGGGTGAGGTAGATAACTAAGGTCCCAGAACTTCATTACCATTAATTCAAACTAAAACATATATCGTTTTTAACAGCTCTTTTTGGTAATAAAACCCTATTAATTTGATCTAATTCCATTAATTTTTTCATCTATATAAAGTTTACTTAGAACCAGAGAATCCACTGTGGTTGATTTTAGTACTCTCATTAAAAACATTTAATATATTTTTGCTAGTAGTTTTTCTTTCCAGCCCTGGTGATTTATTTACATGGAAATGGAATTTTATATAAACCATATATATATATAATGGAACTTTACTCAGCCATAAAAAGAATGAAATCTTGCCATTTGTAACAACATGGATGGACCTTGTGGGCATTATGCTAAGTGAAGTAAGTCAGACAGAGAAAGACAAATATTGTATGATCTCACTTATATATGAAATGTAAAAAAAAAAAACAAACAAACACAAACAAACAAAAAACTAGCTTATAGATACAGAGAACAGATTGGTGCTTGCCAGAGATGAGGGGTGGGCAGAATGGGTGAAGGGGATCAAAAGGTACCAAAAAACTTCCAGTTATAAAATAAATAAGTCATGAGTATGTAATGTACAGCATAGTGACTACAGCTAATAATACTGTACTGCACACTAAAGTTGCTAAGAGAGTAGATCTTTCATCTCATCATAAGAAAAAAGTTGTAATAAGGACTCAACAAAAGTTTACTGTTATTATTCTTCCTTTGTATTGGTAACTATTTTTAGGACATTAATAGTATCTGCATACCAAAAGAAGTAATAATTTGGGCAATGAAAACTTATTTCACTGTATAATCATTCTGAGCATTTTAGCTTCAAAAAGATTTTCTATTGTACTTGGTATTTTGAATGTTTTCTGAAAGTCATTTTTTTTGATGAAGCTGATGAATAGTGAGTCACATTTTAATATGTTAAAATTGGTTGCAAAAATGAACAAGGGAACATTAGGAAAAGTGCAAAAATAAGGTGAGATTAAAAGGCATGTTTTTGAGCCTAGAGTATATTTGCCACACAGGAATCATTGCGCCTCCTTGTACATATTTCAGTTGTTTTCTTTTAAGTAAATAAGATTTACGTTATATATTAAGGTGCTGCTATGTTGGGTGCGTATATATTTACAATTGTTATATCTCCTTCTTGGATTGATCCCTTGATCATTATGTAGTGTTCTTCTTTGTCTCCTAAAACAATCTTTATTTTAAAGTATATTTTGTCTGATATAAGTATGATACAAATAAACTTATGTACAAAACTTAAATAGACCTACAGACATAGAAAACAAACTTATGGTTACCAAAGGGGAAAGGCAGGGAGGGATAAATTAGGAGTTTGAGATTAACATATACACACTACTATATATAAAATAGATAACCAACAAGGATCTAGTGTATAGCACAGGAAAACCGTACTCAATGTTTTGTAATGACCTATGGGGGAGGGGAATCTGAAAAAGAATATATATATATATATATATAGATAGATAGATAAATAGATTTATATATGTATAACTGAATCACTTTCCTGTATACCTGTAACTAACACAACATTGTAAATCAACTATACCCCAATAAAAAAGTAAAAATAAAAATAAAGTAAATAAGATGTTGAGAAATATACTTTTAATAAAGTATCTTTGAATTTGAACACTTTTTTAGGTGTAATACACCCATTTTCAGGAAATACACTTACATACATTGGAATTTTAATTGACATAAAGCAAGCACACATTCTAAAGGGGCAATATTCCACTCCAGTCCCTTGTTCCAAGGCAGTCACTGAAAACCATCCTTGCTTTTACTTTTCTCAGTACCTGCATTTGTCGGTCTCCATTACTTATACTTTAATTCTTGCCAATGCCTTTGACTCACACCAGGACAGATGAAATGTAGCTGGTTTTCTACCCCCGCCCCCATCATTTCTACCCACCCCACTCTAATATTTTAAATGAGATTACTGTGATTCATTTTCTATTGATAGCTTTCTAACTTGATTTTTTATCATTAAATGCTTTTATTTCATCACTAATTCTCATGTTAGAAATGCAAACATTTCCAGTTAAATACATACAGAATCTTCTATTTCTTGTTCCATAAACATTAGACATGAACTTGAGGCTCTTGACTACAAAATATGAGAATTTTACATCCTCCACCGTGGATTCCATCATTTACTCCCTTTCAGCTTCCCATGAGAGTCTCATACAGGTCCATCCACGTTGTTACAAACGGCAAGATATCATTCTTTTTATGGCTGGGTAAAATTCCATTATACATATATATGGTTTATATAAAATTCCATTTTATATATATATATACACACACACACACACACACACCACATCTTCTTTATCCATTCATCCATTGATGGACACTTACGTTGCTTCCATATCTTGACTATTTAAGTGATGTTGCAATGAACTTAGGGGTGCATATATCCGATGTCATTTTTTTTCTTGTAGAATAAAGTATAGCACAGCATTCCCATATACTCAAAATTGGCTTCTCTTACCATCTCCTTCACTCCCATCCACTTACATTCTCTTCGCAACATTTTCAATTCACACTCCAATCTCACTTGCTCAGCAAAAAAAAAAAAAAATTACCTCTTATACCTACTGATTCGTTCATGCTGAAAATTATGTTGCAGTTACTATCCACACAGATTTATGTGTGATACTGTATTATCTTAATTGCTAAATAGATCCTGTTTTATAAGTCTGAACTCCTCTGCAGTGCTATATCCTCATGCTTTCTTGCACACCCCACAGTGCCTAATACCATTCTGGATACTCAGTAAACATTCCATAGAGTTGTTGGATTGTAATTTAAGGATGAGGACACTCAGGCCTGTCATTTGTGATTAGGCTGAATCTTTTGTGCTAAGGTGAATCGTTAGTGTCTGTAAACAGGTAGTTTGATCTTGAAGGGGATGCAAAAATAGGTGGCAGATTATTATACAAGGTTGTCATAGAGCAGCATTTCATCACTGACAGAGAATTTATGATAAGGATAAAGTCTTCTAAGGAAGAACATTAAAAATGCCTTTGCTGCACTTGGAGCTTATTAAACAATAGAAAAGGTGTATTAGCTCCTGCTCTAAATTTTTAAACAACAAGCTACATTCCCATTTTTCTCCAAAAAGCCATCTTTTGGGGGAGGGGGTTTACTCCTGTTTTTCTATGGAATATTCCATTTATTATTACATTAAAATAATATTCTTTTCAAATCTAAATTTTAAAATGGACCTCTTGTAAAAGATAATTAAAAGCATTGAGAAATATTATTATTTATAAATAGAGGAAACAGTAGCACATATGTCTTTTTAAATATTTCTTTCCTCCAATTGGTTGTCCCTTTTCCAGGTGTTTTTTTCCATTCACTGTTGTCAGTGTGTCACTTGTAAAACCCCTATGAAAGGTAGAACCCAGAAAGGAAAAAAAAGACACTTTTTCAAAATTTTTCTCAAAAGAATACAATGTTTAAAAATATAATTTGTTAAAAAACTCACGTTGATTGGAAATAAAGCCTTGTAAGAAGTACCTTTGGATTTAAGGACAGCATTTGAAACTATGAAATTCCTGATGCATTTTTCACATGACTTCAATGTTGATGGCTTCTATCTACAAATCCTGGAATAAACTAAAAATTTACCCTTAGTATCATATTCCATCAACCCAAAATGTATCACTTAATAAAGTTACTATAAATCAATACAAAGAAGATGAGGTTTAATAAGTTTTAATATGCCCAGCAATCTATGACCACAAACATAGGTACAGAGACGCAGCCCAGCAGCACTTCCTGAGACAAATGGAGTTTTTCTGTTCTTCATTGTATGACCAGGTGATCCCTAGCCACGTGTGTCTCTTGCACACTTGAAATGTGGCTAGTGGAACTGAGAAAGTGAATTTCAGTTGTATTTAATTAGCCATGTGGCCAGTAGATAATGTATCTGACAGTGCAGTCTTAGAGAAAAGGAGGACTTGGACACAGCAACAGTCAGTTTCCTAGCAGGAAACTCATTGTACAGTCAACAGGGTTTAACTGAAAAAAAAAAAAATAGTGACAATGTATTGTGTTTCTGTGGCATGTGTGAAGTAAAATACGTGACAATATTGTTGTAAGGCTTTTACACTACACAAAAGCTATTATAAAGGATAGTTTTCAACAAATGGTGCTGGGACAATTGGATGTCCATAGGCAATAAAATTAACCTTGATGTACACCTCATATCTCATATAAAATCATATTCCTTAATATGTCAATACAATGTAAAACTATAAAACTTCTATAAGAGGCTATTAGGAGAAAATACTTTTGTCCTTTTGTTAGGTAAGAAGTTCTTGAATACGATATAAAAAGCACACTCAAAATAAAGAAAAAAAGATAAATTGGACTTTATCAACATTAAAATATTTTAGTATTCAAAAATTTTTAACTGAAAAGACTCAAGGGAAGGCCCATATATCAAAGTATTTATAGGGGTTAAGGAAATAAGAAAGGGAAGGGGAAACCCAGAGACTACAGCAGCAGGATGCCATTTCACCAGAGTTAACGGCCAGAGAGTCAAACAATGTTAGCACAACCCAGTAAGAGCTAAAACCCTGGAAGAGGGCTGCCCAAGAGAAGCTTTATTTGATGAGGAAAGTATCCACTGGAAAAACAATCTACTTCTAACTACCTGCTACAATTATACTACTTTGGCATCCCAAGTGGAATCTAGAGGCTTGAGGACCTGACTGACAAAGTCCACAGAAGTCATCCCTTCAGGGCACACACAGGGAAGAACAGTAAAAGCAAGTGGATTAGAGGAAATGCGCCTAAGATTCTACTCTCTTTACCCATCAGCTTCTGTTTTTGTCCTTTGATTAATTTCAGAAAAATGCATTCCCTACTTAGAAGAAATACAAAGTCCCACAGTCACGGTATCTTTGCAGGGTGAGGCCAATCATCAGTTAATCTTACCTGGATCTTAGATTGTACAGAAGGTCTAGGTATATAGCTGTTTTTCCAGAGCTTTTTCATCTTGATAAATGGTCAAAACTGCGTCTGGAGAAAGCTTGGGGGAAGATTTACAGTGTATGCTTGTTGCCGTGTTGCATTATTTCAAAATAACCAAAACCTCCCTCCAAGTTAGTATACTGCAAGTCTGTAAACTGACTCAGGTCTAGGGTGAGGTTAATGGGTCTGTGAACCCCAGTGGTATTTGATTCAAATGTATCCCCACCACACACAGATGCTTTATCTCATATTTTATTCAGAATCCTTGGTGAATACTCCCCTATGCAGAGTCTGGCTCAGTCCAATGTCACAATGTCTCTTCTTGCATATAACATCATTAGAATATTTCCCAAAACTCTCCCTTGGCTCTTGACAAATGAAATTATCAAAGATCTTGCAACTCCTTCGGCATATACAGTTTCTCCTTTCGGAAAAGACTATGCACTTTTTTCCCTCTGGTTAATACTCAGATATTAATCTCATTATGAGACCAAAGGCAATGAGGGGTGATGAAGATAGATCCTGAGAATTATCTGCATACTATTTTGAGGCAACCACCCAAATGAAGTCCCTGAAACATTTCTTTGCAAGGAAGATTAGTTCCCTCAGCTGAAGGAGCAGAGCTGCTTCCACTGTCAAGAACACTGCAGGAGGGCTTTTAGATTCCAAATTTCAGCTTTGTCTGCTTTTGCCCAATGTCATGGCTCCACTCTTTCCCAACAAATTTTCTTTCCTTAGGCGTAAATGACTTGGCGAGTTGTGCATTTCAGCGACACTGCAACTTTGCATCCCCTGCAGTCAGACCCTGGATTTGATCTTCAACCCTGTCTGCCCTATGCTGCTACAAATTAGGGATTATTTTAAGGCTGCTATTAAGGTTTTCTGGATCTCCACCTGTGACGTGAATTGAGAATTCAGGGTTTTGAACATATATTTATCTTTGTACTCTTCAGAACAGTCAGAAACAAACATCCCATCCCATAATCTTTGCAATAACCTTTGTTTTTCTTGCCATAGCCACTAAGTGCCAAAGACAATTGATCACTAAATGGTTTGCACTCGGTCAGTAATTCATTCCACGTCACTCCAGTGAAAACCTGAAATCTGTGATGCTTCTCCGTCCGGTTATCAGTCACTCCCACATAGGAGAGGCGCCCTAGGCAGAGTCACACTCATGGTACCAATTATTGTATCGGCTGGGGTTGCAGCAGGAAACAGAGGGCACGTTCCAAATGGTTCTAATACAAAGAATTCAAAGAAGACAGAGCTAAGTGAGCCAAAGAGAGATGGTGAAGACAGGCAGTGGGGACTTGTGGTGGGAATCCGGAAGGGAACAGCCCAGAAAGCACAGTGCATCTGGAGAGATCTGGAACAGCTGGTGTACCACTCAGCAAATGCTCTCACTGAAGAGGAGAGCAGCTACTGTCAGAAATGCCATGACACAGAGAAGGAAGAGGGAGAAGAAAGGACCCTGGCCTCACTCTCCTCCCACCCTCCACTCCCTCCTGGTGCCCTGCACTTACAAACCCAGGCAAGGTCAGGGGATAAAGCAGTCCCACTGATGCGGTCTGTGCTGTATCTTAGGATGCAGAGCAGAGCAGAGAAGAGAGAGAGGCCAACAGGAAATAATGGGCACAGACACTTAAAAAAATCTCAGGCAACTGCAGAAAGACCGATATGTTACCTTCTCTCGTGACTACAGATTTTAAAATAAAACTTAGGGGAACTAACTAGTAAATGGATTTTGTAGTATAATCTAGATGGCATCCAAGAGCACCCTGTCTTGTTATATTAAAAGCGTTTTAACTTGAAAACCACAGTGGCATTCTGTGATGAGTCCATTATTATTTATAAAATATTTGCATTTGGTATGCATTATTATGGTAAGCAAAAGTAACTGTAAAATGCAGAAGTTCAGTTTACCAGGAAATTCATCAATTATACAATTGTATATAAATGATAATACGCATATGTATTATAATTTTTATTTTCTTTGAATGCCTTTATTGTCAGTATATAATTATGATTTAATTTGCTTTTCCAGGTTACTAATTATTTTGAACACTGTTTTATATACTTATCAATTGTATATCTTATTTGGTGTGACATCCATTAAACTAATTTGACAACTTTATATTTGGTTGTTTGTCTTATTATTGAGTGATAAGAGATCTTTTTCATTTTTGCAATGTATAACTATGTCTAAATAGACAGAGGTTTATGTTTTAATATAGATATGCTAAAATAAATATAGATGTTTATATTCATATATATTAAAAATATAGAATTAATAAATAGTATGAATGAAAAGGTAAGCTGTGGAGTGGGAGAAAAATATGTATAATATGTTATTATATATTATTTATATATTTTGTTATAACAAAATATATATATGATATAATATTTTCTCCCACTCCATAGCTTACTTTTTCATTTATTTAATAGTATCTTTCAAACATGGTGGTTTTATTTGAATTAAATTTATCAAATGTTTTCCTTTTATATTCATGGCTTTCTTCAGGCAAAAAATATTTGCCTAACCCAGCATTACAAGTTTTTCTCCTATGCTTTCTTTTAGAGACTTTATTGATTTAGCCCTTATACTTTGGTCTTTGTTCTCAGTTGGGTGAAATATTGTCTATGGTGTAAGCTAAGGATCAATACGCATTTATTTCCAATTACAGATATTACAGCACCATTTGTTAAAGATATATAATTCTCTTTGTTGAATTAACCTGGCATGTTGTAGAAAAATCAGTTGACCACGGATGTGTAGGTATATTTGAAAACTTCCTATCTGTTTCCCTTGGCCCATTTGTCTATCCGTATACTAATACTGCACAGTTTTGATTACTTAGCTTTATATTAATATCTGGTAATCCAAGTTCCTCAGCTATGTTCTTATTCAAATATATTTCATGTCTTGTTTCTTTGCATTTTTATATAAACTTTATCATTAGTGTATCAATTTTTATACAAAATCTAGGATTTTTATTTTAATTGCATTGACTATAAATAAAGTTAGGGTGAATTGACATAATATTGATACTCTAAAAAACATAATATATCCATTTATTTAAATCTTCTTTATTTTCTCTCAGCAATATTTTATAGTTTTCATTGTATAGCTCTTACATACGCTTTATTTAATATATCCCTAAGTAATCGTGTTTTGGGATGCTATTGTAAATGGTGTTTGAAAATGATATTTCATCATTGTTTGTGTCAGTATGTACAAATACGATTGATTTTAGCAATACGGACTTTCAATTCTGTAATTTGTCTTAAGTCACTTAGTTCTAGTTGCTTTTTTGTGAGATTCCTGAAGCTTGTCTGCTTACCTGATCCTGTTTTCTAAAAACAAAGACAATATTGACTAGGAATTATGAATCATCTGGTCTTGTTTCTGATCACAGGGAAGAAAGCATTTGGTTTGTTTGTTTGCTTGTGTAACATTAAGTATGGTGTTTGCCAGAAACATTTCATAATATATATATAATAAACTCCACAGTGCATTGTTTTAAATAATCAATATTTAAGTAAAAATTTTTAATGAGACAAGAAATATCTTTTATAATTACTTATAAATATACCATTTCTAGCTCTCATCATGTCTCTGTGTGGATACAGATTTCCGTCTGGTGTCACTTCTGCCTGAAAAACTTCCTTTAACGTTTTTTGTAATGCAGGACTGCTAACATAAATTTTATCAGTTATTATTTGTGTGAAAGTCATTTTTCCTTTATTTTGAAAGATATTTTAATTGGTATTTAACTTGACTAGTTTTTTTTTTCTTCCAGATGGACTAAAGAGAAGTTGGTGTGATTCTCATTTTTCTTCTTTTGTATTAAACATGTCTTTTTCTCTCTAGCATTATTTAAGATTTTCTTTTAGTTAAAGGTTTTCAGAAATTTGAATTTGGTGTGCTTGGGTCTGATTTTCTTTATATTTCTTTAGTTTGGGATTTGATAAGCCTTTTATATCTGTGGATTTAATTATCATACATTTTAGAAAAAAATTTAACCATTATGTTTTAATTTCTGCCCCCCTTCTCTCTCTTTTCTTTCTGGCCCTTCATTTGCATGAGTGTTAAACTGCTTGATTTTCTCCCATATTTCACTCCTCTATTATTTTACAGTCTTTTTATTTTTCTCTCTGTGAAAAATTTAGATAATTTTTTGTTGTTATGTCTTCAAGTTTACTTATTTTTTTCTGTAATGTCTAATTTGGTTTTGAATCTATTTAGTAAAATTTCATTTCAGATATTATATTTTTATATTTATAAGTTCCATTTGCTTTTTAAAAATATTTTCATTTCTTTCCTCCTACATTTGTTTTCCTCTGAGCCAATTTATAATAGCTATTATGATGACAGTCTGCCAACTCCATCATCTCCATAATTTCTAGATTTGCTACATCACTGACATTAATCCTGACTATGAATTATATTTTGCTGCATCTTTATATGTCTAATCATGTTTTATTCAATGCCAGACATTCTGAATATTCCATTGTTGAGAATCTGGATTTTTCTATCTTCCTTTAAAAAGTACAAAATTTTGTTTTAGCTAACAGTTAATTTACTTGAGGTTTAGTATGTTTTTTTTTCTAGAGGCTGGCTTTTAAGCTTTGTTTAGAGAACGTCTAGAAGAATTTACTCTCTTAAGATATAATTTTCCAGGGATCTCTGCTGAGTATCCCACGATTCCACAAATTCTCTTCTTTCTCACTTGCTGTATCTTGAACCGTGTGTAGCCTCTGGGATTTGCTTGGTTTCTGGCTCTCAGGAAGTTGTTCTTTCATTCCTTCTTCTTGCAGAGTGTCACCTCATGAACATGCAGATTAGTGTGTAGCTAAAGACTCGAGGAGAAACTTCTACAGATTTCTGGAGCTCTTTCTCTGAGGTCCTTTCTGGTTCTTTGGTTCACAAATTTCAGCCATCTTCATTTCCCTCCATCTCAATCTGTATCTCCTCAGTTAAGATAAACAACCAGGTTCTGGTTTTGTTCTTCTTTGTACCAGAATCCAGAAGTTGCCTCCAGGCAGAAAACCAGAAAATTGTAGGAATCTTCTCATTGTTTCCCTTTTTAAAAAAAATCATGGATCTGTGTTGCCTGATTGTCCATTGCCTGGAAACATTCGTGTGATATATTTCCCAAGTTGTATATTTCTTTACAATTGTATATAGTTATATACAGTGGGAGAGAAAGCCTCAAACAACTGAGAGAGAAATCTCCCCACCATCACTTTTAATCTCATGTTGCTTGCTTCCTCATCCTATCTACCTTGCCTCTTGTATACCTTATTCTGTGATTTCCTTTCTGTTCCTAGGTGTTTGTAACTTAAATTATTTGAGTGCCCAGAATGTGTCATGATCTATCTTGTGCTTCACACATATTGTATAATCTAACCACATACTTTTTAACTCTATGTGCTGACCTTAGATGAAGTTATTAAATGTTTTCCTAGTATTCATCTCGTATAGACTCCATATAACAGCAAATGGTTGTCTTTATTTTAAAGTAATTTAAGGAATAAAATATATATTAGCCTTTTCTTTAAAAGAAAAATTAGATCAATGAACAATATGATTGCAGATGCATTGAACTCTGTTCTTAAATGGAAATTTTATGGTCATTACTTTCTTTCATGTCTTATTAATTTGCTAATTGTAGCTATTTTTAGAAAAATGATCCTTGGGCAATTGCAGACTCTTTTACAACAGATGAAAAATCCCCAGTTAATTTTAAAATTCTAAACAGAGATCTATGTTTTTATTGCTTCATTATATTGATGCAGTTTTATATAGTAGTAAACATTTTCTTAGGTAGTTGTTCTTCTGTGAAGGAAAGGATATCAAATTTTAAATTATGTAAAATGTTCATAACAGAATCATAGTTCAGATTGCATTTTATTTTCAAACCAATTATAGATATTTGTCCACTGTGTGGTCTGGGAATAAGTACTTCTTAATATTCTACTCAAGTGTTCTTTCTTCCTTGGTGGACTCCACAGGGACTAAAGATAATTTTTAAATTCCATCCAACTCAGTAATTGTATCAGTAAATATTCAACACAAATAATCCAATTTATTCTTTTTGGAGTTTAGATGAAGTTGTTCGGTTTCTCTGTGTGTGTATGCAGACCTCTTAGGGGAGCGAATTAAGTTTGTTTTCTAAAATTTAGGTACTTATGATTATTTGACATCCAGGGTGACTACCATCTGTGAAAATTTTCAGGAAATAGTGTCTTGCCAAATGCTTATCTTTTCAGTTCAATGATTTATAATCTGGCATAAAAATAGTTTATTTTTTCCACCTTTTAAAAATTAATTTTCTAGATTTTTGGCCTGTTTTAGTACTCTCTTGGTTCCACATTCTTGAGGAAATGACCTAACAGTATAGGAGCTTGTGATGGATATATTTGTTTGCCCACTACTATGAAAGTGAAGACGTTATGATAGAATGCGTTGAGCTGGGTGTCACTGTTACTAAAGCTTTAAGAACATCCATTGACTGGCTTTGTGGTGTGGACTACAGGGATGGCGTAACCGGGGTACCATGATGAATCTCATCAGCACTCACACATCAGTATCGTAGTTGTTCTCCATTCCATCAATCCGTTCTCTCTATTAACATGTTGTTTCAAAGGTGTTTGGTGTCAGGCAGAGTTATATTTAATCTTAAGTCTGTCATTGACTATATGTGGGAACCTGGGCAAGTCATACACCTCTCAGAACCTCAGTTCCCTTCTCTGTTAAATGGGACAATTATTCTGCCTAGAAAGCTTATAGTGAGAGCCAAGTTAGGTAACGTATATATGCAGAGTGCCTGATACATTAATTGGCAGATAGTAGATGGTTCAACAAATAATAATTACTATCGTCATCATTGGTATTTTCTGCAATGTAATAATTCAGATGTATAATAACTGAACTGAGCTGCTGCAACCCTCTGATCATGAAAAGTTACATTGTATAAACTATAGGTACAAGGTGTATGCTATTTTCTTATAATTCTTAGTTTTTAAAGAGTGCAATTCAACTTAGCATACATATTTATGTTTAATCAACAAGTGGAAATAATTCCCTTTACGTATGAAATATTAGGTTTTACTGTTTGAATACTCCTTTCTTAGGTAGAGTTTGAAGGAACATACTCAATTATTTCTTCTTTTTTTAAAAATAGATTTATTTATTTATTTGCTTATATTTATTTATTTATTTTTGGCTGCGTTGGGTCTTTGTTGCTACGCACGGGCTTTCTCTAGTTGCAGCGAGCAGGGTCTGCTCTTCGTTGTGATGCGCGGGCTTCTTATTGCGGTGGCCTCTCTTGTTGCGGAGCACGGGCTCTAGGCACGCAGGCTTCAATAGTTGGGGTGCGTGGGCTCAGTAGTTGTGGCTCGTGGGCTGTAGAGCGCAGGCTAAGTAGTTGTGGCACACGGGCTTAGTTGCTCCGCGGCATGTGGGATCCTCCCGGACCAGGGCTCGAACCCATATCCCCTGCATTGGCAGGTGGATTCTTAACCACTGCGCCACCAGAGAAGCCCCTCAATTATTTCTTTAAAAAACTATATTTAATCTTCATTATTCTTTTAAGTATCAGTACATTTTTTGTGGTTGAAACATGTATTAAACTTCATCAAATATGAATGATTAACACTTACTTAGTGCTTCCTCCACAACAGGCCACATGCCAAGAAGTCGACATGCATTATTTGATTTATTTAAGTATTTCCATAGAACTCCTGTTAATAATTAATGCTATTTAAAAATCTTACTGCCTTTGAAAGTTAAAAAATCTAGATGATTATTAATAATGTTAAAAATAAGAAGGTATTTGAATGATTACTGTGATGCTCTAATTTATCAGATTTTGGAGACCAAATCATGAATGCAGAGAGCATCCTATAAAAATGATGTAATGTCCATCTGATAAAGTTTTTGATTTATTCTTCTTAAAAAGTAGTTACAGTAATACTGTTTATTTAATATTTATTCAACAGTCCATTTTCACATATTTTATATTATTTCATACATTTTACACCCTTTAATCTTTTTATTGAATGTCTTTTCTTTATGAATTTTTTATAGTAGTAACTTTAAAAAATCTTTAGTATTTCAAAGTTAACTATGTTAGGAATCTGTTCTATTATTTATGCCTCCTTTTAGACCTTTTACATGTAGAATCCGTGTGTGTGTGTGTTTTAGTCAATCATTTTTAAATTGTAGAAAAGGAATGTATAATTGAAAAGCAATATAGTCAATAACTAGACAGTTCAATTCTTTACACTGTTGCCACAAGCTGGTGATTTAAATCTTCTGTGATAAAATCTAACACCTCTTATCCCCTGTGCTTTTTTCTTTTATTTTTTTCTGCTCTTTTTTTATAGTAAGTCATCAACAGCAGCACTCTTCCTACTCATGTTGAATTCCCCTTTACTAAAATATATCTCTTCAAAACATTACTATCTTTATACAAGGAACAATCATAGGTACAGAGGATAAACACAAGATCTAATGTCACCGAATCCCCAATTAAAAGGTACTTCAGAATTTACTGAATCCAGCCTCTAAAAAGATTTTTTGTGTATTCCTTTATCATCCCAGTAAGTGGTTGTGTATCTCCTATTTGATCAATAAAGTTTGTCCCTAAACTGTAGAATAAAAAAATAGCCTGTTTTTATTTTCACAGAGCTCTGACTGTCATAATTTTCCTTCTTGTATTGGCTCAGATGGGCCTCTAACTGCTAGACTATATTCAAGGAAAGGAATATGTGTTCCGTTATTTCAGAGTACACCAGCTGGCCAGGCCACTTGAGTTCAGCCATTTACCACCCTTCCCATGCTTTTTTTCTAGCTCTGACAAGGCCCTGTAACCACACGTAAGGCAACAAACAAAATGCAGACCCTGGTGTGTACTCTTCATCCTCAGGCTGCTTTTAAAGCTGTTTTTTTCTGCCCGTGGCTCTCGCTGCATTATCCTTGGTCTCCTCTTTCTATCCTTAGCTGTTTCCCCAGGACTTGAGGCCCATTGTTATCATCTGACTAATGTTTTGCTTCTTGTTAATGGTTACTCTCATTTCCCAAAAAGATACGCCATTTCAGGACCCAGTAGTTACCGCCCTTCTGCTAAGACTCCATCCCCAGGACCATCTGCCTTCACGTGGCCCTTTGTCAGCCCTCATGTCTTATGTATCGTGCCTCAGAGGCTCCCCTATTTGTCCCTCTCACGTGGGCCACTTCCTGTTGAACACACCTGCCTGATACGGAAGCCTGGACGCCCCCTGGAATATAATTTCCGTTTTCCCAGTTATCCGAGTAGCATGTCTTTCTTGATGCTCAGATTTCAGTAAATTGCTTTCTAATTTTTGTACACCTGTTATTTGCCTCTTACTGGAAAGTGTTTCTAGTTTGAAGAAGAAAGTCACTGGATTTGATGAGGAATAGAGTCTATTGTATAGAGTTAAAAACAAGGATATCTGAGTGCTTTTATTAATTCTTTTAGTCAGCATTTGAAACGTAGAAATGCAAATTTATCCTTTGAATTTATCCTTCCTTTCCTCTTTTCTAGAAAGAGATCAGACCTATCTTAGCTGTCTGAATATGGAGTAGGTAATGTTTAGCCAAAATTGTATTAATTCATCAACAAAATATGTAAGCAACCAATAGGGAGTAAAGGTTTCAGTTGTTCCTTATTTTCCATTCATGATATTGTTTTTATAATGGTAAATTCAAATGTTGACATAATGTTTTCATCCATATTAGATTATAATTTAGAGCATAACATTAATTTTAAAATCACAATATATGCAAAGAGAATATTTAGTGAATTTAGTATACTTTTTCTCTTCTGGGACCATTACATTAGCTACTCACAATTAATAAGTAGCTCATTTCTTCTTTCATTTACTTATTTCTGAAACTCTGCAAGGAAAAACATGCTGGTTTAAAAAATAAGAATAAGCAACTTTGTTCTCAAAAGGATCAAGAGATAGTTTTGTATACTCAGTGGTCTCTTAAAATACATTGTTCAACTGGGGTTATACCCAGTTATTTTCAGCAGCTCATTAAAAATTACTTATACACTTTTAGAACAAGGTTAATAGTAAAAATGATTCAAAGGACCTGTCAATAGGAGTCAGTTTCCTAGGGCTGCCGTAACAATGTACCAAAATTGAATGGCTTAAACAATAAAAAGGTATTGTCTCACAATTCTGGAAGCTAAAAGTCCAAGATCACGTTGTCAGCTGAGACGACTACTTCTCAGGACCCTATGGCAGCGTCTGTGCTGGATCCAGGCTTTTGGCAGTCCCCTGGCTTGTGGTAGCAGAGCTGCAGATTTCACATGGCATCTCCCTCCATCTCTGTGCCCAAATTTTCCCTTTTCTTGAGGACATCAGTTGAACTGGTCTGGAGCCCAAGCTGAGGACTCATTTTAAATGTATTACCTCTGGAAAGGCCTTTTCTCCAAATAAAATCATATTCTGAGGTTCTGAGGGCTAAGGCTCTGACATATATTTTTGGGGAGACATAACTTAACCCATAACATGGAGTAGTATAGCTCACTGAAAAGAGGTATTACTAAGTTCTGATGGTATTCTATGTCTTATGTCTAAAAGTCTGCAAGGAATATACATGCTGGTTTAAACGAATTAGAGTAATCACTTTTGTTCTCAGAAAGATCAAGAGAGAGTTTTGTACACTGAATGGTCTTGTAAAAATACATTGCTCAATTGGGGTTATACCCAGTTATTTCTCAGATTCTATTATTTTGAGTAGAAAAACAAACCCTTAAGCTACAAAAACTGGGAAATTAGTGGTAACTTGTTATTGAAAGTAGCATATTTTTCTATCTTCCTGAAAAATTTTTAAAGCTTTTAGTGAAATGAGGTTTCCAAAGAGGAGATACATGTAATTCACAATTATACCATAAAATATATTTCTCTAAGAACAGCTAACACTGACAAAATAAATGCATCATGTGCATAAATAAATGTATTTATTACATAGCTTGTTTTTATTTAAAACATTTCTAATATACAGATTGCCAACAAACACATGAAAGGATGCTCAACATCACTAATCATTAGAGAAATGCAAATCAAAACCGCAATGAGGTTATCACCTCACACCGGTCAGAATGGCCATCGTCAAAAAATCTACAAACAATAAATGCTGGAGAGGGTGTGGAGAAAAGGGAACCTTCTTGCACTGTTGGTGGGAATGTAAATTGATACAGCCACTATGGAGAACAGTAGGGAGGTTCCTTATAAAACTAAAAATAGAACTACCATACGACCCAGCAATCCCACTACGGGGCATATACCCTGAGAAAACCATAATTCAAAAAGAGTCATGTACCACAATGTTCATTGCAGCTCTATTTACAATAGCCAGGACATGGAAGCAACCTAAGTGTCCATCGACAGATTAATGGATAAAGAAGATGTGGCACATATATACAATGGAATATTACTCAGTCATAAAAAGAAACGAAGTTGAGTTATTTGTAGTGAGGTGGATGGAGCTAGAGTCTGTCATACAGAGTGAAATAAGTCAGAAAGAGAAAAACAAATACCATATGATAACACATATATATGGAATCTAAAAATAAAAAAAATGGTTCTGAAGAACCTAGGGGCAGGACAGGAATAAAGAGGTAGACATAGAGAATGGACTTGAGGACACGGGGAGGGGGAAGGCTAAGCTGGGACGAAGTGAGAGAGTGGCATGGACATATATACATTACAAAATGTAAAATAGATAGCTAGTGGGAAGCAGCTGCATAGCACAGGGAGATCAGCTCTGTGCTTTGTGACCATCTAGAGGGGTGGGATAGGGAGGGTGGGAGGGAGATGCAAGAGGGAGGGGATATGAGGATATATGTATCATATAGCTGATTCACTTTGTTATACAGCAGAAACTAGCACAACATTGTAAAGCAATTACACTCCAATAAAGATGTTTTAAAAAAATCTCTAGCTTAGACAGCATGTAATTTTGATTAAGTCTATGCATGTAGGAATTACAAATAAACACCCTTGATTTTCAAAAAATGAAAAATATAAATAAAACATATCTAAGCTTTATACTCATAAGGTTGGGCCAGATCATGGTGAAAGGGGAGGAGTCTCTGTGAATCAGGAGACCGTTCTGCATTCTCTCTGTCATCAGCTAGTCTCCAAATATGTCACAACATTCAGTCTCCTGGGACTTAATCTGGTCATCTCTAAAATGCTAGGGTGCTTTCCAATTTTACTTCCAAATATAAAATTCTATGATTCTATTTTCAATTTACACTGAATAAAGACCAGTAAGAGAAATTTATTTATAGAGAATTCAAATAAATAATATTTGAGCAGATATGTGTATCTCTACATCTGGACTTAAATTTTATTTAGGAGTCCAAAGTAATGTTACTTGTTTTGCGTTTTTTGTGCATGTGCTTGTATATGTGTGTGTGTGTGTGTGTGTGTGTGTGTGTGTGTGTGTGTGTACCTGATTAGGAATGTCAGGGCCAACTGTCCTTTGCATAATATCTTAAAACCATACAAGAAGCACTTAATTAAATTTGCTCTTTAATTTTCTGATGCGTTAAGTCGGAGTTTTGACACAAATGAGGAGAAACTACTATTTCCTTCTTTAAGTCATTGAAAGTCTGAGAGGAGCTTTCCTGCTGGGCTCTGAGGAGGCGGGGGTTCCTGAGACCCTGGAGCTGCTGACAGTGGCATTCCAGAATATAGAGGGCAGAACATCACTACCCGTGTGAAAATGACCCCCACCCCATTCCTCGAAGACCGGGTGGCAAGGTTCTGAAGCAACAAGTGACTTGAACACTACCGTGATGCCATCTCCCCTCTAGATGCCAGTTTATGCTTTGGGATAACTGCTTTCCATTTTCTGAAGATACGTGAAAAAATAGATATTTGCCCTAAGAGATTTGTTTTTTCTTGTCTGTTCCTTGTTCAACCAGATATACTAATATTTTGAAAGTTATAGAGGACGTTAGCAAAGACTAACTTGTAGATTTATATGGTAGGAGAGCAAGGCTGTTTAACTTTATTTTCCAAAATAAATCTTGGTTTTTAAACAAAAGTTTAGTTCTATTTGTCTGGCCAAGAAAAAAAAATAGAACATTAAATACTCGCCTTTATTTAATCCTAAACTATGTCCACAAAGCTAAGTAAATAATAATATATGCTTATGTTCCTTAGAATTTTGATTACTTCTAACATGTCATTTTTTTAGATAATTGAACGAAATGACCTTTTTTACTTTCCCTTAGCAAATTAGAAGGGAGCAAAGATCAGTCCTATGAAATTAATAAGGAGATTCTGTTTCTGATGATATTCTTTTGTCATAAGCATAATATAAAGATACAAACTAGTACAACTGACTATTTCAGCACCTGCTGTAATTATCACACATTTTATGTGACTGTGAGGATTGCTATTGATTCTCCAAAAGACTGAAATGAATTCCTTGGCTTCATTGTAATCTGCTTCAACCTCAGAAAATAGATGTGTCCAAAATTAGGACCAATGCTTTCCAGAGAATAAAATCAAGGACTTTGAAAGTTCATCCCAGCCATCATCCTGTCTTCGGTTTCATAAGTTGATCATCTGATTGCTTCTGAAAGGTCTTCAGGGATAAAATGTCTACATTAAATGGATGTTCTTCTAATTACGAAAGATGCTTGTATATACCAAATATAATCACAAAGTGAATTCCAACTATCAGACAAAACACAGAAAAACACACCATTTTAGAAATGCTTCATTACATTGCACATTTTTTGTAAACCCAGCACCAGAAATTTTAATTATTTTCCCCTTTTTTTTTCCTCTCATTATTCCCATTGATCTTACTTTGCTTGTTTGAGTTTTTCCCTAACCCTACATAACTCTATATAAGCATATGGTTCAATACTTCCCCAGTAAAAACAGCATTTTCAATCCAAGTTCCTTTCTCCTCTTTTACCAGCTGTCATAAAGTCTTTGTGTGGTGCTATCTTGTTCATCCGTTCTTCCTGATGACCTGTGACAGGGGCCATCCAGTGCCTTGTGCAATGGCACCTCGAAAGCTCATTCCATCCAGGTTTCCTCCCATTCAACAGGGACGCGTTATGAAATCTCCTGTCCCCAGCTCAGAATGTCTTGTTTCCATTTTCAGAATTCTCTTCAAGTTCTTACCTTTATTACTTCCATGCCCTCTATCAATGCATTTACAACTTTGATACTGCTTTGCCTAGACTTTCTGTTTGAGTCCTTTGGCCTGATTTCTTCCTCCCAAGTTTCAATCAGTGTCACATTCGAATGGCCATACATGGCTTAAACAGCTTGATAACCTGAAACAAATTTTCTGTCGTTTTAAAAATAGTGTCCTGAACTTGAACCTGCCAATCTCACATTCATCTCTATGACTTCAAGTGACTCGATCACCTTCTCTCTACTAAGCCCCAACCCGGACCCCAATTCCTCCTTAAGATGAACTATTTAGACCTATAATGATTTCTTGGTGCTCAAACCTTCTTTGGCCCTTACATTCAATATTCTATATTATGTTTTGAATGTTGATTGTATTTTACCGTGTATTTTTCAAACTGACTTACCTGCGGAAGTCCTATCCCCCTAAAGACACAGCAAATTTCTTGACTACTGAGATTGTCCCACATAATTTTATATATTACCTCCTGCCCCTTAATTCCTAGCCTGGTTCAGAAAACACAGAAGATGCTCAATAAATGTTTGTTGAATTATCAGTTTCTCCAGTAAAGCATTAGCAGATGTTTACTTGGTTCCTTGTCTTTGCCTAATAATGAGTTTCTTTTCTTGCTTAATTACAATCAAACTTAATAAACCTTTTAGAGGTCATTTTTTAGTTCTTGAAGCTGGCAAAGACTGAGGTAGGTCCTATAGTAGAGGATCAGATGTATATTTCATTTTGTTTTCCTTTTAAACTAGAGACAACCGAGGCTATTGAGAGCAAGGAGAAACACCAAATCAGAACCTCTTCAGAAAGTCCGAGGTCCCAGCATTAGAATCATCAACTGCAAACCCCAAAGTTATTAGCCAGGGGAAGTAATTAGGGTACTGTCCCCAGAGCCAGGGGTTGGAAGCCAAAAGAAATGCAATTCAGGCGTGTGTGTGGAATAGTATCCAGGTAGAGAGAGAATATTCCAGGGTGGTTTCAACGATAATTATGGTCAGTAGTATCCACAAAAATCAAGTTTGGAAATCTGGATCATGTCTTGTGATTGATTGTGTATGTAGAGACAAATCAGCTGAGTGATTCTAGAATCTGGGGCTCTTCTCTGATATGGGGGCCAGTGTCTGGTCGTGCTCAGCTGTTGAGTGCACTGCTTCTTGTTTATCCCGTAGAGTTTAATTAGTGCGCGAGATAGACTGTGCTCCCACAGGAGAAATGCATTCCATTACATTTTTCTTAGCTTTGGATTGTTACATAAAGAGTCATCCCAGTGAGACTTCATGCTTCTAGCTAGGAGAGCACCCTGGGAGCTGCTTAAGCAAAGGTGTTAGATAAATGCGTCCTTGACACTGGCTGTTATAGGTTCCAGTGTTCCAAGGCTGCACGGTATTAGAACCCACAGAGTGTTCAAAGCATTTTTTTTCCCCTGATTTGAAAATTTTAAAAGCTTAATTTGTGGCAGTACCTCATACAGTACTAGGGAAGTGTTTATTAAACATCCTGATTATTAATTATTCCTGTTATGAAGCATTTAGTTGGAAATACATGATAAACCATGTTTATTATGTTAATAAGAACTAAACTCTTGTATAGTGTGTAAAATACTTGACAAGGTAAAGCTTTTTCCTGATTTATATTCTAAACTTTAAGATAAAAGAAAGCTAATTGAAATGACTCAACCACATAAACAAAATTAACTTGAAATTCAAATCTGAGTTTTTAAAAAAAACTCAGAGCAAACAAGGGATAACAGCACATGCATAATGAGGTAAAGGATTAAGATACCAGTTTAGTTAATTCAAGCTAAAAATCTCCTTTCCTGTGACTTCAATGAATATTTTAAACAAAAGTATTTAAGTCTAAATTATCTGGAAAGCTGCCTTAGCTTTTTACGGAAATTCTCATGGATGTAAACACAGACGATACTACTTTTCTAAACAGGTTCATAATTTACATTTTAGTATTTGTCAAACACTATTAAATTTACAGATTTCTGTTTACATCCTTTCCTTAATTAAGACAGTCCTTTTAGATAGAGGGATTAATGGTTATTTTTAAATTAAGGAAATGCCAACCTCACAATGACAGGTCATAGGTGTGATCCTTGAGCTACAGAAATGTTTAAGCATTATGTACTTAACTTTGGACGTGGCAGTTTTGGAAGAGTTTGGCTTTTCGTCCCTTCATTAAAGCTTCACAGATACACTTTGTGACCTCAGATGATGAATAAATACTAGGTTTAGGGCTATCAAACTCTATTTTTTACTATTTTAAAGCAAGACATTTGTCACTAGGTAAACTTGAAATAGCTTATTGTTCCAAGGTTATTTTATTGATATGCTGTGGTGATTCTCAAACTTGTTTTATGTTCGAATCCTCTGTGATATATTAAAGAAGCGTCTACTTCACATTTTCCCTGCAGACTGGCTGAACATGAATCCGTCTTAAAGTGAGTCTCAGATATCCATCCCCCTGTTATGAAATCTCCCAGATGAGCCTGGTGGCCAGAGAGCCAGGGCTCCCGTGAGGGGGCAAATTTAGGCTGAAAATAGATTAAACTTGCAAGTACATCAAAGTGTTCATTTCAGTAAACATTTAAAGATTTTTAGCAATCTTTGATGATCTTTGGCTTAATTGCCAATGAGAATACTACCTTTTTCGCTTTTTATCTTTGCCCGAGTTTAAACAAATTGAATGTCGTATAGAAATGGCATTATTGTTATGGAATACAAAGCTAGTTAGAGATGAATTGCAGCTAGAGACTACTCTGAATATCTCCTATGTGATTAGGGACAAATTTGAACACGTAAGTGCCTGAAGACATGTAAAAACAACAAATTTCCTGAATGTTGCTTTTCTTGGGGTGAAGAAGCACAAAAGATAGTGGGAGATTTGATTTACTCATAACGTCTGGAAAACAGAAAGTGCATGTATTAAAATAAGAAAAGTCTGTCCTTTTAAAAACAGAATGCCAAATACCCTAACAAAGAAGACATGATCACAGGAGAAAAAGGATTTTTTAAAAGTTAATATATTTTGAGAACTCACTCCACTGAGAGATTGGATTTTTTTTTTTTTTAATTTGAAGGGCAGAAATCTGGATTAAACATTCATTTTCTCCAAATTGTATATCTATAAAGAGGACAGTAAAGTCTTTAGCAGAGTCTGCTCCCTTCCTGGAAAAGCAAGGAGAAAATACTCTTGATTGTAACAGATATATTTCCGGGAGCACAGGAGTGGCAGTTAAAGCAGAAATGGGCAGTTTGGGGCTCCAAGCCTCGGAGTAAGGATGCCTGACTCCTGTTGCCGATGTCTTACTGAGGAAGTGCAGGCAGTAGGTAGCTCTCTCTAATAACCAGTCAAAGAAAGACATTTGCACTTGTTCCCAGTCTCTTATTTTTTCAACACCTCGTTGGACGCTCTTCACTTCAAGGCAGATCCTTTGACCTAAGCAGATTATCGCGATGCATTAAGGGCACAGCCAGCTAGCCGTGCCTTTCAGGGAAGAGATTTGGCTCCAAATAGGACACTAAGCTTTTCAGCCTTCTGCTTATTTCCCTAGTCAGCAGGATGCGGTGTCTCTGGGAGCTCAGCGGGCTCCCGGGGAATCAGGGAGAAACAAAAACAGAAGTGGCAGCCGCTGCAGATATGGGAGTCGGTGCCATTAAAGGAAGCGGTTGCTAATAAGGGCCTGTGAGACCTACGTTTCCTTGGTTTCCATGACAGTTATTAGGTACCCTAGAAATTGAATTGTCTCCCACAATGCTCTCAGGGGAGAGGGGGTGCTCCAGTGACAAAGCGGAGCGGTTATGACTTGCAGTCAGTCGTTCTTCTGAGACGCAACCCTCCCTGGATTATTTGCTCTTGCATTTCTTTTCCATTCCCTTTCGGTGTGTTTGACATTTTGGCCAGAGACCCTGGCTTCTGCTGCACAGTGTCTCAAACACTATTTTCCCCCTTTTTGTTTAGAACTGAGCTTGGCAAAGCCAGGATATGAACAATTGTGCAGGTGGGCTCCTCAGGGCGAGTGAAGAGCCACCTGCAGCCCTGCCACTATGCCCCTCCACCAGATTTCCGTAATCCCCACCCGGGAGACGGCCAGCAATGGGCGAAGTTCAGTGGGCAGAAACAAAGAGAAGAACAAGGAAGTCGAGGTAAGAGGAGGTTTGATTTGATCAACTAGGACAGCCAAGCCAACTGCCGCCAGCACTGCTCTGTGTGCCCCCAGGAGTGGCCAAGGCTTAAGAGCAGCTGGGCTACCCCGCTCAGTGTGTGATGATGGTCCACTGGAAGAGGACCGTCCTCTTCGTTACCAAATCCATCATTGGTAGCGAACAGGAGCATATTAAGTGTAACCTTTATTTTCTGAATGAAGGAACCAAATCCTTGAGGACACTTGCTGCTTGAAAGATGAAAACTTCTCTTTGTCTAAACATCCTACGGAGTCCCTTTGGACTCGGATGGCTCCCAGGGCTGCCCTGGACGGCTGTGACACTGCTGTCATTCATTTTCAGACAGTGGGGCTGTTGATGGCTGCTAATTTTGCCCACTGCCCATTAAGCTACAATGTTTGAAAATAACTTTCTTAACGCAGTGACACAGAAGTGAGAGCTGTGACAGCTGTGTCGCTGATGACATAATATGAATTAGGACGGCACTTCACTGCCTCATACGATCTACTGCTTCCGTATTCGTTCTCGGGGGGGGGGGGTGTGTGGATTACTTTTGTTTGATGTCTGTTTCATTTGTATTGTTTTTCTTCACGAAAAAAAAGCGTTATTTGAAACTTACATGGGCTAGAGAAATAGAATATTCAACTTATTACATTTAGGCTTTATTTTGCCTAGTGAAATCTAGCCGGGGCTGTTCTAAGTGAAACTGCTTGAAAGATGCTGGGAACTTATTTCAAAGCATTTTTAAGGAGATTGAGCAGACTCAAGGATATTGCGTGAAAATATTATAAATGTTGTTGTGTTCCCCTAAAAGGGATCTTGAGACAGAATGCTAGAATCTGTAATCCTGTTGTTCCCCTCAACGTAACTGTTGTCTAGTCCTCAGGACTCATTAGCTTTGTAGAAAATGAGCTTCCCCCATGTCTAGTTCTGTATGTTCATTCTTTTTTCTTAAGAATGGATGGTAGGGACAGAAGGGGCAATGAAACAAAACCAAAATGAAAGAAACAAAGGGAGTGGAGTGTCAAGGAGAGCCTGAGAGGAAGAGAGTAATGAACTCGAATCACCTTCAAGGGAGAAAAGACATGTGTAGCCTCTTTGTACTTTCTTTGTACTGATTTTGAAAATGTGATCAAAGAGCAAGCAGATCATGACGTGTCTAGAGTTTGTAGGAAACGTCGGAAGATGTGTCTGACTCATGTAGTGACAGACACTTTTACTCCAGTCATTGCCCTGCCATAGGCTCATGGCGTATTTGTGGAGTTTCTGAGAATGAAATATCTGCAAAGTGAGGAAATTTATCAGCTAAGTATTAACTGGAACTATTCTCTATGATATGGCTCTTTCTTTTGACTTGGTGATGTGATTGTTAGAATATCAAAGAGCCATCTCTTAAGTGTATTGGGTGGGGTGTGGAGTGAGGGACACTGGTCAATTCTGAAAATGGGTATGAAAATGCTAAAAGCAAGATTTATGAAAGTTATACATTATTTACTCATCATCTAGATTCTTTGCATGATCCTAAGATGATCTGGAAGGAAACTTCATATGAGAATACTGGGTGGCAATTTTGTTTAATATCCATAATGATCAACATCTGAACCATATTTGGAAATGAAAACACTGTTTTGATTCCCACCCCCTTCTTTGGCATTATGTCACCACCAGAAATCTCCTGCTGTTCATGTCTACTTGGCAGTGAGTCAGATAAAGCTGGAGTGGCTTATGTGACTTTTTAAATAAATCACACTTGGTTGTTTCCTTGTTAGAAATAATAATGAAATTATTCAACCTCAAATGTAAATAGCCACGATCTTTATCCTGATGTTGATGTTAAGCCACATCTTTAGAAATCCTCAGAAGTCTTTTGAAAAAGTTTCCATTTATGAGCAGCTGTGTTTTCTTCAGGAACAAACACTTATTATGTCACAATGTGAGTCAGTGGACATTCTATAGGAAAATTGGGTTAATTATGAGAAAAATAAAGGAAATTCCCAGCTTATATATTACTTTCTTAAAGAGACATAGTTCTGAGCATCAGAAAGGGAAGCTCATTTCAGGTTCAAGTACATCTTAATTTTCTATAGGATGGAGTTAAAAGTATTTCTTTAAGAGTATATTGAAACATACTGTTAAATCTTATGAGCCATTAAATTGTTTGTCTTGATGGACTAAATATATAGTCCAGAAAAGTTGTGAATGCCATTTAAATTGGATAAATTAAACAGCATACCCTGTGTGTGGAAAGCAAAAAGAATCTATTCAGGGCAATGATTTCTGTAATTTCAAGTCTAGATTCTCTCCAAAGGAAGGCAAAACATCTTGTATACATGGGGACATTTCCTGATGGTTGAACAAATGAGACATATCCCCCTTTGAAGTTTCCTTAATGTATTTTGCCTGTGCTAAAGTTATCCAAATAATACATGTGCATACGGGGCAAACCATCTAATTTCAGAATTAAGACTTTGCTAATTTAAATATGAGTCAATTTAATTTGTTCTTTTAGAAACTTAGAGTCTTTCAAATATACTAATCTATTAACTTTATATATAGTTTTTTTGTTTGTTTTTGTTTTAAGGCATATAAAAAAAGAGAAAACGTGGAAACTATTTCGTAGCTATTATTACACTCCAGAAGATTTAAGCTGTAAAAAATACATAGATTAAGATCTTAAAAAATAATAACTCTAACCCCAAGCTTTATAATGCATATACATTTTGACATATTTTGCATGGTATAGCATTATAATCATTTATCTATTTAGTTAACTAACCCTGGAAGTGCAAAACACAAAATAACGTAATCCATCCAGTTTGGACATAGTTTGTATTAGTGCTCAAGGGAAGGATGCAGATTCATCTTCCAGAGACATCGGCTTTGGAGGTCCTTGGGCAGTTGAAGGGTGGTGTGCCTCGGGCTTGCATTTCAGACACAAGATTTTATCAGCACAACCAGAGATGATCAATCTCTTACGAAGTGAACGGACTCATCAAAATTACAGAAGGTGTATGTGCAATGCAGTTGGTCAAATTTATTAATTTGTACCTGGAGATATTTATTTTAGTGATGAAATGCTTGACTGCAAGCAGGAAAGTTCTGGAAAGGGAATTTGTAATCAGACTTTCCTTCGTAGCGTGGAATCAGGAGGGAAATCAACTGGTTTGGGGTGGGGTTAGTTCATCTACACCTGGGGAAAGCCGGGATGTTGAGAAGGCCATGGGGGAAGCGCACCTCTGATGAGGTCCATAGCTCCAGGTCTCTCCGGAGCTCTCCTTCTCTCATTGAAGACAGAGACTGACCAGTTTGGCTTCTTTAACTCTCATTTGCATGCTTTTCCAAATGGCCACTTTTCTATTAATCCAGTCTTCTCCTTCTTTTTTACATAGATTAACATCACTTATTAGGCTGCAATTAATTCACACTAGGGATCTGGGCCTATAAGACATCTGTCTCTTACAAGGGGAAATCAAATTCGTAGACCTCAGGGGTATTTTAATTTCATACTCCATAACAGGAAATTATAAGGATTGTAAAAAATCCAGTGTTTAGTTAACCTGTAGCACGTACTCCCCATGACCTTCTGGAATTTATAAGCAAATGTCCCTAAGATCCAGTGTATTTCAAATGTGGAGATAAACCAGGGACCAAGCGCAGTGTTCCTACTACTTGCCCTGCATGCTGCCAGGCCTCCATCAGCACACTCCGTCATTCCTCAGGTGATGGGGGCCGCGTCGGAGGAGAAAAGGCTGGAACCCTTTCCTTCCAACTTTTCCTCACTCTCAAACTGACCGTGCATGACAACCATGCTTTTGAAGGGTTTTGGGGGGAAGAAAACCAAAACAAATAAACCTTTGTTTATATGTACATTTTCCTTCCCTGCGTTCACAATTTTATGATATTTCTCTACTTCAATTTTCCTTTTTTTTTTTTTTTTAAAGAATCTTTAACTTCCCTTCCTCTTTCCTAGGATACCCCTTTCAAGATCTTCTATTTGTCTTTCCAGTGATAGCCCAAAGGGACACCTTTCCTTACTCCAAGTAGCGGCTGATCTCTTACTCGGCAATCCCTTCATGAACTTTGGCGAATTGAAAAAAATATGGCTTTTGGAATATTAATCATTTTGAAATAGTGGATGTATTATAGATTTATTAATTCTATTTTTAGAATTAGAAAAAGCATAGAAAAATCATAAAAGTTAAATAACATATTTAATCTCAGGGCCAGAGGCTAATTTGAGATTAGCCAATCTAATTCCAAATTCTATGTGTTTCTTTACAATTAAAGTACCACAGACTTTTCCCATTGCTTAACCAAAATTTGTGGATCAAAGGGTTCCAGAATCAGAATGTCCCTTAAAAAGTCTTTATCTTAATTGCACAGTTGAAACCCACAGAGGATGAATAACTTACTTACGTCATACGAGTAGTTAGTGGTAAAGTTGGGACAAAAACATGGGCCTTCTGACTGCCAGTTTCTTTGTCCTTTCTATTATTACTGAATTTACTGATTTTTTTCTTTCAAGGCACAAAATTACAATCCCCAAACTTAGAAGAGTTCATGTAACCCTCGAAGCTGCTAACCTCTGAATGGGGGAGTTTGGGTTTCTTGTTGTGAGGGTTAGCTGCCCGTGACTCATAGGTTAGATGCAATACAAAATGGGTCCAATTTATAGAATATACCTAGAATTAATTTTATTAAAATTTAGAAAATAAGGTAAAAATAAATAATAATGCTCAAAAGAGTTTGGTAGGGAGGATACTGTACTGAGATTCAGAGTACCTGAAATGCAGTCCTGGCTTCACCAAAGCCTTTTAACCTTGAGAAACTCACTCAACATCTCAAGCTTGTCCCCTAGAGAAAAAAGTACATTTACTGGTAAAGGCAGAAAAAAGTAAGTTTGCTAGATCTCATTTCAAAAGTAAGAGCCTTGGGCTTCCCTGGTGGTGCAGTGGTTGAGAGTCTGCCTGCCGGTGCGGGGCGCACGGGTTCGAGCCCTGGTCTGGGAAGATCCCACATGCCGCGGAGCAACTAGGCCCGTGAGCCACAACTGCTGAGCCTGCACGTCTGGAGCCTGTGCTCCGCAACAAGAAGGACTGCGACAGTGAGAGGCCTGCGCATCGCGATGAAGAGTGGCCCGCGCTTGCCGCAACTAGAGAAAGCCCTTGCACAGAAACGAAGACCCAACACAGCCAAAAATAAATAAATAAATAAAATTAAACTTAAAAAAAAAAAAAAAAAAAAGTAAGAGCCTTTTATCTTCTTCTGTTACTCCTTTAATGTAACCATGTGATCGTGCTTCACTCTGGACACCCAGGGACGTGGTTGTCCCCAAAGGCAGGTTTAGCTAAGGCAGGATGGGACACCTGCTTCAGTGGACCCCTGCTGTCTGCTGCCCACCATTCATTCTGCCTTCTAGTAACCGTGCTCAGAGAACCAGCCCTGCCATGTTCAGCCGAGTGACTCAGGACAGCCTTGATGGGCTTAAATCGATCGTGTATCGTAATACTCTGTCATAGGAAATGGCTCAGGACTGGAAACATAACTCCATCAGAATCCATAGCACACGTGGAGCCTTTAGTAAACTTCCTGGGAAGAGAAGCCTTACTCTTCCTGAAAGCCTCTGGAATAGACTAGCTCTCTTCTTCTGAATGGTTTGTGCGAGGACTTCAGGTCTGTAACAGGATATTGTGAGGGAAAAGGTTGGCGCTTCAAGGGGACCAGAGATGCGGTGGATGCTGAATCTGACTTGGAAACAGGCAGGACAGAAGGAGAGAAAGAAAACGTACATTCTACGTGATGTCGGTTGAGACATGGGGTCAGTTCTTGCTAGAAACCAAACCTTGTTCAAAACCAAACAAAATGATTCAATATATGTTCTTTATTGTTTAAGCCATTTTCTTGTTTGGATGTTAAGTCGCTTACAACATGACAGGGTCCTAAATGATTCTTTGCCAAAGTGTAGCAGCTGACTTCTGAGGTTGGACAGAGCCGGGTTCTAGGTAAAGCCATCACAAATGTTAATTTATGAATAACCTGTGCACATTTACCCAGAATGCTCTGTATTATCCAAGTGAAATGCATTTTGAGCAGGTGTGTGCCTGTCGCTACAGGGAGAGTGCCATGGGGTAGAAAGGCTAATTCACTTTTCATTTTTCCAAAAGTACACTTTCCAAGGACTCTCCTGAGTCTAAATTGTGTATGAGAGTCCCATGTGCTTAGCGTGAACTCCACTGGGCATGCTAATTGTATTGAAAGACTTTTCTATAATGAAAACCAGGAAATTTCCGTATTATTATTTGCTTTCAGAAACAAAATTAGCATAATTCACATTAATTTTTCTTGTTTAAAACAGATGTTGTGGATAATTGCATTAATCAGTAAGACTGAATAACACATTTTATTGACTATTAAATGAAAATAGTAATTGCCGACACACCCTGGTCAGTAGTTTTTAAATTGTGGGCTCAGTTAGGCAGGTAGATTGTTAAAACTCCTCGGGTGTGGATTTTGGAGATTATTATGAACTTATGGCTGATTTAATGAGACTCGATGTGATCACTGTGTTTGAAAGATTGTAGAACAAAATTCTTGATGCGGAAGTGTCTAGGAGCATGGGAGGAACAGGTGTCGCTACCCATGTTTTATTAATCAGGATATTTAGAACTTGCTGATCAGCCCACATTTAACTCGATTCTCTGCGGCACAAAGGGAGCACTGAGGATGCCAACATGCGTTTAGAATCTCTCGGTTGGAGGGACCGCTGAAGGGGGAGGATGGCAGTGAGAGCATTGCTTTCCCCCGGCTCATTCCTAACGACATCACCTCGAGCCACTTGCCGCCACCTTCATAACCTCCAGGTGGGGATGAGAAATGACATCTATTCAGTACTGATTCTCTCCCCTGTCTCTGCAGCCCTGTTAAATAATTGAAATAGGCATGACACGAGGGTAGGACTGGTGATGAGACTTGGCTCTTAAAAGAGGACAAGAGGCAGAAACAACCAGAGTGCTTCTGGGTGTGGAGTTCCTGACATGATGGCCCCATTCATCATCTGGTGCAAATCTGGACGCGGCAGGCAAGGAAGACAATTGCAGAGGGCCCTCTTCCCCCAGCCGCTGCCGGAGAATACACAGTCTCTGATACACAGGAGCGCTTGGATTTGTGCTTTCGTTAGGATGTGTGCTTTTGATGTCAACATCAAAAAGAGAGCTTCTTAGGAAAGAATGCTGGCTCCAGGAAACTGCTGGACCCACAGTGCTGCAGGGCACTGGAAAGCTCAGGCGTGAGATACAGAGTGAACACACATTGGTTAAGTGAGGCACCGGCTATGTTTTCACAGATGGTCACATTTTTTAACAGAGAGTAATTATTCCTACCTGTAAACGTAAACACTTAATGCTAAGCAAGTTCCACACGGTGGTGTAGGGCTGTGAATGCTTCGTGGTGGCTGAAGGTTGGGTTCAGGTTGTTCAGACTTAGATCCATAACAGTTTTACTTTCCAATTTTATTCAAAGTTAATTTTCATAAAGTTACAAAATAGGAAAGGGATTTGTTATTGTAAATTTTACAAAGCTTTAAAAATTCAAATTCCAGCAAGATGGTTTTGTTTTAATCTGAAACGACTTTCTCTAGGACCGTTTACTATGAAACGACTACTGTAGTACATTCAAGTTTCGGAAGAAGTGATTTCTGCTCATCATTAGCCAATAACACAGTAGAGGATTTGCCTGTGACTGGCAACGTTACCTTCTTACTCAGGCATTCTGTTTGGTGTCCAGTGAGCGCATAATAGAAATGTCATGGCTTAGAATTAGAACAAATCTCTTGCATGTTACATGTGGAGAGGCTACAGAGCAAGGTAGTTAAAAATGTGTCTGGAAGAAAACTAATGGGGTTCAAATGTGAGCTTTGCCACTTTTAGTAGTGGGACCTCGGCAATACTACTTGACATCTTTGTGCCACAGTTTCCTCATGTGTAAATAGTGACAAATGTGAGACGTACCTCAAAGTTATGAGAATTAAAATGAGTTAATAGTTCTAAAATGCTAGGAAGATTCATTGGGACAAAATAAATACCATTAAGTGTTTGATAAATAAAAGTGGAAAAAGGAATCAAATCCCTGTTTTTCATCAACATAGTTTATTATTTGCAGTGAATAAGACTCATTAGTTAGTACCTTCCCTTAGTGATGAAGTGATGAAGACCCAGATCAAGCCTGTCATAATAATGGTGATGATAAAAAATAATGAAAATAAAAAGCTAACTCATTGCTATTCGAAGTTTGCCCACACTCTGACCTTTATGTGTTTAGACCCTCTGTTTGCCTTAGATAAGTGAAACCTAACCTATGGCTTTTCTTTACTGTCTGAATGTCAGTCTCACAGCTGCTAAACCAAGAATTTTCTAGAGTCAAGAATTTGTAGAAAAATGCATGCTGTCTTTCACTTCTGTTCCATGTACATATTGCCAAGTGTTCTTTACTTATGGTACTATTTCTCAACATTTCATGGGCCTTTAAATTTAAGTATTGTAAATATCTCTTTGATAATTCTTTTTACTTTTCTTCATCTCTAAGGGGGTGATGCTCTCAATTTCCTTTTGTTTTAACAACTCTTTAGTTATTATGTAGAATAGCCCATGCTATGAAAAACTAAAATAACCAATGATACTGAAAGGGAAAGTTTGTTGAAAGTTTACACACATAGGATTGTCTTGTGAATATCTGAGCACTTAAGGAAATGGTAATTTTTTTTTTCATTTTTCTAAATCAAAATAACACTCTTCTTAACAAAGTAACATTGTTCTGAAGATCTTTTAAATGGTCTTCAACTGCAGGATGAAGACTTTATTATAACTGTTGAACCTACAGCATTTACCTGAGGTACTGGCCTGGTTTAATTCTAAGTGAATTGCTCTATGAAAAGTTTTATTTTTTTTTTCTTCTGATATTCTTTAGGGACATTAGTGCTTTCAACTTCAGTGAAACAACTTGGAGAGTAGAAATGCCTAAGAAAAAGCCACTACCCTGAATTTGAATTGGGATAACAGAATATGAGATCCTTGGGAGTTGATTTACAGGGACTGGCTAACGCTATGGGTGATGTTTAATAGGTGTCAGTTACTCTGCCTTTGTATGATGTCAACAAAGGAGGTGACCATTTTCTCCCAGGTGCCTCAAGCTGCAGAAATTCTGGGCTTAGTATGTAATTTCTGGTAATCAGCCTTAACAGATAATCTCTGTTCCCAACCTGCTAAATGAATGTGCTATAAGGGTAAAGGCAGTTTTCTCTAATCTCGACATTAATATAATATATATAATGTATTTAATGTATTTATAATAATCATCGTTATTATATCTAATATTGTTAAATACTACATGTCCAATAGGAATAGTTTTATGTGCTTTCCATGGTAACTCACAACTTCTCTATGAGATCATATTCTGGTTGCTATTTCTGTGTAATGAATTGCCCCAAAATTTAATGGGTTAAAGCAACCATCTTATACTGCCCATGAATTCTGTGGGTTAGGTATTTGACAGCACACAGTGAAATGCTTTGCTGTGTGTGGCTCTGACTTCCAGTCTGTGACTCCCAGTCTATGACACTGAGGTGACTCAAATGCTAGGGACTATCTGAGAGGTCATTCACTCAGATGTTGGGCACCTGACCTGGGATTCTTAGAAGACTAGGACCACCCACTGAATAACCTGCACATGACCTCTTCATGTCTCTGCATCTTCACGGCAGGCATGGTACTTCAGGGTAACCAGACTTCTTGCATGGAGACACAAAGTTCTAAGTGTGACTTTTCCAGCAAACAAATCAGAAGCTGCATTGATTTTCATTTTCCAGCATCTCTTAGGCGGTAACCTATTAGTCAAAGCAGTTGCTCACATTCCTACCCAGATGCAAGGACAGTGGATATAGAGCCCACCTTTTGATGGAAATAGTGTCAAATAAATTGGAGCTCATGTTTTAAAGCCACCACAGCTCACCTGTGGTCACAATTACTTACACACCTTCCTTTGCATTCCAGGATGCAAACTACAATGATTCCTTTCCCCAAGCCCTCTCAGGTCTCAATCCATTTTTTCATCAACTAACAAGTCCAGGATCTTGTCGTCTAAGCTATCTAGGTGCAAGTGAGGCTTCTTGGGTGCAGTTCTTCTAGGATGGTTGTTTTCAATATGATGAATTCTAAAATAAAGAAACACACTGTCTCTCTGCTACACACTCAACACTCAAAGGTTGAATCACCTCCATAGACACTCCTATTCACGAAGAAAGAAATAAGAGACTCACAGCAGACCCTGGTCCATAATAGTTCTGAAATCTGGGTACTTGTTGCAAATTCTTTGACTAGGGTTTGTTCCTGCCTCCCAGAAGCAGTTTCCTGAGGCTCTTGGTTCTGCTGTCTAGGGCTTGGTTATTCCCTTTTCCTTATTCTTTCTTTTCTATAAGATACCGTCTGTCCTTCAGATGAAAAGCCCTCTCAAGCTTGCGTCCTGCTCACAAAAAGTGGCCAAGGCCTCTTTTTACTTTGGACTGTCTCTGTCCTTTTCAGTCAAAGCTGACCAATTTCCTTAAACATTTTGTAGGTCTCCTGTGTTTTGATTTATAATCCATTTAATTAGACAAAAGTCATACGCAGAATTTTCTTCAAGATCAACTCAACTGTGTTGGCTTCCTGTGAGACAGCTGGACACAAGGATCTTAACCTTCTCAGAATCCCCATGTTTAACAGGGGGAACTTTCCAGGGATGCTCTTAAGATCCTTAGAGGGCTTTTCTCTCTTGGAAGGGGTTTACAAGGCACTACTTCTAATCCTTCTAAGCTCTTAGAGTTGTTTTTTTTTAAATTTATTCTTATTTATTAATATATTTGGCTGTGTTGCATCTTAGTTGTGGCATGCAGGATCTTCTTTGTGGGCTCCTCTCCAGTTGTGGCACGTGGGCTCAGTAGTTGTGGCGCATGGGCTCTCTAGTTGTGGCGCACGGGCTTAGTTGCCCTGAGGCATGTGGGATCTCCATTCCCCAGCCAGGGATTGAACCCGTGTCCCCGGCATTGGAAGGATGATTCTTAACCACTGGACCACCAGGGAAGTCCCCCTGAAGAATTTTTATAATCATTCCCTTGAATTCGTTTTAACTCAGAAATGTTTACCTGAGAGGAACCAGGATTTGATATTTGCACTGAGGCATTTTCTTAATTTGAAACTCTTCTGCTGGGAGAGACTAAGGATAGAAAAAATAAGTTTATTTCTAAGCAAAAGGAGCAAGGCCTGGTTCCCTTATATTTCCTCTAAATTTTGCTTCAAAACTGAAGTTCTCTTTCCATTTGTCTCTACATTGGTATCTTATCATATGCAGCCTGTAAATCTCTTCAGCTGCTTTCTCATCGTAAGTGAGCGTGTTGCCAAACTTTCTGCCACTAACAATGTTCACCCTTTTTTTCAACCTCCAATACCAATTTCTTCCTAAATTTCCCATCCTTGATCAAATCTCCTTGAGATCTTTCCACCTGTCACTAAGTCTCTTAAAGGTTGGTATTAAGGTTCTTCAAAATACCAATATATGGTCAAGCTTTATGTGCTAAAGCCTGCCTTTACACTTGATAAATTTGTACAGCTTGTTCATTAGTCCCTGAAGAGGTTAAATACAGATTTTGTGCTTGCCACACTGTTTTTTTAAAGGATATGACAACCTATTTTAATACCACATTTATATATAGAAATCATCTCTGCCATTGCTGGATTGGTTAATCTCAGCTGCTAAATTAACTTTACAACTGTAACAGTTACTCTGATAGTGACTAATTCTGATTCTTCTAAATCGAGCCCTTTAGATCTCCATAACTAGCTGAGCTCTTAAGACATATATTTAAGACATTTTTTTAGTACAACTATCCCTTGCAAGATGAACAAATCTAATACTTAAAAGTAGAGTGTATTTTAATTTTTTAAAAATTGAACAATATCAAATGCAAACTGTAGAATCCTTTTGACAGGGCTCTTTCCCTTGGCTAATTCATATTTCACTCTTTATATAATATTCTGAATGACCATATAAAAGGCATACATACTTCTTAAATATGTAATATCGTATTTGGAAGACTCAATGTTAGACAGTATCTGAAGAGATCAAATCTTCTCACCTAGCCCCTAGACCTTTAAATATAGTAGCTCTCCAGCACACCTTTTTCATGGAGAGTGCAGTTTTTCAAACGTACATGGGTGAAGACTCTAAGTCTTTCCTTGCCCCATGCTCTCCACCAAATTTGGTTCTGTGGGATTTTCACTAACAGGACCAACCTGTCTGGCAAATCTACCGTGATAAACTGCCACTAGCCTAACTGTCAATCACTACAATTACATTACATGTAATACAGCTGTCCCCTGGGTTTTCTTTGGCCAGTACCTGCGAGCTTTTCTTCAGTTTTGGGTACACGAAGCTCATTTCTGCCTCAGGGATAGGACTTACCGTTTCCATTTACCTGTGATGCTTTCCCCTACTTCTTTATATGTCTGGCTCTGCCCACCTGTCTGAATTTGTCTTAGTACTGCAGCTCCCTACCCCACTTTCTGTCCCACTCCTTGGTATTATTTACTTGGTTAATATAGATCCCAATCCAAAATTACCTAACCTGTCTACTCGTTGAAAATAAGGTACAGAAGGGAGAAGCGCTTTGCCTCTGTGCTTGTTTTATAGCCACAGCGCCCAGAGCTGGGTTGGTGCATTGCAGCCCTACAGTAAATATTTGTGGGAAGAAGAAACTAAGAAACTGTGTGTAGCACTCGTGAGATGATGAACTTCCTCCAGTCTGTACTGTTCAGAACTTGCAACTTGCTGGCAGTGTTGGGTTTAGTTCCAACTGTTGCATTTTAAAAGCACTGTGGACAAACCAAAGCATTCCAAGAAATGGACAACCCAGGGAGGTGAAGAGGCTCAAAACAATTTTTCTATAAAAAGTTAGGAGCATATGTAGAGTATGTATGTCTTAGAGAATAAATATTATGCATAAAATCACATTTTTTCCCGAGTATTTGGAGAGTTGAGCTAGGGGAGGGATTAAATATGTTCTATCTAGTACTAGAATGCATAACCTAGAATTAAGAGGACACAATGTCAGAGTCTGATGATAATTCAGATTAAAAGTAACCAAACTCCTCTTTTCAGATTAAAAAAAAAACAAACCAGAGTGTTGATATCAAAATTGCCTTAAGATGTTACAAATTTTGAGATGCGTGTAAAACTAGAATCCAGGTTTGCTGGCTCTCGCTCATTGTTTTCTGCCTTCTAACGTTCTTTCTTTCTATGAAACAGCACTTTCAAGCCTTTGAGACTCCATTCATTTGTCATTCACTCACTCATTCCCTCACTCAGCTAACAACGACGTATCGAGCTCTAACTCTCTGCTAGCACGTAGCACTTGGTGATAGAGTTGTTCTGCACACAGACGCTTTCCCGGTCCTCATAGAGTTCACATGCATCCTGTGGGAGAAGAGGGATTCCGCTAAGTATGATTACGGAGGTCAGAAGTAGTCCTGTAAGGAGGTGGAATCTTTTTTCACTATACACAAGGACTTATAAACCTTGAGAACTGGCTATTTCATTCTGACAAGAGAAGGCCTGGTTCATGAAGCAGAAGGGCTCCTGAGCCACTGAGGGGTTCAATCAGGCAGGGAGAGGATTTGGAGGGAATATTCTAGAGGGGATTCAACTTCCAAATGGGGAGACAGTCCTGTTCTTTTTCCTCCAGAGTCTGCTTTGCTGTGTTTTGAAGCATGCCCCGTGCATGATTGATCTGTCATGAAGGACTTAGGGGACGATTCAGTTAGTTCCTGGGTGGTCGGATTGGCCCCAGGATCGTCCAGGACCCAGGGGAGAGCAGAGTAATGAGCGATTCTCCACTCAGACAGCTTGATGCAGTCCTGGGTCACAGTGCATTCCTGTTCTCAATCAGATGATACTCAAGGCAGTAAAAATAGAGGTCCACAGCTTACTGTAACTTTTCAAGCTAGTAGGTTTACCCCAAAGAATTATTTTTATTTTTAACTTTAAATTTTTTTTAAATTTTATATTGGACTATAGTTGATTAACAACGCTGTGTTAGTTTCAGTTGTACAGCAAAGTGATTCAGTGGTACATATACATGTATCTGTTTTTTTTCAAATTCTTTTCCCACTTAGATTATTACAGAGTATTGAGCAGAGTTCCCTGTGTTATACAGTAGGTCCTTTTTGGTTATCTATTTTATATATAGTAATGTATATATGTCAATCCCAATCTCCCAATTTACCCTTCCCCACACCCTTCTTTCCCCCTTGGTAAGCATAAGTTTGTTTTCTACATCTGTGACTGTATTTCTGTTTTGTAAATAAATTCATTTGTTTCATTTCTTTTAGATTCCACATATAAGCGATATCATATGATATTTGTCTTTCTCTGTCTGACTTACTTCACTCAGTATGACAATCTCTAGGTCCATCCATATTGCTGCAAATGGCATTATTTCATTCTTTTTTATGGCTGAGTAGTATTCCATTGTATATATGTACTACATCTTCTTTATCCACTCCCCTGTTGAAGGACATTTAGGTTGCTTCCATGTCCTGGCTATTGTAAATAGTTCTGCAATGAACATTGGGGTGCAAGTACATTTTCGAATTATGCTTTTCTCTGGGTATGTGCCCAGGAGTGGGATTGCAGGATCATATGGTAGCTCTATTTTTAGTTTTTTAAGGAGCCTCCATACCCGTCTCCATAGTACACCTACTATTCTGTCCAACGCCGAAGACATGACGTGAACGGAACCTGGAAAGGTGTCACGCCGTCAGAGTAACGATGTCGTTGTGTCTTGTGTCTGAGGCTCTGTCTCTCTGGCTCTTGGAATGAGTGAGAACAACTGAGCCCTGCTCTGTCCTATCACCCTCCTGCCCTTCTCCTTGCCAAGTGTCACTCTGGTGAAGTGATTTAATTACAAATCTGTTTCTTTGACTCTAAGGCCTGTTTATTTAAATAGTGGTCACACATTTCAGATTATTTTGAGACTGTTTGTTGCTGTTCTCCTTAATTCTTCCCCCAAACGTGTGTTATGAGCTGAATAATTTCCGTTCATTTCCTCTCCCACTTCATTTTCCACTCAAACCTACGTCTGTTTGCCGAATGATAAATGCATTGATTGATAAGCTACATGGCATCAAGTTTAAGAAAAATTGGATGATAGAAACAAGTTGCATGTAGCATGTATTTCTGTTTTCAGGTCATTTGTTTTGATCTGTTGCCCATCCAGATGGACTCCAACATATGCCACTTTATCCCAAAAGATAAATAATGGAAAGATGAACTTCCAGTCTGAGGAAAACCATTTTCACTTTTACATTGAATACAATTTAAGTTTCTGTAAAAGGAGACTGTTAAAATACATATTCCTGTTATCCTGTCACCTACCAGCTTTATTGTCAAGAATCAATTCCCCAGAAAGCGTTATTTCTTCCCTGAAATCTATCACCACTCTGACTGAGATCTCTTTGAACAGATTTTAAAGCATTTTTATTCCAGCACAAAATTTGCTTTAACTTGTAGAAAATGCCGTAGGAAACATACTGAATTTCATAGCGCTGCTCTTATATTTTCTTAATTGAAACGGTACTCTTACATATTGAGCTAGCACCGCACGTGAACGTGCAAACAAACAGTTTGCCAGCTGTGCGTGTGTGTGTGTGTGTGTGTGTGTGTGCGCGCGTGTGTGTGTGTGTGCGCGCGTGTGTGTGTGTGTGTGTGCGCGATCCCATTTCTCTGGCAGTGTGCAGGCTCCGACTCTCTCTCAGGAACCGCCCCCCACGCCTTTCTTGTCAAAGCTCTTGGAGAAACAGGTGATCACTCTGGAGAGCACCTGCCCAACCTGCCCCACTGGGTCTCTGCTGAGAGTGAATTCCAGCCCTGTGCCTATGGCTAGCTGCAGCGCCTAGCGGCTTCCCCCTTGTCAGCTGGGGATCCTGGCCGTTCCCAGGACCTCGAATCCTGCGGACCAGGCTCTGCCACAAAGCCATCTTCCTCCCTGCTTTGCGTGGGCCAGGGGGAGTAATTAAGCTTAGCCCTCCTAATTAATGCACTGTGGCTAGACACCATGGATTTGGATAAACAATTCCTGAGCCAGGAAGTCTACTTTTTGTTTTGTTGCATTTTATTTTCCAGGGCTAATTTCACTTCAGAGCTGTTTGTTGGCTGAGGGGCAGATGGACGAGGAGTGGTGCTGAGTGAGAGAGGAAATGATTGCCAAATATTAGGATTTGAGTGTTTGCATCTACAATCCCAGGCTTCTCTTAAGTGCAAATGATGTAGTGTGCCCAACTGGGAAGGATGCCCCGGAACTGTCGGAAAGCAGAAAGCCTTTATTCAGTGCTGGGCATAGAGTAAGAGCTCAGCAAATGTCCGTGAAGTGTAATGGTGTTTTTGATGAATGCTCTTTGTATGCTTTAAGTGCTCCAAGTATTATTTAATAATGGTAATACATGCACAGTGATTGACTTTTTTCTGTATTCAGAGAAAAACAACTACATGGTGGTAATCATTGTCTTTGAAACAAGTAGTAAAATGTTTCTAAGTGCCGAATTTGGAAATTACCCAGGTAGAAATTTAAGTCTAACTTTTCCTCTTACTTTATTTATTTGTGCCGTTTCCATAATAGGAGTGTCTTTAAGTGAGCATTAAAATGCCTTTCAACAACCAAAACAAGACTTGCATTTTTCATGGGTCATAAGGTATAGTGAATAGGGTCCAAGGAGCATACAAGAAGCTATTTGCAAATAAAGGATTCTCGTGCAGATGGGTACAAGGAGCCTTGAATTTGATGCTCTCACTAGGGGAATACTTGCAGCAAATGAATACTTCCAGCAGCAAATACCAGTAGGATGAAAGATATTTCCAGCCATGCCAGGGGGACTCTTATGAATGCTTAATGGATAGCATATCAACTAGAAACATGAATGACCACTTCGATTGTTAATTCCATGTGTTGAATTGGATGTTTTTCAATGAGATTAATATTTAAATTGGTAAGCAGATGGCTCTTCATAATGTGAGTGGGTCTCATCCAATCAGTTGAAAGCCTGAATAGAATGAAAATACTGGGCTCCTCAAGGAAGAGGAAATTCTCTGGTAGGCTGCCTTCAACCTTATCTACCATATCTGCTCTCCTGGATCTCTGCCTGCTGGTCGATGCTGCAGATGTTGGACTTCCCAGCTTCCATCATTGCATGTGCCAAGTCCTTACCAAAAAAAAAAAAATCTCTGTATATTATATAAAGAGATTTATATACATATTATATAATACAAAGTGCAGTATGTTAATGCACTGTATGTATATTATTTTCTATTTATATGCATATATACATATATATCTCCTCTTGGTTCTGTTTCTCTGGAGAATACTGACCCGTACGACCACCACTAGCCTTCGAACGTCTCTCTTTGTTGCACTGGCTGAAGGAAGTAGTGGGGCCTGGGGAAACTAGCTGGGTGGTAGGGCAGAAAGTGAGAGCGCGGGAAAAACACGGGCAGCTGCGGATTACAGCATGGCTCTGGTACTGTTTTGATTGTATTAGTTGTGCAAATTGCCAAAGTGATTTGCATTTCTTCAAACATGTCTTCAAAGTTAAAAACACATGGGCCAGGAGGAGAGCTGTAGCGCAGGGAGATCAAGTATTGATCCCCGATGATCACGGTCGCTTATTCCCTCTTCCTTCCTCTCACCGCTTATTGCTCCTGACTCCTCTCTGTCAAGGACCAGGCTTGACTCTGTCAACAGGTTAACTTCGTAGAAGATAATTTGACAATATCACGCCTCTGCTTAAGTGACTCTGATTACTTCCCACTGTCTTCCCCATAAATCTAATTTCCTTGTCATGGTACACAAGGTCCCTTAATGATTGGATGCCAAGGACATTTCTCCTTCCAGGTCTCACCAGAGTCATTTCACTCTGATTGCTGTGAACTCATTGCTCTACTGGTCACTGCCTGAACAGACAGCCGTGCTGGCATTTCCCCCTCTACCCTGTGCTTGAATTTTTCCCCAACTAAAAAGGGAAAATATTTTCCCTCAGCTGTAAAATATTTTCCATTCCAGAGAATCAGAAAAATCACCTCCTTTTTGCTGTCAGAGCATGTTTTTGCATGTCTGTGATAACACCATCACACCAGTTTTTAGCAGACTTCACTGCGTACACGGCTGATTTTTCTGCTGGAGCAGACAAACCCGGCTTGGAAACTCAGCTGTGCTACGTGATAGCTGGGTGACACGGAAGGTATTTCCTCCTAAGGCCCATTTCCTCATCTGGAAAATTGTGAAAATAGTACGATTGTTAGGAAAATTAAATGTTTTAATACATGAAAGTATTTAGAACAGTGCCTCTCATAAAAGAAGAGTTCTAAAATATTAGCTTTAGTTCATTTATCTATTGATTCTTCAAGAAATATTTATTGAGTATCTGTTATGTACCAGACATTAGTATGATCACCCTTATAATTACTGAGTTCACATTCATTTTTAAATGCTGAACACCTAGCCCAGTAAACGTCACATAGATGTTCATTATATGTTTATCAACATAAAAATTGCTTTGGTCATTAGGCTTAACTACTGGGAAATTGGATACTCAGTTTCCATTCTTTTTATTAGGTAAAAAGATACTGCCTGTAGCTATGATAAACATGCTTTATACACGAATGCTGTTTTCCTTAATGGTTCAGAATTTAGATAACCTAATTAAGATAAAAACAATACCTTCTTTGTATGCAAAATAACTATACTTATGAAGATAATACCTTATGAAGTTATATTGGAAACACCAGTTTATAAATGGTATGATTGTGTGTTTTCGTCTTAGTGTAATATAGTAAAGTTTAGTATAATTAGATATAAATTGTAACCTTTGAAATATTAATAATCTCAACTCTTTGAAACTAAATCAATATAACTTTGCAAGAGCTACATATATAACCTTAGCTGTTAGTAATAACACAGGACCTCAAATGCCAAATATACTTACATTTTATAATTTTTACGTTATTGTGTCTAACATCTCAGTCTCTGGTATATTATAAATTACACTGAAAATTGTGAGAAATACAAATGAAAGTATGTCCTTTTCCACATATATGTATCCTTACGTATACATGGAGGTAATGCATACGCTCTTAGGTATCAAATACTGGACCTATTAAGTGAATGGACCACAGTCTGTTACATAGGCAACTTTACTATATAACTCATTCAGTTACTCATTTAAAAAATGAGTAACAAAGCAGACTCCTTGTTATGTGCTCTATGTGGTTTTCCACAGGACTAAACCTGTTCATTTGGGGATAATTGGTGTAGATCAACTTGGTTTAACTCTACAGTGTTATAGTCTTTTCAGGCTAACAGTACAGATTTTATAAATTCAGAGCTATTTTAGAGGTGAACCTGTCAACTATTCTGGTAAAAGTGTCATGTACAGTAGGAGTGGAGCCAAGAAAGAGATAGATCTGTGTTCTTAATGCTGCCGTTTGGAACTGTTTTAGAATTGTACTGTCTCATTGCCTTAAAAGAGAGCGTTGCATCCTAGTCACAAGGACCCCAGTCTCTAGGACCAGTCTGCCCAAGTTCAATTCTATTAACGTATTCTCTGTGACTCAGTTTCCTGATCTGTGCAATGGGGATGCTGAAAAGAACAGTCTCTACCACACAGGGTAATCATGAGGATTCAGTGGGTCGATATATGTAAAGTATGAATATATAAAATAGTGCACATCTAGCCCTGTGGCAAGCATGTGCCTGAATACCTCACTCTAACAAGAGAGATCTTTTCTATGTTTGAACAGAGTGCTTAGAACCTCCATAGCTTAAAGCAAAATCTCATCCATCCCTCTTGTCTTCCCCGAGTCTGTAAGTAGCTGTGATTGTGCCCTATTCAGCATTCTCCCTGGTTCTAGTTAACACAGGAGCTTAACAAATGTCTGTCGTTGCCTATGTTTTCTTGGATTTTTGTTTGTTTTTTTAATTAATTAATTTTAATAATTTTTATTGAGTATAGTTAATTTACAATGGTGTGTTAGTTTCAGGTGTACAGCAAAGTGAATCAGTTATACGTATACATAGATCCACTCTTTTTTAAGATTCTTCTCCCATAAAGGTCATTACAGAGTATTGAGTAGAGTTCCCTGAGCTATACAGTAGGTCCTTATTAGTTATCTCTTTTATATATAGTAGTGTGTATGTGTCAATCCCAATCTCCCAATTTATCCCTCCTCCCCATTCCTCCCTGGTAAGCATAAGTTTGTTTTCTACATCTGTGACTCTATTTTGTAAATAAGTTCATTTGTACCTTTTTTTTTTTTTTTAAATTCCACATATGTGATATCATATGATATTTGTCTTCCTCTGTCTGGCTTACTTCACTCAGTATGACAATCTCTAGTTTCATCCATGTTGCTGCAAATGGCATTATTTCATTCTTTTTTTATTGTTTTTTAAATCACTTGAAAATCAAATATTGGTGTTTTATTCCTTTTCAGTTCACAGACATAATTCTTAAAGTTGTATAGAATCCTTGGCATGTAGCGCCATGGCAAAATGATCAATAATTCACACTGTACATTGAATTTTTATTTAATTTTACCTAAAAACAGTTGGGTACCAACTCTGTACATCAGGCACTGTGTTCTTGGGCACTGATGGTACAAGAATATACCGGTATAATCTCAACCCAGGATGAGCTCAAACTTGATCATTTAATGCTGTATTTCTGAATCAAAAGTAGAAGGCAGTGGGAATTTTGGCATGTTCTGTATGTTTGGAGGACTTTACATGGAGAGGCAGGGATGACCTAAAGGCACTGCCCATGGAGAAGGTTGTAAAGCAGAGAAATCACACAGGGGAGCAGCCCAGGATGAGAAACAGAGAAGCATAGTAGACAAACTTATTTTTACCTGATTTATAATTTGGGGGGGACTAACAATCCTAGAAAATACTGTTTGGGGATTATCTTCACCCTGAGGTTCTCAAAATGTGGTCCGGGACCTGCAGCGTGAGCGTCACTTGGGAACCTGTTAGAGATGCACATTCTTGGACCACATTTCAGACCTTGTGAATCAGAAACTCTGGGGGATGGAGTCCCCCCAATCTGGTTTTCACAAGCCCTCTAGGTGGAACCCCGGTTATAACCTAGCCAGATGGCAGGTAGACAGTCATTGACGTTCAGTGCTTATTAAGTAAAGGTAATGAAACAATTTTAAAAATATCATTGTAATCTCTACATAACTGCTGTAGATGGAGGTCGTGCGTTTCTGCTCGTCCTGAAGATGAAGAAGCAGCTATATTCTGCTTTCTTGTTAGAGATAAAGAAGTTATAAATAGACAGCTAACCATCCAAAGCAGTATTTGCTTAGTATCAGATGATTATTTTTTGTAATAAATACTATAGATATTCAGAGGAGGTGGTGATACCCACAGGGCAGGTGACTGTAGACAAAGTCAGGACAGAGAATTTAGTGGAAGTGGGTCATCGTCGTGTTCCAGCTCTGGTTTCTAGGCAAGTCTCCAGATGATGTATTGCTGAGTAAAAAAATCACCCCAAACTTGGTGGCCTAATGCAACAATGTATTATTATCTCTCATAGTTCTGGGTTTGCTGGGCTCAGCTGGGAGGTTCTTGCCTGGGGTCTCCTCTGCGTGTGCAGTCGGATCGTGTTACTGACCAGGGTTCTTGGCCTCCTTAATCCATAAAAATTGATGAGAGGCCAGACAAAACATTCAGGCAAGGCGTTTTTGGAGCCCCTGCTGCACCAGCGGGGAGTGAGAACAAACAACAGTTTCCCTTGCTTGCTTGCTTGCTGAGGAGGGAGTGAGCTGGTTCCTTATATGGGGTGAAGGTAGGGGTGTGTCCAGGGATCAGGCCAGAGGGGTGGCTTAGGTGTTTTGACCACCCCTTTGGTGGTGCTGAACGCAGGGGGTATGTGCTTTTGCTTTTGCTCCAGATACCCTGCTTTTCGGCTCTTCAGAAGTGGCAGTTGAGTTTTTGTCGGTCTTTTTGTATCTTATTGTCCATAATTTGCACCAACTGTGCATGCACACGGTTATTTTTAGTCCCTTATAGTTTCTTTGTATTTTGTTGCTTGAGGAGATATTTGTCCAAGTGCAAGCACTGCGGCAAAGGGTCCCAGGTCCCAGCCTGTCTCAATTGCAGCTGGGCGGAGTTCTCCAAAAGTCTGAGATGGATGGATTCAGTGAGCACTTTTTCACTCACAGGTCGTGACCTCTCTCCCTCTGCCCTCAGCGTCCAGGACATCTCCACGTGACTTGGGCTTCTCCCAGCGTCCTGGTCTCAGAGTCAAAGCAGTCACAGGTCAAGTCCCAGTTTAAGGGGAGGGAGGGCACAGGTGTGACTACTTGGAGGGCCATCTTCCGGAGACTAACCGGTGACCACAAGTCGCTGACAAACCCTGGAAGATGTTGGCTACGGCCTGGATGACCTCTGGAGTGTTCTTTGTTGCAGCTTCACCTCTTATGACCTTCCAAACTGGCCTCCATAAATGGTAATTCACCAAGGAGAACAGTAAGATATATCTAAAGTGGATATCGTCAATTTTCTCTCCCATGGCGTTTGGTTTTCAATTGGTTACCAGTATGGACTGTTGAAGTACACAGAGAAATTTCTCTTCAGGTTATAAAACTACCAGCAACCTCCCAGAAAAAATATATCCTTATGTTGGTGAAGCATCTTGGCTTTAATTTCATCTCTATAATCAGACCACACTAATCATAATCTCGAAGTGGTGATATATAACCAATGCATGTGTGTATGTAAGTTTCTTAAAGTCAATAATGTCCTATAAATTCATTTTAGTGTACTTAGGGGAACTTTTAGCCCATTACAATCATTATTCCTCAAAGAATAATGGTTCTATTCTGACCCAGATGTTTTGCAATATAAGGTTCTGTAGAGAAATGCAGTGCCTTCTAGGAAATCCTGATGAGTGAAAATAAATGTGGATTTTCCTATAATTTTATGAATGTACAGACTCTCTTGCTCAGAGTATCTCATGAGATCAAGCCAGATGCTATTCCTTGTGTGAAAGTCATTAAAATTTTACCAAAGAAGCAAACTAAAAATTTAAGCTCTAAATAATTAAAAATTACTTTAAAAATTGCTTATTCTCTAAAAAAGTAGTAAAGGATTTTTATGTTTAAATTTATACTAAAATATTTATAAAACGATTCTTCATCAGAATGCCAAAAACATGTCTTCTTTAATATATTACTATAGCATCTAAGCTTTTAAAATGAAAGAGAATGGGAATGTTTATATTTTATTTCTTAGACAGTTTCTTTCTTTTTTTTTAAACACTCTTCAGATTTGAATACCTAAACAGAACATTTTTCTTTATGGTTATAGTACACTGTAGTATAATATACTATACTACCTGCTATTCAAATTTAGGTCACGGGTCATAGTATATTTTTTAATCATTCTCTACATCAGTTAACTAGGGGCTGTGGACTTGTGAATTCCCACAGATGGCATTTTGCTTTATCTTTCTCATCCAGCCACCTCCACCTTGAAGCCTTCCCGGAGCGCTCCGTATAAGTTGCCCCCACCCCTCTACTCATCTTATTGCTTCCAGCATCTAGCACGGGCCTGCCATAATGAACGTGCACAATAAGCATTTGGTGAATGAATGAAAACCTTTGCCTCCTTAATTGGATGGAAAGCATTCCTGGTCCCAGATGACCTCAACTTGTACCTGAGTTTCTAAGATCACCTGGATTAGGGATGACTCTATCAGTTTTTTAGTTGCAGCTTACCCTAATTGAAAGCTTTGCAAAGCCTAGGTGATTGGGTTTTTTGGGTGAAAATACTAGAAAAAAACATTTTAGAAATGAAATTTAACATAGATACCAACAAGTTGTATTTAGTATTAACTTTTAAAACATTCTATTTTTACAGATTAGTTCAAATGACAGTTTAAACATTTTAACAGACAATGTTTCCTAATTTCAAAGTAAAAAAGGAATGTTAAAATTTTCCTCTTTGCCCCCAGAAATCTGGGCCATATCAGTAAAATGAACAGAAAAAATGAGAATCGCTAGAGCATCGAGAAATGATGAGTATTCTCTTCTAAAAAATGATAATATGTTCTGCTAGTTACAGCCTTTCATCGAGGAGTTCCAAGTATGCTAGTGAAAATTAGCACAGGTATCCTCAGTGCATTAGTACCGTTAGCCTCAGGATGTATTTTTTTTTTTTTTTTAAGAATCTTTCTTTCTTATTTATTTATTTATTTATTTGTTTATTTATTTATTTATTTTTCGCTGTGTTGGGTCTTCGTTGCTGTGCGTGGGCTTTCTCCACTTGCGGTGAGCGGGGGCTACTCTTTGTTGCGGTGCGTGGGCTTCTCATTGTCATGGCTTCTCTTGTTGTGGAGCACGGGCTCTAGGCGTGCAGGCTTCAGTAGTTGTGGCACGTGGGCTCAGTAGTTGTGGCTTGTGGGCTCTAGAGCACAGGCTCAGTAGTTGTGGCACACGGGCTTAGTTGCTCCGCAGCATGTGGGATCCTCCTGGGCCAGGGCTCGAACCCATGTCCCCTGCATTGGCAGGCAGATTCCTAACCACTGCGCCACCAGGGAAGCCCAGGATGTATTTTTAAGTACAGTATTTAAGAGAAAGTATTTTTAATCTTATTTTTTACCTTTGGTGAAAAGGAGTCAAAAAGAAGTTACATAAAATATTAGCTCAAAGAATAGCAAAGTCACTTGCTGAGAAAGAGATGAATAAGCACAAGTCTCTGGACCAGGCTGGCTGAGCGTCACTTTGATCATTAATGCTGCTTCAGCTGATGGCAGACTGTGATAGGATAAGAGTCTGTCCGGTTATGGGCAAGGGTAGCACATGACAAGTTTTAAGGGAATGGTACCATGTAACTTTCTTTTATTATTATTTTTTGCTTCCATTTAAGGGAACTAGTGGTTAAAAAACTCAATGATACTCAGCTAGTCTCACACAATAGCAATGGTAGAAACATTTGACTTTTATCATTTTAAATGAAAGCATTAGTGCTCATTTTAAATATAAGAAATAGCAATGTCACATATGTTAGTCGTCCCTAGGACTATTAATGCTTGGCATTTATTATATGGAAGGTCATTATGGGATTAATTGCTACTTAATAACTCTTCTATAGCCATAAGTTCTCTATTGCTGCTGTTACGGATTGAATTGTGTCCCCCCAAAATTCATAAGTTGTATCCCTGCCCCCCAGTGTGACTGTATTTGCAGATAGGGCCTGTAGGGAGGTAATTAGGGTTAAATGAGGTGATAAGGGTGGTACCAAATCCAATAGGATTGATGTCCTTGTCAGAAGAGGAAGAGACGGAGAGTGTTCCTTCCACACACATGGGGAGAGTCAGGTGAGGACACAGTGAGAAGGCAGCCGTGTGCAAGCTAGGAAGAGAGCTCCCACCAGAAACCAGCCCTGACAGCACCTTGATCTTGGTCTTCCAGCCCCCAGAACTGTGAGGAAGTAAATTTCCATTGTTTAAACCCCCAGGCTGTGGTATTTGGCAGCCTGAGGGGACTGATACGGCTACTGAATGAACCTCTCCGAGTTTCACTGGCTCAAAACAACCATGCTGCTCTTTGCTCCCCAATTCCGAGGATCAGGAATTTGTGTCCAGTTTGGCAAGGACAGCTCTCCTCTGCCCTCTCTGGTGTTGTGCAGGGCAGACCAGCTGGGCAAGGAGACTCCCAGGTGACCCCATGCTCACGTTGGGGCCCAGGTGCTGGCTGTTGGTGGGAGGGCCACAGTTTTCTCCACGTGGCTTTCTCTTCCTGCGTGTTTCTAATTCTCAAGGGATGGGCTGGCCTAGACTTTGTTACATGGCAGACAGGTTCCCTCTTGGTGAAAGTAGGATCTGTGAATCCTTTTGGAAGCTCAGAATCAGAACTCCTAGAATGTCACTTTCACTATTTTCTTGGTCAAAACAGGTCACTCAAAATAGTCTGAAACTACTGGGAGATTTTGTGTGTGGTAAAATGAAACAACATTTTCAGGAATGAACTCCCTTTTTTTTTTCAATAATTTCAGCTGGTTGTAGACTGTAGTACACTTTAAAAGACCAGCCTAGGTCAGTAAGCAATAAAAATAACATAAAGAAAATTTTAAAAAATCAGAGTGAAGAATATGGTTTTAAAATTATTACTCTTTTCCTGAGAAAGGCTAAATTTTATCTGTTTTATGTTGTATGATCCCAGGTTTTTCTCCATATGTAGGACAGTCAATATCTTATATGAATAAGAAAACAACTTAAAGAATGTATAAGAATCAAAGGAGAATATATTCATTCATTGATTTACAAAATTAATAATTAACCTGTTTGTTACACGCTTACTATCTATTATGTTACAAGCTTCCGGACGGTGGATATACCGGAGTAAACAAAGTCGCCAGCTTTGTTATCCCTAAGAATGTTCCTAACACTGTCTTCAGAGCCATAACTTCCTAGTGGTTAGATAACTAACAGACACTTATGTATTAAGTCACATCGTAAGGGCGATTATTAAAAACAGAAAAAAAGATAAAGTGATTAAGAGGCAACTGGGGAAGGGAAAGTTTGATATTTTAAATGAAGTAGGTTAAAGCTGTCAGAAAAAGGTAAAATTTGAACATCTGAAGGTAATTAGGGAGTTAGATCTGCAGTGTCTGGAGGAAGCTCCTTCTGTGCAAAGGTTCTATGGCAGGAATGCTCTGGAATGTTCTAGCAAGAATGGCTGAAGCACCATGAAGGAAAATGGAGTTGAGAAGTATCCAGGGGCCAGACGTGCAGAATATTTCAAGCTATTGTAAGGCTCTGATTTTTATTCTAAGTGTGATTAGAAATTATTTGAGTTTTTAAAAGGCTCTCTGAAGACAGTATGGAAAATAAACTGGAGAAACATGAGTTGAACAGAGAACCCATTAGGAAGCTTTTACAGGAGTCTGGGAAAAGTGAAGATTCATATCAGACCGTGGGTGATGCTTGTGGATGTACAACAAGCTCTCAGATCCACGACACACAGTGAAAGCAGAGTAGATCTACTTACAAGAAGGAGGTTGGGTGTAAGGACATAAATAGTCCAAAATAACTTAAAAATGTTTGGCCTGGGCAACTCAGTGAAAAGTAAGAGCTCTTTCCTTAATTGGCATAATGGGAAAAGAGCAAGTTTCAGTATAAAGGAAAGCACGAGTTTAGCTTATATGTGGAAGCAACTAATGCCGTATCTGGCACACATTTCAATAAATGCTCAGGCAATTTGATAATCATCTTTCCCTCTTTCATAACTTTTTTTTTTTTTCCTACAACATAATAAAGTGTATCCTTAAAAAAGAAAAGAAAAAAGAAAGGGCAGAAAAGAGCCAAGCTGTTGTCTTACCAGCAGAGCAGAGCATTCTGGGTAGGATTACCAGCAGAGCAGAGCATTCTGGGTAGGATTCCCAGCAGAGCAGAGCATTCTGGGTAGGATTACCAGCAGAGCAGAGCATTCTGGGTAGGATTACCAGCAGAGCAGAGCATTCTGGGTAGGATTACCAGCAGAGCAGAGCATTCTGGGTAGGAGTTTTCATACATTCAAAGAAAATTTGAAATCAGTGGATGGTATGGTTTCCTGCCATCCGCTGGGTTTGATACCAATTTGGTTTTGGTTTCATGAACTGAAATAAAAGAAATCCTAAAACCACTGCTAAGATTAATTTCTCATTATAGTCACTACACATCTACACAGAATTTCAGAAAATAATTTGTCACGTTACATTAATGATTATACAATTTAATAAAGTATTTAGAATTTAGTATCACAGTTTAATTACACAGCTATATTTTTTTCCAAAGAAAAACTATTCTCAGCTCTAACTATGCAGTTTCTGTTAGTAAATTCAAATTTGTCTGTTAAAACATGCAGAAATTCTATTATATACTTTAATACAATTCTTAAACAGTTGAAAATAGTTATTTAAGTAATAAAAGCTACATAAAATTTCTATATTTGGAGAAAAATAAAAATTATTTTCTGAGTTTCTAATAATATAGATGTAATGTAGACAAACATTCTGGGATAAGTGGAATGAGTAAGCAGGACAGATTCTTATTGACTGAATACTTATCTACTTATTGGCTAAATATATAACCAACACAGTATGTGCAGTTTTGAAGTCTTCTGATGAAGAAACAACCTTACCGGGATTATTTCAAATTGAATGATAAACATACTATTTAAATGCTTATATAGATCTTTACTATAGAAAGTCACTTTGCCATTTCATAATCTACTTGTTCATTTTGCACCAAATCATTTGTCAGTTATTTCAGCACCGGAATTATACTATCTAAAATAATTTGTGTATCATATATTAAAATTTTACTCTTAAAATGTTAAAATAATATGGTATATTTTACTGACATCTTTCTTATTTTGTTGCCCTTATAGAAAATGTTCTCCTTGGTATTATCTTTATTTGTTGCTTAAAGAAACAATTAAGTAAGATAAAAATCTTCTTACAAATTAGTAGTGGGCTGAAGGTCTTATTGTCTGGTGTGTCCACTCGAACAGGGGCATTCTGGCAACGGTACTGACTTCCTTCACTGGCCGCCTCCACAGTGACTTTAATGATAGGATTTCCAACTCCAGAGTGATCACGTGCTGTGTTATTCCTGTAGCAGTGGTCCACTCAACAAATACCTTTGAGGCCCTACTATATGGTAGGCATTTCAATAAATATTGAATGACTGAATGAGTTGAGGATATCTGGCTTGTCACTATGACTTGAGCAGAATTTTTCTTTGACTTTTTACTTTGGAATAATTTTAGATTTACAGACAAATTATGAAGATGCTAGAGAATGTTCACATATACCCATCATTCAGACTCCCCTAATTTAACATCTTACATAATTGTAATTTTTATATATTGTTTTTGTCAAAATTAAGAAAGTTAGCATTGGTACTATTCTAGTCACTACAGAATTTTTGAGTTTCACCATTTTTTCCATTCATGTCTATTTTCATGTCCCAGGATCAAATCTTGGGTTTAGTCATCATGTCCCCTTATCTGTTTCTACCTGGAGACAATTTCTGAGCAAACTTTTACATCTATGTCCAAGTAGTTGAATGGTTGGCATTTCTAATATATTTTATACAGAAATGAAATCTGTTTCATTTATTTATCAACTCATTGAACACTTATTAAACGTCTATTATAATACACTGTTCTCGGCACTGGAATATAGACATGATGAGATTATTCTTATCCTAGAGGGGCTCATAATTTACTGTGAGCAGATAATTCCAGCAGTGACGTAAGTGCTTAAGAGAGGGATTGGGAGGATGTTAGGGGAAGGATCTGACTCCGACTGGAAACAGAGGTCAGGTCCTCAAGGAGCATAAGTGAGACTTCTGCGGGTAAATAGGGTTGTTCAGACAGAGAACAGCATATGCAAAGGCACAGAGGTGAGGAGCACGGCACAGTTACTGATAAGACCGGCACACGGAGTGAGAGGATGAGTGTGAGAGAGTAGGACAGCAGGTGGGGTGGTGAGCACTCAGATCCCGAAGGACTCGTCTCTTCTGCTAAAAAGTGTGGGCTTCATCTCATAGGCAGCGAGAGCCACTGAATTTTTTTTTTTTTAATGGAGCCTGTAAAAATTTGTCTCTATATTAGGTGACAGTGATTGTTAATAAGATCATTGGATCACTCTGTGGAGTTATTCTTGTCTATTAGATTTTTATTCAAAACACTGTGTCTTTCTCAAAGTAGTTTCATTTTCCCTTAATGTTTAACTAGGATTAGGAAAGACTTTAAGACCAAGGCTATCATTCATAAACATTTTTAGAAGTTATTTTTCTCCATAGGTATATTTTAGTAATAACCAGTAAAAACATACCTACATTTCACATCCATTGTCCAAATTTCCCATATTTTTTTCTTACAAGTAAGAAATATAATGGGACACTAAAAGCAAAGGCAACAAAAGCAAAAATAAATAAGTGGGACTACATCAAACTAAAAGGGTTCTACACGGTGAGGGTAGCCATGAACGGAATGAAAAGGCAACCTCCTGATGAGAGAAAATACTTGCAAATCATGTATCTGATAAGTTGGTTAATATCCAAAGTATGTAAAGAACACGTACAACTTGACATCAAGGAAACCAGCTGATTGAAAATGGGCAGAGGATCTGAGTAGACATTTTCTCAAAGAAGACGTACAGATGGCCAACAGGCACATGAAAAGGTGTTCAACATGGGTAATCATCAGGGAAATGCAAATCAAAACCACAGTGAGATATCACCTTACACCTGTTAGAATGACTATTATCAAAAAGACAAGAAATAAGTGTTGGCGAGAATGTGGAGAAAAGGGAATCCCTGTGCACCATTGGTGGGACTGTTAATTGGTGGGTGCAGCCACTGTGGAAAATAGTACACATGTTCCTTAAAAAATTAAAAGTAGAACTACTTAAAGATCCAGCAATTCCACCTCTGGGTATTTATCCAAAGGAAATAAAAACACTAACTCAAAAAGATATCTGCACCTCCATGTCCATTTCAAGATTATTAACAATAGCCAAGACATAGAAGCAACCTAAATGCTTATCAATAGATGAATGGGTTAAAAAAATGTGGTATATATATACAGTGGAGTATTATTCAGCCATTAAAAAGAAGGGAATCTTGTCATTTGTGACAACATGGATTGATCTTGAGGGCATTATGCTAAGTGAAATAAGTCAGACAGAGAAAGGCAAATAGTGTATGATCTCACTTGTATGTGGAATATATTTTAAAAGACCCAAACTGATAGATTCACAGAACAGATTGGTGGTTGCCAGAGTGGGGCTTGGATGGTCGGCGAAATGGCTGCAGGTGGTCAAAAGGTACAAACTTACAGATATAAAATAAATAAGTCCTGGGTATGTAATGTACAGCATGGGGACTACAGTTGAGTTCTCATCACAAGAAAAAAAAATTGTAATTACTTGTGGTGATGGATGTTAGCTAGACTTCTTGTGGTGATCATTTCTCAGTACATACAAATATCCAATCATTATGTTGTACATCTAAAACTAATATAATTTTATATGTCAATTATATCTCAATAAAAAGTACAATGGATGTGGACAGAACAGAAGACAGTAGAGGAACACAAAGAATGTTGCTACAATCTGGAATTGGTTTTTAAATGTGGAACAAGGTGTGACTTTTGCAAAAGGATTAACATTTTAAAATCCCAAACAGTATAATAGTTTGTTGAAAACTCCAGGTCATGCCCCAGAGGAAGGAATTTTACTCTGAATTTATGCCAGGTAAAAAGAACAAAATTATAAATTCTCAGACAAGGCTATGCTGTTCTTTTGTGTGTGTTGGAAGCCAGTATTGTTTAGACCTTGCAACTCACTGTGTGATAAGCATCCCCTGGGAGCTACTGAATCAGTACCTGCGTCTGTCACAGAATCCCCTGTGATTCATGTGCACTTCAGGTTTTAGGAGCACTAATTTAAGACACTGTTTATTAGATTTTAAATTTTTTATGAACAAGAATGTGATGGCCAAAAATAAAATCATGGCTATAATTTATTTTTAAAAGAAGAAAACTTGTCAAGACTATGTGCATGCTAAAATTCTTCTAGAAAGGAAAGAATATTGCTTATGACTATTGGTCTTTTTAAATATGAATTTTATTTTTACCTGAGAGCATGCAGGGGACAAATGGGAAAATTGTTTTTAAGCATCTCTAAATGTCACCTCATTACATTTCACTCCTTCTGATTATGCATTTTTAATGACTGAGTGAAATTTATTATATCAGTATTCCAAGAAAGTTTTAGATATGGAATGTTAGATGCTAAATTCTTTCAACTACCACTTAAATATTTGGGTTTGTGTTAAACATGACTTTTTTAAAATTCTGAATTTCTTGGGAATTTAATTATGATATCTTAATATTCTATATGATTTCTGCAAGAACTATAATTCCCTATGTGTATTTTAAGTGAAATTTTAATAAATGAAAGTTAGAAATTATTTACCTTTCACAGAACCTGTGTCCTTTATCTAATTATTTCTTTATATATTTAAAAGTGTCTACTTAGGGCTTATTATATACAAAACTGCTGTTAGAGCCACAGTGATTTTTGCCTTCAGGAAATTTGCATCAAAGTCTGGGACACTTGCTCATGAATCATTCTGATTCAGTTCTCTCTTGTTACTAATCTAAGACAGGGGTCAGCTATCTTTTTCTGTGAAGGCTGAGTAGTAAATATTTTAGGTTTTGTAGCCCATATAATCTCTTATCTGCTCAACTTTGACCTCTCAGCATAAAAGGAGCCATAGCCAGCACATAAACAAGTAAGCATGAACCTGTCCCAATAAAACTTCATTTGTGAACATGGAAATTTCAATTTCATATAATTTTATTTTTCTTTTGATTTTTTTCAACCACTTTAAAAATGTAAAAGCCGTTCTTAGCTCGAGGGCTTCACGTAACAGCCAGTGGGCTGGGTCTGGTCTGCAGGCTTGGTTTGCTGGCTTCTGATGTAAGTCACTGAGTCTATGAATGGCTATTCAGGGTGGTTCACTACTGACTATAGATTCCATAGGAACCTGATGAGTCCTGGTACCTTAACTATGACATGGGCTTTGTGTTTTTGTTGATTTTAGACGAAAACCAGAGACTGAAAGAGAAAGAGGTAGAAGCAAAGAGAACTAAAAGTCGTTGTGACTCTGCTATGTACTAAACCCCGCGTTCAGCCTCTTATATCTTCATCTTGTTTAAACTTCACCACACCCCCGTGAAGGAAGTAACATCATTGCCATTTGACACATGAGAACAATTGAGGCTTAAATAACTTTTCCAGGTCATTCACCAAGTGAATGGCAGAATTAATCCAAGTCTGATTCCAAATCCCGAGAGATTTGCACTATACCACACTGGCCGCGTGACTCACCAAACAGGAACGCACACAATATACTAAAACAATATATTTTTAGAGGAAGATGAGGGAGATGTCACATAGAATGTAATGCTTGTTTGGAACCTCGGAGTGGAACTCTGACAAGCAGTTGGATGGTAGAGGAAGGCAATCCAAATATAGGGGTGCAAAGCCAAGGAGGAGGTATTTGGAGGCTGAAAAATAGGCAAATGGGAGACCACTTTTAAATTCCCAGTGGATGTGACATTGTCTTTCCTTTCACTCCCCTTCATTTAACTTCCTCTTCCCTTTGTAATTTTTCGCTTTAGTAGCCTGACCAAAATAGAATTTGTTCACATTCTTCTTTTTACTTTTCTGTCTCTGTTCTTGGATAAAATTTTTCAAAAAGTAAACTCATTGCTGCTCACCTGGCAATTCAAGTCCCCAAGAAAAATTTCAGAAGGCACCTCTAATCTCCAGCAGTTGTACTTGGCAGTGGGCTGTAATCAAAGACAAAGGAGGCAGGTCATAGGGGTTGTGTCTTCCATACACCATTGCCTTCTGTACTTTCTCAAAGCAGATTACAGCCACATAGCTCTTTGGATGCTATGCACATTATATCTGGTCACAGTATTTGAGCTGGGTGATAATTACTATGTAGGTGGAGTGGTGAGTATTTCATTAATACAGCTATGCACCTTATGCAGACTCTGTTGGGCAGTGAGAGTGTTGAGAAACACAATCTACATTTTCCTCTTAATAATGCAGTCGTATTTAATATCCACTTATTCTTTAGGCATTTTAATTATTCTTTGTTCAGGAATCCCTCACAGCCGAAAGAGCTGAGGTAAGACAATGAAGAAATTAGTCCAGAACATTTGCACAAGAGTCTACAGTAAATGTTAGAAAAATGATATGAGAAGGTTACACCCTAACAGAGATTTCACATGTCGTTGGGTTGGCATCTTCTACAGAGTAGGATAATGAAAGAATAAAAGTATGTGTGGAAGAGTCTATGATATTTAACAGCATTCAACTTTGATTCAGGAGATAGAAAATATAACTTTATATTTGGAAGATCAAATGCAAATATTATGTTTCTCATGCCCTAATGTTTATCTAGAGAAAGTTAAGCAATTTTCATGGAGTCTTAAAGAGGTAAGAGATCAATAGAATTTTTGTTGCTACTAATGACTGTTTTCCAAGATTAAGAAATGTTCTATCCTTTATAAATGTTAAATTATAGGATGAAATGAAAAATGAGGAAACAGGCAAGAAATATTTTATAAAAGTGTTGACTTCTGTAATTCACAGTATGTAGCATATTTTGAAATAGTAACCTGGGGACTGTCTGCTTATGAAAATATTATTCTAAGGTGCCTTTAGCTATAGCTCTTTGAAACAGCAAATGTTTGGGGAGCTACAGCCATGAGTCCAACTGTTCCTTCCTAAATGATACTCTGGGATGATCTAAGCTGTCCCTAGAGCTTTAAACTCAACTGACTCCTCCACACAATCTGCCCAGGCAGGACCCAGAGAGCAAGCTGTGAACCTCAGTACCTGCTTTTGACAATTATCCTGGTCCCCTTTCTGGTTTATCTTACTGCTTTTTCTCTTGCTCTCTCCTCCTTAATTCCCAGATTTCAGTTCTCACTCCCTTGGAGCCTTCATTTCAGGACTACCTTCAGTTAGTCATGTAGGTTTTCTCTCTATTTGCCAGGACTTTACTTTCTTCTTGGTATTTGCTTTGGTTTTAGTTTTGGCCCGTGTATTTTCCACAAGGATGAATTCTGTTCACTTCAATAGGCACATTTTTCAAGCTCTACTATGCCTAACCTTTCCACAGGGTTACACTTAATGTTCATGGTTTTTTGCATCTGTATAGCAATCTGTTTTGTGGGTGAAAGTTCAGGACAAGTGTTAATTTAAAGGCAGTGGAGGGAGAGTAGGAGTTGATGATAGATTTAAAGACAAAATTGCAGATATGGTTAAGAATGAGTACAAATACAGTTGACTATTTCCAGAAGTAATGATCCTTTTTATCTACTTTTTTTTTTATTTGAAGATCAATTTTCCCTCTTTTCATCTAATATTTCAGATGAAGTTTAACAAATTTATCAGAATACCATCAAAGTGAGTGAAGTAATATTTTTCTGTGCTTTCATTTTTTTGAGAGCTAATCTGTTCAGTCTATGTGACTTGACTCTGGCCAAGACTATGAGATCTCAGCCTTTGCAATAACTGCAGTAATCTATAAATTATTAAAAGTCACTTGGCTCATTGCCTCCCTTGGAAAGTGTTCTGTGGAGCTGATATCAAGGTGAGGTTGCTTCTAATGTCAAGGAGAAATATTTATTTAGATTAATTTCTTGAATAAACTTACACACTCATAAAATACAAATAACCCTATAAATTAATATCTTTTATCACCCTAAGAAATCATTTGTAATAGTTAAGCATCACAGCATGAGCTACGGGAATTTCATGTGTCACATGTCGTAGATCCTTGAAGGGCCAGGTGGCTCCAGGATTAAAATCTTCCTATCCATTCACACTCTCTAAACTTGGGGTTTCTGGTGTTTGGTTTTCACAATCTTAAACCCATTGTGCTAATCATTGTTTTTTAATGCTTTCATCACTTCTGCTTTCTTGCTCAAGTTTCCACAGTGTTTCCAAGTTGCTGCTGACTGCTCCACTAGTTGTGGACTTCTCTTCTTGTTTATTCTAATTTTCCACTATTCCTCCATACTACAAAGTCATCACAGTCCTGTGCTTAGGTTTTTCTGTGTCTTTACTCTTGTTGTTTGTCTACTTGGAATATCTTCTCTCCTCTTCTACACACAATTTTAAGTCCAACTCATGTTCTGTCTACATAAAAGTCTTTCCTGAGAAACACACTCTCTTTGATCATCTTTCTTTATGCATACCATTATGACTGAAATACCTGGCAATTCATCATGTACTACTTTTTTCACTAATTTGTGTTGTTTCCCTAACTTGATTGTAAATTTCACATAGGTGAGGAATTAAAGTTCTTGCTCCCTAAAGTCCTAAAATACTAGGCATGTAGCAAACTCTTAGAAGACTGCTCTTTCTAATGAAAATAAATGTGCTCTCTTTACTATATTAGGGCAGCTACAATTAGCTTAAACTCAAAGAATTTGCTTCTTAATATGAAAAAAGTGTAGCCAGTGATACTGTCTGATTTGACAGGAGTATTGTTAGTGAACCATTGAAATGCAAAATGCACCATGTACTGCCATTTTAGGACACTGATTATTAGTTTAAAATGCTATTGTATGTTTTGTGCCTTTAATTTTATAGCTAGATTTTGGTTTTGTACATTATGTAGACTAGTAATGTGCTGTAGCAGAGGGCATAATATGGAAAAGTAGATGGTAAGAAGGCAGAACACGTAATCAAAGGGAGCAGTGATGGTTGGGGATGTTACCCAGCCCAAGCTCATAGAGCTCACTGCACGACAGGCCAATAAATGGAGAGACAAGTTGCTGGGGTAAGGAATAGAGACTTTATTCAGAAAGCCAGCAGCCTCAGAACATGGTGGACAAGGGTCCCAAAGAACCATTTTCCCTGAGTTAGAATTCAGGCTTCTTTTATACTAAAAGGGGAGTGGGTGTGGTTGATTGTTACAAACTTCTTGGTTTGGAATCCTTTGTTCTTGCAGCTGTTTACATAAGTCAGGTCACAATGTTCCTATAAACCTCCAGCAAGACAAATGTTATTCTCTGTTCTGCAACTTTTTATCTCTATATGAATGGAAAAGCACTATACCTTTAAAGGTCAGAGCCTTGAGAATGAGCTATCCTGTATATTTCAGGCTATAGGCAACATTCTTAACTTGTAGCAAAAGCAATAGAACACAAAGTTTAAAGTAAAAGAAATAGGTCCAATATGGAGTCAGATTTGTTCTTCCCTATTACAAGGATGGAAGCAAAGACGTCTGCATTGGGGAATATTACTGCATACCTTTAGAATTTTGATAATAGTCAACAGAAATAGAAACAGTTAAATCATGTTTATTTTTCTCCTAAGAAGCTATAATAACTACAAAACAGCTTTTAGTACCCAGATGTGAAAAAGAAGATAAATAATTATGAACTAAAGGTGGCTCAGCATACACAAAAGGAAACTAAGCTACCTAAAAGGCAATATAAGCTATGCTGCTAGTTCCTATTTCTTTTTTTTTTTTTTTTTGCAGGTTCTTATTAGGCATCAATTTTATACACATCAGTGTATACATGTCAATCCCAATCGCCCAATTCAGCACACCACCATCCCCACCTCACCGCAGTTTTCCCCCCTTGGTGTCCATATGTCCATTCTCTACATCTGTGTCTCAACTTCTGCCCTGCAAACTGGCTCATCTGTACCATTTTTTTAGGTTCCACATACATGCATTAATATACGATATTTGTTTCTCTCTTTCTGACTTACTTCACTCTGTATGACAGTCTCTAGATCCATCCATGTCTCAACAAATGACTCAATTTCGTTCCTTTTTATGGCTGAGTAATATTCCATTGTATATATGTACCACATCTTCTTTATCCATTCGTCTGTTGATGGGCATTTAGGTTGCTTCCATGACCTGGCTATTGTAAATAGTGCTGCAATGAACATTCGGGTGCATGTGTCTTTTTGAATTATGGTTTTCTCTGGGTATATGCCCAGTAGTGGGATTGCTGGGTCATATGGTAATTCTATTTTTAGTTTTTTAAGGAACCTCCATATTGTTCTCCATAGTGGCTGTATCAATTTACATTTCCACCAACAGTGCAAGAGGGTTCCCTTTTCTCCACACCCTCTCCAGCATTTGTTGTTTGTAGATTTTCTGATGATGCCCATTCTAACAGGAGTGAGGTGATACCTCATTGTAGTTTTGATTTGCATTTCTCTAATAATTAGTGATGTTGAGCATCTTTTCATGTGCTTCATGGCCGTCTGTAAGTCTTCTTTGGAGAAATGTCTATTTAGGTCTTCTGCCCATTTTTGGATTGGGGTGTTTGTTTCTTTGATATTGAGCTGAATGAGCTGTTTATATATTTTGGAGATTAATCCTTTGTCCGTTGATTCGTTTGCAAATATTTTCTCCCATTCTGAGGGTTGTCTTTTCGTCTTGTTTATGGTTTCCTTTGCTGTGCAAAAGCTTTGAAGTTTCATTAGGTCCCATTTGTTTATTTTTGTTTTTATTTCCATTACTCTAGGAGGTGGATCAAAAAAGATCTTGCTGTGATTTATGTCAAAGAGTGTTCTTCCTATGTTTTCCTCTAAGAATTTTATAGTGTCCAGTCTTATATTTAGGTCTCTAATCCATTTTGAGTTTATTTTTATGTATGGTATTAGGGAGTATTCTAATTTCATTCTTTTACATGTAGCTGTCCAGTTTTCCCAGCACCACTTATTGAAGAGACTGTCTTTTCTCCATTGTATATCTTTGCCTCCTTTGTCATAGATTAGTTGACCATAGGTGCGTGGGTTAATCTCTGGGCTTTCTATCTTGTTCCATTGATCTATGTTTCTGTTTTGGTGCCAGTACCATATTGTCTTGATTACTGTAGCTTTGTAGTATAGTCTGAAGTCAGGGAGTCTGATTCCTCCAGCTCCATTTTTTTGCCTCAAGACTGCTTTGGCTATTCGGGGTCTTTTGTGTCTCCATACAAATTTTAAGATGATTTGTTCTAGCTCCGTAAAAAATGCCATTGGTAATTTGATAGGGATTGCATTGAATCTGTAGATTGCTTTGGGTAGTATAGTCATTTTCACAATGTTGATTCTTCCAATCCAAGAACATGGTATATCTCTCCATCTGTTGGTATCATCTTTAATTTCTTTCATCAGTGTCTTATAGTTTTCTGCATACAGGTCTTTTGTCTCCCTAGGTAGGTTTATTCCTAGGTATTTTATTCTTTTTGTTGCAATGGTAAATGGGAGTGTTTCCATAATTTCTCTTTAAGATTTTTCATCATTAGTGTATAGGAATGCAAGAGATTTCTGTGCATTAATTTTGTATCCTGCAACTTTACCATATTCATTAATTAGCTCTAGCAGTTTTCTGGTGGCAGTTTTAGGATTCTCTATGTATAGTATCATGTCATCCGCAAACAGTGACAGTTTTACTTCTTCTTTTCCATTTGTATTCCTTTTATTTCTTTTTCTTCTCTGATTGCCGTGGCTAGGACTTCCAGAACTATGTTGAATATAGTTCCTATTTCTAATGTAAAAAATTACAACAAATTTTGTGACTTAAGTCAAACCAAAAATTTATTATTTTATGGTCTGAATGTCGGAAATCTAAAATTGGTCTACAAGGCTGTGTTCCTTCAGGAGACTAAAGGAAAGAACCCATTTCTTTGCCTTTTCTAGTTTCTAGAAGCTGCATGCATGTCTGGGCTTGTGCCAACACATCACTCTGACCTCTGCATCCACTGTCATTTCCCCTCTTTGACTCTGACCCACCTGTGATTATAAGGGGTTCCCCTGGATAATCCAAGATAATCTCCAATCTCAAGATTCTTAATCATAACTTGAAAACCCTCTTTGCCGTATAAGGTAACATAGTCATAGTATTTGGGGATTAAGACATGGACATCTGTAGCGGGACAGTATTCTGGCCACCATAGCTACTAAGGGTATAACGACCATAGCTCATCATCTTCCTACTCTGAGTACCTGGAAAAGAGTCACCAAAAAATGTTTAAATCTGCAGGTTTTAGACCATCTTTTTAGTAAGTTATTATCATATAAAGTGAAATACCTTTCTCCAAGTGAATTTAGTGATGATTTTTCTCAAGTCACAATCTTCAAATGTATTGTTCCACATTTATACCATTTCTTCGTGCACATGCTGATTCAAAAATGTTCAAATAATTATTCACTGTTTGATGAATGTGCTATTTTTATCCATATTTCAAAAACATGTTTGAAAGGCAAATGCTGCCTACATTTTAAAAATTCTGTAAATAGGTGCCCTGTATTTAAATACAGATCTGGACTTTCGTTATCTTTGTAGAATTTGGTAGAATTTTCTAACGGTATAGAGGTAACATCTCAACAAAATGTCGCAGTGGTATTTAAGGGATATTTTAATACATAATGCAAATTCATCCCGTTGAAAACAGATCATGGAAAATGTAATCATTTTTAATTACTGAGAGGGACGATTAAAATGCTACTGTGACTTTAAAAAGCATGACCACAATCAGATAAAGTTCGAAAGATTACTTAAAAATAAATTAATTAACATCGTCCACTGTGCTCAGCATAATCTGAAGCCTTTTGGGGAACACAAAAATATAGAAGCATGACCTTTTCTATTAAGCTATTTGGAGAGATTAGGTAGATATTCAAGTAAATTAAATTGCCGTAGAAATTGGGAGATAAACATAATTGTCTTGTCTTAGAGGAATCAGCAACCTTTTCTGGAGGAAACTACTTTACACTGATGAATTGGATAGGCGAAAATGACGCTGTGGACTTAGATATGCAGTTGATAAAAAAGAACAGTGTGAAAAGAAAAGCAGGATATTATGGACTCTATTTTGGATGGACACAGTGGGGTCAGATTAAAAGGTTCTTTAAGGGCAGTTAAAAAAATTTAGGCTTAATAATACAGGATATTTAAAAATCAATCAAACAGACAAAACCCTGGAGTGTAAGGTCTCCCCACCCCACATGCACACAAGAAAAATATGCAGTGATGGGGATTTTTGTTTATTTTGTTTATTTTTTGCTCAGAATGAAGCTTGATATACATTTATTGAATTTTATTGAATGAATGAATTACTTGAATTCATTTTCTGTGTAATGCTTTTGTAAACAATCAACTTTAAAACTAATGGTTTTCAAATGTAAAATAGATAGCTAATGGGAAGCAGCCGCATAGCACAGGGAGATCAGCTCGGTGCTTTGTGACCACCTAGAGGGGTGGGATAGGGAGGGAGGAAGGGAGACACAAGAGGGAAGAGATATGGGGATATATGCATATGTATAGCTGATTCACTTTGTCATAAAGCAGAAACTAACACATCATTGTAAAGCAATTATACTCCAATAAAGATGTATTTAAAAAAAACCCAAAAAACGAATGGTTTTTGTGTAAATGATTTAGCATCAATTTGATGCCATATAGGATTAGGTTTCTCCTTTTTCCCTAAGTGTACTAAAAGTACAGGATGAGGAGCTGAGTTACATATTTTCCATACCCCAGACCTAAGAAGTAGGGAAGCTGTGAGACACACTGAACTGTCCACTTAGCATTAGAAAGATGATTCTGTTTGGGCTTTTCTTTAAGGCTGAACCATCCTGGACTCTCCAAGGCAGAGAGAAACCTTTTCCTGACAAAAGCCTGTTTCTTAAACTGACCAGAAGGCAGAGTATTCTAACAACTTTCCATAATATGCTGGTGAATTCATCCCTTTTTTCTTTATTTTATCCTTTGAAATATCAAGATGACTCAATAAATGAATTAGGTGTACACAGGGGCAGCGCAGTTTTCCATTAGATTCATATGCAAAATATTGAGTTGCCAATAATAAGCTAGTATATAGAGCTAATGAAATTTGAAACTGATGTAAAGATCTGTAATTGCAGCATTGTGGGGGGTTGAGCTCAATAATTCAGAAAGACCTAGGCTTTGGGGGTTTTGTTGGTAACTTAACTATTAGACAATCTAATTTTGAAGCATTATTAGTGATGATCTTTGATGCCATTTGAAAATTATACTACTTGCACCTACCCACCATAATGAACCCCAAACAGATTGACAATCATATATATTATGCTTATCATAAAATTTCTCATCTTACACCACAGTAGAAATTTTTGGCTACCTTTTTTCCTCCTTGGAACACCTACTCTCCAATTAGTGACCCAAAATAACTCAAAAGTTTTCATGACAAAGAATCCCAGAAAAACATATGGCTGGTCTACAACCAGGAGTTCAAAGAAAATTGAGAAAAGCATAGTTTTCTGTAAAGCTAGAGATAACAGATGAGACATTATTTTCCTGACATCTTTGGGAGTAGAGGCTAAGGTAGGAATTATAGGGGCATTTCATATAGCTGAGACTCAGCTTTTGTGAGTGTTGTTCGTGTGTGTAAGACAATATCATTTTGTATTTTACCTGTACTGCTAGGACTGTACCATAAATAAATCGGTTTATGGAGATGGAAGGGTGGGCCACTCCTGTGCTTGGAGTCCCATGGATATGATAGTCAATTGATACAGGTGACTTCATGATTTCTGTCTTGCTGCTGTATCTAATCATTTTAGTACCAATTCTTGCAAGACTCAATCAACAAAATTGTCATGGAAGACTGACATCAGGCAGAATGGAAGAGTAGAAACAGCACTGGATTTCCCGTCAAGAGACACATGTTCTAATTATGTCTCTGCCTCTAGTTAATGTGACTTTGAACAAGTTCCATTATGGGTATTGCCTCAGTTTACAAGTGTTACACGTTGGACTTTCCGGAGCAGGTGTTAAGGGGAGTTTAGGGTGTAAGATGTTTCTTAGACATCGACACTTGACACAAAGGAAAGAAAGTAAGAGGAAGCAGGGTTGAGTCGAGGAAGACTTTGAACTGCAGTGCAGACCCAGCACTGCTCTGGCCGACTAGGCTGAGATCTCAGGAGGGGATGCTGCAGGTGAGGGTGCCCCGCGACCAGCTGGAATCACGGGGAGTTTATTCTGCACCTTGCTTACTCAGTCACTGGGCGTGAACGGCGCCCGGCAGGGCCTGCCATCAGTAAGGCGGCTTTCTGCTGCAGAAGCAGACCATAAAGGGGGTGCCAGCTGGAGACTGCCTGTAGCCCATGCTCACCCCAGCGAGATGAATCCTTCCTTAAAGGGAAGCATATTCCTGTGTCTGCTACCCTGGGTTAGTAAATGGCAGATTGTGATGAAGGGCTGTAGTGAAGGCATTTTGGATGAATGGTAATGGGTGAATTATAAGATGAATATAAGATTTAACATTCTATAAAATGTATGATTGTGGCCAAATTAAGCCCAAGGTCAAATTCCCAGGTAGTCTCTAGAACCAGCCCAAGGACAGAGGTGCGGTTTGAAACACTATAAGCCTTTACAGAACACAAATGCCAGCGTATCCATTAGTGATACTCTGAGTTGAGTTGTGTTTGTCTAGAATCCAACTCTTTTTTTCTCCTGAACAAAACCTTGATTTTCTTTTGGAAAATCACAGCTCTCCTACTGTTGTGGTCCCGTGCTCTGCTGTCTCGCTGTCTCCTGGCCTAGATGTAGGCACGTAAGACTAGTTCAACCAGTAAGATGCATTCCCCGTAGAATTTGAATTTTGGGAGGAATGACAAGAGTAGGAAAGAGATGGTTGAGGCTGATTCATCAAGGTGGCAGCTTCCTGAAAAGATTGCCCTCAAGCCTCAGGGCCTGGTTCTTGCTCTGCTTGAGATCTAAGTGTTAAAATGCTGCTTTGATTCTGTGAGTGATGTAGTAGTATCCCAATAAATTCCTTACTTATTTTCTCTTAGTTGACAAGAGTTGGTTGAGTTGCTTATAAAGTGGTCCACTACAGATGGTGCCCAGGCTAATCCAAAATAATAATGATAATGATAATAATAACAGTGTTATTATGATGATGGTGATGATGATGGTTTCTGAGAATGCTGAAGGAACCAGTATACCCATTTTGTTCTTTTTTTGAAGGAGAGTTCTCCACCAGATAAACACAGTTGCACATTAGAAAGGTGGTAATGGTGGGTGGTGTAGAGTCCAAAGGAATTAATGTATGAAAACAAGGAGAAATCTTATTTGAGAGGAAATAATTTCAACTTATTATAAGGGAGAATTTTCTATCAAAAAAGCTTTCCAAAATAGATCTGGGGAGGTAATGAGTGCTCCCCTATTCATCCCCATCAGGAGGAAAAAAATAGAGTAGAAAAATGTCCGGCTTGCAAGACGGTTGGTGAGGATGGATTTCCTGTCAGTTTTCCCAATATGGTATATCCACCACCATCTCTCTGCCCAGGTAATATCACACCTATTCCATCAGCTCAGGCTCTCAGGAGCACTGCCTGGCACCATATGTAGCACAAGGTCAGGAAGCTGCCCAAGAGGCTTACAGAACAATCGCCTTATTATCTTGATGTGAGTCTTAACAGGAGCTACAATTAGAGAAGCAACTGGCTTAGCCAGGAGGACATGTTTCTAGAACTCCTGGATATGAAGGAGATTGTTAAGACCCATGACTACTTTCTTTGCTTTACTACTTCATACTACTGCACTTTGAGGATGACTTCCAGATTGGCCATGGTAAATCTGACCACTTTTCCAAGGTGAAGATGATGTGGAACATTGCAGCTTCACAGATATTTCACAAAATCAGGCCATGACTCATGAAAGTTGTAATATAAAGCAATAGAAAATAAATATTTTAACATGCTGTTTTGTTGTTCATGACCCCAAATACAACAGTTTTATTGAAGAAGTGTTTCTAGTTTAACCAGTCCTTCACACTGAATTTCATGTATTGTGTATATGACTTTGACCAAAAAGTAAACACAGAAGAAAGTTCTTTGGCTTAAGAAACATAACATGGAAAGAGGCAGACAGGTTTTACTTTATTTGTTTTTTATCTGAAGTATTTCTGAGTGTAAGTTAACACTTTTAAAAATTGAATCATAAATTTAAATAGTAATTTAAAAATACTTTTATAACATTTGCTATATGCCAAGCACTGTTTTACATGCTTTACATGCATTGAATCCTTTAATCACTGCAACAGCTCTGTGAATCTCCTTTCCACAAATGAGAAAACGGAGCTACTTAGGTAAACTGTTCTTCAAGGAGCAACCAGAAAACTGAGGAATGTCTCTGTAAAATCAGTGATAAAGGGAAATCTGCCCTTTGGGCAGAACTTAGAATAGTATATTTTGTTGTCGGTTTTGTATGGGTTGGGAAATACCCAAAAAGGTCCCACGGAACTAAGTAGCAGGACCACAGATGGAGAGCAGGGAGGGTCCCACACAATCCGAGCGTGTGTCCTTCACTGCTGTTTAGCACACGTAACTACTTCTAACCCGAAGGCTGTGTTTCCTTACTGCTGTCACATCCGCAGCATTGGTTCGCGCCCTAACCGTGGTCCATGCTCTTTCACTCTCGTGGTTTCTTGGAATATCCTTTTCCTCCCTTTACCTTATTCGCCTCCATTCAGCACCCAGCTCAACCCCAGCTCCTTTACAAAGCCTGTCTTGACAACCATAGTGAAGACAGTGTTTGCCCTTCTTTTTCCTCTTGCTACTGAGTCCAAGCTCGTACTGCTCACTGCGTGACGGGCCAATAGATGGAGAGATGAGTTGTTGGGACAAGGAATAGTGATATATTCAGAAAGCCAGCAGACCGAGAAGACGGTGGACTAGTGTCCCAAAGAACCATCTTCCCCGAGTTAGAATTCAGGCTTCTTTTTTTTTATTATTATTTTTAATTAATTAATTTATTTATTTATTTATTTTTGGCTGCGTTGGGTATTCGTTGCTGCACGCAGGCTTTCTCTAGTTGCGGCGAGCAGGGGCTACTCTTCGTTGCAGTGTGTGGGCTTCTCATTGCGGTGGCTTCTCTTGTTGTGGAGCACGAGCTCTAGGCGTGCAGGCTTCAGTAGTTGTGGCACAGGCTCAGTAGTTGTGGCGCACGGACTTAGTTGCTCCGTGGCATGTGGGATCTTCCTGGACCAGGGCTTGAACCTGTGTCCCCTGCATTGGCAGGCGGATTCTTAACCACTGCGCCACCAGGGAAGTCCCCAGGCTTCTTTTATACTAAGGGGTGTGGTTGGTTGTTGCAGACTTCTTAGTGTCAGAAATTGCAGACTTGTTAGTGTCAGAATCCTTTGCTCTTGCAGCTGTCTGTGCAGGTCAGGTTGTAGGTCAAGTCATGGTGTTCCTGTAAACCTCCAGCAAGACAAATGTTATTCTCTGTTCTGCAACTTTTTATCTCTCTATGAATGGAAAATTGTTCCACCTTTAAAGGTCAGAGCCTTGAGAATGGGCTATCCTGTATATTTCAGGCTATAGGCAACATTCTTAACTTGTAGCGAAAGCAATAGAAAAAGTTTAAAGTAAAAGAAACAGATCCAATATGGAGTCAGATTTGTTCTCCCCTTCAGTGTCCTATCTGGCCACCACACCAGGCTCAGCTCTCAACCCTCTGAACTGCAGAGATCCATACAGGCTCCAACGTGGCAGCTTTCTCAGGGGGACCAGCCGGCCGCCTCGCTGTCGAATGATTACACCGAATACCTTCCAACAGGGGGAGGCAGTAATTTGCCCTTACAAAATGGGACTGTATTCTGCATATATATTTGCTTTCCCTGTTTAAAACGCTTCTATTAGCACCAAAATCTATGGTCTTATTTACTTTCGTTATGTTCCTAGGACATTGCCTAGGACTAAAATACTCATTTCACACAAAGAGGAGTGTTCCGGTGGGCTCATGCCCATAAAATTATCTGGTCTTCTTCATGCACTCCTTCAGTTTAAAGTAGGCAGCCTGATCAAATGCTGGAATGGTCTATTTAAAACTTAATTACAGTGCAGTTTAGAAATTATACCCTTAGAAAACTAAATTCTATTGTGTAGGATGGGTAATATGTTTTGAATTGGTGACCAACATATCATGTCATTTTTCTCTAGCTAGAGCTAGAGCATGGGTCTGATAGTCAAGGAGTGGAAGATGAGTGGTATCACTCACTATTTCACTTAATAACCCTTTTGCAGAATTTTTGCATTTCTTTCCCATAACTTAGACACTGCTGGTTTTAATTTCCTAAGGGAAAAAAAATTTCACCAGGGGACACAGCAATGGTTTCACTGAATTAGAAATTGACTGACACCTGGCCAATTTGTGCCTCTCCTGTCATGAACCAAAAGGCAGGTTATTACACTGGCTGACATGATTGATCCTGATTACAAAGAAGAAATTGGGTCACTGATATGTCAGCAAGCCTGAAAGATGATCTGTGATGCCTCCACCCAAGGGCACAAGTTAGTGGGAAATTATAGCAAACCCAAATATTAGTATACAAGACCACTGAGGATTTGGATTTTTTAGGAATGAAAATTTAGGTTGGCCTAAATTTGTCATTGCTGCCAATGACAAAAAGTCTATGGACTTGATAGTAGAATAAAGAAGTTACAGAAACCAGTTACAGCTCCATAACCAGTTACAAAATGATAACGCCTTTTAGTAACTGTTAGTGCAATCAATATGCATATTTTATTAAGTACTTGGCTATATGAGTATGCATACATGTGTATATATGTTTGTATGTATGTATTCACTAATTTCTTTTTTCTTCTCCCTTATTTTATTTATTATTTTACTTAAAACTTGGTGCTGGTGGTTTACTTCAAAATTTAGCCTTTAGGTTACAGAATATTCAGAATATTCAGTGTGACTGAAATAGAGCAGTAATGAAAATCTCTAGAGAGGTGTAAACTACTGTCTCTAGAGATGGATACATAATGGTTTGGATTTTGTACCTCCCTTTTTAGGGAGCAGGTGAGAGTTCTTTCATTTACATGAAATCTATTTGCAACTTGTTATACAGAAGCATAAAACTGGTACTGTTTAGACTGGGGATGGATTGTGTTCCAAACCCACTCTTATGTATTCTGCTTGGAGATGCTGAACCTGAGATTCTGAAAACTACCTTCTCCTTTGTCAGCTGATTCTCTGTGAGCTCACCCAACCAGAGACCCTGGAGGGAGGTGGAAAGGCAGGAAGAAGAATCTCTTTCATGTCAGTATCATCCTAGCAAATGGTGTTTCACTCAATCAGCAGCAGTTGGTTTACATCTCAAGCTTCTTAGTCATTTCCAGAACCAGCCTGAATGTTCCCACTCAGAGATCCCAGCAGCAGGGGGGTAGCATCTGCTCCCCTGAAGTCTCATAAAGACTCTATCTGCAGGTAGAGTTACATTAGCGGTTAGGTTTCAACCTATGAATTTGGGGGGAACACAGTTCAGTTCATGGCATTCCCTGGCCCACTAAAATCTGGGTCCTTATTGCACAGAAAATACATTCATTCCATCCCAACAGCCCCCAAAGTCTAAAGTTTATTCCAGCATCAACTCTGAAGTCTAAAGTTCAAAGTCACATTTAAATATCATCTAAATCAGGTACGGGTGAGACTTGAAGTATGATTCATCCTGAGGCAAAATTCCTTCCAGCTGTGAACCTCTGAAGCCACACAAGTTACGTGCTTCTAAAATTTGATGGTGTGACATGCATAGGATAGACAGACATTTCCCAGAAACATCCAGAATAACATTTGACCAAATTTCTGTGCACCATGGCCCCGCCAAGTTGACATGTGAAATCAATTGTCACATAAGACATCACATCATCTTTAAAGGTCTGAGTCCCAACTCTTCTGGGACCCTTCTTTGGGCTTCTGAGGTGCCAGTAGCAGCCAGTGGTACTTTTTCTCCAAACAATTTGAATCTCAGGTCTGTGGCGCCCCTCCGCTGAACTTCTAAGGATTAAAAATCTCAGTATCTTTCCTTTAATCTCCCTAGTCCAGGAAGTGATAGTTGATTCCGGCAACTATTGTCTGACTATACTGTTCCCTTTTTGTTTTCCGGTTCTGTAACGCTGTCTAACAAATTCCCCATGTTAAGTCCTGCATATTAAAATATTTGATGCCATTTCTATTTTATCTGTTAGACTATGGTGGCCGATACACCATAACTGTCTTTAACATAGGTGGTGTGGCTTATAGACAACAGAGATTTATTTCTCAAGTTTCTAGAGAATGGAAGTCCAAGATTAGGGTACCAGCATGGTCAGGTTCTGTGAGAGTCCCCTTCCTGATTTGCAGGCTTTGTTCTCACATGGCAGAGAGCAGAGAGTGGGGCAAGATCTCGTGTCTTCTTGTAAGGACACTAATCCTACTCATGAGGGCTCCATCTTCATCACATAGTAACTTCCCAAAGGCCTCACCTACTAATATCATCACATTGGGGATTAGGATTTCAAACATAATGGATTTCGGGGGAACACAAATATTCAATCCATTTCAATAATTCTGGTTTTCCTGGGACTGTCCTAATTTATGTCTGTTTTCCCATTGTGTTTTTAACTCTCATTGTCTTTTACTCTCCAAAGTATCCTAGTTAAACAGTAAGCAATACAATCATGCTAAAGGTTTAGAACAGCGTTCTAGTCAGGACACCTGGGATCTAGCACTGACTGTAAAAAATGCATGTGACTTTGAGCAATCACTCAAATCCACTCTGAAGAGTAAATGACTATTTCCACCATTTATTACAGCTCCCAAACTCTCAGATCTTGTAATCTATCATGGTATCATACAATTTATTTATCCAAATATATTCAAATATGTTACCATTGAGATATTGACATAAATCTGAGTAGCATTAGAAGGTGCCAGAATTGACATGAATTTTGAGCAGTCTTCTAAGAAACAGAAAGCAATCTAATTGACAAAGATGAACAACCTGAAAAAGGGTTGTTAAATTAATCCGATCACTTCAACACCCAAATTATTGCAGCAAGAAAGGATAGAGATATTTGATAAGTTTAATGTACATACAACTATATTATTATATTACTATTCACTAATTTTTTTTTCTCTGTACAGGCACTAGTTTAAGTGCTTTGCATATACAGGTTGACCTTTGAAAAACATGGGTTTGCACTGAGTGGGTCCACTTATATGTGGATTTTTTTCAATAAATACTGTAGTACTACACGATCCAGAGCTGGTTGAATCCAAGGCTGTAGAACTGCAGATATGGAGGACCAACGATGAGACATGAGCATCTGTGGATTTTGGTATCCCTGACGGGTCCTGGAACCAACCTGCTCAGATACCAAGGGATGACTGTAATTATTTAACTTTGACAATAATCCTGTGAAGAAGGCATTATTATTATCTCTATTTTATAGATGAAATATTCAGAGAGGTTAATCAACTTGTCTGAATAGACATAGCAAGGAAGTGCTGATTCTGGGAATTGCACCCAGTAATCTAGTTTTATAACTGCTATACCATAATTTTAATTATCAAGACCAATACAGCTTTATGTGGCATGATGGAGGTATTAGCTAACCCTACCCTGGTCATCATTTTGCAACAGATAAGTGAATCAAATCAATGCATTGTATACCTTAAGCTTACACAGTATTAAATGCTGTTTATATCTCAATAAACCTGGGAAAAAAGAATATAGCTAGATAAAGAAGAAATATAATTACAATGCAAGTTTGATTAGAGAAAATCTTCTACTTAAGCTCTGTTAAAATATATGTGGATTGTTCTTTTTCAGAATTATAAGAAAATATTCCTGTGAAGATGAGAGTCTTAGAGTATATGGCTCTAGACTGTCTAAAATTAATCATCACATTCCTGAGCCTTCCCCTTGGATAATCCTGCAATAATCAGATGTTCTGATTCAGTAGGCCTGAAGTGAGGCCCAGAAATTCCCAGTGATAGTTTTGTACCCTCAAGTTTGAGAACAACTATTTTCTAGCTTTTGGAACATGAAGAAAGCAATGAAGTACCTGATAGGCATGCTGTATTTGTGTGCTAGGGCTGCCATGACAAATAACACAGGCTGATGGCTTAACCAACAGAATTTTATTTCTGGAGGCTAGAAGTCTGAGGTCAAGGTGTTGGGAGAATTAGTTTCCCCTGAGACCGCTCTCCTTGGTTTACAGACAGACACCTCCCCAGCCTGCCCCCTCACAGCTGCCCCTTTGTGCCTGTGTTATCTGTGTCCCGACCTCCTCTTCTTATAAGGACACCAGTCATATTGGATTAGGGCTCATCCTAACAACCACTTTTTAAATTAATTACCTCTTTAAAGATCCTATCTCCAAATACAGTCACATTCTGAATGACTCGGGGTCAGGACTTCAACATATCCATTTTGGGAGACACAATTCAGCCGATTAACCCCTGACCATGCATCCCATCTTGTTCAGAATAACCCCAGTTTACATCTGATGTGCTGGGATGATTTTTATTAAAGCCCCCTTTCCATCTCAAGAGTATTCTAGTATGGACCGTAAGTTTTGTGGTCTATTTAAAGGTTACAAAGTTACTTAAATAGAAATATAGCTCTCTTATTTTTCTATTTTGTCCCACTGGTATATTGAGGACAATTCTTAAAGTATAGAAAATATTAGATCAGTGAACTTTCAAAAGTTATATTAAGGCAATAATGTTTTTTAAATTATATTAAAAAGCATGATTAAAATTAAAAACCCAGTGAAAGGAAGTTAAAGTGCTTATAGTGGATTTTACCACTCTCTGCATGTGCTATTTTTCTTGATTTTCTTACGTGACATATTACTTGTTCATAGCTAGTCTTCATAATATTAATATATGACTTAAGTCAGGATTTTAAAGTTTTTGTTCAAAGGCTGCTACAGACATAATTGAAATGTCACTTCTAGCCAGAGTTTTCAGTCAAAATGAATATAGCAACTGATCTTTCTGAAGTTGTGATGATGCCAGTTAGACTACCCCAAATCAATTAAATTCTCTTTGTCCTGGTTTCCTCATCTGTAAAACCTGAGTCAAAATATCAACTACCTTAGAATTATAAAATTGTAAAGTTCACACAAAGGCTAAGAAGATACTTCTGCCCCCATACCTAACTCTTCTTCCTTTTCATTTTCTCCCAGCACTTGTCATACTGCTTTATCTCTTATCTTTGTTTTGTCCTTGCTATTGGGGTGTTGGCTTGGGGCAAAGACACCGTGTTGGTGTGTTTGTATTCCTTGGGCACAGCAGATGAGCAGCCTAGAGATAACTAAATATTCATGGAGGGAAAAGTAAATTAACACAGAAGGAATGAAGGGTTGAAGTTGGCAAAGGCAATTTGCTTCAGTTGTCTCTACTGTAAAGAACTACATAAAAGAATTGCATAAGAGATCATTCAAGGACTTGAACATCTAATTGAGACTTTTCTAATATGAGCAAACTATACATACACAATTCAAGCATCAAGTGCTTAATTCAGAAGTGGGCAATCAGAAAAAGAGAACTTTCTCTCAGCAGATAAGTGAAAGAAAAATGTACAACTTTTCCTTCCTCATATTCCCTTTGGCAAAGAAAAACATTTAAATCTTAGTATTGGTGCGAAAGCCTTTTGCTCGTGCGTCTTCACTTGCATAAATGCACACGTTCCATGTTTAAAGAGAAGTTAATCTGAAAAATCAGCTCAATCCCATAGTTCATCTTGGAATCCTTACAGAATGGATACACTGTAACTGCAGAGGACATTTTTGATGTTACCAAGAATCCGTAAGAATTCTTCTGTCTTTCTTTCTTGAGTACTGTTTTATGTTATTTGCTTTAACTTTGTATATAGTCTATTCTGAAATTACTCTGCCCACTAACCAATGAACCTGTTTCATTTCATTTCTCTTCATTTCATTTCTCTTCATTTCATTTCATTTTATTATTTTATTTTACATCATGTCATTAACATTTCCCAATTCTATTAAAAAACGATGATGAGCAGATTTTATTTAAAGAATTCCAGGAAGGCATTTTACACCTTTGTACTTTCCCTTTCTCGGTGGGGCGCTTCCCCTGGCACCTGCCTGTGTGGCCAATGCTAGTGCTGGTCATGCAGGTGGTAAGAAACTGTGGTGTCTTTCTAAGCTCTTTGAGGTGCTGATTCTCCCTGCCTCTCCCTGCCCTCCCACCTCCCCCCGCCCCACGTCTCTTGGGTGAACCAACTTGGCCAAGTACACACGTAATGTGCCACCCCTCCCTGCGTAGCTTTGTTTAAACTAGCAAATAAAGTGGTGCCCTGGGCAGAAGCTGGCAACCCCAGCATTCTGAGATTCCAGACTTCCTTGCAGTGAAGATGAAAAGCCTGGTGCCCCTTGAGTCATGGGACACACGTGTAGCAGTGGCAGTGGTCCCTTCTGTGGTTTGCGGCAGAGTTTTTAAATGTCACGACTTCTGAGCTTATTCACTAAGCCTTGGACTTCAGCAAATCACTGTTTTGGATTGGTTTGAACCTGTTTCATTTTAGAAGTGGAAAAGCTGTTTCTTGAACTTGTTAGGATCATTCAACATGAAGTATCAGAATCATGGAGTCATACACAAAACTCTCCTAGATGCTCACTTTGAAAATAGAAAGGAGGCCCCTCCAAGACTTAACGCTTGCCTGGTTTCATGAGTGCAAAGCAACCTCTTCTCTTTCTCTTCTTTTTCTTTTGTGCAAGTGTTTTTAGGCCAAGTATGATACCCAAATTCACACACTAAACTTTAGTTTCAATGGATGTAACTATTTTTACCAGTTTTTTACAGTTCTTTGATACCTCAATTAAAAAGTTTACAAAGCATATTCTATATGACTTGGTTTTATTTGCATTCTGTACTTGAATGCAACTAAAAAAACTCAAGAGTACTTTGAAACTAAATACTTCTGGGGGTAGGAAGAGCTTTGGAGAAGTATTTCCAAATTTTAATCACTAACTTTCTTTTTTATATTAGACATTTTATTTTTCTCCATTACGAAGATGCATTTATTAACGTCAAAATTTCTGTTTAGGTTTCAATGAACAAGTAATAGATTATTAACTAATAATTTAACTATAACCCCCCAAATAAGCAGTTACTCCAAGAGATTTGGTCTAGTAAAGGTCTGTCACACTTCAATCTTGCCTACCTAATATGTTCTACCCAAATATTTATCTTCTATTTTCACATGAAAATTGTTAGATGTTTCTGAAAGCTCAGTCTCCAAGCTTCTTTGAAAGGGTGACAGATACAGATTTTCATAATTATTTCTTTTGAACAAAATTCTTGATATATCTCACTTGATCTCTATAATTTTTTAAAGCATCTCACCTGTTGAATACACAAAATAATGTAGCAATGGGTTGATTTAGAAGAATAATTTCAATTGCCAGATAACTATTTCTCAACAGTAAGTATAGAGGTGCTCACTAGGGAGCATTTCCACCTGGACCTTCCTGGAACATTCAGTTACTGAGTTATTGAGGTGTCTGAGGAATGGACATTCTGTACAGAAGTAAACGTGTGGGCCCCTGGGTGCCCAGCAAGTGCTGCATGTCTGTGCTTTTGAGTTGAATGGCTTCACGTACGAACAAATCTTCTACTCATTTTCTTTTATTACTCTTTTCCTTCCCACTCTTTACTTTTTCTTTTTTTTTTAAATTGAAGTATAGTTGATTTACAGTGTTTCAGGTGTTCAGCAAAGTGATGCAGTTTTTCAGATTCTTTTCCACTATAGGTTATTACAAGATATTGAATATATAGTTCCCTATGTTATACAGTAGGACCTTGTGGTCTATCTGCTTTATGTACAGTGGTGTGTATCTATTGATCCCAAACTCCTAATGTATCCCTCCCCCTGCTTTCCCCTCTGGTAACCATAAGTTTGTTTTCTACATCTGTGAGTCTGTTTCTGTTTTGTAAATAAGTTCACTTGTATCATTTTTTTAGATCCCACATATAAGTGATATCATATGGTATTGTCTTTGTCTGATTTACTTCACTTAGTATGATAATCTCTAGGTCCATTCATGTTGCTGCAAATGGCATTATTTCATTCTTTTTTATGGCTGAGTAATATTCCATTGTGTATACCACATCTTTATCCTTCCCTCTCTTGAATGGAGTATCTGCCAGGAATTATTGTCAGGTAGATAGAAAAACAGATTTCAAAACTGACAGTCTTTGGCCAAACACGGTCACTTCCTGTGACAAGTTCTTTAAAGAAGCTTATCAGTGATTTCAGTCCTTCCTGGAGAGACCAAATTCAAGTCCACTGGAGAGCAAAAACAGGGGAATAACCTGTGCCTCTGGGATGTTGGAAAACTCATTGAAACTTGAGATTCTGCAGAGTTTCACTCCTGAGTACGAGCCATTGTCGTGTTATTTTATACCTGTACCCATAGGGCTTGACCAAAAATCAGTTGGCTCATGGAGATTAACGGGTATCTATGGAAATACCTTTGTGTAAGTATGTATTATGTTGCTGTTCAATTTCTTTTTCCACAAGTTTATTATATTATGAATGAATTATAAATGATGGGGTGGGGGAAAGGCAGCAAAGCAAGTGCTTTAGAGATTGGACTTTGAAGCAAAACTTTCCGGTTTTGACATCAAGTTCTAGGACCTGCTGGCTGTGTACCCCACCCCTTCAGGTTTCCATCTTCTCCACCTACCCCCATTTCCTCATCTGAAATGTTATACCCACCTCACTGTGTCAAAATGATCAAGTGCATTTATGTTTATGAAGTTGTAAGAGAACTTCTTGGCTCTAAATGTGCTTTGTTAAATAAAATAAGTGAAACCTCCACAGAAATTGAGTAAAGAAAGGGAAACTCCTTTATCTGTTACTACACTGTTTTCTGTTGCTGTCCCTTGTTCTGTAAGACGTCTGTGCCCTCGAACCTGCATGCGTCATGTCACACTTGCTGAGATGCTGAGACGCTCTGTCCCTCCTGCCCCTTCCCTGCACTCCTTCACTTGGAATGTTCCTTCCTCTCATCCTTGCATGTCCAAGGTCCAGCTGACCTCGAAGACTTAGCTCAAATATACGACTCCTTTCATTACTCTCTAAATGAGAATGTGAATTTCTTCCTCCTCTGCGACGTAAAGCTTATTGTTCTACTATAGCATTTAAGTTCTTTCTATCTTGTGTTATAGCTCCTTGAATATGACACTTCATCTAGATGAGAGGTCTGTGGAGATGTTGTGCAAATCCTTCTATATACTTCATGAGTTGAGCACTGTTCTTTGCCCAAAGTAGATGCTCAACAAATACTTGTTGAATGGATTAATGAATCTTGATTTAAATATATTTTACAACTAAAATATATTGGTTTTAAAAATGAAATATTCTAAGAATATCTATTTACAGGACAAAATACTCACGATATAATGTTAAGTGATAGAAAACTCTATAAGCAGTATGACTCCAATTTTCTAAAATAAAATATCTATCTATCCATCTATTTACCTCTTATCTATCTATCTATCTATCTACCTACCTACATATCTATAAATTCCTACCTATCTATTCTGAAAAGACTGGAAAGAAACTTCACAGATGTTGACAGCATTTATGTCTGCATTATAAGATGCAGGTGATTTAAATTTTCTTTTAGTTTTTGATGAAATCTCTACAATCCCAGTACATCAACTTTATAATTATAAAAGCTTAGTATTGCAACAACATAAATGCTTATACAAAAATAAGATTGCTTTAGCCTAGAAATATAAGAACACACCATCATCTTTGAATAGTTTAGATTAAATAGATTAAAATAAATTGATTTAATAGATTTATCTGCTGGCTCTTCAGCATATAGACCTTAGACATCCTGGGGAGAGACAGCATGTGAGACAGTTTCCCTCTCTCTTGCTTAATTGTAAGTGCAATAAATAGTTTGTAATAAAAACTGGAATGTTCAGCTTGGAGAAATAAAAAGTAATTTTCAATAAGAAATCTTAAAAGAACTACTAAATATTTTCCATACAGAACTTTTAATTATTGAAAGCAAAGTGTATTTTTGACTTGCTCTAAATATGCAGAAAGCAAAAAGCATGTAGAGAGAAATTAAGAAATACCAAAAGGGAATTGAAAGGAAGCTGGCCATATATATCTGTAGAGTGTTTTTTTTTAAATGATTCATTTTGAAAATGGATTTTATAGTGCACACATAAAGGAATAATGAATATCTATTTTGTTGATATGAAGGTAAAATATTTGTCATTTCAAGAAAGCAATTAGAAGTGAGTTCAATTGATCATCTAAAATGTATTTCCAAGAGGTTATTCTATTAATTAGACTCATCTTGTGTTGTTAAGCAACCCTGGGTCACCATTACTGTGCTCTTCAAATACTTATTTTAACACCGTTTCTCAAAAGGACTTTCTTCCAGTCCTGTAAGAGGTACACAGGTCTGACATTTGGCTCCTTAAGGAATTTCTTCATCTTTGACAAAATTTCCTCTATTTCTCTAGCTTTTCTTAGGATAAAATTTTCTTATGGTTTACTTGGTTGAGCTGAATTTGACTTTATTGGTGAGAGATTTTTCTCTAAAATAGTGCTGAAGAAAAGTTTGTTGAAAGAAAATGCACTTTTATATATTCATGGAAAGAAACAACTCCACAGAGATAAAATGGGAGCAGAGGAGTTGTTTGCTCAGTGAAGAATATCTGTTGATGTGTGTCTTTTGGCATTAAAAGGAAGTTCATTACTCTTTTTGAATGTCTTTATTTAGCTGAAATATCTATCTAATGTCATTATGAAAATACATTAGAGAGACGTTTTGGTAAAGTACTATAGGCCGGCACAACTCACTATACAATAGCCAGAGGAAACTTATGTTTTGTTTAGTACCGAAAATGGATCTAAAGTGAAAGACCCAGTGTTCTTGTTGTGTTCTTTTTTATATGGTGTGGGAGGTTCAAAGTACCTTTCCAAGTGCTCAAGATTCCTGAGAATTTTTTTCCCAATTTAAAAGTATACTAGCTAATTTAGAAGAATGAAAGAAAAAACAATCACTTTTCCCTTCCAAAATTTAATCCTGGCTTTCCCAAGAATTAAACAATTCTGAAAAATCAAAAATTGATTTTTTCTTTATCATGGTATCAATGTTATATCTTTTTTTATTCCAAAACAGCTGTAATATTCTGAGAAGAAAATACACCACAGAATTCTCCCTGAAGTATGTTCTTACTCTTTCTTACCTCATTAAATATAATTACATTGTCTTACTTTGCTCTGTTACCATTCTGAGTCATCATGAAAGGGTTCTAATGATGGTCAAATTGTTTATGAAAATCACCATCCATGATAATTCCCATTTTTAGAATTCACAACATATTACCCTTGTATTGAAGGCAAAAATATAGCATGAGTGTAAACTTCTAGATCTACTTGCTTTCTTTTGAGCCAGTGACTTAAATCAGCCCCAATATAGGCTCATAAATATCCTAAGTCTGATCCCACAAGAAGGTTTTTAGTGTCATCCTCAGGCAAGATTAACCTTAAGCTACTGCAGCTGAATGAGGGTCTCGTCAATTTCCAAACATCCACGGGGGAATCAGATTCCGTCACAATTCATAGCATCATGAGCAGTTTAAGAACATTCCCATCAGGCTGTTTTCTTCTTCTCATTTAAATTTCTTATTCGGTATCTTCAATCATTTTAGCCTAACTTTGCTCTCCTTAGAAACAAAGACAGTTGCCATCATTCTGTTTGGAGAACAGTATTTGATATAATTCAAGATTCAAACCTGCTACACCTTTTCAAATTATATTTGTTTTCAAATTTAACATTATTAAAACTTTATAACTTTTATTTTCTAAACTGTAGCCAGTTTGGTGTTTTTTGTTGAATCCTTTGTACTTTTTATGAGTTTCTTTTTTTTTAACTTTTTATTTTATATTGGAGTATAGTTGATTAACTATGTTGTGTTAGTTTCACGTGTACAGCAAAGTGATTTAGTTATACATATACGTGTCTCTATTCTTTTTCAAATTATTTTCCCATTTAGGTTGTTATATAATATTGAGCAGAGTTCCCTGTGTTACACATTAGGTCCTTGTTGATTATCCATTTTAAATATAGCAGTGTGTACATGTCAGTCTTAAATTCCCTAACTATCCCTCCCCCCGACCCTTCCCCCTTGATAACCTTAAGTTCCTTCTCTAAGTCTGTGAGTCTGTTTGTTTTATAAATAAGTTTATTTTTATCTTTTTTTTTTTTTAGATTCCACATACAAGTGATATCATATGATATTTGTCTTTCTCTGACTTAGTTCACTCAGTATGACAATCTCTAGGTCCATCCATGTTGCTGCAAATGGCATTATTTCATTCTTTTTTATGGCTGAATAATATTCCATTGTATATATGTACCACACCTTCTCTATCCATTCATCTGTCAGTGGACATTTAGGTTGCTTCCACGTCTTGGCTATTGTAAACAGTGCTGCAATGAACATTGGGGGGCATGTATCCTTTCAGACCATGTTTTTCTGCAGATATATGCCCAGGAGTGGGGATTGCAGGATCATATAATAGCTCTATTTTTAGTTTTTTAAGGCGCCTCCGTACTGTTCTCCATAGTGGCTGTACCAATTTACATTCCCACCAACCGTGTAGGATAGTTCCCTAGTTTCTGTTCATAAGATTCTTACATTGTTCAAATCACACTAATTAAAAATCTGCTCAGTCCTGGAAATTCAAACCCATAACACAGAGGCATCATTATTCTTAAGACTTATTTTTGCAAGAAGACTAATTCATTTCACTCAACATAAAATTAAAATTTGACATTATGGCAAAAATGCTTCCAATTGTAGCATCTCCTGACCGACCAGGAGAGTTCTTATGCAGACTAATTCTTGCAAGAAAGTGAACCAATCCATGGGTATCCTGGTTCTTACACGTGGACAGTGTTTAGCCCATGTTTCCAGCTGGCTGTTTATTCTGGGTAAAGAAAGCAGAGCTTGACCTTCGATCATTTCTAAGTATACCATCTACCATTTCCTCACTGATCTGGGAGCCACAAAGTGGATCTACCTTTGAATACCATCTCTGCGCCAGATCCTACATATGTGGTTATCTCATTTTAAATTAGTCCTTCTAATAATCTTTCTAAGAAGCCCATGAAATATTAGTTATTATCCTCATTTTGAAGGTAGAGATATACAATTATGAAGATTTAATTTCTTACCAAAATCACACTCCTTGACAAGAGCTGGATTCAAATTGAGTTGTGCTCTCTTTCTTAGTGAGACATCTGTATTCCTGTAGATTGCTAGATCTAATGTCTTCCAGTTAATATTAAATGCCATTAAAATAGAGGGGTCCTTAAGACGTAGTGTTAAAGTCAGTTCTCAGTCCAAAGGACTGGTTAAAATATTTCTGGATATTTTGAGTTATTGAAACACCTTAGCAATATCAATATCAATATCAATGAATTCTGTTATATCAATGTATTTATTGTTATATCAATAAATACATTGATATAATAGAATTCATGTCCATACTACAATATATAACATTCATTAGACTGAGCTACATAATTATGTGTAATGACAGGAGAAATGGAAGTCTTTTAAAATGTATGTTTTTAATTTTTTTAATTAATTTATTTCTAACTATAAATAGTTTCTATTTGTCATACAAAATGGGAGAAAATAAAGTAATATACACAGAAAAAAAGAAATACATACATAAACTTTCCAGTTCAAGACATTGTCATTTTTATATCCTTCCCGATCATATTGGTAAAATATCTTTTTGGTTAATTTGTAATTTTCAGTACAATATTTTAGATATTTCATATTTTACTTCCTTTTTTGAGAATCATTTGTTTGTATCCATTTTCCCATGTGTTGTTAATTGTTTTCTTAATGGAAGTTCTTACTCTCACCTTCTCGAAGGACTTCCCCTTCTCTTGCATCAGCTCTGGCCAGCTCTAACATCTTTCTCCAGTATTTTCACAATGGATTTTAAGCCAATAAAAACTGCTTTAACATTTGCTCTTCAAATGAAATCCAATCCATAATAGCGTCCGTGAGTCCATGGCCACTCTCTGGATTCCTGCTCATGAAATCAATATCATCTCGTGGACAATGTGTCAGTATAGTTTCTTAAGTTAAAAGGAAATAGTAGCCTTTTGCTTTAGAAATGTTTATGACCTTGCAACAACATATCCCCTATAGGAAAAAAACAAAAACAAAAAAACCCCAAAAAACAAATATGTTAGAAACAACTTAATTTCTCCTGAGTTCATACCACAGGAGAAAGAGTATCTATTAAGGCCAAACCATTACCAACATCCCTGCACAAAATCCACACTGATGAGGAAACACATATAAATTGATGCAGATAGTATATTTCTTTTTATCACAGAGCTTATCTTGAACAAATAATACATTGCTCCTCACGGCTGATTTCTAACCAATTAATTCCCAGTTAATCCACACATTAGCAAAAATAAGCACACAACAAATAAGTAAATGAATGAATAACAAATAGACTCCAGGTATAAACTTCTTTATTGTCTGAAAGAGTAAAATGTTAGACATATTTTGATGGACAAAAACGTCCATAGTTATGAAGTAAAGTGGCGTATTTCCAAAGATGCAGTTTTTTCACATCATTCTTTATTGCCACACACCTTTCAAACCAAACATGCTAGATTTTCCCCAACATTCTCACATTTTGGCCTCCTTAACTTTAGTTGATTGCAAGTACTTTCATATATTTCTCCACCTCACCTTGTGTTCTCTTAGAGTACATCCTATAAAAGATACAACACAGTGAAGAGAACGATAAGACAAGCCACAGATTAGGAGAAAACATTTGCAAAAGACATATCTGATAAAGGTTTTGTATTCAAAATGTACAAAGAACTCTTAAAATTCAACATACAAGAAATGAGAAACCTGATTTAAAAATGGGCCAAAGAAACAATACCTCACCAAAGAAGACATATAGATGGCAAATAAACATATGAAAAGATGTTCAGCATTATAAATTGCAAATTAAAGCAATGGATACCTATCAGAGTGGCCAAAACACTGACAGCACCAGATACTGGTGAGGATGTAGAGCAAAAGGAACTCTCATTCACTGCTTGATGGGAATTCAAAACGGTACAGTTAATTTGCAAATCAATTTGGCAGTTTCTTGTAAAGCTAAATATACTCTTACAATAGATCTAGTAATCATGCTCCCTGGTGTTTACCCAAAGGAGTTGAAAACATATGCCCATGCAAAAACCTACACACATATGTTTATAGTAAGTTTATTCATAATCGCTGAAACTTGGAAGCAACCAAGATGTCCTTCAGAAGGTGCATGGATAAATAAACTGTGGTCCATCCAATGGAATATTATTTGGCGCTAAAAAGAAATGAGCGATCAAGCCCTGAAAAAACATGGAATAACCTCAAATGCATATTCCTAAGTGAAAGAAGCCAATCTGAGAAGGCTACACACTGCATGATTCCAGCTATATGATATTTCGGAAAAGGCAAAACTATGGAGACAGTGAAAAAGGGTCAGTGGTTGCCAGGGGCTGGGGAGGAGGAAAGATGAACTGGTGAAGAACGGAAGGTTTTTAGGGCAGTGAAATGATTCTATGTGATATTTTAAGGGTGAGTACGTCTCATTACACATTTGTCGAAACTCACAGACCGGACAACACCAAGGGTGAACCCTAATGTACACTGTGTCCTTCCTCTGGGTAACAGTGATGTGTTAGTGTAGGTCCATCAGTTGTTAGAATGTGTCCCTCTGGTGCCGGACTTTCCTGGTGGGAGCCTGTGTGTATGTGTGGAGACAGTAGGTATGTGAGGAATCTGAACCTTCTGCTTCATTTTTCTGTGAACCTAAAATGTCTCTAAAATTAAAGTCTATAAAAAATGAAGCGCAGAGAAGTTACCTGTAGCCTGACTTGTCTGATAGGGCCATAGAGAATTTAGCCCACTTAGTGGGCTAGTTTCTGTGACTCATGGGACCATCAGAAAAGCAGTGATCATATTTCTGGCCATTTGGAGCCACACGTTCAGCGCTGCCTTTCCTCTAGATTCCTTCTCCTTGCACTCCTGTGCCCTCACACACCTGTACACCTGCCCCCGTCTTGTCTCGGATTCTGACCTGCCATGGTTCTTCGAATGACCTCTGCTGTGCTAGAGTAGACAAACTCCTCATTTTGGTGCCAGTTTTCCTCACCTTGGATCTAGGGGTGGGGTAAAGGAGGTCCCTCGGTCTGGGACAAATGTATTAGTGCCTGGAGCAATTTATGGGGATCCATCTTTTGAAAGACTGTGGGAAAGTAACATTAAATGAGAAAGTGATTTCTGCTTTCTACCTACCCTGATCTAGCTCCACAGTTACAGGTACTGATACACATTTTTTTCCAGAGATGCAGGTAATCCTGCCTGATCCTGGTGTTTATGGGGCTCTGAGCCCCATAGCTTCTCTGAGAAGTTTGCAACAGATTTAGCTCAGATTCTTACAGGGTTCCTTGGGAAGACCTGACTGTCCTAGTGGTAGAATTAATTTCTGTCCTTTATAACCCCCCAGTGGAGTATTAGAATTAAGTGTTTTATACCCTAGTACTTAAAGCAGAAGGTTTTTGGATCTAACCACTAGTCAAGTAGGAAATCAGGCCAACGCTCGCAGATCCTACCAGCTGCCTTTTTAGGGACCACCTAACTATTCTAACAGCAATCCCTATTTTAATAAATACAGTTCAATAGACTATGTATTCATTTTTTATTAACAGACTTTATTTTTAGAGTAGTATTAGATTTATAGAAAAATTGAGCAGGTAATACAGAGGGCTCCCACATACCTCTCCCACTGTTTCCCCTATTATTAAAATCATATTACATTAATATGGTACATTTGTTATAATTAATAAGCATTTATTAACATATTATTAACTAAAGTCCATCGTATATTCAGATTTTCTTACTTTTTATCTGACGTCTGTTTTCTGTTCCTGGATCCCATGTGGGATACACATCACACTCAGTTGTCAGGTCTCCGTAGGCATCTCTTGGCTGTGACAGTTTCTCAGGCTTTCCTCATTTCTGATGGCCTTGACAGTTTTGAGGTGTACTGGTACGGTGCTCTTCTATTGGATTTATTCCTGATATTTTTTAAAAAATTAAACTGGGGTTATGGGTTCAGGGGAGGAAGATCACAGAGATAAAGTGTCATTTTCATCCCATCTTATCAACGAAGCAACTATTTCTTTTTTTGTTTTTAATTTCAAAGCAACCTAGGAATTTTCTTTATTTCTCTTTTCCTCTTCACTCCCCCTTTCTAATCTTGCTCTCTCACATTTTAATCTTCACATAAGAGCAAAGCGTACTTTTTTCTCTAAAGGAAACAAAGCCTGTTCCCCTTTAGCCATCCTCCCCCCCACCCCATACATCCCACTGCTCTTACAACAAGATATACAAAGACCTCCCTTGTTTTGCGACGCCCTGCGGTGACCTGGTCCCTGCCTATCTCCCCAGACTTATTCCAGCTTCTCCCCTGCCCCACTCTGCCACAGCCGTGCTGTTCCTCAGACCAACCAGCTCCAATGATTCAGCATAGTTATCCTGCAATAACAGCTGAAGGACTCACTGATAATACGCAGTGTAGACTCAGGCTCCAAGGAACAGTTCACACCTCCATGAAGCAGAAATGACAGTGAAGCAGAACTCAAGTCCGGACAAAACACAGGAAGATTTGTTTAGCAAGGCTTTTGTCATCTGCCGGCTTCACTCATCATTCTTTCATTCCTCCCAAAGTTTTAGGTGTTCTTATCTGCGAGTTTTCCACATAAACTTCAGAAACTCATCAGTTTCTTAAAGAAAAAAAAAAAACAACACTGCTGGTACTTCGATTGGAATTACATTATATTTATAAAATAATTTGAAATATTTGATAGTTTTATTGTACTTGCCAGAATGTTGTACATTTAATTCTTTTATTCAAAACAACTAGCATTCTGATATATAAATTTTACTTTTATTGATATTATTTTTAAAAATAATTTTAAAATACTTGTTTTTTTTAACTTATTAATTTTGCTTTCAATCTTTAACCTTTCTTTTCTCATATCTTCTTTAGCCTTGTTCCTAGTATTTTGAAATGAGTGTTTATTTATATTCATTCTTATATATTTATAAATAAATAACTTCAAAAAAAAAGAATTTGCTCTAAATATAGCCTGGTCACTTCCCTTAAGTTTTATTTGTAATTTTTTGGATATCATAATTTTCTTAAAAATCTGGTCTTTGCTTTCTCTTCAATCAAAAGTATTTTTAAGAACAAGCCTTTTTTTTTTTAATAAAGGAACTTGTTTTATTTTAAGAACTTTTAATATAATAGAAACTTCTATTTTATTATGTTGTTTAAAATATTATACCTGTATAAGTTCTGATTTGGGGAATATTTTCAGGCATTCTTAATGGCTTGATATCTGAGTGATCTGTTATAAATTTTTAGCATGTGCTTGAAAGGTACTCTTAATAAGGTACAAAGCTCAATTTCTTTTTCTGAATTTAATCTTAATCATCATAAAACCATATACTCTATTCTTTTTACTTTCTGGTGTTTTTTAATATTGAAAAAAGCAGCCATGTTTTAAATTCCATACCTTAACAATTGTATTTGTTATCTCCTTTTATAACTGACAGTTTTATTGCATGTCTGTATTTAATAGTATGTAGGGAGAGGATTAAAGTTTTATGACTATTTACAGGCATTCTCTTCTCTTACATCCATTGCTTTCTGAAATCATTTGTAAAAGTCAAGCAGTTTCTTTCCCAGAGAGCTTTAAAACCCTTCGCTTATAGTAGGGCAGAATTACAGTTGAGAACCTTTTTTAAAGGTTTATCAAGATTATATCCCTTGTAAAAAAGTGATCCTCACTTCCATGAAATGGTACTTTACCAAAGATTTGATGAGAATGTCTGTAAAAGAAAAGAACATTCGTCCATAGTTAAGAAACATTTTAAAGGATGTAAAGGAGGTTGTAAAATGTCACTTTTAAATTGAATTTTTCATAAGTTTTGATATCCATTCTCTCCTAAATAGAGAATAAAAAATTTCCATATACTATATAAATTATGTAAAACTTGAATAATAACTGCCAAAAAAAGATCTTTATTCCTACGAATGCACAAAGAACAAATCCAAGAATGGAGACCACCTTGCTATGGTCTGTGATGTCACCAGCCTCTGTCTGCTGTCATAGCCTGCCACCACCCGCTGTGCAAATGTTAAAGAAACAAACGTATAATAAGGGGAATGAAAGGCAGAAGTCTAATCAATTAGCGTTTATTGATGCCCAAGATATGCTGGGTTTGTGCACTTAGACTGTGGTGACAGTTACAATCAGTGACAGTAAGAAGTGTCAGGGGGAGGGACACCAGGGCACCAGTGTCCAGAAAACAGTGAAATTGGTGTTATGACAGCTTCACATATCCAATAAAAGTGTGGACATTACAGAACAGAGCTCAGTTTCTCTTCAATTATCTTCCTCTTTATAAAAAAAGTGTTAAATATAGACTAGCAAGTTGTGTGGGTTTAATACCCTAGTTTTTAGTGCACATCGTGGCCTAAGGCAAAGGGAATTTCCTGGCACTTTCCCATGAGTAATGTAAGATTCCACAGAGGTAGCGGGATTTCAAGACTTGTATGCAGGGAAAATAGAAAGTTTCCTTGATAAGGGAAGAGGGTTCTAGACATGAGAATATAGCACTGGAAAAGATGGTTACTGTTTCCACAATAGGGTCTCAGAAAAGGCTAGACTCTGAGTACAAGGCAGTGTTTATTTTCATTACAAACTAAAGCAGAAGCAAATCCCTCTTTGGGGGCACAAGCATTAATCAAGAACCCTATAATCATCAAAGATAGAGACCTGAACAGCAAGCCTTCAAGCTTATGTTGAACATCATTACGCATGTGTGTAATTCACACAAAATGCAGAAAACATATGGGTCTTCTAGCCCTGCCCCTTGGGGCACTTTGATTAGTTAAAGAGAAATAAGTAATAAGATCTTCCACTTTTGTATAACTTTGTAATTTAAAAAACGCAAGGCCTTAATCTCTAAATGTCTCAAAAATCTGTTCAGATACCATTTATCAACAGACTCTGTTCCACAAAGGAACGTTATATTTGACTGCAAACTGTAAAGAAAAACAATTTAACATTCATAATGCATGATTTATCTAGGAAAAATGACTTGTTTCAAATTAATGAGTGATTTGCTTTATAATAATGTGTCTTTTAATTTACATAGTTCTGTTTGACACAGTAGTTTTACACACTTTGTCTCCTGTGACATTACCATAGTGACTTCCTAAATAATTTGTCTTATTCCTGAAGCATTATTGTTTGATTTCCATGGATTTTAGACCAGGGTTAGGGCCACTAGACAACTTTGCAAATGCCAATCTTACATGGACAGGCCACGGGATTGTTTTTGTTCTGTTCTGCTTTGCTTATTCCACTATAACAGACAAGAAGAATGATGGTTAGCTGTCTTAATGATCAATGTGGGTCACCACGTAATTGAGTTGAAGCTAAGCAAATGGTAATAACCAGGAAAATGTCAAAGCCATCAAATTAGCCTCGCTGAAGTCCAATTCAACAGCCAGCTCTTGGGGATTTTAAGGATAATTTCTTGTATGCAAATGTCTTTTTCCACTCAGATCTGTCTTCGAAGACAATCTGAATTATCACTTCCTTCCCCATTCCATGGAGCTACCTATAATACTCTGGATAGACCTGCATTTAAAAGTTACTGGTTCTTTAGGGGATAATTATGTAACATTTCTTTCTTTAGTTGGTTCGGATCCAAATGAAAGATGGTTTCTTTTTGTCACTATCTCTTCTCTTTTTTTCCTTAAGTAAGAGAACCTTGAGTTTTGAGCTGGACAGATGACCTCCTAAAATAATGGCCACATAGTACAGTCTCCCTCCCAGCAGCTACGTGTGGTGATGTATCTTCGTTCTGCCGATGGTTTGTAAGCAGAAATGCTCTTACACCAAGGATGCCTGGTTTCTCTCCTGATTTTTCTTCCTCTTGGCTGGAATGCAGATGTGATGGCTGGATCTGAAACATGGAGATAACCTGTATTCCTGAGGGCTTCACAGTGCTGGTTTACCAGCTCCAGATGAAAGATTTTGTTTTCATAAGAAAAGCCATATCTCTTGCTTAAGCCACGCTGCATTAGATTGCAAGGGCTGCCATAACAAAGTACCATAGACTGGACGGTATAAACAATGGAAACTTATTTTCTCACAATTCTGGAGGCTAGAAGTCTGAAGTTAAGACGTTATCAGGGTTGGTTTCTTCTGAGGCTTCTCTCCTTGGTTTATAGATGGCCATCCTCTCCCTGTGTCTTCACATGGTCTTCCTCTGTATGTGTCTGTGTCCAAATTTCCTCTTCTTCTACGGAAACCAATCGTATTGGATTACGGCCCACCCATATGACCTCACTTTACCCGAATTACCTTTTGAAAGGCCCTCTCTCCAGATACAGTCACCTTCTAAGGTACTGGGGTTCGGACTTCAACATGAATTCTGGCAGGACACAATGTAACCCGTAGCAACTCTTTCCTCTCCTTTTCCTTTTTAACCTGTTGCCAAACGTATCCCTGACACTACATGGGGATATTCAAATGCTGTAATTACTGATGGAAGCTGGGTCGGTAGATGGCCTGGCTTAGATGTCTGGATGTCAAAGGCCTCCTAGGTCTTTGCTCCTCACTAACCTGACTTCTCGCCCAGTCTAGGCACACACCACCCCCTGGCGGGCAAAACCTGTCCTAGCAAGTTTATCATTGCCGGGTAGAGAGCGAACAGGAAGTGTGTTTCCTGTGCTCCAAGAAAGAGATGGGACCCAGGAGACACTAAAACATGTGTGTGAACTTCTTTTCCCAAACCCACCAGACAGATGGCTCAGTCACTGCACCCTCTGATGATAAGGTATGAGCAGAGAGGAGCAAACCTGAGTCCTCTCATTAAAAATTCTCCACGTGGAAACATGAAGCTAAGGGAAATGACTTTGTTCTCTTTTCTCTAATGCTGGGTAAACTACCTCTCACATACCTGGTACTACTGACTTTTTAAATTTTATTTTGCATTTAAGTTTTTTTAAAGGCTGATAACATTGCAAGCCAGAAGTCTTGAGCACTTGGCCTATGAGTTTATCAAAGTTATTATTAATTACTCAAACTGTCTCTTGTAGGAGAGACTTTTCACCAGGCACTTTGGAAGATTACTATTTGGGAAACTCGGTAAAATTTGGAGCACTCGAGATGGTATATTGTAGGAGTCACAGTACATAGGGAAGAGAACATATTGCTGGAACTTAAAGCCACTGGCAGTGCTGTGGTCTCAGGATTTAGTCCATTTGTTGGCACGGACCCAAGTTTGGCAAACTATGGCAGTTTCAGCCCTTTGACTATTTTGCAAATAGTTTTATTGGAACACATTGTTTATACAAGGTCTATGGCTGTTTTATGCTAAGACAACAAAGTTGAGTCATTATGAAAGAGAACGTATTGTCCACAAGGCCTAAGATATTTATTGTGTGGCCTGCTCTGGAAATATTTGCTTTCCTGGGTATAGAAGAGAGTCATATGTGATACTTTCATTTTTAGCCAGTAGTTTGCCCCTTTAAAATGCCAAATTATCATATGTAATTGGTTATGTTTAGTTTAGTTATTCATAGAAAAATTTTATGGATTAATTCAGATATAAACTGATGAATTCTACATTTCTTCACAGAAGAAGGTTTTGGTCCTTATATGTAAAATGTTCTGCTATGCTTAGAAAATTGTAAAATGCCTCTTCATGTAGGCTAAGAACCAGTGTTCTAGTTAAGATCTGATCAGATAATTTTATTTCCATTGCACCCTAATGGGAAAATGGGTTGATAATTTTCTAAACAGATGTAAAGTGTAGCTAGTGAAATTTTTTCTCAGTGAATTAATGGTTTAGGATACTTATTCACTAACATGTCTCAGTTTCACTAATATGAAATACAAGCTAACTCTCAGATCATTCTCCTTTAAATATGTGTATGCAAATAACTTGATGGTTTTCCAGGGCACAGTTAAAAAAAAATCTCTGAAGTAACTTAAGCTGGGTTACCTAATTTTATTTTCTATGAAATTAAAGTTCTTTAATTCTTCAAAATCTAGTCAGATTTCAATCACTAGTGTAATAGATTAGATTATGGGAGATAAGCCTTTATTTTAAGCTCATAAATCTGAATAAAACTTCTGATTGAATGCTGCTTAATGAAAGAAAAATGAGATTCAGTGTTGTATTGTAAAGTATGCCCCTCCCACTGGACTGTTGAACCCACTCTCTTATAGAGAGCAAACATTTTCAATTACAGGCATAGAACGCTTTCTCTCTCCCTTGAAAATATTTGTAATGTTTCATGGTAATTATAGTGTGACTATGGATTAAACATGATTGTAGGTGTCATTCATACTTACCACAGTAGGATACAATTTATGGACTTGCAATGAGAGAAATGCTATGTTTATACATATAAAAGATAATGTTAAGCCTCTGAAATCAGGATCCTGGAGTGTTACAAGAGTTTATTATCATCTCACATTTAAACATTTACTGTTTCTCTTATTGCTGGTAGTTTTCCATAGTAACCACGACCTGAACACAATTTAATTACTTTGTGCAGCAATTTAAATTAAGTTAATCCAGAAGGGGCTGTTTAAAGAAGGATATTATACTATAGTGTATAAATTAACACTTGTTAAAAGTAATTTTTAAGCCTAGGAGTGCCACACAAAACTGCATTACTGGGAAAAATTATAATGTTAAAAAAGAGAAAATAATGAAGTGTGTTATTGATTTTCTTAATATTATATTCTGGCAGAATGAGATAAACTTTATTGATCCACTGGTTTTACATTCTCTATAGACTGTTACATCTTTACTGTGTGTTAATAAAACTGTTTAAGAAAAAAGTATATAGCCTTTAAATCCATTAATTCCACTTCTAGGAATGTAAATGCAAAACTTATATGGAAGGATGCCCACCATAGATTATTTATGATAATAAAAAAAAGTCAACCTTGGTAATAAATTAATTGAGATCCAGTCCTATGATGAAATACTGCACAGCCATTTAAAAAGAGGTTTAATATGAATTTCAATTAAATCAATAAAAGCCCATAAAATTATAAATGCAATATCTATACACACACAAATACATATATATATACATAAAATATATATATATATATATATATATACATACACACACATATAAATGCTTAGTAGTTATCCCTAGATTGTGGCTTTTACATTTTTTTCTTTTATATTTTCCTAATTTTCTACAGTGACCATGTATTATATTTGCTACTGGCTAAGAAAACTGTGAAATCTATTTAAAATGTAAAAGTATTGATTAGTTATGAATTCTAGGAACACTTGCTCTGTGTAGGGCAGAATTTTTTCTATGGTATGCCTGGCCTGTTCATTTTTCCAGAGATATATGAACACACCCCATAGTTATCTATTTACAACTGTCCTTTCAGTTTGACCCAGTGATGTTACCTCAGTTCAGAGGCTGCAGAAAAGATACATTGTGTCTATAGTGACCATTTCATCGGCAGGTCAACCATTTACAGAAATTGAAACCTTTTAAAGAAATGGGCTTTTTCACCTCAGGTAAAGAAGCTAATAGAATCAATAAACTTGGTAACTGGAAATGATCTCTTTTAATCATGTTCTCCCCCTTCTTATTTCTTACCTTACTGCTCTGGCTAGGACTTCGAGTGTTATATTGGTGAGAGTGGTGAGAATGGGCACCCTTTTCTTGTTCTTGATCTTAGAGGAAAAGCTTTCACCCTTTTACCATTGCATATAATTTGTAGGCTTGTCATATATGGCCTTTAATGTGTTGAGGTACTTCTCTACCCAATTTGTTGAGAGTTTTTATCATGAAAGGATGCTGAATTTTGTCAATGCTCTTTCTGCATCTATGATGATGATCTTGTGTTTTTTATCTTTCATTCTGTTACTGAGAATTACCACGCTCATTGGTTTGTGTGTGTTGAACCAACCTTGCATCCCAGGGATAAATTCCACTTAATCATGGTACATAATCATTTAAATGTTCTGTTGAATTTGGTTTGCTAGTGTCTTTTTGAGAATTTTTGCATTTATATTCACCAGGGATACTGGTCTATAGTTCTCTTGTAATGTCCTTATCTAGCTTTGGTATCAGGGTAATTTTGACCTCATCAAATGAGTTTGAAAGTGTTCCCTCCTCTTCAATTTTTTGGATGAGTTTGAGAAGATTTGGTGTTAATTCTTCTTTAAATGTTTGGTAGAGTTTACCTGTGAAACCATTCGGTCCTGAGCTTTCCTTTGTTGGGAGGTTTTGATGATTGATTCAATCTCCTTACTCATTGTTGGTCTGTTCGGAGTTTCTGTTTCTTCATGATTCAGCTTTAATGGGTTTCACGTTTCTAAGAATCTATCTATTTCTTCTAGGTTTTCCAACTTGTTGGCATATAGTTGTTCATAGTAGTCTCTTATAATCCTTTGTATTTCTGTGGTATCTCATAAGTTTGGGTATATTGTGTTTCCATTTTCATTGTTTCAAGATATTTAAAATTTTCCCTTTCAATTTCTTCTTTGACGTTTTGGTTGTTCAGGAGTATATTTTTTAATTTCCCTTTATTTGTGGATTTTGCAGCTTTCCCCCTGTTATTTATTTCTAGTTTTATTCCATTGTGATCAGAAAAGGCACTTGATATAATTTCTATTCTCTTGAATTTGTTGAGACTTCTTTTGTGGCCTAACATGCAATATATCCTAAAAAATGTTCCATGCGTTGTTGAGAAGAATATGTATTTTGTTCCTGTTGGAGGAGATGCTCCATATGTGTCTTTTAGGTCCATTTATCTATGGTGTTGTTCAGGTTTGCTCTTTCTGTATTGAGTCCCTGTCTAGATAATCTATCCATTGTTGAGAGCGGGGTACTATAGTCTCCAATTATTTTCGTACTGCTGTTTATTTCTCCTTTTAGCCCTGTTAGTATTTGTTTTACATATGTACATGCTCTGATGTTAGGCGCATAAAGGTTTTCAGTTGTCATATCTTCTTCATGAATATATATAATGAATGTATAATGACCGCCTCTTTTGACCATTTTTAAAGTCTCTTTTGTCTGATATATATATATATAGCTTTCTTTTGGTTATCATTTGCTTGAAATACTTTTTTGCATCTCTTCACTCTCAGTCTATGTGTGTTCTTCAGGCTGAAGTAAGTCTCTTGTAGGCAGCATACGGTAGGATCTTGTTTTTGATTCATTCGGCCATTCTGTCTTTTGATTGGAGAATTTAATCCACTTACGTTTAAAGTAATTGTTGATAGGTAAGGACTTATTATTGTCATTTTGTTAATTTTTTTTCTGGCTGTTTTGTAGGTGCGTGTTCCTTGCTTCCTCTCTTGCTCTCTTTGACTTGATGACCACTTGTGGCCGTATGCTTTGACTCCTTTATCATCATCTTTTGTGTATCTCCTCAGTTGGACAAGGGTCCAGAGTTCCTCGTCAGTGTGCTCCACGATGGGATGGAGTCACTGGCTGGGCCCCCTGCCTAGGCAAGGTCACAGGCTGCATTCAGCAATCAGGCAAGGCTGTTGGGATGTAGTCTGGGCCTCATGGCTGGGTTGTACAACATACTGGGTGCTAAGGCTGTCCAGGGTCACTTTCAGGCTCCATGGTTATGCAGGGCCAGCAGCTGTACTTAACAGCTAGGTGGGCTGCTGGCTCAATTCCTTGCTCAAGTGCAGCTGTAAGCTGGGCTCTGAAGCGGTCAGGATTCTCCGGTCAGGCTTCCTGGTTGCGTGGAACTGGAGTCTATATTCAGCTGTTGGACAAGGCTGCAAATTTGCTTCCGTGTCTGGGCAGGGTGTTAGACTTCCCACCAAGCTCCAGTCAGAGCCACTGGCTCTGCTTTGCAAATGAGCAGAGTTGTTGGCTGGGATTTCTGCTTTGGTGCTGCTGCAGATATATGTAGGATGGGCTACATAGCTGTCCAGGTTCTCCGGACAGGCTCTGTGGTCAGGCTGGGCTGGAAGCTATACTTAGCAGTAGGTGGGGCTTTGAATTTGCGTCCCTGCCCCGGTGGGACTGTAGAGCAGTCTCCATGGCCAGTATAGCCCCGTTGGCTGGACATGAATCAAGCAGAACTGCCCACTGAGCTCCCTGGCCAGACTGGCTCTGCTGGGTAGATGGGCAGAGCTGCTGGCTGGGGTGTCCGCTCAGGTGCAGCTTCAGGGAGGAATGTGGTCTGACAACATCTGAGCACTGGTTCCCTTAAGCCTGCCCCACCTCTCCGTTTCTATCTGATCCTAGGTGATCAAGCCCCACAAATTTCCTCAGAGATCCCTGTGAGGCAAGACCCAAGTAGACCTCCTAGGAAGTGCCCCTCGATGCTGGGGAAGCTGGATGTTCACCTTGGGTTCTTTTTTTTTTTTTCTTCTTACTGGAGAAACCATAGGCCAGCTGGTTCCCCTTGGTGTGTCACTATGCCGGCCTGGGAGGAGTGATGTAGTTGGAGTTTAGCTGCTCCTCTTACCCTTAGAATGCAGTTGTTTCCAGTCTCTGTGGTCCAGGAAGGAGCATGCTTCAGCCTCATCCCTGGTTTCTGGATGTATCTTGCCATTGTGATGATATCACTCCTAGCTTGTAAGTATCTAGGACTGAAAATATGAATTAGTATAGTATATTTTTGGTCTCTTACTTTTTCTATCTCTTTCTCCCACTCTCTTTCTCTCTCTCTGATGGTGTCAATAGAATATCTTTAATTAATGCATGCTACAAACATTTTGAATGTCATGGGTACATGGTTAATATTGTTGACTGAAACCCATTACCTATGTCAAGGTGAATTTTCATTTTGGTATGTGCAGAAGACGGTTGCAGACTTTCATATTACTAGCTGATTAAAATCTTTTGTTTGGGTAAGATGTAGGCTGACTTTTGACCTTCTTCCTCTCGATTACTGAGCCACATTGCTGGATTCATCCTGTGAGATGAGCCATCCACACTGCCTGTCTTCTCCTATGCATGCCATGTGTAGACGTCGGCTTGTAGTAGCATTTGGAGACGTGTCTGGGGAATTTGAGAATTGAGTGCATTTGGAGAAGAGTGTTGTGTAGCCAGTTGAGTTGTGGGATGCAACAGATGTATTCCAACACCAATCTCCAGGCCCCTTGTTTTATTCTCTAGGTACCTCACTTCCATTGGTGTCGGAATATAATGGGTGAGCCAGGTGCTGAGAACTCTTGCATGATCTTCAACATGTATTGTCCTAAATTAATAAACCTTGGTGAAATTATTTAGGAGTAAGAATTTCTCAGTAAGTGGCATAGTTCAGCTTGATTTAATTTCTAAATAGGAGAAATGAACCAGAACGGACAGGGCAGACCGACCAGATCAAATAAGAAATTACAGTTCCAATTCATTCCAGCCTGTCAACTCATCTAAACTTTGTTCTCCCTTATACACCATTATTATCTTAATTGATTAAAAATTCAGTCTAGAAGTTAAAGTTATTGCAGAATGTTCTGATCTCAGATCTCTATACAAATTGTACCTGATTCGTTTAGAATGAAATGTTTTATTCTGTTATGATCTGGGTGCTTTGTTTGGATGGGAACATTGCCGGACAAATAAGGTAACCTCTGCATCTCCTAACCTATACATTTTCATTCAAAGCATTACTGAGTTTTATATTGTAAGCTATTACTGCTCTTACAACTCATTCTCCTGTATACACCCTATTTTTTCTTAAAACAACTAAACAAAATGACACAAACACACACACAAAGCCAACCAGTTTTTACTGACATGTAAAGTGTATTCCTTTCATTTACGGTTTATTTTCTTAAGAAAGGTATAAAACAAAGATCTTACAATAGAAATATAAAATTAAAAAGTCATATAAATAAGAAATGCAAATGTATAAGAAAAAACTAATTCATATGATTAAGCATAAAATTTAGCTGTGAGCTTCCAAAAACAAGGCAAGTATGGAAAAAGGACTGCTGTGTAATTCTTACTATCAGACCAGATAAAATGCATACGTTATTGAAGAAACTCCATTGTTTCTGACATTCTATAAAGAAATTGATCACATGGATTCAAAAACAAGAGTTAAAGACAGTAGATGATAATATCTGAACAATGGATTGGTAAAAGATGCAAAAAATGTTCCTAAAAATATTCTATCTATTGATTTTCAAGGAAAGCCAAAGCAAATGATTAAATTAGTACTGAATAAAATTATGTTGGTAACTTGGTGTGTGTGTGTGTGTGTGTGTGTGTGTGTGTGTGTGTGTGTGTGTGTGTGTGTGTTTAACCTGATATCAAAGTCAAGCCTTAGATACCTGATCTCTAAAAGACAAGAGATAGTGTGTCCCTTAAATAGTCTTTGTCAAATACCAGTGTTCTTACTGAGGACTCTGTTGGCTAAAGCAACACGGGCAACATGAGAGCTGTGAGTGCAGTTTTATTTGGGGCTTACTGAGGACTATAGCCTGGGAGACAAGCTCTCAGGTAGCTCTGAGAAACTGTTCTGAAGAGTAGGGGGAGGTCAGTACGTCTGTGATTTTGGTGAAGGGGGTACATGCGCTCAAGCGCACATCTCAGGACAAGCTTGCTGCTAGCCTCGAGGAGCAGATGTCTCTGTGAACAACTCAGTGCTTTTGAAGGTATAAGAAGATGGAAGAAATTGGCTTCATAAAACCTTCTCCTGAAATTACCTATATCTATCTGAAGGCCTGTTTTGCCAGTTTTTTCCAGAGCACAGAGGGCCTCATTCCTGATCTTCACCCTGAACTTTCAAGGTGTGTTAAAGGTCAGCAACTACAGTGGCTAGTGACTTCATTCTGGTAGAGTCAGATGGTGAGCGGCAGTTTTTTAGTTGTCAGGACCTGGAGAGGCATCAACAGAAAGTCAAGCTTCCTGTCCGTAGCCTGAGGTGCAAAACAAAATGCAAACCTGGTTTATTGCTGATAAAAGAAGAAACATGTTATTTGGAATCTAGCCAGATAGACAACAAGCTTTCTCTTCTCTCTTCTTCATCTCCTCATCTCCGTTCTCCTCTTTTCTTTCTGTTCCCTTGAACCAGAGCAATATTCTAGCCTCTCCAAGGTAAATCCTAATGAGCCCAGATACATCTCAGGTTCTCCCTCAATACCCCCTTTATTTCCCCAGTTACACATTAAGGCCCAGGAGAGATGCTTAATTCTCTGTGGGTAGTGGTTGGTGGAGAAGATGAGTATAAGCCAGTGGTCAGCAAGAGTTTCCTCCTGTGGAAGATGGAAAAAAAAACTATTACTACACATCCGCTAACAGTTTTGTACTAAATAAACTATCCTTTGTTCTACTAAATTTCAGAGGTAAATTATAGTGATATTACTTCATGTATCCATTGGATAAATCTTAGGCTTTCCACAAAATACCACAGAGATTTAGTATCAATATCTTTTATCTGTCTGAGATGCATGGAGTTAATACGAATGATTAAGCCACATACATTAACAGGGAAAAGTATGAAAACCATTTTTGAGCTTTCCTTGCAGGTTGGGAGAGCCAGTGATAGAGTTTGGATGGTAACAGGTTCAGCTGATTATATGGCTGGGATACATTGTCAGCAGAAGAAATACATTCGGTCGCGCTATTATCCAGTTTCTCTTCCAGGGATCAGACGGGAAAGGAAGCATTGGTAAATGGGGATCTTCCCACCCAAACAATTAGCTTAGGAGTCTGAAAATCATCTTAGCCTTCCCACACCTCACAGTCGCCATCAGAAGACGCTCACAAGTAAAGCAACAATACAGGTTGCCTGAATCTGTGGCAATCAAAAATTAACTCTTCAGGGATTTCGACTGGACATCATTTACATAGCAGAACTGTCCTTACCCCGACTTTCACCAGAAATTCCTCCCTTAAATACTTTATTTCCTCTTTGTCTATGATATCTCAGCTATATATCCTTGAAAATATTTGCAAAATAAACTTCAGATTGAAGTTAACTCAATATTGGGATAGTCATATTCTATTTCAGAAGTTCAAGCCATTAAGCTTTAGATAAAAGGCTTAGAGAAGAATCATTAAAGGAGCATATTAAGCTTGATTAAGATTCAGTAGGTAGTTCAAATAGGTCATTAATTATGTGAGTCAGTGTCCCTAATGGGTGCTCAATAAATATTTGGTGAATGAAACTGAACATCGTAATAGTCTTGTCATTTAGAATTATTTAATTTTTTTCACTTTGTTGGTTCAAAATCAAAGTACAATAATGTTCATTATGCCCTAGTTTCTTCATCTGTAGTATTAGACATGCCTACGTCCTCAAATGGATGATTGTAACTTTATTAAAGTAGTATCAACATAAGGCACCTAAGAAGCATTGTTCAATATACTTGACATATTTGCTCTAAAATATGAAACATAAAATTTTCATTAATGACATCGCTTAAAATATAGAAACAAATTGTGTGAAGCATAATAGAAACAATGTTTTTGCTTTTGTAGCAGAGCAGGTTCTAATTTGCTTTCCTTAAGCAATGTGAAATGCAATATTGGAGTCGTATGCATCTGTTAACACCAAGCCAAAACAACCAGCACTGGGAGATTCAAAATGAGTTTAAAAGTGCATACATACTCACGCACATACATTTTTTAAAAATTTAAAACTATCCAGAATATGCATTAACTGTTCCTCTGTCCAGAATGGGGTGTAGGACTGTTTGATTCCCAGTAGTAGTGGGATCTTCACAAGGTAAGCTCTTTGCAGACAGTGCAATCATTCTGTATTCAGTGTCAGCAGCCTTGGTGAGCAGACAAGTAATGAGGGCATTTCAGCTCGGGACGCTGAGGTTTACTCATTTCTGGGTCTGCTTCTCGAAGTTTTACTTCAGCCTTGGAAATGGCTGCAGCTTATCTCAAGATATTCCTGTGAATTAGAGATGGTTTAGTCGGCAATGATTTCAGAAATACCTGTTTAACTCTTTTAAATAGAAGAAGGTAAGCATACAATGGTTCAGTTTGCTGTTGTAGTTGAAAATTGTATTACTATTTTCAATAAATGAACCTAAAATCTCCAATTAGTAATGAACATAAAGTTTATGTAGAATATTCAACAATCAGTAGAATAACAAGGTTTTTATTCTACATAAGCTTTTAAAATGTCTTCTTACTGTGTAATGAATTAAATAAAATATGCCTAATTTATAATTGAAATGTACTTAAATCAAATCTATCCTATTCAAAAGTACAAATATAGATCATCTGAAGAGCATGACCCAGATTACAGTTACTTTTTGTTTAATGTATGTCACACTTGTAAGAATCATGAAACTTTTCCATGTGGCTAAAATGGCTAATTCTTACAAATGCAGCCCTTTTAGAATTCAGCATTGAAATCTTAATATAACTTCTTTGAATCATAGAACTCCCCCCAAATTACATGCTGAACAAATTCAAGTTAACCTGGGATTAACTAAGTTCTAAAATGTTCAGTTAAGTTGGAATCTTCTCTGTTTCTTAGCTCCTGAGAATAACCTTTTTATCATGGTTATGTCAGGACCGTAGTAGTATTGAAAGTTTAAGATCCTTGGAAAGGAGATACATAGAGAAATCTTAAAATGTGAAATATCTACTTTAATGGGGTAGGTGCTGAGTGTTAAAGGCAATCAGCTAAAAAGGAAGAACAAGATAGTGGGTGTGTCAAATAGACAGCCTTCAGACATCAGGAAGGTCCAGCCAGAGAAATGGAGTGTTTGCTGGGGAGGCTGGACACAGCTGGAGAAAATTCATATTGGGTGATACAGCCCTTGGCACTGTAGCTATTAGGGAAAGTCTGTTGTCACTATTCCAAAGTAGAGAATATTTATTTATCATTTATATCACCTGGTCCCAGGCTCTAGGTTTCTTCCCTGAAGGAGCTTATATTTTATTTTCTCAGCATGGTTTTCGGTAGTGTATGTGTGTACACATGCATAAGGGAAGGAAAATATAGAAAAGATCATTTAAAAACCAAAAATGACTTCACCTCCAACACAGAAGTTAAACATTTGGGACGATCTTTCAGAGACTTCAAGTAAGCCTTCCAAGATTATGTAATTTGCCTGAACTGACAGTAACCTGAGAATTCTGGCTCCTCATTCTATTTTGAAGACATAGTAGTTATTAGGGATCGTTTTAGAAATGGGGGTCACTGGGGACGGTCTGCAGAGGGTGAAGGGGGGAGAGGCAGTGGGTGTACAGGTTGAAGGCAGTGGGTGAGGACAATGACAGCCCTTCAGCAGAGGGGAACAGGCAGGGTTTGGAGAAGAAGGACCACAGCCCACGTTATGCTCTAGTTCTTACTGTAGCCCCAAAGCAGGCGTGATGGTAGAGTCGACAATAGCTTTGGAAAGTGTAGCTGCAAGTATAGCAGGGAATTAAGGCATACGATGTTTGGGAGCTGAACAGAGCACTTATTTGCAGAGGTAACAATCAAATAATCATATGTTTATTGTGATGGATAATAGGATGCTTTCTAGAAACAAAGAGAGTCCATTATAATTATTTCCTTCTGATAGAAAGACTAAGCTCTAGTTACTCCGTCTCAGTCAGGGAATCTGGAATATGACAGTTTTGGCTTTTCTAGAACAGCACACGGAGGAGTTCCTATCTGAAGCTCTCTGTTTAGGGATGAAAAAGTCATTAAAGATGCAGTAGGTGGTTTGAACAAATGTATGCACGTTACATTATGATGGAAATCGTGTCTCAAAGATTTTCTCATTAACAGAAGGGCCAACAATCAGTTCATAGAAAACACTTCATGTCTGTAGTCTGGTATACTCACCATTTCAGTACCACTTAAGGTACTCTGAGAGCCAGCGATAGCGTTCTCCTGGTCTGTGTGATCAATGGCCTCTAATTAGGGCATCAAATCGCTTGAAAAGATGTGTATTGCCTTCTTAATATTTAATTAGATTTTAAAAATTAGCCTCCTGTGATGGTAACGCGGGCACATCACAGCTGCTAGAATTCACTGAGAGAGCCCTGTGGGGTTAAAGGTGTGCTCAACACCAGTTTTAGAACCTTCTCAAATGTAACAAACAGTGCTTTTGACGTATCCTTTCCCATAGGCTTTTCATCACCCCTCTTTGTGGAGTATTGGGGGATATGAAAATTACCAGCAGGCAGGGTTTCTTCCCCACTGGCAGCATTTTCTGCTCATCCAGAAATTTTACAGCAGAATTTCTCACTGAAGTGATGTGGGTATAATTCCATTTGCTACAAGTGTTGGAATTTACTTGATATTAATTTTAAAGAGCTAGAGCTTTTGAACATCAAGACAACAGAAGCAAACACTAGAGGCAGAGCTATATCTGCCCTGTGGTTTATTCTGAAGTTCCTGAAATGACTGCTTCTGTAGATGGGATAAAAGGGGAGATTGTAGATATTTAGTTGTTCCCATAAATTTCGCAAAAACCTCCGAATAGTTGAAATAGGACACAGCAATTGCTCTAGCAGGAAGAGAAATGTCATTCTTGCCCATTTGTTAGTCTGTGCTTTTCTATAACAATTTTAACTCTGAAAAAATATCCTCAGGGTCAAAATCTTATTAAAGCTCTGTGTGGAGTAAGTGTGCTGCCTTGGGCACTCTATAGAGCTGCAAAAAGAGAGAAGGTTGGTCCTGCTGGTAGGGGCAGTAAATCTAATAAAAGCCACAGGCAAATAACAAGGACTGTATTACAAATAACCATATTACACCAAGAACAGGACACACACTATTGCTACTGCTCTTACTAATAGTAAATACCCTGAAATCCTCCTATGCTAGGCAGTTGACTTAGCTCATATTAAGTCTTTACCACAGCCCAATAAGACAGTATAATTATCAACTGAGAAGAAAGGTAACTGTTTTTTTTTATTAAGACTTTTTTTAAAATTAATTTATTTATTTTTGGCTGTGTTGGGTCTTCGTTTCTGTGCAAGGGCCTTCTCCAGTTGCGGCGAGCAGGGGCCACTCTTCATCGCGGTGCGCGGGCCTCTCACTATCTCGGCCTCTCTTGTTGCGGAGCACAGGCTCCAGACGCGCAGGCTCAGTAGTTGTGGCTCACGGGCCCAGTTGCTCCGCGGCATGTGGGATCCTCCCAGACCAGGGCTCGAACCCGTGTCCCCTGCATTGGCAGGCAGATTCTCAACCACTGCACCACCAGGGAAGCCCCTAAGACTATTCTTTTTAAGAGCAATTCAAGGTTCACAGCAAAATTGAGGAAGATACAGAAGTTCCCATCTACTGCACCCAAACATGCATAGCTTCCCCTATTGTCGCCATCCCCCGCTAGAGGGGTACATTTCTTATAACTGATGAACCTACACTGACATGTCATCACCCAAATTCCACAGTTTAAATTGGGGTTCACGTTTGGTGGTGTACATTCTACAGGTCTGGACAAATGTATAACGACACATATCCATCGCGATGTGGGCGTGGATACAGAGCATTTTCACTGACCTAAAAACCCCCTGAGTTCCACATATTTATCCTTCCCCCCTACCTCCAACCCCTGGCAACTTGCTGATCTTTTTATTGTATCCATAATTTTTGCTTTTTCCAGAATGTCATATAATTGGAATCATACAGTGTGTAGTCTTTTCAGATTGGCTTCTTTCACCGAGTAAGATGCATTAAAGTTTTCTCCATGTCACTTCATGGCTTGATAGCTCATTTCTGTTTAACATCGAATAATATTCCATTGCCTAGATGTACCACAGTTCATTTATCCATTCACCTACTGAGGGACATCTTGGTTGCTTCCAAGTTTTGGCAATTATGAATATAGCTGCTATAAACTTGTGTGCACGTTTTGTGTGAACATCAGTTTTTAACACCTTGGGGTAAAAAACAGGGAGCATGATGGCTGGATCCTAGGATAAGAATATGCTTAGTAAGAAACGGCCAAATTTCTTCCAAAGTGGCCACACCATTTTGCATTCCCGCCAGCAGTGAATGAGCATTCCTGTTGCTGCACACCCTCAGCAGCATTTGGTGGTGTTGTTACTGAACCAGGTTTGTTCTGCCAGATGCACAGCAAGTCAAAACAGTGAGACCCCGAGGTTTGCAGCAAAGCGAGGGTTTATTCTTAAGGCAGCTGAGCAAGGAGATGGGAGAATAAGATCTGCCTTCCTGAAGGTGAGGGGATTGGGATTATGGAATAACGAATAAAGCAGCAGGGCGGCCTGAGGCATGGGGAGTGTGGGGAAAGGTGGTAGGGAGAAGGTGCAGGAATGGTCTTTCTGCACAGGTGTAACTAAGCTACAGGCCTCTACACATGGAAGAGGTTACAAGCAGAGACTAGTGCATGCCTGGCTAGCGGGGCAGTGGTCCCATCCAGTCTTAACCAGCTCAGTGCAAACTAGAATTAATTAACTGACTCCAAGTTTCTAGAAAACAACTCAGGCAAACATCTTAGTATTTAGGCTACATGCCACTTGGAGGACCTGCAACTCTTAAAATGATCTTGATTAATGAAGGCAGGTGACATGAATTTAACCTCCGGTTTCATTGTCAGTGCTCTGGATTTGGCCATTCTAATAGATGTATAGTGGTATCTTGTTTTACTTTGCATTTCCCTGATGACACATGATGCGGAACATTTTTTTTATATGCTTCATTGACATCTGTACATCTTCTCTGGTGAGTGTCTGCTTAGGACTTTGGCCTTTTTTTGTTTTTTTTTTTAGAAATAGGAGACTTTTTTTATTAATTAATTAATTATTTATTTATTTTTGGCTGCTTTGGGTCTTTGTTGCAGCGCACGGGCTTTCCCTAGTTGTGACGAGCAGAGGCTACTCTTCGTTGGGGTGCACAGTCTTCTCATTGCGGGGGCTTCTCTTGTTGTGGAGCATGGGCTCTAGGTGTGCGGCTTCAGTAGTTCTGGCACGTGGGCTCAGTAGTTGTGGCTCGCGGGCTGTAGAACACAGGGTCAGTAGTTGTGGCTCACGGGCTCAGTAGTTGTGGCTCATGGGCTCTAGAGCGCAGGCTCAGTAGTTGTGGTGTACAGGCTTAGTTGCTCCGCGGCATGTGGGATCTTCCCCGACCAGGGCTCGAGCCCGTGTCCCCTGCATTGGCAGGCGGATTCTTAACCACTGCACCACCAGGGAAGTGCTGGCCTATTTTTTTAATCAGGTTTTTTGTTTTCTTATTGTTGAGTTTTGAGGGTTCTTTGTTTATTTGGGGTAACAGTCCTTTACCATATGTGATTTTTGCAAATATTTTCTTCCAGCCTGTGGCTTATCCTGTCATTCTCTTGACATTGTCTTTCACAGAGAGAAAGTTTTAAATTTTGATGAAGTCCATCCAGATTATGAATCTGGTCTTTTATGGGTCATGCTTTGTGTATCTAAAATTCATCACCATGCCAGATTTTCTCCTATGTTATCATGTAGGAGTTTATGGTTTTATTGTTACATTTAGGTCTGTGTTCCATTTTGAGTTAATTTCTGTGAATGGTGTAAGATGTGTGTCGAGATTCATTTGTTTGCATGTGGATGTCCAGTTGCTTTGCTATAGCACCATTTGTTGAAAAGACAGCTTTTGCTCCATTATATTGCCTTTGGTCCCTTGTCAAAGACCATTTGACTGTGAAAAGTAACATTTGAAGAGGCAGATTTACTTAGCAAAGATCACCCAGATGGTGGGTTCAATAAATTATATATCCCACTGGGGTTAAAGAATTGTTAGGGTCAGATACTTGAGGTAGAGAGTTGAAAGATATGAATTATTGGGAAAAGAGTAAGATGTCTGACCTTGAGATTAAGGATGTAATGTAATGACAAGGTATGTATGCATATACGGTGACTCAGTAGCGATTGGCCTTGGGAGGGTGAAGATAAGATAAAGGGACTTAGAGGCCGCTGTGTTGGAATGGTTATCTCCATGGATTTTGAACTTATCAATGTTCAGGAGTTGTGGAGAGAATGAGCAATGAGATAAGCGCTCAAATATTCAAGAAATGAAGGGGAGTAGACCAAGGGTGAATTGATTGTACCTGAATTAATATGGATGGTGTGGTTTGGTGATATACATTTGATGACTGAGGAGATTCAGAGAGGAAAGCAGGACAATTGTCTAGAAACATGGGTGGCACCCATCTCCCAATCCTGTGGTGCAAGGGCTGGGGTGGGAGTGTGGGAAGTCACCGTGGTACAGGTAAGATAATAATTTCATATTTTGTTCAATACTCTTTTTGATGCACTTGAGAAAATTAACTATTTTTATTAGGATAGTGTCAGGATCAGAGACAGGTATCCAGAGGACTGATTTGCCAACTGTAGTTAAAATAGATTAGAGACAGAGGAGAAGAGAGAGATCAAGAATAAGGCTATTTATTATACAACTGCTAGTGAGAAGTTACAGGCATATTGGAAGAAGGGATGACATAGCAGGACAGTTGGAGGAAAACCAAGAAAGACACTGTATAAGGAAGGAATTCCAAGAAGAGAACAGCCATCCTTAGATTCTCAGAAATCCTAGACACAATAAGGGGTGGAATGCCTTATATTGACCATTTCCAGATCTGAAAACTGAAGCACAAAGAAATAAATGATTACTCTGAATTGCGTGACTGATTCCAACGTGGTAGAGCTGGAACCAGAGTTCAGCCTTCCTGACTGTTAGTGCCATAGAACAAACAAAACAACCAAGTCCCAGCTGAATCCCGTAGTGTCTGTTCTTGGTTTTATCATCACTATAATTGTCGTTATAATTAATCGCATGCTAATACACCCTAACTTGAACAGAAAATTATTCTTGATTCTTTTTTAGCATAATGTATATTTAACATAAATTCAACAGAAGACAAGAAGACACAATCAAAAGAAAATATAAAAGTATAATCAGAGGGAAGTGTTTGCACACTATATTTTATAATTGGTTATAGAAAATCATTTTTATTTCACAAAACAGTGATTTCAAAGTGTCTATCAGTGCTACTCACAGTGAGGTAGTTGAGCCACTTTTGCTGGGAACTTTTCTTTCCCTGTTTGCAGTTGCATGTGTGTTTATTGTTGGATGGTGGTGTCGTGCGTGCTGCGTGACTGAACAGCGATGGCCAAAGGGAGAGTCAAGGATTAGTTCTGAGGGAGGCGAGGGCCATTGTCCCTCCACTCCCTGCATGCAAGTGGTAACTCAGCGTTCACTGAGTATCCCCCCAGCAGTGTATGCAGTCAAAGCCTCTACTTATAATCAGTAAACCAGAAAATACAAAGCAAAATTAGCCACCCCCACCCTCCATGTGCAACCTGGTCAGCACAGAAGAGCTTCAATCAGGAGACTTCCCTCAGTCTGCGGGACAACAGGCTTGGAGATGGAAACCCTCAAACCCATCAGCTGTCCTTCCTGCTCCCGTCTGCGCTGTGCACCGTGCACCTCAGACTTCAGAAGGGCAGGGGCCGACCACATGAGCAAGGAACCCGAGAAATACATTCAGCCCCTCTTCTGGTCCAGGTGGCGGGTGTTAGGTTTAGGTTGAGATAGTTTCTTTTACGCAGCAAACACGGTGCTTGTCCTTGGCCAGGCATCACTGTTTGAGCCAGTTCATCAAGCACCCAGGAAGTGTAGCTGTCTCAGGAGAGCAGCTTGTCCTAAAATGATTTATTCCTTTCTAGCGGAGAGTTTAATTGGCACTTTTAAAGAAATGAGGTAGTGGGGGCAATAATGAAGCTAAACAATTCCAGGTAATTGCTACCCTAATTGTAGAAGTACACAACACAACTTAATCATTTAAATTGCTGAAAACTTTGGTGCTGCAGACTTTCTAGCTATTGCAAATACATTGTTATACATGCTTGTTTGTAGGTAAAACTACATGTATGTGTGCATATGTAAATGAGTGTACTTCTTATCTTTCAGCAAGATGATTTTAATGTGCCTTCAGTATGTACCTATCTTCATTCTTACAAAGGCTGGCAGTGAAGCTTATCTCTTCATTAACTGATCATTCATTCATTGATTCTGCATATATTTATGATAAATCTAAATAGCTTTGTACTGAATGTTTGGGGTATTTAGCCAAGATTATGGTTCAATTCTTGCTTCAAATGTTCTTATATAACTACGTGGAGATTTAGACAATAGACAACTACAATATAAAGTGCCAAATGCTACAATTAGGGTACTATAATAACATAGAGGAAAATTGCCAAACCAATCCAGCCTGGAAGGAAGGTTTACTCTCACAGTTAGCTGAGTCCTAAAGGCTGACAGACTTCAACCCACTGTCCCTAATAGGAAATAATATTAATTTGTACTTGAGAGTCAGTGGCCTTGTAATTCTGAATCACCATCTTTTTTTAAAAGCAGCTTTATTGAGACATACTTCACATATTATATAACTCCCCCATTTAAAGTGTACAATTCAATGAATATATACTGAGTCACCATCTTGCACTGCTTTATTTTCTGGGATTATGCAAGAAAAATGAGGACGTGGGTGAAACAATTTATTTGAGGTACTTAAAGTCAGCCTTAATCCAAGTTATCGAGGAACATCACGAGTGTTCCTATGCCATTTGACCAGTGATCAAACTTCGAGTAGGTAATCAGTTTCTTTTCTGGCTGAATCATCCACACTGCCTGTGAACACTTCTTTGATGATGTTGGCTCCTGGCTGCCTGGCATCTGGTGGCTCCCTGGTTCACTCTTACACTCTGTAGTGAGACTTCAGTGAATGTTTTAGGGAAGCTACTAGGTGTCCCTTCATCTTAACCTAAAAGAAAAATCATTGCTATTTTCATACTTTTATTCAAAACACATTTGTTAAACTATGTGTGAAAGGCTCAGTACAGTTTCCTAATGTTTTCTCATATAGATTTTAGAAATAGCAATTAGCTATTCAGACAAGTGAAGAGAATATTATGTAAATGTTTGATAATTATTTACCCAGGTTCCCTATCCATTTGTGTGCTTAATGAGTTGGAAGAAAATTATCCATGGGTGTCTTGCATTTCTGCACATCTTGCCAGTGGATGCATCAACTATCTTTGTTCCAAACTATCTTTTCAAAGATGTTTGTATAGCAAACGGCCTTGAAAGGTATAAATGGTATCTCCAGCCAGAGCAAAGGCAGGTTTGTTTACTGTCCATTATAGTAAAGATAATGTCTCCCTCCAGGGCTTACTGCCTTTTGTAAAAGATCTGGGTAACCTAGTTCAGGGTTCCTCTCCTGCTGGGCAACCCACTGTGTGTACAGATATTGTCAAATCCCCTTTGCATTAGCGTGTGGAAATTTGGGTTCAAGGAACTGGCACAAATATTAATCCTCTGGCTATGGCTGTTACTGTGAGTAACAAAGTCACTTGCCCCCGATCCTGGAATCTCATGTCTTATGCCAGCATCCATGAAATTAGTGGCTAACTAATTAGCTTGCAAATACACCCTTCACAGTTCTTGACATGATGTTCTCTTAAATTACCTCTTTTCTACCATCCTCTTGTTTCCTTATGGTGAAATAAATAAACAAATAATAAATAAATAATTCCCCTTTTTCAGTTTTTTAATTGAATTATAGTTGATTTACAATATCGTGTTAGTTTCAGTGAACAACAAAGAGATTCAGTTATATATTTTTTTCAGGTTATTTTCCATTATAATTTATTATAAGATAGTGGATATTGTTCCCTGTGCTATATAGCAAATTCTTGTTGCTTATCTATTTTATGTACATTAGTTTGTATCTGTTAATCCCATACTCCTAATTTGTCCCTCTCCCATGTCCCTTTCCCCATGGTAACCATAAATTTGTTTTCTATGTCTATGAATCTGTTTCTGTTTCATATATAGATTCATTCGTATTATTCTTTAGACTCCATATATAAGTGATATCATATAATATTTGTCTTTATCTATCTTACTTCACTTCGTATGATATTTCCTATGTCTATCCATGTTGCTGCAAATGGCAATATTTCATTCTTTTTTATGGCTGAGTAATATTCCATTATATATATATATATATATATATATACACACACACACACACACACACACACACACACACACACCACATCTTCTTTATCCCTTCATCTGTTGATGGACCTTTAGGTTGCTTCCATGTCTTGGCTATTGTGAATAGTGCTGCTATGAACACTGGGGTGCATGTATCTTTTCAAATTATGGTGTTCTCCAGATATATGCCTAGGACTGGGATTGCTTGGTCATGTGGCAGCTCTATTTTCAGTTTTTTAAGGAGCCTCCATACTGTTCTCCATAGTGGCTGCACCAATTTGCATTCCTATCAAAAGTGTAAGAAGGCTCCCTTTTCTCCACACCCTTTCCAGCATTTATTATTTGTAGACTTTCAGATGATGGCCATTCTGACCAGTGTTAGGTGATACCTCATTGTAGTTTTGATTTGCATTTCTGTAATAATTAGGATGTTGAGCATTTTTTCATGTGCCTGTTGGCTGTCAGTATGTCTTCTTTGGAGAAATATCTATTTAGGTCTTCTGCCTATTTTTTGATTGGGTTGTTTGTTTTTCTGATATTGAGTTGTATGAACAGTTTGCCTGTTTTGGAAATTAAGCCCTTGTCGGTTGCATTGTTCACAAATATTTCGTTCCATTGTGTAGGTTGTGTTTTTGTTTTGCTGATGGTTTTCTTTGCTGTGAAAAAGCTTTTACATTTGATTAGATCCCATTTGTTTATTTTTTGCTTTTATTTCTTTTGCCTTCAGATACTGATCTAAGAAAATATTGCTATGATTTATGTCTGAAAATATTTTGCCTATGTTCTCTCTAGGAGTTTTATGGTATCATGTCTTATATTTAGATCATTAAACCATTTTGTGTTTATTTTTATATATGATGTGAGGGAGTGTTCTAAGTTCACTGATTTACATGAAGCTGTCCAGCTTTCCCAACACCACTTGCTGAAAAGACTGTTTTTTCTCCATTGTATATTCTTGACTCTGTTACTGATTAATTGACCATAAGTGTGTGGGTTTATTTCTGGGCTCTCTATTCTTTCCCATTGATCTGTGTGTCTTTTGTGTGTGTGTGTGTGTGTGTGTGTGTGCGCCAATACCATGCTGTTTTGTTTACTGTGCTTTGTAGTATAGTCTGAAGTCTGGGAGGGTTATGCCTCCAACTTTGTTCTTTTTTCTCAGCATTGCTTTGGCAATTCTGGATCTTTACTGATTCCATATAAATTTTAGGGTTATTTGTTCTAGTTCTGTGAAAAATGTCATGGGTGATTTGTAGGGATTACAATAAATCTGTAAATTGCTTTGGGTAGTATATCCATTTTAACAATATTAATTATTTCAATTCAAGAGCATGGGATTTTTTCCATTTTTTTGCATCATCTTTCATTTCCTATATAGTTTTATAGTTTTCAGCATATAGGTCTTCCACTTCCTTGGTTAGGTTTATTCCTAGGTATTTTATTTTTTTGACACAATTTTAAATGGGCTTTTTAATTTACTTTTTCTTTCTGATATTTCATTGTTAATGTAAGGAAGTGCAACAGATTTCTATATATTAATCTTATATCCTGCTATCTTGCTGAATTCATTTATTAGTTCTAATAGTTCTTGTGTGGAATCTTTAGGGTTTTCTATATAGAATATCAGGTCAATAATTCTTTTTTAAAAAACTCATTTAATATGTCTCTTTTCCTTGTACCTGTATTCTTTATGACAAATATTTGCTAGATGATAATAGCTATAGCAGTGTGTACCTTCCCAAGTCAAGCAGCATATTTCTTAAGGAGTATTTTTTAAATTAAGCTGTACAGAGCCTCAGTGGGCCTTGTGGTTGGATTGTGAGCAACTTGAAGGATCTGTCCCATTTCAAACATGGCAGTTCCACTCTTATATGTTCTATGTGTTACATGTCTGTCTAATGTTTCAGGCTGTAAATGAATAAAAGAAAGAAAAAATGAATGAATATAGGAATATGTAACAAGGAAATGTTTTAAATCACTGTTCTATATGATGCACGTAAAAGGTTTCTAGTCTGGGAGAGAGCTGCTTAGGAACTGGTGCTCATGCTTTTCCCACCTTATTTCCCTTGTTAACTTAAAAATGTGAAATTCAGTGAGTAGATGAGGCCATCTGACATTTTTTTTTAAATTTTCTACATGTTCAGAATTAACTTGTTAAGATGACAATGGGCTGAGGGTTCTATTTTTTAGTTTTTGTTTTTTTAAATCTGTGGAGACCCTTTACTGCTTCATTGAACAGGGTCAGGTTAATAGCGTCCAGTCTCATTTGATGATGGTGAAGTAGAAAGCAGGACACGATCTTGTACAATAATTATTTGCCATTGTGTGTGTTATTAATCACCACTTGGAGGATGATTATCAAGTCATGCATGTCAGAGGAGAAGAAACAAAGTGCAGGGCAGTTTGCTGTGCTTTCTGCCGTAGTCTGCTTTGGCTCTAGTTGGATTAGCCCTGAGAAGGTGAAGGGAATCAAAGCTCCCCTAATTCCCAGTGGGGAGCAGGTCCAGTCCTCAGGTGGCAGAGGTCCCATCCTGAGGGAGCGGGGCACACATTTCAGGGGACCAGTGGACAGCCTCTGCTTGTCCTGTGTGATGATGACTGCTTTTCCAGCTTTTTGTTTCATTTTTGTGAGTTGAGAGAGTTCATAAATTTCCATAGGCAAAAGTACTCCTTTGTGAAACATATTTTGGAATAAATGCTTTGGATCTATATCCACTGGGAATTTATTTTAAACTTTAAAAATGAGAAAACAAAGCACAAAGCAGGAACAATGTGCAAGTAATTTAATTGGGAATCTCAGTTTTGTGTTCTTTAGTTAACACCTTTTATTCTAGATTTTCCTCTTAGACAATCAGGTGTTACAGTTATTCAACATATGAGCTAGTGAAGCCATTTATCTTCATGGGACCTAGGCAAGAAATCGGGAAGACAATTACTCACTTCTTAGGGTGAAATTTTAATTACTGTTTGTATGCTGCCAAGATAAAGCATGGAAATAATTATTACTAAAACATATACAACAGAGCGTTCAAAATTGTGACCTGACAAGATTTTGGTGAACTTTTCTTTCCTCACGTGGTGTCCCCTGGGCTTTGAAGCTTGCTATTGTCTCTGGTGTTTGAGATATAGGTTAATTATACTAAATAGTATGAAATCAGAAAAATAAAATGAATATAAGCAAAAGTAGCATATTTCAAACTTGCCTGACAAAATTCTCTGAATATTTATTCATTTATTAGGCACAAGTCTGTTCCTGGTGTTGAACTAGGAAGCAAAGGAAAAAAAAAAAAAAAGAGGCCAGGTTTGAGATCCAGCAGAAATTTTACTAGTGATAACAGAGAGCTGACTTATCCCAGGTTAATGACATTTCCAGAATTTAAATATTATGAATCCAAAAATACACAATTATTATAAAAAGCAAGGATTGGTTAAAGATGGCAGAGTAGAAGGACATGCACTCACTCCCTCTTGCGAAAGCACCGGAATCACAACTAACTGCTGAACAATCATCAACAGGAAGACACTGGAACTCACCAAAAAATATACACCACATCCAAAGACAAAGGAGAAGCTGCAGTGAAATGGTAGAAGGGGCACAATCACAATAAAATCAAATCTCATAACCGCTGGGTGGGTGACTCACAAACTGGAGAACAATTATACCACAGAAGTCCACCCACTGGAGTGAAGGTTCTGAGCCACACGTCAGGCTTCCCAACCTGGGCATCCGGCAATGGGAGGAGGAATTCTTAGAGAGTCAGACTTTGAAGGCTATCGGGATTTGATTGCAGGATTTCGACAGGACTGAGGGAAACAGAGACTCCACTCTTGGAGGGCACACACAAAGTAGTGTGTGCGTTGGGACCCAGGGGGAAGGAGCAGTGACCCCATAGGAGACTGAACCAGACCTACCTGCTAGTGTTGGAGGGTCTCCTGCAGAGGCGGGGAGTGGCTGTGGCTCACTGTGGGGACAAGGACACTGGCAGCAGAAGTTCTGGGAAGTACTCCTTGGCGTGAGCCCTCCCGAAGTCTGCCATTAGCCCCACCATAGAGCCTGTAGGATCCAGTGCTGGGTCACCTCAGGCCAAACAACCAACAGGGAGGGAACTCAGCCCCACCCATCAATAGTCAAGGGGATTAAAGTTTTACTGAGCTCTGCCCACCAGAGCAACAGCCAGCTCTACCCACCATGAGTCCCTCCTATCAGGAAGCTTACACAAGCCTCTTAGATAGCCTCATCCACCAGAGGACAGACAGCAGAAGCAAGAAAAACTACAATCCTGCATCCTGTGGAATGAAAACCACACTCACAGAAAGATAGACAATATGAAAAGACAGAGGACTATGTACCAGATGAAGGAATAAGATAAAACCCCAGAAAACCAACTAAATGAAGTTGAGATAGGCAACCTTCCAGAAAAAGAATTCAGAATAATGATAGTGAAGATGATCCAGGACCTCGGAAAAAGAAAGGAGGAAAAGATTGAGATGATGCAAAAACTGTTTAACAAAGACCTAGAAGAATTAAAGAACAAACACCTAGAAGAATTAAAGAACAAACAAACAGAGATGAACAATACAGTAACTTAAATGAAAAATACACTAGAAGGAATGAATAGCAGAATAACTGAGGCAGAAGAACGGATAAGTGACCTGGAAGACAGAATGGTGGAATTCACTGCCATGGAACAGAATAAAGAAAAAAGAATGAAAAGAAATGAAGACAGCCTAAGAGTCCTCTGGGACAACATTAAACACACCAATATTCACATTATAGGGGTCCCAAAAGGAGAAGAGAGAGAGAAAGGGCCTGAGAAAATATTTGAAGAGATTATAGTTGAAAACTTCCCTAACATGGGAAAGGAAATAGCCACCCAAGTCCAGGAAGCACAGAGAGTCCCAGGCAGGATAAACCCTAGGAGAAACACACCAAGACACATAGGAATCAAACTGACAAAAATTAAAGACAAAGAAAAATTATTACAAGCAACAAGGGAAAAATGACAAATAACATACAAGGGAACTCCCATAAGGTTAACAGCTGATTTCTCAGCAGAAACTCTGCAAGCCAGAAGGGAATGGCATGATATATTTAAAGTGATGAAAGGGAAGAACCTACAACCAAGGTTACTCTAGCCGACAAGGATCTCATTCCGATTTGACAGAGAAATCAAAAGCTTTACAGACAAGCAAAAGCTAAGAGAATTCAGCACCACCAAACCAGCTCTACAACAAATGCTAAAGGAACTTCTCTAAGTGGGAAACACAAGAGAAGAAAAGGACCTACAAAAGCAAACCCAAAACAATTAAGAAAATGGTAATAGGAACATACATATCGATAATTACCTTAAACGTGAATGGATTAAATGCTCCAACCAAAAGACACAGGCTGGCTGAATGGATACCCAAACAAGACCCCTATATATGCTGTCTACAAGGAACCCACTTCAGACCTAGGGACACATACAGACTGAAAGTGAGGGGATGGAAAAAGAGATTCCATGCAAATGGAAATCAAAAGAAAGCTGAAGTAGCAATACTCATATCAGATAAAATAAACTTTAAAATAAAGAATGTTATAAGAGACAAGGAATGATAGTACATAATGATCAAGGGATCAATCCAAGAAGAAGATATAACAATTATAAATATGTATGCACCCAACATAGGAGCACCTCAATACATAAGGCAAATGCTAACAGCTATAAAAGAGGAAATCGACAATAACACGGTAATAGTGGGGGACTTTAACACTTCACTTACACCAATGGACAGATCATCCAGACAGAAAATTAATAAGGAAACACAAGCTTTAAAAGACACAATAGACCAGATAGATTTCTTTGATATTTATAGGACATTCCATCTGAAAACAGCATATTACACGTTCTTCTCAAGTGCTGATGGAACATTCTCCAGGAAAGATCACATCTTGGGTCACAAATCAAGCCTTGGTAAATTTAAGAAAATTGAAATCATATCAAGCACCTTTTCCAACCACAACACTATGAGATTAGAAATAAATTACAGGGGAAAAATACGTAAAAAACACAAACAGATGGAAGCTAAACAGTACATTACTAAATAACCAAGAGATCACTGAAGAAATCAAAGAGGAAATCAAAAAATACCTAGAGGGCTTCCCTGGTGGCGCAGTGGTTGAGAATCTGCCTGTCAATGCAGGCGACACGGGTTCGGGCCCTGGTCTGGGAAGATCCCACATGCCGCGGAGCAACTGGGCCCGTGAGCCACAATTACTGAGCCTGCGCGTCTGGAGCCTGTGCTCCGCAGCAAGAGAGGCCGCGATGGCGAGAGGCCCGTGCACCGCGATGAAGAGTGGCCCCCGCTTGCCACAACTAGAGAAAGCCCTCGCACAGAAACGAAGACCCAACACAGCCATAAATAAAAAAAAAAAAAAAAAAAAATACCTAGAGACAAATGACAACGAAAACACAATGATCCAAAACCTATGGGATGCAGCAAAAGCAATTCTAAGAGGGAAGTTTATAGCAATACAATCCTACCTCAAGAAACAAGAAAAATCTCAAATAAACAATCTAACAATACACCTAAAGGAACTAGAAAAAGAAGAACAAACCAAACCCAAAGTTAGTAGAAGGAAAGAAATCATAAAAATTAGAGCAGAAATAAATGAAATAGAAACAAAGAAAACAGTAGCAAAGATCAATAAAACTAAAAGCTGGTTCTTTGAGAAGATAAACAAAATTGATAAACCTTTAGCCAGACTCATCAAGAAAAAGAGGGAGTGCTTTGCAGACGCCGCCACCCCAGAACCTCCTGCGCAGCCCAACCATGGTCAACCCTACCGTGTTCTTTGACATCGCCGTCGACGGCGAGCCCTTGGGCTGCGTCTCCTTCGAGCTGTTTGCAGACAAAGTTCCAAAGACAGCAGAAAACTTTCGTGCTCTGAGCACTGGGGAGAAAGGCTTTGGTTATAAAGGTTCCTGCTTTCACAGAATAATTCCGGGATTTATGTGCCAGGGTGGTGACTTCACACGCCATAATGGCACTGGTGGCAAGTCCATCTATGGGGAGAAATTTGATGATGAGAATTTCCTCCTGAAGCACACGGGTCCTGGCATCTTGTCCATGGCAAATGCTGGCCCCAACACAAACGGTTCCCAGTTTTTCATCTGCACTGCCAAGACTGAGTGGTTGGATGGCAAGCATGTGGTCTTTGGCAAGGTGAAAGAGGGCATGAATAATGTGGAAGCCATGGAGCGCTTTGGGTCCAGGAATGGCAAGACCAGCAAGAAGATCACCATTGCTGACTGTGGACAAATCTAATAAATTTGACTTGTGTTTTATCTTAACCACCAGACCATTCCTTCTGTAGCTCTGGAGAGCACCCCTTCATCCCCATCTGCTCAAAATATGCTATAATCTTTGTGCTCTCATTGCACTTCTTTGGGTTCCATATTTTCCTTATTCCCCTCCAAGTTTAGCTGAATTGCAAAGTTAAGTTTATGGTTATGAAATAAAAACTAAAAAAAAAAAAAAAAAAAAAAGAAAAAGAGGGAGAGGACTCAAATCAATAAAATTAGGAATGAAAAAGGAGAAGTTACAATGGGCAATGCAGAAATACAAAGCATCCTAAGAGACTACTACAAGCAACTCTATGCCAATAAAATGGACAACCTAGAAGAAATGGACAAATTCTTAGAAAGGTATAACCTTCCAAGAATGAACAAGGAAGAAATAGAAAATATGAATAGACCAATCACAAGTAATGAAATTGAAACTGTGATTAAAAATCTTCCAACATTTGGTAATTGCAATCATTGTTGCTTTTGTTGTGGTCATCCATTTACAATGCTTGGTGTCAGTCTGTTTATCTCTTGTAAAAATAAAATACAGTGTGTGTGTGTGAAAAAAAAAAAAATCTTCCAACAAACAGAGGTCCAGGACCAGATGGCTTCACAGGTGAATTCTATCAAACATTTAGAGAAGAGCTAACACCCATCCTTCTCAAACTCTTCTAAAAAATTACAGAGGAAGGAGCAGTCCCAAACTCATCCTACGAGGCCACCATCACCCTGATACCAAAACCAGACAAAGATACTACAAAAAGAGAAAATTACAGAACAATATCACTGATAAATATGCAGCAAAAATCCTCAACAAAGTACTAGCAAACAGAATCCAGTGACACATTAAAAGGATCATACACCATGATCAAGTGGGATTTATCCCAGGGATGCAAGGATTCTTCAAAATATGCAAATCAATGTATGTGGTACACCATATTAACAAATTGAAGAAGAAAAACCATATGATCATCTCAAGAGATGCAGAAAAAGCTTTCAACAAAATTCAACACCACTTATGATAAAAACTCTCCAGAAAGTGGGCATAGAGGGAAACTACCTTAACATAATAAAGGCCATATATGACAAACCCACAGCAAACATCATTCTCAGTGGGGAAAAACTGAAAGCATTTCCTCTAAGATCAGGAACAACACAAGGATGCCCACTTTCACCACTATTATTCAACATAGTTTTGGAAGTCCTAGCCATGGCAATCAGAGAAGAAAAAGAAATAAAAGGAATACAAATTGGAAAAGAAGAAGTAAAACTGTCACTGTTTGCAGATGACATGATACTATACATAGATAATCCTAAAGATGCCACCAGAAAACTATTAGAGCTAATCAATGAATCTGGTAAAGTCTCAGGATACAAAATTAATGCATAGAAGTCTCTTGCATTCCTATACAGTAACAAGGAAAGATCAGAAGGAGAAATTAAGGAAACAATCCCTTTCACCATTGCAACAAAAAGAATAAAATACCTAGGAATAAACCTACCTAAGGAGGTAAAATACCTCTACTCAGAAAACTATAAGACACTGATGAAAGAAATCAAAGATGACACAAACAGATGTGGAGATATACCATGTTCTTGGATTGGAAGAAGCAATATTGTGAAAATGACTATATTACCCAAAACGATCTACAGATTCAGTGAAATCCCTATCAAATTACCAGTGGCCTTTTTTACAGAACCAGAACAAAAAGTCTTAAAATTTGTATGGAGACACAAAAATCCCCGAATTGCCAAAGCAATCCTGAGGGAATAAAACAGAGATGGAAGAATCAGACTCCCTGACTTCAGACTATACTACAAAGCTACAGTAATCAAGACAATATGGTACTGGCACAAAAACGGAAATATAGATCAATGGAAGAGGATAGAAAGCCCAGAGATAAACCCACACACCTATGGTCCACTAATCTATGACAAAGGAAGCAAGGATAAACAATGGAGAAAACACAGTCTCTTCAATAAGTGGTGCTGGGAAAACTGGACAGCTACATGTAAAAGAATGAAGTTAGAACACTCCCTAACACCATACACAAAAATAAACTCAAAATGGATTATAAGACTGGACACTATAAAACTCTTAGAGGAGAACATGGGAAGAACACTCTTTGACATAAATCACAGCAAGATCTTTTTTGACCCACCTCCTAGAATAATGAAAATAAAAGCAAAAATAAACAAATGGGACCTAATGAAACAAAATCTTTTGCACAAAAAAGGAAACCATAAACAAGATGAAAAGATAACCTTCAGAATGGCAGACAATATTTGCAAATGAATCAACAGACAAAAGACTAATCTCCAAAATATATAATCAGCTCATGCAGCTCAATATTGAAAAAACAACAACTCTATCAAAAAATGGGCAGAAGACCTAAATAGACATTTCTCCAAAGAAGACATACAGATGGCCAAGAGGCACATGAAAAGCTGCTCTACATCACTAATTATTAGAGAAATGCAAATCAAAACTACAATGAGGTATCACCTCACACCGGTTAGAATGGGCATCATCAGAAAATCTACCAACAACAAATGCTGGACAGGGTGTGGAGAAAAGGGAATCCTCTTGCACTTTTGGTGGGAATGTAAATTGATACAGCTACTCTGGAGAACAGTATGGATGTTCCTTAAAAAACTAAAAATAGTACTACCATATGACCCAGAAATCCCACTATTGGGCATATTCCCAGAGAAAACCATAACTCAAAAAGACACACGCACCCCAATGTTCATTGCAACACTATTTACAATAGCCAGGTCATGGAAGCTCCTCAAAGCCCACTGATAAATGAATGGATAAAGAAGATGTGGTACATACATACAATGGAATATTACTCAGCCATAAAAAGGAACAAAATTGGGTCATTTGTAGAGACATGGATGGACCTAGAGACGGTCATACAGAGTCAAGGAAGTTCAGAAAGAGAAAAACAAATATTGTATATTAACACATATATGTGGAATCTAGAAAAATGGTACAGATGAACCAGTTTGCAAGGCAGACATAGAGACACAGATGTAGAGAACAAATATATGGACACCAAGGGGGGAAGCGGGGGGAGATGGTGGTGGTGGGATGACTTGGGAGATTGGGATACATATATACACTAATGTGTATAAAATAGATAACTAATAAGAACCTGATTTATTAAAAAAATAACAAAATTCAAAATAAAATTAAAAAGCAAGCCTACTCTATCACATGACATATCGACCAAAACTGCAGTGAAAAATTAAAAAGTAAATAATAAGTATGTAATAAATATATAATTAAGAATGTGCCTCTGTCTAATTAGGAAAGTAGAAAATGCTCTGAGTATTTAAACAGAGGGAGTGTAATGCAGGGAGCTGGTGCTGCAGGTAAGGGAATTGCTGATAAGCCGTTCCTCACTCCTCTCTCTGTTACGTGATATAATTCCTAATTCCTTTCAGATCACCATGCCTCCTTCTTCCCTAAAAAAACACTAGCATCGAAGCTCATTCTATCACAATGTACTACCTAATAACTCTCTTTGTTATAATCACCTACAGGCCATTGATCTATCCCCCTTATTCCTTGAACATGTTAGCTCCTGGATAGTGATCTTCAAAATTGTTCTCTATTCTGTATAGAATTGGTATTGCTCTTAAAGTTTGTTCCTGTAATAATTGATCCTTCCAATGATCTTGTGTATCATTTATTTATCCTTCAATATCCTAGCCTCCATCCTAACTAAGCCATCCCTTCTTATGGCTATATCTTACACCAGTTCTGTTCAATAGTACCTTCTTCAGTGGTGAGAATGTTCTGTACCTATGCTATAGACGGAATGTTTGTCTCCTAAAACTTACGTTAGAACCTAATCTCCAACATGATGGTATTTGGAGGCAGAGCCTTTGGAAGGTGATTAGATCATGAGGGTGGAGCCCTCATGAATGGAATTAGTGCCCTTCTAAAGGAGATCTCAGAGAGCTTCCTCATCCCTTTTGCCATGTGAGGATAAAGCAAAGAGATGACCATCCGTGAGCCAGGAAGCAATTTCTCACCAGACAGTGAATCTGTTGGCATCTTGATCTTGGACTTCCCAGCCTCCAAAACTGTGAGAGATAAATGGCTGTTGTTTAAGCTCCCCAGAGAATGGTACTGTATTATTGCAGCTGGAACAGAGTAAGAGCAAAACAAGTAACCAGAAGCCACATGTGGCTATTGAGCACTGACACGTAGCTAGTATGACTAAGGAAGTGAATTCTAATTTTACTGAATTTTAATTAACTTAAATAGCCACATGTGGCTACTGTCTTATACAGTGCAGCTTAGACCTTGTCATTAACAATAAGTATACCCACTTCTTAATCTCATTGCCATGTACATCTCTCTCTGACCACCCTGCCTGTATTTCTAGCTCACTCTCTCTAGAATCCATCTCCAACAATCTTTAGATATCCTCCCCTTAGACTTTGAATCCATTGATCTTACCACTTTTCACTGTCTTTAGCCCAGTGAGCTTCTCGGTGTCCTTTTTACATAACTTAGATTCCTCGATCCATCATTGTAATCACTCCCTTGTATGTACCATTCATCTTACTTGCCCTTCTTCTCCTTCTAGTATTTGGTTGGAAAACTTCTAAGTCTTGTTAAATCTAATTCTTTGCTTATTCTGGACACTTAGCTGTGCCCTGAATGCGACTGAAGAAAAACAAGCCTCCCACGCCTCCCTTTAACTTCCTGGCCACTTACCACAAGCAGACCCATAGAGCTACTTGTCCGTCCTTATTTCTCTAGCTCACCCACTCTCTCACTAACCTAATCAGCTACTTTATACCTTCACCCTGAGACCCCTGAGGCCTCCTCTCTCATCCTCCCTCTCAAGTGATGTCCTTGCTCTGTTTCTCACCAGAATAGAAGCAACCAGAAGACAACGTCCATGAATCCACAAGCCCTTCCACCATCACCTACCCATCTACTGCTCCATGCCCATACACTTGACACTTCCCTCTTTTGGCTGAGTAGTTAAGAGTCCACGATCTCAGCTGAGGCAATGCCTCAACTTGTGTGTTAGATACAATTTCCTCCATCTTACTCAAAGTCACTGGAGAAATTCTTCCAGAAATCATCAGTATTTCCCTTGTACTCCATCATTCCCATCAGCATTCAAGCATGTGCCATTAATCCCATCTTAACAACAAAAGACCTCATAACCCAACATACCATTCCAGCTAAGCCCATTTCTCTATTCCCATTTACAGAAAAAAAAAAACCCTCAAAAATTGTCCATATTTTCTGCATTCAGTTAACGCCTTCCCTTTTTCTCTGGAGCCCACTCAAGCAAGCTTTCTTCTTCTTCATCAAAACTGCACTGTCATGGTCACCAGTGACCTTCGCCTTCCTAATTTAATGGTCAAGTCTCATTTGTCTTCTGACAGAGCATTTGATCTATGTGGTTAATTCCTCCTCCTTATAACTGCCCCCCCCAGTTGACTCCCAGGACACCCCACTCTCTCATGGTCAACCTCCTCCTCACTTCATTAGCTGCTGTTTTTCCTCAGACTTCTTTACTGGCTCTGCACATTCTCCTTATTTATCAACTGTGGACTCCTCCTGGGCTGAATCCTTAAACCTCTTCTCTATGTTTACTTACTCCCTAAGCGATTTCATCCATCTCTTGGCTTTAAAACTCAGCTACATGCTCATTACTCCCAAATTTATACCTGCATCCCAGATCTCTCTCCTGAAATCTATACTCATGTATCTAACTCTCTTCTTGACGCTCTTCATGGAGTCTAATAAACACTGCAAATTTAAATATGGTTAAAAAAAATTTCTAATCTCCCCCTTCTCAGAAACCTAATGTTTTTGGTTTTTGTTTTTGGCTGCATCAGCGGCATGCGGGATCTTAGCTCCCTGACCAGGGATCGAATCTGCTCCCCCTGCAGTGGAAGTGCAGAGTCTTAACCACTGGACCGCCAGGGAAGTCCCAAAATCCTAGTGTTTTATATTGCTCCCATCTCATGAAATGACCGCTCCATTGTCCTGATTGCTCTGATCCAAAACCTCAGGGTCATCCTCTATTCACCTCCCTCAAACTACATCCAAACAGATAAAAATAAATCCAGAATCTGGTTACCTCTCTTCACTGCTTACCCAAACCATCGTCATCTTTCTACCAGATTACTGCAAGTGCCTCTTCATTGGTTTTACTAAGTTGCCCTTCCTCCCTCATCACAACAAAGTAACTAGAGCAAAACTTTTATTGACAAATTAAATGTCCGCTCCTTGGCTCATTCCCCACTACTTTCCAAGCCTGGCCCATTCCATGCTCAGTCTCCCTCTGCTCTGGCCACACTCGTTTTCTTGCTTTTCCTGGAACATTATCAGACATGTTCTTTTTGCATTTTCCCTTCCTTCTGTATGCCGGGATGTCTGTTGTTACCTTCACATCATTTCTATCACATTTCTTAAAAGGATTCCTCAACATCACATTTCTTAAAACCTCTTACCTTAGATGGCTCTGGATTAGAGTCTACCAGTAGAGCTTCTGGAGTTCTTGAGATTCAAGTCGTAAAAAGCTATTCAGTACTGATGGCCACGATCTTTGGCAACGGATTCCCTGACCTTCCCTCCCCAGCCTTTCCAAAGCTTATGCAAGTCTCTAGTGGCTTACATGAAACACTTCATACTTGGAATACAAAGAATGGCTTCTGTTTTCCTGAGTGAATCTGACATACACTCTGCAGGGAAATAATCTTCCTCTTGAAGCTATAGCCTTCTTCATTTCCTTCAGATATCTACTCCCTACTCTGTATTAAATAACACCCCCATTCTCCAACCCCCTTTCCTGCTTTCTAGGCATTGGTTTATCTCCACAGCACTTATTACCAGCTGACACACTTATATTGACTCATTTGTTTAGTGTCTGTGTCCCCGCAATAGAAAGTAGGCTTCTTAAGGCAGGGATGCTTTCTCTTTAATTCAATGCTACATACTCATTGCCAGAAGCAGGTCCAGCATATAGTAGGTTCCTAACATATTTGTTGAATGAAAGAAGGAATAAATCTGGTTGTACTTTAAAAATGAACATAACACTAACTAATGTTTAAATAGTGTTTGCTATTTGCCAGAAACCATTGTAAGGGCTTTATATAATATTAATTCATGTAATCCTTCCAACAACACAATGAAGAAGTCATTTTCACTCCGTTTTACAGGTGAGGAAACCGAGGCACATATACATCAAGTAATTTGCCCAAAGTCAGACAGTTAATGGAGGTCAAGGGTCAGGGTTTGATCACAGTCAGTCTGGCTCTAAAGCCTTATGTCTGGCATTTTATTGGGACTCAAAAAACAAAGAAAGAAACAATAAAGAATAAAAATGGGGAGGGGGGCTTATTTTTAAATTTCAAAACACCCTGAATATTTTGTAATATAAACATAGAAAATTCTTTTTACTTACTAATTCTGACACAAAAACATCAGAAATTACAGCATACATTCCTACATTTAAAATGTAGCAAAAATAGTATATGGTATTTATTATTAAGATTTCTTTTTGATCTGTAGATAGTGGTCTGGAAGTAATAACTTAAAAGGTGGATTTTTTTAAGGGCATGTGCAGAAGTGTAATAAGAGGCTGATACAGTTTTCAGAGTCACCAGCTTGGGAATGCAGGACTTCTGATCTATAAAATAGAGTATAAAAGGGAAATAGGATCAGGACATGATTCTCATTGCACGTGAGGGAGGAACAAACGTTACTCAGGAGATACTCAGGCAGTCCTGGGGCTAAGGTCTGAGAAATTTAATCAGGATCTCTTTTGTCAATCTTTTATCTATTATCTTAACCTCTTCCACCATGTAACATACATTTGTCAAATGAGTTTGGCTGTACTATATGGTGGTGAGACAGAATTCCTGCTCTAATTACATTTATAATTAAGTAGGAACACGTAAGAAATCACCATATTGTGTAGCCTCTTTGTTAAAAGTGAAGCCTCTGGGCTCCCACACCCTGGGTTTCGGTCCTGGTTCTAAGACTATATCTGAGCAAGATATTTAACCTTTCTGTACTTCAGTTCTTTATCCCTAAAGTAGAGATGAGAAGAATATCCACCTCATAGCATTATTAAAGAATTAAATGGTTTAATATTTATAAAGCACTTAGAACAGTGCATGGCACATGGTGAAGACTCTATAAATGTTACTTGTTATTTTAATGCAATATACATAATATTACACTAAATTATGATAAACCACTCTTGTCCCCAGAACACGGCATTTCATTCCAGATAGCTCTAGTTTCGCCATTCTTTTCCTTCTCCTAACATTTTGTATTGCAAAAGCCTACAGTTCTCTTTTTGGGTCTTAGCTTTATTGTCACACTGCTGTCACATGTACACTTCCGATGCCAGATGTATGGGAGCTTCCCCCCCCCCGACAATCAGTTCTCTGTGGTACCAGCTGGGTGTGCTACAATTTAACTCAATTCTGACACTTTCTACCTGGAGACAGCGTCAGAGCCCACAGGCTGAGGGCTCTGTCCCACAAGACTGCTCCCATCCCACCTCAGGCGCCCATCACAAGTAGTAGGTCCCCAGGCTCCCCATAGCTTCTGTCTGACTTGGCTACAACCCCCTTTTCTGGTTCAAATAATTTGCTAGAGCAGCTCACGGAACTCAGGGAAACACGTACATTTACCAGTTTATTAAAGGATATGATAAAGGATACAGATGGAGAGGCACATAAGACCAGGTCTGGGAGAGTCCCGTGCGTAGGAGGTTCTGTCCCCGAGTACTTGGGGTGCACCACCCTCGCAGTGTGTGGATGTATTGAGCCACTTGGAAGCACCTAGAAACCTGCGCTATGGGGATTGTTATGGACGCTTCTTCACATAGCCATGACGGATCACGACCTCTGTCCCAGCCCCTCTTCCCTCCCTGGAGGATGGAGGATGGCGCTGAAAATTCCAAGCTTCTAATCGTGGCTTGGTCTTTCTGGTGACCAGCCCCCTCCCGGGAGCCATCCAGGGGCCCACCCTGAGTCGCCTCGTCAGACCAAAGACGCTTCTAATGCTCTTGTCACTTAGGCAGTTACAAGGGTTTCTGGAACCCTGTGCCTGGAACCAGGGAGCCGAAGACCAATGTATAGATTTTCCATTTTCTCACACAGGTCCTTCCCTGATTCCTCATTAACTCCAGCTTGTTACTGAAACTCAGGTAAAGCATCAACTCAGAGCTCAAATAGCATTTATTACAGCATAGGTAGTAGTTGATACGATTTACTGTGGATGTTGATTTACTTAGATACATTTTTCTAGCTCGCAGGGACCGTAATGAATGATCTTGCACCCTCAGCATCTAGCACAATGTCTGGCGTGTAGTGCAGGAGTTAAGCAGGAAGAAGAAAACAATGCTTGCTGAACACAAAGCAGTGAGGATATTGGAGTGGTATTATGCTCTCCAAGAAGAGGGCCTCAGGCTACCTCCCAAGAAACCTTCAGAAGTCTTGTGTCTTGATGAATTTCCACTGTCTATCTGAGCCTCAGCCTTAAGAGCTTAGAAAACGAACTGGAATGCATACCAATCCGTTATTCATTTCTCAGGAGTGGACTCTGTCTGACCTAATTAATCAGATCGATGAAACCAGACGGCAGTTTATCAGTTAACTGTGAGAAATGACTCTCACACAGACAGGAGTACTCAAAGTGCAAAAATGACTGTGTTTTCTTGCTAAGGACAGACGTTTGGGAGGATCTTCAATAAATACATGTTGAATAAAGAATGAATTCAGGTAGAAATACTCAAGGGAGAATTTTGGGTTGGGAAGTGTGGTATTTGAAGGTGTCGAAATGGAAAAGTCTTTTAGGCATGAGAATTTGGGGCTGGGTGAGAAGAGGCTTCAGAGCAAAAGTTTAGGTAATCCTTGACTTTTTCATCTTATCTTTCAAAAATACCTCTTCATCTTACAGGGGGAGAGTTCCTTGTGTCTGAAACCTGATATGGGCTTTGAACTTTTTAGCATCAAGGATCTTTCAGATTTTCTCCTGCTAAACGCCCCTTCTTTCAAAACCCTCATCAAGGAAAATGAAACTTGCCTTTTACTTTGGAAGTGAGAAATCCTATGTAGGTTCTCTCCAGTCACAACAGGTTTTTCTTCCTTCAATTACATTTACATTTTCTACATTTTTTTCTCTATATGAACAGAAAAATCTCCAACCCTCAACCTCTTCTTTGCTTACTATACTGACCTTACTTAATCTCAAGATTTGGGTGATTTTTGGTAATGCCTACCTAGCATCTATTTTCTTTACAAACTGCCTCACCATAGCTTAAATTAGGGGGTCTCCAAATTTTTTTTTATTGAGTCTCTTTATTCTTTAAAAATATTATCACACATTTCCAAATATATTTTATTTTGCTATATTTGTTAATAAGCTGTATGGTGGATCATTGCATTCGGTAGACTAAAACACATAAAAATAGAAATTAAAAAACTGAGAGTGGTGAAAAAATTATACATTTAAAATGTATTATATTATTATATTTTAAATGTTATCTGTGATGATGATGTCATACAATTATTTAGTTAATGTTTCAAAGTCCAAAGCACAGAGATAGCCGGGCACACCTCCGGTGATAGAGGACGGGAAACAAGTTTGAAATCATAATCCTAAAGTTTGTTGTTTTTGTGACTCTAAGATCTGATTAAATCATCCCTACTTTGTAACTGTAATGTGCCTGATGAAGGGCTTGCTATCCCTTTTTACAATTATTTTTTGCTTGTGTTACTTTATTATTTTCAGTCTCTGGTTTCTTTTAAGGTAGCTATAAGCCACTTGTCCAATGAATGAAGGTTAATTTACTAAAGCAGATTAAATAACCTTGAAATCCATTTAACAGGGCATGTCTAAACTAAGGGAGGTTGAAATATGCTGCAATTAAATGGCTGAGTGAGGCAGCCGCTGTCCGTTCCTCCCCAGGAGGGATGCTGTCTCCTCCGGAACCTGGGTGATGTGATGTGTGTTACCAGCGTGGGAAAGGATGCTGTGCCGGTCACTGACTAGTACAGCTTAGTTTTCTTTGTTGTTACATGTGTGCACATACCTATTTTTTTCATCCTAAGCCCTACTCCCTGCCTCATTTGTTTGCTCTACTGTGGACTCCCACTGATTTAAATGGAATACTTTTCCAAAATTATCCCCAAAGGTCACCAACTGCAGAGGAAAGCAATTCACACTCCTGGAGATTTGGGCATTAGCTTTAAAAGGACAGTCACTAAATTTTTTTGAAGTTTTCTCATTATATCTTTAAAAGTCCTTAAAAGTAAAATAGCTTTAGCTTTCATCATCATATTGATTTTTAGATTGTGTCGTTCAATAATTAACCATTTTCTAAAATGTATATTTTTACCATGTCTGTCTTCTGGCTTGGTCTGTCTCCTGGCAAATAACTATGTTTATGTAAGTTTGCAAGTTTAAGGATTGCAGTTTTGGAACAAAGATAAAAGAGATCTCTTTAAATGTGTTCAGGGTAATTTGAAATCGGTTGGCTCTGTGATATTGATGTTTCAAAACCCTGGTGACACCAGCAGCACCTGTGACCTTCTCAGTACCAAGAGATCTTGGAACCGGTGTCTCTCTGTAAACATGGAGACGAGGGGAATAGGACAGAGGTGCAGCCCCAGTGCTGCTTTATCACATTTGTACCCATGACCTCTCAGAGGGAAGAGAGGCTCAGACCCTCCATTTTAAAATTTTATTTATTTAGAATATTAAGAAAAATGAAGGAATACTCAAATATGGTCATAAAATGCAGTTCATTTTAAGTCAGAAAAGGAAACATTCTATATTCAGGTGACACGAGATACCTTTATTTGATAATTATTGAGTTTTCTTAATATGACTGCTTTCTCCTTTCTTTCTAGAAATACTTTAAGCGGGGATTTGGGCCCCAGGTTCCAGGGGGCCTTATGGGGGCCTCTCAGGGTACCACTTAGGCTGGATCACTCTACAAAGTCACGTCTCCCTGGATCACTAAGTGACTTGGGCACATGTGACAATCAACCATCAATCTCTTTATTCAGAAACCGGTTTTCAGACACTGTTTATGAAACCTAGTAAATCAGGTATTTCTCCCTCCTTGAATAAATAAGGAGCTGTTTTTTATTTCAGTACAGTAGTTGCCAGAGGAAATGGTTAGTAATCATGGTATTTGCAATTCAGAAACACCAAACATCAATGAACATGAATTCGCTATTTTTTGACAAATCTATTCGATGTCCCTAGATTAGACACAGACAGGGGCAGGCAAAGAGCTCAGTGTGGCCGTATATAAGTTGGATATTTACTAGCAGTGCTCGGTAAATAGAGTTGCTAGATTTAGCAAATGAAAACATAATACGTCAGTTAAATATGAATAGCTGATGAAAACAAATAATTTTTTAGTACAAGCATGTCCCCCACAAAATTTAGGGCATGCTTATACTAAAAATATTCATTGTTTATCTAAAATTTAAATTAAAGCTGGCATCTTATAATTTTATCTGGCAACCCTATCTTAAAGCCTCAGGGAAAAAAATATCACAACCATAATGTCCTTCTAAAATTTCCAGTATTGACAGTCAATACTCTGTTACCAGATAGTACAATATCTAATCATTTTTTATAACAAATCTTAAAACTCCTTAGTTAAGAGTTGGATCGCTTACTGGAACCTTTCAGCAAGTCAAGAAACAATAAAGAATATGGTTAAGAAACCTTAATGACTAGGTGATTATGAGCCCTCAAATCTTCATACGTAAAATGGAAAAAATACCTCTGTATGTAATTCTCAGTTTTTTAATAAGTATCAATAATAAGTTAATTAAATGGAATTTATTTGTATTTATCAGTGGAATGGAACATATTACCATTGTTCATACTCAGTGATGGAAAGTGGAAGGAAAGAGATGTTAACATCTGCTTTCCTTTTCCAATCTCAGTTCAAAAATAAGGCTTAACATTAAAAAATATAGAGTCAAATTCTTAATCGAATTTCCTACCTTTTATCTGTGATATGGCAATCACCCATTTCTAGCTAGATATCCTTCCAAAGCATCTTGAATGTGTTTTACTTTTGACTTTGGCTATGTTTAAAACACCCTAAATTTCTATAAGGTCAGACCTATGCATGTTCAAGTCTAGGTATAAAAATGCATTTCAGAGATTATTAGGTATGTATGCCATGGTAGGGAAATGGATTATTTGGAGGAAAGCAATAGATCTGACCCACCAGACTTCACCAGGCATCAAATTCCCACGTGAAATCAGCAGATCAGGCAGAAAGGTGCCAATGTGCACATGTCAGAGTGGAATCTAGCGGATACAACATAACCAAAGTCAAACTGGATGCCAGCATCTCCGGGCATCTTAGTTTGTATGAATGATATGTGGTTGATTGAGTCTCCTTTTAATAAAGTTATTTTCTAATCATTAGGTATATGTGTCTATTTCCATTGGTGGGGAGCTGTACAGGCAGGGCATAGCGATAGCAAAGGGAGCTACTCCCAAGCCTCTAGGACAACCAGAAGTTAGGGTATGAGGCGAGAGCAATGGGCTTGTTTCCTGCACAGCTGGCTCCCAGGTGCTGAATTATGTATATTTCACCTCCTCTGGAATGTAAACTATGTGTTCATGAAATTATTTTTTAATATTTTTATGTGATTTCAACATTGGACATCTAATATAATAGTGAGAGGAAAAAGAAAACTTACCAAAAAAAGTGAGCTAACAGTGGTCTTCAACAGGCTATGTGTTAAGAGGCAGAGGTCAAAATAGAAAGACAATAATTTAGACAATTTCTATAGATGATGAAATTGAAGAGATTTGTTTATACATTCATAATCCCTTTAATATGCTGTAGCTGCTTAGCTGACTAAAAGGGCATGTTTCCTCCTGAAGACAAGAGTTTCCCTGGGACCCAGGAGCTCTCAGGCTGTTTGGGTTCCGACTTTTTAAAAAAATTTTTATTTTATATCAGAGTATAGTTGATTTACAGTGTTGGGTTAGCTTCAGGTATACAGCAAAGTGATTTATTATACATGTTCATATATCTATTCTTTTTCAGATCATTTTCCCATATAGGTTATTACAGAGTATTGAGTAGAGTTCCCTGTGCTATATAGTAGGTCCTTGTTGATTATCTATTTTTCTAATAAATCTTTATTGGAGTATAATTGCTTCACAATACTGTGTTAGTTTTTGCTGTAGAACAAAGTGAATCAGCTATACATACACATATATCCCCATATCTCCTCCCTCTTGCGGCTCCCTCCCACCCTCCCCATCCCACCCCTCTAGGTGGTCACAAAGCACCAAGCTGATCTCCCTGTGCTATGCAGCTGCTTCCCACTAGCTATCTATTTTACATTTGGTAGTGTATGTATGTCAATGCTACTCTCTCACTTTGCCTCAACTTCCCCCTCCCCGTGTCCTCAAGTCCATTCTCTATGTCTACCTCTTTATTCCTGTCCTGCCCCTAGATTCATCAGTACCATTTTTTTTTTTTTTTTTAGATTCCATATATATGTGTTAGCATACGGTATTTGTTTTTCTCTTTCTGACTTACTTCACTCTGTATGACAGTCTCTAGGTCCATCCACCTCACTCTAGGTCCATCCACCTGACTCAATTTCGTTTCTTTTTTTGGCTGAGTAATATTCCATTGTATATATGTGCCACGTCTTCTTTATCCATTCATCTGTGAGACGTGTACCACAATGTTCATTGCAGCACTATTTACAATGGCCAGGACATGGAGCCAACCTAAATGTCCAACAACAGATTATCTGTTATATATATAGCAATGTGTTAATCCCAACCTCTTAATTTATCCCCCCCCCCACCTCTCCCCTTTGGTTGGCTTCTGACTTTCTGATCATCCTCCGTGGTGCAGGTAAGCATTACTGTGTCACCTTAGCACTGGCAAAAAGAGGTTAAGTGAGTTCACTGGCTTAATATTACCAGCAAGTCCCAGAGATGCAGTCCTATGTTTATTTCAGTGACAGCGTCTTCCCCTAATGGTTGTGACTCTTTTAAAATCAGTTTCAAAACCAGACATCCAAAAACTTGCTCTTCCATCTCTGCCCTGTGAAGTACTATATTTCTGCAAATTTGAAAGAGACGCAAATCTCTTGACCTGTTGAAAACAGAAAGAAATCAGTAAATAGGATCTGATACTGCAGACAGTACCCACAATTCATTGTTTATGTAGCTTTCTTCATGAAGTGACAAAGAACTTACGATTTTATTTATAGATGTTTTCACTGGAGTAGACTCATAATCAAGTTATTTTATTTTCCTGACACTCCCTTGAGGGGATGACAGTAGAGAAGCATTAGACTGCCTTGTTTCCTCGTGTACAAGAGGTAGTGTTCAGATTTAATAAATCGTGTCTATCTACATGGCTTTGACTGTTATTATTGGTGTTATGTGCCCAAGTAAAGTTCATAGATATGTTTCTCTTCTTAAATCTTTTTCATTGATTCCTGTAGAGTAGCTCCTGTATTTCCCATATTCCTTATCTTTTCTCCCCCTGATCCCAGGCAGGTTGACTGGTTTATTATTTCTCTTCCCCCTCCCCTTGTTATACATTCAGTTATTTCGTAGATGAGACACCCTGAGGGCAGGAAGCCTGTCATGTGTCTTCTCCCCCGGAGCCCAGCAAAGGCACAGAGTGGGCACCAATTATGTGTTTGCTGGATGGTCTTATTCCTCGTGCTTCACAGAGTGAGTCAGATATGTTCTGAGTGTAAATGTGCACTTGGATGCGATGGGTGACGAGGGCGTGAGGCTGTGTAGATTTCCAGCTCCCCCATGTCTGCCCTGCGCTGTTGTCCTGATAATGTCACTGTGCCTGTCTCCTCAATCCTTTCTTTGTCTCTATTTATGTCTAATTCATTCTGCAGTCAAATACTTCCCTCCTCCTCAAGTGAATCTGTCAGTGTGGAAGCCTGGAGGCTCGCTCACAAGGGGATGAACGGGATACTTGGAGCAGGAGCTCAAATGGAAACTCAGGATATGTGTGGAATATTTAACAGTTTTAAATCAAGCTAATGCATTTAAATTAAATATACCCTCTTCCCCTACATTAAAAAATACAACTTTATGCAATAAATTGCTTTTAAGAAATATAAAGCTATATTTTTATACAATGATGAATTGACAGAAATTCACAGACATATTAATTTAACTATTTCTGCTCACGTCTACGTGTTCCTCACTAATGGATCAACAATTTTTGGAGGAATAATGCAGTAAAACTTTCTTAATTCATATCTTATTATGTATTTATTCACAAAAAGTTATTTTCTTGCTTTCAGCAAAATAATTATGTTGTTACAATCAATATTTTTAATATAATTTGGGTTTCAGCAAAAGTAATAATCTAAATGATTAAAAGAGTAAAACATAACTGTATTCAAAATATAGAAAATTCAAATATATTATAACAATGTCCTTTAATGTAAATGTAAAATATAAAATTTAAATTATTTTCATATTACTTAAGAATTATTTTTCTAAATATTCAAAGTTGCCTGTTATAATTAAAAGGTAAATTATAAATTGTATTTATAAACTTCAAAATCTGAAAGCAAAATTATTGAAAGGTGAAAATTTTAAATTTATTTTCTGAAAAGTTTCTGGCATTTTATTAAATAACTTTATAAACCTAAAAGTATTTTCAATTCTATATCAACCTCTTTGCTAATGTATTGATCAGCGCCAGATTTCATATATAACTCAATCCACACATATTTATATATACACATACTATATGCATACAGTATTGGTTGATTAAGTATTTATAGTATTTACTTTAGTACTATATATGTACTATTATAACATTTAAGAAGATTATAAATTGTTTAGTATTGCAAATTTTTCCTTATCCATGTCGGCGACCATTGCAAATGCCCTGCCCATGGTCATTGCCTCAAGCACCGTGTGTGGGAACCTTAGGACAAGCGAAATCTCCAAGTACCCCTCAAACTATATCCACTAGCTTTTATCCTCAAACTTTTGATTTTAAAAACTATATACGCACACACACACAGAGACACACACGGACACACACACACACACCACTCCAACTCCTTTGTCTAATAGATTAGTTTTGAATTACCAAAATGACATATACTCCTTGTAAAATTCAAGCAATATTTAGCAGATAACATAAAATCTGAAGTCCTTTTCGGTTACTCCACTCCCTCCATAGTTCACTTTTCCAGGAACTGTTGTTGAAGTTTGATATAAAACGTCCTAGGTATTTGCATGTGTATGTAACACATGCACATACACATGCTTTTTTTTTTTTTATATATAAATTTATTTATTTATTTTTTTATGGCTGTGTTGGGTCTTGGATGCTGCGCGCGGGCTTTCTCTAGTTGTGGTGAGCAGGGGCTACTCTTCGTTGCAGTGCGGGGGCTTCTCACTGCGGTGACTTCTCTTGTTGTGGAGCACGGGCTCCAGGTGCACAGGCTTCAGTAGTTGTGGCACGTGGGCTCAGCAGTTGTGGCTCGCGGGCTCTAGAGCGCAGGCTCAGTAGTTGTGGCACACGGGCTTAGTTGCTCCGCGGCATGTGGGATCTTCCCGGACCAGGGCTCGAACCCGCGTCCCCTGCATTGGCAGGTGGATTCTTAACCACTGCGCCACCAGGGAAGTCCCACACGCTTTTCTTAAATGGAGGGGATGGTACTATCTTGAGCCTGAAACTCGCTTTTTTACTTTAAACGATGCATCATGAGTGTCAGCCTCCTTCTTTGTTTATAATGTAAAATTGATTTAATTGTATCCCGTGAAGGACATTTATATCGTTTCTACTTTTCTATAACTATAAATCATGCTTCCATGAAAGTTATATTTATATAAATGTTATATAAGTGTAGCTGGTGTACAGGTACACTTGTGCCACCTGACAACCATGCTGGTGTCCTAGGCACCCTGGTCCCCAGGGATCCCATCTCATCGCCTCAGTCGCCCCAGGACCCTGCACTCCTCCCCCTGATGGGGAAACTCCAGAGGCAATGTGTGGCCCACAGGCAGTCTCCAGGACTCTGCTGCGATGTGCTCAAGTTATACCAAATCCGAACAGCCCTTTCAGGGTCACCTGAAAAATGAGTTCCCCTTCTCAACTTCTTCCTTGGTGACAGTCTGAAATTTCTTTCTGTTAATAGTTGAGTGCTTCATCTTGTTTTACTGTGGAGCCAGATGGTCCTTTGTTCACTGTAATCTCTCAGGGCACAGATGTGTTGGGAGCCTCTGTATTACGTGGTGCCACTGCAGTGAAGGTGCCCACATCCCCCGCTGAGTCCAGTCCTGAACATGGCATGGTGGAAAGGGGCATCGGGTAGCAGCCAGAATAAATTTACCTGGTGAGCCTGCCATGGCTGGTACAAAACCCGACTGCAGCTGGTGCACAGGTGATGGTGTCTATAATTTATTTTTTAATCCTACCTAAGCCAGAAACTGCTGAGGAGACTATTTGATGGCTTAGGGAAAGAGTCCTTCAGTTATGTGAACAAAGAAGCTCTACAGTCCTCCTCAGCACCCACCAGAGAAATGGACTCACATGTCCCAGTCCTGCCTAAACTTCACAGCAAAGTCATGGGGCAGGATTAATCCAAAAAGGCACTGAGGGCCTCCCAGATCCCGAGTTAGGAAAGCCTTGCGAGGGCCAGGATGATACCCTAAAACCCAGGAAGCCCCAAAGCTGTGCCTAGCAGGTCACAGTTTCCATCACCTCACTGTCCGAGCACAGGTCAAAGTCAGAGCAATTACAGATTCTAGTGGGTGAGCAAATATCCTTTTTTTTAATACCAATACCTCCCACATCTGCTGCTTACCTCCTCCTGTTTAATGCTCACCAGAGTAAAGAAGCTGGTGCTATGCAGAATCAAACTTGTTCTTGGAAAGCGTCTGCCGTAAATGTATGTGACCGCAGGGCATTTGGCAGAATTCCTGCAGACGTTTGCCAAACGAGGTCAAGGAAAAAGGGAGTACGCGAAAGAAGCAGAGGGCTCTTTGCTCCCGACAAAGGGGCTGGAAGAGAAAAGTGATAAACATAGGAGAGAACGTCTTCAGACAGCTTGAGAAACTTCCTGTGACTCCATATCTCAGAGTGCATCCCCTCCTCTCCCTACCCTGCACTTTCGTGCCTGTGTGTATATGTACATCTAGATGCGCACACGTACTTGCATGGACATACATGAAGGCCACGGGAAGAGACTGGGCTTCATTCTCAATATAACCAGATGGTTGGAGGGTTGTAAGCAGACATTATCCAATTTACACTTTTTATTTATTGTTTTTAAAATTGCAGTATAGTTGATTTACAATTTTGTATTAGTTTCAAGTGTACAGCAAAGTGATTCAGTTATACATATATTTTTTTCAGATACTTTTCCCTTATAAGTTGTTACAAAATATTGAGTACAGTTCCCTGTGCTATACCGTAGGTCCTTGTTGTTTATCTGTTCTATATATAGTGTGTTTATGTTAATCCCAAACTCCTAATTTATCCCTCCCCGCCTCCCCTTTGGTAACCATAAGTTTGTTTTCTATGTCTGTGAGTCTATTTCTGTTTTGTAAATAAGTTCACCTGGATCATTTACATTTTTAAAAGCTTGTTCTGCCTGCTCTGTAAAGACTATCCTATCAGAGGACAAGAATATAAGCAATGATACCAGGGTGGCAGCAGTGTAACTAAAATCCAAATCCCATACTTTTTAGCTATTGTGTGTGTAAGAAGGTGGACGGTGCAAATTTCGGAGAGGAGTGGTCAAGAGTTTAATTTTGGACGTGTTAAGTTGAGATATCGAAGAGGAACTTGGATTTATTAATCTATACATGAGGAAAGTAAGACATAGAGGTGAGATAAAATTTGAGAGTGTAATAGATTATTTTCCAGAAAATGGGAGAGAGTGTAGAGCAGTGATTCTCAGCCCTGTGTTTTCATTAGAAAAAAAAAAACGAAACAGTGCCCACATCCAAATACACATTAATTGAATAGAAACGACTGGGATGGGACTGAGGCAATGGTAATTTTTTAAAACTCTCCGGCTGATTCTGATTTGCAACGAGGGTTAAAAAACATTGTTAAAGAGAGAGAAGAGGACTAAACCCTGGACATGTAGGAAGAAAGAGATAAATGGTGAACGTATTGGGATTAAATCACTGATGCTTCTGTCACTTAGACATTTAATCAAAAACATTTCTGTAGCGATGAAAATAACTGATCTTGAGATCACAAGTGATGACAGATGAAAGGGGCTTATAATATAAGGCTGTCATTATCATTTATACAGTACAGTTCTTCATACAGTCTCCATAGAGTTAAGCACGGATAATAGCTATTATTCCAAAACCTGTGGAGTTTTTAAAATATAATTTGGGGCTATTTTCTGCTCCCTAGAACTTCAAAGAATTGATGCTAATTAAAGAATGATTTGAAACAATTAAATTTATGATTGAATCCATAAAGTTATTTTAAAGTATCTGATTAATCATCAAACACCATTAGCTTAGAATTTATGATTGCATCCATAAAGTTATTTTAAAGTATCTGATTAATCATCAAACACCATTAGCTTAACATTTTGCTCTATGTCATCTTTTCAACTATCAATATTTCTTCTTGTAATTATTTGGAAAGTCTGGCTGGTTAATTTTCGGATTTAACTAGTGAATTGATGAAAGAATATTCCATATCCACATGGAAGATGGGAGAATGTAATCAGCGGTAGACTGTAAAAAAGCAAAAGATATCACTTTGTATTTCTATCCTCACCTCTTCCTTTTTCACCATCCTGTTTTGGGGCAATACCATGTATTTCTTTTCTTTTTTTTTTTTTAACATCTTTATTGGAGTATAATTGCTTTACAATGGTGTGTTAGTTTCTGCTTTATAACAAAGTGAATCAGTTATACATATACATATGTTCCCATATCTCTTCCCTCTTGCGTCTCCCTCCCTCCCACCCTCCTTATCCCACCCCTCTAGGTGGTCACAAAGCACAGAGCTGATCTCCCTGTGCTATGCGGCTGCTTCCCACTAGCTATCTATTTTACATTTGGTAGTGTATATATGTCCATGCCACTCTCTCACTTTGTCACAGCTTACCCTTCCCCCTCCCCATATCCCCAAGTCCATTCTCTAGTAGGTCTGTGTCTTTATTCCCATCTTGCCACTAGGGTCTTCATGACCTTTTTTTTTAGATTCCATATATGTGTGTTAGCATACTGTATCTGTTTTTCTCTTTCTGACTTCCTTCACTCTGTATGACAGACTGTAGGTCCATCCACCTCACTACAAATAACTCAATTTCGTTTCTTTTTATGGCTGAGTAATATTCCATTGTATAGATGTGCCACATCTTCTTGTTACCATGTATTTCTATGGTTTCTAATATTACTTCTATACCAATAACTACCATTATTTCTTTACCAATAAGTACAGTCCTAGCCCTGATCCCCATCCTGTTTCACAAGAATACTTCACCCCCTTCAGACTGCCGCTGAGCTGGAGGCTCTTCCGGCATCTCCCACCCCATGTGCGGAAAAGGGGGACCAGTGAGTAGGCTGTTTAATAATCCAAAGGAGAGCTGAGGGATTGGAATCAAACCAGCGGGAGCAGGAGATGGAGAGAAGAAACTGGATTTGAGATGCATTCTGAAATCAATCTTTATAATCTGGGGGCTGCCTAGACATATGGGGAGGATAGTATCCATGGGTGGTATCCACATTTCTAGTTAGGAACCTGAGGGGATGGGAAGTCTGGACAAAAATGGAAGTTTTAGGTGACAGAACAATTTTGAGGAGAAGGTAAATCCATTTTAGACATAGTAATCCTGCCATTCTTTTTTTTTTTTTTTTTTTTTTTACAAGTTAGGTAATTTCACATATTACATTCAACATTTTTTTAAAATTTTGATTTTATATTGGACTGTAGTTGATGTACAATGTGGTGTTAGTTTCAGGGGTACATCTAAGTGATTCAGTTATACATATACATGTATCTATTCTTTTTCAAATTCTTTTCCCATTTAGGTTATTACGGAATACTGAGCAGAGTTCCCTGTGCTATACAGGAGGTATTTGTTGGTTATCTGTTTTAAATATAGCAGTGTGTACGTGTCAGTCCCAAACTTCCAATCTACCTCTGCCCCCAAACTTTCCCCTTTGGTAACCATAGATTCATTCTCTAAGTCTGTAAGTCTGTTTCTGTTTTGTAAATAAGTTCATTTGTATCTTTTTAGATTCCGCATATAAGCCATATCTGTCTGACCTACTTCACTTAGTATGATAATCTCCAGGTCCATCCATGTTGCTGCAAATGGCATTATTTCGTTCTTTTTAGGGCTGCGTAATATTCCATTGTGTGTGTGTGTGTATGTGTGTGTGTGTGTGTGTGTGTATACACAGGACATTGTGTGTATCAAATGTATCCACACAGGACGTTGACGTGGAAACATTTGCAGTTAGCTGGTGAGTCTGGATTTGGGGAAACAGGTTAGAGCTGCGTTGTAAAATTTGGTGTTCCAGTGTCGTGTCAATGTATGCTGTCTAGAGATTGTCAAGACAGTTTCTCTGGGAATTTCTTCATCTTTAAGATGAGAAGAATGTGTCTAGTAAGGGCTAATAAGCAGTAATAATATCTAATCAGTAATTTATCTAATAAGGGCTTTTAAAATTCCAATTCTAATAGTTTGCTTTTCTTTATCTACACATGTCTTTATGGTTCTGTGTTCCCTAATTTTCTACCATTATCTCTGCCTGAAATCTACTTTCTTCCCTCTTCCAAATACTGATTGGTTACTCAGCCTTCCAAGGTGTGCTAAATTGCCTTTCAGATCTCCTGGTCAGAATCACGTACTCATTGCTCTGGATGGGGAACAAGCAACATCCCCCAGGCAGCCTACTGAATGAGAGAAATTAACCTGACTCTGTAGTATTGTTTGCACAAGTCTTCACAATTTACAAAAACCCTAATAAAGCAATTCAGTAAAGATTTTGTAGTTTGGTTTAAACATGGAAAAACTGAGTTCAGTTTTCACACGTTGGTACCTGCCATACAAGGGGGACAAATAAAGGTTTCGACATTTTATTCAAAGCAAAAGGAAAAGTTCATGAGCCCAATTTTCCTCGTGTCATTGAGCGGGATGGGTCATGCTGTGGAACATGGGAGCAGTTCTCCTTGCTTGCTGTGTTGGGGAATGTAATTAAGGGAGTGAATTTTCTTTCAGATTGTGATTTTAATCTTCACCACTTTAAGGCAGTTTTGGAAGAAATTGTGACAGCTTATTGAAATTTGGCATATTTCACTGCTGAGTCTTGCTGAGTTGCTTTTTATCACATCAGTGACTTTGGAATTAAAGAGTTCCAAGAGACTCGAAACTGGGGGACCTCCCAGTGCGTCACTCGTGTTTGTAACATTTGTATGAGCACATTTAACTGAAGACTAACTGAAGAAAAATTTTCAAAAAAGCATCAGTGATGTGTTAAAAAGAAGTGCAGGCATTCAGAATCAAATCCAACGCAGGTTTTCAGGTAAGACCGATAAAATAGAGCTCAGTCCACCATTATGAATTATCCTGGACTGACTGACAGAAATCACAGAAGGAGGCAGATTATTGAGATATCATGTAGACACAAAGTCAAAACTTGCGAAGAGATTCATAAATCTTACTGCATATAAAGATACTTCATATCTCTGTGGTTGAAGTGCATACCTCAAGGTGTGTGCAAAATGTTGTTCTTTTTCTTTTTTCTATACGTTTGGATCCATTTCAGGAAGATTGGGTAGAAAACTTTCCTTAAAGGAGGACAACATAAAGGTGATTATATAAAGTGCAGAAGTTTCCTGAGAATTTAAGTAATCCCATGCTTCTGCACAATAAAGTCTCAGTCACATGGACATCCATTTACTTATGTGTCTTCGGGACTTATAGTATTTGGCGTGCAGACTGATACTACACACCAGCACTACCAGACCAGCTATTAAAATAGTGCAATACCTCTGCTCCAGGTGATAAATAATGCGGACCTCAGCCTTCTGAGTGAACTCTTGCCACCTGGCTGCCCTAGCATCTCTGGTAATCCAACATCCAAGAGGATAATATCTGCTGTAATTGGTAGTCCTCATGCCATACTGGTCGTTAAATATTTTGAATGTCACTCAGTTGGTGACTCTTGCTCTAATCCCTCTATTTATCTGTTTTGCTAGACTAAGATGTCCATAACGACTCAGCCTGGACTATTTTCATGTGCATAGCCTTCCAATTCCTGGTATATAGAAGGGAATGTTTGTTAAACTGAATTTAATTCTTTTAAATTCTTTAAAAATAAGAGTTGACATCAAAATTCAGGTTTCAATTCCTGTGTCAGCCCAGGCAGTCTAGGAAAAAGAGGCTGAAGCAAGGTTTACACACTAATGCTTTAGTAGGGGTGCAATTGCAGAACAGCACAGGGGAGGGAAAACACATAAAGATACTGCATTATCTTTCTTCCCATAGCTTAACAAGGAAATGTGACCAGTCGGCTTGCACAGAGGAAGTGTCCAGCTAGAACACGTAGAACCACTGTGCTTTAGAACAGGCCCTGAGCAGGGAGGAAGGGCAAGGAATTCGTGTCATGTTATCTCTCACTAATCTTAGTTTCCCTACTGGGCATTAATTCCCACACACTTCTGGATGGTGTCACCAGGTGAAGATGATGTTCCCCAGATGCTGGGGAACCAGAGCGCCAGGGACCGGGGCTGTCAGAGCAGCTGCAGCTTCCATCACGAGGAGCCTGGTGGATGCCAAGCCCAAGTCCAGCCCTGACCACTGCCTCACTCTTGAAAGGAGCTGAGATCAACCAGAGGTGTCAGGGAATGAGGCAATAGCAGCAGAGGCCAAGGGGCTCTGATGTGGCTCCCAAGTCCCAGGGGCCAAGGGAGCCTGGATTGACACATAAATAAGGACCAGAGCAATTTCTAAGAGGCTTTTCATTTGAACACTTAAACTCGGTCACCTCTACCCCACCCTAATCCCCACGACCACCGCGTGAGTTGTGGACTTGATAGATAGGAAGCTTAAAGGGAAACTTGACTTAGGCTTCAATTTTGTCAGTCTGATAGAAAGAGGAAGATTGTCTACTACCTGAAAAAGAACCTTAAGAGGTTGATTTTTTTAAAAAATTTCCAGTGAATTGGGTCTTCCCAGTATGACTTTCTTATTTTTAAATAAATGCTGAGAAATATCACAACATATGGCCATATATATACACATTTCTGGTATTCTGGTATAGAATATCTTGACTGTATCTTTTTTTAAACAACTTTTTGTTTTTTTTCCAGCTTTATTGAGGTACAATAGACAAACAAAATTGTATATATTTAAAGTATATGAGATGACAATTTGTTATACGTATGCATTGTAAAATGGTTACCACAGTCCATTACTGCAGATGGTTACATGTCTCTTGGCAAATGTCAGGTGTGTGATACAGTGTTACTAGTTCTGGTCACCGTGTGATACATTACGTCCTCATGACTAAGTCATCTTGTAACTGAAAATACGTGCCCTTTGACCAACATCTGCACTTCCCCGCCCCCCAACCCCTGACAACACCATTCTACTCTGTCTCTGTGAGTTCCACATTTTTTTCTTGAAAGTATTTTGAAAGTAAAATATGAATTGTTTGTTTTGGCCAAAATACTTTCTGAATGCAGGTAACTTGTAGTTGACCATGTTTATCTTTTAACTTAAAGATATAGCATTACTGTGATATCTCTTCTGATGTATAAGCAAGAAACGTGCCTTTCTTATTGCAGAAAAGGAAAGCATGATTATCAAGTATTTCTTACATCAGGTATATTCTTTGCTGAGAGCTCTTAGCTTCCAATCAACTCTGCAAAGATTCTGCTTTCATCTTCTATTGTGGATACAGAGTTACCATTCTTCAGGGGTCCACTTGTGTAGATGTAAATGAAAAGTTAAGTGTTCTTTGGCATTTCACACTAATCAAGTGTTGTTTTGGTCTTCCCTTTGGGAAGGCAATTAACTTAGTTTCAGTTCAAGGTGATGGACTTGCTCAGACAGCTCCAGTGAATGTTTTATTCACTTTACATGTGACATAAGTATTGGCTAAAGAATGCAGGATACCTAAGGTTATTTTGAATTAGAATTAAATATCGCTTACACCGACATATTTAGAACTTAGTTCTGCTGTGTCTAGTAAAACATCCAACTCCATGTAATGGTTGGTTTTACTGTATTACTTCTCTTAAATTTTTTCTCTTAAGCATCTTTATTTCGAATACTTTTAAGCTGCTCTTTGACTAAATTAATTAGTAATGAACTCCACTATCAAATATCCTTCTTGGCTAATAAAACTCAATTGTTTTGGACATTATAGGTCATGAAATTAGTCATTTTAATAAGCTGTCTAAAATAAACTTTTCCTACATTTAATTCTGGATTACTCATTAACTGGGAATTCCTGGTCTCAAATACTGACAAATGAAGATGTGTTGTACAGAACTACATAATAAAGGAAGAAGCATACAGTTTTCATATAATTCAAATGGAGATATCAAATGCACATCCTGTGACTATTACCTTCTATGTGTGGTTTCTTAGAGTCACATACATATACTTTAATGTAATTAACCAAATTTAAAATGTGTCTTTCATGTCAATTCATTCTTCTATCCTGCCTTTCACTTTCCTACACCTTTTACTGTGAAGCCCTCTAGAGAGCAAAGACTGTGTTTAAAGTTCTCTGAATGAGCCCTACACAGCACCACGGGCAAGAAGGAACTTAAGGAGTGCAGTTTTGATGTTGGGATAGATAGTATTAGGCATAACACCAGTCAAATACTAATCCTGTTATTATCCTCTACCCAAACAAGTTTTCCCCCTATTAGATCTTTCACTAAACACCTCCAATTGTGCCATACCATGTAAAAAATAGTGCTGTTTTGTACTGACTCTTCAAATATGACTGGGGATAAGAATCTTACCATAATACATAAGGGGAAAAAAGTACTTTGTTTCTCACATATGAAAACCCATGATTTATGTTTCATTGATTTAAGAAATTTTTAAGTCACCTTAATCTTCCTCTGAGCTGTGATGAGAAAGGCAACGTCTCTAGACTGACAGTTTCTTTAAATTCATTCCACTTTGCTTCACTGCAGTGTTGGGTAAATGTGACAGCAATCAGGAAGAAATGTGCACTTCAGATTCTTTGTCATGTAAGTTAATTAATTGAAAAAAATATTTCCCTTCTGCAGTACGTAAAACACTATTCATAATATGCCAACAAACGAAACCAAGCCAAACAAAAAACTTGGGTACTAGGCAGAAATGCAACATCTCTGCTCTGTTTTGTCTATATCATAAATATATTTGGGCAATGACAAGAGTAATAGAAAATAGGATTGGTTTGAATGACAAAGCTTTTCAAATGGAAAATGTTTGTGACGCATCTTACTGACAATAGTCATTTGGAACCACAAGACATTTTAAATATAATACAGAAATTTAGAAAAATTCTATATACATAATCGAAAAATAATTCTTTCTATTTTGAATTTTTTTCCCTTATATTATTGTACTTGAATCACATAGAAATTCTGTTTAACCAGAAAATTGACTGTTAAACAGTCTGAAGTGTTATATGTTGGACCTTTGACTCAGTAGCTAAATTGAGTTTCAGATTCCTAGAACAAGACCAGTATTTGAGTATGTATTGAATACATTTCTTAGGCTTAAGATTTCTGTAATATTCAAAGACAGTCTTGGGAGAGTTCACTATTTTGCAAGATGCCTATTTCCAATATTATTTCCACCAATCTTCTTGCATGATGACTAAAATCCAGCTTGAAATTTTGGTGCATGGTCAATATGTAGTAATGACAAGAGAGTCTTGACTTTAACAGTATAAAATCTGGACAAGGTGTTACATTAACTCACCTAAATCATGAGGCAATTAATAAATATAGCTACATAATGTTGTGTAATATAGAGTAATTGTTGGTTTCATATTACTTAATAGCCTTAGTGTTTTCTTATCTGAACAAAATAGACTTTTATAATGTTCTTTAATAGATAAACTGCTGGAAAATGCTCTCTTATTTCAGGATTATTCTATTCCCCTTGGGTTGTCAGACAGAAACTATATGGGGAGAGTTTTCAACAGTAGCAACATATAATGTGTAACTTGTGTTTTTATTTGGTGGCGAATTCTGGGATCAAAGAAAGCAAGAGATGAATGGCCCCGAGGCAGACCTTACGCCTTTTCTGGAACTGCAGTATCTCTGGTCAGGGTTTCATTTCTCAACCTACTGAATGAGCACATTGAGTCTGCCTGCAACTTGTCCGAGCAAATCCATTGGGTGGTTCTTGTTATTGGGATTTACCATCGACAAAGGCCATGAAGCATCTTTACAGTAAATTCCCTAAAGAATATCCGCTATTTACACCTGGCTGTTCAGAAGCCACAGTTAGGCCTGCATAAATCAAGCTATCATGGATCTAGATTATGATTGGGAAATAAGGCATGATACCTCAGCTCAATCATGTAATTCCTTCCCGGGTTTTTCTGTAGATATCCTTTTTTCTTTGGCTACAGTGACCTTGTTCCTTTTAAGGTATTGTTTAAAGCTTCAGACATTTCTTGTGCATTGTGAATTAAATTTTAAGAAACTATTTAGCATGTTGTAGAGGATCTATTAAATGTTACAGAAAAGTGTGTGGTCAGGAATCTGGCAGCAGGACATAGTGTCATATTAGAACTTTCTATTTCCTATTCTGGAAAAAAAAAAAATGTTCTTAGGGTCAATACTCCTTGCTTGTCATCACACAAGCAATCTATGGAGGGATATAAAGTCAACCAAAGTCCCTTTTTATTTTATTGTGTCAAAAGCAAAGTTTCCTTCTTCTTTTATGATCAGTTCAACATTTTTTTTTCCACAGTGGAGCAGGATACATTTTAAATGTCAAATTTATCTTCAGATGGATCTTCACAGATTCTGTTTTAAAACTTACTATTCACATATCCAAATTTAGCTCTCATGGAATCAGTTCCAAATTACACATTTGCTTATGTATATACATGCATGTTCTTTTCTCTTTTGTGGTGAAATTAGTGGCATTAGAACTCTGCAGAAGCTCATATCTTTTTAAATGTATTTTATTCAAGTATAGTTTATTTACAGTGTTGTGTTAATTTCTGCTGTACAGCAAAGTGATTCAGCTATACATATACATAACTTCTTCATATTCTTTTCCATTATGCTTTATCACAGGATATTGAATATAGTTCCTTGTGCTATACAGTAGGACCTTGTTGTTTATCCATTCTATATATAATAGACATAATTTTTTGATGCATTCAAATGAAGTTTTAATTTTTCCCTTTGAGAATGAACTGTTGAATAGTTTTCTCTATCTTATATTCTCTGGTTTGGTGCCAACTTCCTATTTGTCATAAAAGTAGTTTGTAGTTTTTGTCATATCCTGACAAAATGACCTCTCTTTATGACTTTAATTCTAACTTACATTTTTATGGCATTCTTTTTTTTTCTTTTTACTTTTGGCTGCGTTGGGTCTTCATTGCTGCGTGCGCAGGCTCTCTCTAGTTGCGGCGATCAGGGGCTACTCTTCCTTGCGGTGCGTGGGCTTCTCATTGCGGTGGCTTCTCTTGTTGTGGAGCACGGGCTCTAGGTGTGTAGGCTTCAGTAGTTGTGGCTTGCGGGCTCTAGAGCACAGGCTCAGTAGTTGTGGTGCACAGGCTTAGTTGCTCCGTGGCATGTGGGATCTTCCCGGACCAGGGCTCGAACAAGAGTCCCCTGCATTGGCAGGCGGATTCTTAACCACTGTGCCAGCTGGGACGTCCCTATGGCATTCTTATACATAATGTATGTGGACAGTATGAAAAGATGGCTCAGCATTGAGTAACGTTTTTGCTTTTCATTAACATATGGAAAATATTTTCTTTATTTTGACAACCTGCATTTCTTCTTCCTATTTTAATATTCATCTAACATTACTGAGTATCTGCTTTGCGCTTTGATTTGGTTTTGGTCCTAAAGATACAAGAGACTCATTTGAAGACACCCTCACCGCTTTCTCAGACTACCCTCAACACAGGTAGAGAGGCAGACAATGAACAAATAATAATGAAATGCAAAAGACTCTCTGATGGTGGAGTAAATAAACCGCCAATTTCTCATAGACGGGGAAGCAGGTAAGGAACCAGGCAAGATATCACAGGGTTACCGCTGAAGTAGTCTAGTGTAGACTGATGACAAAACTAGGAGAGCTGAGAAGAGACATCGCAGGGAGATGAACACAGAAAAGGAGACTACAAGGAGGCTTACAAGGATCAGCTTCTCAGAAAAAAAAAATTCAAAAGTGATTTATTAAAAGTTAATATACCTTTTCACACTTTGAATTTTGGATATCACTTTATAATCAATTAAACTGTGATATTTAAAACCCAGATATTACTGAATATTTAAGGACAAGTCATTTCTGGGAGTGGCAAAGATTAGTTTGTGGCAAATAAGTGTACTATTAAAAAAAAAATCTTGGTAGTCGATATGTGAATTATTAGTCAGGTCAAGTGTCCAAGATAAAAATAAGACTGAGTATACAATAGCATACTTATTGTATTTTTGACACTGAAATGTAATTCTGATTAGGTCACATGCAATAATTTTAATGTTAAAAATAAATAAATTCTACTGTATTATGGACACCGTATGTTCAATTAACCTCATATATGAAAGGAAATCCACAAAGAGGCTTCCATCTGTTTAATATTAAAAATTTTTGCTTACAAGTCTTATACTTACGATGATTATTACTGGTTATTCAAGAACTTAAAGAAATGAAGATGGCAAGTTTAAACAATGAAATATTAGAACCGTATGGCCTTTTTTCTTCATTTAAATATAATTATTTATTTGTTTATTTATTTTTGGTTGCTTCATTGCTGCACGCGGGCTTTCTCAAGTTGCGTCAAGCAGGGGCTCCTCTTCATTGCAGTGTGTGGTCTTCTCATTGCAGTGGCTTCTCTTGTTGCAGAGCACGGCCTCTTGGCGTGTGGGCTTCAATAGCTGTGGCACGTGGGCTCTAGAGCGCAGGCTCAGGAGTTGTGGCGCACGGGCTTAGTTGCTCCGCAGCATGTGGGATCTTCCTAGACCAGGGCTCGAACCCATGTCCCCTGCATTGGCAGGTGGATTCTTAACCACTGCGCTACCGGGGAAGTCCCTCTTCATTTTATATAAGTATCACAATTGGAGACTAGATAGAAAGGGAAGAAGGAGGTTCATTGTGAGTGAGCACTAAGTTTACCGATTCTTGGTATATACCTGCAACTAAAAATCTGTTTTTCTGAATGTACCTTTAAAACTTGCAAAAGAAGTTTGAATGAGCTGCAAAGATATATTTGGAACATCAGGTAAAAAAAGATATATTTGGAACATCAGGTAAAAAATTTGGAACATCAGGTATAACTTGCAAAAGAAGTTTGAATGAGCTGCAAAGATATATTTGGAACACAAGGTAAAAAAATATTTGGAACATCAGGTATAATATATTTGGAACATCAGGTAAAAATGTAGGCATTTAGGGAACTAGAAGACAACTAATAGTATAATTTAATATTTTCTGATGTTTCTAGTATACATTTTACATACTTAGTGTTACCCTGAGCATTAATGAGGTTCAAACCTTAACAAGTGATCAGGGTTACACTAAGTACATAAAAAATATACTAGAAACATCAGAAAATATTAAATTATACTGTTAGTTGTCTTCTAGTTCCCTAATTGCCCATGTAAAGAGAGAAACATGCAGCTCTTTTCAAACAGTTACAGTGTCAAAAAGATAAACTCTCTCTTTGATTATAAAAATTGAATAGAAATTTCAGCTGGTAATGTAGGAAAAGGAAGGCATAGAGGTCCACAGTCCCACAGTGTGGACAAAACAAGGAAACTGTTTATGAAATTTTTACTACCTTTACATAAATGATAAAAGTCCCCAAAATAAACCTAGAAATCCAGGCATCTCTGTATTTATATTCTCATATATTTTTCATATGTTAGCCGTGCAGAATGTCATTGACATTAAATGACGTATTTTGGTTTTAAGGGAGAAAATGTTTAAAATATTTGATGTGAAATGTTCAGTACCAGCTACTTGTTACAAATGCATATGCCTTTCAGAAAGTTCCCTTGAGTAATGCGTGACACAATCATCTTGAAATCAGCTCAAAGACCAAGAGAATTAGAAAAGAAACCAGTATTCCTGGAAGCTATATTTTCAGGCCCAGTGAGGATGGTAAAAACTATATATTTGAAAATTTTAAGCAAAACACCTAGACATTTCAATGACTTTCAAGATGTAAAATATAAATCTCTGGGATGGATTACGAAGTTACTACAATCAGAAAAAATTCACATGGCAATGTCTTTTCTCAATAAATATATACTTAAAATATACTTAGTATTAAGTCAGTGGTTTGCTAAATTTTTATGATAAAAAGATAGATAAAAAAATGTTTTCACACTGGAAAACTTTGGAAACCCATATTTTATTCAAACACCTTTAAATGTGTTCACAAAGCTACTCAAGAAACCCAGAGTTCCTTTTTTGTTGTTTTGTTTTTCATTCTTATACGATCTCACTTTCATGCTCTTGGTAAACAGAATTCTTGAGGAAGTGGATATGTCTAATGCACATAGCAAAATGTGTACTTCAAAGGCATTGCACTCAATTTTATGAATTTCACTCTTTCACTAAGTTCCCTCATTTCTAGAGAGATGAGGCTGGAAGTTAGCCTATTTTCAACCCAGTGGTGATTATTTTGTTTGGAAATTTGGGTAAAATCAATGTGGTCACTTTTGAATCCCAAACAAGTAGTACATACTCTTCTGCCATTCTCTTGTAGTTATTTATTTATTTCTCCTAAGAAGGTAGAAATAACTCCCGTCAAAATTTCTAACTTCATCTACAGCCTTTCTCTGTAATAAGCATCCGAACCGTGTAATTTAGAACAATTTGTTGGACTAATTAAATCATTAGTCTTTGGAAAAGTGCACTTTCCTACTGGATATTGATTAGAACTGTATGGTGAAATAAATTGTAGTTTTCACAGACCTGAAAAATAAAATCCACATTTTATTTTTTAAAATAAACTTTTCAATTTTATATCACTTTTAGATTTACAGAAAAACTGTGACATAATGCAAAGAGTTCCCATATACCCTGTGTGCAGTTTTACCTATTAACATCCTGTATTAGATTGGCACATTTGTTCCAATTTATGAACCAATACTAATACATTAAAATTAATTAAAGTCTGTACGTTATTCGGATTCCCTTCATTTCTTCCTAATGTCACTTTTCCAGCATCCCGTTCAAGATACATTACATTTAATCCTCATGTCTCCTCAGGCTTCTCTTGGCTGTGGCAGTTTCCCAGACTTGCCTTGTTTGATGACCTAAACAGTCCTGAGGATTACTGGTCAGGTATTATGTAGAAGATTCCTTAATTGAGATTTTTCTGATTGTTAGACTGGGGTTATAGGTTTTGGAGAGGAAGACCCCAGAGGTAAAGTACCATTGTCATCATATCTTAAAAGGATACGTACTATCAATATGACATCACCATTGATGTTGCCCTTCATAACCCGGCTAAGGTGCGGTCCGTCAGTTTTCTCCCCTGTGAAGTTACTCATCTTTTCCATCTTTCCATATTGTACTCTTTGGAAGGAAGTTACTATATACAGTCTGCAATGGAGTGGGGAATTATGTTCCTCCTCAGCCTTTGAGGGTGGACTACCTACATAAATTATTTAGAATTCCACATGAGAGGTTTGTCTCTTCTTCATGTATTTCCTTATTCAATCATTTATTAATATCAATAAAAACTCATAGATAGTTCACGTATGCTTTGGGTTATAATCTGATTCTAGCTTTGGCCATTGGGAGGTGTTTTGTTTGGCTCCTGTGTCCCTTTGGCAAACCCATAATTGTGTTTGGTTGGTTGGTTGGTTTTGTTTTGTTTCTCAGCATTTCCTTACTTTCTGGCACTGCATATGGCTCCAGGCTTATCTTGTATATTTCCTGTGTCCGTCCTAGAATCAGCCATTGCTCCCAAAGCAGCCCTGCCCTTTTATTGGAGAATAGTATTAGAAACCAAAATCTGGGCACTAGGGATATTCATTGCTTCTAGGCCCTCTCAACTGACAGAGCAGGGAGATATATGTATATGTACTAGTCCGTGTATATGCACGTGTTTGTAAATATTTCTATGTGCAATTAAGGTAAACATGAGATCATACTGATGTTTGCATCTCTAACACCATGTGGCATACCTTTTCACACTTTGAATTTTGGATATCGCTTTATAATCAATTAAACTGTGATATTTAAAACCCAGATATTACTGAATATTTAAGGACAAGTCATTTCTGGGTATGGAAAAGATTAGTTTGTGGCAAATAAGTGTACTATTAAAAAAAAAATGTTGGTAGTCGATATGTGAATTATTAGTCAGGTCAAGTGTCCAAGATAAAAATAAGACTGAGTATACAATAGCATACTTATCGTATTTTTGACACTGAAACGTAATTCTGATTAGGTCACATGCAATAATTTTAATGTTAAAAATAAATAAGTTCTACTGTATTATGGACACTGTATGTTCAATTAACCTCATAGATGAAAGGAAATCCACAAAGAGGCTTCCATATGTTTAATATTAAAAATTTTTGCTTACAAATCTTATACTTACCATGATTATTACTGGTTATTTAAGAACTTAAAGAAATGAAGATGGCAAGTTTAAACAATGAAATATTAGAACTGTATGGCCTTTTTTCTTCATTTTTAAAAATTTATTTATTTATTTATTTATTTTTGGTTGCTTCGTTGCTGCACGCGGGCTTTCTCTAGTTGCATCGAGCAGGGGCTCCTGTTCACTGCGGTGTGCGGTCGTCTCATTGCAGTGGCTTCTCTTGTTGCCGGGCACGGGCTCTCCCCCTGTTCATCTGTAACCTCCCACTCCAACACTGAGAAACCTCGCCCTCCTTACTTGCCAACCGCTTACTTAGCTGTTCAATCCCAGCATACCTGTCAAGCTGTGTCAGAATTGTCAACCCGTACTTCCGTGGGGAACAATTATATGAACTAGAGCACAGTGATGATGTACAATATTTTTTGCTTTAATCCAACAGATTCCACTATTTCTAAAGTTCTTAGGTCAGCACATTTTCCCTCATGCTCTTCGGTGAGGTCCTTTCGTACGTCTGTCACGTATTTAGACTGTATTTTTCACATTCCATCTTGGGATCTCCCAACCTTTTTTTTCTTTCGAAGGCAGACTTCTTTTTTTGTTTGTTTGTTTATTTATTTATTTTTGGCTGTGCTGGGTCTTCGTTTCTGTGCGAGGGCTTTCTCTAGTTGCGGCGAGCGGGGGCCACTCTTTATCGCGGTGCGCGGGCCTTTCACTATCGCGGCCTCTCTTGTTGCGGAGCACAGGCTCCAGACGTGCAGGCTCAGTAGTTGTGGCTCACGGGCCCAGTTGCTCCGCGGCATGTGGAATCTTCCCAGACCAAGGCTCTAACCCATGTCCCCTGCATTGGCAGGCAGATTCTCAACCACTGCACCACCAGGGAAGCCCCCAACCTTTTAAATGACATGTTTTAATTTGCATCCATTTTCAAGTTTACACTTTGTGCTGTGAAACTCTATAGACTGTCACAATCCCACAATCTGTTACCGTGTCATACAGAATAGTTTCACTGCCCTATCACTGATTATTTTACTGTTCCTATAGTTTTGTCTTTTCCAGAATGCCATATAACTGGAATCACACATAAAGTAGCCCTTTTCAGACTGGCTTCTTTAACATGGCAATATGCTTTTAAGATTCATTTATGAATCTTTTTATGGCTTAATAGCTCATTTCTTTTTATTTCTGAATAATGTACCATTATATGAATGTACCACAATTTGTTGATCTATTCACTGACTGAAGGATATATTAGTTACTTCCAGCTTTTAGCAATTATGAATGAAGCTACTGGAAAAACTTGTGTATAGGTTTTTGTGGAAACATAAATTCTCAAATCAGTTGGATAAATAGCTACAAGTGCAATTGTTTGATTGTATGGTAATATTTAGTTTTGCAAGAAAGTACCAAAGTGGCTGCACCATTTTGCATTCCCACCAACAATGAATGAGAGTTGCTGTTGCTTTGCATCCTTGGCCAGCATTTGGTGTTATCAGTTGGGTTCAAGCCATCCTAATAGATATGTAGTGGTATCTCATTGTTTTAATTTGCAGTTCTCTAATGACATATGATGGTGACCATGTTTCATATGCTTATCTGCCATCTGTATATCCTCTTGGTGAGGTGTCTGTTCAGGTAATTTGGACATTTTTTACTGGGTTTTTTGTTTTCTTGTTATTAATTTTTAAGAGCTCTTTGTATATTTTGGATACAAGTCCTTTATCTGATAAGCAGTTTTCAAATATTTTCTCTAAGTTTATGACTTGAGTTTTCATTCTCTTAAGTCTTTCAGAGAATAGAAGTTTATAATTTTAATAAATTCTAACATCAGTTTTTCTTTCATGGATCATGATTTTAGTGTTTTGTCTAACACTTCGTGCTGAAGCCAAAGTCACTCACATTTTCACCTTTGTTTTCTTCTAGAAGTTTTATAGTTTTTATTTAAATTAGGTCTATGATCCATTTCGAATTATTTTTTGTGAAATGTGTAAGGTTCTGTGCCTAGATTTGATTTTTTTCATGTGGATGTCCCGTTCTTCCAGAACCATTCATTGAAAAAACAATTTTTTCTCCATTGCGTTGCCTTTGCTCTTTTTCATAGATGAATTAATAATAATTATGAGTTTGTTTGAGTTTGTTTTTGGACTCTCTATTCTGTTTCATTGTTTTATATGTTCATTCTTTTGTCAATATCACTCTGACCTGATTACTGTAACTTTATGGTAAGTTTTGAAGCTGGGTAGTGTGAATCCTTCAGCTTTGTTCTTCTTCGCTATTGCCTTGGCTATTTTAGGTGTTTTGCCCCTCCATGTAAGCTTCAGAATAAGTTTGTCAATATCTACAAAACAGCTTATTGGAATTTTGATTGGGATTGTGCTATAGCTCAAGTTAGGAAGAACTGACATCTTAACAATATTGAGTCTTCCCATCCATGAACACAGAATTTATTGGCATTTATTTAGATGTTCTCTGATTTTTACAATCAAGATATTGTAGTTTTCCACAAAGATTCTTTAAGTATTATTTTAGATTTATACCTAAATATTTCTTTTGGTGCTATTGAAAATGGTATTGATTTGTACAAATTCCAGTTGTTCACTGACAGTATATAGACCTTCAGGTATATAGGAAAGCAGTTGACTTTTGTATATCAACCTTGTAGCCTGCAAATATTTCTTCAGCTTTGTTATCTTTATTTCTTCTTCTGGTATTCCAATTATGCCTATGTTACATCTTTTGAAATAATCCCTCAGTTCTTGGATGTTCTGGTCTTTTTTTTTTTTCCCATTCTTCATGCTCTTTGCATTTCTCTTGGGAAGTTTCTACTGTTCTCTCGTCGAGCTCATTGATGCTTCTCTTGGCCATTTCCAGTCTGTTGATGAGCCTGTCAGACACATTCTTCATTTCTGTACCAGTGTTTTGATTTCTATCATTTCCCTTTTTTTCTTTCTTGGAGTTTCCATCTTTCTGCTTACCCCACCCGTCTGTTCTTGTATGTTGTCTACTTTTTCCGTTACAACTCTTAATACATTAATTATAGTTATTTAAATTTCCCTATCTGGTAATTCCAGTATCTTTCATATCTGAATCTGGTTCTGATGCTTTCTTATGTCTTTTCAGACTTTTTTCTTGCTTTTTAGTATGTTTTCTAATTTTTTTTTGTTGAAAGTCACATATGTTGTTTTAAGTAATAGAAACTGAAGTAAACACACATTAAGTGAGTTTCTATTATTCTGGCTAGAAATAGGGCTGTATTTAATGTTTGCTATCACTACCGGATGCTTCAAATCCTTCTAGCATCCTTGTGTTTGTCTGTTCTGTTGACTTTGAGCCTTCCCTAAGTGCTCCTCCTCCAAGAGAGTTTGTATCTTGCAGTGCTTTCAGTTATAATCTGCTATTATTATCCTGAAGCCCTTTTGGTATGGTGGGAATGTAGAGTAGAAGGAAAGTATTCTACAGTTGTATGATTAAATCTCCAAGTCTTTTAGTGGGCCTGTGTTCCTGGGCTGTGGCCTTCACAGGTGTTTCTTAGCTTCCTTCCCCACCTTAGGTGAGGCAGGAAGCCTAGAAATACCTGGAGTGGGAACAGTGCCCTTCACTCAGGTAAGTTAATATGACTCTGCTAAGATATTTTCCCTGAAGAATAGGTCTTTGTATAGGAGTGTTCTAGGGCATTTCATGATGGTTACTCTTCCCTCCTCCCTAGTAGTGCCACAGTGGCACCTTTCTGAGCTGTTCATCATGAGATTTAGGTAAGTTTCCTGGTGGTGAGACCCAGGAAACTCTGGGGCCTCCACTAAGAATGCAGCCTCCAGGAAGTTCTCCTTCTCAAGCTAGGCCGTATTGTGCCTCCAATAATACATCAAAATTACTGTGTGCTAACACCAGTTTATGGTTCTAGCAGCTTCTCTGCAAGTATTCTGAAATTGGCCATGAATCTCTGTAGGCATCTGTCTCTCCATATTTGGGGGTAGTAGTTTTTTATTACAACTTCATTCTCTGATGGTTCCAAGAAATATCATTAATTTTCAGTTTGTTCAGGCTTATCTTTTTGTAAGGATGGGAGTGATGGTTTCCACACTCGTTACATGTCAGTGTTTAAACTAGAAGTCCCTCACACTTCACTTCTGATGTCTTGAAGATTGGCCCAATGTATGTGCTAAGGGTTGAGTGACTACCATATTCTCATGAAGAGGCTTCTTAGCCATCACTAAAGAAGAGCTCCTCCATCTCTGGTGTGGAAATGTGTGTGCGGCCTTCCCTTCATCTGCATCTGTATTAAGACTGGAGTAGGGCTTCCTTGGTGGCGCAGTGGTAAAGAATCCGCCTGCCAATGCAGGAGACACGGGTTCGAGCCCTGGTCCGGGAAGATCCCACATGCCACGGAGCAACTAACCCTGTGCGCCACAACTACTGAGCCCGCGCTCTAGAGCCCGCGAGCCACAACTACTGAGCCCATGCGCCACAGCTACTGAAACCCGCGCACCTAGAGCCCATGCTCCGCAACAAGAGAAGCCACCACAATGAGAAGCCCTCACACTGCAACGAAGAGTAGCCCCCGCTCGCTGCAACTAGAGAAAGCCTGCATGCAGCAACGAAGACCCAACGCAGCCAAAAATAAATAAATTGAATAAATAAATAAATAAAGAGACTGGAGTAGTCCCTGCTATTATAGTTTTCCCAAGGTTGCTGACCTGGAAGCTGCCCCCTCCTCCTTTTCTAATGACCTCAGTGTTACGGCTCATACTGCTACCAAGACTGTCCCTTCAAAACCCTTCTCTCTGCACTGCCCCAACAGAGGGGGAATAGGAGCCCCTACCTTTTCTGTGCCATTTCTTTATTCACCCCCAGGCTTCCTCACAAGGCTAGAGTAACTTGTAAGACTTCACAGAAAGACGGGTGCTTCTAAGAGGAATTGCAAGGTAGAGGGAGAGTTTTTAAAAAGAAAACTATGTACTAAATATATCTTTCCTATAGTCCAAGCAAAAAAGCACTTAAGAATTTAAACCTTCTCTATGAGTCAGCTTATGGTGGTTCCTATTTCTTAACTTTACTCAAAAGGGAAGAGCTCTTCTTTATTTTCTCATTTATTTTATTGTCAACGGTTATTTATTGGGCTCTATATCAGTTAGTGTTCCACATCTTAGAAGGCAGCTACGAACCTCTCTGTGCATTTGGGAAACCTCACACCCTTCTCGTAGAGATCAGAAGGCCCTCAGGACATACTTCCATTTCATAGCAGTAAATTTAATAAATAGTTACCTCGTGTAAAGACTACCTGGTCTGAAGACTTCCCAGCAGGCAGTTCTTGATGGTTGTTAGGACTCCATGTCTCCAAGGACAATTCACAGTTGTGTGTGAGCACTTCAAAACATCCACGGAGGCATCCAGTGTAGCAGTTGGTGTGACTTTTAGGCATGTATGTTATAGTCTTCTGAAGGTCTAGAGAGTACTCTTGGAGCACACACACACACACACACACATACACACACCTTTTCAAAAAACAAACATTAATTCTCAGAGATATTGCAGCCCCCTGAGGAAGGGAAGCATGTTCTTAACTGTCCCTTCCTTCTCTTATTTGCAAGTTGTTTCTTTCATAATGGAGATTGATCTTCAGGTTTATTCTGGTGGGGTGAGGAAAGTGTTCAATTGTTGAGACATTTTTCTTAAGGACACTTAGCTAAAGAAATATATAGTCAAATCTCTAAAATTTTCGTTTGAAAAATCCTTTCAAATTCTTTAAGACAAGGACTATCCTCAAGTTTCCAATTTGAGGATGGTTGTGTACATGAGGTGGGGGAGACTTTCTCAGTTACATGTATGTGGTGAAGAGGGAAGGACTTGACTAGGCCCTTAACTATACTCTCCTGGATATGGCAGGGAGTGGGCAATGTTTTAGGAAGGAGAGAGTTGAGGAGGTAGACAGGCAAGGTAGAGGCAGGCAGCTGCGCTTTTTTTCTATCTATGAGAAAAAAATGTTCTTTTTTTTTTTTAACATCTTTATTGGAGTATTATTGCTTTACAATGGTGTGTTAGTTTCTGCTCTATAACAAAGTGAATCAGCTATACATATACATATATCCCCATATCCCCTCCCTCTTCGTCTCCCTCCCACCCTCCTTATCCCATCCAAAGCACCGAGCTGATTACCCTCTGCCATGCGGCTGCTTCCCACTAGCTGAATTACATTAGTTTTGGGGTTCAGTAAGGTAATTTTAATAAGCTCACCTGGAGAAATTGTCTGGCCCTTCTTTCCGCCAGGCAGCGTAGCTGCAGGAACGCCACTCACATGGCGGTTACGTGGAGCGCACCCCTTGGAGCGCAGTGCCATTTACATGGATTACAATGGGAAGGAGGCCCCCTAGCGTTGTGTAGCAAAGCTGGTTGTGGCAGCCTTTGGAGTAGTAAGAATTTTAATTTTCATGTAAGTTATCTGTAGTTGTATTTTCTTTGGAGAGTTGTCCAAAATCAACGGTCTCCTTCAGCTGATATTAAGTCAAATGTCTGTTCTCAAGGTCTTCATAGTACTCATTGCACTGCTATCAGAAGTTGATTGACTTGTCAGTTTCCCTCTACCTGGAACTCCAGATCGCTTTAATCCCTTGACCAATAGTTCCAAGCACACTGTCTGGCACAAAGGAAGGGTTTGCTAAATGTTTCTGAATTAAAAGTAATTATTCTCTGTGACATACACCCAATTGCCCTGCATTTTTTTCTTCCTAATTTTAATTTGTTGTCAATTTAGTTCACAGAGAATGCACTGTATTTCTCTTTATTAAGTTAAATATCTCCTAGGGGTAGCATATTAAAAATTAAGCTTAGTTAAATCTCAATTTCCTGTGATCATTATATAAGCTGCTCATTGCTGCATCTCATATTAGCTTGGTTCAATGGTTAGATGGTAATTGACATGAATACTTAATGACCACTTTTCCATTCTGATATATTACTAGTGATACTTACAGTTTAAAGTGCATTAGGGTTAATTATAAATGCTCATAATTTGCCCACCCTTATGACTGACAGTATATTCTTACAGCTCAGAATATGATGCGCACTCCAGACCTGTGTAGGAAGAATACTGGTCTTCAGAGGCTCAGCAATCACCATTGTTAACCCTTCCGTTATCTCAAATCTATAACCTAAACTGTTTCTGGAATCTCTACTTCGTCATCCATGTTGCCAAAAAGATCGTTGTGAAGTGTAACCTAAAGTCTGAGTGTTTTGTGATAACAGAGAAGAAGATGTTATCTTTAGCAACTATCACAGTCTCTTACCCACAGGAATTTACAGGATGAGGCAGTGGAGCTCTCCTTTCTTCCCTGTCTCCCTCTCTTTCAACTCACCTGCACCTGTGCTGCTTCCTTGGGGGCCACTGAAACATTGGTTTCTTTCGGATACGATTCTTCGACTCAAAAGTAGCTGGTAAAGTGGGTGGATGCACATTATACTAAGCACGTCTTTAGACAAAAGCTTTTCTCTTATAAGATGATGTGAATGTCCACATGTAGTAATGTAACCATCAGAGGCCTTTCTTATAATCTCATGCATTCTTCATTCATATGATAAAAAGGTGAAGTGATGCTGTCTAGTTAGATTGCTCTGGTCATTTCACACATTTCACTTTCTTTGTGAATATTCCTATGAATATGTCCAAGTTCAAAGAGAAGCTTTCCAGTCTTCCAGACCATAGCCATGTATCATGTTTCTTTTCTGTTTTCCCACAACAGACAGGACAGTGTCCATGGTAAATATTCGATGATGATTATTTAGGGAAAAAGAGTATGTATTTAACTGGTTGAATTATTTAACTGACTTAATCATCCTAGAATTAAGATAATATCTGTTCCATGCAAAAAAAAAACTAGAACGCAGCTGACGTTTTATTATACTACATCAGCAGGTGTAGTCCAAAGTTTAATAGCCCTGTCACGATGACTTGTTCAACAAAACAGTTCAGAAAGATGGTTTGCACAAGCAAACTTCAGGGAGGACGTCTAAGATCAAAAGGGGCAGGCAGTCACCTTGGAGTTGAGCATATAAGTTCACAAATTCAAAAATTAGGGAGTCAGGAAGATCCTAGTTATGCTTGCATTTTAAAATTCTCGAGAATATTGCATTGAATCTGACTCAAATCAAAAATGAAAGTAATCTTCCTCTTAGGGCTTTTCCATGCCTACTTCGGTACCTACAGTATAGTAGAGGCTCAAGAAATACTTAAGGATTAATGTTGACTGAATAAGGAGGAATATAGCTATGACCACCACCATCACAAGAGAAGGCTGCAAATGAAATTACCCTGCTTTATTTAATCTCAGAAACTGAATAGGAAATAAGAAGTTGACTGCTTTTAAAAACATATCCCAGAATGGGTACTGATGATATAATTTTTGTGGGCCACTTTATTATGCTTTTTATTCATGCATGAATTCAACATTTTATTATAAGCACTAAAGTGATATATTTAATTATGGAGTTAAATTTTTTTTTTAATTGCCAAATGACTTACAAGTAGAACATTTGTTTGTACTTGATTAAACTGTTTTGGTCATTGTGTATCATTTCACTCCCTGCTTTTGAATAAAGATACTCATTTTCATTTACTGTTAGTACACTTCAAGAAATGTAATTAAAAACTGATGACTAACCAAGATACTGTGTACCAGGAATGTGGAAATATTTACTGTCTGTGGAATGCAAATTAGTTGGATATGCAGATTTTGTATTACATAGATCAGAGTTTTCAAATAAAATCTCAAGCAATGTGTTTGAAAGGGCAAACATTAATAATTTGTTGCTCATTCACACAATTGTTTTGAAACTCCCCTCCCCATTTTCCTGCACCTCAGATGAATGATTCACTCATATAAGATTGCCAGTCTTATTTAAAAGGCCATTCCATTGAGTATCTTAGACTTAATTTTTATGAAAGTTTTTTAAAAATAATTTCCAATTTACATTGTTCAGGTCCATTTCACTTGAGTATTTTGTCATTTAGAGTAATAACTCATCAATCCGTTAATGCAAACGTTCTTAATGTTACTTTTCTTAGTCCTATGAAATGTGCTATTTTGAACCTCTGAAATGTTATAAACCACCAGATTGCTAATTGCTTTGGATGCTGTGAAAAATAATTACTCCACATTATTTTTGATATTTAATTGACAGTGTAATGCATTTAACTAAAGATCTGCAATGAACTATTTCTAATTACTGAGGGTGGTGGAGTGGAAAAACTAGGCTGTAAAACTTTACAAGGAAACAATGTTTTCTTCGTTACATTAAAAGTTATTGTTGATATAACTTTTTCAGAGACAAACAAAAAAATTCCTTAAATGGGAAGTTCTGGAAAGCTAGAAAGAGTTGTGGAATATTTTTATTCATGATATAGTAAGGAGATTTTTAAAATTATTATTTTAATAGATTGGTGATGGGTGTCATATACTAATTTTACCATGCTTGCATTAAAATTTCTCCTTCTTTAGTTGGCAGAATTTTATGAGAGAGATAGTCATGCCACTGCCAGAATGAGTAATGTTCATCACTGGCCTGTGTTCAATTCATTCTGCATCTGTAGGACCTTCAGCTGAAAAGCTATGCCAAATTTTAGATATTGAAATATGTAGATATATCAGGAACTGAGTCTGTTCTTAGCTCTCAAGGTAAGAACTTCTTGTTAGAAACTGATCTTTGAAAATAACTTAGAACCTGATGCAAGGAATTCCCACCATCTACAAGTGTCACAAATCGGGGTGTAAAACGTTAAGCTCTTTGAGTAAGACGTGTACTGTTTTCATTGCCTGTGGTTCTGAGGTCATTAATGATCAGTGTATTCTTCTTTTCCGCCCTGTAACACCTGGCTAAAATAAAGTGCCTCCACTGGTATTACATTAAATTGCTTATTTCATTTCAATGATGTACATTTTCCAAAAACAGACATCTAAAACAAGTGACCTGTTTCAGGGAATGTAAATTATTTTCAGAATTTCAGAAATTGAAAAGGGATAAGAGGAAGGAGAAAATGCTGGGCTGGTGTGAAGCGATAGCGCGTAACCCTCGCAGGATCCCAAACAACACGCGGACCCCCGAGGGCTCAGAGGAGTGGGCTGACGCCTCGCAAACCTCCACACTGGTGAGTGCAGCCGTGGTACCTCCGATGGCTTGTGCGAACGGATGCGGAGGGAATGGGGAGGGGGCCGGGGAGGGCTTCCTCAATGGTTCTCTGCTTTACAATGTATTATATTGCTCATGTAGACGTCGCTTAATCAACGGGTAGTAATAGAACATCTTAATTTCATAGAATCTAGAGTTTAATTCAGATTAGCAATTTCTTTTTTTCTTTCTGTTTCTTTGGACATCGCCCGTCCGTTATGTCAGGGACCTTACAGAGACATTTAAAGTTTATACCTTGCGTTCTACACTTCGGTAATGGCATCAATGGAGCAAAACAAGTAACGTTATCCAAAAATAATGAAAAATCAGAATCCTACCTTCTGTATTTTCCTATACTGAATCCTTTTTAAAGGCATTTTTTAGAATATATAGGATTCAAAAAATTATAATTTTGATATAAAATCGTGAATTAATTGCTAAAATGATTTGAAGACCAAATCAATAACATACTCGTTCTTGTTTTGTTTTCTGCTTTAAGTTTACATGTTCGGCTTCAGCTAGCTTTTATTTCCCAGTGATTAGGAAAAGAGAACTCATTAGCAAAAGGAGTTTTATAAGTTCTTTGTTTAGATTTTGGCTGCAACATACTTCATTTTGATTTAAGGAAGGAAAATTCCATTCAACCTCTAAGTTTCAAATTGACATGTTAGTTGTATTTTAATTGCTATTTTACCATTTTATAAGAACACCTACCTTCATTAGCCTGATTTATTAGTTGATGAACATATAATTAAATATAAGCAAAGGTTTTAGGTTTTTTTTTTTACTTTTGAGTTATTTGATAATTTCTATCATTTTACATAAAAACAATGGTCCTGAGCAAACATTATTGAGTGAATTTCAAGAGAAACCATCGAAAGGAAGAGGCTTTCAATTGAGAAAACATAGAAATGGGAATTCTGTTTAATTCCATCATTTTAGACTGTAGGGAGAGGGCTGAGGGTATGAAGAAAGTATGCAATGTGATTGGACAAAGTTTTAGGGAATACATTCTTTGAAATTATTATCTGCAGTGTTTCATCTAACTCATATGCTCTTTTGTAAATTACTGTTTTCAATAAAACTGCTTGGCATGAGTTAACACCATTTAAATACACATGTTGCACAATATTTATACATAAAGCTGGATTTTGTAGGTACCATGCAATAACTAAAATTTTTTAAATAAAAATATTACTTCTGTGATGTCATTAGAGTGGCTTTAGTGCTTAATTCCTATTTCATAGAACCATAGATCAAAACCATTAAAAAAATCTTGAGCAAACATTTGGCCTGACTTTCTCTGATAATTTTGGGTAACCTAATATTAGCTTCATTTTACAAATGTGTAGTGGTCCAGAGAAGTTAAGTGACTTTCCCCGTGTCACTTAGCCTAGTAAATGTCACTTCTAGGATTACTAGAAGGCTGGCTTCTGAAGGTAAGGCATGCTGTATTAGGGCAATAGTCTTCAGTCACTGTAACCTAACCCCCAAATCTCAGAAAAATAAAATATTCCTTATGTCATAGCTCATGTGTCTGGGGCAGCTCTCCTTGGAGGTTCACTGTCAAAGGTTAACTGATTATTCAAAGACTCCATCCATCTTTTTATGCTGCCTTCTTAAGTACGTGGCCTCTTAGGTCACTGAGGAAAGGAAAAGGCTATGCAGTCCATTGTGCATGAGCTATTACGGAGCAACCTGAAACGTGTAGACATGCTTCCATTTGCCAAAACCTAGTCTCATAGCCCCATCTGAACTGCAAGGGAGGCTGGTGAATATCAGGAAGCCATGTGGGCAGGAAAAGCAGATAAGGACATCTCTGCCAAAGTCCACTCTTCTGGTCGCCAAACATTCATGTCATGTTTCCACTCTTTCATTAAGAAGGTTATTATTTTCCAAGAGAGATAACTAAAAATTCTTTCAGTCACTGGATTCAGTTCAAATTCATGGTCTCTGGTTATTCATTGTCCTCATCTAATGATGATGAGGGTGAATCACCTATAAATAAATGATTTATATTTTGCAACCAGCTCCCAACATACATATATATACCCAATATGAAGGAGAAGAGTAGGAAAAGGGAAACCACAATAAACACTCACATTTGGAAAGAGAAAGAATTAAATGTACATGGAAGTCAGTGGTGTATTCCTGCTGGAAAGACATTGTCAAGTCTCCCTGACCTCTAGGTCAGGGAGGATCCTTGAATTGGCCTTGACCCTGCTCCCTGGGGGATCTCCCTTGTCCATGCTTTTCTCTAGCCTCTGGATACGCCCTCTGGGAAGTTCTTCCTTTTCTATTATTCTCCTTGTCCACATTTAAAGTGCCTAATGAAACTTGTATAGCCTTAAAATATTTTATTTTCCTGTTTGGGGAAAACTATGGAACCAAGAGTTGTTTTAAGTCTTAAGAATTTCAAGGCTCATACTGCTGGAATCATGGTATTTCAGTACGACAATCCTCTGAAATCTGCCAGGGTTCTGATCTCCTTGCTTCCTGATAGTCCGTGTGCCTAGCAAAGTTCTATCTTGGTCGCGCTTGATTTCCAGTTCTCCATGTCTCTATCTCAAGATGATCGTATCTTGAAAAACAGGCAGGAGGACCACATCTTTAACCTCTTTGTCCGGAGATGCTTTGTTCAACTGAGAGGGTCCACTCGGTGTCAGCTCTAAAAATCATATTAGCCTTGAGTCACTTTATTCAAATGTAACTTTTCATTGGACCTTTGTTACTCAACACTCACTTCAATGGCAGGTCTACCAGTTGGGGTTTAGAAGAAGCCAGGCATTGGGTCCAACAAACCTTGAAACTTTCGGCTTCTCTCTATTCCTGGTCAGATCTGCTTTCACACAATCCACTTAGTTCCTGAGCTCACATTTCTCCTGTAACACCTTGCTGAATGTAGCTGATAGCAGTTAACATACATTATTAAGTTCTGTTTTTCAATCTATTTTGAGTGTTGCCAGCCCAGCAGGCCCAGGGTCTGCCTCTTGAGTTAATTCAAGTAGAGATTTTGCCAATAGTTTTGCCCAAACATCATGCAGATAAATAGCTTTCTACCTTTGTAATCAGTTTCCTCCCTCCCCGTTGCTTACACATGAAACAAATGCCACATATTTTAGACTTTTCTTATGGTAGCACAGACTTTGGCTGCTGATTTCTGTATTTGGATAGTTATAAAAGTTGGGGTACAGTCAAGAAAACAGAAACAGGCAATTTTAACAGAATATATAATGTGAAAAATTATTTAATCTGCTATTGGGAGATTGAAAATGTCAGAAAGGTACACACGTTTGGTAACTGCAAGAAGTAGCGACCACCCATGCAGAGGAGTCACACAAGGAGGAGACTAGAGCTACTCAAACCTAAAAGGTTGACGGAGGGACCCCTCAGAACTGCACCCCGACTCTGAGGACGGACGCTTCTCAGCTGATGCAGAAACCTTGGAGCTCAGAGGAAGGGCCCTGAAGATCTAGGACGCAGACCCCTGAAGGGGATGCACTTCTCAATCCTTATATATTCAAGTGGGGGGAAGGGGCTGGTGCAATAAAGGTAGTTCAGGGACTGTGAAAAAAACTTAGAAACTGGACCCACCTTCCACTGCCGACTTAAGTCTTGTGGGATAGCACTAACAGAAACGGAGCCCTCTCTCTGCTCTTGTCTTCTGGTTTCTTTTAGCACTAGCATTGGCAGAGCCTGACCAAGAAGTAAATGTCAAAGGAGACATCTGGTTTGAAGGCTCCCAGCTCCAGCATCTCGGCGTAGAGTACAGGAGAACGGATTTAGGGCTGAGTGATATTAGCTTAGTAATCAGTATGGAAAATTAAGAATAGAAGCTTTAACAAACTCAGAAATTTCATAGGCTTAACATCATAAAGGTTTGTTTTCACTCATGGCTCAGTCTGATACAGGACATTTGATCCTCAGACAATGAATGCAGAGATCTCTGCTGCTCGCATCTCCCAGGGCTGCTGTCTTAAACACAGGCCTGCTAGTAGTGAGTTTATCAGATAAGGGGTGACGTCTGAATGGGTGACTGTGTAGATATCAGTTTAGGTTTGGAAGTGCTAAGCATCACTACCCTGATGCCGTTGGGTGGACCCAGTGACATACCCCAGTGTATCTGTCAGAATGATGGGAAATAAGGTCTTCCTATATGACCAGAATAGGGAAATTGAGAGCATTTGGCCAGCCTCTACCACAAATGCGTTCATTCTTTGAGTGCTAGAAGTTTTGTACCTGCCTTTCCATTTTATATCCCCAGGCTTTAACTCTATTACTCTCTGCTGTCACCCAGAGCATTTGAGGCTTTTCTGTACAAATCATACCCCATCTAATGATGATAAGGAGGAGGGGAGGAGAAAAAGGAGGTTGAGGAGGTTGTGGATGATGATTATTTGCCAGGAGCTTTTCTAAGCATTTCACACACATTCCCGTTTGTAATACTACAAGGATCCGATGAGGTAGGCATGATTAGTATCCCTATTTTGTGGATAAAGGAACTGAGTTATAATAGAGAAATGTAAAACCTGCTGAAAGTGACTTAGGTCTTAGGACTGGTGAAGCTGAGATTCCAACAGTCCAAGCAGTCTAAAACCAGAGGGCTGCTCTCCTGTCTCTCAGGTTGGGGGAAAAAGTCATTATTTGAATCGTATACATTTGGTTAAACACAAAGATTGTAAAGGAGATAATAATACATTACAGTGTGTGACCTAAAAACAAATAGGGCCTTTTCTTTATAATCTCTTGATTACATGTGTCTGTTAGCTTACTCTCTGCTCTGCATTGACTGACATATAAATATGGCCAGTATCACCATTACATCCTCAATAACTGACCTAATTGAAAAAAAATAGCACTTTTTTTCATCTATAATGCAGTTCAAACTATCTGCTTTTTAAATTCAGAAAGTGCTTACTTAGCCTGAAATCCCTAAAGTTGAGTAAAAACATTGAAGGGTTTGAGAGATACTTATTAAGCAACCATCTTCATAGTTTTAACCTATGGGGTGAGGGAGCCCTTTGTATGACAGGCAGGGAAGAAACCTTTCAAATTTATTGTAACACAAGTTTACATGTTAAAAAGAAAACAAAAAAATACCTTATACTGACTATACCCTTAAGCAATTTCTTGAATCAAATCAGAGTTCAACATTAAATTCAAAATGAGAACAAAGGATATCATAAGAAATAGAAATAAGAGGGTGAAAGATTTTATGAGGATTGGAGTTTAAAAAAAATCTATGGAAGTCAAAATAAGGAGATCGAAAAATGTCATTTCAGGTAGTCATCAATGACTCCAGAAAAAACTACTTTCCTCTAATCAGTGATGGTTCTTTAAGGCTATAAATAGACTATGGTTAGGTAGAAAAGAAGAACAAAGTGTCACTCTGTGTTAGATGAGGTGATTTGCCACTTTCAATCATGTATGCGTCAGCTCAGGGCACATTTTCCAGGCTTCTGTGTCCATGGTCTGGGATGAGGTACTTGCTGCTCTAGAAAAGACTGAATATACTAGATAAGGAAGCTTTCAAGGAGAGGTATGTTTCGTATATATACACACATATATGTATATAATTATTTGTAATAAGACATATATTTATAAAGCTTTATAATTTTCAAGCAGTCTTTATGTCCATTGTGTCATTATATCTCACAACCATACTGAAATGCAGGGGTCCCTAACCTCTGGGCCAAAGACCGGTGCCGGTCGATGGCCTGTTAGGAACCAGACCACATAGCAGGAGGTGAGCGGAGGGCAAGCAAGCGAAGCTTCATCTGTATTTACAGCTGCTCCCCATTGCTTGCATTACCGCTGTATTGACAGCTGCTCCCCATTGCTTGCATTACCGCTGTATTTACAGCTGCTCCCCATTGCTTGCATTACCGCTGTATTGACAGCTGCTCCCCATTGCTTGCGTTACCGCTGTATTTACAGCTGCTCCCCATTGCTTGCGTTACCGCTGTATTGACAGCTGCTCCCCATTGCTTGCGTTACCGCTGTATTTACAGCTGTTCCCCATTGCTTGCATTACCGCTATATTTACAGCTGCTCCCCATTGCTTGCATTACCGCTATATTTACAGCTGCTCCCCATTGCTTGCATTACCGCTTGAGCTCTGCCACCTGTCAGATCAGCGACAGCATTAGATTCTCCTAGGAGCGCGAACCCTGCTGTGAACTGCGCATGCGAGGGATCGAGGTTGCGCGCTCCTTATGAGAATCTAATGCCTGATGATCTGAGGTGAGGCTAGCGCTGGGGAGGGACTGCAGATACACATTATGATTAGCAGAGAGGTTTGACTGCCCAGAGACCATAATAAATCAATGCACTTGAATCATCCCCAAACCGTCCCACCGCCTGGTCTGTGGAAAAATTGTCTTCCACGAAACCGGTCCCGGGTGCCAAAAAGGTTGGGGACCATTGCTGAAATGTACACAATACAATTTAATTATTCAAATACATAATGAAGCAGAGATGCTGTTAAGAGTTTAAGTAGTTCACTCCAAATCATAAGGACCCAGGTCTTCTAATTTCCAGGTTATTTATATACCACACCCATTATGAGAAGTTGATAGTGTTTTTGGCATAATATAAGTGAAAATAGTGCAACTCAAAAAGGTGAAGTAATTCACCCCGGTGGCAAATCAGAATTTGTGATTCTGATTTCTGTCTAATTTTAAACCCCAAGATTTTTCCAACTTGCTGTAAACTCTTTCTAGGAATAATATAACTTAATAATACACATTTTAGAAATCAAATTTTCAGCTACTGGACGACTAAGTACCTCCTTACATAGCCTGATAAGTATTTATTAATGATTCATGCTTAATTACGGCATAACCTTATTTTCAAAATAAGGTTATTTTCAAAATAGAACAGTTGTGTTGAAGGTTAAAGTTCCATAGTTATTAAGCTTATGAAAAATCAGAAATTAAAATGATGCACTTTTATTTTTGCTTCTTTTTGTATGTTTTCATTGAAAAGCCATACCATCATCAGCTTTTTTGTTGTTCTTGTTGCTCATAGACTTTACTAGTATTTTCTTTGGTTTATATTAAACCAGCCCACTTGGACATTTGTGTAATATAGATGAAATCAGCCCCTGAACTTGAGACTTCTGCATCTGGGATCCCATTCTTTATGATCTAGTGAACAATGGCTGGATATCATACAGAAAATGAATGCATGCCTAGAATTTATGTAACTTTAATTAATTACAAGTGAGCCTACCATTTCAAAGAACGATAATATCACAAAAGAGCAAAATTAGATGAAAACATAAAAGAAAGTCAGGTAGAGCTTTTGCTATAGACAGATGGATATAACATCTTTTTCCTTAGTCTGTGCCAAGATTTGTAATGTTGATATCATTTGCTGCTGGAAATAGCCATATTATCCAAGTCTAGTAGGTTGAAGTATTTTGTATTCAAAATTAACAAAATGTTTTAAATCATTTGCCTTTTATGCGTAACTTTCAGCAACGGTGTTGTTTGAATTGATTAGAGTATGGTGTATTGAATGTAATATATAATATTTAATCATTAAATTGGAGTGAAGAAATACATCCTTTTGATCAATGACCATAATATTTGATCCAAGTCAACTATCTTTATGCAAGAATGGTAACAAATAAAATTGAGGGAAAAAGGAATCTGCTTCATAAATTAGTAATATGGAGATGATGTTTATTACGCAAATGAAGGAGATGGGAACAGGGAGTATATGTGTATTCCTAATAGATCTAGATTATATGCCGAAAAGCTTCTTTTCGTAGATCCTTGCATGGCTAGCTTCTTCCTTCAAGACTTGGCACATCTACCATCGCAACTTTGACTGGAGCTACTCCTGATTTTCATCCAACTATACCTCACCCATTCCCTCTCTACACCAATTCTGATTTTCTTTTTTCTTTTTAATAGATTCATCCTAATCTGAAAATAGTTACAGAAATATGAATGCATGTTGGTTTATTTTCTGTTTTCTACACTAGGATATAAGATGAAAAGGGAAGATCTGTCCTGTTTACCTCTATATCCCTGGTGTTTGGAACAGAATAGGAACTTAATAAAATTTGTAGAATGGATAAACAGCTTGAGCAGACAGCATAAACTGAGAGAAAGCAAAATTATTTTTTGTTTACAAAATTCTATTAAGTACGATATCTCATATTAAATCCCTTCTTATTAGAAATGCCTACGCCTTAAAATATGGAAAAACTAGTCTGAAAGATCAAACAATTCTGAGATAGTTTCTATGACAAAAATACATAAAGTTTTGGAAACTGAAATCATGATTATAAAAACTACATTCCGTTGGAATAAGGCTCCCCTTTGGTAAGAATTTAAAATATTTCAGATAGCTTCCCCAGTGCATGAGACAATGAAATGTAAATGTGTCTTTATTAAGAAAACACATTTACCGATTACGGTTTACCAGAGTCATCTTCCTTACTTTCTTTCTTTCCAATTATCCCCTTAGTCTATTTTTAGTCTTATCAGGCTGAAGGAAATCATATATCTGCCTACAGCAAATGGAGTGGTATTGCCCCACAAACAACCTCTCTTAGAAACCAAATAAATGGTAAATAAAAAGAGGAGATTGAGTATATTAAATTTCTCATTAAACATATTGACTTATTTTCAATAGGTTCACCCTTATTTCTTTCAGTCTCTGAGCAAGTGGTCCAGCTTCTCATTGTGTGATAGCCTTTACACATTCTGAAAATAAATAAGTCAGGGCAGACAGAGTTTGCAAGGTTTTTTCAACCTCATTTTCTTCCTCCCTTGGATTCTTTCTTATTTGATCGTTTATCAGTTATTGCGTTTAATTGCTATTACAAAGCCTTTACTTAGTACTGCCAAAGGCAATAGTGAATGAAATCTAAATTTTTATTAGAATAACTATAAAAAACAAAGGAGGGAAATGGCATAAAAGACATTATGCCTTTCAAAACCTTTGATTTTTGTAAGGAAGTAAATCATTAAAAATATATCCCAGTGGTTTTTATGGAAACAGATTGAACTGAAGAATGCAGAGGGGGAGACTGGTGCCTCAAACATCACATCACAAAGAAAGGTTACATTCGCCGTGCAGCTTAAAGTAATGCATTAACTTTAATTGTATAGTTACTGAACAATGTCAAAACATGATTATTCACAATAGTAGTGATTGATCTAAAAATGCTCCTCAGAGGAAGAGATCTTTTCCTCTACAGAGTAAGTCACGAGATCAGATTCAGAGCTGTTCTTTGTCAAAACGTGTCATGTCTTTCTGTTTCATTTAGATATAAATTAAATTCTGAGCTCCTCAAAAAAATGTTCAATTCTCAATGGTTGTTTAATTCTACTGTCTGTGTAGTATTTAGAACGTACTGATTTTCCAATATACTGATTTAATTATCTGAGACCCAATGGTCAGTTTTGTGTGTACCCAGATAGACAAGTGTGGAGTTGAGGTGCCTTCTTTCTCTACACTCACAAGTGATACAGACAGCAAGTTGTCTTCTTTGTGTTGGTTTTTGTGGGAGTGTCGTCATGTTTTATAGCAAGGGACCAGGCAGGACACATTGATGTGATATTTGTCAAGTCAGCTTGTTTTGGCCTCAGAATTAAAAATTGTACCTGGAAATAAGTGGAACATGTCAGAGTGGTCCTGAAGAATCCAAGCTATTTCTGTGCAACAATCTTCTTACTCAATCTTCTTACTCAAATAGGATAGAGTTCATTTATATCTCAGTTACATTTATATCTCAAAACACAATTACCAATAACATAGTAAGAGTATTTTTAATGCCTGTTCTATGCTGACGAGTTTAGATGTGTATCTCAAAATGTCCTGGTAACCCTGAAAGCAAGTACTGCTGTTCTGATGACACCTACAGAGAAATGAAGATGCAGGAAGATTAGAAACGTGACAGAACAGGAATCCAGAGTTCTGTGCTACTTCATAGAGTGTATTTTGTTCATTGAAATATTTGATAGTCACATCATTTAATACAATGATGCTTAACCTAGAGCAACTACCCTACTAATTCATCACTACGGTCTTTGAAAGACCTGGTGAATGAATTGTTTGACACCCAGGGCTGTCCATTGTTGAGTTTCAGTTTGGGACTCCAGAGCTGTCTGTTGTCATGGAACAAAATAGAGGTAAGTAAGTCTCGGGGGAAATTGAGTGAGTCAGAGCTATCTGAATCACAGTTACCACCCAGCTTATAACGTGTCTTCATTTATTCATTTAACTACTCTGTATTGATAGTTAGCTTTGTGTGAAGCCGTGCACTATGCAATAAATATACAGTACTGAAAAAAAAAGACAGTCCTTATCCTCAAGAATCTAGGGAAGAAAACAAATAAATGAGTCAGTCAAAGGTAAGATAGGACAGGGAGTAAACATAGGGCGTTAGAAGACCCCTTAGGTGACGCTGGTCCAGCTGTGGGAGTTCAAGTTCCCCGTAGACACTGAGAGTTGGAGATATGAAGAGGATGGTGGTAAGGAGGGACGAGAAGGGGCATTCCATGACCCTGTATAAACCATTTATCATGTGAAAATTAAACTCCTGAATTTCGTTTACTTTTAAAGACATATTATCTATTTTGTGTAGTTAGTAAGCAGAATCATCTTCAGGAATTGAGTTAGAGAAATACACTTGACCTAACACAAGACTGTACTTTTGTTCCTGGTGAGTGTAAGGTTCTTGTCTCCTCACAGAAAGAATTCAGAAGCGAGACAGGGAGGTTAGGAAAGTAAAGTGAGGATTTATTTAAGCAAGAATATGCTGTCAGAGGGAGAGTGGGCAGACAGGCGAGGGGCTGCCCTGGGTTTCTTTGGCAAGCCGGTTTTGCGGGACGTAGAAATGAAGGGGCAGAACGTTCATTTGGGAGAAGGAGTTTGGAGGTTGTATTCCCTGATTTTCATCCCAGCTCCACCTTCCCGAGGGGAGGAGGGATTTTTGCCCTTATTTAGCTTAGATCAGAAGTGTCATGGTGTCGGTGCATGATGGGTACTTCTTATCTGCAAGGCTAATTTTATTGTAATGAGAGCATAATGAGCAACAGGTTACATTCAGACGCAGGAGAGTCCCGCCTTTCCTCACCTTTCTTTGTCTCTAGGACACTTATTACCCCAACATGCATGGTTTCCTTTCAGTCTGAAGGTTCCTGCTTTTCTTTGTCCATGGACCCCCGCTGTTTACAAGATATGTGGTTTCCTGCCACCTGGCCCCTGTCCCCCTTTTTCTGCTCATATCTAGCTACCTACCTGCTGTAACACTTTCTATAGGTAGTGGAGTTAACTAAATATTTTTGTATATTTTATTCAGCCTTAATATCCAACATGTTATCTTATACATACAGACTGTAATAATTCGGTGGCCCCATGAAGGTAAGTTCCTTTGAGAGAACAGTGAGACTTCCTAGTGAAGAGAAGCTGTGTGTCAAAACACATCCTTTGGGAAGGAAACAAGGACATGTAAATGTACTTGTATTTGCTCACTTGGCAAAGCACATGGTGGGAAAACAATACAATAAAAGCTAATGTTTGTTGAATACATACTGTGAACCAGGCTTAGTTCTGAGCACCTGACATTGTAACAACCCATTTAATCCTTACTACAGCAGAGGAAAGTGGTAACTTGCCCAAGTTTATTTTGCTAGCAAATCTTATTCTAGAATCCATGCTGTATTACACTTTTCTATGCTGCAAAGAATATGCTCAGGAAAAGATAAAAACACTGACTTTATTAGAAATAAGCTTAATTCAGATTCACATTTAACTCTGAATTTGTTGCACACTTTAAACACATTTTATGTACATATATACATAAATATATATTTTATATACATATATTGTATGTATATAATAGTATTCTCTAAGCAGTGTATGATTATATTTTATATTATATATAATATATTTTTTTTAATTAGCAAAACAGCCCTTATATTCCCCATTTCACAGATAAAAAAACTTAGGTTTTGACTAAATATCTTGCCCAAGGGGATTCGTCAGCATCTAAAATAGCTCAATTTAGTGCATTTTTATAGGAGTGGTAATCTCTTCTGAGTTTTTTATTTGCACCTAATAAATGTTAAAGTGCAAATGCAAAACAGTTTTAAATAGTGTTTAAAATGAATTTGGAGGTAAGAAGCATACTTGTTGGATCTATATTTGAAATCACTGGTTGATTATCCTCATGTTCTAATAATTATCAGTGACATTTCTGGAGGAAGGGATAAGGTTATTTCATAGATTCTCCTGTGTAGGCTTAATTCGTTTTAACTATTTAGCGCAATATCATCCAGCAAATTATCTGTTCTACATAGGAAGCGAGTCCTTTAGGTTAAAAGCCAAAGCAACCTTTTAGTTGATGGTCTGTTAAAATATTTTTATATCACCACAGTAATTGTCAACTGTATTATTAGGTGAAATAATCCATGGGTACAGCCCTGTGATCCCACATTAGGAAACCAGCAACTCAAATGCAGATATGGGAACTTACACACCTGGTTTCTATGTGTCTGATACATCCTACAGGAATAAAGTTTAATTTAACAATCCAGTAATTCTTTGAAGATAAAAATGAAATAGCTTTCACATTGCAGTTACCAACCGTCAACTTTCACAGACACAATGTCACACCAACCAAATGCTATTACACATATCGCAATGAGACTGCAAACAAAAATGTGTTGTCTTGTTTTCATGGGTTGAGTAATTTCACCTATGGAAATTAGACAAAGCAGCAATATCCATTGAGAGTAACATTGCCGATTTGTTACTGCCTCTCACTATGCAAGAATAAACTCAAAAATTAGTGCAGTCGTATGCATAGTGTTTTATCAAAGCCCAGAACCACATTATTCACTATATTTTCTGAAAAGTCTTAGGATTAGCTCCACTGCCACTGGTTTGTATTAATTCTTTTTTTTTTTTTTTTAATTATTTATTTATTTATTTATTTATTTTTGGCTGTGTTGGGTCTTCGTTTCTGTGCGTGGGCTTTCTCAAGTTGTGGCAAGTGGGGGCCACTCTTCCTCGCGGTGCGTGGGCCTCTCACTGTCGCGGCCTCTCGTTGCGGAGCACAAGCTCCAGACGCGCGGGCTCAGTAGTTGTGGCTCACGGGCCTAGTTGCTCCGTGGCATGTGGGATCTTCCCAGACCAGGGCTCAAACCCGTGTCCCCTGCATTGGCAGGCAGATTCTCAACCACTGCGCCACCAGGGAAGCCCTGTATTAATTCTTTTACAGAGACATATTTACACTTAGCGAAAGACATTTAAGAAAACATGTTCTTTTACCCAGTCTTTATGCAGTGTATGCTTATCTTTGCATTACTATAATACGTTGATTTAGGGCACACAAGTAAATGCAGAGTAGAGGTTAAAAATAAGTTTGCTAAAAAAAAAAAAAAAAAGTTTGCTTCTTATAAAATTATTTACAAATTTATTTTAAAAAATGATATACTTTCTGATTTAAAAGGAATCAAGTGATGTTTTCTTATTAGATTAAAAGTGTCTCTCTCAAATCACCTGCTTTTCTTTAAAAATAAAAATACTTGCCTTTCTTCTCAAATGTCTATTTCCCTTTCAGGGTAGTGATTCACCCCCTTTTCTTCCTGAGATCCCAAAGAAGGAATATATAAAAATACAAAAAGGAATAAATCCATAACAGCAAAAAGGGATTTCAACAAATTTCAGAAAAGCGGAAAGCAGAATTTATCTCCTTTCTGTTTCAGTTTTGATAAGTCATGTTTTTCTAGAAATATGGTAATTTCATCCACATGATAGTAGATTCTGAAATTTATTAGTGTAAAATTGGTCATTTTTTTTTTTAAACACTTACAGGATCTATAACATCATCTTTTCTTGCTGATACTGGTATTTGGGGCTAATCTCTTTTTGTCATGATATTTCTTGCCAGTTTTGACCAGTATTTTCCAAAGAACAAATTTTACACTTTGTCAATTTTACTTTTTCTTAATATCTCTATTGAGATATATTTTAAATACCATTAAGTCAACCCATTTAAAATGTACAGTTCAGTGGGTTTTAGTGTATTTACAGAGTCGTGCAGCCATCAGTATAATCTAATTTTAGAACATTTCTAACATCCCCCAAAGAAACTTGTGCCCATCAGGGGTCACTCAGCAGCCTTCCCTCTAGCCCCCACGCCTTGGCAGCTACTAATCTACTTAGACTCTACAGATTTGTCTATTCCGGATATCTCATATAAATGGAGTTGTACACTATGTGATCTTTTGTGACTGACTTCTTTTACTTCGTGTAATGTTTTTGAGTATTGCCCATGCTGTAGCGTGTATCAGTGCTTCATTCCTTTTTATTGCCAAATAGTATTCCATTGTACAAATACACCACCTTTTGTTATCCATTCATCAGCCGATTCGGGTTATTTCCACTTCTTGGCTATTGTGAGTCATGTTGTTATGAACATTCATGTACAAGTATTTATATGAACATATATTTTCATTTTCTTGGTTAGATGCAGGTCGAATCAATTGGTCGTATGGTAACTCTTTCTTTCACAACTTAAGGAACTGCCAACATGATTTTCATTGTGACTGCACCATTTTAAATTCCCACCAGGAATATACGAGGGTTTCAGTTTCTCTGCGTTCTCTCCGGCACTTGTATTGTCTGTATTTCTGATTGTAGCCATCGTAGTGGGTGTGATGTGGCCATGATTTTGATTTTTAATTTGCTCACTAGTGATGACGAGCATCTATCCATATATTTGTTAGTCACCCGTGTGTCTTCTTTCAAGAAATGTCTTTTCAATTGTCTTTTTTTTTTTTTATTATCTTTGGCTGTGTTGGGTCTTCGTTTCTGTGCGAGGGCTTTCTCTAGTTGCAGCAAGCGGGGGCCACTCTTCATCATGGTGCGCGGGCCTCTCACTGTCGCGGCCTCTCTTGTTGCGGAGCACAGGCTCCAGACGCGCAGGCTCAGTAGTTGTGGCTCACGGGCCCAGTTGCTCCGTGGCATGTGGGATCTTCCCAGACCAGGGCTCGAACCTGTGTCCCCTGCATTGGCAGGCAGATTCTCAACCACTGCGCCACCAGGGAAGCCCTCAATTGTCTTTTTTATTACTGAGTTGACAGAGTGCTTTACATGTTCTGGACACAAATCCCCTACTATAAATAGGATTTTATGATAAAAATATTTGCAAATATTCTCTCCCAGTTTGTGGATTGTCATTTCACTTTCTTGGTGGTGTCCTTTGAAATCTAAGTATCAATATTCTGTTTTATTGCTTGCGCTGTTAGTGTGGTATCTGAGCAATCACTGCCTAACCAAAGATTGCAAAGATTTACTCCTGTGTTTTCTTCTAAGAGTTTTACAGTTTTAACTCTTACTTTAAATCTGTGAGCAACTTTGAGTCAGTCTTTGTGCATGGTGTGAAGTGGGGATTCACATTTATTCTTCTGAATGTGGGTATTCATGCAATCTACTTGTTTTAGCACTATCTGCTGCTAACTAGAAAGACTAAATAGAAAGACTATTCTTCCCATCGACAGACAAATGGATGAAGGAGATGTGGTACATATATGCAATGGAATATTACTCAGCCATTTAAAGGAACAAAATTGGGTCATTTGTAGAGATGTGGATGGACTTAGAGACTGTCATACAGAGTGAAGTAAGTCAGAAAGAGAAAAATGAATATTGTATATTAACGCACATATTTGGAATCTAGAAAACTGGTACAGATGAAATGGTTTGCAAGGCAGAAATAGAGACACAGATGTAGAGAACAAACATATGGACACCAAGGAGGGGGGAAGGTGGGGAGATTGGTGATGGGATGAATTGGGAGATTGGGATTGACATATATACACTAATATCTATAAAATAGATAACTGACAAGAACTTGCTGTCTGAAAAATAAATAAAATTAAAAAAAGAAAGACTTCTTTCCTCATTCAGTTGTGTTGACCTTTGTATATTTGTTTTTAATTTAATTATTTTGTTCTTTTGGTTTACTGTTTTCTTTCTTCTATTTACTTTGGGTTCAATTTGTTGTTTATTTTCTAATTTATGGAGACAGATACTTAGATCATTGAATATCAACTTTCTTCTTCTCTAATATGGGAATTTTAAGGCTATAAATTTCCCTCTGTGCAGCTTTTACTTTATGACTTATTTGGTAGAGGAAATATATTTTTTAAATTATCATTTGATGTAAAATATTAATAGTTTCATACTTTCATTACAATTTTTTTTATCTCATAGGATATTTTTTGGATGGATTTTTCTTGTTTTCTGTTATTTTGTTTTTTGCTTTTTATACAATTTTTAAAGGTTACTCTCCATTTATAGTTATTACAGAATGTTGCTATGTTCCCTGTATTGTACAGTACATCCTTATAACCTGTCTTACACCCAATAATTTGTACCTCCCACTACCCCACCCCTGTATTGTCCCCACCCCTCACTGGTAACCACTAGTTTGTACTCTCTCTCTGTGAATTTACTTCTTTTTTTTGTTATATTCACTAGTTTGTTGTATTTTTTAGGTTCAACATATAAGTGATATCATCATTTGCCTTTCTCTGTCTCATTTATTTCACTTAGCATAATTCCCTCCAAGTCCATCCATGTTGTTGCAAATGGCAAAATTTCATTCTTTTATATGGCTAAGTAGTATTCCATTGTATACATATACCACATCTTCTTTACCATTCTTCTGTTGATGGACACTTAGGTTGCTTCCATACCTTGGCAATTGTAAATAAAGCTGCTTTGAACATTGGGGTACATGTATCTTTTCAAATTAGTGTTTTTATTTTTTTCAGCTATATACCCAGGAGTGGATTTGCTAGGTCATATGGTAGTTCTAATTTTAGTTTTTTGAGAAGCCTTCATACTGTTTTCCACAGTGGCTGCACCAATTTACATGCCCATCAACAGTGTAGGAGGGTTCCCTTTTCTCCATATCCTTACCAACATTTGTTATTTGTGTTTTTCTTTTTTGATGATAGCCATTCTGACAGGTGTGAGTGATATCTCATTGTGGCTTTGTTGCAGTTCCCTGATGATTAGCAATGTTGAGCATCTTTTCATGTGCCTGTTGGCCATCTGCATTTCCTCTTTGGAAAAATGTCTATTCAGTTCTTTGCCCCATTTTTGCAAAAGATATGACTCATAAGGAATTAATATCCAACTTGTATAAAACAGCTCTTATAACTCAACATCAAAAAAACAAACAACCCAGTTAAAAATGGGCAGAAGAACTCATAGGCTATTAGAAGTATACTTCTTAGCTTTCAAACATGGGGGGGGATATTTCTGATTATCATTTTATTATTGATTTCAATCCTTTTAAATTTGTTCAGATTGCTTTATATGCCACCAAATGGTAATTTTGGTAAATGTTCAAGGTCCCCATTCTCTTGGAAAGAATGTACATTTTACAATTATCAGGTGCAGTGTTTTATAAAAATCAATTAGCTCAAGCTAGTCAATAATGTTTTTCAAAGGTCTTATACCCTCGCTGATTTTCTTTTTGTTTGTTTTTTCTAGCAGTTCCAGGGAGGTTTCTTACTATTTTTCACTATGATTATAGGTTTATCTTTTTAATTTTGCCAATTTTGCTTTATATAATAATTTAATTATTCATTTCATAAAATTTTAATTACATCTTCCTTGTGTAGTGACCATTTTATAACTATAAAATATTCTTATTTAATCATAGTAACAATTTTTTCCTTAAGGTTTACTTAGATGTCTGTTTAACTACACCAACTTTCTTTTTGTTAGTTTTTGTTTGATATATCTTTTTTGAACTATTAATACTTTCATTTTTCTCTATTCTTATATGTAAGTTGTGTCTCTTACATAGAGCTTTTAATAGTTGTACTTATTTATCCACATGGAAATATTTGCTTTTTAATTGAGTTTAATCTGATGACTTTTAATTTTGATGTTTAAATCTACTATCTTAGTATTTTCGTGTGTGTGCCAACTCTTTCTTTGTTCCTATTACTTTAATTTGAATTATAGCTCTGCCGCTTCCTACTTGTATAATCATGGGCAAATTAAGGCTCGGAGTGTTTAAATGATTGGATCAAGTCTAATAGTACTGGGATTGAGAATTCAGTCCTGCCTGCTCCAAATACTGCCTCTAATTGTGATTCACGGTATTTTCATTTCTGAATCTGCCACTGACTAGTGGTGTGTCTTTAAGTTAGATGCTCAACTTCCCTGTGATTGTAAGTGTATGGTGTTTTTAATGTCCTCCCTACCAAAAAAAATATTGCATTCTTATCTCTCCAAAACAATCCTGTGGTATATTTAGAGCAATTATTAAAACCCACAGTAGAGTGGTTTGCTTCAACTTGCTCACCTAAAATTAAACCTCCTCAGTTTGTTTTCCAGTTACTCTGAGAGTGTTCAGGGGGGCCGAGTCCTTTTGAGCTCAGAAATAACTCTCTCAGATTCTCCAGTCACAGCCCTCTGGTCAAGCAGCCTCTGAGCTTTTTGCTGCCAGGGGCCACTTGGTATCCCTGTTTTGGGGGAAGACAGTTTCTTCTGCTGATGATTACTGTTTCTACTACTCTGTGAGCTTCGGCCATTCCTCATTTCTTGTCTTTGTCTACCTTATTCCAAAGGTGACGCTTGATTCCTCATAACAGAGAGACTGGGGTACATCTTTTAACAAGCCCTAAGTGCAGGGTAGAGAATAAGTGTGCATCAGAAGATAAATTACAGCTATTAGGTAGGTATGGATCTGAAGATGGGTCCCTACAAAGCCAGCTTCTTCCAGTTACATGGAACTCTTCCTGCAAACACTCTAATTAGCTTCATGCTAATTCCTGACACTAGAAAAAGAAGTAAATATTTCATTCAATCCGGCCTGAGACCACCATATGTTGTTCATCACCAGCCTATCCAAGGGAACTGTGCCAAGCCAAGTCAGTCCATTTTTATTTCTTCTTTCAAGAGACTCATTGTTATGTTACTTTTCCCATCTCACAGATGGGGAAGCTGAAATGAAGACGTTTGAAGCAAATTTTTCCTTGTCACTAAGCCAGGTAATAATAAAGAAAAAGAATCTTTAATTATATTACATTAACTCTTTACATAAGGTAGTTATATATGCTTCTGTAAACCACATGTGAAATCCTCAAGTTTGAGATAAACAGGCAAAATCCATGGATGACTTGCATCACTCCTCTGTCTGCCTGTCTATAAAGACTTCTGACTCTGGGATTCTAAGAACCCTGGATGTGGCCTTACCTGTTCCATATGTTGATTATAAATGATAATAAGTATTCTGTCCTAGTTATTATACTGGACTTTATTTACTATAAATATAATAAGTATTGAATATTTATTTGCATTTATAACAACAGCATATGTCTACCTATCCAGAAAGCTGCCCTGACCTGAGTAGATACCTATGAGGACAGGGTATAAATATAGAGATTGACTTAAGATCTACTATGTGAAAAAAAGTTTTATTGTCTCAACACAAATTGACCAAGCATAATATATCATGCACATCCTATTTTAGTTATATATAACACAAAAGTTGTTTGAGAGTACACAAAGCAGTCTGTGTAATTTCTCTAATTAGTAAGGTTATTTGACAGGTTTTATCAGGTGACCAATTCCTGCTACTTGTTCTCTTAAAGTTACAACTCTGATGTACCTAAAGCAAGGTTGTTTTTTTACATACTTTTGTTTCTGTGTCAAACGTGATATTAACTCAGGTGCTGACTTACAGATTTTTGTTTTGTTTTGTTTTGTTCTTGATAAAGAACGTATTGACTCTTTCTCTTCGAAAACAAAGGAGCGCAGTGCAAACACATGGTGTAAATTTCGTAACACCTACAATGGCTTATGTTCATTGCCTTTTGCTTGTCAGAATGGCTGAAGAATGAGACCAGGTTCCCATGTGTTCCTGCTCTTCACTTGTGGACATGGACTTAATAATGAAGTTGCAGTTCCCTGTGTGTTTCTAATTGCTTCTGGAAAGCTTTGACTGATGTTACACAAGGCTGCGCACGATAAACCAAAGTGCGTTATTCCATGGTAATTGTCCCCATTTCCATGGACATCTCTGACTCATGTCCACTTTACTCAGTTGTCTTTCTAAATAAAATAATGGGCTCCAAACCATTATTCTTTTTCATCCAAAAGGAGCCCAGCCCTCCCGGTCTGAGGTTAAAAACAGTAAATAACATTTTGGATCAAACTTTAAACTGAGCTAGATGAAGGAAATGAAGTGTAATTTTTCAAGGTTGGGGACTTTTTACAAACATTTCTAGTTTTTCCAAATGAGTTAAAAATCACAATCAGGAAAAAACAACTTAATCTTCATGTCCCTGTCACATGAGCTCCTTTTCTTCAGACATGAATTTCATGTGTGATGGAGGACAGATGTTCTTACCTCCATTATACAAACAAGAGGGACTTGAAGATTAAGGGATTTATTCAGGGTCACACAACTCAGCAGGAACAAGACCAGCCCCAGAATCATGTAATCCTGACCTTCTACCTTGCTGAGTCCTACCTTGTTCTTTATTCCCATGAATTCCATGCCTGTTCTATGTCTTTATAAAAGGCATCACAATTTATCCATTTGTGCACATTAGAAAGTGCTTCCTTTCCTGTCATGTACCTCCAGTCTCTCACTCACTGTTTCATCAAATTTACCTGATAACGTCTTTTTTCCTTTACCTGATAATGTCTTTTTTACCTGATAACGTCTTTTTAGTCCTCATTTCCGCTCATGCCACCATCATGTCTGCCCTGTAATAGTTCAATAGTCTCCTAAGTTGTCTTTCTGTTGCTAGGTGTTATTGTTTCTAATACGTTTTGAACTTTGCTTGAAAGTTGTCTTTCCAAAACAATAAATAGAACCCAGTGCCCTGAGACCATCAATGCTCAGCTTTGCCTATAACACAAACTCCGAGCTTGTTAGTGTGGTGTGTGAATGAGGCTCTTCAAATTCAAGCTCTGTATTTACTACCACGAATTCCTTTAGTGGCCCAAGCTCTGCCACACCAAAGTGTTGCCACATACCCTGAAAAAAAAAGACCACAGAAATGCTGGCTGGAGGAAACTCTATACCTGAGAAAAGTAAGTACAGAAGGGAGAGAGGTGAATTTGGGGGCTGAAAAATTCCTTTGGACCATTGCCTGTTACCTTTCTGCATGAATTAGCTTTACTGCTTCCCTTTTCCCTGAAGCCTCTGTTTTGGCTGTTGGCTTTCTTTTTTCCTTTAATTCTCTTTTGATTTGGATTTAGTAAATAGACTGACTTTGGACCATAGATGTGGTTCTAACCCGGCATCACAACACTCTGGGTGTTGGGCCAGGAAAAGTTCCTTGGTTCTAAGAACAGAAAATTCCATTGAGAGCCTCCGGCCCTCACTCCCTTTATCAGTCAGGGCTCAGTACCAGAAACAGAAACGACGCGAGGAAGATTGTTAAGATGGGACTTAAGTTGTTGGAAGGGCCGAAGACTATTTGGGCTGAGCTTCTTGGACATACTCCCACGACGACACTCTTGTCCCCATAAGGGGGAGGTCACTCTTTGTCCGGAACCAGGCTGGAGCCAAAGCCCCATCTGCACTATCACTGCTGCTGTTGGGACACCTGAACATTTTCACACTCCGGACTGAAAACAGCCACTGCCACACAAGCACCAGAAAGGAGACCTCGTTTCCACTTTTCCAGATCTCAGGACGGCGTGTAATTGATGGGCCTAATTTACATTGAGGACCCTAGCTGCAAGGGAATCTGGGAAAAGCAGTTTGGGGCTTTTCCAGATGTAGAAGGACTCAGTGGACTGAGTGCTTGGGTTCTAGATTTGTTCTGGAGAAAATTCATCTCAGAAATCTCAGGACTGTGGGTTGAATGAATCAGTCCAGGGTCCTCAGCAACCTTCCAGCTCCAGCTGCCTTGCAGCTCCTCTGTCGGCCTGAAGTTCGTTTCCTCTCCCTGATATACTTTCTTTTTTTCAAGTATAGAGTTTCCTCCTTTAGTCCAACTTGACCCATCAATATAGTGTGATGGTACTGACAAAATACATGGATTTAAACACAAGCAGAAAAAAAAAAAAAAAAAAAAGAAGAAAAAGAAACATTCCTAGGTAATATGTGAAAACTTGGGAGTTTATCAGGCATTGTTAGATCTAGTTTGTATTTATCTTCCAAACCAGTAAAGCAGATACGAAACTGAACTTAACTATAAAATGAATACAATTCCCAGAAAGCGCACACAATTTGAATTAAGCTTTTGGAGGTTTTAATTCAATTGTTTACAATTCGACCTTACTCACAAAATCCTGACATTTCATCATTGCTCCAGGCTACACACAATATGTTTTAGAAACTAAGCCCAAAACTGGATTGGCTAGATACAATCTATCTGCTATTTAAAAAATTAGTCTCAGAAAATTAGGAAGTCAGGCAAGGTCACGTTATTAACCTGTCTGCCGGAATAGGTGAGAGGCTTATCTCCCGTGCAGCCTGGCCTTCAGTTCAATTGTTTGTCTAATTAATTTACACGCAAACATAGCTGCGCACATTCCCCTCGGTACAGATCCGTAGGGAGGAACTTAAATTCATAAAGTACCTCTGCACTTATAAAAGCAATGCTGGCAGAAACAGCATTTACAAACGGAAGTGTGGGTTTTTAATGCTGGTGCGGATGTGGTCACCATCCTGCCCAGGAGAAGAGCTGCCTCCCTTCCTTCTGCACTTTCCTTTGGGCCTTTGTGCACTTCCTAGAGATCCAGGGAAGGGGGCCCTGGGCAGTCTGGCTGTATGAGCTGTATGGAGATTTGGTAATTTCTGAATATTTAAGTGGGTGACTTGAACTGCCACATATGAAAATGTGTAAGTCATAAGAGAGAGTCACAAATATGCTAGTGACACATGGTGTCTAGAGTAGCTTCTAGGAGATGCGATTCAAGCAACTTGAATCTTGGTTTTATGTTAACTGATGCAGGTCTTCTGGTCTTTCTCTGCCTCTTGATTGCAGAGTAAATATGACAGAATTCTTATCTAACTTGTCACTGTATGCTGGTGTTTCACAAACTGTTTTGGGTTTCTCTTAGTAAAGGAGTTCTTAGGAAATTCACAGCAAATAGGCGCAGAGTGAGAAAGTATGCATCTGATGGTCAGAAATCACGCTGATAAAAATTCATCTTTCTTTGGAGTGCCCTTTCCTCTTGCACTTTTGCGTGTGAAGGGGCTCTGACGGTGGTCTGCAGCACCCCTAGACTCGAGGGTTGATTCAGCTGCTCAACTTGACTGCCTGGGGGTCCCTGCCCCATCCATGTGCTCCTTGTGTGTCCTTCCTGGGCCTGTATGTCTGTTCATCTGTAGAGAATTACGTTACCAGGATAAGATGTGCTTCTGTTCTTCAGTCAAATGTAAAAGTAGCTCTGTACTCCCTGCCTGGGATCCCCAGACTGTCTTCTGCTTTTGTTTAACAGGAAATTCACAGTGTGAAGTTATAAATGTTTCTGATGAATTTGTCTCCAAAACAAATCTAGAACCCAAGCACTTATTTTTTGACCCCTTTTCTCCTAATGTATAACACAGATTCACACAGCCAGAATAGCCAGGGTTCAGGGCTGAGGGAGAAATTAAAATGGTGTTTTATTAGCCATTGTGAGTTGCTTTACCAACCAATTTTTTCCTTGTAAGTTGTTTTTGAGGCTTTGTGTGTATGTGCATATAAAACTGAATACATATTTTTTCTATTTTTAATGTAAATGCCCCTTTATTTCTCCCTTTCTTGACATCAGCTTTACTTGCCTTACAAAAAGAACTCCAAGCATCAATGAATACGTTTTTACCAAAGTTTCTTTAAAAATGTTTATTTAAATTCCTTGAAATGTGCCTCCATTCAGCTGCCTCATGTAGAAGTCACACTTATATAAGAAAAATCACCACAGAACAAAATTCCATAATGTCTGAGGCATTAGGTCTTATTGTAAAATGAGGAAAAGAAGAATAATATAAAAGGTAAAATCAGGTATGCAAACCAGGACTCAGTTATTTCTTATGTTTCCTTTGACTCTTTCAACATGCTTCTATAAAGTTAAGAGCAAGTATGAAAGAAATAAGGAACGCTTTAAAAGTAAACCAAAGGCAAAAGTTTTTGATCAGGATGGCCGTAGGATCACATGAGGAATCTGTGTGTGTGTGTGTGTGTGTGTGTGTGTGTGTGTGTGTCTGAGTGTGGGTTTGCTGGTTGCAGAATACCCATAGTTGTGCCTCTCTCAGATCCACTGAATCGACACCCATGGTGTGCATTCTATAAACTCACTTACACAAGACAATGATTTCAGTTCAGGTTTGTGCTTGTTTAGCTGTATTGATTTAAAAGTCTCCAAGAAAAAGAAAGGTCTTGTTTTCATTGGCTGTGTGTCTCATTGTATGGTCCATTTCAATACTGCAAAATTGCAAAATAAAGTTCAATTAATAGTGTACAAAGAATGAACAATATTATCTGTAACTTACAAAACATCCTTGGAGTATACCCAGGATTAACTAGTGCAAAAGCGTTTTTCTGTACAGCCATATCTTACTGAATACTCACCACGTGGCAGGTGTGGGTTAACCTGAGGGCCTTGCCTTGCTTTCATGAAGCAAAGGAACTTAGGCCTTAAATGAACTTATAGTCTAAAAGGAAACATTTAATTCAATGTCAGAAATAATTCACTAACCACTATTTTAACCAATCTATCTATTCAACAGATTTATAAATCATGTCAATGAAAGTAGAAGCATAATCTCAGCTTTTTCAAAGACGTTATTTGACATAAGTTCTTATTTTTATAATGGAATTAATTAGAATAATCTCCTACAGAAGTGTCAGGTGTTGTAATCTTCAGATAGTTTTTGATGCCTTTAATGTTGAGGTCCCTCTCCCTGACTCTCCCAAGCCAATGGGAAAAAGTCAATATGTTGGTCAGAAATCTGATTTTTGAAAGTTCCCTAAAGCATCAACATGCTTAGAAGAGGTTTGTATGTAAACAGTTCTATACCACTACATATCTTATTTTTAACCTAAGATAAAAGGAGACATGCATTCCTATCTGCCTCTCAAAGCTGCTATAAGAATGAGTATAATATGAATACTTTTACTTTCCATTGGGAATGGCAGCAAAAAAAGATATGTTTTTATTACTGATTCTCTTTTTCATTCTAAAAAATGAAAATATTCATATCTTCTATATGCAAAGGGAACATAAGTTTATATAACCTTAGACTGTAGAAAATATTCTGTAGTCATTAATACTGCAGAGAAAAGTGTGAGGAAACCATAAATTTTACCTAGTTTTTCTTTCTGGGAATTGTGGGAAATGCCTCAGTATTGTTATTTATAAGTTAGGTTTGCTAATACTATTTTATTTCTCTGTTGTGCTTCCTTTGTTCCTCTGCTGGGAGCAACCCCGTACACTTCCTGGCCACTCCCTGAATTACCCATGGAGATACAGAGCTAAGCATAAATACTGTTATCTTTTCAAAAAGTTTATTTTATTGAAGGACAGTTCATTTACAATGTTGTGTTAATTTCTACTGTACAGCAAAGTGATTCAGTTATACATATATATGCATTCTTTTTCATATTCTTTTCATATGGTTCATCATAGGATATTGAATATAGTTCTGTGTGCAATACAGCAGGACTTTGTTGTTTATCCATTCTCTATATAATAGTTTGCACCTGCTGACCCCAAACTCCCAACCTCTCCCTCCCCCAACCCCCTCCCCCTTGGCAACCACAAGTCTGTTTTCTGTATCTGTGAGTCTGTTTCTGTTCATAGATAAGTTCAATAAATATTGAATCTTCATGACAGCCTTCTATCCTTTCAAAGTAGGGATGCCCTTGTTATTCTGGCAATACCTGTTGTTTGCTCATAGCACTGACTATATTTTCTAATTATTTAATCAATATATTGTCTTACATTTTGTGTATTCCCCTGTGAACTCTGTGAAGCAGGGTGCATGTTGATTTTGCTAAATGTTGTACCTTAGTGCCTAATACAACAATTCTAGACTCTCAGTGAATATTTATTAAATGAATACATACCACTTGAATATTCTGTAGTTCAGTGAAACCTATGTTTATGTACAACTTTAAGGTATTCATTTTCATAACTGTATGAATTTGGGGAATCACTTTATCAAATATTTCAAAATTTTTCATCAAGAAGGATAATGAAAATATAAAATCTTGAGTGAAATTTTTAGATAATAATAAATTGTGATTATTTTTCTTGTGTTGCCTTTTTCCTAAACCAAAGAGAGAAGAAATGACTTCTCTGATGCTTTTTGGGCACTAATAGCTTTCTAAGATACCTTTATAGCTGTTACATATGTAATGTGCAAGTAAATTGCCAAAGCCAGATTATAAATGGTACTACAAAAGTTGTTAAATACTAGATAATAATCTAAATAAATTAAACTAGGTTAATTAATTAACTAGAGAATAACACATTTTGTCAGGTTTTTTTTAAATTAATTAATTTATTTTTTTATTTTTGGCTGTGCTGGGTCTTCGTTTCTGTGCGAGGGCTTTCTCCAGTTGCGGCGAGCGGGGGCCACTCTTCATCGCGGTGCGCGGGCCTCTCTCTATCGTGGCCTCTCTTGTTGCGGAGCACAGGCTCCAGACGCGCAGGCTCAGTAGTTGTGGCTCACGGGCCCAGTTGCTCCGCGGCATGTGGGATCTTCCCAGACCAGGGCTCGAACCCGTGTCCCCTGCATTGGCAGGCAGATTCTCAACCACTGCGCCACCAGGGAAGCCCTTGTCAGTTATTTTTAACATCTCATAAAATCGTATTGTTTTCCAACTGGTCCGTTTTCATCATTTCATGTCTGTAAAAGTTTCATGACGAAACAAAGACCTTTCAGTGCTTGATGCTTAAGATTGGCTCAAAACCTATTGGTTCCTATTTTCACTCATTGATCAAAAGTAGTTTTACTCATAGGTTGAGTAACCATAGCCAATCCACTCCCACACTCTCCACAGGAAGTGTCTGGATAGCCAGACGTAACTAGCTTCGACAAACCCACGTTCATCACAGGAAGAACTGAAAGAGGAATTGGTAGGAGCTGATTCAAGTTATTATTTCACTGAAAATCTGAAATCAGTGAGTATACCTTAAAGGAAACATGTTTTAGTGAAGAATAATTAATTATTAAATAAATAATTTAAATGATCAATTGCGTAAATAGATATGAAGTATTATGTTGGCATTTATATTTCATTCAAGATTTTAGAACTGAATAGTTTATAAGCTCAGAAAGGACAGACTGTGTTCAAAGATAATTCATTAATTTAATGGCAAAATCCTATATAAGTGAGAAGTATTGCAAAAAGAAATAATAAAGCACCTTCTTGAGTGGTAAAAATCTCTAGGTTACATTAACAACCGCTCCCTATGACATATGAAAATCAACAAAATAAGGTTCAGTGTTGGTAAAAAGTGGAAAAGAAAAGTACCTCTGAGTATACAGATCCTGAGAGCATAAAGCACCAAAAACACATGAGGTCAAAGGTCACTGTTTCTCATAAACGGTAGTCCTCCTTTATCCATGGGGGAAACGTTCCAAGACCCCCAGTGGACCCCTGAAACCGCAGACAGTACTGAACCCTCTATATACTGTTTTTTCCTATGCATACAAACCTATGATGAAATTTAATTTATAAATGAGGCACAGTGAGAGAATATCTGAATTGCCAGCCTCACTACTCTTGCGTTTTGGGGGCATTATAAAGTAAAACAAGAGTTCCTTGAACACAGGAACTACAGTACCGTGACAGTCAACCTGATGAACAAGATGGCTGCTAAGTGACTAATGGGCAGGACATGCTGGACAAAGGGGTGGTTCACGGCCCGGGCGGGACAGCGCAGGACAGTCAGATTTCATCACACTACCCAGAACGACGTGCAATTTAACACTAGTGAATTGTTTATTCCTGGAATTATCCATTTAATAGTTTTAGGTGGTTGTTGACTGAGGGTAACAGAAACCCCAGAAATCAAAACCACAGATAAGGGGGGGACTGGTGTAACAGGTTTCAGACCCTCAACACCTAACAGGACAGGTGTTCATTGTGCTGATCATACAGCCTTTAGTACCTACCGTGAGCATATTTATAATTCAATACTGACTCCACGCAGTGATCTGATGGAACCAATGGAAAGGAAAAGTGCGAGATCAATAGCACAGAGAGAAGCTGGTGGTGGGAGTCCCAGAGCAGGAAAGCCAGGAGAGCAAAGAGAAACACAGAAAGAACACAGCTCATGTAAGTGATCCCAGCACGGTTAAGGCAGGCTGGGCTAAGCTGTGATGTGCAGTAGGTTATGTGTAGTACATGCATTTTCAACTTACAGTATCTCCAATTTACAATGGGTTTATCAGGATGAACACACAGTAAGTCAAGAAGGATCTCTATATGACTTTAATTTAAAATAAATACGTATAACACGTGCGTGTGTGTGTGTGTGTGTATGTGTGTGTGTGTATATATATATATATATGAACTTTGAGTGATGACATTAAATATTTATTGGAATGATCAAAAACTGATTCTGTGTACTAAGTCTAAATTGCTCATTTGTTTATGTGCTTTTTTTGTAATCCCATCCCCTCAAGTTATAGTTTGGTTTTATTTCTACCCTTTCAGAAATTGTGATCCTGGGACTTCATCCTTTAGATAAAGACTGAGGTTAAGGGGATTTTATGATTTTTAAATTTTTATAAGAAGGGAATATATTATCCACACTGGCTATAATTTCTTTTTCTCAATTTCTATTGTTGAATCTCTAACTTAATTTTCAATGTATTTTTGGCTCAAAGTCCATTGATTGTGTTTTATTAAATGTAGAAACTGAAATATAATTTTCCTGAAGGTTTGACATGATTTGATCATCCTCACCATTAGTTTCCTACTGGTCACATTATCTCAGCATACTTTAATTACTTCTGATCATTCTGCTTTGTAAATGTTTATGCTCTAGCAGCGATAATGCTGAAATGGTTGAATCAGGAGAGAAAACTATCAACTCAGTTAATTATCTAAGACTAATTTAATGACCACTGGTGTGGTTTTCAAAACAACAGCAATGGTTTATATTCGATTAGGAATTTGGTTAGGACATTATTCTACTGTAAAATTAGAAGAATAATGGTTCTCTTAAATCTCTACTATCCTAATGTATACCTTTTATCTTGCATTAGGTAAAATTCAAGTAGTGGACAGAACAAGATGTTTAGAATTGATTAGATTTGTGTGTAGATTCTGGTTCTGCCATTTATCAGCTGCTGGATCCAGGCCAACTTGTCTTCAACTCTCTGACACTGTTTCTTCATCTGTAACAGGAGGGTAATGATGCCTTTCTTGCTGGGTAGCTGTGAGTTAGTGAGATGGACAAAGCAGCTGGCAAAGCACTCAGCATTGTAATGGGTTTTTTGACACAAACTTGAGACATCAGAACACTTTGGAGGTCTAAGTGGACATGTGAAGGAAATTCTTTGTCCATTCCCTTAATCCTCTGACTTTTGGGGGTCTATAATTCTATCACTTTCGTAGGTGTTATGGGTACAGATGGCATAAAACTAATGAACATATAGTGAGACTATTTGTGTTGGAAGCACGATGGATTTAACAGCAGGTGAAGAAGACTGTAAGTAGTTACACTCTTAGAGTCTACAGTCTTTAACAGGGTTTCTACACTCAGATCCATGAATGGAATTCAGGACACTACAAATCTCCTGATGTTTTATGTAAAATTGTACGTGAAGAGTACTTTTCCGGAAAAAGGAGTCACAGATTTCATCCTATTCTCAATGACATCTATGACCTCCACACCTCAAATAACTGGCTTAAAATCTAACACTTCTTTTTTTTTGCCTTACCATTCAAATAGTTGGCAAATAAATAGATGGCAGTGATGCTTTTAATAATTACTTTTGTATTTTCCCAGTTGTGTATGCATGTTGCAGCAAGTAGAAATAGTTATAGATCAGGTGACTTTCAGAATGGAAGGTCAGCAAGAAGGAGTGAGCCTCCTTAGTGAAAAATAATCATGTGATGTGTGCACAGAATAGATGTTCATGAAAAGGAATGCAAGCCTTTACTCTCTATAGTTACATATTCCTTTAGATTCCCTACTTAGAAATCAAACAACAGGTGATTTCTATCTAAGAAATGCAAAGTTGAGAACATGGCTGAAAAAAAAAAACAGGTTAAATGAAAAGTAATTAAGTCTTTGCAAAGCATAAAAAGTCATGCAAAGTTATGCTTTTATTAACTTTATCTAACAACATTATCTCATAACTCTACCAATTTCCTTGCATGTCTCCTGCTGGTGGCTGTATGAGGAGAAGAAGTTATAGAGGGAAGTTTGCTCTGTGCTTTCTTTTGCCAAAGGAGCTTCTGTTTTGTGACAACAGAGCCACAGATGATGCTTTCCTGAAGTGGGATTGCAACTGAGTAGTTTTTCCAGGGCCTTGACAATAAATGAGAGGTTCAGGATTTGAAGCTGGAATTTTCTACTTTTGCAGTCTTTTGTTCTACAAAGGACAGCCTTTCCTTGATTTGTGGAACTAGTCATTTCTCAGTCGAATTAGGAAAGAGATGAAAATTAGGGAGAACCTAAAAACTAATTAAAGCAATCATTTTTTTTTAATCGTGATAAAATTTTCATGATTAATTTTTAGTTTACCTTTTTTGAACTTTTCAATTTTGGCCCATAGTATTTTTGATTTACCTCTTAGTGTCAGTGATTTAATTTAACCACAAATTTATCAGCCTGGATAATTGAAATTATTTATGTTTAATATTGTTCCCCAAATATTCATTGAATGCCTACTGTTGCCAACTCCTATACTAAGCATTGGCCATACATGGTTCTTGACCTCATGGTCTAGTTAGAGAAATAGCCATTAACTAAATTACCGAACACACACAAAATGTAAAATTGAAATTGTGATGAATACCAAAGAGGAGTGGTAATTGAGGTAAAAGTGTATATAATTAGAAAATGAGACTGTCTTGAAGAAGTGGCATGTATTGAGAGCTGAGAATTAGAGCTCACTAAACAAAGAAGGGAGGGAAGTGTGCCCCAGAATGAGGAAACCGTGTGCAAGCACCCATGGAAACGAAGACTGTGAGTGTATCTGAAGACCAGGAGGCCCAGTGAGATTGTCAAGAGTAGTCCAAGATGAAGGTGGAGAGGTAGGGGTGGGCCCAGGTTGGACATTGCAGGCTGGGTTGATGAGCTTTCATTTTATACTAAGAGCAACACAGAATTTTAAGCAGGTAAGTGGTGTGATTCCATTATATTTTCATTTTAAGCTCCTCCTGCAGCATAAAGAGTGAAGTGGCACAAGAGTAGAAATGGGTAGAATACTTAGGAGATTATTTCAATAACCCAGGAAGGAGATGATGATAATAGACTAGAATTCATGGGAGGTGGTGTTTGTGGAAACAAAGAAGTGGATGTGAATGAAACTTGCAAAGTCAACTTTACAGGATTTAGTGAGGGGTTGGATGTGGAAAGAAGGGAGAGAGATGCAAAACCACCCTCGGCTTCCAGCCAGCATAATTTGGTGACTGGGTTACTGTTAGTAGAAGTAAAGAACACTGGAACAGAGCAGGTTTGGTGGGCTGTGAGGAAGAGAGTAAAATTCATGGTAGGCATTATGAGTTTGCATGTTCAAACTAAAACATCAGTAGACTTTGAGTGAATGATTTGCAGAGTAAAGAGTGGCCTGCAAAGTGTGGCCATGTATTTGTATGCCGTTGAATCTGTGAGCGTGAATGATTTTCCCAGTGAGAAAGAATAAAATGAGAAAATGAAAGGACCTAGAAGAGCTGGAAATCCTAATGTTAATGGCCAGGTAGAGAAGGATGACTTCTAAAGGAGACAGAGAGGAAAGCTAGAGATTCGTAACAACCAGGAGAGGGTCGTGTTGTGGAGGTTTATAGAAGACAATGCTTCACTGAGGTCAGCATTCTAGAAGGCTGCTGAGAGGGCAGGTTAGAAGAGTGAAAAGTATCGACTGCAGTTGACGATGTAAATGCCAGCACTGACTGTACCAAGAGCTGTTTGACATAGCCTGGAGAGTAAGTGGGGGTGAGAATGTGGAGACAGTGGGCACAGATAACTCCTCTGGGGAATTTGGCTGTGAAGGAGAGAGGGCACTAGCTGGAGGGGAACATAGGGTCAGTTTTCTGTTTTTTAAAAATATTATTTAGATACATTTTCTTTTCTTGATTGCACAGACTTGTGCCAATTTGGAGATGTAGAAAGTTATCAGAGGTATAATGAGACTCAAAAAATTTTGAAATGGTTGTGGTGAATTGGAGAGGAGGCTTTCAGAGAGACAGAGTAAGGTTTACAGAAGATATTTCAGGGCATTTTTGAGCTTGCTAATCATTAATTTATAGTGGATTGAATATGTCCTGTTGTGAAACTCTCCCAAGCAGCACTCAGCTGCTCTGGGGAAACCACAGAACTCAGATGTGCAGGGGTTTCATTACAGCCAGTAGTTCCACCATCAAATGTGATGACAAAAGAGAGAGGCTGAGACACCAGAAAGTGTATTATTAAAATAAAAAACTGTAGAGTATCAACTTGATAATGAGAGAAGTAAAGAACATAAAGAGGACCAAGGACTGGGATGTCCAAGAGCGGTTTAAAAATGATTGTAGTGGGTGTAGTCGAATAATAAAGGTGGATTTGGAAGTGCATTTGTTAGGGGTGATCACCAGTCTCAGCTGTGACTCTGGCGTGCTGTCTGAAGCGCCAAGGTAGAGAAGCGCACTGGGGTCAAGGAGGCCACGGTGATGCTGGGTCATTAGGGTGAATGTTGTCCTCAGGCAGATGAATAGCAGGCTCTGGGCCAGGAAAGTAGACTGTGAGCCTGGTGCCTGAATCTTCAATGAAAGTAGAAATGTGAGCAGGATGTCTGCAGACATTAAGAGTGAGCACGTGTTGAGCATGATGGCATGGGCTTCAAAAAGAGAAGTAGCTGCCTGGGAGTTCTAAGTGAAAGTAAGAAGAACGTCAAGTTCTCTTCTTGACCATGAGGTTCACAGGATGGTGAGAAAATAGCCAACGCTGAAAAACTAGTGTCTTCAGAGGCAAACCAGAATTCAATTAAAACATGGAGAGGACACAGCAGGGCTTTGCAGCTTTGGGAATGGCAGTTCCAGAGGGTGACATGGCAGGGTTTGGGTAAAGGGGGAGGGATTAAAGCCTGAGTTTGGGACAAAGAAAACAGAGCAATATGGGAATGAGGTACTTGATTTGAAATGTTCCAGTTTTATCAAGAAATATCAGAGAATAATTTTCTAGCTAAAAGTAAGTATTAATTCACATTGATTTAAAAACAAATATTATGAGATGCATCCCTTACATCAGTTAGGATTCGTGAAATATGGATAAAAGAATATTTTGCAAAATCCCATAAGATCAACAAGATAGAGAATCTTTTATTATCTTCCCCTTAAAAAAGGAAGCAGATTAAAACATAATAATGAAATAGGAAAAATTGAAATATTAGTAAATGAAGCAACATAGAACAAAGTAAAACATCTGAGTAATAATTTCATTGCAGATACCTTCCCAAGTAGTTTCAAAATGTATGTAAATTCTTGACAGAAATGCCACCAAATCCTGATTGATATGTAAATTGTATTTTTAATTCACCTGAGCATACACACTACTTGGGCGCTATTCTATTGGACACAGACATATTCTTGAGTGCAACAGATCATGAAATGTGGCTTACAATTGTATAAAACTAGCTCCTTTTAAAGAGTAAAGAGATATACTGGTGAGGGCATAATTTTACATCAGGGAAAGATGATATGCTTCTGAAACATATGATACACATAAAACAGTAGAGCAACCAGTGCTGAAGGGTAACACAGTGAAGAGTGGTATAACAGACATGGTTTATTGCAATCTTGAGTGAGTTCTAATTATTAAAGACACGTCTGACCTTGTTTTTCATCTTATGACTATTTCCAAACCATTCTGGCATTTGATCTCATGCAACTAATGTAAAATTGCTGAGAAAGTAACTGGCAAAGCCAAGGCACAGAAGAGTAGACAGGGAAGAGGTTTGGGGTCAGAAAGACCTAAGTCATAGTCTATTTTCACCACTTGGTAGCTATGGGCCTTGACCAGGTTTGTTAAATCCTCTGAACCTCAGTTTCCTTAGTAAAACACAGAGCATCATGGCTACTGGGAGCTTGCTTTCTGAGCCAGTTAAGTGAAGTGCCGTGGACAGGGTGTGGCCAGTGCCTGGCACACAGGAACTGCTCTGGCACTCTCATAGAAGGTGTGTAATGTGACCACTGAGCCTGTGCCCGGAAACCAGACTGCTGGTTTCAAACCCCAACTCTGTTACTTCCCAGCTATGTGCAAGTCACTTACCCTTCCTGAAATTCAGTGTTCTCATCTGTAAGTGGAGATAACACCACTTATCTCAATGGGCTGTGGTCAGAATTAAATAAACCTTTTCCTCTTTGAACACAGCCTGATACATAGCTTCCAATAAATATTTATTTGTAGAATTGTATTAAAATTAATTATACAATAGTATTGACAAATAAATTATTATTAATAGTATCATTAAAGACTTTTTGGTTAGGACATCCAGTCAAGAAGGGGAAAATGTATGAAGGTGAAGAGTTTTAGCTGAACTACAAGATATTTTAAAAAATCACACTAAGGTAGTATTTCACTCATCTGATGTGGTCTGTGTACTTCTTTGAAGATCAATGTAATTTGTGGTAATTATCTGCCAACAAGTGCACAGGACCATATGAGAAGTCATCTCCTGCTTATTGATCAGCCTCAGGTTTTATTCCCTTTTCTCAGCTGGTTTTCAACACCTTCGCAGCAGTTTACATGTAATTACAAACATCTGGTCCCACTGACATCCCCTTAATTTTACTGTGTTATTGCTCAAGCTCCAGACATTCCTTTGAGAAGTCCCATTGTATTGTTCATTTAGTAGAAATGAGGCAACTCTGAGTACAGTATGGTTGCTATGAAATAGAAATTTCTGGCAACCCATAGAGACAAATGTTTACTACTTTGGTCTGGTAAATACGTGTGTTTGCATTTTCCTTGAACATATAATATTACTTGGAGATTATATTTACTTTTCTCCAGCCACAGAAAGGGAAGATGAAAGGAGTTAATATGATTGAAAAAAAGACGGTTGCTATTTTAATTTTCATTTGGTTGGCTCATTTCCCCACATTTCTGCATTAATTGTTAGGCCGATAGTTCCCACAATTTTTTCTGGGAAGGAAGAACTAAGTGCTTTTCTGGAATGTCTCTTTTTTTAATCATTTGTCATTTTTATACAATTTAAAGGTTACTTTGCATTTACAGTTATTACAAAATAATTGGCTATATTCCCTGTGTTGTATAGTACATCCTTGGCCTATCTTATACCCAATAGTTTGTACCTCCCCCTCCCCACTGATAATCACTAGTTTGTTCTCTATATCTGTGAGTCTGCTTCCTTTTTTGTTATATTCACTAGTTCGTTGTATTTTTGATTCCTCATATAAGTGATATCACAGTATTTATCTTTCTCTGTCTGACTTATTTCACTCAGAATAATGCCCTCGTGATCGATTCATGTTGCTGCAAATGGCAAAATGTTGTTCTATTTTATGGCTGAGTTGTATGGAATGTCTCTTACATAATGTTCTCATATCTTATACAATCTGCATAGACCGGTCATTCAAATTATTGAGTCTTGGAAGATTATGATAGCCCTAAATCTTTGACATCTTTGAAGAAAAGTCTTACTGTGTGGAACTATAAAAGCACAGAAAGATAAGACTGTGGCAGATTGCAAAGAAACTGGGCCTTAGGCCTGGTATTTGAGGGTTGGACTCCTGTCTTTTCCATCAGACAGCCGTGGAATCATCATGAAGGTATTTCATCTCTCTGAGCCTCTGTACAGTAGGACTAGTTAATACCTATCCAGGTGTTATGTGAAGATTTCATGCAATCGTGTGGATAATGCAAGAATACCAGGCATTACTCATAATTGATGTCCTGTTAAATTTCTTCCTTTCTTTATCAGTAAGAAAATATAGCACCATTTTCTAGATCTGCCACAAAATAAGTTTCTTTCAAAACTTCAGTATGGTTACTTGGGTGTTAAAGGAATAAAGACTGAGACCATTTTATTTATGAATATGTACATGTTCACTAGGATCTTTGGGAGTTTTAAAAATCTTGGCTTAAATGGAAAACTTGTGAGAACATGTTACAATAAAAGTAAAGTATCCAAACTTATTCTTGTTTAACATGTTCATGTAAGATTTAAGGTAGAATGCCAACTTGAACTTTATTATAATAATATTGCCCTTACTACTCTATGTTCTGGACAAAGAAGCCAAACATGATAAAGAAAATTCTTTGTTCATGAATATATCTGGTTAACAACTGTGGCCTTTTCATTCCACCTTAACTTTTAAAAAATGATGTTGACCATTTTCTAGCATAGATAAACTTAATTGCAAAACCAGTAGAAAAGAATCTTCAAAATTTCAAACTTGTACAAATGTATTTTTTTTTTTACAATAAATCATGAGTTTCTAAAAAGAGATACTTACATTTTTTGGCATTATAGAATTTTTAAATTATTTTAACTTGTTTATATCATTTCAACATCTCACACTCCTTTAGTGTTTGTTGATAGTTTTTTGCACAGACCAGAAAACTAAAATAGAAAGAAAATATAGGATTTGCCCAAAGTCCCACGACAAAGAAGCTTTTGAACCAGAAATAATAAGTTTTCTGACTTGCAGTCTGTCTCAATTTACATTACATTGTACTGCAAAGTTTTCTTCCCCCAAAAAAGTGTGGTTACAGCAAATAATTTTCTAGTCATATGAAAGTAATTTTTTTCAAATATGTTACTTATTGGCTTCTAGGATGTGTGGTATTTGCAACTAATTTAGTCATTTTATAGGTTTATTTTAGAACGAAACTACTTAACAAAATAATCAGAATCTTGTACATAACAAAATTGAGTGAAAGTAATTTATGTATTAAAATATGGGCAGATGTGATGCAATTTCAGCTTTTGTTCCTTAATTTCTTTTTAAAAATATAGTTGACTACACAAGCTTTGTAGAAGTCACATCCACGTAATATCCTAGTATAGCGTTTTGGTTGGGTTAGCAGTAATGGATGTTGTGTATTGTCCTGAGGAAATCCGAGGGCAGAATAGTCCCATGAATAATAATGCTTATTTACAGGTGACCAACCATGGTAATAAAGTACCTTAGCAGAATCGAAGCAAGATATCAACTAACATGCAAAAAAACTGACCTAAGAGTCTGAAAGCAGAGTCTACATGTTGGGATTGGACAAATATGGGTTTGAATTCCAGGGTTACTTAAACACTCTGGTCCTTGGATTCCTCTTCTTTGAAGCCACTGAAAGTGGCTTAGGGGCAAGTGCATAGGCTTAGAAATCAGCCTGACTGTTTAAGACTCAAATCTATCAATGACCAGTCATGTAACTTCCAGCATGTGATAAATCCACAATTCTTAAATCCACAAAGCTCTGAAATCCCAATGATTTTTATAGCTCTGACTACAGTACCACCCGTCCTGAGCTGACATGAGCTATTTATAATGTTTACTTATCCCACTTAGTGTGTGAAGAGTCTATGTTTGCTGGTATCACCCTATATGCTATTGTGAGGTTGTACGATTTATCGTTCATGTATGATGTTACCTTCTAAAAACAATAATAAATGATAACATTTCTGAATTTCAAAGATCATTTAGCTCCAAAAGGTTTTAATCAGACACTGTGGACCTAGGTCTAATATCTCTAAGCCTCAGCTTCCTCATCTGTGAATGAGGGTGAAAACCACAGCTGAGTTACTAAGTCGTTGTGGAGATTAAATGGGATGATCCAAGTGAAGCACAGCGCCTGGTCCATTGTTAAGTAGTGAATAAGTAGAAATCATGATAATTATACTAGAGTTTCCCCAATTTCTCAGATTGTCAGTTCTTTTCTAATAAATTTTCTAGGTTTGACCTTTACCTACAATTGAATTATATTCTTCTTTCCTGCTCACATACAATTGCCACCAAGGCATCAGAAATTTGATTCTGCTATTTACACCTCTCCCTCTCCATTTTGGTTTTCTGAAGACTGAAGGTATTTAGGAAATTTATTTTGGCAATCAGGGACTCTCCAAAGTAGCCTGTTGAGTGGATTGAAAGCTTAGACCTTGGGCCTGTCTGATGTATAAATATTAACATAATTTTGCAAAGGAACAAAGTTTGAAAATTAGACAAACCACATTCTGAGAGTTTGAAAAAGTCAAGAAAGGAACGACTCCAGATTTGACTAGATGAAAGACTTAAGGTCTCATCTATTGCGTCCTGGAGAAGAAAAACAGGCAAACTGACAGATTTCCAATAAGATAGCCCTTTACTGCAGTGAAACTTCTTTGCGCTAACACAGATGTAACCGATAAAACACAAAAGCAGTGATACTACCACTCCTTGACATTGACAGTAGTGCCTGAGTCACTATTGCTTAAAGATTTACTCAAGCAAATTCAGTGGTTTTGTGGGTATTTTTGGAAATGAGGTGAAGGAGGATGGCTTCAAAGTGATTTCTTAACCGTGGGTGAAATTACTTTATAATTGTGAATAGGTCATATTTATATTCACTTAATTAGTGGTAAGAATTCAAAGACATTTCTTAAAAATATTAACATTTCAGGTTTATAAAAATAATGAAACAATCAAAAATATACTTAGCTAATTTTAATTTTAAATTCAAGCAGTATTTTGGTCTGTGAATGAACTTTTTTTAAGGGTAAGAACTTCAGTTTTAATTTTAACCTAGAAAAAATGTTCATACCATCATGGAAATTATTGTCATATGAAAAATATGCTGAGCCATTTGAGACCACATGGACATGGTAAACCCAGAAAACTGTGGGCCACAGAGACAGAGATGGATTCACCTGTCGACTTTACATGCTCAGGCTCCAGAGAAGCAGTAGAACCTGATTTTTTTCAAGATTTATTGAGATAGAATTGGTATACAAAATACTGCACGTGATTAATATATATATAAAATTTGGTGAGTTTGGACATATGTATACACTTGTGTTACCTTTACCATACTCAAGGTAAGAAATATATCCACCACCTCTAAAAGTTTCCAGTATCCCTCTGGCTTTCTTTTCTTCTTTTTTTTTTCACGGTAAGACCACTTAATCTGAGATCTGAACACATTTTTAAGTGCACAGTGCCTGACTTAATTGCAGGCACTAGGGTGTACAGCAGATCTCTGGCACTTGCTCGTCTAACTTTTTACCCAGAACCTGATCATTTTTGAGTGAAAGTTTGTATTTACTACCTTGTAAAAGAACATTGAATGCAAAAAGAAGACCTCATGGGAAAGTTCAAAATATTGCTGGGTATTCTTTTTTAAAATTTATTTATTTATTTATTTATTTTTGGCTGTGTTGGGTCTTCGTTTCTGTGCGAGGGCTTTCTCTAGTTGCGGCAAGCGGGGGCCACTCTTCATCGCAGTGCGCGGGCCTCTCACTATCGCGGCCTCTCTTGTTGCGGAGCACAGGCTCCAGACGCGCAGGCTCAGTAGTTGTGGTTCACGGGCCCAGCTGCTCTGCGGCATGTGGGATCCTCCCAGACCAGGGCTCGAACCCGTGTCCCCTGCATTGGCAGGCAGACTCTCAACCACTGCGCCACCAGGGAAGCCCTGCTGGGTATTCTTAAATGTATTTATCATCATTTTAAAATTATTAGCAATTTTTAAAAATACTGTTGAGTTACAGATAGTGCAAAGCACCATGATGGTTCTGAGTTTAACATTGCTAAAGATCTTTAGTCAGCCCAGAGCGGGGGCTTCCTTAGGCCGATACACTGACTCTTCTCATTACCCCCCTCTTTTTCCTTCACTTTATACAACCTTGGCAACCTCAGTTTGTCCACATCAAAGGTGGAGTCCACACTTGGAAAGGCAGTCCTGGAGACTCACTGTAAATGGTTTAATTGTGGGCTGCCAGACTCCGTGTCAGTCTTTCCCGGTTGTCTTGGGGGTCTGGCATTCAAACTAAAGGTGTCTCCCAATCTGAGAGTTTTTGCTCAGAGCTTTTAAAATGGTATCATTTACAAGAAACCTTACCAAAGACAGAAAAAGAAAGTGAAGCTTTATAGAAGTTACTGAACTCAGCGAAAATCTATAGCCTTTCTTCTTTCTATCACTGCATTATTTATACAATAGGAGTCAGTCCTTTAACATTTTTAAATTATATTCTTATTTTAAAATATTTTTATTTTGACCAAAAACTTACCACATATATTATATATATGTCTGTGTTTGATTTTTATATAACTTATATGTATATCCACACATATATAAAAGTAATGGAAATGAAAGAAAAGAAAAAAATATATATCTTTTTCACATAATAATATCCGCAGCAGATACTATGAGCCTCATGCAGTCCTGGTTTTCAATATAAATTGTGACCTTTCCTCTGACTTATTCTGAAATCATGGAGGACTTTATAATAAGAGAGAGTGAACCAAACAATTTAACATTTTCAGTTCTTGGGGAAATTTTTTCGTACCAAAGATGTGGGCAGAACTGGTATTTATTACTAAAGTGCTATTTTGAAATAAATAGAAGTGTGAAATATTATAGATGTCATTATAAAATGCAAATATCACTGCAGAGTGGATTAGACATTGAGGTCTCAGCTGGATTTTTCTTGAACCTATTACTTTATAAACACTGGTAAAAAGTTTTTCTTTTTGCGGTTAGTAAACCACTTTGCATAACCCATAGCTAGTCTAGTCTTACACAAACCATGACCCCTTTTTAAGGTTTCACATAGAATAGGTCTTAATTGGCTTAACAGTAACAAAACCTTTTTAAATTATAAATCATGTGTTAATTATCATTTATAGGATTAAAGTCAGGGAGGGATGGTGAGTGAAAGCTGGGAGTCAGCTGCAAAGATACAAGAAGGGAAGGGGGCAGGTAGAAGGAGGGAGGACTTGCTGTGTTTGGGATGCGGTGGCAGAGATGGAGCGGAGTTCTGAGGTCCCGGCTCTGTGTGAAATGAATGAAGTGGTCTAATCTGGCCTCCACCCAACCAACATACCTCATTTTCTCCTTAAATACAAAAGTGGATTTGAATGCATTTCCGTGTGACCTGTCCCTCATTTTCACATCTCCTAGGCCTCATTCAAGTGATATCAGTGATCTCTCTGACTCTAATGTACACACTGCTATATTTTAAATGGATAACCAGGGACTTCCCTGGCGGTCCAGTGGTTAAAAGTTCGCCTTCCAATGCAGGGGGTGCAGATTCAATCCCTGGTTGGGGAGCTAAGATCCTACGTGCCTTGCGGCCAAAAAACCCAAAAAACATAAAACAGAAGCAATATTGTAACAAATTCAATAAAGACTTTAAAAAATGGTCCACATCAAAAAAATCTTAAAAAAAAAAAAAAAAGGATAACCAGCAGGACCTACTGTGTAGCACAGGGAACTCTGCTCAATATTCTGTAACAACCTAATTGAGAAAAGAATTTGAAAAAGAATAGATACTTGTATGTGTATAACTGAATCACTTTGTTGTACACCTGAAACTAACAAAACCTTGTTAATCAACTGTACTCCAATAAAAAATAAAAAGTTAAAAAAAATTAAAAAACACGTCTGTTAACCAATATTTAATTTCCAAAATTAAATATAAAAGATGTTTTAATTGATACTTATATTTGAAATTTCCTTTCAGCTGTAGCATTTCCAATTCAGGCTGCAGAACTTCTGCTAAACTAGGTCAATCAAGCTGGAGCGGACTTGCCGATTATGTACTTGAATCAGAAAAGCTTATATAGAGAAGCCATGGAGAAAGGATGGTCCAGTCAGGATGTGATTAGTGAAATGGATGTTTTATTTTATGTGAGCAGGAGTTATAATTGGGTTTTGGTTAGCTGTGGTTTTTGTTGCAATTACATTGCCTAGTTAGAAGAAGCTAATGTCACTCAGTATCTGCATATAAGTAATTGTTTTTTCTCTCTCTCAAAATACTGCATCACAAAATAGCACAACAGGAAGCTAGCAGTTCAGGAAATGTGTGTAAGACTGAGGGGAAAGAAGCCCAGGGAAGAGGCTGAATTTTACTATGATTACCCGAGACTCTGAATAATCATGTCAGAGTCGATTCTGTAATTCAGAAGCAATGTTTTAAAAATACTGCTAGAAAAGTGTTAAACCTTTGCATATAACAATTTTATAACAAAAATAGTAAATACTGATTGGGTAAAATACAGAAAATCATAAAGAAGCAAATAAAAATTACCTATGATTTCACTACTCAGAGTTAAGGACTATTAAATTTGGGCTATATTTATTTCCACTATTTGTTCTATATCTATGTTTAATGTAATTGAAATAATTCCATGTGTATAATACCATACTCTTCTTCTTTACACTGAAGCAGAACCATTTTTATAATCTTACTATAAATTCTTCATTAGCATTATTTCAATAGTGAAATAATAATAAATGGATATGTCAAATTTTATTTAAAGTGCCCTTTTATAATACTGGGATTACTTCTAGTTTGTCACTTCCACAATCATCTTTAGGCAAGAATTCTTTGGGTAATTTTGAATTATTTTCTTGTAATAGATTCCTAGAAATGAAGTTGGAAGATGATAATTGGAATGAAGATTGTAAAGGCTGCTTGGAAAAAGTACTGAATTGCTTCCAAAACAGCAGTTTACATATCCATAAATTGTGTATAAAAATGCTCATTTCACATGTAAGCATACGTATGTGTGTGTCCCTAAATTATAACACACACACACACAGCATATAACATTTGACCGAAAGCTGTAATTTACCTTACATTTCTTTGTATCAGTGATACATTTTTAAATGTTTATTAGCCATTTATGCTTTCTCTTTGTGACTTGTCTGTTTATATATCTGACCTATTTTAATACTGGAAACATTGTTGCCATCCTTTATCAATTTATATAACCGTTTTACAGAGTAATCACTTTTTGAAATTTTTAGTAAATATTGTGCTGTTTCTTCTGTCCAATTATGTTTTTTTGTTTAGGATTGTGACAAACAGAAGTGCTTATTGTTTTTGTTTTTCCATTTTATCTGACATTTCCTTTGTATCATCTTTCATTTTCAAGCTTGGAGAAAAATTTTTCATCTGATATTTATGAGACATATGTTTTTGCTTTCTTTTAGATTTTATGGTATTTTTTTTACATTTATCTCCTTAACCCATCTGAAATTAGTTGGTTGAGTAATGTTTTATTAGTCTGGAATTTTTTTATTGTGAGTGATCACACTGTTTTGGACTAAAGTGGGCAGGTTTATTCTATAAAATTGGGAAGGGAAACATTGTACCTGGGAATAAGAACAGTTGCAATCAGACAGAATGCTGTCTCCTATCTCTCCTCCTCTCTTCATACTGGTTTCCTTTTCTCTTTGCAGTGGGGAAATGGTGCCCATCTATTTGTATCTTCAGAGCTTTGCCACCAGAGGATAAGTCCCTCCCTGCTAAAGCTTTCTTAAGAAAGAACGTCAGTTGTCACTTCATGGGTTATGTGTCTACCCCAGTGGCCAGAGAACCAGGGTACTAGGGTTAGTGGTCCCCACTGGAGCCCATGGCTGGAGTGGAGCAGCAGTAGTTACCAAAAAACAAAAAAGAGGATGCGGCAATTAACAGGAAACGAGAAGGTGCTAGATGGATGGAAAGGGATTGGAGCTCAGAGGTGGGACTGAGACGTTCCCTTCAATGTTCTGTTTCAGTTTGTTTCCCTTTTTGGAGTTTAGGGGCTTGCTAATCACGCTGTCATCCCTCCCATTCTTTCCACTGTCCCAGAATGTGAAGCCAACTGAGAAAGAAAGGAGGTTGTCAGATAGATGGCACTTAACACGTTAATCCATTGCCTATAAAGTGGATGGGAGAAAACTATGTGCCTATTTGCCCTACAGTTGGGTTTTACATGTAACTCCTAAACTGAACCTATTCTTTCCTGCTACGGGCCTGCCACTAGTAAGGGCAGAGCCCCCTGGTAAGCCCAGCGCATGTATAAGCAGAGAATCCAAGCATCTCCCCTGGGACAGGCACTTCCGAGTTTGCAGATTGTTCCCAAGAAAGTGAATAAAATGAAATAATGTGTGTATCTTCACACATTATGTATCTACACGCAAATAATGTGTGTATCTTCACAGATCTCCATCTTGCCTTCATGGATAATGTAGGTAACCAGTTGTCTGGGCCATTATCCAACGGTGAAAAAATAAGCTTTTCAAAGCCTCCTTCAGAATGCATAACTTTATTACAGTCATTTCAATATTGGAATCATTGAAATTTCCAAAAGAGTTGTGTTCTATCATTAAAGTGAGTGATTTGAAACACAAGGCACTAAGAGGCAATGACAGACATGCAGCTGAGAATGAAGACAAGACAGGGAACAGATGAGACAGGAATGCTTCGACGAAAAATAGAAGTGCAAATAAGTCATTTCTACATTTTTATTGTTCTAATGCACCAGCTAGTGGGCATTAGTACAAACTTTGGATTTCTACTCTATGAATGACTCATTCACCTTTGCATGGACTGTTATTTTATTATAGTCATAGATCTCTGGGAGATAAAACCTCTTCTATTTTCTCACAAGAGGTGGGAAAACAGGAAAGTTTTAATTACGTTGATTTAGTCTGGTGATGTTTTTACTTAATTTAATTGAAAGTTTAATTACCGACCTCTAATTTTTCTTTCAGAGCTTCTCATATTCTTTTAGTTCAGTATTTCTTTTTTTTTAGGTTTCATAGAAAAGCTTTAATTCAATTCAAAGTAATAGACAATAGAGAATTTTGTTTTGCAAACTATATACAACTTGATTTTTTAAAATATTTTTTCTACTTTCTTTTTTATTGAAGTAAAGTTGATTTACAATACTGTGTTAGTTTCAGGTGTACTGCACAGTGATTCAGTTATACATGCATATATATATATATATATATATATATATATAATATATATATTATATACCTTTTCAGATCTTTTCCCTTATAGCTTATTACAAAATATTGAGTATAGTTCTTGTTACAGTAGGTTCTTGTTGGTTATCTATTTTACATATAGTAGTGCATATATGTTAATCTCAACCTGCTGATTTATCCCTTCCCCCTTTCCCCTTTGGTAACCATAAGTTTGTTTTCTATGTCTGTGAGTCTGTTTCTGTTTTGTAAATAAGTTCGTTTGTATCATTTTTTTTCGATTGCACATATAAGTGATATCACATGATATTTGTCTTTCTCTGTCTGACTTACTTTACTTAGTATGATAATCTCTAGGTCCATCTATGTTGCTGCAAATGGCATTCTTTTTTATGGCTAAGTAATATTCCATTGCATATTTCTATTAATGGTGGTTTGCAAACTTTGGTGTGCTTCCGAATCCCCTGGAGAGCTTGTCCCCAACCCTAGAGTCTCTGATTGAGTAGGTCTGGGTGGTACCTCTCAAGTTCTCAAGCTGATGTTGACAGTGCGGATCTGAGGACTGCACCTAGAGAGCCAGCACTGCAGAAAACTGATTGTGACTCAAAAATAAAGGTCCTTGATGTGGTTACTTTTCAGATATTTCGGTTCTTGGTTTTAAAGTCAACCGTGTCTCTGGATGTTGGCTGCTTAGAGTTAGAAATTTGTGGGACCCACAGGAATACAGTTTTATGAGTGAGTGAGGATGTTATGAGTAGTGCTGTTGTGGTTCCATAATGGCAGTTCTTTAAACAGATCATCTCACTATGATCTTAGTTTGGCTCAAGAGCTACTTCTCAAAGATGATTTTGTCTCAATCAAGAGTGCACTTTAAGCATTAATATGAAAAGTAAGGTCATACTGGAAGTAAATAAATAAAATCATGCCTGCCACGCTGCATGTCTTAAGAAGCTACTGTTTCAGCTGCAGAAATGAGAAATCCAATGCTTGGTTTACAAGTGATTTCAAACAACTCTTCCAAGATAATCTCTTATATTTGTGTAAGTACAAGAATATACTTATATAGAAATATTTTGCTAAAATACATTCTTGACTTTGCAATGGTGATTAAAGACTGAATTTAATATTCTCCCCCAATCCACACGGAATTGAAACGAAAAGATACAAAAGACCATTACATTGGGAGAAAGACTGACTTACGCTTCAAGCAGAGATGCCTACCACCTTTTACTAACAATATAATAATCTCAAGTGGGCACTGCGCTTGAGCTGTATGCAAAGTATTACATTAAGGAGAGTGTGATTGCAGAGTTAAGAGCTATTTAACACTTGGCGAGTCTAATTAAAATGCAAAGTTTAGAGACACCTCTGAATTCAGGAGACTCTTCGAATACATGTTTTACATTAAGAAAACATTATTTTAAAATATTCAAAATAGATTTACTTCCCAGTGTTGCATAGCTATGAAGACCACTTCTTCCAGAAATTCCAACTGGAGTTTTAGCAAGAATTCAACAGACATGAAAGTCTAGAGTCAGAGGAAACACCTTAAAATGAGGCTTAATGGGGTGAATCAGGTAGTAAATGAGTGTTTCCTTTACCGCTTGAATGTGAGGCAAGAAGTCATTTTTGTACATGAAAGAGAAGTTCTAAATTAGTATTAGGATCATCAGGGCAATGACTTTATATTAGCACTGCATTCCCTGTGATTGGAGCAAAGCACCTAGATTTCTTTAACTGATTCATCTTATTATTCTCACCAGAGGAAAGAGAATAATTTATCTTTTTTATAAATCAAATAAGATCCTGTTAGTATTATGTTCAAAGTTACAGAGTACAGACCCTGGGCAAATCAAGGGAAATTTTGGTCAATGGTTTCCTCTCAAGAATTGAATGTATCTAATGTATGTTCAAAATTACTTTTGCTTTTCAATTTCAAATACTTTCTCTCCATTACAAAGAAATCCTCTTAAAAATACTCCTGTAAAAAATCCTGAAACTGAGAAACCATATTCTGAATATAACAATTAAAACTAGGAATGAAAAACATACACATGCAGCACCATGGATGACTCTCAAGATCTTGTGTTGAGTGAAAGAAAACAGACACAAAAAGTGTATTCGTTGTTATTCTATTTGTATGAAGTTAGAGAACAGGCAAAATTAATGGAATGTGATAGAAGTACAACTAATAGTCACCTCTTAGGAAGAGGAATTGACTGGGCAGAGGAAAGAGCAAGCATGGGTTGCTGAAGATGTGTATTTTGATCTGGCTACACATGTTGGTGTGTAAAAATGTAACACTTCATTGTGCCGTATACTTAAGATTAGTACATCTCGCCAAATTTATGTTATACCTTAATAAAAAATAAAGTGAAAACAAGTCACTGTAGGTAGTTCAAGTTATTTCAGTGACACAACTCAAAATATTTAAACATAGCATCATGAAAATAGAACAAAAATCAGAGTTTATTTAGAGATTTTCAGGAAACTGGTAGGTAGGTAGATACCCAGGGACATTTTCTTCAGAAACTGGTGCCTCAAATATTACAGCCCGTCCGTGTGTTGACTTTTGGACGATTCCTAACAGTCCATTTGAAATCCTTCCATGATCAAAAATTCATGGATTGTCTGTAACTAAAACCAAACAAAAAAAAATTAGAATTTATCCTTTATAAGTTCTGGATAAAAGATTAGCCAGAATGTATAGGTGGCTTCTTCTTCTTTTTTTTTTTTTTTTTGCTTTCTTTAAAAAGCAAAGTATAACCTTTGTTCTCTCTCTAATTCACAAGTGATATGGTGATGGTATTACAGATTCTTTAAGGTTTCCAGTGGAAAGATGGGAGCGTTAGTGAGTGTGCTCTGTGAACGCCAGTTATAGCCGAGGTGGTATTCTTCCCGTGAATAGTTCAGTTCATGGCTCTGGGCTCGTCTACAGAACTTAAGAGGGAGATCACTGATTTCAGAGCCACCTCGAGCTTCTCGGTTATTATCTGTTTGTTTGCTGATGTGAAATCTGGCCTTGTTCCCTGGAGTTTGGAGTAGTTGAAGACATCTTACCCAACGTCTTTTCCCTGATGGAACATCTACAATGGTACTATCATTTAAAAGGTTTTCAACTGCTTTTTGCAATGATTCTTGATGTTCTGCAGAGTCAGAAGACTTTATCTTTGAAAAATCAGTTTTAAAAGTAAATCATATCATAATAATTATCTAAAGTCTCAATATCAGATGATACTTTGTTGTTTCTTGCTTAAACGTAGGGAAAAGGAAGTCAAATATATTTTATCATAGAATATAGCCTAGAATTATGTTTATGTATTTTTTGATTGTTACCAGAATCCTGTGTTTAAGACTATTGAGAGGAGATGGGAGAGAGGTGTTTTGTATGGCTCAATGCCTATTAATTTGTATTTAAGGTACTGTTGTAAAGAGAAAAGGAATTATATGTTGCGTGTTTTAATAAAATAGAGTACCAGAGGAAAATGATGTTGAAAAGACAGCATATGTGCCAATAAAATAATAAATACTGGTTTATAATTAATAACATAATTTAAAATAATAAAAATTAAAATTAAGACTGTTACAGTTGTTAGTTTAATTCTTCATCATTAAAAATCAAATAATGGTTAGAGCCTCATTTTTAAGCTCTGTAAAGATACTACATGTTGTGAAGAATTTTTTTCTTAGAATCCAGTGAAGAAACTTCAAATATTAGTAGGTGTGGACATTTGTTTTTTTATTATTAAGTTTCAGTTGACTTAGACTTATGTACCTTTATACATGCTGGCTCATACTTGCCTGATTTAGCAAATTATTAAATTTATTATTTTATTTGTGCCTTTTTGAATATTCTCAGACATTATATTCACTTTTAGAAGGGTATACAACATTTTTGCAAGCATGCTAGAAAATGTACATTCTTTCATCAGTAGAGCTTAGAAATTAAGGAGTGCCCAGAGACAATGCTTTGTCAGAATCATCAGAAATTATTCACTAAGAATCTCTTTGAAGGCACTTAGATGAGTGCGATCTCACAGAACTTCTGTGATGATGGAAGTGTTCTGTCTGTACTACACAAAAGATAGCTTCTAGCCACATGTAGCTATCAAGCACGTGCAATGTGCCTAATACAAATAGGAAAACAAATACTTAATTTTATTTAATTTAAATTTAAATATCATGTGGCTGGTTGCTATTGCATTGGACAGTGCAGCTTTAGATACAAAAAATCAAGCAGATGGCTTCCATGAAGCTAGCAGTACCACCTGACACTATCACTGAGAAGATGAAATGACCTAAAATGGTGAGGTGCCTACATAGTGCCTGGTCCATACTAGATGTTGTACTTAAGTCACTTTCCTTCCTTTCCTTTTGTAATTCGATACTTAAGCAATACTGCTGATCCTTGAGATTTGTTGACTTTTCTACTATTTTTATAGTTTGTTCCCTGTTCTCTCTTTATGTTCCCCTAAAATTCTCTCTCTTGTTTAACTAAACAGTCCATTTTACTTTTATTTCTACTTATCTACTCTTTTGTTTTCTCCTTCCCTTCGTGACAGGAAAGGCTACTCAACAATTACTTCTCTTTCCCAAAATGCTCTATCCTGAGTATAAATATGACCTGGAAATGAACTTGCTTGATTAGAATTTGGCATTGAGTGCAGGGAAATAAGTCTGCCCTGATAACGTGTAACCATCTCCCAGACCTCATGTAATGTAGGGGTCCAAATAGCCCCTCAAAATGAGAATCAAATGTAAAGTGATATTACATTCGTAATGCTCCCAAGTGCAAATACATATCCACTCTTAAAGAATACACCTTCAACTGAGGCCTCCAAGAACTTCCAAAAGTTCCAAGAAACGTGAGCTTTGAGATTAAAATCACACACATAAACAAACTCACAAACTCTCACAAGAATGCGTGCAAGAAGCAACAAGGACCACAGAATAAGGCCCAGAAAAATTAGAAGTTGAAATGACCAGGCACAGAATATTAAATACCTATGTTAAAGAAAGGAAAAGAGAAACTGGAAATTATGCGTAAGAAAGGAGAGATTATTTTAAAAATCAACAGAATTAGAAAAGAGTCAAATGAAACTATAAATTTAAAAATACAATTAAGACTAAAAACTCAATGGACAAGTTAGAAACAGATTAAATGTAGCTCAAGAAATTAGTGGAGTATCAAACCAAATACCCAAAATGCAGCACAGAGAGAAATAAGTGTAAATTATAAAAGAGATTTTAATCAAAACTGAGAATACTGTCTCATATATATCTAAATATATCTAATATATATCTAATGTCTAATATATATCCATCTTGAGTTCTGAAAGGAAATAGAGAGAAATGGTATGTGGCAATATTTGAAGAGATAAATTTGGCAACTTCAAGAGTTGCTGAAAAACACTAATCCCAGATCAGGAAACCCAAATAATCTCAAATGGAATAAACACACACACACACACACACACACACACACACACACACACACACCATATCACAGTGAAGCTGTATAATACCAAAGACAGAAAGAGCTTAAAGAGCATCTACAGGGAAGAGATAGACCCCTTAGAAAGGACCACAGACTTCCTGACAGCAAGAATGGAAGCTTCAGGCAGTAGAAAAATATCCTCAGTATATCTGGAGGAAAAAAATAAACTCAGCAAATATGAACTACATTTCAAGAATGGGGTGAAATAAAGACAAAGAGAAATAAAAGAGTTTGCTACCAATAGACCATTATGAAAGGAAATTTGCTGGTATGCCTCTGACATTAAAAAATAATCCTAAATAGAAGGAATTAGATAAGACTAGCATAAAGGTGTGAGATGTGGTCAGATTTAAACCATTCTTAGGCCATTTATTGTTTAGGAGAAAAGTAAATGTGTTCTTATACTTCATACTTTATTAAGTAGGAAGGTTAAAAGCTGTATAACTAATAAAAAAAAAAAAAAGAGCAAAGAATGTAATTACCAAAGAGCGAAGGGAAAAGAATAGAATGAGGAGTAATCCAAAATAAGTCCAGAAAAATGGTGGGAATAAATATCAAAATAGATACAAATGAAATATACTCACTAATTAAAAGAGAAAAAATGTCAGACTACATTAAAACATACATAAACATAATGATGTACTATTTTTAAGAGATACACCTAAAACTTGACACGGAAAAGATAAAAGATAGCAAGGTGGATGTAAAGCTAAACATCACCCCTTTAACCTTTCTCTGCTCCTGGCTAAAACAAAAACAAAAACTGATGTGGCAGTAGTAACATCAGACAAATTAAACTTTAAGTCAAATTTATTGCTAGAGATAAAGCCTGGCTACAGTTGATAAAAGTTTCAATTTCCTATGAGAACATGATAACTATAAATTTACATATGTTAAATATTCTTCATAACTTGACAGAATTACATAGAATAGTTGATAAATCATCATCATAGGGAAAATTTTCAACATACTCTATTAGTAAATGATAAATGAAGGGAGAAAACAATAAAGCTAAAAAAGACCTAAACAACATAATGTGAATATTTACCAAGATTGCACTTCTATACAGTCATACCTTGTTTTATTGTGCTTCCCAGATATTGCATCTTTTACAGATTGAAGGTTTGCAGCAACCCTGTGTTAAGCAGGTTTGTCAGTGCCATTTTTCCAGCAGCATTTACTCACTTCAGTCTCTGTGTCGCGTTTTGGTTATTCTTGCAATATTTCAAGCCTTTTCATTATTATTACGTTTGTTATGATGATCTTCAGTGTTACAATTGTAATTGTTTTGGGGTGCCATGAACCGTGCTCATGTAAGATGGCAAACTGAATCAATAAATGTCATGTGTGTTATAAATGAATTCTGTAAAATTGCAGGATACAAGATTAATATTCAGAAATCTGTTGTTTTTCTATACACTAATAATGAACTATCAGAAAAAGAAAGTGAAAAAAATCTTATTTAAAATCATATCAAAAAGGTAAAATACCTAGAAATAAGCTTAACCAAGAAGCTTATACTCTGAAAATTACAAAACACTGATGGAGGCATTTGAAAATGATACAACGACATGGAAAGATATCCAATGTTCTTGGATTGGAAAAATTAACATTGTTAAAATGGCCAGACTGCCTAAAGCCATCTACAGATTTAATGCAATCCCTATCAAAATACCCATGACATTTTTCACAGAACTAAAACAAACAATGCTAAAATTTACATGGAACTATAAAAGACACCAAATTGCCAAAACAGTTTTGAGAAAAGAGAACAAAGCTGGAGGTATCACACTCCCTGACTTCAGACTATACAACAAAGCTATAGTAATCAAAACAGCAAAGCACTGGTACAAAAACAGACACATAGATCAATTGAATAGGATAGAGAGTCCAGAAATAAACCCACACGCTTACGTTCAATTAATCTACAACAAAGGAGGCAAAAATATACAATGGAGAAAAGACAGTCTCTTCACTAAGTGGTTCTGGGAAAACTGGACAGCTACATGTAAAAGAATGAGATTAGAACATTTTAGCACACCATATACAAAAAATAAACTCAAAATGGATTAAAGACCTAAATGTAAGACCTGAAACCATAAAACTCCTAGAAAAGAACATAGGCAGAACACTCTTTAACATAAATTGTAGCAATATTTTTTTGAGTCTGTCTCCTAAAGCAACAGAAACAAAAACAAAAATAAACAAATGGAACCTAATTAAACTTAAAAGCTTTTACATAGTGAAGGAAACCATCAACAAAATGAAGACAACCTCCTGAATGGGAGAAAATATTTGCAAATGATGTGACTCAAAATCAAAATAAACAATATGATTAAAAAATGGGCAGAAGCCCTGAATAGACATTTTTCCAAAGAAGACATACAGATGACCATCAGGCACATGAAAAGATGCTCAGCATTGCTAATCAACAGAGAAATGCAAATCAAAACTACAATGAGTTACCACCTCACACCAGTCAGAATGGCTATCATCAAAATTTCTACAAATAACAAATGCTGAAGAGGGTTTGGAGAAAAGAGAACCCTTGTGCACCATTGGTGGGAATGTAAATTGGTGGAGCCACTGTGAAAAACAGTATGGAGTGTTCTCAAAAAATCAAAAATAGAACTACCATATGATCCAGCAATTCCACTCCTGGTATATATCCGAAGAAACTAAAAACACTAATTCAAGAAGGTACATGCACGCCAAGGTTCATAGCAGCATTATTTACAATAGCCAAGATATGGAAGCAACCTAAGTGTCCATGAAGAGATGAATGGATAAAGATGTTTTGAGATATATATAAAATGGTGTATTAGCCATAAAAAAGAATGAAATTCTGTCATTTGCAACAACATGGATAGACATAATTAGTATTATGCTTAGTAAAATAAGTCAGGGAAGGAAAAATATTCTGTTATCATTTATATGTGGAATTAAAAAAAATAAAACAAATGAATACATATAACAAAATAGAAAAACACACAGATATAGAGAACAAACTAGTGGTTACCAGTGGGGAGAAGGAAGGAGGAGGGGCAAGATATGAGTAAGGGATTAGGAGGTATAAACTACTACGTATAAAATAGGTAAGCAACAAGGATATACTATATAGTACAGGGAAATATGACCATTCTTCTGTAACAGCTCTAAATGGAGTATAATCTATAAAAATATTAAATCACTATATTATATATCTGAAACAAATATAATATTGTAAATCAACTATACTTCAATAAAAAAAATAAAAATAAGTGTTATGTGTTTTCTGACTGCTCCATCGACTTGGCATTCCCCCATCTCTCTCCCTCTTCTCAGGCCTATTTCCAGAGGCACAACAATACTGAAATTAGGCCAGTTAATAACTTTACAAGAAAGAGTCACATGTCTCCCACTTTAAATCAGAAGCTAGAAATAAATAAGCTTAATGAGGAAGGTATGTTGAAAGCTGAAACAGGCCAAAAGCTGGGCCTCTTGCACCAAACGGCCAAGTTGTGAATGCAAAGGAAATGTTCTTAAAGGAAATGAAAAGTGATCCCCCAGGGAACACACAAACGATAAGAAAGCGGAACAGCCTTATTGCTGATATGGAGAAAGTTTTAGTGGTCTGGATAGAACATCAAAGCAGCCACAACATCCCTTTAAGACAAAGCCTAATCCAGAGCAAGGACCTAACTTTCTTTCTTTTGTGTGTGTGGTCAAATAAAAGATATTACAGTTTGTTATTAACAATTAGAAAACGTCCACATCCTGCTCCAATTACATAGATTTAGCAAATTCTCCAATTACTGTGTATTCTCCAATGGGATGAACTGATTTATTGTTACCTTCCTGTGTGCCTTCAGGTCTTTTTTAACATCTTTATTGGAGTATAATTGCTTTACAATGTTGTCTTAGTTTCTGCTGTACAGCAAAGTGAATCATCGATATGTATACATATATCCCCATATGCCCTCCTGACCCTCCCTCCCACCCTCCCTATCCCATCCCTCTAGGTGGTCACAAAGCACCGAGCTGATCTCCCTGTGCTATGCAGCTGCTTCCTACTAGCATCCATTTTACATTTGGTAGTGTATATATGTCAATGCTACTCTCTCACTTCGTCCCAGCTTCCCCTTCCCCTAGGTTTCTTTAATTCTGTGAAGGCTGGCAGAGATTAAGAAACTGCAAAAAAAAGTTTGAAGGCAGCAAAGGTTGGTTCATGAGGTTCAAGGTAAGAAGCCATCTCCATAACATGAAAGTGCAAGGTGAAAAAGCAAGTGCAGATATAGAAGCTGCAGCAAGTTATCCAGAAGATCTAGCTAATTCATGAAGGTGGCTACACTAAACAACAGATTTTCAATGTAGACAAAACAATCTTATCCTGGAAGAAGATGCCATCTAGAACTTTCATAGCTAGAGAGGAGAAGTCAATGCCTGGCTTCAGAGCTTCAGAGGACAGGCTGACTCTCTTATAGGGGTTAATGCAGCCAGTGATTTTAAGTTGAGCAAATGCTCATTTACCATCTGAAAATCCTAGGGCCCTTAAAAATTATGCTTAGTCTACTCTTCCTGTGCTCTATACATGGAACAACAAAGCCTGAATGACAGCACATCTCTTTACAACATGGTTTACTGAATATTTTTTTAATACATCTTTATTGGAGTAGAACTGCTTCACAACTGTGTTAGTCTCTGTCGCACAACAAAGCGAATCAGCCATATGCATACACATGTCCCCATATCCCCTCCCTCTTGAGCCTCCCTCCCATCCTCCCTATCCCACCCCTCTAGGTGGTCACAAAGCACCGAGCTGATCTCCTTGTGCTATGCGGCTGCTTCCCACCAGCCAACTATTTCACATTCCGTAGTGTATATATGTCGATGCTACTCTCACTTCACCCCAGCTTCGCTCTCCCAGCCCATGTCCTCAAGTCCATTCTCTATATCTACCTCTTTATTCCTGCCCTGCAACTAGGTTCATCAGTACCATTTTTTTTGTTGTTGTTGTTAGATTCCATATATATGTGTTAGCATATGGTATTTGTTTTTCTCTTTCTGATTTACTTCACTCTGTATGACAGACTCTAGGTGCATCCACCTACCTACAAATAACTCAGTTTCGTTTCCTTTTATGGCTGAGTAATATTCCATTGTATATATGTGCCGCATTGTCTTTATCCATTCATCTGTCGATGGACATTTAGGTTGGTTCCATGTCCTGACTATTGTAAATAGTGCTGCAATGAACATTGTGGTACATCCCCAGTAGTGGGACTGCTGGGTCATACAGTAGTGCTATTTTTAGTTTTTTAAGGAACCTCCATACTGTTTTCCATAGTGGTTGTATCAATTTACATTCCCATCAACAGTGCAGGAGGGTTCCCTTTTCCCCACACCCTTTCCAGCATTTATGGTTTCTAGATTTCTTGCTAATGGCCATTCTGACTGGCGTGAGGTGATACCTCATTGTAGTTTTGATTTGCATTTCTCTAATAATTAGTGATGTTGAGCATCTTTTCATGTGCCTTTTGGCCATCTGTATGTCTTCCTTGGTCAAATGTCTATTTAGGTCTTCTGCCCATTTTTTAGCTGGATTGTTTGTTTTTCTGATATTGAGCTCCCTGAGCTATTTGTATATTTTGGAGATTAATCCTTTGTCTGTTGTTTCATTTGCAAATATTTTCTCCTATTCTGAGTGTTATCTTTTTGCCTTATTTATGGTTTCCTTTGCTGTGCAAAAGCTTTTAAGTTTAATTAAGTCCCATTTGTTTATTTTTATTTTTATTTCTGTTATTCTAGGAGGTGGATCAAAAAAGTTCTTGCTGTGGTTTATGCCGAAGAGTGTTTTTCCTATGTTTTCCTCTAAGAGTTTTATAGTGTCTGGTCTTACATGTAAATCTTTAATTCATTTGGAGTTTATTTTTGTGTGTGGTGTTAGGGAGTGTTCTAATTTCATTCTTTTACATGTAGCTGTCCAGTTTTCCCAGCACCACTTATTCAGGAGGCTGTCTTTTCTCCACTGTATGTTCTTGCCTCCTTTGTCATAAATTAGGTGCCCATATGTGCGTGGGTTTATCTCTGGGCATTCTATCCTGTACCACTGATCTATGTTTCTGACCACAACGCTATGAGATTGGAAATCAGTTACAGGAAAAAAAACTGTGAAAAACCACAAATACATGGAGGCTAAACAGTGCAGTACTAACTAACCAAAAGATCACTGAAGAAATCAAAGAAGAAATTAAAAAAGACATAGAAACAAATGACAATGAAAACACGACGACACAAAACCTATGGGACTCAGCAAAAGCAGTTTTAAGAGGGAAGTGTATAGCAAGTCAGGTTCTCCTCAGGAACCAAGAAAAATCTCAAATAAACGATCTAACCCTACACTTAAAACAACTAGAGAAAGAAGAGCAAAGAAAACCCGAAGTCAGTAGAAGGGAAGAAATCATAAAGATCAGAGCAGAAATAAATGAAATAGAAACAAAGAAAACAATAGCAAAGATCAATAAAACTAAAAGCTAGTTCTTTGAGAAGATAAACAAAATTGATAAACCCTTAGCCAGACTCATCAGGAAAAAAAGGGAGAGGACGCAAATCAACAAAATTAGAAATGAAAAAGGAGAAATCACAACTGACACTGCAGAAATACAAAGGATTATAAGAGACTACTACAAACAACTATATGCCAATAAAATGGACAACCACGAAGAAATGGACAAATTCTTGGAAAGGTACAATTTTCCAAGACGGAACCAGGAAGAATTAGAAAATATAAACAGACCTATCACAAGTAATGAAATGGAAACCATAATTAAAAATCTTCCAACAAACAAAAGTCCAGGACCGGATGGCTTCACAGGTGAATTCTATCAAACATTTAGAGAAGAGTTAACACCAATCCTTCTCAAAGTCTTCTAAAAAATTGCAGAGGGAGAAACACTCCCAAATTCATTCTATGAAGCCACCATCACCCTGATACCAAAACCAGAAAAAGATACTACAATAAAAGAAAATTATAGACCGATATCACTGCTGAACATAGATGCAAAAATCCTGAACAAAATACTAGCAAACAGAATCCAACAGCACATTCAAAGGATCATGCACCATGATCAAGTGGGATTTATCCCAGGGATGCAAGGATTCTTCAATATCGGCAAATCAATCAATGTGATACACCACATTATCAAATTAAGGACTAAAAACCATATGATCATCTCAATAGATACAGAGAAAGCTTTTGACGAAATTCAACACCGATTTATGATAAAAACTCTCCAGAAAATGGGCATAGAGGGAACCTACCTCAACATAATAAAGGCAAGATATGACAATCCCACAGCAAGCATCATACTCAATGGTGAAAAACTGAAAGCATTTCCACTAAGATCAGGAACAAGACAAGGATGTCCACTCTCACCACTCTTATTCAACATAGTTTTGGAAGTCCTAGCCACAGCAATCAGAGAAGAAAAAGAAATAAAAGGAATACAAATTGGAAAAGAAGAAGTAAAATTGTCACTGTTTGCCAATGACATGATACTGTACATAGAAAATCCTAAAGATGCCACCAGGAAACTACTAGAACTAACCAGTGAATTTGATACAGTTGCAGGATACAAAATTAATGCACAGAAATCTCTGGCATTTCTATACACCAACAATGAAAAATCAGAAAGAGAAATTAAGGAAACACTCCCATTTACCATTGCAACAAAAAGAATAAAATACCTAGACATAAACCTGCCTAAGGAGGTGAAAGACTTACTCTGAAAACTATATAACACTGATGAAAGAAATCAATGACATAAACAGATGGAGAAATAGACCATGTTCTTGGATTGGAAGACTCAATATTGTGAAAATGACTATACTACCCAAAGCAATCAACAGATTCAATGCAATCCCTCTCAAACTACCAATGGCATTCTTCACAGAATTAGAACAAAACATTTTACAATTCATATGGAAACACTAAAGACCCCGAATAGCCAAAGGAATCTTGAGAAAGAAAAATGGAGTTGGAGGAATCAGGCTCCCTGACCTCAAACTATACCAGAAAGCTACAGTAATCAAGAGAGTATGGTACTGGTACTGACTATTTTAAGTGCACTATTGAGGCCTACTCCTCAGGGAAAAAAAAAAAAAAAGATTCCTTTCAAAATATTACTGCTCGTTGACAATACACCTGGTCACCCAAGAACTCTGATGGAGATGTACAGCTAGATTAATGTTGTTTTCTTGCCTGTTAACTCAACATCCCTTCTGCAGTCTATGGATCAAGGAGTAATTTTTATTTCAAGTCTTATTATTTAAGAAATACATTTCATAAGGCTGTAGCTGCCATAGAAATTGATTCCTTATTTAGATCTGGGCAAAGTCAACTGAAAACCTCTGGAAAGGATCCCCCATCCTAGATGCCATTAAGAATGTTTGTGGTTCATGGGAGGAGGTTAAAATTTCACCATTAACCAGAGTTTGGAAGAAGTTTACTCCAACCCTCAAGGACAGTTTTGAGGGGCTCAAGATTTCAGTGGAGGAACTAATCGAAGATGTGGTGGAAATATCAGGAGAATTAGAATTAGACATGGAGCCCGAAGATGTAACTGAATGGCTGCAATCTCATGGAAAAATTTTAACACATGAGGAGTTTCTTCATATGGATGAGCAAAGAAAGTGGTTTCTTGAGATGGAATCTACTCCTGGTGAAGATGCTGTGAAGGTTGCTGAAATGACAATAAACGACTTAAAATATGACATAAACCTAGTTGATAAAGCAAGTGGCAGGGTTGGAGAGGACCGACTCCAATTTGGAAAGAAGTTCTACTGTGGGTAAAATGCTATCAAAGAGCATTGCACGCGTGCTGCAGAGAAACTGTCCCTAAAAGGAAGAGTCATTGTCTTATTTTAAATAATTTCTCCAGCCGCCCCAGTCTTCAGCATCCACCACCCTGATTAGTCAGCAGCCATCAACATGAAGGCAAGACCCTCCACCAGCACAACGATTAGGACTCACTAAAGGCTCAAACAAGGGTTAACATTTTTTAGCAATAAAGTGCTTTTAATTAAGTTATGTACATTTTTTAAAAATTTTATTTATTTATTTATTTATGGCTGTGTTGGGTCTTCGTTTCTGTGCGAGGGCTTTCTCTAGTTGCGGCAAGTGGGGGCCACTCTTCATCGCGGTGCGCGGGCCTCTCACTATCGCGGCCTCTCTTGTTGCGGAGCACAGGCTCCAGACGCGCAGGCTCAGCAATTGTGGCTCACGGGCCTAGTTGCTCCGCGGCACGTGGGACCCCCCCAGACCAGGGCTCGAACCCGTGTCCCCTGCATTGGCAGGCAGATTCTCAACCACTGCGCCACCAGGGAAGCCCAAGTTATGTACATTTTTTAAGGCATAATGCTATTGCAATATAGTGTGAACGTAACTTTTATATGCACTAGGAAACCAAAAAATTCATGTAACTTGCTTTACTGAGATATTCATTTTATCATGGTAGTCTGGAATGGAACCTGCAATATTTCTAAGGTACGCCTATACAAGTACAAATTTGTTAGAAAATATTCTTAAAATACCTGCAAATTAATCCAACCAAAAATGTGCAGCATCTTTTATTGAAACACACTGAAAAAGATTAAATAAATGTAGTTGGATAGAAAAAATCAATTTCACAAACAGATTTTTATGAATGTGTAGATACAATTCCATTCCAATGTAGTTTGTTCTGCAAATTGATAAAACGAGTCCCAAATATATATGGAAAGAAAATAGGTGAAGAATAATCAAGACATGTTAGGAAAAGAAGAACAAGATGAAGGGCAGTGTTTAAAGTAGACAAAGAATTTTCTATTTCTTAATCTTGGTGGACTTTTAAATCTGTTTTATTATATTTAACACCCAAATTATTTTTTATATATATTTTTATATACTCTATTTCAGAACTTTTTAAAAAAAAACTAACAGTATAAATCTGAGGCTCATAGCTCTGAAGAATTGACAACTAAAAATGAGGATATTTTACCATTTTATATATGGAACTCAATAATTGTTATTCACTCTTTAAAATATATTTTAATATAAATGTAATGCATGTGTAATCAAGGAAATTTGGAATATACAGAAAGTATGCACAAATAAATAAAAATCATCAGAATCCAGGTTAAGCATCATGAATATCATTATACTTCTAGTCTTTTTCTCTGCGAATGTGTGCATCTGTTTGTGAATTTGTGAATTTCTACAGAGTTACTGTTTTATTATATATCCATTTGTGTTACACTTTTTCATTGACCATTACAAATTTATTATTTGATGTGTTAGGAATTTTGAAAAAGTATACCTTTTATTATGAAAAAGTATAGTTGAAACTGATGTGCTTGGTCAAGCAGTCCTCTTCAGAAATAGCAATATTTTAGAAACTAAAACTTGAAAATGCATCGGAGGTTACGTCCCCTGAAAGATATATAATGTGCAGGAAGTATATATTTTTAGTAATCCAAAAAAAAGGGGGGGAAAGACAGGGGAAGCCTGTATTTCATACACTAATGTCAACCTGAATTGTCAGCACGCTGCACCACAGCTGCTGCTTTTATTTGTTAGTTATTAAAATGAAGGAATAAGGGTTTTCCGTAAGCAGTTCCCTCTCAGAGGCTGTCCCCAATAATTTTCATAAATGACACTTATTTTAACAATTACTGAGAGAGAAGATAGCATAGTGAACTTAATAGTGTGACCGAACACTTTCTACACTGTTCTTTCTATCACAAAAATCAAATTTATTTTCAAAGCCAGGAAATATCTTGAGTAGTGTTTCAAGGGAGAGGAAGGGGACATTTCTTAAAGGTTGAGAAATTCTTCCCTTGAGGTCCATATCTTTTCGTCCAGCTACTTGGGGAGAATTACAGGCCTGGGGAGGATCTGCCCTCCAGCAAGTAACTTCATGAATCCACCAATGCCAGTCACAACTGAGACTTTTCTAAATGCTGTTTTCAATCTGTGCAATATATTCCTATTACTACCTAAGTAGAGAGAATAGTAGGATGATATTTGCATTGCCATGGCAACTTGCATCCCTAGATTGAGATGACATTTTTGACTGTTCTACTTTTCACTTAGGGATAACATTTTTTTTTACTGCCTTTTAATCGAAAATGACACATGGTGTTCAAACAAAGGGAGACTAAAATTTACTTAACACCTGCTATATGTCAGGCATTGAGTTGAGTTGTTTGTACACACCATTGCATTCAGTCCTCCAAGGACTCTTGGACGGTAGTGCCATTTTAGGAGGAGACAGAGAAATTTCAGTACCTTGCTGTGCTTGAGGTCAAGTTATGTAGCAATAGAACCAGGGTCTATCAGAGCTGGTGGCCCTAATTCCCAGGCCAGGGCCTCTTCACTGCTCCGCACTTCTTCCTCCAAGCTTTCTCCCTGGATTCCTAGTCTAACTCTCCCCTGTAACTGACAACAATCACCTTGTGAAACACCAGTATGTGCGTTGCAATATACATGTTTTAAGTGGTGTGGTTTTTAGTGTTTAATTCTAAATTCCATGTATAGCAAATTGCATCTAAATCAGGATTGACTTGATTATGTTTTACTTCTCAGTTAAAATAGTTATTCAAATGCTTTAATTGCATGCCTTCTGCATTAGAAGATGATACCAATGAAGTAGTTAGGACTTAGCTATACATATGATGGGGATTTAGTTATGTCACTATGGAAGAATTATATCGATACTTTAATACAAATTTACAGATGTAGATTGTGTGAAATGTGCATTGCAAATATTAGATTTTGAAGATCAGCATGCATTTGTTGAACATAAGAGGATGTCTGTTTGGATCAGAAGAGCAAAGGAACAAACATGAATTATATTTATAAGCCATCATATTAAAATTAAGCTGATTGCTAAATTCTCTGTAGAATCTAAATATTGGTTACTGAAAATTGGATATCATTTTCTTTACATTTTGTTGCAGAGATTTTTTTTTTCATCTCAAATAAAAGAATGTAAAGACTTATGCAAAGAGAAGATCCTTTGTGGTAGACTTTAGGAGATATTTAAATAGTTTTGTTGTGATAATCTGTTAACCTAGAAGCAACTGCAGGAATGAAACAGTGAAAATTCTGTTCATGGATTCTGTCTTTATGAAGCAGCAAGTGGGAGGAAGTGTTTTGATAGTAGAAAAAAGGTGACATCATGGTTTAAGAACCACATTTTTTTTCCCCTCTTGATTCCCAGCAAGAAAAGTTCTCAGAAACAGTTACTATTTGGGCAGTTGAGGGGCATTAGTATCTGAACGCAAGAAAATTTCAACAAGAAAATTTCTACTAGAGTGACATGGGCATAAACACAGAGAGGAAGCTTTTAAGGATTGGTGGGCGATGAAAGCAGAAAGCACAGGAGAAGTTTAGGAGTGAAGAGTAAATCAAAGGAAAGAAACAAATCGAAGATGCAAGATTAGGTTGGAAAAGTTGTGTTGGTCTTTGGAGCCAGGAAGGAATGCCTGGGTGACCAGATCTGCTTTGTAAAGAGGAGGGGACCCTGTTCAGGAGCCAGGGCCTCAATCCTTCTTCCGTAGTCCCGTAATACCCACCCTTGTTGATCAAGGGTGAGGTTTACGCTGGTATGATGTCATAGTCTAACATAAAAACACTTTTGATTGACAAGTTATTCTGAAGTTAATATGAATGCGTATAATTTCCAGAGTACGAAAAATACTAAGATGTTATGACTCATATATAATTTACCTTTGTCAGCTAAAAAAAATACACAGCCTAAAAGTTGAGTTATGTTTTATTCGGTGGACAAATCTGAGGACTTAAGCCCTAGGACACAGCATCTTAGATAACTGAGAAACTGTTACGAAGAGGAAGGGAGGGAGCCAGGATATAGGAGTGTTTTGCAGCAAAACCAGGTGGTCGGAACATAAAAAGATTACTATTAATAAAAAATAATATACAATACGATAAAACCAGCTCTTCTCATGTTAAGGGATTTAGCGCTTTTCTATGTATGAGAAGATGCAAGAGTCTGGGCTCACTGAAATCATTGATCTGCACCTCAGGAATCTGGGGCCAGTATCCTGTGCTTCTCATCCTGAGTCTCCTTAGGGGGTACCATCAGGGGTGACTGCAGCAGCTGACTGCTACATGGCAGGCATTCTTTGTCTCCATCCTGAGCTCCCTCAGGGCTCACTGTCGGGGCGGCTGTAATGTGGTGGCTTGATGGTTGCAACATCCTTTGTTCACTGATGTGGCAGGAGGCATTCTTAGTTTACACGTTTAAATGAAACTGTAGCCCTCAAGATAATTACACTAGGATATTCTTTGGGACTTCAATCCTACTATATATGGGCTTGGTTTGTCCAAGGGACACATTATGGAGAAAACCCATCAGTGATGGAATAAATGCAGGAGTAGCACACAAAATATATAACAGTGGCCACATAGCCACACACCTGTCGTAAGTCTCTAAGTCAGAGGTGGTTCATTTTCAGCTAGAAGAAGAAAACATTCACATATGCTGTAGTTCAGGGAGTGAGTAAATGTGCTCTTACCATGTTATTTTCTTTATTGTGCCTTCGGAACTCTTGAGGTACCGTGGTTTTATGTTCTTATTCTGAAGTCGTTGTCAGAATGCCTTCCATGCTAAACCAGAATCAATAAATGAGTAATTTTCTCATCCCTTTTTCAAACATATATTACAGGAGACTTAAAATGAGGTATTTGCATTGCTAGGAGGTGTTAATGAGACTCCTGACGTAAAAAACTTGCCCCTTAATTACATTCCTTGCATGCTAACAGCGTCTTCAGCCAGGTCACGAGCCGCTGCAGAAATTCTGTTTTCAGCCCTCATCCCAGTGTGAGAAGGTGGCTTCCCTCTCATCCCCTACTTCTTATTTCACTGCCGCCTAAGAAGACACTCTCCCACCCCGAGGCCCCAGCACTGCAGGTTCAGTTTCCAGTCAGCAGTGCTGTTAGTGGATGAAAAACGTATGCTGTTACAGGTCCAGACTCATCACTCCTCTGGGTCCTTTTGTTGCAGGAAAGGGGCCCCCTTCCAGGTCCCAAGAGTGGGCTCTTGCCTAACACTCAGAAATGAATTGTCTGAGGAGACACACGTGCTGGCAAAGCAGGAGACTTTATTGGGCAGGGGCGCCCGGGCAGAGAGCAGCAGGGTAAGGGACCCCAGGAGAACTGCTGGGCCGCATGGCTCGTGGTCTCCGGTTCTGTGGTGATGGGATGAGTTTCCAGTTGTCTCTGGACAATCACTCTGACTCAGCGTCCTTCCTGGTGGTGCGCTCATCGCTCAGCCAAGATGGGGTCCAGCGAAAGGACTCTGGGAGGTTGGTAGGACATATGGGCTGGCGTCTTCTCTCTCCTTTTGACCTTTCCCGAATTCTTCCAGTTGGTGGTAGCTTGTGAGTTCCACATTCCTTACCAGGACCTCCTGTTGTAAGATAACTCATGCAAGTGGTTACCATCGGGCCTGGCCAGGGTGGGCGGTTTCAGTCAGTGGTTCCCCTAACAATTTTTCTAAGAACTCTTCTTTCAATCCATCAGTTTCTAGGATAAGCTGAGTCTGATTTTACTCTGAGATGCAGGTGGTTTTTATTTCAGGTCTTTGTATAACCGAAGAGACATATTAGTACCTAAGTGAAGTTTGTGTAGAGAGGCGAAATAGTCTGCCTTCTGAGCCCTTATGAATATCCATCCTATGAATAGCTATGTTAGAAGGAGGACATGGGTTTTTGTTGTTTCAGCATCTTCTATCAAGTGGTTCCTTTTCATCCACATCACTAAGTAATTTAAAAGAGCCACTACCATTTGTCTTTCCAGGGCTACAGACATTTGATTTCATGAATATCAATAAAAGCTTATCTGACCTTTTGGGAAGATTAAAACAGTAGGAAAATAAAGCACTGTTAAGCTGCAAACTTCTTTTAAAATTTCCTTATTGAACACACTGAGGAAGTAATTACTATACCTTTACTTCTCATATTTTTTAATATCACCAGGGCCCCAGAATGCCAAGATCACAAAAAGACACTGTGCTGTCAGTCAATGACACTCTCAGTGAGAAAGGTCTCTGCATATATACATTAAAGGTGAAATAATACATTTTGTAACCTAACTTCCCAGGCCCTACATGGGTCAATCTTAACTTGTGTTTCATTCAAAGAATAACACCCAGAAGTAAAAAGATTGCATTTCTATTTAACCATCTCAAGGAAGAGTAATGGAGATTTAATGTAAAACTCATCACATTTCTCAAAAATCTTCCTTTTCTCATTCCTTCTGATCTCAAAGAAGCCAAAGCCACCCCAAAGACTCCCTTTCTTGATGCTTCACTTTTACCTCCATGTCAAAATGACCTTCCAAACTCATGCCGTGCTGCACTTCTTTCTCTTTCTGCCAACCTTCGCCACCATATTTTTTGTATTATCTTTATGAGCTACATCAAGTTAGCTTCTCTGGCTTCTTTGCTTTCTCTCTGAGATTTACCCACTCATCAAAATTCTCAAAACAACTCAAGACCAGAAGCTGACACAGAAAGCAAGTATCTTTGTTCCTTATAAATTGGGTCAAGAGGAAAGATATGAACACGCATGTGTCAAGGATTTTTACCTGGTTTACATACATCAACACACATGTGCTAAAATACATTTCAGAAACTTGCTATGTTTCCATAGTTTCAGTACCAACTGTAAGAAATACAGTCTCACATTGTATTAATGAACTTTTTAAGCTGACTAAGAAGTGGGTGTAGTCTACAACTTTAACAGGAATTAAACTTCAGCACTAGCTAATGTAAGTCTTAGCAAACCACATAGAGTCTTTGCACATTAACTGAACTTTGAGGGAGGTACATTATGCACATAAGTGCTAAAAAATACATCTATGATGTTTCTAATTTCGTGTTAACAAATTTGTCTTTGGTTAGCTATGTCCTAAAAAAATGAAGTTGATATCTAAGACATTGAGTTATTAAGAATAATAGGAATAGTGATAATAATAACTTGCCAAATATTAGGCTTGTGCCAGGTTTTTTGGTACAGAATTTAAATGCACTATCTTATTGTATTCTCTGGGATTTACAGGGGTAAAATAACTTTCCATTGTCACAGCTAGCAAAAGGCAGAGCTAGAACTCAAACCCCATTTATAATTCTTTTTTTTTTTTTTGGCTGCGCTGGGTCTTCGTTGTGGTGCGTGGGCTCTTCATTGCAGCACTCAGGCTTCTCTCTAGTTGTGGTGCGTGGCCTCCAGAGTACGCGGGCTCTGTAGTTGTAGCGCGCGTGCTTCTCTCTAGTTGCAGCACGCAGGCTTAGTTGCCCCTCTTAGTTCCCCGACCAGGGATCGAACCCCCGTCCCTTGCATTGGAAGGCGGATTCTTAACCACTGGACCACGATGGAAGTCCATATTATAATTCTTTTTAAAGTTCCCGTGAGTGAATGACCACCTTTTGTAAGCATCCGTTGCTTATACCTACCGAGTGCTATAATGAAACCAAAAAGATGGAGGACAATCAGTAAAGTATTTGAAAAGATGAAAATTCTCCTCACCGTAGATATTTATCATGCACATTTTTTGTGTGTGGTTGTTCTTACTGAACTGGTGCTTCTTGAACTTGTCAATGTTATTTTCAAATTTGAAAGATATGATTTTCACTCTTTTACTTACATAATTCATGACTATATTAAATAAAGCAGATGTAACACTGAACTTATGGCATTCTTAAACTTTTTCTTAATACATGACCTTTTCTAAACATTTCCCCTTAAGGTCCTCCAAGCAAGTTCCTACAAATCCATTTATTCACAAGTAGAAAGAAAGAAGGAAGCTCAAGTACTATACTTTTTCCCACATATTAAACAAGTGATATTATTGATGTTTACTTCAAGCAATATATATCAAACTTTTTCATGTGTACATATCAGAATCACCTGGCATATTTATTAAAATGCCAGTGTTATACCCCACCACAGACCTGCTAAATATACAAATACAAAGATACAAATATATGGAGGGAGGGCCAAGGATCTGCATTTTATCAGGTTCCTCAGCTGAATCTGACATGCATACCTTTACATTTATTTTTAATATTTTACAGAAAGAATTTATATCATTTATATTTCTATCCCACAGTATTTGCATGTTTTAAAATATGAGGTTAAAGAGCAACAAAATTTTAAATGAGAGTTTTAGATTCTAACCCAAAGAATAAAATAAATATCCATGAATCTCTACTGATATTAAAAACTGTCTGAATATATATATGAAAAGAGACATATTGTTGCACAAAAATTTCCAATTAAAAAATGCAGAAAAAATAAGAGAAATGTAATATCACCATTAGAACATCCCAGTAAGAATTGCTGCTGTCAAGATTCACTAATAAATGCTCAAATTAGTGGGAAAAACTTTTGAGGAGAAACAGAATATTTGCATAGCCTCAAAATATCACCACCAAAATATTAATCATGTGAGGCTTCTAACATATTTCCGTGGATTCATTGATTCTGCTCCCTGTAGGACGTGAAGCTGAATCCCCCACCTCTGGAGTGCAGTCTGGGTTTAGGGAAAAATACTCTGCAGAAACCGGGCAGACACCCTGTACCAAGCGATCAAGGTTAACACCAATAGCAATAGGTCATATGGATAGCACGCCCCTGCTGATGGGATGCAATCAGAAAGGCCCTTCACCTCCATGGTGTTCCTTTCCCAAGAAAAAATAAGACAAACCCCAACTGCTGGACATTCTATAAAACACCTAGCTAGTATACTTATAAAGTGTCAAGATCATGAAAAACAAGGAAACACTGAGAAAATTTCACAGATCAGAGGAGACTGAGGAAACATGATGAACAAATGCAATATGGTATCCCTGATTAGATCCTGGAACAGAAAAAGACATTAGTGGAAAAACTAGTGAAATCTGAATAATGTCAGAAATTTAGTTACTATCAATGGAGCAATGTAAATTTATTCATTTTGATAAATATACTTAGGTAAAATGTTAACATTGGGTTAATGTTAGAAGATTATGCAGGAACTCTATCATCTTTGTTAACATTTTATTGTGTTTGTAACCCCAAATTGTTAGAAAGCCAAAAAGTTTTTTAATATATAATAAGTTTAACATTTAGTTTTCCAGGAATATTGGCAAAATTCATGATTTTGTGAACACTAAATATTTATTTACTCTTTTTATTTTATATATTTACTATAATGTCTTATTGTCAACGTTTAAAAAGCAAATTTAATAATTTGCATTACTATTTTATTATCATTCATTATTTATGCGAAAAATTTGTATAATTTTAAATATTATATATAATTTATATATATATATACATAGAGAAAAGATTTCTACTTAATTGCTACAATTAGTTTGAAGTGCCATTTTAGGAATAATTTTCATTGTCTATATCTTCAAATCTATCCCAAATATATAATCTGAATTTTAACACCCTTAATTTAATTTCCATTAGAGATTTATAAATATTGAAATTCAAAAAGTAGAGGTGTGATTGAGTGCATGTATGAGCTTCCTGTTGTAACAAATAACCACAGACTGAGCGGCTTGAAACCACACAAGTTTATTATCTTACATTTTTGGAGGTCAGAACTCCTAAACTCCAGATGCTAGCAGGACTGAATTCCTTCTGCAGGTTCTAGGGAAACCCATTTTTTGCCTTTTCCACCTCTTGAAGCCACCTGCTTTCCTTGGCTCCAGGCCACTTCCTCTGTCTTCAAAGTCTGCAGCATAAAGTTTGCACATCTCCCAATCTCTCCCTCTCCCTCCCCACCAGCCCCCTCTCTTTCTCCACCCTTGGTGTCCTCATATCATATCTCCTTCCCTGACCCTGACCCTCCTTTCTCCCTTCTAAAAGGACTCTTTTGATTATACTGGGCCCACCAAGATAATCCAGAATAATCTCATCATCACAAAAGCCTTGATTTAATCACAGGTGCAAAGTCCTTTTTACCATGTGCGGTAACATATGCATAGGTGTTGAGATTTGGATGTGGACCTCTGTAGGGGGCATTATTCTGTCATTAACAGTGACTTTTCTTCCTCTGACATCCATTAAATTGGGGGTAAATGTGTTACTTTTAATCAGATACTGTGGGAAGATATTTGACAGACACTGTGGAAATATATTAGTATTATCTGCCTCTTCTAACAGTGTAAAGCAGAATCCTTTATTCTTCAATTAATAGCCTCTAACAGCATGGAATATTGTTCTCCCATGTATTTTCACATTGTGTTTCATAAGTAAAATATTTTTTTTGAGAATGAAGAAAAAAAGCCACTGTCTTCATTTTATTTCAGTTCTAGCTAAACGAGAATAATAGAAGAATAAATTGAGATCAGTATTTGACAACACCTCTATTAGAAAAGCCTCCTTAACTAGGATTATCAGGGTGTGAAATACCAGCTGCTTTAGATAAAATACCTGAGACACACTTTGAATCAGAGCAAACTATAGACATGGGCAAGTAAATTGTGGTCCTCTGTATGAGAAACTGTGGAGAAATTTTCAAGTTATAAATTAATATATTTGGAGAACTAATGCTATTTATGTCATTTTCCTATGTGGAGAACTACAAGTTGAAATACTTAATTTTTCATCATGCTAAGTTCTCAAATCTGTGATTCTGATTTCTAGCAGCACTAGACCTACAAACTCAATGCAACCCAAATGTAACTATTTTAGAGTTTTTTAAGACTAATTATTCCTCTGGTATTTTTCTTGTCCTAATGCTGTGAACACATTTCTCCACTCTGCAGTCAATATCTTGGCTGGTACAAAAGGATATTGATTGAGATCAGGCAGTGTTTTACAAGAATGAAGTTGAGAGACCTACAGATAAGATAGAAATCTTTGCGTGCAGTGTTTGAATTTCTCAGTGAGTGCTGGGGAGATATGCAAATCAAGAATATCTAAAGTGGAATATCTACTGGTGGGAATCAGGTTTTTCTATCAAAAGTTTCTATTTGGGGAAAAAAAAAAAACCTTCATTTGATATTAATCACTAGAAGAACGTATATATTGATTGCTTATTCCATTCTTTATTTGCTAAGCAGTTAAGGTATTTAACAATTATGGACTTCAGCAGTCCCTATGAAATAGCATTATCTCCCAGTTCTTATTTTTCCAGAAATGGAGAGCCAAATAGTAAGCAAATTATCAAAGATCTTATGTCAGCAGCGTAGGTAGAAACAGACCTACTAGCTGAGTTTTCAGTCTGTGACTTGGCTGAATTGCTGTGGTGCTCCAAAACAAATTTGTCCTGGAGCTCCAAAAAGTTCAGTAAACTTAGGATTCGTTAAGGAATAAAAATATTCTTCCATCCATCAGATCATTTCATCTTCCTCCTACGAGTATCAAACAACACCCCAAGTGAGAGGATAACTCCATCTGAAAGAACTTGGTCCTCTTACGGGTATAGGTTAGCTGATATTGTAATACTTTTCAAAATGAAACTTTTTTGTCATCTTTTGTCACTTAAGATAGGACAAAACATTTCAGGATATCTGAAGTTTTGGCCATAAACATTAATTTTACAAAACTAAAGAACATCAATGAATATTAAATAGAGTGGCTATCCTCTTCACCAACAAAATCAAGACCAGTGTTTGGTGGATTCATTGAAAAAGTTGGTTAAAGATGTAACAATTAAAAAAAAAAAAAAGATGTAACAATACAAAATATCTATATACACCTTATATTTTTAAAAATAAAATTACATAAATGCATGTCATTCACTAAGTTGTTTTTATTAACATCTTTATTGGAGTATAATTGCTTTACAGTAGTATGTTAGTTTCTGCTGTATAACAAAGTGAATCAGCTATACGTATACATATATCCCCATATCTCCTCCTTCTTGCGTCTCCCTCCCACCATCCCTATCCCACCCCTCTAGGTGGTCACAAAGCACCGAGCTGATCTCCCTGTGCTATGCGGCTGCTTCCCACTAGCTATCTATTTTACATTTGGTAGTGTATATATGTCCATGCCACTCTCTCACTTCTTCCCAGCTTACCCTTCCCACTCCCCCATTCACTAAGTTTTAGATGACACACACTTCCTTTGAATTGGAGTTTGTATGCCCTCAGACTTTGTTTCAGAAGTGAACTGGGAGATATGACTGGTGCAGGTGGCAGCAGATGCAGTGTGTTTTTGGGGTACTGTGGTGAGACAGGTTTATCATTAAAGCAGAAGAAATGTGATCCTGGTTCATGGGAGTCTGCAGCTTACTTGTCAGGCCAATTCCATGCTGTGTTTCTGGAAGCCGTGTTATAAACTTGACCTATAGCCAAGGACCCCATCCTTTCCAAGGATTCTGTGAGCTGCATCATATCTTACATTAAATCTCTCCCTGTTTAATCTAGGTGGAGTAGATTCTGCTGTCTAAAATTTAGAACTTTGATGGTCAGAAATTTTGACTTTGCCATTTGCTAGTTTCCATTAAGGTTACTTTAGTCTGAGCTTCAATTTTATCATCTGTGAAAGGGTAATAATAATTGTACCTTATGGGTGTAGGGGAGCAAAAATATCTTTTTTGTTTACCCTTCTAAGTTCTTAGCTGGGGCCACTCTGAGAAAAGGACAGATTAACGAGAGTAAAGCATACACATTTATTAAATATAAGTTTATTAAAGTTGTACATGGCATGGGAACCCTCACATGGAAATGAAGACTCAGAGAAGCAGTTAAACCTCACTGTTTTTAGGCAAAGTATGATGAAGAGTGGAGAGTCATGGAAAAATGTGATAGGACAAAAAACGGTATGAGCTAAGTGTAGTAAACTGGAGGAAAGAGCAAGGCCCGTTCATTCAGATTCCTCTCGGCATCTTGGAGATGAGGATGTTCCTTTCCTTCAGGTATAGGGAAGGCTCCTCTCACATAACCTGCTTCAGGAGAAGGTCAGAAGGTCCTTCCTACCCAAGCCATTTCTCAAATTCCTCTAGCTTAAATTATTCAATATGCCGAAGTGCTACATTTGGGGGTTATTTGGGGCTTATTTTGAAAATTAAGCATTTGCATAACAACACAGTGCAAGACATACATTGGATAATTGTGGTTTGTTAACATTATTTGTTAATTTGGGGATTTAAGTCATCCATGCATCTGGATCTTGCTCCACCTCTAATTTAAAATGACCAATGTAATTTCCCTTGTTCTTTTGTCCCTGGTTTTGCCTGACACTACTATTTTAATAATCAGGGTCTCTAGTCTACCATTTTCCTCCCACTCCAAGTTCTTTACCTTGATAGTCTACTGGGCGCCTCGGTTCCAATGAGACTCAAATTCCCCACTTCCCTTGCATGGCTATTGGAGACTGGAGTCCTAAATCGCAGTACTAGTACTTCCTGTTCTTTCTCCCTGATGCCCTTAGATACATGCCCTATCTTCACAGCACGCCCGTGGGTTCACACTCTCCATCCCTGTGCCTACGTGCCTGCTTGCCCATGACCATGTGCAGGACATTCCAGTGCCTACTCAGTCTTGACTGTCATCTGCTGCCCGTTGCCATACTGGTGGACAATGCCAATCTGCCTCATCGTTACCCCGAGATATGCCCTGGGCACCGACCTCATCCCAGAGAGTTTACCGGGTCTCTGAATCAGAGTGCCTCTGCTTCTTCCTACTTAATTCCCATTTTTTCAGGGGTTGTCATAATACTAAAGCTATTCTGTTCTCATTTAGAACATATTGTTTTTTCTCTTTTGAGTCAATAGTAATAGTCTTCTGCAGGTAACCATGGAAGAGGGCTTTCCCTTAATTATTAAGATATATACATATATTTTTCTAGATAGTTGAACACATGCACAAAGAAGCTGTAGCGTGTTACTGTGATACGAGGGGACCTATTACTTTTAGTGGTCTTAAGATGAACATCGTCTATGTGCCTCAGACTGTAAGCAGTGACCTTATCCAACTTTACCTGGGTAAGGACTCTGGAATGCCACAGGTGGTTTTGTTAGATTAATGGTCAGATGGAGATCTTAACTTTGTAAAGGCAATCTCTAACCATAAATAGGTATAACTCACATATGACCACTCCAAACTTGGCCTCCTTTGGCCTTGGGCCCTGTATCAGAAATGTTTTCCTATTATCTCTCTTGTTTCTATTTTTTCTCCTTTATTCTTGCTGCAGAAAACACTGAACCTGTGCAAGATGGCCTGTGGGAATTCACTACTCTCAACACAACTCCCGCCTATTTTTTCCTCTCCCTACTCCTTTAGCAAACACAGATCACTTGCCACATTTGAATCCTACTTTCAGCTGAACCCCCTGAACCCCTTGGCCATTAGTGACCTTAGCCCATCTTCCCACCCAAGGCATCAGTCAGGACTCCTTTCGTTCCAAATGACAGAATGTAAAATGATACCAGATAAGTCATGCTACAGGCTCCCTCCACACCCTGCAAATGTGGCCATGGACAGAAAAGTCCAAGACTACATCTGGCTCCCTGCCTGACAGAATCTAGGTCAAGACGTTTTCTCTCTTCTTTTAAACTGACCTTTCCTTATGTCTTCCAACAGTCAAAGCTCATTCCCCACCAGCCTGCTGATCCCAGTAGTAAAACGGTGTCTTCCACTTGGGCTCTGGCAGAAAGCTACCAAAGAGGGACCTGACTCACCCCGCTTCAAGCACGTGCTGTTTCTCAGACAAGCACTGTGGCCAGGAGGGGTGAGGTGTAGCACTCTGATTGGCCGGGCTGGGTCACATGGATGCCGCTGTAGGAGATGCAGGCAGTGCTACCGACCTCGCAAGAGAATGATTTCCTTGTGGAAAAGGGGGTTCTCTCATCAGAAGGAGGAAGGCGTGCTTGGAAATCAGAAACAACAATCCACTCATTGCCCAGTGTCCATGCACACTTTTTTCAAATGTGATCTTCTCAAGTGTCCCATTCACATAAACCAACTAGTCTTGTAAAATCCAAGTCAAAGTTGCCCATTTCCTAAAGGAAATTCTTTCCTCCTCACTGCCTTCACCTTTAAGTCCAGGACCACTGAATCGTAAGCCTTCCTGTTTTTTTTTTTTAATACATTTATTTATTTATTTATTTTTGGCTACATTGGGTCTTCGTTGCTGTGCGCGGGCTTTTTCTAGTTGCAGCAAGCGGGGGCTATTCTTCGTTGTGGTTCACAGGCTTCTTACTGTGGTGGCTTCTTTTGTTGTGGAGCATGGGCTCTAAGCACACGGGCTTCAGTAGTTGTGGCACGCAGGCTTCAGTAGTTGTGGCTCATGGGCTCTAGAGCTCAGACTCAGTAGTTGTGGCGCATGGGCTTAGTTGCTCCGCGGCATATGGGACCTTCCCGGACCAGGGCTCAAACCCGTGTCCCCTACATTGGCAGGCAGATTCTTAACCACTGTGCCACCAGGGAAGTCCCAAGCCTTCCTATTTCTATGAGCTGCAGAGTGTCTCCTCGTGAACAGTTCTTGTAAGATGTTATAGCTTCCTTTTATGATTAGAAATGACGTCTGGAAAAAGCTAAATACTTTCGCTAGGGAATTACAGAGAATTAATGGCAGATTTAGAATTCCCAGCCTGACTCTGATAATTTCCATTATCTGATCAGTTAACTTTTTCAGTATTCTGCTCACATCGGGGTTTATACTCGATTCTACTTCATGAGAGTCACAATTCAGAAAAGGACAATCTGCAGAACCTCAATAATATGTTTCCGAACGAAACTTGGGTCTGCTCGCCCGTGCGCAGTAAAGCCAATCTACTGACACCGGGTTATGGTGAAGGAAAGTGCAGCCTTTATTGTAGGCACCAGACAAGGAGTTCAGAGCAGCTAATGCTCAAAATCACCTGAATTCCCCAATGGGTTTCAGAAGAGCATTTTTAAAGGCAAGGTTAGGGAGGGGAGTTGCAGGGTATGTGATCAGCTTGTACACGATTCTCGAATTGGTTGACAGTGAGGTAACAGAGCGGTGTCATAGGGGTTAACATTATTCATCTTTAGGCTACAGCTGATCTGGGGGCTGTGTGCTCATGGTCATCACATAGTTAACTTCTTCCATTTGGTGGGGGTTTTAGCATCTGTAAAACAACTCAGGAATGTGCATCAGATACTGTTATCTATGTCCTTCAGGGAGGAACTAAAGATTCTGTGACTGCTATAGGGCTGATTTACTATTTAAATTCTTATCAGTTTTCCTGGCCCAACTGCTATTTTTGTCACTACATGTTCACATCCTTTCAATCGGTCATTCTTGAGCCAGGCTTTTGTGACTCAGGGGAGGCCTGGGAGACTACAGCTTTGCTACAAACAAGAAGCAGGCAGAGGGCATGGGGGGAGGAGTTCGTCCTGGGAAGGCCTCAGAGGGTCCTGCTCGGTTACATATCTTTTCATCTTGAAAAATGAGTTCTGAAAACTTGATAGGTCATGAGGGAGACAAGGAAAAGACACCAAGACACTGTTAAGCATCCAAAAGCTTTTGGAGTGCCTAATACGTACTAAGCATGATTCTAGTTGCTTGGACAGAATTCATGCCTCTTATACCTTACATTTCAGTGACTTTCCCTGTGCATCCCATTCTAAGAAGGCAAAAGCAAACGCGGTAGAATCATCCTGTATTTATTCCTTACCTATGAACAAAGATTACGGGCATAAGAAAAATTCTCAAATAATCTTTTCAGGACTCAGACCCCTTTATTAGAAGTTAGTTTTGGTTGTGAGTACATTTTAATATTTGAGAGAATATTAAATGAGAGAAGTCTGTTTAGCAAAATGTTAGATTCTAACAACGTGTCCCTACATTTGTGAATAAGAGTGGATAACTGTTCTCAGGGGTGAATCAGAGAAATGTCTGATCTAGTGATCTATGTGGAGTTGGTTTGCCCGCTGTCAACTCCATGAGCCAATGCAGTTTCCTCTAATCGGACCTTTCACCACTCATACTGAAGCAGGGGTGAGGTGGATTGGTGATGGAGGGAAACAGTTGTTTCAGGGCACAGACAAAAAAGGCAGCATTCCAATCCGTTTTCTGAAGCCAACAGAATACTTCAGAATAATGACACCTTTGGAAAAGTGGCCATTGGTAAAACAGATCCAGGGTCGTTTAAATGTTTTGAAGTAAATGCCATCGTTTGTCACTTCTGTCTGGATTGTAGCTTGATTGGTGTAAACACGTTTTTTTAAAAAATCATGTTCAATTCCTACCTTTACCTGCTGTTTAGAATACTCCTACATTTCTATGCTTCAAGTTGGAATGCGAAGCTAACAGAACTACCAGTGTTTCATCGTAAAGAGGAGTCAGGTTTGTGACATCAACCTGTGAAAAAGAAACTATAATTTTTTAGCATCGTCTTTATACTTGTTACTGAGCTAAATACTCAAGAAATGCCCAGTAGCTGTTGGTTGGGTTGCCCTATTCTTGCTTCTAGGCAGTATGTAATTTACAGCTTTACTTATAAGAAATTATTAACATACTGCGTCCAGAAGTCACACCAATCTGAGGTATACAAAACTGTAAGGAATAGCCTAATTAGCCACTGAAGTATTCTCAGTAAATTAATAAACAGAATTTTGCATTGAAAAGATTCCTCACAGCCAGATGTAGCATGGTAAAAAAAAAAAATAGAGAGAGAAGAATACTCTCCTGGGGTTTCTTAGAGATAGTGTTAGGTTTAGGGAGAGAAATTAATGTGTATTTAAAGAGCCTTATAAAGAAGTCTATCATTTTGTCTGTTCAAGACTCCAGTTCTCAAAATTCTACTCAAGACTTAGTCCCTAGGCTTTGGGAGTTCAGTGACCAGATCTTGTTGCTTGGGTGGCAGACCTGAGGGGGCAATGGCAGGTGAAAGTCAATCTTTTGAAGCCAGATTTGGGTTACTTTCTTTGCTTTACTGCATTCTTTTAAAATAAATGATGTAAGAAGACAAATAGTCCTCACAAATGGGCAAAAGATTTGAACAGACACTTCGCCAAAGAAGATATATAGATGGCAAACAAGCCCATGAAAATATTCTCAGCATCATTATTCATTAGAGCCATACAAATTAAAATCAAAGTGAGATACCATGGCACACCCACTAGAATGGCTAAAATTTGGAAGACTGACAATGCCAAGCATTAGTGCGCATGGGATCCTTTTGAGATGATGTAAATATTCAGAATTATTACTGTGATGATCATTACCCAACTATATACATTTGTCAAAACTCAGCAAATTGTACATTTAAAGTTGGTTATATTGTGTGTAAATTACAGTCAATAAAACTGACAGTAAAATGGTACAAACTATGGTGAAGGAAAACCTTAAGTAAAAGTATCATCACATGTTCGGATAGGCTTGCCTCTTGTGCCTGATATCCTAATACTCTTGAACATTTTTCACAAAATGAGAATAAAACATGCTAAAATAAATAAACAGAGAATCCCTGAATAAAACATATGGTCTCTCTGCTGATCCCAAGCTCTCGGTTTTCAGTGTTTATCACTGTGGTATTAAGAAAATATTTTTTAAAAGAATCAATTGATAATAACCCGTATAATTTTTCCACAATAAGCATGTAATATATTTCAATAGAAGTTCTGAAGCAAAACCCAAAACATCCACAGAAGCCACCAGAGACCTTAAAATGATGCAATGCAGACATCTGAGAGAAAAACAGATATGCAACTCCATGCTATGTTGTTAATTTTAGAACACAGCCTTTAATAAAAAAAAAAAAAAAAAAAAAAGGAAGGAGTAAGTGGTCCATCGTTAGCAAAAGAAAATATCTTTTTGTGGCCTTTACGTTCTCATTAAATTCCAGCTGCAAGGCTGCCATTTGAAAGGCCCCTTTATCTTCAGGGAAGGCACAACCTTATCCTCATGGAGGTTAGCATGCAACTTAGACTGGATCCATCGACCTACGCTTCCGAGGAGGCAGTGTCTTGACCTAGATGCAGATCATCATAAAACGCTCTGACCTCCATCACAAGGATTGAAAGTCTATGCGTTGTCCCTTTAAATATCAATTACAAGTGATTTCCTTTGTAAAGAGGTTGAAGTAAAAAGCCAAAGAGGCTAGAGCAAAAGGGTTCATAAAGAGAGTACAGTGGCAGTGTATCTTGAGGGTAGAAAAATTGCCACAAATTGTTCCCATCTCTCCAAATGACTATTTTATCAACATTTTAGTAGAGGATCTCTACTTTCAATTCAAATCTTTTTAGATAGTCTAAATTCTGTGATCAAACCCAGCCTCTCTACAGTAGTGATGATATTAGCAAGTTGCCTCCGTAATACCTCTTTGGATTGTCTTGTTTCTAAAATGTTACCTATTTCTCACAGAAAATAATCTGCGTATCTTCTGTGTATAAAACGATATGCTGAGTCTTGGCGATACAGAGCCATGTGAGAAATATGTCAGTCCCCAGTGGATGGATAGTCTAGTGAAGAGGAAAGCAGGAGAACAGTCAAGCATCACAAAAGGCAAAATGCATTAAATATTCAAATAAAAGTAAAAGCTTAGCTCCAGCTGGGACATTTGAGCATTTTCTTGGATACACATTTTTTAAAATTTTCTTCTTTCAGCATCTGTTAGGTTGGCAAATCTCAGTTATATAAACAGCAACCACAAAAACTGAACAAGAGAGAACGGGGGGAATGGATGCTGAAAAGTAGATCTGGACTTGAACACTGACTTGTAGTTGGATCTAAATAAATTGCTAGTTTTCTTTTTTTCTCCGCCACCCCCCATGCCCTTTCATATCCATATGGCCTTCCTGGCAGAAATATAGCCGAAAGTTGCGCTCTTTCCAGGACATGGTTAGCAATGTTTCCAGGGCGGTTCTTCACCTGCATTCTCACTGCATCGTTACAACCACTTTGACCACGTGCAGACACTGATAGCACTTTATTTATTTATTTATTTATTTATTTATGGCTGTGTTGGGTCTTCGTTTCTGTGCGAGGGCTTTCTCTAGTTGCGCCAAGCGGGGGCCACTCTTCATCGCGGTGCGCGGGCCTCTCACTATCGCGGCCTCTCTTGTTGCGGAGCACAGGCTCCAGACGCGCAGGCTCAGTAGTTGTGGCTCACGGGCCTAGTTGCTCCGCGGCATGTGGGATCCTCCCAGACCAGGGCTCAAACCCATGTCCCCTGCTTTGGCAGGCAGATTCTCAACCACTGCACCACCAGGGAAGCCCCTGATAGCACTTCAGACAGAGTGCAAACCCTCTCTCCTTGACCATCCATCACAGGCTGCTCTAAATGACCCCACCACCTGGTCTCCCCCTTTTTTCCCTCTTTTCTTTTATACTCGACTCAGATAAATTTACTCACCATTTCCTCCTTGGAAATATTCTGCTTCACCCCAAACTAAGCACTTTTTCTAACATCTGTCTTAAGCCCGCCATTCTTATTATTATCTTTAAATCTGTGAATCAAGTCCTTTAATCTGTCCCTGAAAATTATATCTGCTCTATGTAAAGCCCTGGCTGGACTGACGGTTGGCCACAAATACCTCTTAAACCTTCCTGAGCTGAATTTGAGACTTTTACGGCCTGGACACATAATGCATGTTCTCCTTTGATATTATAAAATCTTAATAATTCATATATTCATGCAACAATATTGGAGTGACTACCACATGACAGGCTTTGTTCTAAGAATAAGGGGCATAGCACTGAACAAAAGAAAGCCGTATTCTCATGCAGAGAGACAGGAGACAGACAACAAACAGGTAAACAAATATATAAATAAGTACTATGATGAAATATGAAGTAAAGTAAGGGGAGAATGATTAAAGGTTTGTCTGGTACATTGACATTTGAGTAAAAATATGAAAGAAGTAAGCAAGTAAAGCATGCCGATGTTGGTGGAAAGAGAATTCGGGAAGAGAGAGCAGCAATGTAAAGATGGAAAGCAGGAGCTTGCCTGAGTGTAGCTGGAGCAGAGTCGGGGTAAGTAGGCGGTGAGGTTGCAGCAATAGCTAACTCAGGACCCTCCTGGTAGGAAACAATAATGGTTTGGGATGTTACTGAGAAGAGAGGAGAATCCATTAGACACTTTGGAACACAGACGTGACACGACATGACTTGGGGGAAAAAATCAAAGCGAAGTGTAGACACAAATTCCAAATCTCTTACTAGATTATGCTGAGATATCCCCACATTTTTGAGGCTCACTTTCTTTTTTTTTTTAAATGGGGAAAATAACAACTGCCTTGTCAAATTGAGAAAATTAAATGAGTACTTACCAGAATGCCTAACACGTGATGAACCCTTTATTAAAAGTACAGTACTAAACCTTATCGCATGTGCGTTTGTCAATATCAGCTTTACCTCTCTCCATAATAATGATTTTCTTGGGATCACATCTAAACAACTGTGGTCACTTTGGATAGATACCAAAGATACCCATGTCCTTATGCTTTATGTATGCAATCTTGAGTCATCTCAAGCAAAATCCCCCAAATATTTGGATTTAAGGGAAAGCTGCAAAACCAGGTATGATTCTCACTTACTGTGAATACTGACTTGACCTGTTTTATATGGTTTTAGAGGCACCATTCATGGCTTTAAGTGTTTTTTATTGTAAATGAATTCATGAACCTGTCTTAAGGGAAACAGACATGTAGAATCTTTGTCTTATTCTCACTGATTAATTCTCAAATAGACTTTTCTTCAAAACCTTATGTAAAATGTCAACCCTTTGCAAAGTATTTTGGCAGAAGTTTGAACCCAGGGGAAAAGGAGATTATTATGTATAAAACCATAATAAATTTGAATTCTTTAGTTCTTTTTTTTCACTGAAACTCAAACCTACTTTTTAAAATTACATTATAAGACTACCTGTCTATAATGGGAACCTGCTTAACGTTTTCTAAAATTATTATTCAGTAAACAAAAGCAGAACATTGATCTAAACCCAAAGTGAGACAGCACAGCATTAACAGAGAGGCCTGACGGCGAGGAGTAAGGCAGAAACCTTGCCCTCTGCTTGCCTACAAAGGAGCAGGTGCCAGGAAGCAAGATGTGGAGGACCAGGGCAGCCCCAAGGTCAGGAGCCTGTGAGGCATGTGACAAACGGGGTGTCACCCATTGCTGGTGTCACCCATTGCTGGTGTCAGCCCCATACCTCACCGTCTCTTACCTGTAATGAAGTGGGAGGGAAGATAAAGTCATTTCCCTCTATTCTATGTTGTTTGAACATCATTACCATGAATCTGTCAAGAGAATCTTCACTTTTAGCCGGGCAACCCCAGCCCTGGCCCCAGAGCCCCAAGGAGCAGGATGAAGTGGTGACATTCTGTGGCTTAGAAAAGTCTGAAAAACTTCATTCAGTGCCGTCATCCCCCTACTTAAAATCCTGAAGCTCACAGGGGGTGGGAACCTCTCTACTTCATGTTCACTTTACAATAAAGAGGAAACAATATGTTAGCAGATTTCTCCTCTGGGTATCGCCTGGCTTGGGGTACCCAGCCTCCCGCTGAGGACGCTGGTTTCTGGGCTGCCTTGTGCGGGGGGGTCTGCGTCTTCCTCCTCTCCCCGCTACGTCAGCCCATGACGGCTCCTCCCTCGTGTAGAGCCCCCCACCCTCTGGGGCACATCCCGCCTCCCGCTGGAATCTCTGTTCTCTCCGGCAACATTTCTCTCATTTGTTTCTGTTAAACTTCTCCCCCGTTGCCTGTAGCAGCGTCTTAAAACTTTCAGTCGCCTTAAAGCTTTGAAACTGAAACTTTTAGCAAATTAAACACTAACGTGACAAATAGAATAGAGGTCTGCAGACATCCTGCACCGCACAGCCAGATTTATGTTTACCATCACACCTTCCTACCTCCTTCTTTTTTCTGATGCCACAGAGGTTGCCCTTCCATGTGGGGCTCATCACCACAGGGACTCTGTGTGACAGGCAGAGTTGTCCCCCAAGATTCCCTGCCTGCCCCCAGCATAATCCCTGTGGATGTGAATATATGGATTTTATTTTCATGGTAAGGTTATTTTATGGGATGGTTGACTTTAGGAAAGGGAGTTTATCTGGGTGCCAGACCTAATCACATGAGAAAAGCAGAGATTTTTATCTGGCTCCTGGCAGAAAAGAAAGTCAAAGATTCAAAACCTGAGAAAGGTTCAGTGAGCTATTGCTGACTTGAAGATGGAGGGTCCCATTGGCAAGGAATGCGAGTGGTTAGAAGCTGAGAGAAGACCCCTGCTGACAGCTTTCAAGGAACAGGAACCTCAGTCCCACAGCCACGAGGAACTGAACTTTGCCAATAAGAAGAATGAGTTTGGAAGTTGATTCTTCTCTGGAGCTTCCAGACAAGCCAGGCTGGTACCTGGTTTCAGCATTGTGGTACCCCCAACAAAAAACCCAGTCACACCTGCAGAACTGTGAGATAATAATGGGTATTTTAAACTATTAAGCTTGTGGCAATGTGTTACACAGAAATAGAAAACGGATACACTCTACATCTATTCTTATCTTTTTTTAGGAATCTTTTCATTAAATTGTTTTCAGTCTTCAACCTCTCCTTGCTGCCTCATTTATACTGTCATCCCCACCAGCACCACCACCACCATCACCACCACCTCTAATAGTGAATGAATATGCTAGACACTATGTTTAAATTCTGCCGATGTATTATTTAAAGTTTCACAAAACCAGGACTCTTATGAAAACGCAGATTGCGTCTGTGGGTCTAGGTTGGGGTTTGAGATTCAAACCAATTCCCAGGGGGTGCCTCATAGCTTTGTTTGTGGATATAACTCAAGAAATTGAACTAAAATTTGTAGTTGCATGACTAACCCTATTGAAATGTGTAATTCCTCTTAGGCACCATTCTTATAAGTTAGATAATGGTCATCAAGTGGTGTTGAATTGACTTTGATTGAAGTAACTACATACTCAGTCTGGTGTTTCTCAAAGTGTCACCTGAGAGAGGGGAATGGAATGTAACCTGAGGAAAATAACCAGGTGCTGATTCCTGAATTCCGTCTCTACCCTTGAGATGAGAACTGCTGGAGGCAGAGCCCAAGAACTTGTATCTTTAATAAGGTCCTCAGGTGTATCTTATGTTACTCAGAAGCAGGGTTTCTCAACCTCAGCACTGTTGATGCTTTGGATGGATAATTCTTTTCGTGAATGGCTGTCCTGTGCACTGGAGAACGTTAATAACATTTCTGGTCTCTACTCAATCGATGCCAATAGCACACCCCCTCCCCAGGGACAACAAAAAGTCCCTCCAGACTTTGCTAAATGCCCCCAGGGAGCAAAATCCCCCCTGGCTCTAAATTTCAAAGATTGTTGATTTAGGCTTTATCTAGAAAAGGCATAACTGAAAGTGTGTTTAGCACAGGACTCAGTCACCTTTTTTTCTATAAAAATAGAATAAATGTATATCCATAAAAATACGCTATGAAAGTTATAGCATGACTTAACTTGTTTAGTTGAAAGTATCTAGATAGACACTAATTTCTAAGTGCAACTTTTTTCAATCAATCCCTGCTTAATTCAGTTTGAACTTTGCAATAATTGACTTTAATTTGTGAAGTCCTGGTTAATACTCATGCCTTTATAAGGCTTAGCAGTTCTACTTTTCAAAAGGCTGTGACTGTCTGATAAAAGCTATGAAAAAGAGTGCTTGTTAAAAAATTATGTCCTCAACATTTCTCATGAACCATGAAATACTGTTTCCAACCCCTCTCCATTTTTTCCCAACCAGTTTAGTGGTCCTTTACTTCTGGCAAATATCTCTGCTGGATAGCATGTCACACTTTTCTCTCCACAAGTGAGACAGATCAGTAAAAATCTGACTCTGAAACTTTCTACGGGTCTGTGTAAATCCCCATCACTATTAAATGACTATGTGTGTGTTTTCAGTGAGGAAAAATGTATTCTGACGACCATGCTTCTATATCACCAGTAATAATGCCTCCTTTGAATTCATATTTCATGTTGAAGTTTATTGATAAGGCAATCTAGCAAATAAGCCATGTGTGTATCTGAGTAACTTCAACTCCTCATTTTGCCCTCCTTATGAGACACAATCCTTTCTTTTCCAGCTAACTATTTTCAACACAATTGTAAGGTAAAATCACTAAAAGCGTGATTTTAAATATGTACACAGTGAAATAGTCTGTGTGGTAGGTGCAATTACTCATTTAAAAGTAAGTCTGTCTCTTTGATTGGAGCATTCAGTCCATTTACATTTATGGTGATTATTGATATGTATATTCTTATTGTCATTTTGTTAATTGTTTTGGGGTTGTTTCCATAGGTATGTTTTATTCCTTTCTTCTTTTGCTTGTTTCTCTTGTGATTTGATGACTATCTGTAGTGTTATCTTTGGATTCCTTTTTCTTTTGTGTATGTATCTATTATAGATTTTTTTATAAAGAAGTTGTGAAATCACACACACACACACACACACACACACAATGGAATACTACTCAACCATAAAAAAAGATAAAATTTTGCCATTTGTAACAAGATGGATGGACTAAGAGAGCATCATGCTGAGTGAAATAAGTCAGATAGAGGAAGACAAATACTGTGTGATATCACTTATATGTGGAGTCTAAAAAATAAAACAGGGAGTTCCCTGGTGGACCAGTGGTTAGGACTCCACGCTTTCACTGTCAAGGGCCCAGATTCAATCCCTGGTCGGGGAACTAACATCCCGCAAGCTGCGTGGCAAGCCAAAAATAAAAATAAAAATAAAAACTAAAATGAATGAATGAGTATGACAAAACAAAAGCAGACTCACAGATATAGAGAACAAACTAGTGGTTACCACTGGGGAGAGAAAAGGGGGCAGGGCAAGATAAGGGTAGGGAATTAAGAGGTACAAACTATTATGTATAAAATAAGCTACAAGGATGTACTGTACAGCACAGGGAATATAGCCAATATCTTATAATAACTATAAATAGAGTGTAACCTTTAAAAATTGTGACTCACTATGTTGTAAAGCTGAAAGTTATAATATGGTACATCAACTATATCTCAATAAAAAGAGAAGTGGAAAAAAACTTAAGTCTATCCCAACTACTGCTAATTTCTCAAATCCAGAGGCCATCCTAGAAGAAATGGTTTACTGAGCAGAGTTTAGTCACTCTGTTAAAGGTGGCCTGAACACTGCTCATTTATTCTCATGTCTGTCACTTAGCATTTATTTGGAAAAACAATGCAGAGGAGTGGAATTAGACATGGTCTTCAGAGTAGACAGACATAGGTTTGACTCTAGCTGTGTGCACCATTTTGGCAAATAACGTAAATTCTCTAAATCTTAGTCCCCTCATTTGAAAAGGGGATGAACCAACCTCATAGATTTCTTGTGAAGATAAAATGCAATAAAATAAGTTCAGTGATTAGCACAGGACTAGGCCCATGGAAAGTATTCCATTTATGTTATTAATAAATAATAATATTATTAATTAATAATATAGTAACATCATTTTACTTCTCCTGATCTATTGCCTGTCTGGCTATTTGTTTTCCTTAATCTTAGGGGTAGACATAAAGGCATGGCTAGATCAGAAATTTGTTTGTTCATATTAATTCTTATATATATATTTTTACATATATACTATATATATAATTAACATATACATTTATATATAGCTATAAGTCACTTGTTAAAATATCCTGGTCTGCTTTTAAAAAGCACAACAGAAAAATCGTCTCTACAGTGGCCTTTTGCTAATTGAGGAAAAACAGGACTTATTATTACTTGGACTTTTCACATAGTATGCAGTTTAAGATATATATTCACACTAAATATTTTCAGGATTATTGTAGACACCAATATGTCCAGCTATTTAAGACACAGAGATTTAATGTCAATTGAAGAGCTAGTGGCTTAATGAAAAAGAAAGTACAGGAAAGTTCATCCTATTTCTACAGGCAGGAAAATTATTGACTTTAAGTTTTTACTTTGCTACTTGTTTGTCAAAACTCAAACCAAAGAAACGAGCCTCGATTTGGTTTGTAGAATTTTCAGAAACTCACTACAAAGTGCAAAAGTTACACTGAATAGTTCCATAATAAGCATTGTACTGAAGATGACTCACTCCGTCTTTGACATTTATTCAGGCTCTTGCAAAACAATAATTACCTACATGTTACTGAAGAAAAAAGAAATGAAATTATTGTAGCATTGTATTAATAAAATATTTCAAACTTTTTTCACCTGACTTTTTAGATTGAGGGCAATTGAATGACCTTCCCTGTTAGCAGCACTTTTCCTGTTGTGTTTTTCCCTCCAAATCAGAGTGGAACTACCCATACTTCTAGCTAGTTTGAATCATATTTGTGATATATTCATAATTTTTTAATGTAGCCAGTTCAGTGTGTCTCTGTAACTCACTGAGGTTGTGTTCATAGTGTTCTTTTCAGCATGAGGGGTTTAAACACATTATACTGATAATTATGACTTTTTCTAGTTCTTCTACCTTTTAAGAATTTCAGATTGCATTATAAATGACACATGAAATTGTAAGATATTTAAAGTGTACATCGTGGTGATTTGATATACATTGTGAAAAGGTTCCCCTATCGGGTTAATAAACATATCTATCACCTCACATATTTTATCATTTATTTATTTTTTGATGGGAACATTTACATTCTCTTCTCTTGGCAAATTTCGATCACACCAGGCAGTGTTGTCAACTAGAGTCACCACATTAGAGCCTGAGACTTCTTCATTTGACAGCTGAAAGTTTATACTCTTTTGCCAAGCTCTCTGATTTTCCTTTTAATCTAAGAATATGTGGCAGTTGAAAGGGTTTTAAAATGTTTCCTAACATTAACCAAATTAAATCCAATTCCACATTTCACCTGTAATTTTTTTTGGAGGAATTCCTGTCTGATGACACAGAGGGAAGAGAAAGTTAGACCAGCCAAGAGGGTCAATGTCTCTGCAGAGAGAACCAGATGAGATTTCTCTTCTGCGTTTATGTGGGGAAAGAATGAGGCATCCTGGAGATCAGTTAATGCAACTCAGATACTTAGATCCTGTTTTGCTTATTGGTAACATTTGGACTATTTTAAAGAGAAAACAGGATCTGTCCTTTTAAAATAATACAGTGGTATTTTAAAGGGAAAATGGGATCTGTCCTTTTAAAATACTACAACGGTATTTTAGAAGAGAATGTTGTTCTGTTTGGGAGAGAAGCAGGTCTGAGTGTCTGAGAGTTTTATTGTGTTTTAAGAGTCAGAGCGAAGATCTCCAACTGGGGAGCAGATCTTACAGTGAAAGCAAAGGGTGAAAAAAAATTTTTTTAAGTAAAATTAAGAAAAAATGTAGTCCAAAATGCTTCAAGGAAGCATTATCATAGGTTGTGCAAACTCCTAGACACTCTAGAGAGTATTCAGTTCAACTTCAACACCGAGAAAATCAAACCTTACAATCATATTTTTAAATTTTTCCCTTAAATCTTTTAATAAATATAATTGCTCATTTTCAGCTTTTTTTTTATGAAGAAGTTTTGTTTTGTTTTGTTGTTTTGTTTCATAAATGCATTCTTTCTAGATAAATCTGGCCATTCCTATACAGAGAGCCCCAAGCTGAAAATTTAAACCGAACGGGTAAAACCCCAAATTTCCTCCTTGGTAAAAGGAGATGATTGATGCCAATGTGCAGCTACAAACATCGGTAGCAACATTTATAAATCACATAAAATTAGGTTCTTTCATTCTTAGTTTAGTTTTTCTTTTTTTTCTTTTTAAGAAAAGCCCGTTTTGAGGTCTAGTAATACTCACTGAAATAAAAGAAGTAAAAGCAAATTTTGTAATGTTAACTTGAGGGAACAGATAAAACCACGCAATCTGTAGATAAGGATAGAACAGAACATTAGGGCAGGGGAAAGGCCAGCCTAACGTTTGGTGTCACCGCTGGGTCAAAAAATGGCAATAATGGGGCTGAAGACAGGGCACTGTGTTCTCTACTGATAACTAGACAGAACCAAAATTCCTCATATTTTCACTGGTTATTAAAAAAGCGGTATCCTCTTGTCTAGATTGCTTTTCCTCCCCAGTGGGAATGAGTGGAATTTCTAGGAAGGAAACTTAGAATCAGGCGGATATCCACACTGACAGGCTATCCCCCCTTGGGCGAGACATTTAACTTTGCCACATCTCCGTCTCCCTATCTGAAAATACACAGCAGCATGTACCCTGAAGATGTTTCACGGGGGTTAAATGAGATAATGAAAAATTGTACGTCATAATGCTTGGCATTTGCTAATTATTATTTTTACAACCGATGATAACAATCTAGGTATTACGTCAGAAAAATCCCTCAGGAAAACTTTTTTACGTATAGATAAAAGTTGCAACATTTCTATAGTAGATGCAAAAAGATTAAGAAAACTCTCAATGTTTCCATGGCTTGGAAACATTGTATAATACCAGAGGATTTCTTTTTGTTAGTAAAAGGTAAATAATCCATCTAGCTCGAAAAATGAAGCAAATGTTTAATTGTCCCTTTCAAAGCATTTCCTGTTATTAGGTAGGTAACCTGTGTCCTGCAGTGTTTCTGTGACTGAGTGAAGGATTGTATGAATTAACCCGCAGAGGTACGGTTTTCTCCCTTATTTGGGGGAGAGGCCTTTCCTTTCGCAGCCAGGGCCCCAGGGTACGGTGGGCGGTCTACCAGTGGGAGGGGGTGGACACGAGAGGGGAACAGGGTTGACAAGGCTGGGAAGGCAGCTTCTTCAAGGACCTGTGAGGGGGGCACTGATAAACCAGCTGCTTTGGAACGCTGATGCACAGAGAGGTAGGAAATTCAGAAGCAATCCCAGTCTGGTAAATTTGAACCTGCCTCTTAGATTTAAGGTTATTGGAAGTCAAACATGTACACTTGGAAATCAATGCAGTTGTAGTTTATCTTATTTAAAAGTGGTTTTGAAAAGCCTGTTTTGTCTCATCTCTGCTAAAAAGAACCAAGTAAAAGATCTTTGGGCCCTATTTTGTTTGTTTTGCTTTTCTAGTCGTTTGTTTGGGGTTTGGTTGTTGTTATTTTTTAACAAAGGGGAGTATTCCCCTGTGGGAGCAATCCCCCTTAGGTGGGGTTCTTGATGGCAAAATACCACAGTGAGCCTATTCTGGCAGCTATGCATTAATAATGAGCCTGTAGGTAATGCCCAGCTGCTCAGAAATAGAACAAAGGTGGAATGTGTTAGTCTATTAAAAGGTGTGGGGTGCCACCCTACCTCTTTTTCCTCCTTAAGACTGACTCACCTGATGAGATGGAGTTACAAAACGTTAGATTCTGTCCCTTTTCCCAGGGGCTCATTTTAAAACATGATAGACCTGCAATTAGATTGTGCATTCAAATAAAGATATTTCTTGAGAAGCCATGATCAACCATTTATATTTTACTTTTAATATGATGTGCTAAATTCTCAAACCTTTAGAAGTGTAGATAAAGTGTAAATATGGGGTGAGAAGAATTGAGACAGAAAAGCATTCTCTTCTCCAATTTACATAAGCATCCGAAGACTTCTGGATCTTCTTACTTTCTCCAAGGTTACATTTGTTTTCTCTGGACGACATTTTCTGTGTACGTTTTTCCTTTAGTTTCTCCAAGTGAGAATAGAAATCTCAAGACGAATGCCTAGATGATATATAGGTGTCACCATACCTCTGGTTTAAAAGTATCATCTTCTGTGATATACCATTTAGGAGTATTTTATTGTTTTCTAACTTGTCAGGAAGTTGCTGAAGTTTGACTCATTATGATTGCATACTCATGTGAGAACTCATTGATAATCATAAAAAGAAACTCAAAACATAAATTAAGGTAAAGAGCAATCTTAAACCTGTCATTCAGGATTCAGAACACAGAGAGGAAAAAATCCTTCTCTGAAATCCATGGCAGACCTCCCTCAATGCCATTGCTCTTACCACTTCGGTGCACCGTTTTTCTCTTACCTGGGACAAGGAAAGAAGCCTCCAAGCCCACAGTCAGCAGTTAGCAAGAAAGGAGACTCTGTGTGGCCAGGCAGTGGCAAGTTCACCAAAAGTCCTAAGTTCTGTTCTCAGCTCTGGCAAGGAATAGCTGCGCACTGAACACAAGTTATGCCGCACACAGCGATATCCTCAGCTGTGTCTCTTAAGATAATACTACTTTCCTATCTATTCACGAACTTTATGGGGATCCATGAGATGTTATGTAAAAAGGTATGAAAACTGAAAATTCCATGTAAATAGAAGGTATCTCTTCTAGCCCCTAATCTGAGAAGTCAGTTAGACTTGAGAAAACTTTATATGATATGAGAATAAAGTCAATAAAATGTTCATATGAATAATATTATTTTCTTAGTTTTAATTACCCATCTCATTTGCTTCTAATATAACAGTTGAAAATTATGACTGCAGAGCTAGGGAATATTCCATGAATATTTATTGAGTTATTTCATAATACAGCCAGCTAGTTCCAAATGTTGCCAGTTGTACGCTAGGAAAGGGGTCAAGCCATTGGTTCTATGCCTGAGACAGTGGTGTTTAATAGGTATTCACCCAAAAAAAAAAATCTGCATACCTATCCGTATATACATTTATTACAAACTTTACTGACATGAAGGATCTGTAGCACACAGTTTACAAATAATAATGTAATATGTAATACTTTTATTGTAGATTCTGTGTAGTCAGTTGATGGTCATAGAATGCTTTAATTACTTTTTGTGATATGTTCTATCCATAGATAACCTATGGCTGCAATTGACAGATGAGTGTTGTTCCAACAAAAATGCTGGTTGATGCTTTTGTTTTATTTGACAGTAGGATGAAAGTGAAATATCAGAATTGTATGTTGGAGGGTCATGTATTCATCAATGGTCAGTGATGAATGTTTTCTTTGGTAAATTGGAGAATACTCTTCAAATACTGGAAGAATATAACCTCAAATTTTTATGTTACTTAAACTATAATGGCTACAGACAAAACACACTTTTAAATTTAATCTCCATTATTAACATTTTCTCTGCAATCTTAAATCTAACAATCAAGGAAACAATAAACCTTGATTTGTAGCTTTTGCCGATTTCAGTGGTATACACTCGCCATGACTGAGATCAAGCTACCAATGTGACCTCATTAAATGCAGAGTTGAGAAGAGAAGCACAGTAGCAAACACCATTATATAGTGTTTCCACCATACAGATATAATAGTCATCAATAACCTCAAGAGCTTAGGTAATAGTAAAATGTAGTAAAAATTTAAGAAATAGTGAGATTGAGTGTTTATTATTTTTGTTTTAGTATAACTTATTTAGTTGTGACTTTACATAATTTAACTTCTTAATAATGCCTGTGATTAACAACTGCTCACAATATTCCTGAAGCTTTAACAGTTGGCTCTCATGGGCCAATACAAACCAGCTCCAACATACTGATACTATTGGTCCCAGTTGTGGTGTCATAATGACAACCTGCAACAAAGTGGGAAATGGTTGAAACTAATAATACTCAGCTGCTGACTCACCACTATGTCTAATCTCCATTAGAGATTATAATCTTATAACCCCTCTTGGGTCTTCTGTTGACACATTTACATGGTCACTGTAGTTGTCACAGTGAACTTGAGACCTTGAGACCATATAATATTCAGAGAAGGGTATATTTTAGGAATTTCTCTAATCTTAGTGGATTTCCACTACAAAGATAAATTTTCTCAAAGTGAAAAATGGTGTTGGGCAGGAAAAATTTTCCTCTACCCTTCTAGGTTCTTTTGGCTGGTACATTAATTAGATTGTTATAAAACAGATTAACAGGAGAAAAACAAATTTAAGTACATACATATGGGAGCTTCGGAGATTTGAGACCCAAGGGCAAGTTGAGCAGTTGAGACTACATGAATCCTGAGCTAAGAAAGGGGTAGGAGCGGGGACTTCAAAGAGGCTGAGGGCATGAGAGCAATTCACAGGAAGATAAAAAGAGCAGATGTTTATTAATTAGATGTTTGCCCTGCCAGGCAGATAGGTCATTCAGATGAAAGTTATCTCTGGTCTTAGCTCTCTGTCTAAGCCAGGCCCATTATCTAAATTCTTTTAGGTAGTTCAGGGGGAGATAAAAAGCTCTTCCTGAGTCTTTCGGGCCTTGCTTGTCTTCAGCTCAAAATAATCCACTTGCTGAATTGGCACAGTTTGGGGAGGCTCATTCTGAACCCCTTCAGTGGCTCGCAGTGAAGTTCTCTTATGCTTTTCTGTGGACACATGTGCCACTGTTTCTCCAAAGAATTAGCAAATAGAGAAACCTTACAGATTTTTCCTCTGTGCTCAGACCTCAATTTTTAGTGCAATAAAATAAGAATTTTAGCCACTGAAAATATTTTAAGGAGCTTCTGCTTCTGCTTTCTACCCTTTAACATATTCTTCTTCCTATATTATTTGTCTTATTAAATGTCACTTCTGTCCACCAATTATCAAAGCAAGAAACCTGGCTGTAATACTGGGTTCTTCTTTTTCCCTCATTTTTACAACGTGTAAATTGCCACAACCTGGTGTTTCTTCTTCCTAAATAGTATTACCGTCTATTACAATCTAAAGCGCTAGAACAATACATGGACCTAGGAAGCCCCCAATAACTCTTTTGATGAATGTGTGGTTCAGGGGGGTTGACTCAGGCTCAGGCCAAAAAAAAAAAAAAAGAAAAGAAAATGAATTGAGTCTATTCCTTGTGGTGAAGGAGTAAAGTCTTGTATTTTTGGCCTTAATTGCCTGCACTGGCATAGACTTGGAATGGTGTTTATTTCTTCATGAAAAATTTAAAATGACAGATTTCCAAAAAGGTGGGGTAATGGGGGTTATGTGACTCTAGCCTTAAAGCTGGTATCATTTGAAAACAGATTTTAACTTTTTTTTTTTCCTTGAGTCTAATTTACTTGCACGCTTCATACATGATGTTTAGGACTAAATAATTCACTGCCTGTATAACAGTCTGACTCAGTTAAAAAGTAGAGTTATGAGTCCTTAATATCAGAGCCTTCATTGTTCTCCAGTACAAAATGTCCCCAAACAAGGTGTGACTGTGAAATGCCACGCAGTGTGTGAAGACTTTATTAGCAGACAGTAGAATGCTGAGGGGAAGTCGTTCAGACATGCTCTAAAGCAGTGATTCTTAAACTTTTGTTGGTCGGAGTTCCAGTGAGGGTCTTATAAAGACCTGGATTCCTCTCCCCAGAAAAATGGGTATCCCCATATAACAGACAATTTTGCATGAATTACACAGGGCATTTTACAGTCTACAGATTAAACATGCTCCAGAGAAACTCAGTTTAGGCAAGCCTTGGCAAATAAAATTAATGAATGTTAAGCCAGGGGAGGGTTAATTCTCCCCTAGACAGGACGAGAATGCTGCAGCCCTGCAAATAAACATTTGTTCACTCCTGCTCAGTGAACAATAATGCGGGAGCAGGTATGGAAACAAGGATAAGCACGGGTCATGAACTCATCTACTCACCAGAGGCTTTCCTAGGGCTTCCCTTGATTTCTGTCCTCAGACTTCATTAAGGGTAGAATGAACTGCAAAGGTTCAAGTGCAGGAAAGAGCTGCATCCTGACAGATTTCTAAAGAAATAGGAACCATAAAGTCTTCTCATTTAAGCTTTCCCTTTTACTAGGTGTATAAAAAAAAAAAAAAAAGTTAAAATTGTGCTCAGAATGCAATAAGCACATTTGATGTCCCAATGCCAAGAGCACTGCATTTTGCCTCAAGGGGACAACAAAGGGACAACAGAGTTTATGTTATCCCTTCAACATTTCAATATAATTAGAGCCTTGTTATGTGCAGTAGGGAGATACATGATTATTTTATAATGAAGAAGACTAGAGTAAGCTTATCAAGTGGCCATGTATGTTTTCATTGTGGCCCTACTCTTTTTATCATATTCATAATGAACATCAGGGAAGTGTCTGGTAAGAAAATTAACCCCAAAATAGTCAATACATAAGGTCCAGCTAAGATACATGATCACATATTAACCCTCTAAATAAAATATATATGTATTTATATATAAAACGCTGCACCAAGGTTTCACATATGCAACAAATATATGCTAGAAACATTTTTAAAGATTTTTTAATTATTAAAGTGTGCTATTTGTATAATTTTAAATCTTTATAATATATATTTACAATGATCAAATAAGTGATAATAAAGGATGTATTTTCTTCTAAAATATTCTAGAATATAAAAATCTTCATTCTTAACATTTAGATTGACTTTGATTACATATATCTAATATATATATATCATAATTTATCTAATATGTAAATATTATGTGAATATATTATATATTATATAAATATTTAGGTATATATTTCTGTCCAACTTTCTGTGCACATAATGGGATCTGGACAACCAGGACAATTTTGAAGATAAAGTAGCCCAAATAATGCAATTTTGCCTTAAATATCCAATTAAAAAGGTATTTTTTCTTTGTACATGATCCAGGTAATTGTTGGAATTCTTCTCTTGATTATGTACAACACATTCATAGTTACTTTTGCCATTTTCTTTAAAACAAAGTCCAGGTTATACATTTTTTCACCATTGTTAGAACAGAATTTTCTGAAAGCTGGTTTCATAAAAAGCTGTGTATTAATCACATAGGCCAGACATACAAATGTGAAACAAAATAATGAATAAATGGAAACATCTGAATAATACAAAGTAAGCAAGCTATTTTTGGAAGAATAAAATTCAAGTGAGAGAGGCTTTTGAAAGAAAAACCTGAAATAACACAGATAATACCTCAATTTTCTATTTCATTTAACTAGTAAAAGTATTGCTCTACTCTGTAAAGGGGTACCTTAATTCCCGTCCTATTCCCTTATTTCCCATTTCTGAAATAGAATAAATTATTATTTGGCTTGAAAGACCAATGACATCTGACAATATACTGAGAAAGAAAAATGATAAATCTAAAGTTTTTATCAGTGTTTTTTATCCCAAAGAAAAATATTCTATAGTGTGTATTTCAATAAAACAACTGAATACCCACACTGAGTGTGGAGGAGGGAAAGGGGCAAAGCAAGGTTATGTGTTGTTCTTATGGTTCGAGACTCACCAGAGATGAATATTTTATTAGAACGTAAGTGTTCCCGGACGGTGTGTGGTGGCTTTGTAACGTGGCCACTTGGCAAGCTGCACAGACTCCCTGCACTGTGTGTTTCCAGGTAAGCTGAGCAGCAAAGGGCGACGGTGGGACTTGAGCAGGGAGGGCTAGGCAGCTGCCCTTAACATCGTTCTGGGTCTTCCTTTAGCTTCTCCTCCTCCTGGACTCGATGACAAAGGGCCTCAGATTCTGCAGGACACCAGTATCTTCAAGGGCAGAGGCAGCAAGAGCTAAATGGGCTCTGTTCTATTCTCCTAGGCCTGAACCCATGCTCGTAGCTTACAGCTTACCCTCGCCCTCCCCTTCTTCACATCTATCTTTCCTCCTCCACTTCCTGCTCCATAGACTTTAAGCTCCAGCATCAGACACATAAAGGAGAGAAACTGCTTCACCAGCTCCCATAATTGTGGAAAGTCAAATCTGTATAACAGAGTCAATGCATGTTAGCTGAACCTATTGTGGTAATCATTTCACAATAGGTGTAAATCAAGCCATCACGCTGTACACCCTAAAATTATACAGTGATGTATGTCAATTATTTCTCAATAAAACTGGGGAAAAAACAGCCTCCAAAAATAGTAGTAACAATAATAATAAAGGGGATGGCAGGAAACTTTGGGCAGTGATGGATGTGTCCATGGCCTTGGTGGTGGTGATGGTTTCACAGGTGTATACTTATCCCCAAACTCATCAAACTGTACACTTTAAATATGAACAGCTTTTTACACATAAATCATACCTTAATAAAATGGGTTTTTAAAAATGAAAAATAAACCTGTCTAACAAACCTTTTCATCTATAAGTATATATTCTAATGTCTCTGCCTGTCTATTAAAATCTGACTGATTGATAGACTAAACATCTTAGCCTCAGAACTTCTTATATTTTTTTAGTTTTAAAATGATTGTCTTCCAAATGCAAATAATTTTATGCTTGCATTATCACTATCCTAGTAGTAATCCTTTATGGTTATTTTGTTGGGTACATTTTATTTGCAGAACATTGCTAGACATTTTCTTTGGAGTCTCAAACTTAGAGTTGGATCAAAATTGCAAATTCAACAAGCAAAGTCTAATGCCCTACCTATTTGAGTTTAGCAGAAATACATTTAACTGATGAAAAATAAACACTTTCCACTTTCCAAAGAAAAATAAGATGGAAAATGAATTTATAAGATGAAATATTAGCCAACCCATAATAACTAAGTTAGTGGCTTTAAAAATTGGGTATACTGTAAGACCCATAGTGAATTTCTGAGTTAATTTTTTAAAAAAAACTTCGGCCTTTCCATGCAAAGAAATGGAATTTTATATGAACTCAATTCTACATTGCAATAATACCCAATGAAAGAATCTTTTAACGTAAGTCTTATCTCCAGTTCCTCATCCCTTGGGAAAATCTGTAACTAGAAACACTTGTCAGCGTATGTGCAAACTGGTAAACATCAGCCAAACCAGAAAAGAAAACATTTCATGTTACTCTGAGAGGAAAGGAAGGGCATCATTCTACTCTCTACCCAAGCATTAGGATGAGAATAAACCGGTTACAATGTATGGAGGAGAGAAGAATGGCCTCCCCAAAATGTCCACATCCCAATCCCCCAAACTTGTGAATATGTCATGTGACACGGCAAGAGGGAGTAAGAGTTGCAGATGGAATTGAGGTCACTAATCAGCTGATTTTAAGACAAGGAAATTATCATGTATAATGTGGGAGGACTCCGTGTATCACAAGGGTCCTTTAAGAGAAAGAGGGAAGCAGAAGAGCCCTAATCAGAGATAGCATCATGAGAAAGACCTGATCAGTCACTGCTGGCTTTCAGGACAGAAGGGGGCCACAGGCCAAGGAATGTGGGCAGGCTCTAGGAGCTGGGATAGCAAGGAACAGAGTCCCGCCAAGAGCCTCTAGAAGGAACACCATCTTACTTATAGCTTGATTTTAGCCATGAGACCCATGTCGAACTTATGATCTCCAGAACTGTAAGTTAATAAATTCATGTTGTTTTAAATCACTGAGTTAGTGGTAAATTTTTTACAAGAGCAATAGGTACCTAATACACATGGCGTCAGAACAAAATGAGTGATTGAAGTCTGCAGCTTTGAGAGAATGATGTGCTCACATCAGCTCTCTCAACACTACTAAAAATCAATGGGGAAAATAAGAATAAGTGTGCAGTTAGACAAAATTCACATAAAGGGAAGTGTACCCATAATGAGAAGAAAATCATAAGGAAATGTTGTTTTCCCAGGTTTCTAACTTTTATAAAAAATAAAGGAATCAAAAGAGAAGGAAAAAAAATTTAAATGAACTTGTGCAACACTGACTGACTAACATCTCCGTATCTCCCACTGCATTATATCTTTTGATTATGCAGAGTTCATTTCAGCTCAATGTAGATTAAATCGAATAGTGACATTCCCAACAGGACAACCAGATGGAATCACATTTTAATTAACTTTTCAACCAGCATACAGATGTGCTTTTGTGATCATTATCAAGAAATCATTTGCAAAATGAGAAGCCCTGGTGGCAGATTGTAGTTTAGAATGATTGATCACATCGTGAGATCATTAACCTTAAAATGCTTTTAATCATTTATTGACCAAATGAAGAAAAAGCTTATAAACCATTATTGAATATATCTAAGCCAAATTATCATGTACCTTTCGGGAGATTAAATTAAAGGAAATATTGACATGATAAAATAATGATCCATGCATGTATATTATATTATTAATTTCCCCAGAAAGCCACGTGGTTTCTAAAATTATACTTCCATACATTAAGAAAAGCTCATACCATAAGAAAAAGAACTTACCCGCTTCCACCTTTTGTTCTCCATCACCATAAAATAATTCCAACTCATATTTGATGCTTTAAGAATAATAAATAAAGCCCCTACCTTCCAAACCTTTACACTTTGAAAACGATCACCAGCATGAATAATTTGTTCTTAAATAGAAAAATAAAGTGAATATAAATGAAACATAAAAGATAATTAAAAATTACATAAAGATGAAACAGCTTGTGCATATACAACTTATTATTTGATTTAATGTTTACTTCAGTTCTTTCAAGCTGTAACTAGTAGCTCTAGTAACTAGGATTCTAGTAATTAAAAGCACTAGTAATAAGAAGACTTTCCTAATATTTGAAAAACTTTTACTTGCTTATTCCAAAATTTATAGGTGAAAGTCAACATGTAAGACATTTCAATTGTTATCATTGTGGACCGAAATAAAAATGTTCAATAAGAGAGCTGTGAGTGTCCGTTTTATTTGGGGACTTACTGAGGACTGTAGCCCTGAGACAACTTTTCAATGCTGAGAAACTGCTCCTAAGAGGTAAGGGGAGAGGCCAGTATATATATGTGATTTTGGTGAAGGAGGGTACATGTATTCAAGCACACATCTCTGTAGAAGGAAGCACACATCTCGGTGACCGCTAGTCACAAGGAACAGATATCTCAGTTAATGACCTTAGTGCTTTTCTAAGTATGGGAAAGTGCAAGAGTCCAGGAAATACATAAAAATTTCTTCTGAAATACTTCTAACTATCTGAGAGTCTATTTTGCCTGGTTCCCCAGAACACAGAGTACCTCATCCTTGTTTTCAGGGTGTATTGTAGGTCAGAGACTGCAGTGGCTAATAATTCAATCCTTGTAGTACTGGATGGTGAGTGACATTCCTTAGTTCACAGTGCCCCCTGTAGGTCATATCAACCAAGTTTGGGGAGGTATTTCATGACCAATTTGTCCCATAGGGCTTAGGAAGACCCATTCCTAGGTCTGGTAAGGGTTTCTTTTGCTGGGGTCATATCTAAATTGCACTCAAGTAGCCTTGAGTCCAAGGGAATCCTAGGGTACATCTTCCTATCCATCCTGGCAGCAGCCAGGGCCATAAATTGGTACCATAAAGCCGTTGAGTTCCATTAGGTACAACCCAGTATATCCCTTGTCATCTGATCCAGCCTGTACCAATTGCTATCTTTAAGGATAATAATACATTGGCATTTTTCATTAGGCACCCAGCCCAATTTCTTAGAGTTACTAGGCTTATTATCCTTAGTATGATTTAATTGTTCCCAACATAAAGGGACCTTTAAACTCAAATGGCCATAGCCTTGTGTGATCCATATAAATCCATCCCATAATTGCAGGAGGGTTCCTCCTAATAAGCAGGAAGTTACGGTTTTTGACTGAGATTCAGCTCTTTGTTCTGACTGAGTTTGAGAAGGTATTTTTGATCAGCCAAGTGATGGGATCCCATCTAGTAATATCAACAGTGGCCTGAGTAGAACTATAACTTCTTTCCTCTAAAACGAATTTTCTGAGGGCCATCCAGTCAGAGCCTTGGAGAGAATAAATCCACCAAGGTAACCAGAAGTACTGGATGTAGATAATTGACTATAAACCCAACAATTGGATTGATTTCTAAAATTTGCATAGGATCATGCCCATGATAGAAAAACATTTGATTCATATGCAAAAGTCTAAGAAAACACTATAAGTGATCATACGGCTGAGGTCTGGCATCTTAGGATAGCTGTCTTCTTCTTGTCTTGGTGTGGGTGTCATTTATCCTCTGTTTGAGCATTCTTTTAAGGTGATTTTGAGGTCAGCAGTCCTCTCCTTAGACCAGTCCAGTGCAGATTTTTGGTAACTTGAAACATATGTTAATTAGAAATCTCAACTCTTGAAAACCTTAACTTCTAGTGAAAACTAAGAAGTAAGCAGTTATGAACTGTATTTTCCATAAGCATTCTGTAGCTTGGCAAACCTATAAACATTATTTATAATTTATAATTTCTAAAAACTTGCTTTCTCATAAAGAATGTCTTATGTGGCACCAAACATATTTATTAATAGTCCTAAATATCTTTAGTTTCTCTGTAAAAGGAAGCCTGTGTTAAGCAATTAATGTTTCAACATCTTATTTTATTTGAGAATGATCTGGATATTCAATAGACTTTCATCATTTAACTTAATTTTGCAAAACTCTGAAGTTTCAAGTTACCAAAAATCTGGAGAAACTATTTTAAGTAGACATACCATAAAACATAACTATTCCTAAAGAGGTCACCTAAAGAAACTTCTTACCTTATTTATATTTAATTTACTTATAAAAATTTTTCATACCAAGATATTTTTCTTGCTGACAAATGTTGTAACAGAAGTAATGTCTTATTTGACTTCTAGAAAACCTAGGTACAATAAAAGTACTTATGTTGATGACTCTAAAGACATGTCTGTATTAATTAAACCAACAAAATTAAATTTTTTTTTTCTTATTTATTTTGTTTTTGGCTGCGTTGGGTCTTTGTTGCTGCGCACGGGCTTTCTCTAGTTGTGGCGATGGGGGCTACTCTTCGTTGCAGTGCGCGGACTTCTCATTGCGGTGGTTTCTCTTGTTGCGGAGCATAGGCTCTAGGCTCACGGGCTTCAGTAGTTGTGGCTCACGGGCTCTAGAGCGCAGGCTCAGTAGTTGTGGCGCACGGGCTTAGTTGCTCCTTGGCATGTGGGATCTTCCCAGACCAGGGCTCAAACCCATGTCCCCTGCATTGGCAGGTGGATTCTTAACCACTGCACCACCAGGGAAGCCCCCAACAAAATTAAAATAACTTTAATATCAAATATTAATTTAATATTGAGTATTTCTCAAATCACATGAACCTGAAATTCATTTGGGTTATTTTCTTTTGTATTTCTGAGAATTTATGTAAGTGCTTAGTTTTCTTTAAATCAATTAAATAGAGCTCATTTACAAATTAATTTTGTCAATACCATCCAAAGGTAGAGACATATCATATCTATAACATACTCCAGACATATAGACAGAGACAGCCAGAGATCTCTTAGCTTTATTTTGAAACTTAGTCGTGAATGAGGTATTAAAACTCACTAATTTATAAATAACAGTTGAGATAAGTTTTAAAAAGGTCTCTTTTTCTTTGTCTTTTTTTTCTCAGTCTCAGGAATTAGAGATGATCTAGATAAGAGTAAGATAAGCACTCCTGAGAGCCCTGGTAGGACATTTACATCTCAAAGGCACAGGGAGAAAAATGTAAGCTCCTCCAAGAAGGACTTTATCCCTTAGAGTAAGAATTTTGAAAAGATGCTTCATCAAGCTGGCTTCCTCTAATTGCATATGCAAAAGTCAGTTGTCAAATGTGAAAAGAGCCCCAATTTGACCCATTTGAGGTTGGGATCTCCTTTAGTATAGCTTCCCCAATTAAATAAGTCCTTGCAAGTATAAGTTCCGTGTCTACATAAACCTGGCAGGGGTGTTAGTTAGAGGTTGGCTCTTTGACACCCCTCATTTCTCTGTTTGAGAAACATTTTTCCCCATTGTAATGTTGGTTTGTTGGGATAAAATTACTAACTGTATGCAACTGTATGGTGAGTTGGTGTGCTGTGTGTGAGCTTAATTCCTCTAGGTGTCATGCTAGAGTCATTTCAGCTCTTTTATGTGTCCCTCCAGCAGTCGAAAACGGCTGTGGCTCTTCGGAGCACTGAGTGACCAACTCTTACATTGTGCATCCCTGAAGCTAGTTTTTAATTAATGAGGGGGTTAACCTATAAGACTGCTGCTCAGTGTGAGGGGACTTGCCTCCGTCACTCCCATAAATTTCTCAGGTGTCTGAGAAAGCCGTAACCAGGTGGGAGGACCTTTCTTTGGAGCAGAGAGCTCTTATACAATATGTTCACTTTTATCCTAACAAATTCTGTTAAATGGTTAACAGAATTTGTCAAATTGAGGAAAGATGGTAGGCCGGCCTCCTACCAAATCATCCGGTCCAAACCACTCAATGTCTTTCAACTGAGCAAATCTTCCTAAGTGTCTCAACTGAGAAGTCATGTGCCTTTTTATCAACCACCAAATAAAACTCAGATTGTCAACCAATAACAGGAGATCTGAAACCAGAGGAGACTCACACAAATTCATCTGGACTTGCCAAGGGGGTGGATGGGAACAAGGGACCCTTACTGATACCAAGGCCCCAGATCTTCATAGAGTTCAAGGGAAGGAGAGAAGTCTGCTCTGGGTCCCTTCATGGTTGCCAGAACGGTTGCCTGAGATAAAAATGTACAATGTGAGAGCTGTGAGTTTCAGTTTTACTTGGGGACTTACTGAGGACTATTGCCCCAGAGACAGCCTCTCAGATAGCCCTGAGGAACTGCTCTGAAGAGGTGGGAGGGAGGCCAGTATATATTTGATTTTGACAAAGTGGTTCATGCAATCATGCATGCATCTTTGTAGAAGGATACTGCTAGTCACACGGAACAGATATTTCAGTTAATGATTTAGTACTTTTCTAAGTATGGGAAGATGCAAGAATCCAAGTTCATAAAAGTTTCCCCTATAATATTTCTAACTATCTGAGAGCCTGCTTTATCTTTTTTCCCAGAGCAGAGGATAGTGCTTCATCCAGATCTTTACCCTGAATTTCTTTCAGTGTGTACTGTAGATCAGTGACTATAGTGGCTAATGCACTATAAATCTGCGTCTTTATTCCTGTCCTGCCCCTAGGTTCTTCAGAACGATTTTTTTTTTTTTTTTAGATTCCATATATATGTGTTAACATATGGCATTTGTTTTTCTCTTTCTGACTTACTTCACTCTATGACAGACTCTAGGTCCATCTACCTCGTTACAAATAACTCAATTTCATTTCTTTTTATGGCTGAGTAATATTCCATTGTATATATGTGCCACATCTTCTTTATCCATTCATCCGATGATGGACACTTAGGTTGCTTCCATGTCCTGGCTATTGTAAATAGAGCTGCAATGAACATTGTGGTACATGTCTCTTTTTGAGTTATGGTCTTCTCAGGGTATATGCCCAGTAGTGGGATTGCTGGGTCGTATGGTAGTTCTATTTTTAGTTTTTTAAGGAACCTGCATACTGTTCTCCGTAGTGGCTGTATCAATTTACATTCCTACCAACAGTGCACACTTCCTTTTATACCACTGATCTCTCTAAGAATAGAAGCTATTTTGGTGCAGTAGAAAAAGCCCTGGAATAGGAATTAGACAGATAGGGTTGGATTCTGGCTCCAGGTTTACTAGCTCTATGACTTTGCGTAAAGCATCCTTTTTGCTCTGTATCCCAGTGTTCATTCTTGTCTAGGGGCTATTGTGATGGTCTAAGTATAAATCGTATGTGAAAGTATTTGTAAGCGCAATGTTGCTTTAAGTGTTAAGTAGTACTTGAGTTGCTTTGAGGAGTCACAAGTAGCCTTAAAATGAAAAGCATCTGGATCACTTAGGTTGCGTCCATAGGTCAGATCAGATTACATCATAGAGTAAAATCTCTCTCCTTACTCATTGGAGGGGTAAGGTTGCCACCAATATAGATCTCATAGTAGGTAAGGCCCAGTAACTTGGATTCAACTGTAATACCCCTTACTTCCCTGGAATGACAGAGCTTGTGTGCACCTTTATCTGGTTCTGTATGTCATCTAGGAAATTTCTCATCTAGCACCAAATTTATTGAGCTTGCTCATGCAATCTAAACCTCACCAAGAATTTATATTCTTTACTAGCTCCCTTGTTATAATAGAAATACAGCATTGCTTCCTCAATTATTTGGGTGATTTTATTCTCCTTTTCAGATGCTCAATAGTCCAAAGGTGCCTGGACCAGCCAAACAAATCGTTTCACCTCTTGAGTCCTTTTCTTTTAGGAGAAAAGTTGGATCTTTGCTCTGTGGCTCACTTTTTCTTTCTTTCTGCATGATCTGCTCAAAATGAGAGAGGGTCAGACACAGCAAGACAGCTGTGTTCACTGCTGATGTTAAGTTTGGAAATTAAATTGACGGAAAAAACCAGAAGTTCCAGTGTTGTCAGGGACTCAACATGCAAAAGAACGTTCATTATATATATCTGTGTCTGTATTTGAAAGAACACATGGAAAGAACTTCACGTATCATCAGTCTTTTGAAGAACCTTGCATAAAGGGCACGTACCTTTAGCTTTATTGGTAATGAAAACTTATTTTGCGAAGAAGTGGTGGCAATTTAAATTTCCACTTGCAGACTACTAACCATAGCAACACATTTGTACCAAGATTTCATATTTTTAAAATATTTAGTTTTTGCCAATTTAAAGGAAGTAAAATACTATCTTATGGATTTGCTTATCTTTTATGATTACAAAATGAGGTTGAATGACTTTTCACATGCTTATGGAACATTTGTGATTTTTTTTCTTTGAAGTGCCTATTTAGACTATTTTTGTCAATTTTTCCTGGCAGGGAAAAGTTGTGTGTGTGTGTGTGTGCTCATGACAGCATTGCTTTTTAAAAAAAAAAAATTATTTATTTATTTGTTTGGGCTGGGTCTTATTTGTGACAGTCAGTCTCCTTAGTTGCAGCAGGCAACCTCCCTAGTTGTGGCATGAGAACTCTTAGTCCTGGCATGCCCTTGGGGTCTAGTTCCTTGACCAGGGATTGAACCCAGGACCCCTGCATTTGGAGCGTGAGGTCTTAACCACTGCGCCACCAGGGAAGTCCCCCTGATAGGGTTTTTGTATTTCATTATTTTTTAAGTATTCTATGTATATTCTGTATATTAATCCTATGTCAATTATATGTTCTGCAAACATTGTATTCACATTTGTGATTTGTCTTTTCTCCCTTTTATAATAATAACATTTAACACTTATGATGATCCCACAATATTTGTCTATTTATTTATTTTTTTGGTTGTGCTGGGTCTTAGTTGCAGCAGGCGGGCTCCTTAGTTGTGACATGCAAACTCTGAGTTGCAGCACGCATGTGGGATCTAGTTCCCCGACCAGGGATCGAACCCGGGCCCCCTGCATTGGGAGCACGGAGTCTTAGCCACTGCGCCACCAGGGAAGTGATCCCACAATATTTGAATGAAGCAAGTGAGGCCAAGTTACATTAAATCTATGTATCACTTGAGAAGTGATATTCTTCAATATTGTATCTCTTAGTCATGAATATTAGGTATTTTTCTCTATTTATGTAAGTCTATGTTACTGTATTTCAATAAAATTTTATAATTTCCTCATAAAGCTCTTGCTCACTTGATGTTATATCTATTCATATATAATATATTTTAATTTTTGGTAGTACATAAATTTGCATTTTATTGTCATATTAATTTTATATCTAGGAATTTTCAAAAGCCTTTTTTAGTTAATTATGATTATTTATTTGTAGATACTTTTGAATTTTTCTGTTTAAAATTGTATCTCCTGAAAAAAATGGCTATTTGATATTCTTTCTCCTCTCTTCTGTCTTTTTTTTCCTTTTGTTGTGCCTTTTTTCATGGCTCAGACTCCAAGACAATGTTACATAGAAGTGGTGGCAGCTGATATCCTTGTCTTGTTCTTAATCTTGAAAAAAATATTTTTAGTGTTATACATTAAGTATAATATAAATATGCCCTGGTTTTTTTTTTTTTTGGTATCTGTTCTTACATCAGTTACAGAAAATTCAATTATATTCTTATTTTACAAAGAATATTTATCTTGAATTGATCCTGAAGTTTATCATTTTCCTATATCTTTTAGTATAAACATTTTAAATTTGTTAATGTGGTAAAATGGAAAAATTCTTTCTAAATTTAGTCTACTCTTACATACCAGAGAGAAATACAAATTTGTTAATTTTATTATCTTGTTCTATATCCATAGATTTGGTTACTAGCATTTTGTTTAGAATTTTGCATCTATGTTTATGAATTAGACTGTCTTTTAATTTTTTCTCTTAACTGTTCTAGTTTGGGTATCAAGGTTACGCTAATGTCATAAAATGAGGCAGAGGCATCCTTTGTTATTTTTCAGAGGAATCTGTCTTGCTTGAAACTATTTTCTCCTTGAAAGTTTGAGAGAACTCATAAGTAAAGCCATCTGAGTCTTGTGTTCTCTTTGTAGAATATTTTTCACTATTGATTGTGTCTTTAATAGGTATAAGGTGTTTGGGCCTGGGATCTCTAGGAAGCAGAATCATCTTAAACATTTCATTCACAAGAAGCAAGAATGAGGGACAAAAGGAATGAAACAGAAAAGGACAAGGACAGAAGCCAATACTTGGATATATTAATGATTTAGCCTCTGTTAAGTGCTTCTGTTGGCTGATTTCACAAAACAGTCCCTGAGAATCTATATAACCACATCATACCATCAACTTGGTAGATTCAGAAGGTACAGTTGACAACATTTAATAACTGTTCATGATAAAAATTCTCCATAAACTAGAAATAGAGAAAAGACCCCCCCAATTTAATAAAGACCATCTACAAATACTTACAGCTAACATTATACACAGTGGTGAAGACAGAACAGCCTAAGATGTGGAAAAGGCAAAGATGAATACCCGCATCACTTCTATTCAGCATTTTACTAGCGCTCCCTGCCAGGGCAAGAAGCAAGAAAAGGAAATAAAAGTCTTAAAAATCAGAAAGCAAGAAGCTAATCATTTTATTTACAAATGACCAGATGGTGGAGAAAATCTATTATATTTCTCTTTATTTATGAAAATAATTTTAAAATGAAATAGAAAATCAATACTATTTACAATGGCATTCAAAACATAAAATACTTGGGAATAAAGTCAACGAAATAATCCACAATACCAGTACACCTAAAACTATGAACACCTGCAGGGAAAAAGATTTAAATAAATATGAATAGATATGCCACATTCATAGATTAAAGACAGGAAATCACAAAAATACCAGTTCTTCTCAATATGATTGTAGTTGCAATGCAATACTATTAATAATCTTAGCAAGCATTTTTTTTTTTTAGAAATTAGCAAAAGGATTCTAAAATATACATGGAAAAGTAAAAGACTAGAATACCTCACTCTGTCTTTTCTGGGTAGATAGATCTTACACCTTCTCACTCAGTTATTCATCTCTGCACTTCTCTGTTGTATTTTTATTTCTTTGCCATATTCTAAAAAATTTATTTATGTTATCAGCAAATCTAATTTATTGTTAAACCCAATCCCAGAGTTTTTAATTTAAATTATTACATTATTATATATCATTTTAGTCCTAGAAGTTCAATTTGATCTCTCTTGGAATCTGCTGGATAATTTTTAATAGACTTTTCTTCTTGAGTCATATATTTAATTCCTTCATTTATTTTATTAAACATTTAAAATATATTGTTTATTTCATACTTCCAGAATTTGAAGACTTTGTATGTCAAATTCAGCTGTCAGTTAATTTGCTGATTCTCATATATGATACCATGTTTTCTTGTGTATTTTGAGTTTTGACTGTGAGCTCATATATCTTGGAATATTACCTGTGGGAATTGTTTTGAGATCTAAAACTAAGTTCCATCAGAGAAAATTTATATTTGCTTCTGCCAGTGCCTCAGGGCACTACCAGCTTGAGATCACTTTAAAATAAATTCTCAGCTTGAGGTATTTTGGTCCAGCCAGATAATGTGAATTCAGGGTCGTTATAGTTACAAATTCTCAGGGGAAAGTACTTTTCCCCTCTTATAAGTGCTATGCTTCATGAAAGACAATTTTCTTTATAGTTCCCTGAAAGGAGATGAAATTTTTCTATTCCCTCATGACACTGGCAATGTAATCCTTTAATGCTTCAAATTATGTGTCTCTCCTATTAAACAGTGCCATTGGCAGACTCTGAACTTTGTTTCCTGTACCTCGGCAGGGTATGATGTTAGAAAATGTTGATCAAGTTCACCCAGCTTTGAAAATGTGCTCAAGGTCAAAGACCGTGTTAATGGTCTACTTGTCTTTCTTACTTTGTGCTTCTGAGTAAGAAGCCTCAGTCTACAAAACTCCCCCACTGCTGATGTACCATGAGGATGAGGGATCCTGAGATGAAGTCCCTTTGCTAGCTTATGAGTAGCATGGTACGGGTGCTAGGTGCCTTAGCCTATGTTTCTGAAGAAATCGAGCCTGAGGCAGAATAATAAATGCAAAATTCTAAGTGAAAGAAGCCACTCTGAAAAGGCTACATAGTGTATGATTCCAGCTACCTGACATTCTGGAAAAGGCAGAACTATGGAGACCGTAAGAAGATCAGAGGTTGCCAGGAGTTAGGGAAGATGGATGGATGAAACAGGCAAAGTACAGAGGATGTTTAGGGTAGTGAAAAATACTCTGTATGTAACTATCATGGTGGATACAGGTCACTCCAGACTTGTCCAAACGTATAGAATGTACAACGCCAGGAGCGAACCTTAATGTAAACCACGGGCTTTGGGTGATAATGATGTGTCAATATAGGTTCATCAGTTGTATCAGTTGTAAGCTGTACTACTGTGATGCAGGTTATTGATAGTAGGGGAGGTATGCATGTGTAGGATCAAGGAGTATATGGGAAATCTCTGTCCTCTCTGCTCAGTTTTTCTGTGGACCTAAAATTGCTCCAAAAAATAGTTTATTTTTTTAAAAAATGAGGGTGTCTATTACAGAACCTTCCCAGCTTCACAGCAGCCCAGCTTCTCTCAGGTGGAAGGGAATTCCTAAACTCCTCAGAGGAGAAGAGCAGCGTCTTGCATGCGGGATACTCCTTGCTGTCACGTTAGCAGCTCCTGAGTTTTCCCATGGCTTGCTGCTGGGATGGGCAGCTGAAGAATGTCACTTTTGATCAGATGATGCACTGCTTGAGCAGAATGCGTGAGAAGGTGCGAAGGGTCAGTACAAAGCTTTGCGAGAGCTGCACACCGGGAGTCAGCGTGCCTGCCCACCTTCCAGCAGAGGGTGTTCATGGGTTAACCTAGCATTATGGCCGCATTAAGGGATCTTCCCTACAATTTTTTTTCCAGTTTTTAAATTGCGGTAAAATGCACATAGCATAAGACTTACCACCTTTAACCATCTTTAAGGGTACAGTTCAGTGGTCATACATAGATTCATAATGCTATGCTACCATCACCACCATCCATCTCCAGAAGACCTTGAATCTGGTAAAACTGAAACTCTATACCTAATAAAGAATAACACCCCATTCCTCCAACCATCCAGCCCCGAGCAACAACCCTTCTCCTTCTACTTTCTGACTCTATGATTTTGACGACTCTAAGTACCTCATAAAAGTGGAATCACACAATATTTGGATTTTGTGTTTGGCCTATTTCACTTAATGTCCTCAGGGTTCATCCATGTTGTAGCATATGTCAGAATTTCCTTCCATTTTTTTAGCTGAGTAGTATTCTACTGTGGTAAATACCATGTTTGCCTATTCATTCATTCATCAGTGCATACCTGGACTGCTTCTACATTTTAGCTCTTGTGAATAATGCTGCTGTGAAGATAAGTGTACAAATATATCTTCAAGACCTTGCTTTCAGTGCTTTGGGGTATATACCCAGAAGGGGAAGTGCTGGATTATATAGTAATTCTATTTTTAATTTTTTGAGTAACTGGCATACTATTTTCCACAGGAGCTAGAAAAAAATCTTACATTCTCACCAACAGTGCACAAGGATTCCAATTTCTCCACATCCTTGCCAACACTTGTGATTTTCTCTTTTTTTTTTAATCCATAATGCTGTTAGGTGGTATCTCATTGTAGTTTTAATAGTAGTGATTAGTTATGTTGAGCAGGCTTTCATGTGTTTATCGGCCATGTGTATATCTTTTTGGAGTAATTTCTATTCAAGTCTTTTGCCATTTTTGCATTGGATTTGTTGTTGTTGTTGAGTTTTAGGACTTCTCTATATATTCTGGATATTAATCCCTTATCAGATATGTGATTTACAAATATTTCCTCCCATTCTGTGGGTTGACTTTTACTCTGGTCAGGGCTTTTGATATACATTAAAAAAATTTTTTTATCAAGTCCAATTGTATTTTTTATTCAGTTGTCTGTGTCTTTGGTGTCACTTCCAAGAAATTATTGCCAATCTAATGTTGTGAAGCTTTTACTCCGTGTTTTTTTTCTAAGAATTTTATGCTTTTAGCTGTTACATTTAAGTCTTTGATCCATTTTGAGTTAATTTTTGTGTATGGTGTTAGGTAAGTGTCAAACTATTCTTTTGCATGTGATATTGTTTTCCCAGAACCGTTTGTTGAAAAGACTCTCCTTTCTCTATTGAATTATCTTGGTACCTTTGTCAAAAATCATTTGACCATATGTGCAAGAGTTTGTATCTGGGTTTTCAGTTCTGTTCCATTGATTAATATATCTGTCTTTATGCCAGTACCACACTATTTTGATTACTATAGCTTGTGGTGAGTTTTGAAATTAGGAAGTGTGAATCCTCCAGGTTTGTTCTTATTTTTCAAGATTGTTTTGGATGTTTGAGGCCCCTTGAGTTCCATATTAATTTTAGGATAGGGTTTTCAATTTCTGCAAAAAACAGAATTGGGATTTTGGTAGAGATTGCATTGAATCTGCAAATCGCTTTGTACTGACATCTAAACAATAAGTATTAAGTTATTGATGTCTTAACAATATTACCTTCCAATTCATGAACATGGGATGTGTTTCCATTTTGTATGTCTTTTTAAATTTCTTTCAGTAGCATTTCAGAGTTTTCATTGAACAAATTTTTCACCTCCTTGGTTAAATTAATTCTTAGGTATTTTATTCTTTTTGATGCTACTGTAAATAAAATTATTTTCTTAATTTCCTTTTTGGATTATTCATTGTTTGTGTATAGAAATGTAACTGATGTTTTGTGGGTTCACTTTGTATCCTAATATTTTGCTTATTTATTTATTAGTTCTAATAATTTTTTGTGGAATTACATTTGACATCCTGAAGTTATAACACACCAGTTTGAATTTATACCAGCTTTACATCAATAACATACAAAAACTCTGTTTCTTTACAGCTAGCTCCATCCCCACCCCTTTCAGTTGTTGTTGTCACAAAATTATATCTTTATACATTGTGTTTCCAAAAAGTTACACTAATGATTGTTTACATATATTAGTTTTTTAAAAATTATGTAGAAAACAAATTGTAGAATTACACATCAAAATTATGATAGTGCTAGCTTTTAAACTAGTAATTTTTTTTAGTGTACTAATCTCTTAAATCATCTAGAAAATAAAAACTGGATTAATAACCATTGTTATAAAATACTAGATGCTATAATTGCCCATGCATTTATCTTTACTGAGATCTTTTTTCTTCATATGGCTTCAATTAGCTGTTTAGCATCCTTTTATTTCAACTTACAGGACTCCCTTGAGCATTTCTTTCAGGGCAGATCTAATGGTAATGAACTTCCTCAGCTTTTGTTTATCTAGCAATGTCTCAATTTCTCCCTCACTTTTGAAAGACAGTTTTTCCAGATATAGAATTTGTGGTTGACAGTCTTCCTTTGTATACTTTGAATATATTGGTCCCTTGTCTTCTGGTCTCCAAAGTTTCTGATGAAAAATCTGCTGACAGTCTTACTGAGGAGCTCTTGTATATGATGAGTTTCTTCTCTCTTGCTGATTTCAATATTCTTTTTTTTTTTGTCTTTGTCTTTGTCTTTCAAAAATTTGATTATAACATGTCCCTGGAGGTCTCTTTGACTTCATCTTATTGGAGTTTGTTGACCTTCCTGTATTCATGTATTTCATGACATTTGAGAAGTTTTCAGCCATTCTCTCTTTGAGTTCTCCCTGTGCCCCTTCTATCTCTGCCCCTTCTGGGGCTCCCACAATGCATATGTTGGTCTACTTGATGGGACTCAAAAGGTCTTTAGGCTCTGTTCACTTTTCTTCAATATTTTCTCTTTCTGTTCCTCAAACTTGATCATTTCCTTTGTCCTAACTTCTAATTTGCTAATGCTTTCCTCTGCCAGTTCAAATTTGTATTTGAATCCCTCTAGTGAATTTTTCATTTCACTTACTATACTTTTCAGCTCGAGAATTAATTTTTGGTTTCCTTTTCGATTTTCTCCTTATTGATGTTTCTGTTTTATCCATACATAATTTTCTTTCCACATCTTTTTCAGCTCTTTGAGCATCTTTAAGACAGTTGTTTTAAAGTCCTGGTCTAGTAGATCTGCCATCCAGTCTTTTTCTGGGACAATCTCTGTTGATTTTTTTCCTTTGAATAGGCTATACTTATCTGTCTCTTTGTATGCCTTGGGATATTTTGTTGAAAACTGGACTTTTGAATCTAATAACGTGGTAACTCTGGAAATCAGATTCTCCCCCTTCTCCAGGATTTGTTGAAATTTTTTGTTTTTGTTTATTTTTTTAAATTATTGTTGTAGGCTGTCTTTGTGCTGCAGATCAGCCTGAAGTGTGAACTCAAGGTCATCTCAGGTCTTTTCTGAGACTGCTCCTTTTCCTAGGCACATATAGTAACTTTCTAATTTCTCCCATTTATGCAGTTGCTTTTGAATGTCCTAGTCGCTACTGTCTGGCTCCCACAAGAGAAAAAAGAGAAAAATGAAGGGAGTGGGGAAGGATGTCAACCATTTAAATCCCCTGGGAGCCCCTTCAGCTGGAGGAGGAGGAGGTGTGTGTAACCATTGGGGTTTGGGGTGCAACAGTAGCCACCTGCCTCTTTGTCCTCATGTCTGAGATCAGAAACAGGAGAGCTGAAACTGACCAAAATTAACCATCATTTACCATTCAAGCTTTCCCTTGGAAATTTTAAGCTTTTAATGGACTCCAGAGTTCCAAAATCATTCCAACAGACAGATTCTGCCAGTGAAATTGTTGTCTAGGTGGGGAGATGGATTCTTGGACCTTCCTACTCTGCCACCTTCCCAGGATCCCATTCCCTCTGTGTTTTTGAGTGTGTGATTGAGGAGATTGCCCACTACATTACTATGTCCCTTGAAAAATAAGCCATACAACAATTTTTGAAACTAAGTGTTATGAAAATTTTCATTTCTGGTGTGAGATTGCTAGGTTTTTAAAATAGGTAATCAAAGTTTGAAACTGGTTTTGTTTTTCTTTTTGCTTTGGTCACTCAGAGCCAAATTTTCAGCCTTATTTAGTGGAAAAAATGTAGAACTTAATGTCTATTTTTCATAATCTGTATATTATCTTACTCTCCAGTTTTACACTTTTTAGTCTATCAGTATATTTTCTGGCTCAATTTTACTTTCAGTTTTATTGTGTTTTCTATATTTTTATAAGTTGTCTCAATCCTCTGTGAAATGAGGCAGTCTACATACACATACATAAAAGGAGCCTTACATTTTACTTTAGGGCCAATTTATGGCTGGGCTCTCACCTTTCAACTGTGATGTAAACCATACACAATCAAGCGTCAGTGGGGGGAAATGCTCTACAAATATACGTCTTCATTTGCCAGGTGTTATTCTAGGCACATTTATACCTTACAAATTTGACCTTCACACAATATTTACCAACAAATTAGGTATTTTTCTTTACATTTTACAGGCAAGGCAACTGATGATCAGAGAGCTTAAGTAACAGTAAATTCTAACTGACTCTATAATACAAGCTCATTTCAACACATGGTACTGATATTTATCTAGACAAGACCTGAGGAAATGCTTATTATATAGAGTGTCTATTGGACTCAGATGAATAACATGCTATTTTCCCATGTTATTCTTGGAATGTGTGAACTTTTATTATAACTCTGCACCTGAAATATGCAAAGCATCACCCTAAACAGAATAAGATAAGAGTAAGATGTCTATTTCCTTTTGTACTATAGGGAAAAAAGACTTTGGTTTGATAATACAAATAAAATTCTGTGAAAACTCACCCAGTAGTGGGTCCTTGGAGTCTTCTCGTAGTAACAAGATATTCCCATACTAATAAATCAATCAGTGCTCCCAGAGAATGGGTTAAGTACAGTCACTTTGAAAACTGCTCCAGCACCTGCTCATGAAGTAGAAATTGATTTGAAAATAGATGACAGTTTTTAATTTAATATTTTATGGAATAATTCTATTTGAAGTATTTCTCACTAAAACTAAGGTGATTTATTGCATATACTCAACCAAAGCTGCAGCTACAGCCTCAATGTATTGTCACACATTTCAGAGTCTGAACTGTGATACAGAATGCATATTTCAGCACCACATTCAGGGTATTTACTTGTTATAATTTTTTTAAGTCTAAGAGAGATTACCAATTTCAGCAAATTGTTTAGCACTACTCTGTGAAAGAAGGTGTATCACCTTTCCATATTTTATTATTATAATTGAATCTATTTAAAGGGAGAAGCAAAATTAGGTGGGGTAATTAGTGTCCTTTTCTTTATACATTAACTTTACCATGATCAGCCACAGAGATAAGAGCCTCAATAGTACCTCTCTCTCGTATACCATCTTATTTTCCTGCCTCTGATTACCATAGAGAACAATCTCCTGACCTTGACTTTATTAGTCCTGATTTCTACTGACTGAGCTATACAATCTGAACTATTCCCATCTGTTTGCATTCCTACGGTGCAATTGCCCTCCAGGAATAATCGAGTAAATGAGAGTTTCTCATAAGGGGTCCCCATGGAGCTAATGCCCACATAATAGTCCCAGAGATGTTGCTGGAAATATCAGGAGGGTAAGGAGTGAGGGGTGGAGCATGGTGACTGGAGATCAGACTGGAGCTCCTCAGTCTGATGCCACCAAAGGAAGAAGTAGGTACTTCTCCTGTTTCCACAAAGCAGAGCAATGCATATTGCATTTATTACTGAGAGCTTGGCAGTTGGTCTTATCAGGGAAGGAAAGAAAAATATAACTTTAAACTGAAGATCACATATTTTTCCTGGAGCCTATTGGCCATAAGTGTTCCCAGAGGTGAGGCCTTCTCTCTCCATTGCTTGTAGCCAACCTCCATGTTTCAAGGGCCAATTTCTCTCGCCTTCACTGGAATCCTGTTTGACCTTCTTCTCTCAGGTCAGGATCCAAAACCAAGCTCTCCTTAACACCAACTATAAAAAGGATTCTTCTCAACCCCAGGACAAGGCTCCATCCTTCCTGCTCCAGGATAGATGGAGAGAATTCCGTCTCCCTCAAAGGAACCCTCACTGCCACCTCAGCGCTCATGCCTACATTCATAGCGTGGTCTCATGTCCTCTAAAGCCCAGAAGGACAGCCACTGGAGTCAATAATACATGCCTTAATGTCTAAATTACTCAATCTATTGGGGCACAGGAGTCAGCAAGAACCTCCACTGAGATTAGTTATAATTCTAATTATTTGAGGACTGATTTTGAATTACTAATTTAATTTATATTAGTAAGCAATCTATGACAAAAACATAAAAGGAGTGAATTTGTATTACTTCACAAATCTAGAGACTGTTCATTTACATGGGTAAATACTTTTCTTACATTAGCCTCACTTAAAAAGTTCAATTTCTGCTTGACAAATAAGGTCATCTATACCATTTTCCTAAATGGGAGGGAAATCCAAAAGGGAAGGGATATATGTATATATATGGCTGATTCATTTTACTGTGCAGTAGAAGCTAACACATTGTTAAGCAACTATACTCCAATAAAAATTAATTTTAAAAAAGTTCATCAAGTGTATGTTAAAATTCAGAAAATATTTTGTTTCTTCAAATACCCATTTTCTAGTTTCAATCCTTTGAAGCTTCTAATTCCAGCCAATACGTAGAAACATGTGTCAGCTTTAAAATGGCATTTAGGGCTTCCCTGGTGGCACAGTGGTTAAGAATCTGCCTGCCAATACAGGGAACACGGATTCGAGCCCTGGTCTGGGAAGATCCCACATGCCGCAGAGCAACAAAGCCCGTGCGCCACAACTACTGAGCCTGCGCTCTAAAGCCCGAGAGCCACAACTACTGAGCCCACGAGCCACAACTACTGAAGCCGGCGTGCCTAGAGCCCGTGCTCCACAACAAGAGAAGCCACCGCAGTGAGAAGCCTGCGCACCGCCATGAAGAGTAGCTCACCGCAACTAGAGAAAGCCCGCGTGCAGCAACGAAATTGCAACACTTGTTTTCTCTGTCTCAACCTTTCCTGGTGATGTGACGGGTCCTAATCTTTCAGAAGTAGAAAGTTAATCCCCTTTAGGACTGGTCGGTTGCCTATCATGTTTGTTTGACTTCGTTCAGTGTTCCCCGCGAGCCCGAGGAAGAGGAATGAGAAGAGAGAGTACCAAGGGAGAGCACATCTCACCTGGTGGATTTGGTCTAGGGTCATAAAGAGCACTTCCGTCAGCCGTGGTCTCCTGGATTTGGGGTCATGCGCCCATGAAAAAACTTTGGAAGCACACCCTCAGTGCGCTATATTTTAAAAAATAATTCAAAAATGAATACACTACTGTGTTGATTCATTATATAGATAATAAGCATATATAAAAATAGAAATGACAGGATGAGATAAAGGTAAGTAGAATTGTACAACATGGTGAAGGTGCTTAATGCCACTGGATTGTACACTTAAAATGGTTAGAATGGTAAATTTTATATCATATATATTTGATCATAATAAAAAAATGTTGACATAAGTAGAGATAGTATTCAAACGTATCAGTCCAGAATACCTGGTGTGCCCTGTGGTGGCTGGCTGGAGTGATGAGAGAAGCTTAAAGCCAGAGTGAACGTACCACAGTCCTGGTCCCCACTATTAAAGGCCAGACCTCCTGGGAGACAGACTTCCTTTCAGAAACATCTATGACATCGGAGGGAAACAAGCTATGTGATCTTGTGCAAGTCACTTAAACACCCTGATGTTAGGTTTCCTAATTTTTTTAATGGGAGGTAAGAAATGTTTACATTTATCTACATCAAATATGCACTAGGGTAATTTACATGAAATATTTCATAAACCCATGGGGACAGATGGTTACTAGACTTATTTTGGAGATTGTTTTATAATGTGTGCAAATGTCAAATTACTATATAGTACACCTGAAACTAACATAATAGTGTATATCATCTATATTTCAAAAAAATGCATGATCTTCAGAATAGCTTTATTTTTTTTTTATTTTTATTTTTTTAAAGATTTATTTATTGATTGATTGATTGCTATGTTGGGTCTTCGTTTCTGTGCTAGGGCTTTCTCTAGTTGCGGCGAGCGGGGGCCACTCTTCATCGCGGTGCGCGGGCCTCACTATCGCGGCCTCTCTTGTTGCGGAGCACAGGCTCCAGACGCGCAGGCTCAGTAGTTGTGGCTCACGGGCCCAGTTGCTCCGTGGCATGTGGGATCCTCCCAGACCAGGGCTCGAACCCGTGTCCCCTGCATTAGCAGGCAGATTCTCAACCACTGTGCCACCAGGGAAGCCCCAGAATAGCTTTATAATATAGGTTATTATTCAGATGTTTTAATGAAAAAACAAAGATTAAGTTAGGTAACTTATCTAAGATCACTGGTTCAAAGGGGGCAGACCCAGGATCTGAATCCATGTCTCTGCTTTCAGTGCAAATCCTTATTCCACCCCTTAGAGGTGACAGGAGGTATACCCACCGGCAAGGGTTTTTGTGAAGATCAATCAAAATGATCAAGGTAATGTATTATGCACAGTTACTAGACAGAATAGATCCTTTTTGAAAACTTTCTAGCAGACAGTTTCTTCATGATACACTGCATAATAAGTAAGTTAATAAATAAATGAAGATTTGAGTTTTCCTTAGGGAGCAAATTAAGGGTGACGTTAAAGGCAAATTAATCTCTCTCTCTCTCTCTCTTCCCCCTTCTCTTTTTTTCTCTACTCCCTCATACACACACACATAATAACAATCCTGAGCAATTAAACCGTGAAACCATGAATAAAAGAATAACTGGGGTAATAGAACGGGGCTGGAAATGGAAATGTGACTTCTTCATTTTACACAGAACACTTGAGACTCAGTGATTTTGAATGACTAACCAAGGTCACATAATTCATATGTAGAAGAATTGAGTTTAGAAGCCAGTCTTCTGACCCCCAGGTAGTGTGCTCTACATCATACCCTCTGCCCTATAAAGAGTAGTAGATAAAAGAGTAACAGAAAGAAGAAAAAACAATGGAGAAGATAGTTCACAAAGGGACAAGGGTCTAAGTGGAAGAAAGGAGAGGTCCCTACTGACAAGCGTCATTTATTAGAAATGGCAAGGCTCTTCTTTGCAGTAGATGACGTGGAATCTCCTTTTCCCCAGTTGCCCCCGTGTGTCTTCTGGTTGCTCTTTAGTAGCAAGAGGCATAGCTTGTTGTGAACTACCTGCCTTAGAGTTTCTTTATTTCCCTCTTTACCTATTCAGGGAAGACAACAAAAATGCGTTACAGTAAGTTAAATTAATGTTGGAATACAAGTCTCCATGAGTCTCTTGCATTTCTGCACATCTCGCTAGGAGAGGCACTATGTTCGTACCGTCTCTCCAAAGATGCTATATAGGAAGAGCCTTGGAAGAGGGAGACTATGTGTCCCTCCAAAGCACCGACCAGGCGTGCTTTCCGGCCGTTACAAGTGATTCGGGTTCCCAAAGCCCAGGGTTGCTCTCCTGTTACACATCCCCCTGAGTGTAGACACTCTCTGGCTCCCTCCGCTTTGTCCAGGGTGAATTAGCCATGGGCAAGCAGCATAAATGCTGCTACTCTGACTCCGAGTAACAAACTGTCCTTGTCTTTGATCCGCAAGTCTTACATCTTCTGCCTGCATCAGTGAAACAGGACCTGTCCTGGACCGAAGCATGTAATGGTAGGCGACACCAACAAGGGTGCCCTGCATTGCGGGGGGTTAGTGAGAGCAGAGTAGCCTGGCAGGAAGGGGACAGTGGATGAGGTTAGCTCGTTTTTACAACGCCATCGGTCTTTATCAGGGGCTAAAACTGAGCTCGCTCTCAGCTGGTGTGCAATCATCAAGTCTCTCATTTCAGATGACTGTGAATCAACGTCAGGTCAATCGTGCAGCCTGCCTGTAATGACCAGGTAATTTACATGTTGGTAAGTAAATGGCAAAAAGTGATTGCAACAAGAAGAAAGTGAATCACAATTTATTATTTCTTTTACCACCATTCAGGCATTCTGACCTATGAGTGGAATGCCATATCAGAGGGAATTAGGACTCCACTGAGAAATGAGAAAAATAGAGTTTTTACTACAGGACAAGATGCTTTGAAGTCTTAAGTGATGATTGTTACTGTATTTTAAAGAAAATGGACTTTAATCTTAACATGAAAGTGTGAATAGAAATTATCTCTGAAAATTAGCATATAAAAGAAGTTTAAATGACTGAAAACTTTCCTCTTGAGAATTTATTCTGAATGTCATGTTAGTGAATTTTATTTGATTATCTCTTACACTATTTTAGTTGTTAAATACCAAATAGTGTTCTATTAAAGGCTTTTAAAAGTGTGTGTAGTGGGCGGTGGTTTGAGTTCATGGCATTTCAATTTAGTGTTCTTTTACTAAAGATATGGTGTACTTTGAAATTACCGTTCTGTTATTCACACATACAGTTTCATCATTCTGCCTGGCATAAATGTCAAGAGAAGGCACGCCCTTTTCATCATACTGAATTTTCTCATATATAACAATTAGCCTCCATAATCTGTGAATAATCACTTGTTCCATGAATTAGTCTACTGTGTCCTTTATGATTTGTCTAGTTGTCCTCGTATTTCCATGTATAAAGTCTGATTCAGTGACCACCCTACCAGGGGTCTTTGTAATGCATCACATGGAGGAAGAGTATAAAATCTATTTACATTCAGTGTGTTGTACAGGGTTGTAAGATTAGCTGAGATGCAAACAAATATTTATTCCACATGTAAACTTTTTTTAGAGAAAAGAAATGAAAATCAAAATGCTATCAAATTCTATTTTGTAGAATATTTGCTTGATTTTTGTGACAGACTAGTATTTTCTTCCATAAGGCAAATATCAGTAATCTGACAATAAGAAAAAAGCCTTCTGAAATTTCAACCATGGGCTTACAGATCTCTTTTCCTTTTTTCATCCACAGATTCTCATCAGCCACTGATACCTCAGCTAAAAATTAGTTAGGAAGGAGGTAAAGGTTAGTTACTGTGCCTGAGTGTCAGGAAAATATATGATGTTTGAAGCAATTTGTAATTTAAAAAGATGCTTCAGGTTTTAAAGTTTCATGAGTGCTTTTTCTTGCCATTTATCCAGCTGTGGTTTTGTGTTTATAGCAGTGAAATGTTTTTCTCAGGCTAAATCCTGAACAGAAGAATGAAATTCTGTTCTGCTTTGCATTTGTGAGAACTGCAGTTTGGGAGATGTTAAAGCACTCTCTAAAAATACCATTTTGAATAAGAAAAATAGCCCTTTATCACGTACATAAAGACATTTGGGGCATGTTTTGGTATCTAATACGAAAGTACCAGGTGGCAGATAATACATTACTTTTCAATTTGAAGACGCTTTTGTTGTATAAAAATGTATAGGCTCATGTGTCATATTACCTAAAAGGCAATAATAGATGATGCAAATAATCTTTAAAAAATATGTAAAAGTTCTCTGATGCTAAATATACTTTGGGATCTGATAAGGCTTGAGTGAAACAAAACCCCAGGCCCATAAGCATTCAGCTTTGTTCTTTCAAAGCCCGAAAGAAGGCTTTGGTTCTCTGGTGGAGATTTCTAAAATCAACTGAGAAAGACTCATGTTTGCTTCAAGGGCCTGAATTGAATATAAAATATGCCTTTGGAATTTTTCTGTTGACTCTACTAATTAAGGCCAATTTGAAAACAGACTCAGATCTCCTTCAGCCTTTTCTGAAGCACCTAGAGTCAGAACTGAACCACTTTGGACTGGGAGTTTGGGATTAGCAGATGCAAACTATTACATACAAGATGGATAAACAAGGTCCTACTGTATAGCACAGGAAACTATATTGAGTATCCTGAGATAAAACATAATGAAAAAGAATATAAAAAGTTTATATATATATATATATATATATATATGTATAACTGAATCACTTTGCTATACAGCAGAAATTAACACAAACATCGTAAATCAAGTATACTTCAATTAAAAAAAAAAGAACTGAACCACTTTGGTGAACAAGGTCTACAGGGCAGACCTGCCTGCAGACTTCAGAGTAACACAGAACCCTACCATGCACCCTCAATGCATGCCTACCAGACCACCAGGAAGCCTAAACTGCTTCCAGAGGAAGCGACAAAGAAAGCTGTGAGTGCTGGAAGGTGATTTGACCGAAGGGGCGTGGCCACAGGCTTTGTCCAGTTGACAGACGCTTAGACAGAGGCCCTGTCGAACAATCGTTGCTCCCTGACACACCCTCCTCTTCTCTCCATGAACAGAGGGCTCTGCCTCTGTGCCTGAGCCATGAGGATGGCGTTTAAAGAAGTTTAGACACAGCCCTATGCTTGTTTCTCTTTCACGTGTGTGAGTTATGGTTGGTTTTTATGTCATCTGCAACTGAATATGTTAGGTCCATCATAAATTTATGAGCCTTTCACTTTTGTGTACTAAAGAGAAAACTAAGAAAGGATGTAGTGTTAAACGACTATGAACAAAGTAAAGTATATCTTATGCGAGACTTTATTCGTAATGAAAAACAATTTCTTGCTCATACATGCACAAAAACTGTTAACTGTAATAGAATAAAAGCATTCTAGTTGAGCACTTTGGAATTTTTTATTATGTTTCTTAGATATGATATAACTTAGTGTCATTTACTATTGATTTTTACAGCTTTTAGATTCTTTAAAATAGCCCATATTTTTTGCCCTATATTTCTTAGGCTTCCTTACATCCTAGGCATTTTGCAGATCACTACCCATTTCAGCACGATTCTTTTCACTTTAGGAAAAGGTAGGTTGGGAGCAGTATGTACAATTTTTTAAAAATTTTTATTGGAATCTAGTTGATTTACAAAGTTGTGTTAGTTTCTGCTGTACAGCAAAGTGAATCAGTTATACATATACATGTATCCACTCTTTTTTAGATTCTTTTCCCGTATAGGTCATTACAAAGTATTGAGTAGAGTTCCCTGTGCTATACAGTAGGTCCTTATTAGTTATCTGTTTTATATTTAGTAGTGTATATATGTCAATCCTAATCTCCCAATTTATCCCTCCCCCCCTTTCCCCCTTGATTCCAATCCTAACACATAAACTACTCCAGCATATCATGAGAATGACCAAAAAAAAAGGAAAGGAAAATTTTAAAGAAATGACAAGGGCTATTCCAGAACAATAGCATACAGCGAAAGGTTTAGCGTTGTCTAGGGAATTGCATCAATATATCTTTATTGAGTGCATAATATGTTAGCTAGTGTTCCAGGTGATGGACTTTTAACATAGAACAGAACATAAAGGTTCTCCATTGCCATAGCTGTCCTTTCAAACGGGGAAAATGGACAATAAATAAATAAACAGTTATTTAATATCATACCGGGTGGTTATGATAGCCAGGGAGATAAATGGGTTGGGATAATGGGATCAAGAGTGGAACGGGGGACTTCCCTGGTGGCACAGTGGTTAAGACTCCACGCTCCCAAGGCAGGGGGCCGGAGTTCGATCCCTGGTCAGGGAACTAGACCCCACATGCATGCCGCAACTAAGAGTTCACATGCTGCAACTAAGGAGCCCGTGTGCCGCAACTAAGATGGGGCCCAGCCAAATAAATAAATAAATAAAATATTTTTTAAAAAAAAAGAGTGGAACAGGATGAGTTTGTAGGGGTTCCTCTAAATGCTGTGGTCAAAGAAGGCTTCTCGGAGGAGGCGGCATTTGATTAGAGAATAGAGCAGGTGAGGAAGCATCTGTGAGGATTCGTAGGGAAGATGTGTGCAGTTGAGGGAATAGTAAATGCTCCCGATCGGGGGCATGTCTGATACATTATGGACCAGGCGGGAGACCAGATGGAGTTACAGGGGCCAGATTATGTGGAACCTTTTAACTCAGCGTAGGAACTTTAAATTTTATTCCAAAACAGTGGGAAGGCAATAGAGGGCTTTGAGCAGAAGAGTGGTAAGATCTGACTTAATATATTTTTACAATGTTATTGAGGTATAACTGACATACTATAAATTGCCAATGTTAAAAGTGTACAATTGGATACATTCTGACATATGTATAGACCTGTTGAAACCATTATTGCCACCAATGTAATGAACATGACCTTCTCCCAAAGGAGGTCCTGTATCCCGGGGCAGTTCCTCCATCCTGCCACTCCCCACCATTCTCATCCCCAGGAGGCTACCCATGTTTCTTCTATCTCTAGAGTAGTTTGAATATTCTAGAATTTGGACGTTCCATTCTATAATTGGAATATTACAAAAAGTATGCACTCTTGTCCAGCTTCTTTTTTTATTTTTTAATATCTTTATTGGGGTATAATTGCTTTACAGTGTTGTGTTAGTTTCTGCTGTACAACAAAGTGAATCAACTATACGTATACATATATCCGCATATCCCCTCCCTCTTGCGTCTCCCTCCCACCCTCCCTATCCCACCCCTCTAGGTGGTCACAAAGCACCGAGCTGATCTCCCCGTGCTATGCGGCTGCTTCCCACTAGCTATCTGTTTTACATTTGGTAGTGTATATATGTCAGTGCTACTCTCTCACTTCGTCCCAGTTTCCCCTTCCCCCCTGTGTCTTCAAGTCCATTCTCTACGTCTGCATCTTTATTCCTGCCTGACCCTAGGTTCATCAGTATCGTTTTTTTAGATTCCATCTATGTGTGTTAGCATCTGGTATTTGTTTTTCTCTTTCTGACTTACTTCACTCTGTATGACAGACTCTAGATCCATCCACCTCATTACAAATAGCTAAATTTTGTTACTTTTTATGGCTGGGTAATATTCCATTGTATATATGTGACACATCTTCTTTATCCATTCATCTGTTGATAGACACTTAGGTTGCTTCCATGTCTTGTCTATTGTAAATAGTGCTGCAATGAACATTGTGGTACATGACTCTTTTTGAATTATGGTTTTCTCAGGGTATATGCCCAGTAGTGGGATTGCTGGGTCGTATGGTAGTTCTGTTTTTAGTGTTTTAAGGAACCTCCATACTGTTCTCCATAGTGGCTATATCAATTTACATTCCCACCAACAGTGCAAGAGGGTTCCCTTTTCTCCACACCCTCTCCAGCATTTATTGTTTGTAGATTTTTTGATGATGGTCCGGCTTCTTAACTCAGCACAATTATGTTGAGAATCATCCACTTTATGTCACATCAGTAATTCAATCCTTTTTATTGATGACTAATATTCTATTGCATAAATATTCCACAGTTTATTTCTCCACCTGCTAAAGGAAATTTAGATTGTTTCCAGGTTTTTTTGCTATTGCAAATAAGGCTTTTATGAATATTTGTGTACAAGTGTTTCTATGGACATATGCTCTCATTTCTCTTGGGTTAAAACATCTAAGAGTAGAATGACTGAGTCATATGGTAGATGTATATTTAACTTTTAAAGAAACTGCCACATTATACTCCAAAGTACTTGTACTATTATACATTCCCACCAACAGTGGATGAGGGTTCCCATTTCTCCATGTCCTTCCAACACTTATACTGGTCAGTTGTTTTGTGTTTTTTTTTTTGTTTTAAAATTTTGGCCACAACAATTATTTTGTCATGGTAGCTCATTGTGGTTTTAATTTTTATTTCTCTAATGATGGACTAATGATGTTACATGTCTTTCATGTGCTTGCTTGCTATCTGTATGTCTCCTTTGGTTAAGAGTTCAAATCTTTGCATATTTTTTTAATTGTTTGTTGTCTTTTTACTGAGTCTTGAATCAAGAACTTGCAGTGAGTAATGCTCACAGGATTCCTATTCCTGAGTGGCCTGATTTGCTTTTTTTTTTTTAAAAATGAACTTCATTTTTTTTTTTTTTTTTATTAATTTATTTATGGCTGTGCTGGGTCTTCGTTTCTGTGCGAGGGCTTCCTCTAGTTGTGGCGAGCGGGGGCCACTCTTCATCGCGGTGCGCGGGCCTCTCACTATCGCGGCCTCTCTTGTTGCGGAGCACAGTCTCCAGACGCGCAGGCTCAGTAATTGTGGCTCACGGGCCCAGTTGCTCCGCGGCATGTGGGATCTTCCCAGACCAGGGCTCGAACCCGTGTCCCCTGCATTGGCAGGCAGATTCTCAACCACTGCGCCACCAGGGAAGCCCCTGATTTGCTTTTTAAAGAATAATCTTAATTGCCATGAGGAGAATTGATTGTGTATGTGTAGTGGTGTGTTGGGCCATAGGGAGCTTTATCCTACTTTTTTTCTGAACATAATTAAAATTCAGTTTTAAAATTTATTCTTTTGGTTAAACACCAAGGGCTTCATGAAAGGTGTGCACAGTGGTGTCTCCTTTCAAGTGCAATTATCTAGAGCAAGCCCTAGATTATCTGAGTTGTTCTTGTCCTGCATCGTTGTAGGGATGACTTAGATTCGGACAAGGAAATTTGAGTTGCCTATTATATATCTATATAGAGATGCTAAGTAAGTTTTTGGAGATGATGAGAAGGAAGTTGGGCAGGTGAGTCTGAAATTCACAAGAGAGATCAGACAAGGAGTTATGAATTCAGAGCCTTCATCCTACTGGTTATCCTTAAACCCGTAGAACCAGAAGAGCACGCCCAATAGGTTAAGTATAGATAAAGAAGAGAAGAAATTCAAGAGGTAATCCCTGGGGCACTCCAACTTTTAAGAGTTTGAAAAAGGAGGAGAATTCAGCAAAAAGACTGTTACCATGGTTAATGGAGGTGGAGGTGGCACTGAGAGGGGGAGAAGCAATAAAAAATAATTGACTTTTGTTGGGGTGTGATGCCAGGAACTCACTGAACCACAATTAATAGGTACATGTCATGCTGTTTGGATATGGAAGAAAGAAAACAGCAGTTAAACAAGTAAAGAAACTATCAAAAGGGCACTCCATCTTTAATGGAAGATGTGACAGGGCTGGTTTCAGTTTCCTTAGGCTTGTGTGGGTGCGAATCCTGAATGACAATCAGCTTTCTTAATGTCTGTACTTGAAATGAGAAGCAATGTACTTATGAAATAAGCCCATAAACATATGTCGGTTCTGCTGTATGACTTTATGCTGTAAGACGGGGAGGTAAATGACTGTATTGGATTCCCCAGGGCTCACTCAGTTGAGGTTAATGTAATGGAAACTCACGTGCTCAGGTCCACAGGTCTTAGCACTATTGCTATTGTAGGTAGCAAGCTGATTACAACTAGTTGAAACATGGCAATCATTTTACCTGGTCTTCTCTTTCCTATGTGAAGGTTACAGGGCATATAGACCTTACTGTCTTTAAAACTCCTCTCATCATTTCCTATTTCTGTGAAGTTCAGGTTGATAACCCCACAGGTCACTTAGTAAACATTCTTTAACCTCAATAAAATTTATATACGTACACTACAAATGTTAGTTATTTTATGCCCTTTACATTTGCCTTTTACTCACTGTATTGTCAAAAAGCAACAGAGGGTTATAGCTGGGTGTCTGATACCCGATATTATTTATATCAATAAGTGTTTGTTGATTGAATGAATAAATGAATGAAATAATGAATAATGAATATTGAATAAGTTCAGCTGAATAAATGCTAGATTTATGGCAGAAACCGAGGTGCCACAAGTTAGCCAGGGCCTCGAGTAAATTACTTCACTCATTCATATCTTTTTCATCTGTAAAAATAGAAAGTTCAAAAGGTTCCTCTTAGATCTGGCCTTTGGTAATGAATGCTCTGATGGCTCATGCTAGCGTATTTCTTCATGCAGTGTTACTTTTAAAATATTAATTTGATAAAATGTGTAATTCTATGCAATAAAATGCAGTGAAATGTTAAAAGTTAAGGACAAGTGATCACTTATGTTTCTCATCATTTAAAAATTTTTTTTGCATTATTAAATCAATGGAAGCCATGAAAAATAAAATAAAATAATGTCATTCTAAACATGATAGTTTAATAAAAATGAAAAACAGATATTAACTTGTTGTAGGCTAAAATATTTAGTATCCCATTTAATTCTTACAGTAAAGGTATTTAATGATAAGTACCATTGTTACTTACCTTTTACAATTACAGAAACAGGCACAGAGGAGTTAAGTAAGTGTCCTAAGATTGCGCAGCTAATCAGCAAATGATAGAGCCAGAACTCCAGCTTTGGAATCTCCGACTTGAGATTCTGTGCCCTTACATGCTGTTCTATACTGCCTCACAAATACAGACTATGAAAATTTTGAGGATTTATTTTGAAATTAATTTTCGAAACCACTTATTGAATGGAAAATGCATTACTATTACCACTTAAATTCCCATTTTTTTAATTTTCTTTTACCATACTTTGTGTTTTCTTCTTTTGTGCTACTATTTTTATCACCAATTTTTTAAATGCTTGAAATGTAAACTTCTCACTAAAACAAATTAATCAACAACTATCATGTTATACCACTCAGGACATTTATTTTTTTCAAGAGACACTATAAATTAACACGTTATTAACTCAAGAAATGTATACTACTAAAGAGAAGCCATTAACGTCTATGAGAAGAGTTGCCAATTCGTCCATTTAGAATAACTATGGACAGTATCCTTCTAGATTCCGAATAGTTTCTAAACCTGGAGTTGCTTCTTAGCAGCCAACTCACACTTTGGCAGTTCTGTGCCCCTTTGGTTTTTAGGTGGTGTTCTTTTGCACGTGGCTGCGCTCCAGCGCTGCCAGCTGCCCACGGGTGATTTTCCCTCTGGTACCCGGGCACTGACCGGAGGCATGGTGGTGCCCTGCGTCAGGGAAGTTAGCAGCACTGCAGAAACAGAGGGAGCAGTGTGTCCCTGGTCCACAGTTCTTTAACATGATCGGTTCTATATATATGTTTGTAAATTAAGCTCCTGCTTCCCTATATCCATACATAGAAATAATGGGTTTTTATGGTTTTACAGATTGCCTGATTTGAAGCTGACTTTAATTCTGTCTAGAATCAACATCTTAGAACCATCTATATTATCATCCAGAAGGCTGTGAAATGACTCTTTTCATCTATTACCATGAAGGCAATTTGCATATTTATCCGTACAAATAAACGTTATAAACTTGTGCATCTTCTACTCTGAAGCAAATTTTAAAATTAGGACTAAAGGGAAATAATTGTATCTGTTGAATGCTTGTTTTTGTTTTTAACTTAATTTGAATCACATTTACTAGATCTGATAGGCTTCTTAGAACCTGCCAACAAGTGAAGAGCCATCATAAAAGTTCGATTTTGTTCTTCCATAAAGACTTGCAGAAAACTAGTTACATAAGCAAATAAATCTTCTTGGTGATGAATAATAATTCACTAACATTGTTTTATTTTGAACCAGAGATATTTTGATGACAGCCCATATTTATCTTACTGTATTCTTGGTAAAAGTTTCTTAACTTTACATTTTTTTATGCTTTTCAAAAATTTCAGGAACTGAATTGTTCCCTGGACTATCTTATTTTAAGTGGAAATCTAGGAAGTGTTGATTTTTTATTGATCCCATAGAGTGTGGTTGAAATTCATTAATTTTTTTGAATCTGCTTGTGGTCAGAGGTCTTAATGCCTCTTGAACTACTGATATTGAAGTAGAGAATTTTCAGCAGATATACCAGCCCTGATTTTATTATATTTTATCCCTAGAGATTATTTCTATTATGAGAAATTCAAATGTCTTTAATAAATAGTCATTAATTCATGTTCCCTTCTTGCATATATGTTCATGTCTTGGATCTGAGCGATTTCCACTGAGATTAACGTTCAGCCCCTTCAGATTTCCACATCTGAGTGGCTGAAATCATGTAAACACTTTATAAACCTAGAAAATCTCAAATATATAAAAGCTAATACCTGGGGGAGAGTCAGCTCAAGTAGATGCAGTGTAATACCAGAATTCCAGGTAATACTTTTCAGCCAGAATCAGCCCACTGTTCTTTTTACCTCTTTTAAAAACTTCAGCTTACCATCCTAGGTCAAAATATGATTGCTTCTGATTAATCCAGCACTGCTACAAAACTTTCATAAATAATGTTACCACATGAAGGAGTTGATAATATTGTATGTGATATCCAAAATATAATACACTGTGATCAAAACAAAGCCAATATTACTTGATATTTGTGACTTTATAATTTAGCCACATTTTAAAAATAGGTATGGATTTTAATTTTCTCATTATAAATGCAGAAAATAAAGGCATATTTTATTATTCATGAATGAAATATCATCTATATTACCATCATATGCTTGCTGTCTAGTAGTATTCTCATGAATACCTATGCTAATATCTCTCTGAAACATAGAGAATTAATAATAGTTCTCTCTCATTTATTAAACACTGATGATGTTTCACACAGGTATTGGATCAGACTTAAAGGGAATAAAAGTATAATGGAAATATAATCCCTTCCCTTGAGAAACACTTTATCAAGATAGTAGAATAATAGATAAACTTACCCCCAAATCAATTTCATTTGTAATTGCTATTTATGTACAATGAGTCTTTTTTTATGTAAAAGAAGTTTGAGGACAGTAACAGAATTGGTAGCTAAGGGATTTCTATACAAGTTGAGTCTGCATAGCAAGCAAATTTTTCCTTATATTGTATGTTTATCTGGGATAGCTTTTATGTGTCTGGCGGAAAATCAGGGGGTTCCTGAAACTTAAAGGCTCAAGCCAGTTCTATCACTTTTTATTGAAACATGTGCCAGAAATCTTACTCAGTCCGGTACATATAATATTGATATTTCTTTTTTTTTTAATTTTTATTGGAGTATAGTTGATTTACAATGTTGTGTTAGTTTCTGCTGTGCAGCAAAGTGAATCAGTTATACATATACATATATCCACTCTTTTTTAGATTCTTTTCCCATATAGGCCATTAGAGAGTACTGAGTAGAGTTCCCTGTGCTGTACAGTAGGTCCTTATTAGTTATCTATTTTATATACAGTAGTGTGTATATGTCAATCCCAATCCCCCAATTTATCCCTCCCCCCCCCTTATCCCCTGGTAACCATAAGTTTGTTTTCTACATCTGTGACTCTACTTCTGTTTTGCAGATAAGTTCACTTGTACGCCTTTTTCAGATTCCACATATAAGCGATATCATATGATATTTGTGCTTCTAACCATGAAAACCCAGTGAGAGAATAGCATGAGGCACTGAAAAGGAAAGTGACGGGGCCAAGGTCACACAACGAGTGAGAGGTGGACTAACCTAGAATTTGAACCAGGACCCCCTGACTGCAAGTCCTTCTTATGCTTATTCATTATCATTACCGTCTTACTACATGTCTACTGTTTGCTGTCTTACTGGGTAGCCATCATCGTTTCTTCCCATCTCCTCAGGGTTGTCCACCACAGTGTGCCAACTTGCTGAGCCTTTTCTAGCGGTGGCCAAGCCCCACTGAGGCTGTGAGTGTCACTCAGGAGACAGCCCGAGGCAGGTGTCCCGTCTACACTGGCTTTGTCCAAGGGGAGGAGTCAGGATCTCACCTCTACCACTACCCATAGGGGTAGTTTGGATTTTATGAAGAAATGCTTCATATCGTATATCTAAAATGAATTTTTCCACATTTTCAAGAAATGGATTCAGAACTTCTATTTTTAACAGAGTATGCCTCGAATGTAATGAAATACAGCCTGCAGAGAAATAAGATTTAAAGTTTTTATAGAATATGAGATTAACTATGCTACCATTTCTTGAGCCCATAATGTACCACGCTGAACACATGATCCCACGCTCCAATTTAATTCTCACAACCACCTTGGGAGGACTGTGTCAGCTGAAGTTGCAAATGCATCGGTAACTTGCCCAAGATAGCGTCATAAGTGATGTAGTTGGAATTTGGGTCCAACCCTCCTGGTAAATTTACTCTTTGTTAATTATAATGCTCTATGAGATAATCACTCGCCAGTGCCTTTCCAAATCATCTCCTGGATCCAAGAGAGTGCATGTGTGGAAAAATTAAATTTGATTTCACTATGGGCTCTTGTGAGGTCACTTGTTTTCCTACCTTCTTTCATTGGTCTAATAATTATTCTAATAAGAGTAGACAAGAATCCCAAAATGTGTGAAATCCTAAAGTGTGAGTTCGGTTTTTGTGTTTGTCTTTTAAATGGCTAGTGAAGGGATTACTCTAGCAATGCAAGGTGAGCAATAGAAAAAGATAAAGACAGAAAGGCTGTCTTAAAGCTGCTATAAAGATTTAGAAACAGTTTGGCTGTGATCTCTTGTGTGCATGCTGGGATTTGCATTCATGCAAACTAAGTTTGACTTTCAGGCTGTTCTCCTAAAATAACCCATAAAATGTTGCCTCAAGATTTGTAACTCCACACTCCCTGGTGGGCCAATGTTATCATATATTGAGGAATATATGTATATGTATAGCTGAGTCACTTTGTTATACAGCAGAAACTAACACACCATTGTAAAGCAATTATACTCCAATAAAGAGGTTATAAAAAAATGGACCATAAATAAATGCCAGTGAGGGAAAGGTGTGACACCTGGGCAGTATCACCTTTTCTAGGACTGTATTCTGGGCCCTGTCTAGGTCAGTGTCCCCATTTGCCCAACTAGGGAAATCTCATGTGTCCTCAGCTATTTTACAGAACCAAAATGTACATACCCAGGGATAAAATTTCATCACATTTCTTTATAAATTACTGACGGAGGAAGGAGAGAGAAAGTTGCATAATAGAGTTTGGGAAGCACAAATAGGAGAAGGCTGGCACAAGAATGGGACAAACAGGCTTGAAGTAGCACCATCACAAAGTGAGGCTTTTCCACAAGTACAGAAGGAAGAATTGCCAACCTTTGCACAGACCCTGAAATTGCCGAAACATACATTTGCCGAAACGTATGTGTGTGTGCTCCCTGAAGGTTTCAGAATTTGTTAATCCTATTCCAGAATTAAGTAAAAAAAACTTAGCCTGAATTTTCCCTGACAATGTCTTAAGAAATAGATGTTTTAATCATGAGAGTGCTTTTTTAATGCACTTCCTATAGAATGGAAGATGAAAAATGCTAATGCAAGCATCTGACCAAGTGACACATTTTAAATGCTTGGTCTCTAATGTGTATACTGTCTTATAAACATGTCTCCAATCTTAAATTAAACCCATAGAAGAAAACAATATAACTCTTACACCAAAAGTGGCTTGAAAGCTACTTGATAGATTTCCTAGTAGCTACAGACTGTGGTTGATAAAATATGACTGTATCTCCAGAGTAAACTTCTAAAATCTTAATTTGACTAAAAAAAGCAAAAATTATTAATAATAATAACAATAAGGCTAGGCAAAGAATACTAAAGATGACTTTTCTCCATCAGGGTCTAGAAAGAAACAGATGGCACTTCCAAATTGGATAATTAGGGGAGAATTAAGAGTCTATTTACAGCAAGTGTGAGCACAGTATAAGAAAATACAAGGGATAGGTCAGTACCCCCTGGCTGGAAGCAGCAGTGGGTGGTTACCACCTACAGGCTTGAAAAGGCGAGGAGAAGGAACATTCTCTGGACCAGAGACAGAGAGGACTTTGTGGACAGGGCCACCTGACTCCAACTGAGGGACACAGCCAGCCTCTGGTAGGTCTCGGGGGGGGGGGGACGAAGACCTCTGACCTCATTATCCTCTGTTCCTACAATCTCCTACTGGGCTCTGCAATGGTGGAATGAAACTGCAAGTTAGAGAGGAAAGGAGGCTGTGATGAAATTCTTGCCAGTGTACCTTCTGGGCACGGAGCAGGGTGGAGAGTGGGGCGTGGATCCCAAGGGACAAGTACAAGCTATCAAGCACGCCTGCAAATACATTTGCAACTCAAATGAACACATGAAGTCTTTATTACTGAAAGTCTGAAATTCCAAGGCAGGAAGAAAAGCCTAAAAGTCAGTGAAATGTTAACTAATTATAAGAAAAACAGTCAATTAATTAATAAGGTATGAATAATTAATAAAGAATGTTTTTAAAAAACTTTAAGGAAACTGATGGCGGATTTTCCTTTTGGCAACATGGAGTAGGAATGTTATTGTGAAAGAAAGAATATGACCAAAGGGAATTTTATACGTGGGTCAATACGAAATCTGAGAAGTTTTGTCAATTACATGTATATTCTTAGAATACTTGAGGTTGGTGAGCTTCCCACTTTTAATGTGAACATAGTCATATAGGACAGAATTGTGGGAATGAACAAAATTGCTTACATTTCAGTTTTATGAGTTCAACTGCTGTACACTAAGAGCTTATGCTGACCTGACTTTATATAATGTAAAAATACTGTATGACATCACTTATATGTGGAATCTAAAAAATACAACAAACTAGTGAATATAACAAAAAAAGAAGCAGACTCACAGATATAGAGAACAAACTAGTACTTACTACTGGGGGGAAGTGCGAGGGGAAGGGCAAGATAGGGGTAGGGGATTAAGAGATACAAAGTAATTGGTATAAAATAAGCTACAAAGATATATTGTTCAACATGGGGAATATATCCAATATTTTATAATAACTATAAATAGAAAATAACTTTTAAAAATTGTGAATTACTATATTGTACACCTGTAACATATAATATTGTACATCAACTATACTTCAATTAAAAAAGAAGTAATTACAAAATAAAAATAAAAAAGTAGTAACCGCCTTTCACACAAGCCCCTGAACTGAAGCCGTCACCTCCCACATTTAGTAGCCATTCTATGCCCCTTATTCTCTGTCTTTTCATAACTGTAAAGATGTGGGAATTAAACCCTCAAAGTCTTTTCCCTGGTGCTCTGGTAACTTAGCCAATAATCACTTTTCCATCTTACTTTTCTTTCCATCCAAATAAGACTTGGTTTGGAACACTGGAGTGTGCAAACTTTTTAAAAAACTCCTCTCCTTTTGTTCGCATGCTAGGAATCACAAGCACTAACTTGTCCAGAATGCCAAGTCCCTCATCAGGAGACAGCCTTTCTTTCAGAAGTGTGGATACTGCTTTTATATAGAAAGGTTCTATATACTTGTTTTTAAAGAAATGAAATCACCCTCTACACATTGTTCTTTAACTCTGTTTTACCTTGATAACACATCATATATATTACCATTTGCCTAACTTCATATGTGATTATAATTTCTGTGTGTGCACCACATCCATATATAATTTTACGTAAACAATTTCCGCATGTTCTTTTGCTTTTTAAGGGTTTTTTTCCCCTTATCTCCTCCATCTGCCCTCCCATCCGCACCCCCAGAAATTCATGTGTATCTTTCTGTGACTTTTTCCATCTTCACATAGCCGTGTAATGACACGTGTCTACACACAAATGTGTGCACACATAGACACTTACAGAGGGTCTGCCCTTATATGTTTTACAAATAGTTCTATTATACCACTTCCCATTTTACTTTTCACACACAGTCTTATTTGGTGGAAATCCCTTTAGGTCAAATGGCAGAGAGCCAATTCGTCCTTTTTCATTACTGTATAATATTCCGAGGTGTGGTTCCACTATAACTTATTTAATTATTTCTCTACTGATGAGCATTGTTTACTCTGTTAGTCAGGTTCTAGTCAGGAGAGAGAAAACAGACTTTTTGTTTTATCACAGAGAATTTATTGTAAAGATTTATTGCCTGCCTGTAAACAATCACTAAGTAACAGAGAAGGGGGGGAAAAAAAAAAGAAAAACAGAACAGCAAGATATTACAAATTGGAATTGCAGGAAGCAGTCATCCCCCCTAGATCTGGGTGAACAAAGGAAAGAAATTGGAATTATTAAAAGCTTGGAAGAGGGGCCCCATGGAACTGAAACTCAGACTTCTGAGGAGGGAGCCAGCTGGCGGGTGCTGGTGTCTAAAACCTGTTTCTGCAGATGTGAGAAAAACTGCACAGGCTCAGCAGTGGTTGCAGAAAGCAACTGCTGCTGCCATGGTTGAGAATCGTTCAAACACGAGAAGCAGATAAGAAGCCAGCAGGAAGCAAATCCTGTTTTCTTTTCCCAAGCTTCCAGTTTCCCTGCAGTGTCCTTCTTCAGAGGGAGCTGGGTGCCTTTGCAGAGTCCCAGCTTCAGAGTAGAATTTAGGAGGGTGGGTTTAAAGGTTCCAGACATTAAATTAACAACTGGCACATCTTTATTGCCAAGATTTTTTGTCAGTTAAGAATAGAGCTGTATATTGTCCTTATTTACATATCCTTTTGTACCAGTGATTTTATTTCTCTGGAATAGATTCCCAGGAGTGAGATTACTGCATAAAATATTTTAAATTTTAACAGATGTTGCCAGATGTTTTTCTTGAAATGATACTGCAAAAATTCACACTCCTGCTAGCAATTTTTGAGAGAAATCTTTCTTCTTATCCCCACCAGAAATAGAGGCTATCACTCTTTTCCATTTTTCCAGCATAATGGGTATAAAGCAATGTCTTGTTACTTTAATTTGCATTCTCCTGACTGCTTGTGATTTTAAGTATGTTGTCATATGCTTATTAACAATCTGTAGTCCTTTTTTGTGCATTTCTATTCCTATCTTTCGCTTGATTTTTTTTCTATTGGGATTCTTTCTGTCACCTTTTTCTGTGACTAGACAAAACCTCTTTGACTATTATAGAAATTGAACTTTATCAGTCTTCTGTGTTGTACTTTTTTCTAACTCAATTGTTTGTTTATTCACTTTCATTTTTGTATTTTTTCCAATATAATGTAACCAGAAGCAACTTATAGCTTCTGGTTCCTGTATTAGTTATATAGATCTCCGTCACTCCAAGACTGCATTTATAATATAGGCTTATTTTAAAAACTTTATTATTTTTTACATTTTAGACTTTGTTTTATCTGGAGTCTGACTGTATATATTATTTGATATGGGTTTCACCTTTTCTTTCACATGGATAGCCAGTTGTCCAGAAGCATTTATTATATCAACTATCCTTTCAATATTAACTTGAATAGTAGTTTTTTAAAATGTGAAATTCTTATGCCTATTTTTGGATTTCTTGTTCTGGATTTTACTGATTTTAATTAATTCTTATGCCAATACCATATTGACTTAATCACAGTGACTTAATGTGGGCAGTGCTAGCACAAGGAGATGTCCTTTTTTTTCATTATTTTTTGGATATTCTCAGGCATTTCTTTTTCTATATATGTTCTTTAAGATCATTTTATCTATCTCCTTTCTACTTCCAAAAAGAAGAAATAAACCCCATTGGAGATTTCACTGGAACCACATTCTATTTATATGGCAATTTGTAGAGGATTTATATTTTATGAAATATTCTTGCCACCGAAGCATTTATTCAGATCATGATTTATACTCCTAAGATATGATACTTTATATTTTTAATAAGACTTTACGATTTCCTTGTTAAATTTATTCTTAAATGTTTTATAGATTTGGTTTTTATTTTTACATTTCTGGATATTTAAAACTAGAAGAGAGAAAGCTATTGATCTTGCAGTATTTCCATTAGGCTAGACTAAACTGCTGTATAAATAAATCCAGAAATGTGGTGGCCCCAAAAAAACACAAGTTAGGGCTTCCCTGGTGGCACAGTGGTTAAGAATCCGCCTGCCAATGCAGGGGACACGGGTTCGAGCCCTGGTCTGGGAAGATCCCACATGCCGCGGAGCAACTAAGCCCGTGAGCCACAACTACTGAGCCTGCGCGTCTGGAGCCTGTGCTCCGCAACAAGAGAGGCCACGACAGTGAGAGGCCCGCGCACCGCAATGAAGAGTGGCCCCCACTTGCCACAACTAGAGAAAGCCCTCGCACAGAAACGAAGACCCAACACAGCCATAAATAAATAAATAAATAAATAAATTTAAAAAAAAAAAAAAAAAAAAAACACAAGTTAATTTCTCTCTGGTGATGGTTTAGAGTGTGTGTCCCAAATTGGCACATGGCTTTTCACTGTGTGGTCATTCAGGAACTCAGGGGAATTCAGCTCTACCGTCTTTAGTGTGTGCTTCCTGGCTTGCTCTGATAGACACCATCCTAGCACAGAGCAGTAGGAAGGAGTATGGAGGAAAGTTTAGATGTACGGGACAAGCAGGAAACTGACAGTTGTTAGCTCTATCCACATCTCACTGGAGGGAATTTGGCCACAGGCAACCTGTAGCTGGAAGGAAGCCTGGGAGATGTAACGTGACTGATGATGTATACCTAATTACTATTTTCTTAGGACAGAAGAAGGGATAGTGGGTTTTAGGAAATTTAGTAGACTCTGCCATGATATACGTATCCTGTATCTAGCCATCGTACTGAAGTCTCATTTACTGCAGTTTTCTTTTATAACTAGAGGCAGTTGGAATTTCTATCATATCATATCAATCAGAGAAAATTGGTTTATTGCTTCTTTTTCAATAATTTTTTCTATCAAATATTTCACTTTCTTGTTGTTAAATTTGTTAGAAACTCTTAAGTCAAGTTGAATAATAACAAGAGCAAGCAGCCCTAATAGAATTTCTTTAATTAACATAGTTCTAGTATTTTACCATTTAGACTAATATTTGGTAATGGTTTTTAGGATATTGTCTTTATCACTTTTAAAGATTTCCTTCAATTTTTATTTTACCTAGAGCTTACATTATAGTAACACTGTCGAGGTTTGTTAAACATCTTAAATATAAGATCATAGTTTTTCGCTTTTGATGTATTAATCTAATGAATTGTTGATCGATTTCCTGATAAGGAAGTATCAGGAATAAATCCTATTTATTTTATTCCTTCAGCATTTTTTGGTACACTGCTGGTGTATCAAAGATACAGACTACTATTAGATATATGCTAATATTTTAAAAGAATTTTTGTGTCTGTAGGCCAAAATAAGACCAGAGCATAATTTTCTTTTCCCTCTTTATATCTTCTTGGATACTGTCTTAACACATTTGGAGATTAATTTATGCAGAATTAATAATATGGATTAAGGAAGTTTATGTTCCTACGGTCAAGAATACTGTAAATAAAATTAGAATTATGTGTTCTTTAAAAGTAAGATACAACTCAATTGTGAAATCATCATGCCCTTATCCTTTGCAGGGCATATAGACTTTTATTTACTTACCCAATCTCTTCTTTGTTAATTACCTATTCAAATTTTCCTCTTCTTGAATAAATTCTGACAACTTTTATTTTGCTAGAATGTGATTCATTTCCTTTAGGTATTCAAATTTGTTGTAATACCATTACATGCAGCATTCTCTTTTAATTTTTCTAATCTTTTCTGTGTCCTTGATTATCCTGTCTTATTTCTTACATATTTCTGTTCTCCTTAATAAGTCTTATAGGAAATTCATCTATTTTGTAATTATTTTCAAAAACCTGCTTTAAGAAATATTTCTTTATCCTTCTTATTTATATCCATTTAATGAGTTTTAGCTTTTATATTTTATTATTTCTTTTTACTGCATTCTTTTGTTACTGTGTTCTTTAGTAACGAAGGCTTTTGCAGTCATAAATTTTTATCTGGATATAGCTTTTGTTGTGTTGCATAGGTCTTAGTATAACATTTTCCAGAGTTTCTGTCTATAATTTTCCAGTTAGTTATTGCTTTGGACCAAGCATTATCTTAAAATGTGTTAGTTTTGAGGTGATCAAGATTTATTAGTAACATTTCAAATTTTTATTTCTAATTTTACTGACTCAATATCAAAAGAAGTACCCTATAAAATCTCTACTTGAAGATTTTTGTTGAGGTACTATTTGAAGCCACATAAATTTTTAAAGTATTTTTTATTTAAAGGACATGAGATTTTTAATACATCTATTGATTGAGTTTCATTGTATCATTCAGTTCCTCTGTGTCATTTATTTTTTGTTTACAAACCACATTGCTTTCAAAGACTTTTCTTCTATTTCAAGTTTTAATTCTTTAATTGTTCTCGCAGAAATAGTTTCATGGTCTACTTAGAACTTTTCAGATGACCCTCAAAATTGCCTCATTTATTTTTCTCCTTTCAAATATCTTGACTTTTAGCCTGGGGGGAGAGGGGGTGGGGCAGAGGACAAAGGAGGAAAACTACAGAATAGCATCATAGCAGTGGTCTGTGTGAGATTGTCTTATTCTGATTTCTGAACTCAGAAATAATTTGTTTTTTCCTTTAGTTTACATAAAAAATAAAAAACAAACAAACAAACAAATAAAACCCTCCTTCAAGCTTCCTTACTGCCCTCTTCTGATCGATGGATATACAGAGTATTCCTCTGTAGATAAATACAAGTCCACTGCATTATACATTCTTTAACACAGAGCATCCCCTTTTAAAGGAACTATGTCACCTTCCTTAGATTACAATATTAAATGTATTAAACCAATTTCGTAATGATTTCCTCATTTGGTAATCATTTTTTCTTGCTGGTAATAAAAATCCAACCATGTTTAGTAAGGTCAAATTTGAAAAACAATTAGTATATTAATAATAATAATCACAAAACAAAACTAACAATGTCAGATACATTCATATCAAACCAAAAATTAGAAATTTTGAAAACATTCTAACATGCTTATGAAACTAGAAGTCTCTCTCTCTGCATACTCTGAACAATCTGCTAAGATTGATCTACTAAGATAGCTCATCAACATTATTGCTTGAAGATCCCATAATTTTCATGTGGACTTGTCTGGAACTCTTGTTGGTTTCAGCTTTTAGTGACCTACAAGGTTACTATAATTTGGGTACCAGTAAGTTATGTTAGATTCTGAGACAGCTTCTATTTAATCTAAGGTAAAGAATTTAAACTGATCATAATGAAGTATGACAACCATATTTGGCTAATCTACAAAGAAGAATATGTCATTGCAATAGTAATGGGACAAGCCATTCAATTAATTAGTAGCAAATTGAACAGATTGCTTTGGAAGTGTTCCAAGAGGGAAAGTGCTTGTGGAGCTTTGCTTCAAAAGCAAGGCAGACCAGACTTCCTTAGTCCCCTTTGGTAGAGAGAAATTTGATTTTCCATCCTTGAATTTTATATGCCAGAATCTAATCCACAGTAGAGGTAGAATTGCAGGATAGAGAGGTGTTTATGTTGAAATTATGGGTCTAGTAACCTGTGATGATTGTCATGATTTTTGAGGGGCCTCTTTGGGTGTTTCCTCTACCTGTGAATAATAATGGAAATATTATAAACTTGTAATCTCTAAAATGTTTTCATCTATAACTCATTTGATCCAATCCCCAATATATTATCTGCCCATTTCACAGTGAGGAATTTGGAAGTCTGAGATCTCAAATACACTCCTGCTAGAACTAGTGCACGGGTACAGGTCTAGTTCAAGTCAAAACCCCACTTTATATCACCGCCGTTGCAGCAATAGGGTAACCTCTCTGTTCCCGTGTGTTAACTGGAATAGAAATAATAGACACCTTAGCCACGGCAAAAAGTTAGCCTTTGCCTAAGCTTGTTTATTTCCTTCAATGCCTAACCTTGTATTAAGAGGAAATAGAGCTAACTGATTTCAATGTAAAAGGTCTCTTGAAGTACGAGATAGTAAAGCAGAGGCTCCCTCCCATTAGACTGGGGGAGGCGGAAGCATATGAGAATTATCTGCTTATTACGACCTCACACTGAACTCATTCACAGTTGTGGAAGGACCTGGCTCTCCTTGTTTTTAATCTCAAAACACGACAAAGTCCCGTTTGGTTGGAAAAATTAAGTAATCTGATGCCAGATCAATTTCTTGTACAAATAGTACTTCTTGGTTCTTGCTGAAGAGTTTTCAATTCTCGTTCCTTGATCATGTTCTCAAATATCATGTAAAAATAGAAAACATAGTAAAACAACCAGGACAACCAAACTCCTCTCAAAGCCTGTTGTATCATTGACCTCTGTTCTATGCAATAGTGTGTCAAAATCCTCAATTTCACTGAGAAGGAAAGATGGATTGGTTTTGTTTTCTTGTCTCTAGAAGAGGAGTTGAAATGTCAGTAGAAAAGTACCTCTCTCCATCACCAGAGGAAGCTAATCAAGGAAAAATGTCTTCAGGGAACACACACATTAATCTCCAGCTGGATCACGGGGCTGTTACGAGGTGTAACTAATCGTACAGTTGTGACTCATCCCGGTCTGTAATAACATGCTCCACCGTGACATCCGTGGTTGGATGAGATGGATGTCGCATGTAAAAGAAAAAGTACTGTTCAGCTGAAATGTCTGCAAGCCTGTGCCGGACAATGACAGCTTGCAGTGAGTGCAGCAACTGTGTTTCCACAATAACACATTTACCCTGTGTTTCTGAAACTGTCTCGAGCAGTTATCACAGGACAATTTCAGACCCACAGGTTGTTATAACAGCTTCGTTCTCAAAAATGACCTCTGTCAAGATGCACTGTAGTTGTCTCCTCAGATCCATTGTGGTGTTCAGTCCAGATGCTCAGAAGTGTTTTTTAAAAAGAATCCTAAAGTGCTAAATACAGATCCTTCACAAACTTCTGGTTTCCGGAACAGGCTCTTCCAACAATTTTTCCACAGCAGGAAAGGGGTGCTGTGATCTCTTGGTATATGTACCACACATTCTGATTTGTCGGGTCAGTTTCCCGCCAGCTCTGGCCATAAGGCCCTGGACTGGCCCTGCTTACAGGCAACAGAAGGCCTCCAGGCTTTGAATGAGGTAGTGCCACTCTTCAAGGACCCATTCTACTTTACAGTTGTATGACTTTAAAAAAAATGTATCTATTCAAAAGCTTTTTTTCATGCTTCTTTCCTCTGAAATTGGAAATTCCTTAAGAGGCAAGAACTGAGGTATAATTTTTTAAAATTATACACTACCAAACGTAAAACAGATAGCTAGTGGGAAGCAACCGCATAGCACAGGGAGATCAGCTCGGTGCTTTGTGACCACCTAGAGGGGTGGGATAGGGAGGGTGGGAGGGACGGAGTTGCAAGAGGGAAGAGATATGGGAACACGTGTATATGTATAGCTGATTCACTTTGTTATAAAGCAGAAACTAACACACCATTGTAAAGCAATTATACTCCAATAAAGATGTTAAAAAAAAAAAAAAAACCAAACTTATTTTTAAGTTTTAAATTTTAAAATAATTTCTAAGTATTTTTAATTTAAATGATTAAATGTTTTAAAATTTTAAATTACCTTTAATTTTTTTAAAATTTTGAAAATAAAATAACTGAACAGACAGATAAAATGTATTTTAGCAGAACAGGAGTTAGATGTTATGCACCATGTACCCAGTATGCAATATTTACTGACACTGAGAACCGGAATTTACTGGTAGAAGAAGAAAAGGGGAAATAATGGACTATATTTTCATTTCTAATTCTATTTCCAAGGAACTTCATATGTTTTTCTAGAGAAATAAGTGTTTCCTGGAAATAAATACTCCTAGACTGATATATAACCTGATAATAATTGAAACATTTTCAAAAGGACACCGATATATACTAGAGAAATAAAATTTGGTAAAAGAAATACCATCCTGTGTAAGCAATTTTTATGTCTGTTAGAACAATACAGAGAACATCTACACATTGGCCTGTGCTGTGCTTTCTTTTCTCAGCAGCAAAGAATACTGCTATATTTTAAATCAATGTCTCTAATTTTATTTTTCAGAATGACAAATCCCCAGGGCGATCTGCAAGTCGATCAAGTAATATTTCAAAAGTAGGTGAACTGTATTCACTTTCTTAATTGTTTATTAATTTACATATTTTATGAGTTCAAGTAAATACTTTCTAACATTTAACCTGCTACTCTTATCTGTGAGCAATACACAAACATGACTTGTTAATGATCTTAAATATTTTAAGAGTTTACTGTGATTGATTTCATACAGCAAAATGAGTGAAGCTATTTTTCCTCTTCAGTGCTGTATGCAAAAGATAATTTGCTACTTTCCGAGTGTCACTCAAAATATGTTTCTTCTCTCACTTCGGCTCAGAAAGCTACCACACGCCCAAGGTGAAACTCTATCAACATCATGGTACAATTCCCATGAATTCAATTTTTCCAGGAGTATGGGCTCAACTATGCTGGAATCTAACCAGGACATGTTTTAGAAAACAATTTAATTTAAGACACTAGTTTGGTCATATTTGCTTTATAGAGTCGATGGATGAATAAACCAAAATACTCCCTAGACTGCCTATAAATCCAAGCAAGACACGAGGGTGTTGAAAATCTCATGGCATGGGAGAGATCCTCTAGATTTTTATTTCTCCTAGAAAACAAAAATTAAGAGCTATTCTCTAAGATGAGGCACTATGCAGTTTATAGACTTGGTACTTGGGGAGTGAAAAATCATCTAGAGCCATTTGTGAAATTGGAAAATTATGACTTCCAAAAATATAATTCTGACAAAGCTGAATTTACCATGACGAGAACTTCCACAGCAGGGCCCCTCACTTGCCAACACCACAGCCCTGAGCTCCATTTTGTAAATGTAATTTTGTATTATTTTCCTTCAAGGGGGCCCCCAAAACAGCAATAAACCATAGGCACTACAGAACACAGACCCACTTCCATAGAAAAGTTTTTGTTTTGTTTTGTCTTGTTTTCACAAACAAAGGACTTTATTACAAATTGAAAAATAGCAGTAGCCAGATTATCAGCATTTTCTTAAGTGGGATTCCTGAGGCTGATTCTTATGAGACCATGTTAAGATGGTCAGTTGACACCCGTCAACACGCTGGGTTGAGTATGGGAATGGAATCCTGCTCTTAGGAAACTCTAGTGTTTTTAATACACAGTAAGGATGCCTGTCCAGCGCTCCATAGGGAGACCACATCACTGTGTTGCAATGCTCTCCACTGTACATGCGTAGTAAGATAGTCCAGAACAAAAGCAGTCAATGTTTCTGCTTCCAAGACATGCAGAGATGCAAGAGACCCACAGAGAATTGTATCTCAGTAGTTGGAACTGTACATCTCTAAGGACATTGCAATCTGGCCACCTTCCTAACATTTGAGAGCCCATGTGGCCCAGTGGTTAAAGCACTAGCCGTTCAGACGGAGGACGTGAGTCTAAGTCGCCACTGTCACTTCCTACTTATGGGACCCGAGACACTCACTTAACCGCCCTGAGACACACTTGCCTCCACTGGGACATGAGGCGATGGTATCAGTCATTGAAGGTTTTCTTAAGTGGTTGTAAATCAAAACAATACCTTTCAAATGTCAATCGTCTCCATCACATCACGGAGAGCCTTCCCTGCAACTACAGGGCGTCGTCAGCTTTCTGAATGTGAGTGTTAATGTTGACCTACAAACCTGTAGGCAGTACTGGCAACTCCTTTGTCATGACAGTTGCTTCATGATCCAGGGGTAAAATTGTATCTGCGTTTCCAAACGGCTGTTTGACTTTGACATAATGCAGCTTGTTCATAGCTTTTACCTTTTCATTTATTCTTTAAGAAAAAGTCAGAAGTGTAGTTTCCCTTCTATGAATTCGCCTTCCAGGCTCTGATACATGTTTTGTGTGTGTATTTGCATCTCCAAGAGCAACGCTCTTGATTTTATTGGTACATACTATTGATTTTATTACTGTTTAATGTATATCTTTCATGTACATCTTATTACTCTCAGAAATACTTTTTTCTTTTGTATTAACAGTATTCACAGACTATTGATAACACTTTTAAAATAGGAGTAGTATGAAGAAATTTTATTCAAAGATGATACAAGTTTGGGACAATAAGACAAGTGTGAGCTGTCATCAGTCTAACAACTATTTGCTAATCCATATTCTATGAGATGACCTGCAAAAGGTATTAGATATAAATATTGGGTGTTATCCATTTTGATGGTAATTTATCTTAGATTAGGAACATGAACTGGCAGGTCTTATTGACTGGTTTGCCAAACTGCATCATAAATGTTCTAGACTCATTCTTTTTTTTTTCAATTATGACTAAACAGTTTATTTGATACATTTTAATTGCAGGCTTGTGTGGGAGACAATTAATGATAAAATGCATTCTATTCAGAGAGAAAAGAAAAGCTCTCCCCTTAAACAGTCATTGTAATTGTACAGTCACAAAAACTCAAACCATCACACGCCCATGGGGGTGAAAATATTTCAGTGTGCTTAAGTTTATTAGACTTAAGACAATATATTGCTACTTTTACTTATATTCAGAATGACAGCCACAAATCCTAAATCCACTGTTGAGCCCTCACTACTTTTTAATGAATTACTAAGTGATAAACTCTTCATTAAGACCACATAACTTACCAAGAAGGAGGTGGCAAATTCTAGTAATATTTGAGTCCTTTAACTTTTTTATTTTTAACATCTTTATTGGAGTATAATTGCTTTACAATGGTGTGTTAGTTTCTGCTGTATAACAAAGTGAATGAGCTATACATATACATATATCCCCATATCCCCTCCCTCTTGCGTCTCCCTCCCACCCTCGCTATCCCACCCCTCGAGGTGGACCAAAACACCAAGTTGATCTCCCTGTGCTATGCGGCTGCTTCCACTAGCTATCTGTTTTACATTTGGTAGTATATATAAGTCCATGCCACTCTCTCACTTTGTCCCAGCTTACCCTTCCCACTCCCCATGTCCTCAAGTCCATTCTCTACGTCTGTGTCTTTATTCCTGTCCTGAACCTAGGTTCTTCATAAACATTTTTTTTTTAGATTCCATATATATATGTGTTAGCACACAATTTTGTTTTTCTCTTTCTGACTTACTTCACTCTGTATGACAAACTCTAGGTCCATCCACCTCACTACTAATAACTCCATTTCGTTTCTTTTTATGGCTGAGTAATATTCCATTGTATATATGTGCCATATCTTCTTTATCCATTCATCTGTTGATGGACACGTAGGTTGTTCCATGTCCTGGCTATTGCAAATAGAGCTGCATTGAACATTGAGGTACATGACTCTTTTTGAATTATGTTTTCTCAGGGTATATGCCCAGTAGTGGGATTGCTGGGTCGTATGGTAGTTCTATTTTTAGTTTTTAAGGAACTTCCATACTGTTCTCCAAAGTGGCTGTATCCATTTACATTCCCACCAACAGTACAAGAGGGTTCCCTTTTCTCCACACCCTCTCCAGCATTTATTGTTTGTAGATTTTTTGATGATGGCCATTCTGACCAGTGTGAGATGATACCTCATTGTAGTTTTGATTTGCATTTCTCTAATGATTAGTGATGTTGAGCATTCTTTCATGAGTTTATTGGCAGTCTGTATATCTTCTTTGGAGAAATGTCTATTTAGGTCTTCTGCCCATTTTTGGATTGGGTTGTTTGTTTTTTTGACATTGAGCTGCATGAGCTGCTTGTAAATTTTGGAGATTAATCCATTGTCAGTTGCTTCATTTGCAAATATTTTCTCCCATTCTGAGGGTTGTCTTTTCATCTTGTTTATGGTTTCCTTTGCTGTGCAAAAGCTTTTAAGTTTCAGTAGGTCCCATTTGTTTATTTTTGTTTTTATTTCCATTTCTCTAGGAGGTGGGTGAGAAAGGATATTGCTGTGATTTATGTCATAGAGTGTTCTGCCTACGTTTTCCTCTAAGAATTTGATAGTGTCTGGCCTTACATTTAAGTCTTTAATCCATTTTGAGTTTATTTTTGTGTATGGTGTTAGGGAGTGTTCTAATTTCATTCTTTTACATGTAGCTGGCAAGTTTTCCCAGCACCACTTATTGAAGAGGCTGTCTTTTCTCCATTGTATATTCTTGCCTCCTTTATCAAAGATAAGGTGACCATATGTGCGTGGGTTTATCTCTGGGATTTCTATCCTGTTCCATTGATCTATATTTCTGTTTTTGTGCCGGTACCATACTGTCTTCACTACTGTAGCAATGTAGTATAGTCTGAAGTCCAGGAGCCTGATTCCTCCAGCTCTGTTTTTCTTTCTCAAGAGTGCTTTGGCTATTCGGGGTCTTCTGTGTTTCCATCCAAATGGTGAAATTTTTTGTTCTAGTTCTGTGGAAAATGCCATTGGTAGTTTGATAGGGATTGCATTGAATCTGTAGATTGCTTTGGGTAGTATAGTCATTTTCATGATGTTGATTATTCCAATCCAAGAATGTGGTATGTCTCTCCATCTGTTTGTATCATCTTTAATTTCTTTCATCAGTGTCTTATAGTTTTCTGCATACTGGTCTTTTGTCTCCCTAAGTAGGTTTATTCCTAGGTATTTTATTCTTTTTGTTGCAATGGTAAATGGGAGTGTTTCCTTAATTTCTCTTTCAGATTTTTCATCATTAGTGTATAGAAATGCAAGAGATTTCTGTGCATTAATTTTGTATCCTGCTACTTTACCAAATTCATTGATTAGCTCTAGTAGTTTTCTGGTAGCATCTTTACGAGTCTCGATGTGTAGGATCATGTCATCTGCAAACAGTGACAGCTTTACTTCTTCTTTTCTGATTTGGATTCCTTTTATTTCTTTTTCTTCTCTGATTGCTGTGGCTAACACTTCCAAAACTATGTTGAATAATAGTGGTGAGAGTGGGCAACCTTGTCTTGTTCCTGATCTTAGAGGAAATGGTTTCAGTTTTTCAGCATTGAGAATGATGTTGGCTGTGGGTTTGTCATACATGGCCTTTATTATGTTGAGGTAAGTTCCCTCTATGCCCACTTTCTGGAGGGTTTGTATCATAAATGGGTGTTGAATTTTGTCAAAAGCTTTTTCTGCATCTATTGAGATGATCATATGGTTTTTCTCCTTTAATTTGTTAATATGGTGTATCACATTGATTGATTTGGCTATATTGAAGAATCCTTGCATCCCTGGGATAAATCCCACTTGATCATGGTGTATGATCCTTTTAATGTGCTGTTGGATTCTGTTTGCTAGTATTTTGTTGAGGATATTTGCATCTATGTTCATCAGTGATATTGGCCTGTAGTTTTCTTTCTTTGTGACATCTTTGGTTTAGGTATCAGGGTGATGGTGGCCTCGTAGAATGAGTTTGGGAGTTTTCCTCCCTCTGTCATATTTTGGAAGAGCTTGAGAAGGATAGGTGTTAGCTCTTCTCTAAATGTTTGATAGAATTAGACTGTGAAGCCATCTGATCCTGGGGTTTTGTTTGTTGGAAGATTTTAATCACAGTCTCAATTTCAGTGCTTGTGATTGGTCTGTTTATATTTTCTATTTCTTCCTGGTTCAGTCTCAGAAGGTTGTGCTTTTCTAAGAATTTGCCCATTTCTTCCAGGTTGTCCATTTTATTGGCATATAGTTGCTTGCGGTAATCTCTCATGATCCTTTGTATTTCTGCAGTGTCAGTTTTACTTCTCCTTTTTCATTTCTAATTCTATTGATTTGAGTCTTCTCCCTTTTTTCTTGATGAGTCTGGATAAAGGTTTATCAGTTTTGTTTATCTTCTCAAAGAACCAGCTTTTAGTTTTACTGATCTTTGCTTCGTTTCCTTTATTTCTTTTTGATTTATTTCTGATCTGATCTTTATGATTTCTTTCCTTCTGCTAACTTTGGGGTTTTTTTGTTCTTCTTTCTCTAATTGCTTTAGGTGTAAGCTGAGGTTGTTTATTTGAGATGTTTCTTGTTTCTTGAGGTAGACTTGTATTCCTGTAAACTTCCCTCTTAGAACTTCTTTTGCTGCATCCCATAGGTTTTGGGTCCTCATGTTTTCATTGTCATTTGTTTCTAGGTATTTTTTCATTTCCTCTTTGATTTCTTCAGTGGTCTCTTGGTTATTAAGTAGTGTATTGTTTAGCCTCCATGTATTTGTATTTTTTACAGAATTTTTCCTGTAATTGATATCCAGTCTCATAGCGCTGTAGTCGGAAAACATACTTGATACGATTTCAATTTTGTTAAATTTACTGAGGCTTGATTTGTGACCCAAGATATGATCTATCCTGGAGAATGTTCCATGAGCACTTGAGAAGAAATTGTATTCTGTTGCTTTTGGATGGAATGTCCTATAAATATCAATTAAATCCACCTTGTTTAATGTGCCATTTAAAGCTGTGTTTCCTTATTTATTTTCATTTTGCATGATCTGTCCATTGGTGAAAGTGGGGTGTTAAAGTCCGCTACTATTATTGTGTTACTGTCGATTTCCCCTTTTATGGCTCTTAGCATTTGCCTTATGTATTGAGGTGCTCCTATGTTGAGTGTCTAAATATTTACAATTGCTATATCTTCTTCTTGGATTGATCCCTTGATCATTTTGTAGTGTCCTTCTTTGTCTCTTGTAATAGTCTTTATTTTAATGTCTATTTTGTCTGATATGAGAATTGCTACTCCAGCTTTCTTTTGATTTCCATTTGCATGGAATATCTTTTTCCATCCCCTCACTTTCAGTCTGTATATGTCCCTAAGTCTGAAGTGGGTCTCTTGTAGACAGCATATGTATGGGTCTTGTTGTTGTATCCATTCAGCCAGTCTGTGTCTTTTGGTTGGAGCATTTAATCCATTCACATTTAAGGTAGTTATCGATATGTATGTTCCTATTACCATTTTCTTAATTGTTTTGTGTTTGTTTTTGTAGGTCTTTTCCTTCTCTTGTGTTTCCTGCCTAGAGAAGTTCCTTTAGCATTTGTTGTAAAGCTGGTTTGCTGGTGCTGAATTCTCTTAACTTTTGCTTGTCGGTGAAGGTTTTACTTTTTCTGTTGAATCTGAATGAGATCCTTGCTGCGTAGAGTAATCTTGGTTGTAGGTTCTTCCCTTTCATCACTTTAAGTATGTCTCACCACTCCCTTCTGGCTTGCAGAGTTTCTGTTGAAAGATCAACTGTTAACCTTATGGGGATTCCCTTGTCTGTTATTTGTTGTTTTTCCCTTGCTGCTTTTAATATTTTTTCTTTGTATTTAATTTTTGATAGTTTGATTAATATGTGTCTTGGCGTGTTTCTCCTTGGATTTATCCTGTATGGGACTCTCTGTGCTTCCTGGACTTGAGTAACTATTTCTTTTCCCATATGAGGGAAGTTTTCAACTATAATCACTTCAAATATTTTCTCAGTCCCTTTCTTTTCCTCTTCTTCTTCTGGCATCCCTCTAGTTCGAATGTTGGTGTGTTCAATGTTGTCCCAGACGTCTCTGAGACTGTCCTCAGTTCTTTTTCTTCTTTTTTCTTTACTCTGTTCTGCAGTAGTTATTTGCACTATTTTATCTTCCAGGTCACTTATCTGTTTTCTGCCTCAGTTATTCTGCTAATGATTCCTTCTAGAGAATTTTTAATTTCATTTATTGTGTTGTTCATCATTGTTTGTTTTCTCTTTAGTTCTACATCCTTGTTAAACATTTCTTGTATTTTCTCCATTCTATTTCCAAGATTTTGGATCATCTTTACTATCATTATTCTGAATTTTTTTCCACGTGGTCTGCCTATTTCCTCTTCATTTGTTAGGTCTGGTGGGTTTTTACCTTGCTCCTTCATCTGCTGTGTGTTTCTCTGTCTTCTCATTTTGCTTAACTTACTGTGTTTGGGGTCTTCTTTTCACAGGCTGCAGGTTCGTAGTTTCTGTTGTTTTTGGTATCTGTCCCCAGTGGCTAAGGTTGGTTCAGTGGGTTGTGTAGGATTCCTGGTGGAGGGGACTGGTGCCTGTGTTCTGGTGGGTGGGGCTGGATCTTGTCTTTCTGGTGGGCAGGACCCTGTCTGGTGGTGTGTTTTGGGGTGTCTGTGAACTTACTATGATTTTAGGCAGCCTCTCTGGTAATGGGTGCAATTGTGTTCCTGTCTTGCTAGTTGTTTGGCATAGGGTGTCCAGCACTGTAGCTTGCTGGTTGTTGAATGGAGCTGAGTCTTAGTGTTGAGGTGGAGATCTCTGGGAGAGCTTTTGCTGTTTGATATTACATGGAGCCAGGAGGTCTCTGGTGGACCAATGTCCTGAACTCAGCTCTCCCACCTCAGAGGCTCAGGCCTGCCACCCGGCCGGAGCACCAAGACCCTGTCAGCCACACGGCCAGGTACGTGGGGAGTTTCTTGCCTTTTGGGAAGTCTGAGGTCTTCTACCAGCGTTCAGTAGGTGTTCTGTAGGAGCTGTTCCACATGTAGATGTATTTTTGATGCATTTGTGGGGAGGAAGGTGATCCCCACTTCTCACTCCTCTGCCATCTTGAAGGTCTCCTCAAGTCCTTTAACTTTTAAAGTGGTGGAAAAAAAGACATTAAAGTAGAACAAGGGTATTTTTTCTCTAACTTTGTCAAAATAATTTTTATGTCAAAAAAAGACTGAGTTTCTCAAGGGTGTGATCATCAGCATAACAGAGTAATTAAGAGTATATATTCAGAGTAACTGCTTAGCAGCATATTTAACTTCCTTAGTAACTTTATTTGTAAAATAAGAATATCTAACAGTATCTCTCTCAGAGGGGTACTTAGCACAGTACCCAGCACTGTGTAAGTATGAGCTGCTCTTATTATGGGGCTCTTAATACTGATGTCTCACAGTACAGTAAGTACTCAGTAATCTTTTTGTGAGCAAGTGAATTTGTGACACGGGTTATAGTATATATATTGTTTTCTCAGCGGAATAAGAATAAGTAACAGATTGGACAGGATTAAGTTAAATTTAGGATTAAGTAAAACGTTTGTGATGTGACATAATTTTATTGAAAAAATACTGCACATTCTTGTTTCATTAAAAAGTGCATGTGTTTTTAACAATAAAAATTCTGTTAGGTCAGTAGCACTAAAACTCATAATGGGCATCTTCCTTAACTGTTGTCAAGTTTGTGCCATCCCTGATCCTTTGATAAAGGGAAGTCACAGTTCAGAGGACTCCTTCCAGGCTGGGGTAGCAGAACCATCCTGCATGCCACTGAGTCTGCTTTCCTGCCTGTTTCCTACAGTTTCTTAATGAATCAGACCTTCTCGTCATTAGTATTTGTGGAATGTCTCCGTCAGCAATCTTATTCTATACTGGGAATGACGGAGTCATGAAAAAGTCCCCTCCAAATCCTCAGTGAGCTTACAGAGAAGGAGTTGAGATATGACATAGATATATAACTTGTAATTTAATATATACGTACATTATAATTTAATATATATTAAGTAGAACTATGTGCAAAAAAGATAACAGAGCAAGCAACCCTGCGCCTCTCACCTTTAGAAAGGCCTGGCCTTTGGTTGGCATCTGGGATTTCAGGAGTGGGGTACCACCACCCTAACCGGTAAGAATGGCGCATGATGCCTAAATTGTGCAAAAAAGACAGTTTATCCTAGATTCCTGCTTTCCTTCTGGGAGTCTGGGGTTTGGGTACATGCTAGACAGTTGGTACCTATAAGACCAGCCCCCAGTAAAAAGTTGGAACACTGGGTCTCTCACGAGTCTCCCTGGTAGACAGCACTTCTCATCTGTTCTCACAACTCACAGCTGCAGGAATTAAGCGCATCTGTATGACTCCCCTGGGAGTAAACTTGGGGAAGTTTGGAACTCTGTTCCTAATGTCCTCTGGACTTCACCCCGTGTGCCTTTTTCCTTTGCTGATTTTGCTTTGTGTCCTTTCACTGTAATAAACCGTAGGGATGAATATGGCTACAAGTTCAGTCCTATGAGGGGTCCTAGGAGATCAGATCACTGCCCCTGGGCATAGTCACGGGACCCTCTGGTGCTCCAGCCAAAAGAGTACAGACCGCAGGCTGTGGGAGTTCAGAGAATGACCGCTTCCGTCTGGTGACAGGATAGCACTAGGGAAGAACTGTATATAAACAGGGACTTGAAGGAGGGGTGTGACTTGATCAAAAACAAGGAAAGTATGTTTAAAGGCATATAAGTACAAGGCATGGAAGCCAGAAAACATGGATTAGAAGAAGAAAGGTACTCAAAATAGTTTTCAGGGACCTTTGAGATGGAACGTTGGTCGTAGGATACATTCTCTTTAATTGTACAAGTGTTCCCTGGCTTGGAAACATAGAGATGGATTTAGAATCCATCGAGATCCTTGAGACATTTTTTTTAGTAAACAGAACATTAGAAACGGAACATTATTATTTTTGATATTCAGGATTGTGTAACTCCTGAATGATCTTGCTGCTGTGAATATGAAATATCGAAGTGTGGGATAAATAACAAATGTTGAATTGTTAGTAAACATTTAAACTTTTTCTCCTTAGTCTTTATGTCTGAATCTTTCTACCCTATATTATTCAGTTGTGATTATAGTTTGAGTTTTCTGGTCATTCCAACTCTGAGTTTTTTATTAGTTTATATTTCTAGCTTGTTTTAGGACATATAAGATATACTTGTGACTCTTTTTTTTTTTTTTTTTACTCTAGTAGGATTTGTGTGCCTTGGATACGTTAATGCTGCTGCAAAAGCTACAGAGAAGCTATATAAGTTTAAAACAATGTATGTGAGATTGTCAAAATATCTCAGTGTGAACATGCCAGTTTTCTTTTTTTTCTCACTTACTTTTCCTCTGAAAAGCTGCTTTTGATATTAGTGTTTGTTGCTGCTTTTTAACACACATATGGCTCACAAATAGGTTCCTCGGGAAGCAAAATTAGCGAAATTTGGCTTTTCTTTTCTTTTTTCTAGGGTGAGGCCTCATTACATTCAACTAGCAACAGTATATTATGTATTTCACAAGAAAAACCTTTCAAGAGCAAACTGTCAAAAGGAAAGAGAGGCTTGTACTTTCAGTTGAAATCAACATCTAGCATTTTCTTTTAAACAAAACACTTTATGCTTTTTGGTCTATGTAGGAAGCAGCTCATGGAATCTAATCTACTTATGAAAAGAAATTCAAAAGCTACTACCTTAAAATGATGTTTCAGTTAGCTTCCATTATTCCCTATTGTATACCATAGACCTCACTTACTTGACAAAGCGTCATCTAAAATGTTCAGTTGGTATCTACCTAGGAATATCATATACAACGTTAAGGTAAAGACAGTACATAGTGTATGAAATATTAATGCTAAAGTGTTTCCTTTCCCTCTCTGTGTGCCCCAGCTTATTCTGCAATAAATAAAGGTGTATAGTATAGTCAACACAATTTATTCAACAAACATTTTTAAGGATGTACATTTTAAATAGGTGTTTTCTTTTGATCAAATAAATACCTTGATTCTACTTCTGTAAATCTTCATCTCTTCCTATTTTGCCAGCTTTGCCTTTAAGATTCCAATGTGTTTTCCAGCAAGGTAAAGGTGAATGTGCTCCACCAATTTAACATGTATTGGGAGTTCGTTCAGCTGAACCTGAGCCAAGTATTTGCATCTCTGAACAGGCATTTAATGTTCTGAGTTACTGAGAGATCCATCTTGGTTTGCTTATACAAGGGACCTATAAATCAGCCATACCTTCAGACTACATACCTTGAGAGGGTAAATTTGACAGGTTGATGAAGTAAAATGGGATGTAGAATTAGGAAACAGCTAGAAATGAGGTGGACTAATTTGAGAACTCTCATAGAGCCTGGGTCAGGATCTGTCCTGAGACCGAAACTGAGGAAATGAGTAAACATTTAGTTGGATTAGTAAAAGTGGTGGTGGTAGATTAAGAGAGCCTGAGACCTTCTTATATCATGCGGCTTTTTCTTTATATACACTCACTTTTTAGGTGAACTCATCCAGCCTCATGACAGTATAGAATCAATATGCCAACAACTCTCAAATAGATATTTCTAACCCAGATTTATGCCATGAATTCTAGGCTCAAATATCCTACTCCACTTTTCCACATGAATGTGTAATAGGAATCTGTCTTACGTCATGTGTCCCACAGCAGATGCTGAGATGGGAATCTTTTGCAGTGATGTATTGTGGGAGTATATTAGGAGAAGCAGGACGGAAAGAGGAGGAAGTCAAGAAAAGTCCCCCCGATCCTGCAAGGGGACCCTGCAGTATAAAATGAACTTGAAGTTGTCCCCACCTGAGGCAGAGAAGCAGGGCTTCTACCCTCCTCACCAGCCATCCAGGCTCAGGTCACTTACACAGAGGGAAACGTCCAGGTACTGTGACTCTCTCGCATAAGGAAGCTAAGACGCCCAGGGCAGTTTTCCAAAGAGAATCCCAGTGGCAGAACTTTAGAAACCAAAGTGCCCAGGTGCTTCAGGAGTCAGGACCTCACATGGTAAAAGGGGCCAAGCTGGGTGTGGGTGGAACCCTGGCAGCATCCACTGTGGTCTGTCCGTCACACCACCCAGATCTATGTGAACCCACAGATACTTAGAGGTGATGACTGGTCAGGTCACAATTTCTGAGGAAGAGATGACAAGACGTGGCTGGTAGGATGAGCTTTTGCTATTGCTGCTGCCGAAGCCATCACTGCTTTATCCCCTCCTTCTACCCATTCACTCATCCACACTATCCCTCATTCTTTTTTCCTTTATTATTATTTTTTTTTAGAAATTCACGTTCTTTTATTTATTTATTTATTTATTTATTTATTTATTTATTTATTTATCTATGACTGTGTTGGGTCTTCATTTCTGTGCGAGGGCTTTCTCTAGTTGCAGCAAGCGGGGACCACTCTTCATCGCGGTGCGCGGGCCTCTCACTATCGCGGCCTCTCTTGTTGCGGAGCACAGGCTCCAGACGCGCAGGCTCAGTAATTGTGGCTCACGGACCTAGCTGCTCCGTGGCATGTGGGATCCTCCCAGACCAGGGCTCGAACCCGTGTCCCCTGCATTGGCAGGCAGATTCTCAACCACTGCGCCACCAGGGAAGCCCCTCCTTTATTTTTGAATTTTATTTTATTTATTTTTTATACAGCAGGCTCTTATTAGTTATCCATTTTATACACATTAGTGTGTACATGTCAATTCCAGTCTCCCAATGCATCACACCACCACCCCTGCTGCCACTTTCCCCCCTTGATGTCCATGCGTTTGTTCTCTAGATCTGTGTCTCTATTTCTGCCCTGCAACACGGTTCATCTGTACAATTTTTCTAGGTTCCACTATATGCGTTAATATACGATATTTGTTTTTCTCTTTCTGACTTACTTCACTCTGTATGACAGTCTCTAGATCCATCCACGTCTCTACAAATGACCCAATTTCATTCCTTTTTATGGCTGAGTAATATTCCATTGTATATATGTACCACATCTTCTTTATCCATTCATCTGTCAATGGGCATTTAGGTTGCTTCCGTGACCAGGCTATTGTAAATAGTGCTGCAATGAACACTGGGGTGAATGTGTCTTTTTGAATTATGGTTTTCTCTGGGTATATGCCCAGTAGTGGGATTGCTGGGTTATATGGTAATTCTATTTTTATTTTTTTTAAGGAACCTCCATACTGTTCTCCATAGTGGCTGTATCAATTTACATTCCCACCAACAGTGCAAGAGGGTTCCCTTTTCTCCACACCCTCTCCAGCAATTGTTGTTTGTAGATTTTCTGATGATGCCCATTCTAACTGGTGTGAGGTGATACCTCATTGTAGTTTTGATTTGCATTTCTCTAATAATTAGTGATTTGAGCAGCTTTTCATGTGCTTCTTCGCCATCTGTATGTCTTCTTTGGAGAAATGTCTTTTTAGGTCTTCTGCCCATTCTTGATTGGGTTGTTTGTTTTTTTAATATTGAACTGCATGAGCTGTTTATATATTTTGGAGATTAATCCTTTGTCCGTTGATTTGTTTGCAAATATTTTCTCCCATTTTGAGGGCTGTCTTTTCGTCTTGTTTGTTGTTTCCTTTGCTGTGCAAAACCTTCTAAGTTTCATTAGGTCCCATTTGTTTATTTTTGTTTTTATTTCCATTACCCTAGGAGGTGGATCAAAAAAGATCTTGCTGTGATTTATGTCAAAGAGTTTTCTTCCTGTGTTTTCCCCTAAGAGTTTTATAGTGTCCAGTCTTACATTTAGGTCTCTAATCCATTTTGAGTTTATTTTTGTGTATGGTGTTAAGGAGTGTTCTAATTTCATTCTTTTACATGTAGCTGGCAAGCTTTCCCAGCACCACTTATTGAAGAGGCTGTCTTTTCTCCATTGTTTATCCTTGCCTCCTTTGTCATAGATTAGTTGACTGTAGGTGCGTGGGTTTATCTCTGGGCTTTCTATCCTTTTCCATTGATCTATATTTCTGTTTTTCTGCCAGTACCATATTGTCTTGATCACTGTAGCTTTGTAGTATAGTCTGAAGTCAGGGAGGCTGATTCCTCCAACTCCATTTTTTTCCCTCAAGACTGCTTTGGCTCTTCAGAGTCTTTTGTGTCTCCATACAAATTTTAAGATTTTTTGTTCTAGTTCTGTAAAAAATGCCATTGGTAATTTGATAGGGATTGCATTAAATCTGTAGATTGCTTTGGGTAGTATAGTCATTTTCACAATATTGATTCTTCCAATCCAAAAACATGGTATATCTCTCCATCTGTTGGTATCATCTTTAATTTCTTTCATCAGTGTCTTATAGTTTTCTGCATACAGGTCTTTTGTCTCCCTAGGTAGGTTTATTCCTAGGTATTTTATTCTTTTTGTTGCAATGGTAAATGGGAGTGTTTCCTTAATTTCTCTTTCAGATTTTTCATCATTAGTGTATAGGAATGCAAGAGATTTCTGTGCATTAATTTTGTATCCTGCAACTTTACCAAATTCATTGATTAGCTCTAGTAGTTTCCTGGTGGCATCTTTAGTACAGTATCATGTCATCTGCAAACAGTGACAGTTTTACTTCTTCTTTTCCAATTTGTATTCCTTTTATTTCTTTTTCTTCTCTGATTGCCATGGCTAGGGCTTCCAAAACTATGTTGAATAATAGTGGTGAGAGTGGACATCCTTGTCTTGTTCCTCATCTTAGTGGAAATGGTTTCAATTTTTCACCATTGAGAATGATGTTTGCTGTGGGTTTTTCGTATATGGCCTTTAGTATGTTGAGGTAGGTTCCCTCTATGCCCACTTTCTGGAGAGTTTTTATCATAAATGGGTGTTGAATTTTGTCAAAAGCTTTTTCTGCATCTATTGAGATGATCATATGGTTTTTATTCTTCAACTTGTTAATATGGTGTATCACATTGATTGATTTGCATATATTGAAGAATCCTTGCATCCCTGGGATAAATCCCACTTGATCATGGTGTATGATCCTTTTAATATGTTGTTAGATTCTGTTTGCTAGTATTTTGTTGAGGATATTTGCATCTATCTTCTTCTGTGATACTGGTCTGTAATTTTCATTTTTTGTAGTATCTTTGTCTGATTTTGGTATCAGGGTGATGGTGGCCTCATAGAATGAGTTTGGGAGTGTTCCTTCCTCTGCAGTTTTTTGGAAGAGTTTGAGAAGGATGGGTGTTAGCTCTTCTCTAAATGTTTGATAGAATTCACCTGTGAAGCCATCTGGTCCTGGACTTTTGTTTGTTGGAAGATTTTTAATCACAGTTTCAATTTCGTTACTTGTGATTGGTCTGTTCATATTTTCTATTTCTTCCTGGTTCAGTCTTGGCAGGTTATACCTTTCTAAGAATTTGCCCATTTCTTCCAGGTTGTCCATTTTATTGGCATAGAGTTGCTTGTAGTAGTCTCTTAGGATGCTTTGTATTTCTGCGGTGTCTGTTGTAACTTCTCCTTTTTCATTTCTAATTTTATTGATTTGAGTCCTCTCCCTCTTTTTCTTGATGAGTCTGGCTAATGGTTTATCAATTTTGTTTATCTTCTCAAAGAACCAGCTTTTAGTTTTATTGATCTTTGCTATTGTTTTCTTTGTTTCTATTTCATTTATTTCTTCTCTGATCTTTATGATTTCTTTCCTTCTACTAACTTTGGGTTTTGTTTTTTCTTCTTTCTCTAGTTCCTTTAGGTGTAAGGTTAGATTTTTTATTTGAGATTTTTCTTGTTTCTTGAGGTAGGCTTGTATTGCTATAAACTTCCCTCTTAGAACTGCTCTTGCTGCATCCCATAAGTTTTGGATTGTCATATTTTGCTGTAATTTGTCTCTAGGTATTTTTTTATTTCCTCTTTGATTTCTTGGTTATTTAGCAATGTATTGTTTAGCCTCCATGTGTTTGTGTTTTTTACGTTTTTTTTCCCTGTAAGTGATTTCTAATCTCATAACGTTGTGGTCAGAAAAGATGCTTGATATGATTTCAATTTTCTTAAATTACTGAAGCTTGATTTGTGACTCAAGATGTGATCTATCCAGGAGAATGTTCCATGTGCATTGAGAAGAAAGTGTAATCTGCTGTTTTTGGATGGAATATCCTATAAATATCATTTAAATCTATCTGGTCTATTGTGTCATTTAATGCTTGTGTTTCCTTATTTATTTTCTGTTTGGATGATCTGACCATTGGTGTAAGTGAGGTGTTAAAGTCCCCCACTATTACTGTGTTACTGTCGACTTCCTCTTTTATAGCTGTTAGCAGTTACCTTATGTATTGATATCCCTCATTCTTGATTATCAGTTCTTTTAGACTAGGCTGGTTGCTGGTGAGGTGTCTCTGATTACCTTGCCCTTAACAGGTTGTGCTTGATATAATCAACGATTTGAAGTTAAACCTGTGTTTGGATAAATGGAAAAATGCTACGGCAGATCCCCCAAGTTTGAAACTTACCTTGATTCCTCATTATGTAGCAGCCACCCTAGCTCCTCTTGATGGCCAATCTGTTGTTGAGTGAATTGCTGCTCTGCCTACCAGACAACATAACTTGTGTCACTCCTGAGGGAAAGCTCCAGTCCTGTGGTCCACTGATGTCCTGACCAGTCTTTCTAGAGCCAAGTAGCATACCAGGAGCTGCTTTCTACACTATGAGAACTTTGCAATGGTGTGACCTTGATCCAAAACACTAAAGTTTTCACTGTAATTCTCCATTTGGGACTTGACAGAGAACCCGCCTGGCATTCCTGTTTACCATGGTAATGATAATAGTCTGGGACTTGCCACTTATTACGTAAGGCTTTGGCATCAAGGTCGCTTTTATTGCAGCTGACACTGCTGCAGAAACTTCTCTCATTCTAGTCCCCACTCAAAAGTGGTAGCCTTCTGAGTCACCTGATAAAGGGCCTGAGAATTATTCCAAAGAGTTGTTTTGTTCTAAGACTCAGAATCCTACCGAGCATTCTGGGTCTTTCTTCATAGCAAGATTAGATGCCAAATGTGTCTGAAAGGAATGTCTTGACACGCACAACAAAATGGGATCCCCAATATTTTCACTGGTTTGGCCAATTCCTGAATGTTTGTGGAATTTTTCTCCCTCCCTTGTGTCCTAAAAAAGCCTTCAGATTATTGGCCTTCCCTGCTCATTAGACCTGATTAACATGATATCATCACAAAATGGACTAAACTGATTTTGGCAATCGTCAGACAATCAAGGTTACCTTCAGTCTACATTGTGGCGTATCTCTGGCACAGGACCAGGAGTGTGTACTGCTGTCCATGCCAGGTGAATGCAAACTGGTTTTGATCCTCATTTATGATGAATATTGAAAGAACACGTTACTAGGAAAGTAGCTTCACACCACATGCTGGTCTGCTCTGATGGTGAGGGTGCCTGGCCCACCAGGTTTCAGCAGGTACAGACTAGAAACTAAGTGAATGACGGAAACAACCACCCTTATATCCTTTTATGTCTATTCTCATGAAACAGCCAATATGATCCTCTTCAAATATATGCCAGGTAGTGTCTTGCTCCTGTTTCAACCCTCCAGTCGTTTCCTATATCACTCAGTAAAACAGAAATCCCTAAGCTGTCCCTGCAGTCTCTCTCATTGTATTTCTTATTGCTCTTCCTCTGGGTTACTCAGCTACCGACTCACTGAACCCCTCTGCTTCGGGGCATTTGCCTCTGCCCTGGATGCTCAAAAGGCTCATTCCCCATATGTCTACATGGCTTGCTTTCTCGATTTTTCTACTTAGATACCACCTTATCAGTGAGGACCTATCTCCTTTCCTGCTTTATTTTCCCTTAAGCATTGTCTTGTAATCTGCAATATTATATATTTTCTTTATTTGTTTAGTTTAAGGTCTATGAGAGTAAGAACTTCATTTCTTGGTTCAATATTGCTTCCTCAGCACCTAGAAATGTGACTAATAAATACACTCAAAAAATATGTGTTGAATGAGAGACTAGAGCCTGCTTTGTTTTGTTAGCTTTAGAATGTATGTTCCTAATGTGGAATCTGTGGGTGCACAGATCCTTGGACCAGGCCAGTCCGTGACTCACTGTTCCAATACACACAAGACAGGCGAAAGTACACGTGTTTATAATGGATGCAGTTGATGCCCCCCCCAGATGCCCAACACCAGCCACCTTCTCCCAGCTTCTCTGAGTGTTTTCACACAATTCACCAGCTGCCTCCTTCTTCAGAGATTTTCCCTAAGTCAAGTGGGTGAAGTCTAGCCTTTCACCCTAGATACATAACATGTGAGCATTTTTAAAAATCATACTTTAATACCCACCAAAGAGCATCTGTTGCAGAAGAGGTGCTAAGTAGGTGGAAAGGATGGCTTATCCAGTGGATTTCAGCCAGGCTCTGTCCTAAGCTCCCCCATTGCTGTGCCAGAGCCCATAAATGGAATAGCTCTGGTGGCAGAGAAGGACGCCTTGCGTGGGCACAATGCCATGGTCTCCTCCTCACCAGGGGTGATCCAGCCACCTGCCTTGCTGAATGAACACTTGACCTGAAGAAGCAGAAGCTGATGTTGAGCCCCCTAATTTACTACCGTTTATCAAGAAAACCAACCAGCCCCCTGACAGCAGCTTGATTGCATCACAGGCCTTCTGGGTTTGCCTCTTTTGAAAAGTTAGAACTAGGGTGAAGTAAGAAAAGCACTAGGCTCAGACACAAGCTGCAACAGGGTGCCAAAACACTCAGTAATCAAGATAAATTTTAATGCAATACTTTAAGAAACAAGTGTCTTGCAAAAACTCCATGATAAATAGGATATCAACATTTTAAATAAAAACAGAATCAGTGCTGTATCAGGCCATATGCAGCCAGAGGCAAAAGGAAAATTCTGAATTACTGATTTTCTCTATATTTAATTTTTTGGTGTTTGTTCATCAAGGATTTTTTTGCATTTTTTAAAATATTGTTTTAAAGTTTTTTTTCCTCTTGATTATTGAGTGTTTCCGTGCCCCCTTATGTTGCATGCCTGAGGCGAGTGTCTCATTTCCTGGTCTGAGTCCTGGCTCTGTGCCTCATGTAACAGCTTCCAGCCACTGTCAGCAGTCTGAACTCAGCATCTGATCTACCAATGCAGGATTCTGCCAACGTCACATCAGACCCAGGCACTCAGTGTAAAGCAGAAGGGTGCAGCCGTGTGTGTGTGACTGTGGGATTCACAGGCCTCCCGCAGCACATACCCTGTCTGCCAGATGCTGTCAGCCTGATACAGCAATTATACAGACTTTTGAAGATGGCTGCGAGCAATCAGCCTAGAGAAGACTCCCTGGGAGAATGGGACGCCATCCCACAAGATGCATTACGTGTGTGAAACCAGCACCCAGGAAATGGTGCCTTGTTTCTTACAGGTCCAGTTACCCTTCTCCCGGTGATCCATTTGTGGACTCTGTGCTTCCCACAGCCATCACTTTAGGCTCGGTGGGTTTCTAAGTGCTGGTTCACAAGGCACACAGTCCCACCGGAGGACACAGTAAGAATCCCACTAAACTGAAAGCTATGACTGCTGTCCGGTCACCTTGAGCGCCTCCAGCTAGTATCCCAGCAAGTAAAGAAATCTGTTACCATTCTAGCAGGAGCAATTAACGTTATCCTTAACCTTTATACAAAGTTGGGGCAGGGGGAAATATGTTTGCCTCTTATGTGATTTACTAGCATCTCTGTTCCTTTCGCTGTGTCTGTAAATGGGCAAGTAGAACAACTACAGCCTGATAAGGGCTTAGTAACCAGGGCTCAGTCCCTCAGGCAAGCCACCGAGACCAACAGAACGGTTGACAAAGGTGGAAGGAATTTAGAAGGGGTGTGCAGTCAGGAAGATGATGAGTTATCAGTCATGATCTCTGGACCAAATGCAGCAACGGGGGCTATATTTCATCCCTCTTAACCTCCTCTGCTGAGATTTTCCTGAAGGTGGAACCAGTCAGAATCCTGGAGAAGCTATGTCAAGGTGGGGTGAACTTGATGGGAACCGCAGGTGGATCTGAGTGGTCCAAGGCATCATCTCAAGTGGACGCTGTCGAGTCCCCACCCAGATCCCTACTACAGACCCCGTCACACAGCTGCTGTGAGCGCTGGCTGATAATGTAACTCACAGCTGCTCCCTCCCCAGAGACCTGTCATTGGCCACACGGGAACTTTATTGCCCACGAGGTCAAGGGCTGCTGGAAGGAAGCGGGCACTGACCCCCTTGCCTCAAGGTGGGATTAATGCTTGGTACAGTGTGGGTGCCAGAGCCGCCATATGGGATCAGCTGAAGCTAGCGTTCAGGTAAGACAAAGTTCTGCCCGGCTCTGTAGCTCCTGTTCTGTAACTTCTCCCCTCTTTCCACTTCCAAAAACACCACCCTAGTAAATCACTCGGACAAGAATTCTTGTCTCAGGCTCTGCTCCTAGGGAATCTGACCTACGCAGCTTAGAAATTTTTTAGCAATTTTACATTGTTACAACACGCAATCCCACGGCAATTTTTAATTGTATTTTCAAGTGTATTAGTCTGTAAAGGATTGTAGAGAAAAAAAGAGAGAAAGAGAAAGGGTGGGGGAGAGGAAGAGAGAGAACGAGAATTGGTTCTTTACTACAGATAATCTGCCCTGGGGCATCTAATATGTTTTTAGAAGATCCAGATTTCTTAATTGTCTAGAATGCTTTAGAAAGTCCAGAAAAAAAAAAAAAGAAATTACTTCAAATTAACTTGAGTGTGTGTATATTTATGCATTTGGGGAGAGACTACATAGTTTTCATCATCCGAAAAATGTGCAAAGATGAAAATTATGTCTCCACATATCTATAGAGAAGTACACATGAAAGATCAGTCTTCTGGGTCATCATGAGCTTCGTTTGTTTGTTTGCTAAAACTGGTTCGATCTGCCCTACTACTTTTTGTAAAACAGAATAGGACGGCATCTATGATTTTTCACTCATACCTTGAATAGTTATAGAATGCCCAGTTATTGTATGCAAGAAATTATTTTAGATGCTAAACATTCAAAGCTATTAGAGCTACTCTAGTCACGGCCATTATGAAATATATATTCCAGGATTATTGAACATTTCTCTGGTTTGTTATCTTTAGCTAAAGGATTTATTTTGGCTTTTGTTTGTTTGGTTGGTTGGTTTTTTTGGAATTTCCTCTAGGACGGGTCTCCGTAAGCTCTCTTGGATTTCAAGAAGTAGGAAAAGCCATACGTTTGGGAAGCGTTGGGTGTCGTAACAGGTCAACTCTGCCTTCTGCTAAAGCATTTTGAAGATACGGTGGTCTAGTGCTGGGGCCAGCCTGGGGAAGGCTGTTGACACGACCACTGGTTGAGGTGACCTCATGACCACACCAAAGGTGGTAAAGGATCGTGATTTGGATACTGTAATGCTAGCTGGGTTTTGTTACCAATTAAATTATGTCTGTGTATTCTGGCAAGGGATAGGTAGCAGAGGGCTTGAAATATACTCTCTCCTTTTTCCTTCCCTAAACTATGTAATCTTTATTTAGTTGTGGTTTCTTTCAACAACCGTACCATGTCAAGCCTTCTGACAATAGGAAGAGTTGGAGGTACTTTTCTCTTTTAGTTTCTGATTTACTTAAGAGGTAATTAAGTAGGGTGGAGCCCAGGCATTGGTGTTTTTTAAGATGTTTCCCAAGTGATTTGAATGTACAGCCCAGAGGAAAGCCCCTGGGACATCTGGCAACATCTGGAGATACTTTGGGTTGTCACAGCTGGGGAGGGGGATGTCCCTGGCATCTCGCGGGGGGAGGCAGAGATGGTGCCGAGCACCTAGGATGCGCGGGACAGCCAGCCCCACCGCAACAGCGCCGCCGCTGGAGGGCGCACTGGGGCTGGAGACAAGCCGATCTGAAGGCAGACGCCACGTGGGCAGAAACTGACGGTCCAGGTGGGAGGTTAGACGTTCCACGGAGGCAGGATTTAGTGGGCCGGTAGGAGATGTGTCAGAGACAAAAGCAAAGTTCACAGATGTGTTCCACCAGTGGCCGGCGTCATCTGGAATGCTCCCTGGGCTTCTGGGCAGGTGGGAAGAGCAGGTCTGGGGAGAGACTGCTAAGCCCAGACCAGGGTGCCGTGCTCCCGAGGTTGTGTGGGTCGTCGGGGTGAGATGGCCCAGGGGTCATCTGGCGTCTGTGTGGACAGGCTTCTTAGCAGGAGCCTCTTCTCCTCTGTCTGCAAAACCACCCCGTGGCTCTGGGTCACTTCCCCATCTTTGCACCGCAAAGTACTGATTATTATCATCCTTCTGGAACCTTCTCCGGCTTAGAGGAGAATTCCAGCCCAGAGGTCTCGCACAGCGAGTGACAGCTCCGTAATGCCAGGAGCAGCGTGGGCGTGGAAGGCGGGATGTCCAGGCCTTCAAGCCATCGTTTCTGCTCCTTTGTGATGTGGGGGTTCCCTGTCATGCCTTCGGTCACAGCTTGTCGGCGTCTGAAATAGGAAACGTGGGGCTGATACCCCCATCCCCGCCCCCAACATGGGGTCAACGGGGTCCAGCCTGGCTCTTTGGCAGGCGGGGAGCTGAGTCTGGGTAGGAGTGTCATTGAGATCTGGGGTGAGGTTGGCCGTCCTTGGAGACACTTTTTAAATGTACCTTAATGTGACCAACATGTGGATGGTGGTGGTGAAAGGGATTCATCTCTAAAACAAGAAATGTTGGCTTCATAGTTTCTAAGGTCGGCTTTTAATTCCACTTTCAAGTATTGTCAGTGATTAAATCCCTGAACAGAACACCTGCTAAGAAGTTAGGATCAGTAACATTTTATCTCCCCCAGTGCTTAGTAGATGGATGCCGTCTTCTTTCAGTGTTTAATCCGTTTGCATTGTATTGCCTCTGTAAACATCCCGTAAGAAGAGTGACTCACTTTAAGTGAAGTCCAGAGTCAAAGTAATTTTAATTGAAAACAGAATTAGTTGATAATAAGGACTATGTGTGTGGAGGTGAAGTTCAGAAACAAGGCTGCAGGCTGGCCCGGGAATCAGACACCAATGGTGAGTGGGAATCACTGTTGGCGTTTAGTCTGTGTGCCCTGGGTCTCCTTAGGTGAAGAACTCTGGATATCATGACGAGTGTAGACAGCTCAGATCTCCTGACCCAATGCCCAGCTAAGTACAGGCTCCTAAAAAACTCAGAAAATAGGTCATGCCAACCACTCAGTGGGAGAGAACAGGCAGAATGAGAGAATAGTGCCAAGATATTAAGTAACACTGCCAGTGGCCAACCAAACATGTAAGAAATGGACCAGTTCGATTTAACTTAAACTCTTCAATATTGTACTTGAATATTTTAATTTCTTTTTTTTAGTATAATATAAATTAATAGATTCGTGAGATGAATTTAGGATATCGTGTCATATACCTGTCTAATGATGTAAAGAGTTCTCATCCATCCTACAAGTAATGGGGGAAGTCTGTCTCAAAGAGTCTGGGTCTTTTGGGGCAAGATGAAAAAGATTTGTTTTATGATACATATGGAAAAGAATATTCTATACAGGTGAATTTACAGTAGTAAGTAGCTAGTTATTGATTCTTAAGCAGCATGGTAGCCATTAGCCATGGGTAGCTATCTAAATTTAAATTAATTGCAATTATATAAAATTTTAAAATAAATTATTCAGTTGTGCTGACCACATTCCAGTGATTACCATATTGGACAACATAGGGACAGAATATTCACATCGTCACCAAAAGCTCTATCAGACAGACTCTGCTGCTCTAGAAAATACATCAAACTCCTCTGTGGAAAGAGGTAGGTGAATGTTGCCTAGACAGTTTCAACACAGTTAGAAAAATAAGCCCAATCTGTGATAATACTTAGTTATCTGTGACAGTTATTAGCTGTGATAATATAATATGTGATAATACTTAATTCAGCAATTTGCAAGCTCTTAAATCCTGATGCCTGCCATTCAGCCTTGCTTGGCTTAATGTAATATTCTCATAACAAGAAATACTGAAGATCAAGAACTATTGATCATGAACAGGTGCCAGGGGACATATGACAGGGCTGTAATGGTTGTGACTCTAGTTCTGTGGTCATGTTGGAAGTAGTTTTTCCAGTTGGGGTCATAAAGCAAAAGGGGGCCAGTATTCGGTTCCCTTAACAATTCTGAAAGGGAACGAAGACCACATGGTTTTGTGGTGCCAGGGTGGAAATCATCCGACATCACTGATCATCCTTCTACTTTACAGAGCAGAAACAAAAAAACAACCTTGAAGCTGTAGTTTCTTTTCTAAAGGAAGGGATTTATTTTAAATGAGACTGATTGCATTCAGTGTATTTCTAATTTTTGCAGATACTCATAAATTCCAGTTATTGAATCTCTGATGAAATAGGAGCATACATTCCAAGTCTAACTGGTCACGAATGAATAGTTTCCTGAGATTCTGGTGGCTGTGGGTGGGAGATGGGATAAGCAAGAGGAACGAAGTCTGTCTATTGACACTCTAAGCAATCATAACTTTCTCCCTCTGGATTTCCTCCACTAAAAGTTCAAGGCAAGAAAAATTGACCTGAAGCCAAACGGGTGTTTGTTTTCTTTGGATATGTTTAAACTTTGGATAGTTTAATAAGCTATACCAAATGTACCTAAATTCATCTTATCTAACGTGGTAGTTTGATGGATACCCTCTTGAATTTTTCACCTATGATTTTATTTTAGGAAATAGTTTAATTTTGAGATTTCCCCACTCCTGACAATAGGCTGCATTTAGCTCCAGCAACCATAAAGATTGATCTCTTAAGGACTTAGACACATGCTAGTTCAAATACTACAAGTAAATAAAGGAAGCATTGTTTAAGTTATTAAAAGCCAAAGAAGTAAGTTTTTGATCATCTTTAACCCACTTAAACAAAAGATGCTGTATTGACATATTTTCTATGGCATTACACTGACTTCTCCTCTGTGTCTCTTTCCTTCTCTGTTATTTCTGACATTATTAGATAATAATTGTCTGTTTAAATTTGTGGGTCAGGTCTTGGCCTTTTTACAGGTTACAATTGAATCCTGTATTTTTGCTTTTCTCAGTTTCATTGATTCGTTTACTTGCTGTCACCTAATACTTTTTTCCTTCCTGTGTCCTTCATCACCCCTTTCTTTGAGCTCTTTCCATGTATCCTACAGTGCGGAGAATGTTGGCAGCTGTGTTGGTAATGTAATTAATGTGCATAGTCAATTTGGATTGACTAGGCCGTATAAATCCACTTTGAGACTTAAACTACCCAATTTGGCTGTCTTTGCCAATCAGATTAGCTGGATAATTGTCAAATCTGTATCTCACTACTTACTGCAGAGACGCATGGTGTATTCCCTCATTTGATTCTCATTTCGTTGTGATTTACAGTCTAAGCTCTATGAAGGCATGGTGACATATAAACAGCACCAATTTAAAATGAAATTCAATAACCACTTGCATTGTTTTCTGCAAGTGAGGAAAGGGGAAAGTTATAAGAATACATCGTTTGTGCTGCCACCAGGGAAAGGGAGAAAGGGAGACAGAGGGGACCCTACACCCACTAAACCCAAAGCTCATACACATACTTCCCCTTGCAACATACTGAAATTCTCAGTCTTAATAGCTTTTGATTTTTAGCTTTAAAAATGAAAATAGAATAAGTAATTACGTTTTGGCTCACCATAGGCCTTCAGTCTTCAGAAAGAACATTTTTGCTGACCAAACTACAGTAAACTAGTGTTTTATTTTTTTACTCAGCGAACTTTTGTACAGTACACCCTGGGAGGAATTCAGGGCAAAGATCAGGAATGGTGGGCAACATTTTTTATTTTATGATCACCTCCCTTTCATTCTTAATTTCTTTCTTTTTTTATAAACCACTTTATTGAGATAATATATCACACAATTCTCCCATTTAAAGTACACAATTCAATGATTTATAGTATATTCACAGACTTGTGCAACCAACACCAGAACCAATTTTAGAACATTCTTAATTTCAAAGACTCTTTGGGAGGCATTTCATGACCACTTTGTCCCACAGTGCTAGGAATGCTCATTCCCAGACCAGACGAAGATTGCGTTGATAGGCCACTCCATGTGCTATTACTATTAACCGTAACCAGAAATCTCTGGACCTCCTGTCTTACTGGTCTGTTATGGTCCAGGAAATGGCTCCCTCTTGTTTCTTCTTCCCAAATATAGAGTTACACTATTACAATCATTGATCTTACAGAACTATATTTGGTCAATCGTTTAAAGTCGCCTAGCCATCATTATTTTTATCGGAGGTTCAGTCACACATTTGGTAATGCAAGAAACAATAGTCAGGTAAAATAGGCAGAATACAAGTAATAAAGAGAGTAGCATTAATCAGGTCATAAGTAAGTATTTAAGCTAAGATCTTCCATTAGGTGTGGCCCAGTATCTTCCCAGGTGGTCTGACCAGTCTGTCCTGCACCAATCACTATCTTTAAGAGACATGATAGATTGGCTTTGTACATAAAGTTCACCAAAGATGTCTGCATGTACAAGGCGAGTGGTGGGTCATCATGACCCATTACAGGATTGAGAAAGAAATGTTATCTTCTAAGGCTGGCGTCAGAAGAAGAAAAATGAATCTTTATGGCTGAGCAGGTATTTCTGCCTTTGGGGAGGTCTGGAGAACACATAACACAGATGCACAATGCACACCAGAGGGCAGGGAGGAGGCCAAAGGGCAGAGAAAAAATTTTATGTTTAAATTTTTGTTGTCTCGCCTCAAAATAGGAATTTTATTTCATCACTTCTAATGGAAGAGTATTTGGTTTTGAGAAAGCATCTTTGTTCCGAGAACTGAACAAATAGCTAAAAGTAATAAAAATTATAATAATTATTTAACAGTTCCACAAATATTTCAACTGAGTCCTGTATTCCTAGGTTTTTCACAGTGAATTGTAATGGCAGACTCGTTTTCTACATGGGCATACCCTGTATGAAAAAGCATTTTTCTTATGTCAGCTGAGTCTCTGACTTGCTTTCTCTTTTCTAAATGGACAAATTACAACAATAATAATAATAATAGTTAACTTTTATTGCAAACTTATGTGTTTGCAATAAAAAAGTGTTATGAGCTCAACATTTAACCCAGGAGATGAAGGTTTTTCAATGTGGGTAGTCAGAAAATCAGACCTTACGATAGAGATAGTTCAGTGAGTGTATATTTAAGGTACTTGAAGGAGATTTGGAGAAAGACATTAGCAGAGATAGGGCCCATCCCTCCATATTTCCACATACTTTATCCCCTGCCATGTTCAATGACTCACGTACGAACCCGAGTGAGGAAACAGAACAACATATGATTTACATATAGATCTTTCTGCCCCAGTGTAAAGAGAAGCTTTACTTGCTGTTTAATGCATAATAAAATTATATTTAAAAAATATATATCTGAGGGAAAAATATTGTTTTCTATTGAAAATTGTTTTGTTATTAGCACAATACCGGACTGGGTTTTAAGTTTCTTGAGGTCGGAACTTTGCTGTGTCTTATTAACATTAATAAGAATCCTTAAGGACACCTGCTGTTATTTATTGAGCACCTACTATGTGTCAAGCCTCCTAGTTGGTACTGTACACGTATTATCACTAATAAGTGTGAGCCTTTTTAGATAGATTACAATTGAAAGATTAGAAAACTAAGACCTAAATTAAGTAGTTTACCCTAAATCACAGGACAATTTGGTGGCAGAGCCTGGATTTTAAGCTATGTGTTACACTCCAGGAGTTACTCATCCGCGGTTGCAAGTGACAGACCACCCCACAGGACTCCTGACTTTTCTTCAGTGTGACACACGCAGAAATGTGAATGGCCATCCCAGATTATGTAGGACTCACAGCACAGAAGGAAGAGAAGTGATTGCGAATATAATTGGAGAACGAATGTGGTTGTATTAAGGGAAGATTTGGGGCGGCTTATTTTGATGGAGGGTGGGAAGCCATTTGGGTTTCTTGAGAACGGGAATAGCATCATAAAAATGGCACTTAAAAAACAGTGCTGTGAAACTTGTCACATGGTGCGTTTATGAGATATGCCTTTCACTGTATGTGAATTTTACCTTAAAAATTATTGTACACAAATACTGAGTGCTGGTTACTGGTATACATTCTAACTTATTTACCAATAGAGTGTACTTTTACATGCAATTTATTTAGACATGAATCATAAAAATATGATGGATTTGTAACTGGATAGAGGTATGGATAAATAGAAAAATATGTGATAAAGTAAAATTAGCAAAATTTTAGAAATTTGTGTTTTGGTATACTGGTGTTACTGCATAATCCTTTCAGGTTTTATGTATAGTTGACATTTTTCATAAGATGTTAGAAAAAAATAGAAACATTGGTAGCCATATGTGGGAGGGATTGGCGGAGCAGAAAGCAATGCTTAGAGACATAACAATAAACTGGATCTGTGCTGCTGAGTACTTGGGCTAGTTAGGAACAGTGGGAAAGAAGAAATATTGATCATGATTGATATTTAAAATAAAGAAATGAGTTACTTTTTAAAAATTAGAAATAAGGGATGAAATAAAGAGAAATGGATCTTACAGAGAGATTCTAGCCTGGCAGAAAGATCAAATGATAGTGTCCTGTCCTCTGGCGTCGAGGTGCTGGTGTGACAGGTGCCCAAATCTCGGCTCTCTTGAGGCACTTCTGTAGCAGGTGTTTTTGGAGACTGCCCAAACTGGAATTCTCCCTGATGTTGACAGCAGACTTTGTACCTAGCATCTCCTGACCCCGCTAGAGCTCCGCTTACTGGCTATGCCAACTCACCATACCCCATGCCACGCGCTCTTCCTGCAACGTGACATCCTCACCTGTCCATCAGTACCAAGAGGAAGACCCAGCTTCCCCCCCCTTGAAAGTAGGTGGACCTTTGTAATTTTTGCAACCAGCTGAACTTAGCAGAAGTGCTACTGTGTGTCTTTTGCCTAGCTCCCTGTCTCCCATGACTCGCTCCTTGAGAGTCTGAGACGCCAATGGAAGAATCCTGGCCGCCCTCCGGCCACCATGCTGGAGAGACCACGTGGTCAGCAAACAGAGAGAGAGAGATGCCCAAGGAGCCTCAGCTGCTCCAGCCCCGGTGGTGGACACATAAGCCAGAGAGCCTCCACGGAGTTCCTGCTGAGCCCCTCCCAGATTACACATCTGTAAGAGAAATACATGTCATCACTGTAAGCCACCAAGCTTGGGGATACTTTGTCACTCAGCCGTCCTAAGTAGAGCACATTCACACAGACTTTTTCCAGGAAGGTCACGTTGTCCTAGAAGGAAGACCCGACTTCTTTCAAGACAACTTAAGCCCGCAGGAAACAGGAACCCATGCTCCTTAGCAGTTATTCTTATTCCGTCTTATTACAACTGGTTTCTCTCCTCACTCAGCAGTAGTGCCTAGATTCAGTTAGTCTCTCATCTTTAAACTTTTCTAAATGAGAGACAGACTCTCTGTAGCTTCCAAAATTTAGACAGTAAATACCAAACTCGGGCCAACCACCAGTGCATATGTGCCCTTTGTGCAAAGTAGAGAAAGGCACCACTTACTCAAGATATCATACTTCCCTCATAAAATTCTCATCATCTTTACTAATTTTACTAGAACAAAATATTTTACTTCTGCCACTCTGAAAATTATTTTAACTGTACAAAACTATAATGCCTGTGATGTGAATGGCACCCCTAGAGCGCAGTATACAACCTGCACAACTGTACGTGCCAGTCTGAAAATTCTGCTCCAAGGTTTCCTTACTTGGCTTGAAGTGGATGGAAGCATTCTCTCAATCACACCGAATAGCACTTCTCCCCTTTCAATCTTAGCCTGAAGATGACTAATGATCTAGAAGTGTCACAGAGCTAGTTTGAGGGGGCCATCTCTTAACAAGCCCTACATAGATTCAGTAGCACAGCCCTTTAAAATATGGGGATACTGTTTACTTGTTTTTAGGTGCAGTTCAGGAAGAAAAACAGTCCCATTTAACATAGCCCAGTAACATCTGGTTATTATTCTCTATTTAGCCAGTATTTATTGATTCTATGTCTATATAGGTATATATATATATATGTATATATATATATAATCAGACACAGTGCCAGGCACTAGGAATATACTGATGAGCCATGGAATTTACAGTGTAATGGGTTATTCAAACAGTTATAAGATCATACAGATCTATAAATATATAATGGTAAACGCTGATGAGTGTTATGAAGGAATTTCAAGTCATAGAGGAATGTTTGGAGCACAGGTCTGGATTGAGAATAGAGTCGGGATTTATCCCATAGAAATGGTGGTTCTAAATATAAGAAATGATAATCACAGGGAGTAAAGGTATGAAAAAAAAGAGTTGCAGTGAGCACCCTTTGTTCCACAGAGGAAGGTGCCCTGGAAGAACAGGAGAAGTGGCAGAGAGACACGAGCAAACCTGAGTCAGAGCCTCAGAACACAACAAGGAGGCTGTTTCAAAAAGAGCTGGTGCTGCAGAGGGCAAGTGTCCTTAGCTTAGGGACGATGACCACTGAGGAGAGGTTATTCGGTTGGGCAGATATGTGAGCACTGGCCACCTTCAGGTTTAGAAAAGGGTCCTGAGTTTTTTGATAAGGACACAAGGAGAATATTACAGCTTCATGAGGAAGAGGAATTCAAATTTAGGCTGTGGCATCCAAGGAGGCTTTCAGGGTAGGTTGAGCTCCAGCTGAGTTGTTTTTTTTTTTTTTTTTAACATCTTTATTGGAGTATAATTGCTTTACAATGGTGTGTTAGTTTCCGCTTTATAACAAAGTGAATCAGTTATACATATACATATGTTCCCATATCTCTTCCCTCTTGCGTCTCCCTCCTTCCCACCCTCCCTATCCCACTCCTCTAGGTGGTCACAAAACACCGAGCTGATCTTCCTGTGCTATGCGGCTGCTTCCCACTATCTGTTTTACATTTGGTAGTGTATATATGTCCCTGCCACTCTCTCACCCTGTCACATCTCACCCCTCCCCCTCCCCATATCCTCAAGTCCATTCTCTAGTAGGTCTGTGTCTTTATTCCCGTCTTGCCACTAGGTTCTTCATGAACTTTTTTTTTTTTCCTTAGATTCCATATATATGTGTTAGCATACTGTATTTGTTTTTCTCTTTCTGACTTACTTCATTCTGTATGACAGACTCTAACTCCATCCACCTCACTACAAATACCTCCATTTCGTTTCTTTTTATGGCTGAGTAATATTCCATTGTATATATGTGCCACATCTTCTTTATCCATTCATCCGATGATGGACACTTAGGTTGCTTCCATGACCTGGCTATTGTAAATAGTGCTGCAATGAATATTGGGGTGCATGTGTCTTTTTGAATTATGGTTTTCTCAGGGTATATGCCCAGTAGTGGGATTGTTGGGTCATATGGTAGTTCTATCTTTAGTTTTTTAAGGAACCTCCATACTGTTCTCCATAGTGGCTCTATCAATTTACATTCCCACCAACAGTGCAAGAGTGTTCCCTTTTCTCCACACCCTCTCCAGCATTTATTGTTTCTAGGGTAAAGCAATAGTGAGATAAAAAGGAGTTGGAAGCCATGGAGAAACAGGAGAGGGTGGTGTGTTCTGGAGCTGCCAGTGGTTTGGGGCAAGCGGTTGCATTTGAACAGATGACAGAGACGGGGCTAGGGAGGTAAGTGGGATGGACGAGATCACCCAAGATCCCTGGACGAGGTCCAGGAGTGGAGCCTGATATGAAAGGTTATGCGGAACGTTGGAAGGTTTAAAACAAGAAAGTAACGTTAAAAGATCTAAGTTTTAGTAAGAGCACTGCAGCAGTAAGGTTGATCAGTTTCAAAAAAAAAAAAAAAAAGACACACACAAAGCAAGAGATCAGTTACGAGGCAACTGCATTTGACCCGCGAGTTTCAGGGGTGGAGATACATGTGATACATGTGCCTATCCTTTAAAGGCCAAGTGTTAGGACTTGAAGACTCTGGAGGCTGGGGGCAAGATGAGGGAGGAGGCTAGGTTGCTGTGAGGTCTCCGTCTTTATTCCCAGGATGAACATGTGGGGCAGGGACTGCACTTACCGCTAAGGAGGACACAGGGGTAGAAGAAGACAGGGTTGAGGTATCCTGGGGTTTTCTAAATGACAGCAGGCTCTAGGCAGAGGGATCTGGGCTGTGGGAATAAAACAGACATATCAGCATATACACTCAGATTTTCTTCTGGAAAATGATCAGCTCAGAGTGTCCTTAAATCTGGAAAAATATTCCTGGAAAATCCAGTGATTTTTGAAACTCATGACACAAGTTTAAACATTAAGCCCAGAAATTCTCACTTCGTGTTCTCCCAAAGCACGCTGGCAGGAAGGGAAGTAATTTCACCCCCTCCTCTTTCAATTGGTTTGAATGTTTCGAGAGCCAAACACTATGATAATGACTTATGGCCACAGCTCACGACCCACTTCACACCTTGTTCCCTTTGCCCAGATCCCATACCACCATGCCCAGTGCTGATTCCCAACATCTAGCACTCATTAGTCCGTGGACTCATTTTTGAAAAATCACGACAGTGGTAGAAATAAAATGTTCCTTTTTTAAATTGCGTTGACAACTGCAGAAAGTGGTCCCATCTAAACGGAGCTGCTTTTGCACTTAGTGAAAAGTTGAAAGTGACTGTAGTTGCCCAGCTGATTGAATCACCTGATGAATAAGACTTAATTATATTATGTTAATATGTGGAAGAACAGCAAGGCACAGACCTAAGTTTTATTAAACTTTGATAATTCCAAGAATCCAATACAAAGGAAGAAAATATAGAAAACTTCAAGGTGTTCCTGAAAGCATAAAGTGAGCCCCAAAGAGACAGACATTAATGAGAACAGTATTCAGCGTAGTGCTGTCGGCTGCATTCCACATATCTCACACAAATAGCTTATTTTCCTTCCATCCAGAAAATGTTCTAGGATAGTAGGAGAGATATACTGAGTGTTTATTCTAAAATTACTGAGTGTGGGGCTTAAGACATTTGTTTCCTTAAAGGAGTCTGCCTGACATTCGAACTTCCTTCTAAAATTGCATTAAAGATGTATCAGCTTGGAGGGCCTATCAAAATAGAATAATGCATTTTCAATTTTGTCTTGGTTACACTTGACCTGTTTTAAAGCGTTTCTCTAATGAAATGGAAGCTATACCAAAGTTAATTCTATGCGAGAGGCACGGCAGACTCCGTATAACTTAATCACCGTGGACAGCATCCCCTTTGGCTGAGTGTAGAAACAGTACAGAGCCGGAGATGGCTCTAATCTGGCAGGCCTGATAGCATTGTCACAATCATCAGAATGAAGTTCAGGAGGTTTTCTGACCTGAAGGTAACACTAATGTTTTACTCTAAGGAATAAGGAAGGGCAGAGACCCAAAGAATTCTGCCGTGGCCGTTTTAGCTTATAGTGGTACCGGTAATCCTGTATCGAGGGCAATTGAGCTACGGAAGGAGGGGCGAAAACCCAAGCTTCTTCATTACCATCTCCGATGTATCTGCTAAAAGCTGGACACCTTTCTAGGCATTTTCACATGAATTAACTCATAAGAGAGTTCATCCTTACAATCTAGCTCACTTCTTTAAACACACACACGAACCATTTGAGACAAGGAAACTGAGGCCAGAAGAGTTCCAAAACAACACAACTGGTGAGCTGGAAATCTGGGCTTGCGAAGGCCCTGCCCTTCCCTTCTGCCCGCTGCCCTATTCAGTGATGCGTGTGAATCACACACAGTGTGTGCCGTGTCTGCTAAGGGTGGGCGTGTGCGGTGGATAAAAAGTCACGTCCCCGATAGAGCTTTCACTCTAGTGGGACAGACCAAGAGTACACAAGTCAAGATATAAGCCACACGGTGTTATCGGATGGTGGTAAGAGCTGTTGAAGAAATAGTGGGCCTGGGGAATTGGGGGAGGGGAAGAGTTTTTTGGTTTTTTTGTTTGTTTGTTTTCAATGCAGTATGAATAGGCAAGGCCTCTCTGAGGAAGAGTTTTTTTTTTTTAATTTATATTGGAGTATAGTTGGTTTACATTGTTGTGTTAGTTTCAGGTGCACGGCAAAGTGATTCAGTTATACATATACACATATATCTATTCTTTTTCAGATTCTTTTCCCATATAGGTTGTTACAGAATATTGAGTAGAGTTCCCTGTGCTCTACAGTTAGGTCCTTGTTGATTATCTATTTTATATATAGTAGTGTGTATATGTACCCCAATGTTCATTGCAGCACTATTTACAATAGCTAAGGAAGAGATATTTTAAGGAGAGACCTGAATTGTGCAAAATCACTAGATGTAAGTGAGAGACTATTGTAGCACCAGCAGTAAACTCCAGAATCCTGAGCAAGAAGGAGCTTGGCAACTTCTAAGTAAGTACCAGTAGAAGGCTAGTCGGGCACAAGTGTAATAAATAAGGGAGAGAAAATAGTGAAATAAGAGGGAACAAATCATGAGCCGTGAGAGATGTGTAGAACCCTCTAGATTTTATTCTAAGAATAACGGGAAGCTACAGAAGAATTGTTTTAAAAAAAAGACATAATCTAATTTACATGTTTAAAAAATTATTCTAGGTTCTGTGTGGAGAACAGATTGCTTATTTTTTATATACATGATGGCAGTTTTTGAGAGGGATATGTAAAATCTCAAATGACAATCGTTTGTTCGTTTACCTGTTTCTCCCTGGAAAGTTTTGATTTATATGTTTTGAGTCTGTCTTATAGGAGCACATATGTTTATAACATCATGCCTTCTTTTCCTATTTTTTTTCTTTTCCAGTGTAGCATATCCTTCTGTGCGCACATGATACTTTTTTCTTAAATTTTATTTTGTTAGGTTTTCAAATTGCTACCCCAGGTTTACATTGCTCATATTTTTCCTTTTAAAAGATTTTGTCTTTTTGCTTTAGGAGTGTCACTTGCAGAAAATATTATTAAATCTAATTTGTTATTCCCCAGCCCTCATTTTATTAATATTTTCTAGAACTGAATTTTTAATTTTTAGGGATAAACTTATTAGTTTAACTAGGTCCTATGATTTTGTGCTTGTTCTCTCTCTCTCTCTCTCCTGTCTCTCTCTCCCTCACATACACACCCACACACATACACACACACTAAATGTTACTGAATAATTTGACTACCTCTTCTTCACCTGGTACTTGTAACATCTTTGGGGTTCTTTTTTATTTTTCTTTACTTCTTTGAGTACTTACTTCAAGAATGTTTTCATTGTATGACATTATCAAAAGTTCTGAAATTTTCAATGCATGAGAATATGTTTACATCCTCATGTTTGAAGAATTATTCAACTGGATATTCTTTAATACTTTAAAAATATTACTCCATTTTTGTTGTATTATGTGTGAGCTATCAAAATGTTTGACAACCTGATTCTTGTTCCTACATGGAACTTTGCTTTTCTCTCTAAATGTTTTCCAGAACACTCTCATTGTCTTTGATTTCTTAAATTTAATTATATTTGTTAGGTAATTGTTTTCCCTTCTCCCCTTGTTTAGAATCCTAAATTCTTTCACCCTAAAGTCTTCCATCTTTCTTTAATCTTGTGAAGTTTGTATTTATTATTATATTTTATGTATATTTTTCTGTCTTCTGGAAAAGTTGTTCCATATTATCTTCCAAATCACTAATTTATACTTCAGCTATATCTACCCTGGTATTTATCCCTTCTATTATGTTTTTTATTTCAACTATTATATTTTATTTTATTATTTTTTTAAGTTTATTTCCAGTTTACGATTCTGATGCATCTTTTCTTTTTTTTTAAACATCTTTATTGGAGTATAATTGCTTTACAATGGTGTGTTAGTTTCTGCTGTATAACAAAGTGAATCAGCTATACATATACATATGTCCCCATATCCCCTCCCTCTTACATCTCCCTCCCACCCTCCCTATCCCACCCCTCTAGGTGGTCACAAAGCACCGAGCAGATCTCCATGTGCCATGTGGCTGCTTCCCACTAGCTTCTGTTTTATATTTGGTAGTGTAAATATGTCCATGCCACTCTCTCACTTCATCCCAGCTTACCCTTCCCACTCCCCCACTCCCTGTGTCCTCAAGTCCATTCTCTATGTCTGTGTCTTTATTCCTGTCCTGCCCCCAGGTTCTTCACGACCTTTTTTTTTTTCTTTTTAGATTCCATATATATGTGTTAGCATACGGTATTGGTTTTACTCTCTCTGACTTACTTCACTCTGTATGACAGACTCTAGGTCCATCCACCTCACTACAAATAACTCCATTTCATTTCTTTTTATGGCTGAGTAATATTCCATTGTATATATGTACCACATCTTCTTTATCCATTCATCTGTCGATGGACCCTTAGGTTGCTTCCATGTCCTGGCTATTGTAAATAGAGCTGCAATGAACATTGTGGTACATGACTCTTTTTGAATTATGGTTTTCTCAGGGTATATGCCCAGTAGTGGGATTGCTGGGTCATATGGTAGTTCTCTTTTTAGTTTTTTAAGGAACCTCCATACTGTTCTCCATAGTGGCTGTATCAATTTACATTCCCACCAAAAGCACAAGAGGGTTCCCTTTTCTCCACACCCTCTCCAGCATTTACTGCTTGTAGATTTTTTGATGATGGCCATTCTGACTGGTGTGAGGTGATACCTCATTGTACTTTTGATTTGCATTTCTCTAATGATTAGTGATGTTGAGCATCATTTCCGGTTCAACCATTATATTTTAATATCTAATGTTTCCAATTTTATGACATTTTTCTTGTTTCTTATTGCTGATGTCTTACCTTTTCTACTCAAGCATAAATATTATACTTATTTTAAATTATGACTACAATGATTGTGCTTTGAATGGTATATGTTGTTCAATTTAAACCTTTCTTTACAAAGGTTGTATTACCAGGTGTCCAGTATTTGATTTATGAGCTCCTGCTTCCCTGAAGGCAGCAGTTACTCTGGGGAAGGGCTACTAGCTGGGGCCGTGGATGAGGGACAGCAGAAACCCCCAACACCCAAACCCCTGCTGACAACCTCCACCTGCTGTCACTCTTCTGGTTAAACTCATGGGTCAGAGTTTCGTGTCAGCTTTGGAGATGAAATAAGGAGCATGAAGAGGAGTCTTCCTTCCTAGGTGCGACTCTTGCCCTGGGGACTTAGAGGAGGCAAGGCTACCCATCACTTTGTCTCCCTGTTGCTCATGTTTGGCTCTGTTATGTTTTTCGGCCCTGATTGCACCTTAAATCACTATCCTCCAGGTGTTGGTGATGAGTTTGAGGATGAGACAGGAAAGAATGATTGTCTGAAGGCATGAAGGGGAGAAGCAAACAGGAAGTTGAAAGGCCCCTTCACCACTTCCCACACTCCCGGGTCAAGACATCGGGCAGTCTCCTAGGGGTGGGTCAGGTCGGAGTGGTTGTTTGTTAACAGGTGATGCCCGTAAGTCATGTTTCTACTCTCATCTTTGGTTTTTCCAAGTTTGATTTTGAAGGAGTGGCTAGGAACTCATGCTAGCTCACCATCATAACAGGAGTAGAAGTTCTGTTTTTTTTCTCGAAGTTCTTTGGTTTGAATCAATGCTATCTTTATTCTCCAACTGCAATTCATGAATTATACTCATGACAGATTCCAAAAGTCATATATAATATATCAAAGTCTGTGGCATATGGCAAGCACTTAAAAAAAAGCAACTTTTGCCTTTTATGATATTATGTTTATGGATGTCTCTAGGAAATCACAACTTTATTTCTTTCCTTTTTCAGATGTTTTAACATCTCATATTTTTGTCACCTGCATTTCATGGAATAGGTGTTTTACGATTGATAGGAAAGCAAATCTTATTTAATAGGATATCTTTGTTCTGTTAGCATTGTATTTCAATATAGAAAACTAAGAAAAGTCCTCATTTTGTTATTGAAAACTGACTAGGCAAATAAGAAAAAGAACAACTAAAAGCCTAGTGTTAAGATGATTAGAAAGTTTGGAAATTTTGAAATGCTGAACATTAAAATAAAATGCAGCTGTCATGAAATCTGGGTCAGAGTGTAAATTAATACCACATTCTTGGATTTAATTAGATAATGCTCACTTAATTAGGCTTTTGCTAAATCCTAAATAGGGCAATATTGAACAAAAGTTTTAAATGGACATGTTATTTGACCAGAAACTTATGTCTAGAAATGTATTCTAAGAAATAATGAAGAAGTACGCACAAGTTAATTTCTCCAAAGATGTCCATGTCCAAAGCCCTGGAACCCATGAATATGTTGCCTTCCACAGCAAAAGGGATTTTGCAGATGTGGTTTAATTAAGGACCTTGAGGTGGGAAGATGATCCTGGATTATCTGAGTGGGCCCTGTGTAATCACAAACGTTCATGAAGAGGGAGGCAAGAGGGTTGAAGTCAGGAAGAGAACATGGAACAAGAGAACCAGAGATTGAAGCGATGTACTTTGAAGAGGGAAGAAGGGGGTGGGCCCAGCAATGCAGGTGCTTCTAGAAGCTGGAAAAGGCAAGGAAATGGGTCCTCCCCTGGAGCCTCCTTAAAGAGCACACCCTTGCCGACATCTTGATTTTAGACTCTGACGTCTAGAACTGTAAGATAATAAATTGTGTTTTTTAAGCCACTAAATTTGTGGTAATTTGTTAAAGCAACGATAGGAAACTAATAAAGTACATAATAGGAAAAAGTTAAAAACAAATCAACTACAAAACGTTAACTAATTAATGACACATCAAAAAATATGTATTATGCAGCCATTGGAATTGTGTTGTAGGACAATATTTTATGTGCTGCTCATATTATGTTATTAATTAAAAATAAGTCATAAAACAAATGTTAACTCATTTTTAACAAGGAAATTACAAATGAAAATAGCTGCATTTTAAGTGCTTTTATGTGCAGCAGGAAATTTTAAAGAGCTTTACATGTATTATCTCAATTATTTCTCCTAGGAAGTGGATATACTATCCCCATTTTACAGATGAGGTAATTAAGGCACTGAGTCAGTAGGAGCTCACAGTTAGTAGGTAACAGATTTGAAACCAGGACATGAGACCCCTGAGCCTGCACTGTTAGTCCTCTTTACATAAATAACCCTGGACAATAAGCAAAGCAAACTTATAAAGCATGATAATATTATGTGGTAGAAGATGTCCATGTTTTATGTTCTTCTTTTCTTCATCTGAACAATAAACTTTAATTACTTTTGAAATGAAGAAAAAAAATAAATTTCAAAAAGAATAAAACATAAAAGTTTTAAAAATCTGTTGAGATGGTCTGAAAAATAGTTTCTATTCTCACTTTCATTTTTAGAAAAAATAACACCTGTCTCATTTCAAAGTAAATTGCTATAAGGATTTTCTCTAAGTATGTAATGGTCTAGAGAATGAGATTATGTCATGACCTACTTGATTACATACCATTCAGAGTTTTGCAAATCTAATGTATGTATATTTAAATACCAACACATTTACTTATAAATACCAATAAAGATACACATGATAAAATGTAGCATTAGGAATTGAACTAAAAAATTAACCCTGGGGGAAAATGGGATCTGATTAGCCCCTAATATGGCCCACCCTATGACACTTACAAGGAACGTACCTACAAAGACATACAGAAAACTACCAGACTAGAACCACACTAAAAAAAAAAAAGAAAAATGCTACGGTGAAAGATTTACATTGTATTCTTGCTGAAAGAAAACTATCAGACTCTGCCTCTACCTGAACCCTTATTCAACATGTAAATTCTCTACTACCGAAATCTTGGCGGCTCTCCCTCTACTATGAGTCCCCTGCTTTCCGAAGTAGCCAGTGCTGATTCAAACACCCTCAGTCACACTCAGCTTTAGTACATCTTATTGATAATTGTATTTCCCAGAAAACAAAAAGGCAGGTTAACAGAGAAATGGCTATAAATGGAAGAGATAAGGCACAAGAGCCTTGGTACAATAAGTAGTGACGATTTTGTTTTTTCATTTGAGTCATCCATTTATACGACTAGGCAGTAAGTCTAGGAGAACATCTATGTATCCAACTGCTAAGACAGAGAACTGCAAAGAGTAAAACAGCCATGAGCTACATCCTCTATAAACCACCCAGCTAAATGCAAGGGAAAGGATTTAACGAGCAAACAAGTGAACCCAGAAGGAATGAAGTCAAAGATAATCTCATGGTCTTCCCGTTGGCACACTAGGTCTGCCTGGCCCTCCTCTCGTTTGAAGATTAATAAACAGAAAGAAAAACACACTTATAATTGCCAGGTACTATAAGACAAGAGAAAGGAAACACCTCGAGTTTCATAAGAAAAATAGAACCCTTACAGTGATTGACAATCCGAATAAGAACATTTGTCTGTCTTGTTAACAATTATATCGCCAGCTCCTAAAACATTTGTGTGACTGAGAGTGGGCATTCAATAAATACTCACTAAATTAATGAATAAATCATTTCAAAAAGTATTCCACATTCTCAATGGGTAACAACAAGTCTTTAAAATCTATGAAGCATGAATGTAAAGCTATAGAGAGAATAAGCTGAGAGAAGAAAAAAAAAGAAAAGAAAATGTACAAAGTAAGAAAATTTAAAAGAAAATAAAAGTGCAATTGAGAGAGTAATAGATGATGGACATAAAGAATGTGTCATTATATATGAATCAAATACTTATTCTCAGTCTATAACTTGTCCTTTAACTTTGCTATTTTTTTCACATTAAAGACTTTATTTTTTAGAGAAGTTTTAGGTTACAACAAAACTGAAAGGGAGATACAGAGATTTCCCATATACCCCTGCCCCCCCCAAATAACTTTGCTTTAAAATATTAAAATTTAAAATATTAAAATTAAAAAAATATTAAAGTACAGAAATATTTAAATTTTATATAGTAGAATCTCTCTCTTTCTCTCCCTCTCTTTTTGTTCTTTCTGGTTTCTAGTATTTATGTCTGACTTAGACAGGCCCTTATCATATTAAGATTATAATTTTTTCCATTTCTTCTATAGTTTTTTATGTAAGCCTTTTTAACTCAACTGAAATTTATTAGTATGCATGATGAAGGATTTGTGTTTAATGAATGATATTTAAAGAAATAAACTTTAAGTCACCATAGGTGACTTCCGCTCTTTATAACTAATTAAGTAATCTGGATCATTACTCTCACCAAAGACAATTAGAAAAGCTGAAAAAAATATTTAAAAATCATTTTTGGGGCAAGAATTTGAAGAATTAACATGACAGGGATGAGATAACAGGCAAAGATCCAAAGGGGGTAAAAATCAGGGAGGGGAGCTTGGCATCTGGGGCTACTTTTCCCTATACAGGGAAATATGTGCAGAGGTATTTAAGAATTTCAGAAGTGGCCCAGCAGCTGGCAGTCTGAGAGGCCAAAGTAGGGGTCCAGGGCCCACCCAGCCAGGCACCTGGTGAGCGTCCCTCACTTTGGTGGCCCTTCAAGGCTCAACCCTAGGATGAAGTGCGAGCAGGAGGCAGACATGCCTCAAAGCACCTGCAGCTTGTTTCACATCATTTCAGCGCCCGGAACAGAATTAATGCAATTCTGGATCACCAGTGACACGAGGTGCCCAATACGAACAAACCTAAACTCTCACTTTGGTTCAAATTATTTCTAAAAAGCACTCTTAGGAATACAATGTCCAACAGTAAAGATAACCAGGCATACAAAGAGACAAGACAACAAAACTAGAGCCAAGTCAGGGTTCAGTCAGAACTAGAGCAGCTACTGATGCGTGCCAGGTACAGAGCATTTAATGGGAGCCCTGGAAGCTTCCATCCACCCTGGAAGATGGGAGGGAGGACCGCAGAGCTGAGAAGCTACCACGGAAAATTACTGCCCTCAGCCGCAAGTAACAAAGTAGGACTTCTCAAAAGCTTTTCAAAAGCTGCTACAATTCTCAGGAAATTCTCACAAGTTCCCACAAATACCACAATCTGCAGAAGAGAAATGGGTGGATCTCAAGGTCATTGGAAAGCCACTGTGAAGCTCCGACCAGCCCACACATCAGCTGCAAAAGCCTCTGGGGAATTATGGCTTCCTTTCTATCTTCCCAATCACTCCTAAGAGTCTCTCACCAAGAGTACCCAGGGAGGGGATCTTGCGTTCTGTGTCCTTTGGCTTATTTTCTTGGTTTCTAGAAGTTATGTAGAAACATGAGAGAATTTCTTAATGAATTCAGAACAGTGAAAGACTTCTAAACTATGATGCAGAGAGCACGGACCATAAAAGAAAAGATTGATTGGACTGCAGTAGAATGAAGAAACTGTTCATCAGAAGACATCATTAATGGAGTAAAGAGGCAAGCTACAGAGTATGAAATGATATCTTAAACACACATAACAGACAAAGGTTTATGTAAAGAACTATGGCTCAGTAAGGTGGAAAAAAATCAACCTGACAGCACAATAGAAAAATGGCAATTAACAGCATGTCACAAAAGAAGATACACAAATAGTTAAAAAAAATGTATGAAAGATATCCAAGCTAATGAGTTATCAAAGGAACACAAGTTTAAAGCATAAAGAGATACTATGACACAGATATTAGGATGGCTACAATTTAAAAGACTGAAAATACTAAGTGTTGGAGAGGATATGGACCAATGGGAGTGGATGGGAAGGTTGATTGAAACAACCACTTCTGGCATTATCTCCTAAAATTGAAAATTCATATACGTTATGACGCAGCATTTCCGCTCATTTATATATTCAATAGAAATGTGTGCACATTTTTACCAAGATGCATACAATAATCTTTCTAGCACCATTAATTTTAATAGTGCAAACTGGACCCAAATTTCTAAATAAAATAAACTGAACCCAAATTTCTAAATATCGTAAAAGAAGTTATGGCATGTTTATAAAATTGAACACTATACAGCAATGAAAATGGACGCACTGCTTATACGTGCAAAAAATTAAATTAATCTCAAATATAATGTTGAGATACCCGTCAGAACATAATGCATACTATACGATCCTCTTTACATAAAGTTTAAAAACAGGCAAAGCTGTATCATAGTTATTAGGACTACATATATAGATGCTGAAAATACTCTTTCAAAGAAAGAAGGTAATATCATAAAAGACAAAATAATTATTCTCTTTATGAAGGAAAAAGGTGTAGGTGACCAAAAGGGGGCATGAAGGCTGCTTCTAAAATGAACATAATGTTCTATCTCTGGACCTGATATATTTTGTGATAACTCATTGATACTTCTAGCTAATTTTGGTGACCTTTCTGCATGTTATACTACTAAAAGGAAGGCACATATGGGGTTTTCACACTATCCTTTACAATTCCTTCAGTGCACTGTCAATTGGAAAGATGATTAAGGAGAAATAATAAAGAAACCTTGCTTCTGATAGATTTGGTTTTGAACTTCAGAAGTATTAGCCCAAGCCATCCTTACTCTTTCAACTCACCACTCAGCGCTCTGCTGATGCCATGTTGCAGTGGGAATAAAGGTGCTGTCCACTTGCCTCTTATTTGGCTTCTTCCCCACGTGTATCCGGGGCAGGTCCTGGTCTCCCCTAAAGACCACCCCATTTGTTAGTGCTCTAACCTTTCTCTGTCCATTCTTCTCCATCATTCCCCCTTCCTTCTTAGAATTAGTCACTTCCCTGTGCTATTCTCTGTCATATGCATGAGCCTTATCAAGCAGCGTATACATCAATTGCTTGCATATCTGCTTCACTTGTAAAACTGTGGCCATTCTTGAGGGTGGGTACTGACTACGTCTGACTCATTTTCTATTACCTGCACTTAGATCACTGCCTCCCTGAGATTAGGATCCAGCTTGGCAGTGAACTTGTGAACTCTGGATTTGTTCGGAACATACTAAAAAAAACTATAGCAAAGTTTCTCCAAATTATCATTGTTTATACCACACAGAGTGATATAACAATTTCATGATCACTTGGTCATATATTTATATCAGATGGTTCAATCACTAAAGCGCCACCAGTGTTTCTAACTGGAAATATTTGGCATATAGGGGTCGTGCTTACATTCATTCTAACATAGGTCCTTCCAAAATAAGCTTTTAAAAAAAAAGCAGGACCATAAAATATTACTTTCCCCTCAAATTTCAAAGCTGTTTGATGTCCATTTCTTATAATGGACATCAAACAGCTATATAACCTTAGAAAATATTCTAAAACTAACAAAGATTTCCTAAGGAATTCTCCACTCTTCTAGGGGCTTCTTACATAATTCCAATCTCACTTGAAGATTAAGGAAAGTAAGTGTGTGTGTTTTGATGTCAGTGAAGGTTTTGACCCAATCAGTAGAAGGCTATTTTCAACATCTTCTAAATTATGGGGCATTGTTGTTCAAGCCTGCGGTGTAGAGAGGAAAAGTACACGTAGTTAATGATTGAAAAGTGTGGTACTTTTCTCTTGCTGGCGGGTCCGTGGTAGCAGGCCTGCCGCCCAACTTCGGTTCACCCCCTGCGGTTCTTGGTCAGAACCTCTGCAAATAGTCACACTGCTGGGTTTTCTAAAAAGTATTTTGCATCACACTAACTGGCTTTAAAAGAAAATGGTGTCGAACCAATTTTTTGTTTATAAGACTAACCCCATATTATTTTAGTCACCAAATATTAAAGATGGCAAGGCAGCGTATGGATAACGCGGTGAGATAAAAGGTAAAATGATAATAATGATAAAAATATTAAAAAATAAATGAGAATAATGATAAAAGGTAAAATGATAAGATACAGTAAAAGATGAAAATGTTCCCTTCTTTCAAAAAATTTGGAGTTCTTAGAGTCTAACATGAGGATTCCAAAAATTCAGGGCTTTGTGATTTTAGTGTCATTTCTATTTGCCAATTTAAAAGCAGAATTTAAACTGTGTTTAAATTGTATTTTTAAATGGGAACGTATAACACTGGTAAGAAACAGGAAGTACAAAGCAGAACCTTCAAGTCTCCGAAAACAGGCCCAAAAAGAAAATTCTGTGAATTCCATCTCGTGACATGGCATCTGTCATCTGATTGCTCTGCCCCCTGAAAATAAACTTGATAGTGGAGACCCGTGGAAAGATGGTCAACCCATTGACTGAGAGTAAGCATAGCTGTCAATTCAGGAAGAAGGGACCATCACTATTTTAAATGAGTGCTTCATGTTTATGGAGATGCAGGTGGTCTAAATCTGCATGTGTGCTTCTTTGACAAGTTCCTGGTAATAAATTTAGTAAATAACGCTGTTGCTGCAGCATTTACACAGCACTGGCGCAAAACCTGAGAGGGTTTATTTTGTGTGTGTGTGTGTGTGTGTGTGTGTGTGTGTGGAACTAAAAAGAGGAAGAGTTGGTTAGGAACAATAAAGTGAAAACCGCTTTTTTTAATGCTAAAGTATTTCTTCAAAATCAGTTTCAAAATCACCTACAAGATGAAGCTCATAAAATAGAAAAAAATAATATTATAAAGCTGTGTGTTACAGTGGCCAAAACTTTAATCACACAAAGTAATACTATCAAATGATGTATTTTATGGTTTTCAGAAGACTCGTGGGCAAATGGTTCCGATGCTCTGGTTAATTTTGTTCTGTAGAATCAGATGGACGAGGCAATATTCATGACTTGGACCATTTATTGATATTTGTTCTTGGGATTAGAATGACAATGGGAATAAAGTAATCAAGAATGAATTAAGTAAAATAAGACATGTTAACTTACTGTATGAGATTTTAGTAAGAGTGTTTGCATGCAGCATAAACATGAATGTTTGCCCGAAAGGGCGTGGGCGTGTCCCCCACATCAGACCCACTGGGTGCAGAGCCTCACGTTCATCAGAAATCTCTCCTTCCGAGAGGTTACGTCAGTGTGCCCAGTGCAGTAGAAAACTGGTAACTTTCAGCTATTGAAAAGCAGTTTAAGATGTTTTCAGGAAGATTTATAATAAAATGCAAAGTATCTTTGAGAGTTGACTCTAGAACACAGATTTATTCTGTCTCAGGCGGTGGTGACAATGGTTAGAGTTTTCTACCTAGCTTGGGCCATTTCCCCCCCCCCCCCATGGAGGAAAGAAAAGCCACAACAAAGGGGAAAAGGATGGTTAAAGGGAATGAATTCACACTTCACCTAAATAATCTTCAAGGACAAAGCTGGCTTATGTAACAGGGTTGTTTCTTTAAATGTTATACACTCTCCAGCAATGCTTCGAGGGAACGCTATTTCTATCACACATATAAAAATTGTTGTAATAAAAGAAAACTATAGTGTGAGTGGAAGAACATCCTTAGTCATCTCTACTGCCTGAAAATGCACTTTGAAGAGGATTTCTTTGAGGTGGTAGGACCGGACGGCTCCTTTAAGTTCCGCTGTCACCAGAGCATCTGTAGTTCTTAGAGAAGAGGCTGCAGCCAACTAAGTTCTTAACCAGAGCAGGCTTCCATTCTGGGCAGTATTTTATTCCTTTTTAAAAAAAATTTTATTGAAGTATAGTTGATTTACAATGTTGTGTTTCAGGTATACAGCAAGGTGATTCAGTTATACATATATATGTATATATATATATTCTTCTTCAGATTCTTTTATGTTATAGGTTATTACAAGATATTTAATATTGTTCCCTGTGCTATACAGTAGGTCCTTGTTGTTTATCTATTTTATATATAATAATTTGCTAATCCCAAACTCCTAATTTATCCCTCCCCTCCTCCCCTTTGGTAAACATAAATTTGTTTTCTATGTCTGTGAGTCTATTTCTCTTTTGTAAACAAGTTCATTTGTATCATGTTTTTTTAGATTCCACATATAAGTGATATCATATGATATTTGTCTTTCTCTGTCTGGCTTACTTCACTCAGTATGATCATCTCTAGGTCCATCCATGTTGCTGCAAATGGCGTAATTTCAGTTATATTCTTGACAGAACCTTTTAAGCAATTTAAATACATTGTAATTTGTACCTGTATAGTTACTTCCATCTGTATTACTAAATATTATGACATCAAGAGTGACATGTGAATTTTCCTGTATACTAAAACTTGTAACAGAATCGATCCTCTTTAATTCTGCAGAATGTTCCAAAGTTGTTGGGATCAGGACCACAGCATCCTATCCAGTAACTACTGGGGCAGATGGAGAAGGCTGCCGTATGAATTTCATGGGCCCAAAGCACTGTTGCCTCTGGTGGGCCCCTTACTCCAAAAAAAAAATTAAAATTATTCCTTATGACCGTGTTAGTATAAAGACAAATATAACCTAATCTGGATTCATTGTTATACATTTATATTTATCATATTAATTTTAAAGAAACTAAAATCAAAATATTTTCATGATCCCTTAAAAATAGCACCGGGCTCAAGCCCTGCACCTGCTGTGCTTGCTGGATAAACTGACCCTGCAAATGGAATATGTCTTTATTCCATCAGATTAGGAATTTCAAACGTGATCTTTAGATTCAATAAACCTCCGTGCAGGATTTGGTTCATTCGGAACTGTTTCTGAGGACTCCTTAATTTTCTGGAGGTGCCTGCCCTGACCAGCCAGGAGGCAGGAGATCCCCTCCCCTTCTTCAAAGAGAACATTTTACTTTCATCTATTTCATATTTAGGACTCGCTTGATAACATTTAATTTGGAAAAATGAGCCTTACTGCTTTTTTAAAAAAGATAGAAAATCATTAATACAGAATTTATATGTTTACAAGTAGAAGTCGATTGCTGTGTCTCAAAGTATCTTTTTTAATTAATTAATTTATTTATTTATTTATATTTGGCTGTGTTGGGTCTTCGTTTCTGTGCGTGGGCTTTCTCTAGTTGAGGCGAGCGGGGGCCACTCTTCATCGCAGTGCGCGGGCCTCTCACTATCGCGGCCTCTCTTGTTGCGGAGCACAGGCTCCAGACGCGCGGGCTCAGTAGTTGTGGCTCACGGGCTCTAGAGCACAGGCTCAGTAGTTGTGGCTCACGGGCCCAGTTGCTCTGCGGCATGTGGGATCTTCCCAGACCAGGGCTCGAACCCGTGTCCCCTGCATTGGCAGGCAGATTCTCAACCACTGCGCCACCAGGGAAGCCCCTCAAAGTATCTTTTAATTAACTTGATCTTTCGTGAACACCTTGGAATTTTCTGAGCAGTATGTGCTCCACATACCTGTTGACTACCGAGAACAGGAGTACTTTACTTTCTTTACCAGGGAGAGACAGATGGAGACGGTGATACACAAGTTCATCGCTTTAAACTCTTTACTCTTTGATTTATTAAACAAAACATTTTTGCCAGACCTTTTCAGCGTTACAAGTGCCTTTGAATTTTACTGTCTGTGAAAACTAAGATAGTGTAAATACTCTTACTTTATTTTTCAGTGTTCAATCGCCAGTTAAACAATGCAAATCCGTGTATCACAGCTGACTGCATTTGTCAGCTCTTTGGTATTTTTGTCGTTTTATTTGTTTTGTTTTGTTTTTAACTACTCTATTTTGGCAAGTACATTGAAGCCTTGCCTTAGCTGTGTTGTTAGCTCAAAGTTCTGAAGAACAGTCTAGTAGCAAGAGATTTTCAGAAGAGATAAAAGGTGCAGAGTGGAAGATACGGTGATAAATATGAAAGCCTCGGGATTTTTAGCTTCTGTTAATTTCTATGTACTTGATACTTATTTCTTAGAGAATAGATATCAACATAAGCTTGTGTGACGTTGTGATTTATGATAAATATCTATTTGGTTTTTATCCCTGGTTCTGTCACAGAGCTTCTAAGACCCTTGGAATTTCCTCAGTGATTAGAGCTATAACGGTGTCTTGATATTCATCACAAGGCCCTTTCCACCACACCTGAGTTTATGTTGATGAGGTGACTTTGCAAAGCACCTAAGGAAGGGGGCTGTTGCCAGGGGAACCAACCAAGAACAGAGGGTTGGAACTTTCAATCCCACCCCCTGGCCTCTGGGGGTGGGAAAGGGGCTGGAGGTTGAATCATCCACCAGTGATTGAATCAACCGGGCCTATGTAATGAAGCGTCCATAAAAACCCAGAGAGGGGGCGTTCAGAGAGCTTCCAGGTTGGTGAGCTAGAACACTTGTTGTGAACCACCCTGCCAGGCCCCCAAACTCCACCAGGACAGAAGCTCCTTTGTTTGGGACCTGGCACAAAGTAGCTGTTCCTCGGGCTGTTGATTTGTATCCTTTAATATCCTTTGTAATAAATTAGTAATGTGGTGAGTAAACAGGTTTCCTGGGTTCTGTGAGCCACCCCAGCAAATTCATCGAAGACAGAGAGGAGGCTGTAGGAAGCCCTGATTTATAGCCTGTTGGTCAGAAGTACAGGTAGCAACCTGGACTTTTGATTGGCATCTGAAATCTGAAGAGAGGGCAGTCTTGTGGGACAAATCCCTTAACCTGTGGTCTCTGATGCCATATATAGAGGGTCAGAATTGAGTCAAGTTATAGGACACCCAGCTTGTGTCAGAGAATTGCCACCCCCCGCCACATATACACACACACTGGAACTGGGTCTGGTACCGTTAGCTTGTATACCTTAGTGTATATTAAAGTCAAAAGGCTTTGGAAGAGATCCAGGGACACAGTGTGTTGGAGGGAACACTGACCAGGAGAGAGGTGACCCTGGCTCTGCCACTTACTGCTTGCTCCTGGGTTGGTCATTTAGTCTACAAGCTTCCACTTCCTTGCCTGTAAAACCCATTGTTGGCAAAGATAAAAATAAGACAGTAGAGACTAGTGGTGTTGCAGACAGGATGATCTGAGATAATTCCTAATATTAAAACTTAGAAACACTAGATAAAAAATAGCAAATATCCTTATCCATGCTTATCTGCATGAGCAAGAGGGCGACAGCAATCTCCAGGAATCAGGAAGGAAGAGGGCGCCGTAAGGCAGTGAAGCTGGCCTGAGAGCTGACAGGCGGCTGCCCTGGGAGCTGGTCACTGTGATCACGCAGTGAGTGCCACGCTCACTCAGGAAAGGAGCCGGGGCAGCTGACCTGCATGGGATGCAGAGTTAAACTCCCCCACCCCTACCTTTAAAAAAGGGAGGGGGACTCTTTAAAATGCAACTGTCTCAGGGAAAGTATCTACCAGGAAAAGAAAACAAATCCAACCAACCCACACAGAGAGATAAAAAGGAAGAAGCTTGTCCTTTTTTTGACCTGAATTCTGTGTATACAAGAAAAAAAATGTTCTCTGAGAAATTTAATCACGGATCTGTGCTACATTCCAGTTGGGGACTCAAATTTGTCTAATCTGCATGAACTAGGATCCCCCAAATTAAGAAACATTTTTGTTCCAGGCCAATGTTAACCCCAGGCGAATAAACACAAACCCTCAGAAGGGTTGTCCTCCTTGAAGGATGAACAGGTTTCCCCAGATGACAACCTGAGGAAGGTGAGTTCACAGTCAAACCTTAAAAAGACACAAAGAAACAGCCACATGAGGAAGAGTAAGCAGCACCAACAAATGACAGAATTAAATTCCCCAAAATTTCAAGTACTTGAATAAATTAAATAGAAAATTTCAAATTAGTAGGTTTAAAATTATTAAAGACATAAAAAAAGGACCCCAAAATAAGAAAATATCATGAAACCACGAAAAAATGGGTTTGAAAAAATATTAGAAATGCTGAACTGAAGAATATAGTAAATGTGTTTTTAAAAACTCAGTAAGTAATTAAACAGAAGATAAGACACAGCTTAAGAGAGAACTGGAATTCTGGTTAAACCAGAAAGATGGATTACATATGTTTGCACGTGTTCTTTTTGAAACTTCACTAATATTATAGTCAAAATATTTAAAGTGTAAACACAAAGGGACAAAAAATTGTGGAGAGGAGAAAGGAGACAATAACAAAAATATTGGAAGTTGGAAAAGTGAGGAGTACCTCAGCAAGTAGGAAGCAGTATCTTGCTGACTGTAAGAGAGAAAGCCAAAACTAAACCAGCGTCCAAGAACAAGAAGAAAGCTGCTTCGTGCTATGGAACTCCAGGAATCAGAGGTGACTGGTACTTTGAAAATGGGGTTCAGATTGGGCTGAATAAAAAGAAACGGGATTGAAAGTGTGTATAAGAATCAGAAAGGCCTGCAGATCTTCGCCCGGCCCCAGGCGTCTGGATGACTGTCCCCTCCCAACCTTGGACACAAAATAATTCACATGGATTCTGCATTTAGGAATCAGGCTCAGCTTAGGGTGGAGTTAATGTTGTAAAACAGTTTAAGTGTAAGTCTGCACACTGAGTGGTGATGAGTCCTCTTTCCTTGCTTGGTCCCAGAATTCTGGCATCTGCCATATGACCTAAGGCAAGAATTGGCAAGATTTTCTTTTTTAAAGAAACTGAGGAAGCAGAGAAAATAGCTGAAGACATTGAGTTGAGGAAATTTCCCCCCAAAACAGTCCAGCCTGATCACCCTATGGAGAAGACCATCTGTCAACTAGCCCCAAATGCACACATAGAATTTCTAATCAGCTTTTTAGTGACTTATTCTTAAATATGAATCAATGTCCAAGGATCGAAGAAAATAGAGCCAATGAAAGGAGTAGAAGGAAATTTTTAACACAGCACTCCATAGAGAGGAAAGATATTGTGTCTTTGAAGCAAGACAGGTAACTCTTATAAAGGAAGATTCAATGAGTAGAAGAGTGCCTGGATATTACAAATATGTGAGGAGAAATAAAAAGTAATTTAAAAGTTTGGAAGAAAATCTTGAGGAAAACTTCCAGAAAGCACAACAAGACAAAGAAAATAGAAAAGATAGTTAAGGAGCTTCAACATCCAAATAATAAGAGTTATCATGTGAGAGTAAAAAGAAAGAAAAGTGAGTTGAAATCATCAGGGAAATAATTCAAGAAAACATCCCCAATCTGAAAAGCATATGTTTCCAGATTGCGTGGACAAACTGAGTGCCCAATAAATTGGATTTAAAAAATTTAAAGCACTGGAGACAAAGACAGTATCCTACACATCCAAAAATAAGTGATTTTGTTTGAAGAATCAAGAAACAGAATGACCTCTAACTTCTCAATTATTACACTAGATTCTAGGGGGAAAAGGGGAACAATTTCTTCAATGTTTTGAAATAAAATATTTGTAATCTAGAATTTTTTTTATCCCACCAAGCAATCAGTTGAATGGCAAGGTAGATTAAAATATTTTCAGAAATAAAAATCTCAAACTTACAACCCATTCTCTGATTCCTATTGAAATCTGTATTCCTTGCAAATAAAGGAAAGCATCTAGAAAAATAAAGACTTTGGATCCAGGAAAAGGGCTTCTGAAGTGGAATCATGTCAAGTGGTAGCAGAAAATGTAGTACATGACTCAGTGTTTATACAGTATAGCCAAAATGATTATACAGTTATATTAGGGGAACAGAAGGAAGGGATGTATGGCTGGAGGAGAATTGTAATAAAGGTAAATTTCTCAATTTCCATAGTAGGAAGTCAACAAATACCATCCAAATTAAAAAATAATAATAATAATATCAATAATAATATATATTTAGCAATACAAAGGTAAATTCCAAAAGAAACGTCTCAATGAGCTGAAAGTGGTTTATCTGTAGAGGAAGAATCAGAGTGAAAAATTATAACACTTGGAATTCCATAATAATAGCGAGAAGAAGTAGGGAAGACTAATTTTAAGGAATTTATGAAAATCATGAATCCTTAGATTTAAGAAGGTTAATGTCACGTAAAAATCCAGACTGCAGAAAGTAGTGAATGCAGAACACCATAGTCAATAGGGAAGAGCAAAATAGAGCAAAGACAGGTACGTTCAAATAAACTAATCCCATATTTTTTTCCAACAAAATGAATAAAATCCAGAAGAAAATGAAATACTATCATGTAAAAGCTAAAAAAAAAAAAAAATCCACAAACCCTGTCAATGTAGAATTATATACTCAGCTAAATTATTTTTGAAGAGAAAGGATATAATAAGTTCTGATGGAATTTACTACAGATCTTCACAAAAGAACTAGAAAGTTTACTCATTCAAGAAGAAAATTAGGTACAAAATGTCACGAGATATGAGAGGAAATGATGACTGAATAAATTAACAAATGTATGCATAGAGCTAAAGAGCTATAACAATAATAATGATTAACTTAAGGGCTTTTAACAGCAAGGGTGGAACAAAAAATGAGGAACCATAACTGGTAAGATGAAAGGGGATGACAAACATTTAGCAAGAGATCAGAGGATGCATGTTAAAAATTTAAGAGTAAACTTAGAAAATAAAAGTAGAGTGTATAACTTCCAAACCTATGCAGATGGAGGTGGGAAGGAGGTAAGAAAGGGATACATGATTAGAGGAAACTTAATTCCAAAGCAGAAAAGAAAAAAAGACAAAGGGGAAAAAAAAGCATGGTAAATATTAAGTACATAAAAAGATAACAGAAATAAATAGGAATTCACTATGTAACTAATCAAATTAATATAAATGAGTTAAACTTGATGTTTAATGATAGAAATTGTAAGATGGACTCAAAAGAGCAAAACTCAGCTGTTTGGGGTTTATAAAAGGTATGTCTAAAGTCAAAGACACAATGATTGGAAGTAAATAGATAGAAAAATAGATAACAGGAAAATAAATGGCAAAAGAAAGTTGGTGTTTATATCAGGCAAAATTGACTTTCTGAGAAGAACAATTATTAAGGCTGAAGAGGAACATATAAGAAAAGGAACAACTCATCTGAAAGTGACATGAATTCTAAACTTGTAGGCACCAGTGAGTCTTAAAAATATAAAAGGTATAATAATTTGAAAGAGAAATAGAGAAATCTACATTAAAAAGTTTAATACATCCCTCTCGGTACTTGCTAAATCAAAAAAACAAAACTTTACAATGTATACAAGATACCAACAATGCAATAAACAACTTTATCTAACTCGCCGTTTCTCAAGGAGGATGATAGAGGTGCTGTCTGAACACAGGGATCCCTCAGTCAAAAAGATCCTCATGTTGCCGCGGTTCTGAGTCAGGTAACCCAGTCTGTCCAGGGGCTGCCTCTATGTACCCTGCTTCCTACAAATAGTATCGTAATTTTTTTTTAAATCATTTATTTATTTATTTATTTTTGGCTATGCTGGGTCTTCGTTTCTGTACGAGGGCTTTCTCTAGTTGTGGCAAGCGGGGGCCACTCTTCATCGCGGTGCATGGGCCTCTCACTATCGCGGCCTCTCTTGTTGCGGAGCACAGGCTCCAGACGTGCAGGCTCAGCAGCTGTGGCTCACGGGCCCAGTTGCTCCGCGGCATGTGGGATCTTCCCAGACCAGGGCTCGAACCCGTGTCCCCTACATTGGCAGGCAGATTCTCAACCACTGCACCACCAGGGAAGCCCTATTGTAATTTTATATAGAAATCAACACATGAAAAATGTTGGGAAGCCCCAATTTAAGATCAGACAAAAAAATTGAACGCGTGTGCGGGGTACACAGGCGTTCAATTATAATGGCCTCTATACTGTTTTGTATGCCTACAATATTTTATAATTAAAAAGTGAGAGACTCCAAAGTGTTCTTGAGTAGCTTTTACAATCTCTGATCTTCAAAAGGCAGAAATACAACATTTGACACAAACTTCATCTGCCTCTAATTTTTCTTTTCTCTTGCATTTTTCCACCCTGTTTTTTTTGGGGGGGCTTTTTTTTGTTTTTTTTTTAAATAATTCTTTATAGCTGCTGACTTCATTCCTATATTTCAGCTCTTTCTTGAATGTGTTCTAGTCAGGCCTTCTACTCTTGCTGTCGAGGGCAACAGTGATTTCCATGTTGCAAAGAGGCTTCTCAGGACATCTAGCACAGTGGTCCTCTCTGGCCTTCTCAAACTGCCTTCTCCCTTCACTTGACTTTCAAGGCCCCCTCTCTGCAGGCTCTTCTCCCACCCAAATGGTCCCTATTTCTGAGTCTCTTTCAGTGGTTCCTCTTCATCTTTCTGAGCTCAATGTCAGAGTGCCCCAGAGTTGTATCCTTACCTCTCATCTCTATATGCAATTCCCAGGTTATCACACCCATTTCATGGTTTTATTTTTTTTAAGCAAGAGAAACAGAAGCTTATGAACATGTATACCTCATGTGTACATGGGATATCCCAAGGAAAAATGAGTAACTCGAAGCAGTGGCTTAGAACTCTGACTTAAATACCATCTTCAGCGAAAGACAAAAAAAAAAAGCTGTGGAGGAGGCCAGTTATGGGGAGATTACCAGAAAAAGCACAGTAAAAAGAGTAAGATCTGTTACATAGATTGAAGTGGGTGCTTTCTCCCTTGATAAAATTACAAAGTTGTGTCTGGGGATGAGCCTTTGTCCTTCACAGTAGGGAAGGGGAAGAGGGGGGAAGAGGGACAGCTTTGCAAATTTATGTCCTGCTTTTAGTCAAATAGGGGGAAGGCAGAGAATTTTTTCTTATATCCACTTCTACTCAGTTGCCTCCAGCTCAAAATAATCCTTATGCCAAAGTGGCATATTTAAGGATGCCATATTCTTCTACCTTTCATTTCCTGCCTTTGAAACTTCCCCAAGAAGTGTCACAGTTCAGAAGTTGAGTTGGTAGATTGCTCCACATCTCACTGAACCTGTCTCTTAGTCCTTAAAAATAGGTCAGTTCAGTGAAGCAGTTGGGTCTTATTTCAGGAGATGATGGTGAAGTTGGGCTCCTATCAAAGTTAGGCCTATAAGGTGTTAGAAATCAGGTATTTAATAACAGGCATTTCTATGGAGACAAAAGAAAAACAACTTAATGATTGGAGAAGACTATAAAAAAGTTTCTAAGTCTGGAGGGCAGCCTGTAGCGAAGATTTTAAGATGTTGAGCTGAAAGAATCCTTTGCAGTTTGGATACCTCTGGTGATGTCATTGGCTCTTCCAGTGAACTTTCTGAGGGGGTCACACAGCAACAGGAACAATGGTTTTGCATACATGAACTGTTGTGGTGATTTCTCTGGAGTTTGTGTCAAGTTGCCTAGCTTCTGCTTTCAAGGCTTTGAGGAAAAGGGCAGTTGTTTTTTTTTTATTTGTTTGTTTAATTTTTATTGGCATAGAGTTGATTTACAATGTTGTGTTAGTTTCAGGTGTACAGCAAAGTGAATCAGTTATACATACAAATATATCCACTCTTTTTTTAGATTCTTTTCCCAAAAAGGCAGTTTTTGTTCTGAGTAATTTCAAGTCAGAAGGGTGGGAGAAAATTGGAAACATAAGCTTGTAGAGTCATAGCCTAGACGTCAAAGGAGACTAGAAGAATTCCAGTCTAGTTTGCAGGTCAGTGACCAAACCTGAAAGACAATGAACAGGACTGGAATCTGGCGTCCATTGGATGTACTGCAGAAGTGATTCCCTCACCGCAGATGGACGTGTCCCCCTCTGCATCCCCGGGTGGGCAGAACCATCCCCAGACAATGGCTAAGAGAGGCTAGAGCTGTACTGCAGGGCTACTTCAAGACCTGGCAGTCAGACCAAGGTCAGCATGCCTATCTCCAGGGCCGTGGACGGCATATCTCTTGGAAGGTCCCTGTACAGGCAGGAGTGTTCCCAGCCCGTGGCTGAGAGGGGCTGGTGCCAAGGTACAGGGCCGTTTCTAGATCTGCAGTAGAAACAAGGTAGGAGAGCCTGCCCCTAGAGCCCGCACGGGCATGGCTCCCTGCGGGTCCTTGGGTGGGTAGGAGCGTTCCCTGTCCAGGATATGAGGGGCAGGAGCTGGGTCATGGGCCACCTCAGAGTCCACAGCTTGGGCTGAGGTCAGTGAGTCTGTTACTGGGGCATAGGTGGGTGTGACCACTGCAGGATCCCGTGGCAGATGGTGCTGGCGTTGGACCAAGGCCACATGGGTCTGTATCTGAGTTCACAGCAAGGCAGAGCTGTTTCTGGGTCTGTTACTGGGACCACAGTTGGCTAGCCTGCCACCTGGCCAGGGGCCTGCCTTCTTGAAATGAGCCTCCTTGGTCTTGGGCCCCGCTAGGGTTTTACAGTCTCTTTCCTGGATCTCAACGCTCCCACAAAGGCCTTTTTATGGGTGGCTGTCGAATTGTTGTCGCTGAGGGGTGGGTATGAGCGGAGGACCTATTCCACTTTCTTGCTGACAGCACCCAATTCCATGGCTTTAAATACCATTTGTACAGTGTGATTCCAGAATGTATAACTCCGGTCTTATATATCCACCTACTTACTCATCATCTTTACTTGGGTATCAGATAGGCATCTCAAGCTTAATATTTCCAAGACCAAACCCTAAAATCCAAAACACCTGTCCAAGGAAAAACCTGATGTGTCTCTAGGAGGGCTCCTCATCTTTGAAATGAGCCTACTCCATCCATCTCATCCTAAAGGCCAAAACCTTGATGTCTACCTTCTCTCTTCTCTTTCTCTCCTATTCAACAAACTGTCCCGTCATCAACTTGTCAGTCTTTATGTAAATAATCTTCACTTTCAACACATATCCTAAATCCAACCTCTTTTGCTTCTCTCTCTCACCACATCCTAGACGCAACTTCTGTATCTTTCTCCTGTTGCAGTAATCTCATAACTAGTCTCCCCACTTCCACTTCTACGCCCTAAGCTCCATTCCCCACGCATCACGCAGTGCTCAACAGTCAAGTTTAAATCTGACTGTGTTGCTACCCTTGTTTTTACCACAGCCTACAAGACATAAGTAATCTGACACCTGCTGCTTCTCTGACCTTTTTTTCTCATCGCTCTGCTTCTCGCTTGCTCTGCTGCAGCCATAGTGGTCTCGTAGCTGGCCCATGTCCATTTGCAATGGCACTTGCTGTTCTCTGTCTGGACTGCCCTTTCTCAACATATGGTTCACTCTACCGCTTCAGTCACTTCTTCAGAGAGGCCTTCCCAACCACTCATTGAGTTGCAAACCCCTCACCAATGACTTTTCAGCCCATTGTCCTGATTAACTGACCTTAATAGTTCTTATCCTTACCTGATGATCGTATAAGGCATTTTCTTGTTTTTTTATCTTTTCAATGTGCTGTCTCCAACCCCCCTTCCCCCAACAAAATATAGGAACTCCATAAGTGAGACATCTTTGTTTTACTTACTGTTATATCCCTAATGCTTAGCACGGCACCGGGAACAGAATCAGAGACCAATAAATGTTTGTTTAATATTTGCTCAATTAATAAATTGGGACTTTACCTAAGCTACTGGCAGACATTAAAAATTGGATAAGAAAATACCACTTGGTGTTTTTGTTTTCTTCAGATATATACCAGGAGTGGCATTGCTGGATCATATGGTAGTTGTATTTTTAATTTTTTGAGGAACTTCCATACTGTTTTTCATAGTGCCTGTGACAATTTAAATTCTCACCCACAGTCTGCAAGGGTTCCCTTTTCTCCACATCCTCAAAAAGATATGTGCACCCCAGGGCTTCCCTGGTGGCGCAGTGGTTAAGAACCTGCCTGCCAATGCAGGGGACACGGGTTCGAGCCCTGGTCTGGGAAGATCCCACATGCCGCGGAGCAACTAAGCCCATGAGCCACAACTACTGAGCCTGCGCCTCTGGAGCCTGTGCTCCGCAACAAGAGAGGCCGCGACAGAGAGAGGCCCGCACACCGCGATGAAGAGTGGCCCCCGCTCTCCACAACTGGAGAAAGCCCTCGCACAGAAACGAAGACCCAACACAGCCAAAAATAAATATAAATAAATAAATTAAAAAAAAAAAAAAAAGATATGTGCACCCCAATGTTCACAGCAGCATTATTTAAAATAGCCGAGATGTGGAAGCAACCTGTGTCCATCAACAAATGAATAAAGGAGTTGTGATATATATATATAATGGAGTTTTCGCCATAAAAAAAGAATGAAATTTTATCATTTGCAACAACATGGATGGACCTAGAGATTATGATGCTTAGTAAAATAAGTCAGAGAGAGGACAGATACTCCATGTTATCACTTACATGTGGAATCTAAAAAAATTAAACAAATGAATATATACAACAAAACAGAAACAGACTCACAGATACAGAGAAAAAACTAATGGTTACTACTGGGGAGAGGGAATGGGGAAGGGGCAAGATAGGGGTAGGGAATTAAGAGGTACGAACTAGTAGATATAAAATAGATAAGTGACAAGGATATACTGTACAGCACAGGGAAATATAGCCATTGTTTTGTAATAACTCTAAATGGAGTATAATCTATAAAAATATTGTCACTATATTATACACCTGAAACAAATATAATATTGTAAATCAACTATACTTCCATAAAAAAATTTAAAAAGAAAAGAAAGAAAATACCACTTGGAACTGTGTGTACACATATGAAGTTATCTGGTTCCTTTCCCTTAACTGGAAAGTAAAACATTTCTAGATCCTTCTGAAATATTTAGAAGAAATAAAAAATATGTTGAAAGACACAGGCAGGATTCCTGCTCTCATGGCTGAAATTTGTGGTAAGCGCCATAGAGCAGATAAAGTTATATGTGAGCTGAAAAGAGGAGAAGTGGCTATTTTAGATACAGCAAATTAAGGGCCTTGAGATGAAGCTGAGTGACAAGTAGAAGGAACCTACTCTGCCAGCAGTTGGAGGAGAGTCACAACAGCCAGAGGGGAGAGGAAATGTACTCGGTCTTCCAGGAGGACCTCAGTGTGCTGAAGGAACAGAGAGGAAGAGAGCATGGCTGGCCCAGTGCAAGTAAAGGGAACATTGTAGGAGATGACGTCACAAAGTTACACATCACCTGGGACATCTTCAGCCGCCATTAAGAGTTTGAATGTTAATCTGAATACAGTAGGAAGCCATAGAAGTGTTTTAATTTGGGGAGACCATGTCAGTTTGGTGTGAAAAAGGACTATGGGAGGAGTAAGTGCAAACTCTTATGGGAGAAACTTGAGAGGCATCTGAAACAGTCCAAGAGAATCAGAGAAAGCTTCCTAGATAGTAATCACAAGGTCACAAATAATTCAGAAGGAGTAAAGCAGAGGATGGAGAGAGGGAGGGAAGAGACTGCAAAGATAACCAGGGGCCAGATCGTAAAGCCTAGTTAGCCAAAATACAAAGCCATGAATTTCTTTAGGCAAGTGGAGTATCATTGGAAGAAGCTCCCATTAGGAGACTGCTGATGTCATTCGATCAAGAAATAATGCCTTGAACTAACACAACATTGTAAAACAACTGTACCCCAATTTAAAAAAAAAAAAAAAAAAGAAATAATGCCTTGAACTAAGTTTTGAAAAAAAGAGGGGGGAATTCCCTGGAGGTCCAGTGGTTAGGACTCTGCGTTTCCACTGCAGGGGACACAGGTTCGATCCCTGGTTGGGGAACTAAGATCCCGCAAACTGCTCGGTGTGGCCGTAAATAAATAAAGTCATTGAGAAAAAAAAGAGGGAATGGAGAAATGTAGATAGATTAAGATAGTAAAGAGGAAAAGGTAGCAGAACTTGATGACTGCTTGGATGTGGAAAATAGTGCAAAGAGAAAGGAGTTATAGACAAGACCTAAATTTTCAGTTGAAGATGCTATGGGAGAACCCGACTACTTACCTCTACTTTTCTTTAGCCTGCCACTGAAATAAAACTAGCGGACTCTGGGGCTTCCCTGGTGGCACAGTGGTTGAGAGTCTGCCTGCCAATGCAGGGGACACGGGTTCGAGCCCTGGTCTGGGAAGATCCCACATGCCGCGGAGCAACTAGGCCCGTGAGCCACAGTTACTGAGCCTGCGCGTCTGGAGCCTGTGCTCCGCAACAAGAGAGGCCGCGATAGTGAGAGGCCCGCGCACCGCGATGAAGAGTGGCCCCCGCTCACTGCAACTAGAGAAAGCCCTGGCACAGAAACGAAGACCCAACACAGCCAAAAATAAATAAATAAATAAATAAAATTTAAAAAAAAAAAAAGGTTTCTAACTCTGGCTATTTCACAGATTTGTTAAAAAAAAAAAAAACTAACGGACTCTTTTACAAGCATAAACCCGTTTAAAAAATAGGAAAGAACATTAAAAACTTGTGGTATTTGAAAAGCAGATAGAGCTGTGGGAATTGAAGAAGCAGTGTTAAGAAAGCTGACACCTAAGTTTGCAGCGGGAAAGGCTAAGAAACCACTTCATTTCCAGCAAGGAATTCCCAAAAGGCCAGCCTTTGGAGGTGGGCACAAAGGTGGGAGTGAAAGTTCTAGTAATGGTTGAAAGTCTGTTTCAGAAGCAGTTAAACCTTCAGATCCAGATCGTATGGTGCTTGAACGTCCTGAGAAAATTCAACAAATGCATAGGGTACACTGAGAGGAAATTTTATAAGTACACAGACTAACAAACAGAAACTCATAACATAACAAGGAACTCCAAGGTACCAGTCCCAGCTGGTTCCCAGTGGCCGTCGAAACAAGCCATTCATTCATTTATCCATTTATTCAAAAAATGTGTATTGATTCAGTTTAAGGTGATGATTAGATTATTGACTCTGGAACTAGACTTCCTGAGTGCAAATCCCAGCTCTGATACTGGGTGGCTTTAGGTGGCTTACGTCACCTCTCTTTGCTTCATGTCCTTTTTTGTAAAATAAGACCATAGAAGTATCCATTTCATGTGGTTGTTATGAAGATCAAGTTAATATTTTTAAATGCCTGGCATGTAATAAGCACAACGTTAAGTATTTGCTTCTCCTTCTGTGACTTCAACACGTCCAATTGTCCCAGTCTCTGGGATTACGGTCGAAAGAAAGACAGTGTCACAAACATTCTAGGCTGGAAGACTAGTTAATACATGAAGAACTCTCAGAGAGTGAGAAATGCTGCAAAGAAAGTGGATTATCCATTGTGAAATTGTTCACTTGATATCTGTTTTCAGATTAAGTAAACGCGGAAGTGAATGAAAAGATTTTAATTGGCGTTGCATTGTTACTCTGTGGAATTCCAATTCCCAGCAACATATTTAAGGAAGAAGGGAACTAACATAGCAGGTGTACTAGACACTTTACACTGCATTTAATGTAAGCTTTAGAGCACATACAATGCAGGAATATTATCGCTATTTTATAGACGAAGAAACAAGACCGGGGGAAATTCAGACACTTTCATGGGGCTTCGGAGGCTTAGGATTAGTGAACTGGAGAGCAGAAATGAAACAAGTTTGTCTGACTTCAGAGCCCATGCCAGAGTCTCATAATTTCTAGATACTTGAATCTTTTCCATTGTATAAATATTTATCTTTTTCTACCGTTAAACTTAGAAAATGGCTTTGTTTTCCCTTTTTAATTCTTTTTTATTAGTTTCTTACTTTAACAGCTACTCTTAAATGATTTAAATGCTTGATTATGTTTAGTTGTCTCAGAGTCTTCAGCACAACTTTTTGTTATCCCAACTTCAAGCTTCTCAGTGACCTCACAAAATGATACCCAGTATATTTGTAGAAGTCCTCTGCCACGGCCTTTTATAATATCTCCTATGCTTACTTATTCTTTTCACTCTAACATGTGAATTTTAATCCCTACCCATATCTTGTCACTAACCATGTCTTTCACCCCAAAGATCTACCCAGAACTGTTCATTTCTCATCTTTAGTAAAGGCCTCCTTGTTGCCGACTTCCTGTGCAAACCTTCTCATAAGGGTGAATTGGAGTGCATTCTCTGTTCTAATAATCTCAAGTGAATTGTACTTAGTCAGCTACTCATTTTGCCTTTATCCTCACAGAGATATTCTCTCTGTCTTCCTGAGGTGGAGAGTGTAGCCATTAAGCGATTATATCACAGACACAGTGACAGAGCCAGGTATAAACAAGGAGAGACTCCACAGTGTATCATAAGGGGCGTTTCAGTTAGCTGTGTCTGAGGAAGAATACTGTGTGTGGGGGTTTGTTTGTTTTATTTTTAGCATCATGTACTTTAAAACTGACATCAGGCTAAGAGGTTAGGAGTTCTGAGACCTTTGTGTGGTGAGTCTCTGCAACCTCAGCTACTAGGAAACCAGCAAGGCCCAGCTTTTTTTTTTTTTTTTTTGTGCTTTTACCTTTTTTTTTTTTTAAACATCTTTATTGAAGTATAATTGCTTTACAATGGTGTGTTAGTTTCTGCTTTATAACAAAGTGAATCAGTTATACATATACATATGTTCCCATATCTCTTCCCTCTTGCATCTCCCTCCCTCCCACCCTCCCTATCCCACCCCTCTAGGTGGTCACAAAGCACCGAGCTGATCTCCCTGTGCTATGCGGCTGCTTCCCACTAGCTATCTGTTTTACATTTGGTAGTGTATATATGTCCATGACACTCTCTCACCCTGTCACATCTCACCCCTCCCCCTCCCCATACCCTCAAGTCCATTCTCTAGTAGGTCTGTGTCTTTATTCCCATCTTGCCACTAGGTTCTTCATGACCTTTTTTTTTTTTCCTTAGATTCCATATATATGTGTTAGCATACTGTATTTGTTTTTCTCTTTCTGACTTACTTCACTCTGTATGACAGACTCTAGGTCCATCCACCTCACTACAAATAACTCAATTTCGTTTCTTTTTATGGCTGAGTAATATTCCATTGTATATATGTGCCACATCTTCTTTATCCATTCATCCAATGATGGACACTTAGGTTGCTTCCATGTCCTGGCTATTGTAAATAGAGCTGCAATGAACATTTTGGTACATGACTCTTTTTGAATTATGGTTTTCTCAGGGTATATGCCCAGTAGTGGGATTGCTGGGTCGTATGGTAGTTCTATTTTTAGTTTTTTAAGGAACCTCCGTACTGTTCTCCATAGTGGCTGTATCAATTTACATTCCCACCAACAGTGAAAGAGTGTTCCCTTTTCTCCACACCCTCTCCAGCATTTATTGTTTGTAGATTTTTTGATGATGGCCATTCTGACTGGTGTGAGATGATATCTCATTGTAGTTTTGATTTGCATTTCTCTAATGATTAATGATGTTGAGCATTCTTCATGTGTCTGTTGGCAATCTGTATATCTTCTTTGGAGAAATGTCTATTTAGGTCTTCTGCCCATTTTTGGATTGGGTTGTTTGTTTTTTTGTTATTGAGCTGCATGAGCTGCTTGTAAATCTTGGAGATTAATCCTTTGTCAGTTGCTTCATTTGCAAATATTTTCTCCCATTCTGAGGGTTGTCTTTTGGTCTTGTTTATGGTTTCCTTTGCTGTGCAAAATCTTTTAAGTTTCATGAGGTCCCATTTGTTTTTTTTTGTTTTTATTTCCATTTCTCTAGGAGGTGGGTCAAAAAGGATCTTGCTGTGATTTATGTCATAGAGTGTTCTGCCTACGTTTTCCTCTAAGAGTTTGATAGTGTCTGGCCTTACACTTAGGTCTTCAATCCATTTTGAGTTTATTTTTGTGTATGGTGTCAGGGAGTGTTCTAATTTCATGCTTTTACATGTACCTGTCCATTTTCCCAGCACCACTTATTGAAGAGGCTGTCTTTTCTCCACTGTATATGCTTGCCTCCTTTATCAAAGATAAGGTGACCATATATGCGTGGGTTTATCTCTGGGCTTTCTATCCTGTTCCATTGATCTATATTTCTGTTTTTGTGCCAGTACCAAACTGTCTTGATTACTGTAGCTTTGTAATATAATCTGAAGTCAGGGACCCTGATTCCTCCAGCTCCATTTTTCGTTCTCAAGATTGCTTTGGCTATTCGGGGTCTTTTGTGTTTCCATACAAATTGTGAAATTTTCTGTTCTACTTCTGTGAAAAATGCCAGTGGTAGTTTGATAGGGATTGCATTGAATCTGTAGATTGCTTCGGGTAGTAGAGTCATTTTCACAATGTTGATTCTTCCAATCCAAGAACATGGTATATCTCTCCATCTATTTGTATGATCTTTAATTTCTTTCATCAATGTCTTATAATTTTCTGCATACAGGTCTTTTGTCTCCTTAGGTAGGTTTATTCCTAGATATTTTATTCTTTTTGTTGCAATGGTAAACGGGAGTGTTTTCTTAATTTCACTTTCAGATTTTTCATCATTAGTATATAGGAATGCAAGAGATTTCTGTGCATTAATTTTGTAGCCTGCTACTTTACCAAATTCATTGATTAGCTCTAGTAGTTTTCTGGTAGCATCTTTAGGATTCTGTATGTATAGTATCATGTCATCTTCAAAGAGTGACAGCTTTACTTCTTCTTTTCCGAGTTGGATTCCTTTTATTTCTTTTTCTTCTGTGATTGCTGTGGCTAACACTTCCAAAACTATGTTGAATAATAGTGGTGAGAGTGGGCAACCTTGTCTTGTTCCTGATCTTAGTGGAAATGGTTTCAGTTTTTCACCATTGAGGACGATGTTGGCTGTGGGTTTGTCATATATGGCCTTTATTATGTTGAGGAAAGTTCCCTCTATGCCTACTTTCTGCAGGGCTTTTATCATAAATGGGTGTTGAATTTTGTCAAAAGCTTTCTCTGCATCTATTGAGATGATCATATGGTTTTTCTCCTTCAATTTGTTAACATGATGTATCATGTTGATTGATTTGCATATATTGAAGAATCCTTGCATTCCTGGAATAAACCCCACTTGATCATGGTGTATCATCCTTTTAATGTGCTGTTGGATTCTGTTTGCTAGTATTTTGTTGAGGATTTTTGCATCTATGTTCATCAGTGATATTGGCTTGTAGTTTTCTTTCTTTGTGACATCTTTGTCTGGTTTTGGTATCAGGGTGATGGTGGCCTCGTAGAATGAGTTTGGGAGTGTTCCTCCCTCTGCAATATTTTGGAAGAGTTTGAGAAGGATAGGTGTTAGCTCTTCTCTAAATGTTTGATAGAATTCACCTGTGAAGCCATCTGGTCCTGGGCTTTTGTTTGTTGGAAGATTTTTAATTAGTTTCAATTTCAGTGCTTGTGATTGGTCTGTTCATATTTTCTATTTCTTCCTGGTTCAGTCTTGGCAGGTTGTGCATTTCTAAGAATCTGTCCATTTCTTCCAGGTTGTCCATTTTATTGGCATAGAGTTGCTTGTAGTAATCTCTCATGATCGTTTGTATTTCTGCAGTGTCAGTGGTTACTTCTTTTTCATTTCTAATTCTATTGATTTGAGTCTTCTCCCTTTTTCTCTTGATGAGTCTGGCTAATGGTTTATCAATTTTGTTTATCTTCTCAAAGAACCAGCTTTTAGTTTCATTGATTTTTGCTATTGTTTCCTTCATTTCTTTTTCATTTATTTCTGACCTGATCTTTATGATTTCTTTCCTTCTGCTAACTTTGGTGTTTTTTTGTTCTTTTTTCTCTAATTGCTTTAGGTGCAAGGTTAGGTTGTTTATTCGAGATGTTTCCTGTTTCTTGAGGTAGGCTTGTATTGCTATAAACTTCCCTCTTAGCACTGCTTTTGCTGCGTCCCATAGGTTTTGGGTCGTCGTATCTCCATTGTCATTTGTTTCTAGGTATTTTTTGATTTCCCCTTTGATTTCTTCAGTGATCACTTCGTTATTAAGTAGTGTATTCTGTAGCCTCCATGTGTTTGTATTTTTTACAGATCTTTTCCTGTAATTGATATCTAGTCTCATAGTGTTGTGGTCGGAAAAGATACTTGATACGATTTCAATTTTCTTAAATTTACCAAGGCTTGATTTGTGACCCAAGATATGATCTATCCTGGAGAATGTTCCATGAGCACTTGAGAAAAATGTGTGTTCTGTTGTTTTTGGGTGGAATGTCCTATAAATATCAATTAAGTCCATCTTGTTTAATGTATCATTTAAAGCTTGTGTTTCCTTATTTATTTTCATTTTGGATGATCTGTCCATTGGTGAAAGTGGGGTGTTAAAGTCCCCTACTATGATTGTGTTGCTGTCGATTTCCCCTTTTATGGCTGTTAGTATTTGCCTTATGTATTGAGGTGCTCCTATGTTGGGTGCATAAATATTTACAATTGTTATACCTTCCTCTTAGATCGATCCCTTGATCATTATATAGTGTCCTTCTTTGTCTCTTGTAATATTCTTTATTTTAAAGTCTATTTTGTCTGATATGAGAATTGCTACTCCAGCTTTCTTTTGATTTCCATTTGCATGGAATATCTTTTTCCATCCCCTCACTTTCAGTCTGTATGTGTCTCTAGGTCTGAAGTGGGTCTCTTGTAGACAGCATATATATGGGTCTTGTTTTTGTATCCATTCAGCCAGTCTGTGTCTTTTGGTGGGAGCATTTAATCATTTACATTCAAGGCAATTATCGATATGTATGTTCCTATTCCCATTTTCTTAAATGTTTTGGGTTTGTTATTGTAGGTGTTTTCCTTCTCTTGTGTTTCTTGCCTAGAGAAGTTCCTTTAGCATTTGTTGTAAAGCTGGTTTGGTGGTGCTGAACTCTCTCAGCTTTTGCTTGTCTGTAAAGGTTTTAATTTCTCCATCGAATCTGAATGAGATCCTTGCTGGGTAGAGTAATCTTGGTTGTAGGTTTTTCTCCTTCATCACTTTAAGTATATCCTGCCACTCCCTTCTGGCTTGCAGAGTTTCTGCTGAAAGATCAGATGTTAACCTTATGGGGATTCCCTTGTGTGTTATTTGTTGTTTTTCCCTTGCAGCTTTTAATATGTTTTCTTTATATTTAATTTTTGATAGTTTGATTAATATGTGTCTTGGCATGTTTCTCCTTGGGTTTATCCTGTATGGGACTCTCTGTGCTTCCAGGACTTGATTAACTATTTCCTTTCCCATATTAGGGAAGTTTTCAACTATAATCTCTTCAAATATTTTCTCAGTCCCTTTCTTTTTCTCTTCTTCTTCTGGGACCCCTATAATTCGAATGTTGGTGCGTTTAATGTTGTCCCAGAGGTCTCTGAGACTGTCCTCAGTTCTTTTCATTCTTTTTTCTTTATCCTGCTCTGCAGTAGTTATTTCCACCATTTTATCTTCCAGGTCACTTATCCGTTCTTCTGCCTCAGTTATTCTGCTATTGATCCCATCTAGAGTATTTTTAATTTCATTTATTGTGTTTTTCATCGTTGCTTGGTTCCTCTTTAGTTCTTCTACATCCTTGTTAAATGTTTCTTGCATTTTGTCTATTCTATTCCCAAGATTTTGGATCATCCTTACTATCATTATTCTGAATTCTTTTTCAGGTAGACTACCTATTTCATCTTCATTTGTTAGGTCTGGTGTGTTTTGACCCTGCTCCTTCATCTGCTGTGTGTTTTTCTGTCATCTCGTTTTGCTTATCTTACTGTGTTTGGGGTCTCCTTTTCACAGGCTGCAGGTTCGTAGTTCCCGTTGTTTTTGGTGTCTGCCCCCCGTGGCTAAGGTTGGTTCAGTGGGTTGTGTAGGCTTCCTGGTGGAGGGAACTAGTGCCTGAGTTCTGGTGGATGAGGCTGGATCTTGTTTTTCTGGTGGGCACGTCCACATCTGGTGGTGTATTTTGGGGTGTCTGTGGCCTTATTATGATTTTAGGCAGCCTCTCTGCTAATGGATGGGGCTGTGTTCCTGTCTTGCTAGTTGTTTGGCATAGGGTGTCCAGCACTGTAGCTTGCTGGTCGTTGAGTGAAGCTGGGTCTTGATGTTGAGATGGAGATCTCTGAGAGATTTTTGCCGTTTGGTATTACGTGGAGCTGGGAGGTCTCTTGTGGACCAGTGTCCTGAAGTTGGCTCTCCCACCTCAGAGGTATGGCCCTGATGCCTGGCTGGAGCACCAAGAGCCTTTCGTCCACATGGCTCAGAGTAAAAGGGAGAAAAAATAGAAAGAAAGAAAGAAAGAAAGAGGCTATAATATAGTGAAGTAAAATAAAGCTATTATAAAGCAAAGCTATACAGACAAAATCTCACCCAGAAGCGTACACATATACACTCAGAAAAAAAGGTAAAGGGGAAAAATTAATATATCCTGCTCCCAAAGTCCACCTCCTGAATTTGGGATGATTCGTTGTCTATTCAGGTATTCAACAGATGCAGGCACATCAAGTTGATGGTGGAGCTTTAATCCGCTGCTCCTGAGGCTGGTGGGAGGGATTTCCCTTTCTCTTCTTTGTTCGCACAGCTCCCGGGGCTCAGCTTTGGATTTGGACCCGCCTCTGCGTGTAGGTCGCCTGAGGGCGTCTGTTCCCCGCCCAGACAGGACGGGGTTAAAGGCGCAGCTGCTTCGGGGGCTCTGGCTCACTCAGGCGGGGGAGGGAGCGGTACGGAGGAGGCGGGGCGAGCCTGCAGCGTCAGAGGCGTCGTGACGTTGCAGCAGCCTGAGGCGCGCCGTGCGTTCTCCCGGGACGTTGTCCCCGGATCACCGGAGCCTGGCCGTGGCGGGCTGCACAGGCTCCCGGGAGGGGCGGTGTGGAGAGTGACCTGGGCTCGCACACAGGCTTCTTGGTGGCAGCAGCAGCAGCCTTAGTGTCTCATGCCCGTTTCTGGGCTCCGTGGTGAAGGCCGCGGCTCGCACCCATCTCTGGAGCTTGTTTAGGCGGCGCTCTGAATCCCCTCTCCTCGCGCACCAGGAAACAAAGAGGTAAGAAAAAGTCTCTTGTCTGTTCGGCAGCTGCAGACCTTTTCCCGGACTCCCTCCCGGCTAGCCGTGGCGCACTAGCCCCTTCAGGCTGTGTTCACGCCGCCAACCCCAGTCCTCTCCCTGCGATCCGACCGCAGCCCGAGCCTCAGCTCCCAGCCCCGCCCGCCCCGGCGGGGGGAGCAGACAAGCCTCTCCGGCTGGTGAGCGCTGCTCGGCGCCGCTCCTCCGTGCGGGAATCTCTCCGCTTTGTCCTCCGCACCCCTGTGGCTGCGCTCTCCTCCGTGGCTCCGAAGCTCCCCCTTCCGCCACCCGCAGTCTCCGCCGGCGAAGTGGCTCCTAGTGTGTGGACACCTTTCCTCCTTCACGGCTCCCTCCCACTGGCGCAGGGCCCGTCCCTATTCTTTTGTCTCTGTTATTTCTTTTTTCTTTTGCCCTACCCAGGTACGGGGGGAGTTTCTTGCCTTTTGGGAGGTCTGACGTTTTCTGCCAGCGTTCAGTGGGTGTTCTGTAGGAGCAGTTACACGTGTAGATGTATTTCTAATGTATCTGTGGGGAGGAAGGTGATCTCCGCGTCTTACTCTTCCGCCATCTTGCCCAGACCCCCTCAATGCCCAGCTTTTACGTTGCAGACGCTATTTAAGTCCTAAAAACATCTGTTCAAAATTTTACCACATCAATCTCTCTGACTAAGAGATTTGGAAACAAAAGCATTGATTATCACCAACTATTTTCCCCAATATCCTTTTCTTTGGGGCAGTTTGTTTTGATTTATAACTCTCTGCCCATAACTTTCTCTTCCATTGTTGCATGAGGTGTTCCTTTGGGTTGAAAGGAAATTAAGCTTCAAGTAGTTAAATTCCAAAAATGCTCCAGGAAGATGTTCTTTTTGTGTGATGTGAGGCCTCCAGTTGCCTATTTCAGAGAATTCATTCGTCTTAATGGAATATCCAGTTTAATGGAACATATTGTGCTCAAAGAAAAACTCATTCTCAGAAATATGCTGAACCAGGTATATAATTTACCAGAAATGAAGTTAAGTTCAGCATATTTTAGAAAAATGCATCACATGTGGCTTGGATCTTGTACTAGGCATTCAACATCAATAGCACTGTTTGCCTTCAAGAACCATGATGATTTGAGGAAAGCCTCAAAATATTGTCACATTGGGAAAAAAAGCTGCATTGAACTCCCTGTGTTATTGCATGTTTTTTCCCCAATGATGGTATCTGTAGCAATACCTCAGACCATAACAGGCAAGGACAGAAAGAGATTGTTTCAATTGTTCTACTTGTATTTGCTTGTGTAGGGGAGCAAATTTGCCATCCCAAAATGTATTTCGTTGGCGTGTGGATTATTTTATTTTTTTTAATTTATTTTATTGAAGTATAGTTGATTTACCATGTTGTGTTAATTTCTGCTGTACAGCAAAGTGATTCAGTTATACATATATATACACTTTTTATATTCTTTTCCATTATGGTTTATCACAGCATATTGAATAAATTTCCTTGTGCTAACCTGTGGGTTATTTTAGACTAATTATTTTTAAGAAATAGAAGACTGAGGAAGTCTTTCTTTTTACTGGCCTGTTAGCTGCCTAAAGGTTTGGATAGAGGGCCTGGTCCAGGGAGAACACTATCACCAGGGGTATCTGCAGAGAACATGGCTAGATGTGGCAGGAGAACAGGGCCTAGAGACCAGAGTCCACTCTGTGTACCATTGTGATCTTCCTGGCCCAGCAAACATTTCTTTACCAAACATTTGCTTCCCCGCCTCCATGTGAATTGCCTTCCTCCCCTTTGAAGTCTCAAACCCCTGCCCACTTCTTTTCTCAGAGGGCATTTAAGTCTCAATGGCCTGACTTGTCCTTGGGCCTCATATTCTTATGGGCCTCTGTACCTACGTAATTAAATTGGATTTTCTCCTGTTAATCTGTCTCATGTCAACTTCATTCTCAGATCAGCTGGAAGCACCTAGAAAGGTAGAGGAAATTTTTTTTCCATCCCAAACATACGTTTTCTGTTACTTTGCCCAAACATTCTTCTTTTTCCCTCTCACAGCCATTCTTCTCTGAGTTGCTGTTTAGTACTAGGGTTGTAGTTTTAATATATGCTCATTATTATTTTATATGTCTCTGCCCTTTTCTCTCCATGATAATTTTTAGCTCCTCCATTATTTTTATTCTCCCCACAACATTATATATTTTCTTTTCTCTCCAGCTTTTTTTTTTAAATCTGACATTGAAGGTGGCCAGCTGGGCTTTTCCCCATTATTTTTTACCTTTACTATAGCCCAGGTTACGGGAAACTTTTTCTATGGAGGACCAGATAATAAATATTTTCATCTTTGCAAGCCACACGGTATGTCACAACTACTTAACTCGGCCTTGTAGTGTGAAAGCAGCCACAGACTATATGTCTATGAATGAGTGTGTTTCTGTTCCAGTAAAATGGTATTTACAAAAACAAGCAGTGGGCTTCCCTGGTGGCACAGTGGTTGAGAATCTGCCTGCCAATGCAGGGGACACAGGTTCCAGCCCTGGTCTGGGAAGATCCCACATGCCGCGGAGCAACTGGGCCCGTGAGCCACACCTGCTGAGCCTGCGCGTCTGGAGCCTGTGCTCCGCAACAATAGAGGCTGCGACAGTGAGAGGCCCGCGCACCGCGATGAAGAGTGGCCCCCGCTTGCCACAACTAGAGAAAGCCCTCGCACAGAAACGAAGACCCAACACAGCCAAAAATAAATAAATAAATTAATTAATTAATTAAATTAAAAAAAAACAAGCAGTAAGTTGGATTTAGCCCAATGGGCCAGTTTGCTGACGCCTGATAAAAACTATAAAATGACAAAGTGAATGAAGTCTTCGTGATTAACTAGAAGAGATGCAAAAATGACTAACTTGCCTAGTTTCATGCACCAAACTCCAAACGTTTGGACACAGGAGATATGCCTTAAAATCACGGACTCACTAAGTTTCATAATATAATATAATAATAATAATAATATTATATATATAGATATAAAATATATTATTCTTAGGCAGTATTCTGCACAGTGGATAATATATTGTATCTAAAATTGATCTCACTAATTAACAATCAAGCCTAATACCTAGAAACAAAGATCTATATGAAGATAAATATTTACTTAGTCTCAATTTCACGTTTTGACTCAGAAAAACAATTTTTCTTTAAAGGGAGTTTGGAAACATTTTTATTAACTACATGATTCATTTTTTTAATGGGTCCCTAATGTTAAGGGGAAAATCCTAAGTTTTATTTCATGTTAATAGAGAAACTTTATTAGGTGATACTCTTTCTTGTAGATCAAAACTTATCAACCAGCCTCCTGAATTTGCTTCAGTATTTGTGGAGAACATACACTGGAAGGACATTTCTGAGAAAACAATATTTTACTTAAAATGGTTAAAACATTAAGAAAACATGGTACTAAAGAAAATATAGAAATATTTTATTGGCTTTACCTAAAAGTTATAAATTTTATAACTAAAAACATTTTTTTGAAGAAACAAGGTGGTATCACTTATAAAAGCACCATATAATCTGTAGAGAGATAAAGCACATTTGAACTTTAAGATAGCATAGGAGGAACATCACGCACTAACATCGTAGTTTCCACACATTCCTTGTTCATCAGTCCCATCTGCATCCCACCCTATTTACAAAAAATATATGTAGGGGAGGGATAAATTAGGAATTTGGGATTAACAGATACGCACTACTATCAATACATATAAAATAGATAAACAACAAGGACCTACTGTATAGCACAGGGAACTATATTCAATATCTTGTAATAACCTATAAGGAAAAAGAATCTGATAAATAATATATATATTTATATATAACTGAATCACTTTGCTGTACACCTGAAACATGATAAATCAACTATGCTTCAATAAAAATTTTAAATATATATAAATATATATATATGTAAATATATATGTATTTATATATGTGGTTTTCTTCTACATGTTTTCCTTCTGGCCGCTTTCTTTCTGTTATAACAAAATGGTAACAAAATATAAACTGAAAGCTAATTTTGAAAAACAGAAAGTTGTTTACCTATCTCCCCCCAAAAAGGAAAGAATGTCTAAAGAAATGTAAATCATTGAAATCACTGCTAAGTATTCAGAACCCACCTCTGTGTTCTAGTCATGGTTCTCCAGGGAAACAAAACCAAGTGAAAGTGATTTATTATGCGGAATTGTCTTGAGATATTATAAAGGTTGAAAAGTCTGCCATCTGCAAGCTGGAGACACGGGAAAGCTGGTGGTGTGATTCCATCCAAGTCTGAAGGCCTGAGAATCAGGAGAGTTGATGGTATAAATCCCAATCCAAGGGCAGGAAAAGACCAGCATCACAGCTCAGCAAGCAGGAAGCAAAGAGGGACATATTCTTCCTTCTTCCACGATTTAGTTCCTTTCAGGTCCTCGCAGATTGGGTGATGGCCACCCCCATCAGGAAAGCAAACCACTTCACTAAACCCACAGATTCAAATGCTAATCTCAACAGGAAACACCCTCCCAGACACACCCAGAAATAATGTTTAATCTGGGCACCCCTTAGCCCAGGCGAATTGACACATAAAATTAACCATCACCCTAGGGAGTTACAAGAAAAGGAACTACAGCAATTTTCCCCTTTAATTGATTATTTCAAAATCGATGTTTGGGACTGATTTATTCATATAAATATAATTCTTCTTTCTTGTACCCGATCTCCATTTTTAGTAACAAACCATCTTTTAAAAAAATATATATAGAAGTAAGGTATTTCAATTAGTATTTCAATTAGTGCTTAACTCACACCAATAAGGACCTACTGTATAGCACAGGGAACTATAATCAATATTCTGTAATAACTTATAAGGAAAGAGAATTTGAAAAAATAGATATACATGTATGTATAACTGGATTGCTTTGCTGTACACCTGAAACTAACACAACGTTGTAAATCAACTCTACTTCAATAAAAAAATAAAAGGTACATGAATGAGCCCATCAAAAGTCAACAGAGAACTAACCAGATGAGCTCAGCCCAAGTCACCAACCCACAGAATCATAAACAAATTAAACGTGGTGGTTTTAAGCCAAAAATGTATACACACACACACATACACACACATATATATATTTAGGGGAAGTTACACAATTACAAGGATTAAAAAACAAATCATAAGGAATTCAGGAAGAAAAAGCTAGATACATGTAAGCCAAGCAAGGAAGTAGGAGAAAGTATGAACTTGTTGATTAATTTCTTCACATTTTATGGTACTGTCTAAAGTACCATGTAATTAAAAATAAATAAAGAAATTTTAAAAAGGCATATTTTTTCTTATTCTTAATCTAAGACTTTTCAGTTTCTTGCCTAATCGTGGTGTTAAATAATTCCGTACATTGTAGTTACATAATTCTTTTGTCACTCCACAGATAGAGGTGTTTTTAGGAGGATTATCTGACAAGTCCACAGAAACATAATACCCTAGCTCTACAAAATAAGGTTAGCAGATCTGCAGTTCTGGAGGAGCAAACCAGACAGATAAATAGTATATCCAGTAAGCTTCCATTAATCACCCAACCATTTGCTTCAGAGCATAGGAAATAATCCAATTGTAACGGTAGCTACAGAAACAATTTTACAAAGAGATCTAGCAAATTTGTCTCCTTAGTCAAAGACAGACATGCAATCAAGTCAACCAGAATGCTAGGTAATGATGTATCAATCCAATGAGAATGGGTCACGCGGAACTGAAGTTAAGCAAACAGTGACAGCTATCCACTTTAGTGGAAAAATAAATCCAGGCGAACCAGGACTCCAGGAAATTTAATTTGACTATTAAAAGGTCAGGGACTACTTCCCTGGTGGCGCAGTGGTTAAGAATCTGCCTGCCAATGCAGGGGACACAGGTTCGAGCCCTGGCCCTGGAAGATCCCACACGCCATGGAGCGACTAAGCCCGTGCGCCACAACTACTGAGCCCGCGTGCCACAACTACTGAAGCTCTGCAACAAGAGAAGCCACCGCAAGGAATTTGTCTATTTTTCTTTCCTGGAGAACAACAGAAACCGAAAGCCAACCCTCAAAATTACCCTCGAGAGAAAGGCCAAAATGAGTGTAATGATTGCACTGCCACATACTCACAATGAGGAACTGTCACCTAAGCTCAGTTGAAGTCGTTGAGCAATTGATCCACATATGAAGTCACATTACTAACTCTTTGTGATCTGATCTGTGATCACATCAGGAGATCAGCCTGGATAACACAACCACTGGAGAACGGGCAGGCTTGTCCTTGTGGGAGTGATGCTGGAGGGGGGGAGACTCCCCTAAGAATAGGAACACAGTGTCTCTGTTGCGGGAGTGGGGCTGGAGCGGGGGAGACTCCCCTAAGAATAGGAACACAGTGTCTCTGTTGCGGGAGTGACGCTGGAGGGGGGGGAGACTCCCCTAAGAATAGGAACACAGTGTCTCTGTTGCGGGAGTGGGGCTGGAGGGGGGGGAGACTCCCCTAAGAATAGGAACACAGTGTCTCTGTTGCGGGAGTGACGCTGGAGGCGGGGAGACTCCCCTAAGAATAGGAACACAGTGTCTCTGTTGCGGGAGTGGGGCTGGAGGGGGGGAGACTCCCCTAAGAATAGGAACACAGTGTCTCTGTTGGTGACCTTCATTCAGCAGCTTCTGAGCTGCTGTACACAGTGCCACGCCAGCCAAAGAAAGGAGCAAAGTGGGATCATACCTAATTCCAACATAGATAAAAACACCTTTGATTTTGGTACCACAGATCTCTGGCATTAGTCTGGAGAGGAAGAACCGAAGAGCAAGAAAAAAGAAGAAAATACACAGAAATCAGAGAGAGAGAGAGGGACCACCCAAGAGCATTGCCTTTGGGGATTTTTGTGGTTCCTAAATATAGCTGTTGGATTGATGTTTCTCAACAAAAACCCAAGAGGAGGGACGCCCTGTCCCCACTGTAGGGGAGGTGACCTTTCTCTTCTGCCATCTTGGGGTTTCCAGCTGGGACAGATTAGCAAGAGGAAAAGATGCAGATTGTATTGAATCAAATCTTACAAGTAATGGGAGTTCTCACAGGAAAATGAAGTCCCAAAGAAGCCGCCAGGCCTCAGTGCTCATATACCAGGCCGAACAAAGAGATGCAATTGTGGAAAAGTAACTAAAATACATGGGGAGACTCAAGGAAGATAAGAATTATCATAGCCAGGTCTTATTTGCTGAGGTCATCTCTCTGGGCCTCAACTCTCTGTCTCTGGTGGTAAGAATGTTTGTTTCCTCCTGGTACTGGGACTGCATCTGTCACGTGGGAATTTCATCTCCTTCTTTCAGGAAGTAAAGGGGAGGTCAGAGCACCTTTCTCGCCCCTGCTGTTTCTCAAGAACTTTTACCTCAGAATAATCAACATGCAAAAGAGGCAGATTTGGGGCATGTCCAGGACTCCCTCACTAGCATGTATATATTTGCTTTCCATTGAAGTAAGCTTAAAGATACCTATTCACTCCTGAAAAAGTTCAGGAATTAATATCTTCCTTGTAGTTTCCTACCCCTGGTCTAATATGTGATAATCACATAGAGTAGACTCTTGAAGGAATACATCCCAAGACCTTCAGTAAAACCCAGATTTATGAAGATTGCAAGAATTCATTTCCCTTAGAAACCTCTTCTTTTTTTTCCTGCAAACAGCCATCATTTTCTTATATGATTACCAGTCATAACAACTAAATTACAAGAATCATAATAACTTTAGTTCTTCTCTTTCTTCTCCCAAATAGTATTACTTGATTTCCCTATGCTCTCTCAATCAAAGTTAAACTATCATTTTATTCTTGAAAAATGACAGATTTGATGAAATAACAACTTGGGTGTTAAGAAATATTCTTTAGCTTCTTATAGCAGACACTACTTAGAAATTAACCTGTAAGAAGTGCAAGAATGACATAACATTAAGCAAATGTATCATATATGCCAGAAGCTAAAGATGACTAAATGACTTTAGAGATAACAAAGGGAATGCACTTATAGGTTGACATGATAATGAGATTTTTGTGTTAAAACCATAAAAACACAAATTATAAATGAAGGAAGTATGAAAACTGAGACTAATATTTAAGTCTTTTTCTACATTCTTATCTCATTGCCCATTTGTACCCCTTTGGCATTTGAAATACAAAAATAAACATTGTCTTTGATACAGATAATATGATTTTAATGAAAAAGAATGGCCTTAACAGACAATGAGCCCAATTAATGTGCTTTGCTTATTTGAAATGTCAATAATCCTGTATAAAAATCTAACTTATGCAGTGACTTAGGCATGAAGTTGGCAAGATGTCGAACTTGGTGGTTATAATAGAAGGTGACAGCTCAGGCTGCTAAATATATCGTAGGTGGTTTGCTGAATATTTTTGTATGGACATGGTAAAATGTGATTGGACACACTTTAAAATTTTTCCAGGATAAAATTATCTATAGCTCTGGCCCATGGTGTTGGCATGTGAGATCTTAACTGTCCTTTTGTCTGTGCACTTGAGTGCACCTCAAAAGTTTCTTCTGATAACACCTGGCCTTGCCTCTGGTTAAACCTTTGCCTAATTTGCTTGTGATTGTTTGCCAGATTTTTATTCAGACACATTTTTGATAGGATCCTCAATATATGTAAGAAGATATATATTGACCTTGTCTTGACTCCACACTTAACTAGCCACACAGAATAGCTTCATGGAAGCATATGCCCAGGAATATATAACTCATTTCAACTCTTCATCAACACCCTTTATGATACATAATATTTGTAAAGTATTATCTGATCTATAGGTTTTCCTCCAGGTGCTCTAAATTTGATTCCTGAATTCAACCAGATAGTAAAGAGGACTTTAGATCTCATATCTTGTTCTCTTGTAGGGCTGTTTTTCTTGGATACAAACTAAAGAAATCTAGGCCTTCTTGCTCCTAATTTAAGTTCTGCGTCGACACAAAATGTCATTCAAAAGAAATGCAATTCCAATTCTGACAGCGCTGATGAACTCTTTCGTAAGGGTTTCTTTCGAATGGTCTATGGATTAGAGGCAGATGTGGATATAAAGTTGGAATCAGGGTGAAGAATATACAGTAAAGACTCCAAGAGATCCTTTCCTTATCTCCATTCCCCGAGTCCTCATTCATTAAAGCAGAGGCTCATCTTTGTCCATTCACAAAACTCTCAAAGCTGTTCCCAGCTCCCTATCACTCTGTCCTTACTCCGTCTCCTTATTAGATCTTATTTATTTCCTTTTCAAACTTTTCCATTTCCACTTCTTGTGCTCCCTTAAGTAGCACTATCCGCCAATCCAAATAGCATGATAACGACAAGCAGTGAAGATTTAAAAAGGGAGGGGATAGCAGAAGGAGCTAAGAATATTTTGTAATGAACACAGCAATGAATTTCAAACACACATCCATTATTGTTTCCTGATGACATAGTGTCAAAGTAAAACTTTTCCTGTCACACTGCATTTACCTTGACATTATGCCACTGGAAAATAATAGTGGACGTGTGTTTGAAATTCATCACTGTATTCATTTAAAAAATTTTGTGGGGCATAAATGTTCATCGCTAGTTCTCTTAATGATCACGCGGGATGTGAGAGTTCTTTTTGGTCTCAGCACCAGCAATTGTGCTTCTTCTAATGACTCAGTTTGTTTTTGTCCTATGGCAAGTACAAATTATGTGATTCTTTGTATCAGGGGCTAGAAAACCTAGAACCACCTTGGGGTTACTGCTCTGGCCAGTGTACCCAAAGGTATGTATCTCATCTTTCCTGCTCTCATTTCTTCTTTGTCCCATTTTCTTTGACATTTCTAAAATTTTTAATTGTAGTTAAAATACACCTAACATAAAATGTGCTATCTCAACCAATTTTAAGTGTAAGGTTCAATAGTGTTAAGGACGTTCTCATTGCTGTGCAACCAATATCCAGAGCTCTTTTCCTCTTGCAAAACTCAAACTCTATACCCATTAATGACCTCCTCATATTACCCTGCCCCACAGTCCCCTGGTAACATTCTACTTCGTGTCTCTATGAATTTGACCACGTATAAGTAGCTCATGTAAGTGGAATCACACAATATGTGTCTTTTGGTGACTGACTTATTTCACTCATCGTAATGTTCTCAAGGTTCATTTGTGTTGTCAAATGTATCCGAATTTCCTTCCTTTTTAAGGCTGAATACTATTCCTTGTATATATATAGACCACATTTTGCTTATCTATTCATCTATTGATGGACACATGAGTTGCTTCCACATTATGGCTATTTTGGATAATGCTACTATGAATGTGGGCATACATATATATCTTCAACGCCCTGCTTTCAATTATTTTGTGTACATACCCACAAGTGAATTTGCTGGATCATACTTGTAATCCTATTTTTAAATTTTTTAGAAGCTGCCATAGGATTTTCCATAGTGGCTGTGCTATTTTACACTCACACCAACAGTGTACAAGCATTCCAGTTTCTCCACATCCTTGCCAACACTTGTTATTTTCTGGTTTTTCAATAGTGACCAACCTAATTAATGGGTGTGAAGTGGTATCTCATTGTGGTTTTGACTTCCATTTCCCCAATAATTAATGATGTTGAGCATCTTCATGTGTTTATCAGTCTTTTGCCCATTTTTAAATGGGTTGTTTGTTTTTTGAGGCTGTTGAGTTGTAGAAGTTTGTCATATATTCTGTATATTAACCCCTTATATGATATATGATTTGCAAATATTGTCTCCCATTCAGTAGGCTGCCTTTTCACTCTGTTGATTGTGTGCCCAGAATTTTTAATTTTGATATAGTCCAATTTATCGATTTTTACCTTTGTTTCCTGTGCTTTTCATGCCATATCCAAGAAATCATTACCAAAACCAATGTCATGAAACTTTCCCTCTATGTTTTCTTCTAATAATTTTTTACATTTACTTTTAATTATATTTAAAACTGTATTTTTGGTATTTGTGTTTTGTTTGTATTTATCTAATTTGTGTAAATTACCTTAAATTCATTTTTGAGCAAGAGATATATGAAGAGACATAAGGTAGTGTTTTTTAATTATTCACCTCTTTTTTGACACCATTCCTTAAACCCTCTCCAAACTAATTAGCAGCCATGCTACATATCTTTTAAAGTCCTGCAGTTGATTTTATATTATGTATTTGAATCTTCATGCATATCTGTTTATTCTATTTAAGATATGCCTTAAATGCTTCATGTCTCAGAAGATCCAGTTTAGAACAATAACTAAGCAACATAGCTAAGTTAAAAAAAAATTGATTTCCTGCAAAACTGTGGAATAAAGGCTGGAGTGAATAAAGTTTTCAAAACTGTAGACAGCCAGACTCCTCTCCACAACATGTAGTATATATAAATATAAATATCTTTTTGTTTTTTCTTTTATCCCTCCTTTTTATTATTTCATTTCAGTTCTATTTTTCCTTTTTCTCTGCTCCTTTTCTGACCTCAGCTTTTTTCTTTCCAATTTCTTTTTCATTCCAACTTGACTCATCTTTCTTATTTTTAACTTTTTCATTTCTCTCTTTTTTCCCTCTTTCTTCTGTCATTTCCTGCTTTTAACTGCATTCCCCTTCTCATATTCTATAGCCTACATTAATAATCTCTTACCTTGAACATAGAAATATTCTTGCTTCTATGGAATCCAGTCTGTCTTTTCCCACCATAATCCATTTTTCACAATATTGTCTAATTAAACTAAGTTTAGATTGTTCTAACTCAAACAAATAGAATAGACTGCATCCCTTTAAGTTGTTCAATTCACAGAGTTTTGACCTTAGAACCTGCCAAAATACAGAATATTTCTATCAACCCCCCAAAGAGGCTTTGGACTCCACTGGAGTCCATCCATCCCACCTTCCACCTCTGTCACTAGCAGCCACTAGTCTGCTTATGTCACAAAGATTCGTTGACATTTTATAAATGAGACTGTACTGTATATAGTCTTGTAACTAACTTCTTTCACTGAGCATAATTATTTGGAGATTCATCAGTGTTATTGCATATATCAGTAGTTTGTTCCTTTTTATTACTGAGTACTATTCTAAGGCATGAATATACCACATTTTGTTTATCCATTCACCTATTATTGGAGATTTGGATAGTTTACAGTTTGGGCCTGTTGTGAATAAAGCTGCTATAAACATTCATATATAAGTCTTGGTGTGAGTGGACATGTGATTTCATTTCTCTGGGGTAAATACATAGAAATAGAATGGCTAGGTCATATTTAACTTTTTATGAAACTGCCCAATGATTTTCCTTTTTACATTTCCTCCAGAAATGTACAAAACTTCCTGTTGCTTTGCATCCCTGCCAGTCCTTGATATTGTCAGTATTTTTAATTGTAGCCCTTCTAATGGGTATGTAGTGGTACGTCATTGTGGCTTTAATTTGCATTTCACTGATGACTAATGATTTAGAATAATCTTTTCAAATATTTATTGGAAACTCATATATTCTTTTTTTATAAGTAGCTGCTCAAATCTTTAGCCCATCTTTATTGGGTGTTTATTTTTGAGATATAAGAGTCTAAGAATTCTTTACATATTTTTATCCAATATACACCTAGCATTTTATCTCTCATTATAATGCCTTTCTGATAACAAAAGTTTTAGTTTATATGAAGTCTGATTTACCAAAAATTTATTTTATGATTTGTTGCTTTTTGTGTCTCATCTAGAAAATCTTTTCCTACTTTTAGGTCACAAAGATTTTCTCACATATTTTCTTCTCAGAGTGGCATAGTATTAGATTTTTTTTAATTATCGAATCATTTTAAGTAATTTTCTAACCTGTTGTAAGGTAAGGACTGAGATTCATTTCTTACATGTGGATGCCTATTTGTTCCAGCACCATTTGTTTGAAAGATGTTCCTTTCTTCATGGAATTGCCTTGGCACCTTTGACATAAGTCAGTTGAGCATATTTGTGAGTCTATTTTTGGACTCTCTATTCTGTTCCATTGATGACTTTGTAGGTATTTTATGGTTTTGGTGCTGTTGTAAATAGAATTTTTTTTAATTTCAATTTTCAACAGGCTTATTTTTTTAAGAGTTGTCATCATCCTTCTCTCCTAATCAGAACCTTCACTGACTACATATCAGATAATGTAGAACACTACTTAACCTGACATTGAAATCCCATCATTGTCTAAAGTCTTCCTTCGCAAGATGTATCACCAGCATCCTATGTTTCCAATAAAATGAAGTACTCACTGCTCCAAATGTATACTCCAAGCTTACATATAAAACTGCACATGTATACTCTAAACAAGAATATGGTATATATGAAGATCAGTGAGTAGTAAAGGGCCCTGATATAGAAGAGAGACTCAGAGAGTAAGCAATTTCTACTTGGCTTTGGAGGGTAAAACTAGAATTCGTGCTGGAAACTGCAGAGAAACTGACTTCAGTGTGATACTAGGATGATACAGTCAGACGATGTAGTTAGAGAAATGCAAGGCGCTTTCTCAGGAGACAGTAAATTTTGTTACTGGCCAAGCAGGGGCTGAGTGATCAGCTACTGAGAATGTGATGAAGAGAATAAATAGTGTCACGTGGGGATTAAATTGGGTCACCTTTATAAAGTTCCCCCTAGTGCCGAGATTGCATGAAAATATTCTCTAAATTTATTTATTTATAGTCATTAAATATCATTTCACAACCAAAAGGAGTCTTTCAGTTTGCATTCCCTAGAGCCAGTTTAATATTTCCTCTAATTCTTAACTCTTGAACATGCTACTCATGAACTACTGCTGAAATTAACAGAGGCTTTTTTAAATAGCAGCTTCTGCAACAGCACTTCCCGTCGGAAGTTCTAGAATCATCCTTGACAGGGTATTATTAATGTATTACTAAATAAGAGAAGCCATTTGTAAATGGTTATGCATGATCATTCTTTGTCGCATCCATAAATTATCTATCGGGCTCTCCTAGCGGAGTGGCTCTAAACGGGTCAGAGCAGGAGGAGGCAACAGCTTTAGCGTCTTTTGAAACAATAATTAATTTTCAAAATGCCAAGGCCAACTGGCAATAGTTAACATTGCCCCCAGAGCACAATCATGGCCTGGATGCCATAGAGATGAGTTGTCTTGTATTGCCTATAAATGGATTCTCAGAAAACCTAATTTGAAATTACTGCCTTTAATTATACTGTTGATATAAATAACTTTGGTGAAATTAGTGCAGCTGGCCTCCTGTTTGTTTTTCCCACTTGAATGCACTGTACAGTGTAATCATCGGAAATAAACATCCATTACAACGAATGCTTCATTTCAAAGGACATATTATTTTGTTCATCCAGCCAATTGTTATTTTTCCCTCCCCAAATACATTTCTTTCTTGTACCTATTAAAGGGATGAGCAAATTACCAAGCTCTCATAATGTACCAACTAGCTAATTAAAACAAGTTATTGATGCTGAATAGGGCCATGCATTTAAAAGATTTTAATTCAGTTTTATCCTCAATTACCATGTCTTCTTTTTAAACAGACCCTGCCTGCTTAAAAATTGTTGGAAGACACTCTTCTCTACACAGTATAGTTATGTCATTTCCTAACTAGAAATCTCTATCTTTAAAAGAAAACAGAGCATGCATCTTGCATTTGATATGCTTTTTAACCCCAAAGTCCATGGAAGGGATCTCAAGAAATACATAAAACTTAGGGCTCAGTTCGTTTACTTTGTTACAGAGCAGAAATGCCTCTTTTACAGATAGTGGAGCCCTTTCTCCACAGTGGTTCACTGTAATGCGATTGTCATCTGTCTCTCCACCACAGTCAGGACGGGATTTACCAAGGTCAATTCAACTCTGTCCAACTACTCCCAAGCTCAGTTCACCTCAATGCAACTATTACCAAGTTCAGTTCAACCCCACAACTCTTTATTAGATACCTGCTACATAGAGGACACTGTGAAGATCCCCAAAATGAGGAAGATGTGGCCTCTTTTCTCAATCTGGTACAGAAGGTTAACCATAGAACATTATGGCAGTTTGGAAATGGTTAGACAGGAACATGGTTGATAAAATAAATGCTAGAGCAAGGTGGATACCATAAGAGAAGAAGGGCTCCTGGAGTTCAAAGGAAATGGCTGGCAGAGAGCTGGGAAAATTAACTGGGCCTTGAGGAAAATTCCAAGCCTTTGCTTTTGCTCTTTTCTCTATGGAGAAAGGCATAGGAATAAAAGTACAGGACATATTTGATAATAACAAATAAGCTTGGTTTTGCTGGAATCTGGGAATGAAAAGGACTGACTGATGTTAATACCAGAAAAGTAGATGGGATGCAGAACCCAGAGGCCCTAAAATCCCCAAAACTGGTCTCTTTGTATTTAATTTATTAGACAGTCAAGAACCACTGAAGCCTTTTGATAAGACAAAGGAAATGACTGGGGAATGTCCCTTAAGAAGATACATCTCAAAGCTCATGGAATACAGACCAAAATGGAGAAGAATGGGAGGCAGCGAGAACTATGAGAAGAATATTTTTCTTCTCTCTGGACAGTTAACTGCACCAGGGAAAGGGAAGGGCCAGGATCTGGAACTGGATCTTCTTGCAAAGAGACTTAGATTGGGCAGCAGACCTGCAAGTAGAGGGCTATGGGCAGTGGAGAATACACACAACAGCAGGAGTGTGGGAAGTGGTCCAGGCCAGCAGGTGCGAAGGCGACAGCCAAACCATTTACCTGATGTACAGCCCACCCTAGAACTCCAGGGTCTGAGTTGTTCTCACACGAGCAGGACCCGGGACAAGGACTTGTATGGGTACCCTGTATGGGAAGTGTTCCCTAGGCAGCAGGAGTGAGGGAGAAGGGGAGTGAGACAGAAAAGGGGGAGAAGCCAATAGAAGGGTGTAAAGAGGCCACTGGTAGAGTGATGGGCTTGAATCCCTAGATCTCCTATGAAACGTAAACAATGTCGCCAAATCCTGCGAATTCTTCAGACTTGGTTTTTGCATCTGTTAAATGGGTATAATAATAATAATCCCTAGTTTCCAAGGTTGTATATGTTGGATATACATAAGTAAAGTGCGTTATAAGGGTTTAGTAAATGATCACCAATATTTGCTATTGACTATTTCTGATTCTTACTAGTGTTGTGATAATTACCATTGTCACTACTACCTATACAAATGCATCTGACAAGTGCTGTGGTTTTTCAAGAGACTGCTATCTGCCTGACTCTTGCCTGATCTTCATTTTTTTATTGAAGTATAGTTGATTTACAATGTTGTGTTAGTTTCAGGTGTACAGCAAAGTGATTTAGATATATATTCATATGTACATATATATATTCTTTTTCAGATTCTTTTACCTTGTAGGTTATTAAAAAATATTGTGTATAGTTCCTGGTGCTATACAATAGGTCCTTGTTGGTTATCTATTTTATATATAGTAGTGTGTATCTGTTAATCCCAAACTTTTTTTTTTTTTTTTTTTTTTATTTATTTATTTATTTATTTATTTATTTATTTATTTTAGCTCCTGTATTTCTTTTTTTTTTTTTTTAACTTTGGGTTTATTTATTTATTTATGGCTGTGTTGGGTCTTTGTTTCTGTGCGAGGGCTTTCTCTAATTGCGGCAAGTGGGGGCCACTCTTCATCATGGTGCGCGGGCCTCTCACTATCGCGGCCTCTCTTGTTGCGGAGCACAGGCTCCAGACGCGCAGGCTCAGTAGTTGTGGCTCACGGGCCTAGTTGCTCCGCGGCATGTGGGATCTTCCCAGACCAGGGCTCGAACCCGTGTCCCCTGCATTGGCAGGCAGATTCTCAACCACTGCGCCACCAGGGAAGCCCAATCCCAAACCCTTAATTTATCCCTCCCCCCCTTTCCCATTTGGTAACCATAAGTTTGTTTACTATGTCTAGCTTAAATACCTAAAAACAGAAACCTAGGCATTACTTTTAGGCATCCAGAGAATTGTTTGCTTTTAAAATCTCCCAGAACAAAATAAAACTAGTATACGAGACTTCCAAAAAAAAAATATATTGCCAAGAATTGACCGCCTGAATTATTGGGGGCTGGTGCACTTTTCCTCCGGCTCCTGCCCGCTTTGGGTTGAGGGCTGCCTCGGTACCATCTCTGCACTTGGGGATATACACAAAGCACCTCTGACCAAGCTGAACTGACCATTCTCTTTCATAGAAGCTGCCAAGGCAGGAAACCGAGCCAGGCAACTACGTGTCCTTATAATTACCATTGGTGCTTCCTGTACAAATGCTAGAGCTACCGCCCGCTTTCCAGCACCTGCACCTCGGCCAGCCCAGGAATAGCGATGCTACAGCTCGCTAGCCTTTATCACCGCCCTGCCTGCCACCAGCAAAGGGTTCCCTGTTATGTCTAGCCGTGAGTGACCCAGCTCCTAAATTCTATGCGGGTCTGCTTTCCAGCACTATTTCTGATACCAGCTACGTCTCAGTTTGGGCTCCCCTCAAAGCACTAGCGGCGACAATAGACTTTTGGTGCAGGTGGTATATTTCAGAAGTCATCCCAGAAATCGTATATGAGGGATTAAGGCACATGAAACAAGGACAGGCAAAAAGTCAAGTTAAGGGTGCATTTTGAAGTCAGTTATGGGGGCCTGATTCTAATGGGACTCCTGAGAAATATCCAAAATGTCTCTCAGAATTTTCTACCTGAGGGATAGGAGGGTGGGTCATTTATCCACAAGCTCCTGGCCCCTGTGTCTTTGAGGGCTACCCCTGGACTTAGGAACTCCCTTGCCTTCAGGATTATGTAAGGCCAAGTGGGTTCCCATGGAATTAGGAGTTGGAAGTACAAACAATGTGACACTCACTTGAGGTGGGTCACTGTCACCATGAGACCAGCTGACTCTCACAAGGAGTGTTCACCGGGGCTGCAGCCATTGGACGTAGGCAGAGGGGGTGTGATACAGGGGACCAGAGACACCTGTCTGAGTCTGCTTCTCCATCCACTCCCAGAATGCCTGCATCTTACTAGATTGCCTGGGTACCAGGATGGGTCCTCAACTCCTTCACAGTATGGTCCCTATGCATCCCCCAAGAGACGACCCTTGCTCTCAGAATCAGACCTATCATCTCCCGGTCCCTGGTCTTACTGCTGCCGAGGCTTACCTTGGATCTAATCTATATCAGTGGGAGTGGATGGCCTTTGAGAACTGGGAGGTAACACAAGCTGGTACTTTAAACGAAATTCCCGGCCATGGCCTCCCTGCTGACGGTCAGTGCCCCATCTCTGCTTCCAATAGGACATACAGGCTGGCTCAGTTTGGCCTCTGCAGACCCCTGCGGCTCCACTCACTGGCCTTCCAGGGCCTTTCAGGGCAGGCTACGTTCTGCACCATTGGTTGCAGCTTCTCTTTTTGACCTGCAGATCTAGCCCTGCTCTAAGCCTCTCTCCGAATGATATGAATTGCCAAGGGTAGATTGGATTTTCCCCTTTTGAAAAGATGTTCTCTTCCTTCCAAGGCCTGGTGTCCCAAAAGGTGCACTGAGACAACCTGCCACCCTGCTCTTTTCTGCGCTTCGTGTCTGGCCTGCTTCCTCTTTAGGCACCAGCTTTAATTCACAGGATTATAGACTCAGCTTCAAGATTACTTTCTTCTATCAATACATCCAGGTTTTGTAATCAGCCAATGGTGTGGATGTGTGCTACCCAGTTTCTTAGGGATCCCACATGGCCCTCAGTGTGTAGTGTGGTGAATTTTTGCACAAGACAGGGAAAAAAACATGTGACTCTAAAAGTAACCTCAGTCCCCCTATCTTCCTCTTAATAAGCCCTTTTACCTCTGATATGGGAGATGTTGGATTTTTTTCAAAAAAAGACCTCAGTCTCTACCCATTCAGAACTTAATCACATTCAGACTTTTAAACTTTCTCCTCTTTTCCCTTCAGTTTTTGGAATAGACTGGGGCAGCGGTTTCTATTTAGACCTTTATCCTACAGGTTTTTACCAGCCCTGTTGCTAAAGCACCAACCCCTGGCTGGTGGACCTGGTGACCAGCTCTGTATTACAGTCGAACAAGGCTCTGACCTTCCAGCCAGTCTGGGTTTTCACCACCCTTGCCAGGCCTCTTGCCTGGGTAGTCTTTTCTGTGCCTTCTGGTGTGACGTCACGTTAGCTTTAACTCTGGTGACCCTTGCTTACCACCCCCCCCCAGGCTGGCCATCTCACACAGTCACAGAAGCACAAGGCCTCTAGATGCTTGGCCCACACCAGGCGGAGCTAGGGGAGCTGCTCAGGCCCATCCTCAGTCGCTCCACCTCCGGAGCAGGTGCCAGGCTAGGCACCGCCCGTGGCCACCCAGAAGCTGATCTGAAAGACAGGTCTTTCCAGGGAAGGGAAGAGCCATCACGCTCTAGGTTTTCCCCCAAGCCTATCCTGGCGAGCCTGCCACGTACCCTGCCTCGCCCCAGATTGTGCTGTTGGGGGATAAATGGGGAGGGAGACACACCGGAATGTCATCCCTGGTCTTCTGTCCCTGCCCTGCCCTTCAGCACAAGTAGTGGTAAGCAGAGCGTGATTCCTATTCCTGCGAACTGTAAATTTCCTTTAAGTCCTTCCCCTTATCTCCCTACACCATAGGTTGTAGTAAAGTAATGACCACAGTCCAAGATCTCTTCTAGATATATAAAAGTCTGATTTGGGAATTCAGAAAATATTTTCACTCTCTCAAAAAAAAATCAGGATTTCAAGAATATTAGCCCTGGAGTCTCAGGGGAAAAAATCTAATATGAAATTTAAGGTAGAATAGTGTCCCCTTTGACCTAAGCTTTAACTTTGGATATACATGGAGTCACAGCTTTAAGAAGACTGATGGTCAGGTCCTATGCCCTGATGTCCATTCCTCAGAGACTCTGGAATCAGGCACAGGAAGAGGTATTTTTTCTTAAAACTTCCCTGGTGGTTCTAAATTTTAGCCAGGATTGAGAACCATTGAATTAAGACTGTTGCATGTCTTCTTTCTGAAAGAGGGGATATCGTTGAGTTATTTGTAGAGAGAAAAAAATTCTAATATTTCAAAATCAGTGTCCTATTACAGCTCTTAGACACTCAAAAAGCAGTTATCTGATCAATGATTTCATGTTCTCTTCCTAACAATCCTTTTATGTAGATGTTGTATTGACTACATTTAATTGAAGGAGCAAAGTGGAGCTCAAAAAGGCTAAATAAGCAATGACTTTATCACTTAAATATTGGAGGAAAACACCCACAAATCTTGATTCTTGATTTTAATAGTTGTGATTTATCACATCATCATTAATATGATTTAAAAGTTCTTTTCACTTTTATTAAAATTAAAGATTTTAAATATTATAGATATATTTAACCTGAAGAATAAAGATTTGTTATAATCCTGCCTTACAAAGATAATCACTGTTGGTGGCTGGGTGTATACTCCTCCAAATGTGTCCTAGTCATATGATAACATACATCATGAAAGCGTTATTTACCCAAATGAGATCGCACTATATAAAATACTGAAACTTAGCTTTTCACTTAAAAATGTATCCTTCAAATGTGTGTGTGTGTGAGTTTGTATGTGTGTGCATCTCATTCTTTTAATGGCTTATGTATTTCACTTTAAATAACAACATTTGTGTTGTTTCCAGTTTCTTCTTATAATGAACATATCTTTGGCCAATTGTGCAAGTATTTTAACAAAATTGATTCCTATGAGTAAAATTTCTGACTTGAGTAACATAGACAATTTCTATTTTAATAGTTTACCAAATTGCCCTCCAAATTAGTCATGCCAATTTATGATTAGTTCAACAATGCATAGCGATGCTTGGTCCCCTCACCTCAGGTACACTGGGTGTTATCAATTTTTTTTGAATGTGCTGATCTTATAAGTGAAAGTAAATACCATTGTTAGCGGAATCAGCATTTCTTTGCTTACTGAGATGGAGCATCTTTTTACACAAGGCTTTTGGAATTTCTTCTGCGAATGTGGAATTCCTTCTCTGTCACCTACCTGTTTTAGTCCTTTGCCTCTAAGAACGATCAATTTTATTTTTCTTGACCTGTAAAAGAGCTCTGAATACTAGGAAAATTAGCTGTTTGGCTTTCATATATGTTATGAAATGTGGCATTATTTATGGCTTTGACTTTTGTCTGGGGTAGTATTGGTGTGTAGGTATATGTGCTTCCTTTTTGTAAATTAGAAGTTTTAATTTTTTAAATTATTATGATTATCTGTCTTTTCCTGTATGAGATTTTTGTTCCATATCATCCTAAGAGAGATATTCCCTTCCACAATATTATATCATATCAGTTATGTTTCCTTCTCATACTTTTATCGTTTATTTTACTACATTTAAGTCTTTCATTCACATAAACTTTAGTGTAAATGGTAAGGAAGGGATCAAGCTTTAAATGACTATAGTCATTTTTGCCCATGCTATTTATTTAATAACCTAGCCTTTTCCCACCGAAAAGTTGAAATGCAACTTTATCATGTACTAAGGTACAGAAAGATAGATATATAGATAAATACATTTCGATTTTAATGATGTATCTTTGCCACCCACATATTCTTATTTCTGAAGCTTCACACTATGTTTGCTATTTGGTAAAAGTACTCTGATTTCACTTAGCTCTTATTAAAGATTCTCCTAGATGTTTCCCCATGTTACTTTTTTCAGCTGATCTTTCAAATAATTTTTATCATATTTAAAAATAAAACAACCAGTTGGGATGGTATTGCTTAAACTTTTCCTTTCCTCCTTCCCCGCTGTATCCTGGATATAACAAATCCTAATTCTTCTCCCTATTTATAGTCAGTTCTGGACCTTCCAATGCTCAGCTGCCAAAGTGAGCTTTCTAGTGCCCAAATTTAATCATTTCCATTTGCTGCTGATTATCTCAGTGACTTTCCATTTATTTGAGGATACAACCAATGCATTTCAACGTGGCATATAAAACCTCCATCTACTTCTTTCTCCTGACTTTGTATCACTTCCTATCTCCCTCACCACCTTCTCTCTGGCCATTACCAAACTCTCTGTGGTTCCCAAAACAAGCCATGGTCTCCCCACTCTGCTCTGACACACCCTTCTCCCCCTCTGGACGGTCCTCACCCACATGACCCACACCACACTTTTGAGGTGAGGTTTTCTCTTCTCTGGGACACTTCCTTTAAATCTCTGCTCCACCCTCCATTAGGTGCCCTTCCTTCATCAGAACTCCCGCTACTATACTATCAGGATACCCTAGACTGTATTAAAATTGCCTCTTCACTTACACCTCTTCTCCACTAAACAAGAAGCCCTGTCAGGATGCCACCCATTTCTTTATTCCCAGAACTCAGCATTGTGTTGATTATATGATAGATCTTTATTCATGTTTGCTGAGCAAATGAATCAAAAGTGACACAGCTAAGATTAATTTCATATCAATCAGCTGGTCAAATAGATTCCATTCAATTTAGATGCTGTCTCTGTCAGGTGCAGGTAGTTTTTCTGGGACGCACACAAGGCATGAAAAAAGTAAGAGAAAGGGGAAATGCCAATAAAGAGTGTGTTTTTTTTGTTTTGTTTTGTTTTTTTAACATCTTTATTGGAGTATAATTGCTTTACAATGGTGTGTTAGTTTCTGCTTTATAACAAAGTGAATCAGTTATACATATACATATGTTCCCATATCTCTTCCCTCTTGCATCTCCCTCCCTCCCTCCCTCCCTATCCCACCCCTCTAGCTGGCCACAAAGCACCGAGCTGATCTCCCTGTGCTATGTGACTGCTTCCCACTAGCTATCTATTTTACATTTGGTAGTGTATATATGTCCATGACACTCTCTCACCCTGTCACATCTCACCCCTACCCCTCCCCATATCCTCAAGTCCATTCTCTAGTAGGGCTGTGTCTTTATTCCCATCTTACCACTAGGTTCTTCATGACCTTTTTTTTTTCCCCTTAGATTCCATACATATGTGTTAGCATACTGCATTTGTTTTTCTCTTTCTGACTTACTTCACTCTGTATGACAGACTCTAACTCCATCCACCTCACTACAAATAACTCCATTTTGTTTCTTTTTATGGCTGAGTAATATTCCATTGTATATATGTGCCACATCTTCTTTATCCATTCATCTGTCAATGGACTCTTAGGTTGCTTCCATGTCCTGAGCTGTGAACAAATGGGCCTTGATCCAGCTCAGGACCTTTTGAGAAACTCTGGTAGCCACCTCAGAATTGCCCCTGGGAAGATGGAATAAGCCAGGGCATTTATCCACTGACTCCAATCCAAGAACTGTCCCTAGGGCTTTAACTTATCCCACACTCCCAGGCTGTGCCTGTGTGCTGCCCAGCAAGTGCACGTGGTACCAGGAGAGACCCAGGCAGAGAAATCAAGTGGGGACCAGTCCACAGGCAAGTGAACTCAGGGTAGGACGAAGATCCAGGGAGGCACTGACAGCAACTGCTCCAGCAGTAGCCCAACTGCCCGCTCAATACGTATAGACTAAAACCGGATGTGAGCTATTTGAAGACTCTTGAGGGGCCACAAGGAACAATTTCAGTCCCCTTCAAAATCCTTCAGGGTTACAGATATAAATGTTATTTGATTCAGTATCATGGTGGACCAAAACTCTCTCCAAAGGAAAGCTGCATGTTTTTTAATGTTCTGTGTTATTATTAATTGATAAATCACCTTCCCATTGCAGAATATGCATTTGCCCAGACCTGTGAGGTTATAAAATTTGTTTTATCATGATGATGTCTATTGCAGCACCTTTGCCTGTGCAACTTCATGGAATTGTTTTTGTTTTTTTTTTTAATATAAATACTCAGTACTATATGTGATTCTTATTTTTTTTTTAATTTTTATTTATTTATTTATTTTATTTTTGGCTATGCTGGGTCTTCGTTTCTGTGCGAGGGCTTTCTCTAGTTGCAGCAAGCGGGGGCTTCATCACGGTGCGCGGGCCTCTCACTATCGTGGTCTCTCTTGTTGCGGAGCACAGGCTCCAGACGCGCAGGCTCAGCAATTGTGGCTCACGGGCCTAGTTGCTCCGCGGCATGTGGGATCTTCCCAGACCAGGGCTCGAACCCGTGTCCCCTGCATTGGCAGGCAGACCCTCAACCATTGCGCCATCAGGGAAGCCCCATGGAATTGGTTTTAACACACCATTAAGTAGCCATGGATACCCATTATGATGCTCATCATATTGTGGTTCACATTCATAGTCACATCATCAGTGACTGAAGGTCATTTTGGGGCTTCATTGCTTTTTTTTTTTAACATCTTTATTGGAGTATAATTGCTTTACAATGGTGTGTTAGTTTCTGCTGTATCATAAAGTGAATCAGCTATACATATACATATATCCCCATATCTCCTCCCTCTTGCATCTCCCTCCCACCCTCCCCATCCCACCCCTCTAGGTGGTCACAAAGCACCGAGATGATCTCCCTGGGCTATGCGGCTGCTTCCCACTAGCTATCTGTTTTGCATTTGGTGCATTGCTTTTTTAAAAACAGAATGAGAAGCAAACTTCACACACGTGGCCTATATTCAGTGCCTGCTGTATGCACAGCTTCCTATGAACCTCAATGGGTGTACGTGGAATAAACAGTACACAATCTGGCAAAACTTACTGCTCACTGAGTCGAGTACAGAAATGCTTCTATTTTTACAAAAACTGGCTATGCTTTTGATGGGTAGATATGAAGTTGATCTAAATTAGAAGCCTTGAAATAAGTGAGTTTTAATACAAATATTGAAGGAGATAATAAAACACAGACTGGTGTCCAAAGATGATGTTCAAGACTTTAAAAATACACCACGTTCATGGGTTGACAGAAAAGACTCAGAAAGTTAGAAGTCAGAAGGGTGCAGATGTTACAAATAACAAATGCTGGAGAGGGTGTGGAGAAAAGGGAACCCTCCCTTGCTGTTGGTAAGAATGTAAATTGGTGCAGCCACTAGGGAAAACAGTATGGAAGTTCCTCAAAATCTAAAAATAGAGTTACTATATGATCCAGCAATCCCTCTCCTGGGCATATATCCAGGCAAAGTGCTAATTCAAAAAGATACATGCACCCCTGTGTTCATAGCAGGGCTATTCACAGTAGCCAAGACATGGAAACAGCCTAAATGTCCATCGACAGATGATTGGATCAAGAAGATGTGGTACATATATACAGTGGAATACTGCTCAGCCATAAAAAAGAATGAAATAGTGCCATTTGCAGCAACATGGGTGGACCTAGAGATTATCATACTAAGTGAAGTCAGAAAAAGAAAGACAAATACCATATAATATCACATATATATAGAATCTCAAATATGACACAAATGAACTTATCTATGAAACAGAAACAGACTCAGACATAGAGAACAGACTTGTGGTTGTCAAGGGAGAGGGGGGTGAAGGAGGGAAGGATTCAGAGTTTGGGATTAGCAGATGCAAACTATTATATATAGGATGGATAAGCAACAAGGTCCTACCACATAGCACAGGGAACTATGTTCCATACCCCGCAATAAATCATACTGGAAAAGAACATAAAAAAGAATATACATGTATATCTGAATCACTTTGCTGTACAGCAGAAATTAACACAACATTTTAAGTCAGCTATACTTCAGTAAAATAAATTTTTTAAAAAGAAGTGCACAGATGTCGATCAGTTTGTTAGAACACATTGAGGATGCCATCCTTCCCTGTCAGGACACTGCTTCCTCTGCCTAGAATATTTTTAATCTCTTCTTTAATAACTCCTTCTTTCCTTTTAAGCTTAGCTAAAATGTTACCTCCTATATTAGTTTCCTGTGACCGCTGTAACAAATTACCACAAACTTGTCTTAAAACAACACAAACGTATCATAGTTCTAGAGGTCAGAAGTCAAACATGGGTCTCACTGGGCTACAATCCAGATATAAGCCAGACTGCATTTTTTCTGGACCCTCTAGGGAGAGCTCATTTTCTAGCCTTTTCCAGCTTCTAGAGGCTGCCTGCATTCCTTCACTCAGAGCCCCCTCCCTCTATCTTCAAAGGCAGAAGTGTAGCATCTCCCGTCTCTCCAACCTCTGCTCCCATCCTTACGTCTTCTCTCTCTGACCCTAACTCTATTGCCTCCCTCTTAGAAGCATTCTCCTGATTACACCTGGCCCACCTGGATAATGCAGGACCATCTCCCCATCTCAAGGTCTTTAACTTAATCACCTCTGCCAAGTCCCTTTTGTCATGTAAGGCTACAGATTCACAAATTCCAGGGATGAAGAAGTTGACATCTTGGCTGGGGTGAAGGGGTGTATTATTCAGCCTTCCATACCTCCTCTTGAAGTTTCCCTAACCTTTTGAGTTAGAATTAGTTTCTTTTCCTCTGGATCCCACAAACATCTGCATTTACCTTTTTCTTTTTTTTTTTTAGCTTTTTGTAAATTGAAGTATATTTGATGTACAATATTATGTAAGTTACAGGTGTACAACATAGTGATTCACAATTTTTAAAAGTTACACTCCATTTATAATTATTATAAAATATTGGCTGTACTCCCTGCATTGTGGAATATATCCTTGTAGCTTACTTACTTTATACATAGTAGTTTGTACCTATTAATCCCCTGCCCCTATCTTGTCCCTCGCCTGTTCCCTCTCCCCACTGGTAACCACTGGTTTGTTTTATATCTGAGTCTGTTTCTTTTTTGTTATATTCACCAGTTTGTTTTATTTTTCAGATTCTGCATAGAAGTGATATCATACAGTATTTATCTTTCTCTGTCTGACTTATTTCACTTAGCATAATACCCTCCAAGTCCACCCATGTTTTTGCAAATGGCAAATTTTTTTCTTTTATGACTGAGTAATATTCCATTGAATATTATCTTCTTTATCCATTCATCTGTTGATGGACACTTAGGTTGCTTCCATATCTTGGCAATTGTAAGTAATGCCACTGTGAACACTGGGGTGCATGTATCTCTTCGAATTAGTGTTTTTGTTTTTTTCAGATGTATGCCCAAGAGTGGAATTGCTGGCTCATGTGTGGTAATTCTATTTTTAGTGTTTTGAGAAACCTCCATACAGTTTTCCACAGTGGCTGCAATGTGTAGGATTGTTCCCTTTTTTCCACATCCTCTCCAAAACTTGCCTTTTGTTTTCTTTTTGATTATAGTAATCTTGCTATGTGTGAGGTGATATACCATTGTGGTTTTGATTTGCATTTCCCTGATGATTAGTGATGTTGAGCATCTTTTCATGTGTCTGTTGACCATCTGAATGTCCTCTTTAGAAAAATGTCTATTCAGGTCCTCTGTCCATTTTTATAATCAGGTTGTTTGTTTTTTGATGTTGAGTTATATGAGCTGTTTATATATGTTTCATATCAACCCCTTATCTGTCATATCATTGGCAAATATTTTCTCCCATTCAGTAGGTTGTCTTTTTGTTTGCTTATGGTTTCCTTTGCTCTGCAAAAGCTTCTAAGTTTAATTAGGTCCCATTTGTTTATTTTTGCTTTTATTTCCTTTGCTTTAGGAGACACATAAAAAAACATACTATTACAATTTATGTCAAAGAGTGTTCTATGTTTTCCTCTAGGAGTTTTATGGTTTATGTCTTACGTTTGGGCCTTTAATCCATTTTGAGGGTTTTTTGAGTTTAGTTTTTTTTTTTTTTGTATATGGTGTGAGGAAATGTTCTAATTTCATTCTTTATATGTAGCTGTCCAGTTTTCCCAGCACCACTTATTGAAGAGACTGTCTTTTCTCCACTGTATATTCTTGACTCTTTTGTCATAGGTTAATTGATCATTAGTGCATGGGTTTATTTCTGGACTCTCTATTCTATTCCATTGATCTGTTTCTGTTTTTGTACCAGTACCATACTATTTTGATTACTGTAGCTTTGTAGTATAGTCTGAAGTCAGGAAACCTAATTCCTCCAGCTCTGTTCTTGTTTCTGAAGATATTATTTTCTATAGGGGGTCTTTTGTGGTTCCACACACATTTTAAAGTTATTTGTTCCTGTTCTGTGAAAAATACCCTTGGTATTTTGATAGGGATTGCACTGAATCTGTAGATTGCCTTGGGTAATATGGTCATCTTAACAATATTAATTCTTCCAATACATGAACGTGGTATATCTTTCATCTGTTTGTGTCGTCCTAATTTCTTTCATCAGTGTCTTATAGTTTTCCAAGTACAGGTCTTTTACATCCTTAGGTAGCTTTATTCCTAGGTAGTTTTATTCCAGTTTTTATTCTTTTCAAGTTGATGGTAAATGGGATTGTTTCCTTAATTTCTCCTTCTGATAGTTCATTATTAATATAGAAATGCAACCGATTTCTGTATATTAATTTTGTATCCTGAAACTGTACTGAATTCATTGGTTAGCTCTATTAGTTTCCTGGTGTTGTCTTTAGGATTTTCTATGTATGGTATCATGTCATCTGCAAACAGTGACAGTATTACTTCTTTCTTTTCAATTTGGATTCCTTTTATTACTTTTTTCTCTGATTGCAGAAGCTAGGACTTCCAAAACTATGTTAAATAAACATAACAAGAGTGGACATCCTTGTCTTGTTCCTGATCTTAGAGGAAATGCTTTCAGCTTTTCACCATTGAGTGTGATGTTAGCTATGGGTTTGTCATATATGGCCTTCATTATGTCGAGGTATATTCCCATTTATACCCATTTTCTGGAGAGTTTTTGTCATAAATGGATGTTGAATTTTGTCAAAAGCTTTTCTGCATCTATTGATATAATCATATGGTTTTTATTCTTCAATTTGTTAATGTGGTGTATTACATTGATTGATTTGCAGATATTGAAAAATCCTTGCATCCGTGGGACAAATCCCACTTGATCATGGTGTATGGTTCTTTTAATGTACTGTTGGATTCAGTTTGCTAGTATTGTTGATGAGAATTTTTGCATCTATGCTCATCAGTGATATTGGCCTGAATTTTCTTTTTTGTGTAATATCTTTGTCTGGTTTATGTATCGGGGTGAGGCTGACCTCATGGAATGAGTTTGGAAGTGTTCCCTCCCCTGCAATTTCTTTGGAATAGTTTGAGAAGGATAGGTATTAACTCTTTTCTAAATGTTTGGCAGAATTCACTTGTGAAGCCATCTGGTCCTCGACTTTTGTTTGTTGGGCGTTTTTAAACTACGGATTCAATTTCATTACTGGTAATCAGTCTGTTCATATTTTCTACTTCTTCCTGGTTCAGTCTTGGGAGATTGTACATTTCTAAGAATTTGCCCATTTCTTCTAGGTTGTCCATTTTAATGGCATATAGTTGTTCATAGTAGTCTCTTATGATCTTCTGTATTTTTGTGGGGTTGGTTGTAATTTACCTTTTCCATTTCTGATTTTATTGATTTGGGCCCTCTCTCTTTTTTTCTTGATGAGTCTGGCTAAAGGTTTATCAATTATGCTTATCTTTCCAAAGAACCAGCTGTTAGTTTCATTGATCTTTTCTATTTTTTTTTTTTTTTTAGTCTCTAGTTTGTTTATTTCTGCTCTGATCTTTATTATATCTTTCCTTCTACTAACTTTGGCTTTTGTTTGTTCTCTATCTAGTTCCTTTAGGTGTAAGGATAAGTTATTTACTTGAGATTTTTCTTGTTTCCCGAGGTAGGCTTGTATTGCTATAAACTTTCCTCTTAGAACTGCTTTTGCTGAGTCCCAGAGATTTTGGATGATTGTGTTTCCATATTCATTGGTCTCCAGGTATTTTTTATTTCCTCTTTGATTCCTTCAGTGACACCTTGGTTGTTTAGTAGCATATTGTGTAGCCTCCACATGTTTATGTGTTTTTTAAAATTTTTTTGCAGTTTTTTCTTGTAGTTGATTTCTATGTATATAACTTTAATATGGAGATTTTTAGAACTACTTTGAAATTTGGGGTTAATCTTTCTACCTTTACTATTATTTTCTTGGTGGCAATTTCATCTGTGCAGTCAGAATGGCCTAAATCTGGACCTGGGACTCCCTCAGTTACCTCTGTGTAAAGGAGAGGGGTGCCTTTCTAGGTGGGAATGAGAACAGATGGAGGGGCAGGATTTCTAACCCGAAGCCCTGCTCTACCACCTACTAGCAAGGAGCAGCACCGATTTCTCAGGTTCCTCATCTGTAACATGGAAGTAATTCTAGTATGTGCCACATGTGTTTCTTGTGAGTATTAATGAATGAACATATGAAAATTACTTAGGACAGTGCTTGGCACATAATATTCCCTCAAAACTGTTAGTTATTACTATCTCTCTTTTGTGAGATTATTGTAAGGATTAAAGGGACAGTAGATAAATCACAGCACCGTGCCTTAACCACAGTAAATTCTCAATACGGTCTAGCTTTTGATTTGTCATTATTGTCTGTACTAAATACAACAGTTGAATAAGTCAAAATAGTGAAGAAAATGTTGTGTTTCAAAGGTAGGAGTTTCATGAAATGGACTCAAATTTGTGCCAACAATCTGCATAATTTCAGGCTCTCTTATCTTAGGTTAAAAGATATGAAGGTTCAATAATGTTGCAATGGATAGATTTTATTAGTGTCAATGATGAAATAATAATAATCACTGCAGGCTTTTAAATATTATGAAGTGTTTTTAAATATATCATCTCATGGGGCCTTAAAGTGACAAGGTTAACCCCAGGCAGTATCTAGCAATCTAAGGGCTATTTGATTATTTAAGCTTCCCGGATTATTATCACCCTTGTCACATAATAGACATTGTGTCCTTTCTATCATAGGCTATTCAGGGGTTGCCTATTTGTTCCCAAGGCAAATTGAGCCATTCCCCCTCAAAAGTTTACAGTAAATAGAATAGAAACTTCTGGAATCATCTTCCTCTCTCACAAATGAAGAAACAGCAAAGTGGTACAGCATCTCAGCTGTTCCAAGTTCCTCAAATCAGTTTTACTTTTGCAAAACGGCCCTCCGACTTCCTATATCCTGTGAGCTGCCTTACGAGCAACATGACCGGCAGCCGCATTTGTTGTAATTTTTTAAATATGTGGAAAAAAAGCAAGATATCGACCATGTATTACCTTAACCAAGATGCCAAATTATCTAACTTGTTTCTCCAGGCGAGCAGCCCGACCACTGGGACAGCCCCCAGGAGCCAGTCAAGGTTGTCTGTCTGTCCGTCCACTCAGGACATCTGCAGGTAAGTGCCTAGCAAATGATCCCGTTTGGTGTTTTTTGAGACCAGTGCTTTGTACTCTTGCTGTGTTTGCTGAGACTGTGACTCTTGCCTCTGCCTTACATTGTCCGTGGGTAATTTAGACCAGCCTAATTTTTCTCCCTTAAGTGCATTGCCCTCATTTGATCTTTATTTACCAACTTTGGGTCCGTGCTATCATTTTCATCGCTCACTCTCTCTCTGTTTTCCCGTGGCTTTCCTCTCCATTCCCATTTCCATGGCTTTCCTCCCCATCCCCATTCTCCATCCTTCACCTGCTGCTTTGTCTAGATCTGCCATCTTACATGACATGTCAGAAGCCTCACTTGAGCAAAGCACCCCGGTCGTGGTGCTGAGCCCTGCTAGGAAGGAGTCTGGTAAGAAATCAGTAAAACAGAGGCCTAGGAGGAGGAGAAGGGCTGCTCTGAGGTACAAGCACACAGAAGAACAAGTGAAAGGGAGAAGAAAGGATTTTCACCTCCAAATCCCCAGCCACCGATGGAGTGAGACTGACACAGATTCTTCAGATTCATCTTCCACCGATGAGAGTCACTGGATTCAGGCAAAAAGAAGAGCCCAGGTGAAGTTCCGCCTGTCTCGGAGAAGGAGAAATAAGAAACCAAGTGGAAACTTGGATGTGTCTTCCGCTCCTAATGAAATCCATCCAGTACATTTGGGATCCGAAGGTAAAAAGCGCCCGGAGCTGACCGAGTGTGAGAGCTACTCTTTAAATCTCCACAGAGGAAAAGGCACAACATACCAAGGATGCAGTGTTTCCCTGCCAAGACGGTCCTCTGACATCAAGAGACCCTCAAGGAAGCATGAGGAAAGCAGAGGCAGGTACCGCCGCAGGGATCCTCAGCTCTTGCACAGGCTTGGGCAAAATGAAACAATCAAGAGACTGTTTTCAGAGACAGATTCCAGCACTGAAATGCTGGCAGTCAAAGAAGGTGGCAAGACTGTGGAGCCCGCAGGATTCCTTCAGAAGCCTCCTGCCACCTACCATGAGGGGTCTGATCATTTAAAAGCATGCAGGTCAGTCACTCCAGAGAAAGACTTGATTACAGCCAAATATATCTCCTCCTGCTGTGAGTTACGTGTGTGTGTGTGCGTCACCTACCCTCAAAACATAACCTTGATTCATGCTGTTATTTGTCCAATTGGATATAGGGTGATAAAACGAGCAAAGCGATGGGAAGAACAATGCACAAGTATCCGTGGGTTTGAAAGCTGTTCCAGAATAGTTAGATTTTCCCCTCCCCCTTCTTTTAACTGAATAATGACTTGTCCTGGTCAAAAGACTGACAAACCAATTGCGTCCTGTCCCTACTCTCGGTAAGACAAGAATTGTGGAGGAAACATGAGTGAGAGCGTGAAACTTCAGACTCTTCACTGCAGATCTGGTGAACTGTTAGCACTCTGACAGAGGATATTCAGGGCTTGGGGGGTTTAAGGTCAGATTTTTGTATCAGAAAAATTTCCTCTGCAGTTGGTGCTAATTTGTTCTCCGGTTATCTGACTCAGCAGCATAATTCGAGACTGAAAGGGCACAGAAACAAGTCAGGGACATATCTGCGGGGTTGCTGGGGCCTTCGGGGAAGGAGACCACATTAACTTTGGTGATAATTGTGTACTACAAGGTTTCAATGTGTAGACAATTCATAGCTCTGAGACTGCTTGTTTGCACTTTTTACCCGACTGGATACAATTTTCAAAATAACCTAAAATTTAAAAGAATGATGTGACTCTCCAGGCTAGTATGCACAAATAAGACAATGTTAAAAACAAAACAAATATTTTGGATTTTCCTATTATACCCAGTCATTTAAGTTGCTTGGATTCTGTTTGGGAGCAAGTGATGTTTTCGTTGCTTGGTTTTGGGGGCTTATTTTTATGAAAGTTGAAGTTATTTTATAAAACATGTATGTGTGTTTTGTGCGAATCACGTGACCCAGAGAACACTTCCTATGTATGTTCATTCAGGGCAGGATGAGAAGGAGAATTAGGCTCTGGATGTAAATAATATTATAATGGTTTGTTTCTCTGAAAGTTTTATGAAATAGTCATTCATAAAATGTTCGTTCATTTATTCACTCAGGCATTTGTAATGCATCAGGCACTGAAAATATTACAGTGCCTAAGATTTGTAGGGTCTCTGACATCTAGAGCTTACAATCTGATGGGAATAACAGACACGAAAGCTATTTCACAGTTAGTTACAATTGTGATAAGGAATGTAGGAGCGTATAATGAGGAAGGTTTACCTATGCCGGGAGATCAGAGAAGGACTCTCTTAAGGAAGTGACAAGCTGACTGAGACTCAAGCATGACAGGAATTGATCAAGGAAAGAGCAGGGAAGGCCGTCCAGGCAGCGTGCCAGTAGGGTTCCAGGGAACTGAGAGCCGGATGCTGCTGCCGGTGGCGGGGGGGGGGGGCTAGGTGGGGGGGGACGCGGCGGGGAGTGGGGGGCAGGTGGTGGAGCTGAGGCTAGAGAAGTGGAGAGGGCCCTGTAAAACACACTAAGTGGTTTAAAACAGAAGTGACACCATTTGACTTAGACACTAATACGAGTAAGTTTCTTGTAATCTTTTGACTATGATTTAAGTGTGAGTTTGCTAAAATGTCTGGGGATGGACTAAAACACTATTTCTAGTCTAGATGAAGAACTCCCCAATCACAAACATCTGTGGTCATTCCCCAAATCTACTTCCAACATAATTTAATGAAAGAGAATCAGAGAAGCTAGTTGTAGGCTTAACGGTAATTGGAGAAAAAAGTAATGCTTGTAATTAAAGTCATAAGGCTGGCTCTCTGAAGTTAAAAGCACTGCTCTGGAGGAACATTTTCAAAGACAGAATATTTAACATAGACTTCTATTAATGAAAGTGAGATCGATGGACCTATAGTTATCATTTCTTACTGTGGGTTATCGTCAAAATACACCCGCTAAGCAAATCCTATGAGCCGTATATTATACTGGGAGCGGAGGATAAAGTGACAGAAAGACTTGATTCTTCCCTTAAGTGGCCTATTTTCTAGTGGAAGAAATCAAATGTATACTCGAAACGATGAATTTTCAAGATAGCACAGGGTAAGTTTAAGAAGAGGAATACTATAGGAATTTGAAGAAAGAAAAATTGCTGAGAGCTGACATAATCCAGGAACCCCTTGAGAGGTGGGATTGGGACTGAGAAAAGGAGAAGTTAGCCTGGCAGAGATGCACGGCCTGCATCCAGGCCCTTCAGGCAGGGCCCAGGCAGGGACTAGGGAATGCCGCTGTGCACCCGGGAACTCTTTGTGAACTGTGTGACTAGGTTAGAAGGTTTGCATAGATGGATAACTAGAATATTTTTTAAAAAGACATTGTGAAGAAAACATGCATATCCTTCCAAGGAGCTTAGCTCTGTTCCGTGCATCCCTGTTTTCAAACTGCCTTGCTGAGCCTCTGGGTGCCAAAGAGGCTGCTGAGGACAGATCAAGGCAATTGTGCTCCCGCTAGCCCATCTTTAACCAGAGGGTTGGGGTTCTACATAACATTCCTTTAAGGAAAAAAAAGAAGATTCCACTGTAAAAAATAATGTAGAACAGCCTTTGCTAAATCAAATAGGCTTGATGAAGAACAACACGTAAGAGTAGTCACAGTGACGCCAATGATGTACTGGAAAGGGACCTAGATTGAGGAGGAGTGGTGATGTGGTGGAAGCAGCCTACTTCGGGGTGAGTAGGATGAGGATGGTAAAGGGGAATGAAAGGGAGGAACAAATGGCATGCAGGCATTTGCATCCCCCCAGGTGGGCAGGATCCCCCAGGTGAGCAGGATTCCCGCCCCCCACCCCCCGCCAGGTCATCAGGAACAATCTTCGTGCTTGCAATCGGTGAGGGCAGAAGACAAAGAAGTCAAGAAAGACTCCAGACCTTGGAAGTTGGGAGGTAGTAAAAGCCGATGTTACTGACAGAGGCAGAAGAGGTCAGAGGCCAGATGGTTTGGGAAAGACATGATGAGTTTAATTGCAGGCAGGCTATTTGTGGTGACGGTGATGTCCCAGGGTCGGCTGTTGAGCAGATAACGTGAGTCACGTCACTGAAATGCAGGAGGGCAGTCAAGGCTGGGTCTGTGTGATTTTTCAAGCAGTAGTGAACTATACACAGACCAACACTAAACAGCTGCACGTTTGCAGTGGTCATTAACGTGGTGTATGAGCACAGGGCAATCGCATCAAGATATTAAAAATGAAAATCTCAAGGTCACGGGGACATATAGATTTGGGTATCATTCTCAGGGAGGTGACTGAGATGCCTGGAAAGTGAATGAGGTCTCTATATGAGATCGTATGTAGGAAAAAAGCCTCTATATGGACCCAGCCCGAGCACCAGGGTCCCCTGCGTACAGGAGGAAGATGAACTTGCACTCCTGTCACTTGACACGGAAGGGCAGGAAGAGTCTCAGCTACAACCACAAAGCAGAAGAAGCTCCCGAGCCCTTCTTCCTTTTTCCTTCCTGGCATTTAGTCCCACAGGGACCCGCTACCCACTCTTGACCCTCATCAAAGCCTCACGCAGAGAAAGTTTCCCTATTACCTTCCTATAACTTAGAGGGAATTTAAATCATCATGCTATCACACCCACACTTGTGGAGTAGGAAAGACTTTGCCTTTTTTTGTAGAAAATTTACATTTAAAAAAAATCATGTTAGCTCATGCATGAAACTTGTCAGTAGCCTCTTAGTTGCAGTCAGTGGCAAGTTCAAAATCTTTAATAGGATTTACAAGGTCCTGCATGATCTATCTGACCTGCCTGCCCAGCTTCAACAGCCTCATTAACAATGACCTACTCATGCCGGTCTGTCTTCAGGTCTCTGAAAGAGCCAGGCCTGTCCCTTTCAAGGCCTGGGATGCCTTCACAGTACCTGCTCTGCCCTTCACCAGGCTAACTCCTGGTCATTCTTTCTTGATTTAAATGTCATTTCTTTAGGGAAGCTTTTGTGATTCCCTAACCGACACTCAGGTCCCCTCCACTTCCAGAGCATCATTATTTTATTTTATTTTATTGGAATATAGTTGATTTACAATGTTGTGCTAGTTTCAGGTGTACAGCATTGTGATTCAGTTACCATAGCATAATTTTCAATCGCCAACATCTATGTATTTTTGTGATTAACGGTATCAGATTTGCTCCCTGGAGTGTCCAAAGTGCCTGGAACAGTGCCTGGTGGATAGCACATACTCAACATGCAGTTTTTGATTGAATAGATTTAGGGAAAATACATTTTTTGAAGGGAGTCATTCTTCCTATGTGAAATCATAGCAGTAAGTGGTGGATTACCTCTCCTGCAGTGGAGTCCCATGTAAAGAATAGTCTTCACGGGCAGCTAGTAGATATCAGTATCAGCTATGGGGCCTGTAAAAGGCAGACTACTGTCCCCACCCCCGGAGATTCTGATGCCCTTCCTCTGGGGTTGGACCCATGACTTTGCGTTTCTAAAACATTCCCAAGTGATACAGATGCGGCTGATCCAGGGACCACGTTTTGAGAACCACTGTTCGATGCTACAAGTTCTCCCTGGGCCTTCTGTGGGAAAGGCTGAGTTTGGGAAGCATAATTAGAGTTTTCTGTCATCCTCTGCCGAGTGCTGACACAAAAAGCACCAAATCAGATCACTTTCCTGTATTTCATGCTGTCATACCAGCGTGGGACAGGTCATCAAGCTAAAACCGTAGGCTGACAAAGTCCCAACTTTACCAGGAACTCAGCTGTCATGGTTTGACTATTGTTTCCCTTCAAACACACTTCCTCATCCCATCTATCCCCATTTCTGTCAGTGAGTTCACAGATCCCCTGAATTTCCAGTTTTGACAATGTTTTCTTCTCATTGGGTATATCCGGTCCCAACCAAGTTCTGTCACTTCCTCCAGATACTGCTTTGATCTGGGTCTTCTTTCCCGTTACCACCATCCCCTTGTGACTCTACTCTACACGTCTGTTCTCTCTCCACATCCACCGTTTACCCCCTGTTTTGGTCAGGACTCGTCTCCCAGGTTAAGATTGGCTGAAACCAGTTCAAATGAGCTTGATGTCTTAGCCACAGAAATAGAAAATCCGGGTACACAGATGCCCTCGGGGCCTCCAGAGAGTCAAGCAATGTGGTTCCCTCACTCTCTCTCCTCTGTGTGGTTCTTATTTTCTCTGACTGCAGACAAGCTTCCTCTGTACAGCAGAGGGAAGAAACATTGTGGACAGAGACAGTGGCAGGCTTACATTTTACCAGCAGTGGCTTAGGGAAAAGGGAAATGTTCTCTTCAAGCAGTTACATGGAATCCCAGAGAAGGAATAGAATTCACCTGCCTTAGGTCACATCCAAGGGGTAATCACTGTCACCAGGGCATGGGTCATAATGCTTGGACCCAGTCCTTGGGTGGGAAGGTTGGATTTAAAATGTGGCTATGGGCAACCCCTTCAGAACCTTACGAATTGGGGAAAGAACACATCAACACCAAAAAGAACAGCACTAGTACCAGAAGAAGTGGGAAAAGAATTATGAGCAGGAAAAAACAAAAAAAAAATACAGTACAAGGTCCTACTGTACAGCACAGTGAACTATATTCAATGCTCTGGGATAAACCATAATGGAAAAGAATATATATATATATATGTATAACTGAATTACTTTGCTGTACAGCAGAAATTAACACAACATTGTAAATCAACTATACTTCAATTAAAAAAAAAAACAGTAGTGTTCAACCACCATCAAATGCAATTCTTTCCTTCCTAAATGTCTTTCTCTTCCTCTCCAAACACCCATATTTAGATATGCTTTCTCATTTTTATCCTCTTCCATGAAGCTTTTCCAAAGTATTCTGGTCCATGGTGACATTTTCCTTCTTAAAATTCCATAACCTTTATTCTCAATATCACGTGTTTGGTATTCAGTCATTTTTTTTAGTGGTTTCAAGTGTGTTGGTTCCCTTTTCTCTACACAACAAGCTCCTTGAAGGTAGGACTCATGTCTCACACCTATTCTGTGCCCTATGCAGTACTCAGAATAACTTGGGAATTTAGCGATGGCTCACACAGAACTTTTGGAATGGCTTTGTAATCAGTGAAACCTAAGAGAGGAGACTTGCAAAGAACATGGGTACTATAATGGGAATTGGGTGACAGAGGGAATATTGAATTCTTTCAATGGTTTCATTAAAACAGGAAGAGCCCAAAAGTAAATAATAATTCCTGGTAATGTTTTAGGTCTATCTTGGGTTGGATGGTGAACTTGAAGATATACTTTATGTTATTTTTCTCTAGCCTTCACCTTCATTAAGAAAAAATTTTGAGGCAAATTGGATGAGAAAATGATAAAAATAGTCTATATGTTGACTTGTTTAATCGCTGCAATAATTTTGATCTGGGTATGGGAAAGTAGAGGCAGAAAATTTCTAAAACTCCAAGTGTTCGTAGCAGAAGACCGCCTTTCAAAAGCAACAGAATCATGCTTTTTGACAAAGCACTGGGGTTTAGAAAATTGATTTAGATTATTTTTGAATCATAGGCCTGAGCTCCTAAGAAAATTGTGCTTAAAATGGACCTTTTTCTTATCCCTGTCATCATATCTGTGTGCCCACTTATTCATTCACACATCGAGCAACTCTTTCTTGGGAATTTACTCTGTATCAGAGCTAGGTCCTAGAAGCTGGAAATACAGTGGAAAATGCAGTAATGGTCTCATCCCTAATGAACTTATATTCCAGGTGGTAAGACAAATAATCAAACAGGCAAATGTAAAAAAAAAAAAAAAAAAAATCCATGAATAAACAAAGCTAAAGGAACATACTGATCTAGTAGAACAAAGCAGGTTTCCCTGTGGAGCTAATAAAGGAACAATCCAAAGGAGAAGCAAAGAGAAGAGATAACCTGTTTTAGGAAAAGGATATGGTACAAGTGAGCACACAGAGATGAGTGAGATTGGGGAGAAAAGGATTTCCCTGTAGCCCCTCAGGGAGCAGGAGCAGGGGGTGGGGGCCAACCACGGGGTCTTTATCAACCACAGTTAGGAGTTTGGACAGTGTTCCAATGACAAGGGGAAGTTTCCGTTGACTTTTAAGTAAAAGAACAACACTGTCACTTTTGTGTTTTGGAAGAACACTCAAGCTACTTTTGGAAAACAGATAGGAAGGGCAAGACGGAAGCTGAATGAACCCGGTTAGAAAGCCAGCGCGGTGTCTCAGGAAAGAGGTGATGGTGGCCATGAGAATAAAAAGAAGTAGATGGATTTTTAAAAGTATTTTGAAAGTAAATCAAACAGGACTTGATGATTAAGTACCTATAGATCTGACCTCAAGTTTCTGATTTAGAAAACTGGGTAGATTCTAGTACCATTTACTGTGGAGAGAACACAGTGAGAAGCAGAAAAGGAGAGGAGTTCAGTTTTAGACATGATAGTTTGAGGCACAAAACAAACATCCAAAGAGAGATATCAAAGAGACATATATAGGTCTAGAGGTCAGAAGTAGCATTGCAACTTTAGATGAAGACTAGGAAGTCTTGAGCTGATAGGTGGTGATTGGCAAGATCTCCCGTAGAAAACCGAAAACTGAGAGGATGAGGGCACGGAGAACCCCATGGAACAGCAATGTTTAGTGACCCTGGGAAAGGAAAAGGAGCAGAGTGTGTGAAGGAAAGAGAGAATAGACCAGGTGGAGGGAGAGAGGAATTTGGGGGCCTGTTTGTGCTTTTTATTTAGAGAACCCTTGGCCTCAAAGAAGTTGAAGATGCAGGAACCTGGGGGGGGATTGCTTATTTGTTGAGGTCCCACAGGGAAGGTAGAAAAGGATGGGGCCCAGAGCCCAAAAATAGAAGGATCACTGTGGTGAGGAAAATAGGTATGTCTTTCTTTCCAATAGAAGAGAACAAGGAAACGGTAGATGTGAACAAATGCAGATCTACAGATCATAACATTTTCTTTATATGGCCTTGTAGAATGAGGGAGTTTTGCAGGGTCAAACATCCAGGGAAATTTGAATTTCAGATAAACTACAAATAGTTTGTCACTGGGGCACACTCATACAGTAAAAAGTATTTGTTGTTTATCTGAAATTCAAATTTTACTGGGCATCCTGTATATTTTTTCTAAGTCTGGCAGTGCTAAGAATAACAAGAGAGAAAAGCACATTGAAAGTGCTGCTGAGACTCATAACTGAGTTTATGGGGCCACAGCTGCAGGAAGTGCAGTTTCCCTCTGCAGCTCATCGTTTAACTGCAGATATGACCAAAGGAGGGCAGTTGAACAGGGACCTAAAGGAGTGACATCATGAAATAGCCAGCTTTCACACGTAGCACAGTTTCATGTATTTATCCCTATGTGTCCCCAGGGACACACTTCACATTTACATTTTGAATTTACATTTTGAAATGTAAAAACTAAGACAAATATGCTTTACAAATTAAGATTTTTAAAGCAAAATAACATTTCACTGAGTAGTCTTTCTCTCCATATGTATTTAGAGGAAAACACATACTTCTCTTTACCTTCCCCTTTTAGGCAATTATGACGGTCATTGCGAAGACTGGGTTCCTAGGTTCATGGACCGTCCAGGTCGCTTTCCAGTTTGCTCTTTGAGGATCCTTGAATATCAGCACTCTTATTATCTATTGTTAGCGAACCAAACTTGGGTCCGCTCTCCCGTACGCAGTAAAGCCAATCTACTGACGCCGGGTTGTGATGAAGGAAAGTGCAGCGTTTATTGCAGACGCCAAGCAAGGAGTCCGGGGCAGCTAGTGCTCAAAACCCGAACTCCTCAGTGGGTTTCAGCAAAGCATTTTTAAAGTCAAGGCGAGAGAGTGGCTCACAGGGTGTGTGATCAGCTGGGGCACAGTTCTCTGATTGGTTGGCGGTGAGGTAACAGGGTGGTGTCACAGGGGTTAACATTATCAATCTTTAGGTGCCAGTAGGTCTGGGGGCTACGTGCTCATGGTTATCAAGTAATTAATTTCTTCCATTTGGTGGTGGTTTTAGCATCTGTAAAACAACTCAGGAAATATGCATCAGATACTGTTATCCAAGTACTTCAGAGAGGAGCTACAGCAGAGGATATGGTGGAGGGGTCCATCCCCAGAAGCCCACACAGGCTCCTGCTTGGTTACATTATCTCTTCCTTGGACATATCTTTTCCTGGGAGCCTCTTTCCTTCCAGAGCCTCTAATTGTGAAAGCATTCTTTGTAATAGTTAATAGCCTGTGTCCTTCTATTTTCTATTTGTTAGTCCTAGATTTATATTCACTCAGTAGTAGGATTTTTTTTACTTTTGTTACATATTCTATTACTTCTATTAGTTTTTCTGTGCAAAAATGAAACTGACATTCTTTTTCAATGTCCATTCCATGAGTAAAAGATAAGCTGTTCACCGTCTTCAACATTCAGGTGAGAAAGTTTATCCGAAGTGACCTAAAGAGAAGCATTCATTTCCAAGAGGTAACAGACTCTTAAGGAAGTTCACAAATTTATTGTCGTACTTATGCCTTTGCTTTTGTTTTGCTGAGTCTTGTAGGAATTAATAACAACCTTTCTCCTGTTCATTTTAATAATGGCTGAGTTGGTAGGAAATACAGGCATGAACATTGCTGGTGACCCTCCAGAGATGAGTTACTCGGGGTGACTCGACACAGAGTCACAAGGTCTCACTTTCAATTCTTGCTTTCTCTCTACTTGGAGCAGGCAGGCTGCAAAAGGTGAAGTGGCCCTCTCTTCATTTATGTGATCAAAAATGTGAAAAATTGATGTGTGTTGCAAATAGGTGTGTTGCTAGTCTAATACAATGTTTTAAACTAATTTCTTTCCTCCAAGTGAATAACTGAATTCATTGCAGTCCTTGGCAAAAATTCAGATATACATGATGCTACTTTATTTCACAGAGTAAAGGTTCTCAAAAAGATAAACATTGATGACACCACATTTTAATGTTATAAATGTTTGGTGTGATTTCACATAGAATTTCAACATTTAGCTCAGTAATTTGTATTTTGAATGAACAAAAACAATAAATGAAGTCACTGAGATACACACACACACACACACACACACACACACGAAACATATAAGAAAAAAACTTGAAAGGCTAGCAGAAATGGCAATTTATATCTTTTTTTTTCTATCTTTTAAAGACATGCAGGCTTTTTTCTAATTGTTCTGAATTGGGAGATAATCTTTCCAGGAATGAAATGACAGTGTCATCAATAATACTGATTGTCTTGACTGTTAAATTATCTTACATGACCAAAACCAAGCGGGTTGATTCATTACCTTCTAATTTGGCTAATCAAGTACCTCTGATTTTTGGAAAGAACATGTATTCTGTAGGCAAATGATTTAACAAGTAGTACATTTAGAAAGGAAAAAAAACAATTTTTTCTGCTTATAAAAATGTGTTAAAGTAGATTTGAATCAAGCAGGAATTTTCCAACCTCAGAAAACTTAAGGCAAAGGTACATAGAAGTACAAAGCTCCTTCAGAAGTAAAAGGAAATATGTACATATTATAAAGCTGTTTATACTGTGCTACATTTATCTTTTCTTTGGTAATTTACACGATTGTGAAATGCCCAATCATAGCAAAGTGCAAAATACTGAGTGAGAAGGAATAGCGATTAGATCAAGTTTATCTACTTCTAATTTAAGAGCAATATGTGTTCAGGATTACAGTTATTTTGAACTATATCCCTTCTCTAATGAACTTATATCTGTTTGGCAATATGCAAAAAAAAAAAAAAACAGGAAAGAAAAACACCCTCTCTCCTTTTTTTTTTTTTAAACATCTTTATTGGAGTATAATTGCTTTACAATGGTGTGTTAGTTTATGCTTTATAACAAAGTGAATCAGCTACGCGTATACATATATCCCCATATCCCCTCCCTCTTGTACCTCCCTCCCACCCTCCCTATCCCACCTCTCTAGGTGGTCACAAAGCACCAAGCTGATCTCCCTGTGCTATGCGGCTGCTTCCCACTAGCTATCTATTTTACATTTGCTAGTGTATATATGTCAATGCTATTCTCTCACTTCATCCCAGCTTACCCTCCCCTCCCCGTGTCCTCAAGTCATTCTCTACGTCTGTGTCTTTATTCCTGTCCTGCCCTTAGGTGCATTAGAACCACTTTTTTTTTTTTTAGATTCCGTATATACGTGTTAGCATACGGTGTTTGTTTTTATCTTTCTGACTTACTTCACTCTGTATGACAGTCTCTAGGTCCATCCACCTCACTACAAATAACCCAATTTCGTTTATTTTTATGGCTAGTAATATTCCATTGTATATATGTGCCACATCTTCTTTATCCATTCATCTGTTGATGGACACTTAGGTTGCTTCCATGTCCTGGCTATTGTGAATAGAGCTGCAATGAACATTGTGGTACATGACTCTTTTTGAATTATGGTTTTCTCAGGGTATGTGCCCAGTAGTGGGATTGCTGGGTCATATGGTAGTTCTATTTTTAGTTTTTTAAGGAACCTCCATACTGTTCTCCATAGTGGCTGTATCAATTTACATTCCCACCAACAGTGCAAGAGCATTCCCTTTTCTCCACACCCTCTCCAGCATTTATTGTTTGTAGATTTTTTGATAATGGCCATTCTGACTGGTGTGAGGTGATACCTCATTGTAGTTTTGATTTGCATTTCTCTAATGATTAGTGATGTTGAGCATTATTTCATGTGTTTTTTGGCAATCTCTATATCTTCTTCGGAGAAATGTCTATTTAGGTGTTCTGCCCATATTTGGATTGGGTTGTTTGTTTTTTTGATATCGAGCTGCATGGGCTGCTTGTAAATTTTAGAGATAAATCCTTTGTCAGTTTCTTCATTTGCAAATATTTTCTCCTCCTCTGAGGGTTGTCCATTTGTCTTGTTTATGTTTTCCTTTGCTATGCAAAACTTTTAAGTTTCATTAGGTCCCATGTGTTTATGTTTGTTTTTATTTCCATATCTCAGGGAGGTGGGTCAAAAAAGATCTTGCTGTGATTTATGTCATAGAGTGTTCTGCCTATGTTTTCCTCTAAGAGTTTTATAGTGTCTGACCTTATATTTAGGTCTTTAATCCATTTGAAGTTTAGTTTTTTGTATGGTGTTAGGAAGGGTTCTAATTTCATTCTTTTAAATGTAGCTGTCCAGTTTTCCCAGCACCACTTATTGAAGAGGCTGTCTTTTCTCCATTGTATATTCTTGCCTCCTTTATCAAAAATAAGGTGACCATATGTATGTGGGTTTACTCTGGTCTTTCTATCCTTTTCCATTGATCTATATTTCTGTTGTTGTGCCGGTACCATACTGTCTTCATTACTGTAGCTTTGTAGTATAGTCTGAAGTCAGGGAGGCTGATTCCTCCAGCTCCATTTTTCTTTCTCAAGATTGCTTTGGCTATTCGGGGTCTTTTGTGTTTCCATCCAAATTGTGAAGTTTTTTGTTCTAGTTTTGTGAAAAATGCATTGAATCTGTAGATTGCTTTGGGAAGTAGAGTCATTTTCACAATGTTGATACTTCGAATCCAAGAACATGTTATATCTCTCCATCAGTTTGTATCATTTTAATTTCTTTCATCAGTGTCTTATAGTTTTCTTCATATAGGTCTTTTGTCTCCTTAGGTAGGTTTATTCCTAGGTATTTTATTCCTTTGCTTGCAATGGTAAATGGGAGTGTTTCCTTAATTTCTCTTTCAGATTTTTCATCATTAGTGTATAGGAATGCAAGAGATTTCTGTGTATTAATTTTGTATCCTGCTACTTTACCAAATTCATTGATTAGCTCTAGTAGTTTTCTGGTATCATCTTTAGGATTCTCTATGTCTAGTATCATGTCATCTGCAGACAGTGACAGCTTTACTTCTTCTTTTCCGATTTGGATTCCTTTTGTTTCTTTTTCTTCTCTGATTGCTATGGCTAAAAATTCCAAAACTATGTTAAATAATAGTGATGACAGTGGGTAACCTTGTCTTGTTCCTGATCTTAGAGGAAATGGTTTCAGTTTTTCACCATTGAGAACGATGTTGGCTGTGGGTTTGTCATATCTGGCCTTTATTATGTTGAGGCAAGTTCCCTCTATGACTACTTTCTGGTGGGTGTTTATTGTAAATGGGTGTTGAATTTTGTCAAAAGCTTTTTCTGCATCTATTAAGATGATCATATGGTTTTTATCCTTCAATTTGTTAATATGGTGTATCACATTGATTGATTTGCATATATTGAAGAATCCTGCATTCCTGGGATAAACCCCACTTGATCATGGTGTATGATCCTTTTAATGTGCTGTTGGATTCTGTTTGCTAGTATTTTGTTGAGGATTTTTGCCTCTATGTTCATCAGTGGTATTGCTCAGTAGTTTTCTTTCTTTGAACATCTTTGTCTGGTTTTGGTATCAGGTTGATGGTGGCCTCGTAGAATGAGTTTGGGAGTGTTCCTCCCTCTGCTATATTTTGAAAGAGTTTGAGAAAAGTAGGTGTTAGCTCTTCTCTAAATGTTTGATAGAATTCGCCTGTGAAGCCATCTGGTCCTGGGCTTTTGTTTGTTGGAAGATTTTAACCATAGTCTCAATTTCAGTGCTTGTGATTGGTCTGTGTATATTTTCTATTTCTTTCTGGTTCAGTCTCGGAAGGTTGTGCTTTTCTAAGAATTTGTCCATTTCTTCCAGGTTGTCCATTTTATTGGCATATAATTGCTGGTAGTCATCTCTCATGATCCTTTGTATTTCTGCAGTGTAAGTTGTTACTTCTTTTTCATTTCTAATTCTGTTGATTTGAGTCTACTCCCTTTTTATCTTGATGAGTCTGGCTAATGGTTTATCAATTTTGTTTATCTTCTCAAAGAACTAGCTTTTAGTTTTATTGATCTCTGCTATTTTCTCCATTTCTTTTTCATTTATTTCCGATGTGATTTTTATGATTTCTTTCCTTCTGCTAACTTTGGGGGTTTTATTGTTCTTCTTTCTCTAATTGCTTTAGCTGTAAGGTTAGGTTGTTTATGTGAGATGTTTCTTGTTTCTTGAGGTAGGCTTGTATTGCTCTAAACTTCCCTCTTAGAACTGCTTTTGCTGCATCCCATAGGTTTTGGGTTGTCATGTTTTCATTGTCATTTGTTTCTAGGTATTTTTTATTTCCTCTTTGGTTTCTTCAGTGATCTCTTGGTTATTTATTAGTGTATTGTTTAACCTCCATGTATTTGTATTTTTTACAGTTTTTTTCCTGTAATTGATATCTAGTCTCATAGCATTGTTGTCGGAAAAGATACTTGATATGATTTCAATTTTCTTAACTTTACCAAGGCTTGATTTGTGACCCAAGATATGATCTATCCTTGAGAATGTTTCATGAGCAGTTGAGAAGAAAGTGTATTCTGTTGTTTTAGGATGGAGTGTCCTATAAATATCAGTTAAGTCCATCTTGTTTAATGTGCCATTTAAAGCTTGTGTTTCCTTATTTATTTTCATTTTGGATGATCGGTCCATTGGTGAAAGTAGGGTGTTAAAGTCCCCTACTATGATTGTGTTATTGTCGATTTCCCCTTTTATGGCTGTTAGCATTCCCCTATGTATTGAGGTGCTCCTATGTTGGGTGCTGAAATATTTACAATTGCTATATCTTCTTCTTGGATTGATCCCTTGATCATTTTGTAGTGTCCTTCTTTGTCTCTTGTAATAGTCTTTATTTTAAAGGCTATTTTGTCTGATATGAGAATTGCTACTCTAGCTTTCTTTTGATTTCCATTTGCATGGAATATCTTTTTCCATCCCCTCACTTTCAGTCTGTATGTGTCCCTAGGTCTGAAGTGGGTCTCTTGTAGATAGCATATATACAGGTCTTGTTTTTGTATCCATTCAGCCAGTCTATGTCTTTTGGTTGGAGCATTTAATCCATTTACATTTAAGGTAATTATCCATATGTGTGTTCCTATTACCATTTTCTTAATTGTTTTGGGTTTGTTTTGGTAGGTCTTTTCCTTCTCTTGTGTTTCCTGCCTAGAGAAGTTCCTTTAGCATTTGTTGTAAAGCTGGTTTGGTGGTGTGAATTCTGTTAGCTTTTGCTTGTCTGTAAAGATTTTAATTTCTCCACTGAATCTGAATGAGATCCTTGCTGGGTAGAGTAATCTTGGTTGTAGGTTTTTCCCTTTCATCACTTTAAATATGTCCTGCCACTCCCTTCTGGCTTGCAGAGCTTCTGCTGAAAGGTCAGCTGTTAACTTTATGGGGATTCCCTTGTATGTTATTTGTTGTTTTTTCTTGCTGCTTTCAATATTTTTTCTTTGTATTTAATTTTTGATAGTTTGATTAATGCGTGTCTTGGCATGTTTCTCCTTGGATTTATCCTGTATGGGACTCTGTGTGCTTCCTGGACTTGATTGACTATTTCCTTCCCATATTAGGGAAGTTTTCAACTATAATCTCTTCAAATATTTTCTCAGTCCCTTTCTTTTTCTCTTCTTCTTCTTCTGGGACCCCTATAATTCGAATGTTGGTGAGTTTAATGTTGTCCCAGAGGTCTCCGAGGCTGTCCTCAATTCTTTTCATTCTTTTTCCTTTATTCTGCTCTGCAGTATTTTCTCCACTATTTTATCTTCCAGGTCACTTATCCGTTCTTCTGCCTCAGTTATTCTGCTGTTGATTCCTTCTAGAGCATTTTTTATTTCATTTATTGTGTTGTTCACCATTGTTTGACTGCTCTTTAGTTTTTCTACGTCCTTGTGAAACATTTCTTGTATTTTCTCTGTTCTGTTTCCAAGATTTTGCATCATCTTTACTATCATTACTCTGAATTCTTTTTAAGGGAGACTGCCTATTTCCTCTTCATTTGTTTGTTCTGGTGGGTTTTTACCTTGCTCCTTCATCTGCTGTGTGTTTCTCTGTCTTCTCATTTGCTTAACTTACTGTGTTTGAGGTCTCCTTTTTGCAGGCTGCAGGTTTGTAGTTCCCGTTGTTTTTGGTGTCTGTCCCCCGTGGCTAAGGTTGGTTCAGTGGGTTGTGTAGGCTTCCTGGTGGAGGGTACTAGTGCCTGTGTTCTGGTGGATAAGGTTGGATCTTGTTTTTCTGGTGGGCAGGACTGCGTCTGGTGGTGTGTTTTGGGGTGTCTATGGCCTTATGATTTTAGGCAGCCTCTCTGCTATTGGGTGGGGTTGTGTTCCTGTCTTGCTAGTCGTTTGGCATAAGGTGTCCAGCACTGTAGATTGCTGGTCTTTGAGTGGAACTGGATCTTAACGTTGAGATGGAAATCTCTGGGAGAACTTTTGCTGTTTGATATTACATGGAGCCTGGAGGACTCTGGTGGATCAATGTCCTGAGCTCGACTCTCCCACCTCAGAGGCACAGGCCTGACAACTGGCTGGAACACAAAGACTCTGTCCACCACACGGCTCAGAAGAAAAGGGAGGAAGGAAGGAAGGGAGGGAGGGAAGGAGGGAGAGAGGAAGAAGGAAAGAAAGAAAGAAAGAAAATAAAGTTATTAAAATAAAAAATAAGACTAAATTATTAAAAATTAAAAAGTAATTTAAAAAAAGAAAGAAGGAAAGAAGAGAGCAACCAAACCAAAAAACAAATCCACCAATGATAACAAGCACTAAAAAGTATACAAAGAAAAAAACAAAAACGGACAGACAGAACCCTAGGACAAATGGTAAAAGCAAAGCTATACAGACAAAATCACACAAAGAAGCACACACACTCACAAAAAAAGAAAAAGGAAAAAAAATATATATCTATATATAAAAAAAAGGAAGAGAGCAACAAAATTAATAAACAAATATACCAATGATAATAAACTCTAAATACTAAAGATAAACATAAGATCAGACACAAATTAGATGCAGAAAGCAAACCCCAAGTCTATAGTTGCTCCCAAAGTCCACCTCCTCAATTTGGGATGATTCGTTGTCTATTCAGGTATTCCACAGATGCAGGCACATCAAGTTGTTTGTGGAGCTTTAATCCGCTGCTCCTGAGGCTGCTGGGAGAGATTTCCCTTTCTCTTCTTTGTTCGCACAGCTCCCAGGGTTCAGCTTTGGATTTGGACCCGCCTCTGCGTGTAGGTCGCCTGAGGGCGTGTGTTCTTCGCTCAGACAGGACGGGGTTAAAGGAGCAGCTGCTTCGGGGGCTCTGGCTCACTCAGGCGGGGGGAGGGAGCGGTACGGAGGAGGCGGGGCGAGCCTGCGGCGTCAGGCATCGTGACGTTGCAGCAGCCCGAGGCGCGCCGTGCGTTCTCCCGGGGAAGTTGTCCCCGGATCACGGGAGCCTGGCCGTGGCGGCTGCACAGGCTCCCGGGAGGGGCGGTGTGGAGAGTGACCTGTGCTCGCACACAGGCTTCTTGGTGGTGGCAGCAGCAGCCTTAGCGTCTCAGGCCCGTCTCTGGGGTCCGCGCTGATGGCCGCGGCTCGCGCTCATCTCTGGAGCTCGTTTAGGCGGCGCTCTGAATCCCCTCTCCTCGCGCATCCTTTTGGGAAGTCTGAGGTCTTCTGCCGGCGTTCAGTAGGTGTTCTGTAGGAGTTGTTCCACATGTAGATGTATTTCTGATGTATTTGTGGGGAGGAAGGTGATCTCCCCATCTTACTCCTCCTCCATCTTCAAGGTCTCCTCCTCTCTCTTCTTTCAGTCACATAAATTCCTTTTTAATCCTATATATTCACATATTTATGCAAACAGGAAATGAACACTGTGTACATATGCTGATGAATATTGGGTACAGTGCTTGTTGCTACCAAATCATGATTTGTCTCTGAGAATGTATTTATAGCTTGAGCATTTCCTCCATTCCTAATCACCATATTTGAGTTCTCATCTTCCTTGTAACTGTTGCAGAGTAGTTATACATTCATTTCAAATCTTCTGCAACCATCCTCAGACATAGGTAAATTTAAATACAGTGTCTAATTCGGTTCAGAAATTAAAATGCCCCTGGAGCAGCCCCAGTGAGTTGTCTTCCGTTCATAGCACTCTGAGCGTCTCAAACTGAGCACCATGACCTTCCTCCCGCCTCTGTTCCAGAGGACTCTTGGTTCCCCTCCACTCACTTGCATGTTTTTGCAGACTGAAGATGCCATAATCCTGGAGTCCTGGGTTTAGGTAGCTTCTTGGAGGTGGCCTTTACTTTAGACTTTAGACTGAAAACTTTCCTCTTTCCTTCATGGTTATCTAATAAATAATAATCAAAACCTCCCTATTTTCTGCCGAAGTTGCACCACTTTGTTCTTGTTTGGCTCTCTGAGCCTCACCTTAACAAATTCTGGTGTCTTTATTTTAGGGATTTTGGGGTTTAGGCTAGCTCACAATTCTCCAAGGGTGTTAACCTAAGGTGTTTTGCCACACTCTCAGCCAGTGCCAAGGGAGAAAATTAAGGAGGAGGAAAGATAGGAAAAATAATAACTAGAATGAAATAGAAGTCATATACACTGTCAAAATGTCCCATGATTGGAGAAGTCCTGGTTCCAACCAGCCTCAAAATCCTACCAGGTAGAGCTGGAAAGACCTAGAGAGCTCACCTCACCCAGTGGTTCTCAGTCTGGGCTGCACATTAGACTCACCTGGGAAATTAAAAAAAAAAAAAAAGTGTTACCCCCAGGGCTTCATCCAGATCCCTCTGGAAGCAATGTCTCAGCACAGGTACATGTATAAAAGCATCCTAGACGATTTTCATGCACAGTCAGGGCTGAGAATCACTGATTTCCAGCTCAGTCTTGGGTGAACAGATTGACCCCCAGAAGACACGTGTGTCATAAGAAACCTACTTCGGGTAGCAGCCCACTTGGTGGCACGTCTGTGATCTGGACTCAGTAGAATGGACCCTGGGGTGAACGACGGGTACAAATAATTTCCTCTCGTCTCCTGAAACCGTTTGGGACAGGGGTTCCCAAACGTGACAACTTGATTGGAGGCAATAAAAGATACAGTTGTTTTTTACAGTTTTCATCTTTGATGAAACCTCAAATTTCTCATCTAGTTGCAATTCACTTACAAATGACAGGATAGGAAATAAAACCCAGCTAAATCCATGGTTCCCAAAGGATAGTCCCTGCACCCATAACATCAGAATCATGTGGGAATTTGTTCGACATGCAAACTATTGGGTCCCAACTTAGACATATTGAATCAGAAGCTCTGGGAGGGGGTCCAGCCCCTAGTTTAACTGGCCCTGGCCCTCTGTGTGAGTCTGATGCAGGCTCATGTTTGGGAACCACTGGAGTAGAGGCTGCAGAGGAGAAAACAGACAATTGTAACAGAGTGTGTTCATGCCCCCATGGGTTGAGCATAGTGTGCTGGGGAGGGTAAGGAAAAGGATCCCAATGCAAGTCATGCATGAGAGACAGCAAAACACAAAGCAAGTAAAGGAGATGATACATGTTTGTATTTGAAAATTTTCTGTCTTTATTAAATTGTTTGACCCCTTTTTCATGTATATATATGTGTGTGTGTATATATAGGTATACATGTGTATATGTGTGTGTGTGTACACACACACACACACTCCAAACGGATAAAATAGGAAATTGAGAAAATCAGGACACATGAAAAGAAGGGTAGAAAACTACTAAATCCACAAAAATGCATATATGGAGATTTACTACAAGTTTAATTTTCATAGGCACAGTGGTCAAAGCAAAGAAAGAAACAGGATTCACAGAAAAGCAAATCGAGCGTTCAGATGAAACCCAGCTTTTGCTAGTAAAGAATGACTGAGCAAAACTTTCCTTATAATGAGAGCATTTCAATATAGTGGATGGCATCCTTGGCTACCTGTGTGTAAGCAACGTGTGCCACTTTCTTTGACAATCAAGGCTTGGCAGAAGACAGGGTTAAGGCCCTATCAAGAAACTAGAGAGCTACCTCAAGATAAGCACTTAAAAGGAGGCTTCTCCAACTCCAAAGCTCCCTAGACACTCAGTATTTGTGGGAAAAAGAATGTCAAAGAAGCAAATGTTTGTGTCCACTGGCAGCCTGCACTTTTTCTTGAGAAATAGCTCAAGATCAATCCTATCTTGTGTAACTGCTTCACTTTCCCATGATGATATGTAATGACTTGCACATTGTTGCAAGGGTGATTTTTAAAATGATACCATGCTTGGTTTTCCTTTGTTGTGTTCCATTTACATTTTATTTTAGTCTTAAAATGTGCCATTGCAAGAGCCTATTGATTTTATAAGAAATACAGTGATGTATCCTAAAATTCATGCCTGATATATTTTTGATCATTTTGCATGGTCTACTATATACAATATATCATTTGTGAAGAAGAGAAAAGCCTGGGGTAAAATCATCTTAGATTCGCTTAGGAAGAGCCTTTGAAGAATAGGATAGGAACAGAATATGCTTCTTCTTCCTCACCACCCCTACTCACCTTCCCCACAATGAACCAACATGACAAAGTATAACCACAGGTTGGGGCCACTCAGCTAAAAGAGCATTCGTACCGAATTCCCACCTATGAAGCCACAGCCTTCAACATCCCTTGGGAGATATCTTAGCCCAAATTCTACTCTGTGCAGAAATAAGGCTCACAAATGACTTTAGCTTATGTAGCTTCTTCGTACCTTTGCCAGTGGTTAGTTAGCTGCAGATTAATTTTCCTGTACGTATCACAATGATATGTTGCAGCGATAAGGCAGACGCCTTTTGTTCCATTTGCAGCTGTTTAATTCCCTTACTTCTTGTCAAATGCCATTAAGGGATCGAGCGTGGAAATCAGCAAACCCTGCATCAGTGTGGTTCATTGATATAATGTGAATATTCCTTATGGACTGAAACATATACATTTACATTTATAATATATGTATATGTGGGTATATATACAATAGATATGTAATCATCTATAATAGTTAAAGCTGTTATAGTTAGACTCAAGTAAAATACTATTTGTATGAAATCAAACTGAAGCTACTAGCAGTTTATGTTCACCATGTACTTCCTTAGAGAATATACACATTAAGATGCTATTTGAAAATTAAAATATAATTTGAAAATAAAAACCAGTAACATATCGCTTTCCTGTTATCTCTTCCTTTTTGTCATGTCTTTGAAGCAGCTGTCTTTATGTGAATATAGAAACAATTAAAATTTTTTAAGTGTATAACTTCAACATGGGGTTTAATGAAAGGTAAAGTAGAACATTTCTTTTTCATGCACAAACTACAGAAGTGAAAAATGCAAGTGCAAAATGAAAACCTCAAGCATGGTGTTGCACTATACAAAATGCAAGATAAGTAAAATAAAGAGGAGATGAGTATCATGATGAATTCCCAGTTTGTTTTGGTTTCTGATGATTTGTAGCTGACATATAATATGAGCAAAAGTAATGTTGCTCCTCCACTTTCTTGATATCAGTGCAGACTGTGTCTTTTTCTTTTTTTTTTTTTAGAAATTCACGTTCTTTTATTTATTTATTTATGACTGTGTTGAGTCTTTGTTTCTGTGCGAGGGCTTTCTCTAGTTGCGGCAAGTGGGGACCACTCTTCATCGCGGTGCGCGGGCCTCTCACCATCGCGGCCTCTTGTTGCGGAGCACAGGCTCCAGGCGCGCAGGCTCAGTAATTGTGGCTCACGGGCCCAGTTGCTCCGTGGCATGTGGGATCTTCCCAGACCAGGGCTCGAACCCATGTCCCCTGCATTGGCAGGCAGATTCTCAACCACTGCGCCACCAGGGAAGCCCATGTGTCTTTTTCTTTAATGCACAGAGAAGAGAGAAGGTAGAATTCTGGGCTTAATATTTAGAAACCTCTTGGCTGTTCTACTGCTGATTGGAAAAAAGTCTATTTCAAATAGACTTGTTATTTGAAATAATTATTTGTTATAGGTAATTCTGTTGCTATTTGGAAAAACATCTTTCAAATATGTTTATTCATTGAACTATCTCAAATCCAAGAAAACAGCATCTATGAGAATGTGTGGAACTACTTCCTTCTGCTTTTCGAAATGACCCTCCCCATATAGTGTAACTAAGGTAAAAATTAAATTATGAACATTATCGTTTCCAAGTGGTGCTTGTGGTGACAAACCAATGCTCAGAGGCCCTGTAAGTAGGTTAATCTTGAAACTCTGTCCGGAGAAGCTTTTTTCTTTATTTTATTGGAGGAGAGTTGATTTACTATGTTGTGTTAGTTTCAGGTGTACAGCAAAGTGACTCAGTTACACATATACATATTCTTTTTCATGTTCTTTTCCGTTATGGTTTATCACAGGACACTGAATATAGTTCCCTGTGCTATACAGGAGGACCTTGTTTTTTATCCATTCTCTATATCATAGTTTTAATTAAAACCCTGAGGTCAGTGTCGTCAGTCCTTTCCTCTCCTCCCAGAGCTCATCCCTGTTCCTCTTCCCAATTTCGTGTCTACATCCCACCAACTTTATTCAGGATCTCCTGTTATCTTTTTTCATTGTCACGACTATTACACTAGTGCATGTTCTTATTACTGTTGATTTTGACGATTGTAATATCCTCTTCTTTTTCTTTCTAATCTCTGAGGTTACACAGGCAGATTAATCTTTCTAATAATTTTCTTTCTTAATCTGATTCTTTATTGAGTTCCCCCTCCAACTGAATATATTGATAGTTAAAACTTTTTATGTGCATGCCTCTCTCTCTGTGTGTGTGTGTGTGTGTGTGTGTGTGTGTGTAAATGTTGGCGCTGGGTGAAGGAAATGTATTTTAGGCTCTCCACAATCTTAATTTGTCAGCGTGACATCCCAATACAATCCTACCCAAACTTTCATGTTCCTTTCAAACTTAGCCTCATACTTGACCCGATTACCTGGTGATTCCTACTTCTAGGCATTCACTGAAAGGATCTTCTATGTCTGGAGTATTCTATCAACTTCCATCTCCATCTGCCAAAAATTCTCCCCAGGCCTCAATTCCAGTTCCTATAAACATCTTCCATTAGGCTCTAACTACCCTCCCCCCACCCCCAATCTACACATTCTCTTTCCCTGCCTTGCACAGCATTTGATATGGCATACATCACATGGTGACTTGGATTCCAGCTAGCTGTGCAGGTGTCCAATGTATAAAGTGTCAAAGTATAAGCTCCTTGAAGGACAAAGACTGAGACTTACTCATCTTTGCATTTATCTCAGCACCTCGTATAACCTTGCACACATGCCACAGATTATTTGGTGAGAGAATGATTACATGAATAAATAAACAAATAAAGGAATACGTGAATAAATGAATCAAGAATGACCAGTGTTCACTCAAGGTGGCTGGAGCTGCTATAAAACATCAATATTTTGCCAAGACACTCGCTTGCCTATGTAGGAGAATTTATATGCAGAAGCATGTTTTTAATTCATTCAGTGCATTCTTGGTTATCTGTAAATAAATTACCTTCTTTGTCAGTTGTGCATGGCAACTTGAGACTTCCTTTGAAGGAATGCTCCACCAGATAAGATTCATGAATAGACAAAAACAGAAGGAAGTCATGGTTGAGGACGAGGTTATGAAGATTCAAACACTAAGCAATCACAAAAAAGCACCATCACAAAATCAATTTGAATTAAGAATCTCTGCCACATGCAGAAAAGTAAAAGGACTAAAAAGTTATAATGATAAGTTTTCTGATAGCTCTGTTATTATACATGTACAAAAGCCCTATTCTGCATCTGACCAAATATATTTCTTTGGTTGTATCTACACAGAAAGCAAATGAGTGTGTGTTATCTGTCCTTTTGTTTTTCCTTTTCACTTCAACGCATGCGGCTAATAAAAACTGAGCCTAACAACTTTAAGAATTCCTGCTTAGAAATGTCTCTAGTTCAACTTTGTCCATCTTACGAACACACACAGAAAGGTCTCAAAGCTGACTTAAAATGAATGTTGGGGACGTGTGAGAGTGTAGAGAGAATCATTACCTCGGGATATTTATTCAATGTTTATTATCTATTAACTCATCTATATGTCACCAAAATTATAAGGTGGGATCTGGAAAGGTAAGCACCATTGGGTAAAATCCATTTCTATACTCAGAAGTAGACCGTGCTCTGTCTGAACCCACCAACAGAGTGTGGATGGGAAGCAAGGTGATGGTTAACAAGGGAGGGATTATCCCATAGGGCACAACCCATCCTTTGATCTCTTCTGACTTGGAGGATTTGGACCATCTGAGCTGATACTAAGACTAATGAAGAAGATCTATCCTCTTGTTGGGTACACTTGGGGCTGGGACTCCTGGGGCTACACATGCCAACACACAGGGGAAGAAATCTCACGTACTCCATGCACCCACGGAGACGTCTCAGAAAGCCCTCCAAGAGGACCTAGCCCACTATGAGATTGAATCACTAGCCTAGCCACTAATAGGGGAGTTCTTATGACAACCTTCAGTCCCAATCAGGGTTTAAACTCCTGGGATCAGTAGGTTCAAACCATCACCAGAGGTGATAGGGCTGCAAGGGGAGCAATTCCGATAGCATCTTACCAAGCCACCGCAGCTCACCTAACCCCAGTACCTAGGAACTCAAATGAGCCTTGGCTTCCTCTGCTTCCATCATTGGCACAAGTGATCACTTTCTTCTTCTCCACTGTTTTCCATCGTGTGGTATCCGATGGGAAGAAGATGCAGCTGATTAGCTGTGACTTTGGATTTGCTCCAGGATCCAGAGAGGAGCCAGGGACATTGCTATGTTTCTCCCTTTGTTGTTGATCCTTCCCTGCAGCTCTGTGCAGATGGTCTGAGGTTTTGACCAAGTCAGTGGTGACAAATTAGGGCATGAAATTAAACTCAGGAAGTCATGGTATATACCAGGTTTTTCGAGTTGAAAATATTCCTTTGAGAAAACAAAACACTTAAAAAAGTCACTCGTGTGTAAAGTGCTGTCACTCATCTGTAGATGTTAAAAAGATTGTAGATTCAGAATGACCAATCTTATGATTATAAAAATTGTATCAGCTCTCTACAAAATATTTTTATTCCTATGTCATAGTTGTACCTTTAATAGAAGTTTTCAAAATATTTTAAATCTCCGGCTGAATGGTAGCTCGCAATACTTATCTTCATCTCTGTAGGGAAATCTTAGAAACCTGATTTGCAAGGCCTTTTTCTTTTAATTCTAAATTATATTCTGGCTCCATATCAATAAGAGTTGCTGGAAACAGCTGCTGGTAAGAATAATACTAAATACTGCCTATCTTCTTCTCTGCTTATTAAATAAGAGTTACTTCTCCTTTCTGCAGCAGATCGGTTTGCTTGACTTCCTCTGATGCTCAGAGAGGGTGTAAAACTGGTACACCTCAGTTTAGTTCCTCAAATGCAAATGAAGAGTGCATGGTACGTGTAAGGGTCATACATTTCTCACTTTCATTATAAGTGAGTCTTCCCGAAACGTAAACAAAACACTGGTAGTTGGTAACATCTTCTGAGAATTGATAAATCATCTCACTAACGTAGGCTATCTCTTTTGGTCTGTACATGCTTAAACAGTAGTTTAAAGTATAGCATTCCCAATCCATTTGCGGTCTAGGAATCAGCCATCTTCACCTTGACTTTTTAACGCTCCCATCACTTAAATTACTCTTAATATCCTGCTATTCTTTCCATACAAAGAAGATCCTGACCCTCAAAATTAATCAACAAGAATGTATTCAGCTCATAATAGCAGAACTTGCATAGATGAAACAACAAACAGCAAAGACCGGATCTGTATCTGTGCTAAGAACAGTGACACCTCTAACACTGTAGGGAAAGAAGATCTAGAGTCTATTTCATGAAGGATGTGAGTCTCAGGGCAGCTTAAATTTAAATGAAGTGCGATCAAGAAATAGGAAAAAAAGATTAAGCTGATATCTGATAATAGCAACTGTTAAAGTCTTTATATTTGTTTTCAGTGTGGCCTAACTTGACAGTCTAGCAAATAAATGTTTAGTGAATTTAAATTACAATTGTATTTGTGTTTAAACTTCTGTAGATGTCTTCTGTGTCTTATAAGAACTCAGAAAGATGTCCCGAGGACCTTATTTCTTTAATTTTCACTAAAGAGATACAATCTGTACACTTTTTGAAAAGTTAACAATTACTTTCTAGAATGGAGCTAACACTGGACATAAAAGTTATGAAAATATGGAATAAAGTGTATTTTATTATAAATACAAAATATAAACAATTTCTTTTAAAATGCAAAAAAAAAAAAAGAAAGAAATAGGGTCTCAGGGGTTTGGGATCATATTTGAGAAAATTCCCAGAAGCACAGTCCCAGAACACAATAGGCTGAGGAAATAAACATCGGAGCATTAATTGAAAAAAAATAGTATTTAACCTTTATTGACACTTAACTTCTTAATTCTTATAAACAATCCTATGAAGTAGACACTGCTATTTTCCTATTTTATTGGTGAGGAACTTGAAAATACCAGAGATTAAGTGAGGTAACAGACATGGACTGGCAGAATTAGGGTTCTAATGGTGATTGTACTATTAAAAACCACACCAGTGTTTCCCAACACTTTCTACATCATGACACGTGCAGAACATGATAACATTTGTGAGTTAACTGGGATTAATGGGCAACACACCCAGACCCTTAAAATGCCCTCTAGACAGAGAGGAATCAAGATCTTGGCACAGTGGTAAGTTATTTGTGGCAAAACTCATAGCTTCTCAGCTGGTAGATTCTGTAGCATGCTGCTATGCCTGTATGTTAGGGATTAAGAGGAAATACAGCAGGATGGGTAAGGTAAATCCAAATTATGGAAGGTCAGCTGAAAACCAGGTGAAGTAATTTGGATTTTATTTGATTGATGATAGGGTTCTTGAAGAATGGCAGTATTTTAAGAGGATCTGAATAACTGTATGTTTAAAGAATGATTTGGAAGGAGCAAAGGCTTTAAGACAGTTTGTGTATCTGGTGACAGTTCAGAACTACCAGAGCAATGGCAGTGAGGATGAAAAGAGGAAAATAATTTTAAAAAAACAAAAACTAAGGGAGAAAAATTATTGGCATATTGATAATTTGAATTTAGAGTACGAAGTACCTGAAAGGCTCAAAACAAAGGCAAGCAATAGAACGGGACGTTGATGTTGATGGAATGGCATCTTTGGGAAGAGAAGCTATTTTGGAGATGGTGAGATGCAGGAACTAGTAAGAACCGGCTGAGGTTTCTTGCTGTTGGAGGGGCAACGGTTGGTTTTGGAGATGAATATTTTAAAATCACAAGTCTAGGAGCAATGCTTGAACTTGTGGTCCAGGATGGCCTCCCTGGGGCAGTCAGCGTAGAATGGAAAAATCAAAGGGTTAAGTACAAAACTCCCAGGATAAGCAGAGGGGAAATGCTGACAAAGAAATTTCAGGGGGTGGAGCAGGGAGGTCGGTCTGCTGGAAAGGAAGGAAAACAGACTCTCAACACTAGAAATTTTAGGTCATGTAGTTTAAGTACCCTTGCTTGAATTCCTTTACACTATGCCTGCCATGTAATCACACAACTTACGTTTGTTGCTTGAGTACCTTCCATGGTGGGAAATCCACACCCTCCTGGGCAAGCTCAGTTCATCTTTGGAAAGTTCTGTATATATCAATATATATATATTCTTTAACTTGTACTCCCTGGATCCAGTTGTGTTTCAGAATAAGACCAGCTGCCCTTTCACACAATAGCCTGTCATATATCTAAAGACAATTGGCATGTAATGGCCCTTCCTTGCTTTTTTGTTCCCCTCCAAGATGTTCAATGTAGGACTTAGTATTTTTTTTTTTAATTTGTCCCAAAATGAGTACACTCATACTTTAAGAGGTGGGCCTTGTAACCTACAATATTAAATTATGGTAGATGAGTTTTAACCATGAATTTAAATATGCTGAATTGTATACTATTCTCCACATGGTAACTCACCTGTTATGTCTTATCATAGGATCATCTCCCCCATCATCTCTCATCTTTCCAGGTTCCAGAATACCGACATTTTGGGTCGGTCCTCCATAAGTAGTCACCATTTCAATCCCTACAATCATCCTGCATGCTCTTCTGATTCCACTTTTCCCAAGTTTAAGGGTAGTGATATAAGAGCGGTGTCATATAAGCCAAAAAGGGAGAAGTTTCAAGAAGGAGGGGTTAGTCCATAATGTAAAAGGACATCAGGAAAGACGGAGAACTAGAGAAGGTCCTTGGACTTGACTATGAGGAGGACGTTGGTAGCTTAGGAGAAAAGTAATCTCATTAGTACGGTAGATTAGGAAATATCTCCCTTACTTACATCACAGTCCTATGAGATGAAAAATGACAAAGTCCTGTGAAGTAAAATGCAGACATAAAAAATTGTGTTGCTTTAACCTAAATGTCCATCAACAGAGGAATGGATAAAGAAGATAAATATATACAATGGAATATTACTCAGCCATAAAAAGGAATGAAATTGGGTCATTTATAGAGACGTGGATGGACCTAGAGAGTGTCCTACAGAGTTAAGTAAGTCTGAAAGAGAAAAACAAATATTGTATATTAACGCATATATGTGGAATCTAGAAAACTGGTAGAGATGATCTTATTTGCAAAGCAGAAATAGAGACACAGACGTGAAGAACTAATGTATGGATACCAAGGGGGGGAGGGTGGGATGAACTGGGAAACTGGGATTGACACATAAACACTATTGATACTCTGTATAAAATAAACAACTGAGGGGAACATACTGTATAGCACAGGGAACTCTACTTAATTAACTGTGGTGACCTAAGTGGGAAGGAAATCCAAAGAAGAGGGGATATATGTATACGTATAGCTGATTCACTATGCTGTACAGCAGAAACTAACACAATATTGTAAAGCAACTATACTCCAATAAAAATTAATTTAAAAAAACTAAAAAAGAATTGAGTTGCTTTTCTAAAAAAGCATGCATTTATTACCTAGCAGCACTTTTTGTTGACTTTATTGACTGTTTATGTATTGGCAATAATGCCCTACTTTGGGATAATATTTATATTTTGCAGTATTTTCTCATATATCTTATTTGAGCCTCGTGAGAGCCATGTAAAATTTTACAGATGAAAAAACCAATTGTCTGAAAACTTGTCTGAGAGCACCCAACATACAGAAGAGTGAAGCTGAATCCCATCCCAGGTTTACTCTACACAGATCTAAACACACTCCCATGCCAAGATTTCTTTGAGACATGTTTGTGACTCGACTAACCTGGGGATTCAAAGGTGTCATAACTAACTCACCTGGATGCTGTCAGAATTCATGACCTTGGCCTTACAAGCACTTGCTTTAACTGACTTCACAAACTAGCTGCTAAAAGCTGTTAGTCCCAGTGCATTGGCAGCAGTAACATAGAAAAACCAAATTAATAGTAGTAGTAGCAATAGTATTAATCCCATGATCCCATGATAAAATTAACAAATTAGCCATAATAAGTTAACAAGTATTAGATTGCCTACTATATGGCAGACATGTACTCTTTTATTTAATCCTCATGACACCCTAAGAGTTATTTTTGACCTCATTTTACACATGAGTAAACAGAGAACTTCTCCAGTTTACTGGAGCGGAAAACAAAGATGTGAGTCAGGATTGGATTTGCTTGTGAACCTCAAGCACCAAATAAGTCTATATTTTTTATTTTCATTTTTTCTGTGACAATGGAAAAAATACAACAGAAGGGATAGGAATTCATCCGTGAGGGAGATGAATGCATACTGTACACAGAGACAATCTTTGTCCCATTTCCTCCTATTTTCAGCATCTGTTCTTCCGCATCACTGTGTCTTCTGGTCTCTCAAACCCATCCTTTTCTCATAATACAGTGACCATGAAGTGGTTTCACTAGCTTCCCTGCTCAGTTCATCTAGACTTTATGACAACTATTTTCACACCGTCTTCTCTGATGCACCAGAATCCTTCACTCCTCGTCCTTCCCCAGCCTGACCTAGTGATCTCAGGACGGAGAGGTTGTGCTACCCTTTGTAGGACCTCTCTGACTGCTCAGCATACTGAGTCCCAGAACATCCACCATAAATCCATGCTGTCTCATCTCACCGGGGACCTCATGGCTGCTCCACGATTCTGATATACATGCTTGGTTAATTTTCCATCACATTCTCCCAGTGGCTTTCTTTAATTATTTACAGCCTCTGTGAGACCGTAACCCCGTGCCTTCCTGCCTTCCCTTTAGTAATCTGTTGTCTGTTATATCAGGGAAGATAGTAAGATCCCCCTAGGCCCAGGGGCTGCACCTTCCCTGCCCCCACCTCCTTTCCATCTTCACCTGCCGTTTCTCCTCTACCTCTTGCTCACAGGAAATGGTGTCTGTTTCCCTCCTGGATACCCTTGCACTTGTCCAAAGATGTTCCTCTACCATTTTTTCTTTCCCCACACTCTCCTGACTTCTCAAGAAACTTCATTTAACAATGGGTCATTCTCTTGCCTGATGATTTCTGTAAATGTCTCCCTCTCTGTGGCACCTTCACTTCTGCTTATGAACACATTCAGCTTTTACTGTTAAAAAAAAAAATGAAATGAAAGTGAAAACTAAAATTTTCTCTAGTCCACCATCCTTTCATTGCTCTGCTATATTTCTCAAAAAGAGAGGTTATATATCCTCACTTGTTTACTTGAGCACTAATTTCTCATAACTGCTTACTACCTTTCAACATGGCTTCTGCCCAACATGTGTTCTAATCATTTTTTAGCTTAAGAAAGTGAATTCTAAGAATGGACATCAAAACACAACCATACAGGGCTTCCCTGGTGGCGCAGTGGTTAAGAATCTGCCTGCCAATGCAGGGGACATGGGTTCGAGCCCTGGTCTGGGAGGATCCCACATGCCACGGAGCAACTAAGCCCGAGAGCCACAACTACTGAGCCTGCATGTCTGGAGCCTGTGCTCCGCAACAGGAGAGGCCATGACAGTGAGAGGCCCGCGCACCGCGATGAAGAGTGGCCCCCACTCACCACAACTGGAGAAAGCCCTCGCACAGAAACGAAGACCCAACACAGCCAAAAATAAATAAATAAATAAAATTTAAAAACAAACAAACAAACAAAAAAACACACAACCATACAAAATCTATGGGATGCAGCAAAAGCAGTTCTTAGAGGGAAGTTCATAGCAATACAGGCCTTCTTCAAAAAACAAGATAAATCTCAAATAAACAACCTAACCTAACACCTAAAATAATTAGAAAAAGAAGAACAAAAAAACCCTGAAGTCAGCAGAAGGTAGGACATAATAAAGATCAGAGAGGAAATAAATAAAATGAAGGTTCAAAAAATAGAAAAATATCAATAAAACCAAGCTAGTTCTTTGAAAGGCTAAGAATGGGTGCCAAACTCTGAAGCATGATGACTAGTTTTGAGTAAAGATTAACATCCAAATTAAACCATTACAAACATAGCAGTGTCCATAAGTACTGTGTTTAAAGCTTATTTAGTTAGAGAGGAGGATGGAAGAAAATGTAGGTAGGGAAATGAGGGGATAGAGAAAGGGAAAAAAATGGCATGGGATATGGGAAAAGAGTTGCAATGCTGTCTGAAGATTACAGGGATGACTGCCTTTAAGAGTCCCATGTTGTAGATGTGCTTCGATGCCAAAGCTAGTAGTCATGGAAACCAAGCAAGGCCCTTGGGGATCCTGACACACTCTGCAGGCTGTCTCCCATCTTCTCCCAAGTGTTACCACATTGTTCCAGATTCTTAATACCTAGATGTTTGTAATCGTTGCCCAAATGGTGTCCCTGCCTTCAGGTTCTCTTCTCTTCCTCTCAAGTCACCCTCCGTGCAGATGCTAGTGTCTGATTTTCTTTGCATGTAGCAAGAACTAAGAAAATGTGAATGAATTAAATAATGAATGAATGAATGAATGAATGAATGAAGAGAATTCTAAAGTTACATAATCACTATGGCCCTCACAAAGATTTTTTTAAGTGATGAATTATTTTTTTTAAAAACTTATGCATAAAAAAAAATACTATTCTGCCTGAGCCAAGAAGCCTTGGCAAGGGATGGGGGCTGGGGGTGGCAGTAGAGGTCATTTTCAGATCTATAAGACTGAAAAAAAAAAAGCCAACTTTTCTTAAAACTCAAACATTAAGGGGGGACTTGAAGCTGCAAACACGCACACACACACATTTTCTAAAATTTAATTTGCTCAATAGCATTTTGTGGTCCACTCTTTACAGAAAACTAGAAATTATATGGAAGTAGATGTTTATTCACGTCATAAATGGTGAAAGCCTAACACATGGTGGTTGGATTGTAAGCAGCCAGTTAAAATACTAAAATGCCAATAATATCTGTGAATTCAGCTTGTTCCTGCTGCTAGGTGACAAGACACCAATGTAGATCATCAATGATTTTTAAAAAATCACTTAATTCCCAAGTCTCGATTTCCCATAAGGTAAAAATGCATCAAAATTATGATTATTTTACAATGCATTTTTATTTTATTATTGAAATCATTTTCTCTACACAATTATTCTGTTGGAAAAAAGCATGTTTATATTTTTATTACTATGCTTTCATTTATAATTTAGCAATTATGGTTTGTGTTAAATATATCCATTTAAGAATTGTTTAATTCTTCCTGTAATGGCTCTGTCACTTTATTTTCATTTCTAGCAGATATTTGAAGTCGATATTTAGCTTTTAAATTCATTTAGAACAATCTCAACATAGTTTGAAAAAGACTCTTAGGAGCCAACCTGAGTTGGATAATTTATAAAAAATTCAAAATGCTAAAATCACATAAAAAGAAATCTTGTGAAATGGAAATGAAAATGAACCAAGCTTTTGATTTTTCCTATGGGAAATAATCTTAACTTTATGAAAAAATGATATTGCCAGTGATGCTTCAGGTGACAGTTTCAGGAGAAGTTTTTTAAAAAGAATCTGTAAGATATAAGAAGTCTTGACTACAAACAGAGAACGGTTCTGGTCAGTCTGAACTCAGTAATCAGCGAGGTCGCTGTTTACATCTGCTTATGATGAATTACTTCTTCAAGTTAGTAAAAAATCAGAGCCTCAGAATCGTCTTGGTAGCTGTGCAGCACTTGACCCCCTTTGTGGTGACGAATTATGAGATGGCATTAACTGCAAAGTTTTCTTTTTCAAATAAGAAACTTTACCCCCTGTCCCTGCAGACTGTTACAGATCAGCGAGCTTCAGTGGTGGGTCAGGAGGGGCTTTCGTTTTTATTGTGTGCTTCTCTCTGGAACCTTTGCTTCAACTTTTGTTACTTGCAGAATTTGGGGTGATTTATTTTGTGAACCTTGTTTTCATCATTGTTGATAATAGTCAGACATTGTCTTTAACTCAGGATCACCATCTTTAAGACATGTGTTTTCTGTAAAGGGCCAGATAGTGAAGATGATAGTTTTTGTGGCCACATGGCCTCTGCATCAACTCTCAGGTCTACAGTTATAGTGAAAACACAGCTCTAAATAATACATAAACAAACATGTGTGGGTGTGGTCCAATAAAACTTTATTTACCAAAACATGCAGCAGGAAGAAACGGGTCACGGTGTGCTGGCCCCTGATCTAAGGGAGTATCTTTGTGTGGGATCAGGTAGAGAAGAGCTTCAAAGGACTTCAGAAATCCCAGCTGCTCATGATGTATAATTCATTAGGTTTCAGTGACTCAAAAAAATAAATATTACAATAAAATGATGTGCTATAGAAACCCAGATTTGCTTTCACTGGTTGCTTTTATAATAAGTCACAGTTTGTTGACTGAACAATTCCTTTCGTCAACAAGCATCTATTGACCAACAGTCTATCGGCAACAGGTATGCTATAAAGTATACTTAAGCCCTGATCCTAGGACCTACACGTTTGGAGAGAAGACATATCTCGGACTTTCATATTAAAGAATAGGCTCTGAGATGATTTTTAGTTTTTCCCCACCACGCCAGCCTCTGACAGGTGCTGCAACATCCAACACTGATACCTCCTAACTCTGTCCAGGGGAAGGCGGACGCTGATTTTGAACTTTCCTGTGTTCTCATCCTGTCACTCCACCCAAAGAACTTTTGAAGTCAGTGTTCCTCTTGGCCTACTTTATCTTTACTTAAGAAAAAGAGATCCAAGATACTAGTGTACTGTCATACTTCTTTATTTTGAGGTTAGGGGAGGGTTGGGTTTCAATTCCTGTATCTCATTGCAGTAACAATCTGACCAACCATCACATTTCCCCTGGGGAGACAGCTGAGCTAGATAAATATATTTTAAAATCCACTCTTTAAACATGCTTCTGGAGAAGAGGGATGAAAGGAAAGATCAGTGGCAGCAATTCAAACATTCTTCCAGCCTACCCCTGTGACTCTGCTCCAAAAAATTACTATACAGGTGTTTGGGGAACATTCCATTCATAGTTCTAACAGAGTTCAAGCAATATTTCTAATCAAATTTAGTAACAACTTCTAACAGCTGGTTATATAATAAGAGTTATTGAAGTTCTAAGGTTTGAATGTGTGACCTGGTGGTATAAAAACTTATCCAGTGAGGAAAACAAATTATTTTTTTAAATTTGAAGAGGAGAATAATGACGATTTCATAGGCTATGAATCTATGACACTAGAAGTCACAGTAATTCAGTAAACTACTTGAACTAGGAATTCCTTGGAAGATGTAGTAATTAACATTTTAAAACAGTAGGATTTACCGTACTTGGACTTTCTGTAACCGGTAACTTTTGTGACGATGATTACTGAGAGTTTAGGCCTTTTGCTTTGACCAAATATGTGTGCATCTTCCTAGGAAAATCTTCATAGTATTTCCAAGTTGAGACTTTCTATATTCACTTTATTCCATAGTAGCACGTTAAAATGTTTCAGAATTCTGGGGGCTTCCCTGGTGGCGCAGTGGTTGAGAGTCTGCCTGCCGGTGCGGGGGACACGGGTTCGAGCCCTGGTCCGGGAGGATCCCATATGCCGCGCAGCGACTGGGCCCGTGAGCCACAATTACTGAGCCTGCGCATCTGGAGCCTGTGCTCCGCAACAGGAGAGGCCATGACAGTGAGAGGCCCGCGCACCGCGATGAAGAGTGGCCCCCGCTTGCCACAACTAGAGAAAGCCCTCGCACAGAAACGAGGACCCAGCACAGCCATAAATAAATAAATAAATAAATTATAAAAATTTAAAAAAAAAAAAAAAAAAAATGTTTCAGAATTCTTCCACATTGGTAAGATACCATATGTAGTAAAGTATACACCCCATAAAACTACCATCAAAGTAAAACATTGAAGTTACCAGGTTCCAGCGTTCCTTAGAATACTAAGTCGTAACTTTTGTATATGAAAGCAAACTTGTGCCTATGGGCACTGACTTTTAACAGATGAAGGTGGGGACATAGCTCAATAGCTATGCTGTTAAAATTGACTTCTGTGTAGGAATGATCGCACGTTTTTGATGTATTGGTGTCTAATGCCTTTGAACATGACTTAAGAGTCCAGCAATGACTATGCAAGGGAAAGGAAATTAGTATCGGCCATAGATTCAGCTCTAGCATTAAGCTGAAGTGCAATGTCCGTGGGTCTGAACGTGAGGTTGCGGTTTCTAACACAGCCTGGGATGTGCGGGAGGAGGATTCCGTGTGCTCCCCGAGGGGGAGATCTCACCCGGCTGCTGTGTCCTCCCCAGGATCTGTCACTGCGAAGGGGATGAGGAGAGTCCTCTCATCACGCCCTGCCGCTGCACGGGCACCCTGCGCTTCGTGCACCAGGCCTGCCTCCACCAGTGGATCAAGAGCTCTGACACGCGCTGCTGTGAGCTATGCAAGTACGACTTCATCATGGAGACCAAGCTCAAGCCCCTCCGCAAGGTAGGGTGTCGCCGGGACTGGTGTGAGAGAGACGGCCGACAAAGCAGGCGTTTTGTTCATTGAAGTATAGTTGACTTCAGTAAAAATGTACAATGTTGTGTTGGTTTCAGGTGTACAGCAAAGTGATTCAGTTACACATACATATTAAAAACCCATTTCTTTCCGCAATAAGATTTTGCTAACATGCTAGTATCCGCTAAGAATACACATCTTGGGTTGGGCTCAATATGTAAAATGCAGCCAAGTGTTTTCAGATAATCCTCCCTACTTCTGTTTTAGAGTCTAGGGCCTCTGATTTTTGTTTCACTCTTCAAAGAAAAGCATGTGCATGTGTGTGTGTGTGTGTGTGTATGTATGTGTGTGCATGTGTGCATATGTGTGTGTGTGTGTGTGCAAAATATACCTGTGGGTCAATGTAATTGAATTGATGAGAGCTGTGAGAACAATTGTATTGATACTTACTGAAGTCAGTTCCCGAGAAGGTTAGATAATAGATCCCATAGATTAAACAATATGAACTCACCTAATTTCTTGAAAGCCAGGCATTAGGTAATGGAAGAGAATGATGTCTTCTGTAAGGCGTGGACTCTTTTTTGTGTTTGCCTTTATCTGGGGATTTGGTTTGATAGTTTATGTATTATTTTTATTTTTTCATGTATTATTTTTCCATATTGTGCATCAAGCTGCAAGAGAGAGGTAAGTATTTTTATCTATAAATTTAATCTTCAAATTTCTCATTTGTGTTATATTTTTCTAAAGAATGAAGGTAAGAATTGAGTTAAATATAAAGTTAGCATCTAAATCAATGCCGGCAGAGGATAGCTTGTAAAGGATGCAAACGAAGACAATGAACTTTATATACTTCATTGCATGATAGCTGGGACCCTGGATTTTAGCATGTTAACTTATCTTTTAGCCTAACTGAAGCCTTACATATACGGATGCCTCAATTTCCAAAGGAGAGTATGGAGACTGCAACTTAAATAATGAATCTCCCTAGAGCTGCTTTTTCATTTAAATTTCATGCAAAGAAAAAGTGGATTAAGGTGATGGGTTCCAGGATGAGCAGAGATGTAAAGCAAACAAGAATATTCCAATAGACGTCTGATTGGTGGCTGGCCATTGCAAATCTTCATGAATTCTGTAAATTACAGAGAGGGAGAACGACAGTCCCTGCTTTCGTGATAGCCTTGATTTTTCAAATCTGCCAGTGGTTTATAGATGTCAAAACTGGTGCATAAGACACCTTTGAGTTATGGATTTTTTTAACATGTGGGGTGACCTGAGTGCCAAAAGGTGACACTCTGATCCTCCCAAGTCCCAAAGCAATCGATGCCAGAAAAAGAGATGGACCCTACCTCCTTGCCCTTTGCTTTATCCACTGAAGGGTGCTGTGTGCTCTCTGCAGCCGCTACATGACACACTGTGCTCTGTGATTCTGTAAATTTCTCTTCTTGCCCCGCAGGGAAGTACCAATTGTTTCATAACGTCTGTATAGTTCTCCATTTTTTTAACCTACATCTGTATAAAATTTTCATTTCAACTTTTCCAACATAGTATTTCAATATGAGAACAACAATCTAGGATAATAAAATATTCTAATTTTCTCTTCTTCATACTGTGTCCCCCTCCCCCATTTTTGTATCATAAACAGTACATGATGCTGTATGGACCTTGGAAGGTCTTCTACCTTCAGCTCTTCTAGACTCACCCCTGACTTACAGCTTTGATCCTTTCTTAGTATTCCATTCCCAATAAGTTACAATCCTTTCAAGAGAGCTCTTTTTTTCCTCTACCAACCTGTTTACAAACCAGAGAAAGACTACGAATACATCTATCTTTTTAATCTTAAACTCAGCCATAAAAAGGAACAAAATTGTGCCATTTGCAGAGACGTGGATAGACCTAGAGACTGTCATACAGAGTGAAGTAAGTCAAAAAGATAAAAATGAATACCATATAATATCGCTTATATGTGGAATCTAGAAAAATGGCACAGATGAACTTATTTGCAAAGCAGAAATAGAGACACAGATGTAGAGAACAAACTTATGGATACCAAGGGGGGAAGGGGTGGTGGGATGAACTGGGAGATTGTGATTGACACATATACACAACTATGTATAAAACAGATAACCAATGAGAACCTACTGTATAGCACAGGGAACTCTACTCAGTCCTCTGTCATGACCTAAATGGGAATGAAATCCAAAAAAGAGTGGATATATGTATACGTATAACTAATTCACTTTGCTGCACAGCACAAACTAACACAGCATTGTAAAGCAACTATACTCCAATAAAAATTTTAAAAAATATGTATTGCAGCAACCTAGTGGGCACATCCTATCTGTTGATTAATGAAATACCCCAGTTTCTTTTCACAGACGTTTCCTTTCATTGGTCATAAGTATTGATGAAGGGCAGCATGTCAACATCCTTCATTTTTAATAGCATATATACCTACAGAGGATGTCAGAATCTAATCCAGAGGCTGCTTCCCAACAGCCCACAGATGTGTTTTACTTGACCCACAGGGCTGAAAATTTGAATCTGTGATTATTTCATGTAAAATCCCATACATCTGTATTTATTTGAAAACCCCTGTATCTGGCTTGACAGGAACCACGTTTCCGTAAGACAACCACCAGTGTAGCTAGCGGGAGGCTGGCCCCTTTGTGAAGCTGTTTGCCCTCAAGGGCCCTGCATTTCTCCGTCCTCCCTCTTTCTGATCCTGAGGGATCTCCTCTCATTTGAGCATGAGATCTCAGTGATCTCTGAGCATCAGATCTCTCTGTGGCTCCGGTGTACAGATCTGAATTTTCAGCTCCTGGTCTAACATGGTCTAACACAGTCCTAGACGTAAGAAACATGCATGCTGTTCCTACCTCTATGATTTATGGGCTTTAAAAACCTAGAAAAAGTATTCCACACTTTCACTTTCTCCCTTAAAATTATGGGGCCCTGTGATAATACTTCAGTGGCAGTATCTGAAATGACTTTTCAGATTTTGAAGTGATATGAACTATACAGACATGAGGCATATTTAAATGGTTCTGGATGGTTTATTTTCATGGCACTGAGATTCATCAACAGTTTTCTTTTGGTAGTTTTCAAGAGGTCATTAAGAATGACAGGTATAGCATTTAATTAGAATATATTCAAAGTACATCTAATTAATTGCTCTCAACTCAGTAATTCTATTACAGTTTATAACATTCTAAAGACCAACCACATGAAACAATTAATTTAGCTAGTGATTCTGAATTTCTATCATTAGCCAATGGAGGCAGGAGATTCTGTGGAGATGAAATGGTTTATTGAAGTAGAAAGGTACAGATCTTCATAGTCTGACAAACCTTGGGGCTTAATAGCCTCTAAAGACATCAGTGAAAGCTTACTTCATTAATTGCTGCTATTACTACACCAAAATCTAAGTTAGTGAATTCATCAAGGTATCCTAATGTTTCCAGAAGAAAATCTTTAAAGTCTAAATAAAAGCAAGGCCTTATTTGAGAAAAAGCAATTTTCATCACCTTTAAGTCAGTGGCTCAGCTACTTTTATAACACTCAGTAGAATTCTCATTAATCTACTGAGTTACCAAGAATCAGAAATAATTCTCAGGGCCCAGAAAAGTCAAAAATATAGAAAACACAGCAACGACTAAGTGCAGTCTGGAACTGCATGCAATCTCAGTTAGGACGAGGAAACTAATCTGTTCTGAAGCTGAAGGACTGCATGGGGCTCAGATCTGAATCTCACTCCTGAATGGGAGAAACCAGCTACTGGACAGAAAGCTAAGCTTGTGAGGACAGAGACTACTCCTGACACTGCGTGTCCTTCCCTGAAAGAGTTCTGTACATGGTTTTCCATTTACAAACTATTTGACAAATAGATAATACAAAATATGCAAGTCCATGCATCAATTCCTTGTCTCATTTCTACAAATAAAATGAGGCAGTGAATCAATTCAATTACCATTGCTTTAGTAACAATTAGGTCAAACCGTATGCACTTGTCATTTTTATAGATCAAAAGCAGTTGAAGATTGGAAAGTTCATAAATATAAGTTCTGTAGAACTTATTATGCTAAATATGAAGGAATAATCATTTTGATATTTTTAAATTTATTTTATTGGAGGATAGTTGATTTACATTGTTGCGTTAATTTTTGCTGTTCAGCAAAGAAATTCAGCTATACATGTATATACATATATATACATGTATATATATATTCTTATTCATATTCTTTTTCATATTCTTTTCCATTATGGTTTATCACAGGATATTGAATATAGTTCCCTGTGGAATACAGCATTTTTATATTTCTACATTTCCACCATAGTGACTTGCAAACGCTTTAGCTGAAATACCTATTTTTAGAAAATAAAGAACTGTATTTAACAACTACCGTGCTATTTTTTTCCTTTCCTTAACTTGAGGTAGCATCCGTCCTTCAGAATAGCCAGGAGCCACTGCAAGTTGCCATAGCAGGTCAGCCATCCCAAGGGTGTTACTGATTCTCTGCTGAGCTGGAGCTCTTGCAGTTCATAGCCTTAACATTGGACCAGGCAGGATGCAGTCAGATTCCTAGCCAGCAGCTTCTAGCACCCTATTCAATAATCATACATAATAATACAGAAAGGGAATTCAAAATGCATCCTTTACTTATCATTACGGGTGATGTGCAGTTTTACTAATGCAACCACCACAGACTGAATTTTCTACTCTGTGCCAGGCATTTGGAATGTATTTCTCAATTAATTTCATCTCATTACAGCCCCATTGTGTGTAGGCACGTGCAGCCCATTTTACAGATGAGCAAATGAGCCACTTGCTGTCTCACACCCCGAGATTCCTGATTCCATAGCATGTGCTCGCTGCATGGCATCTCACTGCCATAAGCACTGGGAACCTTGCCCTTTTTTTTTTTTTTTTTTTAATAAATTTATTTATTTATTTTTTGGCTGCGTTGGGTCTTCGTTGCTGCATGCGGGCTTTCTCTAGTTGCATTGAGCGGGGGCTACTCTTTGTTGCGGTGCGCTGACTTCTCATTGCAGTGGCTTCTCTTGTTGTGGAGCACAGGCTCTAGGCGTGCGGGCTTCAGTAGTTGTGGCACGTGGGCTCAGTAGTTGTGGCTCGCGGGCTCTAGAGCGCAGGCTCAGTAGTTGTGGCGCACGGGCTTAGTTACTCCGCGGCATGTGGGATCTTCCCGGACCAGGGCTCGAACCTGTGTCCCCTGCATTGGCAGGCGGATTCTTAACCACTGCGCCACCAGGGAAGTCCGTGGGAACCTTGCCCTTTAAGCATCAAAACTTCAGTTTTCACTTAAACTATCTAGTGGAAATCTTTCAAATTAAAACTTTCTAAAATAAAATTGTTTCTAAAACCTTCCTTTTTTATTTTTATTTTTATTTTTATTGAAGTATAGTTGATTTACAATGTTGTGTTAGTTTCAGGTGCACAGCAAAGTGATTCAGTTATGTATATATATAAAACTGTTTCAGATTCTTTTCCCTTTTAGGTTATAACAAAATATTGAGTAGAATTCCGTATGCTGTCCAGTAGGTCCTTGTTGATTATCTATTTTATATACAGTAGTGTGTATCTGTTAATCCCAGACTCCTAATCTATCCCTCCCCCTTTCCCCTTTGGTAACCATAGTTTGCAAACCCTTCTTTTTTAAACATGCTGGTTTCACCCAATATATTTTCCTAATACTCAGTTACATCATTATATAAACATCAATTATTTTACAGGCTGACAACATTAACAGCCTCGGCCGTTTATCTTCACTCCGATTTGCCAGCCTACTGTGCTTTGCCAGCCCTTCTCTCTGCTTTTTGTTGTTTCTCTTTCTTCCTGCGCTCAGAGCCTGTGCTTCAGTCCTCTGCCTCTCCAGTAGCCCTTATTCAACATATTGCATAGCTACAGCCTTTTCGCTTTAAACAACAGAAACAACAAAATCACAATTATGGACTTGGGTCTATAAAAGGCTGAAGTCCGTTCTAGATGAACTTCTGCACGGTCCTCTTTGATCATCGGCAAGGGTTTTAGCAAGCGTGTCGTGCTGACGTCGGTCTAGTGTTGTTGGAATTTTCCATAGCATCCATCTTAATTCTCAGTTTTACTCGAATTACCTGGATTACATGATAAGAAAGCCCTCCGCAAACGAACTTTTGATGTCTCCAGGCTGTTCCCTTATAGTCAGCGCCCAGCTCTTGGGGGCAGGTTTGCTATTTCATTTCTTCACAGACGTGGAAGCCTGGAAGCAATGAAAATCTCTGCCCTAGTACAGGGCCAGACAAAGCTTCCTTTATACCACTTGCAGAACATCCATACTCATAATGTGCGACGCACGCTCATTCAACCCTCTTCTTGCTGAGTTTCAGCTTCGTTAGTATATGAGCCCTCAGTGATTTAGAATATTCTTAGGAAGTGATTCCGTTTTCAAACTCAGTCTCCAAATGATCCAGGAGGTTTTCCACACAGATTTCTCACCGTCCAGTGGTGGCGTTGTCTCCAGCCCGGCACTTCCCTTACCTTCCAAGGGCTTTATTCTGTGAGAAGGAGGGGCCCGCAGGCTCCTAACTGCTTGCTGTGGGAAGGGAGAGAGTGAGTAAACCACCAGATAACAGAAAGAAGATCATTAAAAGAGAAGTAGTTCAATTCAATTGGAGCATTATCTTCTCTACTAAAACATTTTTCTTGGTTTTTGTTGTTGTTATTTGTTTTATTGCCTTACCCTCATGCTCTCGATTGAACTACAATTGATATTTCGATTAAAATAATATTCCAGGGTGAGTAGATAACAATCCCGACATGTCTATGTCAGATAATCATGAGATGGAAAATACAAGCATCTCGCATATTTTTCTAATAGGTACCTGGGAATTATCACATGGCCTCATCCTTTTGTCTTTTGAGGAAACACTCGCAGGTCAATTAGTCTGTAAAATTTCAAAAACAAAAAAACAACTGTGTAGTCAACTGGGCTCAATAATATAGAATAATTGGTTCAAAATAGAAATATTCTTCTCTGGGGAGCAGATCTTCTTCTTTTGTGAAGCTTGCATCCATAAAGAGGCCTCCCCCTAGGCAGAGTGGACCCCACAGCCACAGCCAGCTGTGTTCTGAATGGTTCTTCTGGAAAGGGGCCAATGGGCCCAGTTCACTCATTCACTCAACTCCCTGTAGGATCTACCACGTCTCAGTGGTGCTCAGTAGAGAACCAGATAGAAAACCCCTGCTCTCAGAGGGCCTAGAGTCCCCTGCAAGAAGGATGGAAAAGGATGAATAACTTCCAATAAGGTGTAATAAATTTGAAAAGCATGGTAGTTGGTGGGTAGTGATGTGGGAATCAAGAATTTTCTGTGGGAACGGGAACGGTCATTCAGAGAGAGCAAGCCACCGTGTATTTGGTCTTTATTGTGAGACCATCATATCAAGAGGGGGTTTTTTTGCAGTAACTATAGACACATAGCAAAGTGTCTCTTCTCTTTTGTTCTCCATGCTTCCCATAACCTGGGGTAATCAAGAAGGTATTAGTTACCAGTTGGACATCTGGGAAAACAGAGCAGAATTTGCTAGGTCTCCCAAAGGAGACATAAGTAAACTATCCCTGAATGATCATTGTTGGCTGGAACATTTCTCTTCAGTACTTCCTTATTAGAAGTCCCAATTGTATACTAATTTAGTTCAGTTTCTCTCTTTGAACATTATCCCTTGAAGAATATAACTTCACTGGGTTGGTTAGAACGTTACCTGGTGTTAGTATTCTAGATATGAAAAGAAACACTTAACTTACATTATGTTCTTTACTGAAGTCTTTAACTGGACACAGTGCCCCCCGCTTGGGAGAATCTATTTTTCTTTTGCCAAGGATAAGGGACACACAGAATGGAACTTCTTTTATATACTGTGTATTTTGATATTTGAAATGTAAACTATGGTTAAAATGATGGAATCAGTGTTGCAATGATCCATATGGAAAGCATAAAAGCATCAAATTAGAATGTGCAAAAGCAGATGCACATCTGCGTGCACACACACACACACACAGTTACAAATAAAGCTTTCCCCAAAGCATCATCTTATGACGGAGGGTTTTTTATGGGAAAGAGGTATGTATATATTTTTTTAACATCTTTTATTGGAGTATAATTGCTTTACATTGTTGTGTTAGTTTGTGCTGTATAACAAAGTGAATCAGCTATACGTATACTTATATCCCCGTATCCCCTCCTTGCGTCTCCCTCCCACCCTCCCTATCCCACCCCTCTAGGTGGTCACAAAGCACCGAGCTGATCTCCCTGTGCTATGCGGCTGCTTCCCACTAGCTCTCGGTTTTATGTTTGGTAGTGTATATATGTCCATGCTACTCTCACTTCGTCCCAGCTTACCCTTCTCCCTCCCTGTGTCCTCAAGTCCATTCTCTACATCTGCATCTGTCTTTATTCCTGTCCTGCCCCTAGGTTCATCAGAACCATTTTTTTTTTTTTTAGATTCCATATATATGTGTTAGCATATGGTATTTGTGTTTCTCGGAAAGAGGTATATTTATATTTGTCTTGCACTTTCATTTTTCTTAAGACGGTGGAATGATTATCAAATTACTTTCATATTTAAATTTTCCTCCAACTAAACATTTTTCTCTCTTGGCTGAGGTTTTTTTCTTAATTCATTGCTCAAATCTTGGCATAAAGCATAAGAAAAAATTTTCCCTAATTTTTTGGTTTAATATTTTGAAACATAAGGCACTGGGAATCAACCTGGCCTTTTGAAAAACGATTTAAACCAAGTCAGATTCCTTTTCTATTGGATTGACAAGTAAGAGAGAAATGAGGGAGGCTTTGGTACGATCTATCTGGGAGGATGGTGTCGAGCCCCACCTCGTCCATCAACATGCGTGTGTGATGCTATGAACATTATCATGAGGTCAATGGCTGGAAGGTTTCACTCTAAAAGAGGACCAATCCCTCACAAGCCAGCTTCCTTCCGATTTTCTACTCTTGTCTCCCTGGTACCGTCAAGTGGCTCCTCTTCCTTGCTTCCCACATAGATACACCACAGCCTCTTCATACCGTGCTGTCACCCTGCATATGAACGCTTTGCCCCAAATTAGGCTGATTTACCCCAGCCGATATGGCAGGACCTGCCCCTGTGAAACGTACAGCGTGAAACATTATAAAAAGTGGGGAAAGTGGGTCAGGAGGCAGAGAGGTTGGGCAATCCGTACCCCATTCTCTTTCCCGTTCTCTCTGAGAGGCAAGCTATTCTCCCCTAAGGGAGGTCCTTCCACACGGAGACCTGAAGCAAAGGGAAGAGGTTTCCCTGGAAGACAACAGCTTGCATTGTCGCTTGCATCATAGGGATCTTCTTCCAGGGGACCTCACACTCCACTCCCAAAACACAGAGACCCCGACAGTCAGGAATGAGTCATACGTTTAAATCCTCTTTTAACTGAAATATACAGAGAGGAGTTACAGTAAATTAAAAAAGACAAATAATCCATTCAAATAGTAAAGGAAAGAGCTACAAGTCAGAAGATCAGATTTTTTTTTAATATGTGATTCTTTTTTTTAAGATTTACTTACTACTTATCTATTTATTTTATTTATTTTTGACTGTGTTGGGTCTTCGTTGTGGCGCATGGGGCTCTTCGTTGTGGTGTGCGGGCTTCTCTCTAGTTGTGGAGTGCGGGTGTTCTCTTCTCTAGTTGTGGCGCACAGGCTCCAGGGCGTGTGGGCTCTGTAGTTTGTGGCATGTGGGCTCTAATTCAGGTGCGGGAGCTCAGTAGTTGTGGCACATGGGACTTAGTTGCCCCGCGGCATGCGGGATCTTTTAGTTCCCTGACCAGAGATCGAACCGGTGTCCCCTGCATCGTAAGGTGGATTCTTTACCACTGGACCACCAGGGAAGTCCCAGAAGATCAGATTTTAATTCTGGTTCTGAAACTTAATCCCTCTGACCTTTGCCTCAGTTTCTTCATCTGTAAAACGAAGAGTCTGGACAAGATTATCTTTTAAGTTTTTTCCAACATAAAATTCTGTGATTTCACAAAAAAGCAAAGTGAGGAATCTGAAAGAGAGAGAGAAAGGAAGGAAGGAAGGAAGGAAGGAAGGGAGGGAGGGAAGGAGGGAAGGGGGAGGGAGGGAGGAAGGGACCTCACATTAAATGAATTTTAAATGTTCAGAAGAAAAACTTCACACCCACAGTAGCTCAGGTTGTACAGGACAGGATGCTGAGTAATAGAGTCCAAGTTCAAGTCCTGAAGAAGTAATGTGTGTGCTTTCTCAATCTTGTTACCCTTTAGAGCAAACCATGGTGGGAAAAACAAGACACACTCCACATTCAAAAAAGAAAGCCAGTGAAAAGCATGACTAAAGGAAGACAGGGAAGAAGAAAGGGAGAGGGAAGAGGAGAAAGAAAGAAGCAGAGAGAGGAAAGGGGAGTGTATGGGGCGCTGAGTACCTGAGGTGTCCTGGGAGGTGACTGGAAGCTAGAGGGTCCAGGCCACACTCTTCTTTTTTTTTTTTTTTTTTTTTTATTAACATTTTTATCCATTTTCATTTGTAGGCACATATGTTTCTTTTAAATTAAGGTTATGGTTTATGTATAGCAAAGTGTACAACTCTTGTACAGATCAATTTTATATATATATATGTCAGATACAGAACATTGGCATAAACATTTTAGCATCTCAGTATTGATTACATATTACAAATTGCTTTCCAGGAAGTCTTTTTTCTTATAAGATGTAAACAGGTCGTTAAAAACTAAAAAAAAGTCAAGCAAATTCAAATGGTTCTTGACAGCAAGCTTCCGCTGCATGGAAGACTCCTGGCCCTAAGAAAAGAGGCAGGCTGGGCTGAAAGTCATCTTCTCTTTGCACAACTAAGAAAACCAGTGTAGACTGAAGGGTTAGTTGAATCCAAGAAAGATTTTGTTTTCTTGAAGGCTAGTGTTTCTGTAAACGTAGAGCCAGTTTAATGCAAAAGTTGATATTTTGATGAGGTATTTCTACCAATAAGCAAAGCTAACAAATTTTTGAGCTAGATCTTTTCTGCCTCCAGGAAATGACTTATCTCCCAAGAGACTGATAATCTCCTACTAGACTCTCTGCATAAATAAGACCACACCATAGATAAGGGCCAACTGTGTCTGAAGGACCACACTGAGAGGGTTCCAGGAATGCCCAGTCCTGATACACTACTCCCACTTTCATTCAGTCAGTCAACAAACATTTACTGAGCATCTGCTATGTGCCAGTCAATGTCCCTGGTAGTAAGATTAGAGTGATGAACAAGCAAAGTCCTCTGATCCCAGAGAATTTACATTCTTGTGAAGTGGGGATGAAGGCTGAGAGTTTGAAAATGAGTTAGTCAAAATATTTTGAAGTAGACTTAAAAACTATATGGGAGATATTTTTAGTAACTCTGGGCAGGGTTAATAAAATTCCAGCTATTACATTATAATCAAAAGGAAGTTTATGGGACTTTTTAGGTATTGTGAATCCTCAATTTCACAACTACCTCTCTGTTCCATTAGCAGAACAATTTAATAAAGAAAATTAAATGAAAAGGTTGTTGAGTGAGTGAGGAACCAAAGCTGGGAAGATACACAAAGACAACCCTGCTCAAGTTGGCTGAGAAAAATTACCCCGTGTCTGTGGAAAGCTGCTCAGTCCCACAGAGAATTCACTTTCTATTGGGAGCCAGGCAGGTAAGATAAATGAATGAAGCAGCCTGGTTTGGGGAGGATAAATGGCAAATAAGCCAATACCGGTCAGGTGATAAGGAATGGCAGAGACTGTGGCACTCTCAAATAGACACTCCTGCTCTAAACAGAGCAATCAACAGTAGTTGATTGTTGCCAAGTCAACTGCTTTTCCAGATGAAGCCACAATTCTGGATTTAGCTTAATCTCTTCTGATTTTTAAAAAACAATCGTAACTAGTCCAACTCAAAATCTATTCGGGCAAAGCAAAACAGATCTGAAGGCCAGATTCAGCCCCCAGACCAAGAGTCTATGACCTCTGCAGGGTGGAAATGCCTATCTGTCTTTGCAACTGTCTCCCCAGTGGAGTAGGGCGTGATGCAGTGAAAAGAACCTGGGCTGAGTGTGCGGGACAGCGGAAGTCAAACCCCCAGTGCTGAGTGTGCGGGACAGCGGAAGTCAAACCCCCAGTGCTGAGTGTGCGGGACAGCGGAAGTCAAACCCCCAGTAGCCACCCTGTGGCTATAGGTGCATCCTGTGACCTGAGATGGGATCTATCAAATTAAAGGAGGAAGGAGGAAGGGTGGCAGTAATATTGATATCTACTTTGCCAACTTTTCAGTTTGTATTGAGGAATAAAATGATGTAAGTACAAGTCCTTTGTCAGCAGTAAAGTCCCACAAAGTGGCGGTGTTATTATCTTCCCCAGTTTCCCATCACCCGATGCGCTAACAAATTCACTTTTCCACTCTTACTAAATCAGCATTTAGCATTGAATTCACTGGAAGGCCATTAAGAGAGTAGCATGCACATTTTCAAAGAACTATTTCTAAAGCATTGGATGATTATAGGGGTACACGCATTGATTAATTTGTTCAGTGATTCGAGGTGTTTAGTCATCCACATAAGAGTTATGTTGGTTTAAGCTTGCAACTTAGTTTATCTATAAAGAATTTGCTGAGCAAATTAATAATGTAAGCAAGGTGAAGGCAGGAAAATCATTAACATACTGAAAACTTCTAAGGAGTTCATAAAAATGTTCAAGAAAATAATTAGCCTTGCCTGGCATATTTGACCAAAATTTATTTCGTGTTTACTTTCTAAAGGGTGACCGCTAAGTGTACTGGGCAGTCATTTGCATATGAACACCTGACGTAGTTGTTAATCATTATTATTGATGCATTGAAATATTTCTTTTAAAAACTTGTGATACAGAGTAACTCAATAGCGTGGTTATTTTTATTTTTTTCTACCTGACTGTGTAATGATTAGGGCTTGAGCTCTGGAGTCAGCCTGCCAGTGGTCGCACCTTGAAAGGAGTCATTGTAACTTTAGAGCTTTGGGCAAGTTACTCAATTTCTCCATGCCTGTATTTCCTCATGTGTAAAATGGAGATAATAAAAGTGTGTACCACCCGATATGGTTGTTAGGCGGTCTGAATGAGATAATACATGAAAAGCACTCAGCACTGCATCTGGAACATGGTGAGAATAAATATTAACTATTAGTATATGTAAATTTTAAGTGACTTTAATTTCAACTTCTCAGCCTTGTTTATGGTCCTAGAATTTTTAAGTAAGAAGTGTCTTTTGAAATTGTAACTGGTTTCCAAAACTGTTTAAAGCAGTAGAACTCCCCTCCTTTTTTAATGTAATTCTATTTAGAATTCAAAAATATAAAAGAGGTAAGAGGACACAGGGTAAACGGAGACACTACAGCGTGACTCGGGAGGGGCCCCCTGATTGACAGTGGCATTTCCCAGGGATCAGCAAAGCCATGGCACGCTCGCTGAAGCCACACAGCCTAGCCTGGAACAGCTTAGGGTGTAGGAAGGTGGGTTCCAAAAGATCATAGACACAGATTGGGTGCTTGACTTCAACCCCTAGCTTTGATGAGCTAGTACCAATGATTTGGTTCAAGAACCGGGCTGTTGGGCTTCCCTGGTGGCGCAGTGGTTGAGAATCCGCCTGCCAATGCAGGGGACGCGGGTTCGAGCCCTGGTCCGGGAGGATCCCACATGCCGCGGAGCAACTGGGCCCGTGAGCCACAGCTACTGAGCCTGCACGTCTGGAGCGTGTGCTCCGCAACAAGAGAGGCCACGATAGTGAGTGGCCCGCGCACCGCGATGAAGAGTGGCCCCCGCTCGCCGCAACTGGAGAGAGCCCTCGCGCAGAGGCAAAGACCCAACACAGCTAAAAAAAAATAAATAAAATAAATTTATTAAAAAAAAAAAAAAAAAGAACCAGGGCGTCAAGTAGAAGAAACAGCAGTGGAAAAACTCAGCAACAGGCTTTGCCAGGAGCATCAAACCATACCATTTCAGTGAAGGGGAGACCCTGTACCCACCGCTGCTGCAAACACTTGTCCTGGGGGTCCCGATGCTTCTGCACCTGATTCACCTGAGCCTCTGGCGCTGAGCAGCCCTGATCACAGGTGCCTCCTCTTGGCATTCATATTGGAATTCTTAGCATTATGATGCCCGAGAAACATGTCTGGAGTCTCTGGTCTTTCTTGGGCACAGTTCCTGGAGACATTCATAGACCAATTTGTACAACTGTTTGCCTTTCCTGGGGAAGATGATCCCAACAGCCTAGATATGTATCTCTTCCCCTGGGTGCCCTGGCAGGGGAAGGCTGGCCGGCACTGGTCTTCTTCTGCCTTAGACACACAGTTCTTGAGGAAGGTCTGTGTCCAAGCCCTGATGTCACCAAGCATTCCAGACACCTTTAATGGGTGGTCTTGGGTTGAAAGAGACCAAGCTCAGGCATTAATCTGTTTCTGTAAGAAAAATAACCACCCACCTTTCCTCACAGCCTACATCTTCTGTCCTCCCTTTGGGCATCTCCTCGTCCAAATTTCTGAATCACAGAGCGTTGTCAGGTGACTTTGAGGAAATAGCAGAAATTAACCTCCCAACTTACCCCTTGAGTTTAGCTCAAAGAACAGTCCAAAAAAAGAACAGTACAACCAAAATCATGACAACTGAAGAATTCCTGCCCCTCACGGGCCAGCATTTATCACATTTTGATGTTTGTGGAAATTGGAGGACATCAGGGCCTATAACTTACATAACACCAGTGTTATTTAAACACATCCAGTGGGGAGGGAAAGAACGACGTTTCCAGCATTTCTCAGGAAGCTGCCATAGCATTACTATCAGAACTTGACAAAGAAATCTTAATTGATTAAATTGTATATTTATGTTTCAGGCACCCATCAATTAAAAAAAGTAAAAAATTTTCCCTTAGACATCAAGTAGCTAATAAGAATCATTCAGTGAAAGACTTGAAAAAGAAAGTTGAACAAATATTCCAGAAACTAAAATAAAAGGATAAAAGGAGTAAAACAATTTTTTAAGTCGTAGAATAGACAAAAAGGCAGAGAAAATTATCAAAGAAATAATGCAAGAGTGCTTCCGAAAAATGAAGGGCATGATTATCCAGCACAAATGAAGAAATACTTAGATAAGTGTTTGCTACTGTAAAACTCCGAAGACCAAGAATAAATAAAAATGAAGAGTAAATTCAGGAAGCTTTCAAAAGGCTTCTAATGAATTCCATTGTAATCAGAATTATTGTGATAATTGTTACCATAATTTGGTGATAAAGAGGTGGTTTAGTAAACACTGGCATATTCTAAAGGAATGTTCAACCACAATTTTAATACTTAGCAAATATACCAACAAAATGTAAGAGTAGAATGAAGATTTCCAGACAATGCAAGGATTCTAAAAATTTACATCCCATGGCCTCTTAGGAAACTTTTCAAGGGAATCCTTAAGCAAAATAAGGGACTTGACAGGGGAAAAAGTTAAGGTTGGAAAACCACAGGAAGCAACACAGCAGAGAAGCAAAGATGCTCTCAGAACAAGGTCTGGGCACCCAGCATTTCTAAACTATTTGAAAGGGACTGCCCCCGGGGAGGGTGCAGAGGACTGAAAGAAATCGGTCCAGCAAGACAGTGACGTGTTCAGAATGGGGAAGAGGATAGAAGCCTCAGGGTCAGAGGTCAGTGGAAAACTCAGTTTGATAGGATATATGACTTGCTTCAGAAGTAAGATTAAGGGGCTTTGGATAGATGGATTGAAGGATATAGAAAAAAATTAAAGTAGGTACATTTTAAGCAAATAATTAAAAGGGAATTATCTTTAAAATGCAACAGAAATTTATTAAGAAAGTGAATTATTTCTCTAGAGCAGCAATTCCCAAACATTTTGGTCTCAAGACGCTTTTACAAATTATTGAAGACACCAGAGAGCTTTGGTTTATGTGGGTTATATCTACCGATATTTACCAGGTTAGGAACTGAGACTGAGAAACGTTCAAATATGCACTTATTAAATTATTTTAAAATAATAAGAAACATTTCATGTTAAGATAAGTACTACGTTTTTAGGAAAAATTATATTTCCTAAACAAAAAATATTTAATGAGAAGAGCTGCACTTTCTCACTTTGCTAATCTCTCTAACGTCTAATCCCTTTAACGTCTGGTCCAATGGAGGACAGCTGAAATCTCGGGTCTGCTTCCGTATTCAGTCTGCTGAATGTGTCATACTTCATGTAGCTACTGGAGAATCCCACCATACCAAGATCTTTGAGAATTATTATTAAATAGCTTTGACCGCACTGATCTCTTGAAAGGATTCCCAGATGACACTTTGAAAAACACTGCCCTCAAGTAACACTTGATTTCTTTAGTGAATACCGTTTTATATAGTTATAATTTCTTATGTTGATATAATCAAACTAGCCACACACTTGTACTGGGAGGATGAATACGAGTGAGCGGGGCTGCGGCTGAGCATTAAATCCTCAGCAACAACAACAAGAGATCAGTAGGTGACCTGTAATATCAGTGAGTTGTCGTAACAGTCGAAGCATATTACGGAAAATGAGGGGAGTAAATATCAGAAGCAGCACCTACTATAGCACCTCACAACCGTCAGAATGGCCGTCGTTAAAATACCTACAAATAACGAATGCTGGAGAGGGTGTGGAGAAAAGGGGACCTTCCTAAACTGTTGGTGGGAATGTAAACTGATGCAGCCACTGTGGAGAACAGTATGGAGGTTCCTTAAAAAACTAAAACTAGAACTACCATAGGACCCAACAATCCCACTACTGGGCATATACCCTGAGAAAACTATAATTTAAAAAGATACATGGACCCCTATGTTCATAGCAGCATTGTTCATAATAGCCAAGACATGGGAATGGCCTAAGTGTCCATCAACAGAAGAATAGATGAGGAAGAATATATATATACACACACACACACACACACACACATGTATGTGTATATATATCTAATGGAATATTATTCAGCCACAAAAAATAATGAAATAATGCCATTTGCAGCAACATGGATGGACCTAGAGATTACCATACTAAGTGAAGTCAGACAAATATCATATGATATCACATATGTGGAATCTAACATATGACACAAATGAACTTATCTATGAAACAGAAGCAGACTCAGAGACATAGAGAACAGACTTGTGGTTGCCAAGGGGAGGGGGGGCAGGGGCGGGATGGATTGGGAGTGTGGCATCAGCAGATGCAAACTGGTATATATAGAATGGATAAACAATAAGGTCCTATTGTATAGCACAGGGAACTAATCCAATATCCTGTGATAAACCATAATGGAAAAGAATATGAAAAGAATGAATATGTATAACCGAATCACTTTGTTGTACAGCAGAAATTAACACAACATTGTAAATCAACTATATGTCAATAAATTAAATTTTTAAAAATATGTTAAATTTGAAGAAAAAAAGATGCAACACCTACCACATTTAAGTGATTGCCTCTAGATAAGGGTAGAGAAGGGCAGTAGGGCAGAGCAGGAGATTGTCATACGATGAAATTCTAGATGGTCTTTAAAATGAACTTTCCTATAGATGTATGGAAATAAATCTCAAGAAATATATCAAGTTTTGATTGTTCAGTAAGCTTCAGTAGAGCATGAGATTCTGCATAACTAATAAGCTCGCAGGTAATGCCAGTGTAGGACCATGCTTTCTGTAGCATGGAGTCGCGTAAGGAGAATTTATTCCTAACTTGGAACTTAAGACATCCTGATGCCATCAGAGAGAAAACCTCACTTAGGTACTAGACTGTCGCTTACAACTCCAAAAGTAGTCTCCAAACTTTCTTCAGGGAACAGTGTCTAGTTAAAAGTTAAAAGGGAATTTGTGGGAAAACTGGTGAAACCCTAACAAGTCTGGACTTTCGTTAATATTAATGTACTAGTGCTGTTTTCTTCCTTTGACAAATGTATTACAGTAATGTAAGATGCTCACATTAGGGGAAATTGGGTGAGGGGTACATACAGCCTTTATTATCTTCAAAACTTTTCTATAAATCTGAAATTATTCCAAAATTAAAATGTTAAATAAAAGAGTGAATAACAAGGGGTAAAAGCTGAAATACTCTGCTTAGACTAGTGAGAAAAGTTACAGAAGGGGGATTCAGAGTCCTTCCTGCTCTTGGTCCCCTTTGACTTCTGGTAGCCCTTGGGACTCCGAAATCCCAGGCCTCTAAAGAAAAAAGATCGGAAATCTTTTTACTTTTTTAGGGGCAGAAAGACACAGGACCCAAAGATTATTACACATCTTACACATTTGTATAAAATGAGGACCAGGAGGCAAGATTTCCTTCTGTGTCATATTTGTTGCTTTTCACGAGCTGTAGCTTTTATTTAGATATGCCTACTTTCTGCTCTGAAATAGAGGGGTTTTCTTCAATGTGACCACAAAGATAGACTCATGTATTTCACCCAAAGAGTTCCCATGTGAGACTGACCCATGTGTGGTCACACTGAGTGGCTCAAAGAACAGGTGGGCCATTTATTGATACCTTGAGGAAAGAGGTCATTGGAGAAAGATGAGTCCTGTCTTCGTGGGTGAAATTCCTGTTTCCCGTGGTCCTAGAAGAGTGTTTGCATAGGAGATATATTGGTTGGCTTGTCGACTGATGAGGTTAAAGGACTTAGCTAAGAGCACAAATTATGGCTTAATGTTTGCATGCCCTGTCTTCTTATCTTGATTGAGAAACCCTAACGTTTAAGATTGAATCAGAAGCTGTCCAGGACTCCTTCTTTGGCCTACTTCCCAAATAACATGCCTATTTTTCTGCCTGGTATCTGACCAGCGAGTCATTGTTGATGCTCTGCCCATTCACCTGTCACCTCTAAAGATACACCTAAAGAGCAGTGTCCCCGGCACCCTTTGGCACCCTCTAGGCTGTTCATAGGCTTGAAGGGATGGCTTTTGCCTCCAAGATACATAAAAAGCCTCGTGATAACACTGGACTTTACTGTAGGGGATGGGTCCACCTATTAGGGCTTCCTGTCTATTTCGCAGGAGAAAGAAAACAAACGCCACTTGGAACGAAAACTGTCTTAGTTCTTAGCCTTCACGCTCAGTGGCTCACGCTGCTGGGTTACCTTGGCCCTGCAGGTGTGGGAGCTGCCAGTGCCTGCCTATTCGTACTCTGTAAGCCCGCAGGAGTCTGGGCTGGTGCTTCTCAACTTTGTTACTACAGAGGCAGTCCCTCTGTCCTAATATGTGTCCCTCTGGTCCCCATTCCCTTCCATGCTCCTAAAGCCAGGAAATACAAAAGGGAAGGGCAGCCCAGATACTCAGGGCCCATCTCAGATGATATCAGGTAAAGCATAGCCTTAGACTAGGTTGAAAGTGAAACTCATACTGCAGTTTAACCAAAGAAAAGCATAGTTCTGCTTACCTTTTTTTAAAGAAAAGGCTTTATGAAAGGAAAATCCAAGCTCCTCATTCAAAATTGCTTGATGGAGATTTTAGAAGCAGAATCTCAAAACCGTGTACTTAGAACAGGGCCAGAAAGGGTTGCTTGCTGGAGGGTGGGAAGAAACAAGCTTGTTTTCAGTAACAGGCTTTGTCTTTGAGGCTTGATGCTCTGCAGATAAATCTCTCCTCAGCCCTGCCAGAATAATTGGACTAGAGAGCATGCATATTAACAGGTTTTGTTTTCACTTCCACTAATAACCAGCTTTGTTGCGGTAACCCTTATTATGCTCATTATTTATGAATATGCAATATGGACATGGGATATTCCCCACAGAGAAGCTTTGTGGGAGACTGCTGGGGAAATGAACAGAATCGGGGCGAGACACCTTTTCTTAGCAGAATTGACTTTCAGAGAACATGCAGGGATCCCTGGAGCCCTGTTGGGGGTGCAGGTGTGTGGAGGAGAGTGGGGAAGACTCTTTAATAGAACCCTTGTACTTCCTGTTTTCTTACCCCTCTCCTATCTTGCCCACCTAGAGTTTTCATCTATTTTCTAACAAGGTTCATGATAAAAAGTGAGAACTAATATTTCATAGGTCAGGTAACACTGCCTTGCAGTGGGATTCGTTTTCTTTTAACCTAACTTGCGAGATAGTTTGCAATCTTGACATACCAGAAGCTCCTGCATTGCCATGGATTTCTTGATGCAACTAACCCATGTTGTCAAGGCAACCCACTTAACTGCTTTCTCCCCTCTAGAAAACCATTTCCAGTGCTGCAAACCCTAAATCTCAATCATCTCTTATAATACACAGGGTCAAATACATCCCCTGCATGCACAAAGCTATTACTTTTTTATAAGATATCGTGTCATTACAGTGAAAGAATTTGACTTGAGGGATAATGTGTATATTAAAGCGTTAACGTTAGTCCCATAGCATTTGTGCCCTATCTCTGCATTTCCAGGAGATGTGAGGTTGTTTACTAAAGGCAGTTACATTTTTGGAGCTGTGGTAACAATGTCGGCATATTTCAACTAATTTCTATGTAAATTGATTGCAGTCAACAGCTTTTTCATGGTTTGTGAAATTAAATCACATAAAAGACAAAGTATTTTCTGAGGTTAATAGCACCCACCTGTTGTATATTTCCCCCCTTTTTAAGAGTCAAGACCCAGTTTTGAGAGTTCTTTCCATGTAATTGGGCTAACTCCACGATTCCCTAGGAAGCTATGACAGCATCATGCCTGAATTCAGATACTGACATCAAGGGGGAAGGTGTCTCCCCAGAGATCTGGGCTCCCGAGAGGTTGGTTTAAAAGAAAATCTCAATAGAAGAATAGTAGGGGTCATTTTACTATTTTTGCTAGCTCACTATTAACAAGAAAACTGGGTTAGGTTAAGATTCTTACTGAGGTTTAAAGATTCGAACACTGTTTTTTTTAATTTATTTTATTGAAATATAGTTGATTTACAATGTTGTGTTAGTTTCAGGTGTACAGCAAAGTGATGAAGTTATTCATATATATACATTCTCTTTCATATCCTTTTCCATTATGGTTTATCACAGAATATTGAATATAGTTCCCTGTGCTCTACAGAAGGACCTTGTTGTTTATAATTTGCATCTGCTAATCCCAAACTCCCAAGCCATCCCTCCCCCACCTCCCATCCCCCTTGGCAACCACAAATCTGTTCTCTATGTCTGTGAATCTGTTTCTGTTTCGTAGATGAGTTCATTTATGTCATATTTTCGATTCCACATATAAGTGATATCATATGGTATTTGTCTTTTTCCTTCTGACTTACTTCACTTAGTATGATAATCTCTAGGTCCATCCATGCTGCTGCAAATGGCATTATTTCATTCTTTTTCATGGCTGAGTAGTACAATATGCAATGGAATATGTGCATATGTGCATATGTACCACATTTGAAGACTTTATTTTTAACCTAGTCTTGGCAATACAACTCACAGGCTACATTTAATTATGTAAATAATTGGAAGTAATTCTTAGCCACTCATGCAATACTGCTGGCACGGGTTTCCAGTTAGTTTTTAAAAAAGTCATATGATTTCCCGCTCCTTATATTTTTGCTCAAAAGTTGATCACATCAAAGGGAGCCATCTTTCACTTCACAATTCCCAAAGCTTTGAGACACAAATATGGCTGTAATGAAGTTTCTGCATGGGGCTTACTGGCTCAGAGCATTTTCATGTTGCACGTTTATTAGATAAAACACACCTCAGCACCTTTCAGCTGCCATTCTTATTTCAATAAAGAGTTTTATCTATACAAAATAGTACAGATTATCATATCCACTACTGAAGCATTGACATTATTTTCTTCCCATTATCGTGATTTGACAGATCAGGTATTCACCTGTCAGTCTGTCTACAAAGCCTTTCAGCTCAGCCCTCTCCTATTACGGCCTTCAGCGATTATTAGCACCCCATCACAATGCACGAAGAACTTGAGCCTGCTTTCGGAAATACATTCCAAAACATAAGAGAAAGGATAAGGAGGTTGTAGGAAAAGAAGGTGAGTGAAGTAAAATCCTAAAGCAAACATAAGGAAGATTCGTACCATGGTCTGTATGCTGTTTACATGGGAAGAGCTGTGTGCTTCCAATAGTTTAGCAGCCAAACCAAAGAGAGAAATGTGGTCAATTAAATAATTCTTAGTATACAAATAGAAATATTTCAGCAAATACATAGATTATCAGGTCACTGAGGTCCAAAGGAAAATTTCCTCCTGGATTACCATTAAGTAAATTTGGTAGCGGTGTAGATCATCTACAGAAATGATACACTAAGCTGCATTATGTTAGTGGCCTCCATAATCAGCCAGAGTTCCCTGGTTGCTTACTGGTGCCAAGCCCTGTGGTGCATGCTTTGTTATGTACCTAACCTCCTTTAACCCTCCCAAGAAACATGAAATAGGTGTTCTTATCATAGTGTCAGAAGTGAGTAAACAGAGGCCAGCGGAGGTTAAATAAACTGTTTAAAGTCTCAGTTTTTACATGGTGGACCTGGGATTCAGGCTTAGGTCAACGTTATGCCCAGGTCTATGGTTTTAGGTAGCCCATACTGCCTCTGTGGTTCAGAGTAGGGGTGATCGTGTTTGCTGGATGGTTAGGAAATGCTTCCTAGGAGAGGGGGCACTGAAACTGGTCATAAATGGTGATTAGTGAGATCTAGAGAGTTGAGGATATTCTAGGCAAGAAAATAGTGCATTTACGTGCATAGAGTATGAATAATTCACAAGCTGAAAATAGCTGGCTTTGCCAGAGAGAAGGATGACCATAGGCAAGTTTCTTAATCTCCCATCCTCACCTACAATGAAAGTAATAATAAGATGTCCATCATAGAAAGGTTGTGAGAATAAAATGAACCATATAAAGCTATTAATATTCTTGTTAAGACAGATAATAGATGAGGTTAAATAGAAAGCAAGTGTCAGGTAATATAGGATGCTCTGCTAAAGAATTTCAGTTTTATCCAGAAGGGAATGGAAAGACACTTCAGGGTATTAAGTAAGGAATGAATATATTTGTATTTTTGCAAGATAGCGCTGCAGCCATGTGTGGAGGGTGCATTGCCCGTGTGAGTGAGCAAGCGAGGTACAACATGCAAGCTAGGAAAGAAAACGATTCAGTACAGCAGTAGCCGAGGGGATGGAGAGGAAGGCATGTGGTGAGGTTTAGCTCCTGAGCTACTGCAAGGACCGAAGATGAAGGATGAGGTGTAGGAAACCACCCATGATGGCTCTCAGCTTTCTGCCTTGCGTGACGGGGGGAAGGGTCTGATTATTCACTGGGGAAGAATATACATGCAGATGAGCAAATCCGGGGACATAACATCAGAAGTCCAGGCAGGACACATGCGCTTGAGATGCCTGTGGTCAGCCAAGAGCAGGAGGTAAGCCTCAGGGAGCTTGAGTCTGGATGCAGAGAGAAACAACCATCCGGACATTTCCGGTAGTGGAAGCTTCAGACCCAGATGAGTCAGTGAAGAGTGAGAAAGTGTGATGAGAACGGGGGTGAAGATGGAGCCCTGGGGACCAAGATAAAGGGGAAGGTGGAAAAGAAGAGGCAGCAGAGAAAGATTAACAGCGGCAGCCAGAAGGGGGCAAAGGGCCAGTGGAGGAGAGTCACACTCTTGAAACCAAAGTTTTAAAAGAAACTGGAACAGAACTGACCTCTTCGCAATATTGAGATACACATGGCCGATGAGATTATGAATGATTTTACTTCTGATTTACTTTTCTGTATTTTATACATTTTCTATAATGAACATGCAGTTAAATAAAAATAACAAACTACTGTAAAATAAAATCTGGGAGAGACATAAAAGCAGGTTTTTATATTGAAGGGAAAGGGGTTGTATCCAGAGAGAGAGAAGTTTAAAATAAATGAAAAGATACAATCACAGGGTGAAGGGTCATGGGGAATGATTCATTTGGACCGTGGAGGGACATTTTGTCAGCTGAAATAAGAGGAAAGGAAGTAAGAAGGGTATGATGCATTAAGTCTGAAGACAGGAAGTTAGGGGAGTTTACCCATGAGAGTCTCAGCGTTCTCCAAAGTAGAAGTCACAGTTAATAAGACCCACCTGTTAGCACATGTGTCCATCCAGAGGAGAGAAAACTGGCATCAGGAGCTGCCGCTTCATCACCCTCTCTCCAGTTCGTCCTCCACAGAGCTACAAGAACGGGCTTTCTAAGTCCCTAAACCCTAAACCCTAACATCCTTTCCACCGTACCCTTGGGAAATTTGCTTAAACTTGGCCCAACTTCAAATCCATGGTCTGGGATGATCTACATCTTCCTCCTGCTTTCTGCAGGTACCTGCAGCTTATTTTCCCTCTTTTTACATACTCTGTCCATACAGGCTATCCCACTTCTGTTCATATAAATCTGACCTCAAAAATCAGCCACTTTGTAGGTGTTTGTCCCCAAATACGCTCAACATTTGGTGAGTGCAATAGCAGGAGAGAAATCTCATCATGAAGCCAGGGGCTCTGCCCTCTCCCCAGCCACTCCCAGACTCTCTCCATCCCCCCATCCCCACACCTCCTCGGAAGGACAGACAAGCTCTTCATTGTCTCCCTCAAAGAGAGCAGCCCATATTCCCGTCCTGCCCCCAGGTTCTTCACGACCTTTTTTTTTTTCTTTTTAGATTCCATATATATGTGTTAGCATACAGTATTGGTTTTACTCTCTCTGACTTACTTCACTCTGTATGACAGACTCTAGGTCCATCCACCTCACTACAAATAACTCCATTTCATTTCTTTTTATGGCTGAGTAATATTCCATTGTATACATGTGCCACATTTTCTTTATCCATTCATCTGTCGATGGACCCTTAGGTTGCTTCCATGTCCTGGCTATTGTAAATAGAGCTGCAATGAACATTGTGGTACATGACTCTTTTTGAATTATGGTTTTCTCAGGGTATATGCCCAGTAGTGGGATTGCTGGGTCATATGGTAGTTCTATTTTTAGTTTTTTAAGGAACCGCCATACCTACTAGAGAATGGACTTGAGGACACAGGGAGGGGGAAGGGTAAGCTGGGACAAAGTGAGAGAGTGGCATGGACATATATACACTACCAAATGTAAAATAGATAGCTAGTGGGAAGCAGTCACATAGCACAGGGAGATCAGCTCGGTGCTTTGTGACCAGCTAGAGGGGTGGGATAGGGAGGGTGGGAGGGAGGGAGATGCAAGAGGGAGGAGATATGGGGATATATGTATATGTATAACTGATTCACTTTGTTATAAAGCAGAAACTAACACACACACAAAAAAGAGAGCAGCCCAGGCTCACGTCCTGTGTGTCTTGCTTTTCACTCCAACTAGTCGTGAAGAAATCGCTTTCAAACAAATTCCATGAAGGAAATCCGGAAGAACATTTTCTACTTTTCCCCGCGTGTTAATGCATCCGCGTCAATCCCATGCCCCAGATTCCCACGCTTTGGGTTGGTACTCAAGGCTCTTCATCACCTGGTCCCATCCAGTCTCCCCTCCTCACACTACACTCTGAGTCTTTGCAGTTTCCTCAGACAAATCTACCCCACACCACTCTAAATTGTCACATAACCCCAAGTTCACCTTGTCCTCTTTCCCTTTGTCACACTGAGCTCAAGCATCAAAAGGCTTTTATGATCTTTGGTACAAAGGGGATATTTAAATGGGACTATTAAACCTTCCTTCTTCATTTTCAATGGGGATAACTGAACTTCACCTCATTGTTTTTATAAGAACACATTATTGGAGTTATGTTAGATTGTCTTACCATTTAATTTGTGTCCTTTTGCAGAGATTCAATGGTGCTAGAGAAATTGACAGTGACACAGAAAGGTGTTTATTTTCAAAAATTTAATAACTGGGAATGAATGACATAGAGAAAGAAGCAGGGCCAACCCATTTTTATTTGATTTCCATAAAGACGGGGTGGGGGAATGATAGACTATTAAATAAGAACTTTTGAATAAGAGCTTCTTTCATACTCACTTCTCACTCTTAAGCTCCAGGAAGGAAAGCAGAATCTGTTCTAGAATGTGAACAATTTTCACGTGTGTCCCAAGAAATTCCACACACACAGCAGTCAGACCTAAGGGATCATTTCAGGAAACAGACGCCTTGGCAAGGACCTGAACACACCATTCTGGTGTCCTCGGAACTGAAAGGAGATGCTTAGCCACCCAAAAGCTTTCCCTGGTCAAAGCAACTTCTTCATAAAATGGAGGAAAACTAGATGTTGGGGCTGGTAGGATGGGAACAGTTGCTTTTCTTATAAAGATGCTCTTATATGAGCATCTCCATGACAACACGAGCAAGCATCACGCATTCTCTCCCACCACCCAGGAGGCTGAGAAGGAGCTTTTGGGATTGGAACCCACTCTAGGTTCTGCAAATGAGGAAATCTGGTCAGTTGTGGTTGCAGAGTTATTCATTTCCCAAACTTGTCAAGTCCCCAGACCACAAGTTTCATTTCCAGCCTGTAGAGAGTCTATGTACCTCTCATCCTTCCCCGGTCCAGGGCTTCCTTATTTTGTAAGAAGTGGATGTACCCAGTATTATTAAACCAATTCAAGGGAGAGCAGTTTAAAGCAAGGGCTTTTAATCCGGAAAATGTCTCAGACCTCTTTGAGAATCCAATGCAAATTACAGACTTCTCCCCAGAAAAAGGAAATACACACAGCATTTTACATACAATTTAGGGAATTTATATATAGGCAAACCATTTTATTGTGCTTCACTTAATTGCACTTCACAGATACTGCATTTTTTACAAATTGAGGGATTGTGACGATACTGGCAACATTTTTCCAGAAGCATTTGCTCACTTCCTATCTCTGAGTCACATTTTGGAAATTCTTGAAATATTTCACACTTTTTCATTATTATTATATTTCTATGGTGATCTGTGATCAGTGATCTTTGATGTTACTATTGCAGAAAGGTTAAAACTCACTGAAGGCTCAGATGATAGTTAACATTTTTTAGGAATAAAGTATTTTTTAATTAAAGTATGTACATTGTTTTCTAGACATAATGCTATTGCACACTTAATAGACTACAGTATAGTGTAAACATGACTTTGATATGCACTGGGAAACAAGAAACTTGTGTGACTCGCTGTATTGTGATACTCACTGTATTGTGACAGTCTGGAACTGAACCCACAACACCTCTGAGGTGTACCTCTACCCCTGAAAAGTCTGAAGAACTCTTCTCTTTAATAAAAAGTCTTCAGTTTTAGGACAAAATTCTTAGCAAAGGATCAGTCGATAAAATGCCAAAAACAAGTTCAAAGGTAATATATTGAGCCAATTAATTATGCTTGATGTCAAAGTACTGATAAAACTGATTTTAAAATATATTACCTAAAACACTATTTGTTTTATTTGTATTATTGTCTGCAAAATGTGAATCAATATTGAGAGAGATTAAACCTTCATTAGCTGCCATTCAAGCTGAGGAGACCATATATTTATTTATCTGATTTATTTCAAATTTTTATCTGACTAAAATACTCTGAGAGTAAAAAACAACAGCAACAAAAACAAAGACAACAAAAAAACTCAACCCAATTACATTATATACAACGTTCAGACATGAAAATAAGCATTGACCGTGGGCTGTCGTTAGAATCAGGCTGGCACTACTGCACCATAGCGATTTCGGGGAGAAACTTCTCTTTTTCTTTGTTGCCACCCAAAGGAATATTTTAGAAAGATAAGTACAGAAAACACACACACACACACACACACACACACACAATAAAAGACAGCTGGGAAAGGGATAGAAACGCTTATGAAACGAAAGCCCATTATATCTGATTGATGGACGATTATACAGTCCGCTGTTCCAACAAATACAGAAAAATCCACAATTATGACACCAATGTAAACTTCATAAAAGAAGAAGTCTTGACTACCTTGCTCCCTGACACCTAGAATAAATATCCGATACTTTGTGATGCTTCAGCAATTAGCTTCTGAATGATAAAAATCTATTACCCAATAAAGCTAGGAAAAAAAAATCTACTAACAACTTACTGTATTACCCTGGGTAAATCAATTCAGTTCTCTTGGCCTCAGTTTCTTCATCTAGAAAATGAGGAGGTAAAATGGGTCTTTTTTTAAACATATATATTTTTAATTGAAGTAGAGTTGATTTACAATGTTTCAGGTGTACAGCAAAGTGATTCAGGTATGTGTATATCTATATATATCTATATATATATATATATGTGTTCTTTTTACAGATTCTTTTCCATTATAGGTTATTACAAGGTATTGAATACAGTCCCTATGTTATACAATAGGTCCTTGTTGTTTATTTTATATATAGTAGTGTGTCTGTTAATTCCAAATTCAAAACTGGGGCTTTTTAAAGTCTTCTAATTTCCCAGTCTCTGGTTCTACTTAGCACACAGGCAATTTCTCCTCAAGTGCAAGGCTATGATCATTTAGGCACAAGTTGGTACCTGGCCTGTGAACACCCCATGTGCACTGTGGATACTCACTAAAGAGAAACAGGCTTCTGGGGAGAACACTGTGGACGGCAGGGCGAGTCCCAGAGTCCCAGGCGAGGGCTTGACTCTGTGGGGAAGAGGTGACGTGCCACCTTATGAGATGCAGCCCAACTGTCTTCCTGTTTTCTTTTTGAAGTCTCAGCCTATAATTAAGTATCCCCTGGACTCAGCACCCTAGATTTCTCCACTGGTTCAACATGCCTGAAGCAGTGACACACTCACAGTGCTTCCAGAATGTTCCACATGATATTTTCAGCATAACCTTTGAGGGAAAACGGACAACCAAGTTTGGTTAAATATTTTTAAAGTAACTTTGTTTAAATGCATCTATTAATTCTTTAAGTAATTTGTGTTCTTACATGACAACATGTTAGTCAACCCAGATATGGGCTGGGTGGTATATTTTCACTCTCGCGAAAAAGTATTAGAAATTACAGCGCCTCTTTAAAATATTTCTCTGGGTTTTTTTTCCCTCTCAGGGAAGTTATTCTCAGACTTCAGCACACATAAAAATCACTTGGAGTGCTTATTAAGAATGCAGATACCTAGGTTCTACCCCCAGATATGGATCTGGACAGAGCCTAGGAAATCACCTTTTAACTATTACCATAGCAATTCCAGTGCACATGTTCCCCAGAACCACATTGTATATCTCCCCTGTAGAGAGACCTATAAAATAAGCCTGTGTCCGTTTCGTTATTTTCCGCTATAATCCCTTCATCTGTGATATTTTTGCACCCTCTAGTGGATGATTTCACTCAGCAAATTGTTTTTCTGTATTACAAATGCCTTGCTCAAAACTTTTAGGAAATTCCATCTCTCATGAACTCCTTGAAACAATGGGAAATCAGAAAAAGGCTCATAAGAAAAATTGCTTCAAGGAACATGAGATTCATATATATTTAGATATACATTTAATGTGTAATATACATACATATGATAGAAAAATTTAATCCTGATCAAGTTGGCTGAATATAGCTAATCTGTTTTATTAAAATATTTTAGAAACCTTGGATTTACTGGCCACAGTATTTTTAGGCCATTTATACCTGTAAGATTAATATTCTCACACACCAGTTTCCTAATACACTCGTTCCAGCAAATCAATACGATAACTTGGATCTTCCTGACTGCTCCCTTCTGGGCATCTCTTTACAACCTACTGGCCCTTCTGACACCTCTCGTGTTGGCTTCTACGATCGACAGCTCTTTTCAAGATCCTGAAAGCTCTGGATGTGTTTTGTTTTGTTTGTGGCTTCCATCTCACTGAAGAACTTTGCTTACTGATGCTATCACTTCCAGAGTCACAAATTCAGTTGCCCACAGGCACCAAGCAGGTGACACAGATGAGTGGGTGGGCAGGGTGTAAACCAAAGACAGTGGTGGAGACTAAAGCAAACTGAGTTTGTTACATTTCAAGGAATTCAAGAATAATTATAATTTTATAAAGCCCACTATGGGCCTAATTACACATCTGTGAACTGCATGAAACTTTGTTTCGTGAACCAGCTAAAGACCCCTGATTTACGTGACGGCTTACGAAGTGCTGACTGTGTATGGATATTGTTCTCACATAATTCTAACGACAACCCTTTACAAGGGATAGTTTCACATCCCAGTTGTACCAACCAGGAAACGAGGGCTTAGGAGGTAGTTTCCTCGCCCCAAGCCAGACAGGTGAGGTTCCCTGGCGCAGGCTCTAATCCACGGTGCCAGACCCGAGGGTCTGCCTCCTGTCACTTCACCCCAGGGCCTCTCTCAGCAGAGCGCTTCCAGCCTTTCCCACCTGAATGTCCCAATGTGCTCCTCTCCCTCCCACCACCTCGGACCCCTGCTGCCCGCCCGCACCCCCTGCCACCCAGGCTCTTCACAACATCTTCTGTTCCCTTGGCCTCTGCTTCTACTGGTGTCTTTGCATTTGGGCAGTTTCTCATCAGGTAGCTGACACATCTCTGCACCAGCACTGGGCTGGTTGCAATTCTTAGGAACTTATCCCATTGCAAACGAATGTGACAAATATAATATATCTGTATAATATATATATATTCAATATATATAAATAATTAATATATAATTATTAATATATATGATATATAATATAATAATAATATATATAGTATATATGTAAATGATATAAATATATTATACTGAATATATATATATTCAATATATATAAATATATTCAGTATATTTTTACTGCTATTGTTTTAAGTAGGTGCACGTTTTCCTCAAGTTTTAAAATGATATTTCAGTAATGCTCAGATTTTTGTTACAAGTGGAATTGGCCCTACTATAACACCCCCTACCTTTCTACTCAATGGACCCGTTCCAGGTACCACTGTGAATCCTGTAAAATGATGGGAGATCTCTGGGTAAAGCCCTGTTGTGTCAGCTGGCCTCAAAACATGTTTTTGAAAAGCAAACAGTAAGAGTCATTATGTATAGAAATCCAAGTGAATTACCTTTGAGGAAAAAGAGCCATTTCTTCACTTATCCATTCTCAGGTAGCTGCTTGGGTTTTGCGACCCCGAAGGCAGAACAGCGGCCCTGGGGCACGTTTCCCACCAGGCTGCCTCTCGTGGATTACGTTACTCGGGGAAGACACAGTTATAACCGCACGCTCGCATCAGTGCTGCGGTTTATGTGGAATATTTGAGTCCCTTTAACCTTCTGTGAAAACTGTCACCGAAAACAGTATTTCTTTAGGTGGCTTTAACATAACATTTTGATTTGAATTTCCAGACAAAAAGAATGAGAAGTTACTGGGACGTACACTGCAACCTGTGATATATTCTCCAGTCCTAACAGTAAAGAGTGTATTGTTGTGCAGCCTTTCAACAAGAGAGTCCACCTAGGATATGCACAGTAATTCATCCACTTGCCCTTCTTTGTATAAACAGTTAACACAAACAAACTGTATTTCTCTGCTGTGAGAGTCAATATTCAGAAAAATCTATTTGTACTTGGAAAATAGATGGGGGTGGGGCGCTTTGACTGCCTTAATTCTGCAAAATGACCAAATCCCAACTCATCCCTTCCTCATCCTCCAGTGATGGTATCAACATGAAGGTAAAAGCAACCAGAGTCTAACTGGCTGAGGTGCTGTGGTGCTGCAAGGTCCAAGTTATGATAACCGTTTGTTGAATTCTTTCCAAGTGCCTGATGCCCTTCTCACTATGTGCATTAACTCACTTAAACTTGACCCTGTAATGTACGTACTATTCTTTTTTTAATTGGAGTATAGTAGAGTTGATTTACAATGTTGTGCTGGTTTCTGGTGTACAGCAAAGTGATTCAGTTATACATATACATACACATCCTTTTTCACATTCTTTTCCATGATGGTTTATTACAGGATATTGAATATTGTTCCCTGTGCTGTACAGTAGGACCTTGTTTATCGATTTCATAGATAAAATATGGTAACCATAATTCTGTTTTCTATGACTGTGAGTCAGTTTCTGTCTTATAAATAAGTTCATGTGTATCACTTTTCAGATTCCACATATAATCATATATCATATGATATTTGTCTTTTTCTTTCTGGCTTACTTCACTTAGTATGATCATCTCTAGGTCCATCCACGTTGCTGCAAATGGCATTATTTCATTCTTTTTTTAATGGCTAATTCCATTGTATATCTGTACCACATCTTCTTTATCCATTCATCTGTCAGTGGACACTTAGGTTGCTTCCATGGCTTGGCTATTATAAATAGAGCTGCAATGAACATTGGGGTGCATGTGTCTTTTCGAATTAGCATTTTCTCCAGCTGTATTCCCAGGAGTGGGATTGCTGGATCATATGGCAACCCTATTTTTAGTTTTTTGAGGAAACGTCATACTTTTCTGCATAGTGGCTGCTGTAGATACTATTCTTACCACCTTTTTACAGGTAAGGCAATGGAAGGACAGAGGATTAAAGTAACCCAGCCCAGGGCACACTGCACGTAGTGGCAGGGCCCTCATTTTTAGCAGACGTGCTTGGGCCACGGACCAAGTGTGCTCTCGGTGATGGAGTCAGTGAGGTCTGGTATGTGTGCTGGGACCTTACCTGCCCAGAGGCTTCTGTTAGACAGCCAAGGCTGAAAGCTACTTCTACTTATAAGGACTCCCAGAGCTGAAGAATCTGTATTATTATTCCCTCCACGTCCAGGTAGTACCCATTACTCAGTAGTTCTGGATGCCAAGGGTGGTAGCAAATGAAGCCATTGAGTCCATGTTCCCAGGTATTCCTCTTCTTATTGGGAAAATTTGTAAACCACTTTTCAGTAAGACCGCCACTTGCTTGCAGTGTTATCTTTCCTGCCCTGCATGTCAATGACTACTTCCCCCAACTCCAGATCAACATGTGCTCCAAATGTCCTGCAATCAGAGCTGTCAATCCCATAGTTACATTTCAGCGGGAGACTTCACAGGTTCACTGCATGTGGCCCACACTCACTGTTCCTGCTTGCGAGTTCTTTGGATGTGGGTCCCAGCCCCTGCTGCAGCGTGAGGCCATTTCCTCTTGTCCTGTTACCAAGGGAAATAATAGAGGAGCTGCATTCAATCAGAAATGTATAATACCCCTTCACGTGGGACCATGCATGAACAATGCTAAGTAGTAATTATTGGTGGACCAAAAGGGAACAGAACACTATGGGGTGGGGGGGGAAGAGTTTTTCCAGGAGATTGTGGTAGACCCACAGAACATTTATGGATGTCACATTTGAGGTTTTGACTCTTAGCAAGAAAACCAGGCGATCTGTGTACCTGGTTATTTGTAATTCTGTTGAGGGACCAGCTCGCATCGTGTACACTTTCTGACTGGTGTCCATTGTGAGACGTCTAGAGGCTTAGATTTTGGTTTGTTCATGTGGGCGCCCAGGCACTGAGCCACCTCAGCCAGATGGCCTCCTTCTTTCATTAATGTCACACTGACAAGTCCCATGTTGATGCTGATGCCCCAGGGAAGCTCTTTAAGAACCTCTGCCCCAGAGATAAACAACAAGCTCCCACTGTATAGCACAGAGAACCATATTCGATATTCTGTGATAAACCATAATAGAAAAGAATATTTAAAAAAGAATGTATATATATGTATAACTGAGTCACTTTGCTGTACCACAGTAATTAACACAATGTTGTAATTCAACTATACTTCAACAAAAAATACATTAAAAAAGCATTCTCATTAGGCAGTGCTTTTGAATTTATATTTTAGGACAGAAGGCAAATACAAGTAATTTAAATTAGAAAACTCGCTCAGTTTCATCTCGCTAGAGCAAATGGAGAATTTCACAGAAACAGTATCTGCATCAGTTTTGGCTCCAATTTGGAAGTCTTTTCAGAACAATCTAATTGTATATTTCCAAGTTGAATAACGGAGTTCTGTTCAATTCTCTCTGTCGTTGAGGGGTCTGGATAAGGGATCAAAGGCTAAGGACGGTAAAACAGGTGCCAGAGACCCAGGGATCCTGTAAAGGGAAGCGAGGTCCCGGGCGCTAAGATTGCGAAGCTGGTGTTGCAGGTGAAGGGAACGAGCAGGCCGAGGAGGGCAAGGGCTGGCGAGGAAAGAGGCCCAGGCGCTCGAGAGACTGTGCGGCCCCCCCTCCCGCGCTGCTGCTTCTGGTCACTTCCACCAGCTCCTCTGAGACCCCCTGCAGAGACGTGTCTCCCCCCCCCCAAAAACTGAGCACCCAGGAGGCTTCTCTTAACGCTCCACAGGTGGGGGGGGGGCCGTTTCACAACGGACACGTGGTCTGTGGGCATAAGCGCACATTACTTTATACAGCTGGGCAGGGAAGCCCGATGCTATGTGCATTTGTGCAGATCAGCGCTGTGCCATCACAAAATCTTTTGCGAACTGATGGTGTTGAATTTTAGCATCCCAAATAATAAATTAGTATTTGCCCTTTCGTGACAACTTTGTTAAAATAAGATTTCTATCTTTGCCTTCCCGATCCACTTCTCACTGTGGGGCTTGCAAAACTTATTCAAACTTTGTATATAAACCTGAAAGTACAAAAATGTGGACGAACATTTTATGAAATTGTTGACGTTTCTGCGGATGCCTGGCGCCGGGTATCGTGTGCAGTGATATGATCGCCCGGACGAGGGCGCTGTGGTACCGCGTTTACTCGTGTGCTGTCTGGTGAATTCCTGAGTGGTCCCTGCGAGGATTTCTAAAGGAAAGTAGCAACGTTTGCTGGTCCTTTTACACTCCATAAAACGCTGCTGAGATTAGGAAGTGACAGCTTCAGAACTTCTATTGTCTGGAGCTAAAAGGAGTTTGGTTCATCCCTATCAGCGCCGCTGATATTTTTCTATTTGAGGCTCATTACTTTTAAAGAATGTGCTTCAGCCACTTCATCAAAATGCTCCTTAGATTGAAGAAGATTCACTTTTTAAGCGTTTTTTCCAAAGCCAGACTTACAAGTGAGGGTTGATTTGGTATGGATATTTTAGTATGAAGGTATCGCCATCTGCTTGGAACGTTTAGGAAATTTGAACATGGAAAGTTGCCCTTCTGCACCATCGTGCACTTTTTATCTGATCATACTGGATACTGAGGTAATCCAAGAAATAGTTATTAAATCACAAAATGCTATTGCCAAACAATAATGTTCTGTTCTATAATCACACAAATTATTCAGATTAACATCATAATAAATCAATAACAAAATGAAATTTTAAAAATCAATCTTTCACACCTATGATGTGAAGCTTTGATAAAAGCTAAGATGCACATCCTGAAATCTTCTCAATTCAATATTGATTAATTAAAAATAGATTTTAGATTGAAGCATCTGGTTTCCCCGTAGCTTCATTACTAAGGTTTTCCATTATTTACTTAGAATAATATATAAAATATAGTTTGTTGGAAAAGAAAGTCCAAGATGAGGTACGAATGGTTAGTTGGCTCTAACAGACTCTGTAAGGAAAACTCTGTGACGATTACCCGGGCAGTAGTAAGAGAGGAACGGATAGTGTTTGTAAAGAAAACATTCCTTTCTCTAAAATGTTTAAGAAGCTTTCTAGAGGGTCATGATCAGACTTTAAGCATTGTGCTCTCTTACAAATGAAATGATAGGACCTTCACATTCAGACCGGAAGGGAAGTTAGGAGGTTTCTATTTGATCCTGTCAGGAATGGCCTCTGACAGCGAGGACCAGAGTCCTGAGAAATAACGGCTCAGCCAGACAGGGCTTTCTTTCCCTCGCATATGACGGGCAGCCGGAAGTGAGCTGTGGCCGATTGGCTGAGGTCTCTCCGATTCTCAAGGCTTTTCCTCAAGGTTGCAAGATGACTGTTGGGACTTTTACCATTAATTAGGAACTCCTCATTAATAGCAAAGAAGAGAAAATGAAAGAGGAAGGGGCAATTCCTGGGTCAGGAAGACAAAAACTCAGCATCCCAGGAGATAGCCACTCACATCTCACCGGTAGGAAGCAGTCCTTGTCACCTCTGCCAGGAAAGTGGGAAAGCAGCTTCAGCTGGCCCAGTGCCAGCCTCAGAGGTTTAGTCTGTTAGTGCAGGAAAAGGAGAGGAGTGTATTCTCCACCACACCTGTCCATCACACCTCTGACTCTAAGGAAAATGAGGCATCTGGGCCCGGAAAGACCGAAGGCTTCACCCATGTCCCAGAGCTGGTGGCAGAGCCAGGCTTCAGGGAGCATGATGGTGGGGTGGGATGGGAGAGTGCCTTCTGAAGCTCTAAGGGTTCTGCTTTTAGCGAGAGCATAACAGGTAAAGAATGTGACGAACTGTAGCAGCACTATTCACACCACTAGCCGAGATCTGGAAGCAGCCTAAATGTCCATCGACAGGGGAGTGGGTAAAGAAGATGTGATATATATATCATACACACACACACACACACACACACACACACTGGAATACTACTCAGCCATAAAAAAGAATGAAATAATGCCGTTTGCAGCAACATGGATGGACCTAGAGATTATCATACTAAGTGAAGTCAGACAAAGACAAATATCATATGATATCACTTATATGTGGAATCTAAAAAAAGATACAAATGGACCTATTTACAAAACAGAAATAGACACACAGAAATAGAAAACAAACTTTTGGTCACCAAAGGGGATAGGTTGGGAGAATGGATAAATTAAGAGTTTGGAATTAACAGATACACACTACTATATAGAAAACAGATAAGCAACAAGGACCTACTATATAGCACAGGGAGCTATAATATCTTGTAATAACCTATAATGGAAAAGAGTCTGAAAAAGAATATATATATACATTTATATGTATATAAAACAGAATCACTTTGCTGTACACCTGAAACTAACACAATATTGTAAAACAACTATACTTCAATTTTTAAGAAAAAAGAATGTAAAGAATCATGGATTACTGAAATAATCCATGATCTAATAAGATCATAGTGGTTTGATTTTCCTATAGAAATATGCAAAGAAAAATAAAGATCAAATCCTAACACTGTAATCAAGTGATAGTGTCGCTGTCAAGGCATTAAAATTTTGTTTGGTAGCAGAAATTTCATTTGAGAGCCTATTACTTCAAAGTAAATAATGGAGATGTTCCCTCATGTAATCCTTGACGTCCTACTATAAACACTGTGGCCCTCGCCCTCTCGCAGGCTGAGGGCGCCGCCCTCAACTTTCTGAGGAGTGTGACTCGGGTACAGTGATTGTGACAGTAGTGGCAGCAGAAAAGCAAGGCTGCTCTGAAAGAGGTTGCAGCTGACTTTCTCCCGTTGCCGGGAGGATAAAATTTGTCTTCTAGGAGAAGAGTTGTGAACAGATGTTGACTTTCTCTCACAGATATCATTCAGCCATTCAAATACTTGTTAAATTGACACATTCAAGAATGCAACACTGTATCAGGTTATGTATTAATCCAAGAAGAGACTGTGTATTACTGCTTATAACCTAGGACCACAGAGAAGTAATATGCAGACACCTGAGTGGAAATGATTTCTGAAAATTGTACAATATTAAAACTGGCCCCTTCGTGTTACAGACAAGGGAACTACAGGATAGCAAACCAGGAATGACCTAATTTAATTCATTTGGAGAATAGGAATTTTTTTTTCATTTAATATATGCTTAAGTTGTTATAACTCCACGGGTTATGATTTCAGATCTTTTCAAACACAAAGACTTATGTGAATATTATAGTGTCATCTAAAATGACAACTCTTCAGTGTTTTCCCTCGATTCATGATCTATGCCTGGGGTATAAATGGGGAGCGACATTTACGGGTTGGGGATTCAGTTGCGTGTGATTCCTTTGTAATTGCAGTGGGAAAAACTGCAGATGACCAGGAGCGAGAGGAGGAAGATATTCTGCTCTGTCACCTTCCACGTCATTGCCATCACCTGCGTGGTCTGGTCTTTGTACGTGTTGATTGATCGGACAGCGGAGGAAATCAAGCAAGGCAATGATAACGGTAAGAGCATGTGTCCATTCTCTTGCCCTCTTGGATCCTGGGACGACACCCGAGACAGGCAGGGAAGATGTTTCCCGGAGCACGTTGGGTGCACGAGCAACACCCAGTCCTGGCGACAGAGTCGGCTCCAGTTATGTTATTGATGACCACTCGGACGTAAAGCACTGGGCATACAGGGGTCCCAAGCTGAGAAATAAGATTTATCAAGTAAACCTTAGTGGAGGAGGAATATTCAGAGGCCGTGTGCCACTTTAGGCTTTTCAAGGAGCTGGTAAGTATCAGGTTCTGCCTGATGGGAAAAGGCAAACAGCGGTAAAAATAGAAGGTCTTTCATTGTATTTAATTCTCCCCAATCAGGGCTTCTTGTAACACACAAATAAGATGGCAATTAGTAGAGATGTGTTACAGCTTATTAATTAGCACGCTATAAATTTGATAGAGTGGATTAACACTGCAGTTTGAAATATTTGCCATGCTAAGTTTGATAGAGAAGGATGGTATCAAGTCTGCAAAGAGAGATGTTTTAAAACCACTGAGGCATATTCTAACATTGTCAATGGATAGGTCCTTCAAAACAGGAGCAAAAATGGCTTGTTGATCTTCACCTCCATACCCAGTTCTGTTTCTCAGCAGGTTCTGCTGGCTTTTGGCCTGTAGCCTAAATCACAGCAGGTGAAACAGTGAGGAATATTCCCCTAGCCTCCCCCTGGGGGGGAAATATATATATTATATAGAAAACCAGCAGTGAATTTGGAAGGAGAAGTTGTTCAGATGATAACACTAAGTTTGTGTCTCCCTCAAGAAAAGAAGAAAGTGAAAGAAAGAACAAGGTGAGAGGCAGTGAGGGAAAGAAGGAAGGAGGAAAAGAATTTTTTAAAGGAGAGGTTTCTTTCTTCTGTGTCTCTTTGTTGGGATTCACAAAAGCAGGGGGGAGGGCCCCCCTTCTCGTGCTCCTTGGGTGCTGCTTCTGGGCAGAACAGGGCTGGGCTCAAAAGGACCGGAACCCCAGACCCCCTGGGATGTGTTTTATGTAGCTGGAGCATGTGTGTGGCAGGGGTTCTCTAGAGGCAGTGTCCTCTTCAGAACGGGAATGAAAGTGCTAGAAAAAACAGGTGGCGGGTATTTTTGTGTCAGTACTAACTCATTTATATACAGTTTATACCAAACTACGTTGTTTACAACTACATTATGCATTGTTCCTGAGATGCTGGATTTTAAAATGTCTATCGAATCCCTGCTGTCTAAGTCCCTTCAGGGTAGGAACTTTTTATTTATTTATTTTAAGCCCATATCGCCTATGGCTACAGGAACTGGCTCAAGCCAGGTAACAGAAAGTATGCCACAAACATTGCAGCTGATCGTGTGCGTACGTGAAGACGAAGAGACACCCCATCACCTTCCCTGCCTCACTACACCCAGCCTACGACCTTAGGACTGCAGTGCTTCCTCACAATCCAGAGCAGACCTGACGCCGGGCTGGATGTGTCCCGACGTCTGATTCAGCGTTCCGGCCTAGCCTTGCCCTCTCCCGGTGGCCACCCTGCCTGGGCCTGGCTGCCCCAGCCTGCGGGGCTCCCGCTGCTGTCCCCCAGCTACAGGGGAGGGACACAAGATGATGGCACCTCTCCCGGGCAGGACAGGAGGATGCACTCTCATGTCATCCATAGGCAGGCAGCTCAGAACCTCTTAACTCATTTACTCAATCCCACTTCTGACGCCTGTGGGTGAACAGCAGTCGTTTATCCCACAGTGGACATGACCGTCACAACCTCAGCCCTGAAACCCGTGACCCATGACCCATGCCTCTTTCAATTTCTCTCCCTCTCTAGTCCCCCTGGGTGTCATTAATTATGTCTTCAGGTGTCACTTCTATGCTGATAACCCCACACACACATGCAAATGATCTCCAACCACACATCTACCTGCTTCCCAGACCTCTCCATTTAAAGGTCTCCCAGGCACCCGGACGCAGTGTGTCCAAACTCCTAAGCTACCACCACTTCCCACTCTGACCCCTGTGGGAACGGCATCGCTAACCCCCAGTAACCAAATGCACCCCAGGCTTCACTCCTCGCCACCTCCAACGTCCACCTTACATCGGTCACCAAGTCCTATTTATTTAGTCTGTGCCACACACCTCAGGGATCGGTCCCTTTCTCTCCCTCCCCACTCTGCCACCACCCGTGTGCAAACGATCATCTCTTTTACTGGAAAACTGCTCCTTAGCTAGACTTTCTCCACTTTTGCCCACCTTCAACCCACATTCAGAAATGGACTTGCAGCAAATTTACAAAACACAAATCTGACCACATTCTACCCCTGTTTACTCATGTCTCTTAAAATACACCCTGGGCTCTGGAATGGGGCTACGCTGACCTCGTGACCTGGCTGAAGCCAATTATGCCGAACACTGGTTCAGCTCTTCCAGACCCTGCTCTGCTTTTCCGTCTCCGTGACACATGTCCTCGAGCTTCTCGTGTCCACCCCACACACTCACTCACACGCTCACGGGTCATCACACACCTCCCTGAGCCCCACTCAGCCTTCACAGTTTACCTTAGACATCACTCCCTCTTGGAAACTCAGTTCAGCTCCCTGAACTAGAGTAGCTGTTACTACCTCAGCAGCTCTCAGCGTGTGGTCCCCAAATCCACAGCATCAGCATTACCTAGGTACTTGCTAGAACTGCAGGTTCCTGGCCTCTCCCCACCCCAGACCTATGAATCAGAGGTTCTGCGGGTGGAGCCCAGCAACGTGTGGGTAGCTGACACCCTCCAAGTGTTGAGAACACCTGCTCCTGTGGCCCCCCTACCTGGACCACCCGTCGCACCCCCTGTGCAGAGTCTACACCACTACAAAGTGTGAGTTTTACCCCCAAAGGTTTAGATTTACTTACCCCTTACATGATTCTGTTGTGCAGTCAGGCTGAGCAGCTCTGCCCTACCAGGAGACTTACCACACCTTATTATAATCACTTATTTAATTGTCTGTCTCCCCTCACCAGTAGACTGAGCTCCAAGCAGGCTGGGCAGCGTCTGCCCTGCTCACCAGCACATCCTGGGCGCTGAGCAGTGTGTCTGGGACCTGGCAAGGGGCCCAGTCAATGGAGGAGGAACGGTGACAGTGAATGCCTCATACACACATTTTTCCACTTTTTTTCTTTCTTTCGGAATTTTTCTTCAAAACATTTTTTCTCTTTCTCAGTTCTGGGTAGATGCAGGATTTCAGACCACAGTCTCCAATGGACTGTCCCTCAGAGTCCTCAGTCATATTTCCCAACAGAAAAGGTTGAATGATAATCAAAGGTCAGCTTCTTAATATCTATAGCTATAGCTATCTATACACATATATATACACAATATATAGGGTCAGCTTTCTACCATATACTTTTAAAAGTTATTTTCAGGTTTTTAAAAATATTTATTTATATATTTATTTATTTATTTTTGGCTGCGTCGGGTCTTGGTTGCAGCACGCGAGATCTTTCGTTGCGGTGTGCGGGCTCTTCATTGCGGCACACAGGCTTCTCTCTAGTTGTGGCACATGAGCTCCAGAGCGTGTGGGCTCAGTAGTTGCACCACGCAGGCTTAGTTACCCTGCGGCATGTGGGATCTTAGTTCCCCGACCAGTGATTGAACCCGCATCCCATGCACTGGAAGACGGACTCTTAACCACTGGACCACCAGGAAAGTCCCCATTTTCAGTGTCTTAAAAGCAAGTGAAAATGAGATAGCTTTTATCTTTGGTGTTCAGAGCTTCTGAAATAGGAAGCAAGATCTTTATCACGAAGCAGTTCCCATGGTTATTCCTACAGAGTCACTGACCAGAGGGACAGCTCCTGACTTGGGTAATGTCAAATGGGACCATGGTGACTTTTGTATAAGTTTTTTAGTAGAAGACTCTCTGCACTTACGTTCAAATTGTACTTAACACCTAACTTCCCAAAGTGCACATTTTCGGGTAGTGTGGGCATCTGTGTGAGTTATTATTTTAATCTTCCTTTGGCGTTGGAACAGGGGGAGCTGATCCTGAATTGGCTTTTAAAAAGTTTTGGGAAAAACTGCATAATTTAAAAGTCAAAATATTTTAAATCCATCTTGAAAACCTTCAAAAACTTTTGAGGAGGAACAATTTGCCCTTCTTTAACCAGAGTAGAGGTCAAATATAAAACAGCATCTTCTGAGCTGTAAAAACAACACTGCCAGGAAAAAGTCCTTTGTATGTTTTTAAGTGGCTGTCCTTTTAGATTAAATAAACATCATGCCCCAGATCCCTCTCTTTCTATTTCCTGTGATGAAAACAAAAACAAAAATAAATACATGGTACTTGAAACTTTAACTCCCTAAATTATCCATGTTGCCAACTCTAATTTGGGAGAACAATTACTCCTCCTGCCTTATCTTTACATATTCTAGAGGAATGCTCCAGGGTACTATCTGTGTGCTGAAAACAAATCACAAAAATACAGACCAAGAAAACGAAACAAAAGTTCATGCTGTCTATTTTTTTTTTAAATAAATTTATTTATTTGTTTAGTTATTTTTGACTGCATTGGGTCTTCGTTGCTGCACACAGACTTTCTCTAGTTGCGGCGAGCAGGGGATACTCTTCGTTGTGGTGCACGGGCTTCTCATTGCAGTGGCTTCTCTTGTTGCGGAGCACAGGCTCTAGGCACGCGGGCTCAGTAGTTGTGGCTTGCGGGCTCTAGAATGCAGGATCAGTAGTTGTGGCACACAGGCTTAGTTGCTCCGCGGCACGTGGGATCTTCCTGGACCAGGGCTCAAACCCGTGTCCCCTGCATTGTCAGGCGGATTCTTAACCACTGCGTCACCAGCAAAGCCCCATGCTGTCTATTAAAGGGACTATAGATGTTAAGGCTGCTGCAGGAACATTAAAATGCATAGAAGTGAGGGACTAGAATGAGAAATTGATTTTGTCTCACTCCCCTGTGGGCCTCCGAGAACATCCAGGGCTGGGCCGTGCCTGCTGGCTGTTAACATCTGCTTTGAGAATGTCTTAAAAATCACTTTCCTGCCATCCATATTATATTCTCCTTTTCAGCACTGTTGCTTAAACATTCCTTTTTAATGTAATTACACATGCTCTTATTGTGAACAACGCCAAAGTGGTAAACACCGGCTTGGGCAAGTGGTCAGAAGGAGAGGGTCTCGTTCTGCCTTGGTCATGTGCTAGTTATCTTGAATAAAATAATTATCACTCTGAAGCTCACTTTTCTCATTTGTTGACTAAATTGGACTGAACATTCTCCAAACTTTCGATGATTCATTTCTCAAAAACACCATGAATTTGCCCTTGCATCAGATAAATGGAAACAAGGTGTTTAGGGCTTCCCTGGTGGTGCAGTGGATAAGAATCCATCTGCCAATGCAGGGGACACGAGTTCGAGCCCTGGTCCGGGAAGATCCCACATGCTGCAGAGCAACTAGGCCCGTGCACCACAACTACTGAGCCTGCGCTCCAGAGGCCACGAGCCACAACTACTGAAGCCCGTGCACCTAGATCCCGTGCTCTGAAACAAGAGAAGCCACCGCAATGAGAAGCCCGTGCACCACAATGAAGAGTAGCCCCAGCTCGGAACAACTAGAGAAAGCCTGCATGCAGCAACGAAGACCCAACGCAGCCAAAAATAAATAAATAAATAAATAAATTTATTAAAAAACAAAACACATACTAAATTATTTTAAAAAAAGAAACAAAGTGTTTATACAAACAGCACATGTATCATTCATGTTTACTCACAGTAAAAATTACCATTAAAGCTAGTTAAGGAGAGAGACCTTCAAGATGGCTGAAAAGTAAGACGTGGAGATCACCTTCCTCCCCACAAATACATCAGAAATACATCTACATGTGGAACAACTCCTAGAGAACACCCACTGAACGCTGGCAGAAGACCTCAGACTTCCCAAAAGGCAAGAAACTCCCCACATACCTGAGGAGGGCAAAAGAAAAAAGAAAAACAGAGACAAAAGAATAGGGACGGGACCTGCACCAGTGGGAGGGAGCCGTGAAGGAGGAAAGGTGTCCACACACTAGGAAACCCCTTCACGGGCAGAGACGGCGGGTGGCGGAGGGGGAAGCTTCGGAGCCACGGAGGAGAGCGCAGCCACAGGGGTGCGGAGGGCAAAGCAGAGAGACTCCCGGCACGGAGGCTCGGCGCCGAGCAGCACTCACCAGCCCGAGAGGCTCATCTGCTCCCCCGCCGGGGCGGGCGGGGCTGGGAGCTGAGGCTCGGGCTTCGGTCGGATCGCAGGGAGAGGACTGGGATTGGCGGCGTGAACACAGCCTGAAGGGGCTAGTGCGCCACGGCTACCCGGGAGGGAGTCTGGGAAAAAGTCTGGAGCTGCCGAAGAGGCAAGAGACTTTTTCTTACCTCTTTGTTTCCTGGTGCGCGAGGAGAGGGGATTCAGAGTGCCGCCTAAACGAGCTCCAGAGACGGGCGCGAGCCGCGGCGATCAGCGCGGACCCCAGAGACGGGCATGAGACGCTAAGGCTGCTGCCGTCGCCACCAAGAAGCCTGTGTGCGAGCACAGGTCACTCTCCACACCGCCCCTCCCGGGAGCCGGTGCAGCCCGACACGGCCAGGGTCCCGTGATCCAAGGACGACTTCCCGGGGAGAACGCACGGCGCGCCTCACGCTGCTGCAACGTCACGACGCCTCTGACGCCGCAGGCTCGCCCCGCCTCCTCCGTACCGCTCCCTCCCCCCGCCTGAGTGAGCCAGAGCCCCCGAAGCAGCTGCTCCTTTAACCCCGTCCTGTTTGAGCGGGAACAGATGCCCTCAGGCGACCTACACGCAGAGGCGGGTCCAAATCCAAAGCTGAACCCCGGGAGCTGTGCGAACAAAGAAGAGAAAGGGAAATTCCTCCCAACAGCCTCAGGAGCAGCGATTAAAGCTCCACCATCAACTTGATGTACCTGCATCTGTGGAATACCTGAACAGACAACAAATCATCCCAAGAGGTGGTGGACTTTGGGAGCAATGATATATATACTTTTTTCCTTTTTCTCTTTTTGTGAGTGTGTATGTGTATACCTTGGTGTGAGTTTGTCTGTATAGCTTTGCTATTACCATGTGTCCTAGGGTTCTGTCTCTCCGTTTTTGTTTTTTTTTTTTTTTAGTATAGTTTTTAACGCTCCTTCCTTCCTCCCTCCCTCTCTCTCTTTCTTTCTTTCTTTCTTTTTCCCTTTCCTTCTGAGCCGTGTGGCTGACAGGATCTTGGTGCTCCAGCAGGTGTCGGGTCTTGGTGCTCCAGCGGGTGTCAGACCTGTGCCTCTGAGGTGGGAGAGCAGAGTTCAGGACATTGGTCCACCAGAGACCTCCCAGCTCCACGTAATATCAAACAGTGAAAGATTTCCCAGAGATCTCCATCTCAATGCTAAGACCCAGCTCCACTCAACGACCAGCAAGCTACAGTGCTGGACACCATATGCCAAACAACTAGCAAGACAGAAACACAACCCCACCCATTAGCAGAGAGGCTGCCTAAAATCATAATAAGGACACAGACACCCCAAAACACACCACCAGACGTGGACCTGCCCACCAGAAAGACAAGATCCAGCCACATCTACCAGGACACAGGCACTAGTCCCCTCCACCAGGAAGCCTACACAACCCACTGAAACAACCTCAGCCACTGGGGGCAAACACCAAAAACAATGGGAACTATGAACCTGCAGCCTGCAAAAAGGAGATCCTAAATAAAGTAAGTTAAGCAAAATGAGAAGACAGAGAAACACATAGCAGATGAAGGAGCAAGGTAAAAACCCACCAGACCAAACAAATGAAGAGGAAATAAGCAGTCTACCTGAAAAAGAATTCAGAGTAATGATAGTAAAGATGATCCAAAATCATGGAAACAGAACAGAGAAAATACAAGAAACGCTTAACAAGGACCTAGAAGACCTAACGAGCAAATAAACAATGATGAACAACACAATAAATGAAATTTAAAATTCTCTAGAAGGAATCAAGAGCAGAATAACTGAGGTAGAAAAACAGATAAGGGACCTGGAATATAAAATAGTGGAAATAACTACTGCAGAGAGAATAAAGAAATAAGAATGAAAAGAATTGAGGACAGTCTCAGAGACCTCTGGGACAACATTAAACACACCAACATTCGAATTATAGGGGACCCAGAAGAAGAGAAAAGGAAAGGGACTGAGAAAATATTTGAAGAGATTATAGTTGAAAACTTCTCTAATATGGGAAAGGAAATAGTTAATCAAATCCAGGAAGTGCAGAGAGTCCCATACAGGACAAATCCAAGGAGAAACATGCCAAGACACATATTAATCAAACTATCAAAAATTAAATAAAAAGAAAAAATATTAAAAGCAGCAAGTGAAGAACAACAAATAACACACAAGGGAATCTCCATAAGGTGAACAGCTGATCTTTCAGCAGAAACTCTGCAAGCCAGAAGGGAGTGGCAGGATATACTTAAAGTGATGAAGGAGAAAAACCTACAACCAAGATTACTCTACCCAGCAAGGATCTCATTCAGATTTGATGGAGAAATTAAAACCTTTACAGACAAGCAAAAGCTGAGAGAGTTCAGCACCACCAAACCAGCTTTACAACAAATGCTAAAGGAACTTCTCTAGGCAAGAAACACAAGGCAAGGAAAACACCTACAATAACAAACCCAAAACATTTAAGAAAATGGGAATAGGAACATACATATCAATAATTACCTTAAATGTAAGTGGATTAAATGCTCCCACCAAAAGACATAGACTGGCTGAATGGATACAACAACAAGACCCATAGATATGCTGTCTACAAGAACCCATTTCAGACCTAGGGACAAATACAGATTGAAAGTGAGGGGATGGAAAAAGATATTCCGTGCAAGTGGAAATCAGAAGAAAGCCTGAGTCGCAATTCTCATATCAGACAAAATAGACTTTAAAATAAAGACTATAACAAGAGACAAAGAAGGACACTACATAATGATCAAGGGATCAATCCAAGAAGAAGATATAACAATTGTAAATATTTATGCACCCCACATAGGAGCACCTCAGTACATAAGGCAAATGCTAACAACCATCAAAGGGGAAACAACAATAAGACAATCATAGTAGGGGACTTTATTTAACACCCCACTTTCACCAATGGACAGATCATCCAAAATGAAAATAAATAAGGAAACACAAGCTTTAAATGACACATTAAACAAGATGGACTTAATTGATATTTATAGGACATTCCATCCAAAAACAACAGAATACACTTTCTTCTCAGTCGCTCATGGAACATTCTCCAGGATAGATCATATCTTGGATCACAAATCAAGCCTTGGTAAATTTAAGAAAACTGAAATTGTATCAAGTATCTTTTCCGACCACAACACTATGAGACTAGATATCAATTACAGGGGAAAAAATCTGTAAAAAAATACAAACACATGGAGGCTAAACAATACATTACTAAATAACCAAGATATCACTGAAGAAATCAAAGAGGAAATCAAAAAATACCGAGAAAGAAATGACAATGGAAACAAAACAACCCAGAACCTATGGGTTGCAGGAAAAGCAGTTCTAAGAGGGAAGTTTATAGCAATACAATCATACCTCAAGAAACATGAAAAATCTCAAATAAACAACCTAAACTTACACCTATAGCAATTAGAGAAAGAACAAAAAAACCCCAAAGTTAGCAGAAGGAAATAAATTATAACGATCAGATCAGAAATAAATGAAAAAGAAATGAAGGAAATAATAGCAAAGATCAATAAAACTAAAAGGTGGTTCTTTGAGAAGATAAACAAAATTGGTAAACCATTAGCCAGATTCGTCAAGAAAAAAAGGAAGAAGACTAAAATCAATAGAATTAGAAATGAAAAAGGAGAAGTAGCAACTGACACTGCAGAAATACAAAGGATCATGAGAGATTACTACAAGCAACTCTATGGCAGTAAAATGGACACCCTGGAAGAAATGGACAAATTCTTAGAAAAGCACAACATTCAGAGACTGAACCAAGAAGAAATAGAAAATATAAACAGACCAATCACAAGCACTGAAACTGAGACTGTGATTTAAAATCTTCCAACAAACAAAAGCCCATGACCCGATGGCTTCACAGTCTAATTCTATCAAACATTTAGAGAAGAGCTAACACCTATATTTCTCACTCTTCCAAAATATAGCAGAGGGAGGACCACTCCCAAACTCATTCTACGAGACCACCATCACCCTGATACCAAAAGCAGATAAAGATGTCACAAAGAAAGAAAACTACAGGCCAATATCACTGATGAACATAGCTGCAAAAATCCTCAACCAAATACTAGCAAACAGAATCCAGCAGCACATTAAAAGGATCATACACCATGATCAAGTGGGGTTTATCCCAGGAATGCAAGGATTCTTCAATATATGCAAATCAATCAATATGATACACCATATTAAAAAATGAAGGTGGAATACCATATGATCATTTCAATAGGTGCAGAAAAGGCTTTTGACAAAATGCAACACAGTTTTATGATAAAAAACCCTCCAGAAAGTAGGCATAGAGGGAACTTACCTCAACATAATAAAGGCCATATATGACAAACCCACCGCCAACATCGTTCTCAATGGTGAAAAACTGAAACCATTTCCACTAAGATCAGGACCAAGACAAGGTTGCCCACTCTCCCCACTATTATTCAACATAGTTTTGGAAGTTTTAGCCACAGCAATCAGAGAAGAGAAAGAAATAAAAGGAGTCCAAGTCAGAAAAGAAGAAGTAAAGCTGTCACTGTTTGCAGATGACATGATACTAGACATAGAGAATCCTAAAGATGCTACCAGAAAACTACTAGAGCTAATCAGTGAAAACTACTAGAGCTAATCAATGAATGAAACGACTAGAGCTAATCAACTACTGTAGCAGGATACAAAATTAATGCACAGAAATCTCTTGCATTCCTATACACTAATGATGAAAAATCTGAAAGAGAAATTAAGGAATCACTCCCATTTACCACTGCAACAAAAAGAATAAAATACCTAGGAATAAACCTACCTAAGGAGAAAAAAACCCTATATGCAGAAAACTATAAGACACTGATGAATGAAATTAAAGATGATACAAATAGATGGAGAGATATACCATGTTCTTGGATTGGAAGAATCAACATTGTGAAAATGACTATACTACCCAAAGCAATCTACAGATTCAATGCAATCCCTACCAACCTACCAATGACATTTTTCACAGAACTAGAACAAAAAAGTTCACAATTTTTATGGAAACACAAAAGACCCCAAATATCCAAAGCAATCTTGAGAAAGAAAAATGGAGCTGGAGGAATCAGGCTCCCTGACTTCAGACTATACTACAAAGCTACAATAATCAAGACAGTATGGTACTGGCACAAAAACAGAAATGTAGATCAATGGAACAGGATAGAAAAGCCCAGAAATAAACCCAGGCACATATGGTCACCTTATCTTTGATAAAGGAGTCAAGAATATACAGTGCAGAAAATACAGCCTCCAATAAGTGGTGCTGGGAAAACTGGACAGCTACATGTGAAAGAATGAAATTAGAACACTCCCTAACTCCATTCACAAAAATAAACTCAAAATGGATTAAAGACCTAAATATAAGGCCAGACAGTATAAAACTCTTAGAGGAAAACCTAGGCAGAACACTCTATGACATAAATCACAGCAAGATCCTTTTTGACCCACCTCCTAACAAATGGAAATGAAACAAAAATAAACAAATGAGACCTGATCAAACTTAAAAGCTTTTGCACAGTAAAGGAAACCATAAACAAGACATAAAGACAGCCCTCAGAATGGGAGAAAACATTTGCAAATGAAGCAACTGACAAAAGATTAATCTTCAAAATTTACAAGCAGCTCATTCAGCTCAATATCAATAAAACATACAACCCAATCCAAAATTGGGCAGGAGACCTAAATAGAAATTTCTCCGAAGGAGATATACAGATTGCCAACAAACACATGAAAGAATGCTCAACATCACTGATCATTAGAAAAATGGAAATCAAAACCACAATGAGATATCACCTCACACCAGTCAGAATGGCCATCATCAAAAAATCTACAAGCAATAAATGCTGGAGAGTGTGTGGAGAAAAGGGAACCCTCTTGCGCTTTTGGTGGGAATGTAAATTGATACAGCCACTATGGAGAACAGTATGGAGGTTCCTTAAAAAACTAAAAATAGAACTACCATATGACCCAGCAATCCCACTACTGGGCACATACCCTGAGAAAACCATAATTCAAAAAGAGTCATGTACCACAGTGTTCATTGCAGCTCTATTTACAATAGCCAGGACATGGAAGCAACCTAAATGTCCATCGACAGATGAATGGATAAAGAAGATGTGGCACATATATACAATGGAATATTACTCAGCCATAAAAAGAAATGAAATTGAGTTATTTGTAGTGAGATGGATGGATCTAGAATCTGTCATGCAGTGAGGCAAGTCAGAAAGAGAAAAACAATGTATGCTGACACATATATATATGGAATCTAAAATAAATAAATAAATAAATAAAATGGTTCTGAAGAACCCAGGGGCAGGACAGGAATAAAGACGCAGACATAGAGAATGGACTTGAGGACATGGGGAGGGGGAAGGGTAAGCTGGGACGAAGTCAGAGAGTGGCATTGACATATATACACTAGCAAATGTAAAATAGCTAGCTAGTGGGAAGCAGCCGCATAGCACAGGGAGACCAGCTCAGTGCTTTGTGACCACCTAGAGGGGTGGGATAGGGAGGGTGGGAGAGAGACACAAGAGGGAGGAGATATGGGGATATATGTATAACTGATTCACTTTGTTAAAAAGCAGAAACTAACACAGCATTGTAAAGCAATTATACTCCAATAAAGATGTTTAAAAAAAAAAAAACTAGTTAAGGAAAAGATTACAAATATGTGAAATGGGGCTATTTCCCTATGCAAAATCCCTTCATTCTTGAAAAAAACAGCCCTTCAGAAGCCATTAACCATAATAAGGGAAATCTTTGTAAGGTTTGATCTGCAAAGGAATTGAATACAAGTCTGAATTATTTGAGATTGGGGTATTTCTTAGCCAGGAAAGGGGGACCTTCTCAGAGTGAAAGTGAGAAAATAGTGACTATAAAGGAAATGAAAGAGACAGTCAGTGGCAGTGGTCCTGTGGATTAACAAACTCTAGTCTCAGGTTCCTGAGGGGAAATGCCCTTCACCCCAATCCCTGTCTCCTGATGCAACCTCAATGGAGGATGTGTTGAGGAAGATCTGGGCGATTTTTTATGCAAAAAAGTTACAGGTTTTACTCTTTCATCATGTTTACCTTACTCTTTTATCATGTTTACATTCAATTTCTATAAATACAGTTAATTTTACCTGGACTTCCTCATTTCCCTCTCTGGCTTGCTAGAAAAATCTTGCCTAGATGCAGAGCCTAGGATGAGCTGAACGGTCTCTGTGCTCTTATTTGTCTAAAGTGCTTTCACTCACCCTTTACACTTCTTTACAAATTGTGTACTGATTTCTGTGTTTCTGGTAGCACTGCACTTTCAGGAAGATGGAATGTAGCATTTGATTCACGTAACTCTATAATTTGTGAAGTCTTCAATACCGTTATCACAGGACAAATCTACAGACCATCTTAAGCCTTTCCTGGGAAGCCTATTAGCAGGTCCATTGTTTTGGGATGGCACGGATATTGTTGCAGCCCTCAAGGGCCACATCACACATATGCAATTATTAAAAAAGAGGCCTGGAAGAAGACTTTTAACAACTGTATATTGAGACGGTTTGAGAATTTATTGCCCATTTTTGTGGGATTGACATGACAATATGAAAAGTGAATGCATCAATTAAAATGCATCTATTATGAGCAAGAGAAGATTCCCATTTCCTTAGAAAATGATGACTGACAAAATATCTGCTCCTCCAATTCTTGCCCAAGAATTCCCAAGCATCGTCTCCCATCAGTGCTTAGGAGGTAGGGATGGGCAGAGCATTGACTCCTGCACCTCCAGAAAGCCTTGCAGAAAGATCCCAAGCAGAAAGGCAGAAGTAGAGAGAGACCCTTGGGCTTCAGAGAAAAAAACACAGATGATTGAATTGTCTGAAGATGGATCTTCCAAATTCATCTTCTGAACTGGCAAGTGGGGTCAACTTTGTGCTCTTGGCATTTCCGAGTTCAGGCTCCAGCTTCAAAGAATTCCTTGGGTTACACAAGGGGTCCACAAGGAACACGTCCCTGTGCATCCCTTCTTCACCTCAACCCTTCCTTATTGTGTACCTTCTTTCTTTTTCACGGAAGACAGCACAGAACTGACTAGTCCAACATAATTGACTATGAAGACAACGTGCTAAGTCTCAATAAAAGAAAGCACGGGACTTCCCTGGTGGCGCAGTGGTTAAGAATCCGCCTGCCAGTGCAGGGGACACGGGTTTGATCACTGGTCCGGGAAGATCCCACATGCTGCAGAGCAACTAAGCCCGTGCGCCACAACTACTGAGACTGCACTCTAGAGCCTGCGAGCCACAACTACTGAGCTCACACGCCACAACTACTGAAGCCCACACGCCTAGAGCCCAAGTTCCGCAATGAGAGAAGCCACCGCAATGAGAAGCCACGCACTGCAAAAAAAGAGTAGCCTCTGTTCGCCACAACTAGAGAAAGCTGGTGAGTAGCAAGGAAGACCCAACGCAGCCAAAAAAAAAAATTAAAAAATTAAAAAATAAAACTAAAAGGAAGCAAATGCATCTCACCAGTGAATGAAAACAATCTTGAAAAATCCATTTAGCCCCATTTTGGCATCTCCTCTCATGACGTCCTTAGTGAGTTTTCCAAGGTAAAATCTTATAACTGCTCAATAATTTCTAAAGAAAACAAAAATCCTGCCCACTTAGTGAAAGGCAAAGAGAAAGCTCAGCCTGTCTCTGAAAGACGATGGTCGTCTGGACAATGGGTTTGCACCCAAATGGCTTCTGGATGTGGGGTGTGGAGTACTCTGCAAACTTTGTCTAGGGAAATCGCCGGAGCTTTGACTCCCCAGGAACGTATAAAGGAAGAATGACTTGAGCAGAGGAAATCGATTCAGAGACACCTTGTGGAAAGGAAGTGCAGGGGTCAGAGTCTCTGAGAACTGATGGAGAAAATGGCAGCTGGTTACTCCTGGCGCGTATTCTCAGGTATATCATGGGTTCTGGTCACTGTTTCTGGAAGGAGAGGTGGGGCAAGGATAGAGTCTTCTTCAGCTTGTCCAACAAAGCGGAGCTTCACTAACAAGTGAAGAAAAGCTGTCACTTCTGGTTATTTTGAAAAGATTGAGGCACAGCAATCAGAGTTAGAGCTTTTTTTACAGTGATGCTTTAGTTTCTGCTGTACCGCAAAGTGAATCAGTTATACATATAGCCACTCTTTAGAGTCTTTTCCATATAGGTCATTACAGAGTATTGACTAGAGTTCCCTGTGCTATACAGTAGGTTCTTAATAATTATCTATTTTTTTATATAGTAGTGTGTGTATGTCAATCCCAATCTCCCAATTTATCCCTCCCCCCCTTCCCCCCTTGGTAATCATGTTTGTTTTCTACATCTGTGACTCTATTTCTGTTTTGTAAGTAAGTTCATTTGTACCATTTTTTTAGATTACACATATAAGCAATACAGATGGCCAAAAAGCACGTGAAAAGATGCTCAACATCACTAATTAGTTGAGAAATGCAAATCAAAACTACACTGAGGTATCACCTCACACCAGTCAGACTGGCCATCATCAAAAAGTCTACAAACAATAAATGCTGGCGAGGGTGTGGAGAAAAGGAACCCTCTTGCACTGTTGGTGGGAGTGTAAATTGTTACAACCATTATGGAGAACAGTATGGAGGATCCTTAAAAAACTAAATATATAACTACCGTATGATCCAGCAATCCCACTCCTGGGCATATATCCAGAGAAAACCGTAATTCGAAAAGACACAGCACCCCAGTAGTGTTCATAGCAGCACTATTTACAATAGCCAAGACATGGAAACAACGTAAATGTCTGTCAACAGAGGAATGGATAAAGAAGATGTGGTACATATATACAATAGAATATTAGCCATAAAAAAGAATTAAATAATGCCATTTGCAGCAACATGGATGGACCTAGAGGTTGTCATACTGAGTGAAGTCAGTCAGACAGAGAAAGGCATATATCAAAGTTAGAACTTTAAAAGCTTTCATTCATCCCTAAAATGTCCACTGAGCAAGGCAGGGTGGAAAACAAAGACCAACCAGACGTAGATCCTGCACTGTCAAGATTATGGCACAGCAGAGAACAACTTTTGTCAGAGAGCGACTCATGCCACAAGTGTAAGAAATAACATGAAACTGGAAGAGTGAGAACGTTTATTCCCAGCTGGAAATTATTATTTCCGAGTCAGGTTTTGTGGGACAGGTAGACATGCAGAAATAGAGAAGCAAAATTCTGAGAGAAGAAGAAATATAGCATGGGCAAAGGCTTGGAAGGAGGGACTCTCCAGGCACTTCCAGGGCACAGGTGGTAGTGTGACTTAGGAATCAGAGGGGAAAATGAGATGTAATCCATGGGGATTTCCCTAACAATGGGAGACAAAGCACGCTTCAGCTTGTCTGTGGTTAACATCCTTCTAAACAAGGAGACACTACTGCTCAATGGAACAGCTGAGAGCAAAAATCCTTCTAAATTTGGAGAAGCCCAAGGTGTCGTATTTGTATACTGAGTGAGTCTTCCCTGCAAGTGTCTAAATAAAGGACCTTCAGTGATCATCTTCTGCAACAGGGCTCCTCAGCCTCAGCACTCGCGGCACTCCGGACTAGGTAACCCCTTGCTGTCCCACACGCTGCGGGATGCCGGCAAAGCAGCGTCACAGGACTTGCTGAGCCAGCAGCCCCCGCCCCGCACCAGGTGTAACGGTCACCACGTCCAGGCGCTGCTCAGCGGCCCCGGGCACACAGCCACCCCCAGCTGTGAGCTGCTGGCCCCCCAGCTCAGTGAGTCAGGCCTGCTCTCCCTGCAGAGACAGGAGGAAGGAGCAAGGCAAGCCCTTCAACGTGACGCAAACGGGGCAGGGGTCCATTTTGCTTCCAGAAGCATAAAGTATTCATAAATGGCACTCTTACAAAATGCAGACAGGATGTTTCTTATGACTCTCTTCACTGTTATAAGTAAGTAAAACCCGACTTCCCTAAAGTGTGGTTTCCAACCCCCCCCTTCTCTTGTACTTGACAGCCTCTCACAGGAATGAAGGCAGCTATCACGTCCTCCACACCATCCTCATGTTGGCAAGAGCTGGTCTCTTGACCATCATATATTTAACATTTATAATTATGTGTGGCCTAAATACTGTTGTAGTTACAGAAACGCTCGTGACATAGTTTTAAAAACTCTTTGTGAAAGAAAGTCCATTTCTAGTTATGGTGATGGAAATTAAGAGAAAATACTGATTGATGTCTAAGAAAGAGATGGTTCTCAGTAACAAAATATAAGATTGATAAAACGAGTGACTAAAATCCTAAATCTTATGCATGTCTGTACTCAGGAATTCTGAGATGTGGCAGCTTCTTTCTTTTTTTTTTTTTTTTTAATTTTAAAGGTAATGAGGGTGGGGAGGGGACCCATGGGTACAATCCCACGCATGTACCTATTACGTTACCTTAAGAGGATCCTAAAGTCTGATTCTTTCACTCAGTATGTGCGCTATCCTTCCTTAAAGATTTACCCGTAAGGAATAAATGTCGAAGTAAGTATCTGATGTAGTATCTGATGATCACAGTAGGTTCTTGATGGCTAAGAGAGATGAGAGACATCATTACAGTGGTAGGGGAGAGAATCTCTTCATGCACAGTTTTGGCAGTACCTGGAGAATATTTAAAGCAATTAAGCAATCAGGTTATAATTCTTACTAGTTGTTAAGAATACATTCCTGATCTATGCAATATTAACAGGCTGGCATGATCCTCTGAAGGAACCACAGGGAAAAAAATCAGCAAATCCATCAATAAAGACTCGGTGGTAACGTTCTCCCTTTTATCTCAAAGGTGTCCTTGAATGGCCATTTTGGACAAAACTGGTCGTGGTGGCCATTGGCTTCACGGGAGGTCTGGTCTTCATGTACGTACAGTGCAAGGTCTACGCTCAGCTGTGGCGCAGGCTGAAGGCCTACAACCGCGTCATCTTTGTGCAGAACTGCCCCGACATGGCCAAGAGGCTGGAGAAGAACTGCTCCTGCACGGTGAACACGGACGCCAAGGACGCCGGGGCAGTGCCTGCCTTACAAACGGGGACCGACGCACCGCCGCCTTCGGAGGGCGGCCCCCCCGAAGTCATACCCGTGTGACGGGGCCGGCCGGGAGCGTGTCACTGGAGGATCGCCTGGCCCTCAGCCACTACAAGTGACAGACGTGATCCTGAGTTAGCCACCCTCTTTATCGTCTCTCCTCTTTCTGACTCACTTGTCCTCACTTTGCTCAAAAAGGAAAGGAGAAGAAACACCAGATGGTCAGAGCCCATGAAGCAGTCTCCAGTGTGAAGAGAAAATGTGCAACGTTGGCTGGAGAATGATTTCTGAGACCAGGGCCGCTGGAGCAAGGGATGCTTTCAGGCAACGAGGAGAGACTAACTGGACAGACCCATGAGTCTTCCCAGTAACAGGGCAAGGTCAAGAATACGGACTTGAATTGCAATGTGTCTTTCTTCTAGGGCCTCGTAATGTTAACTCTCTCATCTGGAAATGACAAACACATTTGGTTTTAAGCTTGAAATTGTCTGCATTATCCCTAAGGCACATCAGAAGCAAACTCACTCAGAAGATGCATATTTTGATATTCATACTTCGACAGCTAACAGGTTTTTATGGCTATAGTGGAGTCCAGTTGTTTTGACAGATGCATGTTTTTAAAATAGATGCAATACACATTTGAAGATATTGACACTTGGAATTATGTTTAAATCATGATTTTCAGAGATTTTGGGGTTTAATTAGCTCTGTTAAATACCCACAGGAGCCTTGTATGCTCCACCTGGACCCTCTAAAACAGTGTTGTCCAACAGAAATATAATGTGAGCCACAAATGAAGGCCACATATGCAAATTTAAATTTTCTAGTAGCCCCATTAGAAAAAGTAAAAATAAATAGGTGAAATGAATTTTGATAATATATTTTATTTAACACTATATACCCAAGTTATCATTTCAACGTCATCAATATAAAAAAAGTATTGAGTTATTTTACATCTTTTTTTATGAACCAAGTTTTCAAAATCCATAATGTTTACAGCATAGCTCAATTTGAATTAAACTTATTGGCTAGTGCAGCCCTAAAATTAGAGACAAAGCCTCTGCTTCATTTAACAACTGAATCTTTCTTTCAAAACAGCAGCTTAATTCATTCTTTTATTCAAAGTATCACAAATACTATTTTACAAAGCACTAAATTAATCAAATTAAATATCTTGGTTAATAGTTAGATGAAGTTACCATTTCTCTAAAGGGTGAAAAAACAAAACTATAAAGCAATCTGCCAGCAGTAAGTTCTGAAATTAACTTGTTTGCTACTATGAAGCACTTATAATAGGGAAAATAAAAATTTAATATCTTTCTTTGTTAAGTAAGTCAAACGTACCTTTTTTTTTATGAGGTGTCAACTTGACAGATGAGTAGTTATGACCAAGCATTTAGACTGTATTTTAAAAAGCTGACAGTATTTCCCTTGCTCAGCTGGAACGCAAAAATATTCAACAGATTCTGTGATAAGTAATAAATTGAATTGTTTAGGTTTGACAGTTCAGTTGATTATTGTATTCTTTGCATATTCATGTAAAACTGAAGTGTGAATGACATAGCAGTGAGCTAGATTAATGATTATAAATATAGTGGCCTGTCAAAGAGAGATGTCTTACATAAAACGAGGTGATTTATTTTTGCTAGCTGTCGTATTTATTATTGTGAAAAGGCAACCGTGATGGCCATAGAACCAAAGCATGGGTATCGCATTGCACAAATCTGGGTATCACACCGATGCACTTTGTAAATGGTCAGTGGGCTTTTTCCTCACAGGTTACCGTAGGGAAAGAAAAGAGAAATAAATCACCTTTTACTGAGGAGAAGGTTGACACGATACGAGTAGTGGCTGACACTGAGTCCAGATAGTCCCAGTTCCTAGAAATAGAGCAAAGGTCAACAGTATCAACTTCGTGTGTGTGTGGCATGTGTTTGTTCCTGTATATACGTGAGAAAAACGTCAAGGTATTCAGTCAGGCAGGAAACAAAAGGTTTAAAACCCATCTTTCTTAAAACTTGCTGTAGGAGTGCAGAATGAAGGCACAGGAAAAACTAAGTTGAGGCAACTAAACTGGACCAAAATTTCTGCACAAATAAAGACATAGTGGTGTAATTAAAAATATAGGAAGCTTAAACAACCTGGACTTTGTATTAACTCCTTAAATTTCCATTTTCAAGGTTTAAGATAAATACACTCATGGATAATGAAGCTTTAGGTGATTTAATCATGGCACCTCACCCAAGGGATTAAACGTGATTCATTTTTTTCTGATAATTTCCCTAAGCATTTTACCAATCCATTTCTCCTGAGGTTTAGCAATGGCAACAATTGTTTACAAATATTCCTGAGGGAACAAAATCTAGCCACCAGCAAACAAAGAAATGTTGATTTCTCTTTTGTTTGCTCTGTAAGGAAAAGGATTATTTTACCTGAATTATACCATAAAATACCATTTAAATTCTGTCCGAACTTTAGCAATATAGGTAAGTGCATAATTTCACAGTGGAAGACGATTGGCTTAATAAATAATAATTTATTAAGGGGCATACTGAACACTAAGAAATTCTAGTATGAAAAGTAAATATAAGCATTACTGTATTAATGATAAAAAATGACATGGTGTTTTAAAACCATACGTAAATTCTCAAAATGAACTTGAATAGGCTTTGACTTTCTTGAAATGAGAAAATAATATAGCTCCCTAACACATTAAAAGTCAACATTATTCTGCTATTCTTTTTTAAACACTGAACTCCCGAATTTAAATCTTTGGAAGTTTTCCCGTAATGGCTGTTGTTGATAGTTCAAACCATCTGAAATAACTATGTGCATTTGAAACCTAATGTTGATTCTTTTCTTTATGTTCTGTGTGGCAACGGTACATTTGTCCTTTCAATGACCGGGTTTGGCTTTGTGACAACACTTTTGTGGACTGGATATACCCTTCAAAAAGAAAAACTGCTCTCCGGAATGGCAATTTTTTGAAGCATGCTCACCTGCTTATGTAAGAAATAAAATGCAATTGAAACAAAGAACTGAAATTGAAGAATAAACTTATAGTTCTGCTACAACCTTGGCTTTTTATCATCATGAATCTGTGGTATTATCAATACCAGAAAACGTATATTTATGCTGTTGATTTTTTAAAGAATTGTCACTCTAATTGTATAAGATCAAAGATTAAATTGTAAAGATATGAAATCCAGTATTTTTTTTAAAGTGAAGCCCAAAGGGCAATTAAACTTAAGTACAAACAAAATGTAAAAAAACAAAACAAAAATGTTCCCATCGACTTGGGACATAAAGCAATGGAGAAATAAAAGGAAGACAGGTATATACTCTGAAGGAGTCTTTCAAAATGCCCTAGGATTAAATCTCACTCCGAGCTTGTTACATGTGATTACAGTCCCAGAGATGGCCACATAGTTACATTTATCTTGTTTTGCAAAAGGTCCCTAAAACATCTATTTATTCTCACTCCGAGCTGCTGTTACATGTGATTATAGTTCCAGAGAGATGGCCACATAGTCACACTTATCTTGTTTTGCAAAAGGTCCCTAAAACATCTATTTATTTTGGCTGGAAAACTAGCTCATTAGAGCAATGACATCACTAAGATACTCTAATTGTCATGGAGGTGAGGTGGGGAGGAAGATTTTTGCATCTGCCTGACACAATTTACCTTTCCTTGCCATGCCAATGAATATTTTGGAACAAAGTAGAGCTCTTAAAACTTATCATTATTGTAGTTGTCATACGGTAATTGTGTAGGACTCACACTTTAATTAAGAAAGATGAAAATTAGTTTTCTTTCCTTAAGTCAGCCCAAAGGTGCTATTTTACCTACCAATACAGTTGAAAGGAAGTACTGTTATTTTGGGCTGCAGTGTTTCCTCCACATCTGAAGAAAGCCCATTTGAAACTGCATTAAAACAAACGAGGAAAAATTATTTTAACTGTGTGCAATTTTGGGGATTGAGCATTTGTACTTTTTTGGTTTTACCTAATTCTCTTGCATTAACAATTTACTGTTTTGTGAATAATGTGTACTAAGACAAATTAAGGAAAAGAAAATAATTACCTGTGAAAGAAAGACTTTGTATATTAAACAAGTGATCCAAACCTTTGTTGTGGTTTCTATATTTTTTGCCTAACTTACCTGGATTTCTGCAGATTTGTATCTGCAACATTCAAACAGCCTTAAGATTTTTTTTTTAATATATAAATTTACTTGCTTTATTTTTGGCTGCGTTGGGTCTTCGTTGCTGCACACGGGCTTTCTCTAGTTGCAGCGAGCAGGGTCTACTCTCCGTTGCAGTGCGCAGGCTTCTCATTGCGGTGGATTCTCTTGTTGCAGAGCATGGGCTCCAGGCGCACGGGCTTCAGTAGTTGTAGCTCATGGGCTTAGTTGCTCTGTGGCGTGTGGGATCCTCCCGGGCCAGGGATCCAACCCGTGTCCCCTGCATTGGCAGGCGGATTCCTAACCACTGCGCCACAAGGGAAGCCCGAGTTCTTAAGATTTTATAATGGTCTGGGTTTTTAAGCAGGGACTGAACGTATTTTAAGGCCAACATAGGTTGATCAACCCATGACACTTTAGGAAGGATTAAACAGGTGCATTAACAAGGGAAAACCAATGCAAATAATCTATACAGACTTTCAAACCCTGTTTTAAAGAAGAAGAAAAAAAAACTTTAAGAAAAGTCACTATGTAATCTAGAGAGAGGATTTTCTCATGAATAAGGCTTGGATATACAAAAAAATATGACAGCATTTTTCTACCCAGAGATAATAAATACTAAGAGAAAGACTTTGGAATCTATTTCTAACCTAAGAGGAGGTCTGGTGATTGATTAGTGAAGAAAATGTCCCCCTCCAAAGCCCCAACTTCTAAGCCTGAATCCGGCGGGTCAACAGACTACCTGGCCAGGGTGCCTGCCGGCCTACTAGACTAATTGTACGAGCTCATTCTTCTGCCCAAATTGGGTACCCACACGTGTAGTCTTCTCACACCTCCCAAGTTACAACACACCTAGATCACAGATCATTGTCACTGTGTGTTCAGCCAGTGATCTAAAACTGGGAGCTGTGACGGGTACCAAGGGCAGCAAGGGTGGGGTGGATGCTTTAACTCAGGGAAACGGCAAGATAGGCAGCAAAGTCCTGAACAAGAAATGCCCAGCAAGGTTCAGCCAGTAGGGAAACAAGCCCTTGTTAGAGTAAGTTCATCACTTACAGAGATGGCAAAACAAAGATGAACAGAGGTGCCAGCTCCCCAGGGCTCTCGTCCCAAGTGAAGGCACAGAGAAAAAAGGGGCCAGAGGAGGGGATAACACACTATCCGGGGCAGGACGCCCGTTGCTGAGAAGCCAATTCCATGATGCGGCTAAGCAGCTGTGCAGCCTGCAGCTACGCCCGAGACCGAGGCAGGACAGTCTCGTGCTTCATCGGAACCCGGGAGGCGATGACCACCCGCCGCACTTGTCCTCCCCGGAAGACAGGGAGGCGAATGTGGAGCGCCCTGGGGTACTTCCTCACAAGCGTCCTATGTCCTCCTCTCCCGAGAAGACCACACCGCATTCTTCTAAGGCTCCGCTTAGCTGCGACCAGGCCTGGCCTCGGTGGACACACACACAGTCATCAGGGTGCCGGCAGAGTTCCGTCCCACCCTAGGAAAGGACAGAAGGCCAGCGTGTCTGAAATGAAGCCAGCCAAGGGCACGTGGAAACAAGCTGAGGTTGGAGACACCGTCAGGAATGAGATCATGTCAGGCCTCTCTGGCCATGGTACGGCATGTGAATTTCATTCCAATGTGCTGGACGTCAATGCAGGTTCATCCGCTGTAACAAAGGTACCGTCTGGCGGGGGACGTCAGTCAGGGGCAGGCTGGCAGGGACGCCAGGCATGTGGGGCAAGGCGGTAGACGGGAGATCTCTTTACCCGCCTCTTGACTTTGATGTGAACCCAAAACTTCTTTAAAAAATAAAAGTGGTCAGAAATAAAATTATACCCCATCAAATAAACATACCAAAGAGGACACCTATTCAACCTCCTGCCCTGAAGCATAAGCATTACAAGAGTAGAAAAGGCTATTTGAGGTGAACAGAGTCCCAAAGAGAGATCTATGTCTGCAAGGCAAGAAGTGGCAGATATTAGGAACAGAGACTGCAGATACCAGTTACCGGGTCTGAGCTTAGAAACGTATCATTAGCCCAAGTCCATGGAGCTCAGCTTGCTGATGTAGACCAGGGGTTGGCAAACTGTGGCAAGCAGGTCAAATCCAGCCTGCAGCCTATTTGGGTATGGCCACAATGGGTTTTATATTTTTAAAGGGTGGTAAAACACACACATATACACAAAAGAATATGCCACAGAAACTGCATTTGGCCGGCAACATCTAAAATATTTACAATGCTGTCTGCCATTCCATTTTACTACTTGCCAGCCACCAGTTGACACAGAAGTGCCAACGAAGTGTTCGTCTTACTCTGTCCCACGGCCATGGACTGAAGAAGCCACCGTACGAAGGTGTAACGCTCACCGAAAAGGGGCCGGTAAGTGTCACTGAAGAAGGAGCGCGCTCCACAGGCGGAGGCTAAAGGGCCCTCTGAGAGCACCAGTCTAAAGACAAACGATCTCTTCGGCCACCGTGGTCCAGCCAGGAGCCACGTGACAACTACCATCCTAAAGTCACTCGTTCAACAAATATTTATCCGTTCTGGTTCCAAGCAGTATAGCTTGTTATACTTTTTGCTTTGAAAGCATAGGGAAAACCAGGGACAAATGTTTGAGGGGGAGAATGATCTGCTATTTTCACAAGTTATTTACCTAACAGTAATGTTTTTTAAATATCAGACCAGACAAAACGGTTTTTATTCTCTTTACTGTAATTTATGGCTCAGTTTTTATGGCCATTTTGAAAGTAAAAATGAATCCCCTCCCCCCAAAAAAGGAGAAGGAAATTTTCCAATGACTAAAGAGATAGGAACTTATTATATAACCATAAAACCATACTTTTGCACAGATTACTTAAAGCCAAAGCAAGGCAGCATCAGTTAAATCATTAAACATTAAATAATTAGAACCTTCAGAAGTAAAATCATAGAAATGTTTTATTTTTAATTTTCTGAAGTAAAAACAACTGTTAACAAGACTTAGTTGATACCTAGTTACGTCATACAGCATTTTTTTTCCTTGAAAATACTCACATACTCCTGCATTGCATTCTTCAGGAAACAGACCAGAAGACACCTGCATTTAACAAGTTCTGTGAAGAACATTCAACCACATCCATGTTTTTCATGATACTAGAAATCCTGTTATATGTCAATTTAACCTATCTCTTAGAAGAAAAAATAAGATAATTGAAATGACTAGTTTTCTAATCTTTAGTTCTGTTTCCACAAATAAAACCTATCACTTTTCACAATGAGAGAGCAAAAAATAATATACAAACCCAAAGAGCTAACCTGAAATCATTCATCCCCTTTATCAAGATAACAGGTTAAATGCAGGAGATAAACAAAACAAGAATAGTTACTGGTTTTTTTAAACCATTTAACTAACTCTGGCTCAAAGTTAATAAATAACAGCAATGTACAATCCATAAATGTATATAAATTCCGTATCACATTTTCCCTATTTTAAAAGGAAAGAAAATAGCTTTAATGTGTAAGAGGAAGAAGAGTAAAACATATTACTAAAAGGCAATTTTGCCATTGTCACTGCTCAAGAAGTACCACAGTAACCTTCTAGCAAACAGCTGCTGCCCATGCCCCAAAATGTGAGATTAGGTGATTCTAAGTAGACATGAGGGGAAAAATTACAACATTTTTTTTGTCCCCGTTCATATTGCTCTCCCAGCCCCAGAAATTCAGATTAAATGGATTTTGCAGAGCATTTCTACCCAGTCTAACAATGTAAACATAAAGCAACATTCATTTTTAAGTAAAAATCATAACACTGTTTTTGAAACTGAAAATGGGATTCTCATCACATAAGAGAATAAGCTAAACAGCAAATTGCTGCATAGAGACAATTATTTACCGTAATCAATTCAAGTGTAAATTGAAGTTCTCAAATTATTTATTTTCAACTCAAGTAAAGACAATTAGACCACTGCAGTCATCTCCTCATCTGTGTCACCTGATTCATCTTTCAGTTCCAATTCTCCTAAATCTCTGTCTACAGCTGTCACAGTTTTCTTCTTACACTTCTTAGGCACTGCATCATTAGCACAGATTTTTCTCATTTTAATGTTTGGCAATTTCTTCAGATCAAAATCCCATTCCCTAGACAAAAGAGAGAATGCAGAGGGTTGGTGAGGGGTGAGGTAGGGAAGTAATAAAGTCAACATTCAAAACTAAGCAGAAGAAAGTTTATAAATTTACAGCAGACTCAAATGCACTAGAAGGAAACAATATAAATGCACTAGAAAAAAAATAATGTCCCAAGAACTGAGGTTTGCTTTTTCCATACTTACTGCACTTTCTCATTAATCTACAATAGCGGTTAACTGCACAGACAATTCCACACATTCAAAATTTCCAAAGCAATGCAGGAAAACATTAGGCAAAAGTTACAAGGAAACTCCGTTCCATTCTTTTATTCTCCCTAACCCAAACACTTCCCTCTATTAGGACATATATGGTATCAAGAATCTCAGAAGTAGGAACTACATCATCCTGGAAAATCTCCAAGATGCACAGTCAGAAAAGGTTTTTCTTTTCACACACAATGGTAAATCACAATTCAGTTTTAGTAATCAATTTTTTTGGTTATAATAAAAAACTTTTAGTTCTTCAACCCCAGCTTTTCTGTGACAATCCTATGTTCAATTACTTTACGAGCAATGTGAAGATTCTTCTGAGAACTGAACTCTGATACTAACAGTCTAGGCTAATTTCTTCTTATTTCTGGCTTTCTTTGCGGGAGGCAGAACATACACTGTTTTAGGAATAAAGAGAACATTTATATATCTGATTACTTAACATTACAGGCAAAAAAAATTAATGTATAATCTTAAGCTCCATGTACTTATAAATACATGTACACAGGCTACAAAGTGAATCACTTCTTAAATATGATCAATAAATTCTATTAGAGCTAATATTTTATGAATATTAAATATTTTCTATGAATTCAGAAGTATAAAAATATAAAATAAGCTTAAGGGTTTCAAATAATATGGACTTAGATGTATCTAATTTCAATTAAAATTTCAGGCTGATCAACATGGTCTAGCTAATATCAAAATGATTAATAAACATTATGTTCTAGAGACAAAGAACCCACGTTTGAAAACTGAAAACAGGAAATCCTACTCACTGGTCCCTCGGTCACACAGCACTATTAGAGAGACCATGGGGCAGCTGGTTCTTTATGATTTAACCATCCCCCAAACCACTTCCCACTAAGCCCCTTCTCCAGAAGGGGGCGCTGCAAACAGTGTGCGGACAGCACTCAGCCAGCAAGTCTGCTGCTGACAATTCGCCTTTTTAGAAAATAACGGCTGGGGAGGAACAAGGATATCATGTTCTTTAAGTGCTATATTAAAGGATTTTAAAGTATTTTGAAAAACAAATAAAAGCACCAGGCCATTATCATTTCAGTGTACAGCAGGCATCTCTAACAGATGCTAAACTTAGGAAAATTCTTACTTCAACGGATGAGGGGAAAGGTTAAAAAGAACCCCCTAATTTTCTTTTAGCTCTAACGTCTAGACTCAAAAGGGAAGAACGTTTATCTCTTATGTATTTTACTTGCAGCTTCGAAGAACAAAAGCGACAGACTCACCTAAAAGTTTTCAGATTACCTGCATTTAAAATGTCTGGAATCTCTGGAAAAGAAAATAATTTATATCTATTAGGCAATGTTTTCTATTATAACATTTATAGTTTCCTCGTTTGTTATCTCAGAAACAATAATAACTGACAGACAGCAAGAACATCCAAAGAAAAACAAAATTTCAAAGCATAATTATAATGCTATAATGAAAAGTAAGTTTTGCAAGTATAAAGGACTACTTTAAGAAGGTGATTCAAAAAGAACACCATTAAATAATGTATTCTACCACAGAATCTATAAAATAAAACAAACCTATCAACAAAATAAACTCTGTCCTTTTAAACAGTAGAGGTGCCTGGCAAATTCTAACTATCAATCCCCTACAACAACATGCTCAGTTGTTTTATATATTTTCTTGGTGAAAGGTGCAATTTTTTCAAGCATATACTTTGCTTTGGCAAGGTAGAGTTTGTCTGAGGAATGCAAGGATTATTCGATATTAAAAAATACTATTAAAAATGTAAAAAAATTTTCAATAAACTATCATCAATAGATGTTCATTAAAGTTCAATAAAACTGAAACCCACTTTGAATAAAAACTGGGTGTAAGGCAGCTCCTTGTCATGACTAGGAAGTGGGTCAGAAACCTGTAGGCACGGATCATCCGTGCCGGTGGAACACGAGGCATGTTTAACAAAAAATGGAACACTGCTGCAAAAACTCTGGCCAATGGATAAAATATTAAACAAAATCCAGTATCAATTAATGAAAAAGATAAAAATGTTTGACATGACTGTATACTGACTTTTACAATAGCTTCAGAAAATAAGAGTACGAGGGGTCAGGTGTTTAAAAGGTATAAATTAAGCACAATTATTTTTTTTAAGAAATTCTAATAAAATGAGTCAGGAACAGTTATACCACCATGGAGCAAGTGGGAGAGATGTCAGTTATCTTGTCTTCTCTGAACCTTATCAACACAGCATTTGGTGACAATCTGCCCACATGTTTCTAGATGCTTGTAAACTTGAGAGACTTGACAAAGTTTTTTTCACCAGACACATTCCCTGCATCTGGAATAAGGACTGTGGCATAACTGGAAGACGAGGTCTGAGTGTTAGCACTGGCGCCACCACCAGTAGACGTCTGACCTGGAATGTGCCGTCAATCACTGCTGATTAACCTGGCGGCTGCAGGCTGAACAGACTGAGCACAGAGACCACCTGGGAGGCTGTCACGACGGCAGAGCTGAGACGGTGGTGGCTCGAGCTAGAGGCGCTGGGGGCAGCAGCGCAAGCCGTCAGGCTCTTAAGTACATCCTGCTGACGAGCTGCATGTGGAATGCGAAACCGTCGCAGGGTTTCTGACACGAGCGACGGGGCAAGTGGTGATGTCACTGACGGACACACGGAGCTTGCGGGAGGAAGGAGTTTTAGGAGAAAAGCTGGACTCTGCTTTGGGACGCAAGTTGGAGATGTATATAAGACATTCAAGTAGATACTCTGAGAAACCCAAGTTTGATAATGCAAGTCTGGAGTTCTAGCGACAAGTACTGACAATATAAATTTGGAAGTTATGAGCATTTAAATGGTATTTAAAACCACAGGAATGAATGACATCAACTCAGGAATTCGTGTAAATAGAAAAGAGTGGAGGCCCAAGGACAGGGACGTGGGTCAATATTTAGTTTGTGAGGCTATGAGGGATTCAACTCAGGACACTGAAGTCATGGCCAGTTGACCTGGAGGAAAACCAGGGAAGGTCAGGGGCTTCTACCCCGAATAAAAAGTGTGACGAGAAACGAAGGGACCATCTGTATGAAAACACTGCAGGAAAGCTGACTACGTGAGTGCCCAGTACAGGCACGATGCGTCTTAGCAACTTAAAGGTCATCGGTGACAAGGGCTTTTAGTTGAGTGGCAGCTACAAAAGCCTAATTAAGGGGCTCCAATAAAAATGGAAAAATGAGGAAATGGAGACTACAAGCATAGACAAATTTAGGTGAAAAGGACACAGGACTGGCTGAAGCTCTCCCTCAACCTCCTACAGTAGGTTCTGTGTCAGGCACTTGATATGTGAAATCTCACTTGCCTTTTAAACAACCTGGGAAGGAGGTGCACTATTTACCTCTATTTTTAAATGGAAGGTAACAAGGCCAGCGAGTGGGTGGGAAGTAACTTGCCCTGTTATATAGTAAGCTGTAAGGGTCTAAGTCCAGGTCTGTCTAGTTCTGAAGTTACTCTGCTGTTTTTTCAGTGAAGAAACTCACTGCTTAGGAATGACGGCGAGGAACTGCCATCTGCCCAGGGCTCACAGTGCCGCTGAAGCTAAGTGCCCGATGCTAACCTTCCGACTGTCGAGGTACCCGCTGTGAAGACATCCAACTCTACGGATCTACTGCCAGACTGACACGGCTACAGCAAACAACGAGGTAAGGGACCAGGCTCCCCACCCACGAAGTTCCCCTATTAGAAAGCCCCGGGGAACGCAGATAGCTGACCGCCTGAGTGACCCCGTTCCCCCTTCTGGCGCCTTTATGAAGAGTGAACCCGTGAAACCCTAGGCATCCCGCCTATGACCCTAACAAAGGCAGGGCCCCAAGTCCCTGTCCCCTCCCTCTTTCTCTACTGGAGACCTCGCTGTGTGGCCCTCAGGCATGTCCTGTACTGTCCAGGACTTTTAAGCACTAAATCTTGTTTTTTTCAAAGCTCCCTGCTGGTTTTTGCTGAGGTGCACCCAGCAATCACAGTAAGAACCGCCAGGGTGGGTCCAGCCACAACACTGGCTCCAGTGGGGAGAATGCCTGTGGAGGCCGCCCCAGACCTTCCTGGCACACAGCATCGCTCCGGACAGGCTGGGACCAACACAACAGTCACCCACAGGGTATTTCCTCCAGGGCCCTACTGTTATTATTAAAATTTAAAAACCTAATGTTGCTTTAAGCATTTCATTTACTCCACTTCCCAAGCAAATCCGCACAGGAATGCCTACAGGGACCAGGCAGGGAATGTGAATGAAGGAAGGTTTGGGGCCACTGAATGCTCAAGTCTAAAAGCGACAGTTGCTACTTTGCTCTAGCAGACGATCGCATGTTTTACGAGAAGCCAGAAATCTACATTTTTCATGTGAAACCAGCAGATTTGTTTATACTGACAATTAATAACCCAAGCAAACACCATCTGCAGGCCATGCAGCCCTTGGGTCATCACCTGACTTTGGGCTTTGCAAGCCCTTACAAGTGCCCTCTCCTCTCCTCCTAAGCGCCTTTCTTCAGACAGTGTTGTTAAGCCCACAACACACTTGTCTTCAGGAACTGTAAGAAATGCTAGTGCTAAGAAAGAAAATTTGGTTTCTATAATTTCTCAAGAAACGCTGCAGCAAGTACAGCTCTTTACTACAAGACTTACAAAGACAAGAAGGACACAGTACTTACTCTAAAGAAACTTCAGTGTGGTTGGAGACGGGCAAGTAATAACTCTAGAACAAAGCAAATTAAGTATACACCGGAAGGGAGAGGAAAACTTTACTGTCACAGTAGAAAGATATGTCACTGTCAACACTGACAGTTTTGGGAATGTAGGAGAAAAAAAGAATGAATTCAAAAATTACTCCAAACACTCAAAAGGAAAGGAAATCAGAGGAAGAAAATCTAACTAAACTAAATAAATAGAATAAGTAAAGCCAAATCTGACCAGAAAGAAGGGAAGGTACCCTGTGAACACACCAAGGCCGTAGCCCCCGTACCGCCGCCCCTCCCGCTCCTACCGAGGCCGCAACCCCCGTACCGCCGCCCCTCCCGCTCCTACCGAGGCCGCAGCCCCCGTACCGCCGCCTCTCCCGCTCCCACCGAGGCCGTAGCCCCTGTACCGCCGCCTCTCCCGCTCCTACCGAGGCCGTAGCCCCTGTACCGCCGCCTCTCCCGCTCCTACCGAGGCCGTAGCCCCCGTACCGCCGCCTCTCCCGCGCCTACCGAGGCCGTAGCCCCCGTACCGCCGCCTCTCCCGCTCCTACCGAGGCCGTAGCCCCCGTACCGCCGCCTCTCCCGCGCCTACCGAGGCCGTAGCCCCTGTACCGCCGCCTCTCCCGCTCCCACCGAGGCCGTAGCCCCTGTACCGCCGCCTCTCCCGCTCCCACCGAGGCCGTAGCCCCTGTACCGCCGCCTCTCCCGCTCCCACCGAGGCCGTAGCCCCTGTACCGCCGCCTCTCCCGCTCCTACCGAGGCCGCAGCCCCTGTACCGCTGCCTCTCCCGCTCCTACCGAGGCCGTAGCCCCTGTACCGCTGCCTCTCCCGCTCCTACCGAGGCCGTAGCCCCTGTACTGCTGCCTCTCCCGCGCCACAGTCTGCTTGATGACCGCCTCTCGGGAGCAGTGCCGCCGGCCCTGCCTGGCCTTGATGCTGTTGTGTAACTCAATCTGCTCCAGCTCACCGCTGAACCGATTCAAATACCTGAAAAACAAGAAACCGATCTGACTTACAGAGTCTCTGTTTGGCTTATATTAGTTCATTTAAAATATAATCCTCCCCCCAAAACAACCATAGCCCCCAGCCTGTGCCTGTCCCTTACGTTTTTATATTCCTCTGAGTTCCTGAAGTTCTCAGACCTCAGACCTTCTCTTGGTGACTAACCATTTTCAAAATCTCTAGGACCACATCACAGCCTGCCATTACAGTGTCTGTTAAACAAACTCCGTGTCCTCGTACTCAGCCACCTCCTGGACACCTCCATCTGGCTTAACACACCACCCCTGGACTCGCCTCCGTGCTGCCCCTAGGCGCCCCGCCCCCCTCCCGACCCGCTCCATCCCCTGGTACACCCATTCATCCAGTTGCCCAAGTGAGGAGTGTGAGTGCCCCCCTTGACTCCCTCCCCTCTCTCTTTTACGCCACATCTAAGTTGTCATTAAAGACTTGGGACTTCCACCTCCTTGAAGTGTCTGCACTCTTTCACTTCTCTTCACCACACTGCTCCCACCATCACCTCTTGCCTGGACTGCTTCATCAGCCTCTCAACAGTCTCCCAGCCAAAGCCTGCCCCCTCATCCATTTTCCTCCTTCCTCCAACTGTGACCTTTCTAAAGTTTAAAAATGTGACCATCTCAGGTGCTTGCTGTAACTGTGTCTCCCACAGTCCTTGGATAAAGTCCAAACTCTTACACTGACATCTGAGGTCTTTCATAAGCTGGCTGTTTATCCTGCTTGTCACAATTCCCTCCTTGAACCTATTATTTCAGTCTTACTAGATGTCTGGCAGATCACTAAATATGCTGCTCTCACCCCTGGGCCTTTCAGATCTTGTTCTCTCTGCCTAGAGGCTCCTCAAACTACCTCACCTCAATCTGCTAACCCCTATCTTCAAATGTCAGTCTAGATGACATTCCTCCAGGAAGCCAAGAAACTGGGTTAACTACCACTCTGAGGCCCAGAAAGGTTACAAAGCTACTAAAATGGCTAAGCTAGTATAAGAATCCAAAGTCTTGATAACAAAGCTCATTTGCTCATCTATAAATCCCGAATAGAACTCTGAATCTTGAAGAATCAAGCTGGGGAATTCCTGTTACCGACCCTGTGCTCATAACATGCCCAGTGTTTACCTTTCAATTAATTCACAAGCATCTCTCTTTGAATATCCTACTTTTTTGGGATCAAGATGATTTTGAAACCACTGCAGTTTTTCACCTATAACAACAAGTACCAAGACAGTTTAACACCACAAGTCATCATTCAAGCAGAGGTAGTCATTATAATTTTCAATATCAATGCGTTTAAAACAGTATCAAAATTTATTTCAAAGTTAAATACAAAGTTTTGTGTGGGCTCAAAGCTAACTAAACCAGTCTGTCAGAAATTAAGTTGTCACATTTTAATTTGGGGAAGAGACAAGGGTAGCAGGGATGCTTTTCTGTATATATTTCTTATCCAGTAAGGATACAAAAAATTTAAAAAAAGAAAGAACACTCTAACAGAACATGAAGTTCTGAGTATTTATAAAGCAAAGAATAGAACTTGCTGAAATAACAAAAATGAGAGTCTGATTAATGAAGAGGATGACGTCTGCTGAACATTTAATAAGCAGCAGGCACTATGTCAAGATCTTTACAATCCTATGAGGATTATTATTATTATTACTATCATCTCCATTTAGAAGAGAAAGGTTAAGTAACCTGTTCAGGGCCTCAAAGTTAGTAAATATCTTAAGCATACAAGATCTGCCAGATACTGTGCAGAATGACTGACATTTATGATCACGGAGCTAACAGACCTCATCCTTATGAGTAAATCTTACCATTGGGGTGTCACTTTCAATTAGATTTCTTAATATTACAAATCAAGAAATGGCCCTACCCAGGATTACTGATAAACCATTTAGAAATACTATTCTATTGCCTGATAAAGCATTAGAGTTAATGGTTCAAATACCTTTCATTTTGGTTATAAAGCCTAATAGCCACTCTTTTGAAATCTCAGACTTGTCACACACACAAAAAGACTGTAACACTGAGATACAGACTGAGGATGTATATATTCACATCATTAAATATGAATTGTTGTTTTCAAAATCCTTCATAATTCTAATGGTCAGGGAGCTAGAATTAAACTTGAGAGAAAGACAGAGAGAGACAGGAAGGGGGGATGGATAAAAATAGGTAGGTAGGTACTAAACAGTTTCTAGAAAACTGAGCTAGGTATTATTAACACTGTTTGTTCTCAGAGTTTAATGATTGATTTTATTTTGTTTTGATCAAGGCTGGTAGAGAAAATTCACTTAGATAAAAATAGTATTTTACTAAGAGAGTCAAAAGAAAATAGGTATAGAGAAGAACTTCAAATAAGTATATCCACTTACCAATAAGGTTGAGACGCAACGCCTTTTCATTCTTCAGTCTTGGGAGAAAAAGTGTATGTGTTAGAAAACTTCCAAAGCAAGTTTTAAAAATCTGTCAAAAACAACAAAAACTACCCAAAGAACCTTAATTCAAAGATCATTCTTTTTTGCATATGAAATTAATTTTTAAAAATTATTTTATTTACTTATTTGGTTGCACCGGGTCTTAGCTGGAGCAGGCGGGCTCCTCAGCTGCGGCACATGTGCTCCTTAGTGGCGGCACGTGAACTCTTAGTTGTGGCGTGCATGTGGGATCTAGTTCCCTGACCAGGGATCGAACCTGGGTCCCCTGCATTGGGAGCACGGAGTCTTAACCGCTGCGCCACCAGGGATGTCCCGAAATTAATTATTTTTAATGAAGAAACATTGAATACCATGCTCCTCTTTTAAATCACTGAAACAAAATGTTGTTAAAAATTCTTTTCCTGCTCTGCAATGACTACATGATACCTATAAAACAAATTGGTTTTGAGAACACAAAAGAAACCTTGATTATATTTTGTAATATGCAGAATACTTGTGCACAAAAGAATAATGAGGACCTTCTAGAAGACTGAGTGCTGCCACCAAGACCAAAATGCATCACTATCACCTTTTAAACTTCAACAAGAACAAAAGAATGTTTACTTTTCATCAATTTGGTAAGAATTATAACAAAGAAAAAGAACTTATTTACTCTCAAAAAATTGGTCTAGGTGATATACACCTCCTATTGTTGTTATTCTAAATTCTAATTCATTCAGAAAAGACCTTTGGATGCTAGTTTTTGCAACACTTTATGCTAGCCACTAGGGATACAGCAATGAAGAAAAAAAAAATCCACTGTCCCTGCCCTAACAAAGCAGACCAGATTTACCCTCCCACTTAAAACAACTAGAAAACTGGAGAACTAAAATGAAGCCTTTTTAATAAAAACTTTTTAGCCACAGAATGGAGAAAATATTCACAAAACAAAAAACATACCTGCATTAAGAATATACAAATAGTTCTTACTACTTAACAGATAAAATTCAAAACCAAAAGGAAAAAGATTTTAAGAGACTTCTCACCAAAGACATAAAAGTGAACAAAAAGCACATAAAAATATATCATTAGTCATAAAGAAATACAAATTAAAACCACATTGAGATACTACTGTACACCTACTAGATTGGCTAAAATCTGTTTTAAAACTGAAAATACAACATGTTTGAGAGGAAATGGAGTGAATGTAACTCTTACACATCACTGGTGAAAAAATAAAATGGTACTATCACTGCAGATAAGGTAATTTTTTATATACTTAAACATTACTACCACCACATGACTTCACTCTTTTAAACAATTTCTTAAAAACTCAATTTTTTATTTACTTAAACATATATCTTTTGTATGACCCAGCAATTCCAGTTCTAAGAACTGAAAGAAAAATGTTTTATGTCCACAGAAAGACCCATACACGAATGTTCATGGCAGCTTTATTAAAATGTAACAGCAGGGTTGATAATCTTTGCTTAAATGTCAGCTAGTAACAAACCAGGCTTTGAGGGCCATGTGGTTGGTCTGTCATAACTACTCATCTCTGCCACTATAGCCTCAAAGCAGCTGCAAACAACGTGAAAGGAATGGGCATAGCTGCTTTCCAATAAAACAAACTTTTTTTATAAAAACAGGTGGATGGCCACTTAGTTTGCAGACCCTGAAAAGAGCCAAAAACTATAAACAATCCAAATGACCATCAACAGGTAAAGGGATTAAAAAACTGCATATCCATACAATGGAACACTACTCAGTAATAAAAGAGAAAGACAACAAATTTCACAAACATTATAACTGAAAAAAACTGGCACAAAAATTGCATACAGTATGACTGCATTTACATGAAACACTACGGAAGACAAATCTCATCTACCAAAATAAAGAGCAAATCAACAGGTGCCCAAGGCTAGGGGCGGAGAGCTGAGACTCGACCGGGAAGAGCTTTGGGGGGATGGAAACGCACTCTACGTACACTGACCGCAGTGGTTATACCACGTCCTGTCAAAACCCAGACGCTGTACACTTCAAACATGTCTACTTTGTCCTATCTTATTTATACCTCAGGGAGGAGTCTAGTTAGAAGTCAAGTTTGCTACGGTTCTAAATGAACGCACTGGGGGCCTGAACTACAGTGGGGTGGAGCTGGGATGAAGAAAAGAAGAAAAACCTGAGACTAATTCTCAAAAACAGTTGTTTCCTAGATTCTTACCCATTATGCTTAGCTTCTGTCTGTTAATTTTCCGTATTAAGTAATCTTCATTTGCTATGTAGAGTTCTTTGCTACATACCCAATGGGACAAAATATGAGAGTACACAGCAGCAAGATGTCACTACGCTGAGAAGTCATAAAATAAAGCTAAAATCATGATACAGAATAACTATTTGCTGCCTGTAAACTGTGCACCACTTGAAATGTGCCAGTCTTCAAACCACACTAGTTTCTATTCATAGGAACAGAAGCAGTATTTCATACAGTCCTAAATCAGAGCATTCAAATGCTCAAGATGAAGGACGTCTGACTCTCACTCTGTGCTGCTCGTCACACCTGCAGTACCTTCAGGCAAGCAGACCCCACCTCTAAGAGTCTACCTGATGAATCCAGCAGCTCTGCGCCCTAACAATATCCTGCCCCTGATCCTCCCCCACCTCTCTCACTCCCTAAAAATGAATCTTAGGAAGCAGCACAAAGAACCCTGGACCCTCTGCTAAAGAGCAGAGAGCAGACACTCGGGCTGCTTGGCTACCCTCCTTCCAGATAACGCCAAGTGTCTTCGGCGGGCCGGCGCTACCAGGACGCGGTGACACCCAAGACGGCCCCCACTGCCGACTCTCGCTGCTTGGATATTCACGCCCCTCTCCTCCCTGAGTGTGGCTGGACCTAGTGACTCGTTTCTAACAAATAAAATAGTGCCACAGTGATGGATGTGACCTAGAAATGACGTTACAAACGTTGTCTTCTCTTTTTTAAACTGAGCCAAGGAACGGTCCCTTTATTCTGAGGCTGAGCAGCAACAGACTCCCTCCCTTCTGACTGCTCCGCCCTCCACCAACAGCTGCCGCAACAGGTCTGTGGACCACCATGTAAACAGTCTGGAAGCAAAACCTCTCCCTATCAAGCTCTGTGATGAATGCGGCCCCAGCCAACACCTTGACTGTAAGCTTGCGAGAGACCCTGAGCCCGAAGCACCCAGTTAAGTGGCTCTGGGATTCCTGACCAAGAAACTGTTTCAAGCTGCTGAGTAAAGCAGCAGCTGCTAACTGCTATTTCTTTATAAGAAGTCACAGGCACCTGACGTTCAAGGTAAGCCCTGCTGGTACCTCTTCTATCACGTTGCTTACAGCTGCCACTACAGTCTGAGTATCTTATCACCGACCATCTTTTGAAGATATGCAATTCACCATCTCTGTCTTGCTGGAAGTGCTGCTCTAAGGCAGGGAGATGAGCAGCATTTCAAGACGCCATTTGTAAGCATGCCCCCACCTAACTGAACAGGACTCACGGTCACCGACGCTGCTACTCATGACAAGGGTAAGCCTGCAGACACTATCACAACTGTACGTGTGTTTGTTTCTGGGGCTGTGACTGCTACACTGATGACTTCTTTCAAATAAATTAAGAAAAAAGAGAAAGCTCAGTCTGTTTAGAACATCACCGAAGCACAAAAAAATTAAATATTTTTCAACTCTGTACTATTAAAATAGAACCTTGGCCAACAACAGAACTTCTTTAGGACAAGTTTTATATATGAGATTAGCATGTTGTTCTGCTTTATCCTTAGGTAATCTTTCTGTAATGCTGACTGTAAATCAACATTAAATCAGTGCATAGGATCCTGAATATAACTAACAACATATAAACATCACACGTATTTACAGTGAACTGAAGTACTTAATCATATTCTAAAGCATTATTTCTTAAAATACTGCATGTATACCACTGGTACTCTGTAAGGTAATTTTAGGTAGTTCATATACACAGAATTAAATAATCTTTAATCAAATGGTAAGCAAGTTACTTTTCCCGTCATTTTCTTTGGACCCTTTCCGATTACATTAAGGAGAAAACTTAGTTTAACGTTAGTTTATTTTACAAGTCTTCCAACCTTTGCCAAATCTTTCCACCAAAAATCAGCAAGCATGCCTCAAGCTCAAACCACTCAGGGAAGACAACAGTATCTACTCGGTTTTAACAGAGATAAAATGTCTCCTTTAAAAACAATGTTCAAGGGAAAATTATTTGTAAAGAACATAATTAAAGAACACTATACATCAGTGCCTGAGCCAGCAGCAACGGCATCAGGATTACTGGAAACCTGGCAGAAATGCAACACCTCGGCCCTGTCCCAGGCCTTCTGAATGGAAACCTCTAGGAATGAGGCCCAGAAAACTACTTTAATACACCTTACAGGTGCATCTCATGTATACCAAAGTTTGTGAAATACTGATATAGGTGATAGCAAAATCATGTAAGTAGTATATCATGTCAAAAAGATACAGAAAAGAGAGGACCTTCAAGATGGCAGAGGAGTAAGACATGGAGATCACCTTCCTCCCCACAAACACATCAAAAATACATCTGCATGTGGAACAACTCCTACAGAGCACCTACTGAACGCTGGCAGAAGACCTCAGACTTCCCAAAAGGCAAGAAACTCCCCACGTACCTGGGGAGGGCAAAAGAAAAAAGAAATAACAGAGACAAAAGAATAGGGACGGGACCTGCACCAGTGGGAGGAAGCCATGAAGGAGGAAAGGTTTCCACACACTAGGAGCCCGTTCGCGGGCGGAGACTGCGGGTGGCGGAGGGGGGAGCTTCGGAGCCACGGAGGAGAGTGCAGCCACAGGGGTGCGGAGGGCAAAGCGGAGAAACTCCCGCACGGAGGCTCGGTGCCGAGCAGCACTCACCAGCCCGAGGGGCTTGTCTGCTCCCCCGCCGGGGCGGGCGGGGCTGGGAGCTGAGGCTCGGGCTGCGGTCGGATCGCAGGGAGAGGACTGGGGCTGGCGGCGTGAACACAGCCTGCAGGGGTTAGTGTGCCACAGCTAGCCGGGAGGGAGCCCGGGAAAAGGTCTGCAGCTGCCGAAACAGGCAAGAGACTTTTTGTTGCCTCTTTGTTTCCTGGTGCGCGAGGAGAGGGGATTCAGAGCGCCGCCTAAACGAGCTCCAGAGACAGGCGCGAGCCGCGGCCAACAGCGCGGACCCCAGAAACGGGCATGAGACGCTAAGGCTGCTGCTGCCGCCACCAAGGTGCCTGTGTGCGAGCACAGGTCACTCTCCACACCGCCCCTCCCGGGAGCCGGTGCAGCCGCCACGGCCAGGCTCCCGTGATCCGGGGACAACTTCCCCGGGAGAACGCGCGGCGCGCCTCGGGCTGCTGCAACGTCACGACGCCTCTGACGCCGCAGGCTCGCCCCGCCTCCTCCGTACCGCTCCCTCCCCCCGGCCTGAGTGAGCCAGAGCCCCCGAAGCAGCTGCTCCTTTAACCCCGTCCTGTGTGAGCGGGAAACAGACGCCCTCAGGCGACCTACACGCAGAGGCGGGGCCACATCCAAAGCTGAACCCCGGGAGCTGTGCGAACAAAGAAGAGAAAGGGAAATCTCTCCCAGCAGCCTCAGGAGCAGCGGATTAAATCTCCACCATCAACCTGATGTACCTGCATCTGTGGAATACCTGAACAGACAAAGAATCAGCTCAAAATTGAGGCGGTGGACTTTGGGAGCAACTGTAGACTTGGGGTTTGCTGTACGTGACTGATCAATTTCTGATTTTTATGTTTATCTTAGTTTAGTTTTTAGCACTTGTTATCATTCGTGGATTTGTTTATTGGTTTGGTTGCTCTCCTTTTTACTTTTTATTACTTTTATTATTTTAATAATAATTTTAAATTTTTTATTTTAATAACTTTATTTAATTTATTTATTTTACTTATTTTTTCCTTTCTTTCTTTTTTCCTCTCCCTTTCTGTAAGCTGTGTAGCTCACAGGGTCTTGGTGCTCCAGCCAGTTGACAGGCCTGAGCCTCTGAGGTGGGAGAGCCGAGCTCAGGACGTTGGTGCACCAGAGACCTCCCAGCACCACATAATATCAACTGGCGAGAGCTCTCGCAGAGATCTCCATCTCAACGCTAAGACCCAGCTCCACTCAACGACCAGCAAGCTCCAGTGCTGGACACCCCATGCCAAACAACTAGCAAGACAGGAACACAACCCCACCCATTAGCAGAGAGGCTGCTTAAAATCATAGTAAGTTCACAGACACCCCAAAACACACCACCAGACAGGGTCCTGCCCACCAGAAAGACAAGACCCAGCCTCATCCACCAGAACACAGGCACCAGTCCCCTCCACCAGGAAGCCTCCACAACCCACTGAACCAACCTTGGCCACTGGGGGCAGACACCACAAACAACAGGAACTACGAACCTGCAGGCTGCAAAAAAGAGACCCCCAAACACCATAAATTAAGCAAAATGAGAAGACACAGAAATACACAGCAGATGAAGGAGTATTGTAACAACCCACCAGACAAAACAAATGAAGAGGAAATAGGCAGTCTCCCTGAAAAAGAATTCAGAGTAATGATAGTAAAGATGATCCAAAATCTTGGAAACAGAACAGAGAAAATACAAGAAACGTTTAACAAGGACCTAAAACTACAGAGAAAACAAACAATGATGAACAACACAATAAATGAAATTAAAATTCTCTAGAAGGAATCAACAGCAGAATAACTGAGGCAAAAGAACAGATAAGTGACCTGGAAGATAAAATAGTAGAAATAACTACTGCAGAGCAGAATAAAGAAAAAAGAATGAAAATAATTGAGGACAGCCTCGGAGACCTCTGGGAAAACATTAAATACACCAATATTCGAATTATAGGGGTCCCAGAAGAAGAAGAAGAGAAAAAGAAAGGGACTGAGAAAATATTTGAAGAGATTATAGTTGAAAACTTCCCTAATATGGGAAAGAAAATGGGCAATGAAGTCCAGGAAGCGTAGAGAGTCCCATACAGGATAAATCCAAGGAGAAACACGCCAAAACACATATTAATCAAACTATCAAAAATTAAATGCAAAGAAAAAACATTAAAAGCAGCAAGGGAAAAACAACAAATAACATACAAGGCAATCCCCATAAGGTTAACAGCTGATCTTTCAGCAGAAACTCTGCAAGCCAGAAGGGAGTGGCAGGATATATTTAAAGTGATGAAAGAGAAAACCTTACAACCAAGATTACTCTACCTAGCAAGGATCTCAATCAGATTCGATGAAGAAATTAAAACCTTTACAGACAAGCAAAAGCTAAGAGAATTCAGCACCACCAAACCAGCTTTACAACAAATGCTAAAGGAACTTCTCTAGGCAGGAAACACGAGAGAAGGGAAAGAGCTACAATAACAAACCAAAAACAATTAAGAAAATGCTAATAGGAACATGCGAATCGATAATCACCTTAAATGTAAATGGATTAAATGCTCCAACCAAAAGACATAGACTGGCTGAATGGATACAAAAACAAGACCCATATATATGCTGTCTATAAGAGACCCACTTCAGATCTAGGGAAACATACAGACTGAAAGTGAGGGGATGGAAAAAGATATTCTATGCAAATGGAAATCAAAAGAAAGCCGGAGTAGCCATTCTCATATCAGACAAAATAGACTTAAAAAAAAAGACTAGTAAAAGAGACAAAGAAGGACACTACATAATGATCAAGGAATCAATCCAAGAAGAAGATATAACAATTGTAAATATTTATGCACCCAACACAGGAGCCCCTCAATACATAAGGCAAATGCTAACAGCCATAAAAGGGGAAATCGACAGTAACACAATCATAGTAGGGGACTTTATTTAACACCCCACTTTCACCAATGGACAGATCAACCAAAATGAAAATAAATAAGGAAACACAAGCTTTAAATAATACATTAAACAAGATGGACTTAATTGATATTTATAGGACATTCCATCCAAAAACAACAGAATACACTTTCTTCTCAAATGCTCATGGAACATTCTCCAGGATACATCATATCTTGGGTCACAAATCAAGCCTTGGTAAATTTAAGAAAATTGAAATCATATCAAGTATCTTTTCCGACCACAACACTATGAGACTATACATCAATTACAGGAAAAAAACTGTAAAAAATACAAACACACGGAGACTAAACAATACGTTACTAAATAACCAAGAGATTACTGAAGAAATCAAAGAGGAAATCAAAAAATACCTAGAAACAAATGACAGTGAAAACACGATGACCCAAAACCTATGGGATACAGAAAAGCAGTTCTAAGAGGGAAGTTTATAGCAATACAATCCTACCTCAAGAAACAAGAAACATCTCAAATAAACAACCTCAGCTTACACCTAAAGCAATTAGAGAAAGAACAAAAAACCCCCAAAGTTAGCAGAAGGAAAGAAATCATAAAGATCAGATCAGAAATAAAGGAAAAAGAAATGAAGGAAACGACCATAAAGATCAATAAAACTACAGGCTGGTTCTTTATGAAGACAAACAAAATTGACAAACCATCAGCCAGACTCATCAAGAAAAAAGGGAGAAGAGTCAAATCAACAGAATTAGAAATGAAAAAGAAGTAACTGACACTGCAGAAATACAAAGGATCATGAGAGATTACTACAAGCAACTATATGCCAATAAAATGGACAACCTGGAAGAAATGGACAAACTCTTAGAAAAACACAGCCTTCTGAGACGGAACCAGGAAGAAATACAAAATATAAACAGACCAATCACAAGCACTGAAATTGAAACTGCAATTAAAAATCTTCCAACAAACAAAAGCCCAGGACCAGATGGCTTCACAGGTGAATTCTATCAAACATTTAGAGAAGAACTAACACCTATCCTTCTCTAACTCTTCCAAAATATAGCCGAAGGAGGAACACTCCCAAACTCATTCTACGAGGCCACCATCACCCTGATACTGAAACCAGACAAAGATGTCACAAAAAAAGAAAACTGCAGGCCAGTGTCACTGATGAACATAGATGAAAAGATCCTCAACAAAATACTAGCAAACAGAATCCAACAGCACATTAAAAGGATCCTACAGCATGATCAAGTGGGGTTTATCCCAGGAAAGCAAGGATTCTTCAATATAAGCAAATCAATCAATGTGATACACTATATTAACAAATTGAAGGGGAAAAAACATATGATCTCAATAGATGCAGAAAAACCTTTTGACAAAATTCAACACCCATTTATGATTAAAAAACACTCCAGAAAGTAGGCATAGAGGGAACTTTCCTCAACATAATAAAGCCCATATATGACAAACCCACAGCCAACATTGTTCTCAATGGTGAAAAATGAAACCATTTCCACTAAGATCAGGAACGAGACAAGGTTGCCCACTCTCACCACTATTATTCAACAAAGTTTTGGAAGTTTTAGCCACAGCAATCAGAGAAGAAAAAGAAATAAAACGAATCCAAAATCGGAAAAGAAGTAAAACTGTCACTGTTTGCAGATGACATGATACTATACAGAGAATCCTAAAGATGCTACCAGAAAACTACTAGAACTAATCAATGAATTTGGTCGAGTAGCAGGATACAAAATTAATGCACAGAAACCTCTTGCATTGCTATACACTAATGATGAAAAATCTGAAAGAGAAGTTAAGGAAACACTCCCATTTACCACTGCAAGAAAAAGAGCAAAATACCTAGGAATAAACCTACCTAAGGAGACAAAAGACCTGTATGCAGAAAAATATAAGACCCTGATGAAAGAAATTAAAGATGATATGAGATGGAGAGATATACCATGTTCTTGGATTGGAAAAATCAACACTGTGAAAATGACTATACTACCCAAAGTAATCTGCAGATTCAATGCAATCCCTATCAAACTACCAAGAGCATTTTTCACAGAACTAGAACAAGAAATTTCACAATTTGTATAGAAACACAAAAGACCCCGAAGAGCCAAAGCAATCTTGAGAAAGAAAAACGCAGTTGGAGGAATCAGCCTCCCTGACTTCAGACTATGCTACAAAGCTACAGTAATCAAGACGGTATGGTACTGGCACAAAAACATAAATACAGATCAATGAAACAGGATAGAAAGCCCAGAGATAAACCCATGCACATATGGTCACCTTATCTTTGATAAAGGAGGCAAGAATATACAATGGAGAAACGACAGCCTCTTCAAAAAGTGGTGCTGGGAGAACTGGAGAGCTACATGTTAAAGAATGAAATTAGAACACTCTCTAACACCATACACAAAAATAAACTCAAAATGGACTAAAGACCTAAATGTAAGGCCAGACACTATAAATCTCTTAGAGGAAAACATAGGCAGAACACTCTATGACATAAATTACAGCAAGATCCTTTTTGACCCACCTCCTAGAGAAATGGAAATAAAAACAAAAATAAACAAATGGGACCTAATGAAACTTAAAAGCTTTTGCACAGCAAAGGAAACCTTAAACAAGACGAAAAGACGACCCTCAGAATGGGAGAAAATATTTGCAAAGAAAGCAACTGACAAAGGATTAATCTGCAAAATATACAAGCTGCTCATGCAGCTCAATAACCAAAAAGCAAACAACCCAATCCAAAATTGGGCAGAATACCTAAATAGACATTTCTCCAAAGATATACGGATTGCCAACAAACACAGGAAAGGATGCTCAACATCACTAATCATTAGAGAAATGCAAATCAAAACTACAGTGAGGTATCACCTCACACTGGTCAGAATGGCCATCATCAACAAACCTACAAACAATAAATGCTGGAGAGGGTGTGGAGAAAAGGGAATCCTCTTGCACTGTTGGTGGGAATGTAAATTGATACAGCCACTATGGAGAACAGTATGGAGGTTCCTTAAAAAACTAAAAACAGAACTACCATACGACCCAGCAATCCCACTACTGGGCATATACCCTGAGAAAACCATAATTCAAAAAGAGTCATGAACCACAACGTTCATTGCAGCTCTATTTACAATAGCCAGGACATGGAAGCAACCTAAGTGTCCATCGACAGATGAATGGATAAAGAAGATGTGGCACATATATACAATGGAATATTACTCAGCCATAAAAAGGAACGAAACTGAGTGATTTGTAGTGAGGTGGATGGACGTAGAATCTGTCATACAGAGTGAAGTAAGTGAGAAAGAGAAAAACAAATACCATATTGTAACACATATATATGGAATCTAAAAAAAATGGTTCTGAAGAACCTAGAGGCAGGACAGGAATAAAGACGAAGACATAGAGAATGGACTTAAGGACACGGGGAGGGGGAAGGGTAAGCTGGGACGAAGTGAGAGAGAAGCATTGACATATATACACTACCAAATGTAAAATAGATAGCTAGTGGGAAGCAGCCGCATAGCACAGGGAGATCAGCTCGGTGCTTTGTGACCACTAAAAACAGAACTACCATACGACCCAGCAATCCCACTACTGGGCATATACCCTGAGAAAACCATAATTCAAAAAGAGTCATGAACCACAACGTTCATTGCAGCTCTATTTACAATAGCCAGGACATGGAAGCAACCTAAGTGTCCATCGACAGATGAATGGATAAAGAAGATGTGGCACATATATACAATGGAATATTACTCAGCCATAAAAAGGAACGAAACTGAGTGATTTGTAGTGAGGTGGATGGACGTAGAATCTGTCATACAGAGTGAAGTAAGTGAGAAAGAGAAAAACAAATACCATATTGTAACACATATATATGGAATCTAAAAAAAAATGGTTCTGAAGAACCTAGAGGCAGGACAGGAATAAAGACGAAGACATAGAGAATGGACTTAAGGACACGGGGAGGGGGAAGGGTAAGCTGGGACGAAGTGAGAGAGAAGCATTGACATATATACACTACCAAATGTAAAATAGATAGCTAGTGGGAAGCAGCCGCATAGCACAGGGAGATCAGCTCGGTGCTTTGTGACCACCTAGAGGAGTGGGAGGGAGACGCAAGAGGGAGGGGATATGGGGATATAAGTATACGTATAGCTGAATCACTTTGTTTTACAGCAGAAACTAACACAACAATGTAAAGCAATTATACTCCAATAAACATGTTAAAAAAAACAAAAAATTCATGAAAGTGATATATAAATAACTGATGTTTGAAAACTACTGTTTTATAACAATATTATTCTAATAACCCTTAATGTACAAAAAAAGACCCTCCCTTACAAAAAAAGAAAGAAAATTCGAGTATACTATCATAGCACTTGACTATTCTTTTCAAGAAAACTTCTAGCCAAACCACTATGAAGCAGCTAACCCCTACTGGTCTGGGCCAAGGAATCAATATATAACAATGAAAGTGCTGGTTTCTATCAGCTAGTATGCGACTGTATGTAGCATTCATTAAAATGCTAAGGATGGGAAAAAATATTTGCAAATGAAGCAATGGACAAAGGATTAATCTCCACAATATACAAACAGCTCACGGAGCTCAATATCAAAAAGAAAAACCCAATTAAAACATGGGTGGAAGACCTAAATAGACATTTCACCAAAGAAGACATACAGATGGCCAAGAGGCATATGAAAAGATGCTCAACATCACTAATTAATTTGGAGAAATGCAAATCAAAACTACAATGAGGTATGACCTCACACCGGTCAGAATGGCCATCATCAAAAATTCTGCGAGCAATAAATGCTGGAGAGGGTGTGGAGAAAAGGGAACCCTTTTGCACTATTGGTGGGAACGTAAATCGATGTAGCCACTATGGAGAATAGTATGGAGGTTCCTTAAAAACTAAAAATAGGAGAGCCTCCCATCAAGCTTCTTAGATAGCCTCAACCACCAGAGGGCAGACAGCAGAAGCAAGAAAAACTACAATCCTGCAGCCTGTGGACCAAAAACCACATTCACAGAAAGATAGACAAGATGAAAAGGCAGAGGGCTATATACCAGATGAAGGAACAAGAAAAAACCCCAGAAAAACAACTAAATGAAGTGGAGATAGGCAACCTTCCAGAAAAAGAATTCAGAATAATGATAGTGAAGATGATCCAGGACCTCGGAATAAGAATGGAGGCAAAGATTAAGAAGATGCAAGAAATGATTAACAAAGACCTAGAAGAATTAAAGAACAAACAAACAGAGATGACCAATACAATAACTGAAATGAAAACTACACTAGAAGGAATCAATAGCAGAATAACTGAGGCAGAAGAACGGATAAGTGACCTGGAAGACAGAATGGTGGAATTCACTGTTGCGGAACAGACTAAAGAAAAAAGAATGAAAAGAAATGAAGACAGCCTAAGAGACCTCTGGGACAACATTAAACGCAACAACATTCGCATTATAGGGGTCCCAGAAGGTGAAGAGAGAGAGAAAGGACCAGAGAAAATATTTGAAGAGATTATAGTCGAAAACTTCCCTAACACGGGAAAGGAAATAGCCACCCAAGTCCAGGAAGCGCAGAGAGTCCCATACAGGATAAACCCAAGGAGAAACACGCCGAGACACATAGTAATCAAAGTGGCAAAAATTAAAGACAAAGAAAAATTATTGAAAGCAGCAAGGGAAATACGACAAATAACATACAAGGGAACTCCCATAAGGTTAACAGCTGATTTCTCAGCAGAAACTCTGCAAGCCAGAAGGGAGTGGCATGATATACTTAAAGTGATGAAAGGGAAGAACCTACAACCAAGATTACTCTACCCGGCAAGGATCTCATTTAGATTTGATGGAGAAATCAAAAGCTTTACAGACAAGCAAAAGCTAAGAGAATTCAGCACCACCAAACCAGCTCTACAACAAATGCTAAAGGAACTTCTCTAAGTGGGAAACACAAGAGAAGAAAAGGACCTACAAAAACAAACCCAAAACAATTAAGAAAATGGTCATAGGAACATACATATCGATAATTACCTTAAACGTGAATGGATTAAATGCCCCAAGCAAAAGACATAGACTGGCTGAATGGATACAAAAACAGTGACCCATATATATGCTGTCTACAAGAGACCCACTTTAGACCTAGGGACACATACAGACTGAAAAGTGAGGGGATGGAAAAAGATATTCCATGCAAATGGAAATCAAAAGAAAGCTGGAGTAGCTATACTCATATAAATACTCATATAAATACTCATACTCAGATAAAATAGACTTTAAAATAAAGAATGTTACAAGAGACAAGGAAGGACACTACATAATGATCAAGGGATCAATCCAAGAAGAAGATATAACAATTATAAATATATATGCACCCAACATAGGAGCACCTCAATACATAAGGCAACTGCTAACAGCTATAAAAGAGGAAATTGACAGTAACACAGTCATAGTGGGGGACTTTAACACCTCACTTACACCAATGGACAGATCATCCAAAATGAAAATAAATAAGGAAACAGAAGCTTTAAATAATACAATAGACCAGATAGATTTAATTGATATATATAGGACATTCCATCCAAAAACAGCAGATTACACGTTCTTCTCAAGTGCGCACGGAACATTCTCCAGGATAGATCACACCTTGGGTCACAAATCAAGCCTCAGTAAATTTAAGAAAACTGAAATCATATCAAGCATCTTTTCTGACCACAACGCTATGAGATTAGAAATGAATTACAGGGAAAAAAACGTAAAAGAGACAAACACATGGAGGCTAAACAATACGTTACTAAATAACCAAGAGATCACTGAAGAAATCAAAGAGGAAATCAAAAAATACCTAGAGACAAATGACTATGAAAACACGACGACCCAAAACCTATGGGATACAGCGAAAGCAGTTCTAAGAGGGAAGTTTATAGCTATACAAGCCTACCTAAAGAAACAAGAAAAATCTCAAGTAAACAATCTAACCTTACACCTAAAGAAACTAGAGAAAGAAGAACAAACAAAACCCAAAGTTAGCAGAAGGAAAGAAATCATAAAGATCAGAGCAGAAATAAATGAAATAGAAACAAAGAAAACAATAGCAAAGATCAATAAAACTAAAAGCTGGTTCTTTGAGAAGATAAACAAAATTGATAAGCCATTAGCCAGACTCATCAAGAAAAAGAGGGAGAGGACTCAAATCGATAAAATCAGAAATGAAAAAGGATAAGTTACAACAGACACCGCAGAAATACAAAGCATCCTAAGAGACTACTACAAGCAACTCTATGCCAATAAAATGGACAACCTGGAAGAAATGGACAAATTTTTAGAAAGGTATAACCTTCCAAGACTGAACCAGGAAGAAACAGAAAATATGAACAGACCAATCACAAGTAATGAAATTGAAACTGTGATTAAAAATCTTCCAACAAACAAAAGTCCAGGACCAGATGGCTTCACAGGTGAATTCTATCAAACACTTAGAGAAGAGCTAACACCCATCCTTCTCAAACTCTTCCAAAAAATTGCAGAGGAAGGAACACTCCCAAACTCATTCTATGAGGCCACCATCACCCTGATACCAAAACCAGACAAAGACACTACAAAAAAAGAAAATTACAGACCAATATCTGTATATCTGATGAATATAGATGCAAAAATCCTCAACAAAATACTAGCAAACAGAATCGAACAACACATTAAAAGGATCATACACCACGATCAAGTGGGACTTACCCCAGGGATGCAAGGATTCTTCAATATATGCAAATCATTCAATGTGATACACCATATTAACAAATTGAAGAAGAAAAACCATATGATCATCTCAATAGATGCAGAAAAAGCTTTTGACAAAATTCAACACCCATTTATGATAAAAACTCTCCAGAAAGTGGGCACAGAGGGAACCTACCTCAACATAATAAAGGCCATATATGACAAACCCACAGCAAACATCATTCTCAATGGTGAAAAACTGAAAGCATTTCCTCTAAGATCAGGAACGAGACAAGGATGTCCACTCTCACCACTATTATTCAACATAGTTCTGGAAGTCCTAGCCATGGCAATCAGAGAAGAAAAAGAAATAAAAGGAATACAAATTGGAAAAGAAGAAGTAAAGCTGTCACTGTTTGCAGGTGACATGATACTATACATAGAGAATCCTAAAGATGCTACCAGAAAACTACTAGAATTTGGTAAAGTAGCAGGATACAAAATTAATGCACAGAAATCTCTTGCATTCCTATACACTAATGATGAAAAATCTGAAAAAGAAATTAAGGAAACACTCCCATTTACCATTGCAACAAAAAGAATAAAATACCTAGGAATAAACCTACCTAAGGAGACAAAAGACCTGTACGCAGAAAGCCAAAAGACACTGATGAAAAGAAATTAAAGATGATACCAATAAATGGAGAGATATACCATGTTCTTGGATTGGAAGAATCAACATTGTGAAAATGAGTATACTACCCAAAGCAATCTACAGATTCAATGCAATCCCTATCAAATTACCAATGGCATTTTTTACGGAGCTAGAACAAATCATCTTAAAATTTGTATGGAGACACAAAAGACCCCGAATAGCCAAAGCAGTCTTGAGGGAATAAAACAGAGATGGAAGAATCAGACTCCCTGACTTCAGACTATACTACAAAGCTACAGTAATCAAGACAATATGGTACTGGCACAAAAACAGAAACACAGATCAATGGAACAAGATAGAAAGCCCAGAGATTAACCCACGCACCTATGGTCAACTAATCTATGACAAAGGAGGCAAAGATATACAATGGAGAAAAGACAGTCTCTTCAATAAGTGGTGCTGGGAAAACTGGACAACTACATGTAAAAGAATGAAATTAGAATACTCCCTAACACCATAAACAAAAATAAACTCAAAATGGATTAGAGACCTAAATATAAGACTGGACACTATAAAACTCTTAGAGGAAAACATAGGAAGAACACTCTTTGACATAAATCACAGCAAGATCTTTTTTGATCCACCTCCTAGAGTAATGGAAATAAAAACAAAAATAAACAAATGGGACCTAATGAAACTTCAAAGCTTTTGCACAACAAAGGAAACCATAAACAAGACGAAAAGACAACCCTCAGAATGGGAGAAAATATTTGCAAACGAATCAATGGACAAAGGATTAATCTCCAAAATATATAAACAGCTCATTCAGCTCAATATCAAAGAAACAAACACCCCAATCCAAAAATGGGCAGAAGACCTAAATAGACATTTCTCCAAAGAAGACATACAGATGGCCACGAAGCACATAAAAAGATGCTCAACATCACTAATTATTAGAGAAATGCAAATCAAAACTACAATGAGGTATCACCTCACTCCTGTTAGAATGGGCATCATCAGAAAATCTACAAACAACAAATGCTGGAGAGGGTGTGGAGAAAAGGGAACCCTCTTGCACTGTTGGTGGGAATGTAAATTGATACAGCCACTATGGAGAACAATATGGAGGTTCCTTAAAAAACTAAAAATAGAATTACCATATGACCCAGCAATCCCACTACTGGGCATATACCCAGAGAAAACCGTAATTCAAAAAGACACATGCACCCAAATGTTCATTGCAGCACTATTTACAATAGCCAGGTCAAGGAAGCAACCTAAATGCCCATCGACAGACGAATGGATAAAGAAGATGTGGTACATATATACAATGGAATATTACTCAGCCATAAAAAGGAACGAAATTGAGTCATTTGTTGAGAAGTGGATGGATCTAGAGACTGTCATACAGAGTGAAGTAAGTCAGAAAGAGAAAAACAAATATCGTACATTAATGCATGTATGTGGAACCTAGAAAAATGGTACAGATGAGCCGGTTTGCAGGGCAGAAGTTGAGACACAGATGTAGAGAATGGACATATGGACACCAAGGGGGGAAAACTGCAGTGGGGTGGGGATGGTGGTGTGCTGAATTGGGCGATTGGGATTGACATGTATACACTGATGTGTATAAAATTGATGCCTAGTAAGAACCTGCAGTATAAAAAAACAAAACAACTAATACTAAACTTTCATTGGGTTATTTGTATGGAAATATGTTAATATAAATGTTTCAGACACTACATGAAATTTCTAAAAATCTTATATTTGTATTTGTATGGAAATATGTATGGAAATATGTTAATATAAATGTTTCAGACATTACATGAAATTTCTAAAAATCTTATATGTTCTGGTATAATGTTATAAGTAATAATCCTAGTTATTACTTTAAAATGTATATCTCAGAAATAACTAATTTTCTTGTCAACTGCATTATTATGAACTTTCATCAAATCTTTAACCGTGGTCATTTTTAAGTCTTTTGTCAATTACAGACAGTTCTGGGTGTACTCTGATGCTTTTGCAAATATGTTCCTATAAAAGGGTTTCATCTTTAAGAAATTCATGGAAAAGACTCTGACAAGTACAGGTTTCTGGTAACTGACTGTACTGCTGAACTGAATGAATAAGCATTTTCAGAACTCTAATGAAAAACTGATGAACTCATAAAAGTGCTAACAAAAGATCAAGATGAAAAAAAAATTAATTACATGGGACTGAGTGAACTGATGAGGATGAGTATAATTTTTGTGACTTTCTGTCTGAATTAAAAAAAAAAAAATCCCACAAGGACTCAGAGGCAAAGAATATACAAATCAATTTTCACTGCAAAGTAAAGGAGCTGTTACAGTGGAGGATTACTGGACTGAATGTCAATATTATGACATAGTATGAGTGTGTTTCATGTTTGGTAATTGCAATCATTGTTGCTTTTGTTGTGGTCATCCATGTACAATGCTTGGTGTCAGTCTATTTATTTCTTGTAAAAATAAAATACAGTGTGTGTGTGTGGAAAAAAAAAAAAAAACAAACTAAAAATAGAACTACCATATGACCAGGCAATCCCACTACTGGGAACATACCCTGAGAAAACCATAATTCAAAAGGACACATGTACCCCAATGTTCACTGCAGCACTAATTACAATAGCCAGGACATGGAAACAACCTAAATGTCCAATGATACATGAATGGATAAAGAATATGTGGTACATATATACAATGGAATATTACTCAGCCATAAACAGGAACGAAATTGGGTCATTTGTAGAGATATGGATGGACCCAGAGTCTGTCACAGAGAGTGAAGTAAGCCAGAAAGAGAAAAAGAAATATCATACATTAACGCATATGTGTGGAATCTAGAAAAATGGTACAGGTGAACCTATCTGTAGGGCAAGAATAGAGACAGAGACGTAGAGAACGGACATGTGGACACAGTGGGGGAAGGGGAGGGTGGGACGAACTGGGAGGTTAGGTTTGCCGTAAATACACTACCATGTGTAAAACAGATAGCTAGTGGAACCTGCTGTATAGCACAGGGAGCTCAGCTCGGTGCTCTGTGATGACCTAGATGTTGGTGGAAGGGGAGGAGGGAGGTCCAAGAGGGAGGGGATATAAACATACATATAGCTGATTCACTTCATTGTACAGCAGAAACTAACAACATTGTAAAGCAATTTTACGCCAATAAATAAATAAATAAAAATAAAATAAAATGAAGATGTACTCTTTATATTCCAAACCCCACCCCCCCAAAAAAGTGCTAAGGCTACTCTAAAATAATCTAAATGATGATTTCAATTTTGATTTCATAACTTCATTTTAAGGAAGTTTTTTTATTTGACCCCATAGCAGTTCCTGGGGACTGTCAGAGCCCACAGATGGAGGGAAAATAGGCAGATTACAGTGCGGGACGCTGACAGAGAAGGGTGGCTAAGGGATAGGAAGGGGAGCAGAGAAGAGGCAGCACACACATATTTAATTTTCCTAAGAAGAAAATTTTCCTATGAATTCTTCACATCAAGAATATAGGCCAACTTTCAGAATGGCAGAATAAGAACTGAAAAAAATCTACTCCTCCATAAAAGCAAGAGAACACTGATAAAACTTGTCAAAATCAACCTTTTCAGAAGTATAAAAATTAACCAAAGACTTACAACAATCCAAGGACCATTTACTCAAGAAAAATGACCCAATCTCAGTAAGAGTAAGCTCTGTGGTGTTTTAATCCCATCCCCCTCTTCCCAGCTCTGCAGTAGGCTTGAAAACCAATAGACTAGCAACTTATGGTCATTGTAAAAAGCCATCCTCCTAGCAGCCACTAGAACAGATTGGGTTTGGAATTCCCCAAAAGCTCCATCCTGAGAACTGCCACCATCTGACCGAACCAGCAGCAGACTGAACACCTCCAATCTCAGAAGTACTTTATTTCATCTCCCTCAGAGCTAACACTGTGGAAGCAGCCCTATCCCCAGGTTGCTTCTCAGAAACGATCTCAGCAGCAGTTGTCTAACACAGCAGCTGCCTGAGTGATATTACCAGTTGGGGGCTAACAAAAGGCTGGCCAAAAAAATTTTAAAGGAAAAATTAAGGAGTGGAAGGCCCATAGAGGGCTTTGAAAAGCTAGCTCCAACACACTCCTGGGAATCTAGAATGCCATGTGTACATTCAGCACTGTGTTCGTACCAAAGAAAGATCTGACAAAGTCCTCCTCTCTCACCTCTGGGTAACCCTGAGGCTCTGTGCAAATGAGAAATGAAGTCTATAAACTGCCTACTGGAGCACTGAAAGCATATCCAACAGACTAACATAGCCCCTCAATAGAGGCTGACTCATTAGTTAAAGGCAATTAAAGAAATCCCTGTCCAAACATTAGGTGACCACTAACTCATTAGAAACTGCAAAGGCCACACACAACAAAAAGGCTTTACAAAATTAGCCCAGGAAAGTCACAAAGCAAAGAGCAACAACACAACAACAGCAAACCTGACTGAGGCTGGGGGTAGGGCATGTCTGATTAACAAGATTGTCAAACTGCTTAAAATGTCCAGTTTTGAACAAAAAAGTACAAAAAATTAGGAGACCCACGAAGAAACAGGAAAGTAGGGCCCATACTCAGGGGTTAAAAACAGCATACAATAGAAACTGTTCCTAAGGCAGTCCAGAGGGTTGGACCCATGGACAAAGACAAGCAAACGTCAGAAAAAGTCAGTTGAAATTATCCCATCTGAGCAACAGAAAGGGGGCGCCACCAAGCATACAGCAATGCATAATGGGAGTCACAGGAGAGGAGAGACAGGACCAAAAGGATAGCTGAAAAAATAATGGCCCCAAACTTCCCAATTTGATGAAAAACATTAACCTACATGCCTCAGAAGCTTAACAAACTTCATGTTGGATGAACTCAGAGATCCACACCTAGGCTTATCATTGTCAAACTATTGACAGTCAAGGAGGACACCTTGAAAGATCAGGAGAAAAGTGACTCATCACATACAAGGGATCCTCAGTAAGATTAACAGCTGACTCCTAATCAGATCCCTGGAGGCCAGAAGGCCAAGGGGTGACTTCCAAGTGTTGAATAGGAAGACTATGAACCAAGAATTCTATACACAGTGGAACTTCAAAATGAAGCACAGTCCTACAGAAATGAAAGAAAAATTAAAGACGTTCTCAGATAAACAAAAATGAGAAAATCTTGTTATTTTCAGACCTGCCTTACGAGAAACACTAAAGGGAGTCCTTCTGGCCAAAATGAAAAGACAGTAAATAGTAATTTGAATCCACATGAAAAAATAAGGAGCACCAATGAAAAAAGGTAATTACATAGGTAAATAAATAGAAAAGACAGTATAAATGTATTTTCGTTTGTAACACTTTTCTTGTCCTAACATGGTAACTGCATAAAAATGATAATCATGAAATTATAAGCTTACGGTGTATAAAGATGTAACTTATCTGACGATAATAGTACAAAGAAGGGGGTCATGGAGCTATAGTGGAGCAAGTTTTTCCCTATACTACTGAAATTAACTTTACATTAACCTGAACTAGGCTGTTTTCAATTTTAAGATGTGAATTGAAATTTCCAGAGCAACAACTAAGAAAACAACTCAAGAAAAAGAAATATATACAGTGCTTGCTCTCCATTTTACTAAATCAAATTACTAAATCAATTCTCAGCGTTAATCCAACAAATGACATAGGTTGGTCAGTGTTTTCTCTTTGAAACACTATCTTTTTTTCCCTCTTTCTCAGGCTTGAGTGTCAGAGCCTCCTCATTTCTCCAACTTCTGAATGGTAGGGGCCTCTGGACTCAATCCTTGACGCCCCTCTCTCTCTCGTATCTTCATTTAATTGGTAGGTGATCTTATCCAGTCTCATGACTTCGAGTTCCAGCTACACGCTGATGGCTCCCACGTCTGTGTCTACATGCCTAACCTATCCTCTGAGCACCAGACCCAGCACACCCAACTGCCCATTCTATCTCTCGTCTTCCACATCTAATAGGCACTTTAACCTACTTGCCTAATATACGTCTGCATGGCTCACTGCCTCACACCTTTCAGCTCTCTGCTCAAATGTAAGGTCTTCAGAGAAGCCTTCCACAACTGTCTTATGTAAAACAGAACCTCTCCCCCACTCTGTATCCCATAATCCTTTAAAATTTTTCTTCACTGCCCGCATCACAACTCATTTATATTTATGTACCTGTTTTAGGTAAGCTTTAAGAGCTGAATCCTTGTTCACTGTGTTACCTCAGTGCACAGAACATACTTAAACATTTATTAAAGGAAGAGAAAGGGAATATTGATTAGGAATAAATGTATAAAAGGGCTTTTCACCAATGCATAATACAAACAATGAAGATACTTACTTTTCCTTTTTTTCTTGTTTGTGGGCCTCTCTCGTAATTTGAGCCGCTTTTCTACTATATGGATGGATGACTTTTTTTTCTTGTCCTACACTTTTTCCCTTTGGTGCTTTAGGCTAAAATGTAGAGAAACATATGGCACACACAGTCAGATACATAAATGACTTCTCTCAAAAAATTTTCTTTAGAAATAAAAATTTAAAACAGTAATATAACAGAAATACTGTGAGTCACAAATACTACATTACGAATCAGGAGATACGCCAGACTCAAAGTCTTTGTTTCCATGCTCCTAACAGAAATGATATACAGTTGACCCTTGAACATCGGTTTGAAATGCATGGGTCCACTTAAACACAGACTGATTTTTTTCCCACAGTAAATACTACAGTGTTACATGGTCCATGGTTATGGAGGAACTGCATATATGGAGGGCCGACTATAAATTATATGCAGATTTTTGACTGTATGGAGGATCAGTGCCCCTAACCTCTGCATTGTTCAAGGGTCAACTGTATTCAGAACTATTCTCCATTAATGTAAGAAAAGAAAGGCACAGAATCAATAAACCCAGCTCTTCAACTGTTCCAGCTTCACAGCAGATACAGAGAATGCAGACAGTGAGGTGACTCACGGCTGGAAATTTGCGTCAAAGTTAAGAAAGTTACAAGAGGGCAGAAGGAGCGCAGGATGTTAACGGGAGCCGGACTGCAGAAGCCGCACGTGGAACAGTGGGCAGTGAATAAAGCAAATCAGACTTGGGCTCACAGGAAATCAGGAACAGAGGAAATAATACAAGCCATCTCGAAATTAGCACATCCCATTCAAGCCTTATGCCACTTAACTCGGTCCTCTAAACTAGCTGTCTAGCATTTCAGTAACTTTTTAATTCCTACATAATTCTGTATCTTATATATGACCTATATTACTTGGGAATTTTGTTTGGCTTTAATAGAAAGCCAAAATAATAGTGGCTTAACCCAGATAAAGTTTAGCTCTCTCATGTAAAAAGGAGCTGGAGGTTCTGTTCCACAAAGCCCTGAGATCCAAACTCCTTCCACCTTGTTATCCCACTATCCTTAGGCTATAACCTCGTATCTATCCAGAGTTCAAAATGGCTTAACAGCAGGTCTACACTCCAGCCAGTGAGAAGTGGAAAAGAAAATCAAAAGGCATATTCCTTCTATATTATATGTAAGGGAGGATTACATAAGGGATTAGTAAATATAATCTTTATTCTCAGAAAAAATACAGGATTACAAAAGAAAAAGAAAGAGGCATTAACATACCTAATTCTCAAAAAGGTTGTGTTTCTAGAATATTCTCTTCAAACCTACTGTCACTGTCTTAATTCAGTCTCATGATCTTTCATGATTAGGATGGCCTTTAGGTTCTCACTGCTAGTCCTTTTTCATTGGAAGTGACAGAGCTTATCTTTCTAGAACACTAATTAGTAAAGTCCTTCTCCCCTGCTAAAGAGCTCCACTAACTCAGGTCCTAAATCCTTAACATGGAAAACAATCTACCCCAACCTACTTCTCCAGCATTATATCCCATTCTTCAAAAGACCCTTCATCCCATTCTTACTAACTTCTCACCATTTCTAGAACATACCCTGCTGTTTTTTTACATCTGGAGACTATACTTGTTGCTACCTCTGCCTGCAAAATCCATTTCCTTACTTGTCCTTTGACAAGACGCAGCTCAAAGTCACTTCCTTTGTAAAACTCTCCAGGTAGAATTAGTTAAAATGACCACCTCACACATGTACTCATTTCATCAACAAATATTTACTTAAATATTTAATAAATATTTACTGCTCACTTCTTGATAAACCTGACCAGAGAAGATTAACTCCAAGTCTGAAACCCAGGATGCCCCTGGAAGCTGTTAGAAGTATAGGAGTATAAAGTGTGAAGCCATCGTAAGAGTATGTGCATTCTTTTGTGTGTCTCTCTGCACACGTGGCGGGGAGGGAGGAAGGAGAAAAGAAGGTGGGAGAAGGAACTTTTGCGCGTGAAGTGTACCCAGCAAACATAAATCAAGTGTGTTTGTGCCCACCTGCAATCCCCTCCCCGAGCGTGAGCTGGACCTAGTGGCTCACGTTACTGACTAGCCTTGGGCAAAAGCGATGAGTTATCAATCCCAAGACGAGGTTATGAAAGGACCCCGGCTCTGTCTCGCCCGCTCTCTTTTGCCCTCTTCTGACTCACTCTGATGGAGACCAGCTGGCTTGTAGTGAGCTGCCCTACGTACGCAGAGGCCCGTTTGACAAGTAACTGAGAGCGGCCTCGGCCGACAGCCACTGAAGAACTGAGGCCCTTGGTCCAACAGTCCACGGGGAGCTGAATCCCACCAAGAAAGACGTGAGTGAGCTGGGAAACGGATCATCCACAGCTGTGCCCTGAGATGAAACCACAGCTTCAGGTTATACCTTGACCGAAACTGGTGAGAAACCTTGATGGAGAGGATCCAGGTAAGGATCCTGATCTGTGACCCAGGAAAAGTATGAGATAATAAATTCTGTTGTTTTAAGTTGATAAATTGTGGGATAGCATGTTAAAGAGATAACTAATGCAAGACCAAAAAATAAAGCAAAGATCTCTTTGAAAAGATATCTTTATTCCATATATTCCAACAAATAAAATGCTTAAAAAAATGAAACAAGGTCACAAAAATCTCAAGAAAAAAAGATGGTTTCTGAAGCTGTAAAACTTAAGTTACAGAGCTGTGTAACGTTTCAGCAGTATGTCCAAGTCTATAAAAAATTTCCTTTAAAGATTTAAAAACTTTCTTTAGAACAAGAAATACTGGTACTGTTGGAGTATAAAAATGTCTGCACAGCTTTAGAAGATCTCAGTTAAAGAACCTCCAAGACTTACTACAAAGAATATACAAAAAAACTGAACTTATATTCTGACTCAACTGTAGACTATGATTTCTTATAATAAGTTATTCATGAAAAGGTTGCCTCAAGGCAGGTTATAAATATATAATAAGGCACAGAAACATGTATCATAAAATATTAAATTTCAAAACAATTTTATGTTTCAGTATATTACTTTTTAAAAAAAAAACCAACAAAATACTTCAACAGGGGAAAAGTGAAGTAAAACCCTATCAAGGAAAATTAATCTATCAATTACGGTCTACTCAAGCTAAACATCTCTTAATTAAAAAGCAATTAATCTCCATAAATCAGGGATTGTCCAAATTTATTTTGTAAAACATCTGACAATTCATAAAAAAGTATAGAATGTAAACGTATAACAAAACTGGGGGGAGAGGGATTTAAGGTGTATTTTCAATTAAAACTTAGTATTTTATGTTTCAAAAAGCACCAAATTAAACTCTCAAAGATACAACAAAAATACATTTTTTTCATATGCATCACAGAATACTCTGAATAACAGAAACTTTCGAAAGTTTCTGGCACCACAGAAATATTCCGGTTAAGAAAACTGATATTAAAAGTCTCTTACACACAATCTTTAATGATTACTTCAGAAAATTCATTATAAACTAATCTTTGGATTCATACTTCAGAGTAACAAAGAAAACACACAAGTAGTTTATTCAAACAACACAACAACAAAGAGAGGTATTTCAGGAGCAATATGCTTTAAATACTCCTGTTAAAATCATAAATAACAAAATGGAACTTTTCCTAAAAGACTATCAAAGCCATGAGAGAATCTAGGCTCAACTAGAAACAAAAGTGTCATTTAGACTGCCCAGTTCAACTAGAAACCTAGAAGAATGATCATTTCACCAAACACACTTAAGGTACACAAAGATATATGAATACTTTTTTTAAAAAAAATGTAGAAGAGTAAAGCCATGCCTACAACTGAGAAAGCTTACAGTATATAATACCTTAAACTCCAAATACCCTAAAGCACAAAATAAATTCTAGAATATGATATACTAAGTCACTTAACATCGAAGACATAACAGGAATATAATGCACTAATTAACAGAATCTGCACCATTTTTTTGCAGGCACTCTACCCTGAAGAACCCTAGGGCATTTCCCTTGCTTAACAGGTAAATTTGATGCCAACGACAAATGTCAACGACAAATACCTAGTTAGAGCATCCAGAAAGGAACTTAACGGTTCTCCACATAAGCCTTGCTAAACCCCATTCAATTTTCAAGGACCATTTCCAGTTCACATATTTGTGAAGATATCCACAAATATGTAACCATTTCACATCTCAGTATCCCTTCTCTCTGGGTAGCATTTCTCCCGTAGCACTTAACATACTGCACTGACCAGTCATTTAATTCCACACGTGTGCTTATCTCCTACATTGCAGCTCCCTGAAGACTACAAACATGTTCTACTGGGTTGAAAATAATAGTTGGGAAGAAAGAAAAGAAAGTGGGATGTTGACCCAAGTGAATATTTTACTGTATACTATACACTGAGTTACTGTGTATACTGTATACTGTACATTGAGCTACTATCAGTAAAAAATATTTTAAAAAGTTCTTTAAAATAGTGTGAAATACCTCATATAAAAATAATTTTTAAAGGTTCATAAACAATACTCTCCTTAACATTAAAAAAATATCTTAATAATTCTCTAATGCCGACTTGACCTTTCATGCAAAAATCTAACACCAGGCTCAACTTTATGTTATTCCTGACTTACCCATGGATATCTAGTCAGAATTAACCATTTCTCCCATTCTTCTGCTACCACTCTTTACACCTCTACCTTATACTAACGTTCACTGACCAAAAAAAACAAAAACAACCCACAAACTTACTGAGCACATACTACCATATATTAAAATAGGCACTGAGGTTCCAGGATTAAAAACAGACATGGACTTGCTTACAGTCTAGTTATATCCTAACTACATAATTTACAATCTAGTTATCTCATGAATAACTATGTAATTTAATAAGTGCTGGCCAGAAAATGGCCACCTTATAATAGGTGTACCTAACTTTGGGAAATCAGGAAGAGACTCCCCGAGAAACTGACTTGAGACCTACTTGGTTTTTTAAGGATAATGCGAGCTGCTGGATAAAGAACAGTTTGGACGGAGATACAGTAAGAAGAAGCAAGACTACTGAAGTATTGAGGTCATTAAGAAAAAAATGACAGTTGAGTGGCACAGCCGGGGCAACAGTGAAGATGGAGAGAAATGGCAAGGTATGAAATGCATTTTGAAGACAGAATGACAGGACTGACTATGGACAGTGAGGGAAAGGGAGGAGTCCACTATGACTCCCACGTTTGCAACAAAGCAACCAAGTGGTCAGAACTCCCACTGACTAAGATAGGAATTGGCACATGGAGACAGGGGGCATCAAGAACCCACTTTCAGACACTGGTTTAAGATGCCCTGGAGACTGCTAAGTAGAGATGTAAACTAAGTAAATAAAGTTATGAGTCTGGCACCTAGAAAAAAGGTCTGGGCTGAAGATACAAATTTGGGATAACTTGGGGTTAAAGGAGGTACTTTAAAGCCACAGAGATGAGTCTCTTCAGTAGAATAAGAAAAGGGGCTAGGGCTAAGCTCAGATGAACAGATATTTAATAAGCACCTACAATGTAACAGGCACCATTATGAAATCAATGAGAAAAAGATCAGTAACTTAAAATAAAAACAGGCCACAAGAAAGAGTATAGATAAATGCCTTTTAAGTTTTGAAAAGATGTGTGCTCTACCTTAAAAGAAATGTAAATTAAAACTTCAATAAGCTATAATTTTTAACGTACAAAAAATATTTTAAAAAATTATTTATTCACACTGCATTAGTGACACTGTGGGTGAGTTAGTAGTCTCACTAATAAGTGGGATGTAAATTGGTACAATCTTCTGGAAGGTGATTTGATACTTCTTATCAAAATAAAAACTGTACATCTTTTGATCAAGGAATCCTACTTCTTTTAATTTAGTCTACAGACATATTTACATATGTACAAAACAAATACGAATAATCAATGCAGCAGTGTTTGCAGTAGCAAAAGAATGTAAACAGCTTAAGTGTCCATCAGAGACCTGGTAAATAAATTACAGTAAAAGCAAACAATAGGATGTCAGCTGTTAAAAAAGCAAGAGGTAGATCTATGTGTACTCACATAGACTGACGTCTAAGATCAGGTACAAGAAAAAAAGCAAAGGGCATAGGATTGTGTCTAGCATACTGTTTCTATGTATGGGAGGGAGGTCAGAGGACATATATACTGGCACATTCATATGAAATATCTGAATGGTTACCTAAGAAACTGTGTTCTAACAGTGGTTGTTTCTCAACTGAGCTAGGGAATTAGGTAACACAGTTGGAGGCACACCTACTTTTTGGTGTAGGTAGAATAATGCCCTCCCTCCCAAAGGTGTCCATGCCCAAATTCCCCCACACCCATGAATGTGTTACCACACATGGCAAAAAGGACTGTACAGACGCCATCAAAGATCCTGAGATGGGGAGATTATCCTGGATTATCCACATGCGCCCAAAATAATTGCAAGGGTCTTTATAAAAGGGAGGCAGAAGGATCATTGTCAAGAGAAAGAGATGTGCCCTTCTCTTCAGGCAGATTTGAAGATGTTACACTGATGGCTTTGAAGAGAAGGAAGGGGCCAAGAGCCAAGGAATGTAGGCAACCTCTAGAAACTGGAAAAAGGGAAGAGATTCTCCACTAGAGCATCTTGAAGGAAGACAGCCCCAGCTACACCTTGATTTTAGCTCAGTAAGACTCATTTTTGGACTTCTGATCTCCAGGAATATAAGAGAATGAATCTGTGTTGTTTCAAGCCATTAAATTTGTATTAACTTTTCACAGCAGTAAAAGGAAATTAACACACATTTCACAGACAACCACATTTTACTGTGTTTTTTTTCTTTAAACCACGTACACGTAACATTATTCCAAAAGTTGGTATACTAGGTAGATTTTCATTAATGTTTTTCTTTAGTTTTACTAACTCTCAGAAGCCAGTTTTTACTAGCAGGCAATCGCTTTAATACTTACTACGCTTATAGGCATAAAAAGAGAAACATAGACAAATAAAACAGAATCGAGAGTCCAGACAAGCGAGCCAAGAATATTCAATGAGGAAAGGACAGTCTCTTCAATAAATGGTGCTGGGAAACTGGACATTCACATGTAAAAGGATGAAAACTGGTCCCCTATCTTACACCACTCACAAAAATTAACTCAAGATGGATTAAAGATTTAAATGTAAGGCCTAAGTCGTAAAACTCTTAGTAGAAAACATAGGGAAGGGCTTCCCTGGTGGTGCAGTGGTTGAGAATCTGCCGGCTAGTGCAGGGGACACGGGTTTGAGCCCTGGTCTGGGAAGATCCCACATGCCGCGGAGCAACTAGGCCCGTGAGCCACAACTACTGAGCCTGCGCGTCTGGAGCCTGTGCTCCGCAACAAGAGAGGCCGCGATAGTGAGAGGCCCGCGCACCGCGATGAAGAGCGGCCCCCGCTTGCCGCAACTAGAGAAAGTCCTCGCACAGAAACGAAGACCCAACACAACCAAAAAAAAAAAATTAATTAATTAATTAAAAAAAAAAAAAGAATAGTTCTTTAAAAAAAAAAGAAAACATAGGGAAAAAGGTTCCTTGACATTGACCTTGGTAAGGACTGTTTGGATATGACACCAAAAGCACAAAGCAACAAAAGCAAAAATAAGCAAGTGGGACTACATTAAACGAAAAAGCTTCTGCACAGCAAAAGAAATGATCAACAAAATAAAAAGGAACCTAGAGTTGGGAGAAAATATTTGCAAAATCACTCATCCAATTAATTCATTAACAAAAAAAAAAAATCTAAAAATTGGACAAAGGACGTGAATAGATACTTTTCCAAAGAAGATATACAAACAACCATCAGGTACTACTATTATTACTAAGGTTAATTACAATAACATTCACTAAGTACTAGACACTGGACTAAATGGTTTACATTTAATTTTTACACTTCTATAAAGTAGGCACTACGATTACTCCAACTTAACAGAACAACTGAGTCTTAGAGGGGTTAAGTAACTTCACGAGGACCATAATTTAGCAAAGACGGGTGGCAAACTCATCCTCCAGGACTCCACTGTCCACATTCTGAGCTGCATGAAAGAAGTACAGAGCAAGTAATAGAGAAGTCTAGATGGAAAACCTCCAGTTCCAAGCTGAGTTTAAATTCAAGAGAGGATGCAGCAGAGCCACCCTGGCTGATGCACCAGAAAAGTGACAGAGCAGGAAACGTGTCAATGAGAACAGATTTATATGCTGCTTTCTTGACTCATGACAAGGCAATATACTCCTACTATACAGCCTGACAAAAGTGACGTTCTGATAGTCAAAAAACACAACTACTGTCAAATGCCAATCAACCCCCCAATCGCTCACGCACAATCCAACTACTAAGGTTTTAATGTTCCAAGCTGAAAAGGAAAGCCTAGAAAAGAAAATTATAAAGAGCTGGCCACCGCACACACTGATAAATAAAAAGACTGAATTTACACAAACGTATATAATCTAAAGCAAAAAAGACTGCAGACAGACATGAAAAATAAGAATACAATGAAAAGGAAAAAGAGAAAATGGAAAGTGACAGAGAAAGGGAACTAATGGCACTGAGACCAGAGTATCATAACTTTTTACCAGATTATAAACTTTTTTATGCTGTTGTTTTCGTTAGAAACTAACTGAAAAGTGATTATTTACAAAACATGTTCCTATTCAAGAATTATTCTCAAGAACAGAAAAAAAAGGAAAAAAAATAGCAGTTTTGCAATATAAACACAAGTGGTAAATGTAAAAGCAAGCAAGCATAATTTAGACACTGTTTACCTGTGAGTGGCTCCTGGAGATATAAGTTCAAGAAGGAGAACACAGAAGGGTTCTTTAAGTGAATAACGGATAAACGAGAGCTCCTTATAGTTTATACTTAAACGTGCTACATAAGCGCTCTTTTGCATCCACTGCATTTTTAATAAAAACAAAGTGTCAGGGCGGTGGAGGGGAAGAGGGGCGTGGAGGCAGAGTCTGGGGCGGGAGTAGGGCACTGAGGGGTGCTGAGCGGCCGCGAGGACCGGCGACTACGCCGTCCCCGCCGCGCCCCGTCCGCCCCCCGCTCCTACACCGCTGAGGAGCAACTACACGGAGACCCGCGGATTTCCCGCGGGCTGTGGGCAGCGGCAGCGGCGGGCGCCCTACGAGCCCTGCAGGACCCGGCCCGGAACCCGTGCCTGCACCGCAGTCCGCGCACCGCCCACCGTTCTCCCTCCGCACCCCGCTCCCAGCGGCCCGACGCCGGCCCGCCCTCCCCGCCGCCGACCGGAGCCTTCCAGGAACGGGTGGGACCCACCATGGCGACGTCCTCGCGGCCTGGGACCTCCGGACCTCCGAGTCCACACGGCGGGACCTCAGGCTCGGCGGCGGCAGCAGCTCACGAGGCGACGCCGGCCAAACCCACGAGGAGCGGAAGAAGCCGGGCGCACCTGACCGGAAGGGGGAGGGACGAGCGTTCGTCCCTAAAACGTCCCCGGAAACAAGACCTCACCTTTGTGGGCCGCGGCGGACTCTCACGCCCCAGCGGCGCAGACAGGCTCCCCGCGTGCTCGCCGGGCGCCGTGGGCGGGGTGGCGGAGCTCGGGGCCAAGGGTGAACGAGGCGGCGCCGGGCGTGAGGCCGCGACCTGGGCCCGGCCCCGCGGGATCTCGGGCGGCTGCCCGGCGCGCAGCTCCCGGGCCGCACAGCCCCTTCGGACGTGGCGGCCCCGGGCTCCGGCCTCGCGCACGCCGCCCCCTGCCGGTGGCGCCCAGGGCCGCCGCGTTCCCCGGGCGCAGGCCTGTCCTCCGCGCCTCCGGGCCGCCGGAGCGAAGTTCCCCCGAGGCTGTTTCCCCGTGAAAGCCCCCTCTGCCCACTCGAGGCTCCTTCCCACCCGGTTTTTCTGTGTTCTCACGATGTGTGTGTCTTCGTTCCATCTGTACTTGGGAGGATTCCGTGGACAGTATATTCGTTCAGCAGACACTCAGTTATCTCCTACTGTGTGCCAGGCCTTGGGAATACGCCGACGATATTCCTGCCCTAGCTCAGCTCATATTCCAAGGCGACGTGTGAAAAAAAACACCTAATTAATATTGTTTCCAGTACCATACTGTTCTGAAAAACATAAAGCTGGCAGGGTAGGCAGGAAAGCTGTTTCACACGTGCTGGTCTCTGAATCCGCTTTTGAAAGTAAGAGTTGAGCAGAGACCTACATTAAAGGCAAAAAACTGAAGGAAAGGTAAGGCAGACTTTATTCAAGGGGTTCCTCCTCAGTCTGTATAAGGATCACCGCAGTGGGGGGAGATACGGGCTCCCCTCGGAATATACGGGGACAGGAGGGAACTGATAGCCCAGGAGCAGGGTGGCGGGTAGTGGATGGAAAATTACTAAGAGGAAACATTAGGGGTAACGGGGCATTCTGGCTGCACCAACCTACCAGGACTCTCGAAATAGGCAGGCTGGTGTGATCAGACATCACCTGGAAGATGGTGAATGATCCGGAATCTGATGAGTTACAGACATGGAGGCTGACCAGATGTGGAAGATGGGGGACTCTGGCTAAACCGACTTTCCTGCTAAAATTGAACAATCAGATACGAACAGGAAATCCGAAATTCCAGGCCTAGTTGAAAAAAGATTTCAGAGGAGCCTGAGTAGAGTCTGGTCAAGGAGAGAATCTTGTCACCTGAATGAAAGGAGAAAACCAGGCATGACAAGGAGCTACAGGTAGGGTGAAGTGGGGTATATGTGTGCAGGTACATGAATTTAATCAACGAATATAGCCACTGAAAACTAGATTAAATTGTAAACAAGAATGGGTGACCACAAGATCCCTGAACCTAGGGGCAAGGCTTTTAAGTGTGTGAAAGCGCATTCCGCGTCAATCTACACAATGAAGGGCACCCTTGTAGCATCTACTCTGGAGGCACTACTCTACTGAGAACTCCGGTTAATCCATAACCTTTGCACCCTACTTCTATACGATAACCGTTTCCTGTGACGCCAACTTACACCCACTCTACCCAGGTTCCGAAATCCGGCCCAGTGCAAGTCATCATCCTGAGTTCTGTGTTAGTGCAAATCCAGTAAATTCTTATGCATTAAATTCAAATCCAGTAAATTCAAATGCATTAAATTCTTGTTCTGGCTATTTCAGCTGTTACTGATTGCTCTACCGATCACAGAATTCCCTACCTGCTCCTACCCCATTCTTAATTTCAAATTGCCAACAATCCAACAAACCATGTATCTTCAATTTTTTTTTCATTTTAATTTGGGTTTGAAAATAAAAGATTTTGTATTTTCCCCATTCAGATTCAACCCTTAAATAATATTATGGGCAAGGCACCATGTTCAAAATACACTGTAGCAAATGCAAGAATGAGTTATACAAAGTAAGAGTACAGTAATGCACTATATATATATAAAGTACAATAGTGAAGACTAATATTTGGTCATAATTTAGTGTGTACATGCACCACAGTGAAAAGCAGAATGAAGCCTCCTACTTCTCCCCCCAAATATCACACCCCTGCACCCTGCCACCCAGTAGAGAGTTGGGAGATATCTTTAGAGATGTTTCCCTGTGCTTTCACAAATGTACTAAGGCGTGTGTGTGTGTGTGTGTGTGTGTGTGTGTGTGTGTGCATGTGTAAGGGCAAAGTATTGATTAAGATTAGATACTGATATAATAATACAGGAATACCTTCTAGGGTAACCACTAAAAGAACAGAAAACAGGATATATGACTTTGAATAGGATACAAACAAGAAGAGAAAATGAAATGATAAAATAACTCAAAGCAATGAAATAAAAAAAAAGAAACATAGGACTGTAGGGAAAATTTTTAAAATATGGTGATAGATTTAAATCCATATAACAATAATTATGGACTAACTGCCTGCAATTAAAAAAATGAATATTTTACATTGGATTTAAAACATACAACTGTGTTCTGTTTATTGAGACACATCTGAAACATAAGGAAACAGGAAAATTAAGTCAAAGATGGAAAGAGGTATACTAAACAAATACTAACCAAAAGTATAGATATATTAATCTTATAGAAGATAGACTGTAAGTCAAAAAGTATTATGGTAGTTAGAAGAGGTCACTTCATAAAGATAAAAAGGTTCCATTTTAAATTTATATACTTATATTCACCTAGTAATATAGCCCCAAGTATATAGTGGAAAAACTGATAAAATTTCAAATAATGGTAGAAAACAAACAGCCTTGGAGGAAAATTACCTTTTTCAGTAATTGATAGAACAAGCTGATGAAATATTTACAATGATTTGGAAGACTAGCCCACCAACACAATTTGACCTAATGGGTCTCATAGAACGCTGCTTCCAGTGCTTCCAAGAATACTTGTGTTTTCCAACATATATGGAATAGTTATCAAAAATGATCATAGTTTGGGCCAGAAAGCAAATCCAAACAAATTTGAAAGGCCTGAAATCCTACAGAATGTGTTCTCTAACCACTGTGCAGTTAGATTAGAAATCAACAAGAAGAAGATAGCTGGACAATTCCCATATAATTAGAAATTAAGAATTACACTTTCAAATAAGTCGTGAGTTAAAGAAGAAATCATATGGAAATTGGAAAATATTTGGGGCTGAAATGATAACAAAAATACTACATATCCAGATTTGTGAGATACATCCGAAGCAGCAATTAGGTCCTTTAGTGTATGTATTAGCGCCTCAATATAAATGTTAGGAAAGAGGAACGGCTGAATATTAATGAGCTAATCCACACCAAGAGGCCAGGAAAGGAACAATAAGGGAAATTCAAAACAGAAGGTGGAAGAGAGTGAAGACCAGAAATTATTGAAATTGAAAAAACAGACATAATTGAGAACAGGAAAGTAAAAATTTGGTTCCTTTTAAAGAATGATAAAATTGATACATTCCTGCAGGACCACTCAAAAAATTTAGAGTAGACCCAATTAACCAATACTGGAATTGAAACAGGTGATATCACTTCAGATGATGCAAGCGTAAGAGGATATTATGACCAAATAAATTTAAATAAAATAGCCAAATTCTTAAAAAAATATAACCTATAAAACTGACAGAGGAATAGAAAACTTGACCGTTTCCATCATCATCTCTAAAAATGCTACTCAAATATCTTCCCACGTTAAAATTACAAACACAGATTTTTTAGATTTTATAAATACATGTAAATAGGAATAGAACACTACTCTTTAATATGATAAAAATGTGGATCAGTACTAGTGATAGTAGATATCATTGTCTTATTCCTGACCTCAAAGAGCAAGCTTCTGTTTATCCACTTTGGGAAACCACTCTGGCATTATCTGAAAAGTTGAAATGTGTACATCTTCTAATCCAGCAGTGGTATTCCCGGACACATACCCTAGGAACTCTAGCCCATGCCTCTCAGGATACATATATGAAAACATTCCTAACAGTACTGTTTATAATAGCCCAAACTAGAGAAAACCTAATTGTTCATCAACAAAAATAGAAAAATAAGTGTGATAAATTCTATACAGCAATGAAATTAACAAACTACAGTGATGGTAAACATTGATTTTTAATCGTAATATAAAAGAAGTAATAGACAAAAGGATGCATACAGTATAAGTTCATTTGTAAAGTTCATTTATAACGTTCAAAAACAGGCAAAATGAGCTACATTTTCTAGATACACTTTCTTAAGTGGCCAGCGATATTCTTAACCTGAGTGGTGGTTACCTTGCTGTTTACTTTATGATTTTTCTTCATGTGTCACACTTACGGTTTATGCACTTCTATGTTTGTAGGCTATACTTCACAGGAAGAAGTGTTAAAAAAATTTTAGCACAAATGTATTACTCCATTGTCTTTTGCATCCAGTTTTACTGTTGAGAAGTCTCACTTTGGGCTAATTTTTGTTCCTTTGTGGGTGGTTTACTTTTTGTGTGGAATCTTTTCATAATTTCTCTTGCCTTTGCTCTTCTGCAGTTTTACTACAGTGTGTCTAGGTATTGGTATTTCCTTACGTGTCCTGATACTCACGGCCTCTCAATTCCTTTTGGGGATTTGTATTATCTGGATATTGATAATTCTGTTCTCCCAATCTTTCAACCTTTCTCCTGTATTTTCTGTCTCTTTATTTCTACTGCCCCTTGGATTACTCCTAATTTCATCTCCCAGTTTACCCTTTTATTCTTTGATGTAATCATCCTGCTAGATATTCCATCTTGTGTCTTCATTTTAACTACCTTACTTTTAACAGATATGTATCATATATCACTTGTTTTCTAAAAGAGTTTATCACTTTGCTTTATTACCATATTCTTCTTCAACTCTTGAACATGTATTGTACTCATTTTAAATTATTGGTTCATCTGTTCCAATAACTCTGCTTAAGGTGGCATGTGTTGTTCAATTTCATTATTATTTATTGTTTTTTTTTTTAATTTATGGCTGTGTTGGGTCTTCGTTTCTGCACGAGGGCTTTCTCTAGTTGTGGCAAGCGGGGGCCACTCTTCATCGCGGTGCACGGGCCTCTCACTATCGTGGCCTCTCTTGTTGCGGAGCACAGGCTCCAGATGCACAGGCTCAGTAGTTGTGGCTCACGGGCCCAGTTGCTCCGCGGCATGTGGGAATCTTCCCAGACCAGGGCTCGAACCCGTGTCCCCTGCATTGGCAGGCAGACTCTCAACCACTGCGCCACCAGGGAAGCCCCAATTTCATTATTTTTAACTTTCTGTTCGAGGAGTCGTACTCCTCAGGTGTGTATTCTCCTTGAACCTGTAGCATCACATTTCACTGAAGGAGTCAGCTCTCTTGTCCTGTAATGTGTACTGGGGACGTGCCGAAAGTCACACCCTCAACTGTGTCAGTCTTGGAAAGTCTCAGAACACGGAGGCTGAAATCACAGAGGAGAGACTCCAGGGACCAGAGGACTTCTGCTGACAGGAGAGCAGGAGGCGTGAGGGCCCGAGGGCAGCTGTCTTCCTGCGCCTGTTTTCACCTCTCCTTACTTAGCTGGGCTCCGTCTCCCCCGCCAGCGCCTCACACCGCTGGGACACCAGTGATGCCCCCCACCCCTAAGGTGAAGAAGGGAGACAAGGGCTCAAGTTAACAACCTCTCCAGACCCCCAGACGGACATCCTCCTCCCAGGCCGCTGCCTCCCACCCATGGCTCACGAGTCCCCATCTTCCCAGGGTGTTCACAGTCGTAATCTCACTTCTAGCAGCCAGTTCCTTCCTGCTGCCGTCATTTTTCAGGGTTGTTTTCGAGGAGCCTGTGCTTCTTCACCATTTTATCCTACTTATTGTTGGGCGTCCTGATCACATTAATAAAATGAGCCTTTTGTCACATATGATGTCAATTGGTTGGTAATTTTTCTTTTGAACGATCTGTGACAATTTTTTTGCGGCGGAGAAATTGTAAAATGTCTTTCAGTAGGGAGCTAGTTGTTATACAAAAGAGTTAAAGGTGGTCCCCTATAAAGTTGTATCTTGTTTTCTTCCTCACAGCAGGCTGGGACCCAGTAACTCAAAAGCCTGATTGGTGCCAAAATCAAATGTTTACACATCCGATTATTTGAAATATAGCTCCGAAGAGCAGATGTTTAGCCATTTAGAGTCTCCCTGCTTTGCATACCCTGTGAAACATCACCCAGCATCTGCTACCTGCAGGCGAGATCAACCCTGGGGCTGTAAAGGACCCCAAGCCACTGCGGCTCTTTGGAGTTACCTGGGCCTAGGGTCTCCCCTCTCTGATGCCCCACCACTACCCTGCCGGAGAGTGGTCCACCCTGCCTTTGGGAGGGGTCGGCGCTGAGAGGCTTTCCCCGCCCCCATGCAAATCAGTCGGAGTGACTCCCAATAAAGGTGGTTGTGCACTAGTGCCATCTCGTGGTCACATCCTCGAGATTGCTACTCTAGTTAACAAGTCAAGATTATTTGCTGCTGCTTTAAAAAATGATTTAAATCAGTATGTACTGATGTGGGCAATTTTATATACTCGTTAAGTTGAAAAAGTGAGCTATAAGACAGTGTGCATAAGAAATCCCACTTAGAACAAACTGTGGAAGGAAGACAGTATAGAAAATATCAGCGAGGATAACAATCAACTGTTAATAGTTTACGAGATGAGGCTTGAGGTGGGGGGAGCTCGGAAAATAACTCTTCACTCTGTTCTTCTCTAGTGTTCGAATTTTTTAAAGCAATACTTTAAAAACTTTTCCAATTAAAAAAAGGAAGATTGAGAAAAGCTGAATTTGATGGTTAACGTGGTCAAAGACTGTGGTGTCATCAGAGATGTGTTAATACAAACAAAAACATAAGGGCTGGTGATCAAGCTTAGGGTTCAAGTGCACAAGTCCTAGCCTGTAGCACCTCAGAACGTGACCTTATTTAGAAACAGGGTCATTGCAGATGTAATTAGTTAAGATGAGGTCATTACTGGAGAAGGGTGGGCCCCTAATTCAGTACGACTAGTGTCCTGATAAAAAGAAGAAATTTGGACATAGACACGCATGAGGGAGAAGGCCATGTGAATACTGGAGTTATACGACCACAAGACAAGTGTTACCATTTGAACTGCTCCCCTCCCACCCCCAAAAGATGCCTTGGAGTCCTCACCCCTACCTCAGAGCGTGACCTTGTTTGGAGATAGTCTTTCCTGAAGTAGTCAAATTAAAAGGAGGTTGTTAAGGTGGGCCCTAACGCAAAATAACTGATGTCCTTATAAAAAGGGGAGATTTGGATAGAGACATGCACAGAGGGGAAGGAGCCATAGGGAGAAGACAGCCATCTGCGAGCCAAGGAGAGAGGCCAGGCGTGGATCCTTTCCTCATGGTCTTCAGAAGGACAACCCTGCTGACACCTCGATTTTGGACCTCCAGCCTTCAGGGCTGTGAGATCATCACTATTGTTTTAGCTCCCACCCCGAAACCCCAGTGTGTGATCCTTTGTTACTGCAGACCTGCTGCTTTCTCCACTTCTTGTTCTCAATTTTGTCAGATAATTCTACTTACTTGCATTAAATTTAATGTTCAGAACTATATATATATATATTTTTTTTTTGGAGTAACAAATGAAATTTTGTTTATTACACACCAAGTTAAACTTACAGGAACTTAGAACATTTGGAAATTGATCTGAAAGAAAGAACGTAATAAATGGAACAGAAATAAATAAGTCCTAATGGAAACCATGACACTTAATTCTGGAAATGTAATTTTCCCTATTATAATTTGTGTTTATGATTCACAAATTGTCTTATAATTTTCTGCTACACTTTTGTACCATACGTGTAGCAAACAGAAAAGTTCCTAACTACAGCTCTGTGTACAGGGGAATTTTCTATCAACGTTTCTGTAGTCAGAGTTTCATTTGCCTTGCCCAGGATTCACAGGAGGACTGGGACACCTAGAGTCATACTAGGACAGATTTTTATGGAGGTAACGAGACGAAGAACCTCCTAGTCTGACTTTGGCACCATTGCAAACCCTCGCCTTCCCCACGTTCATTTTATCTCTCCTAACACTATCAGAACAATTTTCCCAAACACTGCCATGATCAAGATGTTCAGATGATAAAACCCTTTCCACTGCACTTCACCCTCAACCCAAAAGCAAGAGAACAAAACAAAACTCAAAAACAACTCACTTGGCTCTATTTCAAGGCCTTTTCAAAATCTGGCTTCCTGCTTTCCCCTCACTGTTCTCAGCATGAATCTTCCCTTCCTGTCAGATTAGAAATTCTCTTTTGTAACTTTGCTACTTTTGTAACTTTGCTCTTGACTTCCTATCAAGGTTACACTAACCAAAATCATACCCATTCTACAAAACCTAGGTTATCTGGAGAGTATATGCCCCATGGAAGGTATTATGGTTCAAAATATTTTAAAATGCTGTTCTGAGACTACGATAGGATAACTAGAATGAGACTTACCCTTTAGCCATAAACAACAACAAAACTAGAGACACTATTAGAAAGCAATAGTGTTCATACGTTGGAAAACAGGCAGGGCAGAACCGTGATCCCTAGAGAAGAAAAACAAACAAGGTAAGCCACATCATCTTCCTGGAGGCACTTTGCAGACAGCGCTGCAGGGAAGGCTGTCTTACACAGAGCACAGCAGAATTCTGGAGATCTCTACTAGGCCAGGCAAAGGGTAGCTTCGGGGCAGTAAATGAAACAGTTCCCAGAGCTCACAAAGCGCTGACTGACACAACTGAATCTTGACCGGCCAAGAGAAGAGGGTCCTTGTTGAACACCTGGGACCTTCATTGGAGACCCCAGGGAGGTTATGCTTTTGCAGTAACACCAGAGTGAAGCATACTTTATATCAGTCTTAACAAACTTAAAAAAGTGTAAAGCACCAAGCTGTCTGCTAGAATGAAATCCAACACCCTTTAAAAGAATTTAATGAAATAAAATATAGCACCCCCAAACAATGTCCATCATTTAATTTTTAAATTACTAGCTATTTCAAAAAGCAGAACAGTGTAACTCACTGTCCGAAGAGAAAACAGGCAATAGGAGCAGATTTAGAAATAATGGACTTAGCAGAGAAGCACTTTATTTTTTTTCTCAGCTTTATTGAGGTATAATTGACCTATAATATTGTGTCAGTTTAAGGCATAAAATGTGATGATCTGATACACATTTATATTGCAAGATGGTTACCACAATAAGGTTAGTTAACACAGCCATCTCCTCACAGTTTTAATTTGTGCGCGTGTGTTTGTGTGTGTGGTGAGAACATTTAAAATCTACTCTCCTAGCAACTTTCAAATATATAATATAGTATTTTGAACTGTAGTCACTATGCTGTACATTACATTCCCAGGACTTCTTCATCTGAGAAGCACTTTAAGAAGTAGGTCTTTTAGAAGTAGGTCTTTACTGTCTACCTCTCTCCCCTACCAAAAAAAATAAGGACTCTATAAACTATGGAAAAAGTAGAACCATCAGTGATAGCATCTGCCATAAATTTCAAAGCAATAATTCAAGAAAGTAGAGCACCTTTCTTCCCCCAAGAAACTTACTGCCCTACACAAGAATCTTACCCTCACTCACTCCATACTTAGCCCACTGAACTAACCAAATTCAAATAAAGGAAGAAAAAGGATGAATTCATCATTTGTGTCTTTCATTGATAAAATTCCATTTTAACAAAACTCAACAGTTCAGATATCAGCGAAATGTCAGTGTTCCCAATCTATATACAACTCACTCTCAAACAGTGGAAATGTATATTTTCACAAATTGGTGTAGACCTCCTGAGTAATCAGTAGGGGTGTTTTGTTTCCTCAGAAGCTGCACTTACCAATTCTTGCTATTTATATTTTTCCCTCCATAGCTATCTGTATTAGTGCTCTGGTTGGGTTTTATTTTCATTTGAAGTACACACAATAAATTTTTTTTTGTACTATGAGAAAAAATTATAGTGAAAAATTTAAACAAAGGTAAAACAAAATATTTATTTATTTACAACATGCCTTAAATCAGGGGTAAAAACTGGCAGCCTGAAGAAACGGCTTTTTCCCCCAACAAAATGTTCACAAATTTTTCAATTTTGAATGCCTTTAGGTGGGCTTGTATCCTCCAGTTTGTCACAGGCCCCTCCAATCCTCTTACATTATAACCTACATTCATTTACACATTTAACTCCCTACTCCAGAGGTACTTGAGTTTGCCAATCCCTACTTTAGGTGTATAAACCAAAATTAACAAATGAATAATTTCTTCCTGTTTGCAGAAAACTTCTGACTATCTTCCAAAATGAGTTCTAAAATGAGTAATGGACTTTTCTCCAAGACAATTAAATTTTTGCCATGTTGGCTTAAAAATTGGGGGCTGGCCTTTTGTCAGTAGTAGTCTCTTCTAAATGGAGAAAATAGAATGTGGTGTCATGTCTCTGATTTACTTGACTGTGTTCACGGCCACACTGGGTGATCTGCATTATCAAACTATGCATACTTTATACTTATATGGTTACTTTCAACTGCATATTTGAAAATATATTTTAAAAGACTAAAATGCCTACAAGGAATATTAATAATTTATATATAAATTTCCATTCCTTTGTTTAAAAAATCTCAGAACACTTTAAAATATTTTACAGATAATTTACAAAACATTCTTTTTTTATGTACTTAAAAAAGAAATCCACACGGTCTCACAGAACAACAGAGGGAAATTCACACTCACTATCTAGGGTATTAAATCTTCAAGACTACATTCTTTTCTTAAAAAAATTGATCGTTACTAATGTTAAGAACTTTCTGTTTAATACTTTGGGAAATAGTTGTGCAATACTTTAAACGAATGGAAGAATTTGGGAACTTTAAAAGAAATGTTAAGTACTTATTTCTCCCATTTTTTTCAGGTAAACACTGCCTCATAGACCATTTTTATACTATCCACATTTACCAATTGTTTGGGTTTATTAGAGCTCTCCTTAGCCAAAATAATAGTGAGTTACCTATGTTTATATCACTGCCTTCCTGTCAGCCCCTAATAGTTTGCTATTATGATACTACGAATATTTTTTTCTTTAATTTCCATCTGTACTCCCAGTCCTAGTTTGGTATGTTTTTATTTTCTCTTCCTTTTTTAATCTAGTAAGCAAGCACTAATTCGTAAAGGGCATGCAGAGTAATACAAGATGACCTTCTAAGGATTCTTCCGACTCCAACATTCCTTCAGCAAGTCTTAAAATCTTGTCAGTGTCATACCATTATGGTTTATTCTAATATGTATTCTTAAATATAAAAACGGTAGAATTAATTTAAGTGGCAAATAATATTTAAATTTTTTTCTGAGATATAAGAGAGAAACAAAGAGTAGCAAGACCCCTGAGTTAGTTGTTTACAACCCAACTGAATATTGAGATTATCTGGGGAGTTTTAAAAATTACCGATGCCTAGATCCTTTACCCAGAAACTCTGATTTAATTGCTTTGGAGTGCAGCCTGGACATGAGACTTGTTTTTTTAACTCCTCAGATGATTCTAAAGTACTACCAACATTGAGAACCACTGGTGTAAGCCTATCTGCAGATGACTGATTCTTAAGTTTGACTAAACATCAGAACTGTCAAACCATAATCAGTATCAAGGGTGCCAAGAACAAAGAGCTTTATTGAAGTCTTGCAATTCTGGAGACATAGACTGGGGTAAAACTGAAAGAGTGTGCAGGGACGAGAAAGAGTCAGGGGCTTATAAAGACAAAAGCCACAAGGTTGTTAGAGTTGTCTGGCAAGAATTATGACTGACCCTCATGCAGGAAGGAGATATTTGTCCTTAAGTGATAGGCTATGAGAGTTACTTAGGGTAAGGGTCCAACAAGCATCTTAAGTTTCTGGAACGTTGGGCAGGTGTTCTGGATGCCTGTGTTAAGACAACCAGCGGCCAAAAGTTCGGAATCCATTCGGAATCACTTCTTCAGTGGCCTCCCGGCTCCATTTTGGAGAGTTCTCTTAGCAACACCATTTTACTTTCCGCCCAGAGAATCAAAAGGTGCATTAAAACTATAGCGTCCGAGACTTCTAGGCCCACAAATTAAAATTCGGCTTGCCTAAGGTGGAGTCCAGGCGTTTTTGCTTGTTTTTTGTGTCCAGTGTGATGATTTTAATGTGAAGTTAATAATTATTATTAACTTATTATTACTCAAGAGTCAAGCTGTTCAACACCGCAGAGTGGGAGAGGATATAGTACTGTCATTGTGTTTTTGTTTTTTTAGACAATAAGCTATAACCCTTGCCCACTAGAAGTGTTCCATGTCACAAGTTTAGTTTTATAACTGAAGCAAGTAAATTCATTGTATTTAAAAGTTATTATTACTAACAGTATTTTAGGGTCTACTTGGGAAACTGCAGTTCTAGATACGCCACCATTCAGCGGGTCTAGATTTGACCTTTCCTGCACCTTTTGGTACTTCCATCTGCAAGTCACAGACAGGATTTTCAGCTGCTCTGAAAAGTCTCGTTGACACAGAGCTGCCATATCGGTTAGACTGAAAGTGACTTTGGATAATTCCCATTAATGCTCGGCTACAGAACCGTGAAGATGTCTCGGACGTGGCTTCACGGGATGAAAAAAAAGCACGACTTCAACAAACTGCTTCCCGTAACACACGGACAGAAGAATGCCCCCTTCTGAATTTATACCACGAGGAAGGGTATGAAGACATTTAATTACTTTTCATAATGTTGAACATGCCGGCGACAAAGTAGTAAAAACCCACTCACCGGAAGAAGAAGGCGGGGCAGGGCGAGAACCCAAGCCGGCTTGGCGAGCAGTTTCCGCAGGGAGGCGGGGCCGGCGCGCGCTGTCACCTGACGAAGCCGCGGCAGCGGTCACGTGACGGCACTGCCCCGCTCGTTCCCCCGGAGGCGGGGCCAGGGCGCGCTGTTACGTGACGGGACCGCCGTAGCACCGCCCCTTTCGCGGCTCAGGAACCGGGGAAGACGCCAACGTGGCGGACGCCGCCCCGCCCCGCCCCGGACGCGACCACCGTGCTGGTCCTGCAGGACGTGGCCAACCGCCTGCGCACCCATTCCGTCAGGGCCACCCCACGTCGTGCTGCAGCGCGGCCGAGGTCGTGTCGGTGCTCTTCTTCCACGCGACGAGCTACAGACAGACAGAGCCGGAGCCCCCGGGCAGCGACAGGTTCATCCTCTCCAGGGGCCATGCGGCTCCACTGCTCGGTGCCGCCTGGGCGGAGGCGGGCGGCATCAGTGAACCCGACCTGCTGAACTTGAGGACCATTCGCTGTGCCCCGGAGGGACATCCCACCCCCAGACTGTCGGCTGTCGACGTGGCGACAGGATCGCTGGGGCTGGGTTGGGCGCCGCGTGTGGAACGACTTACGCTGGCGGGTACAGGGCCAGAGCCCGCTACCGGGTGTTCTGCCTGCTGGGCGACGGCGAGGCCTCGCAGGGCTCTGGCCGGGAAGCTTCGGCCTTTGCTGCCCACTACAGTTTGGATAACCTCGTGGCAGTCTTCCCCGTGAACCGCTTGGGACAGAGTGGCGTGCCACGCCCCGAAGCACCGCGCAGACATCTGTCGGCGTCGCCGCGGAGCCTGTGGGTGGAACACTCGGGTAGCGAGTGGATGGCCAGGACGTGGAGGCCTTGTGCCACGCGTTTTGCCAGGCGACTCGAGTGAAGAGCAAGCCCGCTGCCGTAGTGGCGAAGACCTTCTGGGGCCGGCGTATTCCAGACGTCGAGCACGCGGAGAACTGGCATGGAAAGCCGGTGCCGAAAGGAAAAGCAGATGAAGTCATCAGACTAACTGCGAGTCAGATACGGACCAACGGGAATCTCATAGCCCCTGCTGAAGGCTCACCTCCAGTCAGCGTCACAGATACAAAAATGACCTGCCTGCCTGATTATAAAGCGGGCGACGAGATAGCTACTCAGAAAGCATATAGTTTGGCTCTGGCTGAACTGGGCCCTGCAGATGAAAGAGTCATTGTCCTGGGTGGTGACCCAAAGAACTCCATCTCTTCTGAGATATTCAGGAAAGAACACTCTGAGCGTCTTATTGAGTGTTTTACTGCGGAACAGAACTGGCCTGTGCTACACGTGGTCGAACCGTTGCTTTTGTTAGGACTTCAGCTGCCTTTTTGAGCAGAGCATTTGATCAGATCCGGAAGGGAGCCATATCTCAAACCAGTATCAGTCTTAGTTAGTGGTTCCCACTGCGGGGTGTCCGTTGGTGAAGATGGCCCCTCCCAGATGGCCCTGGAAGATCTAGACATGTTCCGAAGCATCCCCAGTTGCAGTGTTTTCTATCCAAGTGACGCCGTCTCGACAGAGCATGCTGTTTGTCTGGCTGCCAACCCCAAAGGAATGTGCTTCGTTCGGACCAGCTGGCCGGAAACTGCAGTTATCTATATACCACAAGAAAATTTTGAGATGGGACGGGCCACGGTCATCCGCCACAGTGTTAATGACAATGTCACAGTTATTGGAGCTGGAGTTACTCTGCCTGAAGCCTTAGCGGCTGCCGATGCCATTTCTCAACAGGGTATTTCTCTCTGTGTCATTGACCCGTTTACCATTAAACCCCTGGATGCTGCCACCATCGTATCCAGTGCAAAAGCTACAGGCGGCCGGGTTATCACGGTGGAGAATCACTACCGAGAAGCTGGCGTTGGAGAAGCCGTCTGTGCAGCCGTCTCTGGGGAGCCTGGCATCCACGTTCATCAGCTGGCAGTGTCAGGAGTGCCTAAAAAAAGCGGGAAACCTAGTGAATTGCTGGATATGTTTGGAATCAGTGCTAGACACATCATAGCAGCTGTGAAATACACTTTAATGAACTCAAATAGCTGATTTCTTAAAAAGTCAGTCTGTTCACATTGGTTTTAAAACACTCATTTTATATTACATTCATGCTTGTTGTGACAAAGCTATCATTTATATCTATAGTGTTGGGCCTTTTTTTGTTTTTTAAACAAAGCCATTTAACACCTTTCTTCATTCGTAATTCAGAAATTCAAGTCAACTACCTTTCTCTTAAGCTGTGACTATATATACAAATGTCACTCTCATTTTTGAATCATTAAAGCAAGTTATAATCGTTTAAGTAACAGAATAGTAAACAAAAGAACCACCTCATACAAAGTTTGCTGATAAGACTACAAATAATCGACCAGGTTGGGAATTAACATAGAGGTAACAGTTCTTTAAATGTGTGTAATTTCTTTGTATGTAAAGAAAATGTGAATTTCATTGTAGAAGTCAGTAGCCTAGGTTTTGAAGCAAGTTGGAGCTTTCACGTAATGGCATCCTACCTGCAGCTTCCTGGATAATGTTTGACTGCAGTTCCCTGGGCATTTCCTTGGAAGTTTGCCTTCATCTCTCCTCTGCAGTTTAGAGGCTGAAGGACAGCAGTGAAAGCTCTTATGATGTACCGTGCTGTTTGCAGAGACTGTTCTGTAAAGAGATGAAAGCCTGACTAGTTCTAGTTTGCACACTGCACTGTTTTGTGAGGTTTCAGAAATGTTTCATTTTCTCAGTGACCAAACCAGGTTGCTAACTTGATTATATTCATCTACTAAGGAAACTAGGGTCAGTGAAATAAAGTATTTAAAAACCAATAGCTTTATTCAGTTTGTGCCATGTATGTGTGACTTGGTTTCTCTCTGATAAAGAAAAACCTTCTATCTAAACCGGAAGCAGAAAGAGTCATGTCCCCCAACAGTAATCCTGGGAAAAGGTCCGAGCTGGAGACAAATCACTGGAAAACAATGTGTGGGCTGAAGCAGGCCCCTTGCTTTTCGCTGTGAGTATGTAGATTATGTGGCTGGAATACAAGAACAAAGTACCAGTCAGGAAAATCAAACACGGAGCCAAGGTTCAAAAGTAAGTTTAAAATTACTTTTTGTCAGGTAATTAGCTCCTTAGTTTTATTACCTTCACTAAGTGCCCTCATTAAGTTCTTTGGAGACATAACCAATTTGTCTCAGGGTCATTGTTCTAGAAGGTATTGCAGAGACCAAAAGTTGCCAAGTGGAGAATCAGAGAAGTTGGGGCCTGCTCAGGATGGTAGTAGTGATGTCTGTCCTTTTTCTCTGAGCTGGTTCTGGTTTCTCCTTTGGAAAATTGATCATGATAATTGCTCTGTTTATTTCCTAAGATTTAAAAATTATTTTGTAAAAATAAAAACAGTTGCTATAGGATTATTGTAGAAATTTAGAAAATACAAATGCACAAAAAAATTTACCTCATTTGTCTCACAGACACACACAAAAATCCATTTATAGCCTGTGATCTCTAACTGTAGATCTTCCAATATGGTCATTCCCATCTAGTAACATCAATCAAATATATCTGTGAGTGGGTTGCTATTGAATAACAGTTCTTCATCCTTAAAGTTTTCAAACCCTAGTATTGATGCAGAAAAAGTAAAATAGATAGAATACCAGCACAGAATTACTTGTCCTAACTTGAGTGTGTATACTAGGAAAGGGCTTCAGCTTTTATGGCTTGTAACTTGAATGTGGGGTGCAAGATGGTCTGTTTGCAATCAAACATGCATAAACACACCTTTAGTAATGACAGCAGATCAGGGTTTGGTTTTTGTTTTTAATGACTAATGGAATCTCAGAGAGGAACAAAAATGTTTTTTGTAGGAGGGTGAGGAAGCCCTTAATCTCTCCTGTAAAGGTTCTGTTCCAAGGGGCATCAATCTGTGGCTATCAGGTGCAGAGAAAAGAAACAGGAGGTGAGACTTCTTATCTTGTGTCTACAATTCTTCAAGTAAGATGGAGTCAGATCCAGTTGTGTTGTATTGAATATTCTCTAGCTTTGAATCAGTCTGGAGATATTGTAAGTGTCCATGGAAATCAGAGAGTCATCCTGACTGATGCTAATCCTTGACCACTAAGGCTTGTGAAGATGCAGTTTTGATTTGGATGAACACCTTGTCCCTGGGTTAACTCAGGTCTCCTATTCATTGTTTTACCTAGAAGAACGTCATCTAGATTATCAAGAAAGCTTGATGACATTCCAGAGACAGCTATGACTACAACGGCTGCCTTGCTTATGGTTTTGCTAGCAAAGACCAGCAAGCAGTCATGGAGAGTATCGCTGGTCATTCAGATGGTGAATGGCTCGCAGGTTATTCCCTGATTTTTATGACTCTTAAGAGACAGCAGAAGAAGAAATCAGGACGTTAAACTTTTATTTTACTTTATCTAAATACATCAATGGCTATCAAGCCACCTGGAAGGTCAACTGGGGGACCCATTTGGGAAAATAATTTTTTAAAAAAGTAAATTGTTCAATGTTTCTGATGTCTAAATTATGTAACAATAATGTGAGGTATTGATAGAGATTTAACATCCCCGAGTTTACTGAACTCTGTAGGAATTACTACATACTCCAAGGCCCAATCGGGAGTGCGGGGGGGGGGGAGCCGATGAGAAGTATTGGGCTGTTTTGGTGGCCATTACTATGGTGATATGTAAGGGAGGTCCTGGGACATTGTTGTGATAGGAGCGTATTGTTCTTAGAAACTATCATCTCCTCCAACTTTCCCGATCCCTTCACTGATGGGGGTGGGGGAGAGTTTCCCTGAGAGAATTGCTTACAAGGTTTGGGGTTAATTCCCAGGAGGTATTTCATTGCAGGTGTTGGTTTAGACCTGAGCTTGCTTCCCTGACCTTAGAGATGCAGGGATGGGGAAGAGCAGGGGGTAGCAAACACCAGCAGGCAAAATCCATTTGCCTTCTGTTTTTGTGTGACTGCAAGTGACGAATGACTTCACAGTTGTAAATGGTTGAAAAAAATTTTTAAAGAGTGGTATTTCATGACACGTGGAAATTGTATGAAATTCAAATGTCCATGAATAAAATTGTATTGTAACACAGCCATATTCCTTCGTTTACCTATTGTCTGTGGCACCTTTGGAGCTACCTCGGCAGAATTGACATTAGTTGTTGACATCAGTCATAGTTGTGACACACTCTTTATGGTCTACAAAGCCAAAGGACTTACTCTCTGGATTCTTACAACTGAAGTTTGCAAATCCTGGGGTAGAGCATTGGAGCCAGATGAGGGTGACCATATCCAGGTGGAGGGGATAAGGATGGCCTCTTAAGGTTCAGGCTTTACGGCCACCTCTATCTTTGACTATAAAGTGTTGGTAGGATTGGAGGTTGCAGGCTTGTCACAGGCCACCATGTTGAGGAGTAAAGAGGCACACGCATCAGAGCAGTTCTGTGTGCTGCCTGCAATTTGGGAACAATAGGAAGGTGTGATCTCACCTAGAAAGGGACCACCAATGCTTAGAGTACCTACTTGCTGTTAAATCCAGGGTCTGTTGGCCCCAATGTTGCTGTGTTTATGTAGATAGGCTGAATAGGTAGTGGTTTTCAACGGAGAGGGGACAAGGATGTATTTGGAGAAACCGTTGGGAAGTCGGATGGAGGAAAAGTGTAAGAGAAGAAACCTCCCTTTTATTCAACTCCCACTGAAGGAACTAGGGAGAAAGGGAGAGCTAAGATTGTAGCTAAATTTTTAAAATATAACAAAGCTGTGTTTTTTGGCCACCGTATGTAGCCTGTGGGATCTTAGTTCCCCCACCAGGGATAAAACTCATGCCCCCTGTAGTGGAAGCTCGGACTCTGAACCACTGGACCACCAGGGAATTCCCTAATGAAGCTGTTTTAATAACTGAAAATGACTGAAAGTGCTAGGAATTAGAGACAACATTAAAGATGCTTATATATAATGGAAAGAGAAAGAGGGACTTTCGAAAGAATACAGATGATGACAGCTAATCGAAAAATAAAACCATTTTGTGATAGTACACACAGAAATTGAGTCACATCAGTCAAACCAGTTATACTAAGAAGTAGAATATCATTCTCAATATTTTTATATAATATAAATTCAATATGACATTGAATTATTTTTATAAGCACATCAAATAAAAATGATTTATGATGAAATTAAAACAAAACTTTAGTTTTGTTTCCTTCTCTTCCTTTCAAATGTCTTCAGCATGGCTCTAAGTGGAAAGTAGGACAGATCCCCTGACTTTCCCGTCCATCCTTAGGTGATAGCCGACCCTAGGGTTATTTTAAATCATAAAAATCCAATCTATATGGGGCAGGACAGGAATAAAGATACAGAGGTAGAGAACGGACTTGAGGACACGCGAAGGGTAAGCTGGGACGAAGTGAAAGAGTAGCATTGACACATATACACTACCAAATGTAAAATAGATAGCTAGTGGGAAGCAGCCGCATAGCACAGGGAGATCAGCTCGGTGCTTTGTGACCACCTAGAGGGGTGGGATAGGGAGGGTGGGAGGGAGACGCAAGAGGGAGGGGATATGGGGATATACGTATGCATATAGCTGATTCACTTTGTTATACAGCAGAAATTAACACAACATTATAATGCAATTATACTCCAATAAAGATGTTAGAAAAGAGAATCCAATCTGGACGCAGAGACTACAATATGTTCAGCTTAATTTATAAGCAATGCTTTAGTCTTCGTTAAAAGTGAGATTTTGCTTCACTTCACCCAAGCAAAGGGCTGCAATTGGCAGGGAAGGGTGCCCATCTGCAGGGAAGGATGGCTGGCCGCCTGGTTAGGTTTCCCTTCTCCCAGCCTCTCCAACTTGCAGCTAGAGTTTTAGACCAGAGAAGGGTGGGAGGAGAAGTAGCTCTTGTCTGACTGGAAGACTCTGTTTTCAGAGTTTGGAAGGTGGGTAAAAAGGATGCATCTCTGTGCCTGCAACTTTATTTCACTTGTGCAAGTATTTCTGAAATGTAGAGAACCTCGTCCCCGTGTCATACGCTGGAACGGATACAGGTCGTTAGACCAAAATAGAACAAATACGTGTTTATTTGCACGAGGGCAAAAAGGCAGTCATGCAGTGTGCTGTAAGCTTGGCCAAGTCCCCACTCCACTGTCAGGCACTTTTACAAGCACCGTGGAGGGATGTTTGCTCCAAGCTGGGCCTTGGTAGGAGTAAAGCTCAAAATCAACAGCCAGCTTGGCGGGGTAACCTCCTACCAAGAATGAATGCTGATCTATCAGAAGGTACGCTGCCAGGAGGACCGTACCGTAAAGGACTCACTGGCAATCCCAACGGAGAGGTGACCAACCATTTAGTTGGGTTGAAGGGCTCCGTGAAGTGGAAGACACAGAATCACATAGAGCTCTAGAGTTGGAGTTTTTTCCTCCAAAAGGCAGACTGCCGAGTTTTCCAGATTCTTACCTCTCATACCTTCAAAGGGAGAACAATGTGCATAAAATTTCTTGAACACAATATATTTCCCCAATGAAAAGTTATTTTAACAACCATCTGCTGATTAATACATGAGTGTATTTCAAAAGCAGACTGAACATGTGGATGAAAATTAACTGACGTGCACATATACAGACCTGTATGTTCATGTGTGTGTGTACATCACACTATTTATACCGCGTGTTTAAAAGAAAGTATCTATATGAATGATGAGTGCTACTATATTCTCATTTTACAGATGAAAAAGCTAAAATGCAGAGAGATTACGTGTTCATAACTTGCCCAAATTCACATAACTAATGTGTCCTGGAGCCTGAAGTTAAAGTTATGTATCTCATATAATTCTCACAATAATCTTGAAATATGTGTATTATTATTATCCCCATTTCACGGATGAGGAAACTTAGTCCCAGAAAGAAAAATGTTACTTGTCAATTTTTAAATACACAAGTTTCTAAACAAGTTGTTCCTAAATTAGATTCCATTATACTTCTTTATCTCATTTATATTTGATTTTTCCCCCAAATTATGTTTCTGATTCAAATAGATTTTTTTCTTCAGTATAAACACTAATTTTATACAAATAAAACAAATAGCAATTGTGTGGTCCCATCTTAATCAGTGTGACCAGTTTCTGGGAGGGTAAGATGCAGAGGGAAGCAAACCCACGTTTATTCTGCCACCTGGGCCTGCGCTAAGCCAACGCCTGACTTTCCTCACTGTCAGGAGATGGGCCACCGTACATCTGAGAAATATTCATGTAGACTTCCCTCGGCACCCAGATGCTGCTAAACCGATGTCTCTCGTCTTTCTGTCCTTGGCCTTATAGGTGTGCCCCTTCAGGATGAGGTCTGCTGCTCTGCTCCTGGGGCACTACCAGAGCATTAAAGCTCCATTTATACACAGAAGGCTTAAAAGCAGGAATGGGAAAATTACCTTTGGCCCAAGTTAGCTGTCTTCTGAAAATTACTAGGTAATCTATTCCTAGAACCCTAAAAGGTATATTTTTATTTCATCTTTTCGCCTACACTAAACACCCTTCCCTGAACTATTTGTTCTGAGAGCATCTACTCTCTAGGTGACAGATTAATGCTGAATATATAATAGATATTAATTACAATAAAAAGTCACCTAACTCAACCAGCTGTACAAGTCAAGTCTATTTATTAGTAATAGGTTGGTTTGGTTAATTGGTAGTTTTACTCTTTCTGGGGCATGCAAGGATGTTAGAATACTTTACCTCTGTTTATGCCAACCCACCCCTCACATAAATGCTACTGTTTTCATGTATTTTAAATCCTTCCATACATATTTTTATTCTAAAAACTAACAAATTACTTTGATGTATATCATCCACACAAAAAAGTGCACAAGCTCACAGTTCAGTGAGTTTTCACGAAGTGGAAACACTCATCTAAACTCATGTTGAATCAAGAATTATAACAGCACTCCAGAAGCTGCTTTCTTGCCCCCTCCCATGGATTATTTCCTCGTTCTTCCTCAAAGTAACCACTATTTTCCCTCCTAAATCCATAGATTACCTTTACCTGGTTTTGAGCTTTATATAAATGGAATAATACAGTGTGTATGGTTTTGTATCTGGCTTCATTTACTAGACATTGTGTTTATGGAATTTTTCATATCTACCAGTAGATATGAAAAACTTGATGGTCATTAAATTTCTCTGCTGTATAGTATTTCAGATCATGAATATAGCACAATGTATTTATCCATTTAAATTATTGATGAACATTAGGTTTGTTTTCAGTTTGGGGCTATAACAAATAGTGCTGCTATGAACATTACTATACAGTATTATGATGAACACAGGGGTTTATTTTTATTGGTTATAGAAATCAGGAGTAATTGCTTTGTCACTTGGCCATACGTATGTCCGCCTTTAGTATAAACTGCCAAGTATTTTTCCATAAATGGGTATTCTGTATTTTTATTTGCTATGTCTTGCAACCCCTCCATAGTGATTTTACTAATTTATACATTCACATCAGAGTATGAAAGTTCAGGTTGCATCCCATTCTCGTCAACATCTGGTTTTGTCTATATTTCTTTTTATTGAAGTACAGTTGATTTACAATATTGTGTTAATTACTGCTGTACAGCAAAATGATTCGATTATACATATATACACATTCTTCTTTTAATCTTCTTTTCCATATGGTTTCTCACAGAATATTGAATATAGTTCTCTGTGCTGTACACTTAGACCTTGCTGTTTATCCATTCTATACATAGAAGTTTACATCTGCTAACCCCAGCCTCTCACTGCATACCTCCCCCAAGAGTCCCCTCCTCCGGCAACCATCAGTCTGTTCTCTATGTCCGTGATTCTGTCTATATTTTTTATTTTAGTCTTCTTGGAGTTTGTTGTTTAAGTGGCATTGCATCATGGTTATAACTTGCATCTCCTTAATGACTAATGAAGTTCAGCATCTTCATATGTTCACTGGTCGCATGAAAGTGCTTATTCAATTCTTTTGCCTATAGGATGTTTGCCTTTATATTGTTGTTTTTTTGGGGCACTTTACATATTTTGCATACACACATTTGTTGGGTACACTCTGTGCACTGCCATTTCACTCCCTCAAGAATTCTTTTGACGAACAGAAGTGATCATTTTAACATAGTCCTACTTATCGTTTTTCCTCTCGAGTTAGCACTTTTGGTATTGTGTTTAAAAAATCTTTGCCTTCCCCAAGGTTATTGAAGATATTGTCCTGTGATTCATTCTGCAAACTTTATATTTTTATCTTTCATTTTCATCCGGAATTGACTGTCGTGTGTGGTGTGAGGTTGGGGGTCAAGATACAATGTTTGTACAATTGTGTCCTTACTGACACAATTGCACAGCATCATTTCAAAAAACCCATCCTTTTCCTCACTGTACCAGATTGTTATCTTTCTTTTACATCAGGCAACTGTACATGTATGGATTTGTTTCCGTCCCATCGGTCTGTTTATTCTTGTGCCCTTGCTACACTGTCTTAATTATTGTTGCTTTTTCATAAGTCTTAATTCAATAGTTTAAGTCCTCTATTTCCTCTACTTTTTGTTTTCAAGTTTGCCTTGGCTCTTCTTGGTCCTTTAAATTTCCATATACATTTTAGAAATAAGCTGTCAATTTTCACAAAATTTCAATTGCATCTTGATGCAATTATCAATACATCTGGATTATATTCCCTTTTAAAGAGATCACATTATTAAAGGTCCTTTAGGAAGTTAAAGAGATCTCATTAAAGTAATTTTAGCAAGTTAGCTTTACAGTCTTCACACTCTGATGTACCTTGGGTGGGGCAGGGGGCGGGTCCTGAGGACTTTGCAAGTGGGTATGTAAGCATGGGCAATTTTGAACAAATCTATTTCCAGATCCTTAAATCCATGTCGTTGTTCCTAAAATTGATTGGCCTGAGAATACGCCTGTGATTTTTCCAGTATTCTTTCATAATTGCCTCTCTTCTACTTTTCAGAAGAAATCCATTTTTTCACCTATCCTTACTGCTGTCATTCACTGCCAGCTGTGACATCTTCAGAGGGCCAAACAATGAAACATTTCAAAATATTGATTCTGGCAAAGCCTCCATTACTGAAGTCACCATGAGCCAGCAGTAAGTTATTGTGCCTTTCCTTGCCTTACTGGTAATTCTGGTAAAGGTAAATCCCGGAATTAGAAAGTTATTTTAACCCATGCGAGTATGTTTTGAATTCAAGATACGTTATAGGTTGCAGTGGTGGCAATGATGACATTTTTTTTGACAAGTCCTTTCCTCCCATCTCTCAGCTATTGTCAAAGCATTGATACTTAGAATCTCAGGAAAGCAAAACCAAACAACAGTAAGAAATACTGAAGATGGCAGCACTTTATTTCATCCAGCCCAAACATCCTGACAAGTCGCTATGCCTTATCTATGAATTTTGGAAATGGAATATTCAAACTTTATGAAGAGCATTTTCAGTCTCCTCATTAAAGAAAAGGTAAAGCCTCTCATCCACTTGTGTCTATAGTATGAAATGATACTCTGCATGATTTCAAGGCAGGTGACGTGAAAACGTCCATGTTTATTTCTGATAGACCAAAATATAGTTTAATTTTTTGGTGCTATTTGTTTAGACTCACAGGTGACATGTTTTCTTTGACTTGTGACAAGATACCTGGATAATGCACAGACGAATGCATTGTTTCCTTTGGGGGTAAGACCCCTGCTTGTTGTCACCGATAGACCATTTTTCTGCTTTTTCATCTTTGATATTTCTGTTATCTCTGATGGTGCCCATTTCTACCATGTATATGCTAGATTTGAATTAACCTAAATTCAGTATATTGTGGATTCTACTCTATAAAGAGTTCATTTAAGAGACAATAATTAATATATCTGTTATAAACCTTACGTTTACTTTTACTTCTTTTATTTTTGATATTAATTTCCACAAATTAAATAAAAACTTCTCTCTTGATAGCAGAACATATTAAATGCAGGTGCAGAGCTAAATGTCCCCCTGTTGCAATCTAGGACAATCTAGGGCATGGTGCCCTGAACTTTAGAGAACCCACTTCATTTAGTCAGAATTAATTTGTCCCTTTCAGGTTTGATATGTTATTCTAATTCCTTTGGATATATTACAAACATGAAATAACAGTTTCTATTTAAAAGGCAATATTAATATATGACAGAAGTTACATCCTTAAAATAATAACAAAAAATTTGGTGTAACCTTAATTTTCTGGTAGAAGGTGAGGAAAAAAATTCAAGACCACTGGTTTTAATTAATGGGGACTTATTCGTACCAGGCAGACATGACAAACTGCTGGCCTGAGGAATGACTCGAGCCCTCAAAGGTCATCCTATTCCAGTCCAAGGTTGGAATAAATCTAAAATGTGTTTTCCTACAAAAACTATCTCAAAAATGTTTTGAGATTCCAGGCTAACATAATTAAGATAACTCTGTGGCAAACAAGACCAGTTTAATAATTTTAGTTTAGTAAAAAAAAAAAAGCTATGTCTTCTGATTCATCACTGTTAAGTATAAAACAAGCTTATGTTTTATTCTATTTGAGTGTGTTTTTTCTAAACTTAAATAGGTTTACTGATCAAATAGGCTAACTTTACTCTTACATAATATTTATGATTATAAAAGATTAGATTTTATTCATCTTAATTGAATCAATTTTCTGATTAGCTTTTTTTCAAGACTAATCATGTTTTGTCATATGTCAGCTTGAGGATAATTTCCAAGATTATTAGGAAACTTAAAACCTTGGAATGGGACTTCCCTGGTGGTCCAGTGGTTAAGAATCCGTCTTCCAATCCAGGGGACACGGGTTTGATCCCTGGTCGGGGAACTGGGGTCCCAAATGCCACAGGGCAACTAAGCCCACACGCCGCAACTACAGAGCCCGTGCGCCGCAACGAAAAGATCCTGCATGACGCGGTGAAGATCTCGCGTGCTGCGACTAAGACACGACGCAGCCAAAAAATGAATAAATAAATAAACATTAAAAAAAAAACCAAACCCTTGGACTGATGTTGACAATTCAGAGAATAGACTCTAAGTCCAGGCTTCTGAGTAGACATCATTTAGACAACTTTCAGACCATAACACTGAGTCAGGATGTCCAGAACTCAGTTTTAGTTCCGACCAGTAACCAGATCCAGAAGGACAGCAATTAATCACTGAATTAACTGATGAGGGGAAATTTATTGTGGTTACCTTTTTGAAATATTTATGATTTTGTCTTTTTTAACTCTAACCCTAACCCTATTTTTCTGGATGTATGAGGAAGCTATTTCTTAACCAAAAATGATTTCATAAATTCTGCTTTTGTAAACTAAAGTGAAAACATTTTAAATAATGTCTGATTCTCATGACCCCCTTCTCCCCAGAACTGAAAAACTTATAAGATATGCCTATTTTTTGTGGCAAGTTATCTTGGGGTAGTTATTTCTGTAAGAAACTGTCCTCCTTCTTACCAAGTTTTCATTGGTTACACTGTGCAGCCAGACCTTTACCTGGAGAGTCTTCTTTGAGAATGGTGGTCATCAAGGTGGGTGTGATAAGCTATTCCAAGCAACAAACTGATGCACTGCAGGACCAATGCCCACAAAGGCCTCTGAGAACACTGGCCTGGGATAAGCAGAAGGGCAGTTAATGAGCCTTACTAAATCCAGAATCTTGGAGAAAAGAAGAATTCATCCCAGTTTTTAGATATAATGGTGAAAACTAACAGAAAGAATTTTTTGGACTTGGATTCTTGGCCTCAGGATAGCAAATCATAGAGACTTCGTAAACACACAGAGCCTTCAGACCACTGTCTCTCATCCAGTTTACACACTGCTCGTGGGCCTCACTCACCCTTGTCTCTTTTCTGTGCTCCTTTCACTCACCACAACCACAGTATCTGAAACTGTACAGTAAAGGCACAGCCCCTACCAGATGCAGACTTTATTGTACAGATACCACACTTTCCGTTACTGTGGTGATGACATCTCTTTATTGGTCATGAAAGTGGTTCGTGAATTTCCGGTCAAGTCATTGACTCTTTGGTCTTTTCTCTGCTGGGTCTCATGAAGATCAGATTCTTCTACTGTGCAGTGTCCCAATGTGGTGTCACCACAGGCTGACTGTATCACTGCTTTGTGGACGTGGCTTGACTAAGCCCTTCTTTCCATGCTGTTCTCCAGGCAATTTCCCATAAATTTGACTGTGTTTCCCCTTTCCAAGGCTTACTTATACCTCGTTCCTTTGCTCCCATCACTTCTCATGTTCTCTGAGACCTACTCCATCAACTATCCTTTCTTTTCTCCTGAAACCTTGCAGAGAGCAGATGCAATATGAGGAGGATGGTTGAAGCCTGATGAAAATACGGAAGAATGGAGTAAGTGGTGAGAAAATTAAGCCACTGAGATAAGACAAGCCTTTTGAGAATTTTTACCACTAATAGTACAGTATTTCAAGAGGTTACACGTTCATGGGTTTTAAGATTAGAGGAGACAGATGCATGGATCAGCTTAGAAATCAATGGAGAAAGAATGCTGTAACATTTTTTTTTTTTTTTTTTTTTTTATTTATGGCTGTGTTGGGTCTTCGTTTCTGCGCGAGGGTTTTCTCCAGTTGCGGCAAGCGGGGTCCACTCTTCATCGTGGTGCGCGGGCCTCTCACTATCGCAGCCTCTCTTGTTGCGGAGCACAGGCTCCAGATGCGCAGGCTCAGTAGTTGTGGCTCACGGGCTTAGTCGCTCCGCGGCATGTGGGATCTTCCCAGACCAGGGCTCGAACCCGTGTCCCCTGCATTGGCAGGCAGATTCTCAACCACTGCGCCACCAGGGAAGCCCTGCTGTAACATTTTAAAGATGAAGGCAGAAATATAGTAAGTCCAGAGCACACAAGGAAGGAGTGGCTTTGAATTAAGAAGAAATAAAAGATGAACTTCACAGAAGCTTTGAGGTAGTGAGGAGAGAAGTGATAATGATATTTGAATTTAAAAAAAGAAAGCAACAGTAGAAGAAGATATAAGGTAGTATTGATCTCAGATATATAAGAGACTAGGTTATCCACTGAGTCTGTGACAGACCATATAGATTTGTTCATGAACTATAGAATCTACAAATCACAATCCCAAGAACTCAAAATGTCATCTATGTCCATGGTATCAGTCATCTTTATTTTAGACCCTTTGCAGCTTTGCACTTAGTATATCTTAAAAATCCATTTCTTCCCTCATAAAACAAATAGGTTATAGCTGTTGGTGTTGGCTTATACTTACATTTATCTTTAAAACTTCTACTTAGTTTAGCCACATCCCTTATTTTTAAAGTCTGTTTCTCTAGCCCACATGTATTCAGTGGAGAAAGAAGAGTGCTTTACAGTACTATCTTCATCCTGAGCTCTTCTGCGGAAAGCTTCCATCTGCTCTCATCTCTTTGATCTTAAGTGCACTTTCCAATCAGTCATAATACTGACCCACATTATCTTCCATTTCTAAAGAATTACTTGAATCAGATTGTATGGTAACATAGTTCCCAACCACTTAGGATTTCTGCTTCTGTTGGACTTGTATCCTTCAACATGACTATATACTGTGGAACTGAAATAGGAAATATGTCAATTAATCAACAGACTTGGGAGTGACTTAACCCTAAGAGTGAAATAGAAAGATATTATACATTTTATGAGCCATGTTGATACCTATCCTTAAGAAGTCCGCTAAATTATGATGTCTGCATCATCAATTTAATGTCCTCAAAGTCTTTTGCTTTATCATCTCCTTTTCATCATCTCATCTGCCTTTTTACTTCAGAATCCTTTGCATCATCGTTTACTTTTATATTCTGTAATCATTTAATAAATATATAGTATGCGGCAGGTACTCTGATAGTCTTTGGAGTAACAGTGATTAAAAAAAGTTTGGACTCTGAGGTGGGTTCCTCCTTAGTGGGAAAGAAATATCCATAAGTAATATTCATAAAACACAGGTAGATATTACATCAAAACATATGGTACTGTCATTTTTGTAGGTCCAAATTGGTCATCTTTAAGCTAATACTATAATGTGCTGATGCAGATTTTGAAAGAGTTGCTTAGGGTATTGTGAAAAATGACAGGTGTCAGGTGTCAGGCAGTAAAGAGATTGGGGAAGGAGATGTTAATACTCGATGAGGAAAAGAGTATATTCCACACAACGGGAAAACTCTTAGACTTGAAAGTATCAAGTAACTTGACATATTCCAGGAAGCACAGGAAGCCAGTTGTTGAGAATCTAAGTAGCCAGACTGTCTGGGTTTAAATTGCATTCCACCACTGACTTGCTGTAAGACCATAGGGTATTAATTTCTCTGTCCCTCAGTTACTTCATCTGGAGAATGAAGATAATAATAGGACCAACTTCATTCAGTCGTTGGAGGATTAAATGAGGTAAATGTTTAAGGCTCTCTGGATGGTGTCTGGCCACAGGAAGCCCTCTGTCCGTGTCAGTTGTTACTGTTGAAGGATTAAGATTGAAGAGCCCTCCTCTCCTTGACTTGCGTTCCTGAAGCTGTGTCCCGGCCCCTGTCTAAGGCTCTCCCTGCAGGAAGTGTCACTGAAAGTGGGGTCCGGCTGCTCTCCACTCAAAAGCCAACAGAGAGGCAAGGTTGGTGGAAAGGAAAGTCTGCTTTATTTCGGATACCGGTAACCTCGGGGGAGGGCGGACCCCAGGCAGACTCCCTCACCCACACAATCAGTGGGCAAGAACTTTCATAGACAGAGGGAGGCAGCTACACGCAGAAACAGCACAGTCAGCTCTGACCGTCATCTTGAAATTGGTCTGATGAGGGTCATCTTGATTGTTTGGGTTTTTTTCCCAATATTTATTTATTTACTTATTTGGCTGCTCCAGGTGTTAGTTGGGGCACTAGGGATCTTCCCTGCGGCACGCATGCGGGATCTAGTTCTCTGACCATGAATCGAACCGGGTCCCCTGCATTGAGAGGGTGGAGTCTTACCCACTGGACCACCAGGGAAGTCCCTTGATTGTTTTAAGTACAGTTAGTCTTCAGTTCCAGGGTCGGTGTGTTCCCATTTCCTTGCAGCCAGTTCTCGGAATCGCAGCAGCTTATGTCATGGCTACAGTCTGGTCATCATGTAGTTAACTTCTTCCACCTGGCGGCGGTTTCAGTATCTGCAACACAGCTCTCAGGATATGGCTCAGAATATTATCTATAGTCCTTGGGAACGAACTAAAGGTCCTTGACTAGGCTCAGTGACTAAACTATTATTATTTGGTCTCCTTTGACTGTTTTCCTTTGTTTCTGCATTTTCTCACTTCTCTGATTAAACTTATTCCTTGGCTAAAGTTTTTCCACAGACAAAAGGAAGGCTGAGGACACGGAGGTCATAGACCACAGGGTCCTGCCCCGTTTCCGAAGTGTCTGATCGCATCACCACCTGACGTAACTCTCCACAACTTGGCTCCATCAATTGTCTCTCTTTCAAGGTGCTTCTGCCTCTTGCTAAGGAAACCAAAACTCTCTTCTGCACTGAGGAGGCCTGGTACTGACTCCAGTTGGAGGTGAGCTGACACAGAGTTCCACTTCAAGGTTGTCAAACCTAACTGCTGTGCAGTTGCCATGGGCCCATCCACAGGGCAGCATTGCAGGGCCTGGAGCCTCTTCTGTGACTCACCCTGAAGTTACATTTCACTCACCGTAATGGCTTCACATCGTGTTGGGGTTTTTCGACATGGCCTCAGCCTTATATCATTACTACTGCTTCATTTTTCAAAAGTCTTTTGTCTTTGAGATTTTAAACTACAAAAGATAATGGATACTTATTTTAATGGGAAAGATCATCCAGAGTTTGGTAAAAAATGAATGATCTCACACTTGTCAACCCATCTCTTTTCTCACCCCCTGTGGTAACCGGTGGTAAGAGCCCCGCATGCATCTTCTCATTCCTTCAGCCCTTCTCCACCCGCAGACAAACGGCCTTTCCCAGGTTACTCTCATCTGGATATATAACACAAGTAAATTTTAAAATTTGGTTTTGTTTTAACTAAAATGCAGCTATTTTCTACCCAATACTCTCAAACTTTCTTTTTTCACTAACAGTATACTAGAAACATCTCTTCAGGGCAATGGAAATAGAAATAGCTTACACTTTTTACAGCTTCAAGTCATGGGTGTAACATAATTTATTCAGCATTCCCCAACTGGTAGACACTCAGTTGCTTCCATGCTACAAAAACAGCTTTTATATACATTTTTTTAATGTAAAGGTGTTTTTCTAACTTCAGAAGGTGAGATTTTTAAAAATGGGGCTGCTGAGTCACAGACTACAAGTCCTTTTACATTAGCAGTTATTGACAGAGTACTTTCCAAAAACAATTTTAGCAAGTCTCCCTCTTATTTATCTGGAACATTGTCAGCAGGAGATGTTTTCACTCTTAATTTTTGCCAATCTGATGAGTTAAAAGTACCATCTCATTATGGTTTTATTTCGCATTTCCATTACTACTGGAGACGTTGAAGATCGTTTCAAATGTTTGTCAATGTTTAAACTTCGTCTTCTCTGAATTGTTTATCTGCTTCTTATTTTCTCCAGTTATCTGTCTTTTTATTATTAATTGGTAAGAGCTCTTTGTATATTGGAAATACTAAATATTAAAACAAATTTAGAAGACAAACAATAGAGTCAGAAAATATTTACAGTGAATATGATGGTTAAAAGCATTAGGAACACTAGGCATATAGAAAACAATAAATGTTGAATGTAATAATGCCATCAAATATGTCTATGGCTTCTAGGTGTGCTGTCTTATTTAAGAAGTTCCACTTTTCCCCATGTCTATTGCCAAATCTAAGGCTATACAAATATTCTCCAAGATTACCTCTAATAATTTGATGATTTTATTTTTATATCAGACCTTAGTTAATTTAGATTTTTAAAATTGAGTTATAGTTGATTCACGTTATGTTAGTTTCACGTGTACAACATAGCGATTCAATATTTTTACAGATTATATTCCATTTAAAGTTATTACAAAATATTGGCTATATTTCCCTGTGCTGTACAATATATCCTTGTTGCTTATTTATTTTATACATAGTAGTTGTATCTCTCAATCCCATACCCATATCTTCCCCCACTTCCCTCTCCCCACTGGTAACAACTGGTTTGTTTAATGTATCTGTGAGTCTGTTTCTGTTTTGTTATATTCATTTATTTGTCTTACTTTTTAGATTCCACATGTAAGTGATAACATACAGTATTTGTCTTTGTCTGACTTATTTCACTTATCATAATACCCTCCAGGTCCATCCACGTTGTTGCAAATGGCAGAATTTCATTCTTTTTATGGCTGAGTAATATTCCATTGTATATGTGTACCACATCTTCTTTATCTATTCATCTGTTGATGGACACTTAGGTTGCTTCCATATCTTGGCTGTTGTAAATATTGCTGCTATGAACATTGGGGTGCATGTATCTATTTGAATTACTGTGTTTGTTTTATTCAGATATATACCCAGGAGTGGAATTGCTGGATCATATGGCAGTTCTATATTTAGTTTTTTGAGGAACTTCCATACTGTTTTCCAGAGCAGCTGCACCAATTTACATTCCCACCAACAGTGTAGAAGGGTTTCCTTTTCTCCACATCCTCACCAACATTTGTTTTTTGTGGTCTTTTTGATGATAGCCATTCAGACAGGTGTGAGGTGAAATGTTATGGTAGTTTTGATTTGCATTTCTCTAATATTTAGTGATGTTGAGGATCTTTTCATGTGCCTGTCGGCCATCAGCATGTCCTCTTTGGAAGAATGTCTATTCAGGTCTTCTGCCCATTTTTAAGTTGGATTTTTTTTGTTTTTTTGATATTAGTTGTATGAGCTGTTTATATATTTTGGATATTAATCCCTTATTGGTCATACTATTTGCAAATATAGTCTCCTATTCAGTATGCTGTCTTTTCATTTTGTTGATGGTTTTCTTTCATATATAAAAGCTTTTAAATTTAATTAGGTCCCATTTGTTTATTTTTGCTTTCGTTTCTTTTGCCTTAGGAGACATATCCAAAAATATTGCTATGATGTATGTCAGAGAGTGCTCTGCCTTTGTTTTCTTCTAGAAGATTTATCGTTTCTGGTCTTATACTTAGGTCTTTAATTCATTTTGAGTTTATTTTTGTATATGGTGTGAGGGAGTGTTGTAATTTTATTCTTTACATGTAGCTGTCCAACTTTCCCAACACCACTATTGAAGAGACTATCTTTTCTCCATTGATAATTCTTACCTCCTTTGTTGTAGATTAGTTGACCATAGGCATGTGGATTTAATTTTGGGTTCTTCTATTCTATTTTTTTATTTTCTGAGGTGGATGCCTGATTTAGAACCCAAACAAGAGAAATTTCAGATTCAAGGATGATATGTATACAAGGATAATATACTATGAACTGATGACTATTACTGTGCTTTGGTATTAAAATTTCAGCCTAATTTGTTTTCTCCTTTAAATTTATTTTCAAAATAACATCACTGATTATATTTATTTATTATATTTTAGTTCTGATTGTTGTGGATTTTGGACTATACTCAGTTGACTGATTGACTTATTTGATAGGCTGACTGTCACACATAATTTTTACTTTGAAAATGTATTTATAATAGATGGTAAATACAACTATTACATGATTTTAAGTAAATATTTTCTTGATGAACGTTCCCTGTAAATTTTCTGCATGGGCCCTATATCAGTTTGTCATCTGCAGACATTTTCGGACTTTTCTAGAATTGGATTTTTCTAAATCCAGCGATTTTATTTGACCAGTGGCTAGAATAACTTGATTATACTTTGACTTTTTCTGCCTGAAAAGTAATGCACACCACTATATCCTGTTCATTCTCCAACCTAATCACTTTAGATAATGGATTTTCATTTTTTTGTGGCACTGCTGGTTCCTTTGTAGTTTAATCAAGTGGGCACATTCATTTTAACTACTATTTTTTTTTTCCCCAGAAGTGAAGTCTCAGCTTAAAATTGGTATAGCATAGTATAGTACATCATGTCATTTTAGAAGAAGTATTTTATACTTTTTGAAGTATTTTACTTATAAGGCAAAAAAAAAATTAATGATCCCCCATCTTGCATCAAAAAGAATATAATACACAGGTAGATTTCTAACATATATTCTAGATTGATTTTGTTTAATGGCAAATAAAATATGAAATCTGGTTTACTTCTGTTTTAATGAAGTTTTTTTTAAAGTTGCAAATGAAATATAGAATTCAAATACACTTGAGGAAAAAGGGACTTTATTGACTTTCCTAACTGACAAGTCCAGGGTTAGAGCATGCTGGATTTGGTACCTAAATAATCTGTCTTTCCCTCACAGTGCCATATAACTCTGTTAGCTTTCTTCTTACAAAGATGCTCCTAGAATGCTGATCACAATGACCACCAATTGTACCAGGTTTATAAGCAGCCAGATCTGATGATGATACAAAAACCAAAACCAAAACCCAAACAAAACAAAACAAAAAACCAAACACATTTCTTTCCCAAGAACTACAAAGATCCAAGGCCGACTTACTTTAGTTGGGCCTGCTTAGATCTGGTAATATTTCTTGATTATCTGCTGTGATCCTGGTTGGCCAGGCTCAGATCTGCCGGTCCTAAAGTACAGGCAGATTCCACTCTACCCGAAACACATGGCCTGAGAGTGCAGGGCACTAGTTCTCCAAGGAAATCCAAGGAGCCATTACCAATGGTTCCACATCTTTACCAATAGGCAGTGAAGTTAGTCCTTTTGATTTTAGTTACTCTAGTGGGTATGGAATGGTAGTTCATTTATGGTTTTAATTTGCAAACTCCCAAAGACTAAAGATGTTAAGTATTCTTTCATGTGTTTATTGAGCATTAATACATCTTCTGTGGCAAAGTGTCCAAATCTTTGGCTCATTTAAAAAATTGGGATGTTCATATTTTTACTGTTGATTTGTAGGTGTTCTTTATGGGTACAAATCATTTGTCATATGTGTTCTAAATATTTTTCCTCAGTCTGTGGCTTGTTTATTTATTTTATTAGTGGTATCTTGAGGAGCAGAAATTTTAAATATTTATGGAATGTAATTAATTAATTTTCAAGGTTTTGGTCAGTGCTTTTTATGTTTCCTTCAAGAAATTTTGCTGATGCCACGTTCTCAAAGATAATCTGCTGTTTTCTAGAAGGCTTACGGCTCTGGGTTTAATGCTTTGGTACCTGATCCCTATCAAAATAATTTTCATGTTTGGTGTGAGATATACCACATTTGATTTTAATTCTTTGTTTTTATGGTATTTATTGAGATATTTTGAATAACCCTCTCTATTATGGTCTAACCAGATGAATCCTGCACGTACAATTGAAAAGAATGCATTTTCTATTGTTGGGTACAGCATTCTATAGATGTCTATTAGTTCACACTTGCTGATAGTGTTATTCATATCTTCTATATCTTCACTTTCCTGCCATTGTCCATTTCTAATTAATGCCAGCATATCATGCAAAATTATTTGTAAGCCAGACTCCAATTACTTACTCTCCAGTAAAAATTGGTCATAGGAACTTCCCATGAAGGCTTGGATATAAGGCAAGAGCAAGACCAACAGAAGTGTGAACATTCTATTTATGCAACTTCCTTGGGCTTTCAGGACATACTCCGATAAGTATATTCCAGGTGAACACTGAATGCTACTGTGTATAATCTACAGTTTGAGTTGCTCTCATAAAGCTCAGCTCATAATGAGTTTCTCAGTTCTTAATGTCTCCCAGTGTCCAGTGATCAGATGTTCAATCCAAGAACTGTGTCTCAGAAGGAGAATTACATTCCCAAAATGGCTTGGCTTTCCTCCAGAATTCTGAGACTTTGTTGTGATTTTCCTAACAAAGTCAGCCACGGTCTTCATAGTGCATTGAATCATCACTGGATCTGTTGGATCGTAGAGGCAAAAATGAAGAACTGCTTAAACTTCAGCCTGTATCATCTGGAGAGTCTTTTCTCTTCTAGACTCCACTAAAAGCTGACAAGTCTTTAGATTATTTAGTAAATATGATACTAAGCATTGCGGTCTTTTAGTAAAGTAGAAACATGTACTTCATTTGATATAAAGTGAGAAGTTGAAGACCCTTTTACCACCTCCTCCCCAGGCACTTCAATGAGGTGAAAGACCCCTGTGTTTACCAGGGATTTATCCTCTCTATCTTACTAAAGCATCTATTGTAGGATGTTTACATTGTTTTCTTTCCAGGTCCAATGAGCATGATGTCACCAGTATAGTAAGATGTCCTTAGGATGGTGAGGTGATTCATGTTTCTGCTTATTAAATGACAGCAAAGAGTCAGAATTGACATAGTTCTGACGTAAAATGCTATGACGTCCTGCTGTTCCTTCCAGGTAAAAGCAAATTGCTTCTAGAGTTCTCCACTTCTTAGTTAAAAGAAAATCATTTGTAAGAGGTGTGAAGGGCTCTGATGATGTGCCCCAGTAAAGACAGCAACAATTGGAGTGTGACTGTCCCATTAAGCTCATTATATCCACTGTCATTCTCCAGTACTCAGCAGTTTTTCACATTGGCTAAAAGAAACATTAAAGAGAGATATGATAGATGTTATTTTTTATTGTCTCCCCCTCTCTGGGGTTTATAAGGTCTGTAATGGCAAAGAATTTTATTTATTTCATTCACTGCTGTATTCATCATACTTAGAACCCTGCTTGGCACTTGATCAAATATTTGTTAAATTAATGAATATTTAGATATAAATAAATTGAAAGGTGTATGAGGAGATTACAAGAGGTGCAGTTAAAGATATAAATAGGGGGGCTTCCCTGGTGGCGCAGTGGTTGAGAATCTGCCTGCTAATGCAGGGGACATGGGTTCGAGCCCTGGTCTGGGAAGATCCCACATGCCACGGAGCGGCTGGGCCCGTGAGCCACAACTACTGAGCCTGCGCGTCTGGAGCCTGTGCCCCGCAACGGGAGGGGCCGCGATAGTGAAAGGCCCGCGCACCGCGATGAAGAGCGGTCCCCGCACCGCGACGAAGAGTGGCCCCCACTTGCCGCAACTAGAGAAAGCCCTCGCACGAACCGAAGACCCAGCACAGCCAAAAATAAATAAATAAATGAAAATAAAAGTAGCTATAAAATTAAAAAAAAAAAAAAAAAAAGATATAAATAGGGGATCATGACTCAAAGACATTTTTATGGAGAGGATTTTGAAATTTATTATGTAAGTAGCAGGGAATCATATTGAATAAGATTTAAAATAATGTGATGATTTATATTTTAGAAACATGATTAAAATGTTAAGTTGAGGATGGTTTAGAGGATGAAGAGTCTGAAGATAAGAAGTCCTATGAAATAGGAGAAATTAGAAATAGTCATCCAGGCCTTCACGTCAGTCTTATGTTTCTGTCCATCAACCATTGTTCTGTAATGGGTTAGCTTAATACCCATCTATGATAAAAATTCTTAGTAAGAATAGAAATCAACTTTCTTAACCTTCTTAAAAATTACAGCAAATATCATGCTTAGTCATGAAACATTAAAGTATTTCCATTATGGGAGGAAAAAAAGGATCGGACAAGGATGCCTACTGAGAAAGCAAAGAAGAAATCCTGAGAACTGTTAGCTGTGTGCTGACCTGACGCTCATGGCGAGGCCATGCTCTTTCTTCCTTAACACAAACGATTTCATAGAACATCCATATCAGCCAAAGTCACTCTGTGAATGACTGTGATAGAGTGAGCAAAACTGACTATTCCTCAATCATTTCTGATCTTAGGAAAATAGAAGAACACTGTGCAAATAACAAAAACAACCAAGCATTCCCCTCTGTGTACTACACAGATGAATGACTGCTATTTCTATGATCAATTACAGCTTTAATTCACTCCATTCCACCTACCTCCTAGATTAAAATGAAGATACAAAAATCATAGAATCCAGAGCTAAACGCACTTCTCTGTTCCTCTTCAAAATGACGTAACACAAGCCTCAATCCTATAACAATCCCATCATAATATTCTCTTACTGAGATACCCCGTTGTTTCCCATGGCATTCGTCTCCTTTGCAACAAGTAATGAGCCCAATTCTGATTCTGCTATTTCTCATGGTCTTTGGCTGGTGAGCATCTACAGTCCTTTATTGCAATTATTAAACAGAGAGTGGAGAGAAAAACAGATTCTTCTAAAAGGGATGCAAAAGAAGCAATCCTTAAAGGGAGAAGGTAATATACCATTGTATATATGTATACATATATATATGTATATTGTATATATGTACCACATCTTCTTTATCCATTCCTCTGTTGATGGACATTCAGGTTGCTTCCATGTCTTGGCTGTTGTAAATAGTGCTGCAATGAACATTGGGGTGCATGTATCTTTTTGAATTATGGTTTTCTCCAGGTATGTATGACTGATTCACTTCAGTACACCTGAAACTAACACAGCATTGTAAATCAACTCTACTCCAATTAAAAAAAAATCTGCTGTTAAATCTACCCATGAATATTCACTTTTTTCCATTTTTTTTTCAGTCCTAGAATTTCCATTTGATATTTGTAATGTTCAATTTTCTGCTCATATAGTTTTTTATATTTTGGAGCATGTTGAAAATAATTATTAAAGTTTGTGTCCAGTATCTTAAAAGAAAGGGAGAGGGTAAAGGGAACTTTCAGAAAAATGACTGAAGGTCCAAACCACCACTTACAGCTGTGTAGGTTGTATTCTGCCCAAGGGGTTATGCACCTGCCAAAGAGGTTATGCACAGGGAGCAGGGGAAGCTAGAATCCAGACGGGGTCCCTCTAGCCAGCCTGCATGCCTTGATGTGAAGCTCTCACATTGGGAGGGAGGAGTACCTTTAAAAACTGCGTGGCACCATAGTGTGACTTAGCTATGGCACTCTTGAGGCCAAGGGAGATTTTGTAGACTCAGCATGAGTTCCAGAAGGAAATGTACAGAATTCTATGATGAGAAGCTGAGGGATGAGGGTAGATTTGGAAGTCTTGGGCTTCACGTAGTGAGTGAGGTGATCAGGGAGAAAGTGCATGACATTTGTGACATGATCAACCCTGTTTCAAGCGGAATGTGGCAGTAAGGCTATGAGACTTGGGGCCAGGGCACCTCCTGCCAGAAGCATGCCGAGTAACGTTCACTTCCTCTAACACCAAGGTGGTTGCCAGGGCAGGGGCAGTGTTCCCTGGAACTCTCCTCTCTGTGGGTCTCTCTCCTAACTCCGCAACAGGAGACAGTGTGGTACAAATCAATTCCTGCCGACGGAGTCATGGAGGCCGAGGAGGGGCCGTCTCACCTGGAGTACAGGAAGTTCCTGTTTTCCTTTTGTAATTTCTCCTGCTGGGCGTGTGGTGGCCTGGGGAAGCTCACAGAAAAGGATGTGTTCTTTCTTGCTTTTACTTTTGCTCTTTCTCTTTCTTTCTCCTAGGAATACCCTCCCATTTGGTTTGACAAGTAACTGACCTCCCTTCAAAGTCATTTCAGGAATTAACTCTTCCGTGAAGGCTTCACTGACTCCTGAATTGAGCTGGCTTCTTTTTTCTTTGAACTCCTATTTTTATTATTAATACCATCTATTTATTTACATATTCCTTTCTCCTTAAGAGTACGTAATATCTTTTATTCTTTTGTCTCTATCATGCAGCACAATTCCTGACACATAAAGGTGTTTAATTATACTGAGTCAAATACATTAGACTGAGTTGATCTGAAGATAAACTAATATGATCTAATGGAATGAATATGGCATCAGAAGGCAGAAACCCCTCCTTCCTAGATTAGTCTATGCTAACTATGTTCATTCATACAAATCTCTTAACCTCCGTACATTTTCATTTCTTAAAGTGTAAATTGAATGTATTGGTTGAATCTCTAACATCACTTTCAGCATCACTACTCAGTGATTCAGACTGACATGCCTCATGCTTGACCTTTTTAGCAGAGTTTTTGTAGTTTGTATGAAGAGTGGTGAGCATTCCTAGGCAAAGAAGGTCAATGTGATCATCGATAATACGGTTTTTGCTCAAGAACTAAGGGCTAACTAGGAAATCTGGCCTTGAGCACTTGAACATTTCCCAAAGCTATCAGATCTCTCATACGGACTTAAAAACAAACAGGAATAGAATTTATAAAGCTTTTATCTATGTAGAATTCATGCCATGAACTTGGGGTCTATAGAATTACCTTGAATACAAAAAGGTTTACATCACTAGGCCAATTTGGAACCTGTGATTTATTGGAATGATTTCAAAGCTTATACACATACAATTAACCCATGTCATTAAAGAATAATTTCCTTCCCACATATTGTATAAAAAAACTTTGACTGCCAGGAACCAGTTATCAAAACAATGTGATTTCAAATGAATTAAATAAGCAATAGTAGCTCTAGCATTATAAAGATGTTGTTTACAAGTGATTGAATTGCCTTTGAACTGTTTCCACAAAGAGCTACACTAATGCATAAAACAAGGACCTTTCCATTATCAAAATTATGCTGTTTTCTCCAGTTGCTTTTGTAAAAGAGATAGGTGATTTTTTGATACTAGTAGGTGGATAAGAAACAGTATAATTTAATGCAAAATAATCTATAAATACAAATAATATTAAATTTTAGCAACCAGTATGGATTTATCTCATGTATATCAGGGCGGTGAGGGCAAGGAATATGTCATTCCAAGAGGGTGTCTGTAGACTTATATTTATTATATATTCTTAGGTAATGGTCAATGTATTGGTTAATGTGCTCTGAAGAGTGGCAAGGGCAGTTCAGGTCATGGTCTTCAATAAGTTATTGCAATTCTGTGTGGAATGTATAAAGCATCAAAACACTGTGGAATTTTCCCAGCTGAAAAAAATTGCTATGATTATATTCAAATGGCTATCAAGGCTTTTAAAATTACTTTCTGTAAAAAAAAATAAATTGCCTTTGAGTAAAGAATGCCATTTGTGTCAGTAGTAGGTCTGAGATATATTCAGTTTGAGATTTGAAAAGCAATGATTATTCCCAAATAACAGAAAATAGGGCTTTCCTGGTGGCACAGTGGTTAAGAATCCACTTGCCAATGAAGGGGACACGGGTTCGAGCCCTGGTCCGGGAAGATCCCACATGCCGCGGAGCAACTAAGCCCATGCGCCACGACTACTGAGCCTGCGCTCTAGAGCCCGCGAGCCACAGCTACTGAGCCCACGTGGCACAACTACTGAAGCCTTGCGCCTAGAGCCCGTGCTCCACAACAAGATAAGCCACCGCAATGAGAAGCCCGCGCACCGCACCGCAACAGAGAGTAGCCCCCGCTCGCCGCAACTAGAGAAAGCCCGGGCGCAGCAACGAAGACCCAACGCAGCCATAAATAAATAAATGAATTAAAAAAAAAACAAAAAAACAGAAAATATGTCTACTTTTTTACTTTTGGTGTAAGGCCAACGTAAATGTGCCAAAACCTTAAAAATATTTTAGTACTGGAATGTTTCCAGGAAAACAAAGCACCTGTTCTTAGTGATGGCCTGTTTGACCAAGACCATGTTCCTATATGAAACAGGGAAAGCACTTCCCCTAAGTCACAGGAACATTGGTATTACTAGTAGAACAAGTGGTCAACATCACCCTCAGGAGTTCCTGACTGGTGCCATGATACATTAGTGTCCCACTGCTGCTGTAACAAATTCTCACAAACGTGGTAGCTTGAAACAACACAAATTCTATACTTACAGTTGTAGAGGTCAGAAGTCCAAAATGAGTCTCGCTGAGCCAAAGTCAAGTTGTCATCAGGCTTCATTCCTTCGAAGACTGGAGAGAATTGGTTTTCTTCACCTTTTCCAACTCCCAGGAGCTGCGTGCATTCTTTGGCTCAGGGCCCTTTCCTCTGTCTTCAAAGTGCATAACTGCCACCTCTGGTGACAGCTTCTCACCTCTTTTCTCTGACTTTCACTCCTGCTTTCCTGTTGTAAGGACACTGTAATTGCACTGAGCTCACTTAGATACTCACTCCAGCATAATCTCCCCATCTCAGTACCCTTACCTCGATCACATTTGCAAAGTCCCTTTTACATGTGAGGTAACACACGCACAGATTCTGGGGATTAGGACATGAGATGTTTGAGGGGACATTTTTCTGTTTTTGACACAGACTCCTTTGTATTTTGTTGAAGTCTATGGTTTCCTTCTCAGAATAATGTTTTTAAGTGCGTCAAGTAAAATTCGTAAGTATACAATGGAAGAAAATTGTATTAAAGTGCAAATATCAAAATGTTAAAAAATGTGTGCTATAGTAATAAGTGTACTTTTAAAATTATTGCTTAAATAGTAATTGCAATGACTCATCATAACTATAATAATTTCAAAGTAGTAACAGACATATTTGCAACCACTATTATGTGATATGAAAATACCTGATTTCTATTGTACTGCTAATGGTGTGGTGGTGTTTGTTTTCCTGTACACTAATAATTGGAGGAAATGCAAACTTTAATTAGAAGTTAAGGCAAAAAAATGTAATTTTTATTTCTACGCATGACCTTGTACTACAGGTTAAGAACCTCCACTGTACACACACGGCAGAAAGAAAAGATTTATGACTTGTCAGTGTGTGTGTGCGTGTGTGTGTGTTTCTCCCACTGTCAAATATGAGTGAAGAAACTTACTATTGTTCAATGTTTTTTCAACTGCCTTTGCTTTTTCCTATCATTCAGCTACTAATGGAAAAATAAATAAACTAATTATGGACAATTCTTTATCAGAAACTATAGTATGAGATTCTCATTGTGCTCAACATTAGACACTGAGATATTCATAGACACATGACAGATACTTCTGTATGTATTCAAGGTTCAACATATCATCCTGATTAATTTTAATATTTATGAAGCAATGGGATCTCTGTGTTGTCTAGGAGCTTGCATTCAATTTAGCATAATAAGATGTACATATTCTGCTACGTGAAAACCATCTAAATGCACGTTGTGATTTAATCATTTATGGCTCTTATTAGATAAAATTTTCTTTACATTTTTATATAATAACCAAGCTTATGTCCTCATAATTCAAAACAAAATAAAAGAGTTATACACTATAGAGCTTATGGGAGGCTGAAAATTTACCTTCAATGACATTTTTATTCTCAAAGGATTGGCCCAATAAGACAGAGTCTTTCATTTTTTTACTTGATTTTATTTCTTAATAGCCCATTTTCAATAAGCCCTAATATATACGTATAATATAATCAATTACACAGTTACACACATACACTAAACATATATGTTTAACTAGAGAAAGATTGAAATGTGTTTTTCAAAATTTTATTTTATTGAAGTATAGTTGATTTACAGTGTTGTGTTAGTTTCTGCTGTACAGCAAAGTGATTCAGTTATATATATATATATATATTCATTTTCATATTCCTTTCCATTATGGTTTGTCTTAATACTTCCAGCACCTGGTATCTCAGAAATTTAGGCCAAAATATTAAGCCTTATCTTAATAGGGAGACATTTGAGAATTGGGTGTGTAGTGCTTTTAAAAGTTCTTTATAGCTTCACTTTAAAATAATCAATGTGTCACTTAGTTGTGGAGTCTGCTTACCATTTCTAATCACAAATTCTGCTCATGTTTTGATTATCCAATGAGCACATCTTTCTGGTTAGTGGGAAACTGTAGGCCAAGTGCAACTGTTTAACCAAGAAAGCAGATTCACAGGCAGAAAGGGTCACATGGGGATAGATTTTGCATGTCAAAGCCCCCAAACACTATTATAACTTTACTACATCTGTGGACCTGGTGAATGACTTGAGAAAAAGAAAGGTTCTGCAGTAGTCACAAGAATAAGAAGCTGCAGTCCTGAAACATTTCATACTAACATGTAAGTCTTTACTGACATGGTCCCCACTTCAATCCTCCAATAATCAGGGAGTCAGCACTCTCATTTTTCGTAGTTTCAAATTCTATAATTTTGGGTGTACCTGTGTTTTGTGTGTGTGTGTGTGTGCGTGTGTGCGTGTGCCTGTACAATTTACATAAAACAGAAAGCTGCCATGGTGGGCAAGTTTGAGAACATTTGAAAAATTCTAATAAGATCAACTATATTAATGTTTTATTTTTTCTTGTTTGAGGTATTTTCTATACATGTTTATTTTTATTTCTTTATTTTTGAGGACAGTCACAGGCTTAATTAAATTATTGTAGCATAGCTGAAGCATTCAAGATCTCAACTGCTGGGAAGATGTCCTTATGGAACACGAGATAATATGTCCCTCTGATCAGGGAATGAGATAAATCTGAGTCCCTACTCTGGGAGTCACAGTGACATTTGCTAAGTGGGATGTTAGGGTGAGAATCAAGGAAGTGAGCACAACTTGAGAAATGCCTTCTTTTATTTGCCACTAAGTATCATTAAAGTTCTTGAAAATGATCTGCCAAAGATATCCTCAAGTGTGACTGCATATAATAAAGTATAAAAATTGAGTAATATGATTTGAAGAGTCAAAAAGTTACAGACCTAAAAATATTACAAGCCTGACAGTATATTTATTATTACTTGTTGCATTTAGTGTTCATTTACCAAATATTTATTATGCTGGGCACAGGTAAGACAAAGATGAATGCTCCACAATTCTGCTCCGAATTCACAGTTTGGCAGTGAAGGCTGCAAAAGAACCAACCAAAACCACAATACCTTCCATGAAGTGGCAAAATAGATACACATACAAAGTGCTCTGGGATCAGAGAGTGAAGCGCAGCTTTAATTTTAAAATATTTACAAAACCTTTCAAGATAGAATTGTATTTCATTGAAGCATATAGCAAGATTGGAATTCTGACTCTGTCACTGACTGAGCTTGTGAGAGATGTTTGATTTTTTTGAACCTCAGATGTAACAGAATAATAATAATAGCTAATACCTGCGAAGCACTTACTATGTACCAGGCATTGTCCTAAACCCTTTCTATGTATTACCTCACTTAATCCTTACAACAACCCTATGAGCTAAGTACTAGTAACATTGTTCCCACTTTACAGATGAGAAAAATGAGGCACCAAGAATGAAGTAACCCACCAAGCTCATAGCTAATGCGTAGCAGAGCAGGGATTCAACTCTAGTCCGTCTGGCTCTAGAGGCAAAGCTCATAACTAGCACACACTATAGCTTCTAGAGATTGTGATGATGATGTATCTATCTTAATTCAACACTTGGATTTCACAAGTCATGGACAAGTAAATAGGACTCTTTTTCCACTTTGAAAGACCACGTAATACCTTGCGATGATGTGAACGGTCAGCTTCCGTTAGGAGCCTATTCATACATTTCCTTCCAGTCTCTCCCCACCTCTTTCTACTGCCTTTCTCTCTCTCACACAGACAATCAGAAGAGTGCCCATTTGCAGGTAGGTCTCTCTAACAACACTTCTACTTGCAAATCATCATAAAAGAGTGGCCTAGGAGTGAGGAAATTTCTCCTGAGAGGCCCTGAAGTGAGAAAGGTTTTGGAGGAAGACAGACCCAAGGCAGTGCAAAGAAAATTCTAGAATGCTGAGGTGGTTCAAGTTCCTGCCTCTTGCATCAGACACGTGCTCTCTGACCCCCAACAACACAAGAGGTTTCATGCAACTAGAGATGATCATACTAAGCGAACTAAAAGAGAAAGACAAATATCATATGATGTCATTTATAGGTTGAATCCAAAACATGGCACAAAGGAACTTATCCATGAAAGAGAAACAGCCTCACTGATATAGAGAACAGACCTGTGGTTGCCAAGGGAGAGGCTGGGGAGGGATGGGGTGGGAGGCTGAAGTTAGCAGATGGAAACTATTACATACAGAGTAGATAAACAGCAAGGTTCTACTGTATAGCACAGCAAACTATATTCAATATCCTATCATAAACCATAACAGAAAAGGATATTTAAAAAGTATATACATATATATGTATAACTAAATCACTTGCTGTACAGCAAAAATTAACACAACACTGTAAAACAACTGTACTTTGGAAATTTTTCTTTTTTTAAAAACAGGAGGTTTCAAAGCAAATACTATGGGTTTACCGCACATGGGACATCTCCACTTCTGTTTCAGTTTATGTGACATTTTCCCCAGAGCCATGCTTATAAAACCACAGATTTGGGGTTTATTTCCTACATGTTATACTTAACCAGACTCATCCTGTTAAAAACATTCTACAGATAAATATCCCCTCCTGGCAAATATTATTAGTGTATTTACTCAGAGGTTCCATTAACATGCTGACAAGATGACACTGGATCACCCGCCTTTTTTACATTTCCCTGGAGTTGTTCCCAGTTAATTACGGGGGGAAGAAAGGATTACAGACCAATGCTCTAACTTCTTCTACCTTGTAACACAGAAATCTTCCAGTGTTCTTGCAAGGATTGATGAGATCATGCATATAATGTGCTGACATAGTAAATACACTCTATTAGTCAGTGCTTCCCAGAGAAGCAGAACCAATAGAATATATATATGGGGAGGGAGAAAGAAAAAGACAGAGAGAGAGAGAGAGAGAGAGAGAGAGAGAGAGAGAGAGAGGGAGTTTACATGAGGAATTAGCTCCACAATCGTGGAGGCTGAGAAATCCCACGACGCGCGGCTCGCAAGCTGGAGGCCCAGGAGAGCGGGTGGTGTAGTCAGTCCAAATGCAAAGGCCTGAGAACCAGGGGAGCCAGTGGTGCCGGGCTTAGTACAGGGGCAGGAGGAAACCCATGTCCCAGCTCAACAGTCAGCAGAAGACCTGAATTTGCCCTTCCGCCATCTTTTGTTCTGTTCCATCTAGTGGATCGGATTATGGGCACCCACTTAGGACAAGGCATCTGCTTTAATGAGTTCACCAGTTGAAATACTGACCTCCTCAGGAAACACCCTAACAGACACACCCAGAAATAATGTTTAGCCAAATATCTGGGCACCCAGTGAGCTTGCCACATAAATTAACTATCACAAGCCCACCCCTTTCAGTTTAGCACCCTTAATCCTTACAAACACAAGTTTCTCTCCCTATCAGACTTTCAATTTATCTAGTTTAGTGAAGAATTACTTAAGAAAAAACAATTTAAAAGACATAAAATGAGCATATAGTAAACATAAATTTCCCTCCTATCTCTTCCTTGCCCAGCCAATAAGTTCTCTTCTCTAGAGGCAAGAGCCACTGTTACCAGTTTCACGTTGTTTACATGGTTTGGGGGCTACTTCAAATGTTTTTAAGTGTTTGGCTTTTCAAGGTGGGAGGTAGGGATAAATTAGGAGTTTGGGATGAACATATACACACTACTCTATATAAGATAGACAACAAACAAGGACCTACTGCAGCACAGGGCACTCTGCTCAATACTCTGTAATGACCTATATGAGAAAAGAATCTAAAACAGAATGAATATATGTATATGTATAACTGAATCACTTTGCTGTCCATCTGAAATTAACACAACATTGTAAATCGACTCTACTCCAATAAAATTTTTAAAAAATTGGTGTTTAGTCTTTTTTAGGAATTCACCACAGAACAGGAGATTCAAACGGTAGGTACATTCTTTTACTCTCAGGAGTTGTGATGGTGAAGTAAAATGAGCATAGTTAGGAAAACTGACTCTGAATCTTACTTCTTTAATTTAGCTCTGGTCAACCTTGATCTGCTTATTCAATTTCTCTGATTTAAGCTACACAATACAAAAGTTTAACCAGATGATTATCTGTATGGCCCCTATTACCATTTTATGATCATAACTCAGGAACAGTTTTAGTAATGATGTCTGGGTTCTGCTCCAGCAGGAAATTTGCTTTAAGCAATTCTGATTAGTCAGAGTATTTTCTCTTTACCCAGTTACTGAGGTTGCTACCAAGAGGTTTTCACACTGGGGAAATCAAAAAATCCTTGGAAAATGATACCAGGTCTAATGAAATATCACTTCCTTTTCTTTAAAGGAGAGTGCTCCCTTAAATTGAGATGTTCTGTTAAGCCCTGCACTTTTGATGGAAATTAGGGTATTCTAAATTGTGAGGGTAAGACTTGGATAACTTAAGGCTGTTCAATGAATCTTTATAACTGTTGGAACAATTCCTGTCTGGACCAACCAAGCAATCTATTAAAAAACCTTTAACCTGATTCAGAGGGAAAAAGGAAAGCTTGATTTAATTTAACATAGAAACTCTGGGAATGCTTCATTCCACACGCAGTAACACACTGAGAAGGAAATTCTCTTTTATGCTCTGGAGCTAATAAAATTAAATTTTAGCCAGAGGCTTACTAAGAATGTTTCTCAGTCTCCTATGGCATTTAATCAAAGAAGAAGATATGTGACTTCCAGGTAAGATGGCAAAGTAGTGCATGCACATTTGTTTAACTCTCTTACCTGAACTTTAAATGGAAATAAAAATCCTATGGGCAAATAAATAAAATAAAACAAACCAAAAAAAAAAAAAAAAGAAAAGAAAAGAAAAGAAAAAGAGACAACTGGAGAAGAAATTTTTCTATGCTGAAATTTAAGGAAGCACTACAATTTCATACGAACATCTTAAATAATGTCTGCCTCATACAAAATAATTAAGACCAAATTGAAAAACAACTTTGAGATACAATACGAAAGTCTAATTCTGAGTCTAGAGCAATAAGCCAGGAATGAGGAAGTTCAGAAAGACCCTTCTGAGAGCCCTACTTGAAGGCATCTGGGTTGTGGGTGTGAGTGTGAGTGGGCCATGGAGAACCTCTGCTTGGCATCTATTTCTTCAGTGTAGAGCAGGAGCTATTCAGGTCGTCCAGAAGGAGAGCACTTGGCATCTCACCATTGAGTGGTCTGCCTGTCCTGCTGGAGTATGTGCCCACCACGTTTGGGAAATACTCCTTACTCGACCCACCAGCAATGCCTGGCAAATCCAGCTCTCACCCCCCTTTCCAGCCTGGTCTACATGATGTCCATGGCTTTCCTAAATCAGCTGGACAATTCCTCATCCACCTGTGTGTTAACTTCATCTTTCTCACGTTGACCCTGCTGCTTGCTATGAACTTCTTGCTATGGTTCTTCCAGTAAAATGTACCTGTACGCAATCCTACCCAACCTTCAAGCTCTACTCATAAGCAACTCTCTTCATCATCCTTTCTTGACCCGCTGACTTTTTTAGAACCCTCAAATACTTTTTCCTCCTAAGAAGTCCTTCACGAATCTGTGTTCCTTTATGACATCTCACGTTTTCCCTCATGACACAGTTATTTCTGTTTATGACATAAGTTCCCTAAGGTAGAAATCATGCTGGCTTTATCTTTATTTATTTCTCATATCTTCTACTACAGTTCTTTTCATAAAGTAATCATTCTGTGAATGCTGGTCAATCTATATTTTGTTTTGTTGTGTTTTATTTAATTTGAGAATCAGATGAACATGAAAGCCTTTAACTCCTGAAAGTTATTTTTCTCAGAACAGTGCAAATCTCAGCGGAGCAAAGCCTATCTTTCAAGGTCTTCAAATTCGTCATTGTGAAGCAAATGAGTTCCTCAGTTCCCTTACACCCTTAACCTTGAAAGTCTGTTTACAGCTCAGGTAACATGAAAGTTCTCTCTCAGATATTCAATTATCTGACATAAACTGTCTCAGCTTTTCTAAGTATACTCCTTATATATCATTACATCATTTCCACAAGATTATAGGCAGAATTATTTTGGAATTTTTCTTGCTTGAGTCCTTATTTTTTAGAGAGAGTAATTTTTCCTTTCATCTCCTTTCTCATGTACTATGTTACACACACAAGAGTGTCGGTAACATATACGTAGCTCAAAAGCAGGGTGACTAGAGGAACAGCTATGCCAGCATGAACACGTCACAGCACTCTGGGCCCTCCTCCCTGACCCGATCCCTCTACCTGGCTCACACTGGCTGGATTTTGTGTTTATCTTTCCCCTGCTTTTTTTTCTTAAACTCTTTATCTGGAAATTTAAATTACATAAAAGTTGCAAGGTTAGTACAAAGAACACCCATATACTATATATACTTACACTTATGTATATATTTACATACACACACATATATTGTAGAGGGAGAAGGAGAATTAATATATATATTTATTCTTTTTGCAGAATCTTTTGAGGGTAAGTTGCAGATATCATTGTCTTCCTTTACCTCTACATATTTCAGTGTGATTTCCTAAGAATAAGGTATTTTTTTTACATAACCCCAGGACACTTTCCAACTTCAGTAAATGGAACATTGAAATAATGCTCTTATCTAATTTACTGTTCAAATGCTCAAATCCTTATTTTGGTTTGTGATTCTTTATATATGTTATTAATAATGTATAATGTAATCATAGTATATTAAATAATAGATAATAAAAGTTTTAACTATTTTTAATGTAATTTCCTACTAACTCAGTGATTTCTAAGTTGCTCCATGTATACTTGGGATTTTGCAAATTGGAAAATAAATGTGATTTAATGGAAGGAACACAGGTCTGAGAGTCCAGAGAACCAGGGACAATCACTCAGCTTTAAGAATTTCTTGAGAGTCATTTTGTAACTGAAAGTGGGTTCTGGCTGCTCACCATTCAAAAGGCAGTAAAGAGGCAAGGTTGGTGGAAAGGAAAGTTTGCTTTGTTTTGGATGCCGGCAACTGTGGGGGAGGGCGGACTCCTGTCCAAAGGCCGACTCCCCTCCCCCTCCCCACAGCCAGTTGCAAGAGTTTTATAGGCGGATGGAGGGAGCTACATGCAGAAACAGCACAGTCAGCTCTGACAGTCGTCTTGAAATTGATCATCAGTTGTCTGATCAGTGTCATCTTGACTGTTCTAAGTACAGTTAATCTTCAGTTCCAGGGTCGGTTTCCCATTTCCTTGAGGCCAATTCTCGGAATTGTGGCAGCTTATGTCATGGCTACAGTCTGCTCATCATGTCGTTAACTTCTTCCACCTGGCGGGGGTTTCAGCATCTACATGACTGCTCACAGGACATGGCTCAGAATATTATCTATAGCCCTTGAGGAGGAACTAAAAGCCCTTGACTATGCTTAATGACTAAACTATTATTATTTAGTCTTGTTGGACTGTTTTTCTTTGTTTCTGTATTTTCTCACTTCTCTGATTAAACTTATTGTTTGGCTAAAGTTTTTTTTATAGGCAAAAGGCAGGCAGAAGATGTGGAGGGGAAGGACCATAGGGTCCTGCTCCGTTTCAATTTGCTTTCTTGATTTTTCAAGTCTGCTTTGTGAAATGAGGCTTATGATTTAAAGTTTTTGGTCCTTGGCCTCCTTTTAAGAACTGTTTTTGTGGACCAAAATCTTCTGGGATTTATACTGGCATCATATGTACAATGATCCTCTGACTTAAGGATTCCTTTCCACATGTGATGAATGAAGAAACAGAAGGTCAGAGAGGTCTGTCTGCATTCTAAAAGTCACACAGCCAAGAAATGTCAGAGCAAGCATCTGAACTCAGATCTGATTCCAGATTGTTGTTTTTAACTGCTTATCAGATCTACAACAGACATGTCCTATTAACACTGAAGCTCCACCGTCTGGTTCCACCATGACGTTAATTCTGACCCTGATCCTCTCCACTCATCCCCTTTCCCCTACATTTAATCTTCTCACCTTCCCTACACCTACGGTGCTCTTTCCTGCCACAGTGGTTTCACTCAGGGTTTTCCTCCCCCTCTTTATCCAAAGCCATATCTCACCTATCTTCATGGCCATTTCTCTCCACCTCTTTCTCTGGCTACCCCGTGATATGTGCTTTCCTGAATTCCTTTCACATCTACTATCTTTATCATCATTTTGGTTCTTTATTGTATTTTCTCCTTAGAGTGTTAGATGTCTCCATTCAGAAAAAAGTCTCCATTATCTCCTAGTGCATCTGCAAGTAATTCATGGCAAGAATTATACCATATATGTCTTTTCAATCACACTCCATCATTATTTGGTGCTGGATATGAAATGAAAGCTTAGCTCCTACAGACTAAATTCCTTTTTACAGTTGATCTGCAAATTATTTGAAAAGTTAGAAACATGACACAAGCATATGTTAATATAACTTCCAAATTTTGGTCTTCATTTCTCTTTATCCAGTATTATTTTCTGCAATAATTTGTTCTCTTTTGGTTATATTTCCAAAACCATGGTATTTATTGGTGACTGTTGGTCTACAATACGAGTCTGCATGTCTATAGGCTTTCAGGTAAGTTTCTCTCAACAATAATGACTGATGCTGCCCATTAAATACCCATAATGTGCTAGATATTATTAAAATTTAATCTCATCAAATCCCAAATAAATTGGAATTACTTCATTCTATGTATATCCTCTCAAATCCCTGAACAACCTATCAAGACAGCCACTATTTATATGGAAGCCAAGTATTAAGGCTATGAGGGATTTGTCAAAGACTACCCCAGTAAGGACAGAAGTTACTACTGGAAACTAGTGGGGTGTGATTTCAAAGTCTCTGATATTTCCTACATGCCACTCTTTCTTCATGTTTATTTTATGCAATTTAAAACTATATTAAATAATCATATATTAATATATTATATATATTTAATATATACAAATATATTAAACATAATCAATAGGTACTTTTTTTCCTGATACAGTGTAGAGGAAGACAGCAGTTGAGGTTAAATATTTTGGTTCTTTTGCTGTACTTTCTATATTATGTCTATTAAACTTTATGATAATGTTTTAAAATTGGTGGGAAAATGAGCTAAATAGGAAAGAATGTAATACAGGCACTTTGAAAGAAAATCATGTCCATCTTTCACTGAAATAATACTAGTCTGCTGAAATTATTTTCATCTTAAAGTAATTCTTTCATCTAACACAACATAAAAAGCTTGTCTTTTTCTTAGATGCTAATGCGAAAATTTCTAGAATATTGGATAATAGAATGGTTATTTCATACTTTACATACATATTTATGAATCTAGATTATTTTGTATTTTGTTAACATCAAAAGTGTTGGTTAAAAACACAGATGGAAGCTGAAGTAAATGGATAAAAGTCAAGAAAATGTGTACTCTCCGTAAAAAACACCAGAGCCATGAAACTACACATAGATTTAATTATTTTTAGGAAACTTCCCAGAAATATTAACTCTTCCTGGACCATGCTTGTGAGATAGTTCATTGATTAAATCAACAAGCCAGGGAGACACAAATCCTGGAAACTGAAGATAAAGTATCATCTTAGACACTCTAACCTGTTCTTGAGAGAGTGTTACAATGACAGAAATGTTAGTAACTGATAAAGAAGATCAAAAAGGCAGTGGGGAGAGTGGAGGTCGGTGTGTGACAATGGAAAGAGGCTCTGATCCTAGACAGTTGGCCCTGGCTGTGCAGATATAACCAAAATACAGAAAATTTCTAAATTCCATAAAGTCAATTTATGAGAGAACCAAAGCTTGGCAGATGTGCCTTAGGAGCCTCTATGGGTTATAATAATAAGCTCAATAAACAACATTTTTCTCTAACATTTACTTTCCAGAACTATCAGGGAAGGACTGACCTCTAGATAATAGACTCCAATTATTAGACCAGGACAATATTAGCTTCCCCTCCATTTGAAATAAATAAATTGGAATTCAGTTTATAAAGGATCTGCACATAGTAATGTGATTCAGAATCTTGGAGTGAGCACTTAAACTTGAGTTTTGGAGATGGAAAATGCAGAGACCAGACCTCCTTGACCTGGGCCCATATCACCCTGCCACCAAAGCTGAGGCCTATGCTAAAGAACTGAGAAACAAAGAGTGGAGTTTTGAGTATGTCTGTGACCTGGAAAGTGGACTGACTCTAAAGGAAAAATCTTTATGTATCTTTTTCTTTATCTTTATATGTATCTTTATATCTTGTCCCTTTATGAGGAAAGTGGAAAGCAGAGCCCTCAAAGTGTATAAGTTTATGACTGAAGGAAGAGAAGCAATGATTCTAAGTTGATTTTGATGAAATATTCTCTAACAGTTTTTGCTATTATTAGCATAAGTCATATATATACAGGGTACTTACAAAATATATATTCATAAAAATAGTTTTTAAATTGTATTGAATGGATATTAAAGCACATTAAAGCACACTCCCTGTGATTCACTACAGGAAATTCTAATTTAAATGTCGCCTAAAAGAGTCTTCACTGACAAAGGAATAATTTAATGGTGCCAGTTCTTAATCTTAGTTGATGGATGGCTTCCTTAAGTTACTTACTTTTGCCATTTTCATCTACACAGCTTCATGAAAACCCAGCTACTGTAGCTAACAGATTTTGGGGCTTTCAATTGTGTCCAGACATATTTGGCTCATAACATAGGGGCTAAATTTTGCTGGATTCATAATGATGTTATTACGTTTGGGGGTAAACTAGCATGAAAGATAACGTTGATCTCAGCCCAAAGTAGAGAAAGATATAGAGGACTCTGCTTGCCAGTTATAACGTTTATGAATACAGTCAAATTGCCTTTGCTCATCAAAAAGAAACAATGATTAGGAAGTCTCCTCTTTAGGGGACTTTTTAGGTTGTTTATAATTGCCCTGAGTTTCCCCTTTATTCATATTTAAGCTTGCTGTTCCTTATTTTACTCTGATAATTGATGAAATAGCCTAGTGAAAGCTATTCAGGTATGAAGTCTATAGCGGCAAACTTAGTTGAGAAGTGGTCTGAAAAATAGGGAAATCCACAGAGCGTAATTCAATTTCATCTGGTTCTTAGTTTAGGAATTGCTGGAAATTCAGGTTTATTTTAAAGTATGATAGATCCAAAAGTCCTAAAACTGACTCTGGAATACACTGAACCCAAGGGAAACACTAAAATAGAGCTGGGTTTTACACTAAGTCAGATTCAGAACCAGATTTCTTGACTCCATTCAAAACTAATGGGATCTTCCTGGTTTGTGTTCAAGAGAAGTATGTGGAAAGGAGACAAGATCACAGCTTTGGCAGCTGTTAACAGTTCCTTATAACCACCATTTGTGTTTAAGATCAAATGGACATTTGCTGTATTATTAGAAGCAGATAGATTAATATTTTGAATTAAAACTTAAGTTGAGGAGATATGTTCCCTGATTATAAGCATCAAATTAAGTCCATGTAAACAAGGGACAAATGGGTTCAAATCTTTAAAGGACAAGTTCCTCTTAAGAAATGTTCAGTTCTCCCTTGGAATGTCCTAGATGTGGTTTGCCAGAAGAGATCTTGACTGGCAGGGGTAATAGTAGTACTTAATGACACAGTCTTCTCTAATCACAGATTTGTCTTAAACCAATAAAGGACATTATTAGCCCCATGTCTTCACTTTGTGGATGTTTGGAAAAGTGGAAACCAGAGAGATTAAGTAACTTGCTTAAAATTATATAGTTTCTTAGTGATAAAATCAGGATTTCACATAAACTGTGTCTTTTTTTCACACTAATAAATTTATTACAATAAAAGATAACTGTTATGCTTTCAGTGATCTTAATATTCAAATGCACTGACTGCTATACCTAATTCTCAACATTAATGTACCTGATGAATGAAAGATAGGATGAGAGAGGTGGGCTAACGGATGTGAGTAATCTGACCTGATTGAGTCTGGAGAATGGCTCTTGCTCCTCTTTAGAGAATATTTTTCTAAAAATGACTTGAATACTCACGCCTGTCAAATAAGTCAGAGTGTCTGTCGTCCCTACCTCTGGATAAACATCGACAAATTCTTCTTCGATTGTTCTCATTTTCACTATTCCTTATTAACTTCCCCAAACTCCTGTCATTACAAAATATCATGTTTGTAGAATGTTACAGTTTCCAAGATTGCAGCTTTGTGTACATTAGCTATGTTTTTGGTAGTGCTTATTCATCACCTTAATACTATAAGTAGAGGTTTCTCTGAATCATAACATAAGTTGGATTTCGCTTACCCCCTGTCCAGTGGGCATTGACTCATGTGTGCTTTAGTCTCAGATAATTGCCCTTTCATGTTTTAGAATTTATCTTATCTATTAGTACTAAAGTTCTGTATTAATGTATTTATACGTGATTTATCACTCAACAGGTATTTGCCACGATAAGTCAAAATCAGGGCATTACAACAGATCTTTTTGGAAGCATAAAGATGACTACAAAGCTATAATTCCCCCCTAGTTCAAACGACACTATGTCTTAAAGTAAATCTGTGGCTGAATAAATAAATCACCGAACTTGTCAATTTCTTCTAAATAAATGTTCTATCCATAAAAATGGCATGTATTACAAACAGTTAGGGCAGGTAGATCCTGTATAAAAATAGTTATAATTCATGAATTTGGTAAGTGCTATACATACAGTACAAACTAAGTAACATGGAAGCCCGAAGCCCTGAGAAATTAATTCCTTTATTGGAGACATAAACAGGTAGGATGGGCAGTCAAGTTCTGAGGGTAATTGTGTGCTGTGTTTAATGAGCTGTTGAGTTAAAGATTTCTCTATAACGTCCAGGGGGAATGGTCTTATAAATACTTGAAATTATGTGATGAAACCCAGGTTAGAAGAAGGAGTTGAAGATTAAGTTTCAGACTGTTTTTGTACAAATAAAAATGGGTGTGATATCAGATGCGGTGTCTGCTGTAGTTGTAGAAGGACTGAAGGTGTTACTATACAATTCTAACATTTTGAGATGTGTAATTATTTTAGTTTTGAAGACAATTTTTTCCATTGTCTTTAAACTATGTGATTCAGTGCTTGATCCGAAAGAGCTATTCTACAAAGCGAAGGATGTAAGGACCCAGTTCTGAGCTACGATACAGAGTTGTCTCAGTGTCCTGCTAGTATATGAAATAGTCTGTAAAACATAACACCCAAGGAAAATCGGCAAGTGATGGCGCTGAGTACTCTGCTGAGATGGTACAGTGGGGAACTGAAAGCACAAGCACTTGAGCCAAGACCTGGGTGCAGATCCTCGTTCCAGCAGCTTGCTTTTTTCAGAGCTTTGGGCAAGTTATTTAACTCTCTCGGAACCTCAGCTTTTCATCAGTAACGTGTGGATAATAATACCAACCTTGGGCTTCCCTGGTGGCGCAGTGGTTGAGAATCTGCCTGCCAATGCAGGGGACACGGGTTCGAGCCCTGGTCTGGGAAGATCCCACATGCCGCGGAGCAACTGGGCCTGTGAGCCACAACTACTGAGCCTGCGCATCTGGAGCCTGTGCTCCGCAACAGGAGAGGCCGCCATAGTGAGAGGCCCGCGCACCACGATGAAGAGTGGCCCCCGCTCGCCACAACTGGAGAAAGCCCTCACACAGAAACGAAGACCCAACACAGCCATAAATGAATGAATAAATAAACCCAAAAGTAAAAAAAAAAAAAAAATCTACGTACAAACTGTATACTATATATGAAAAAAAAAAATACCAACCTCAAATCTAGTGTGAAGATTAAATTTATATCGTAGCGAGTAATGAGTGGAGACAGTTGCTCTAAACGTTATCATTATCACTAGTATTATTACCTAATGGCAAATGTGCTCATTTGGAATTAATAGTATAACAAAATGGTGTTAGTTGAGCCTTGTGAGATATAGTCATGATAATCAAATATTGGCCAGTTGCCACATTTTGATGGGCCCATATTAGTAAGAAAATAGAGAACTCCAAATAACAACAAAAACCTGAGATTTCATGGAAATGTATAGATACAGTTTAGAGAATTTGTGATTAAATTCCTAAATCCTTTAATTGAGACCTATGTTAGATTAGTTTATGCTAAGCAAAAGATACAAGTAAAAAATACACTTTTTGTTATTTCTAATTTTTATGCAAGGCCAAGTAATTTGTGAAAAAGTATCATTTCCCTCTTTTGGATCTTACCATTTACGTTCCTAATAATTAGATTTCTTCTCAATTTATGATTATGACTGCATGAGACACAACATAGACACATTTCTCTCACACCAAGACTGAAGTCAAAATTAGGGTAGGCTAGGCTGCAAATAACAAACAGACCCCTAAAATTCAGTGGTTTAGAGAATAAGAAGACAGTTACTTTCCTCTGTAACTGTACAGGCAGATACCAAGGTCAGCAGAGTGCTTTTCTTTATGTGATTATTCACTGACTGGCTGACAGCTTCTCTGCCACCTTTGAAATGTTGCATCCAAGGTCACACAGGGCGTTGCCATCCTAGTCAGTCAGAGGGGAAAGGCACATGGCCCAGCATATACAGGAGACTTTGTGAACCCTCTCTGCATAAGGCACGTGTGACCTCCAGTCATGTTCCATGGGGTAGAACCCAGCTCACGTAGCCAAGTCTGACTTCAGGGAAGTGAAATCTTGTCCTATGCCAGGAAAGAAGAGGACAACAGATTTTAACGAACCTCTGGCGGTCTCTGCCACATTTTTCAATGTCAAGGCAAATGCACTTAGTGGAAATGGTTTCTGTATTCACTCACTACTTTTGGGAGATTTGTCAGAGTCATACAATTTTCTCTGCTTCAGTTTCCTAGACATGTCACCTGCTGATAAAAAATGAGACAATCTACCCTAAAACTTGATATTAAGACCATGGGTAAATGTTAACAAGAGTAGGGACAAAAAAGGAACACATCTATTAATCTGAAAATTGACCCCTAAGTGAAACCATTAATCCCGGGCAATTTCATGTCCTCTTGGGTCACCATGGTAATGGAAATGAATAAGCTTTTCATGGGACAAAACCTCCACTTCAAAAATGTGGTTCATATCGGGAATCATTTTCTTCAGTTTTCATGTTCCTTTTAACAAAACGAATGTTCTCCTGATTTTAACCCCTTTTCCACTGTGTTGGCCATGTGCTTTCAGTGAGTGGTGTTATAATTATTTATAACAGTGGATCAAGTCATTTCACTGTTTACACTTGTGTTTGCTGAAAAGTCACGCAAAAGATTCCCCTCCTTTTATTTTTCCTGGATATATTTAGACCTAGAAGCAAAATACAGTTGACCCTTGAACAATGTGGGTTTGAACTGGGCGGGTCCACTTATACACAGTTTTTTTTCAATAGTAAATACTACAGTGTTACCATCTGAGGTTGGTTGAATCTGATGATGTGGAACTGTGGATACAGAGGAACCGTGGATACAGATGGCTGGAGGGTCAACTATAAACTTTACAAGGATTTTGGGCAACAGAGAAGGTTAGGCGCCCCTAACCCCGCGTTGTTCGAGTCAGCTTTTAATTGATACACAAAAGACAAATCTGAATTAACATAGGCCAAAATTTTATAGCTAATTCTGTAGCTGTGTGGTTTGGACCTCGAATGTCACAGAAAATGGCCTTAGTTCTCTATTTTCCAGTGAGATTTTAGATAAAAGCTCTCATAACTTGTCAATTTGCTTTCTTGCTACTCTCTAAACTCTGTCTGGGACTGTACTTTGTTTTAACTCAGTTTTGCATGATTAGTATCCGTTCAACCTAGCAATCACCCAATGTGTATATTGAGAAGCTATTATGGATAATGTTCATTAGAAGTAGGTACTTAATGGGATACAAACAAATACAAGACAATAAGATTCCCGCTCTGAGGGAACTTACAATCTGTTGAGAAACCTAGACCACAGAAAAGGTAATTAGAAATAAATTACTAAGTGAAAAGATAAAAGTTACTCATTAGATATTGTTTTATAAAAGGAAAGATCACTGAGAAATGTGATAAAAGGAAGAGACTTAGGCTGTACACTGTTGATGTCCCCCTTGTCAACATCTTGTGAGGTGGCAACTTTGTTATGCATATCCTGCTACTTATTGAATCATTCACAGTGAACACCCACTGTGTGTAAGTATTTAGCCAAACAGCGATGAATGAGACAAGTCCAGGAAGCTTACAGTCTAGTGAGAAGACAAACAGTAAATAGGCAGTTGCAGTAAAGTGTGACAAGTGCTATGATTTGAAAATTGCAGCATATGACAGGGAGGGGTAGCAAATTTGAGGGCAGTAAGGGAAAGCTGCACAGAGGAAGTGAGTTTACTTGAGCTCTAAAATGCGTTCATGTCCCATTACTATGGAAGTAGGTCTGATTTGGATAAACTGCATTTTGTGTTCTATTTTATAAAAAGAAGCCTGATTAGGCCAAAGCATACTTTTTTGGGAGAGTTTATAATGTTTTGGGAAAGACCTCCAAAAGCATCAATTGTGAATTCCTTCTAACTGTGTCCAATAAACTTGCTAGCACAGAAATGTGCTTTGGATTATAATATATATAAAAGAAACCAAACAAAACAGCTGTATTTTAGCCGGAAGCTTTACATGAGAGACAGGTGCTAAGAAACTCTTTAGAATTTACCAATAATTTATCGGTAATATACTACTTTATAAGACATGATAAGGAGGTACAACCAAAACTATTGACACCTAGTGATAAAACATCTACAGAGGATAAACGGGTCAGCAATAACTGACCCAAAATAACTCTATTGTGGCTTCACACTATTTTAAAATTTTATTTCTCATATTCACTTTTTAAAAATCAATTAATTAATTATTTAAATTGAGGTAACATTGATTTATAACATTATATAATTTTCATGTGTACAACATTATATTTCTACTTCTGAATACCCTATGATGTGCTCACGATCCAAAAATTTAGTTTCCGTCAGTCACCACAGTTGACCCCCTTTATCCATTTCATCCTCCCCGTTTTGTAACTTCTACTCTGTGCTCTGTATCTATGTGTTCATTTTTCTTTGGTTTAGTTTGCTCATTTATTTTTTTCATTTGTTTGTTTATTAGTTCTTTTATACTCCACATATGACTGAAATCATACGATATTTGTCTTTCTCCATCTGACTTATTTCACTTAGCATAATACCCTCAAGTTCTATGCATGTTGTCACAAATGGCAAGACTTTGTCTTTTTGATGGCTGAGTAGTATCCCATTGTATATATATGTGTGCGTGTATGTATATATACACCACATTTTCTTTATCCATTTGTCCATTGATGGGCACTTAGGTTGTTTCCATATCTTGGCTACCAAAAATCATGCCATAATGAATACAAGGGTGCATATATGTTTTCAGATTACTGTATATTTTCTTTGGGTAAATACCCAGAAGTGGAATAGCTGGGTCACATGGTAGTTCTATTCTTAATTTTTTTGAGGAATCTCCATACTTTATTCAATAATGACTGCACCAATTTACATTCCCACCAGCAGTGTATGAGATTTCCTTTTTCTCCACATCCTTGCCAACACTTGTTATTTCTTTTCTTTCTGGTAATAGACATTCTGACAGGTTTGAGGTGATATGTCAGTATGGTTTTGATTTGCATTTCCCTAAAAATTAAATTTCATGATGCTGAGCATCTTTTCATCTGCTTTTTGGTCATCTGTATGTCTCCTTTGTAAAAATGTCTATTCAACTCCTCTGCCCATTTTGTAATTGGGTTGTTTGGCTTTTTGTTGTTGAGTTAAATGAGTTCTTTATACATTTTGGATATTAACCCTTTATTGAATATACCACTTGCAAATATCTTCTCCCATTCAGTATGTTGTCTTTTCATTTCATTGATGGCTTCCTTGCTTCGCAGAAGCTTTTTAGTTTGATGTAATCCCATTTGCTTATCTTTGCTTTTATTTACCTTGCCTTAGGAGACATATCTAGAAAGATAGTGCTAAGACCAGTGTCCAAGAGTGTATTGCCTATGTTTTCTTCTAGGAGTATTATAGTTTTAGGTCTTACATTCAAGTCTTTAATCCATTTTGAATTAATTTTTGTGTATGGTATGATATAGTTGTCTAGTTTCTTTCTCCCTTTCCCTTTCTGTCTTCCTTCCCTCCTTCTCTCCTTTCTATCTTTCTTCCTCCCTTCCTTTTTTCCTCCCTTCCTTTCTTCCTCTTTCTTCCTCCCTTCCTCTCTTCCTTTCTTTCTCTTTCTTTCTTTTTCTTTTCTTTCTTTCTTTCTTTCTTTCTTTCTTTCTTTCTTTCTTTCTTTCTTTCTTTCTTTCTTTCTTTCTTTCTTTTTCTTTCTTTCTTTCTTCCTTCCTTCCTCCCTCCTTTCCTTCCTTCCTTCCTTCCTTCATTCATTCTTTCTTTCTTTCTTTCATCTATCAGTTTTTTCAACACGATTTATCCTTCTACATTTTATGTTCCTTGCTCTTCTATCTAAATTAATCTGTAGGTCCTTCACATCCTTGGTTAAGGTACTTTATTCTTTGCCTTGTGATTTAAAATGGGATTTTTTTTCTTAATTTCTCTTTCTGCTAGCTCATTGTTAGCATATAGAAATGCAACAGATTTTTGTATATTAATTTTGTGTACTGAAACTTTACTGTATTTGTTTATTATTTCTAATAGTTTTTTGGTGGAGTCTTTAGGGTTTTCTTTATATAAAATGTCATCTGCAAATAGTAATAGTTTTAATTCTTCCTTTCCAATCTGGATGCCTTTTATTTCTTTTTATTGCCTAATTTCTCTGGCCAGGACTTCCAGTACTATGTTGAATAAGAGTAGCAAGAATGGGGATCCTTGTCTTATTCCTGATCTTAGAGGGATTGCTTTCAATTTTTCACCATTGAGTATGACATTATCTTTGAGTTTGTCACATATGGTCTTTATAATGTTGAGGTACATTCCTTCTAACCCATTTTCTTGAGAGTTTTACCATAAACGGGTTTTGAATCTTGTCAAACGCTTTTCTGTATTTATTGAGATCATCATATGGTTTTTATCCTTCATTTTGCTAATGTAGTATATCATATTGATTAATTGCTAAATGTTGAACCACCCTTGTATCCTTGTAATAAATCCCACTTGATCATGGTGTATGATCCTTTCGATGTACTGTTGAATTTGGTTTGCTAATATATTGTTGAGAATTTTTGCACCTGTGTTCATTAGAGACATCTGCTTGTAATTTTCTTTTTTTGTGTTGTCTTTGTCTAGTTTTGGTATCAGGGTAATGTTGGACTCATAAAATTAGTTAAGAATTGTTCTCTCCTCTTCAATTTTTTGGAATAGTTTGAGAAATCTTTGAATATTTGAATGTTTGGTAGAATCAGGGCCTTCTCTCTCCCTTTTTCAGTGAGTCTAGCTAACAGTTTGTCAATTTTGTTTATCTTTTCAAAGAACTAACTTTAATTTCATTGATATTTTCTATTGTTTTTTTAGTCTCTATTTTATTTATTTTTGCTCTGATTTTTTTTTTTTTTTTGGCCATACCATGCACCTTGCAGGATCTTAGCTCCCGGACCAGGGATTGAACCTGGGCCCCCTGTGGTGGAAGTGCAGAGTCTTAACCACTGGACCGCCAGGGAAGTCCCTCTGCTCTGATTTTTATTATATCCTTCCTTCTACTAACTTCGGGTTTCATTTGTTCTTCTTTGTCTAGTTCCTTTAAGTGAAAAGTTAGATTATTTGAGATTTTTTTTTTCTTGATGCAGGCCTGTATTGCTATAAAATTCCTTCTTAGTACCTACCACTTTTGCTGTGTCCCATAGAATTTGGTTATGTTATATTTTCATTTTCATTTGTCTTCAGGTAATTTTTTATTTCTCCTTTGATTTCTTCATTGACCCAACAGTTGTTCAGTAGCATGTTGCTCAGTATATGCATATTTGTGATTTTTCCAGTTTTCTTATTGGGGTTGATTTCTAATTTCATACTACTGTGATAAAAAAAAAAGACACTTGATGTGATTTCAAACTTCTTATATTTATTGAAGATACACACACATTTTTGGTGTGTCCCAACATTTGATCTATCCTTGAGAAATTTCCATGTGCATTTGAGAAGAAAGTGTATTCTGCTGATTTGGATGGAATGTTCTGTACAAATCTATCAAATTTATCTGGTTTAATATTTCATTTAAGGCCAATTTGTCCTTATTGACTTTCTTTCTGGTGATCTATTCATTGATGTAAGTGTGCTGTTAAAGTCTCCTACTATTATTGTGTTGCTGCCAATTTCTCCTTTAGTTCTGTTAATAATTGCTTTATATATTTTGGTGCTTCTATTTTGGGTACCTATATATTAATAACTGCTGTGTCTTCTTGATGAATTTTCACCTTTATCATTATATACTGTCCATTTTTGTATCTTGTTACCTTTTTTTTGCTTGAAGTCTATTTTGCCTGATACAAGTGTGGTTACACTTGCTTTATTTTGGCTGCCCTTTGCTTGGAGTATCACCTTCCATCCCTTCACTTTTAGCCTATGTTTTGTTGTTAGAGCTGAAATTTGTCTTCTGGAAGCAACATATAATTGGGTCTTGTTTTTTAATCTACCCAGCCACTCTCTGTCTTTTGATTGGTGAATTCAATTCATTTACATTTAGGGTGACTATTGACAGATGAGGACTTAGTACTGTCATTTTATCTTTTGTTCTCTGGATGCTCTACATCTCTATTTTTTTGTTTGCATTTCTGTCTGTCATTTTGTTTTGGTGGTTTTCTATGATATTTTTCAGTTTTCTCTTTTTTATATTTCATGTCTCTGCTCTATGTTTATGTATTGTGGGTACCCTGAGGTTTGTATCAAATGTCTCACAGATAAAATAGTCCTTTTTCTGTTAATAGCATCTTCATTTACCTATATGAGTTACATCCTTTTCCTCTTCCCCTTTTATACTTTGTTGTCTCAAATCATCCCTTTTTATGTTGTGACTATGTTACCAAAATGAAATAGCTATAGTTATTTTTCTGCTTTCTATTTTTCTCCCCATAACCTTTATGCTATAATGAAGTGTTTAAAAACTGATTTTGAAAAAGAAGTGCAATTTTCTGGTTCTGTCTATTTATCACCTTGCTCAAAGTTTTGTGTATTTTTTGTTTGTTTGTTTCTGGTAGAAAAGCTTCTTTCAACATCTCTTGTAAGATAAGTCTAGTGTTGATGAACCCACTCAGCTTCTGTTTGTCTGGGAAAGTATTTATCCTTCATATCTGAATGATAACTTTGTTGGATAGAGTAGTCTTAGCAGACAGTTTTTATTTTTCAGTATTTTTGAGAAGGTCATTCCACTCCCTCCTGGCCTGGTAGGGCTTCTGCTGAGAAATCTACTGATGGTCTAATGGGGGTTCCTTTGTAGGTTACCATCCATTTTTCCCTGGCTCCCTTTAAAATTCTTTCTTTGTCATTGACTTGTAACCATTTTAATATAGTGTGTCTTGGAGAAAGTCTTTTTGCATTGAGACAATAGGTGTTCTCTTAGTGTCATGGACTTGTATATCTGGTTCCTTCCCCAGGTTTGGGAAGTTCTCAGCTATCATTTCTTTAAATAAACTCTGCTCCTTTCTCCCTCCCTTCTCCTTTGGGGATACCCATTACCCTAATGTTGCCCTTCCTAAGAGTCAGATAGTTCTCTTAGAATTTCTTTTTTTAGAATTTTAATCTCTTTGTAAAGCATTCCTTCTGTTCATTATTTTTATTCTTGAGCTCATTAAACTGCTTTTCTGAGTTTTCTTGTATCTCACTGAGTTTCTTCATGAAAGTTATTTTGAATTCTCTATCAGCTAGATCATAATATTCCACATAATATTCCATGACTTTAAGTTTGGATTCTGCAAAATTGTCATTTTCTTTTTGTGGCATAGTGTTAACTGTGGTTTTTCATGGTACTTGATGAGTTGTTTCTCTACCAGTGCATTTGAAGTTAAATGACAGGTTAGAAGTTCTTCTCTTTTGTTTTCTGTTAGGATGTGCTGTAACAAGAGTTTTTGGGTTCTCTTACCTGAGCTGCCTCTGGTTATTTTAGAGTTGACACTTTCCAGCCTCCACTCTCTCTGTAAGAGCTGTGGCTTCATGCCTCTGTTATCACTTCTTGTGCTTCTAGGGTTGTTGCTGCTTTGCTTCTACCAGAGACACTGTCCTCTTCCCTCATGTCCAAGATCCCCTGAGTCATAGGTTTTGCTGTTATGGGGGAAGGAGGGCCATGGAGGGGGGGCCTGGGGTCATGCAGGTACCTCTGCCATGTCTGGTGTTTTAAGATTTGCAGGCTCTACCGTTGTAAATGAGTGAGGTGGAGGAGACTGTGGTCATGGGCATCTCAGTTGCTGGAGGGACAGTGTGCCAGGCCCTACTGTGGCTGCTGCCCTATTGCCTGTGGCCTTGGGTGGTGCTGTGGTAGGAAGGCCAGAGTCATGTGAGCCACCTCCCCTGCTGCTACCAGATTCTGGGAGCTGTGGGCTCAGTTGCTGCTGTTAGAGGGCCAGAGGGCATCAATTCTGCTACTCCCTTAGTTCCATCTCCTCTGTGTGTCCCAATCCACCCACCTTTAGAGGTACAGATGTGTGGAATTGTCTGCTGTCCTGTCATGATGAACAGAGGCACCTTTTTTGAGTTGTAGGTGTTTTACTGGTTGTAGATTGAAGAGGACAGAGAAAAGTAGCTTCTCACTCCACTATGTTGCTGACGTCACTCCACACTCTTTCTTTTTAATGAGTACCAGTATGAGAGCATATTGCCAGCCCTTTGCCAACACATTTCAGCTTAATAAATTAATTGCTTATACATAAGCCTTTTCTCTGGGTTAAACTTGAGTGAGAATAAAGATTACAAGGGCACATCACTATTTTAGATATGCAATCCATTTACTTAATTTTCTAATTTCTGTACCTTGAACTGTGGATAAAGAGTTCATTCTGAGAAGTATATTTGTGTGTGTTTATGCACACATGTATATTAGGTGTAGTTAGGGTAAGACTGGACAGGAGTACAAGTTGATGTGGTTGAAGTTTATTTTGGATTCTATGGGCCAAAGTAAAAAAAAAAAGATTCATTTCAGTGTTATTCACAATGGCCAAGATGTGGAAACTACCTTAATGTCTGTTAATAGATGAATGGATAAAGAAAATGTGGTATACAATGGAATATTATTCAGTCTTAAAAGAAGGAAACATGGGTGAACCTTGAGGACATTAAGTGAAATAAGCCAGTTATAGAAGGACAAATAATGCGTGATTCCAGTTATGTGAGAGATCTAAAATAATCAAATTTAAAGAAGCAGAGAATAGTATGGTGGTTGTCAAGGGGCTGGGGAGAGGGGGAAATGGGGACTTTCTAAACAACGTGTATAAAATTTCACTGGTGCCAAAAAGAATAAGTTCTGGAAAGCTGATGCACAACATTGTGCCTATTGTAGCAATATTGTATTGTACATGTTAACAGTCTGTTAAGAGGGGAAACCTCATGTTAATTTTTCTTACCAAAGTAAAGAATTTGAACTTGAATCTGAGTGTGATGGAACTGGAGGGTTTTCAGCAGAAGAGTGACATGATCTGATTTAGATTTTTAAAGGTCAACATGACTGCAGCATAGAGCGTATGTCAGAGAACAAAAGTGGGAGCAAGGTGCTCAGTTAGGTTACTCTTACAGAATTCCTAATGAGACATGATGGAGATGCCATGGACTTGGATACTATCTACAGAGACAGTATGAAGCAGATGGATCCAGATGTCTCCTGAAAGATGATCAGAAGTAGTCAGGCAAATGGTAAAGTAAAGCAGCATCTCTTTCTACAAGGAAGGGGTTATTTTAAATTCATATTTTAATCAACTAACAATTTGTGTCCTGTGATTTCTTAAGTGTTGGAGGATATAAGCCATGTGCATTTTCGTTCATGCCAAGAGTCATGGTCCTAAGTAACTAAAATGGCATTCCAAGCATCTGAAAATAAACCCAGTGGTCCACTGCGATGTAGACTCTTAGTGCTCAGCTATACACTTCTCTCCTTCTTTAGCACGTGGGAGGGAACCACTTCCCACGCCATGTAACTAATTCTGGTCAGTAAAATGTGAGAGAAATAAGGTGAATTACTTTCAAGCTGAGCATTTAAGTGTAGTCTTCTGCCTTTGCCTTCTCTCTTCCTCTGCAGGAGAGACCTTGGATGGCATGTGTTAAGATATCAGAGTCACCACAAGATAGAAATGAGTGGATCTCTCAAAGTCCACATCATAAGACTGCAAAATAAATGTTAGTTGTTTTAAGCTATAGAGATTTAAGATATATTGGCTACTGTAGCATAGCCATTCATTAATTATCTTGACTAATACATATAATCAGTCAAAATAAACATGATATAAAAGTAATACCACATATTGACTTTCCAGGGTAAAAAGTTGCACTAGGATTACTTCAACCGTGTTTTTTTTGTGCCTGCTATGAAACGTAACCTCCATATACGTAAAGACAATATATTCCCAATAAACCTGAGTTAGGTATTACTAATCACACTTTTTTTATAGATGAGAAAACTGGCTTAGAAAGGTGCTAACTGGCTCTTGTTTACTATCTTCACTTACTCCAGTTGACTGTCATGTTCTAATAAAAGGAATCATGGATTTTATCTATCCTTTACCACTTCCTGAGTTTTCAGACAAGTGACTTGGGTATTCTATCTCTTCAGCATAAGAGACTCTGAATTAATGTGTCACTAGTTTTGATAATTCTGTATTTAAGAATTCAGATCACCTTTTAAAAGCAGGAGTTTTTTATTTCACAGCTTATTTTATTTGCCAATATTTTTCCAGGCTTAAGAATTTTCATCATTCTTCATGCAACAGTTATTTTTATTTTTTAAATATTTATTTATTCATTTATTTTTGGCTGCGTCGGGTCTTAGTTGTGGCACTTGGGGCATGCGGGATCTTTCACTGCAGCGCACGGGCTTCTCTCTAGTTGTGGTGCATGAGCTTATTTGCCCCATGGCATGTGAGATCCTAGTTTCCCAACCAGGGGTCAAACCCACGTCCCTTGTAGAAGGGACCACTGGACCACAAGAGAAGTCCCATGCAGCAGTTATTAACTTTAGTTTTTGCCTACCACAGTCTTTCATTTCATGCTATTCCAATATTTTGTGAATCTATCTCCCCAAATTGCATCCCTCAACGTCCAGCATAACAGTATCTAGTGCAGAGCTTCAGGATTTCCTTTCATGGTCTCTCAGCACTCACTGGACATCTCATGGAGCAGACAGAAGGGCTAAATATGGGCTTTAAGAAAAACAACTTTAGTGAGGCAAAATTCACATATAATAAACTGTACATATTTAAAGTGAACAATTTGATAAGTTTTGACATATTCATGAAACCATCACCACAATAAAAAAGAATGATATATGGTGGGAGAGGAACATGGGGAGATGTTGATAAAGGGTATAAAATTTCAGTTACAAGATGAATAGGTTCTGGATATCTAATATACAGCAAAGTGACTGTAGTTAAAAATACTGTACGGTGCACTTCAAATTGGCTAGGAGGGTAGATCTTAAATGTTCTCACCACAAAAAAAAATTTTGAAAGAAAATGGTGACTTTGTGAGGTGATGGATGTGTTAATTATCTTGATTGTGGTGATTATTTCACAATGTGTACGCATATAAAAACATGAAGTTGTACACCTTAAATATATACAATTTTTATTTGTCAATTATGTCTCAACAAAGATGAAAAGCAAACAGGCAAAAAGAACAAATATATTCATTAGTTGAAGAAAATTCTTTGTGTCCCTTTGTAATTCCTCACCCCAACCTGCCTCCCAAAAGTCAATCAAAAACTGATCTATTTCCAATCACTATAAATTTATTTCCATTTTCTAGATGTTTATATAAATGAAATCATGCAGTAAATATATTTTCTGTCTTCCTTCTTTCACTTAGCATAATTAATTCATCCATGTCATTGTTTTATAGCTGAGTAGTGTTCTGTTTTATGGATATAACATACTTTGTTTAACCATTTTCATGTCAATGGATATTTGGGTTGTTTTAAGCTTTTGACTATTAGAAATAAAAATACTATGAATATACATGTACAAATATTTATATAGACATATTTTTCCTTTTCTTTTAAATAGGTACATAAAGTGAAGTTGTCAAGAGTATGTGGAAATGTATATATGATTTTTTAAGAAGCTGCCAACCTGCTTTCTTTTTATTTACTAGTTTTTTATTTTATATATTTATTTTTATTGAAGTATAGTTGATTTACAATATTATATTAGTTTCAGGTGTACAACATAGTGATTCAACATTTTTATAGACTATTCTTCATTTAAAGTTATTACAAAATAATGGCTATATTTCCCTGTGCTGTACAATATATCCTTATTGCTTATTAACTTCATACATAGTAGTTTGTGTCACTTAATCCTCTACTCCTATTTCACCCCTCCCCACTTCCCTCTCCCCTAACTAGTACCTAACTACTTATTAACTAGTAACCATTAGTTTGTTTTCTATACCTGAGTCTGTTTCTGTTTTGCTATATTTATTCATTTGTTTTATTTATTTATTCATTTGTTTTATTTTCACTTATGATATGATAAGTGATATCATACAGTATTTGTCTTTCTTTGTCTGACATTTTACTAAGCCTAATGTCTTCCATTCATGGAGGGAACAAGTCCATTCATGTTGCTGCAAATGGCAAGGTTTCATTCTTTTTTATGGCTGAGTAGTATTCCATTGTGTATATATACCACATCTTCTTTATCCATTCTTCTGTCGATGGACACTTAGGTTGCTTCCATGCCTTGGCTATTGTAAATAATGCTGCCAAGAACATTGAGGTGCATGTATCTTTTTGAATTAGAGTTTTCATCTTTTCCAAATATATGCCCAGGAGTAGGATTGCTGGATGATATGGTAGCTCAATTTTTAGTTTTTTTAAGGAACCTCCATACTGTTTTCCATAGTGGCTGCACCAATGTACAATCCCACCAACAGTATAGGAGGGTTCCCTTTTCTCCACACCCTCTCCAGCATTTGTTATTGGTAGACTTTTTGATGATGGCCATTCTGAGCAGTGTGAGGTGATAGTTCATTGTGGTTTTGATTTGCATCTCTCTAATAATTATTGATGCTGAGCATTTTTTCATATGCCTGTTGCCCATCTGTTTGTCTTCTTTGGAGAAATGTCTATTTAGATCTTTGCCCATTTTCTGATTGGGTTGTTTGTTTTTTTGATGTTGAGTTGTATGAGCTGTTTGTTTATTTTAGAAATTAATCCCTTATTGGTCACATCATTGGCAAATATCTTCTCCCATTCAGTAGGTTGTCTCTTCATTTTGTTTATGGTTTCTTTTGCTGTGAAAAAGCTTTTAAGTTTGATTAGGTCCCATTTGCTTACTTTTGGTTTTATTTCTTTTGCCTTGAGAGACTGACATAAGGAAACATTGGTGGGATTTATGTCAGAGAGTTTTGCTTATGTTCTCTTCTAGGAGTTTAATGGTGTCATGTCTTATAATTTAGGTCTCTAAGCCATTCTGAGTTTATTTTTGTGTATGGTGTGAGGGAGTGTTCTAACTTCATTGATTTACATGATGCTGTCCAGCTTTCCCAACACCACTTGTCAAAGAGACTGTCTTTTCTCCTTTATATATTCTTCTTGCCTCCTTTGTCAAAGATGAATTGACTGTAGGTGTATGGGTTTATTTCCAGGCTCTCTGTTCTGTTCCATTGATCCATATGTCTGTTTTTGTGCCAATACCCCACTGTTTTGATTACTGTGGCTTTGTAGTATTGTCTGAAGTCTGGGAGGGTTGTACTTCCAGCTTTGTTGTTTTTCCTCAGGATTGCTTTGGCAATTCTGGGTCTTTTGTGGTTCCATATAGATGTTAGGATTATTTGTTCTAGTTCTGTGAAAAATGTCATGGGTAACTTGATAAGGATCACATTAAATCTGTAGATTGCTTTGGGTAGTATGGCCATTTTAACAGTATTAATTCTTCCAATCCAAGAATAAAGTATATCTTCCCATTTCTTTGAATCATGTTCAACTTCCTTTATCAGTGTTTTATAGTTCTCAGCATATAGGTCTGTCACCTCCTTGGTCAAGTTTATTCCTAGGTATTTTTATTTTTGACATGATTTTAAACAGGATTTTTTTTTTTTACTTTCTCTTTCTGATATCTCATCATTAGTGTAAAGAAATGCAACAGATTTCTGTATATTAGTCTTGTATCCTGCTACTTGCTGAATTCATATATTAGTTCTAATAATTTTTGTGTGGAGTCTGTAGATTGCTTTGGGTACTATGGATATTTTAACAATATTAATTCTTCCATCTGCAGGATACAAGGTTAATGTACAGAAATCTGTTGCTTTTCTGGACAGTAATAATGAACTATCAGAAAGAGAAATTAATGAAACAATCCCATTTACAACCACATCCAAAAAAATAAAATACCTAGGAATAAAGTTAAGCAAGGACATGAAAGACCTATGCTCTGAAAACTCTAAAACAATGATGAAAAAATCTAGAGATGATACAAAGATATGGAAAAATATCACATTTTCTTGGACTGGAAAAATTAATAATGTTGATAACCTCTTTTCCAAAATATTCGCACCATTTTATGTTTTCCTCAGTAGTGTATGAGAGTGCCTGTTTCCCCACATTCTCACCAACACTTGGTATGTTTTTAATTTTAGCCACTTTAATATGTGTGCAGTGATATCTCATTAAAGTTTTAATGTTCATTTTGCTAGTGTTCATTTCCCTAAATTATGTTTTACATTTTTGATGTGCTTATTTGTCCTTTATATATCTTCTTTGATGAACCGTCTGTTCCAATTCTCTGCTCATTTTAGAATCAAGTTCTTTGTTTTCTTATTATTGAGTTTCTGAGTTCTTTGTGTACTCTAGATCATATACTCAGATATACGGTTTGCAAGAAAATTATTTTCCAGTATGGGGTTTGCCATTTCATTTTCTGTGTATCTTTTGAAGAGCAGAAGTTTTAAAATAGGATGAAGCTGTATTTATTCATTCATTCTTTAATGGATTGCACCACTTTTGGTTTTGTGTCTAAGAAATACTTGCCTTCCTCATGACCAAGAGATTTTCTTCTAAATGTTTTAGAACTTTGGATTTTAAATTTATGTCTTTAGTCCATTTTTCCTTATAAATATGACATTTTAATGTTTAAAATTCAACAACCATCAAAAGATACAATTACTTTGAAAATTATTACAGATATTGCAAGCTATCTGTCTTAGATCAGGTTTCCCAGGAAACAGATGATGATTAGTGTGTAGGAGGGTTCTTGGGAAGTACTCTCAGAAACAATACCTGTGTGTAAGTGATGACAGAGGGTGGGGCCTAAGACAAAGAATTTGAATTGCAATGCAGTCCCTATAAAGGTATCAATAAATCCTATAGACACTGATGGTCCTTCAGATTTTGTCCCCAGTTGAGGAAAGTGGCTAGGGACTCTGATCCCATTTCTCCCATCATGGAATAAGCATTGTCCTTGGGAGAAGGTATCGACCTGGATAAGGCAAGGACAATTCCTGAGGAGGGCCTCAGCAGTCAACACCCCCAGTGGTTGGAGAATGTGTGCCTTGGACCTGAAGAGGGGCTATCTGGGGGGAGGGTGTATCACAGCATCTACTATAGTGTCAAAATCTTTTGTCCCCAATATGACTGTGAACCAAGTGAGCTAAACAGTTTGAGCAGGTTGCCTAGAGACACTCTTGCTTGTGATAGGGATGAAGAGCTCATCTTTGAAAGGTTTGTTAAAAAGAAACATTACAAGTTGAGAGAGGCTTTCAAATTAGTATAATGAAAATTCATCAAGTTAACTTTTAAAAAATCATTCTTTGCTCCTAAGACAGTGATTTATGCTTGACAGAACCAATTTATTTTATTTTTTAAATAAAAATCTGTGCTACTGAAAATTATTAAGATGCGTATTTAATGGGAAAAATGTGTGTTCTTAGCCTTTCAAGATAATCTTTATTTAAACCTGTTTTATTACTCAACATGAGTGAGTTTGATGAATGTTACAGAGACTCTCAGGCTGACAGTTGATGGTTTCTAGAAGGAAGAAATGAGTGAGATAAATCAATTTAAACAATGGCTAAGTTAGTCCAGTGTAATTAAGGCTAGATTGGAGAAACAAATCACAATTAATGAATATATACAATGCTGATGATTGAACTTATGGTACTTTTTAAAATATGAATTTCTTAATTCTCCTCCATCCCCACCCCCATAGCCCCCACATTGAGGGTTTAGACCCAGGAATATACATTTTTAAAAAGAATTACTTCCCAAAGTTTCTGAGGAAGACAACTGTAAATGGTGAAATACTGTTAAAAGAATATTGTTCTCAGATTTACAGACTAATCATTAACTATAGATAACTATTGGCTTCTTGGAGCTGAAATTAATAAATCTTAGGTAAAACACTTGGCTTGAATCTTAAGACTGTACTTTAGAATTACCTCAAATGTCAATCACAGTAATTACCAAATCTACTATTTTGGTTGCTACAAAATAGAATTTACATTCTTTTGAAAGGGAACTTTTTTCTTTGAAAAAGTAAGTGAGATACACAGCTGATAGTCACCACCCCCTCCCACCCATGCTTTTGCCTCACCTCCAGACTGTGCCTTAATTTGGAGGAAACTTCACAGTGGGACCCAGTTTTCAGAGCATTACACATTGATCTCACTCTTCCCTCTTCAGTAGCAGTTCTCCAGCTCCCTGCTGATGGTAAGACTGGGATCGTCTTGACTCCAGGTTACTGGCTTGATTAGTAAGAAAAATATAGCTGGAAAACTAACTGTCAGGGTTTGTATCAGTAAAATGAAATTTGAATGGCTGTGCAGAAATGTGCTTTGACTCTAAGAAACTCCCATCAGTTCCTTGCTAGAAGCATTTCTACTCACTGTGCCAGTTGAGACCAATCAAGTGTGTGCCAGCAGGGCTTTTTTCATACTTAGGTCAAAGTTATTTTCATAGTATCACAGCTCTGTTTTATGGTGAGGGAAGGGTGTTGCACAAGCAAATGTATGATTTGATAAAACATATAAGCTAAGCATCACTTGAAGCTTTAATTTATTTGTTAGAAGATGATGATTTATGCATACTTCAGTATTTAGCAAGTGGCACAGAATGCCCTATTAGACTTGTTAATAAAAATAATTTAATAATGAAAATGATACAAATGGACAGATATACAGAGTCAATAAAATTATATAATTGGAAATTCAAAAAAAAAAAAGGATAAAGAAAAGAAAAGGAAATATCAAAGAGCTTACTCAAGATGTGAACCCTCCAAAGCAGCATTTATAACTGAAGTAGAATGCCACATGACAGTTTCAAGTTAAAAATGAGTCATTCTTTCTCTATACAATGTGATCTGAAAGAGGATTACTTTATTACATAGAATAGAAAATAGGTTTTTTCCTTTCAATGATTAAAACACATAAAATTAGTTAACCAAGGGTCTGGTGTAAAAAGATGTTACTAATGTTGATTTGGTTTTTTTAAAGATAAATATTGGATAGTTTAACATACTATTTATTTAAAAATATAGAACATAAATGTTTATCTGTAATGTAATAAAAGTATACTTGGATTATTTCCCAAGATGTATGTGATGTTAAATAAGCTACCTCATTTGCTTTGTTTCATGCAGAGTTGAAGATAATCAGAGCTGGCCCATATATAACAGGGAAAGGAGTGCTTCACACCACGTTTCAAAAGCATAGCTATAGAAAACTCTGGTGTTGGGGCAAGAATCAAGTATGTATACACAATATCTGCAATGGGGACTACATTGATTGTGGTATTAGAAGAAAATGTCCACAATAACACTATTAAGAAATATTAAAGAAAAAATATAGCAAACTGGAAAAACTATGTGACCAAATAAAAGTAATAATTAATTGGAGTTAGGTGTCTTTTCATTTTGGGGTTATTATTATGTAGCACAACAAAATTATGTGTGTGTATGTGCATGTATATGTGTGTGTGTGTGAGATATTCACTTGCTAAATTTTATGGATTTTTTAAATTAGATTGCAGTGTGAAAGTATCCATGCAAGCTCTTTTATAATTTAGTGCTAATGGTTAACTACTTACATAATGTCATTTGCTGCTATCAACTTTAAAATATCATTGAATTTTGTACTTCTTTTTTATCTTATCTCCAGATGAACGGAAAAGAGAAGAAGAAGGTAAAAAGTTGAATTAATGGGAATATAGGACAGAAAATAAAAAAGAAAAAACAAAGATGTCCTAATTCCTCTGTCAATTGGAATGAAGAGGGTACAAAGCACAATCACTCCCACTGTAGTAATAGAAAACACCAGGTAAGTGACAAAATCACAGTTTTTAAAAACCTATCAGAGACTTCAACCTCTGGCCATAATGGAATGACAGTGATTGGAGTTACCCTGCCAGCTGAAAAGACTAAAAATATTAGACAAATTATATAAAATGATGGCTTTCATGAGAGTGGACATCATTTAAATAAGGATAGTGACCCTAGGGACAGGAAACAAATGAGGTGAGCCCAATAATTGTGCCAGCTTGCTGTCTTGAGAGTCTCTAGGATGAATTCCAGTGAGAGTGAAGCCAGGTGGCTTGTGAGAGACTCTCTGTGTTGAGGAGAGAGAGTTGAGAATCCAGTGACACCAAGGAGGCTAGAGTTTTCAGGGCAGTGTATGGAAGAGGGGAGAGCTGCACATGGAGTGAATTACAGAGTCATGTGGATCCTCCTTACCTGTGTATTCAGCTTGGAGTAATCAGTGCATACATGTGAGGTAGCTACCCATTGCTGGGCAGAGAACCATCAGAGGTTTGGAGGACCAATGCTCAGCATTCACATAGAGCTGGAAATAGTGACACCAATCCGCTTGAAACCTTTATAATTCATGGAGCATTGAGTATATTATTCAGGAGGGTCTTGGCTCAGTAGTGGGGAATAAATATTCCTAGATTAATTGCTTCTCTGGTTATGCCTAATAAATGATAAAAGCAAGACCCAAACATGAAGAAAACTCCATCAGGGCTCACTGAAAATTGTTCAAAAGTAATACACAAAGAAGTCTTAAAAGCAGCCAGAGAAAAGTGATACACTACAAACAGAGAAACAAAGATAGGGATGACAGCAGATTTCTCATCAGAAATGATGCCTTCAAGAAGAAAATGGAGCAATGTTTCTAAAGAACTCACAGAAAAAAACCTGTCAACATAAAACACCATACTCAGTGAAAACATCTTTCAAAAATGAAAGTGAAATAAAAATCTTTTCATACACTCAAAAGTTAAAATAATTAATCACCAACAGAACTTCATTACAAATATTAGAGGAAATCTTTCAAACAGAAAGAAAATCACATCAGATGGAAATATGGATCTATGAAATTAATAAAGAGCATCAAAAATGGTAACTTACAGAAATTTTTCTAAGAAAGCAATCAGATGCTCAAACAGATTCACATATAAGTAACATAACCATAACATCATATTTAAAAAAGTTAAAAAAAGGAATGAAATAACCTAAATGTCCAGTGATAGGAGAGTAGTTAAATAAATTAAAGGTCAGTCATACAAAATACTATGTGCAGCCATTAAAGATTTTTTTAGAAGTCTATTTAATGTTGCCAAAAAGTGTTCAGATTTATAAATGAAAAAGATTACAAAACAATTCGGTAGTATGATTCAAGTTCTTTTCAATTGCAAATGCAAATTTATACACACTCAGAAAAATATGCTCAGGTTCTCATTCATGATTTGTTTTATTGCATTTTAATTATCTCAATTTATTTTTGTAGAATAAAGTGGGATTTAAATAAGTAAATCATTAAAAAAAATCTAAAAAAAATGTTACCAGGCAATTAGAAACATCGCCTATACCCTGGAGCCCATGAAATTATTCAAATTAACCAATTCACAGGGGGCCTGGGAAGCCTACCTCACCCCACCCTTCTTGCCATATATAAAGTGTTACCTGAAGCTCCAGCTTGCTATTACTTGGTCCCCAAGTGCAACCCCCAGTGTGGACCTGCCTGGCAGCCTTATGTCATTTGGAATTGTAACAAAAATTTTGCCAAATATTTACCCCAGGGTCATTATACTGTGTCCCACCATCAAAAGAAACTTTAAATCAGAAAAATTATAATTACAGGGAATATTGTTCATGGCTTTCTAGATCCACTCTTCACCTTTTTCACTTTACTTAGTCTTTTGCCTTTGGCTTCTAGTTGGATTCAGCTGATTCCACACACTCAGGAGACTGGAGGGTTGGAAGCAATTAGAGTTCAGGTACATATTGTTGGGGCTCTTTACCTGTAGGGCTGCTGCAGGTTGGTAGTGTCCCTCCACTGAAGGCTCCTCTTAGGTAACTCTGTTCATAATGGTACTTCCCACACCTACTCCTGCTTCTAGTACTTTCAGGCCTAGATGTGATAACAGCTCTTTTTATTGTTAGCTATGGGATACTGCATGATCCCTAACTGATTTCTCTAAATATTGCTCATGTCTTTGTGAAAACTCCACTTATTAAAATAACTTTATGTATCTTGTTTTTAATCCACCATCTTTTTCGTTCCAGGAGTCTGACTGATACAATGATGCAGTAGTTATATAATTTAAGCACATTTAAATGATTAAATATTTTTGTAATAATTGGCAGGTAGAATTCCAAATATTCTAAATTAGCTTTTCCTAAACTGTTTTCGTTGGTACTCTGAAGTTTCATAAGTTGCTAATAAGTGTTATTTTTAAAATGGGGGATTTCTTTTGGAAATATACCTATTACTATTTCACAAAAAGCTATCAACATACCTAAAAAAAGAATTTGCACCAAAGGACTCTAAATAATTTTCTAATGTTAGGTATACAATATCCCTCCCTCTTGGCTATTTTTGTAAGTTTTCTAGAGATTAGTTGTTTTAAAAATACTAAAACTTTCTCTCTATTAAAATATAGAAACATAATAGTTACCACATATGATAGGGGCTAGCTTTATAATGAGGAAGTTAAATACGTATTCTCCGTATTAATCCACCTAACAACACAATAAGTTCTCACCATCACAGTTTACAAGTGAGACTCAATGAAAAGAAATAAATTGTATACAAATTTGGCTATTGATTAAGTAGTGGAAAAAGGATTCAAACCTATTTCTATTTGATTCTAAAGCCTACACTATAATGTGGTTTCAATTTTAAGAGAAATTTAAAAATTTTCCTTTCTGAATGTAAAATTAAGTTCAAACTATTTCAAATATTCAAGTTTTTTGGTAGATTTGTATCATCTCTAAGCCCACTCCTTTTCACTATTTTTTTTTTATTCAAAGGGAAAAGAACATTGTATTTAACAGAAAATATAGGGCAACAAAATGATTAAATGTCAAAATTTTAACAACTGACTGTTAGTATTATATTAGTTCTCCAAACCTTTTTGCTCAGATTTCTTTAAATAATTTAATTGGGAATGAGACTCTTAAGACAAACAGGTCTTTTAGTGTGTGATACTCATTTATTAATAGGTTTTAAATTAACTATTAATTGATATTAATTTGGTAATTGATTTGATTGACATTAAATCAACTATTAATTGATGTTAATTAACTGATGAGGTAGAAAATTATATAAAGAATAATTTTAAAACATTAGTCTCAAATCAAACTTGTCAAAATTTACAACAGCCAATTTATCAACCTCAGGAAATGGAAAACTTTTTGCAAAATTTCATTCATTTAGGCAGTTGCCAAGACTCTGATGGAATTAAATGTCAGACTAGAGTCGTCTTTGTGACTAATCAAGGTTCATAAATGTTTTAATTTACTTCCCTATCCTTTTGTCCTCTTGTGAGGACACGGAGAACCTCTCATCACTTGACTACTGTGAGTGGAAAAATACAAGAACCAAAGGTCAAATTCACAACCACCGTTCTTTTGGACACCAGATGTTGATCTATTTCGCTCCTGAAGCTAGATCTCAACTTAAGCTTCTCGTCTACTCTACTGGATATCTCTACTTCAGAAAATGTATTTTTCCCTCTTTCACTAAAATTCATGTTTAATCAATCTAGCCTGATGCACCCTTTTTCTTACCTATTTATGTCCACTTTATGGGTCCTTCTTTTCTACATTTTAAATAGAAGCCTACAATGTAACTCATTTCCAACACTCCTTAATTAATTAACTTCCGTTTGATCTTCCCACTAAGCAGATAAATTCAGTCTCCACAGTGACCTGAATAAGGCATGTAGTCATGCTAATTCAATATTCTCCTGAATTAGGCTGTATCTGTCTTCAATGAAATTTGATATAAAAGAAGTGCATGTCTAGAAACATTGCTGTAGTCTCCACACACATACTGTACAGTAATTTTGGACTTGTTAACAAAGTTAAATATTTACTTTGCTAGCTTTATTGTTTCCACTGAATTGAAGATATAGAATAAGTTGCCTGGAAACTGACTGTGAATTTGAATTTCTAGCTTTTACCAAGTCCATATTTCCATTAACATTTTTAATAAGCTTAATTTGAATATTGCCAAATCTGATTTCTCTTTCTTTTTGATTAAGGATCACTAATTCTTTCCTCACCAGATGATTATTGTATTGTCTAAAAATAAAAACTAAGAAAAGGGCTCATTGTTGATCCTGTGATGTCATAGTTGTGCTAGATTTAGAAGAGATATCCACTTAAAATTGATCTTTTTATTAGAGCTTGAGTCCCATTAGAATTTTTCCAAGATCATATTCAGAGATATAAACATGCCAATAAAGGGTAGAATTCATTAGGATATGCTTTCCACAAGTTAGGATAAACCTACATTGACAATGTTTTCATTTAGTCAACATTCCACTGTGTGCCAGGCACTTATTTTCCAGAAAAGATTTATTATATACCCAAATGCTGGGGTATGAAATGTGTGACCCAAATATTTGGGTATGAAGTGTGTATTGTCACTTTTTTCATGCTAAGCATTCACTTTTGAATTTTAGGTTCTGCAATATCAGAATGTAAAAAAAATTTTAATGGGTAAAGGTAATTTCAGTCTTATCACTTTGGTAGACTTTCATCTTTCTAATTACATTAACCTGGGGTTTCTCTGCCTTTAACTTATTTAAAACTGAGAAACAAACATAGGGATTTGGGAGAAAGACAAAAAGGCCATGTTTTGAAGAAGCTTAAGTTGGATAACCTGTTTATATAGACCAGGATAGAGTGATGTTGAACCTCGCCTGCAAAGTTTCATCCCTCAATTTGGGTCCCTCTTAAGAGCAGACTCCCATCTACTTTAAGAGAATCAATTTAAAAGGGGTGGTTCTGATTTTAAACCTAATTATGTGCTTTCACATCATGAGATCATCAGAAAATTTTATATAATTAGGAAATAATATTCAGTCACATTAAAAACTGTCCAACATGTTTTTGAAATAATTTTGAAAGCTTCTTGCAATCTAAATTTAATAGTATTTCATGTGCTGAAATACTGAGAAAATTCTAGAAATCAAAACCAATTATCTAAGAAAGGTATCCATTGAAGTCTTCTACTTCAGACAAACCTGCACAGGCTCCAATTCTAGGAGAACTGGACACAGAATATGAAAACGTCCTTCTCAACTCCCTGGAGAATGCTTGTCACATTCCTTTAAAGACACTGTAAGGACACTGCTTTACATAATATGTTCCCAGAATCTTTTTTATTTGCATATAATTTTACTCTTTTAAATGAAACCACAGGCTCTTGCACTTAAAGTGTACAACTCTGTAGCTCAAGCAAAAAGGAGTCTCAAGTAACCATTCCTGGTTCAGCAGATGTAGAGTCATCAGGAGTCAAAATGATGCCCTTCTGTTCAGACGTGCCTCAGTAAACTTCTTGGCAACTAAATCGGATGTTAAGTAAACAATATTAGTCACTTGGTATTGCAGGGCTGGGAAGTGCCAAGTCAGCAGTATTTTGGAAACTAATTTTATTGAACATGTATTCATCACAGTTCCAGGGAGATTGCCTACTTTTTTCTAATGCTGCCCATGTCAACAGGCCCAGCTGCCCCGGCCTCACCTGCCCAAAGCCCCGAGGAGGACTCTCGGGCCAGGCCCACCCCTGTGTCCTGCTCTGTGACCTGTGGCTTCAGCCATGGGCTCTGGGTCAGCGGGCGACCTCTGGTGGGTCATCCTCTTGCCTACTTCTTTTTCCCCAGCTTTATTGAGATGTGACAAACACCTTCACGTAAGTGTAGCGTGTACAACGTGATATTTGATATATATTGTGAAATGGTCACCACAATAAGGTTAGTTAACACATCTATCATCTCACATAGTTACCGTTGTGTGTGTGTGTGTGGTGAGAACATTTCAGATCCACTCTCTTAGCAAATTGCAAGTAGACCGTATGGTCTACTTATAGTTAACTATAGTCACCATGCTGTACATTAGACCCCCATGACTTACTCATCTTATAATTGAAAGTTTGAACCCCTTTACCAACCTCCATCCATTTCCCCCACCCCCTACCCCTGGCAACCATCACTCTACTCTCTGTTTCTAGGAGTTCAACTCTTTAGATCCACATATAAGTGAGATTGCAGTCTTTTCTGTCTGAATTATTTCACTTAGCACAATGCCCTCAAGATTCATCCATGTTGTCACAAATGACAGAATTTATTTCTTTTCTGTGGCTGAATAATATTCTGTAAGTATATATGCATATATACATATGTTTTCTTTATCCATTTATTCATCAGTGGACACATAGGTTGTTTCCACATCTTGACTATTATAAATAATGCTACAAGGAACACAGGGGTGCAAATACTTCTTTGAGATAGTAATTACATTTCCTTTACATATATACCCAGAAGTGAAATGCTGGATCATATGTTAGTTCTAGTTTCAGTTTTTTGAGGAAACTCCATAGTGTTTTCCACAGTGGCTGCACCAGTTTACATTCCCATCAGCAGTGTGGGAGGGTTCCCTTTCCTCCACTTCCTCACCAACAATTGTTATCTCTTATCATTTTGATAACAGCCATTCTAACAGTTAACCGTACAATCTTTACTAGCATGTTGGTAATATGAATTTCCCTTTATGAAAAGATTCACTCTGGTTGTTAATATCATGCCATTTCCTAAAAGTATCTGTTTCATTTATTTAGAGTAAATTTTTTATTATTATGAAATTAAAAATGTAATTAAATATGGTTTATTTTTAGACCTGGATCCCTCTTCTTGGTGCCCATCTTTTGGTTATTTCACTGTTTATTGGGCTTGCAACAATTCTTAGTCTTTTGTTCAGAAATAGTCTTGAGTTGATGATTTATGTGTAATTTTTATTTATTTCTTCTGGCTTAAATCTTATAATTATTTCTCATTGCTGTTGGGGAAAATTCCAAACTCTACACTATAACTCAAGCCCATCTAATATTTAGCTGCCAAACACTTCCCTGGCCTCATCTCCTGCTACAACTTTGTTTTAACTTGTGGGCATTCCCAAGAATATGGACACACCTCTCATTACTAATAATGCACAACATAATATCTGAGTCAAAGTTCTTGGACTGACAAAGCCTCAGCCTAAGAGAACTAGAATGAGTAGCAAAGACAGTGGCTACTGTTGAAAGCTGGCACCTCAAATATAACTAGCACAACCTCTTGATAAGATAAGGATGAATTCATTGCTTATTGCAGGAAAGAACACCATCTCTATGGAGCAGTGGAAGTGTCCAGGAGTGGGGAAAGTATATTAGTTTGCTAGGCTACTGTAACAAAGTACCACAAACTAGGAGGCTGAAATAACAGCAATTTATTGTTTCTTGGTTCTGGAGACTAGAAGTCTGAGATCAAGGTGTGGGCAGAGTTGGTTCCTTCTGAGGGCTCTGAGGAAGCATCTGCTCCATTTCTCTCTCCTAGTTTTTGGCGGTTTGCTGGCAATCTTTGCAATTTGTCAGCTTGTAAATGTATCACCTCAATCTCTGCCAGGCTTAGCTCACAAGATGGCTTAAGTCAAAATGGCTTCTCTTATGTCAAGAAAGTCATGCCTGCTCATCTTCCTCCAGGGACCCCCTAATCTATCTGATTACAAAAGGTCAAATATATTTAGAGAAAATTAGATCAAATAAAGTGAGACAAATTTCTTAACTGTAAGTTATCTCAGACCTTTAAATAAGCTCATGGATGTTGTGAATCTTTAAAACAGGGCGTGCCGTCTCCAAAACTTCTTCCCCCAGAACATCCTAAGGGCTGGATGTTGTTCATTCCCAACAAGAGAATGAACACTGGTGAACACTGCCTTAGCTTAGCATATCTGCCAACCACCACTTTTCTTCCCTATTTTGTACTTAAATATGTAACCCTTCACATTCCCATACCCAATACATCTATTAATGCAATTCAAATCTATCAACGAAAAAATCAATCAGTTGATCTAAGAAAAAAAATGGAAAATTTTAAATTCCAGCCAAATTAAGGATTATAACCTGGGAAGAGCCTCTCAGAAAGCTCTGAGAACTGTGGCACCCATTAGAAGTTAAAGCACAGTTATGTAAGTTTTTTGAGACAGAGGGCTGTACATTAAATGATGTATTATTGACAGTTTACACATCCAAGTCTACAAAGCGAGTGGGTCATGGGGCATCGTGGCCCCTACAAGATTAGGAAGGAAGGTTATCTCCTAAGGAGGTCTGGTTAATGCAGGTGCTCAATACACACTAAAGGGGAGGAAGGAGACACAAAAGAGCAATGAAAAAATTTTTGTTTAAATGTTTCTTGTCTTGTTACCGAATTGGACCTACTGGGTTCCTAGCCTGGACAGAGATCCTTTGTCTCAGAGAGGGAAGTTCTTTTTCTGCTCAGATTCACACAGCCAGTAATGAAACTGGTGCTGAGACTAGCACAGCACAAGCTTTATTCCACAGCCGAAGAATGGAGAAGCAGGAACCTAGTTCACAGACCAGTTGAGGTGGAGACACCAAATATATAGGAGGGTTGAGGTAAAAGGGAGGGAATAGGAAAGAGTGGTAGGAATATTCATGAGTTATCTGAGAACAAGGCTGTGGTGTGGACCCGGAACTCATGCAATACTCCTTTTCAGTCCTTCTATGGGCTTTTCTGGTTGTTGCCATAGTAGCCGAAATTCAGCATCTGTACACTGGTACTGAACTGAATCTCGGAGACAGAGTTTTGGGTGAAGTAGAAAAGGATAACTTTATTGCTTTGCCAGGCAAAGGGGGACACAGTGGGCTAGTGTCCTCAAAACTGTGTGTCCTGACCTGGACGGGGTAGTGAGAAGTCTTATAGTGTTCAAGGAGCAGGGAGCGGTCACCTCGTGGGCATTCTTCTGATTGGTTGGTGGTGAGGTAATTGGGAGTCAGCATCATCAACCTGGTTCCAACAGGTCTGGGGTCTACGTGCTTGTGGGCAGCATACAGTTAACTTCTTCCACCTGGTGGGAGTTTCAGTAACTGCAAAACAGCTCAAAGATATTGTTGTGTATATATCCCTTGAGCGGGAACCAGGACACTGACCCAAGACTGCACTATTGTTTCTTGGCTGCTTCTCCCTTGTCTCTGCATCCCCTCCCTTCCCTGATTAGCAACGGTTTGATCTGCCCTTTGGAACTCAGGGAAGGTCATGGAGGCTGAATGAAGCCCATTTCCTTACAAACAAGAAACAGGGGACCCAGAAAGTCTTTTGTGCCCAGGAGCCCCACCGGGTCCTGCTCAGTTTCATCATGGCAATCGTCAACTGTCATGGCACTGGTGGGTGTGTCATTTAGCAGGTAATGTATTACAATGAGCATGTAATGAGGCTCAGGGGCCACTGGAAGTCAGATCTTCTGCCATCTTGGGCCTAGTTGGTTCTAACCAGTTCTTGATTTTTTTCTCTTTGCAGCTTCCTCCTCAAACTTAGATAAGAATAATTGACTTCCATTCGAGGGAGGGGCAGGGGTAGGATTCTAGGGCAACAGTCTTGGTAAGAGTCTTAGCATAAAATATGAATTTTATTTCATCAAATCTTTTATAGAAAATTGGACTAACTGGTGTTCTTCTGAAAGGGCATGAAGCACACCTCTTTAATACCAAAAAAAAAAAAAAATTCAGTGTGGGCTCCTCTTACCAACCAGTCACATATATCTTTTCAAATGTCCTCTGACGAAATAAATGGTCACTGCTTTTGTCCTAGTATTTTTCATTTTCTGACTGCATTCAAGACTCAGTTTTTATAAGGACTTCTGATTCTCTGAAGATATATTTTCTCTCACTGGGCAATATAATTAATAACAAAATCTCTTCCCAATTCAGAAAATCTCTCCATAAAAGAAGAAAAGAAAGAAAACAATTTTATTATTGAATAAACACATTAAGCCAGAATGTGAGAAATATCACAGGCAATCAGCTAAAGGATTACAAAGATAGAATGAAATCTCACTTTTCGTGTAGTGAAGCAGACCCAACTCACTACACATAGGTTCTCAAAATAAACAATAATTAGTCTTCAAGTAAAGGCATTTGATTTGTCTCCTAGTTCACCCTAAATTCACTTGGTAGTTGGGGGACCATCTATGTTATCTAACTGGCTTTATCCCAAAAAAGTCTCATATTTTTGTGACAGGGCATAGTTTTGCAAATTGGGAGCAAAAAATGCTAGTGCTAAACTGGGGCTCCTCACCTCCCTCAGAAACAGGAGATAGGGGCTCTCTCTTCTTGAGTGATTACATTTCAAAGAGATGTTTCCTAGTCCTTAAGAAAGACATTTCTGGGCCATAAAGCTGGCAAGAGGCTTATTTAGCTTGAAAAAGATTCACATTTATTTCAGAGGGACAGAGAAAGAACTCACAGTTGCAGGTTTTCTAAAGTAAATGCTTTGGGAGGGAAGGGTTCTTTTCTTATTTTCATCAGGGAGAATTAAGTCTCCTATTTTTTTTTTAAGTCTCTTATTTTGATTTGTATTTTCCCTTACACTCTCAGCAGATGACCTCCTGTTTCTTACCATATAAATATGGCCTTTTTAATGGTTTTTCTTGGTATTGAATAAAGGATATTGCTGTACATGCTTCTAAGGTATTTTTAAGTTTGGAAAGCAAATTTTTTGTTGTTCCATAATGGAAGCATAATCATGACCTCGGTTTGTCTACTGCCTTTACATCTTTGAAACACTTTTATGCTCATTATTTCAATTGACCTTTTTAACTACTCAGAGGCAAATATTGATGCCCTTTTTTACTTAGGGTAAAAATTAAAATATGAAATGCAATGATTTAAATATAACTAAGATTATAAGATATTGGTGACAGCATAATGTGGTGGGAAGAGCATGAGTGGGATTTGGGAGCTCTCAAAGCCAAAAGAAATTTCAAATTTGATTTATATTTGAAACCGATTTGATGGCAAAAAGGAATCCATTGTATTTTAGATTATTTGAGAGGAAATGAGATTTAGCCTATTGGGAAGGGCACAGAGTTTACAGTGTAACGAATCTGAGTTTTAATTTTGGATTTGCCCCTTACTAGCTGCCTGCTTGCTATGGGAAGTCCTGCGTTTTTGCTTGATCACTGTAACATGAAAATAAAGATTCCCTTCTCACAGGATTATTGAGAGAACTAAACGAGATGCATGAACCAAAGGTCTGACTTCCTGACTCGGAGTAAATCCTCACTGAAAGATAATTCCTTTTTCTTTTTTCCTTTTGTAACTGAGTACAAGGCCTCGTGTGCCTGCAGCGCAGAAAGCCAAACGCTGGCAGTTGGATTTTTCAGCAAAGTAAGGGTTCATTGCAGGACACCAAGCAAGGGAGTGGGAGACAAGCCTCAGATCCACTCCCACTTAGTCTTTGAGTTGAGGGTGTTTTAAAGGGGAAGAATGAAGAAGCTGGAATTAATCATCATCTTGTGACATGTCTGTGACATTTCTTAATTGCAGTTTCAGGAATCAGGATGCCTACGTTTTATGAGTCTCTGGTCTGTTGGTCCATGACCCAGAGACCTGTGTTCATCTTGTCCTGGAGAAACAGCCTGAGTTTGTACATTAATGGTAATATCTCCAGCAGCAATTTTAGTACATTAATGATGTTATGGACAACAGCAGTTGTTGTCATCTGACTCTGATTGCTTAGTGGTCAGTTAGCACAGGACTGAGGTGAGAGGGGACAAGAAAGGGAATAAAGTTTTGAATAGAGAGGTTAACTATAAACTTGGCAGGGGAACTTGGTTTGGGGGGGACTTGGTTTCATTTTCAAGAATTCTAATTAGTGGCAAAAGTGAGACTAGATTTTGCATCTTCTCCTTGTTCCCTAGTCCCAAAGTCCTTCCTCTAATTTAAGTTATATACTGTTGCTGATAAAGGGAGTTGCAGGATTTTATGAATTTGGCTAAACAAAGATTTTTATTTTAATTTGTCTTAATTTTGGTTAAAAATAGCAAACTTATTTAATCTGCATATTGCCTCCGAATTTTCAACAGATTGTTTTCCGCTGATGTGCTTCAGCTGATGTTTAACAGTTTAATCCAAAATACTTTTTACTCTTCAGTTCTGGAAGAGTATTAGCATTAAAAAGATGATCTAAAGGACAGCTCATATATTTGGATTCATGTTTTATTACCTATGATGAAAGATAAAGAATATTTGCTATAAAAAAGACTTAGCCCATATTAAATGAGAGTGACCCTGAGGTCTTATGCTCTTTCTAGCTGCTAAATAGGAGCTGGATGGTTGAAGCTGTTTTTATTATCCTTTCCCTGGTGATTTGGTGCTCTGCCGAACTGATCCAGCCTTGTTTATCCACTTACACAACCATCAACTGGCACAACTCATTTCCAAGCCTCTCAAACTATAGCAATGAACCACAAAACTCATAATTTAAAATATGTGACCTCCATTATCAAATCGCAATTGGAAATTGTTTTGTATGTAATCTTTTTCAAGGCTGCATATCCAGATACATATTCAAAATCAAGCAAATGTGACTCAGTAAAGCAGTGACTAATGCTATATCTCTGGAAATGTCAAAAGTTGAATTATGTGAATATATTTTAGCTAGAGAAAAGAAAGACATCGATTTTCCTCCATTTTATGAAGGGTAAACCCCCAAAAAAGTAAATGAAAAGATATTATAGTTTCTCTTTTTTTCAGTGGTTTGGCATTGGGAAATGAGAAATAAACTTTTCAAGTGGTGACTGAGAAGATAAAAAATATTCAGAGTGTGATACAAATTTGTATTCGAGTCATGAGAAAATATGAAAAGACTATCTCTTACTAAGAGATAATATGTTCTATTTAATTATACTACATTAAAAAAATCAAGATCATTTTTCCCTGAGTCCTAAAATAAATATATATTTCTACTCTTCTCAAAATAAATACTATTGGAACACTTCTGCAATGATCACTGGGATTCCAACACACCCTTATTTCAATATTTTTTTTCTTTTATGTTCATTTATCTTATGGAACAGGCACACAGGACACAGTCTTATGGGCAATGTCTACCACTGTGGATTTAGTCATGAGTGGAAATGTGTAGACCCTGCCGAGATAAGCCTGTCAGAATCGTTTGCTATGTCTATACAGGAGCTGAGGCACTGCCTGGAAAAATAATTTAAACTGTATGTCCTTCCACATTTCAGGCATATTTTGTCATGCCTACCAAAGTGTGAGATTGTCCAATGAAAGTATCTTTGCAGAAGGGCTGAGAAGCATTGTTGGTGCTTAGTCATTGGAGAGGAATAGGAGTTCTGAGTTTGACAGTCAGTACTTAAACCACTCTTGGATAAATCCCCACATGCATTATGGGTCCTATGAAGAGAGTGGGATGTAATATATACAGATAGGTGCTGCTTTGCACTTCTCTGTAGTGCAGGCCCATAAAAAACTTCAAGCTGAAATCATGCAAAGAATTCTTTTCAATTAACGGTAAAAATAACAATTGTTCTGTGACCTTTAAATATTTTTGTTAAAATATCAAAGATTTTTTTTTAACCATTGGTTATAAAAATGTAGAAAAATAGAAAATAGTAAAGCTAATGATTATTTATTTATTTATATATTTGATACACTGAAATGTAAGACATTAGAGACATTGAGAATGAACATGTTTCATTTCTTTGGAAAAACTTATCCAGAGTAGCTTGAAAAGTGATGCCTCCTACTTGTTTTGTAACTTCTTATTGTATAATGACACAAAGTAAGCATTTACTTTTCTGTGATTTGCTAGTTTTCATACCTCTTTCTACATATGGACCCACTTCAATGTTTTATCCTTAGTGCTTTCAACGTCATGAGGTATCTCTGAGAGTTTCTTTACTGTGAATTTTGTTGTTAGCCTCACTTTCACTGGTACTTTTCCTCACAACCATTTTCCTCTTTTTTGTTGGGAAGTTCACCCTCATCAGTCCCACTGGCTACATACCTAGAGCTCCTCAAACAGCAGGAGTGTTAACATTCCCATAATTAGCTGTTTCTTCTTATATTGGCTAATTTCCTCTTTGAATTATCCACTTTTGTAAACTGTCAGGTAGGTTTATCACTAGGAGGCAAGGAGGCAACACAACTACATGCTTTGCTGTCTGAGCACCAAGTGAATAACAGACGTGCAGTGACCCAACACCAACAGACTTTGAAAGAAGTGATGTGATTGATCCATCACAATTGCTAATCATGATGCACATCTGCTATTTACATAGTGATTTGTGGACTGAAGAGCTGGCAGTGAAGTTTGTATTTTATGCAATTACTCAAAGTTAATATACCCTGGGAACTGATATTTGAACTGTGCTTTTGGGGAACTACTATTATTTAATTAAATTATGATAACTGAAATTTGCATGTAACAGAACCATGCAAAGAGAGGACTGCCTGGACTGAAGTATCTGTATGACACTTGGGGACCCAAGCAACACTACTTTGGGAGCCTTTTAACAAAGAGTAATGCTAAGAGAAAAAAAGAGGATTTCTTTCCCCCCTAGTTGTTAAGATTTGGCATCTCAAGTGCTGAAGGCAGTCTCTAGCAGAGAGAATCACTGAGGCCGGCAAAGCAGGGTTGTTTCATGTCTATAAATAATTAGAATAAAAAGCTCTATAAGAAAAGGAACCAGGTCAGCCTTATCCTCTATATCCCTAGTGTCTAGCACAATACTTTTGTGTAGTAGACATTAAATAAATGTTTTTTGATAGAATGCATAAATGAATTCATTAATAAATATCAATATGGCTAAATTTTTTAATAAAAAGACTGAGGCATAACAAAATTTTGCATTTAATAAAATGACATAGATTGGAAACAACATTTTACTAAAAGTCAAGACAAAGATCTAAAGTTAAGATAAATGTCAAGTAGCTTCAATGCCATCTGCTAAAGGACTGTTATCCAAAATATAAAAAGAACAAGGAATTTAACAGACACCTCACCAATGAAGGGATACAGATGGCAAATAAGCACATAAAAAGATGCTCCACATCATATGTCATCAAGGAAAGGCAAGTGTGAAATAAAATTCATATTTTATGGCAAGACAAGAAAAATTTAAACATAAAAAATTTCCTCTGCCCCTGGGCCTCCTCTCTCCCCACTACTGTGCATTGTGTATCTGCATTAGGCATGGAGCAAACCTCCCCCAGCAGCAGAAATAACTGCTCAATCAAAAAAGCAGCATTCTCCTAGCATCAACAAGGCAATTCCTTAAAAGATAACATTCCATCTTTATCTTGTAAGAGGCCACATGACCCACCGCCATGATGACGCTCAGATCTGGATTGTGTAAACTGTCAACAATACGTCATTAAATGTACAGCTCTCTTGTCTCAACTCATATACCTGTGCCTTGACTTCTAACGGGCAGAATTGTTCTCAGAGCTTTCTGAGATGCTCTTCCAGGGTTTTATAAAATCCTCAAATTTGGCTTGAATAAAATTTTCCATTTTCTTTCTTAAAAAAAAAAAAAAGTAGCTTCAATGCGTCTCTCTGATTGAAGAAAGGAAATGTTTATGCTTCATTCAAGATCACATATTTGGAGCTTTGTGGCAAGACTTTTTTTTCTCTCCTTTGCACATTGAAGGACAGAACTCTCAGTCCCAGAAAGCTTATTGAATGTGCCTAGGTCACTGTAACACCTGCTCTCTATTTAAATTGGAGTTTCCCAATCTCCTCTGAGAACTGTCAAAAGAGCAGATTATAGCCAGAAACTAGGAATCAGGCAAAATGGGAACAAAACAGAAAATAAAGGTAGGCCAGAATGAAAGTCATTATATCTTAGAGTTTTTATCATTTGCTTAGTGTGGAGAACTCTAGACAATGTCAGCCCCACTCTGTATTGTTTGATATTCAATTATGCTTGTGAATTATACTCTACACAGCATAGGGTTCTCATCTCATAAAAAGAGAGACAGGGACACATGTCAATGGCTGTTGCAGTCAATCATGTTTGTTAAAAGTGGGCAGAACAAGACAATTATCACCCTTTGCAGAATGCTGCATTAGTAAGATTTATTTCTGCCTGGAAAAATTTAATATTATATTAGCAAAGATTGGTAATATTGAGAAAAATACTAAATTAGAAATCATGTGTGTTTAGAAACTTCCATGTTTTAGCATTCTTTTATGAAAAAATGATATATTTGGGTATTGTTGTATGCTTTATGTTTTTGCTTATTAATATTCTTGAGTGGGAAGCATGTAAAATTCTTATGGTGGTGCTGTCAGTGGATTATAGTGAAGGCACAGCTTCAGTCCTCCTGGTGGCAGCACATCGATTACAGGCAAAGAACTAAGGGCTTTTTTAAAAAAAATTTTGAAAACTCAAATTCATAAAGAAAAATGAATATTATGGAAAAACCCCTGCCAAGTAAGCATAGCACCAATTTCATTATGGATTTCCTTTTGGAATAGCACCGTAGAAAGAGAAGAAAATGCATTCTTTTAAGGACCCAGACACTATCTTTATGCAATATTTATCTTCTGAATTTGCATTCCTAAATTCTATTATTATCTAATAACACTTAAATGCTATTTCACAGCTTTTAAAATTCCTATCTTTAAATGAAAACTTTTGGAAATAAAATGATTAATGTCAATAGGAAAGAAAAAAAGAAGATATTCTTTGGTTGTGATAAATACATCATGTTTCCAAAAAGCGTATTTTTTTATATTTAAATTCTGTGAAAGGGTAGTGAAGCACACAGTACTTTTGATTCGAGTGAATTCTCCATATTTAAAAATAAGTGTGTCTAGTCTTTTAGGCCAATTTTATTAAAAAAATCATGAAACTTCTTTGTTCAGAATAAAAGGTTAATGTGTAAGGGTAAAATGCTAAAATTATGTTTGTTTATTAGAACTATTGTTAGTCCTTGGAATTTTTAAAGAAATGGTGATTAGAGAATACAGGTTGATGAACTGTTATAAATTTATAATGTCCTCAAATAAAACTGAAGTCTTGCACCATCCTATATAATTTGATACGGAACCAAAGTGAGGTAACCAGAGGAAAACACGGGCCTACAACAGCAAAAGAATGTGTAAAACAAAGAATGTTGTTCACCACCTGGTTCTACAAGGATTAAATCATTAGCCACTGCAGTCACTGACAAACAATGCACCCTGAAATGAATTCAGGGTGTAAACAGGGATAAGGCACTCTGCCTTGGAAAAAAACAACCCTTTAGATAGTTAGAAATATCTCAGGAAAAAAAATTAATGAACCCAGATTCTTGCATTTTCCCATACATAGAAAAGCACTAACATAATTAATTGAGATATCTGATCCTTTGACTAGCAGTAACTTTTACTGAGATGTGTTTGCATGTATTCCCTAAGCAAAATCATATACAGGCTGGTCGCTTCCCTACCTCTTGGGAGCAGTTCCTCAGGGCTATCTGGGGGGCTGTCTCCCTGGGTAGAGTCCTCAGTAAGACCCTAAAGGAAACTCAACTCACAGCTCTTAAGTTGTGCATTTTCTTCAGCTGACAGTTCTAGTGACATGAAGAGCGTCCTCTTCTCTTTTGCCTGAACTCTGCAAAGATCTGGAGCCTTGGTACCAGCGAGGGCCCTTGTGCCCGTCCATCACCTTGGTGAATCCAGACGAAGTTGGGTGAGTCTCTCCTCGTCTTGGATCTCCCGTCTTGGTTGACGATCCTTAGTTTTAGTCAATGGTTGTTAAACTTCTCGCTATGAGGAGTAGGACGATCCTTAGTTTTAGTCAATGGTTGTTAAACTTCTCGCTATGAGGAGTAGGTTTTCCTTGAACTTAAGTTTAAGAAGAGGCACCTGGATTCCCCAGATGAAAAACACTGGAAAGACTTTGCTCAGTTAAAAGACCCTGAGGAGGTTTGGACTGGGTAATCACGTAGAAGGCTGACCTGACGTCTTTCCTCGAATTGGCTATTATAACAGGGTTTTGTCAGAATAAAAGTGAAGATACCATATGAGAGCTTTCAGCTCTGGAGGTAAGGGATACAACTCCTTCCAGCCAGCTACAACTTCCTCAGGCACCTGAGAAACTTACAGGAGTCGTGGAAGTGAGTCCTCATACTGTGCAGCAGTCTCATAGGGAAACCCACTCATCAATTAAAAAATTCGCTCATCTGGGGATGCACACATAAGGATTGGCCATCCGGTGCTCCCAGCACCCACAGCAGTTTTAGACTGACAGAGGGAGAAACTGAGACACCTGAAAGAGCTGAAACGACTCTAGGGTGACACCTAGAGGAAGTAAGCTCACAAACAGCACACCAGCCCACCACACAGTTTTCAAGATTAATTTTATGCCAAAAAACTGACCCTGAAATGGGAAACAAAGCCATCGAAACAGAAGAAGAAGAGGCACCAAATAACTGCCAGCTAATACCCCTACTGGATTTATGTACATACAAACTTATGCTTGCAAGTACTTATTTAACCGGGGACTAAGGAAATCTCGCCCTGAAATGGCCAAGGTGGGGATTTTTGACATTCCAAAACTGGTTTTTGCACTTGCAGTTAGAGAAAGCCAGCTTGACAAAACATCTTTTCAAAATTCTGATCCTAAGGCAACAAAAGTCTCTCTAGGAGCAGTTTGCATTTCTCTGCCCATGCCTTTGAAATGTAAATGTTCTACCAGGTCAGAGAACTCTTATCTAGACCAATTCCTGAGACTAACAAAAAGAAAAAAAAAAAAAGAGAAAGAAGCATTTTAAAGCTCCAGCATAAACTTAATTTATTCCAACTGGTATTTATAAACCAGTGAGTTTTATATTGTAATACCTGATTCATGACTAAGTTTTAAACTGAAACTATGAAATCTCTGTCTGAGTCTATCTAGATATATGTGTGTCTATGTATGAACATTGTAAATCTATAGTGCTACCTTCAGATGATATTGCCAAAATTAATTTGTAAATTATTTACAATGAATAAATATATTTAATTGGCTTACAGGAAATTAAGCACTTATATAAATTCTCAGAAAATATAAAAGAAAATAACCCTAATGATTTCAGGTTCACATGATCTGGGAAATAGTATTAAATTAATATTCAGTGTTAAAGATAAAGTTTGGTTTAATTAGTACAGGCATGTTTTTAGGGTCATCAACATTAAGTACTACTACTACATTAAGTACTACTACTACATTAAGTACTACTACTACTACATTAAGTACTACTACTACATTAAGTACTACTACTACATTAAGTAATACTTTCATTGTACCTAGGTTTACTAAAAGTCAAATAAGTTCATGTTATCTCTGTTACAAAATTTGTCAGAAAAAAAAGTAGCTTGATATGATAAAATTTTCATAAGTAAATTAAATGTAAATGAAATAAGAGTTTTTAGGTGAACTCTAGGATAATTATGTTTTATGGTATGTCTACTTAAAAATAGTTTCTCCATATTTTTTTAACTTGAAACTTTAGAGTTTTTCTAAATTAAGTTAAATGATGGAAGTTTATTGATTATCTAGATCATTCCCAAATAAAATAATATACCAAAACATTAATTACTGAACATAGATTTTCTTGTACAGAGAAGTTAAAGATATTTAAGACTATTAATATATATGTTTGGTGCCACAATGAGACATTTTCTGTAAGAAAGCACACATTTTTAGGAATTATAAATAGTATTTATAAGTTTGCCAAGCTACAGAATGCTAAAGTAAAAGACAGTTTGTAACTGCTTACTTCTTAGTTTTCACTAGAAATTAAGATTTTTTGAGAGTTGAGAATTCTAAGTAATATATGTAATTAAAATTAAAACTACTAAAATTAATAAGGAAAATATCCTTTATGCAAGAAAAAAGAAGGTGTAAGGAATGGAAATGCATTTTGTTAAGGGAAAAGAAAATAAATTTATCCTAAAGAGAGCTTAAAAGAGACAGAGAGAAAGCATAGAACAAAATCTGAAGGTAAAAAAGGAAGTTATAGAATATTTGTGGAAATGAAACCCTGAGGAAAGAGTTTTTTATGTGATCAGTGGTCCGAACGCCAGTTGGAAAAGAATTTCCAGACCTAAGGCAGAATGTAAAGAAGATAGAATTTATTAGAGGGAAGAGTGCCTGCCAGAACTGCGGGCTGACTTCCTAATAGTCTGGGAGAGTCGAGCCCGGAACATGTGCTATTGATCAGTTTTTATAGCCAGAAAACAAAGGAATGGTCCGAGGTGAAAATTTCGTTTACTGATTGGTCAAGGCACATATACCTTCCTTCTATAGGGTGGGAGTGGGACAGAGCAGATGCCTTTCCTTATTTGGGACAGGTCCCATCCCCAGGTAGGCGTCGCCCAGGTGGGCTCAGGAATTTGGTAACTATCGCAACATGGCAGTGAGGGCAAGTAAGAGTCCGGTAGGGGGTGTAACGCTGAAACTTTTTCAGGCCGGGTCGTCCTTTGTCCTTGAAGCACCACACTCAGGATGGGCAAAGATTGGAATGAATTTAATTGAGTGAATGAATTTTAATATTAAAAGTAAGCTGGTGCAAAAATGGAATTTGCTTTTCTCTGTTAAGTGGGCAAAGTTTTCTTGGAATTTTGATCTGCTTTTGATAACAGATTGTAAAGTGTCTTTACCTTTTAAGTAATCTGTTGTAACTTTCTGCATTTTCCTTTGAAATATTTTATTGTGACTTGGTTAAGTGAATAGTATTGCTTCACAGTGACCTATGGATCCTTTGACCAAGTGTTTTAAACCCTTTTGATATCTTTGATGAACTTCTTCAAATCAAATTCTAAATAAAGTTCTATTGACCTCTGGGGAACTTTGAGATGTTTCAGAGGGCCTGAAATATCTCGAAGAGACATACTAGACTAATTAGGCTTATTTGGTATGTTAAATTACATGTGAAGCACTGTTAAATGAGTGGTGATAAACCTTATTAGGTTATATTGTATGTGTAAATGTTATTAATATAAATGTTTTGAAAATTAAATGAAATTTCTAAAATTTGAATATGTCCTGGTATGTTATCAGTCATAATTCTAGTTATTTTAAAATATTTTATGTCACTAAATAACCAAATTTCTTTGACAATTGCATTGTAACTAGGCCTTTAGCTGTATCTTTCTAGTTATTTGTCATTTATAGACAGTTATTATTTTACTGATACTTTTATAAAATGTGCTTCATCTTCAAGAAGTTTCATAGAAAGGACTTTATGACAAGTACAGATTTCTGATAACTTACAGATCATACCACTGAGCTGGGTAAAAAAATTGCAAAATTCTAATTGAAAATCTGATAGCTTTGTAAAACTGTTAACAGAAGATCAAGATCAACAAGAATTAGTTACATAGGGGTGAATGACATTTTTTATGACTTTTTGTCTAAAACACTACTGGTTTTTAATCTTTGTTTTCCAGACTTAGGGAAACATTTCCCCTTAAGCTATCAATGACTTACAGCATTTTGGTAAATTATGCCTTTGTAAGCAGAATTGAAACATTTACCTTTTCTCTCTACCTGATCCCTCCAGAATTTGGAAACTCTTCGTGAGTATTCTTATTTTCATGGCAATATATATATTTGCATAAATTCAAAAGAATCTGTTCTCCTTATACAAAACATAATTGGAAACATTGGTTACATTACCATGGCTTTGACTGGAATATCAATATTGAGAATATGCATAGACTCAGATATGAGCAGACAGCTTTAAAGAACTAAGGTGGACTTTATGGACCCAGAATGCTCGTTGGAAAAACATCCTGGTACCTTGTTACAGGGTTCCCAGTAACATTATCAGGTGAATAAAGAAGGCCACTTCCTGGCAGGTACAGGAACCTCAAGATATTTTGGACCTCAAGCAGAGAAGAATTTACCCAAATTTACAGGTATTACAGGTGAATCTGATGGCAAGTACTTGGTGTGACTTTTTTGGGCCTTAAGAGGTCTTTTAAAAGTTCAACCTGAGATTCCTTATGAAAAGTTACAGCAAAACAATTTGAAAGGGCCTATGTGATCATATTTACACTATGTAAATAATCAGGCCAAGTTGATTGAAACCAGACTTATTTTGCAAGCAAATTAGTCTCAATTTGGCTATAGTTGGTAGAAATGAGGGTAATTTTAGAGAAAAAAAAATATGTTCCAGTGGATATTAAATTCTAGTGTTGCTAATGGTCTTTGAGGTTTTGTATTTACTGCCTGAGACTCACTTCCTAGATGGTTCCATGTTACTGTGTTGCATTATTGTAAGGTTTAATTGAATTATTAAAAGGACATTCTAAGCTTGTTCTGAAGCTTATCACAGTAATCTATTTTTGAATGAAGATCAGATGCCCCATGACATGAAACCAGGAGATTATGCATACTGGAATAGAAATCATTTAAAGGACTCTCTCCAACCTAGATAGAAGGACCCTTATCAGGTACTGTTAACTAGCTCATGGGCAGCAAAACTGAAGGGAATTGATTCTTGGATTTATATTTCCCACTCAAAAAGGGGCCCTGAACTGGACTGGTTTATAGAGAGGACTGCTGACTTCAAGTTCACCTTAAAACAACATTCAAACAGAGAAGAAATAACACCAACACCAGGGTGGGAAGAATCTGACATCAGAAGTCGACAGCTATCCTAAGATGCTGGACCTGCCCCTTATGACTATTTATAGTGTTTTCTTGATTTCTTGGACTCTTTCATGTTAAATGCTTTTCTATAATGGGCACAATCCTATGCAGAGTTTAAAAATCAATCCAATTTTTGGGATTATGGATGATTACCTATGTGCAGTACCTTGGTTTACTTTGGTGGATTTATCCACTCCAAGGTGCGGATTGGATTGCCCTTAGGAAATTTATTCTTGAGGAAAGAAGTTACAATCCTTTGGGGGTCACTATTAGTATTACTAGATGGGAGTCCCTCACTTGGTCAATCAATAATATTTGCTTTGACTTTGGCCATTAATATAAAATTTCTTTAAAAGTACTCAAGCTCAATCAGAGCAACGATCTAAATTTCAGTCAAAAACCATAACCTCCTGATTATTAGGAGGGACTATCCTTCAGTTATGGGATTGATTTATATGGGTAATACCAGGTTATGGTTATTTAAGTTTAAAGGCCCCCTTATGTTAGGTACAATTAAATCATACCAAGGATAATCAGTCTAATAACACTAGGAAATTAGACTGGATGCCTTATGAACAAGGGAAATATATCATTATACTTAAAGATAGCGATTAACATGGAACAGACTGGGTCAAATGACCAGGGATATACTATACTGGGTTGCACCTAATGGAAGTCTTGGCTTAAATTCTTACTTATGACTTTATTAATGCTACTAACTGTATTACTTGTATTCTCCCTATTCTGCAAGATTGTTGTTCCTTGCATTGCCCAATATGTAACTGAGCCTCTGACAAAAATAATGACTAAGCAACTTGAAGCAGTTGATGAAATATCTAGTTCTGTATAAGATTAAAATGGTTGTAATAGTTTAACTCTAGATATGGGAAGAAGCAACAAGGGAGAATCTTTTCCTGGACCACAACTAACTAGTAAGACAGGTGGTCCAGAGATTTTTACGCTACCATTAACATGACCATGTCTAGTAATAGCACATTGAGTGGCCAATCGATGAAATCCTCCCCTGATGTAGGAATGAGCCTTGCTAGCACCATGGGACAAAATGGTCATAAAATGCCTCCCAAACCTCTGTCAGATTTGTGACCAAAGGGGGAAATTGTAAAACAAAGAATGTTGCTCACCACCCAGTTCTACGAGGATAAAGTCATTAGCATTGCAGGCACTTACCAACAGTGCGCCCTGAAAAAAACCCAGGATGGAAACCTGGATAAGGCACTCTGTGCTTTGGAAGAAAACCAGCCTCTTAGAAAGTTAAAGATACCTTGGGGAAAAAAAAATGAATGAACCCAGATTCTTGCACCTTCCCATACCCAGAAAAGCACTAACATCATTAACAGAAATACCTGTTCCTTGTGACTAGCAGTAACTTTTATTGAGATGTGTTTGACTGCACGTATTCCCTGGCTAAAATCATATATATATATATATATACTGGCCACTTTCCCTGCCTCTTGGGAGCAGTTCCTCAGAGCTGCCTGAGAGGCTGTCTCCTGCGCTATAGTCCTCAGTAAGACACTGAATAAAACTCAACTCACAACTCTTCAGTTGTGTGTTTTTTCCAGTGGATATATGTCATATATGTGTAGCCTTCTGAGAAAGGACGGCAATATTTAGCCTAATAGTGAATGTGCAGCAATCAGAACAGTTTATGGTTGAGAAAAGCAAGAAACAGCTGTCTATCAGAATAAGCAAATATTAGTTCTGTAAATGATTTTATTGTCTCCAAATAGGAAAGCTTTGTTGATTGAACCTTCTTATTTTTAGTTGTACACACAGTTATTGCTTTGATCATGGTCAGTGGTGTCATTTTTAATAAAATAGATATGTTGAAGATTTACAAAAAAGATTTACATCATAGTGATATGCATTAAGCAAAGCATGTTGCTTGCTAAGCAACCACATTTATGCCCTTTCCCACATCACTCACTTATCGTTCAGGCAAATACAATACACTGAATAACGGCAGGTCTCTACCAAAATGCCAATTCTATCATAGCCGCTGAGCTATTATTCATAAACCTTTATACCATTTTCTCTTTTTCCCCCAATTTCAATTTTTTTTTCTAGGATAAAGTAAACACTAAGAGGTAGGCATATGAAATTTGCTTCAAAGCCATTACCATTTCTAAGTGTAAAGGAACATTATTATTTGATGATTCCTCATTATTTGGGATGCAGAATATCTGGCAAAAGCTTGAAAACCTTAGTTCTTTTATTTCCTCTGTGATTCTGTGTTCTGTAGATTTCTCTGCCGAGGTGTAAGGCATGACTGCTTATCTTTAGGAGAATCAGTACCAACCAACTGTTCACATATTTCTTGCTCAAGCCTTCTTGCCCGTCCCAGTGACAGAGGCAATCTGACCATGGTGAGAGAAATTGCCTTCTGCAGTGACTGAAAGTGAATTCGCTTAATTTCATCTGATCTGTGTATTTTCCAAAAAAATATATAGGAAGTAATACATGTGTATAGTTAATTTTTCAAAAAGAGATTCCAATAACACAGTAGGATACAAGATGTAGTAAAATGTTCTTCCCTAAGCTTATTCCACGTCTTACTTTCCCAATTAAGAGTCCTTCAAGAAACTTTCCAGGCTATACAGATTTATCTCTATGTATGTATGTATGATAAGTGGTTTCTTCCCATTGGTTCAAATCTTTTAAAATCTATATACTGTATTGTTTTTCTATAGTTGTTGCAACACCTTACCAAAGACATGGTGGATTAAAGCAATACAAATTTATTTTACAGTTCTTGAGGTCGTAAGTCTAAAATGGACTGGCAAGGCTGTGTTCCTTCTGCAAGACTAGAGGGAAAACCATGTCCTGACCTTTGTCCAGCTTCTAGAGGCTGCCTGCATTCCTTGCAAAGTGCCCCATTTCTCTCTGACCTCTGCTCCCGTCATAATACCTCCTTCTCTGACTCTGACTCCTCCGGCTCCCTCTCTTAAGGGTTCTATGATTGCACTGGGCCCGCCTGGATAATCCAGAACAATCTCCCCTTCTCAAGATCCTTGGCATAATCAAATCTGTAAAGTCCCTCTTGCCATGCAAGATCGTTTTTTCATGGGTTTCAGGAATAGGACAGAGACAATGTGGGGGGGAGGGCCCTTATTCTGCCCAAAATAAAATCTCTCAGTAAAGCTTTTACATTGTTTTCATTCAGATCCTGTCCTCTTCTTATTTTATTGCCAGATATGTTATCATTTTTGCTATTGTTGCTGACTATTGTTTATACTTAGATTCTCATCTAACATGGGGTCTTTGGTAGCTGGGAAAACATGACTTTCTTCAATGACAGGATTCTATAAAGATTCTCAATTTAATGCAAGAAATGAGCTGTTTGCACAGAACACTCCTCAAATCCAAGAAAATATTTCCTGAAATATCTATCATTCCATCTTCATACAGCTCTGTCAACATTACTTATTTCCTCCGGCTTGAAAGTTTTTCTCTTGTCCCCAAAATGCCATTCTCTCTTGGTTTTCCTACTTCACCAACAGCTCCTTCTCAGTCTCCTTCGTCATTGTATCACATCCCCTCTCCAAGTGTATGTACAGTTCTTACATTGCTAATCCCCCTTAGATGTATTTATTCACTATCTGGATAATCTCCAATCTCATGGCTTTACACCATCTATAAGTAGAAAAGTCCTGCATTTATGTGTTTAGCTCTAACCCTCCCTTTAATTTCAGACTTGAAAATTTAGCTGCCTTTTTGACATTTTTATATGAATGTCTAGTTGGCATTTCAAAGTTAAATATCCAAAGTGACACCTTTGAATTTCTATCCAACACTCCTACCAAACAATCCCCCTCCACCCCAGTCCTCCCCATCTCAATAAATGACACTCTCTTTCACCCAGCTAAATGTGAACTCACACAGAGCTGTGCACACACCCATGCACACACAAACTTGGAGACATACTTGACTCCTCTCACATCTTCATCCAATTCCACACCAAATACTGACAGCTTTACTTTGAAAAATATTCAGTGTTTCACCACTTTTCATCGCCTCTATCATTAACATTCTAGTCCAAGACACCATTATCAACCAATTAGATTATTGGAATAACTTCCATGTGCTTTCACTCTTGCCCCCTTACAACATCCAGAGTGTTTCCCAAATATTCAACAGGTCATATCACCTCTCTGTCCAAAACCCTCTGGCTTCTAATATCACTCAGGCTAAAAATTCATTCTTTGGTATTTGGGTATATTTGGTATATTGACTCTAAAAGGAGGAACAGCCCCCACTTGAGATGATTACAGGGCAAGTGGTATTCTTGGAAAGGAAAATTTTCTAGACAGCAAAAGAAGTATTCCATGAAGTGCCTCAGGATGTAAACAAATGATTTGTCAGGCAGAGTAGAAATAATAGATGAGTTGGGGAAGATATTAGGAGTCTGTACTTGGGTTGTAACAAGTGATGTCAAGAATGTGAAACATGGTGGGAGTAGCTACTTCTGAGACTCCAAATTTAACTCAGATGTCAGTTTAAACAAAAACTCCACAGATTTAGATTTAGGCTGAGAATCATGGCAAGGGTGTTTGTATGCTAAGTGGAAGCTCTGGGAACCAGCATATTCATGGCAGTGGAGTCAAAGAGAACCAAAGAGAGAAGGCAAAAATCAAGAGGACATAATTGGTGCCCCTTGGTTCAGAATCTGCTGATTCTCCAATCAATGCCAGCTGTTGGAAGTTCTGAGTTTCATTTTACTTAAAGGGGTCATTTCACTTCTAAAATCAACTCTTCTTCTTTATTTTTCTTGAACTCTTGTCATATCCATGACCCTTTAAGTCTCTTCCTTCATATCCATTTTTCATTTTAGTTTTCAATTTTAGAATTAATTTGTTCAGAGAACCTCCAATAAACAGGGGAAAAAAGGACAGTAGGACCTCTTCCAGTTTTGTGTTTTTCAAGGATGTGGCCTCAGTACTTTATAAGGCCATAATGTTCTTCCCATGTGCAAGTGTGTGTGTTGGTCACTTAATAGGCTTTTAAGCCATCAGTACATTAAGGCAGTTCAATTTCTCATGATTCATGTTCACAATTACTGTGAATATCTTTAACCCTGTCTCCTAGACAGTAAGTTTCCCAGGACAAAATCTTTTTCCTAGAATCTGACACTGTTATATTTAAACAACCCATAATGTTATCTTCATGTAGAGATATCATTGCACTTGTACCCTTTCATGACCTATCTTAATTATAATCTTAAAAGAAAAGTAGTATAGGGAAGCAAACAGAAAAATTATCTGCACAATAATGCTTTAGGGCTATAAAGCATTTTTCTCATGTACAAATCATTTTCACCTACATTCTCTTTGGAGTTCAGAGTAACACTCTAAGCTGGACCCATACCTATTTAGAGAGAAGATATAAGAATCAACAGTGTTTAGTAGCTTGCTAATAAGTGTCAGCAATAGAACTGGAGTCCAGACCTTTTGATTCTTAGTTCATTCTGCTTTACATTTTGTGATAAAATGGCCATTCAATGGTTAGCCAGAAAAATCCATGAGAAGATATAACTTAGGATATAAACTGTATTACATTGTAACTATTATGTTTTTCCCAGTAGAGATTCCTTTTCAATTCAAACCCAATCAGAAAATTACTCTCATGCCAAACTTTGACATAATGGAAGGGAGGATAAAATGTCTTCTCATGGCAGCAGCACAGAACGAACAGAGAACACTGGGGCATCTGGCCAAAGAACAGAAAGCACTAGATGAGAGAAAACCAGCCAGTCAGAGTTGCTTGCAGAGAGCTCACCTGTAAGACTGGCAAGAGGTATTTGCAGACCATAGTGGAGAAAATGGAAGCCTCACCAACAATACAATAGGTAATGACTGTGCTTTAAATGAACTTTGTGTCGTTGGAGGATTATAAACCAGTCATTTTCTACAGAGACTTAAATAAGCTTTCTCTAAAAGGAAATGGCATTCAAGCACAGACAGGTGTGAGAGAAGAAATGTGGAAAGCACACACAAGAATCAGTGGGGCTCAGCAACAAAAGAAGGAAAATAGGTACTAGATAGAAGCAGAAGCGATTATCATAATCTCACTTGATTAAGGGTTTTCTCAAATTCCTAGAGAACTAGAAATCAGCATTTCATGGTCATTAGATATATTTTGTAGTGATTTTGACATGTGTACCAATCATGTGTTCTCAATTGGAAGAAGGAAGTCAACCGAGGGTGTGTAACCGAGCAGGACCCTATGGGGCCTTCCCGGGACAGACCCTGCCATCCTCCAGTGTCCTCCACCTGCCTCTTGTCTGTAGAAAAACTTTAGCCTCCTAGGCCTTCCCTGAGTTCCAAAGAGTAAATTTAATCAGAGATGTGAGAAAATGCAAAAAGAAAGGAAAACAGTCAAGCAAAACAAAATAATAATCGTTGAGCCATTAAGCAAAGTCAAGGACTCTTACTTCCTCCTCAAGGGCTGTAGATAATATTCTGAGCCACGTCCTTTGAGCTGTTTTGCAGATACTGAAACCCCCGGGAGGAAGAAGTTAACTGCGTGCTGCCCACAAGCATGTAGATCCCAGACTGATTGGAACCAGAAGGTTGATGATGTTGATTCCCGATTACCTCACCACCAACCAATCAGAAGAATGTCCACGAGCTGATCACGCACCCCACAATGCCCCTCCTTACCCTGTGTTAAAAACCTTTCCCTGAAAACCTTCAGGGATTTGGGACCTTTTAAGCACTAGCTACCTAGACTCCTTGCTTGGCACCTGCAATAAATGCTGCACTTTCCTTCACCACAACCTGGTGTCAGTAAATTGGCCATACTGCATATGGGAAGGTGGATGTAAGTTTGGTTCTGTAACAGATGAGCTCTCCCTTTAGTGTTGGTGTGCAGGCTGTGCCCTGCTCGTCTCTAGGGGGCTCCATTTACACAGACTGTACTGAGACTCAGTTGTGAATGCACTTGCTTAACTGCTTTACAGCTGCTCTTGTACAGCAAGACTTACCTCTCGATCCTCTGCTCATATTAGCTTTATGTGTGTGTGGTGTGTGCACCTTCTTATCCTTGCTTCAGTCAGTTCTCATCTCAGAAAGACTTTCTCTCACTACTTGATTGAATATCCTCTCCAACCTCAGCCAAGCTCCACTTTCTCACCCAATTCTATTGCCTTCAAAACACTGTCCACTACCTGAAATTATCCTGTTCATGCATTTATGGTTATTTTCATTTTCCTGCTCCGTGGGTGCACATTTCATCTCTGTGAATAAGCCATAGCTACAGAAAAGTGTTTGGCACAGAATAGTGCTCAAAAAATATTTGTTGGATAAAATAAGTGAATATCATATCACATAATGTTTTGAAAATTAAATGAGATAATGAAAGAAATCTATCAGGCACAAAATGTTTGAAACTTACTAAGCAATAATTTACTAATTTATTCATTTATTTATCTATTTAGCTAATTTTTATCTATTTATTTATTTCTATGTTCCAACACTCTAACAGCTTCTTTACCTACAAGCTCAACTTCCTTACCCTTTTTTGCTTCATCATGCTTCTTGGAAAAATTCCAGCACTAGTTAAATCCAACTCTTCCCTGCTGCACCCACACATCTGAGTGTTGCTGGGGAGAATCACACCTCAGGACTGCTTGGTCTCTCTCTAAATTCATGACTTGAACTCAAGTAGGACCCTGGAGCTGCCCAGCAATCCATTCACATTTCCTGGTTTATTTTCTCTCTCTTCTACTCTCCCTAAATGATTTTGAAATTTCTTCTTCTCTCTCCTGAAACCACCACCATCTCTTCCCCCTTCTGCCTCTAAGTCAAAAACCTTAATTTATTGAGAAAATAAAAGTAATCAGAAGAATTCCACAAACTCCACTAAGACATCTGCTCATCTGTCTCCATCTGGGCGGGAACATCCTTCATGGGTGTGAGGCTGGTGCAGTCACACAGGGACCCACACTCAGAAGGGTTCTTCTCTGGGGCTTCTGTGCTCTGTGGTACCTGTCTTAAGACATAGTTCGTAATAATTTTCATCTTTGAATTTGTGTTTTGTAATTCAACTTCAAAAGGATAATTGAGCACACTTCAGGGGCTCAGAACCTGGGTCCTGACTCTCATGGCCTTTCTACCTCCTCCAAATGGTTCCTGATCTCTCAGTCCTGTCCCCAGTCTTTTGTTACCCCTCCTGCTCTCCTATCCTCCTCCTGCCACCACTACTGCCATCCTCAAACTAGGGCTGCAAGTTGTGTTGAGCTGGCAGTCTGCAATCCACCATCAGCCTCTACCCCAGGCAGAACACCTGGCATTGGGTCAGTGTGGGTCAGGGCTGGGCTCACACCTGTGACATCTTGGGGTAAAGTGAGGCAATGGCTGGTCTGGTGGTTCCTTCAGCAGGTGAGCAAGCAGGGGCCCTCTATCCCATTCCTGATCCCAGGACTGAGCACGGCTCGGGGAGACTGATCTCTTAGGAGTCACCCATATGATGGTTTCATTTACGTGTCAACTTGGCTGGGCCACGGTGCAGTCAAACATCGTTCTGGATGCTTCTGTGAGGATGTTTTTAGATGAGATTAACATTTAAGTGGGTGGACTTTGAGTAAAGTAGATTGCCTTCCTTAATGTGGATGGGCCTCTTTCTGTCAGTTGAAGTCCTGACTAGAACAAAAGACTGACTTCCTCCAAGCAAGAGGGAGTTCTGCCAGCAGAAGGGCTTCGGACTTTGTATTAGTCAGGGTTTTCCAGAGGAACAGAACGAATAGGATATATGAAGATATATGAGGTGATTTATTATGGGAATCGGCTCACATGATTATGGAGGCTGAGAAGTCCCATGTTGCTGGAGCCCCATGAAAGACGGTGGTCCAAAGCACAGTTCTGAAGACCCGGGGGGCTGAAGGCCCAAGAATCAGCTCCGATGTCCAATGTCTGCAGGCAGGAGATGATATGGGTCCCAGCTCGAGAAGAGAGGGAGAATTCACCTTCCTCTGCCTTTTTATTCTATTCAGTCCTCAACGGGTGCGATGCTACTGGCCTACATTGGCGAAGGCGATCTTGTTTACTCAGTTGACTGATTCAAATGCTAATCTCTTCCAGAGACACCTCACAGACACGCCCAGAAATATGTTCCACCAGCTATCTAAGCATCCCCTAGCCCAGTCAAGTTGACACTTTAAATTAACCATCTCAGACTTGAACGGAAACATTGGCTCTTTATGGGTCTTCAGCCTCTCAGCTGGGTTACTCTACAGATTTTGCATTTACCAGACTCCATAATCATGTGAGCCTGTCCCTTAAAATAAATCTCTTCATGGTTCTATGTATGTGCACGCATACATGTAAACACCCTACTGGTTCTGTCTCTCTAGAGAGCCCTGACTACTATGCTTACTCACCATGGGCTGGAGCCATCAGCTTCTGGTAAGGGGAGATGGACTTCTCTGTCCTTGGCCAGAGCCCTGAATTTTCATTTTTCACTTGGGCCACAAGGTATGTAGCCAGCCATGACCTGGCCATTATATTTTCTGCCTTTTTTCTTGTTTCTATAGATGAATTTTCCTCTAAGGGTCACCACTCTGCTTATGCACTAGACCTCACTGTCTTTCATCTTCTCAAGGATGTGGCTTCAATGTACTTTCCACCCTCTCCTGTGTAATTTTCCTCCTCCTGAATCATCCCATCATCATGCCAACTTGCTGTGATTTCCTTCACCTTTGGAAAAATTCCTCTTCTGATTTCATATACTTCTTCAGCCACACCTTATTCCTCCCTGGCCTTTAGACCAAAGCTTCTCAATAGGAACATTTATACCGGCTGTGCTAATCCTTCCCTTAGTCTAGAATTAGCTGGCTGGCACAGGGTTAGTTACTCTGCTGGCCTCTGAAGCATCAGAGAAGTCCTACAGCAACGAGTGCCGATGACCATCACCTTGTTTCAACTTGCCTCTTGACCTTCTGCACGTGCTGTCCCAAGGCAGTGAGAGGCAGTGAGTAAGGACAGAGGGTGCACCATGGCACAGAATATTCTACAAATACCATCTGCACAGGGAGCGCATTGACAGGAAGACCACAAATATAATCCCTAGCCAAGTTCATAGCATACCCCGTCTACATATCTTATAACAGGATTTGGCAACTTTTCTAAGGCAGTGTAGAATAACAAATCTTCATTTTCTTTATTTTATGAAGCAAAGGAGAAGTAAGTCAGTCCCTACATCTGTAATGAATAGCATCCTATGAGGATCTCTGTTCAGCTGGCATTTTAGTGCTTTCTGAAAATAATAGCCTGTTAAATAAATTTATCTTTCCTTTGAGATGACTACAGCAGCAGCTGCCAGAATAAATAATGTTTACACTTTTGTCGTTCAAGGGAATGTCAGTTTTCTATATTGTTTTGTGAGTTAAGAGACCTAAAGCTATAACTGATTTTGGACTGGAGGCTTGTCAACGGGTGTTTCATAATGAAGCATTTATTCCTGGGAGCCGCATGCCCCGAATCTTCAGGGTTCAGGGTTTACACTTGCCATTTCTTTTCTGCTGGAGAATAGAGACAATGCAAGTACAAAGAAATGAGACAAGCCGAGCTAAAAGCAGGATGAATACTTGGAAAACTACAGGATCACATGAAAGGAGATGAGGCAATGAGCAACAGTGATCCAGCAACGTAAAATCTGCTGGGGACAAAGACGCACTTGGCCTCAAAGGGCAAGTAAATATTTGATAACAATCAGTTATGAAACATCTTTGGGGGGAAATTCCTGCTCCTTTCTTTCTTCTCTATGTCGCTGTATCTGAAGACGTTCCTTCTTTCTGATTATGCTATTCTTTCCTTTAAATTTGATGATTTAACATCTTATTCTCAACATTCTGTAACACTCATGTATACCTATATAAATAGATTTTAGATTCTCTGCAAAACTGAGTAACGAGTACAGAGATTTCCCTTGTACCCCCTGGGCCCACACAGACACAACCTCCCCACCATCGACATCCCCTGCCAGAAACATACATTTGTTATGATTGATGACCCTTCACTGACACCTCATTATCAACCAAAGTTCATAGTTTACATTAGGGTTCACTCTTGGCGTTTTATATTCTATGGGTTTTGGCAAGTGTACTGTGACATATATCTACTGTCACTATCATGCAGAATAGTTTCATGGCCCTAAATGTTCTCTGTGCTGTCTCCCCCACCTCATCTCTGGCAACCACTGATCATTTTACTGTCTGACCTTTTCCAGAATCTCTTATAGCTGGAAGCAGACTGTATTTAGTCTTTTCAGATTGGCTTCTTTCACTTAGTGATGTGCATTTAAGGCTCCTCCCTATCTTTTCATGACCTGATAGCTCATTTTTTAGTGCTAAATAATATTTCATTGTCTGGTTGTAGCAAAGTTTATCCATTTTGCTGGCTGAAGGACATCTTGGCTGCTTCCAAGTGTTGGCAATTATGAATAAAGCTGCTATAATTATCTACGTGCAAGTTTTTGTGTGGGTATAAGGTTTCACCTCATTTGGGTAAATATCAAGGAGTGTGATTGCTGGATCATATGATAAGCATATGTTTAGTTTTGTGAGAACTTGCCACACTGTCTTCCAAAGTGGCTGTACAATTTCTCATTCCCACCGGCAATACATGAGAGTTACTCTTTCTCTACATGGCTGCCAGCATTTGGTGTCACTCCTTCAGGTTTTAGCCATCCTAATAAGTGCATGTAATTCACTCTTTATAGTTTTATAATTTAATTCATTGGTATTAGGCAATTACCTCTTGGGAATAGAAAAAGTTTAATTGCTCTGGTTTGATTTCTCTCCTATGCTTTTTTCCTTCTCTACTTTGGCCTTTTATTCCTCCAAATATAACTCTCAGTGCCATACGTACATATATACAAACCTACTCTGACTAGTACATTGACCAGATGTAACAAATATCATCCCCAGCCAAGGATGCAGCAGATCTCATCCACATGTTCACTTATTAGATTTGGCAACCTCTGTGAAGTAGTTTCATATTTCATACAGTGTGCCCATATTTCTTCCCAGTCTTTACTCTCTTGATCATTTTCTTTCCTGAGCAAAAGCTTTTTAGTTTGATGTTGTCCCACTTGTCTATTTTTCCTTTTGTTGCCTGTGCTTTTGGTGTTATATACAAGAAATCATTGCCAAGACCAATGTCATGAAGCTTTCTCCTGTGTTTTCTTCTAAGGCTGTTACAGCTTCAGGTCTTACATGTAAGACTTTCTTCCATTTTGAGTTGCTTTCTGTGTATGGTATACAAGTCCAATTTCATTCTTTTGCATGCAGATATCCAGTTTTTCCAACACCATTTGTTGAAGACACTATCGTTTCTCCATTGTGTATTCTTGGCACTCTTGTCAAAGATCAGTTGACTGCATGTGCACAGTTTTATTTCTGGGCCCTTCATTCTGTTCCATAGGTCTATATGTGTCTATTTTTATTCCAGTATCACACTGTTATAATTGCTTAGATTTGTAATATATCTTAAAATCAAGAAGTGTGGTGTCTCCAGCTTTGTTCCATTTTCCAAAGACTGTTTTGGCTATTTGGGGTCCCTTGTGGTTCCACATAAATTTTAGGATTGCTTTTTCAATTTCTATAAAAAATACCATTGGGATTTTGATAGGAATTGCATTGAATCTGTAGAACACATTGGATAGCATGGCATTTTAGCAATATTGTCTTCTAATTCATGAACATAGGATATCTTTTCATTTATTTGTGTCTTCTTTAATATCTTTCATCAATATTTTATAGTTTTCAGGGTATAAGTCTTTCTGCTCCTTATTTAAGTTTATTCCTAAGTATTTTATTATTTTTGATGCTATTATAAATGGTACTTTTCTTAATTTCTTTTTCTGATAGTTCATTGTTAGTGTATAGAAAAGCAACTGATTCTTGTATGTTACTTTGTATCCTGCAACTTTACTAAATTAATTTATTAATTCTAACAGTTTTGTTGGGTGTGGAGTCTTTAAGGTATGAACATGTCATCTAAAACAGCAATAATATTATTTCTTCCTTAGATGTCATTTATATATATATTTTTCCTAATGGCTTTTGATAGGACTTCCAGTACTATGTTAAATAGAAGTGGCAAGAGGAGAAATACTTGTTTTGTTCTTAAAGGAAAGGCTTTCAGTTTTTCACCATTGAGTATGATATTGATTGTGAGCTTTTCATAAAAAGTCTTTCATATTAAAATATGAAAACCATTGAAGGTAATATCCTTCTATTCTTAGTTTGTTGAGAGTTTAGCATGAAAGGTTATTGAATTTTTTCAAATACTTTTTCTGCCTCTTTTGAGATAATCATATGATTTTTGTCTTATGTTCTGTTAATGTGGAGTATCACATTAACAGATTTTCATATGTTGAAGCATCCTTGCATCTCAGGGATAAATCTCACCTAGTCATGATGAGTGATCTTTTTAATGTGTTGTTGAATTCAGTTTCCTAGTATCTTGTTGAGGACTTCTGCATGTTTATTCATCAGGGATATTAAGCTGTAGTTTTCTTTTCTTGTAGTGTCTTCATCAGGGTAATGCTGGCTTCATGAAATAAATTTGGGAGAAATTCCAATTTTTTTTTAAAAGCTTGAGAATTAGTATTAATTCTTCTTTAGCTGTTTGATAGAATTCAGCAGTAAAGCCATCCATTCCTAGGTTTTTCTTTGTTGGGGCATTTTTGATTACTGATTCAATCTCCTTACTAGTGTTTTTACATTTTCTATTTCTTCACCATTCAGTCTTGTTAGGTTGTATGTTTCTGGGAATTTATCTAATTTCTAAGGATCCAATTTGTTGATGTATAGTTGTTAATAGTAGTCTCTTACAGACCTTTTTATTTCTGTGGCATCAGTTGTAATATCTCCTCTTTTGTTTCTAATTTTATTTATTTGAGTCTACTCTCTTTTCTTAGTCTTATAAAGGCTTGTAAATTTTGTTAATCTTTTCAAGAAATTAACTCTTACTTTTGTTGATTTTTTCCTATTGTTTTTCCATTTTCTATTTTAATTATTTCTACTCTAATCCATATTATTTCTTTCTGCTAACTTTGAATTTAGCTTGTTCTTTCTTTTTAGTTCATTGAAGTATGAGTTAGGATGTTTGAGATCTTTATTCTTTTATAATAAAGATGTTTATTACTATAAAATTCCATCTTAGAACTGCTTTTGTTTCATCTCATAAATTTTGGTATGCTGTGTTTTTGCTTGCCTCAAAACATTTCTTAATTTTTCTTTTTTGTCTTCTTTGACCCATTTATTGTTCAAGAATATATTATTTAATATCCAAATATTCATGAATTTTCCAATATCCATTCTGCTTTTGTTTTCTGGTTTCATTCCATTGTGCTTAGAAAAGATAGTTTGTATGATTTCAGTGTTCTTAAATTTGTTAAGACTTGTTTTGTGGCCTAACATATGATCTTTCTTGGGAAATGTTACGTGTACATTTGAGAAGAATGTATAATCTGCTGCTGTTGCATGGAATGTTCTGAATATGTTTGTTAGGTCCACTGATCTACAGTGTTGTTCAAGTCTGCTGTTTCCTTATTGATATTCTGTGTGGATATTCTATCTACTATTGAATGTGGGGTATTAAGGTCTATTATTATGTTGCTGTCTGTTTCTCCCTTCAGTTCTGTCAATATTTGGTGATGTATTTAGGTTCTCTGTTGTTGGGTGTATATATATTTATAATGGTAATATCTTCACAGTGAATTAACTCTTTTATCATTTTATAATGTCTTTTTTGTCTCTTGTGAAAGTATTTGACTTAGAGTATATGTTGTTTGATATAAGTATAGCTACCACTGCTCTGATTTTGATTACCATTTTCTTAGAATATCTTTTCCCATCTCTTGACTTTCAGCTTATGTGTTTCTGTACATCTAAAGTGAGTCTCTTGTGAGAAAGAAAGGAATAAAAGAACTACAAAAGTTCCAGAAAACAATGAACAAAATGGCAATAGTAAGTACATAATTTTCAATAATTAAATTTTCATGGACTATATTTTCCAAACAAAAGACATAGATTGTATGAATGAATAAAAAAAACCAAGATCCAACTATATTCTGCCTACAAGAGACTCACTTCAACTGTAAGGACACACATAGACTGAAAATGAAAAGATGGAAAAAGATATGCTATACAAACCAAAAGAGAGCAAGAGTACGTATACTTACGTCAGACGAAATAGACCTCAAGCCAAAAACTGTAAAAGGAGACATTAAAGGTCATTATTTAATGATAAAGTGTCAATTCATCAAGAGGATATAACAATTGTAAATATTTATGCATCCAACATTAGACCACCTAAATATTTTAAGCAAATAATACCAGTTCTGAAGAGAGAAATAAATGGCAAAACACTAATAATAGGGGACTTCAGTACTGCACTTTCAACAATGGATAAATCATCCAGGCAGAAAATCAATAAGAAAACATTAGATTTAAAGTACATGTTAGACCAGATGGACCAAACACACACATACAGAACATTCCACCCAATGGCAACAGAATATACCTTCTTCTAAAGGTCATATGGAACATTCTTCATCTTTGTTAAGACAAAACAAATCTTAACAAATTTAAGAAGACTAAGATCATATTAACCATCTTTTCTGACCACAATGGTATGAAACTAGAAATCAATAACAAGAGGAAAACTGGAAAATTCATACATATGTAGAGATTAAACAATATGCTACGGACAACCAATGGGTCAAAGAAGAAAGCAAAAGAGAAATAAAAAATATCTTGAGACAAATGAAAATGGAAACACAACATACCAAAACTTATGGGATGTGGACTTCCCTGGTGGTGCAGTGGTTAAGAATCTGCCTGCCAATGCAGGGGACACGGGTTTGAGCCCTGGTCCAGGAAGATCCCACATGCCAAGGGGCAATTAAGCCTGTGTGCCACAGCTACTGAGCCTGCGCTCTAGAGCCTGTGCTCTGCAGCAAGAGAAGCCACTGCAATGATAATCCCGTGCACCACAATGAAGAGTAGCCCCCACTCACCGCAACTAGAAGAAGCCCATGCACAGCAACAAAGACCCAATGCAGCCAAAAAAAAAACACCCCAAAACTTATGAGATGTAGCAAAAGCAGTTCTAAGAATGAATTTGCTAGCAATAAACACCGACATGAAGGAAAAAGAAAGGTTTCAAGTAACCAACCTAACTTTATACCTCACAGAACTAGAAAAATAACAAACTAAGCCCAAAGCTAGCAGAAGGCAGACATAAAAAAGGAATAAATGAATCAGAAAACAAATGATCACAAGAAATAAATATCAAAGAAGAAATAAATGAAATAAAGACCAGAAAAACAATAGAGAATATCACTAGAAGTAAGAATTGTTTTTTTGAAAAGGTTAACAGAATTAACACTTTAACCAGACTAAGAAAAAAAGAGAGAAGACTCAAATTAATAAAATCAGTAATGAAAGAAGAGACATTACAACTTGATAACACAGAAATACTAAGAATCATAAATACTATGAACAAGTATACACCAACAAATTGGATAACCAAGAAGAAATAAAAAAATTTCTAATAGAAATATACATCCTACCAAGACTGAATCATAAAGAAATTGAAAATCTGGAATAGACCAATTCCTAGTAAGGAGATTGAATCAGTAATCAAAAGCATCTCAACAAAGTAAAGCTCAGGACCAGATGGCTTCACTGGTGACTTCTACCAAACATTCAAAGTAGAGTTAATGCCAATTCTCCTCAAACTCTTCAAAAATTTGTAGAAGAGGGAACACTTCCAAACTCACTTTATGAGGTGAGCATTACCTTGATAGCAAAACCAGAGACAGTACAAGAATAGAAAATTACAGACTGAAGCATCTGGTGAACATAGATGAAAAAATTCTCAATGAAACACTAGCAAATTGAATTCAACAGCATATTAAAAGGATTAACAGCATGATCAAGTAGGATTTATCACCAGCAAGGACATTTCATCGTATGCAAAAAAATAATTATGACACCCTATGGTAACAACAAAGGACAAACATAATTATCTTAATAGTTACAGAAAAAAAGCACTTGACAAAATTTAACTTCCTTTCAAGATAAAAGCTCTCAACAAATTGGGTATAGATGGAACATGACTCAGTGTAATGAAGGCTATATATGACAAGCCTACAGCTAATGTCATACTCAACAGTGAAAAGATGAAAACTTTTCCTTTAAGTTCAGAAACAAGATAAGGGTAACAGCTTTTGCCATTTCTTGTTCAACACTGTATTGGAACTCCTACTCAGAGCAATTAGACAAGAAGAAGAAATGAAGGCATCAAAATCAGAAAAGAAGTAAAATTGTCTCTGGTTGCAGAGGACATAATATTATATATGGAAAATCCTAAAGACTTCACCAAAAAAACTTGTAGAACTAATAAATCAATGTATTAATGGTGCAGACACAAAATCAATATACAAAAATCATTTGTGTTTCTGTACACTAACAACAAACTATTGGAAAGAGAAATTAAGAAAATAATCCTATTTTACAAAAGCATCAAAAACATAAAATGCTTAGGAATAAATTTAACCAGGGTGGTGAAAGATCTGAACACTGAACACTGTAAAACACTGATGAAAAAAATTGAAGAAGACAAATAAATGGAAAGATATTTTCTGTCCATAGGAACTATTAGGCTTCCTGAATCTGGATGTCTATTTCCTTTCCCAAATTTGGGAGTTTTTTGGTCATTATTTCTTTGAATAATCTTTTAGTCCCCACTCCCTTTCTCTCCTGAATTTCTGAGACTCCCATAGTGTGTATATTGTTCTGCTGATGGTATCTCTTAAGATATCGTCTCTCTTTTTTGTTCTTTTTGTTGTTGTTTTTTTTCCTTGGACTGGATTATTTCAAGTGACCTGTCTTTAAGTCTTCTGATTCTTCCTTCTGTTTGATTTAGTCTGTGTTGAAACCCTCTAGAGAATTTTTCAGTTCAGTTTTTGAACTCTTCAGTTCCAAGGTTTCTATTTGGTTCTTATATTTTCTATCTCTTTGTTGAAATGCTCACATTGTTCACATTTTTCTCCTGAGTTCATTGGGCATCTTTACAGTGGTTATTTTGAATTCTTTGTCAGGTAATACATATATCACTGTTTCATTAAGGTTGGTTACTGGAGCTTTATCATGTTCCATTTTGGGGGCCATATTTCCGTTTCTTCATTTTCCTTGACTCTGTGTTGGCCTCTATGCATTAGAAAAAGCAGACACCTCTACCAGTCTTCACGGACTGGTCCCATACAGGATAGGACCATCACCAATCAGTCTGGCAAGAGATTCAGGATGCCTCTCAAACCTTCCCTGTGTAGGTATATTCTCTGGACTTGTGTGTGTAAATTCCCAATTAGAGGAAGTTGCTGGTTTATTTATTTCTTATTTCCAAGAGTTTGCACTCTCTCTCTTCCTCTTGTGTTTATCTGCAGTACTGTGGATCCTCTGGGGGCAGCAGCACTCTCCAAACTCTTTTTCTGTTCTCAGTGGCCCCCAGGCATCTAGAGTATGCTGGGTCCTATTCATGTTCTGAGATAGCAGAGACTGAAGCCAGTGCCTTGGACGGCCACCTGAAAAGTCTAAATATTGGATGTATATTTCAGTCTTCTCTTTTCCTCCCCAGAGAAAAGCCAGGAGCTTGGAGTCTTGCTGGAGGTGGATCTCTGGTAGATGATTGCATACTGGTCCAAAGCACCATTATTCTCAGTGATCCCCAGGCATCTGGAGTATGCCATGTCCCCTCAGCACTGCAAGACAGGTGAGACAGAATCCAGTCCCTTGGGCAGCCACTGGAAAAGATGGAATAGTGAGCACATGGTCCAAATCTTTCCTCTCCAGGGAGAAGCTAGGACCTGAGGCTTTTCAGCAACTTTCACTGTGCTGAGCCAGGAAGAGGGGCTTTGGGAAATGTTTCCCTGCTGGTCCAAACTGCCATCTTTGTTTTCAGTGGTTCTCAGGTGGCTAGAGTATACCAAGTCCTGGCAATGCTCTGAGACAGGCACGACAGAAGCCAGTCCCCTGGGCAGCCCTTGAAAAGGGAATTTTGATGTGTGGTCTCTTTCCCTTCCAAGGGTGAAGCTGGGATTTGGAGTTGATCACCTACTCACTCTACCCTGAGCTGTGGGGAGGAGCTAAGGTGACTGCTTGCACAGTGGTCCAAATCACCATCTTTGTTCTCACCATCTTTGTTCTCCCAACCTGAGAGCTCCTGAGAGCTCCAGTCGGTGCTCAGATTCAGGCAAGACAGAAGCCAGTTCCTTGGGCAGCCCCCGGAAAAATCCAAATGTTGGATGTTGTCTAGTCCTTTCCTTCCTTCCCCAGAGAGAAGCTGGGAACTGGGGGATTTCCTCCCACTCCTATGACTCCATGCCAAGGGGAGGGACTATGGTGACAGAGTGTCTCAGAATTTCCTACCAGCTCTGATTGGGGCTGGTTTCATACTCACCTGGGCTACAGGAGCCTCTCAACTCATATCTGGATTCCTCATAAAGGGAACTGGTACTTATATTGTTTTTGAATCCGTGTGTCGGTCGGGGGGAAGGAAAGTTCAGGTCTTTCTATTTTGCCATTTTGCTGATATCATCTACTCCCCAAAATTAATTTTAACAATTTTCTATTAATGGGCATTTTGATCATTTGCATGTTTAAATGATATACAACTTTCCATGAATATCTTATTATTAGTTTTGTATACATTCCTGTTTATTTCTTTACTAGAATATCCTGGAATAAATTTTCTGGATTAAAAAATATAAACATTTCTAAAGTTTTTGAAATGTATTTCCAAATTATACTCCCGAAATCCTGCATGGATTTATAGACCTTTGAGAAATGCACAAGAGTTAGCAGACACTATTGTAACCATCACTTACTACCTTTTAGGGATTCCTAGGATTAGACACAGGAAAGGCGCCACCATATGGTAGATAAAACAGTTGGGTTGGAGGGAAGGTGGGCAGTGGATCTAAGCCTCAGGACACGTAACTGGTCTTCAGATTGCAGAGAGCACAGGCCATGAATATTTTTACGAATTTATTGTGTTTTGGATTCTTGTGAAAATCTTTTTCTCCTAACATTCCTACCCTGTAACATCATGAAAATCAAAATGACATCATCCTGGAAGCAAAGGACATGAGCACTCACTCTTTAATTTTACTCTTAATAAACCAAACTATGGGAGTCCTCTTTTCTAATCTACTCCATCAGTAGTGAAACTATTCAGATAAGATGGTGGTTAAGAGTCCATTTAGCTTTTGGCCAAAAGTAATTTGCTGTTGGAATTCAGTGGAGATTCTGCTATAACATAGTCTTTTCCTTAGTGTGGGGAAAATTGGACAATTATCACTTTGGGATGATTTATACAGAGAGCTGCCAGAGAGCTGGTGCCTTCCAGCTTTGCAATAATATGGCTGTCACAAGCCCAAAGTGCCTCTTTCATCTACCTGGAATTTTCTTTGCTTTTCTTTTTCTTTCTCTTGGACCAGGCTGAAATTGTATGTTAAAGAGAAAAAGAAAATATTAATGGGAATAATATGCAATGCTGAGGAATGTTTCTGCTTTTTAATTAATAGCTCTTTTTAGTCTTTCTAATGTTTTGTTCCATGTTTGGTGCAGAAGTGTGTAAACATTTTTGGCTCTAGCCTTGATCTGGAAATTGCAGAAGAAAGGTAAAGAAAAAAAAGAAAAACAAAAGTATTAATCCATGATTGGAAACCCTTGGCTGATGGGAAAACACACATGTCTGGGACACAGCACCACAAAATGAAGCACAGGAGAGAGGAGAACGGATGTCTGTGTTATTTGTGAGTATGTCTATATATAGCCACCTTATGTGAGCTCTTGTTTTCTTTAATAAAGAGACAATGTGTGTACACTGAAACTGCACTAGCATCATTCAATTTGTAACTTCTTTCTAGGTCACATCCATAGTTTTATAAGTTCTCAGGCTGTGCCTACTTATATTCATCCTGATGTCATTTGACAGTTACTCAATTTTTTAAATAAAATGATAGTTTATGCTAATCTAGTACTACTTGTGCTCTACTGAGAATAATTAGCTGATCTTGCAGTTGCATGTAGTGCTTTTGGGAAACACTTCTAGCACCTTTCTTCAGGACCTGGCATTCTTCACTTTTCACCAGGTCAACATGACTAGTTAAGAAGAAGTGGCTAGCAATAATAAATCTTCCAGGTGCTGGCTTTGTTTTATTATGTTTTAGGATACATCCCTTCCCTCAAACCAGGTTGCTAGGGTGATATGTGACCTCTTTCTTTAAAAAGTGAACTAAAGCCAGCAAGACTCTTTTTAGAAGAGTAAATGCACAAAAAGAATTTGAAATGAAATGTGCAAGAGAAACAAGAAAACTCTAATGGAGTACAGCTGATGCTCTCTTTTCCCAAATAGATAAAAACATCTACAGTGAATATGAGGTCTTGTGATAAGCAAGTGATTTATGTCCTCTTGAACTTTTGAATAGATTCTTAATTTTCAGCCATTATATATTTAATTGAAATGTTAGACATATTACTCATTTGTGTGTATGCACTTTCAAAACCCTATGCATTTGCCTCAAAAGAAAAATAATAAAATAAGGGTGATGTGATATTTATTTTGAAACATTAAAATGAAGTTCACTGCCGAGAAAATCAACTGATAACAATAGTAAAGGAACTGAGAAATTTATTTTTATTTTTAATGAAAACTGCATATTATCCAAGTCAAGTTTTTATTAAAAAAAAGAATAAAAGAATAAAAAAATAAAAGAATAAAAAAATTCAATATATCTGTACTTTTACTTTTCTTAAAGAAAGAACCATCTATTAAAATGGCTTTGCTTAGTCTATTAAAAACAATGCAAACATACTGTATAGCACAGGGAACTCTACTTAATGCACTGTGATGACATGAATGGGAAGGAAGTCTAAAAAAGAGGAGATATATGTATACATATAGCTGATTCACTTTGCTGTACAGTAGAAACTAATAGAACATTGTAAAGCAGCTATACTGCAATAAAAAGTAATCTAAAAAAACCAAAAATATGACAATGTCCAAACATGAAAATGCAGATTTTCAGTCAAAAATTTCCACATGGCCCTCTGTACTTGGAAATTAATTGGAGAGAAAAGTTCATAATTCTAGAGAAACACAGCATTAAGAGTACTTCTTTTAAAAAGACCAATAAGGGGCTTCCCTGGTGGCACAGTGGTTAAGAATCTGCCCGCCAATTCAGGGGACACACAGGTTTGAGCCCTGGTCCGGGAAGATCCCACATGCCACGGAGCAGCTAAGTCCGTGTGCCACAACTACTGAGCCTGCATTCTAGAGCCTGTGAGTCACAACTATTGAGCCCACGTGCCACAACTACTGAAGACCACGTGCCTAGAGCCAGGAGAAGCCATCACAATGAGGAGGCCACGTGCCACAACTACTGAAGCCCACACGCCTAGAGCCTGTGCTCTGCAACAAGAGAATCCACCACAATGAGAAGCCCCTGCTCGCCGCAACTAGAGAAAGCCAGCACACAGCAATAAAGACACAAGGCAGCCAAAAATATACTTAACTAATTAATTAAAAAAAAAAGACTGATAAGTAAATTATTTCTTCATTTATTTATTTCAGTTTTTTATGAAAACCATCCGGGAAGCTGTCCTCTGGCATCGCTGTCCTGATGCAGGGACCAGCCATCATGTCTTGATGACATCATGCTTTTGTAGTCCTGGTCGGTAATCCCTAGGGTCACTGGTCTCCTCAACATTTTCTGCCCTTTTCTTTCAACCTGAACGGCCTTCTCAGTCCTGAGCTGATCATTGCAGCAGCAAATTATAAACAACAATTAGAGTTACAGAGGGGTAGCTTATACATCTTCTCTGTTCTAAGAGAGGAAGAGAGAAATTTCAGAGCCTCTGGAATTAGCCAAAAATTCTAATGAAGGAATTAACTCTCCTGATGAAGAATTGCAGTCATCATAGAATTTTAGCAAAACAGATGAACAAATAAGATAAAGAATCTGAAAGAAACCAGAGTAGAGGTATTTCCTAGTTGGATACTCCTAACTGTGTCACTATTTCTCTTTTAAACAAGGTTTATTGCTAATACCAGAGAAGTGCTTTTCATTGTTGTTGAATTTTTTTTAAAATTTTTACAGCTTTCTTTCTTTCTTTCTTTTTAATTTTTATTTATTTATTTATGGCTGTGTTGGGTCTTCGTTTCTGTGCGAGGGCTTTCTCTAGTTGCGGCAAGCGGGGGCCACTCTTCATCGCGGTGCGCGGGCCTCTCACTATCGCGGCCTCTCTTGTTGCGGAGCACAGGCTCCAGATGCGCAAGCTCAGTAGTTGTGGCTCACGGGCCTAGTTGCTCCGCGGCATGTGGGATCCTCTCAGACCAGGGTTCGAACCCGTGTCCCCTGCACTGGCAGGTAGATTCTCAACCACTGCGCCACCAGGGAAGCCCCTTGTTGTTGAATTTTAAATCAAATATAAGCCTGAGTCCACATATCTCAGGCTTTCCTCAGTGAAGTGCAAAGAGGCACAGTCCAGAAATCCAAGGGTAAGGAAAAGGAAAACTAACATTTAACTCGAGTAACTTGAAGCACTAAAGGTAATTAATTTGTAACCAACAATACCTTTCTAACCTCATTCATTTCATACATAATGTAGTCTGGAGACTTTCAGAGGTTAACCCCCCAATGTTCACCTAAACCCACTTGTACAGTTTTCTATCTCTCGTTCTTCTTCTCCCTCTGAGGTCAGCTTAACCTGTTAGACTTACTTCTTAATTATCCCTTAGCTCTCTTTGTTGTATAGGTTCTGCATCACAAATAAAACCAGGCAAACACAGAATATTACTTGAGTTAGAGATTAGAGCATACAATATGAGTTAACAAAGACACTCTAAATTGAATTAATACATCATTTACCCTCTGTCATCTAAACGTTGTTATTTTAGGGAAGTAAATACAGTACAACAATTCAGTAGCGTTTTGCTGTGATGCAAATTTGGATATTGCGGGACTGTCATTTAGTGCACATTCTTACCCCACATCCATGCTCAAATGGGGATAGACTGGCATATGGGGTTGCTTGGAAGTGACTGCCTTGTGGTTATTTGGGGTGGGACTTTCTCAATTCAAGGTGAGGTCATTTGGGGTCACTAAAGGTTTTACTGTCTTTACTTTGCACATTTATGACCAGGCAATCCAACTGAAAAATAGTGGGGTTTTTTTTACTTACCATTTCACTAACATGACATACATTTTAAGAAATTGAATTTTGTGGACCCCATTTATACTGTTATGGTAGGATTTACCTTCAATTGGTTATGTAAACAACACACGCTCATTATGAAGAATTAGAGTAGTACAGAAAGACAAGAGAAGCGAGTAAAAACTTCACACCAAATCTTATCACCTAGATACAAACAACTGGGATAAATGTTTACTGAACAGTATTCCACACTTCTCTCTATCCAATACCAGGGACTTTATATTTCAAGTAGCAAAAAGATTTTTAAATAACATCCTCATAAAGAAAAAGGTACCTGCAATAGGTGTATCCTAGTGGTCTTACCTGGACTACAAGGTTATAAACTTCTATCACAGACTGTCGTGTAAGAAGGGTCATCCTTTCTCTGTGAGCATCAAATAAAATCAGAGCTATGGGATGTAAGCTTACAGTCTGGTACCCAGCTCATCTCAATAAAGTTTTTAGGTTGTTAGTGTCAGACTCCAAAATAAGGAAGGCTTCCAGAATGAAGAAGTCACAGGCTCCAAATGAGAATAGAGGTCAAGATGCTCATGCCCAGGAATCAGCAAACCAGGAGAACTGCAGCCCTTACAACATGGAGCTTGAGCTGGGCCCCTGTGGTCTGGGTGCTGTACCTCTTCCAGCATGTTCTCCCTGCCCATGGGGTGGATAATTTGCCACCTGCCCATAATCCTTATGGAGCTTAATTACCCCCTTATATATGCAATAGTAAATTAGATGGGGATCAACTCAGTTGTTTTATTTAGGACAAGGAGTTACCAGATTTTTCTTAAAAAGTAAACATGGGACACAACCAAGAGAGAGCAGGGGCCTTGAACTTAGATTGCTGAATCTCATATCCCATCTCTGCTATTAGCCAGCTGTTGACATGTGTAAGCAATTTAGTCTTCTAAGTCTCAGCTTCTTCATCTCTAAAATGAGGATAACATCTCATTAAGTTGTGCTACAATCAAAAAATGGGCAGAACATCTAAATAGCTCCAAAGAAGAAATACAGATGGCAAATAGGCACATGAAAAGATACTCAACACTGCTAATTATTAGAGAAATGTAAATCAAAACTATGATGAGGTACCACCTCACACCAGTCAGAATGGCCATCATCAAAAAAATCCACAAACAATAAATGCTGGAGAGGGTGTAGAAAAAAGGGAACCCTCCTACATTTTTGGTGGGAATGTAAGTTGGTACAGCCTTTATGGAAAACTGTATGGAAGTTACTCAAAAAACTAAAAATAGAATTATCATACGATCCAGCAATTCCACTCCTGGGCATATATCTAGACAAAACTATAATTCAAAACGATACATGCACCCCTATGTTCATAGCAGCACTATTCACAATAGCCAAGGCATGGAAATAACCTAAGTGTCTGATGACAGATGAATGGATAAAGAAGATGTGGTACATATATATAATGCAATACTACTCAGCCATAAAAAAGAATGAAATAATGCCATTTACAGCAACATGGATGGACCTAGAGATTATCATACTAAGTGAAGTAAGTCAGAAAGAGAAAGACAAATATCATATGATATCACTTATATGTGGAATCTAAAATATGACACAAATGAGCCTATCTATGAACAAGAAACAGACTCGCAGACATAGAGAACAGACTTGTGGTTGCCAAGGGGGGAGGATGGGGGAGGGGTGGAGTCAGAGGTTGGAATGAGCAGATGTAAGCTATTATATATGCAATAGATAAACAACAAGGTCCTACTGTATAGCACAGGGAACTATATTCAATAACCTGTGGTAAACCATAATGGAAAAGGATATAAAAAAAGAATGTATATATATATATATATATATATATATATATATATATATATATATATATATACACATATATATATATATATAACTGGCTCACTTTGCTCTACAGCAGAAACTAACACAACATTGTAAATAAACTATACTTCAATAAAAAATAAATAAAATGAGGATAACATCTCATTAAGTTGTTGTCACAATTAACTAGAGCAGCAAACGTTAAAATTCAGTTTAATTTCAACAAGTGTTAATATCCCTAGTTCATCTTAATCTCTTTCCCTTTTTTCAGATTTTTGATGAATGCCATTATACTGCAAGAACATAATATGACATATCTCCGTTGAGAAAGTTAGGTCAGATTACCCAGCTGGTTCGGTACGACTGGAAAAATAAACTATGTCTCCCTACCTCCTGGTCCATTTCTCTATCCTCTGAGGTATATTATTTATTTTAAGGGCCCTTGCACTCTCCTTCAGTCACTCTTAAGAGTAGGTTCTCTTCTAACTTACTGGTGAAAAAGACTGCTTTTAGCTTCACAGCATGAAAGAGGAAGAAATCTTCTGTGGCTTGCCCAGATAGTGAACCCAGCGGTTTCCTAGAAAAATAATTCAATGTGTCCTAACAGGCAAAATTCATTCATGTGTGTCTAGTCCGCAGGAAATGAAGGTCCCAGATAATTAAATGAGAAGCAGGGAAGCTTACTGGGGTCCGGACAATCTGATTACCAGCAGGTTAAAGACGCTGAAGAGAAGAAAATCCAGGGCTTCCAAATTTCTGAACAGTAAAATTCATAGTCTTGCTGGGTTCTGGTGAGGACACCCATGTAGCCAGTTTTGAACAGCTTTTTGTAGAAAAATCCAAGTGGTAGTTTTGCGATGACAAACCCATGAGACCTTGTTTCTATATATGGACTTGAAAATAACAACTACAACCACAGAATGCCTTTTGAGAAGATAAGTTCCTCAATGAGAAGTTAATCCACAGGATCCAGGTGAGTGTACAGAGCCTGCAGACACTTTCAGGAATTCTTTTGTCCTATACACACCCTCCATGCATTGTACTCATTTGTTCAATTCTGACCTTTAGAAGTTTGGAATTGCAGAGTCAATTTTCGGTAGGAGTAGTGGTGGAGGTCGTGGTGGAGGTGACTGCAATAGTGTTATCATTTCCTAGCCCAGGCACCCTATCCAGAACTTTCCATACCCTCACATATTTAATCTTTACAATGCTTAACAGCAGCGATAAGACAATAGTTACCATAGATTGTAGGCTTCCTATGTACAGAAACTCTGCTAAGTTTCTTCTATACACAGTCTCCTTTAATTTTCATTTTAATTCTGTAAGGTGAGTATCACTTTCTACTTTATAGACGCAGAAACTTACTTTCAGAGGTGCTTACTTTCAGAGGTGCTAACAATGTAAGTAACTCACCAGAGGTGTGAATGTATTCTGTGTATTTACACAGTTTCTCATTTGGTGCAGCTGAAATTTAAATTCATATCCATGTGATCACGCAGCCTGAGCCTGGTTTTTCTCATTATGTTATACTGCATAATTCAGACATATTTTATTATTGCCTTTGTCATTAATCACATAATTTTTATTTGGGTCCTACTCATTATAGCAAGCATATTACTAGATGCTTTATTATGTTATCTTGATTACTGCTCACACTTACCTATATTATTGCTTTTATCCCTATTTAATAGATCAGGATACTGAGGTTCAGAAAAATGGGGTCCTCAGGCCAAGTTTACACATCAGTTGAATGACTCTTGTGAGATACTGATCCAGGCCTGTGTTGGTCCATAGTCTATGTCCTTTCCACCAAACTTGACTGCTAACCAACTTAGGGGAAAAAAAATAATGGTGACTGCATCCTTTTTTAGGTATAAGATATCTAGTAACATAGTTAAAATAACTGTTAGGTAAATCTCTAAGACTAATATGTCATATTAATTGTGAAATCACTAAGCTGCACTGACATACAAAGAGAAAGCAAATTCCCCAATGCTGGCACTATCTTTTTAATCCTGCCCTGTTTAGTTGCCACTAATTATTAAAACCTCTGTCTGATTATGTTTAAAATACCCACCCCTCAAATTTCACCTCATAAATTCAGGTGAAGTGAATAAGACATATATTGTATTTTGTTGGAATGATAACTTAGACACTGTGTGTAGTGTTACAGGGGTGACGTGGCAAGTCATTTATTTACCTAATTTTAGGTTTTGCGTACCAAAAATAGGTTTTGTTGTGTGCATAGAAAATAAATATGAATACTTTCCCCCTGAGATTGGCAAAAAGACAAGGGTGTTTGCAATTGTCAAATCTATTAACATTACACTGGAGGACAAGCTAGTGTCATGTGTCAAGGACAATATACAAAATGTATGAGGATGGGAAAGGAAGAAATAAAACTGTCAGTATTTGCAGACAACATGATGGTATCTCTAGAAAATCCAAAATAATCCACATATAAATCATTAGAATTTATAAGCAAAATTAGTACACTTACTGGTTAGAAAATCAGTATAAAAACAATATCTTTATATACCAGCAATAAACATTTCAAAAATGAAATGTTTACAATTTTATAATTAACACTGAAAATAACTTTCAAAAACACCAAATACTTAGAAATAAATCTAAAGGAAATCATGCAAAACTTCTATACTGAGAACTACAACACGTAGCTGAGAGAATTTAGACTACTTAAGTAAATATGAATTTGAAAATTAAATATTGTAATGATGTCAATTCCACTAAACTGATTTATAGATCTATTGCAATCCTACTCATTATTCATAATAACATAATAAAATATATTACTTTATTATTGTATTCTGGTGTGGAAGTTCTAAAATTTATTATAGAAATATAAAGGGCAAAGACTAACAAGGTGAAGAACAAATCTGAAGAACTTACCAACAAAACATCAACTCTTATCAAATCTATGGGGAAAGTATGGCCTTTTCAATAGTGTTGGGCCAATGGAATATCCATATGGGGAAAAATAAATCTCAGGCCATACTCAAAAATAATTCCAGGTGAATTGTGGTTGTACATGTGAAAGGCAAATCAATAAAGCTTTTAGATGAAAATGTATAAGATCTTTGTGACCTTAAGGCAAAATTTCTCAATCAGACCATAAAAGCAACTTACCATAAAGGAGAAGATTGATCAATTCATATTAACTAAATTAAGAACTTCTATTAAATAAAAGTGTGAAAAGACAAAACACAAAATGAGAAAACAAGGAAGGTATATATTCATAGGAAGAATGTATAAAGAGCTATAACTCAATAAATAAAGACAGACCACCCAATGTAGAAATGGAAAAAACCTGGACAGGCTTTTCACAAAGAAGAATATCCAAATAACTGATAAACATGAAAAATGTGTTACTCTACTAATGAAGAACTGCAGATTAAAACTACAATGTAATAACACTAGACACTTTCAGGAATAGCTAAAATTTAAAATAAAAACATAAAAATAAAAAGTCTGACAATACCCAGTGCAGGCAAGGATCTGGAGCAAATAGAACTCTCAGACGCTGCAGGGCTGGTGGGAAGGTACACCTGTACAATCACTTTGGAAAACTCTTTAGCAATATCAACCATAGCTGATCATGTGTACAGCCTAAGATCCAGCAATTCTATTCCTGGGTATATACTCAATCAAAATGTGTAAGATACATTCAGGTGCAAAAATATTCTTAGCAGTGCTATTTGGAATAGTCCAAACTGGAAACAACCCAAATATCCATCAGTTCTAGAATGAATAAATAAATTGCCCTATAGTCAACCAATGGGATACTACAACATTGAAAATAAACTCCTAATAACACAGTGAGATGAATGAATCTCATATGTATAATGTGAACAAAAAAGTAGACAAAAGAGAAACTATATGATTTCATTTTACAAAGTTCAAAAATTAGTAAAAGTAATCTACAGTAATAGGAGTCAGAATAGTGATTACCTTGGAGGAGAAGGCAGGTGTTGTAACTAGGATAAGGTAAGCTTCTGGGTGCCAGAAAGCTACTCTCACTTGATCTGAGTGGTGACCCTATGGATGTACTCCTTTTGTGCAAATTAATTGAACTGTACACCCATGATTTATATATGAATGTTAGACTTCAGCAAGAAATAAGTCAATGGAAACAAACAACACCAAGAGTTTGGTCTTTTAAGATGGAAAATCCTGTGGAATGTTTGATGTACAATAAACTAGATAAGGTACCTATACAACATTACGTAAGGAGATAGTGTAACCAGATTCAGAAAAAGAAGTTTTAATTGTAAGAAAAAAATATATAAATTCGTTTGAATATTTTTTAAACTAGATATCTTTTTAAAAAAATGTGATTGAGAGAAAATCTGAATAGTCTAAAACCAGAAAAAATATGAAAGTTTGTAGAAAATTAACTCCTTCAAGGGCAAAAAATCAACCCCTTCAAGGGTTCTGGGTCTAGATAGATGTAAGGTTTTATACAACCTAAGGTAGCACATTATAAAAAATTATGAAAAGTATTACAACTAATTAATTAATTAATATATTAATAATATAGTTTATATTATTATAAAATATTGATAAATTAAGTATTTGTTTCACAGCTTTTTGCCAAACATGATATTTATTGAAACAAAAATAAAGTGAAACTAGCATAACATAGGCTTGACAAGTCTAATGAAGTCTTAGCAAATCATGTTCAGCGGTATTAATACACCGTGGTAATGCTGGACTCGTTCTAGGATGAAACCAGGAAGGTGGCTCTACCTTAACTATACAGACTGTGAAGATCGTTTCCAAATAATAGGAAATTGGAATTCTGCCACAGGGACATTCCCACTTGCCAACTTTTTCTGTCTTCATCTCTGGACTTGCCGTTCTGGGACTCTATTTAAAGACCAGGGTCAACTTGCCACATAGCAGCAAGAGGCTGCAGAGTCTGCATTCCCACTTTTGAGGTAACCCTTTTCACTGAGAAATACCTGAGCAGTGAACAATTAAATGAGTGAATTCTCTTCTTTCGGGATGCGGGAGAATGGAAAGGATTTAGGCAGCCAACCCTCACCCTTTGTAGTTACTGTAAATACCCTCAGCTCAGAAGTGAATTCTTATTTCCAGCTACATCATAAAATAAGTTTCAGAGGTGGGTTGGAATCAACCCGTACCATCTCATGAAAACTCATGGTTAAACCTGCAGGGAATTTGGAAGTCAGTTGTTAAAAATAGCCACTTTTAAAAATATATAAGCTTACAGTTAAATCACCTTATAAACAAAGGTGATAAGTATTCCCCATTTCTCACTTTCTAATTATTTACTATTTTCTGTGCTCTGGAGGTTGTCTACACCTTTGCTGTCTGCATGGTGGGAGCCCTGCATAATGCTGTGTTCCTGCACACCTCACCCCAACTCCACGTTTAGTGAGGTCACGCGATAGCTTGAAATCAATCAGAGTTCGTAATCATGAACACCACAAATCAGGGGCTCCCACTCACTTGCAGAAAGTTAATTTTTTTTTTTTAAGATTTATTGATTGATTGATTGATTGCTATGTTGGGTCTCCGTTTTTGTGCTAGGGCTTTCTCTAGTTGCGGCAAGCGGGGGCCACTCTCCATCGCGGTGCGCGGGCCTCTCACTATCGCGGCCTCTCTTGTTGCGGAGCACAGGCTCCAGACGCGGAGGCTCAGTAGTTGTGGCTCACGGGCCCAGCTGCTCCGCGGCATGTGGGATCTTCCCAGACCAGGGCTCGAACCCGTGTCCCCTGCATTAGCAGGCAGATTCTCAACCACTGCGCCACCAGGGAAGCCTCCAGAAAGTTAATTTTTCGGTGTTTACCAGCACATCCTGAGAGAGTGGCAAGGATGTAAATGTCCTGATCATAATTCTTGACTGTCAAATCACTGGCAGTTTTTTTCTGGACAACATGACTATGCATCTTAAATATATCTGCTGTCCCAACCTTATTATTAACAGTACTAGCTTTCCATTCTAAAAAGTGTCCCAGTTTAGACGATAAATGATGTGGTTACTTTCCTTACAGAGCTGGCTTGCTCAGCCTCAGCATTATTGATGCATTGGGCTGGATAATGCTTTGTCGTGGGAGGCTGTCCTGTGTGTTATAGGATCCCAGCATCCCTGGGCTCTATGCTAGATGCTGGTATTCCCTTTCCCCCAGCTGTGACAACCAAAAATGCCTCCAGGAATTGTGAAAAGATGACCCCCTTCTGAGAACCACTGTCATACAGTGTAAGGGTAAAAACAATTCTAAAGACAGTATGAATTTTCTCTGGTGCCAAAACAGAGAGAAATCCCTTCTTTTCTTAGATAATTTTTTTTAAGAACGTTATTATAAACTCTTTCTCTGTCCCTTTGATTTGTAAGTCTTTCAAGAAGCTAAGAAAAGCACCTTGCAATTTTACAACTCAGGGACATTTTTCTTAAGGGCCTTGGAGCCCTCTCTTTGAGTTGAACACATCAAGGATGGCACCCCACCTCCCCATCTCTATGGGAATTTGCCAGAGACACCCAGCTGCAAATCGTCACTACCTGCTTGTCACAGAGATATATGGCACTTTATTTTCTATTGGATAAAAACAATGAGCTAACACAGATGTCGTGCCAATACCAAGTGACCTTAAGATGAACCACATAGAGCAAGCGGTCTGTCAAGTCCCCTTACCTGTGTGCAAGTTATCACTGGTCCTGAGAATATGGAGGTAATGGATGGCTCATGCCTGGCTATTTTTATAAAAGGGTGAGACTTCTTTCTGTCTTTACAATCTTTTTAGCAAACTGCTGTGATGCACAAGTCTAGTTTAATGCTTATTCAGTAACACAACTGCTAGATTCTCTTCTGCCTTTGTAGAAAGAATTCGCTGGATTGGCAGGAGATTTTATTTTATTTTTTCCCCAGAAGAACAACATCAGGAATGAAGAAGAATGGAGAAAGTTGAAGCAAAATAGGACAGCGGGGTGAGTGAAATTCTATCAGCCACAGAGCTGAACACAAGCAGCCCTTAATCTTAAGCATAACCCTTTTGAGAGCCAACTTCATCTCTCATCTGGGGGGAAATGTTTTGTTTTCCCCCTCGCACCTGCCCCTAAGTGAATACACACTGAACATTGCTTCCCATTATGACCTGTCCTCTCACTGTTGTTCTCTGCTCCTGTAGCTTCAATCTCTCTACGTCTGGAGTCCCCTCTCATGGAATATCACTCCATTCATTCATCCCCTCAACAAACCCTCAAGCGAGACTACTGCGTTTGTAGGTTTTCCTGAGGAGATGGGGCAGGTGATAATGAGCAGGAAAGCAACACCACAGTGCCTCGTAGCTTGCACTAGAAAACGGACCATGAAGACAGAGACAGACAAATAACATATGGTATCACTTATATGGGGAGCCTAAAATAGGGCTACAAATGAATTTATCTACAAAACAGAAATAGAGTCACAGATATAGAAAACAAACCTGTGGTTACCAGGGTGTTGGGGAGAGGGGAGGGATAAATTGGGAGATTGGGATTGACATATACACACTATTATGTATAAAACCGACCTACGGTGTAGCACAGGGAGCTCAATACAGAGCACTCAATACTTCGTAGTGACCTATATGGGAAAAGAATCTCAAAAAGAGTGGATATGTGTATATGTATAACTGATTCACTTTGCTGTACAGCAGAAATTAACACAACATTGTAAATCAACTATACCCCAATTAAAAAATTTTTTTAATTAAAAAAAAAGGAAAACTGACCATGGAAATCATTATCCTGAAGCTTCTTGTTAACTTGCCACAGGGACTTTCCCACTAGCCAGTTTTTTTCTCTCCTTATCTCCGGCTTTACCAGGTTGGACCTCCTGTCTCCTGACCCAGGGTAATAAAGGATGCCCTGAACATCTCTTTTGTGTGTGTGGCTATTTTGTCAGTCCCCACAGCGCCTAAAAATACCATGTATCTAGGCAGGTACCGATTGGTCCCAATTATGAAAAAAATGACACAATTAGGCATATAAGTAAAGTCAAGAGAGTGCAATTAAGAGTTGCCAGGTATTACATTTGAGATCCTCAGGTGCCATTGGGCTTGGGAAAAGGGGTGAGTCATAGCAAGCTGAATTTTGGAGAAAGCAGGAAGGGAACAGATGTACAGAGGAGGCTGGATGTGTAAAGAGTTTCTAGTTACAGAGAGAGAAGCAGACACATGGAAAATAGTCAAATCACCTCAGTGGCAGAGCCCTAGATTGAAGATTAATAGTGTCTTGTGACTGAGAACCCCAGTGCTTCCTAGACCCTCTTAATTCTCAAAATGTATTTAATTCTTTGTGAGGATTTACTGTGTGTCTGTTCATAGATGGGGTCTTACAATACTTTTTTTAAATTTACTTTTTATTGAAGTAGAGTTGACAGCCAAGACATGGAAGCAACTTAAATGTCCATCAACAGATGAATGAATATGTATATATATACCACATGGTATGAGTATATATACACCCCATCTTCTTTATCATATATATTATATATAATATATATGTCATATATATTACAACACTTATTTATTTATTGCCTGTTCTGTGTCAGCATTGTAGTAGACTTTGGGGACAAGCTGATGAATAGTTAAGACAAATCTCTCTTCTCACAGAGCTTTATTCTGAGAGAATATTCTTAAGAGATTCCCTAGCTCCCTCTTGCCACATATGCACCCTTAGAGTGAATCCCATATGATTGAATATAACTTAGGCTTTTTATGACTAATAAGCCTAAATCAAGCATTAGACAAAGGTAAAGAGTTGAAGAAAATAAATCTTCTTCTTGGAATAGTCTTAAACCTCTGTACCTTGCCAATATTGGAAAACTTCCAGACTTTTATTTATAAGTTGAAGTTTATGGTGTTACCATTTTTTGTAGATCAAAACGATTGAATAGTGGCAATTTCATGGTGTTAAACTTAATATAGTCTTCTTTATATCTAAAATACTAAAAGAGGAAATTTCCTCTTTAAAACTCTTATTGACATTAAAATTGATTTTCAATATGATTCTATGCTTCTGGCTAAATAATCAAAAATACTTGAATGAAAGTAAAAATTTCCTAACATAAATACTTTTGAAAGAAAAGAACCCAATATAAGAAATTCCTAGTGTTGAGGAATAAAATAATGTGGATGAAAATTGGCACTACAAGATATGAATATGTTCAAATAGCATTTTAGAAATATTAACTTGATCTTAGGGGGAAAAGTTAACACCAAAAAAATTACAAGGACAGTGGGAATTAAACAGAGCAATCATAACACTCCAGTGGTTTCTATATAATCATGAAAGCAAACATCTGGTTCTTTGGCTACACGGTTTGCTCACACTTAGAAGGAAATCAACTTGCATTAAAAATTCTACTGCCCCTAAATTTAATGGCATTGCATTATATGCAGTGGATCTATAATACCAAACGTGAGCATTGAAATAGGCAGCACTATTGGGTCCACCTAAAAGATGGTGGAAAGCACCTCAAGGAAGCCTGGAGTCAAAACAGCAACAACAACAAGTAAATCCAAGAGTGTGTTTCCAAGGCCCTGAAGAATTTCTCCTTCTCATGGGTCAGTTCAAGGCAGTTCTGGAAACTACACCTATTTCACGTATAGTTGACACTGATGTTTGGAGGGAAAAGACAGAAGCTCATGCTCCTGTTTCTCTGGGTGAGACGCCCAGAGTTGGAAGTCTGCTATTTAGCTTGCTATTCCTGCCCTTGTCACACACCAGAGACGCAGGCTTACCCTGAGCAGGAAGTGATCACGAAAATTATTTGTAATTACCAGAAAAGAGGAAATGGTATGCTTCTGTAACACCTAAATTATCTAAAGCATAAATTAAAGGAAATACACAAAAGATTTCAAAAGTAACAATACTTAGAAGCATAAGGATTAAATGATAATATTGTTTCATAATAAGATGAAATAATAAAAACAGCCTGGGGGATATGACAAATGTATTAGAGTAGAAAGAATTTTATAAAACAAATCTAATTTACTATGAGACCAATATAGGCATAATGAGAGTTTCAGAAACAGAAGAGAGAGCAAAAAATTCACATGTAAGAACACAAAATAATCTTGAAAAAGAACAAAGTTGGATGACTCACTTTCTGATTTCAGAACTTGCTACATAGCTATAGTAATCAGGATGATGTGGTACTGAAAGAAGTCTAGAAAAACAGATCATTGGACTAGAGCTTAGAGTCCAAAAATAAACCCATACATTTATGGTCAATTGATTTTGACAGGGATACCAAAACAATTTAATGGGGAAAGAATGGTCTTTTCAACAAATATTGCTGGAACAACTGGATAGCCACATGCAAAATAATGAATTAGGACCTTTGCCTTACACCATTTACAAAAACTAACTCAAAGTGGATCATAGAACAAAATGTAATACCTAAAACTATCAAACTCCTAAAAGAAAACTTAGGAGTAAATTTTCATGACCCTGAGTTAGGCAATGGTTTCTTAGACATGACACCAAAAGCACAAGCAACAAAGAAAAACTAGATTAATTGTACTTTATTAGAATTAGAAACCTTTATGCTTCAAAGGATACATTAAATAAAGTGAAAAAATAAAATCACAGAATGAAAAAAGCATTTGCAATTCTATATTTTACGAGGGACTTTTATACTGAATATGTAAGGAATTCTTACAACTCAACAATAGATAGACAACCCAATTAGAAAATGGGCAAAGATTTGAATAGACATGTAACCAAAGAAGATATACAGATATCCAATGAGTGCCTGAAAAGATGCTTAATATCGTTGGTCATTAGGGAAATACAAATCAAAACTACAGAGATACCACTTCATGTCAGCAACCTGAACGTCCATCAACAGATGAATAGATAAGCAAAATGTGGTATATCAAAACAAGGGAATATTAATTGGCAATAAAAATGAATGGGGGGGTCTGGGCAACATGGCGGAAGAGTAAGACGCGGAGATCACCTTCCTTCCCACAGATACAGTAGAAATACATCTACACGTGGAACTGCTCCTACAGAACACCCACTGAACGCTGGCAGAAGACCTCAGACCTCCCAAAAGGCAAGAAACTCCCCACGTACCCGGGTAGGGCAAAAGAAAAAAGAAATAACAGAGACAAAAGAATAGGGACGGGCCCTGCACCAGGGGGAGGGAGCCGTGAAGGAGGAAAGGTGTCCACACACTAGGAGCCCCTTCGCGGGCGGAGACTGCGGGTGGCGGAGGGGGGAGCTTCGGGGCCACGGAGGAGAGCGCAGCCACAGGGGTGCGGAGGGCAAAGCGGAGAGATTCCCGCATGGAGGCTCGGTGCCGACCAGCACTCACCAGCCCGAGAGGCTTGTCTGCTCCCCCGCCGGGGCGGGCGGGGCTGGGAGCTGAGGCTCGGGCTGCGGTCGGATCGCAGGGAGAGGACTGGGGTTGGCGGCGTGAACACAGCCTGAAGGGGCTAGTGCGCCACGGCGAGCCGGGAGGGAGTCCGGGAAAAGGTCTGCAGCTGCCAAAGAGGCAGGAGACTTTTTCTTACCTCTTTGTTTCCTGGTGCGCGAGGAGAGGGGATTCAGAGCGCCGCCTAAACGAGCTCCAGAGACGGGCGCGAGCCGCGGCCATTAGCACGGACCACAGAGACGGGCAGGAGACGCTAAGGCTGCTGCTGCCGCCACCAGGAAGCCTGTGTGCGAGCACAGGTCACTCTCCACACCGCCCCTCCCGGGAGCCAGTGCAGCCCACCACGGCCAGGCTCCCGTGATCCGGGGACAGCTTCCCCGGGAGAACGCAAGCGCGCCTCGGGCTGCTGCAACGTCACGACGCCTCTGACGCCGCAGGCTCGCCCCGCCTCCTCCGTACCGCTCCCTCCCCCCGCCCGAGTGAGCCAGAGCCCCCGAAGCAGCGGCTCCTTTAACCCCGTCTTGTCTGAGCAAAGAACAGATGCCCTCAGGCGACCTACACGCAGAGGCGGGTCCAAATCCAAAGCTGAGCCCCGGGAGCTGTGCGAACAAAGAAGAGAAAGGGAAATCTCTCCCAGCAGCCTCAGGAGCAGTGGATTAAAGCTCCACAAACAACTTGAAATACCTGCATCTGCTGAATACCTGAATAGACAACGAATCATCCCAAATTCAGGAGGTGGACTTTGGGAGCAGGATATATTAATTTTTCCCCTTTTCCTTTTTTTTGTGAGTGTATATGTGTATGCTTCTGGGTGAGATTTTGTCTGTATAGCTTTGCTTTCACCATTAGTCCTAGGGTTAGATCAGTCCGTTTTTTTTTGTTATTTTTTTTACTTAAAAAATTTTTTTTCTTAATAAATGTTTTCTTAATAATTTTTTCCTTATTTTCTATTTTTAGAAATTAAAAAAATTTTTTTAATAAGTTTTTCCTATTTTTATTTTAAAAAATTAAAATTTTTTTCTTAATACATTTTTTCTTAATAATTTTTTTCTTATTTTGTCTTATAAAAAATTAATAAATCTATTTTTAAAAATTAAAAAAAAATTTTTCTTAATAAATTTTTTCTTAATAATTTTTTTCTTATTTTTTATTATAATAGCTTTATTTTATTTTATTTAATCCTCTTTCTTTCTTTCTTTCTATTTTTTTCTCCCTTTTATTCTGAGCCGTGTGGATGAAAGGCTCTTGGTGCTCCAGCCAGGCATCAGGGCTGTGCCTCTGAGGTGGGAGAGCCAACTTCAGGACACTGGTCCAGAAGAGACCTCCCAGCTCCACGTAATACCAAATGGCGAAAATCTCTCAGAGATCTCCATCTCAACATCAAGACCCAGCTTCACTCAACGACCAGCAAGCTACAGTGCTGAACACCCTATGCCAAACAATTAGCAAGACAGGAACACAACCCCATCCATTAGCAGAGAGGCTGCCTAAAATCATAATAAGGCCACAGACACCCCAAAACACATCACCAGACGTGGACGTGCCCACCAGAAAGACAAGATCCAACCTCATCCACCAGAACACAGGCACTAGCCCCTCCACCAGGAAGCCTACACAACCCACTGAACCAACCTTAGCCACTGGGGACAGATACCAAAAACAACGGGAACTACGAACTTGCAGCCTGTGAAAAGGAGACCCCAAACACAGTAAGATAAGCAAAATGAGAAGACAGAAAAACACACAGCAGGTGAAGGAGCAGGGTCAAAACACACCAGACCTAACAAATGAAGAGGAAATAGGCAGTCTACCTGAAAAAGAATTCAGAATAATGATAGTAAAGATGATCCAAAATCTTGGAAATAGAATAGACAAAATGCAATAAACATTTAACAAGGACATAGAAGAACTAAAGAGGAACCAAGCAACGATGAAAAACACAATAAATGAAATTAAAAATACTCTAGATGGGATCAATAGCAGAATAACTGAGGCAGAAGAACGGATAAGTGACCTGGAAGATAAAATGGTGGAAATAACGACTGCAGAGCAGGATAAAGAAAAAAGAATGAAAAGAACTGAGGACAGTCTCAGAGACATCTGGGACAACATTAAACACACCAACATTCGAATTATAGGGGTCCCAGAAGAAGAAGAGAAAAAGAAAGGGACTGAGAAAATATTTGAAGAGATTATAGTTGAAAACTTCCCTAATATGGGAAAGGAAAGAGTCAGTCAAGTCCAGGAAGCACAGAAAGTCCCATACAGGATAAATCCAAGGAGAAACACACCAAGACACATATTAATCAAACTATCAAAAATTAAATACAAAGAAAAAATATTAAAAGCAGCAAGGGAAAAACAACAAATAATATACAAGGGAATCCCCATAAGGTTAACAGCTGATCTTTCAGCAGAAACTGCAAGCCAGAAGGGAGTGGCAGGATATACTTAAAGTGATGAAGGAGAAAAACCTACAACCAAGGTTACTCTACCCAGCAAGGATCTCATTCAGATTTGATGGAGAAATTAAAACCTTTACAGACAAGCAAAAGCTGAGAGAGTTCAGCACCACCAAACCACCTTTACAACAAATGCTAAAGGAACTTCTCTAGGCAAGAAACACAAGAGAAGGAAAACACCTACAATAACAAACCCAAAATATTTAAGAAAATGGGAATAGGAACATACATATCGATAATTACCTTGAATGTAAATGGATTAAATGCTCCCACCAAAAGACACAGACTGGCTGAATGGATACAAAAACAAGACCCATATATATGCTGTCTACAAGAGACCCACTTCAGATCTAGAGACACATACAGAGTGAAAGTGAGGGGATGGAAAAAGATATTCCATGCAAATGGAAATCAAAAGAAAGCTGGAGTAGCAATTCTCATATCAGACAAAATAGACTTTAAAGTAAAGACTATTACAAGAGAAAAAGAAGGACACTATATAATGATCAAGGGATCGATCCAAGAAGAAGGTATAACAATTGTAAATATTTATGCACCCAACATAGGAGCACCTCAATACATAAGGCAAATACTAACAGCCATAAAAGGGGAAATCGACAGTAACACAATCATAGTAGGGGACTTTAACACCCCACTTTCACCAATGGACAGATCATCCAAAATGAAAATAAATAAGGAAACACAAGCTTTAAATGACACATTAAACAAGATGGACTTAATTGATATTTATAAGACATTCCACCCAAAAACAACAGAATACACATTTTTCTCAAGTGCTCATGGAACATTCTCCAGGATAGATCATATCTTGGGTCACAAATCAAGCCTTGGTAAATTTAAGAAAATTGAAATCGTATCAAGTATCTTTTCTGACCACAACGCTATGAGACTAGATATCAATTACAGGAAAAGATCTGTAAAAAATACAAACACATGGAGGCTACACAATACACTACTTAATAACGAAGTGATCACTGAAGACATCAAAGGGGAAATCAAAAAATACCTAGAAACAAATGACAATGGAGACACGACGACCCAAAACCTATGGGATGCAGCAAAAGCATTTCTAAGAGGGAAGTTTATAGCAATACAAGCCTACCTCAAGAAACAGGAAACATCTCGAATAAACAACCTAACCTTGCACCTAAAGCAATTAGAGAAAGAAGAACAAAAAAACCCCAAAGCTAGCAGAAGGAAAGGAATCATAAACATCAGGTCAGAAATAAATGAAAAAGAAATGAAGGAAACAATAGCAAAAATCAATGAAACTAAAAGCTGGTTCTTTGAGAAGATAAACAAAATTGATAAACCATTAGCCAGACTCATCAAGAGAAAAAGGGAGAAGACTCAAATCAATAGAATTAGAAATGAAAAAGGAGAAGTAACCACTGACACTGCAGAAATACAAACGATCATGAGAGATTACTACAAGCAACTCTATGCCAATAAAATGGACAACCTGGAAGAAATGGACAGATTCTTAGAAATGCACAACCTGCCGAGACTGAACCAGGAAGAAATAGAAAATATGAACAGACCAATCACAAGCACTGAAATTGAAACTGTGATTAAAAATCTTCCAACAAACAAAAGCCCAGGACCAGATGGCTTCACAGGCGAATTATATCAAACATTTAGAGAAGAGCTAACGCCTATCCTTCTCAAACTCTTCCAAAATATTGCAGAGGGAGGAACACTCCCCAACTCATTCTACGAGGCCACCATCACCCTGATACCAAAACCAGACAAAGATGTCACAAAGAAAGAAAACTACAGGCCAATATCACTGATGAACATAGCTGCAAAAATCCTCAACAAAATACTAGCAAACAGAATCCAACAGCACATTAAAAGGATTATACACCATGATCAAGTGGGGTTTATTCCAGGAATGCAAGGATTCTTCAATATACGCAAATCAATCAACGTGATACATCATATTAACAAAATGAAGGAGAAAAACCATATGATCATCTCAATAGATGCAGAGAAAGCTTTCGACAAAATTCAACACCCATTTATGATAAAAGCCCTGCAGAAAGTAAGCATAGAGGGAACTTTCCTCAACATAATAAAGGCCATATATGACAAACCCACAGCCAACATCATCCTCAATGGTGAAAAACTGAAACCATTTCCACTAAGATCAGGAACAAGACAAGGTTGCCCACTCTCACCACTATTATTCAACATAGTTTTGGAAGTTTTAGCCACAGCAATCAGAGAAGGGAAAGAAATAAAAGGAGTCCAAATTGGAAAAGAAGAAGTAAAGCTGTCACTGTTTGCAGATGACATGATACTATACATAGAGAATCCTAAAGATGCTACCAGAAAACTACTAGAGCTAATCAATGAATTTGGTAAAGTAGCAGGATACAAAATTAATGCACAGAAATCTCGTGCATTCCTATATTCTAATGATGAAAAATCTGAAAGTGAAATTAAGAAAACACTCCCGTTTACCATTGCAACAAAAAGAATAAAATACCTAGGAATAAACCTACCTAAGGAGACAAAAGACCTGTAGGCAGAAAATTATAGGACACTGATGAAAGAAATTAAAGATGATACAAATAGATGGAGAGATATACCATGTTCTTGGATTGGAAGAATCAACATTGTGAAAATGACTCTACTACCCAAAGCAATCTACAGATTCAATGCAATCCCTATCAAACTACCACTGGCATTTTTCACAGAACTAGAACAAAAAATTTCACAATTTGTATGGAGACACAAAAGACCCCGAATAGCCAAAGCAATCTTGAGAACGAAAAATGGTGCTGGAGGAATCAGGCTCCCTGACTTCAGACTATATTACAAAGCTACAGTAATCAAGACAGTTTGGTACTGGCACAAAAACAGAAATATAGATCAATAGAACAGGATAGAAAGCCCAGAGATAAACCCACGCACATATGGTCACCTTATCTTCGATAAAGGAGGCAAGCATATACAGTGGAGAAAAGACAGCCTCTTCAATAAGTGGTGCTGGGAAAATTGGACAGGTACATGTAAAAGTATGAAATTAGAACACTCCCTGACACCATACACAAAAATAAACTCAAAATGGATTAAAGACCTAAGTGTAAGGCCAGACACTATCAAACTCTTAGAGGAAAACATAGGCAGAACACTCTACGACATAAATCACAGCAAGATCCTTTTTGACCCAGCCCCTAGAAAAATGGAAATAAAAACACAAATAAACAAATGGGACCTCATGAAACTTAAAAGCTTTTGCACAGCAAAGGAAACCATAAACAAGACCAAAAGACAACCCTCAGAATGGGAGAAAATATTTGCAAATGAAGCAACTGACAAAGGATTAATCTCCAAGATTTACAAGCAGCTCATGCAGCTCAATAACAAAAAAACAAACAACCCAATCCAAAAATGGGCAGAAGACCTAAACAGACATTTCTGCAAAGAAGATATACAGATGGCCAACAGACACATGAAAGAATGCTCAACATCATTAATCCTTAGAGAAATGCAAATCAAAACTACAATGAGGTATCATCTCACACCGGTCAGAACGGCCATCATCAAAAAATCTAGAAACAATAAATGCTGGAGAGGGTGTGGAGAAAAGGGAACCCTCTTGCCCTGTTGGTGGGAATGTAAATTGATACAGCCACTATGGAGAACAGTATGGAGGTTCCTTAAAAAACTAAAAATAGAACTACCATACGACCCAGCAATCCCACTACTGGGCATATACCCTGAGAATACCATAATTCAAAAAGAGTCATGTACCACAACGTTCATTGCAGCTCTATTTACAATAGCCAGGACATGGAAGCAACCTAAGTGTCCATCATTGGATGAATGGATAAAGAAGATGTGGCATATATATACAATGGAATATTACTCAGCCATAAAAAGAAATGAAATGGAGGTATTTGTAATGAGGTGGATGGAGTTAGAGTCTGTCATACAGAGTGAAGTAAGTCAGAAAGAGAAAAACAAATAGAGTATGCTAACACATATATATGGAATCTAAGGAAAAAAAAAAAAAGGTCATGAAGAACCTAGTGGCAAGACGGGAATAAAGACACAGACCTACTAGAGAATGGACTTGAGGATATGGGGAGGGGGAGGGGTAAGATGTGACAGGGTGAGAGAGTGGCATGGACATATATACACTACCAAATGTAAAATAGATAGCTAGTGGGAAGCAGCCGCATAGCACAGGGAGATCAGCTCGGTGATTTGTGACCACCTAGAGGGGTGGGATAGGGAGGGTGGGAGGGAGGGAGATGCAAGAGGGAAGAGATATGGGAACATATGTATATGTATAACTGATTCACTTTGTTATAAAGCAGAAACTAACACACCATTGTAAAGCAATTATACTTCAATAAAGATGTTTAAAAAAAAATAAAAAAAATAAAAATGAATGAAGTACTGACACACGGTACCACATGGACAAACCTTGAAAACCTATACTAATGAATGAAGCCAATGATAAAACACCACATATGATTCTATTTAGAGGAAAGGTCCAGAAAAGACAATTCCATAGAAACAGAAAGTATATTAGAGGCAGCCAGAAGAAGCGAGGAGAGAGGAATGGGGAGTGACTCTTACTGGCTACAAGGACTTTTAGGGGTGATGAAAATGTTCTAGAATTAGATGGTGGTGATGGTCGCACAACTCCGTGAATAACATAAAACCCACTGAATCGTACACTTTAAAAGGGTGAATTTTAAAGCATGTTAATTACATCTCAATAAAGCTGTTATTAGAAAAACGGATTTTAGTTCGGTTGCTGGAATAAGTGTAAAATGAGTACAATGCAGATGAGCTGACATTTTTCTACCAGGTGATTCAAAGCTTTCTGTAGTTACCTGAAAATAACTCAGTGGAAATATGTTTCTGGTATTGACCATCATAAAACTTTCATCACCCACCTAAGGGGTAGGAAGACTTCTCCTTAGCACTCCTTACTGTTACCTGGCCTAGTGTGCTCAGGCTTATAAACATACCTACTTTATCAAGACTCTAAGCAAAGATGTTAAAAAACAATAAGTTTTCCAAAGTGAAAAAGGCACAGCAAAGTCAAGTAGACATTATCTTTGGATTATTTCTATCTCTATGTCATCCCTCCCTGATCCCTATTCCTTTCGATTATATATCAAAGTACTACAGCTTTTAAAATAGTTGCAAATAGGATGAGAAAAATTCCAGCTATCTATGGATATCTGAAGTGTTCTGTCCTACTGGAAGATAAGAAGCAAAGAAACTTGGGTTTTGATCAAAAAGGGGAAAAGAGTGGATGTATATTCCTTAAAGGATTTAGGAATGCAAGGAAGAATCCAAATCCAGGTGTCTGCTGTTTAAACTCTGATCATCAATAAGGTGATCTGAAAAGTGTCGCTGTTTCTGACACATGTCGCCCATGAAAACAGAGTCAGGTTCAAACAAAAAACAAATCTTTCCTTTATCATGTTCTAGGAAGTCATAGAAGGAAACTCTTTCTGATAAGAATCCTTAAGGAAAAATCATCAACATGAGGGCAGGGAACAATCTGTCACCATTTTAATCAAGATGCATAATAGAATAAGAGGAAAAGATGTAGGAAAAGTAGCAGAAAAAAAAAAAAAAAACCTGAAGTGAAAGATGCTTGATTAACTCTAGGAGAAAAGAGAGATGAGACAGATTAACTGGGGAAGAGGACTTCAAATCTGTTATTCTTGAGTGTGGGAAGCCTGAGTCAGCAGACTTGAATGGAGAAAAAGAGCCACAAATCAAAAAGCCCAAGATTACGATGAGTCTATTTGCCCTTTTCTTTTCTATCTTCTGAACTGTCACCAAAACTTTTAGCTCAGCACTATAGAGACCGCCAAAGCACGCTAACTCTGCGTCTTCCCACCCTGCCATCTTGACTCCTCCCAGGTAGCACTGTTCCTGATGGTGACGTTGCAAACAGAATCATTCATGTAAAGAGCGTCCAGTGGTGTTTAGTAAATAATAAGCGTCTGTTGTTGTTGATGATGATGATGAAGATGATGATAAACATGCACTCTGCTTTTTAATTACTAGTGTGGTGCTTTCTAAGTGTTAGGTTTAAGTCAATTGTTTGTTTTTAAAATTTTTATTGGAGTATGATTTACAATGTTGTGTTAGTTTCTGCGGTACAGCAAAGTGAATACACATATTTGTATGTGTATACATACACATATATCCACTCTTGTTGTTTTTTTAAAGAGATACTACAGATTGTGCCTGAATTAGAGGATGAATCAGAGCACGGTCAGCAATAATGCTGCTCTCTGTTCTGGCTTCTTTTGCTCCAGGGAAGACTCTGATCATCAGTGACAACAACCCTCTCTCCAGAGAGAGGGGTCTTCGCAACCCCTGCTGCACGGTGTCCAAGCCCCCAAGACTAATCAGAGTTGTTATGCCTGATGAAAACTACTGCTGCTCTAGAGGTCTCATCTTAAGGATTAGGGAGCTTAAATGGCAGTGATTACCCAAGCTCACATGCAAGACAAGGATGTGAAGTTTAAAACAAGGAGAGAACCAGGAAATTTAGAATTGTGTGATGGATCTACTAAGACTCCCTTTAAATACATGCATACATACATAAGGGATAAAGAGATTATTCGTAGAAATGATTTGCTAAATAAATATTTGCTAATGTGGTTGATGGGGAATTCAAGTAAGTGGTAGATGCATAGATTATATATCCACAAACCTTAATCCAAAATCTGGGGTCAGATGTGTTTAGAAAAATAAATATTAGAATATCTATACCATATATTATTTACTGACACCAGTATGGTCGGACTGAGGTAGCATTCTATAATCAAAAATATTAATATGCAAGACTATATCTGTTAAATGGTATATATAAAGCCCATAATTAGTTTCATGTGAGTTTAGGTCTTTTCAGGTCTGAAATTGTAGATAAGAGTTCGTTGACATCTATTTAGGATGGAATACTAAGAATAAGAAGAATTTTATTGTATGATGTACAGTAGAGTACTGATAAGAGTACAGTTGTAATATTTTGGCATCTTTTATCACTGTGAAATAATAAGAAATATATATTTGGTCTCTGTCCTGGTTTCTGACACAGAGCTCCTAAATCCCTTGGAATTTCTTGCATTATAGAAGCATCTTTTGTTCTAATGAGGTAGTTTTGGGTGGGCTCCTGGTTAGCTTTGGGGTGGGGCTGGTCACCAGAAAGACCAAGCCATGATTAGAAGCCTGGAACTTTCAGCCTCATCCCCCGTATCCTCTGGGGAGGGAAGAGGGGCTGGGAACTGAGTTAATAATAGATTATGCCTACATGAGGAAGCCTCAATTAAAAAATCTGTAAATTACCAGGTTTGAAGAGCTTCTGGGTTGGTGAACACGTCCAGATGCTAGGAGGTGGTGCACCCCAACTCCACAGGGACAAATGCTCCTGCACTTGGAACCATTCTGAGCCTTTTCCTACACATATACCTCTTCATCTGGCTGTTCGTCTGTATCCTTTATAATATCCAACCAGTAAGTGTAAAGAGTTTCCCTGAGTTCTGTGAGCCATTACAGCAAATTAGCAAACCAGGGGAAGGATTGTGGGAACCCCAGGCATATAGTCAATTGGTTGACAACTGGAGGTTTATGACCAGTGTCTGAAGCGGAGGCAGCTTTGAGGGACTAAGCCTTTGCCTGCGGGATCTGCACTGACTCCAAGTAGTTAGTGTGAGAATTGAATTAAACTGTAGGGCACCCAACTTGTGTCCCAAGAGTTGGAGGATTGCTTGCTGGTGTGCAAGAAAACCCCACACATTTGGTGTCAAAGTCTTCTGTGAGTAGAGAAACAGATTTCTTTAAATCACTATCCTCAAAAACACTTCTATGGTAAACCTGAGAGTAGTGAGGACTCTGGCCACCACACCATGTGAAGAAGTTACTTCCTAAGTTGTTTCCTGAATATCCACTATCATAAAGTTCTGGATTTTAACTCTTTGAGAATGTGTCTAATTTACATTGAACTGTGTCTCCATTTAGTTTGCTCATAAGCCTGACTTATGAGCAAATTAAATGGAGTACAAGAAAGTTGTTAAAAGCATTCAAGGTTATCTAGGTCCACTATTTTACTGTCTAACTCTTGACATTCAATCCCTTCGTAAACTAACTGAGAGAAAGGGAGAGAGATTTGAAATCCCATGGCTGAGAACTCGAATTTTTTCAGGTCTTCTCTTTATCATATATGATTTAGAATGCACGTAATGGAGTCCCACGTCTGATGTGTATAAATAGCTTCTATTGGACCTGACCTTCCCACAGATAACAATTATAAATTCTAGACCAAAAAAAAGAAAAAAAAAAAAAAATGACCCAGAGCCAACTTGAAGAGGTTTCCACCTGCCGAAGTTGAAACTATTTGATCTTCTTCAATAATAACAGTAAAGCCAATGAATCAAAACCCATCAAATGTGTTTAAATCCAGGAATTTATCACTTTTTGACAATCAGTAAATAAAGAGATACTATCAAACATTCATCCTGTGTTTCCTGAGAAAACTGACCATTGGTTAACCAAAGAATGCATAAAGGAGAGTATCTTTTCATTAATGTACTTAACTAATACATATAAAAGAGATGATAGAATTAAAACATCACCATTTTACAGCCCTTTATAGCCTTTTAAAGCATCTATATCTATATATATGCATTTACTGTCAAAATATACTACACAGTATATATATATATGTGTACAGTATATATATATATGTGTGTGTGTGTATACAGTATATATACACATATATGGTGTTAGGAAAAGGGGAAATGATTAATGTCCCTCTCTCTCTACACACACATACACACACATGTACATGCTTAATGTCTATATATGTATATACATATATACATGCTTTATGCCTCTCTCTCCCCGCCCCCCTCTCCATACGTACACACACAGTTGACCCTTGAACAATGTAGGGGCTAGGGGTGCCAACGACCACATAGTCAAAAATCTGCATATAACTTTTGACTCCCCCAAAAGTTAATTATTATTAGCCTGCTGCTGACAAGAAGCCTTATGAATAACATAAAACAGTCAATTAACACATATTTTGTATGTTATATGTATTATGTACAGTATTCTTCAAATGAAGTAAGCTAGAGAAAAGAAAATGTTATTAAGAAAATCATAAGTAAGAGAAAATATCAATCCAGCTACAGTACTATATTGTACTTATTGACACTGTAAGTTTACATTGTCTGTTTACAAGATGAACCATCTGTCAATACCTACGTCAATATTGTCTTATATGATACAAAACACTGTAGACGTTGTACATACTACTAACACTAGACATCAAAAATGAAAAGATGATGTGAAAAAGAAATTCCTATTTATTTACAGGTTTGAGGACTCATGCGTTGGTAATGAAGAAGCGGCAGTAGGATTGCTTTGTGGCCGCCTACACACTAATGAATGAATCTTATGAAATTGTATAGCATACAGTAGTAGCCATATTTATAATATATATTGGAGACGATGTTACATTTTTTTTAAAAGCCACTTACCTGTGACGACAGGCAGAGATGCAGCTTTTCCAATTATGAGAGAGGCATACTGTATAGTCATGTAATTCTTTGAAAGCAAAGTTATGAAACGGTAAGAAAGCTACACATGATTAATTTTATATTAGATATCACTCACTTTATGCCTCTGTAAGGATAGGTTATACACTTCAGTACAAGTCTTGCATACGATGTTCTACGCGATGAGTACTCAGGCAATGATGATGGTGGTGACACAGACATGTCTCACAGTTCTTGCCATATGGTTACTAGATTTTCACATAAAGACACACACACACGTATATGAGATGTCAGTTTACTAACTGGACGGCATGATGATTATTTAGTACTCGGTAAAAAGAAGTGGATCATCATAAAAGTCTTCACCCTCGTCAACGTCACGATGAGTAGGCTAAAGAAAAGGAGGAAGAGGAGGAGGAGGGAGTGTTTTGCTGTCTCAGGGATGGCGGAGGAGGTAGAAGGAAAGGCAGCTGCACTTGCTGAACTTTACAGAAATACATCATAATTTACGTGTGACATTTTTCTTTTTCATTTCTCTAAATACGTTTCCATACAAATTCCAATCCTTCTTCCACTGTTTGCTTTAGTTTCATAGAAGGGTCCATGTCATAAAAGAAGTCCAAAGCAGTCTAGAATAATCAGAACCCTTCTGACAGATTGTCTGACGTCGACTTGTTTTCTGGCACCGCTTCTCCCAAATCTTCCTCCTCATCGTCTGGCACTGGTTTGCAGGCTCTCACCTCTGTCCAGTTATCTCTGTTAATTCCCCTCGTGTGGTGGCTATTAGCTCGTGAATTTCTCCAAGATCCGTATCTTGAAACCCCTCCCCCTTATCTTTTTTTTTTTTTTTGCCATATCCACAGTCTCTCTCATGATTTCCTTGCTTGGCTCTGTCGTAAATCCTGTGAAGTCATGCACAACATCTGGATATAGTTTTCTCCAGCAGGAATTCGTTGTTTCAGGCTCAAGGACTTTCACAGTTTTTACTGTAACAACAACGGCATCTTCCACGGTGCGATCCTCCCAGACTTCCACAACGTTCTGTCTATCACGGTTCTCTTCTATAGCATTGAAAATCCTTTCCATAGAGGATCACGTGTGATGAGCCTTAAAGGTCCTTATCACCCCCTGATCTAGGGCCTGAACTAAAGATTCTGTGTTTGAGGGCAAGTAGACCACTTCAGTGTTGAACTCATGGAACTCTGGGTGGGCAGGGACCTTGTCCGATATCAAAAAGAACTTTAAGAGGCAGTCTCTTACTCACAAAGTACTTCCTGACTTCAGAGACAAAGCATCAATGGAACCAATCCAGAAAAGTGTTCTCATTGTTCAGGCCTTCTTGTCGTCCAGCCTAAAGACGGGTAACTGGTGTTGGTCATTTCCCTTCAAGGCTCGGGAGTTAGCAGCTTTATAGATAAAGGGCATCTTGATCATAAACCTGAATGCATTTGCACAAAACAGTAGACTTAGCCAATCCCTTTCTGCCTCAAATACTTGTGCTCACTTCTCTTCCTTAGTAATGAATATCCTTTACGGCATTTATTTTTTTCCAGATTAGGACACTGTTATCTGCATTAAAAACCTGTTTAGGCAGATACCCTTTCTCCTCAGTGATTTTCTTAATGAGGTCTTGGAACTCATCTGCTGCCTCTTGGTCAGCAGAAGTTTCTTCTCCTGTTATCTTGACATTTTTAAAGCCAAACCTCTTTCTAAAATTATCAAGCCATCCTTTCCTGGCATTAACTTCTCCAGTTCTAGATGCTTCACCTTCCTTTGGCTTTAACTTCTCATATAATGACTTCATGTTAGTCTATAGGTGCGCCTTTCTTTTTATTTATTTATTTATTTATCGTTATTATTTATTTTTGGCTGTGTTGGGTCTTTGTTGCTGCCCACGGGCTTTCTCTAGTTGTGGCAAGCAGGGGCTACTTTTTGTTGTGGTGCACGGGCCTCTCACCGCGGTGGCCTCTCCTGCCGCGGAGCACGGGCCTCAACAGTTGTGGCACGTGGGCCCAATAGTTGTGGCTCGTGGGCTCCAGAGCACAGGCTCAGTAGTTGTGGCACATGAGTTTGGTTGTTCCATGGCATGTGGGATCTTCCTGGACCAGGGCTTGAACCCGTGTCCCCTGCATTGGCAGGCAGAGTCCCAACCACTGCGCCACCAGGGGAGCACAGGTGTGCCTTTCTTATAGCAATCTTACACCCACAAAAAAGCTGTATTTTTAACATGAGATAAAAAGATACTTCACAAAAAGCGCAAGTTTTGTGTGCCTGTTGACATAGCTGTAGCAACAGCCTCATGAATTTCCTTTTCTTTTTTTAAAAAGCTCCTTAAACTGGATTCATTTATCTTGAAATGGTGGGCAACCACAGCTGCAGACCTCAATCTATGGTACATATCAAGTAATTCAACTTTTTCTTATAGTGTCATGACTTTTCTCTGCCTCTTGGGAGCACTTCCATTAACACTAGTGGTACTTCGTATGGGTTTCGAGGTTTACGGTTATTCATGGTTTATGCTATTGCCCTAAACAAGATGAAAAACATGCGAGAACTGTGATCGATCATTTTTTACTGTGATATGCAATTTACTGGACAAAAGAACTGCTCATATGGAGATAATGAGTGTCACATGGATGGTGGATGCAAAATTGCTACATATGCACTACGGTTAATTTTATGCAGTTACGATTTAAAACTGCATCTTTACCTTTGTTTACATTTCTCTCAACTATGAATGTACAGTCTGTGTTTGTGTGCATAGGTTTTGATAAATTTTAACTCTTTATAATAGATTTGTGTGTATTTTATGGTAGCAAATGATAAAATAGACTAGTATCTACATATATTTTATGCATTCATGACACCTAACTTTTTCTTAATTTTTTTCTTTCTTTTTTTTTTTGCTATTTCTATCTAGGGTGTGCAGTTCATCTGTGACTTTATTCAAATTGTCACAAAATTTTTTCCAATATATTTATTGAAAAACATCTACATATAAGTGGCTCTCCAATAATTTTTCCAATATATTTACTGAAAAAGTCCACATATAAGTGGATCTGCTTAGTTCAAACCTGTGCTGTTTGGAGCAACTGTATCCATGGAAGAAATTATTATTCATAATAACCTTCTAAAACAATTAATCCCCCTCTTAATGACTTCTATTCACCAATCCGTTCAAACCTCTCTACTTTCAATTACTAAGAACATTCAGTCATTTCTCGTTACAGAAGATAAATGGCTGCCTTTCAGTTCAATAGTTTAAGAGCCCCAAATTAGTTTATCCAGTTTAACTAAACTCATTTATCAGCAACCATAAAATCTGTGGATTTTGACACATATTGTACATTTGCTAATGTAAGTTACTCTAACAGGATAAAATACCTCTTTATGTATTTATATTTGCCCTTATCAGTGAGTTTTCCCCCTTTGGCCACTAAAGTTAAACCTTGAAGTCGACTGCCTTAGTGAAAGTGAAAACAGCTATTTCTTTTAAATAAGAAGTCATTCTTCAGCTTAGACTTTTTTGTTTTGGGTCTGGGGTAAGACAATAGTCTTAAGTCCAAGCATTTTAATGGGGAAGAGTTTTAAATCACAAAAGCTTCCTTTTCCAAAAACAAACCTTGATATTCTGAACACAGTTTTACTGTAAGCCATAGTGCAGAGAAAAATAAAGATTTTATTAGCAAGGGACATTCTTAGTAGGCAGAAAGAAGCAGAAGCCCTTAGAATAAGAAGAAGGAAAGAAAGAGAAAAGCAAAAGTGAACCAAAGTTTCTTCACTTGTTTTTTTCTGCTATCCTATCAAAACTTGGGGAGGACACTCATATAACCGCAGGCAGATTAGAGGGAAGTTAAAAGCAGTGGTGGCTTTACCTAGTTTCATGTTTGAAAATCTAGAAAGGAACTGGAAAGCAGATGCTTTGGTAGCAACATGAGGTGAACAACACTGTGGCTTGTAGCGTTTGGGCAGAGGAGGCCTGGGGAAGTCCATGCCGCCTCAGTTCCAGGTGAGCTACGTGGGCAGTACGCATTCATACAGAGAACTGGAATATTTCCTGCCATATCAGTAAACAAATGATGTCACAGTCATCAGTGATTGCAGCCACTCTTTAAAGTGAGCCCTGAGGGAACTCACAAGGAAAGAATACCTGCCATTTAGCGGCCATCAGACTGCAGCCACTGTGAGCCCCGAGGAAACTCAGGATGTGAAAACACAGGACACGGCCCCAGAGAGCTGAGGTGCACCTCAAAGGAATGATTTCAGTGAGCCCAGACTCTTGCACGTTCCCATATACAGAAAAGTGCTAAATTCCTTAATTTGAGATTTCTGGTTTTCTTTAATTAACGATAATATTTTTATGCTCCTGACTACCTGCCCTTTGCTGCAAGCACCTTCTCTATATCCTAGCTCTTCGCCCACCGCCCCCTCAGAGCGGTTCTCTCAGGGTTACTTGAGATGTTGCTTCCCGGGCTTGAAGTCCTAAAACTTCCCGCCGAATAAAACAGAACTCTCAACGTTCAGGTTGTGAATATCTTTATAGTCGACAATACCTTTCTGAAGAGTTCTTGGTGATAAACAAGTTCCTGAAGTGTGCCCGGGCTTGGCAGGGAGAAGATCCCGTAGAGCAGACAGCCCAGGCTCAGGATAAACTGGAGAACGTGGTGGAGATTCAGAGGGACCACACAGCCAGCGAGTTTACGACATCAGCAGGGGTGGAGAATGCCGGGGCTGGACCCTCAGGCCTGGACCCTGCTGAGAACAGACCACACATTCTACAACACACGCAGAAGCCGAGGGAACAGAGATCAGGCGAGACAGTTACTTCTCAGCTGGAGCTGGGCAGGAGTCAGCAGGGGACACGTGGGGACCAGCTCCATCTTCTGCTTCCCCTATATGTAGGCCTTGCCTAGGGAAGCAGGAGAGGCCCGAGAAAAGCCCCCGTAGAGAGTCTGCACTTTCAATTGACTAAACAACGACCAGAGTTACCTACTATTTGAAAACTTAAACGGTTTCTTGTTTTGCTTGGTTGTTTTCCCTTATGAACAGGAATCCATACAGGAGATGGTTAAATCAGAGAAAGGAACTGAAGACAGCATTATTATTTTGCACATCTGAGCCTCATGTGAAAACATTCATTATTTTCAGGGACTTAGTTCTATAAAAAACTGGCTAAAACAAATAAAAAGCTCCAGTTGAAAAGACTGACCTCAGTCTAGTAAGATAGCATATGAGACCTCAGTACTGAAATAGCATAAAGTATATTAATCATTCTACATCTTGGCCAAAAAATTTAACTAACCTTTTTTTCCCCCTTTAGACACTTCAAGTATTCTTTACAATTATTTAATACTTGGAAATATAGATACCATTTATATTTCACATTTTAGAATATAAAAGATGTATATGAAAACAATCTTTGATAGTTTAATGTCATGGTGTAAGTCTAGAAAAGATTTAAAATCTATTTTTATTTGATAAATTAACAGTGTATTACTAGGATAGTGGGGAATAAATTGACAATTTGACCAATCATTAATAATAGGAAATAAACATTTTCCTTTAGAGGTTCTAAAACTGTACCCAATGTTGACATTTAATTTATGACTTAGGCATATATCTGTCACTTAGTTGTGGTTTGCTGGTCATATTAAAGTTTTCTGTATTGTCAGAAACTAACTATTAAGAAATCTGTGAAGTAAAAATGAAGATTATTAGATGTTCCTCATACCTGAAATTAAATGTCTTAGTAGAAATATTTTTGCTTATAATTTTGAACAAAAAATACTGAAATGGTTAAATATAACTTTTATTTTAAACAAGAACTTATAATTCATTGGTTTACAAGACAAGCTGAAATGGAAGGTAATATAACTACTCTTTAAAATGAAATTACAGATTGGATTGACAATGACTTTATACAACTAAATGAATTTATCATATTATAACATGTTAAAATTATCTTCCATATATTAGGAACTGATATCCAAATCCAGAGCTCTTACACATAAATTAAATTCCGTAAGTTAACAAAATTCGTTGATTATACATACATAGTTACTGTGAATATATTTTAGATGATTCCCACACTTGTACTTTCCTTGGAAAACACTGAGAATTATGACATATGAAGACAGCGTATAAGGGACCTTAAGTCGGCTTTGATCCCATTATTAAGAAATCCATATAGGATTGGATTAAGACAACAGGACGTCATGCCTAGCAAGTGACAGATGCAATACACCAACTTGAAGTGCCTGTTTGAAATCAGGCTGTCGTTAAAGTCGGTCACCACGTGGAAAAGGTGCAGAGGCATCCAGCTAACTGCAAACACGAGTATCAGGACGGTCAGTCTGTAGAACACACTTCGAGATCTTTTTTTTAATCTCATGATAGAACAGTTTACTCTCATCTCATGAACATCTGAGTTTTCTTCCGGTTTCACCTCAAAGCAAGTGGGGACCCCTGGTATGAACTTACGGGATGAAGGGGGCTGACTTTTCCCGGAGCCCAAGTGTTCTGGAAGCCTTCTTGAGCGGTTCTCTGGAGGAGGTCTCACTGGTGCAGGCAGCACGCATGCCGTCTTCTTGCTGTACCTCCTTCTGTGCTTTCTGATGAATGAATAGCTCCATTTCCGGCTGCTGGAGATCCTCACCTGAGGCCCACTCTTTTTGGAAGGATGGAGAGTTAAGTTGATCATCTCATTTTCTTCTGGTTGGTTTTCTTGGTTGGACAATCCACAGCTTATGCTCCTGCAGACACTGGTATGACTTACAGTTAGACAAACTAAGGGCAGAATATACTGAACGAGCAATAAAGAGATAGTGAAAGCAATTCGGTATGCATCGGATGGCCATGATTCGACACATAAATACCTGCTGCTGAGCAACGCTGAACCAAACGTCTCCTGAAGTTCCACAAGGCTGTGAAACACTGGGAGGGGAGAACACATGGCAAAGCCTAGTGTCCAGACAGTGGCGATCAGGAAATAGCCATGGTTTGCTGTTAAATGATTAGACACAGGATGTTTTATCATATGATACCTGACGATGGCGATTGATATTAAAATTAAAGTGGACACTAGGACTGTCACACATTGAAGGAAAGGCATAATGTGACACATGACTCTGCCAAACTTCCACTGATCCAGCAAGACAGAGGTCAGCGTGAAGGGTGAGCAAAACAGCACCACCAAGATATCGGAGAAGGCCAGATTCCCAATGAGGAAGTTGACCGTTGTCTTCTGATTTCGCTTCCTCATGAGAGCCATTAAAATAAGTAGATTCCCCATAAAACCAAGAAGACTTACAAATGTATAGAGTCCAATCAGAAAATACTGCAAGTCATCGACACTGCTTTTATAGTCATCCCAGACTGGGAAATCAGAATTCCGAGTGGCAGCAGTATTGTTCTCTGCAGCAAGTGTCTTGTTATCATAATCCTTGAGCTCTGAATCCATATTATTCTCCTGCTTGGAATGAAAAGACATCAGTTGGCAACTTGAAAAAAAATTCCATCACTACTATAAATTAATCCATTGAGAAGGAAACATTTTACCATTTGGTCCCATTACCATTTACTAAATGTACCATTTACATTTTGGTCCCTTATTCATTTACTAAAAAGTTTAGGGAAGTTTTTAACTGGCAACAAGTACAGTGCAAATGTGAACCAATAACAATTACAGTAAGTTTAAATCTATCATCACTTCTATGGTGTGTTGACTCGTGTTAAAATAGCAGAACTTTTTTAAAAAATTTATGTATAAATAATGTAAGGGACAGAAAAGACAAATGTGGATAAGAACCTCAAGATTATAATAGCTAATTAATATTGTTCTCCAGTCAAGGTACCTGATACATGTTGTAGTCATATAATCTTACCTTAAACATTCCTTCTTCTCTTACATCAGTCAAGGTCAAACTTAAAAGTCACCTGCTCTAAAGTGTTCCTTTATCTGTTCAACTGGATGTGATCTCCTTTCGGAACCCCATGTATTTCTGTTTATAGCTGTCTGATGCTACATGACACAATTTGCTTTGCACTGCAATTATAATAAAAACCAGTATACCTTATTTATATATAAGCAATGGAAAAGTGAAACTGTGTTTTACTCACCGTGGTGTCTACCATAAAACATGGCACAATAACTTCACCATGGAAAGTGTTAAATAAATATATGTGGGAAAATGAAAAATTCAAACAAAAATAAATATTTATGGGGAAATGAGAAATTCAAACAAAAAGCTAATATCCTAAATATATCCAGTTCATATAATCTTCAGATTTGAGCTTCTCAAGTGTAGAAACACTATTCCATGACCTACATGTATAGAGTAGGCACTCAATATATGTTTATCACATGGTATTGTTGACTATGTGAACACAATTCTGGATGGCAAAATCATTTCATGATCAGTTCTCAGTCCTCTGAGAGGTGCAGATTATCATGAATTAAACCATTAACCAGCTGGCTGCTGGTGTTTTTAAAAACAAAATTTACCTGTTTATTTTTTAATTTAAAAATTGAAAGTCGATTTCAGCATTAAAAAGATTAAATAAATTCATATTTTTTAAGGAAGATAACATGGCATAAAGTTAAATGTAGAAGTGATACTAATATAACATCCCATAATAAGTTTTTTCACCTCAAGGAAATTAATAATGTAATATTAATACCACAATGATATTACTTTTATTTTTACCTTTTTTTAATTGGAGTATAATTGCTTTACAATGTTGTGTTAGTTTCTGCTGTACAGTGAAGTGAGTCAGCTATATGTATACATATATCCCCCCTCCCTCTTGGATCTCCCTCCCACCCCCCCATCCCACCCATCTAGGTCATCACAGAGCACCAAGCTGAGCTCCCTGTGCTATACAGCAGGTTCCCACTAGCTATCTAGTTTACACATGGAAGTGTATTTATGTCAAACCTAATCTCCCAATTCACCCCACCCTCCCCTTCCCCCTCTGTGTCCACATGTCTGTTCTCTACCTCTGTGTTTTGATTCCTGCCTTGCAAATAGGTTCAGCTGTACTATTTTTCAAGATTCCACATATATGCGTTAATACACAATATTTGTTTTTCTTTTTCTGACTTACTTCACTCTGTATGACAGATACTAGATCCATCCACATCTCTACAAATGACCCAATTTCATTTATTTTTATGGCTGAGTAATAGTCTATTGTATATATGTACCACATCTTCTTTAGCCACTCATGGACCCTTAGGTTGTTTCCATGTCCTGGCTATTGTAAATAGTGCTGCAATGAACATTGGGGAACATGTGTCTTTTTGAATTATGGTTTTCTCAGGGTAAATGCCCAGTAGTGGTATTGCTGGGTCATATGGTATTTCTATTTTTTAATATTTTAAGGAACCTCCTTACTGTTCTCTACAGTGGCTGTATCAATTTACATTCCCACCAACAGTGCAAGAGGGTTCCCTTTTCTCCACACCCACTCCACCCTTTGTAGATTTTTTGATGATGGCCATTCTAACCAGTGTGAGATCATACCTCATTGTAGTTTTGATTTGCATTTCTCGAATAATTAGTGATGCTGAACATCTTTTCATGTGCCTCTTGGCCATCTATATGTCTTCTTTGGTGAAATGTTTATTTAGGTCTTCTGCCCATTTTTTGATTGCGTTGTTTGTTTTTTTGATATTGAGCTGCATGAGCTGTTTGTATATTTTGGAGATTCATCCTTTGTCTGTTTTTTCATTTGCAAATATTCTCTCCCATTCTGTGGGTTGTCTTTTCGTCTTGTTTATGGTTTCCTTTGCTGTGTAAAAGTTTTTAAGTTTAATTAGGTCCCATTTGCTTATTTTTGTTTTTATTTTCATTACTCTAGGAGGTGGGTCATAAAAGATCTTGCTGTGGTTTATGCCAAAGAGTGTTTTTCCTATGTTTTCCTCTAAGAGTTTTATAGGGTCCAGTCTTACATTTAAGTCTTTAATCCATTTTGAGCTTATTTTTGTGTATGGTGTTAGGTAGTGCTCTAATTTCATTCTTTTACATGTAGCTGTCCAGTTTTCCCAGCACCATTTATTGAAGAGGCTGTCTTTTCTCCATTGTATATTCTTGCCTTCTTTGTCATAGATTAGGTGACCATAGGTGTGTGGGTTTATCTCTGGGCTTTCTATCCTGTACCATTGATCTATATTTCTGTTTTTGTGCCAGTACCATACTGTCTTGATTACTGTAGCTTTGTAGTACAGTCTGAAGTCGGGGAGCCTGAATCCTCCAGCTCTGTTTTTCTTTCTCAACACTGTTTTGCCTATTCGGGGTCTTTTGTGTTTCCATACAGATTGTAAAATTTTTTGTTCTAATTCTGTGAAAAATGCCACTGGTAATTTGATAGGGATTGCACTGAACCTGTAGATTGCTTTGGGTAGTATAGTCGTTTTCACAATATTGATTCTTCCAGTCCAGGAGCATGGTATATATCTCCATCTGTTTGTGTCATCTTTGATTTGTGTCATAGGTGTTTTATAGTTTTCTGAGTGCAGGTCTTTTGCTTCCTTAAGTAGGTTTATTCCTAGGTATTTTATTCTTTTTGTTGCAGTGGTAAATGGGAGTGTTTCCTTAATTTCTCTTTTTGATCTTTCACTGTTACTGTATAGGAATGCAAGAGATTTCTGTGCATTAATTTTGTATCCTGCAACCTTACCAAATTCATTGATTAGTTCTAGTACTTTTCTGGTGACATCTTTAGGATCTTCTATGTATAGTATCATGTCATCGGCAAATAGTGACAGTTTTACTTCTTTTCCAATTTGTATTCATTTTATTTCTTTTTCTTCTCTGATTGCTGTGGCTAACACTTCCAAAAGTATGTTGAATAATAGTGGCAAGAGTGGACATCCTTGACTTGTTCCTGATCTTAGAGGAAATACTTTCAGTTTTTCATCATTGAGAATGATGTTTGTTGTGGGTTTGTCATTTATGGCTTTTATTATGTTGAGGTAGGTTCCCTCTCTGCCCACTTTCTGGAGAGTTTTATCATAAATGTTTGTTGAATTTTGTCAAAAGCTTTTTCTGCATCCACTGAGATGATCATATGGTTTTTATTCTTTGTTTATATGGTGTATCACATTTATTGATTTGTGTATACTGAAGAATCCTTGCATCCCTGGGATAAATCCCACTTGATCATGGTGTATGATCCTTTTAATGTGTTGTTGGATTCTGTTTGCTAGTATCTTGTTGAGGAAGTTTGTGTCTATGTTCATCAGTGATATTGGCCTGTAATTTTCTTTTTTTGTGATATCTTTGTCTGGTTTTGGTATCAGGGTGATGGTGGCCTCGTAGAATGAGTTTGAGTGTGTTCCTCCCTCTGCAATGTTTTGGAAGAGTTTGAGAAGGTTAGGTGTTATCTCTTCTTTAAATGTTTGATAGAATTCGCCTGTGAAGCCATCTGGTCCTGGACTTTTGTTTGTTGATTTTTAATTACAGTTTCATTTTCATTACTTGTGATCAGTCTGTTTGTATTTTCTAATTCTTCCTGGTTCAGTCTTGGAAAGTTGTACCTTTCCAAGAATTTGTCCATTTCTTCCAGACTGTCCATTTTATTGGCATACAGTTGCTTGTAGTAGCTCTTATGACCCTTTGTATTTCTGTGGTGTCAGTTATAATTTCTCTTTTTTCATTTCCAATTTTATTGATTTGACTCCTCTCCCTTTTTTTTCTTGATGAGTCTGGCTAAAAGTTTATCAATTATGGTTATCTTCTCGAAGAACCAACTTTTAGTTTTATTGATCTTTGCTATTGTTTCTTCATTTCTATTTCATTTATTTCTGCTCTGATCTTTATGATTTCTTTCCTTCTACTAATTTTGGGTTTTTCCTTATCTCTTGTAACAGTTTGTATCTTAAAGTCTATTTTATCCGATATGAGTATTGCTACTCCAGGTTTCTTGTGATTTCCATTTGCATGGAATATCTTTTACCATCCCCTCACTTTCAGTCTGTATGTGTCCCTAGGTCTGAAGTGGGTCTCTTGTAGACAGCATATATATGGGTCTTGTTTCTGTATCCTTTCAACCAGTCTATGTCTTTTGGTTGGAGCATTAAACGTTCTATATTGAAGATGATTATTGATATGTATGTTCTTATTACCATTTTATTAATAGATTTGTGTTTGTTTTTGTGGGTCTTTTTCTTCTCTTGTGTTTCCCGCCTAGAGAAATTCCTTTAGCATTTGTTATAAAGCTGGTTTGGTGGTGCTGAATTCTCTTAGCTTTTGCTTGTCTGTAAAGCTTTTGATTTCTCCATTAAATCTGAATGAGATGCATGCTGGTAGAGTAATCTTGGTTGTAGATTTTTCCCTTTCATCACTTTAAATATATCCTGCCATTCCCTTCTGGCCTGAAGAGTTTTTGCTGAAAAATCAGCTGATAACCTTATGGGGATTCCCTTGTATGTTATTTGTTGCTTTTCCTTTGCTGCTTTTAATATATTTTCTTTGAATTTAATATTTGTTAGTTTGATTAATATGTGTCTTGGTGTGTTTCTTCTAGGGTGTATGGCACTCTCTGCACTTCCTGGACTTGGGTGGCAATTTCCTTTCCCATGTTAGGGAAGTTTCGACTATAATCTCTTCAAATATTTTCTCAGACCCTTTCTCTTTCTCTTCTTCTTCTGGGACCCTTATAATTTGAATGTTGTTGCATTTAATGTTGTCTCAGAGGTCTCTGAGATTGTCTTCAATTCTTTCCATTATTTTTTCTTTATTCTGCTCCTTGGCAGTTATTTCCACCATTCTACCTTCCAGCTCACTTATTCGCTCTTCTCCCTCAGTTATTCTACTATTGATTCCTTCTAGTGTATTTTTCATTTCAGTTATTGTGTTGTTCATCACTGTTTGTTTGTTCTTTAGTTCTTCTAGGTCCTTGTTAAACATTTCTTGTATTTTCTCAATGCGTGCCTCCATTCTATTTCCAAGATTTTGTATCATTTTTACTATCATTACTCCTAATTCTTTTTCAGGTAGTTTGCCTATTTCCTCTTCATTTATTTTTTCTTGTAGCTTTTTACCTTGCTCCTTTGTTTGTAACATATTTTTTTGTCATTTCATTTTTTTTTTTGATAGGTAGGGCTGTATACCTGTCTTACTGGTTGTTTGGCCTGAAGCATGCCACACTAGAATTTGCAGGCAGTTGGGCAGAGCCAGGTTGGTGCCGATATGAGGACTGCTGGGAGACCTGAGTCTGATTAATATTCCCTGGGATCTGAGGTTCTCTGTTAGTCCAGCAGTTTGGACTCAGTGCTCCCACCACAGGAATTCAGACCCGATCCTCGGCCTGGGAACCAAGCTACCACAAGCCGTGCAGCACAGTAAAAGAAAAGGAAAAGAAAAAAAGAAGCAGTACAATAACAAAGAATAAAAAATAAAATAAAATTAGAAAAATAAAAAATATATTAGGAAAAATAAAAATATAAGTGAAACAACTACATCAAGGTAAAACAGAACCACAAAAGAAAAAAAAAAAAAGGTGGGGGGAACCCCAAAGGAGCCGAAAGGAGCAGAACAATAACAAATTATAAAGAGTAAAATAAAATTAGAAAAATAAAAAACTTATCAGAAAAAATAAAAATATAAACGAATTAACAACAAGGTAAAACAGAACCACAACATAAAAAAAAAAAAAAAGACCAGAAAAAGCTTGGGCTGTGGGGGGTGGAGCTTAGGTTTGGGGAGGAGCTTAGGCAGGGGCGGGGTTTAGGGTGGGGGTTAGGGCCCAGGCTCAGGACCGGCGCTGCTGGGAAAGGTGTGCCTTGGAGTTCGCCCCGGCTCGGAGTTCCAAGGTAAGGCCCTGGGTGGGGGTGTGGGCGGGGCTTAGGCTCAGCGTGGTGGGAGGGAGCCTCCGAGGGCAGAGGTTTAGTCCCGGGACCTCAGCAGGCTTTCCGGGGCCCAGGTGGGCAGGGGAAGCACTCACCACACTCCCTTCTGTTCCTCTGCTCTTCCGAGGGTCTCCCCCATCCCTGTTCATCCCCTAACTGTGGGTGGGCCCTTCCGGTGGTGGGAACCCCATCCCTCCCCCAGCCGCCCCTCAGAGGCACCAGTCCTGTCCATCCGGCCTTTACTTTTCCTCCCCCCTCCCTCCCTCCCACTCCCACAGGACCCACGCGGCTGGAGGGGGCCCGGTTGGGCAGATCAGGCTCGGGACCTCAGCAGGCTCCCTGGGGCCCAAGTGGGCAGGGGGAACGCTGGCCGCATGCCATTCTGATCTTCTGCCCTCCCGAGGGTCTCCCCTGTTCCCCCTCTGGGCGTGGGAACCCCTCCCCTCCCCCAGCTGCCCCTCAAGGGTGCCGGTCCCATCCTGCCTCAAGTTCTCCTCACCCCTCCTGCCCCACCTCATCCTACCCAGTCGCTCGGGGGTTCCTCCCGTCCCCTTAGGTGTCCATGGTCCCCCAGCAGAGCCTGGTAGGTGCCCTAGTTGTGTGCAGACGTGAACTCTGCATCTTCCCGGTCCACCCTCTTGACTCTGCTGATGTTACTTATTTACTGTTACATATTAGAGATTTGGCAGTATTGCCTAATGAAGTATACAACTGCCTATAATATATCAAGAAGAGGCAAAAGGAATGTTTTCTCCCCTTTAAAAAAGCAAGCACTTCCATTTTTTTTAAACAAGAATATCCTACAGCATACTCAGGACAGCAACAGTTTGTTAATTCTGATGAGTATACCTTGTTATAGAGATCCTGATATATATATAGCTTAAAAAGGCATTTTCACTACATATCAGTGTATGTTTATCAACCTGTTTCTAGATCTATAGTTGGGTAATTATACTTAAAACTATAAAAATACATATATATTGAAATTAATAGTAAACCTTATTATCTTCAATTTATAAGGGAATTACAGGTCCTGGTCCAATAAATTTCCAAGTAGAATATCTTACTGTGTACACACATTCATCATAAATAACTTTAAGTTTATATATAGCAATTTTCAAATAGGATGATATAAGCATTTCTGTGCTATAAGAAAATTTAAAAGTTGAAGTTTTTCACAACTTCTATAACCGATTTTATGTTGATTGAATTTCTGAAAGCTAATTATCAATACATCCCTTTAAAGATAAATGAATTCAAAAGCTCAGGATCTTATTCATTTATTCTTAGGCTCTAACCGACAATTTACACTGATGTTGCCTCAAATTAAAAAAGATAACTGGTACCAAAGTGACTCACCAGGGTTACTGATTCATCCCACTCATCATAAGGCCATCAGTCAATGGCCTTCCTGCCACTCCCCTGGACAGCTCAGTGAGCCCCTAATCAAAGCCCAGACTGGCTTTCCCGTCTCATTTCCTGAGATATGATGACACCCTGGCTCCACCTCGCTTGTTCAGAATCCTATTTACACCCATAATCTGTACAAGCTGTTTCTTACCACGATCCTTGTGTATATATATATAGCTTAGTTATTCTTCTCTGGACTCACTTTTTGGGAACAATCCTAAGAGGCTATGCAGCACAATTGGTGGTAATAGAAAGAATGTGGTTCTGAGTCTAAAACTCAGAGTGCCTCCAATGCATGGTCAGTTCTCTCTGCTAGACTCTAATGGAGAGAAGGAAAAATGTTTTAATTACGTTCATAATTTTAATGATGCTTAATAGAGTATGTTACACATAGTGGATGCTAAGTAAGTATCTGTTACTTAATAATTTTAGAAAAGTAGTTTAATTTTTCCAGCTTTAAAATAACAGAAATGAATCATCCTGGGAATATGGGCAAATTCAGGGTAAAGTATAACCATATGTGTATATACGTATATATATGTGTATATATATGTGTGTGTGTGTGTGTGTGTGTGTGTGTGTATGTCTGTACATATATACATATATGAGAACCATTGAAAGTAGACAAGGTTTCAGATGGTCCCAAAATGAAATGAAGAGTACCTACATAAACAATTGTGATGATTTACGACTTCACAATTTTAAATTACAAGCAGGCCTCATTTTATAGTTCTTCACTTTGTTTCACTTATTGTGTTTTTTACCAGTTGAAGGTTTGGGGCAATCCTGTGTAGAGCAAGTCTATCAGCACCATTTTTCCAACAGCCTTTGCTCACTTCGTGTCTCTGTGTCACACTTCAGTAATTCTCTCGATATTTCAAATTTGTTATTATTATTTTATTTGTTATGTTGATACGTGATCAGTGATCTCTGATGTACTATTGTAGTAGTTTGGGGCACCACAAACTTCCCCGTGTAAGATGACAACTTAACCCGTAAACGTGCGTGTTCTGACTGCTCCACTGACTGGCCATGCCCCCATCTCTCTCCCTCTCCTTGGGCCTCCCTCTTCCCTGAGACACAACAGTATTGCAATCTGGCCAGTTGTTAATCCTACAATGGCCTCTAAGTGTTCAAATGAAAGGAAGAGTTTCATGTCTCTCACTTTAAATCAAAAGCTAGAAACGATTAAGCTCAGTAAGCGAGGCACGTCAGAAGCGAGATAGGCTAAAAGCTAAGCCTCTTGCACCAAACTGTTAGCCAAGTTGTGAATGCAAAGGAACAGTTCTTGAAGGAAATTAAAAGTGCTACTCCAGTTAATACATGAGTGATAAGAAAGAGAAACAGCCTTATTGCTGATACGGAGGAAGTTTTAGTGGTCTGGATAAAAGATCAAACCAGTGACAACATTCCCTTAAGCCAAAGCCTCATCCAGAGCCAGATCCTAACTCTCTTCAATTCTGTGAAGGCTGAGAGAGGTGAGGACGCTGGAAGAAAAGTCTGAAGCCAGCAGAGGTTCATGAGATTTAAGGAAAGAAGCCGTTTCCATAACAGAAAAGTGCAAGGTGAAGCAGCAAGTGCTGATATACAAGCTACATTAAGTTACCCAGAAGCTCTAGCTAAGGTACTTCTGAAGGTGGATACACGAAAGAACAGATTTTCAATGTAGAGTAAACAGTCTTATATTGGAAGATGCCATCTAGGACTTTCATAGCTAGAGAGGAGAAGTTGATACCTGGCTTCAAAGCTTCAGATGACAGGCTGACCCTCTTGTTAGGGGCTAATGCAGCCAGTGACTTTACGTTGAGCCAAAGCTCATTTACTATTCCGAAAATCCTAGGGCCTTGAAGAATTAGGATCAATCTACTCCACCTGTGCTCTATATACAGAACAACAAAGCCTGGATAACAGCACATCTGTTGACAATAGGGTTTACTGAATATTTTAAGCCCACTGTTGAGACCTCCTGCTTAGAAAAAAGGATTCCTTTCAAAATAGTACTGCTCGTTGACAATGCACCTGGTCAACCAAGAGCTCTGACGAAGATGTAAGAGATTGATGTTGTTTTCTTGCCCGCTGACACGACATCCATTCTGCAGCCCACAGATCAAGGAGTAATTTCGACTTTCAAGTCTTATTATTTAAGAAACACATTTTTGTAAGGCTTGAGCTGCCATAGACAGTGATTCCTCTGATGGATTTGGGCAAAGTCAATTGAAAAACTTCTGGAAAGGATTCACCATTCTAGATGCCATTAAGAATATTTGTGATTCATGAGAACAGGTCAACATATCAACATGACCACGGGTTTGGAAGAAGTTGATTTCAACCGTCATGGATGACTATGAGGGGTCAAGACTTCAGTGAAGGAAGGAACTGCAGATGTGGTGGAAACAGCAAGAGAACTAGAATTAGACATGGAGCCTGAAGATGTGACTGAATTGCTATAATTTCATGATAAAACTTTAACGGGTGAGGAGTTGCTTCTTATGGATGAACTTAGAAAGTGGTTTCTTGAGATGGAATCTTCTCAAGAAGATCCATCTTGAGATGGTAGAAATGCTGTGAAGATTGCTGAAATGACAACAGAAGTTTAAGGAAAGGGAAAAAAAGCACACAGGATTTCTTTCCTTCAACTTAGCCCTTGACGTCCTTTTTTCCTGAAAAGTACAATAAGGAAGCCTATAATGGAAATGTAAATCTCTTTAAAAATGATCTGTTTTGCAACAAGTGTCATAATGAACGTTGTACAATTTTATGCAACATAAATATTTTATACATAATAAAAAATAATGTTAAATGTGAACTTCATCTCAGATCACTAGAGAAATTATGAAATAGAGAATGTTTTTAAAATGAAATATTATTTTAGAAGAAATCTGATATTGACTGTGTGAAACCTTTGTGGTGCCTAATTACGAGATTTTGTTTTTCTCTTTTATATCTAGTTTTAACCCCTCTACCCTCAGAATTCCTAGGCTGAAACACCAAGCTTTAATCCTCAGAGTAGAAGTGACAAAAAAAAATTTCCTGGTTAAACTGTGGTGACTGTTTTTTAAAAAGCAATGTCTTGTAAAGACATTGTAATTTTGTTATATTGTAATTGTTTATAAAAATTGATCTATATGTGACACCAAGAGAAATGAAATCTCGTGAATAGACTTTAAGTATGTTGAATAGATAGTTCTTAAAAAAGAACTGCAGGAACTCAGGACGATGAAGGACTGAGCGTGCACATTTAAGTAAGGTCCCTTTGTTAGGATCTTTACCTGCCTTATGTAAATGCACATCTTTCATCTCAAAAAAGATGCCAATCACACAAAAGAATAAAATCCATGTAATTTTTTTTCCCTCCAGCAATGATAACATACCAACTATTGCCTACTTTGCTGTGATCCTGGAACAATGGCGAGATTCCACGTTCTAAAATATTCCCACGATTTATTTTTAAAGCCAGAATCTGGCCAAATTGGAATCGGAAAGAAATACTGCTCCGCTCAGCTGATAAACACGCAGGCACAGCCACCCTCTCTTCCCATGTCTAACAGTAGAGTTTCTCTTCCCTTGAGAAACCTGAAATTTAAAATTTCATTCGGGCTGCAAATTCCGCTGAGAGCGCCTTAGGCAATTTCCACGGTCTCTCAGAAAGTCTCTGGGCTTCGATCCAACGCGGTGGTTCGGGCCCTTTAAAGGGTAACCGAAAGGTCCGCAAGCTCGGGGATGAATCCCCGGGGTCGGAAGTCGAGGCGCAGGGATGTGTCCCCGGAGCGCAGACCGGGGCGCGCCGCCTCGGGGTCCCGGGCATCCGCGGGCGGCGGGGCAGGTGCTCGACGCCCCGGGACCCCAGCCCCGGACGCCGCCGGGCTGCCGCGGGCTCGCCCTCCCCGGAGGCTGCGTCCTCCCCACCCCGGCTCCGGCGGGACCCCCGACACGCTCCTCCGGCTCAGCTCCGCGCGCCCACCCGGGGGGCTCCTGCGCCGCACGGGAGCCCCGCCGGGTCCCTCCGCTCTCCCTCCGCGCCCCGAAGTCGCCCGGACCCCCCGCTTCCAGCCCCGGCCCTCCCCGTACCTCGGGGCGCCCCGGCTCCCGGGATGGCGGCCGCTCGTGCGCCCGGCGGCGGCGGGGACGGGGGCAGGGGGCGCCCGGGCACACGACTGCTCCCCGAGCCCGCCCAGGGCGCCCCCTACCTCCGCGTGGGCCGGGGAGAGGCGGCAGCCCGCGGCACCCCGTCTCCCAGGCCGGGCCCGCCGAGGCCGCGCAGGGAAGTCGGGGTCCGCGGCCGGCGTGGGCGCCCGGGGAACGCCGCAAGGCCCAGGTTTTCTCTTTGTTCGAAAAATAATAATAAAAACCAAACCAAAGCAGCGCGCTGGTCTTTCTCGCACCTTCCGGAGGGCGGCGGGGAGGCGTCTGGGCGGGGGTCGGCCCGACCTGCGGGGACGCGGGGGCGCGGGTACGCGGGGTGGCGGAGGCGCTCGGGTGCAGTAGGCACGCGGTTCCGGCGGGCGCCGCGGGGACCAGGCGTGGGCGCGGGGCCCGGGAGGCTGGAGCCAGCCCACGCTTCCCAGCCTGCGCGTGGCAGCTGGAGAGGGCTGGGATGAAAAGAGTTGTCATAGGCTAAAAAGTCCCGAGCAAAGAGAACTTGTCCTCCTTTTCTGCTCAACGTGATTTCCATCCCCAGGGCGTCCAAACCTGTATCGCGCAGGTTTGCCTTATTTTTAGTTATTAGTTGTCAGGTGCTTAATGCTTTTCTCTCTCTCTCTCTCTCTCTCCCTGTGTGTGTGTGTGTGTGTGTGTGTGTGTGTGTGTGTGTGTGTGCGCGCGCGCGCGCGCGTGAGACAGGGAGGGAGGGAGAGAGAAAAAAGAAGAGGCAAGAGAGATTGGGATGAAACCGTGCACAAGCCCCTGGGTCCCTGTCGTTTGAAGTAAAAGGCTTTAGTCTCTGGAGCCTCCCTTGAATCTCTAAAGGCTGCTCCAGAGTTAATGATTGGGAACGTGAACATGCAGAAACAAAGAATAGCTGTTGGGTGGAGAAACTGGTGACAATTCAGACCATAAACCAGCCACAGCAAAATCACCGAACTCCCAGTTTCCTGAAAGATACAGATAAAGGCCCCGCACACATTCCTCAGTTGTTTTTACAGGAAGCAGATCCCCAGATGAAAACTGCTGAGCACAAGCCCTTAGACTCTAGACCGGTTGAAACCAGAAGGTTGATGATGCTTGAAACTTCACCTTGATGTCAACCAATCCGAGAACTGTGCATGAGCGGATCACACACCCTGCCGCCCCCTCCCTCACACAGCCCTTAAAACCCCTTCCCCGAAAGCCATCGGGGAGTTGGGGTCTTCTGAGCGTGAGCTGCCTGTTGCCCTTGCTTGGCGCCTGCAGTAAACGCTGCACTTTCCTCCACCACAACCCAGTGTCAGTCGATTGGCTTTACTGCCCGCGGGCAAGTGAACCCAAGTTTGTTTGTGTAACAGGGAGAGGTCCATATGTCTTTGACTGTAGCCGAGACTGAGAAGGGGTGTCTTATTGTACACTTTAAAGCTAAAGACGGCTATGTGACAGTCACAGCACGGCGTGTGTGGTGATGAGTGCAATGCTGTGGGACTAGCCTTCTCTAAACTGCAGAGGACTGTATCCCTTGGGAGTGACACTACTTGTAAATCTAATTTCTGGGGGCAGTAAATGCAAGCTGTTACCCCAGAAGCCAGAGAAAAAATTCCTGCGGCCCTTTTCTGCTGAATTTTAGTATTTGATACTCAGGGCACCTGTATAAATTGTTGTTGTACCAGCCAGAGTCATCCAAGAGCTTTAAATACCCAAGTATATAAACTTCCTATTTCATTCATCGCTGTCTTAGCACAATAGGCATTCTGAGAAGGCCCATGGGATTCTGCAGTGGGTGAAAGGAAAGATGGAAGTGTCAAGAAGCAGTGCCTGGGGAGAAAAGAAAGCTTGGTTCTTAGACTTTCTTAACTCCAGCATCTGTACAGTAAAGCACCACACCTACCACATAAATTTCTACCCTCCCATACCCTGTACAGTTACAATACACGCCTACTTCTAGGACATATTGGCTTTAAAACAACTTCCAAACGAACCCCATTGTGACTATTGTTTGGGAGGGGGAAATTTCCCCCTGTCCCCTCCCGGAGTTCTTGTGGCTGGACTAATAATAAAATGGACACAAGACAGATTAACAGGAGAAAAATAAACAAATTTTAATTCATATGCAGGGAGGTCTCATAGAAATGAGACCTAAGAAGTGGCCAAAGCAAGCAGCTTTTACAGTTTTTAGACAAAGAAACAATAAATTTGTGAGGAATTGACAGGACAAGGGAATTTAGGCTTTGGGTGCTTAATTAGTAAGGAATCTCAACAGAGTTTGCGCTTGGGGTAGTAAAGTAAAGAAGTAACACGCTTTGTTTATACAGGCTTCTCGGCCAAATTCCGGATCTCTGGTAGTGAGGGTGTCCTTCCACCTCCAGATGCAGGGACAGCCCCTTTCACATGGGAGATTTCTTTGCTGCCTTCAGAGAGACAGAAAGGAGGGTCAGAGTGTCCCTATTGCACTGGTCATTTCTTAAGTTACTTTAATTCGAAGTAACCAATATGCCATCATGGCGTATTTTGCGGTGGCCCACCCTGAGCCCTAACACTCGCTTCCAAAAACAAATACAACTAGGCTATGCTACAAGCTTTTGTATATTAAAATTACAAGATGAATTGTAGTTTTTTCTTTTCCACCAATTTGGGGTTTTTCTTTCGATGATATGCATTTAGGTTTGAAGTAACTATCATTATTAAAGTAAAAATAAAAGGCCACCATGTTTTTGAGATGAAGATTTTGGTTAACCCACCATTTCTCTTCTCACCACGCACACAACCATGCAAACCTCAAAAGGGGAGTCAGAATTTCTTCTTTAAATACGCGCTTGCTATACATGGAGTGAACACATTGTTAGGATTTTTTTTTTTTGAAAAAATTGTCAAGTTGAAAAATTCCAACAATATGCTACATAAAGAAGAAAATACAAAGATAACTGTGCTTTTATCTTCAAATTTCCCAGGAGGGACTCAAGACTCATCATCACTCTTTATAGAACATAATAATTTCGTTTCTATTTGATGGAGTGACATTCAAACAGAGGAAGTACCACCACGGGAACAAAAATAGTAATGTCCACCTCTGCTCTATGTATTTTTCCCTCTCACTATTTGCAAAATGCTCATTTGGGAAATTAAGTTGGGTTTTATGTGTGTTACAAAATTAAACTGGCTATTTTCCAGTTCTCGTGGTTCTTTATCAGTTATGGAAGGAAGCATATCTATAAAGGTAAAACTTAAAATCGCTAGGTAACTCCTAAGACAAATTATTGAATAATAAAACACTCTCCAGACAATGCCTGGGGTAACATTTCTCTGAGGAATGTCTGTTGTTTTTATCAAAGTTATTGCTGCATTTTAATAACAGCTACCGTTTGTGGAGGCCAGTTACTAAAGTGCTTTGATGTAATCTCAAATGATATGTGATCTCGAATATTAGTTATAGTGGGAGTGAATAAACTACAGAAAATATTATTTTAGTTGTTGCATTCTTTTCCTCTGAAGATTTTTGTTATATTCACGAAGAGTAAACATTTCTTTGTCCACTGTTTCTACCATGATAAATTTAAATCTTTAATTCTTAAAAGGTATGGAAAGGGCCATCTCTGTGTGTTACAAATATTTTTATGATGCTCATTGCTGCATTGATTTCTCTGGAATCATAATAATTTGTTATATAATCAATATTCAGGACTTAAAACAAGGAACTAACTTATAATTGTGAAATACAAGCAATTTTTTAAGTAACAGAAGATATTTTTTAAAAATAAGTTAACCTAAAGTATTTGTGTGCATAGAGTCATTTTTTCCAGGGAGTTCAATCATAATTTTGAAGTGCTAAGGGAGAACAATAAACATTTCATTGCCTTCTTCTGACCAACACTGTGGTACTTAAGCAAAACTTTATCTTTCTCTTTGATGCCCTAATGATTAAAGCATTCACTATAAAGCAGTGACTGATTCCAATTCTTTTTCTAAAGTAATTTTTTCATGTTAAAAATATATACACACTTATGTGTGATACCCACGTATATAGTTATATAATCAAATATCACATACGTATTTGTGTAATGGTAGTTTGTCAAAACACCTGGATTGCAGCCAGGTTTTATCCCAAATTAATGGTGTGGCTTTAGACAAAGCACTTGGTCTTTTTAGTCCTTACTTTCTTTGTCTGTAAAACAAAATATTTTGACTAGCAGATCTGGAGCCCCCTTTTAGCTCTGAAAACCTATGACTTTATGCCATTAACAAACACATATTACAGATATATGGGTAGAAAAATAACTTTTTTGGATCTTCAGAAAAATTTAATGGTGATAAACATTGTTTGTTTACCCTCCATATTAGGGGGAAGAAAAAGAAGAAAGAAATATTGTTGATAAAGTTTCCCATTATTAGTGTACATTCTCTTCCCTGCAGCTAGTAATAACTATATAATGATATTTAATTCATTCTTTTTAAAAGTTGTGGGTGTCTTAAAGCAAATCATTCTATATCTAATTACATTATTTAAAATTTTTATTACAAAATATATAAAGGAAGAGAACATGGATTCCTTTGGAGACACAATATTCTATCATACAAATTCATACATAGGTCATATATTCTTCCCTTCTGTAGGTTAAAACTCCACACAAAAAGTGTTGTTGATAAATATCACCTCAATATCATCTTAAGATAAATTTTCATTTCTTAGCTAATTTTTCAAGGTTAAAAAATTAAATCTAGTTATAAAGCTAAATATAGCTTTGCTATATTTAAGTGGAAATGAAAGGGAAACAGTTTATTTATTTTTGGTATGTCAGTTTGTTTTTAATAGTCTTTAAAAAGGATGTTTAGAGAAACGTTCAAAGCATAAGTTCAGAATCAAAAGCGGATATGGTTGAATAATATGCTCTTTAAAACTGCATCTGTTACCATATTCTTACTCTTATGCTCATAGGTAATTCAGCTTTAAAAAGTATGTTATTCAGCAGGTAGAAAAATATATGAGACATATTCTCTACTAGACATTACATGCATTTTCAAAGGCAGTGAGGTCCATTACTCAAGCTTACACTGAATGGGGAAAGCAGAATTCAAGACATAAGAAAATCCAAAATATAAAAATCAAGAGGAGTATAATAGTAATATGTATAAATATATACATGTGTTATGCATATGTATAAAAATAACAATAATCCATCATAGCTACAAATGCTAAAGATATTTTTTAATGTTTGAGATGAACAAATGGGCTTGATTTGTGATGTTTATAATTTATATAGTCCTATCTTATTTCTTGTTCTTCAATCCCTCAACAAACCTGTTTTCAGTATCTTATGATATGCCAGATATTATTCTAGGCTCTAAGCTTTAAGAGGTGAAAAAAAATAATCACTGGCTTCCAGAGATCCCAGTGTAGCTGTGCAAATACATAACTGACTGCAATATAGTGTGATAAATTCTGTGTTAGAAATAAACTCAGAGACTAGTAGGAATAAAAACAGGAATATAAATACAAACTCAGCCTGTGGGGTGATTTGGGGAGATGGAGAGATAGACATTAGAGAGGGCTTTGTAGTTGGGAAGATACTTGAACTGAAGTTTGAAGAATTGGTGAAAGTTAAACCAGCAGATGGAGGGGATGGGCAAGTAAGAAGTGGGGGGAAACATGAAGGTGATAGAGAGTAATATTCAGAGACCTGCAGGTAGTTCAGTTTGACTGAAGTCTGTGTGGGAATGGGTAGAGGATGCTACTGAAAAAGTTGGTTCACAAGGACATTGTTCACACTTTTCTTGAAGGATCTGGAGAGCAACTAGATGATTTAAGCTGGGCGGTGACTTCACTGGATGACCATGACAGCAGTTGGTGGCAGAGAGACCACTGAGTAGAGAATTAGCTAGAGCTTGATGGATATAAAAGAACACATTTGAGAGATATTATGCTGTGAAATCAGTGGGAATGTGTGACCGATTCCCAACTCACCCAATGAATTTGAGACCAGTTGAATTTGAGGGTGTGAGAGAGGGAAATACTGGGATGATCCTCAGGTTCCGGCTTGAGGTGTAGAGATGATGACACTGGTTTGTATTGCGTCCACCAGCTGTGAAGCACATTTGCCAAGGAAACTTGGGAGAGGTCCGCACTTTACATGGAGATTTAAGGTTACAAATGTAGAAGCGTGTCAGTGATGGCAGAGGGTATGATTATGTTTGAAAGTGAAAAAAGGGAGAAGATTAAGAATGAGGTCTCTGGTAAACTTGGGAATTTCAGGGCTGATCAGGGAAGAGACAGGACCACGAAAGGCAGGACGCACAAGTTTTATTTGGGTGGTCCTGGATAGGCTTGCATGACAGGGAAGTTTCTACCAGAAAGAGACATTCCAGAGACAGTAGTATGAGTTACTATTCAGAAGGGGGATGGGACAAGGGAATCCCCGGGGAGGAGAAAACAGAGGGAGTCTTAGTGTCTAGGTGACACCACTCAGTGGCAAGGTGGGAAGACTTGGGTCAGAGAGCTCTGAAGGGCAACATCGGATAGGTGTCTTTTATGGCTACAGGATTTGTCTTATCCATGGTTAGCAGATGTTCGGTGCAGTTTCTCAGAGTGTATAAAGTAGGTAGGCTCTAAATAACTAAAAATATATTTATTTGGACTGCATATAAAGCAATTAGATTTGTGAGAATTTGAGGTTGATGCAGTCTGGCATTTGTGTGCTGCCAGCTGTGAAGAAGTAAACAATATTGGGACCATTTTAGGCTAATACACAGGGGCCATCTCTGGCCGATTGATCATAACAGTATCCTAGGGAGCAAATCACCTAAGGAGGAGATGGAGACAGCAGATCCTTGGGAAGAAGACTGAGAAACCGCCAATAAGGAAAGAAAACCATCTGAAATGTAGTTAGCGAAGTCAAAGGAAAAGACGATTCCAGGAGAGGATGGTCAAGAGAGTCAAATGCAACATAAAGAATTAAAGTCTGAATTGTATCCACCGGTTTAGTCATTGTTTTCCCTGGCAGAGGCAGGTTCCAGTGGGCCATATGAGAAGCAATGAGAGGACAGGAAATGTGCCTTATTCTCGGAGGAGCGATCAGGACAGAGAAGGCAGCTAGAGAAGCTATGACAAGGGTGACGGAGTTACAGTGAGGAAGGGTGGGCAATTTTGTCTTGCTGTTTTTGTTTTCAGTGTGGAGCCAAGAAAAATGAATTGTCAAATAAATAGGTATTTTTGTTATGTTATCGTTGTGTAGAAAACTTCCCAGAACTTAATGGAAAACCAAAAACTCACAGACTCTATGCTCACGGATTGAGTGGGTCAGCACCTCAGGAGAGCACAACGGCAATGGCTTGTCTCTGTCACATGGCACTTGGGGCATCAGTTGGGAAAACGCAGTGGGCTGGTGCGGCTCAGTGCCTGGAGACTGGGTCAGCTGGGCTGGAGGATCCATTGCCAAAATGAGGGACATGAAAGGGAATAAATACCCTATGGCTTATGGCATTATTTCATTCTTTTTTATGGCTGAGTAGTATTCCATTGTATATATGTACCACATCTTCTTTATCCTTATATCTGTCTGTGAACATTTAGGTTGCTTCCATGTCTTGGTTATTGTCAATAGTGCTGCTATGACATTGGGGTGCCTGTATCTTTTGAAATTATGGTTTTCTCCGGATATATGCCCAGGAGTGGGATTGCAGGATCATGTGGTAGCTCTATTTTTGCAATGCAGATGGACCTAGAGATTATCATACTAAGTGAAGTAAGCCACACAGAGAAAGACAAATATCATATGATATCACTTATATGTGGAATCTAAAAAAAAAAAAAAGATACAACTGAACTTATTTACAAAACAGAAATTGGCCCACAGACATAGAAAACAAATTTATGGTTGCCAAAGGGGAAAGGGGGTTAGGGATAAATTAGGAGTTTGGGGTTAACACATGCATACTACTGTATATGAAATAGATAAAACAGATAATCAATAAGGACCTACTATATAGCACAGGGAATGATACTCAATATTTTGTAATAACCTGTAAGGGAAAATATTCTGAAAACATATATATATATATATATATATATATCTGAATCACTTTGCTGTATACCTGAAACTAACATAACATTGTAAATCAACTATACTTCAGTAAAAAAAAAATACCCTATGGCTTTTCCTCCCTTCAGAAGGAAGGAGGAATCCACTGAGGCTGAGGGTATGAGGTGGGAGGCTGGGGAGAGGGGTGGCTATTTGAAATATCTTCTAAGAGGAAAGGAATTGGGAGTCACCCAAGCCTGAGAATTTCTGAGTGACATTTAAGGCTCAACTGAGGTTTTGAATTTGTAGTTGCAATAACCTGCACAGTTGAGTAATTTCCACCAACATACTATACTAGCAGAGAGTGGCAGCTAAGCAGTCTCTTAGGATGAGAAGGATCGGGTTATACCACAGACCATATTTGGCTATATAACCTCTTTCTAGATTTATATGTATCTGGGGAAAGAAAAGCAACAGCTAGACCTTAAATAAAGGGATGAATAAGGGATAGTTACCTAAGCAAAGTGATACCCGGCAACACTTCTCACCACCTCTGTGCCCATCTGTCATATTATTTAGGTGCACATAAGGAATCTTTCTCCTGTCTTTGGGAAATATTGTCCCATCTCAGGATGGGAAATAGCTTTACATCATGGGGCCAAGTCTGATCTGCTGATGTTGAGATGGGGTCTGATGTCAAGCCTGAGATTTCAGGGTTGGGGTCGGGGGGAGTGGAGGTGGGCAGGATGTTTGTCATGGATGAAGGAAGGTCAGTGGTGGCATTCATACTTGCCCTTCTCACCAGCTATGCCTACACCTAAGAAGGGAGTGAAAATAATTATCATCAAAAATAATAATAGCAAAGTTCTTTCCATTATACCATGCAATAAATACACAACATTACACTTTTGTCAAATAACATTACACGTTTGTTGAATGTCTAAAGGGTGTCAAACAGGATGAAATCTGCAGGAAAATGTTTGAATATTTACTAAGTAATTTTAAGGTACTGGTCGTATGGAATCTATTCTGACAGAGTTGTATAAAAAAAGCTCTAAATTTGTAGCCTATGTAACCAAATGAGAACTTTCTTGAAGTGCATTCCCATTTTAAATCAAGAGCGAATCCATAAATAGTATTTGGTGTCTTCTACACAAGGAAGATAATTGAATTGTCTATATACTTGTATACTAACATTTTAAGTAAATTAATTGTCACTTTTTTCTGCTAAGTTAATTCTCTCAAAAAGAGTTGAATAAAGTGATCGTATTGACTGATTGTACTAACCAATTTAGTCAAGCTCTTTACCTACTGTATTTTATTGGTCCTAAGATGAGGACTTTTAAAAACATTTTAGTTCTCTAACTTTAAGATTCATTTACAATTGACTGTATGTCATTGCTTTACTGGAAGGATTTTTTTCTTTGTTAGTGGTCCATAAAATAACATTGCAACTTACATTCTATGGCATCATAGATTCAAAGAAATGCCGTAGGTAAGTCACTGAAAGAAGGAAAAATTGGCACTGCATTAATTCCTAGAATAACATACTTTGTAGTAAGTTCTACCTTGATGGAATTTCCTCCTAATCAATATCAGCTACATTCTAGTTTTCACATGTGTTAATGACTATCAGGGTTTTTCTGAAAGATAATTTATGATAATTTTCATGAATCAAGGCCTAACAGCATTTCAGGAACTTTAACCCTTGCAGCAGAAATTCATCAGGAGACCAGTAAGGTAATTACAGCAGATAAATTCCAGCAGTAAATATAGTGATAAATAATTTTATCTAGCCAATTACTGAATCATGGAATTTAAAGGGCCAGACCATAAAGTTGTTCCATTTTTTATATGATAAAACTAAGATCTACAGAGATTTAAGGAGTAGATCCTATTCCTTTGTTTAAATGACAGAACAAACCTATTGCCCATCAGAACATGAGAATAAGTCATTAGTTTAATTCTCTGGCTGCTGTGAAATTTCAGAAGGAAATACACAAGATGCAAAAAAATTCTCTCTCTCTAGCAAAGGTGAGGTTTTATCTACCTTGAATCCCAAATAGGAAAGTATGCAACTGACTGTTCACTTAAGAGTAGAAAAAAAAAAGATCTTTAACACACATATTCTTTTAAACACATCTTCTGAGGAATTCAGATTATTCTTTAACACATATTTTCTGAGCAACTCATGTTACTTTGTTTATTTCAAATCTTCCATTAGATTACATTATACGAGGATCTTATGTTGTATTTGGTTATTATACTATGCTTAAGTTTCCTAGTTTACACATTGGAAAGAGTCTTTAGTAAATGATAGTCCTAGAGAATTGTATAAATTTGCTGTTTTTGTTCAGCATTTCAAAACCTCCCTTTGTATCACAAACTTTGACATAGAAAAAAAGTCTTTGAGAGCAATGATCTTTCAAAGATTGGTATTTGATATTAATGTCTCAAGAATACAGCTTTAGGGATTTCCCTGGTGGTACAGTGGTTAAGAATCCATCTGCCAATGCAGGGGACACGGGTTCGATCCCTGGTCCGGGAAGATCCCACATGCCGCAGAGCAACTAAGCTCGTGCACCACAACTACTGAGCCTGCGCTCTAGAGTCCGCAAGCCACAAATACTGAGCCCGTGAGCCACAACTACTGAAGCCCACGCGCCTAGAGCCCGTGCTCTGCAACAAGAGAAGCCACCACAATGAGAAGCCTGCGCACCACAAGGAAAAGTAGCCCCCGCTCGCCGCAACTAGAGAAAGCCCACGCACAGCAACGAAGACCCAACGCAGCCAAAAATAAATAAATTAATTTAAAAAAAAGAATACAGTTTTATAAATTTTGGACTGGGGGGGGTACTTTATAAAAATTAATAAGATGACAAAATACAATGGCCACAGTAATTCAGATATTCTTGCAGACATGCTTTTAGTAGTATTTTTGGAAAACACAGAAAGGAAAGTGTCATTTAATGAGTCCAAATTATATTCTTAAATCCAAAATATTTGCTGATATAGCAAAAACGTTTACCTAAAAATGTATTCTTTTCAGAGAATTAAATTATTTCATTTGTAATTCTTGCAGCAGACTAAAAAGAGCCAATTAGATGATGAAGACCTTGGGGTAAATTTGCTTCTATGAACAGAATGTGACTTAAGGGATAGAGTAAACAGAGAGTGAATAGAAACACAAATGAGTTATTGCTCTTTAAATAACTGAAATTCCTAAATTATGTTTTATATTTTCATCCTGGGTTAAAAAAAAAAAAAGAAAAAGAAAGAAAATATATGTGCCATTTTACTATTCCTTAATCACTAGTGGGCTTTTTAAAAATATATGCTCATATATATTGTATAGTGCATTTATTACCTGATTGTGATATATCGATTCTTGGTCATAATCCCTTTCCAACTTTATAAAAATATACCTAATGACAAATATTTTAGAAACCTTTCCCGGTGGCGGGGGGGTGGGAGACAACAGAGATTGTGTACATCATTATTTGTATAAATGAATGAGTTAGAGTTTCTACTGAGCTTTAAATAGTATTTATTCAGTCTAATAACTAGAAAAATAAAACATTTTCAACGAAGTTCAAGTAAATCCATTTGTCTCAGAATTTTGTTCTGCTTTTAGTTTGAAGACAGATTGCGATCATGGTTGTTATGTAATGAAACTTGTAAGCATCTCCTAGGCAGTGTCCTGTATCTTTATTAGGAAGACTCTTTATTACTTGAAAGTTTGATTTGGAAGAAGTTGTATTCATCTACATCAGTAATCACTCTGTGTGTGTGTGTGTGTGTGTGTGTGTGTGTGTTACACAACTTTGGCTTTTCGAAGTAGAGTAGAACTATGTAAAACACCTGAGGTTAGTGTATCAGCAATTAGCCTGAATCATCAGGCACCAGGATGGCTTTGCACCGTCAACGTGCTCTGTGTACATTCTGTTCTTTTATTCCTTCATACTGTTCTGCACGGTAGTAGATTAAGTACTGAGGAAATGGCAATGACTCTTTCTGACCCGCAAGAAAATGTTCCTCTCCTCGTGCTTCCCTGAAAGGGGCAGCTCGGTGCCGGGAACAAATCTGCCTCAACGCATTTTTCTAGCGGAGAGAAAGAAAGACAAAAAAAAAAAAGCCCTTCCATCTTATCGGAGACTCGCTCCTTTTGCTTCTTTGAGGTCCTCTCTTTGTTCACTGCTGAAAAGGAAAAACTTCTGGCTCCGGCGTGAGAAAGCTCCGGACGTCACAGAGAGGCTAGGCACGCACGAGCGGCGCAGTCGCGGTGGGCTTCGCGCCCCCTTCCCCGGAGCCGGGTTCCGCGCCGCCGCCCGCGCCGCCGGCTCAGCCTCCGCCGCGAGGTGGCACCGACCGCCAGCGACGGCGCGCGGGCGCGACCTCCGCCCGGCGCAGCGCCTCCCTCCCGGCCCCGCCGGGCGCCGAGCGCCGAGCGCGCACCCCCGCCCCGCGCGCGCGGTCCGACAGCGCGCGCGGCTCCCGCGCTGCCCCCCGAGTCCCCGGGGAGGGGTGCGGGGGGCTGCGGCGCCGCCCGGGGGCTGTCACGTGGCCGGGACGAGGTGGAGCTCCGCTTCAAGGGCGGCTCTTCCCCTCCCCACCAACCTTTAGGCTTTGAGCCGGAGGAACGCCCGCGGGCTCTCCTTCCCGCTGCGCTCCCTTCCACGGCCGCCCTCCCCGCTTTGATCGTCAGCCGGCAGAGAGGGTAAGTTTCAGGAGTACCCCTTTGGAAGGACTGACTTTAGAGGAATCCGCCACTGGTGGGGTGAAGGATGGGAGAGGAAGAAAGGGCACGCGAGTCCCGAAACGAGCTCTGGGGAGCGGCGCGGGCGCAGGCAGCCTTCGGTTCGGTCCCCGCGCGGGCGGGTCGCGAGGTGCTCCAAGCCACCGGCCCCCCGGGACCGCCCGCGGTGCGGGGCCGACGCCGCTCTACGGGGTCCGAGTCCCCCTCCTCGGGCTCTGGGGAGACGTCGTCCTCCCTCCTTCGCTGCCTCTGGCATCTTTCCCGAGCCTCCGCGGCGCGGCCGCGCTGAGCTTTTGCGGAGGAACGCGCGGCTGGGACGGCCGGGGGAGGAGGGCTCGCGGGTCGACCTTCGCCCTGCGCGCCGCACTTGTGCGCGCGGAGCGGCCCGGGGCCCCGGTGGGCGCCCCGCGCGCGGGCTGTGTCGAGCCCTGCCCCCCGGCGCTGGCCCCTCCAGCCTGGCGCTGCGTCCCCAGGAGACATCGTACTGTCCCCTACTTCCGAGTTTCCATCGTCCAACTCTTCAGCTCCGTTGCACCGGTGGTGGTGGAGCGCGGCTGGGTAGGAGACTGTGGACGGACTGGAGAGGGGGGTGGCCTAAGAGTGGCCCGCTGGTCTCCAGGTAGATTGCAGAGAGGCGAATGTTTTAAGGACTGATGTTGGGCCAGAGTCAACTAAGTTTGGGCTGTGCTTGTTTGGTTCTGGTTGTTTTGGATGTTTTCTGCTTTGCCAGTCTCATCATTATGGGTAGAGACATCTGACAAATGGGTGGCAAGTGTGTGTGTATGAGGGGGGGCGGGCGGGGAGGGAGTATTAGGAATGAGGACAGTTGGGGGCAATTCACCTAGTTACGCGATATGAAAAAGGTGGGCGCGTAAGCGTGCCGACAGGAATTTTGATTTAACACATCCCATTTCCTGAGTTCGGTAACTCAGGAAAAACCTAGGGGAGGGGAGGGGAGAGTGAGGAAGTGTGTCTTGACATTCCTTTTTTTTTTTTTTTTTTTGTTAAAGAGTTCTCAGATTTGCCGTGCCCACCAGGACCCTATGGGAAAGCGTAACTTGTCGGGTGGCACACAGGCGGGGGGTGGGGGGGGGGCGGGGAGCACGGAGCTTGCCGGGCTCTGCCTGGAGCGAAGTCCCAGCAACAGCGGCTGTCAGTCCCAGGACTGCAGGCTGCTTCCCCGGTGAGAGAAGGCTGTCGGCCGGGTTCCTCCCCCAGGACCAAAGACTGCGCGCTTTTCGGTGGGTGACTACTGCTTTATTAGTCTTTCCTTATTGTTTTAAGGCAGCTGTCAGTTGAGCAAGCCCTCCTGGAAGGGAAAGGAACAGAGAATTATGTAACTCATGTGAATAAACTAGCAGTAACTTTGGGAGGACGCGTGTAGCAAGGCTGGCATTTCTTTTCCAAAAACAAGGGAGTTAAGCAGCCAGTTCTGAGTATATGACAAAATTTATCTGCAGCAGGTTATGACCAGAGAGCTGTATTCTCAGGCAGTTAACAGCTCTAAGAACAGCAAGCAGTAAAGGCCAGCATTCTAATTGGAATGGAGAAGAAAATTTCCCTTTGGAAGGGGGCTCATTTGCCAGCTGGATGTATGTAGTGTCTCTGTTTTGTCTCTAAAGGCACAAGGCAGCTATAGTGAGATGCAACAACCTTTCAGTTTTTGCAGCGTCTGTAGTTGCATACCTTACTTTAGAAATATATATTGGAATAGTAAACATCAAATCATTTTCCTTGTCAAAGATGACGTATGTAAATTCTTTCTCAATATTATTTTCTGACAGTTATTCATCCTTGAGATTATACTAAGGTAGGCTGGAAATACACATTTTATCCAATGCAGAACTGTTTTACCCAACTGGAATGACATGCATTTAGCAAAGGAGTCTGATTTCAAATACATTAAAAAAATGTAAAGTTTGCATTTTCTGTATAGCTAACTTCTACTTAGTAAGAAAACTGCTATTTGTCACAGGATATGTCTAGCAAATATAATTTCAAAGGGATCAGAGTAGAGTTTCAGTATATTTAACCTAAATTCATCTGCAAGAAAACTTTGTAGCCCATAAATTGTAATAATTTAATAAGTGTTTGCGTTAAGTCCCATATGCAGTGAATTTTGTCAAAGTCAGTTGGTAGATATCAACTTTCTATCTTTCTCCCTTTTCACTGCAAACACCTTGGTCTGTGCCTCCATTATCTCTCACCTGGATTATTGCACTAGCCTCTAAATGAATCTCCCTACTTCTCTCTCCTGTCTTAAGTCCTTGCAAACAACAGCTAGAGCAGTAATTTTAAAACAAGTCATAGAACTTCATGCCTTTACCAAAGACTCTCCAGGGAGTCCTCGTCTTTCTCAGAGAAAAAGTCAAAGACTGTCCCACCGAGTAAGGCCCTGCAGAGTCTGTTTCTCCCCTGCTTACCCTCCCAGCTACTTCGCTATAGTCTCTCCCTCATTTATTTCGCTTCTCATCTGTTCAGCACACCAAGCACACTCCAGTCGTCAAGATTTCATGTTTGCTGTTTCCACAGGGGGTGCATCCCTGAGGCATCTGCTTGGCTTCCTTCCTCGCTGTCGGGTCTTAACTCACATGCCATCTTCTCCGGCAGTCAGAGGCCTTCCCGCCCCCGGTTAACAGCTGCCCTCCCAACAATCCCAGGTCCCCTTCCTTGCTTTATTTTTTTCCAGAGCACTTACTACCGTCTTGTGTCCTGTCTCTTTCACTGATTTATTTTTTCTTGTCTGCTTCTGCACACAACACTAGAAACTCAATGGGAACCTCACTGTTGTCTCCACTAAAACCCCGCCTGACACAAAATAGTGTTCAATAAATATTTATTGGATGAATGAATTCTCTTTCAGAAACAATTCCTTTTTTTTTTCTTTTTTTTGCACAAAGTGGAACATTCCCTTCCCCCCACACACCATGTACCTGACCTAGTAAAATGGCTCTTATAATTAACCTCCATTTTGCACGTCAAAGGGCTATGATAGTGTGGACAAGAATGTCCCCTGCCGCCTGCCGTATCAGTAAACAAAGGATGTTGTGGGTATCAAGCCATCAGCCCCTGCAGTCACCCTGGAGGGTGCACCTGAGGGGATTCTGGATGAGAAAGAACAGGATACTAGCTCCAGATAATACTTCAATGAGCCCAGACTCTCGCATCTTCCCATACATAGAAAAGTGCTAAATTCATTAACTTGAGACGTCTGGTTTTCTTTAATTAACAGCAATCTTTTGACGTTCCAGCTACCTGCCTTTTCTTGCAAAAACTCCTGTATATCCTGGCTGCTCCCTGACTTCTTCCGAGCCGTCCCTCAGAGCATCTGAGAGCTGCCTCCCGGGCTTGAGTCCTCAGCGAGTCCGCCGAATGAAACATAACTCGCAACTTTTAGATTGTGGATTTTTTTCGGTCGACAGTAGAATTCAGCTATTGATGTTAATATCAATCACACAAGAACCTATTATTCCATCTGTGCACCTACTGTGTCATCAACACATTTTTATTCTAAATCTAATATTCGCAAAGTAGTATGAAATATACATAGTACCTACCTTCAAGAGGTAATATTACAGTTGTGAAGAACCAATTAAGCATCCAAGGGACTAAATGGTGCTTTGAAAGATGGGTAGAATTTGGATGCGTGATGAGGAGTTGCAGAGGCGAAGATGCAGAAGCTAAAACGGGCCAGGGCACTTGGTGACTGTGAAGGGACCTGCCCGCCTGGTACAGAACATGCCCCGTGGGGTTGTTAGACCGGGAGTGTAAGGCAGAGTAGCGGTCTTCAAGTGTCAGGTCCAGGAGGCTCAGTGGTCCCTACCTTGTGTGTCTCACCTGGCTCTGTGTGCAGACGGGGAGCCATGGGTAGGGAGTTAGAAGATGCATTTTCCTGTCATGCTAGTTCTACTAATGAAGAAAAACTCAGATAACTGCGCAGTGACGTTAAATATCTTGCCAGCAACCTGACTAGGATGTATGATGCGAAATTTTCTTGAATTCTTTAGTGCGAAATTTCCAAAGAATTTTTACATTAGCGCTTGCTTGCTCCAGGTTTGTTCTCAGACACTGAGAGACACAGATATTCTCTCTCTTTGGTATTCTTGAGAGAAAAGTGTGTTACCAGGGAGGTTCAGGAGTCTTACCAGGCTGTTGACAAGAAGAGGGGAGAACGTTTCTATAACGTTCCCACTTGATACCTTTCCTAGTCCCAATGCTTTCATTCTCACTAAGTGGTAGCAACCTTTCTTTTTATTCTTCAGTTTTATAAGTTGTAGTTTTATAATAAAAAACACCCCATATTCTAGAAAGCAAAAGCACCCAAGGAAAGGTTCAATAGTGGCATCTCTTAAAAGGCAAAAGCATATTTTGTTCATTAAAGTTCTTGTCTCCTTTTCAATGGAAGTAATTCTGCATGATTTTCTTTATCGTTCTCACAGAAGAAAGAAATGCAATTCTGTATCTTAACGCAGGCACAATGGCCTGTTAATTAACATAAGAAACCCCATCTCATATATTTACTTAATAACGTAAGGGAAATCAGAGATTTTTTTTTTAAAGGAGCTTTTAAGCTCTACAGGACTGTTGTCTGTGATTTGTTTTGTTGGTAAGAAAAGAGTATTCCTATCACAAAATGCTGTGAAAGATCAAAAGTATGACTGAAATTTAGATCCCTGGATTGTATCTATATATAGTCTAGTGGGGAGGGAGGATATTTACTTGAAGAAAACCTTAGAAATCCTTTGAAAGCTTCTGACATGTTAATAATATTATAGAATCTTAAAGTCAGAAAGAGCTTCAGAGTTACCCAGTTGAATCTCCTACACAATGTGAGAACTTCCCCAAGCCTTTCGAGTAGTACTTACAAACTGTTGCCTGTGGAGAACTTGCTGGTTTACAGGCAGTTCATTCCATTTGATTAAACTTTTGTTCCTCATAATGATGTGAAATATTTTTAATGTAATCCACTTCCCTTGGTCCTGCTCCTAACTTGAGTGGACATAAGATTCTGAGCCACAAGCCAGGGACCACATGCTACCCATTCCAATGTGAGAAGATGTTTGCACCATTCCTAGTGAGTCTTTTCTGGATTAAACATCTTCTTTTCCTTCAGCAGTCCTTCACAGGACAAAGTTTCTTGATGTTTCACTGTATCGATCATCTCCTTAAAGTCCTTGCGCCAAATAGTCTGCCTTAAAAAGCAGTTCAGTGTTGGTGGGGCTATTACTACAACTTGATAAATTCTTTCTTTTTTATAGTAAGAGGAAGAATTAGGTAAAATTTTTTTTTGTTTTCCTTTGTTGGTGTCATATCTTTTTCACATGTTTTAATCTGTGCATTGATTTTTTTTATACCTTCATATTCCTACAGTGTTTAGGAATGTGCTGACGGTCGTTTATGTAAGACTTTGGGCATGAGATTTATACACACCTTACTAATGTACAGACCACTGCATTTTGCTGAAACTCAATGTGAAAGCACATCAAGTTAAAAGTATTACTAAAGTTTTTTTTCTAATTGTTTGCACTCTTTCTACTATTTAAAAAAAGATGTATATATAGAATACATTTTATTTCAGTGTCTTCACTTTAAACAGTACTATGAGTCAGAATTCGTTTTGACTACCCTCAATAAAATTAGTAATGCAATTGGTCATTTTCTCTTTACAGGTTGTTCAGTTCAAGGGAATGAAGAATTCAGAATAATTTTGAGAAATGGATTCCAATATGGAGAATAAAAATAAGTTGAGTCTTTGACCTGCTTTGAGGAAACATATTGTCCATTTGTCTAAAGTCATCTGTAATAGCCAAACCAGTGAAAATGAATTCAACGTTATTTTCCCAGGTAGAAAATCGTTCAATCTATTATAATTTTTCAGAGAAGAATTCCCAGTTTTTGGCTTTCGAAAATGACGATTGTCATCTGCCCTTGGCCATGATATTCATGTTAGCTCTTGCTTATGGAGCTGTGATCATTCTTGGGGTCTCTGGAAACCTGGCCTTGATCATCATCATCTTGAAACAAAAGGAGTTGAGAAATGTCACCAACATCCTGATTGTGAACCTTTCCTTCTCAGACTTGCTTGTTGCTATCATGTGTCTCCCCTTCACGTTTGTCTACACATTGATGGACCACTGGGTTTTTGGTGAGGCAATGTGCAAGTTGAACCCGTTTGTGCAGTGTGTTTCCATCACTGTGTCCATCTTCTCTCTGGTCCTCATTGCCGTGGAACGGCATCAGCTGATCATCAATCCACGGGGCTGGAGACCAAGTAATAGACATGCTTACGTAGGCATTGCTGTCATCTGGGTCCTTGCTTTGGCTTCTTCTCTGCCCTTCCTGATCTACCAAGTATTGACGGATGAACCGTTCCAAAATGTGACCCTTGATGCGTTCAAGGACAAGTACGTCTGCTTTGATAAATTTCCATCAGACTCTCACCGGTTGTCTTACACCACTCTCCTCTTGGTGCTGCAGTATTTTGGCCCACTCTGTTTTATATTTATTTGCTACTTCAAGGTAAGAAAACTTCCCCACCCCCCGCCGCCACCATTTCCATTTTTACCTTCTTTCTCCAAGAGTCCTCATTCAAGGAGTGATTCTATTTGAACTCTTTATTTTTTTCCTCCTGTAGATATATATACGCTTAAAAAGAAGAAACAACATGATGGACAAGATGAGAGACAATAAGTACAGGTCCAGCGAAACCAAAAGAACCAACATCATGCTGCTGTCCATTGTGGTGGCGTTTGCGGTCTGCTGGTTGCCACTCACCACCTTCAACACCGTGTTCGACTGGAATCATCAGATCATTGCTACGTGCAACCATAATCTGTTATTCCTGCTCTGCCACCTCACAGCCATGATCTCCACCTGTGTCAACCCCATATTTTACGGCTTCCTGAACAAAAACTTCCAGAGAGACCTGCAGTTCTTCTTTAACTTCTGTGACTTCCGGTCTCAGGATGACGACTACGAGACCATCGCCATGTCCACCGTGCACACGGATGTTTCCAAGACGTCTCTGAAGCAGCCAAGCCCAGTCACGCTTAAAAAGATCCACACTGATGATACTGAAAAAATCTGAACCTGCCATAGCATTTGGTCCCTGGTGACATCTGTTTAAAACCAAGCACAACCTGCGACAGACTTTAATTCCCTGTTCTCCCAAGGAATAGGGTTGAAATCACTGAAGAAAGATCAAGATTTTCTTGTCTTGCTTTTTACTGCTTCTGTAGTAGCTGTCATAATTATATTTGGAACAAAACCTGTGGGCTTTGGAATCTTCTGGCGATAGTTTTGACCAGACATCTTTGAAGTGCTTTTTTGTAAACTTATGCATAGAATAGAAAGGCTTTTATATTGTATTTATTAGAAGGAAATTTCTTGAAAGGATTACTGTTCCCTGACTTTAGAAGCACTACACCTGATGCTCTCGCTTGATTGGGCCATCCTTATTCGATGAGATTGTCAGTAGATTGGGCAGTCCCGTGTAAGGTTAGGCATCAAGCTTCAGCCTGTTGCAGAGGTGATGGCATGCAAAAGCAGCATTAAGGGTGTGAGCTAGAAGAGAGTCTGTGTCCTATATGCCTCGTCTGAAGTCATTCAAAAGTGATTTGCATTTTTTTGAAATTTTAAGACAGGAGTTCATTTGCTCCTAATTGATTATCACGTAAGATAAAAAATACATTTAAAAATACTTCTCAGCTGTGAATATCTTGGGGAATTGGGCCACCCACAAGGATTAAGTGGGACAGCAGTTCCCTAACTTTAAAACTATTTTGGTACCTGACAACCAAATGATTTCAGAGTAGTTAGTTTAACAAGTAAATTAGTATTGCTTCATATGGTTGGATTATATTTATTTGAATTGATGGTCAAGAGGCTTTCCATTCTTCACAGACTGTTCAGTGTGTGTCAAGCTTCCTAGCATAAATATACACGTAATTCAAAGGCATTTATTTCCAGCTAACAATATATATAACCACAAAGTGTATTTTCTATACATCAGTGCCTATATACTAACTCATTTTTAACTTTCAATGTCCATCTTTCAAAGGACACCAAGGTACAATGTTGAAAGAATGTCCACCCTGGGTAGCAGGGGTAAATACAGGAAAATTGAGGACACTTCACGTAGCTCATGTTAACTTGTTTGAACTGTGTGCCTGTGGAATCTTACCAATCATGCACTATGTACTGAGGGGTTGTGTCATGTTAATATACTTCATTTCATGTACCCTGTAATCATGATTGAGCCTCAGAATCATTGGGAGGGAAGATATTTTAAAGAACAAGACATATCTTTGATGTATTATACAGACATAGTATTAAATGTGTTTGATTTTAGAAGGGCAGACATTTTCTTGATTAAAATTGTTTCTGCTTTTTCTGAATAGTCTCTTTTGTGACTCTCTTTAGCTTCTTTTATTTATTCTTTTCCTTTTTTAGCCCCTTGTCCTCCCTCCCATGAAGTTCTGCAGCATCCTCTGTCTGTTTGCTGATGAAGCATTTTCTACCTTGTGGTATAACCCCTGATGGTCCAGCCTCTCTCCTTGGCTTCCTGAAGCTTCATGAAGGCAGAGACTGTTTTACATGATTCTGTGTCCCAGTGCATTTAGTAAAGTGCCAAGTACCTAGAAGGTTTTTTAAAAAAAATGTTTTTTAAACAATTGAATGAATACATAATGACACAAATCCTTCCCTCTCATTATTGATCGTACTGACTTTACATTCTGAAATTTTCTTGGACTCCTCCTCCTAAGTTCATCTTTAGCAAAGAGGTGTTTTCTCTTTTATTATGTCACTCTCCTTTCTAAACTAAGCAAATTGACATTTTAGATTTTAGAAACTTACACGATTTGTCTTGTAAGACAAGTATTAGTCTTTTGCATTGAATGTTAATATGAGTTCAAATTATAGCCTAAGAATGACTTTTAGTTAACAAAGGAAAAAAATTCTAAAACCAACCTTTAATGCGTATTGGAAAATGTCATCATCTTTCCTTACCAAAACCTGGAATTTGAAACTACCTGGTGTTTTCTGCTTTGAGGGATGAATGGGAGATTTAGTCTTTCTCTACTTAGGTGCTATGGAAACAAACTGCTGCTTGAGAACAGCCTGAAAATGCAGGTGCATTCTTGTTAGCACATTTGCTGAGATACCATTTCCAAAATCTTCATTTAGCCATGTAGGCTGCTGATTCCTTAGCTTTTCATAAATAATGACCTGAATACCAAATTCTTCTCTTTTATCCAAAGATGTCGATGAACTAGTAGTAAAGTCTAGGGTCGACCACAGATCCACTGTGATTCAAGAAGAAATAAACATGCATGTTAAATACAAACAAACCAGGACTTCCCTGGTGGTGCAGTGGTTAAGAATCCACCTGCCAATGCAGGGGACACGGGTTCGATCCCTGGTCAGGGAAGATCCCACATGGCGCAGAGCAGCTAAGCCCCTGCACAACTACTGAGCCTGTGCTCTAGAGCCAGCGAGACACAACTACTAAGCCCGTGTGCCTAGAGCCCGTGCTCCGCAACAAGAGAAGCCACCGCAATGAGAAGCCCACGCACCGCAAGGAAGAGTAGTCCCCGCTCACCGCAGCTAGAGAAAGCCCGCGTGCAGCAATGAAGACCCAAAGCAGCCAAAAATAAATAAATAAATAAATTTATAAAAAAATAAATGAATACAAACAAACCATTGGGTTTTCTTTAGAATAAAAATCAATTGTTGGCTTAGTACAAGAGCATAATTATAATGTAGCTTATATAAATTTAGAAGAAAATAATAGCCAGCATTTTAAAACACTTACCTGTGTAAGTACTATGTCAAGGGCTTAAGTACCTGGGAAGATGCATGACTGATGTGACCACGTTAGAGAAGAGACAACCGAAGCTCAAGTTGAAAAATTTGAGCCCCTCCCTGTGTAGCAGGTGCAGCAGGAACAAAACCAAGTTCTGGCCAGTGACGCCAAGCCCATCAGTGTGCTGAACCTATGATAGAGTTTTAGGAGATCATTTCTTTTTCTTTCCTTACACGTGACATTATTAGGACATAATACCATTCACCTTCTTTCTGATTTTAGCTGCAGAAAAGACTGACGTGGAAGAGTGGAGGGAAAATGACCGTGATGATTACAAGAATTCCCTTTTCAGATAATTCTACTTAAAATAGTATTTGATTATTCATACCACCTTTATTTCTTTACTGTTAACTGGATATTCTCATCCACAAATTTCCAAGGATATATACATGCACATTATACTATACCTTCAAAATTTCCAAGGATATATACATGCATATTATATTCCACAAATATTCCAAGGATATACATGCACATTATACTCTTCTATTCCACAAATTTCCAAGGATATATACATGCACATTATACTATACCTTCAAAATTTCCAAGGATATATACATGCATATTATATTCCACAAATATTCCACGGATATATACATGCACATTATATTATACCTTCAAAATTTGACAGCCAAGTAAATGTGTATTTTGACCAAGTATTCCTCCACAACAGTGAAAGTGGTGGAAAGAGGCCAACCTAAGCTGGAGTTCCAGGATAACTCTGGCCTTGTTCAGAGAGTTCCTGGGCACTACTAGGTCTTTCCTCACAGCTGAGATTGCTTTCTCAGCAATCAGGGATTCTTCTGGAATGTAGTTTCTCAGTGACCATGAATTCTTTCATAGTCTCCCTATTTTCTTTGTCTACTTATCCCCGTGGGCCATCAAACAACATGTCAGACTTAAGAGTTGGAGCCTATGAGAAGGAGAGCATAGCTTTCTAGGGCAAATGAGTAAGATTTCTCAAATTTCTTTCATTTAGTGATTCCTCTAGTAATATATTTGTGTGTGTGTACATGCAACACATTGTATGGATGTGAATACATATATATTTTTAAACATATAATTCTACAATGGGTTTATTTCATTGCTATTATTTCCAATCAAAATTATCACATGCTTAGCACTTATCACAAATTACCCTATAAAGTACAGCTAATGCTTTCCTCACGTTTCAGAAGAGGAAACCGAGGCACAGAGATGTTATGGCAACCATCCAGTGTCTCTCAGCTGGTAAATGACAGCCAGGATTCAAATCCAGGCAATTTGGCTTCTGACGATGAGCCTTTGACATACACTGAGAACGTTTCCCATATGCCAGATTCTGCCTGATTCCCCCACCTCTGTGTCCCTATCTTTTTTTAAAATTAATTTTTGTTGGAGTGTAGTTGCTTTACAATATTGTGTTGGTTTATACTGTACAGCAAAGTGAATCAGCTAAACATATACATATACGTATATCCCCTCTTTTTTGCATTTCCTTCCCATTTAGGTCACCAGAGAGCATTGAGTAGAGTTCCCTGTGCTGTACAGTAGGTTCTCATTAGTTATCTATTTTAGACATAGTATCAATAGTATCCTTATGTCAATCCCCATCTCCCAATTCAACCCACACCCACCCCCCTTCCCCCTTGGTATCCATATGTTTGTTCTCTACCTCTGTGTCTCTGTTTCTGCTTTGTAAGTAAGATCGTCTATACCAAGTTTTTCAGATTTCACATATATGCATTAATATATGATACTTGGTTTTCTCTGACTTACTAAAAATATGGAATGTTTCACGATTTTGCGTGTCATCCTTGCACACGGGCCATGCTAATCTTCTCTGTATCGTTCCAATTTTAGTATATGTGCTGCCCAAGCAACCACCCTATCTTTTTGTTATTGGATCATTCTTAACCTTTATCTGTAGTGCAGGCCTGCCCTAATCCTAAACAACCTCAGAAAGGTAAAATATAGATATTTTCAAAGCTGTCCTCTAAGAGCTGACACAGATTCCTAATCGTGGTGATTCAGTCCCAGTTGCAGAGTTGAGACACAGATCTGTCCCACGCAAGGGTTATCAGTACAAATCTGCTTTCCCTTTCTCCAGGTCTTGATCTCTTCTGCCCTCCTGGTTTATACACCCCTACTCTTTCTAGTCTCCCAGCCAATGCCTGAGTCATCTTCCAGGACTATTTTCCCAATAAATAGGTAGGGCTGAAGCCTGACTAATTTCTGCCAGCCATCTTCCTTGGATCCTGGAGCATCATGAGTGCTTTCTTAGGGTAAGGACTGTGCCTACCTGACTCCTAATTTTTGAATCCTGCCTGGGAGAGAACATGAAGGACCATCAATTAAAATTGTTGACCAAGGGTGAACAGTATTTCATTAAACCAAAAAACATACTGAAGCAAAGTTCTTTGATGGAATTACACAACTGCCCCTTCACTTAGAAGCATTACGTTATGAACTGTGGTTTTTGACATAGTTTTAAAACAACAACAACTATATTTTATTACAGGACTACCTTTGTCAAAAGCAGCCTTGCTTAAGGCTCTGTTTGCTTTGGCATCAGGAATGAAAACTATGAGGGTCATCTGGATTTCTGGCCAATCTTTTCCTTTACGGTTTTATTGAGATATAATTGACATACCATAAAATTCACTTTTTAGAAGTGTTTTCAACTAACTCTGGCCCCAAATTGGAGAGACAAGCAGATACAGAGACTCACAAGTTACTGGAGGAGAAGCTTCCATGGGAATCAGTGCTGGGGCAGAAAACCTTGAACTCTAATAGGTGAATTGGCGGAGGCTTAGAGTGGACAAGTGTGAGAGTTAAAAACTCCAAGGGAACCAGTCATGGGTGAGGGGCGGGGCACACTTTATGTTTTTTACCTTCAGGAGCTTGACCGCATTTCCACCGTGAATACTGGAAAAAAATCCTCTTGTGCTCTGGCAGGAGGAGCAGAAAAGGAACCATTTTAAAATATGCCAGAACATTCTGTGCTTCATAACAAGGCCTGCCCTTGAGGGGAATTATTTTATCAAAGCTTAACCTGCTGGATTTTTATCAGCGTCTAACTGGCCTGGGGGAAGGAAAACACCCAACTGCAGCTACCTCTAGCCTTCCATATTAGAGAAGGGAAATACCCAACTCCAGCCAAATGTAAGCACCCTACCCCTCCTAAGGGGGGAGAACAAACTGAGAAGCACTTGTAAAGTTCACAGTTCAGAGACTCACTCAAAGACTGAGACCTAACCTTAGGACTGTAGAATACATCCTCTCCACCCACACTTTACCACTACGTCACTAAAGACCTATTTAACACAGTTCCTTTTACCCATCACATCCAGCTATTAAGAAAAAATTACAAAGCATACTCAAAATCAAAAAAACACAGCTTGAAGAGACAGGGCAAGCAACAGAACCAGACTCAGACATGGCAAGAATATTGATATTGTTAGACTGGCAATTCACAATAACTATGATGAATATGCTAAGGGCTCTAATGAATAAAATAGACATCATGCAAGAACAGATGGACTATGTAAGCAGAGAGATGGAAATTATAAGAAAGAATAAAAAAGAAATGCCAGAGATCAACAACACTGTAACAGAAATGAAGAATGCCTTTAAAGGGCTCATTAGTAGACTGGACACAGCTTACCAAAGCGTCTCTGAGCTTGAGGGTATGTCAATAGAAATGTCTAAAATTGAAAAACAAAGAGAAAAAATACTGAAAACAAAACAAAACAAAAAAAACAGAACAGAATATCCAGGAACTGTGGGACAACTACAAAATGTATAACCTATGTGTAATGGGAATACCGAAAAGAGAATAAAGAGAGACAGTAATAGAAGAAATATTTGAAGCAATAATAAGGGAGAATTTCCCCAAATTAACGTCAGACACCAAACCACAGATCCAGGAAGCATAAAAAACACCAAAGAGGATAAATGCCAAGGAAACACACACACAAAACTATACCTAGGCATAGCATATTCAAATTAAAGACGTTCTTCCTAGAGAAGAAAAATAGGTCATAAACTCAGGTCTACATAAATAAAAGAAAACCATCAGAGAAAGAATAAGTGAGGATAAAATAAAAACTTTTATTTTTCTTATTCTCAATTGATCTAACAAATAACAGTTTGTTAAGAATAGTAATAACAACAAAAATAGCAACAATTTATATATATACATAAACATACAAAATAATTTACACAATTGCAATTATTATTTTACCTATATATGTAAACACACATAATTGAATACATATCAATATATATGCTTATGCATAAACATATACATGTATAAGCAAAATGAATGACATCAATTTTACAAGGGATAGGCGGGAGGAATTAAGATTATTTTGTTATTATCACCACATCAACAAAAGAAAAGACAGAAAACCACGTGATCATCTCTATAGATGCAGAAAATGTAGTTGATAAAATTCAACATCCATTCATGATAAAAACTCTTACCAAAGTGGGTATAGAGGGAACATACCTCAACATAATAAAAGCTGTTTATAACAAACCCACAGCCCGTATAATATTCAACAGTGAAAAGCTGACACCTTTCCCACTAAAATCTGGAACAAGACAAGATACCCACTCTCCCCACTTCTATTCAACATAGTACTGGAAGTCCTAGACACAGCAATCAGGCAAGAAAAAGAAATAAAAGGTATGCAAATTGGAAGGGAAGAGGTAAAATTGTCCTTATATGCAGATGACATTATACTCTAAAGACTTTAGGTTTTAGAAAACCCTAAAGACTCCACACAAAAACTACTAGAACTGATAAACAGATTCCGCAACATAGCAGGATACAAGATTAACATACAGAAATCAGTTGCATTGCTTTACACTAACGATGAAGTATCAGAAAGAGAAAGTAAGAAAAAAAGAGATTATTTTGTTATCATAAGGTACTTGCACTACCTGTGAAGTGTTAATTGAGTGTGGACTTGGATTAGTTGTAAATGTATATTACAAACTCTAAGGCAATCATTTTAAAAAGTTTAAAACAGTAGTATAACTAATCTGCTAAGAAAAGAGAGAAAATGGAGTCATATAAATTGCTCAATTAAATCTGGCAATGGCAGTAAAAGAGTGGAAGAATAAAATAGAAACAAAGAATGAGAGCAACAAATAGAAAACAGTAAACAATTATGGTGGGTATTAACTAAATCAATAATCACTTTAAATGTCAGTGGTCTAAATACACCCATTAAAAGACAGAGATAGACAGAACTGATCAAAAAAGAAAAGAAGACCCATTTATATGTTGTCTACAAGAGACTAACTTTAAATAGAAAGATAATTTAGATTAAAAGTAAAGGGATGGTAACAAAAAACACAATTCAAAAATGGACAAAGGACTTGAATATACATTTCTCTAAAGAGAAAATACCAATTACCAAGTTACCAATTACCCCAATATTTACCAATAAACCCCTGAAAAGATGCTTAATATTACTAACCATTAGGGAAATGCAAATCAAAACTACAATAAATACCATCTCATACCATCAGGATGGCTACTATAAAATAATAATAATAATAAAAATAAAGTGTTGGTAAGCATGTGAAGGAATTAGAGCCCTTGTGCACAGTTGGTGGGAATATAAATAGCTGCTGTGGAAAACAGTGTGGTGATTCATAAAAGAATTAAAAATAGAACTATTATATGACCCAGTAATCCATTAGTGGGTATACACTCAAAAGAATTGGAAGCAGGGTCTGAAAGAAATATTTATGCTCCCATGTTCATAGCAGCAATATTCACAATAGCTAAAACATGGAAGCAACACAGGTGTCTGTTGACAGATGAATAGATAAGCAAAATGTGATATATATACACACAATGAATTATTATTCAGCCTTATAAAGGAAGGAAATTCTGACATGTGCTACAACATGTATGAACCTTAAGGACATCATGCTAAGTGAAATAAACCAGTCATTAAAGCATAGATACTGTGTGATTCCACTTATATGAGTTACTGAGAGTAGTCAAAATCATAGAAACAGAAAGTAGAATGGGGGTTGCCTGGGCTGGGGGAGGGGACAATTGGAAATTACTGTTTAAAGGGTATAGAGTTTCAGTTTTGCAAGATGAAAAGAGCTCTGGAGATGGTGGTGATGGTTGCACAACAGTATGAATGTACTTAATGCCATTAAACTGTACATGTAAAAATGGTTAAGATAGTAAACTTTTTATTACATGTATTTTATCACAATAAAAAAGTGGAATAAAAGTAAGAGTTGGAAAAATGTGTGTACCACACACCATGCTGACACTAATCAAAAGAAAGCAGGCATAACTATATTAGTTTCAAGCAGAGCATACATCAGAGCAAGGAAAGTTATGAGGGCTAAGGGAAAGCATTACATAATAAAAATTATATAATATGTATTATTACATAAATAATAATATCTCCTAGAAGATATAACAATCCTTAATATGCATGCACCAACAAAATATGTGAGGCAAAAATGTATAGAACTCCAAGGAGAAATAACTAAATCTATTATTATAGTTGGATAGGTCAAGAGTCTTCTGTCAGGAATGGACAGATACAGTAGGCAAAAAGTCAGTAAGGACATAGGTGAACTAACAACACCATCAATCAACTGGATTAAATTGACATCTATTGACTATCCAACAACAGTACACTACACATTCTTTTCAAGCTCACATGGAACATTCACCAAGATAGACCACAATCTGGGCTACACAAAAAAACAAACAAACAAATGAAAAAACCAAAAACAAACAACAACAAAAAACCTTAACAAATTTAAAACAACCAGAAATCATACATTGTCTGCTCTGAAATCAAATGGAATTAAGCTAGAAGTCAATAACAGAAACATAGCTAGAAAATCTCCAAACACTTGGGGATTAAGCAAAACAATTCAAAGTAACACAGAAGTTAAAAAAGAAATCTCAAAAGAAAAAATATAAGTTTTGAACTAAACGACAGTGAAAATGCAACTTATCAAAATTTGTGGGATGCAGTGAAAGCAGTGTTTACAGGGAAATTTATAACATCGAATGTATATATTAAAAATATAAGAAAGATATAAAATTAATAATCTAAGCTTTCATCCTATGCACTAGAAAAAGAAGAGCAAATAAAATCTAACATAAGCAGAAGAAGAAAAAGTAAAAATTAGAGCATAAATCAATGAAATTGAAAACAGGAAATCAATAGGAAAAATAAGTGAAACCCAAAGCTTGTTCTTTGAAAAGATTAATAAGGCTGATAAGAATATAGCCAGGGTAACTAAGAAAAGAAGAGAGAGGGCACAAATTACTAATGTTAGAAATGAAAGAAGGTCAGTAACTACAGATCTTATGGGCATTAAATGGATAATAAAAGAATACTATAAATAGCTCTATCCCACAACTTTGATAACCTAGATGAAATGGACCAATTCTTTAAAAGACACAATTAGACAAAACACACACAAGAAGAAATAGTATGAATATGCCTATGTCTATTAAAGAACTTGAATCAACAGTTAATAACCTTCCAAAACTGAAAGGATCAGGCCCAGATGAGTTCACTGGTGAATTCTTTTGAACATTTAAGTTAGAAATTACACTAAATCTATGCAATGTTTTTCAGAAGATAGAAGCAGAGAGAATACTTCCTAATTAATTCTATGAAACTAGCATTACCTTAATATCAAAATGAGATGTAGTTATTACAAGAAAAGAAAACTACATATCAATATCTCTCGTGAACATAGACAAAAAAATCCCCCAAATATTAGCAAATTGAATCTAACAAAGTGTAAAAAGAATATTGCACCAGAATCAATTGTGTTTTATCCCAGGTATTCAAGGCTGATTCAACATTCAAAAATCAATTAATGTAATACATCACATCAATAGGCTAAAAAAGACAAATATCATATCAATAGATTTAGAAAAAGGCACTTGACAAAATCCAACACTTATTCATGATAATAACTCTCAGCAAACTAGGGATAGAGAAGATATCCTCAAGTTAATAAAGAATATCTACACAAAAACCTACAGTTAAAAATCATACTTAATGATGAGAAACTTGAAGCTTTCTCACTTAGGTCTAGAACAAGACAAGTATGTTTCTTCTCACCTTTTCTTTTTAATATAGTATTGGAAGTCCTAGCTAAAGTGATAAGACAAGAAAAGGAAATATAATGTATACTGATTGGGAAGGAAGAAATAAAACCTTGTTTGCAGATGACATTATCATTTACGTAGAAATACAAAAGAATCAATTAAAAAAGCTCTGGAATGTAATAAGCAATTATGGCAAGATTGCAGGATACAAGGTAAATATACAAAAGTCAATTGCTTTCCTGTATATGAGCAGTGAACAAGTGGAATTTGAAGTTAAAAATCCCATACCCATTAACAGTCACTTCTTATGCCTTTATCCTCTCTCTCCTTGGCAACACTAGTCCAGTTTCTGTCTCTATGAATTTGCCAATTCTGGGCATTTCACTAAATGGAATTATCCAATATGTGGTCTTTTGTGAGTTGACTCACTTAGCATAATGTTTTCAAGGTTCATCCATGTTGCAACATGTATCAATAGTTCATTTCTTTTTTACTGCAAATAATATCCCAATATTTGGATATACCATATTTTGTTTATCCATTCATAAGTTGATGGACATTTGGGTTGTCCCACTTTTTTGGTTATTATGAATAATGCTGCTATGAACATTCATGTATAAGTTTTTGTGTGGATGTATGTTTCCATTTCTCTTGGATATATACCTAAAGGTGAATTGCTGGATTATCTGTTAACGCTATGGTTACATTTTTTGAGGAACTGCCAAACTGTTTTCCAAAGCAGCTGCCCATTTTACATTTCCTACCAGCAATGTATGAGATTTCCAGTTTCTCCAGTCTTGCCTGTCATTTTGATTATGCTCATGCTAGTTGTAAAGTGGTATCTCATTGTGATTTTGCTTTGTATTTCCCTAATGACTAACATTGTTGAGCATCATTTCATGTGTTTAATGGGCATGAATATATCTTTTGAAGAAATGCCTATTCAAATTCTTAGCCCATTTTTAAATTGAGTTATTTCTTTTTTTATTTTTGAGCTGTAAGAGTTCTTTATATATTCTAGGTACTAGTCCATTATCAGATGTATGGTTTACAAATATTTTCTCTCATTCTGTGGGTTGCCTTTCTTAATTTAATTTTAAAATATAAGTTCCTCAGAGGAAAACTGACATGAGTCACTAGAATTATCATCAAAATCTCATTTTATTTTTAAGATAATTTCTAAAGGGGAGGAAAAGGTACAGAAAGCCAGAAGAGAAATAATATTTGAGCACCTACTATGTTCCAGAAATTTGATATATGTTATCTCATTTGATCTTCCCAAAATATCTTCAAAGCAGCCTCTTTTATCCTCATTTCACAGATAAGGAAACTGAGGGTCAAACATATTAAATAATATTCCAAACACTTGAATTCATAAAGAGCAAAGCAGAGATTTAATCACATGTTTGACTCTAAGGCTTGAGCCCGTTATGGTCTATCTCAATACCTCCCTCATTTTCTAAACATTTCTAAATTCGATCAGAACAATATTACTCAGATGATTACTATTTGCCCTTAATGAGAAAATTTTGTGCAATGCTTCAACTTCTTCCCCTGAAAGCTTCAGCATTAATGCTCATATGCATTCACTGGATATGCACTAACTATCCCCTAGAAACAGTGTCACAGATCTACAGTCTTGTACTGAAGACAAGCTTTGCATTTGCCTCTTACACTCTGAAGTGAGACAGAAGAGAAAGATTTGTTGCTTAAAACTGTCTCTTGGGAATATTACATCAAAATATGTATCTGACTCAGTCTTTTGCCAGATGCTTTATTTGTACATTATCTTGTGATATTATGGGTGAATAAGTTGATGCCCATAAGAGATGATAGGATTCAAACCTAGATCTATGTGATTGCAACATCAATGGATTTTTCTTCTTTACCTTTACACCAGTGAACAATTGAAAGGCACCATACAGGGACTTCCCCGGTGGTTCAGTGGGTAAGACTTCTTGCTCCCAATGCAGGGGGCCTGGATTCGATCTCTGGTCAGGGAACTAGATCCTGCATGCATGCCGCAGCTAAGAGTCCGCATGCTGCAACTAAGAAGTCCGAATGCCGCAACTAAAAGATCCCACATGTCGCAACTAAAGATCCTGCATGCCACAACAAAGATCCTGCATGCTGCAAATAAGACCCAGCACAGCCAAAATAAATAAATAAATAAATAAATTATTTTTTAAAAAACATAATACAGTTTACTTATTTTGCCTATGGTCCATAAAATCCATATAACTGGTTGAAAAGTGAGTAGTAAAAGCAATCAAGCAAAATATTGTGCTTTTCCCAAATAACAAGGGAAAAAAAAAAGGTGTGACTGACTTGTTTTTCTTGTTTTCATTTTTATTTCTAAACTATATTTTACAGGTTGTTGTGGTTCCCACTCCTTTATGTATGTATATGTGTATTCATCCTGAGCCTTAGTATTTTATGGCTTTTAAAAAAATTAATGAAATGAGTGAGCATCCGTATCAAACATTTTCTCTAGTTCCATCAGTTTTGTTTTGTCTCTTACTTCCTCTTGGAAGACTATTTTGAAGACTGCTGTATCTATCCTTTGCATGCATTCCGCCTAGGTAATATCAAATAAACTTTAATAATAATAGCTGCCAGGTATGGAGCACTTTTCTGTTGGGTGCTTATTATACTTTATCTCTAATTCCCACTTCAGGTTTGTATTATTGTTCCCATTAAGGCTCATAGAGGTTCTGTGACTTAATCAAGGCCATGAGGTAGCAAGTGGTAAATTCTGATTCAGATATGTCCAGCTTCAAAGCCCATGAACTCTGTTCTATAACATAACACACTGCCCTTTATGGGCATAGAGTTTATCCAAAGGCCTAACAGAGGGCAGGGGACAACCATAGAAATATGGCTCAGGAAAAGTTCCAGGTAACCTTCTGCTGTTGCCATTATCCATTGAAACAAGCATCACCTGTTATAGGCACACTGCTTTGATAATTAGGCATGAAAATTACATCAAAATCTTTTATAGTGTTGAATTATTTTATTAGCACCAAAGCAACTTAGATTCTATAGACACATGGGATATGCATAAAATGTAATCTTTACTTTCAAGGGGTAATTTTAAATGAAATTTAATTTAATTGAAAGAAAAGACAGGCAATACTTTCTGTGCACCGATCTCTCTGGGCCTCAGTGCTCTCATTTGCAAAATGAGGAGATTAGACTAAATCATATCTAAGATAGATATAAGCACCAAAATTATGTGATCCCATTTAAGTAAATCTAGGAATGAGTTAATAGAAAGGGGAGACCTAGTTAGGGACTGTTTGCAATACGGTATTCTACTGATAACAAACCCTGTAAGAGGAGGTATCCTGTAAAATAGAGACATGGTTTAGCAAAGTAAGAGAGACGGCTGTGCCGTACATGAGCAGACCGGTGAAGATGCCAACATAAGGCTGAGGTAGACTGCAGGTGGGTGTGGAGGAGTTGATGAGGAGAATGCACCTATTTTTCAAAATAGACAATATTTTTAAAGGTCATATAAAGGATATTTTGCACCTTGGAACAGAACAAAATATTTAGAAATATATTTGGGTATGAATGAAGTTGTGGAGAGGAAAGCAAATGGACCAAACTAACAGACTATACACAAAATGGAATTCAGAATTGATGTGGGTTATACTAAGCATAGGGTCACAGAGGCCGGGGCTTGTGGTATGGCTCAGGGAAATCGAGAACACCGGCAGTGAGTATTAAAAGGAAGACTGTGATCTGTTTTTCCAATCAAAGGCTTGGAATTTGAAAACATTCAGTTAGAAAGTACTAATGCAAAATGACAACAAACAACAATAACAATTGCAATAAAACCATCTCATCTGAATGGAGTAAAGGGGTTATCACGTGACTAATTGTTTCATAGAGGCTACACCAATAGTTACCGATTGAGCATTTAGTGCCTCACAATAAGCTATAAATTGGATAATGTTATTATTTTACAGATGAGAAAGCTGCAGCTCACAGAGACTACAGAGCATTCCCCCAAAGTCACAGTAATTTGCCAAAGGCAAATTTAATCCTACATCTGGGTGACTCCACAGCATGTCTACCTAAACACTGAATTACTATACTTCCCACTCATAGCCAAATGGAAGTCTTTAAAGTTGTATACCTGGCTTTTAGCTTGAGCACCTGCATACAGTAAGTCTTATTTTTTTCAATCTCAAGATATTATGGTTAGCCTATATTTAATGCTAAATAAGAACAAAAGACAATTCAGAAAGAGAAAGACAAATACCATATGATATCACTTATATGTGGAATCTAAAATATGACACAAATGAACTTATCTATGGAACAGAAACAGACTCACAGACAGAGAACAGACTTGTGGTTGCCAAGCAGGATGGGAGGTGGGGGAGGGATGGACGGGGAGTTTGGGATTAGCAGATGTGAACTATTATATATGGAATGGATAAACAATAAGGTCCTACTGTAGAGCACAGGAAAATATATTCAATACCCTGTAATAAACCAGAATGGAAAAGAATAGGAAGAAGAATATATATATATATGTACAACTGAATCACTTTGCTATATGCACCAGAAACTAACACAACATTGTAAATCAACTAAACTTCAATAAAATAAATTTAAAAAAAAAGAACACAAGACAATATTGAAAAAAAAGTGCAGATTCTTTCAAGGAAATGTCATCTTCCCATTTAAGTGTTTCGTTAGGGAAAATTGCACCTGAATATAATTAAATAATGTGTTAAAACTTTAGAAATCACATCTCAAATAAAGTTAGAATTTATAATTAAATAGCCATGATTAAGACTCTAAATACCTCAGTATTACTAGAGTGTATTAGAAAAAGTCACCCAAATTAGAAAAATAGGGGGAAAATAAAGTAAGCTAAAATGCTAGAAGCTGTATACTAGGGTTCAGTTAAGAGCTTTATTCACACATTTTCCTTTTGAGGAAATCACAAAGTTGGCACTTTGGAAATATTTCAATTGCTCCCGGTTTCTAAGTCATCTTAACACTTCTTTTATTTATTTTTCATGCTTCCTGTAGTTTGGACATAATATTCCCTTTCCAGCTAGCTTTGTCTGAACAATTTGATACTGTAGTCTTGGCTGGAGACTGGGTGAGGAAGAAGCAGCAGACTATAAAGTGAAGAATTTATATTCAACCTTTGTTTAGCAGAATATGCTCATCTCACTATCAGTTTATCTGAGAAGTAGAAGAATGGATCTCGGCAAAAGGTAGTAGCAGTTCAGTTCCATTCAGCCAACACTTAATGAGTAGCCCAAATGGTACCAGCCAAGTTCTGTCAAAGATGCTGGCAGTAAAACAAGACTGTCCTCACTCTTGACAGGCATTAAGTTCGATGGGAAACCTACACAGAAATGCATCTTTTTAACATGTAGCAGATGGTGAGCGTAACCCCAGATGTATAGTCACAGTTTTCTGGGAGGTACTTAACTCAAAACTGAAGGAAGTTTCTTGAAGGCACCTGAATCAAGCCTTGGGCATGAGTAAGAGTATTAGCAGCATGAGTCTGTCTACTGTGTGACAAGAATTACAGAGGATCTTCACTTGGCCAGGTAATAGAGCATAAAACAAAATTATCAGAATTTTTTTGCTTTTTTTTTCTTTGCCTATGTTATACAAATTTATGCATTCAAAACAAAAGTTATCTTTAAACATTCAATAAGAACAAGAATTATTTTAGTGGAGAAAGGAGCTAACATTAATCAAAAGACAAATGTAAATGAAGCATCAGCTGATGTTCATAGTACTGGAAAAATAACACATCCAAGAATCCTGCTTCTTTTGAACATGTTGGTTCCAAGTCCGGTCATTGATGGGATGTTTCTTCCTTGGATACAGCTGTTGTCACGTGAGCAGCACTAGGACAGTGGTGGAGGGTCAGGAGGTGGTTAAATACATTTAGGTTAATTGAGGAAGATGTGGTATCGTTCTGGGTATCTGTGGTGTAAGTTGGAAATTCCAAGGGGGTAGGTACATGTGACACTCAGGGCACGTTCATTTGCTTCTTTCTTTTTTTTTTTTTTGGCCTTCGAACCCATGCCCTCTGCAGTGGAAGGGCAGAGTCTTAACCACTGGACTGGATCTCCAGGGAAGTTCCTTGCTTTAAGTGGAAATTCTTTTTTATTCAAACAATCAGTTTTGGGAACAGAAGCAATTTTCCTAGTTAGGGTAATCTTGGGGTTCTTTGTGGCTATGCGGCTATTATTATTTCTAATTATCTTGACTTATGTGACAAAGGTATTTCATTCCAATTTGCCGTCCAAGTCTCTTTATAATAGCCAAGTAAACTAAGTGGAGATCAAGGGGCAGAGCGTGTAGGTGAGTTGCACCAGGGAGACCCAGTAGTATGGCTGTCTTGATATTAGGGCTAAAGAAAGAGCATTGCTCACTGCTCTCAGTGCTGTTATATTAACTGACAAACGGCCACACACGAAAGAAGATGAAGCCTCAGAAGACGCACGAAAGGCCATTTTCAGTGTTGCTTAAAGCCTGACACTAAATCCCTTAAAATTTGCATTCATACCTTGTATTAGGTAAATCCACTACCCCTTGTTCCCTAGCTCTTCCTTGACCTGCTAACTTTTTAGATGAAAATACTTCATATGTAAATAATGTTTTGCAGTTCATACACCATTTCTACATAGTTTGCTTTATTTAGATATTTTCAACTCTTCATACTAGATAATTGTTATTAGCTCCACTTTACAGATCAGGAAACTGAGATTAAAAGAGGAAGAGAAATAAGATGTATTTATGCCTACCAGTCTTTAAAAGCCCTTTTACGTTTTAGGGGGACACCTGTTCCCCATTTTATAGGTGAAAAAACTGGAAGTTTAAGTTAACATATTTAAGGTCATAAAGCTAGTAAATGGTGGATCTGGCACTTGAAATCAACTTTTTGACTCTGGAGTAATTATCAACATGAAAGATGATTGGAATCACGTATTTTTCAATTAAAATTCACGTGTCTAGCTTATATCCCAGACTTCCTTCGGACTAAGCAATCATATGTGAATTTTGAAATCTTCTGCAATTTATTCTAATGTGCTACTCTGGTTAAGACCCATTGCTTCCCCATTTGCTTCTTTATTATAAATTATCTTCTCAAACTAGACTTAGATCATCAAGAATCATTAATCATCTTTTAAATATGACTCCTTAACTTAACTACATTTAAACATCCTACATGGAATTCTGATCATCAATTTGATCATTAATAATTATGAAACTTGACTGAAAGATATCCAGTTTTTTACTAGCCTGTAATACCCTAGATATGTTTTTATATTATAATGACTTAAAACATCTTAAGCACAAAATTTAACAGTTAAGACGATATTGATACAGAAATAAGTCAGTAAAACACATAGACGATACACCAATGGAGACGTCCACATTTTTAACTAAATGAGTATATATTTGGGTATATAAAACGAGCACCCAATTCAGGATCATTATTGTTGTTGCTGACAGAAGTGTTCCTACAGAGCAGGGAGTGAGGTCTTTCAGTGTAGTTCTCACATGAGGAAATTCAGGAAGAGGTCAGTAACGGGGCACAAACTTCCAGTTCTGAGGTGAATTAAGTCTGAGGGTCTAATGACTATAGTTGATAACACTGTAGCGAATAACTGAAATTTGCAAAGAAAGGAGAACTTCGATGTTCTGACAAGAAAAAAAGAAGAAAGGCAAATATGTGAGGTGATGGACGTGTGAATTAATTCTATGGGGAATCCTTTCACAATGTATACATGTATCAAATCATCATCCTGTATCTTACAACTTTAAATATCTTACAACTTTATTTTTCAATTATACCGCGATAAAGCTGGGGGGAAAACAATGTACTGATATCCATATTTTATTTAAAATACTGTTAAGAAAAAGGAAAAACTCTAGAAAAATTGACAAAATATTTGAACTTCACAAAAAGGAAATTCAGTTTGTTGCTAAACATATAAAAGGTGTTCAACATCATTAGTAGTCAGGAAAAGGTGAATTAAAACTACAATAAAATACCATTGCACACCCATGAATTTGGCCAAAATGGAAATGGTATGAGTTGCCTACACTGCTGGCGGGAGTGTAAGTGGGTACAACCACTTTGGAAAACAATTTGGGATTAGCTAGGAAAGTTGAAAGAATGCATATCTGATCATCCTACAATTTTAACCCTAGGATAGAACTTGTAAAATCTCCTGCCCATGTGGAACAGAATACGTTTGATGTAAAAACTGTCTGTAGCATCTTTGCCCTTAATTATCCAAACTAGAAGCAATCCGAATGTCCAATTAGGTTCATAGATCAGGATATTTTCTAGCAACAAAACTAAATAAACCCTGTCTTCTTTCCAAATCTTCCACAGATAATATTTAATAGATGAAACTAGACAAGAAATCATACCTTTTGTATGATTTCACTCATATGAATTTCAAAAAAACACACACAAAACTAAACTTCATTTTTAGGGATGCACACATATCTGGGAAAACTATAGCTAAAGTGTTACTGTAAAATCAGGGCAATTGTTACCTCAAACGGCAGGAAAGGAACGGGATCTGGAAGAGGCACACAGTGGGGCAGAGGACTCCTTGGAGGGCAGCATATTTCATTTCTCATTCTGGGTGTTCTCTTTATAATTATTCATTATGTTCTTCAATCACACTTTATACGAGCAATTATGCTGTATGTGTGTTCTGTTTCGCAATTTTGAAATGGCTTTCAAAAGACTGCTTAAGCAGAAAAACCTCACATAAATACCATCAAATCTGAGCATAATTAGAATTTGGGGTAAGGATAAATCTTATGCTTGGCTTACTGGTGAAATGTTGTATATATGTATAATTGTTAGCACCCATCAACTGGGTTACCTTTGTGTTTTGCCATGTGGTAGGGAGTGGTTGGGGATTCTGGAGCTGCTTTTTTCAGCTAAAATACAAATTTTAGACAATAATCTATAGAAATCAGAAAGTGACAGTACAGCCTTACTGCTGGTGAAAGTAACAATGCGGCTCCTGCAGGCAAGGCACGGTGAGGGAGATTTTAATTAATCAGCATGTTTACCTTGGTATGCATGATACTCCCACTACTTCCTGTGTCCAGAGTGTATTATTAATACTTCTGTGGGTAACATAGCTTCCTTCCAAGGCCTTTCCTTTCTTTTTTGTTGTCCTGGGTATTTAGGAAAGGGCCGTGATTTACCGCCGGCTGATTCTCCCATGATTCTTTCCATAAGAGTCTGATAAAAAGGATCAACCAATGGATTTTTATTAAAATATAAAAAATAAAACTATGGGCAGCATGGCAACAGATTTGGTCATAAAACCAGGAGCACACTGTGTCAGGACTAAAACATATTTACACATTAAATGAGAACATTATGAACACGCACACAGAAAATAGAGCTAGCACGGCAATGTAAATGGAAACCAGCCCTTATCTAATTTGACACTTACAGGATCCTTCACCCTTCACCACTCAGGGAAATAGAAAAGAACTAAATTACAAACAAATAGGGGTATTCTTTCCATCATCTCTAGATTTTTCATTTTTGCCAAGAGATGTACTACTCCCTTTTTAATTCTGATTCATGGGTCATGGTCCTAACAAACCAAACAGAAAATGATGACTTTTCTGAAATGAGAGCAATTTTTAGCTCTTTATTTAACCAAGTGCAGCAGTCAACATCCACTTGTCACTTGACATCTGTCAAGTGCCTTATATGTATATTATTTCCTTTAATCCTCACAAAATTTCATAAAGTAAGCAACATTACACTCCCACTCTACGGGGGAAGAAACTGAGACTTAGAGAGATCGAGTATTTTGCACACGGCAAACCAGGGCTCAGGGAAGTGGGAAGTTAATCCCAGGAGCCTGATTCCAGAGGCCACACTTTAAAGATTCCAGAGGCTGCACCTTGAAGACTGTCGCTAGGATAGTGCCTGGACAGCATCCTTAACAGCCTCGAGTAATGATGGCAGATTTTAGAAGCACATAATTTACTCCCAGAAATTTTATCCATGGAGAGTCTAGCATGGGTGATAAAGAACCAGAGACATTTCTGCACCAACGGAAAGACTTTCCTTTGTAAACCTGTCAAAAGCTTCATACTGCCTTGTCAGTTGACACCCCCCGCCCCCAGCTGTGTTCCCATGTCCCTCTGTCACTGCACTTCTCACGTTACCCTGTCATTTGTTTACCTTTTGCTTGTCTCTACTAGATCTTGAAAACAATTAAAGAACAAACTTCAAATTCTTGTGTCCTCAGTACCTGGCCCAGGATCTGGAATATAGCAGACATGATAAATATTTCTAGAACCCAGATTAAGCAATAATATAGTAACAGTGCTTGTACTTATTAGGCACTACTGTGTGGTAGGTAGGTGCTACAGGAGATGTTCTTGTGTGTTATCTCATTTACTCCCCACAGAATCCAGTGGGGTGAAGGTCTCACGTTAGCTTTATCTTTAAGCATATAATTATAGGCTTAGGTTTAACTACGAATAACTTGCTCAGGGTCGTATAGTTAGTAACGGTGAAACCAGAATTCAAACTCAGGACTGGCTGATTCTGGAGCCTTACCTCTCAAACTCTGCACTGCCCTGTTCTCATGTCTTAAAATGAATAACTTTTATTAGAAAAAGTTAGTCATGTTTAACTGGTCGGCTCTCTTTTTTATATGACTTTATGCTAATCTTCACTGTGTAGGTTAGTATTGATAAAAATGCCTCCTGAAATATCTTTAATTTCCTGGATGGATGATTCCTTAAGAGTTAGACCCTTCAACCTTGCTGTAACCCTGCTCCATAAGTGCATGTGGAGAGAAATGAGTAATGCTTCTCCTTTCTGGAGGGTAAAGATTGAAGGGCTGAATGGTGAATGCACATCCTTGCTGACTGCATATGTGATATCAGAATACAATGGCAGTGGGTGACAGAAAACACAAATTATTCTTCTGAAATGCAGTCGCTTAGCTTTTAATAGTTCTGATTGTCCTCCAATACAATCTCCACTTATCTAAAGAAATAGAGAATAATGCAAAGAAGACTCCCAGTTGAGGAAAGAATAAAATCATTCCCATTAACCATCTGGAATATGGTACAGACACTGTGGTCCAGTTCCATTCAAGACTGACCATTTTTATTAAAGTTAATTTTTTTCTAGACAGTATGCTTTCTACTTTTTGCTAATGAGAAATTTAAGGAGCATTACCAGAGTTGGAGGAACAATTTCACACTTCAAGCAAGAACTTGGGGAAAACATCAAGCCACGTATTTGAAATAGATACAAAAAAAAAAAAAAAGAAACCACTTGTTCTGGAATCTTTTCAAAATTTGTCCCAATAATGTGAAATTTTGAGAAATATAAAATAGCCTTCTCTAAAGTGATACAATTCAAAAACAGTGCAAAGGAAATGCTCACCAAGAATTGCGTATCCATAGCAATTTATGGATTGTGAGGTGCAATTATTCCTGCAAATAAAACCAGTGAAATTGTGATGCTGTCAAACTGCAAGGCCAAGCTTCAGCAAGAGCTGCTGTTGTTTTCCTTCCATTCTCCCTTTTGCTTCCCATTCAAACCATTGTGCAAGAAAATAGAATAAAATTAAAGACGGTCCTTAACTGGGAAGGATTGAATTAGGCAGGCAAAAAGTAAACCGTTTACATTGGTAGGTGGTGAATTACCTACCACTGGGGATATTGAAGCAGAATACCAACTGCCACTGGTCAGGAGATAGCAGGATGTCAGGGACTAGGTCATAGTTACAGCCTTTTCCCAAATCTGAAGCTCTATCATTCTCATGTTCATTTGTACTCCTAGCTTGTGCCCTCCTGCTGTGAGGTCCTCCTACCCACCCTCGACTTCATCTTTTAAGGGCAGGATCCACTCTCAGGTCTTTGACTCCTGCCTGGCTGGAAATCACACTGCTGGGTCCAGGAGCAGCTCTGTCCGGAAGGTGTTTGAAATGGGGCAGAGGGTAAAACCATCTCTGTGCTTGTCCAGAGTTGGCCTACCCTGGTCCTCCTTCCTTCCTGATCCAACTCTCTGCCTATAGACACAGCTGGTGAGAGGTGGGCTGGGATTCAATAGAAAGGCTGGCTCCAAATCAACCATTATCCTAGGTTTTCGGCAATTAAGCAGTGGAATCTCAATTTGTTGCTGTTCATGTCCTGGCACAGCTCAAAGCCTACAGGGTACAGAAGTCAAGGCCATGGCCAAGCCAGACTGTCATAGCCAAAAAGATTCTCTGGCCCATCATCCAAGCTACCATGGATGTCTCGAGAGTATCAACTGTATCCTTTCAAAGAAATCAAACTGCATTTCTGCTGATAATATCCTACACGAGGGAATGCTGGCTATGGAATTGAATTTGCATGTGCCACCTGAATTGGAGACATCACAGAATTATTGAATTAAAGAGATAAAGTATCTTGGAAGATCTTGTACTTATAACTTACACTTTAGAGATGGGTAAATGGAGGCTGGGTTGGGTTTGGGCTGGGTTTAGGGCTGCCATGGGCTCTTCCTTCACACCAGGCCGTGGAGGTGGGCTGAGGGTCAGTAACCCTCTCCGTGTGTTGACAGGAACTCAGGCACTGCTTTTTCCAACAATTACAATAAAATGAATTTTCACAAGAGCAGGGGGTGCAGAGGAAAGTGCTGTGAACAATCCCGCTGCAGGTAAGATCTCAGAGCAGCTGGAGGAAAAGGGAATTGTAAATTGTTAGTGTATAGAATTTGAAACAACTGTTCTGACTTCAGATAGAAACATTCTCCAGGACTAATTCTACCATTAAAAAAAACGTTTTAGTGGACTTCTCAAATGCTTCTTTTCTTTGTAGCAACTTTACCTATAAAAATAGGAGAAAATCTGTCTGTTGGACAGATGAGGATATAATTTAGCTAATGCTGGAAATACCTTAAGTGGTGCTAAATACGACAACAAGGGCATGAAGTAAGCCCATTATTCAAAAACAGGCTTTATCCTGTGAAAATTTCAGCCAACAGCATAGGTGGAAAGGCATCTTAATTATGAAGAAGTAAAGGCATTCTTTTCTAGGGTTTAAAATGAAATTTTATGATGTAGAACTATACACACACGTTCTACCAACATCAAACTCCTAATTTTGAAATACTATAATAATTAGATAAGATGTAACCATTGGAGAAAACTTGGTGAAGGGCAACTTCCTATGAATCTATAATTATTTCCAAATAAAAAGTTAGAATAAAACTAACTCTTGAGGAAGTTAACTAACGTACACTCATTACACATCATTTCATGACCTACTGATATCATGATCAATGGCTCTTATGTTAGTGTCAGCTGGTCTTTTGCTTCTGCTGTTACATTCTTATTCTTTAGCACTATCTGGAATCCAATGTAGGCTCATTTCCAATAGAGGCATCATAAACAAGTGGATTAAATAAATGTCAATACATTTCTTTCACTAATTCAGGCCATTTTTGGTACCATTTAGGTACCTAAACCTCCACATTGGGTTCTTCTTTTACTTTGCCTGATATTATTCATTCGAAACACATGTACTGGTTCATTTAAAGATTGTTAATGTTGATAGAATCATTTTCAGTGCTCTAGAGTGTGATTAAAATTTTGTTCTTAATTGAAAAGGAAAAAAGGCCTGATTTAAGAAATTTATAATTTTATTAAATCTACCCTAAATTGATCATGATCTTTATGTCAAATCCATAATGTTCATTTATTTAAGGACATTAATATGGGCTGCTCGTGGAATGCTGGAGTTGGAAAAGACCGTAAGAATCACCTAAGGGGCTTCCCTGGTGGTGCAGTGGTTGAGAATCTACCTGCCAGTGCAGGGGACACGGGTTCGAGCCCTGGTCTGGGAAGATCCCACATGCCGTGGAGCAACTAGGCCCGTGAGCCACAACTACTGAGCCTGCGCATCTGGAGCCCGTGCTCCGCAACAAGAGAGGCTGCGATAGTGAGAGGCCCGCGCACCGCGATTAAGAGTGGCCCCCACTTGCCGCCACTAGAGAAAGCCCTCGCACAGAAACAAAGACCCAACACAGCCATAAATAAATAAATAAATAAATAAATAAATAAATAAATAAATAAAAAGAAGAATCATCTAATCCACACACCATACTTTATAGATGATTGATTGAAGTAAGACAATGCTTTGCTCACTAAGGCCACCAGTTACAAGTGAAAAACCGGGGGCATCCTTATCACTGTAAATAATTCGTAAGCAGATTTGTTTGCCTGAGTTCAAAACTCAGCTCCACCACCTCATAACCATATGACTTTGGGCAAGTGATTTACACTCTCTGCCCCTCAGTTTCTGTATCTGTAACGTGGGTATCCTAACCGTGCAGTTGTCGAGGTTTTTCTGAGGTGGTTTTATACTTTAATTCTAAATATGCTAGATTTTAGCTGAGATGATTTTATACTTGTAATTCTAGATAGTCTTGATTTTGTCAGTATTTCCCTTATGTGTCTTTTCTATGTTAAGAACCATTATTTAACATATTGTAACCCATAAGGATCCTATGGGGCCTTCCCAGAATAGACCCCACCCCCATGTCCTCTGCCTGCCTCTTGTCTGTGGGAAAACTTTAGCCTTCTGGGCCTTCCCCAAGTTCCAAAGAGTAAATTTAATCAGAGAAATGAGAAAATGCAGAAAGAAAGGAAAACAGTCAAGCAAGACAAGTTTAACCATTAAACAAAGTCAAGGACCTTTAGCTCTTCCTCGAGGGCTATAGATAATATTCTGAGCCATGTCCTTTGAGCTGTTTTGCAGATACTGAAACCTCTACCAGGTGAAAGAAATTAACTGTATGCTGCCCACAAGCACATAGACCCAGACCTGTTGGAACCAGAAGGTTAATGATGTTGACTCCTGATTACCTCACCACCAACCAATCAGAAGAATGTCCACAAGCTGATCACACACCCCACAGTCCTCGCCTCTCAACCTTTACTTTAAAAACCTTGCCCTGAAAGCCTTCAGGGATTTGGGGCCTTTTAAGCACTAGCTACCTGGACTCCTTGCTTGCTGCCTTACAATAAATGCTGCACTTTCCTTCACCCTAACCCGGTGTCAGTAGATTGGCTTTACTGCATGCAGGCAAGCGGACCCAAGTTTGGTTTGGTAACAATATGACATTATTAACTCAAAATTGCGTGTGTGTGTTGCAGGATTCATTGTTATAGCAGACACCCTGTTTCTGTATCTAACACCCACTCTTCATGCAGACTCGGAGGAGAGCAGAACTCTGGCCAACTTTCTGCTTTTCGCTGCTGAGGTCAGGTGGACCCACACGTCCTCTCAGAAACAATCTTCCCCTTGTTTTGGAGAGAGTTCATAGCTTTTCCTCAGCATTTTGGTCTCCTCCAAAAACTTCCAGTCTCAATGTGCTTGTCCACCAAGAGGGCAGAAGTCCGCACCAGCACCCTCATCAGGACCCACCAGGGCTTGGTCCCAGCTCTCACTCTCCAGCCAGGCCTGTAGACAGGCTCCAGCCACTGCCCTTCTCAGGGTTTGAGTTGGTAGCTGAACTGGAGTAGCGGGGGATTCAGCAGAGTCATCTTCAAGCCACAAGCGTCCCAGAATCTCCTAGTGACTTTTGAAGAAATCAGAAGCTAAATTATTAATTCCTCAAATCCACTTTTCCTCCAGAAGACTGGAATTTAATCATTAATCATCCAGAAGCTCAGAAATCACCCCTCGTTCTTCTTTTTTTCTCATCCCCATCTCAAATCCGTCCCTATGGTCTGTTATTTTACCTTCATAAATCATCTCAAAACTTGCACTTTACCCTCATTTCTGCCACTGTCTCTCTCCACCACTTTGTTCGAGCACCAGCCTTCTGACAAGTTTCCCTGATTCTTTGCTGCTCTGGCACCTTCAGTTTATTCTCCACATAAGAGCTTGTGTGCATTTTTACGTAAAAAGCTCACACTTAGCCCCTGCTTCTCTACAACTACATCTGGACATGTGTTGCAATTCCTCCTCTCTCTCACTATGCTTTATTCGCATGAACCATATCAGTTTCTAGAACATTCCAAAGGTTTTCTTTTTCTCATCTTAGGGTTTCTGCTCATGCTATTCCTTCCTTCTGGAATGTTCTTCCCTAGGGTGTGGTTGTACCAGCTCCCTGCTCATCCACAGCTCTCTATTCAATGTCTCTTACCTGGGGAGGCCTTTCCTGGTCATTCTAAGTTGGTCCCTTTCTGTTAATTTTTGACCAAGCTGTTTCTTTCTTTCATAGAATTTTACATTTTGTGATTATTTATTTCTTTGTTAGCTTATTGTATGTGTTTTGTTTGTTTATCTGTATGTTCTATGAAAGCAAGTACCATGTATGTTTTGCTACCAAGCACAAGATTAGTATTAATAAAGTTTTATTAAATAAGTAAATGTGGGTAAAAAAGATATAGAAGACACATACCAAACCCAAAGCATTGACTGTCAGCAATAATTTCATTAAATACATTTGCAACCCCTTTCTCTCTCTCTTCTTCTGCGACCCCCTCCAATGTGAATGTTGGTATGCTTGACGTTATCCCAGGGGTCACTTTAACTATTCTCATTTTTAAATTTGTTTTTCTTTTTATTGTTCTGATTATCACCATTAGCCTATCTTCCACTTATGTGTTCCTCTGTATTGCTTTGTGTGCTATTAATTCCTTCTAGTGTGTTTTTCACTCCAGTTATTACATTCTTCAGTTCTGACTCATTCTTTTTTATATTTTCTAGTTCTTTTTTAAAATTCTACATTCATCTATTCTTTTCCCTGATTTAGTTATTACTCTTATTACTAATGCTTTGAATTCTTTATCTGATAAATTGCTTATTTTTATTTCATTAGTTTTTTTGTTTTGTTTTAGTTTTCTCTTGCTCTTTCAATTGAGACAAATTCCTCTGTCTTCTCATTTTGTTTATCTTTCTCTGTCTCTGTGAAAGTAGGTAAAACAGTTTCCCATGGTGGTCTTAAATGGGTGTCCTTCTGTAGGAGCATCCCTGTACAGACTGCATGTGCCCGGTGGCTTTGGTGGGAGAGCTGGATCTGACGTGAACGTAAGTCACGGCTTTTCCCAGGGTGTGCTGACGGCTATCGCCTTGGTAGCAGGTGAGGCTGGAGATGGAGGGGTTGGGGCTGGAGCCAGCTGTGAGGCAGGGCTTCTCCTCTGCTCTGTGCTCATCACCACACATTCAGGGGTGAGGGTGGGTCCCAAGTTGTTGAAGCAGAAGCCCTGAGGTTCAGGTCCAAGCTGGTCCACTCCCTTTAGGTGTGTGCTCTCCCCTCTCCCAGGACCCCCAGCCTCATCCCTAGAGTGGAGCAGTGCTGTACCACGAGGGACAGGTGTGGGTGTTTGGCGAGGGCTGGGGTGTGAGGTGTGGCAGTCTGGCCACCGTCAGAGATGCAGACGGCCCTGGATGTGCCGCCTGTGTGAGCGCCAAGAGTGGCTGTCACCACCCGGCTCAGCCTCCACTGCGGGTTTGAGCCACCTCAGTGTCTTGCAGCGGGGTTCTGTCCTCGGCTGCGGCAGCCCTCGTCCCAGGGTGGCGCTGTGATGCGGGGCGAGCGGGGCTGGAGCGTTCCCTCAGCTCAGGCTGGGGCACACGCTGGGGCGGTTGTGGGAAACCAGCCCGCCACCCATGTGGTTTCAACCTGCCCTCTTTGCCCTCGCTCAGCAGCAAGCAAGCAAGCCCGTGCTTCTCATGTGCAGAGTCTAGGCTTCCCACAGCCCTCCTGTTAGTCCCACCAGCCAAGGGGGCTCATCTGCCTGGTGTCAGACCCCAGGGCTGTGACACCCAGTGTGTGGCTTGAACCACTCACTCCCCAGGGAGGCTCTCTGCCCATGTGATCTCCCTTTTCCTCTGAGTCCCTTCCCAGGGGCACGGGTCCCCACCTGATCACTTCTCTCCCCTTCCTACATGATTGTGTGTGTGTCTTGCTTACAGCCTTGGTTGTATGGGAGACTTCCTGCCAGTCTCCAGTTAGCTTTCAGTGAGAATTGTTCCACATGTAGATGTATGTTTGATGTGTTGCTGGGGGGTGGTGAGCTCCACATCCCCTACTCCACCATCTTGATGTGAGTTTCCAATATTGACTCTCTTAAAAGGAGAGAAATCATATATATATAAATGATTGTAGTATAAATAAATAAGCACCAAATACCATATGAAGGACATAAACTAAATGTCATGGGACTATAGACAGACTATGGAAAGCTATGAGGGCAACTTTTTTAAAGACTGTTTGATGTTTGAGTTGAACCTTAAGCTTGATGGGCTGAGAAACAAATGAAGGCATTTAAAAGCAAAAAATAACTTTCAAAGTAAAAGCATGGAGATGAAAAAAATTCTATTACGTATATACAAGAAATAAAGCAGGTAGAACAGTAGGATTTATAGGGAGATAAGGTAAACTCTGATCAAAACACAGAGGGGGTTGCACTTGAGGCAAAACTCTTTGCAATTTTATTTTGGATAGTGATATATTCAACAGGAAGTGTGAACTCCACAGGGGAGAGAATAACACAGAACAGGAGTGTTATAAAATTGGCTTGAATTAGGATGGTGACACTGGGAATGGAAAATAATGGATGACTAGAAGTTTCAAGCTGGTCTTGAAATGGTAAAGTCCACAGAAATATCTCCAGGGATGCAGAAGCCCCTGGTGCCTCATATGTAAATATTTTAGTGCAGGCACAATTTTCAAGAAAGAGAGTCCATAACTCTTATCAGAAATCTCAACGGAGTCTTGAATATGAACATTTTAAGGAGGCTGGCTTACCCTAGTCTTCTTTTCTGAGGCTACTTGGAAATACTTACCCATGTCTTCCATTTGTCTTTGCTGCTTTGTCTGACTCATTTGGTAGAGTAAGACACTCAACCCAAATTAGCTACAGTTAAAAAAGGACACTCAATGAATGCAGTCCCAGGGTGTATCATTTATATGCATTCTTTTCCATTCAGAAGGGAGTATTTTTCTCCTTCTCACTGATCCTAGCTTTTGAATCTAAGCCTAAGCATTCACATTCAGTGGATTAAATATACCCCCTCACCCTTTTAAACGAACCTCCCTTTGACCTTATTGAGATTTATTGCCTGTTAGAGGTATTGCATACCTCTAACATAAGCTGCTTCTTAAAGGGCATATACAAATGCTTGTTCTCCACTCATACACCCAGGCTATTTTTCTAATACCTAGGTCAATGGATCCAAACAGCAGGTTTACAAACAAAGAAGTGCAGTGCTTCAGATTTCTATTCTGAAGTGTATTTAGCCCTTGTAGATTTTCAGGAATTGTTTATTTTCCACTAAGGGGATTTGAATTAGTAATGGTATCTTCCTTTGGTTTTCCTAGGTGTGGATATTAGCCACGATGCCTGTTTTCTCACTCACAGAAGACATATTTTAGAAATGTTGGTATTGATCTGTTCTCGTAGGGCATACTCTGGTATGCCAGCCAGACAATTTCTCCTGCAAGACTCAATCGTGAATTCCCTTCAGCTGCTAGGAGCTGGTTGCTGAGAAGTCTTGTCCTTGCTGAGAAGTCTTTCAGTTCTGCTCTACCTGTAGTGGAAGGAGACCACAGGCCAACAGGACATGCCCATGGCCACATGGAGTCCACGCCTCTCCTTTTATACCACTCTCCGGGTACTCAGAACCCTGGAATCCCTGCCCAAACAGACTAAAGTTTGCATTCTTAGTAGACAGTTGTATACTTTTTATAAATTATTCTGTAAGTTTCTGTACCTTTGATAGAAGAGGTATGAAAGTGTCCAGCAGTAAAAAGAGTTGAGTTGTAATTTAGGGTCCAGAAAGTATAAAAGCAATCAATTTTTAGGAGAAACTCACTTATTGTACTGAGACCAGTGAGGAATTTCTCTTAAGGTCCTTTTAAAAGGGACATTGTATACTAGAAGAAACAACAATTGTAACAGCATCCTTACAATTAATTTAGCTTCATGAGAATGAGCAGGGCAGGGGCAGGGGCACAATGCAAAAGCACAGGTAAATATGGGTAGTTTCACAAAAGCTTTTAATCTTGTGAGGCAGGCACACAACTCTTTGTCGGTCTGGTGTGCAAGGATAAGGATTATCTAGTGTAACAAATGAAGTGCACATGCTTCAAAAATATTCCACAAATTCTATTTTTAAGAATGATCTTCTAAAGGATTGCCTATTTTAAATGTCCTTAAAATGAAGCCAAACGCACCATGTAAGTACACCTTTATAAAAAGCAGGAGCAAAGGTAAGTCTGCAAAAATCTTAAAAGAAGTGAAATAAAGGATTCGTTTCTATTTGAGTATTAACTATAAAAAGAGTTAGATTTGCAAACAAAGTTAAGTTTTATCTCTAAATTCTCAAAAACTGTACAGAAGCCTAGCTCACTTGATTTCTCTCTCGTTAATTTTTTCCTAGGACTACGTACAAGGCCTCCACACCTACTCTTGGACTTCTTCCGTTTATTACCCAAGCTCAGGTAGAGTGAGCTTTTAAAAATACATAGTGTCAGCCCCTGGTGGAAACCCTCCAACAGAAACCCACTGCTCTCCATGGCCTGATCCTTTCCCACCTCCCTCCTTCACTGGCTCCTGCATTCCTGTTTCTCAGACACGATACCTTGGATGGACATCCACCTAGTTTCCTCAGTTTATAATGTAGAATAATTAAATGATGAATCTCTGCCTTGAGCTTTGAATTCTCCATTTCTTTTTTTTTTTCATTCACTTTGAACCAAGAATTTGGAGAGTTTAAGACAGGTTATTTTCCCCTTCCTACCTAGACTAAAATAATTTCCTAATAATTAGGAAGAAGCTTTGAGAGAAGCATCAACTAAGGAGATTTTTAATGAAATGCTTCAGGACCTAAAAGAACAAAAACTACAAACCACCTAGCCTATCCTGTTAGCACCTGGGCACGTGAAGAAGCATCAATGAACAAATAATTCTATTGCCAACTCTTTGATCCAGTGTGTTCTGAAACTCTGTGAGTGACTTACCAGTATCCATCGTTCCTGTCCATTTACTGTGAATAAAACTAGTGGTGATGAATGATGGAGATAGAATTCAGTGTTTGGTAGGGAAGATTACTGAATTAAAATAAAACATAAGGGGCTTCCCTGGCGGTCCAGTGGTTGATACTCCGTGTTTCTGCTGCAGGGGGCATGGGTTTGATCCCTGATCGGGGAAATAAGATCCCTGCATGCCACGTGGTGTGGCAAAATAATAATAATAAAAATAAAATAAACTTAAGTCTCTCCAAAGATACAATTTTCTTTTACTTTAGGTACCAGACATTTAGTTTATACATCTATAATTGAGTTTCATATAAATATGCCTTAAGTCACATATCTGCAAATTAAGCATTTCTGTGTTCTTCTGCTAGAACATTGCTATAGATTTTTTCTCTGAGGAAATGGGTGTCTTTTTTTTAACATCTTTTGAGATAACTGAGATTCACGTGCAGCTATAAGAAATAATACAGAGGTGTTCCACAAAATCTTTATTCAATTTCACCCTACTGTAGCATGTATCATAACTATAATACAATATCACAACCAGAAAATTGGCATTGCAAGAACCCACTGACTTTACTTAGATTCTACCAGTTTTACATGCATTCATTTGTGTGCCGTTGTGTACTTCATTCTATATAACTTTATCACATGTGTGATCACCACTACAGAACACAGAAATCTTCCATCACTTGATACCTTGTGTAGCCCTTTTATAACTTCACTCATTTTGCCCACTCTTCCTAACTCCAGCCCTAGCCCTGATGACCACTAATCTGTTTGCCATTTCTTTAATTTGTTTATTTCAAGATTATTACATAAATGCAAGCATACAGTGTGTAACCATTTGGGATTGGGTTTTTCACTGAGTGTAATTTCTCAGAGATTCATCCAGGGAGTTTTGTGTATCATTGGTTTATTGCTTTTTATTACAGAGCAGTATTTTCTAGTATAATGTATCACAGTTTATTTGACCATTGATCTGTTTTAGGATATGAGTTGTTTCCTTGTTCTGGTTATTATAAATAAAACTACTATGAACATTTGTGTATAGGTTTTTCATGTGAACATGAATTTCCCTTTCTCTGGAGTAAACACCCAAAAATGCAATTGGTGAGTCACATGGTAATTACATGTTTAGTTTTATAAGAAACTGCCAAATTGTTTTCCAGATTGGAAAATTGTTCTCCGTATTACAGTCACACCAGCATTGCATGAGTGATCCAGTTTCTCTACATCTTCACCAGCATTTGGTGTTGTCATTTTTATTTTAGTCATCCTGATATGAGTGAAATGATTATCTCATAATGGTTTTAATTTGTATTTTCCTAATGGCTAAGGAAGTTAAATGCCTTTTCACATGCTTCTCTGCCATCTGTATATCTTCTTCGGTGAAATGTCTGTTGATGTCTTTTGCTCCTTTTCCAATTGGATTATTTCATTTTTTTACTGTTGATTTTTGAGAGTTCTTCACATGTTCTGGATATTGAATAGTACAGACCTAGCATAGCTAATTCCACCTTGAAAAAGAAGAATACAGTGGAAGGATTCTCTCTAGTTTATACTAAGGCTTACTGATATCTGCAGTAACCAAGACAGTGTGGTTTGATGAGGTCCAATATATCAATTTTTCCTTTTATGGATAGTTCTTTTGGTGTCAAGTCTAAGCATTCTTTGCTTAAACTTTGAAGATTTTCTCCTAGTTTTTTCTGAAAGATTTATAGCTTTATGTTTTAGATTTATGTCTGTGATCTATTGTGAGTTAGTGTTTGTATAAAGTGTGAGGCTTTGGTCAATATCATTTTTTTTTTCTTTTTTTGCTTATGAATGTATTATAGTTCCAGCACTGTTTTTTATAAAAGACTATCCTTGGGATGAATTGGGAGACTGGATTGACATATATACACTATTGATACTATGCATAAAATAGATAACTAATGAGAACCTACTGTATAGCACAGGGAAGTCTATTCAATGCTCTGTGGTGACCTAAATGGGAAAGAAATCCAAAAAAAGAGGGGACATATGTATATGTATAGCTGATTCACTTTGCTGTACAGTAGGAACTAACAAAACATTGGAAAGCAACTATACTCCAATAAAATTTAATTTAAAAAAAGACTATCCTTCCTCCACTGAATTACTTTTGCACATTTTTCAAAGATAGTTGGGATATTCGTGTAGGTCCATTTCTGGATTCTCTATTCTGTTCCATTGATCTCAATGCTTATCCCTTCACCAGAACCACACTGTCTTGGTTACTGCAGCTATCAGTAAGCCTTGGTATAAGTTAGAGAGCATCATTCCACAATATTCTTCTTTTTCAAGGTTGAGTTAGCTGTGCTAGGTCTGTACTATTCAACATAAATTTTAGAATAAGCTTATCTATATTATTATAGATTTTTACATGCTGAAAATGTTTATTTAAAAGTATTGGTTAAGCATAAAATATTCCCTTTCTCCTTTTTAATAGTTATTATTAAATAGAAGGTAATATTGCAACTAAATGCAGCAAACATCTTTATTAAAAACAAAACTTATGCTATTATTACGATAGACCTGCCATTAAGAGCAAAGCATTTAGGATTATGTAAACTTTTGGTAGCATCTTATATTTAGTTCCACTTGTGTGTGAAAGACTGGATACAGAAAAGGCTAACCATGGAATCTTGTTTTGGCCACGTGTGCATGCATCATACTTAGAAAAGCACAGAAAAACTCACAAGAAGAACATACTTATTTAAAACTATTTTCTTTCTCTTTCAGTGGCCTTGTGAAAGAAACGGTGTCATCTAAGTGATCCTGGCTGTCTTTGACCTTGGCTTAAGATTAAGCTTTCTGGGGGAACCTTCAAGATGGTGGAGGAGTAAGACGTGGAGATCACCTTCCTCCCCACAAATACACCAGAAATACATCTACATGTGGAACAACCCCCACAGAACACCTACTGAACACTGGCAGAAGACCTCAGACTTCCCGAAAGTCAAGAAACTCCCCACGTACTTGGGTAGAGCAAAAGAAAGAAGAAACAACAGAGACAAAAGAATAGGCACGGGACCTGCACCAGTGGGAGGGAGCCGTGAAGGAGGAAAGGTGTCCACACACTAGGAGCCCCTTCGCGGGCGGAGACTGCGGGTGGCGGAGGGGGGAGCTTCGGGGCCACGGAGGAGAGCGCAGCCACAGGGGTGTGGAGGGCAAAGCGGAGAGATTCCCGCACAGAGGCTCAGCGCCGAACAGCGCTCACCAGCCCGAGAGACCTGTCTGCTCCCCCGCCGGGGCGGGCAGGGCTGGGAGCTGAGGCTCGGGCTTCGGTCGGATCGCAGGGAGAGGACTGGGGTTGGCGGCGTGAACACAGCCTGAAGGGGCTAGTGCGCCACGGCGAGCTGGGAGGGAGTCCGGGAAAAGGTCTGCAGCTGCCGAAGAGGCAAGAGACTTTTTCTTACCTCTTTGTTTCCTGGTGCGCGAGGAGAGGGGAGTCAGAGCGCCGCCTAAACGAGCTCCAGAGACAGGCGCGAGCCGCGGCCATCAGCACGGACCCCAGAGACGGGCGTGAGACGCTAAGGCTGCTGCTGCCGCCACCAAGAAGCCTGTGTGCGAGCACAGGTCACTCTCCACACCGCCCCTCCCGGGAGCCGGTGCAGCCCGCCACGGCCAGGCTCCCGTGATCCGGGGACAACTTCCCCGGGAGAACGCACGGTGCGCCTCGGGCTGCTGCAACGTCACGACGCCTCTGACGCCGCAGGCTCGCCCCGCCTCCTCCGTACCGCTCCCTCCCCCCGCCTGAGTGAGCCAGAGCCCCCGAAGCAGCTGCTCCTTTAACCCCGTCCTGTGTGAACGAAGAACAGACGCCCTCAGGCGACCTACACACTGAGGCGGGTCCAAATCCAAAGCTGAACCCCGGGAGCTGTGCGAACAAAGAAGAGAAAGGGAAATCTCTCCCAGCGGCCTCAGGAGCAGCGGATTAAATCCCCACAATCAACTTGATGTGCCCTGCATCTGTGGAATACCTGAATAGACAACGAATTGTCCCAAAATTGTGACAGTGTACTTTGGGAGCAAATGTAGACTTGGGATTTATGGTCTGCAACTGATTTGTTTCTGACATTTATGTTTATCTTAGTTTAGCGTTTAGCGCTTGTTATCATTGCTGGATTTGTTTATTGGTTTGGTTGCTCTCTTCTTTTTAATTATTATGATTTTCAAAAATCTTTTTATTTTAATAATTTTAAATTTATTATTTATTTATTTACTTATTTTTCCTTTCTTTTTTTCTCCCTTTTCTTCTGAGCCATGTGGCTGACAGGGTCTTGGTGCTCCGGCCTGGTGTCAGGCTGGAGCCTCTGAGGTGGGAGAGCTGAGATCCGGACTTTGGACCACCAGAGACCACAGGGCCCCATGTATTATCAATCGGCAAGAGCTCTCCCAGAGATCTCTGTCTCAAAGCTAAGACCCAGCTCCACCCAAAGCCAGCAAACTCCACTGCTGGATGCCCCATGCAAAACAAACAGCAAGACAGGAAGACAACCCCACCCATTAGCAGAGAGGCTGCCTAAACTCATACTAAGTTCACAGACACCCCAAAACACACGACCAGATGCAGCCCTGCCCACCAGAAAGACAAGATCCAGCCCCCCCCACCAGAACACAGGCACCAGACCCTTCCACTAGGAAGATTACACAAGTCACTGAACCAACCTCACCCATGGGGGGGCAGACACCAAAAACAACAGGAACTACGAACCTGCAGCCTGTGAAAAGGAGACCCTAAACACAGTAAGTTAAACAAAAAGAGAAGACACAGAAATATGCAGCAGTTGAAGGAGCAAGGTAACAACCCACCAGACCAAATGAAGAGGAAATAGGCAGTCTACCTGAAAAAGAATTCAGAGTAATGATAGTAAACATGATCCAAAATCTTGGAAATAGAATGGAGAAAAAACAAGAAACGTTTCACAAGGAATAAGAAGAACTAAAGAGCAATCAAACAATGATGAACAACACAATAAATGAAATTTAAAATTCTCTAGAAGGAATCAATAGCAGAATAACTGAGGCAGAAGCATGGAGAAGTGACCTGGAAGATAAAATAGTGGAAATAACTATGGCAGAGCAGAATAAAGAAAAAAGAATGAAAAGAATAGAGGACAGTCTCAGAGACGTCTGGGACAACATTAAATGCACCAACATTCGAATTATAGGGGTCCCAGAAGAAGAAGAGGAAAAAAACAGACTGCGAAAATATTTGAAGACATTATAGTTGAAAAATTCCCTAATATGGGAAAGGAAATAGTCAGTCAAGTCCAGGAAGCACAGAGAGTCCCATACAGGATAAATCCAAGGAGAAACACGCCAAGACACATATTAATCAAACTATCAAAAAATTAAATATAAAGAAAAAATATTAAAAGCAGTAAGGGAAAAGCAACAAATAAAATACAAGGGAATCCCCATAAGGTTAACAGCTGATACTTCAGCAGAAACTCTGCAAGCCAGGAGGGAGTGACAGGACATATTTAAAGTGATGAAAGGGAAAAACCTACAACCAAGATTACTCTACCCAGCAAGGATTTCATTCAGATTCGAGGGAGAAATTAAAACCTTTACAGACAAGCAAAAGCTATGAGAATTCAGCACCACCAAATCAGCTTTACAGCAAATGCTAAAGGAACTTCTCTAGGCAGGAAACACAAGAGAAGGAAAAGACTTAAATAAAAAAACCAAAACAATTAAGAAAATGGTAATAGGAACACACATATCGATAGTTACCTTAAATGTAAATGGATTAAATGCTCCAACCAAAAGGCATAGACTGGCTTAATGGATACAAAAACAAGACCTATATATATGCTGTCTACAAGAGACCCACTTCAGACATAGGGACACATACAGACTGAAAGTGAGGGGATGGGAAAAGATATTCCATGCAAATGGAAATCAAAAGAAAGCTGGAGTAGCAATTCTCATATCAGACAAAATAGACTTTAAAATAAAGACTATTATGAGAGACAAAGAAGGACACTACATAATGATCAAGGGATCAATCCAAGAAGAAGATATAACAACTGTAAACATTTATGCACCCAACATAGGAGCACCTCAATACATAAGGTAAATGCTAACAGCCGTAAAAGGGGAAGTTGACAGTAACACAGTGAGAGTAGGGGACTTTAACACCCCACTTTCACCAATGGACAGATCAACAAAAATGAAAATAAATAAGGAAACACAAGCTTTAAATGACACATTAAACAAGATGGACTTAATTGATTTTTTTAGGACATTCCATCCAAAAACAACAAAATACACTTTCTTCTCAAGTGCTCATGGAACATTCTCCAGGATAGATCATATCTTGGGTCACAAATCAAGCCTTGGTAAATTTAAGAAAATTGAAATCATATCAAGCATCTTTTCCTACCACAACGCCATGAGACTAGATATCAATTACAGGAAAAAAATCTGTAAAAAATACAAACACATGGAGGCTAAACAATATGCTACTAAATAACCAAGAGATCACTGTAGAAATCAAAGAGGAAATCAAAAAATACCTAGAAACAAATGACAATGAAAACACGATGACCCAAAACCTATGGAATGCAGCACAAGCAGTTCTAAGAGGGAAGTTTATAGCAATACAGTCCTAAGTCAAGAAACAAGAAACATCTCAAATGAACAACCTAAACTTACACCTACAGCAATTAGAGAAAGAAGAGCAAAAAAACCCCAGTGTTAGCAGAAGGAAAGAAATCATAAAGATCAGATCAGAAATAAATGAAAAAGAAATGAAGGAAATGATAGCAAAGATCAATAAAACTAAAAGCTGGTTCTTTGAGAAGATAAACAAAATTGGTAAACCAGTAGCCAGACTCATCAAGAAAAAAAAGGGAGAAGACTCAAATCAACAGAATGAGAAATGAAAAAGAAGCAACAACTGACACTGTAGAAATACAAAGGATCATGAGAGATGACTACCAGCAACTATATGCCCCAAAAATGGACAACCTGGAAGAAATGGACAAATTCTTAGAAAGGCACAACCTTCCGAGACTGAACCAGGAAGAAACAGAAAATATAAACAGACCAATCACAAGCACTGAAATTGAAACTGTGATTAAAAATCTTCCACCAAAAAAACCCAGGACCAGATGGCTTCACAGGCAAATTCTATCAAACATTTAGAGAAGAGCTAACACCTATCCTTCTCAAACTCTTCCAAAATATAGCAGATGCAGGAACAATCCCAAACTCATCCTATGAGGCCACGATCACCCTGATACCAAAACCAGACAAAGATGTCACACACACACACACACACACACACAAATTACAGGCCAATATCACTGATGAACAAAGATGCAAAAATCCTCAACAAAATGCTAGCAAACACAATCCAACAGCACATTAAAAGGATCATGCAGTGTGATCAAGTGTGGTTTATCCCAGGAATGTAAAGATTCTTCAGTATATGCAAATCAATCAATGTGATACACCATATTAACAAATTGAAGCAGAAAAACTACATGATCATCTCAATAGATGCAGAAAAAAAAACTTTTCACAAAATTTAACACCCATTTATGATAAAAACTCTTCAGAAAGTAGACATAGAGGGAACCTACCTCAACATAATAAAGTCCATACGACAAACCCACAGCCAACATCATTCTCAATGATGAAAAACTGAAACCATTTCCTCTAAGATCAGAACAAGACAAGGATGTCCACTCTCACCACTATTATTCAACATAGTTTTGTAAGTTTTAGCCACAGCAATCAGAGAAGAAAAAGAAATAAAGGAATCCAAATGGAAAAGAAGAAGTAAAACTGTCATTGTTTCCTGATGATATAATACTATACATAGAGAATCCTAAAGATGCTACCAGAAAAGTACTACAGCTAATCAATGAATTTCACAGAGCAGCAGGATACAAAATTAATGCACAGAAATCTCTTGCATTCCTATACACTAATGATGAAAAATCTGAAAGAGAAATTAAGGAAACACTCCCTTTTACCATTGCAACAAAAAGAATAAAATACCTAGGAATAAACCTACCTAGGGAGACAAATGACCTGTATGCAGAAATCTATAAGACAGTGATGAAAGTAATTAAAGATGATACAAACAGATATAGAGATATACCATGTTCTTGGATTGGAAGAATCAACATTGTGAAAATGACTATGCTACCCAAAGCCATCTACAGATTCAATGCAATCCTTATCAAACTACCAATGGCATTTTTCACAGAACTAGAACAAAAAATTTCACAATTTGTATGGAAACACAAAAGGCCCCGAATGGCCAAAGCAATCTTGAGAAAGACAAACGGAGCTGGAGGAATCAGCCTCCCTGACTTCAGAGTGTACTACAAAGCTACAGTAATCCAGACAGTATGGTACTGGCACAAAAACAGAAATATAGATCAATGGAACAGAATAGAAAGCCCAGAGATAAACCCATGCAGATATGGTCACCTTATCTTTGATAAAGAGGAAAGAATATACAATGGAGAACAGACAGCCTCTTCAATAAGTGTTGCTGGGAAAACTGGACAGCTACATGTAAAAGAATGAAATTAGAACAACTTCCTAACACCATACACAAAAATAAACTCAAAATGGATTAAAGACCTAAATGTAAGGCCAGACACTATAAACCTCTTAGAGGAAAACATAGGCAGGACACTCTACGACATAAATCAGAGCAAGATCCTTTTTAACCCACCTCCTAGAGAAATGGAAATAAAAACACAAATAAACAAATGGGACCAAATGAAACTTAAAAGCTTTTGCACAGCAAAGAAAACCATAAACAAGACGAAAAGACAACCCTCGGAATGGGAGAAAATATTTGCAGACGAAGCAACTGACAAAGGTTAATCTCCAAAATATACAAGCAACTCATGCAGCTCAATATCAAAAAAGCAAACAACCCAATCCAAAAATTGGCAGTAGACCTAAACAGACATTTCTCCAAAGAAGATATACAGATGGCCGAGAAACACGTGAAAAGCTTCTCAACATCACTAATTATTAGAGAAATGCAAATCAAAACTACAGTGAGGTATCACCTCACACCAGTTAGAATGGGCATCATCAGAAAATCTACAAACAACAAATGCTGGAGAGGGTGTGGAGAAAAGGGAACCCTCTTGCACAGTTGGTGGGAATGTAAATTGATACAGCTACTATGGAGAACTGTATGGAGGTTCCTTAAAAAACTAAAAATAGAAATACCATATGACCCAGCAATTCCACTACTGGGCATATACCCAGAGAAAACCATAATTCAAAAAGACACATGTTCACACAATGTTCATTGCAGCAGTATTTACAATAGCCAGGACATGGAAGGAACCTAAATGCCCATCGACAGATGAATGGATAAAGAAGATGTGGTACATATATACAATGAAATATTACTCAGCCATAAAAAGGAACGAAATTGGGTAATTTGTAGAGCCATGGATGGATCTAGAGACTCTCATACAGAGTGAAGTAAGTCAGAAAGAGAAAAACAAATACCCTCTGCTAACACATATATATGGAATCTAAAAAAAAAAAAAAAAAAAAAGGTTCTGATGAACCTAGGGGCAGGACAGGAATAAAGACACAAACATAGAGAATGGACTTGCGGACACGGGGAACGTAAGCTGCGATGAAGTGAGAGAGTAGCACTGACATTTATACACTACCAAATGTAAAATAGATAACTAGTGGGAAGCAGCTGCATAGCACAGGGAGATCAGTTCCGTGCTTTGTGACAACCTAGAGGGGTGGGATAGGGAGGGTGGGAGGGAGACCGCAAGAGGGAAGATATATCGGGATATATGTATACATAGAGCTGATTCACTTTGTTATACTGCAGAAACTAACAGAACACTGTAAAGCAATTATACTGCAATAAAGATGTTAAAAAAAAAAAAGATTAAGCTTTCTAGCTGTAGCCAAGATACCTTTGAGTTTTCTCTTTTGTCATTGTCACAATACTAAATCCTCCAGCCTGGAGAGCAACTCGACTACTCATTTTTTTTTTTTTTTAGATCATATCCCATGGGTATCTCTTCCAAACAATTTCTTGCCCTGATTGCTTTTAATCCTGTTGGTGAATAAGCCCTGATTAGAACCTGGAGTGGATAATGTTGGAATTTCCCCTCAGCCCACTGCCATGCTTCCCTGAAAGCTACTGTGTTTTTAGTATGTGACCCTGTTCTTCTCCCTCCAGCCCCAAGCCTGACCACAGTTGGATGGACCAGAGATGGATGTGTGACCTCAGCTCTTCCTAATCTCTTGTCTCTCCCGCAAGTTTGGAATCTGAATTAGACCGTGTCTGTCATCCTGAGGGCATACACCTGGCAGCATGGCTGTCTCTGTGTCAAAGCCATCTTCAGCCAACATTCCTGGAATCCACTTAGACCAATTTTCTGTGAGGCCAAAGATAGTGAATGCCGAGTTTGAATTTTGCCATTGGAAAAATGCATCAGAACATAGACTAAGTCAGGGCTAGGGCTCATAAGTATTAAACTGCCTCTAAAGTAGAAGGAAAAAAGGAGAAAGATTTCTTTGAACACATGACCATGGAGAAGGATAAGTTATTTCTGGCAAAAAACCCTAAGGATAAATTTCCAAATTGAGAACTGTGGGTGGTTTTCTGGGAGCTAAGTGTACTACATGGTGGAATTTTTTTTTTTTCTGTTTTCTGCAAAAGATGTATCTAATTGTTGTGTCTTATATAGGAAGCTATATTAAATAGATCAAAATATGCTTTTAGTGTCCTCTTAGGTTTTCACCCTTCCATATCCTCCACATTGTAACTTGTCACTTTTATCTTTCATACTATTTTTAGTAAAGCTTCCTCAGGAATGAATTACCAAATGCATACTATCTATGTATGAAGGAAGAAAAACTGTGTCAGAGGCTGCTTTGTTGCACTTGTTATACATAAAATTCAACAAAGTGTCTATTTCAAGAAAATTATAATCTAAGACATAAACTTTAAAAAAGAATTGTTGACTATTCAGAAGAAGACGTATAAATATCTAGAAAGTTACGAGAAAGAATTAGGTCATTTTTACAGTCCAGAAGCTGAACTGAACATCACATAACAGGGGGTGATACAGCTTCTTAATCATCTCTGCACAGCTCTTATTTCTTTCCTTTAACAGAAGATACACAAATGGGATTTTTTTTTTGGTGGGGGAGAAGGGGCAAGGGTACTCTTTCTCTGGTTTTGATTTGAAACTTCCGATTTGACATACTTTATTTTTGAATCCTCTCTTTTCCTGAAATTTCCCTTCTGTCTGATGCTTCAGGTTTCTTCCTGCATCCTTTCCTCTGCTTGGGGAGCTGACCCTCCAAGCTAGTTTGCTGTGCCTCAGAATCATCACAGGAAAGCCCCCCAGAAGATAGAGCCCTCTGTTTTTTACAATTATGTCTTATTATTTGCATTTGTTTCGGTTTCCAGCTTTTATAATTTCCCCCTTTTGTCCTTTGCACAGTTGGTTTACTAAAACTAAGATTGCATCTGCATTATTATGATGAAGCTATTAACTGGTTGATTATTGTAAACAATGTCAAACAGTTACATTTCCTCCAAACTACATATATTTTAAAAAAATATTGAATGTGCTTTAATTTTCCTTTGAAGAAAGACCTGTGTATTCACCTTGCATCCAACCCCTTTTGAAAGGAGCACAATTTCTACTTAGGTCATGTACCAACTTTGGGTTCGTTTGATATAGATATAAATAGAAGTTTGAGACCATTCTTCACCATTCTGGGTAAACTTATGTTGAAAGAATAACAACAAATACTTTCATCTAAGATAATAATAGACAATGCTTATTGAACACTCTCATATGCCAGGCTCTCTTTTAAAAGTCATACCCTGTAATATCCCATTTAGTTCTTACAAAAATCCTGTGTGGTGGTATGTTATCTCCAAGTTATCTTCTTCATTCTACATGAGATTGCAGAAGCCCAGAGAGCTTAAGTGAAGTACTCAAGATCACACAGCTCAGGAGAGGCAAAACTAGGAGTTAGACAAACAGTTCATTCCAGAAAATATGCCCTTAGCCTCAATCCCACACTGCTTTTCAACAATGTGAGAAATGCATAGAATAATTCAAAATATTTTTTTAAGAAAATATTGTGTTTATACATGGAGGATTATATATGTATACATATATTGGAGGATTCATTCTCAGCCATTGCCTTTGCATTTTTAACTTCTAAAACTGACTCTTTTTTTAAAAATCTCTTTGTGTCTATACTTTTCTCATTTTTTTAAATTGAAGTATAGTTAATTTACAATGCTGTGTTATTTTCAAGTGTACAGCAAAGTGATTCAGTTATATATATATATATATATATATATATATATATATATATATATATATATATATACACACATACATATATATGCACATATACATATTCTTTTTTAGATTCTTTTCCACTGTAGGTTATTATAAGATATTGAGTATAGTTCCTTGCGCTATGCAGTAGGTCCTTGTTGTTTATCTATTTTATATATAATAGTGTGTATATATTAATCCCCAACTCCTAATTTATCTCTTCCTCCTCCTCACACTATACCCTTTGGTAACTATAACTTTGTTTTGTATGTCTGTGAGTCTATTTCTGTTTTGTAAATAAGTTCAGTTGTATCATTTATTTTAGATTCCACATGTAAGTGATATCATATGATATTTGTCTTTCTGTGTCTGACTTACTTCACTTAATATGATAATCTCTAGGTCCATCCATGTTGCTGCAAATGACATTATTTCATTCTTCTTTTATGGCAGAGTAGTATTCCATTTTGTGTATGTACCACATCTTTACCCATTCTTCTGTCGATGGACATTTAGGTTGCTTCTATGTCTTGGCTATTGTAAATAGTGCTGCTATAAACATTGGGGCACATGTTTCTTTTTGAGTTAGATAAAACTGTCTCTTTTATCATGAACCCATTTACTTGGTTCTTGCTTACATGTAACTTACTTACATTACGTGTTATAAAAGCATGGTAAGATGTTTTGTGCTCAACAGAACAGGGAATGAGGAAAGGTTACATTTTGATGAGGGATGATTAAATGCAATGTGTAAGATAATCTACATGAAATACAACAAGGTCAGTTATAACATCTCTCTCTCCATCCTGTACTTCTTCTCTTTAGACTCCTTTATAAGAGCCTCACGGCACCTCCACATGGGCCTCTCACATCATTGCAATTCCACCTTCCATGACAGCTACCCCTGCCTTTGCCTTGAACACAAACCCAAATCTGCTTTTTCTTTCAGTTTTCCTTGTCTCAGGAACTGGAACCACCAGTTACTAAAAAAAAAATGAACATTATCTTAATTTGCCCCTTTCCCCCAAATATTACCTCTGAAAGATGTCTTTCCTATCTTCCTACCTCAGTGTCAAAGCCTTCCTCGAAACCCTGCCATGTGTTGATTAGTCATCGCTAAGAGCATCTTAGATCCTTCCTAGTGCCTCCTAAACAGCTACCAGGTGAGGTTCCTCACATGCAAATCCCATAATGCTATTCATTCCCTTCATTTCCTAGCTTGCTCCTCAGACCTACAGAATTAGTTCAAATGTCTGATACTCTTCCAGGCTTACCTCCCTAAATGTCCAAACATTGAAGCTTCTGCTTCAATTTCACCAAAGCACATTCAGTTTCTCACCAGGCCAAACGTTCTGTGGTTTTGTTATAACCCTGTGTTTCCCAGATCCTACTTAACTGCCTGGTGACTTCTGTTCTTCCTCCAGAACAGATCGATTACTACCTCCTTTTAGAAACATTTTCTCATCAAAACTCCATATCCCCCAACTAAATTAAGTATTCTTTCCGTGTGCTGCTACTTTACTGCTGCACTTCAATTTACCTCATTTATATGTGATGAGATTTAACCACACGGTCCGTAATCATCGTGTTTTTTTGGTGTATCTTCTGAGTGTGAGGCTGAGGAAGACAGAGTCTTATGTGTTCATCATCTCTGGATCCTGGCACCTTGAACCTGGCACGTGGTAAGTGCTCAAGATATGATTGTTGAATTGAACTGAAATTTTAGCACATGCCCTAAAAGTGTGGTTAACAATGAACAGAAATATTGTTGGCTGCCCTGAGCAATAAGAACAAAAGTGAGATGATAGAAAATTGAATATAACAGAAAATAACATTCAGGGCATGTTATGGCACTTTGCACATTAAATCTAATTGTCTCCATATTCTTTTTATACATCTGTGCTAATTTGTAATACAAGCAATGCTCAAAGATGTCTGATTATGGTACCTCAAGACTTTGTATCACCAAGATTCAATTATTGCAATATACTTTATCTTCTATCACACATACATATTATGTGTGTGTGTGTGTATATGTATGTATATATAAATATGAATGCAACCCAGATCCCATCAACCTGGAGGTAGAAATAGAATCACAATTGTTATAAACCCATTTTCCTCTCTTCTTTTAACTACTCTGCAGAAACTCTAGGGTCCTCGCAAAGTCCTCCCAAATAGTTCTGGGAGACCCCAGGCAGGTTCCCAAGTGTGCTGGATGAACTAGTACTCTTGACCACCTGAGGCACCTGCCAGGCTTCTCCTCTCCTGCCCAGCTTGCCCTGGCTGTGCCTCTGTCTCCACTGATGCCTTCTGTGTTTTATGGGTCTTTGTGTTGAACAACATGGTATCTGTGCCAAGAGTACTAATGTCCAGCCCTCTCCCTCCAGACAGACTGCTGTTGAAGCCAGCCTGGTTTACCCAATGGGCCGGGCAAGCACATGCTTAGAGCACTAACAAAATACAGGCATCAGGAAAACTTTTGTAAATCATTTGCTATTCAAAAATTCGTTGATTTAGTTTTCATAGCAAAATCATAATTTATTTAAATTTTCTTACATTTACTTAACAGTTTGGAGTTATTATTATTTCATGTCTATGTGGGAGAATTATCACAATCTTTCGAGTCTCAGGCCCTCTAGAAATCTTAAGGCAGCCCTCATTTTCACTAACGTCCACCGATGTCCAGTCAGCAGGTGCCACTGCCCGGTGAGAAGGGTGCCAATATCTGTGCTACTGGCCCTATCTCATATTTGAAGCCCAAACACTTGCTTGACATTTCCCAGATCTTTTGTTTTCTTTTTGGTCTATTTTTATTGCAACTCCCTTGATGTAGGACTCAGGTGTGGGTTCATGGAGATTGAACTAAAGGAGATTCTGAGAACAGTATTCAGTATTCTTCTCAGACTTTGGTCCATGCTCTTGATGGCCTTTTTCTCTTGGGATTTTTCTTGCTCGTGGAGAGGAATCTTGGTGCTTTCTAACTAGACTCTGGATAGACGCTCCCTCCATCCTTGCCACTCCAGGTGGGTTTAATGCGAGGGTCATGGGAGCTAGATTCTGTATGGGAATGCTGGTTCACTAATAAATTTATAAACATTTTTTCTGTGACAGTTTTTGAAATGAAAAATAACTTGTTTTATTTTATCAAACTCTAGTTACAAGACTATTCCTTAGCCAGGCAATCTGATGAACTGAATTGTCACTGTATCATTTTGATCTCTGAATTTTAAAATAGACATTTGAGGGCTTTCAAAGAAACAAGAAACACAAACTCTTCCAAAAAACAAACATAATTTTGTTAAGAATGATTAAAGGAGACAAGGCAGGTGATACAAGCAAACTTTACTTAACACTTCATGAAGCAGACTGTCTCCGTCCCCAGGCATCCAGACCACTGCAGGGGCAGAAGACAGGAGCTTTTTATAGGGTAAAGAACAGGAAACAAGGAAATAACTATAGAACTCAGAGTTGCCTTGGCATTCGGGGATTGGCTGACTGGATGTACTGTGTTTCTGGTCAAGAAGAGCATCTAAAGGGAAATGAAAGTCACCTAAGTTTCAGTTTGCTAATGAGACACCCAGGGCGGAGATGGCTGTATCTTGGGCCTAGAAAGTTATTTCAACACAAGTCATGTACTTCCCATGTCTGAACTGTCCCTAGAGAGTCAGGGGTTGAGTGGGAGCTGCAGAAGTCAACGGATGCATACACAGTCCTCACCTAATTATTCCGCACTCAATATTCAGGTGACCTCATCACTGGATTGGGCAAGAAGTGGGCAAGGGTGAGAGGATTTCCCTCTAATCCTTACCTCAGAACATCCCCAGGTTTCACTGAGTCTTTAGGGAAGTTTTCAAAAACTGTAATGATTTTTCTCATTTAAAAGCAAAAGAAGTGGCAATGACAGTGACAGTGAGAGCCAAATTCCCTTTGATTCATTTTCCAGGCCATCTGGTCTTCTCTTTGTGCTCTGTATGATAGAGTCTGTTGGGATCATTGAACAAGATAACTGAGATTAAGCAAAATAGACTCCACTTCACTGAATCTTAAATTGCTAAAATACATAGTCTTGTTTGAGAAGTCATCGGGAAGTATAAAACTGAAATAAATATAGGAAATTCAAGTGATTTTGTAATAGGTCCTGTATTGGTTTGGGTAAAAGCTAAGCTGCTGTGACAGAAGGAGAAAAATACAGTGGATTAAAATAAAAGATCATTTATTCCTCTATCACATAATAGCCAGGGTGAGCTGTCCAGAGCCACCAGGGTCTCAGCATCTGCATGTTTTCCTCTCTTCCTGTTTGATGTCTGCCAGACTAGGTGAGCCATAGCCAGATCTGATGGAGAAGACAGAATATCACCCAGAAATCCTGTGAGCTGAATGAAGAAACAGGATGAGATTTGAGTTGTCTTTTGTGGGGAGAGGGAGAGTTGTATTAATAGAAAGAAGAAAGTATGTGGAATCTAGGGGAGGAGGGATGTACGGAGGGGCAGACTGACGGCCAGTCTCCCAGTAGCCTTCTCTCCTCTTTATGTTTAGTAATAGGGTGCCCCAGCCTTTACCTGGGTACACAGATCCCTTCACAGCTGCAAAATACACACTACAGTAAGTCCCCTACATACAAACCTTCAAGTTTAGAACTTTCAGAGATGCAAACGTGCGTTCACATGTCCAATCACATAAGTTAGTTCACGTGTCTGGCATACATTGTCACACGTGTGCATCCTCTACAAGTGGTTGTGCTTCTGTGTACTTTACTGTGCAGTACTGTATAGAATATAGTAGTACAATATCTTTATTTCAAGCCCAGAATGTCCAAGCAAGCATAAAATCAGCAGTGATATAGCTGGTACAGTACTACCCAGACATCACTGGATCGTTTTTTCAAGAGGGTAGATAGAATTAAATCCAACAAGGAACCAGAACCTGTGCCATCAATGTCAGGCATGAGTGAAATTGCAGCTTGTCCTTTGTCTCCTATTGCTGACGATCCTTCAGCTCTACCATCTCCCACCTCCTCTCCCTCCTCCAGTCAGTAACTCTTCTTGCCTGTCCACTCGATGCCAGCCCCTGTATGCCAGCTCTTGTACTGTACTACTGTACTTTTCAAGGTACTGTACTGTAAGATTAAAAATGTTTTCTATTTTTTGTGTTTGTTTGTTTTTTATGTATTATTTGTGTGAAAAGTATTATAAACCTATTACAGTACAGTACTATATAGCCGATTGTGTTAGTTGAGTACCTAGGCTAACTTTGTTGGACTTATGAACAAATTGGACCTACCAACACACTTTTGGAATGAAACTCGTTCGTATGTAGGGGACTTATTGTATTCTCCCAGGCAGTTTTACAGTCATGTGAGGCTGTCTGACGGTGTTCAAGCCGATGAGGTAGGAAAGAATCTGAGTCAGGCCATTTCTGGGTCATCTCAGAGATACTTACTCTGTCCGCTCCCCTTTCTGTTGCCTAGAAAATGGTGACAGTTGAGGTGGGATCAAGATGACAGAGTAAGAGGATGCTGAGATCACCTCCTCTCATAAACACATCAAAACGTCAACTACATATAGAAAAACTCTCTCTGAAATTGACCTGGAGACTAGCGGGATGGCTCTTCTACAACCAAAGCTGTAAAGAAAGATCCTCACAGAGTCTGGTAGGAGGGGAAGAGAAGTGATTTGGTCAGAACCTGCACCCCTAGCAGGAGGGGGATGTCACAGTCTCAGGGATCCTCCCTGGGAAGTGAGGTGTTCGAGTCACATATTAGGCACCCCAGGTCTGGGGTCCAAAACCAGGAAGACGAGCCCCCTTGGCTGTTTTGATAACCAGTGAGGCTTACCAGAGGGCTGTAGGAAACTGAGATTCCACTCATGAAGTGTGCAGACACATGCTTGTTCACTCTCAGTCCCAGCGCTGAGGAAGCAGAGTGAAAACTGCCTGGGGCTCTAGCTGGCTTGCCAGGATCACCCCAGCACACACACCTCAGCCCACGCTGGGGTCCCCCTCCTGCCCCTCTTGCTCTAGTGCTGCTCTCCATCACGGCGGAGGCTGCTGTTGCCAACAAGAGGGTGCACACTTGGAGGAAACTGAGCCAACTCAGACTCCAGCCCTGCCCCTGACCAGGGTGGAGGCAACCACTGCCAGTGCATGCATACACTTGGGAGAGAACAAAACTAGCTCAATGGTGCAGCTCCAACCCCTCCAGCCCCAGCCAAACCTCTAACCAAGGCATGCACATAGAGGAAAAAGCAAAACCAGCATGAAGTGCAACCCCAAGCTCTTGGATCCTGGCCAAACCCCCAACCAAGGCAGAGACTGCCTTCACACCCTTGAGAAACCCAGCTCCCCCAGGGTATATGCTCCATCCCCTTGGGCCCTGCCTCTACCCCCAATAGGGCAGTGACTGCCATTGAGCAGAGGAGAAGCCGCAGCTCACACCTGGCTCTGGCTCTAGCCCCTCCATCTCCAACCCTACTTCATTCCAAGGTGATAGCTGCCAGCACATCCCAGGGGAAGACACAGCCACTCCTGACTTCAGATCCAGCTCTCCCACCTACTAGGCACACACAGACTGCATAGGGACACTCTTACACAGGACATGTCTTCAAGACAGGGACAAGGAACTGTTTCACCTAATTTCATAGACACAGAGAAAGTTAAACAAAGTGAGAAGACAGAAGAGTGTGTTTCAAACAAAAGAACAGGAAAAAAAAATCCCTGAAAAAAAACCTTAATGAAACAGAAATAAATAATTTACCTGATAAAGAGTTCAAAGCAATAGTAATAAGAATAGTAACTGAATGTGGGAAAAGATTAGATGAACACAGTGAGAATTTTAACAAAGAACTATAAAATATAAAAAAGGATCAATCAGACCTGAAGAATAAGATAACTGAAATGAAAAATAAACTTAGAAGGAATTAATAGTAGGTTAGGTGATACAGAAGAACACATAAGTGATCTGGAATATAGAATAATGGAAAACACCCAATCAGAAGAGCAAGAAGAAAAATAAGTTGTAAAAAATGAGAAAAGTTTAAGGAAACTCTGCAACAATATCAAGCATACTAACATTCCCATTATAAGGGTCCTAGAGGAGAAGAGAAAACAAAAGGGTAGAAATTGTATATGGTGAAATTATGGCTGAAAACTTCCTGAACCTGAAGAAGGAAACAAATATGCAGGTACAGGAAACACGGAGCATCCCAGATAAGATGAACCCAAACAGACCCACATCAAGACATATAATTAAAATGACAGAAGTTAAGTTTAAGAAGAGAATTTTAAAGACAGTTAGAGTAAAGCAAAAAGTCATATAGAAATGAACCCCCATAAGGCTATCAGCTGATTTATCTGCAGAGACTTTGCAGGTTAGATAGGAGTGTCATGATACATTTAATATGCTGAAAGAAAAAAAATCTATAACTTAGCACAGGGTAAACTCTACCCAGCAAGTTTATCATTCAGAATTGAAAGAGAGATAAAGAACTCCTCAGACAAGCAAAAACTAAAGGAATTCATCAATGCTGAACTGATCCTACAAGAAGTGTTAAAAGAGTCTTCTTTAAGTGAAAAAGCAAAGGCTACAACAAGAAATAAGAAATTAGAGGAAAGGGAAAATCCCTTGGCTAAAGGCAAATATATAGTAAAGGCTGTGGATCAACCACTTACATAAGCTAGTACGAAAGTTAAAAGACAAAAATTGTAAAATCTCCTATACCTACAATAAACAGTTAAGGGATAGATAGATATGAAGATGTAAAATATGATATCAAACACACAAAATATGTGGGAGAGGGTAAAAAAATGTAGATCTTTTAGAATGTGATCGAACTTAAAGGACTACATGTTTAAAACAAGTAGATATAGTTATAGGTCAACATATATAAACCTCATGGTAACCACAAATCAAAAGCCTACAATAGACACACAAAAACTAGGGAGAAAGGACTACAAGCATACCATTAAAGAAAATCATCAAACCATAAGGAAAAAGACTAAAAGAAGAAGAAAAGTACAAAGAAGAACTGCAAAAACAACCAGAAAACAAGTAACAAAATAGCAATAAGTACATGCCTATCAATAATCACTTTAAATGTCAATGGACTAAATGCTCCAATCAAAAGACATAGGGTAGAGAGGGCAGACAGCAGAAGCAAGAAGAACTATAATCCTGCAGCCTGTGGAATAAAAACCACATTCACAGAAAGACAGACAAGATGAAAAGGCAGAAGGCTATGTACCAGATGAAGGAACAAGATATAACCCCAGAAAAACAACTAAATGAAGTGGAGGTAGGCAACCTTCCGGAAAAAGAATTCAGAAAAATTATAGTGAGGATGATCCAGGACCTCGGAAAAAGAATGGAGGCAAAGATCAAGAAGATGCAAGAAATGTTTAACAAAGATCTAGAAGAATTAAAGAACAAACAAACAGAGATGACAATACAATAACTGAAATGAAAAATACACTACAAGGAATCAATAGCAGAGTAACTGAGGCAGAAGAACGGATAAGTGATCTGGAAGACAGAATGGTGGAATTCACTGCTGTGGAACAGAATAAAGAAAAAAGAATGAAAAGAAATGAAAACAGCCTAAGAGACCTCTGGGACAACATTAAATGCAACAACATTCGCATTACAGGGGTCCCAGAAGGAGAAGAGAGAGAGAAAGGACCCGAGAAAATATTTGAAGAGATTATAGTCGAAAACTTCCCTAACATGGGAAAGGAAATAGCCACCCAAGTCCAGGAAGCACAGAGAGTCCTATAAAGGATAAACCCAAGGAGAAACACACTGAGACGCATAGTAATCAAACTGGCAAAAATTAAACACAAAGAAAAATTATTGAAAGCAGCAAGGGAAAAATGACAAATAACATACAAGGGAACTCCCATAAGGTTAACAGCTGATTTCTCAGCAGAAACTCTACAAGCCAGAAGGGAGTGGTATGACATATTTAAAGTGATGAAATGGAAGAATCTACAACCAAGATTACTCTACCCAGCAAGGATCTCATTCAGATTTGATGGAGAAATCAAAGCTTTACAGACAAGCAAAAGCTAAGAGAATTCAGCACCACCAAACCAGCTCTACAACAAATGCTACAGGAACTTCTCTAAGTGATAAACACAAGAGAAGAAAAGGACTTACAAAAACAAACCCAAAACAATTAACAAAATGGTAAAAGGAACATACGTAATGATAATTACCTTAAATGTGAATGGATTAAATGCTCCAACAGAAAGACGCAGGCTTGCTGAATGTATAAAAAACAAGACCCGTATATATGCTGTCTACAAGAGACCCATTTCAGACCTAGGGACACATACAGACTGAAAGTAAGGGGATGGAAAAAGATATTCCATGCAAATGGAAATCAAAAGAAAGCTGGAGCAACAGTACTCATATCAGATAAAATAGACTTTAAAATGAAGAACGTTACAAGCGACAAGGAAGGACAGTACATAATGATCAAGGGATCAATCCAAGAAGAAGAGATAACAATTAGAAATATATATGAACCCAACATAGGAGCACCTCAACACATAAGGCAACAGCTAACAGCTATAAAAGAGGAAATTGACAGTAACACAATAAAAGTGGGGAACTTTAACAACTCACTTATACCAATGGACAGATCATCCAAACAGAAAATTAATAAGGAAACACAAGCTTTAAATTACACAATAGACCAGATAGATTTAACTGATAATTATACGACATTCCATTCAAAAACAGCAGATTACACTTTCTCCTCAAGTGTGCATAGAACATTCTCCAGGATAGATCACATCTTGGGTCACAAATCAAGACTCAGTACATTTAAGAAAATTGAAATCATCTTTTCTGACCGCAACGCTATGAGAATAGAAATCAATTACAGAGAAAAAAATGTAAAAAATACAAAAACATGGAGGTTAAATAATATGTTACTAAATAACCAAGAGATCACTGAAGAAATCAAAGAGGAAATCAAAAAATACCTAGAGACAAATGACAATGAAAACACAATGATCCAAAACCTACAGGATGCAGCAAAAGCAGTTCTAAGAGGGACGTTTATAGCTTTACAAGCCTACCTCAAGAAACAAGAAAAATCTCAAATAAACAACCTAACCTTACACCTAAAGGAACTAGAGAAAGAAGAACAACAAAACCCAAGGTTAGCAGAAGGAAAGAAATCATAAACATCAGAGCAGAAATAAATGAAATAGAAACAAAGAAAACAATAGCAAAGATCAATAAAACTAAAAGCTGGTTATTTGAGAAGATAAACCAAATTGATAAACCATTAGCCAGACTCATCAAAAAAAAAAGGGAGACGACTTAAATCAATAAAATTAGAAATGAAAAAGGAGAAGTTACAGCAGACACCGCAGAAATACAAAGTGAGAGACTACTACAAGCAACTCTATGCCAATAATATGGACAATCTGGAAGAAATGGACAAATTCTTAGAAAGGTATAACCTTCCAAGATTGAACCAGGAAGAAATAGAAAATATGAACAGACGAATCACAAGTAATGAAATTGAAACTGTGATTAAAAATCTCCCAACAAACAAAAGTCCAGGACCAGATGCCTTCACAGGTGAATTCAATCAAACATTTAGAGAAGAGCTAACACTCATCCTTCTCAAAATCTTCCAGAAAATTGCAGAGGAAGGAACACTCCCAAACGCATTCTATGAGGCCACCATCACCCTGATACCAAAACCAGACAAAGATATCACAAAAAAAGAAAATTACAGGCCAATATCACTGATGAACATAGACACAAACTTCCTCAACAAGATACTAGCAAACAGAATCCAACAACACATTAAAATGATCATACACCATGATCAAGTGGGATTTATCCCAGGGATGCAAGGATTCTTCAGTATACACAAATCAATAAATGTGATACACCATATTAACAAACTGAAGAATAAAAACCATATGATATCTCAATGGATGCAGAAAAAGCTTTTGACAAAATTCAACACCCATTTATGATAAAAACTCTCCAGAAAGTGGGCATAGAGGGAACTTACCTCAACATAATAAAGGCCATATATGACACACCCACAGCAAACATCATTCTCAATGTTGAAAAACTGATAGCGTTTCCTTTAAGATCAGGAGCAAGACAAGGATGTCCACTCTCACCACTATTATTCAACATAGTTTTGGAAGTCCTAGCCATGGCAATCAGAGAAGAAAAAGAAATAAAAGAATACAAATTGGAAAAGAAGACGTAAAACTGTCACTGTTTGCAGATGACATGAAACTATACATAGAGAATCCTAACAATGCCACCAGAAAACTACTAGACATAATCAATGAATTTGGTAAAATTGCAGGATACAAAATTAATGCACAGAAATCTCTTGCATTCCTGTACACTAATGATGAAAAATCTGAAAGAGAAATTAAGGAAACACTCCCATTTACCATTGCAACAAAAAGAATAAAATACCTAGGAATAAACCTACCTACGGAGACAAAAGACCTGTATGCAGAAAACTATAAGACACTGATGAAAGAAATTAAAGATGACACAAACAGATGGAGAGATATACCATGTTCTGAGATTAGAAGAATCAATAATGTGAAAATGACCATACTGTCCAAAGCAATCTACAGATTCAATGCAATCCCTATCAAATTACCAATGACATTTTTTACAGAACTAGAACAAAAAATCTTGTACGGAGAAAGCAAAGACACCGAATAGCCAAAGCAGTCTTGAGGGGAAAAAAACGGAGTTGGAGGAATCAGACTCCCTGACTTCAGACTATACTACAAAGCTACAGTAATCAAGACAATATGGTGCTGGCACAAAAACAGAAATATAGATCAATGGAACAGGATAGAAAGCTCAGAGATAAACCTACCCACCTATGGTCAACTAATCTATGACAAAGGAGGCAAGGATATACAATGGAGAAAAGACAGTCTCTTCAGTAAGTGGTGCTGGGAGAATGGGACAGCTACATGTAAAAGAATGAAATTAGAACACTCCCTAACACCATACACAAAAATAAACTCAAAATGGATTAGAGATCTAAATGTAAGACTGGACACTATAAAACTCTTAGAGGAAAACATAGGAAGAACATTCTTTGACATAAATCATAGCAAGATTTTTTTTGATCCACCTCCTAGAGTAATGGAAATAAAAACAAAAATAAACAGCTGGGACCTAATGAAACTTAAAAGCTTTTGCACAGAAAAGGAAACTATAAACAAGACGAAAAGACAACCCTCAGAATGGGAGAAAATATTTGCCAACGAATCAACGGACAAAGGATTAATCTCCAAAATATATAAACAGCTCATGCAGCTCAATATTAAAAAACAAACAACCCAATCCAAAAATGGGCAGAAGACCTAAATAGACATTTCTCCAAAGAAGACATACAGATGGCCAAGAAGCACATGAAAATGTGCTCAACATCACTAATTATTAGAGAAATGCAAATCAAAACTGCCATGAGGTATCACCTCATGCCAGTTAGAATGGGCAACATCAGAAAATCTACAAACAACCAATGCTGGAGAGGGTGTGGAGAAAAGGGAACCCTCTTGCACTGTTGGTGGGAATTTAAATTGATACAGCCACTATGGAGAACAGTATGGAGGTTCCTCAAAAAACTAAAAATAGAATTACTGTATGACTCAGCAATCCCACTACTGGGCATATACCCAGAGAAAACCATAGTTCAAAAAGACACATGCACCCCAATGTTCATTGCAGCACTATTTACAATAGCCAGGTCATGGAAGCAACCTAAATGCTCATCCACAGACGAATGGATAAAGAAGATGTGGTACATATATACAATGGTGTATTACTCGGTCATAAAAAGGAATGAAATTGAGTCATTTGTAGAGACGTGGATGGGCCTAGGGACTGTCATACAGAGTGAAGTAAGTCAGAAAGAGAAAACAACTATCGTATATTAACGCATATATGTGTAACCTAGAAAAATGGTACAGATAAACAGGTTTGCAGGGCAGAAATTGAGACACAGATGTAGAGAACAAACGTACGGACACCAAGGGGGGGAAGCGGTTAGTGGGGGGGGTTGTGGGATGAATTGGGAGATTGGGATTGACATATATACACTAATATGTATAAAATGGATAACTAATAAGACCCTGCTGTATAAAAAAAGGTAAATAAAATAAAATTCAAAAATATAAATAAAAAATAAAAGCATAAAGTAGTTTAAAAAAATAACTATTACTTATGAAATTTAAAGAAAAGACATAGGGTGGCTTATTGGATTAAAAAAATCCCGTTTATAATCACATCAAAAATAATAAAATACCTAGGAATAAACTTAACCAAGCAGGTGAGAAACCAATACTCTGAAAACTATAAGACATATATGCTAGAACAAATCATCTTAAAATTTGTATGGAGACACAAAAGACCCCGAATAGCCAAAGCAGTCTTGAGGGAAAAAAATGGAGCTGGAGGAATCAGACTCCCAGACTTCAGACTATACTACAAAGCTACAGTAATCAAGACAGTATGGTACTGGCACAAAAACAGAAACATAGATCAATGGAACAAGATAGAAAGCCCAGAGATTAACCCACGCACCTATGGTCAACTAATCTATGACAAAGGAGGCAAAGATATACAATGGAGAAAAGACAGTCTCTTCAATAAGTGGTGCTGGGAAAACTGGACAGCTACATGTAAAAGAATGAAATTAGAATACTCCCTAACACCATACACAAAAATAAACTCAAAATGGATTAGAGACCTAAATATAAGACTGGACACTATAAAACTCTTAGAGGAAAACATAGGAAGAACACTCTTTGACATAAATCACAGCAAGATCTTTTTTGATCCACCTCCTAGAGTAATGGAAATAAAAACAAAAATAAACAAATGGGACCTAATGAAACTTCAAAGCTTTTGCACAGCAAAGGAAACCATAAACAAGACAAAAAGACAACCCTCAGAATGGGAGAAAATATTTGCAAATGAATCAACGGACAAAGGATTAATCTCCAAAATATATAAACAGCTCATTCAGCTCAATATCAAAGAAACAAACACCCCAATCCAAAAATGGGCAGAGGACCTAAATAGACATTTCTCCAAAGAAGACATACAGATGGCCACGAAGCACATGAAAAGATGCTCAACATCACTAATTATTAGAGAAATGCAAATCAAAACTACAATGAGGTATCACCTCACTCCTGTTAGAATGGGCATCATCAGAAAATCTACAAACAACAAATGCTGGAGAGGGTGTGGAGAAAAGGGAACCCTCTTGCACTGTTGGTGGGAATGTAAATTGATACAGCCACTATGGAGAACAATATGGAGGTTCCTTAAAAAACTAAAAATAGAATTACCATATGACCCAGCAATCCCACTACTGGGCATATACCCAGAGAAAACCGTAACTCAAAAAGACACATGCACCCGAATGTTCATTGCAGCACTATTTACAATAGCCAGGTCATGGAAGCAACCTAAATGCCCATCAACAGACGAATGGATAAAGAAGTTGTGGTACATATATACAATGGAATATTACTCAGCCATAAAAAGGAACGAAATTGAGTCATTTGTTGAGACATGGATGGATCTAGAGACTGTCATACAGAGTGAAGTAAGTCAGAAAGAGAAAAACAAATATCGTATATTAATGCATGTATGCGGAACCTAGAAAAATGGTACAGATGAGCCAGTTTGCAGGGCAGAAGTTGAGACACAAATGTAGAGAATGGTCATATGGACACCAAGGGGGGAAAACTGCGGTGAGGTGGGGATGGTGGTGTGCTGAATTGGGCAATTGGGATTGACATGTATACACTGATGTGTATAAAACTGATGCCTAATAAGAACCTGCAGTATAAAAAAACAAACAAAACAACTAATACTAAACTAAAAAAAAAAAAAAAAAAAAAAAAAAAAAAAAAAAAGACATATATGAAGGAAATTGAAGACAATGCAAATAAATGGAAAGCTATCCCATGTTCATGGATTGGAAGAATAAGTATTGTAGAAATGTCCATACTACCTAATGCAACATACAAATTTAATGCAATCCCTATCAAAATACCCATGACATTTTTCAAGAACTAGAACAAATAATCTGTAAATTTATATGGAACCACAAAAGACTGCCAAAGTGCAAAAGCAATTTTGAGAAAAAGGAAGAAAGCTGGAGGTATCACATTCCCTGACTTCAGCTTGTATACTTTACAAGGCTACAGTATCAAAACAGTATGGTACTGATACAAAAAAAGACACAGAGATCAATGGAACAGAATAGAAAGCCCAGAAATAAACCCATGCTTATATGGTTAATTACTCTGTGAAAAAGGAGGCAAAAATATACAATGGAAAAAAGAGAGTCTATTTAATAACTGGTGCTAAGAAAACTGGACAGCTACATGTAAAAGAAAAAGTTAGAACTTTTTATCACACTGTATACAAAAATAAACTCAAAATGGATTAGAGACTTAAATGTAAGACCAAAAACCATAAAAATCCTAGAAAAGAACATAGGCAGAACACTCTTTGACATAAGTCTTAGCAATAGTTTTTTGGATCTGTCTCCTCAGACAAGGGAACCAAAAGTTAAAATAAATAAATTGGACCTAATCAAGCTTAAAAGCTTTTGCACAGCAAAGGAAACCATCAACAAAATGAAAAGACAACTTACTGAATGGGGGAAGATATTTGCAAATGATATGACTGATAAGGGGTTAATATCCAACACATATAAACAGCTCACACAACTCAATATAATAAAACCCCACAACCTGGTTAAAAAAATGGGCAGAAGATCTGAATAGACATTATTCCAAAAAACATACAGATGGACAACAGGCATATGAAAAGATGCTAAACATCACTAATCATCAGTGAAATGCAAATCAAAATCACAATGAGTTATCACATCACAGTCACACCTGTGAGAATGGCTATCATCAAAAAATCTACAAATGACAAATGTTGGTGAGGATGTGGAGAAAAGGGAACCCTAATTGAGGAAATGTAAATTGGTGCAGCCAGTGTAAAAAATAACATGAAGTTTCCTCAAAAAATTAAAAATAGAATTACCACATGATCCAGCAATTATACTCCTAGGTATACACCCATAAAAATTTGAAAACACTAAAAAAAAAAAAATTTGAAAACACTAATTCAAAAAGATACATGTACCCCAATGTTCATAGCAGCATTATTTACAATAGCCAAGATATGGAAACAACCCAAATGCTCACCAACAGATGAATGGATCCACAAAATGTGGTACATATATATACAATGGAATACTACTCAGCTATAAAAAAGTGAAATTTTGTAATGACATGGATGGATCTGAAGGGTATTATGCTTATTGAAGTAAGTCAGCCAGAGAAAGACAAATACTCTGTTATTATCACTTACATGTGGAATCAAAAACAAAAGAAAACAAAAGAATGATTATAACAAAACAGAAACAGACTAATAAAGAACAAACTAGTGGTTACCAGTGGGGTGAGGTCTGAGGGAAGGGGCAAGATAGGGGTAGGGGATTAAGAGGTACAAACTACTAGGTATAAAATAAATAAGAAAGAAAGAATGTAAGGTAAAGCACAGGGAACATAGTCAATATTTTATAATAACTTTAAATGGAGTATAATCTATAAAAATATAAAATTACTATGTTATACATCTGAAAATAACATAATGTCCTAAATCAACTATACTTCGATAAGATAAAATGAAAAAAAGAAAGAACATGGTGACAATTGGAGAAACCTTGGAAACCATAGGTTGAACACAGAAGAGCCATCCCCAGCTCTCAAATGCTCACCTTTAGAGTGTTTATTTATTTAAGTACCTTGTGACAGTTTTTAAAACATGGCATAAAAAGATGGAGTCTCTGTCCCCTCCCACTGAAGGGCTTGTGACTTCTTCAATCGAGGAAGTATGGCAAAAGTGACACTGTGTGCCTTCCGAGGCTTGACAAGAGGAGACCATGTGACCTCCACCTAGTTCTCCCAGAATGCTCAGTCTTAGGATGCTGGTGGGACCCAGCTGTCCTGTTGTGTTAGGTCCAAGCCCCATGGGGAGGTCCCGTGTAGATGCCTGGTTGACAGCCCAGCTGAGGCCAGTCTTTCTGTCCTCCCAGCCCAGGCACAGACATGTCAGTAAGGAAGCCTCCAGACAATTCCTGCTCCTGGTCATTGGAATCAACCACGGAATCTTCACGGCGTCCCAGCCAGGACACCGGACATCTTTGAACAAAGCAAGCCATCTCTGCTCTGTCCTTTCCCAATTCCTGACCCATAGTATCTGTGAGCATAATAAAGTGCTCTAAATATTTTGTGATGTCCTAATTGAAGCAACGTAGCCTGTACCCTAAATAATGCAAATGATGCCAATCAAAAAATATCTCAATAATTAACATGTCAAACCAAAACAAGACTATTTTAAGAGCCCAACACAATCCTGAATATTAATACTATGTCAGATAGCAATCGTTTGCCTGTTTACTTAAGCAACAAGCAGACTAGGGCGTTTCTATCAAAAAGTCTTCAGATCTCTGGAGGAAAATGGACACTGCTCTGAAACTGGACCCTCTGATATTGTACTGAGGGAATTCTTCTGATTGGCTGGGCTGATGTCATTCATACTTGTATCTTCTTTCCTTTCCCTTATAACTTCCTGCCCAGAGGTCTGAGGGTGTATTAGGTTTGAGTTAAGTCTAGTTTATGATGTACACCTACCTAATAAACTTGTGATTGAAAACTTTCCTGTTAACATTTATCTCTGGCCAGTACATATTTCTATAGGCAGTAAATGACCGCTTGCCTCTGAGTTTGCCTCTGAGTCTGTGGGTAAATGTAACGTTGATTGGCCTTTGTTGTGACAAGGTCTGCAGTAACTGTGTGTTCCAACTCTACTTGTGACGATGGTCATCTCTATTATTTTTCTATCTTTATCATCAATACGATGGAAACAAACACTATAAAGTAATATATAGGGATAGATACAGATGTAAGTTACAGTACATTCCTGGGCCATAGGCCACAACACTTGAGAGAAAGAAATAGAGGTGTGGTCAATGAAAGTGTCCTCCAAGAGACCATGTATGGCATTTAACTTCTCAGAGCTCTCACTTTCCTCTTGGACTAAAGGAGACAATTGAATCTCCATTGCACGTGTCCCAGAAGAGTTGTGAGGAAGAAATTACACAGTGTGAATGGTCCTGAGCTACTCTAGTGAGAGACCCTCATAACTGTTCTTACACATCCAGCAGGAGACCAGGGGTAACTGAGGAAAATGAACACACATCCCTCAACCTGCACACAGACAAAAAGCATTGAAAAAATGTAAAGGCTTTTGTAGCTTTTCATTTTTTTTTTTATATATAGATAAAGTTCTAGAAAGTATGTGATGGACTGAGGATGAAAAATCCAATGGCCACACCTTCTCATGTTTGGAGATACAGTGAATACTCAAAACCAGCTCTACGTCTACATCTCTATCCCTGCCCTGGAACTAGGTTCATCTGTATCATTTTTCTAGATTCCACATACATGCATTAATGTACGATATTTGTTTTTCTCTTGGGGGAAGGGGAGGGTGGGATGAATTGGGAGATTAGGTTTGACATAAATACACTACCATGTGTAAAATAGAGAGCTAGTGGGAACCTGGGGTATAACACAGGGAGCTCAGCTTGGTGCTCTGTGATGACCTAGATGGGTGGGATGGGGGGGTGGGAGGGAGGTCTAAGAGGGAGGAGATATATGTATACATGTAGCTGATTCACTTCGTTGTACAGCATAAACTAACACAACATTGTAAAGCAATTATACTCCAATTAAAAATAAATAAATAAATAAAAAGTTATCGATATAAAAAAAATAAATCAGCACTATGTCTGTTCATTTCCACTCTTCTCTAACCCCTTCTGCTTTATCAACTCTTTTATTCTGATGCTGCAGATGACATGAAATTCCTGCAGGCCAGGTCTAACTTATTTTACTAGTTTATATAAAATATCTAAACCATTTAAAAACCTTTTCTCAAAACAAATACTCTTTTGCCTGCTCTCTTGAACCTGCTCAGACAACCCATGGTGTGTCTCTTGTGTGTAAGACATCCTTCTCCATGCAGAGTGGGGGTGGCATGTGGATGCAGAGACCTTCTCCTGGGTCTGTCACTCTCTGGTGACTATGACCCAATCTCCAAGGCCCAGGTTCCCCACATGGAAATGATAGCTTGTACTGGACTCTTTATAATGTGTCTTCCATTTCTAAGATTTTGCAAACATATTGATCGAAAGAATAGTAGTTAAGAGAGTGGGTTCTCAGCCCTTAGCTTGGGCTTGAGTCCCAGTTCTCCTACTTACCATCTGTGTACCTTGGGCAAGTGACTTACCTTTTATGCATCTCAGCTACGGCACCATAAAATGTGCAAAGGATGGTCCCGATGAGGAATAAATGAGGCAGTTTATGTGAGTGGGATCGAGCCCAGCACACATAGGGCTCAATTAGCATTTAATTCTATTGTACAGAATACAACTATCCTTTATTTCATGTTCAACAGATGCTAAAGAGCTCAGAAACCCAAGGCTATGAGACTAGTACGTTGTGGAAATTCTCAACTCTCAGTCATAGGTACTGCTGACTGCAAGTACCTTGTATTTTAAATACACATCCCCATAGAGTGTGGCTTATTGAAAATTCTAGGAAATGGCTATATATAACATATCCACATCTTTAGAATCATAAAATTATTTTAAGACAGTAAGTTTGAACTCCTGAGTTTGTTATGTTCTCCTACTTTTTTAATGTCCCTTTTGGCAAGCTTTATATGCCACATTCTTCTTTGGCAGTGACAGCTGCTTGTTTTGGTTTTACTTCCATTTCTGTGAAACAGTCTGAATCCCATAGTCCAACACTTTCCTCTGGGATTTTCCCAGGGGCACATACAGGAGAAGTACACGATTTGTAAGCAGTCCAGATGTCAGTGATTTCCAAGTTAACATTTTATTTACTAGAAGAGTAATTTCTTTACTGTTCTCTCTCTCTTTTTTTTAAATGACCTGGACAAGGGAGAGACACAGAAGGACAAGAGGGTAAGTGATCCTGAGTCAGACGGGACGAAAAGAAGCTAAAAGGACAGATTGGGGCAAAACCAAGGCAGCAAAGGGCGGTAAAACCCTGTGGGTTTGAGTAACACTCATCACCTACCATTTTGAGCTCCAACTCCTGTGATGGGATCTAAGCTCCTCATTACTCAGAGCAGCACATACACAATCAGCCAAACTGTGACTGAAGGTTTCAGCCCTGTTTTCCCTTCTAAGAAACTGAGAGAAATACTAAGAATGGCCCTGGCCTTCAGACATTATTTCAAATAACAGTGAAATGATCTGCTGCTCTTATCATTTTCATTTACTTAGAAGACGTTTACCAAAAGGTAACCCTGAGCCAAGTACTAAGCCTGACACTGGGTGGGGTTGGGCAGGGGAGTGGGGTGGGGAGGGGGAGGGGTACTAAGGCATGTGTTGTCCAGTCTATGACTGGAGAACCTTAGAGTCTGGTGAAGAAGTTGGGCATGAAACAATAATAATAGTAATAATGATAATAGTAACAATAACAGTAATGATAATAGTAATAGTATGAATAATAGTAATAATGATAATAGTAGTAATAATAGCAATAATGATAATGGTAGCAGTAATCACAGTAATGATGATAGTAGTATTAATAACAACAGTAATAATGATAAAGGTAATAGTATTAATAATAGTAATAATGAGAATAGAAATAATAATAGTAGTAATGATAATAATAGTAATAATAGCAATGATCATAGTAATAATAGTAATCATGATAATGTTAATAGCAATAATGATAATAGTCATAGTATTAACAATAATAATAGTAATAATAATAGTAGTAATAATAGTAATGATGATAATAGTACTAATGATAATGGTAACAGAAAACAGAGACCCTGGGGTGGTAAAAAAGAGCTGCTTCTGGTGACAGATTGTGGAAGAGTTCCTGACTTGTTTGCTGCTGGGTGATGGGGTGTTTTCTCAGGGTGGAACTAGTCAATGTCACAGAGACGTAGCAAGGCCTAGGAGCAGGGGTTATGCTTTCAACCCCCCCTCAGAAGCTTATCGGAGGCTAAAAGACTTTTGATGAACCAACTTAAAATCAAGTTACATTTCTTGAATATACACAGGCTGAAAGACAGGACAGGTCTGCTCAGACTGGGAGTGAATTATGCAAAGCCTGGTAGGTTAGATGTGGCTGATAAGAATGTTGCCTAGAATCACAAAGCAAATGAAATAGGTGGAGGGAACAGGCCTCATTCAAGGAACCACATATAAGCTAGAGAAGCTGGCTTGATCCTTGGTGAAATGGGCAAAGCAGGCAAGATCTGACTTCGAAACCCTGCGGTATGTTGCCAGCTCCTTTTCTCCCTTGCCTGGTAACCAAGGTACCCTCTAGATCCCTCGTGTCTAACTGCCCTCTTATCCTGTTGACAGCTGGCTGCCCAGAAATCCCCCTGTAAAGCCTAAGCTGCAGTGTGACATGCCCCTTCCTCAGCACCCATCCTTCACACATCCAAGGGGTCCCTGAAAAGTGAGATCGCTGGGGCTCTAAAACATGCTCCTCTGATGGTGGGATTGCGGGTTGTGTGGAGGAGATTCTGGAGGCACCGGCTTTTGTGTCTGTTCGCGCCCAGCGCTTGGGGAACAAGTGGCCCTACCACCTCTATCAGGGAGCATGCATGTCGCCTGCTCTTGGGACAGGGCTGTCCAGTTGGAATCCCTTCAGCCTTCAAGAGGGATTTTTAAGATTAGGGCTTTTTTGATCTATTGTAGATAATGACAATCAAATCCTTCTCTTTTTTTGATGAAAATAAAGGCATAAATGTCAAGGAAAAATTATCTTAACAGACCATGATGCAACAATATCAGTGTCTTTTCAAACTGGCCAAAACACTGCTGCAGAACAATTCATCATAGTTACTAACCGTTGATGGCTCTTTCCTGCTCTGGGTCCTTACCCTCTCTTTACTCAGTTTTAGAGTAAAGCAAAATAATTTTAGGATGCACATGAAAATGGGCCTCTTAAAGATTTATCTAAAACATTGTCTCCAGCCTCTCAAAAAAGTAGTTTAAATCTTTGGTCAAAAATTTTCCATGTTTTTTTCCTCCCCATACCAGGATATATATTTAAAATAACTTTTAGTTACTAAACTGTATCTTAGCAACAGTGACACAGCACAAGAGTGTGTTATCTAAAGCAAACCAATTCTGGCCATAAACTATCGAAGCAAAGCAGCCATATGTGATTGGTTTAGCTCTCCTGTGATACCCGAGAGGCTGAGGTGTCACATGAGATTAAAGGCATATTTTTCAGATCCGAAATGATCCATTATTCATGTTAAACCCAAGGGATGGGCAACACTCTTTATTCCTAATTACAGAATCATAAAATGTTTGCACCAAAAGGGTTATTGGAGGCTACCTAGTCCAGTCCTGTGACATTATAATGGGAGAAAAGAAAAAAGAAACTAAGGAAAAGAAAGATAACTCGATTTCTTCAAAGCACACAGCTGCTTGGTAGCAGAGCTGGTTTAAGAAATTAGGTTTCCTGACTTTCAGTCCAGTAACTCCAGTACCTTTGTATGAGAAGAGCTATCTGGTCTTTATTTCACATATATCCATTTAAATTCCCACTTTTAAAATAGGCTTCTGAATGAATTGTTTCAAATATATGAATATAGATTTTTTTGTGCAAAAAATAAAGAGATGGTAATTTCATTTTACATAATTCACAGTGCACAATTATTACCTTGGCAGAGAACATCATATATTAGTAAAAATCTAAGTGATTACTTGTGATCAACAGGAAAGTCTATTTGCATGTGCACATCCAAATTAATAGAGACTTACCCATTTAGTGAAATGTTTTTACAAGTGTTTATAGAGTTGGACTCCTTCAGTACGAATCCCAGCTCTGCTTTCTAACAACTAAATTTACCTTGGGAAAGTTGCTTGATGTCTCCGTGCATTAGTGTCCAACTAAAAACTTGGAGATAAATTCATATTTATAGGGGTTTTGAGATCAATCAGATAGTTTATTCAAAGTGCTTATAATAGTTCCTGGCAAATAGCACATTAATATCTGTTAGCTATTTAAATTTGTAATGGTAAGGAAGTTATTAGGAGGACGAAACTTTAAGTTCTGACCACAACTTTCTTCTTTGGTCTGAGAATCTATATTCAAATTTAAGATCACCTTCCTCCCCACAAATACATCAAAACTACATCTACACGTGGAACAACTCCTACAGAACACCTATTGAACCCTGGCAGAAGACCTCAGACTTCCCAAAAGGCAAGAAACCACCCACGTACCAGGCCTTGTGGCTGACAGGGTCTTGGTGCTCTGACCAGGAGTGAGGCCTGAGCCTCTGACGTGGGAGAGCCGAGTTCAGGACATTTTCCACCAGAGACCTCCCAGCTCCATGTAATATCAAACAGTGAAAGCTCTCCCAGAGATCTCCATCTCAACGCTAAGACCCAGCTCCACTCAACGACCAGCAAGCTTCAGTGCTGGACACCCTATGCCAAACAACTAGCAAGACAGGAACACAACCCCACCCATCAGCAGAGAGGCTGCCAAAAATCATAATAAGTTCACAGACACCCCAAAACACACCACAGGACATGGTCCTTCCCACCAGAAAGGCAAGATACAACCTCATTCACCAGAACAAAGGCACCAGTCCCCTACACCAGGAAGTCTACACAACGCACTGAACCAACCTTACCCACAGAGAGCAGACACCAAAAACAACTAGAACTACGAACCTGCAGCCTGCGACAAGGAGACCCCAAACATCATAAATTAAGCAAAATGAGAAGACAGAGAAATATGCAGCAGATGAAGGAGCAATGTATCAACCCACCAGATGAAACAAATGAAGAGGAAATAGGCAGTCTACCTGAAAAACAATTCAGAGTAATGATAGTAAAGATGATCCTAAATCTTGGAAATAGAATGGAGAAAATACAAAAACAGTTTAACAAGGACCTAGAAGAACTAAAGAGCAAACAAACAATGATGAACAACACAATAAATGAAATTAAAAATTCTCTAGAAGGAATCAATAGCAGAATAACTGAGACAGAAGAATGGATAAGTGACCTGGAAGATAAAATAGTGGAAATAACTAATGCACAGCAGAATAAAGAAAAAAGAATGAAAAGAATTGAGGACAATCTCAGGGATTTCTGGAACAACATTAATGCACCAACATTAGAATTATAGGGGTCCCAGAAAAAGAAGAGAAAAAAAAAGGCAGAGAAAATATTTGAAGAGACTATAGTTGAAAAATTCCCTAATATAGATAAGGAAATAGACAATCAAGTCCAGGAAGCACAGAGAGTCCCATACAGGGTAAATCCAAGGAGAAACATGCCAAGACACATATTAATCAAACTATCAAAAATTAAATAAAAAGATAACATATTAAAAGCAGCAAGGGAAAGGCAACAAATAACATACAAGGGAATCCCCATAAGGATAACAGCTTATCTTTCAGCAGAAACTCTGCAAGCCAGAAGGCAGTGACAGGACATATTTAAAGTGATGAAAGGGAAAAACCTACAACCAAGATTACTTTACCCAGCAAAGATCTCATTCAGATTCAACAGAGAAATTAAATCCTTTACAGACAAGCAACAGCTAAGAGAATTCGGCACCACAAAACCAGCTCTACAACAAATGCTAAAGGAACTTCTCTAGGCAGGAAACACAAGAGAAGGAAAAGAGCTACAATAACAAACCTGAAACAATAAAGAAAATGGTAATAGGAACATACATATCAATAACTACCTTAAATGTAAATGGATTAAATGCTCCATCCAAAAGACATAGACTGGCTGAATGGATACAACAACAAGACCCATACACATGCTGTCTACAAGAGACCCACTTCAGACTTAGGGAAACATACAGACTGAAAGTGAGGGGATGGAAAAAGATATTCCATGCAAATGGAAATCAAAAGAAAGCTAGAGTAGCAATTCTCATATCAGACAAAATAGCCTTTAAAATAAAGACTATTACAAGAGACAAAGCAGGACACTATATAATGATCAAGGGATAATGCCAAGAAGAAGATATAACAATTGTAAAAATTTATGCACCCAACATAGGAGCACCTCAATACATAAGGCAAATGCTAAGAGCCATAAAAGGGGAAATCAACAGTAAAACAATAATATTAGGGGACTTTAACACCCCACTTTCACCAATGGACAGATCATCCAAAAGGAAAATAAATAAGGAAACACAAGCATTAAATGAAAAATTTAAAAAGATGGACTTAATTGATATTTATAGGACATTCTATAAAAAAGCAGCAGATTACATTTTCTTCGCAAGTGCTCATGGAACATTCTCCAGGATAGATCATATCTTGGGTCACAAATCAAGCCTTGGTAAATTTAAGAAAATTGAAATCATATCAAGTATCTTTTCTGAACACAACACTGTGAGACTAGATATCAATTACAGGAAAAAATACAAACACGTGGAGACTACACCATACACTACTAAATAACCAAGAGATCATGGAAGAAATCAAAGAGGAAATCAAAAAATACCTAGAAACAAAAGACAATGAAAACACGATGACCCAAAACCTATGGGGTTCAGGAAAAGCAGTCTAAGAGGGAAGTTTATAGCAATACAATCCTACCTCAAGAAACAAGAAACATCTCAAATAAACAATCTAAACTTACACCTAATGCAAATAGAGAAAGAAGAACAAAAAACCCCAAAGTTAGCAGAGGGAAAGAAATCATAAAGATCAGATTAGAAATAAATGAAAACAAAATGAAAGAAACGATAGCAAAGATCAATAAAACTAAAAGCTGGTTCTTTGAGAAGATAAACAAAATTGATAAACCATTAGCCAGACTCATCAAGAAAAAAAGGAAGAAGACTCAATCAATAGAATTAGAAATGAAAAAGGAGAAGTAACAACTGACACTGCAGAAATACAAAGGATCATGAGAGCTTACTATGAGCAACTATATGCCAATAAAATGGACAACCTAGAAGAAATGGACAAATTCATAGAAAAGCACAACCTTCCAAGACTGAACCAGGAAGAAATAGAAAATATAAACAGTCCAATCACAAGCACTGAAATTGAGACTGTGATTAAAAATCTTCCAACAGACAAAAGCCTAGGACCCAATGGCTTCACAGGTGAATTCTATCAAACATTTGCAGAAGAGCTAACACCTATCCTTCTCAAACTTTTCCAAAATATAACAGAGGGAGGAGAACTCCCAAACTCATTCTACAAGACCACCATCAGCCTGATATCAAAACCAAAGATGTCACAAAAAAAGAAAACTACAAACCAATATCACTGATGAACATAGATGCAAAAATCCTCAACAAAATACTAGAAAACAGAATCCAACAGCACATTAAAAGGATCATACACCATGATCAACTGGAGTTTATCGCAGGAATGCAAGGATTCTTTAATATATACAAATCAATCAATGTGATAAACCATATTAACAAATTGAAGGAGAAAAACCATGTGATCATCTCAATAGCTGCAGAAAAAGCTTACAACAAAATTCAACACCCATTTATGATACAACCCCCCCAGAAAGTAGGCATAGAGGGAAGTTACCTCAACATAATAAAAGCCATATATGACAAACTCACAGCCAACATCATTCTCAATGGTGAAAAACTGAAACCATTTCCACTAAGATCAGGAACAAGACAAGGTTGCCCACTCTCACCACTTTTGTTCAACAAAGTTTTGGAAGTTTTAGCCACAGCAATCAGAGAAGAAAAAGAAATAAAAATAATCTAAATAGGAAAAGAAGGAGTAAAACTGTCACTATTTGCAGATGACATGATATTATATAGAGAGAATCCTAAAGATGCTGCCAGAAAACTACTAGAGCTAAATAATGAATTTGGTAAAGTAGCAGGATACAAAATTAATGCACAGAAATCTCTTGCATTCCTATACACTAATGATGAAATATCTGAAATTGATATTAAGGAAACACTCCCATTAAGCACTGAAACAAAAAGAATAATATAACTGGGAATAAACCTACCTAAGGAGATGAAAGACCTGTATGCAGAAAACTATAAGACGCTGATGAAAGAAATTAAAGATGATACAAACAGATGGAGAGATATACCATGTTCTTGGATTGGAAGAATCAACATTGTAAAAAATGACTCTACTACCCAAAGCAATCTACAGATTCAATGCAATCCATATCAAACTACCAATGGCACTTTTCACAAAATTAGAACAAAAAATTTCACAATTTTTATGGACACACAAAAGACGCCGAATAGCCAAAGCAATCTTGAGAAAGAAAAAAGGAGCTGGAGGAATCAGGCTCCTTGACTTCAGACTATACTACAAAGCTACAGTAATCAAGACAGTATGGTACTGGCACAAAAACAGAAATATAGATCAATGGAACAGGATAGAAAGCCCAGAGAAAAACCCACACACATCTGGTCACCTTATCTTTGATAAAGGAGGCAAGAATATACAATGGAGTAAAGACAGCATCTTCAATAAGTGGTGCTGGAAAAACTGGACAGCTACATGTAAAAGAATGAAATTAGAACACTCCCTAACACCATACCCCAAAATAAACTCAAAATGGATTAAAGACCTACATGTACGGCCAGACACTTTAAATCTCTTAGAGGAAAACATAGGCAGAACGTTCCATGACATAAATCACAGTAAGATCCTTTTTGACCCACGTCGTAGAGAAATGGAAATAAAAACAAAAATAAACAAATGGGACCTAATGAAACTTAAAAGCTTTTGCATAGCAAAGGAAACCATAAACAAGATGAAAAGACAACCCTCAGAATGGGAGAAAATATTTGCAAACCAATCAGCTGACAAAGGATTAATCTCCAAAATGTATAAACAGCTCATGCAGCTCAATATCAAAAAAGCAAACAACCCAATCCAAAAATGGGCAGAAGACCTAAATAGACATTTCTCCAAAGAAGATATACAGATTGCCAACAAACACATGAAAGGATGCTCAACATCACTAATCGTTAGAGAAATGCAAATCAAAATTACAATGAGGTATCACCTCATACCAGTCAGAATGGCCATCATCAAAAAATCTACAAACAATAAATGCTGCAGAGGGTGTGGATAAAAGGGATCCCTCTTGCACTCTTGATGGGAAAGTAAATTGTTACAGCCACTATGGAGAACAGTATGGAGATTCCTCAAAAACCTAAAAATAGAATGACCATACAACCCAGCAATCCCACTATTGGGCATATACCCTGAGAAATCCATAATTCAAAAAGTGTCATATACCACAATATTCATTGCAGCACCATTTACAATAGCCAGGACATGGAAGCAACCCAAGTGTCCATCGACAGATGAATGGATAGAGAAGATATGGCACATATATACAATGGAATATTACTCAGCCATAAAAAGAAACGAAATTGAGTTATTTGTAGTGAGGTGGATGGACCTAGAGACTGTCATACAGAGTGAAGTAAATCAGAAAGAGAAAAACAAATATCAATATGTTAACATATATATATATGGAATCTAAAAAAAAAAAAAGATTCTGAAGAAGCTGAGGGCAGGACAGGAATAAAGTCGTAGACGTAGAGAATGGCCTTGAGGACACAGGGAGGGGGAAGGGTAAGCTGGGATGAAGTCAGAAAGTGGCATGGACATATATACACTACCAAATGTAAAATAGATAGCTAGTGGGAAGCAGTCACATAGCACAGGGAGATCAGCTCAGTGCTTTGTGTCCACCTAGAGGGGTGGGATAGGGAGGGTGGGAGGGAGATTCAAGAGGGAGGAGATATGGGGATATATGTATATGTATAGCTGATTCACTGTGTTATACAGTAGAAACTAACACACCATTGTAAAGCAATTATACTCCAGTAAAGATGTTAAATAAATAAATAAATAAATAAATTTTTAAAAACAAAAAAAACGGTAAAAAGAAATGATATTATTTTTTTAAAAGACATAAATTTAAGTGTTAGCTGGTATCCATTATTACTGCATATTCTCTAATCAGGGTCAGAGTCTTGATTTTATCAGTCTGTAACATGTGCATAGTTTACAATCATAAAACTTACATTCAAGCAAAGGGAACTATATTCAATATCTTGTGATAAATCATAATGGAAAATAATATGAAAAAGAATGTATATATATATGTATAACTGAATCACTTTCCTGTACAGCAGAAATTAACACAACATTGTAAATCAACTATACTTCAGTTAAAAAAAAAATTTCCACTCCAGTTGCATTAAGTGTAAGCATTTAAAAAGTAGTTTTAGCTTCATTACTTATGTACTTAGAAGGAGGGTTCATAATATTACACTCTTTAATGAAAAATGCAAGTGAAAGACAAATTAGAAAACTGCCTGGAAGAAGCACATCTAGTCTGTGATGGAGCTAAATTAAGATTCCAGGTCTCCTCAATCCCAGACCAAGGGTTTTACAAACAATTGTGATGTCAATCTTATCAAGTGTGTCCAGTTTCCTCCTTCTCCTCACCCCAAATCACCCTACAGAATGCCATGCTTCTGGTTAGAATACCTCAAATTCCTGCAATCACTGTTGCTATTTCCTCAAGGTACAAACAAAAACTACCTTCAAAGTGTCACTGAGGATTTTTGCTAAAAATGGTTTTCTGGACCTCACCCTGGACCTGCTGAATGAGAAATGTTAGGGGTTGGACGTTTTAACAAACTCCCCAGGTGACTCTGACACACACTGAAGAGAACCACTAGCCAACGGGATGAAGGCCAATTCCTTAGCTTCAAACAAAAGCCCCTCTATGTTTGGCCTACATCTCAAACTTCCCTGAATTGCAATTCTTTCCATTGGACTTTGTGCTCCAGCAAAATCTTTCTAGTCAGAGCTCTCTGACCACACCTGTCCTTTCACCTCTCTGGGCCTTTGTCTTCATCCCCTCTGTCTGGAAAATCTCTTTCCCCACCCATCTCTACATCTCCACCTACATGGCAAACTAATCATTCTTGAAACCAGGTCAGGCTGCTCCTATTTTCCCAGACTTTCCTCTATACTTAGAAGCAAAATCAATCACTTCTGCTATGACGCCTTCTAAGAGCACGTGGATATATGTGTTTGTTTGCATTGTGTGCAACCTGGTGCCCTCAGTTCCTAGATACAAAGGAAACAATAAACGTTTGATGAAAGAATAACAAAGTTTGCAGGGATGTGTTAGCTGTCACCACAACACTTCTGCAAATCACTTGTGCTGTAATCACATATGGACTATTCAGTTATAGAGCACCATTATTTCCAGATGATACCATTGGCATCAAAATATAAAACCATTACCTATGATATTCATGGAGATAGAATAAAAACATCTTCCAAAACTCCCTCTCTCTCTATCTCTCTCTCTTTCTTTCTTTCTTTTTTTCTTTCTCTCTTTCTTTTTTTTCTTTCTTTCTTTCTTTCTTTCTTTCTTTCTTTCTTTCTTTCTTTCTTTCTTTCTTTCTTTCTTTCTTTCTTTCTTTCTTTCTTTCTTTCTTTCTTTCTTTCTTTCTTTCTTTCTTTCTTTCTTTCTTTCTTTCTTCCTTCCTTCCTTTCTTTCTTTCCTTCTCTCTTTCTCTCTTTCTTCTTTCTCTCTTTCTCACTTTCTCTCTTTCTCAGCACAGCCTCTCAGGGTTATAGACTGTTGCCTGTAATATGAAAAAGCAGCTTCTATGGTTTCACTAACATTATACACGGATGAGACTATTTGGAAATGTTGACTTCCCTTAAAGTCTTCATTTTTCTTTCTTTCTTTTGCTCTTACAGATCAGATAACTATTTGCTGGCCAGGACTGTTTGAGTTTCCAATTCGGTTCTTTTAGAATCTGATATTACTTTTACAGTTGCTGCACTTTTAGGAGACTGTCTATGAAATTCCAGTAGACATTCAATGCTTTATTTTGTATATTCTTCTTTAGCCAAGGGAAATTTTACACCTCAGGACTCCTAATTTTGAAGTTTGAATGTAATATATGTACAAAGAATTATCACATAATGGCCCCCAGAATCATTTATTCCAAACACATATTTGTTGTATACTATAGCCAGGTAAGTTAAATGGAGAACAAAGAAAATGACAATGAAAATCAAGTCCTGAGAAATATCGTTAGTTCGATGAGCATGAAGACTTCCAAGGGTATCGTTACAGAGAAGACATTGGTTACTTTTGTAAGAGTAGATTTCTTATAATATGGTAGAGTTAAGACAGAATGAAATAAATATCATAATAGAAACATACGCAAAGTGTTGTAGGAACACTGTGGAGAGAGGGATAATCCTGATTGGGGAAATTTGGGAAGACTACAAGGAGGAAGTATTTGGGTTGAGTATTTATTGATTTATTTATTAATTGGAGTATAGTTGATTTACAATGTTTCAGGTGTACAGCAAAGTGATTCAGTTATACACATACATATATTGATATATATTAATACATGTATTCTTTTTCATATTCTTTTCCATTATAGATTATTACAAGATATTGAATATAGTTCTCTGTGCTATACAGTGAATCTTTGTTGTTTATCTATTTTATATACAGTAATGTGTATCTGTTAATCCCAAACTCCTAATTTATCCCTCCCCCCTTTCCCCTTTGGTAACTATAAGTTTGTTTTCTATGTCTGTGAGTCTATTTATGTTTAGTGAATAATTTCATTTGTATCAGTATAATTTTTTGAGATTCCACATATAAGCAATATCATATGATGTTTGTCTTTCTCTGTCTGGCTTACTTCACCTAGTATGGTAATCTCTAGGTCCATCCAAGTTGTTGCAAATGGCATTTTTCATTTTTTTATGGCTGAGTAGTAATCCACTGTGTATATAAATACATCTTCTTTATCCATTCATCTGTGAATGGACATTTAGGTTGCTTCCTCATTTTTACTATTGTAAATAGTACTGCTATGAACATTGGGGTGCATGTATCTTTTAGAATTAGAGTTTTTGTCTTTTCCAGGGATATGCCCAGGAGTGGGATTGCTGGATGGGTTGAGTATTTAAATAGAAACACGAATATAGGGAAGAATGGAGAAGAGGGGAACAGTCAAAGTTTAGGAATTTTATTTGGGGGCCATATTTTGCCAGTATTGTTTCATTTTGTTAAAAGCTGTAGATTAGTTTGTAGGATAAACTGCCTTAGAGTGGCCTGGGATATTTGTAAAGCAAATTGACTACTCCATTTCCAACTTTCCACAGAGTGGCAGAGGTTATGATGAGGCTAAGTTGATAAATATCATAAAATGTGAATCTAAAAGTAGCCAGGGTAGAAGGTTATTGTTCCATTCAGCAATCCAACTAAATTAAATGCTGCTCCCTTCCCCTACTTTCTTCAAAGACAAATAAGAGGAAAAAAATGCTCAGCTTTGATTTTTCTCAGGAAAATAAACTATTATTGACTAGGCAGCAATAAAAATGAACGTGTATATAATTTATCCATTTCACTGTTTGTTTTTTTTTTTCAATCTAGAAATAACCCTGCTGATTGAAATTGCTGCCCTGTGGGAACAAAGATGTCCTGGATGGGCCAGCATCTTTCCCCCTCAGAGCGCAGACACTGAGGCCCTATTTTTTGCATGTTCTTGCTCTTTGCAGCTGTGACCCTTCTCCCTGTAGAGAGCATCTGCTGTTTTCCTCACTAAGCATGTCCCAGACTGCTGCATGCTCTGACTGGCTGTTCCACACCAGTCATCAGTACTATTGCTTCAGGTTGGTTTTCTCCTCCATGGGTGAAATTAAACTCCATCAATCACCCAAGTATTTCCAGTGTTTGTGAATTAGCTTTAGGAATGAGAACCTGGAGGAATTCTTTGTAAGCAAAAAAGAACAAAATTTTAGGAAAAAGTGTAAGGGAAATTTAGGAAGCATGGATTGCAACAACACTCACGTCATCCTACTCCTCTTAAGTGACTCTGTTTGCAGTTTAATAACATCCTGTAGACTGAAAAAGCATGGGTGATATTTATAAGCAAAACAATTTAATTTAAAATATATAAGGTCTGCTAGTCTATAAATAAAATATGTTGAGGAAATGTCATTAAACAGTAAACTCAAAATAAAGCTATAAAAGAAGATGTCACAGAACATTCAGAAGCATTCTGTTTCTGAGCTACAACAAACAAGCCATTATTAGGTTTAGCCCTAGCACCACCAGAGGGTACGTGACTTCTGGAGCCAAGGTCATCTAACGTGAGTAGGAATCTGGGCACTGTCTTGGATGAAGTTTCAGCAAAACTTCAATTTTTATTAAGTACAATCTTTTCTTTTGAAGGCTCTCTTTATTAATTCATTCATGGTTTTCTGCCAGTTTTTCATGATCTGAGACTGAAATAGTCATTCACCAGAAAATATCACTGCAACTGATTAACAGATACTTCAGAAGCTGTGATTTATCTCTTTGCTAATTCCCAAGGGATTTACTTTTAATGAGACAGAACTGAGTTAAATTTTGTGCATCATAATTTTCATATTCGATTTTATATTTAAAAAATAAAAACTTTCAATCCAAGAACATGGTATATCTTTCCATCAGTTTGTGTTGTCTTCAATTTCTTTCATCAGTTTCTTATAGTTTTCAGAGTACAGGTCTTTCACCTCCTTAGGTAGGTTTATTCCTAGGTATTTTATTCTTTTTGATTCAATGGTAAAAAGGATTGTTTCCTTAATTTCTCTTTATGATCTTTCATTGTTGGTATATAGAAATGCAAACGGGGGGTTGAGGGAGCAAAGAACTGGGGGTTAGTAGATGCAAACTATTACATATAGAATGGATAAACAACAAGGTCCTACTGTATAGCACAGGGAACTATATTCAATATCTTGGGATAAACCATAATGGAAAAGAACATAAAAAAGAATGTATATATGTGTATAACTGAGTTACTTTGCTGTTCAGCAGAAATTAACACAACATTGTAAATCAACTATACATCAATAAAAAATAAATTAATAAAAAAGGAATGCAAAAGACTTCTGTATATTAATTTTGTACCCTGCAACTTTAACAAATTCATTTATGAGTCCTAGTAGTTTTCTGGGCGGGTCTTTAGGATTTTCTATGTATAGTATCATGTCATCTGCAAACAGTGACAGTTTTACTTCTTCCTTTCCAATTTGGATTCCGTTTATTTACTTTCCTTCTCTGTTTGTTATGGCTAGGACTTCCAAAACTATGTTGGATGAAAGTGGCAAGAGTGGGCATCTTTGTTCTTGGATTGGAAGAATGAATATTTTAAAAATAACCATACTACCCAAGGCAATCTACAGATTTAATGCAATCCCTATCAAAATACCAATGACATTTTTCACAGAACTGGAGCAAATAATTTTAAGATTTGCATGGAAACACAAAAGACCCCAAATAGCCAAAACAACCTTGAGAAAGAAGAATGAAGCTGGAAGATCATGCTCACTGACTTCAGACTATACTACAAAGCTAAAGTTATCAAAACAGTATGGTACTGGTACAAAAACAGACACATAGATTAGTGGAACAGGATAGAAAGCCCAGAAATAAACTGATGCACTTATGGTCAGTTAATCTACAAGAATATACAATGCAGAAAAAACAGTCTCTTCAATAAGTGGTGCTGGGAAAATTGGACATCTACTTATAAAAGAATGAAATGAGAACTTCTCTAACACCATATACAAAAATAAACTCAAAATGGATGAAAGACCTAAATGTAAGTCCAGATACTATAAAATTCTAGAGGAAAACATAGGCAGAACACTCTTTGATGTAAATCACAGCAATATTTTTTTGGATCTGTCTCCTAGAGTAATGGAAATGAAAGCAAAAATAAATGAATGGAACCTAATTAAACTTAAAAGCTTTTGCACAACAAAGGAAACCATAAACAAAATAAAAAGACAACCTATGGATTGGATGAAAATATTTGTAAATGATACAACCATCAGGCAATTAATTTCCAAAATATACAAATAGTTCATACAGCTCAATATCATAAAAACAAACTCAATCAAAAAATGGGCAGAAGACCTAAATACACATTTCTTCAAAGAAGACATACAGATAGCCAATAGGTACATGAAAAGATGTTCAATGTTGCTAATTATTAGAGAAATGCAAATAAAAATTACAATGAGATATCACCTCACACCAGTCAGAATAACCATCATCAAAAAGTCTACAAACAATAAATGCTGAAGAGGGTGTGGAGAAAATGGAACTTTCCTACATTGTTGGTGGGAATATAAATTGGTACAGCCACTATGGAGGACAGTATGGAGGTTCCTTAAAAAACTAAAAATACAGCTACCATATGATCCAGCCATCCCACTCCTGGGCATATATTTGGAAAAGATGAAAACTCTAATTCAAAAATATGCATGCAACCCAATGTTCATTGCCACACTATTTACAATAGTGAGAACATGGAAGCAACCTAAATGTCTATGGACAGATTAGTGGATAAAGAAGATGTGGCATATATATATATATATATATATATATATATATATAAAATGGAATATTACTCACCCATAAAAAACAACAAAATAATGCCATTTGCAACAACATGGATGGACCTAGAGATTGTCATACTAACTGAAGTAAGTCAGACAGAGAAAGACAAATATCATATGATATCCCTTATAGTGGAATCTAGAAAAATGATACAAATGAACTTATTTACAAGACAGAAATAGACTCACAGTCATAGAAAACAAATTTATGGTTACCAAAGGGGATAGTGGGGTGGTGAGGGGATAAATTAGGAGTTTGGGATTAACAAATACACACTACTATATATAAAAGTGATGAACAACAAGGACCTACTCTATAGCACAGGAAACTATATTCAAAATCTTGTAATAACCCATAATGGAAAAGAATCTGTAAAGGTGTATATATATAATATATGTATTTATATTTAGCTGAATCATTTTGCTGTACACCTGAAACATTGTAAATCCACTATACAGTAAATCTCCTACATATGAACCTTCAAGTTGAGAACTTTCAAAGATGCGAATGTGCGTTCACATGTCCAATCATGCAACTTAGTTCACGTGTCTGGCGTATATTGTCACGTGCATGTATCCTCTACAAGTGGTTGTGCTTCTGTGTACTTTACTGTACAGTACTGTCTAGAGTACAGATTCTTTATTTCAAGCCCAGAATGTCTGGAAACAAGCATAAAAGCAGCGGTATATAGCTGGTTGTGTTAGTTGGGTACCTAGGCTAAATTTGTTGGACTTATGGACAAATTGGACTTACAAACATGCTCTCAGAATGGAGCTTGTTCATATGCAGGGCATTTACTGTACCTCAATAAAAATTAGGGGAAAAAATAAAAATTTTAAATGGTTTCAAAAACTTGTAATACGGAAGTTGATGGATGTGTTAATTTTATTATGGTAATCATTTCACAATATATATCAAATCATCATATTGTAAACCTTAAACTTATAATATATTATATGTCAATTATATTTCAATAAAACTGGGGGGAAAGAAATGGTCTCAGAAGTAAGGTACATTCCATTGAACAAAAATTCTCAATCATTTCACAGCTGCAATTTAAATTTTATTTAAGAATGCATAATTGAAATAATACAAAGTTTGACATAGCATGCTCCAAGTTTTTCCTTTATAATACACTTAAGTTTTTTTTTTCCATTTAGAAGATGGACTGCAATATGTGTGATGTAGAAGGATTTAAGAGAAAATATAGAAGATGTAATGAACCATAACTTTAAAAAAAATTCCTTAAATAATGGAAAGCTATAGACCCTGGAATTTACTCTAAAAACAAATGCTGTGGGTTGGAAAGGAAGAAGGGGAGGCTTTAATAACCTTCCAAGTAAAATAAGACAACCATTCTGTACCAGCTGTAATTGGAGGAGATAAAAACCACCATCCCTACAGCGGTCCTTAATGTGGAAATAATAAAATATGAAAACATTTTTTTCACAGTGTGCAGTACAGCTGGTCACATATTACGTGTCTTTGAATAGCTTTGATGGTGTCAGAGTCATGGGGGTAGGGGAAAGAAAGGTGACTTAGAGGATACTTTACAGCTTTTTCTTCCTTCCTTCCTTTCTTCCTTTTCTTTTTTTCTTTTCTTTCTTTTCTTTTCTTTCCTCCATCCCTCCCTCCTTTCCTTCCTTCTTCCTTCCTTTCCCAATGAGTTTCACCTAGTGCTATGGGTCTTCAGAGCAGAGTTAGGTCTTCAGACACATAGGAGCACGTCTTATGCCTTAGAAGGAGCTCTCCCAGTAAAGAGATATGACTGGCTGTCAGTTGAACTCTGAAAATTTTAAATCACGTTATAGCTAAGAACACATTTGATACAATTAGTTTTCCTTTTGTTTAACCAAACATGTTTAGAAATGGATTTGATACAATATTATGATGTTTAAATATATTTCAACTATTGTTTGCTAAACGCTATGTAATTAGTAATACAGCTTGATTTTTTAAAAAATCTTAAGAAATTTATACTTTCTGATTTTGCGTCTCTCAGATTAAATGCCTTGTTAGAGTCTTTGTGACATAATAAGATAAGCATTTAGAAATTTTTTAATCCCTAATAAGCAATACTTTAAAGGCTTCCTTGCTATTTCACTGTTATTCTTGGGCTGGTCACTGATTTCCAAATGTAATGTTTCATTGCTATTTATTTCTTGTTTCTACCAAGACTTTCTAATACTATTTGTGCCTGCTGGAAAAATGCTCTGAAATACTGTTCAGTTCTTCACTAAGAAAAAACTTTTTTTCTTTACTCATGGCTCCATAAACTCAGCTTATTTTAGTGAAGTTCTGTGACACAAGTTTCAATATTTAGCAGACTTTTGTTATATTTTATCATCGTATCTAATATGGTACTTTTAACGATGTCTGGCTTTTTGCAAGGTGTCTGATTTTTCCCTTTTGCTGGTATTTCAAAAATTATTTATTATCAAGCAAGACTTCCATAAGAGATTAAAATCCATTTAATAACATTGCCTGACAAAATATACATTCCATGAGGGCAGGGATCTTTGCTTTGTTCATCTATATAACTTAAATGCCTAGAATAGTGTTTGGCACAGAGGAGATGCTCAATAAATATTGGTTGCATAAATTGTATGCATTCTTTTAAAAATAGTACAATAAGTCCTCTACATACAAATGAGTTCCATTGTGAGAGCACGTTCATAAGTCTGATTTGTTTGTAAGTCCAACAAATTTAGCCTAGGTACCCAACTAACACAATTGGCTATGCAATACTGTACTGTAATAGGTTTATAATACTTTTCACACAAATAACACATAAAAAACAAACACAAAAAATAAAGAAAACATTTTAAATCTTACAGTACAGTACCTTGAAAAGTCCAGTAGTACAGTACAAGAGCTGGCATACAGGGGCTGGCATCGAGTGAACAGGCAAGAAGGGTTACTGCCTGGAGGAGGGAGAGGAGGTGGGAGTGATGGAGCGATCCAGTGATGTCTGTGTAGTAGCTCTGTTTTTCTTGTCATAGATGACATGGTAGCACTGGATTGCACTCTGAATGGCTGCTACAACCTTCGTGTACCATTCTACATTTGGGTCCTGTGCCTCAAAAGCAATGTTTCCATCATTATAACTTGGCACTTTTTAGCAGTACCAGCTACATCACCACTGCTTTTACATTTGCTTCCAGACATCCTGGGCTTGAAATAAAGATACTATACTACTGTACTCTCAGTACTGTACAGTAAAGTACACAAAAGCACGACCACTTGTAACATGTGCATGCACGTGATAATATACACCAGACACGTGAACTAACTTACATGATTGGACATGTGAATGCACGTTTGTATCTTTGAAAGTTCGCAACTTAAATGTTTGTATGTAGGGGACTTACTGTATGTTAAAAAATTGTTTTCTCTTTGCTGTGGTCTGAATTGTGTCCCCACAAAATTCATATTTTGAAGACCTAGTCTCTAATGTAATTGTACTTGGAAGTAGTGTTTTTAGGATATAGTTAAGGTTAAACGAAGTTCATAAAGGTTGGATCCAAATCCAATAGGATTGGTGGCCTTACAAGGATAGGAAGGGAGATCTCTCTCTCTCTCTCCAGGTGTGTGTACTGAGGAAAGGTCACGTGAAGACATGAGAGGGGCCATCTGCAACCTATAGAGAGTCCTCACCAGACCCTGACTCTGCTGGCACCATGACTTTGGACTTTCTTAATTTCTGTTATTTAAGCCACCCAGTCTATGGCATTTTGTTATGGCAGCTTGAGCTAACATACTTAGGAAGTAGAAGGGACACAATAAACTGAATAATAATTGTGAATATAATGGTGAGGGAGAAACTTCAAAATTTTAAATTCTGAATTTTTTATAAGTATTTTAACTCTTCAAAAGAATGAAAAATTATTCAAAAATAAAATCTGAGAATTTCATTGTCAGAAGGTTTGATTTGTCTGTTTGAGAATGTGAGCTTCTAAAGCTTAATCTGGACACCATCCGAATGCCAGGAGTCTGTCTAAGATATGTTAGGACACCAGGTGTCGTACTGGGCCCTTGTTAGGGGACAACGTTTAAAATGGAAGTTCTCTGATGACAAGTTCCATGACATTTAAGAATGTATAAAGGGCCTAGAAAAATATCAGCATTCCATTATAAGCCTGCGAGTTAGAAAAGGATGTGAATTTCAAGACACTTAGTTTAGTGGCTAGAGCCATAAAATGGAGATAACAATAGTTTCCATAGATTAAAGAGGTTCTCGCCTACTCTGACTGTAATATGTAAACCAATCCAACATTCTCTGTCTCCATCTTTTGACTTATTTTTTTCCTTAGCTCTTATCACCAACTACCATTTTAATGTTGTCTTATTTATTTCTGCTTCTTGTCACTAGACTATAAATTCAATGAGCTTTTTCACTTATGTATCTCCAGCACCTAGAATAGTCTGACATGTAAAAGGTACAAAATATCTTTCGACTGATTGAATGGATGATTGCTGAATTGGATGTTAAAGGGTGTGTAGTCTTTTATGGGTGTCAGAGGCCCGCCGAAAATGATTAAACCCATTTATTCATTTGTTCAACAAATATTTACTAAGTGCATGTTATGTCTCAGACATTGTACTCAGTTTGGATGTGCAGCGTTGAACCAGATATGTCCCCTGCTCTCAATAGACAGATTTTCAAATGACCCTAAAATAAGAATGTCTTCAGTCCTGCATTGTCACTGTCTCACCCCTGGGATTTTGGGCTACAAGTGGCAGGCCTGTAACCTGCCCATACCTGAGGCACTGGTATTTCAACTCATGAAGTTAGTAAGGAAATATTTTGCTACCATGTTTCATGAACTGCACGACAGGCCAAGTGTACAATGTACAGTGTGGGTACCTGTTTCTGGAAGGTCAATTAAAATGCAAACAAAATCTTTGATGCTTTAAAAACAAGGCTTATCAAAAAATAGAATGATAAAGACTTTAACTGGCTCTGGATCATTACATTTAGTTCTAAGATGTTTCCAAAAATATAAGTGAAGCTGTTGGTGATTTAATCAGACCCTTGGGTTTCTCCTAGAATGTCCAAGCTTTTTGAATCCAATGAAGAAAACACACATATGAAAATCAGTGTGGAGTAAAATAGCTGTGGTCCTGGAATCAGAAGATTTCATGTTAGATGTGTGCTATTCCTATTATTCGCTATGTGACCTCACATCTAATTCCTGGTTATGCACTTAGAAAATAGCCATAATGCCTTGTTGTATCTATATCATTGGGTTCTTTTGAGAACCAAGTAAAATAATATTTTTAACAACACTTGTTAGACTTCAAAATCTATGTGAAATATAAGGAGTAAATAAAGTGGCCTGTGCAATGATGATCTATTTTATGCTCAAGGGAAGATAAGATGCAATTTTCTCTTTTCTCATCCTATGTAAATTCACAGAATTCTGGAATTAGACTCTTTATACAATTAAAACAATTTCTACTCTCTTCTATGCAATTAACACTTAAAATTTATCACTGGGCTTTCTTTTTTTCCATTCTAGGATTGCAGTACATAAAACAAGCTCCCCAAACCCTATGTGACTTTCTTTTTTTTAAAATATTTGTATCAAGGATCCATGTAATTAACCCAATGCGTTTGTTGAAGTAGAGAGACAGAACATTTTGCCAGAGACAATGCTCCCACATATCTTTCCTCTTTTATCAAAAAACCATGCTCTAAATAAACAATTGGACAAAAACAAAGATTCTTAGCAATTTGTGCTAAGAAATTTCAGGCTGGTTTCTATAGCCCTTAACACTATAATTTTGGATAATTTTGCCTCAAATATATCTTTCTTTCATGTCTCTATGAAACCTTAAATTTTCTTCCAAGCACCCAGGTGAAATACAATTTTATTATTTTTATAATAATAATATACATTAATAATATTGTATAAAAACAATATTATTATCTTTTAATTTATTCTATTATAATCCTGGTCCTGCACAGTGGAAGGTAGTTATACATCTGAAGGAAAGGGGAAATTAACACTTGTTTTAAATAAGGATAAGTTCATTATTAACATGGAGACTTAAAACTGTCTTTAGCATTCATGGAATTCTGGTTATATTGTTAGTAGAATTTCTTTCTTTTGTTTCATCACGTAAAATAGTAACAGTTAAGGTCACAAAGTGATAAAAGGTAATTGAAGTAACATTAGCTCATTGCTGAGTTACCTCTTGGGAAGAAGGGAAATCAAGCCTAGAGCATCTTATTTGTTTCAGTGCAAGGATGAGTAGGCAATGTTTACTGGAAGTTCCTGGTTTATAGCAAAGCAACTTGTTTAGAACAAGACCTCACTGTTTTTAGAATATAGTCAGGATGTGCTTTTTAAAAGTGCTCTCATTTCTCCGGTCATCTTACCTGCCTTCTCAGGTGTTTTGACCACGTTGGAACTTCATCTCTCTCGTGTTTCTGCAATGAAGCACTCGTGGGCCTATGACCCTATCCACACCTCCAACTTCCTGGAAACAAAACCAGAAGTTTCTCAGCCCCATTCTTCAGCTCAGTGAGTGCACGATCGTCCACCAGCCACACATCATAAAAGCCAGAACCCTTGGACATAGCCTGTGTCTTTGTATTTACTTGACTGATTTAAGAAGCTTTATACAGCATCTACCATGTGCCAGGCACTCCTAAGCACTTCACAAAAATTTCATTTCATAGTCATAAGAGCAGGTCAAAAACCAAGCCATAGAGGCATTAAATATAAGTTGTTCGAGGTTGCCAACGTAGTTCTGGGCAAGGTTGGCTGCTTCTCACTAGTTACCTATTTTACATTTGGTAGTGTATATATGTCCATGCCACTCTCTCACTTCGTCCAAGCTTACCATTCCCCATCTCTGAGTCCTCAAGTCCATTCTCTATGTCTGCGTATTTATTCCTGTCCCGCCCTTATGTTCTTTAGAACCTCTTTTTTTTTTTCTTTTAGATTCCATATATATATGTGTTAGCATACGGTATTTGTTTTTCTATTTCTGACTTACTTCACTCTGTATGACAGTCTCTAGGTCCATCCACCTCACTACAAATAACTCAATTTCATTTTTTTTTTATAGCTGAGCAATATTCCATTGTATATATGTGCCACATCTTCTTTATCCATTCATCTGTTGATGGACACCTAGGTTTCTTCCATGTCCTCGTTATTGTAAATAGAGAGGCAATGAACATTGTGGTACATGACTCTTTGAGAATTATGGTTTTCTCAGGGTATACACCCAGTAGTGGGATTGCTGGGTCATATGGTAGTTCTATTTTTAGTTTTTTAAGGAACCTCCATACTGTTCTCCATAATGGCTGTATCAATTTACATTCCCACGAACAGTGCAAGAGGGTTCCCTTTTATCCACACCCTCTCCAGCATTTATTGTTTGTAGATTTTTTGATGATGGCCATTCTGACCAGTGTGAGGTGGTACCTCACTGTACTTTTGATTTGCATTTCTCTAATGATTAGGGATGTTGAACATCCTTTCATGTGTTTGTTGGCAATCTGTATATCTTCTTTGGAGAAATGTCTGTTTAGGTCTTCTGCCCATTTTTGGATTGAGTTGCTTGTTATTTTGATACTGAGCTGCATGAGCTGCTTGTAAATTTTGAAGATTAATCCTTTGTCAGTTGCTTCATTTGCAAACATTTTCTCCCATTCTGAGGGTTGTCTTTTCATCTTGTTTATGGTTTCCTTTGCTGTGCAAAAGCTTTTAAGTTTTATTAGGTCCCAGCTGTTTATTTCTGTTTTTATTTCCATTTCTCTAGGAGGTGGGTCAGAAAGGATCTTGCTGTGATTTATGTCATAGAGTGTTCTGCCTATGTTTTCCTCTAAGAGTTTTATAGTGTCTGGCCTTACATTTAGGTATTTAATCCACTTTGAGTTTATTTTTGTGTATGGTGTTAGGGAGTGTTCTAATTTCATTGATATGGCTTCAATTTCCTTAAATTTACCAAGGCTTGTTTCATGACCCAAGGTATGATCTATCCTGGAGAATGTTCCATGAGCACCTGGGAAGAAAGTGTATTCTGTTGGCTTTGGATGGAATGTCCTATGAATATCAATTAAGTTACCTTGTTTAATATATCATTTAAAGTGTGTGTTTCCTTGTTTACTTTCCTTTTGGATGAGTTGTCCATTGTGGAAACCAGGGTGTTAAAGTCCCTTACTATGATTGTGTTACTGTAGATTTCCCCTTTTATGGCTGTTAACATTTGCCTTATGTATTGGGGTGCTTCTATGTTGGGTGCATAAATATTTACATTTCTTATATCTTCTTCTTGGATTGATCCCTTGATCATTATGTAGTGTCCTTATTTGTCTCTTGTAATAGTCTTTATTTTAAAGTCTATTTGTCTTATATAAGAATTAGTACTCCAGCTTTCTTTTGATTTCCATTTGCATGGAATATCTTTTTCCATCCCCTCACTTTCATTCTGTATGTGTCCCTAGGTCTGAAGTGGGTCTCTTGTAGACAGCATATATACGGGTCTTGTTTTTGTGTCCATTCACCCAGTCTATGTCTTTTGGTTGCAGCATTTAATGCATTTACATTTAAGGTGATTATTGATATGCATGTTCCTATTACCACTTTCTTAATTGTTTTGGGTTTGTAATTGTAGGTCTTTTCCTTCTCTTGTGTTTCCTGTCTAGAGAAGTTCCTTTAGCATTTGTTGTACAGCTGGTATGGTGGAGCTGAATTCTCTTATGTTTTGCTTGTCTATAAAGGTTTTAATTTCTCCATCGAATCTGAATGATATCCCTGCTGGGTAGAGTAACCTTGGTTGTAGGTTTTTCCTTTCATCACTTTAAATATGTCCTGCCACTCCCCTCTGGCTTGCAGAGTTTCTGCTGTATGATCAGCTGTTAACCGTATGGGGAGTCCCTTATATGTTATTTGTTGCTTTACCCTTGTTGCTTTTAATATTTTTTCTTTATTTTTAATTTTTGATAGTTTGATTAATGTGTCTTGGTATGTTTCTCCTTAGGTTTATCCGGTATGGAACTCTCTGCACTTCCTGGACTTGATTGACTATTTCCTTACCCATATTAGGGAAGTTTTCAACTATAATCTCTTCTAATGTGTTCTCAGTCCTTTTTTTTCCTCTTCTTCTCTGCGACCCCTATAATTCAAATGTTGTTGCGTTAATGTGTCCCAGAGTTCTCTGAGATTGTCCTCAATTCTTTTCATTCTTTTTTCTTTATTCTGCTGTGCATTAGTTATTTCCACTATTTTATCTTCCAGGTCACTTCTCCATTCTTCTGCCTCAATTATTCTGCTATTGGTTCCTTCTTGAGAATTTTTAATTTCATTTATTGTGTTGTTCATCATTGTTTGTTTGCTCTTTAGTTCTTCTAGGTCCTTGTTAAACATTTCTTGTATTTTCTCCACTCTATTTCCAAGATTTTGGATATCTTTACTATCATTATTCTGAATTCTTTTTCAGCTAGACTGCCTATTTCCTCTTCATTTGTTTGGTCTGGTGGGTTGTTACCTTGCTCTTTCATCTGCTGTGTATTTCTGTGTCTTCTCTTTTTGCCTAACTTACTGTGTTTGGGGTCTCCTTTCCACAGGCTGCATGTTTGTAGTTCCCATTGATTTTGGTGTCTGACCCCAGTGAGTAAGGTTTGTTCAGTGGGTTGTGTAGGCTTCCTGGTGGAGGGGACTGGTGCCTGTGTTCTGGTGGATGAGGCTGGATCTTGTCTTTCTGGTGGGCAGGACCACTTCCAGTGGTGTGTTTTGGGTGTCTGTGAACTTATTATGATTTTAGGCAGCCTCTCTGCTAATGGGTGGGGTTGTGTTCCTGTCTTGCTAGTTGTTTGGCATAGGGTGTCCAGCACTGGAACTTGCTGGTTGTTGAGTGGAGCTGGGTCTTAGCATTGAGATGGAGATCTCTGTGAGAGTTTTTGCCTTTTGATATTAAGTGGGGTAGGGAGGTCTCTGGTGGACCAATGTCCTGAACTCAGCTCTCCCACTTCAGAGGCTCAGGCTTGACACACAGCCAGAGCACCAAGACCATGTCAGCCACACGGCTCAGAAGAAAAGGGAGCAAAAAAAAGAAAGAAAGAAAAAAATAGAATAAAATAAAGTTATTAAAATAAAAAATATTAAAACTAAATAATTTTTTATTAAAAATAAAAATTTAATAATTATTAAATTATTAAAAGTTTTTATAATAAAAATTATTTTAAAATAATTATTAAAAACTATTAAAAAATAAATTTAATAAATTATTAAAAATGCAAAGAAGCCTACACAAACACACTCACAGAAAGAGAAAAAGGAATATATATATATACATATATATATATATATGTATATATATATATATAAAGGAAGAGAGCAACCAAATCAATAAACAAATCTACCTATGATAAGCTCTGAATACTAAACTAAGATAAACATAAAACAAAAACCAAATTAGTTTCAGAAAGCAAACCCCAAGTGTACAGTTGCCCCCAGAGCCCACCTCCTCAATTTGGGATGATTCTTTGTCTATTCAGGTATTCCACAGATACACCGTACCTCAAGTTGACTGTGGAGCTTTAATCCGCTGCTCCTGAGGCTGCTGGGAGAGATTTCCCTTCCTCTTCTTTGTTTGCACAGCTCCCGGGGTTCAGCTTTGGATTTGGACCCGCCTCTGCGTGTAGGTCGCCTGAGGGCGTCTGTTCTTCGCTCACACAGGACGGGGTTAAAGGAGCAGCTGCTTCGGGGGCTCCGGCTCACTCAGGCGGGGGGAGGGAGCGGTACGGAGGAGGCGGGGCGAGCCTGCGGCGTCAGAGGCGTCGTGACGTTGCACCAGCCCGAGGCGCGCCGTGCGGTCTCCCGGGGAAGCTGTCCCCGGATCACGGGAGCCTGGCCGTGGCGGGCTGCACCGGCTCCCGGGAGGGGCCGTGTGGAGAGTGACCTGTGCTCGCACACAGGCTTCTTGGTGGCGGCAGCAGCAGCCTTAGCGTCTCATGCCGTCTCTGGGGTCCGCGCTGATGGCCGCGGCTCGCGCCTGTCTCTGGAGCTCGTTTAGGCGGCGCTCTGAATCCCCTCTCCTCGCGCACCAGGAAACAAAGAGGTAAGAAAAAGTTTCTTGTCTGTTCGGCAGCTGCAGACTTTTCCCGGACTCCCTCCCGGCTAGCTGTGGTGCACTAGCCCCTTCAGGCTGTGTTCACGCCGCCAACCCCAGTCCTCTCCCTGCGATCCGACCGCAGCCGGAGCCTCAGCTCCCAGCCCCGCCCGCCCCGGCGGGGGAGCAGACAAGCCTCTCGGGCTGGTGAGCGCTGCTCGGCGCCGCTCCTCCGTGCGGGAATCTCTCCGCTTTGCCCTCCGCACCCCTGTGGCTGCGCTCTCCTCCGTGGCTCCGAAGCTCACCCCTCTGCCACCTGCCGTCTCCGCCCGTGAAGGGGCTCCTAGTGTGTGGACACCTTTCCTCCTTCACGGCTCCCTCCCACTGGCGCAGGGCCCGTCCCTATTCTTTTGTCTCTGTTGTTTCTTTTTTCTTTTGCCCTCCCCAGGTACGTGGGGAGTTTCTTGCCTTTTGGGAGGTCTGAGGTCTTCTGCCAGCGTTCAGTGGGTGTTCTGTAGGAGCAGTTCCACGTGTAGATGTATTTCTACTGTATCTGTGGGAAGGAAGGTGATCTCCGCGTCTTACTCCTCCGCCGTCCTGAAGGCCTCCTCCTTTGGTCTGAACCTGCCTGGTGGCTGCCAAGGTGCCCGATTGCCCACACAGCGGCAACCAAGCAAAGACTGGTTTCTCTTTATGTAGCTCTTTATGTCCTAGCCTTCGAACCACAGCCGTCAGGGTACTTGGAAAGTGAGTATCTGACAATTTTCATGTCTGTCATAGGGGTGGGCTGTGACAGTGGGGAAAGAGGGGGCTGGTTTTGAGTGGGAAAACCAATACATGCTGTCACATATGCAGGATACCTGATACAGAGGAGGAGTTCAATGCATTTTCATTTACAAATTTCCCCTTACGTGTCTTGTTTCCTCTCAATTGTTTTCCTGTTTCTATTTTTCTAATTCTCTTTTTCTTTTGTCTTTACTTTCCTCATTCTTCATTTTATTCCTGCTTATTTTTCTGCCCATAATACAGAAGTGAAACATAATTTCTAACATCATCAAATTTTGTGTATTTTATACAAAAACCAACAAACTGAATGTTATCTGTTTCTCCATAGGTAAAAGAAAGCAAAATTGTCTGACCTTGACCTGCCTCTTCAGTCTCACCCCCAACATCCACTGATCACACTTCACATTCTGGGAGTTTGTTAACATTATTTTATTCTCCCCAAATTTACTTCCTCCAACATAGATCTGGGAAATGCTATACATACTCCAGAATCTGGCTCAATTGCCCTTGACATTGCCAACCACAGATAATTATTTCCTTTTCAGTTCCCTCAAGGTGCCTCCTTTACAACTTTTTAGCACATAACATCTGATTAAGGTTAGAAGTGTTCATTCACTTTTCTCCATTAGCTTGTAAACACCTTAAGACAGCCACTATATTTTGTTCACATAACCTAGAGTTAACACTATTTAAAAAAAATTTTATAGCTTCTATAGTAAAAATGTAAATGCTGTGGAATGGAATAATCTTTAAATATTTATAATGTTAAAATTTGCATGCAGTTTTGTTCATGTATTCGATTCAGTTGGGTCACTGAGATTTTTTAAATCCTAAAAATTTGATTTTATGTGTCTTCTGGTGTTTTTCCTTTCAAAGATTTTATTATTATGTGTATATTTTTGTCCAATTAAAATGTAGTCACTTTTGAAATTTATAACAGAGGAAAATAACATCACTTACTCTCATTTAGCAGATAATAAATTTGTAATACATTTTGAGCTCTGTGAACTAAAATCTGTAGAGATGCTGAGTATTGTTATCTCATATCATTAGCATTTTGGCTGGAAACCACTCCCTCTAGGCACATATGGGGTTTTTATTTTTATGCATAAATTTGCATAACTGCTTCACTATCTTTCACAGACTACAGTCTTTAGACATTAAATTGATAAATATCATGATCAAATCATGAGTTTCAGTCTGGTTCAGTGGGTTGGAAACTTCTTAATGGAGATATTTCCTTATCTACTCAACCTTCCCAAGTCTCTCTCTGTATCTGTCTCTGTCTCTGTCTCTCTTCAGCAAACAAGCACTTAATCAGTAGTGACTGGAGACTGACGTAAAAAACTTTCATTTTCAAAGATAATTTCCATTGTTTTGTTTAGTACTTTCAGATAACTCCAAGTCAGCATAAAATATTCAGGAACAACTTTCTTCAGAAAATGATCAACAATTGTACATAGGAGCCATCATGCACAGGCAAGTGAGTGATTGTTCTGTGGCATTTGATAGGTTAATTTTCTCCCAGCTTCATCAACCTACACAGAAAAATGTCCTTACAACTATATTAAACTTGAATTCCCTAAACTCTCATCTGCTTGACTGCCAAGCTCCCCATCACCACCTCCACTCAAATATTTATGGGTACTGCTTGCTGGTCTTTGCCAAAAGTCACTGGGATGGGGTCCCCTGCCTCGGGCACAGGCAGTCCACAGACACTCCACCAGAAGCGGGACCTCTGCTCCTGATGCCCAGTGCAGATGCCACTGGGGGAAGAATTATCTGAGCCTCGGCTCTGTGGAGCTGGAACTCTCTTGACACACTTGCCAAGTGAGAAAAATCCTATCCTCTGTCTTACAGTCAATTGGGTCCCACAGTAAGCTTGCATAAGTGCCAGCACTTTGTGGAGTCAAGGGAAGCAGCTCTTTCAACTCCCACAGGGTCCTCTTCTTCACAAAGCACATAGATGCCATTAGAACCTGCCTCCGAGTGGTGGGTGATGCTATCCTGTCTTTTAGCTAGTTCAGTATCAGAAGCCCCATCACCTCCCATGCACAATGACAGCTGCTGGGGCCTCTGTTAAACTCGCGTTTATCTGAATACTAGTTATGGGTGAAGTCCGAGTCTTCCCCCCACCCAGGGAAACCTTCAAAACCTCTATTCATCAATGGATGTAAATAGATATCCAATACCTCCACCAGAGAGAATCATCTGACTCCTAGATTTAACCCCTTAATTTAGGCTTTTATAATGAGACATTTTATAAGTATAACTAGTATTAGAGAAATGACCACTGAAATATAGGAAAAAAATCCTAATGTGAAAAGCCCTAAAATTACAGCGGTCAGCATAAACTTCCCAAATCAGAGCTTGACTACCAAGTTTTATATCCTTACTCATCAATTTACTACATGTATGACCTTGGGCAAGTGTTAGTTATTTATTGCTGTGTAACAAATAACCACAAAATTAGCACCTTAAAAAGTCATGTATTTATTACCCCATAGTTTCTCTGGGTTGGAAATCTGGGCAGGACTTGACTGGGTTCCCTGCTCCAGGGTATTTCACAAGGCTGAAATTCAAGGTGTCAGCCAAGACTGGGGTCTCATATCAGGCTAGACTGGGGAAAGACACACTTCCAAGTTCACATGATTGTTAGTAGGATTCAATTCCTTACAGGTTATTGGACTTAGGACACCAACATCTAGCTGTTAACTGGAGGCCACCTTTAGTTCCTTGTGACATGGGCCTCTTTATATGGCAGTTTTACTGCACCAAAGCCAGGACAAGAAAGATTCAATAGGGAGAGTTTGGTAACAAGATGAGATTTACAATCTCATGTATCCTAACACAGAAGTGATATCCCAACACCAGGCCATACTCTATTGGTAAGAAACAAATCACAGGTCCCACCATGCTCATAACAGGAGGCAGGGTTTTATAGAAGACCATCTAAGAGCCTAGCTACCAAAATAAATCACTTATTTGTGTATATTTCTTTTTAAATATGTAAAATGAAGAGACACATGAAGATAATAAGAGTACCTACTTCATAGATTGTGAAGACTGAAAACTTAGGTCCACACGAAAACTTGCACATAGGTATTTATAACAGCTTTTTTCATAATTTCCAAAACTTGGAAGCAACTAAGATGTCCTTCAGTAGATAAATGAATAAATAACTGTGTTACATCCAGAAAATAGAATATTATTCAGTGCTAAAAATAAATGAGCTATCAAGCCATGAAGACATGGGACCACCTTAAATGCACATCGTTAAGTGAAAGAAGCCAATCTGAAAAGGCTATATACTGTGTGATTCCAATTATATGACATTCTGGAAAAGGCAAAACTATGGAGACAGTAAAAAGATAAGTGGTTGCCGGGGGTTGGGTTGTGGTGTTGGGGGTAGATGAATAGGTGGAACACAGACAATTTTTAGAGTAGTGAAAATATTCTGTATGATACCATGATGATGAACACATGTCATTATTGTCCAAACCCACAGAATATATCACACCAAGAGTGAACTATAATGTAAACTATGGACTTTGGGTGATTATGATGTGTCAGTGTAGGTTCATCAATTTTAACAAATGTATCACTCACTCTGATGGGAGTGTTGATAATGGGGGAGGTGATGCGTGTGTCAGGGCATAGATCTATAGCATACCTCTGTATCATCCCCTCAATTTTGCTATGAACATAAAAAAGTTTTTTTAAAAATCAATTTAAAAATGACAAACCAATTTAAAAAATGGCAAAGGAATTGAATAGGCATTAAAAAAAGGATACAGAAATGTCCAATAAGTACACAAAAAGATGCTCAGCATTATTAATTACAAAGGAAGTGCAAATCAAAACCACAGTGAGATACCACACCACACCCTAGGATGGCTCAAATTAAAAAGACAATAATAGGTGTTGATAAGAATGTGCAAAAATGGAATCCTCATACATTGCTGGTAGAAGTGTGAAATAGTGGGACCATATTGAAAAATGCTTTACAGGTTTCTCAAAATGTTAAACATCGATTTACCACAAGATCCAACACGACCCACTTGTAGGTATATGTTGAGAAAACAGAAACACATGCCACACAAAAACTTGGGCATCATGTTCATAGCAGCACTGTTCACAATAGCCCAATGGTGGAAACAAACCAAGTGTCCATCAACTGATGAATGAATAAACAAAATGTGGTCTGTACCTACGTGGCAGTATTTTTGTCAACAAAGGAATCATTTGGTGATAAAAAAAGAATGAAGTACTGACATAATACATGCTGCAATAAAGCTGTTATTTTTAAAAAGCAATTGAATTGTAGAATGTAGAATGGACCTAAAGAGGAAGGGCAACTTTTATATCTATGTAAAAAATTTTTGTTCCACGGGGCTTCCCTGGTGGTGTGGTGGTTAAGAATCCGCCTGCCAATGCAGGGAACATGGGTCCAAGCCCTGGTCCAGGAAGATCCCACATGCCGCGGAGCAACTAAGCCCACATGCCAGAACTACTGAGCCTGCGTTCTAGAGCCCATGAGCCACAACTACTGAGCCCACGTGCCACAGCTACTGAAGCCCGTGTGCCTAGAGCCCATGCTCCACAACAAGAGAAGCCACCGCAATGAGAAGCCTGTGCACCACAATGAAGAGTAGCCCCCGCTCACAGTAACTAGAGAAAAGTCCACACACAGCAATGAAGACCAAACACAGCCACCCCCCCAAAAAAACTTTTGTTCCTTAATACCATATACTTTTTTTTTTTTAACATCTTTATTGGAGTATAATTGCTTTACAATGGTGTGTTAGTTTCTGCTTTATAGCAAAGTGAATCAGTTTTACATATACATATGTTCCCATATCTCTTCCCTCTTGCATCCCCCTCCCTCCCACCCTCCCCACCCCACACCTCTAGGTGGTCACAAAGCACCGAGCTGATCTCCCTGTGCTATGCGGTTGCTTCCCACTAGCTATCTATTTTACGTTTGGTAGTGTATATATGTCCATGCCACTCTCTCTGTTACATCTTACCCTTCCCCCTCCCCAAATCCTCAAGTCCATTCTCTAGTAGGTCTGTGTCTTTATTCCCGTCTTGCCACTAGGTTCTTCATGACCTCTTTTTTTTCCTTAGATTCCATATGTATGTGTTAGCATACTGTATTTGTTTTTCTCTTTCTGACTTACTTCACTCTGTATGACAGACTCTTAACTCCATCCACCTCACTACAAATAACTCCATTTCGTTTCTTTTTATGGCTGAGTAATATTCCATTGTATATATATATGCCACATCTTCTTTATCCATTCATCCGATGATGGACACTTAGGTTGCTACCATGTCCTGGCTATTGTAAATAGAGCTGCAATGAACATTTTGGTACATGACTCTTTTTGAATTATGGTTTTCTCAGGGTATATGCCCAGTAGTGGGATTGCTGGGTCATATGGTAGTTCTATTTTTAGTTTTTTAAGGAACCTCCATACTGTTCTCCATAGTGGCTGTATCAATTTACATTCCCACCAACAGTGCAAGAGTGTTCCCTTTCCTCCACACCCTCTCCAGCATTTATTGTTTCTAGATTTTTTGATGATGGCCATTCTGACCGGTGTGAGATGATATCTCATTGTAGTTTTGATTTGCATTTCTCTAATGATTAATGATGTTGGGCATTCTTTCATGTGTTTGTTGGCAATCTGTATATCTTCTTTGGAGAAATGTCTATTTAGGTCTTCTGCCCATTTTTGGATTGGGTTGTTCTTTTTTTTGTTATTGAGCTGCATGAGCTGCTTGTAAATCTTGGAGATTAATCCTTTGTCAGTTGCTTTCTTTGCAAATATTTTCTCCCATTCTGAGGGTTGTCTTTTCGTCTTGTTTATGGTTTCCTTTGCTGTGCAAAAGCTTTTAAGTTTCATTAGGTCCCATTTGTTTATTTTTGTTTTTATTTCCATTTCTCTAGGAGCTGGGTCAAAAAGGATCTTGCTGTGATTTATGTCATAGAGTGTTCTGCCTATGTTTTCCTCTAAGAGTTTGATAGTGTCTGGCCTTACATTTAGGTCTTTAATCCATTTTGAGTTTATTTTTGTGTATGGTGTTAGGGAGTGTTCTAATTTCATACTTTTACATGTACCTGTCCAGTTTTCCGAGCACCACTTATTGAAGAGGCTGTCTTTCTCCACTGTATATGCTTGCCTCCTTTATCAAAGATAAGGTGACCATATGTGCGTGGGTTTATCTCTGGGCTTTCTATCCTGTTCCATTGATCTTTTAAACTTTTAAGTTGCCAAACATTTAGCCATTACAGATTATTCCAACCATTGCTTGCCCATATAATTATGCCTAGGTGACTTTAAAATAATTTAATTCGTTCTCTTAATTCCGTTGTATCAAAACCAGTCGTGCCTCTTGAACTATGACATCTATTACATGTGTAAACAGATTGAAATATATTAACTTTAGAAAAACTGCAACAAATTCCTATTAATTCCTAGAGCCACAATTCTGTTAAGGTTAGAGGTATATTAATCAAATTATATAACTTACGTAAAATAGAATACAAGCACTCTAAATTTCCAAATAAGTCATTTGCTTTGCCCAGAGTAAGAGAAAAACTGTAGCAGCACAAAGCAATAGAAATTATTTTATCCTCACCTCACATTAGATTACTTTCTTCCTTTGAAAATCAAGAAGACTTTTTTTTTATATGTCAAGGAATGAATTCCTAGTTGTTTCTAAACTTGAAAAATAGTCATGGACAGTTTGTTTCAAGTATCATGGAACTCTGCTGCTCAATAATGATCCGCTTATTCGTTAGCCACCTGGGAACTGTGGGCGGTGTGGGCTGTCCAACTATCTTTCCATTATGTCCTTGGAAAGGAGTTGGGGGTGCCATGCCAATGTTCCTTTGGTATTCTTTTAATGCCAGACAGATCATGTTTTGAATTTCTGTCAGTCTCATCCCTTAATACTGATGAATTCAGCCCATAGCCGTTAAATAATACTGTGACATGTACGAGCAGTTACTGCAGTGTTCACAGACCAGAGCAGCGACGCTGAACCAAATGGCAGCAAGCTCGAGTCTCCTTGCTTCCCTTCTGAATTGCACAGCACATCTATATAATCCAGCCACAGGCAGCAATGTGACTACTCATCCTTCTCCTAGGGCCCACTAAGAATCCCCTGTCGGAATCAGACTGATGAAATATTTCAGCCATAAAATTACAAGGTAGGACTCACAATACCGTCTCATTTATTTTCTTTTAAAATCTGCCTGCCTGGTTAATCACAAGTCTGCATAGCTCACTTTGATTCATTTAATTAGCTACTTTTTAAATGTCATATATCCACTCAGAAGCTTTTGAATTATGATTTTGGCCTTAAAAATCTAAGCTAAATGGAATAACATAATCAATGACCCCATCAGAATTTTAAAATATGCCTTTGACATTTTTAAAAACATGTCTTTTAATTTTTATTTATGCAATCTTAGAATAAGGTTGAGAGTAATTATACTGAAACATCTACATAATTTAATTCTGAGTAAAAATAAAGCAGATTAATAAGGGGAAAATATCTTGTCTTTCTTCCTATTCTAGGTACATTAAAAAAATCAAAAGAAAATTTATTTTCAAATTTTGTAGTAGATTAACTTCCAGAGCAAAACTTAGAAGAGCTGAGACTTCAAATTAAAAATAATAATAACTAAATCAATATTTATTTGCCAAGTGCCTGTATGTCAGATACTATTCGTGGGTAACTTTGAATATTAACTGTATGATCCATTTAATAACATTGATAAAATTAACATTTGAGAGCTTTATCACTGAGTGATAAAATTAACCTTTGAGCACTGTTTAGCACTATTCCCATTTTACAGATGTGGAACACAGAGAGGCTAAGTCACTTGCCCAAGGTCACACAGCTAGAAATGCAGAGCTGTGATTCTAACAGAGGCAGCCTGTCTCTGAAGACTTCATGCTTCACCACAAGGCCATCTGGCCATTCTTCCCTTAAACTAAACCTTCTGCTGCATTTTCTGTTTTCTTCTTCCTTTTCTTCCTCTTCTTCTTCTTCCCCTTCTTCTTCTTCTTCTTCTTCCTCCTCCTCTTCCTCCTTCTTTTATTTTCTTCCTCTTCTTCTTCTCCTCCTTCCTCTCCCTCACCCTCTCTCTTCAGTTCTAGCAATACATAGCACTTTGTCTTTACAATTTACTTTCATTTCTCTGTAGTTTTAGACTTTTCCTTTCGATTTTTCCTCTCCACCCTTTATTGTTAGCTGCAGCATCCTTATTTTTGGATCATGTTGATATCAGGTACATCGCAGAACCCTGATCCTGGATGGTGCCTTCATTTTCTGATCCTGTTTCTTCATTTTCCACATGGCTCCTGAGGTTCCAAAATGGTGAGAAGCTTGTGCAACTGGCCAATGAGTCTACTGATTCATCGGTGACTTGACCAGTTTGAGCAACTAGCTAAATATATTCCTTTTAGTATTTGTTCATTCTGACAGTTTGTAGCCTTGGTGTGCTACAATCCATATGTCAGACAGGAATAGCTCCAGTCAGTATTCCTTACTGATGTCTCCGGAAAACCGTTTAATTTCCCAAGGGTTGTGATCATATTAGTCACACATGTCAAAATAAGTCATGCTTCTCTTCTGAAGTAAAAAGCAAAAGATATTATAATCCCCAAGACATACATGCTTCAACAACAAAAAAAGATTTTCAGGAACTTGTGGAAATGCAATTGTATCAAAAAGTAGACAATGCTTTATACAGTGAAACTTGTCTATTTTTAATCAGTGGAAGCAAATGTGCCTTTTGATTCCATGTGAAAAAGTAACACAAGTAACAGCTATTAAATTAAAAATAATAATAATTCTGGAAAATTTGTATTTAATACTGTCATTAATGTACAAATAGTTAAAAATATTTCTTCCTTGGTTTTTAGTCTTCTCTTTTTTGTTGGAAATAGAAATGCATATATTTTTAAAACATATTATTCTTTAACCTATTCTGAGAAGATTAACACTATGAATATCACACATTTTTATGGCAGGAGAGAAAGAGCCTGCACATATGTTATTTTAACCCCCCCCCCATCACCCCGAGGAACAGGAGGACTCTGGGGGGTCATAGATGTTCAGTGACTCATGCAAGGTTAGTCTGCTAGGAAGTTTCAGAGTCGTGTATAGAACACACTTCTCCAGACTCTTGGGTTGGTGCACTTTCTACCCATTGGCTTGTCTCTAAATGTGTGAGGAGAAGTCATAGGCAATCCCTTCCTTTCTCTCAATGCAGTGGTTCTGTTGTTGAACCCAAGTTCATGTGCCTGATGCAGAGTGAGGCCAAACAAGATGAAATGTCAGAGTTTGGAGCAGAGAAAGGTTTATTGCAAGGGCCATGCAAGGAGAACAGTGTGGCTCATGCCCAAAACTCCCTGATGGATTTTAGGGAAGAAGTTTTAAAGGCAAGGTGAGGGAGGGGAGTCACAGGGTGTGTGATCAGCTCACACACAGTTTTCTGATTGGTTGATGGTGAGGTAACAGGACAGGGTCACAGAGGTTGACGTCAGGCTCCAGTAGGTCTGGGGACTACATGCTCACAGTCATCAAGTAGTTAACTTCTTCCATTTGGTGGGGGGTTTAGCAACTGTAAAACAGCTCAGGAAATGTACATCAGATACCATTACCTAGGTACTTCAGGGAGGAACTAAAGATTCTGTGGCTGCCATAGGGCTGATTTACTGTTTAAACTGTTACCAGTTCTCCTGGCCCAACTGCTACTTTTGTCACTACATGCTCACATCCTTTCAATCCTTAATTCTTAAGCCAGGATTTTGTGATTCAGGGGTGCGTGAGAGACTACAGCGTTCCTACAAACAAGAGACAGACAGAGGACATGGGAGGAGGGGTCTGTCCCAGGAAGACCCCATAGGGTCCTGCTCAGTTACATTTGGAAAACTTGAGTGCACAAGAATTATCAAAATGCAGATTCCAGGATACTTTGTCCTAAAAGTCAGGATTGGGGCCAAGGACTCTGCATTTTGATAGTCATATCTGTTGTTTCAACTGCTGGTTCAAAGGCCAAAATTAAAATTTTTCCTGTTTTAATTCTACCTTATTTTTAAAATTTCGTTTAGGCAAATTACAGGAATCATTAGTTAAGAAATATGACAGCCAAGCATTGATATCTTAGGGTGAATTCAAGGGCAGCTGCAGAACTAGAGTGTGAAGAGTAATTTAATTGCTAAAACCACATTTCAGATGTAAATGTTTCTCTACAAACTATGATTTTTGCTCTTACTACAACTGTTTTTTTCTTTTTTAACCTTCCAAACTGGGCTGGAAATTTGAAAGCAGTTTTCTTCATAACACATTCCATCCCCACACAAACCCCAACATTTGGAAGGAATGTCTGTGATATGTCATTTTTGATATTTCTACTCTTTGTCCCTGAAGGAAATTGGCAGTGAAAAAAAAAATGACATGGAAATTTCCAAAATCTGATAATCAAATGAAGCTTAACTTCTGTCCTAGAAACAGACAAGCCATGTTCAGAATTCTTCCCAAGCCATTTATTTTCTTAATATTTGTTTAAACTTCTCCTCTGTTGGACAATTTATTTCTAGCAGTAATTAATGATTTAGAGCTGTTTCCTAGGTCACCTCTAAAAAGTGTTCATCTTTGAAATTTAGCTCTCAAGTTTACACCCTACTGTGATTATATCAAAAGCAGATTTGTAGTTTTGATTAAATGTTGTAATTACTTCTTTATAAGTGTGGTACTCTTTAGTTAAAATTATAAAACGTGAACTTGAGAATATGATTTTAAACTGTAATTTTTATATACACAGAATATCTTTGCTATGGACCAATCACTTTTATTGAAATCAGCTATTATTAATTGATTTACTCTTCCTCTGAAATGATCAGCCTGTTTTTTAACACTTACAGACAATAAACGCCTCACATTGTGGCTCTGTGTCTGATTCATCTGCGTGATCTCCCTAGCAGGTTGCATACATAGAGGATATCAAGTAAACACATAATTATTTTCTGTTATCAGATATTTGGAGACACAAAGACAAGCAATCCAATGCTGAATTTTCCACTTACTCGTTTTCTCACTTTAGACAAATTAGTCAACCTCTTATTTTTATCATCTCTGAAGAAGTAATAAAAAAAGTGCTGCCCTCAGAGAGTTAGCTTGAGAATTGAAAGAGGTAATGTCTGTCAAACGCTTCGCATGGTACCAAAATCATTCTAAGTACTCACCTGCAGTTAGCTGTTAATAAATAAAGGAAAGATACTAAAATGTTTTTTTGATGACCACGTGTATATTATGATGGTAAACAACAGGGAAAAACCTAAATATGCATCTAGAGGAGATTGGTAGAAAAAAATACATAGAATATTATACCACCAGCCAAAGGGATAAGAAAGTGCTTTAGATACTGATATAGAATTCACTACAAGGAATGATGTTATCTAGAAACCAAAAACAAATTACAGTGCAGAGTGGGTATATATGCTACCATGTGTGAAAAAGAAGTGGGGGAAATTTATATGCACCTTCACCAGGCTGGAGAGATCATGCAGATGAATCAGACACAGACTCTTATTTTGAGGAGCTTATTGAATTTAAGTGTTAAAAACAGCCTGGTCATTTCTGAGTAACAGGATGTAACTATGTCAAGATAAATAGATAGATGATAGATAGATGATAGATAGATAGATAGATAGATAGATAGATAGATAGATAGATAGATAGATAGATAGATAGATAGATGATAGATATACATATATACATTTTTCGAGAGAAAGAAATTTTCCTCTACCTTTTAGGTTCTTCTGGCTGGTCTAAGAAATTAATTGACATGAGACAGATTGACAGGAGAAAGCGAAACAAAGTTTAACAATATGTATGCATGGGAGATACCTAGAAAAACTGAGTAGCTCCCCCAAATACCTGAAATTCTCACCTTAAGGACCATCTTCAGCTAAAGATAAAAGAGGATGTTGGGGATAGTGGTTTGGGATTTCAAAGGGGATGAAGGCAATTCACCTGGAGATGGGAAAGCAAAAGTTCGCTAAACAAATGTTTCCTGGGCCCTGCAGTTCACAATGGGACACAGATTGGACTCTGCTGTCTAGGCCCTGTTTCCCCACCACACCTACCTAGCCAAGGTCTTGGCAGATATCGCTGGTGATAATTCTTCTTTAGACAGAAAAAGGGGAAGATGACAAGAAAAACTTCCTGAGTCTTCTGTTTCTTGAAAATAACAGCCTAGATTAATCCTGTGGCCAAAGATACACATTTAGGGGTGGCAAATTGTGCTGCCCTGAAGTCTCACATTTGAAACTTCTCCAAGAAGTCTCAGTGTCCAGAAGTTGAGTTGGTAGATTGTTCCATCTCACTGAACCAGTCTCTTAGTCCTGACAGTAGGTCTTTCCAGTTAAATTCATTTCAGGAAGTGGTGATGGAGATGGGCTCTGAAAGCTAGGCCTTTAAGTTGTGAGAAATCAGGTCTTTCTTAAATATTCTTCTTAAGAAGAATTTCTCTAGAGACAAGATAAAAACAAAGGTTAATGGTTGAAGCAAATTATAAACTCAGTATCTGAGTGCTGAGAGCTGCCAGTTGAGAAGATTTCTAGATGTCAGTGTCCAAGTACCTTTTGTAGTTTGAATGTCTCTGATGATGTCATCAGGTGTTCAGGTAAACTTCTGAGTGACCCACACAGCAACAGGCACAAGGATTGTCTAAACATGGGCTACGGTGGTGATGTTTCTTAAGTTGAAATCAAGTTGTTCAGCTTCAGTTTTCAGGGTTTCGGGAAAAGATTAATGTTACTTCAAAAGTGGGAAAAAATGGATACATTAGTTTGGAGAGTTGTAGTCAAATATTTGAGGAAACTAGAAGAATTCAGGATCCAGTCCAGTTTACAGGTGGAAAAACAAAACTTCAAAGATGATTAACAGAACTAGAATCTAATATCTACAACTGTGTATTATAGTGCTACTGAAACATTTTTTTTTCTCTAAAAGCACCCACATTTCTACAAAGATAAATTGAGACTAATTTTTTTTTTGCAAAATAAGCTTAGTTTCATTAAACTTGAATTGATTATTTACATAAGTCCAGCAAGAATAGTAAGTGACCCTACAGCTTCTTTTAAATATACTTTGCTGGAACTTTTCATAAGGAATCTCCAGATTGAACTTTGAATAGCATTTCAAGGTCAGGAAGCCATGCCAGGGAATTACCATCAGACTCACCTGTAATACCTATAGATTTGGGTTAATTCCTCTCTTCCTGAGGTCCCCAAAATATCCCGAGTTTCCTGCATCTGCCAGGAAGTGACGTTCCTCACTCACCTGGTAAGGCTGCTAGGAACCCTGTAAACAAGGTGCCAGGCTATTTTTTCAAGGGGCTTTATGGCTCCATAAAGTCAATCTTAGTTCCTTAAAGCTGTCTGGTCACATCTGAGGCCATGCTTGCCTCTCTCAAACTATGATATGCTGGTCAAAGCCTTAGAAATATAATCAATGTTTCCAACTGTGTCCAGTTCCAAGGAGAACATATTCTTAGTGAACTTATGTAAATAATTATATTGCCATGAAAATAAGAATACTCACTAAGAATTTTCAAGTTCTGGAGGGACCAGGCAGGGAGAATAAATATAAATATTTCAATTCTGCTTACAAAGTTATAATTCAGCAACTTGCTGTAAATCTTAGTTAGCTTAAGAGAAGATGTTTCCTTATATCTGGAAAACAAAGATTGAAAAGGCAGTAATATTTCAGACAAAAGTCTTAAAAATTATAATCATATTCATCAGTTCATTCAGTCCTATGTAATTAATTCTTGTTGATCTTAATCTTTTATTAGAAGTTTTATGAAACCACCCATTTTTCTATTAGGGTTCTGTAATTTCTTACTTAGTTTAGTGGTATGATCTGAAAGTTATCAAAAGCCCATATTTGTCAAAAAGTCCTCTCTATGAATCTTTTTTGAAGATGAAGCATTTTTGTAAAAGTGTCAGAGTAAAACAATAGTTGTCTGTAAATGACAAAAGACGTGGTTATAGATCTGATTATAATGCAATTGACAGGAAAATCTGGTTATTTCTGTGACATACAACAATTTAAAATGATAACTAGAATTATGATTGATAACATTTTACCAGGACATATCAGATTTTGGGGAATTTCATATAATTTTTTACAACACATATTACAAATATTCATCCATCCAGTATAACCTAAGAAGGCTTGTTATCACTAATTTGATAATGCTTCCATGTAGTTTTTAAAAATGTTTATTTTATATTGGAGTAGAGTTAATTAACAATGTTGTGTCGGTTTCAGGTGTACAGCACAGTGATTCAGTTATACATATACATGTATCTATTCTTTTTCAAATTCTTTTCCCAGTTAGGTTATTACAGAGTATTGAGCAGAGTTCCCTGTGTTATACAGTAGGTCCTTGTTGGTTATCTATTTTAAATATAGCAGTGTGTACATGTCAATCCCAAACTCCCTACTATCCCTTCCCCCGATCTTTCCCCACTGGTCACCATAAGTTTGTTCTCTAAGTCTGTGGGTCTGTTTCTGTTTTGTAAGTAATTTCTTTGTATCATTTTTTTAAGATTCTGCATATAGGTGATATCATATGATATTTGTCTTTGTCTGACTTACTTCATTTAGTATGATAACTCCAGGTCCATCCATGTTACTGCAAATGGCATTATTTCATTCTTCTTAATGGCTGAGTAATATTCCATTGTATATCTGTACCACATCTTCTTTATCCATTTCTCTGTCAATGGACACTTAGGTTGATTCCATGTCTTGGCTATTGTAAACAGTGCTGCAGTGAACATTGGGGTGCATGTTTCCTTTTGAACCATGTTTTTTTCTGCATATATGCCCAGGAGTGGAATTGCTGGATCCTATGGTAGCTCTATTTTTAGTTTCTTAAGGATCCTCCATACTGTTCTCCATAGTGGCTGCACCAATTTACATTCCCACCAACAGTGCAAAAGGATTCCCTTTCCTCCACACCCTTTCCAGCGCTTATTGTTTGTAGACATTTTGATGATGGCCATTCTGGCTGGTGTGAAGTGACATCTCACTGTAGTTTTGATTGACATTTCTCTAATAATTAGTGATGTTGAGCACATTTTCATGTGCCTCTTGGCCATCTGCATGTCTTCTTTGGAGAAATGTTAATTTAGGTCTTCTGCCCATGTTTTGATTGGGTTGTTTGTGTTTTTGGCATAGAGTTGCATGAGGTTTGCAAATTTTGGAGATTAATCCCATGTCAGTCACATTGTTTGCAGACATCTTCTCCCATTCTGTGGGTTGTCTTTTCATTTTGTTTATGGTTTCTTTTGTTGTGCAAAAGCTTTTGAGTTTGATTAGATCCCATTTGTTTATGTTTGTTTTTATTTCCATTTCTCTAGGAGGTGGGTCAAAAAGGATCTTGCCATGATTTATGTCATAGAGCATTCTGCCTATGTTTACCTCTAAGAGTTTTATGGTATCTGGCCTTATATTTAGGTCTTTAATCCATTTTGAGTTTATTTTTGTGTATGGTGTTAGGGAGTGTTCTACTTTCATTCTTTTACATGTAGCTGTCCAGTTTTCCCAGCACCATTTATTGAAGAGTCTATCTTTTCTCCATTGTATATTCTTGCCTCCTTTACCAAAGATAAGGTGACCATATGTGCGTGGGTTTATCTCTGGGCTTTCTATCCTGTTCCATTGACCTATACTTCTGTTTTTGTGCCTGTACCATACTGTTTTGATTACTGTAGCTTTGTAGTATAGTGTGAACTCAAGAAGCCTGATTCCTCCAGCTCTGTTTTTCTTTCTCAAGATTCCTTTGGCTATTCGGGGTCTCTTGTGTTTCCATACAAATCATGCAATTTTTTTTGTTCTAGTTCTGTGAATAATGCCATTGGCAGTTTGATAGGAATTGCATTGAATCTGTAGAATGCTTTGGGTAGTATACTCATTTTCACAATGTTGATTCTTCCAATAAAGAACCTGGTATATCTCTCCATCTGTTTGTATCATCTTTAATTTCTTTCATTAGTGTCTTATAGTTTTCTGCATACAGGTCTTTAGTTTCCTTAGGTAGGTCTATTCCTAGGTATTTACTCTTTTTGTTGCAAGGGTAAAAGGGAGTGTTTCCTTAATTTCTCTTTCAGATTTTTCATTGTTAGTGTATAGGAATGCAAGAGATTTCTGTGCATTAATTTTGTATCCTGCTACTTAACCAAATTCATTGATTAGCTCTAGTAGTTTTCTGGTAGAATCTTTAGGATTCCTTATTTATAGTATCACGTCATCAGCAAAGAGTGACAGTTTTACTTCTTTTCTGATTTGGATTCTTTTTATTTCTTTTTCTTCTCTGATTGCTGTGGCAAAAACTTCCAAAACTATGTTGAATAATAGTGGTGACAGTGGGCAACCTTGTCTTGTTCCTGATCTTAGTGGAAATGGTTTCACTTTTTCACCAATGAGAACAATATTGGCTTGGAATTTGTCATATATGGCCTTTGTTATGTTGTGGTAAGTTCCATTTATGCCTACTTTCTGGAGAGTTGTTATCATAAATGGGTGTTGAATTTTGTCAAAAGCTTTTTCTGCATCTACTGAGATTAACAGATGATTTTTATTCTTTGGTTTGTTAATATGGTTTATCACATTGATTGATTCACGTGTATTGAAGAATCCTTGCATTCCTGGGATAAACCCCACTTGGTCATGGTGTATGATCCTTTTAATGTGCTGCTGGATTCTGTTTGCTAGTATTTTGTTGAGGATTTTTGCATCTATGTTCATCAGTGATATTGGCCTGTAGTTTTCTTTCTTTGTGACATCTTTGTCTGGTTTAGGTATCAGGGTGATGGTGGCCTCATAGAATGAGTTTGGGAGTGTTTCTCCCTCTGCTCTATTTTGGATGAGTTTGAGAAGGATAGGTGTTAGCTCTTCTCTAAATGTTTGATAGAATTCGCCTGTGAAGCCATCTGGTCCTGGGCTTTTGTTGTTGGAAGATTTTTAATCACAGTTTCAATTTCAGTGCTTGTGATTGGCCTGTTTATATTTTCTATTTCTTCCTGTTTCAGTCTTGGAAGGTTGTGCTTTTCTAAGAATTTGTCCATTTCTTCCAGGTTGTCCATTTTATTGGCATAGAGTTGCTTGTAGTAATCTCTCATGATCCTTTGTATTTCTGCAGTGTCAGTTGTTACTTCTCCTTTTTCATTTCTAATTCTATTGATTTGAGTCTTCTCCCTTTTTTTCTTGATGAGTCTGGCTAATGGTTTATCAACTTTGTTTATCTTCTCAAAGAACCAGCTTTTGGTTTTATTGATCATTGCTATCGTTTCCTTCACTTCTTTTTCATTTATTTCCAATCTGGTCTTTATGATTTCTTGCCTTCTGCTAACTTCTGGGTATTTTTGGTTCATCTTTCTCTAATTGCTTTAGGTGTCACGTTAGGTTGTTTATTTGAGATGTTTCTTGTTTCTTGAAGTAGGATTATATTGCTATAAACTTCCCTCTTTGAACCGCTTTTGCTGCGTCCCATAGGTTTGGGGTCGCCGTGTTTTCATTGTCAATTGTTTCTAGGTATCTTTTGATTTCCTCCTTGATTTCTTCAGTGAACTCTTGGTTATTTAGTAGTGTATAGTTTAGCCTCCATGTGTTTGTATTTTTTACAGAATTTTTCCTGTAATTGTTATCTAGTTTCATAACGTTCTGGTCGGAAAAGTTACTTGATATGATTTCAATTTTCTTAAATTTACCAAGGCTTGATTTGTGACCCAAGGTATGATCTATCCTGGAGAATGTTCCATGAGCACTTGAGAAGAAAGAGTATTCTGTTGTTTTTGGATGGAATGTCCTATAAATATCAATTAAGTCTATCTTGTTTTATGTATCATTTAAAGCTTATGTTTCCTTATTTATTTTCATTTTGGATGATCTATCCATTGCTGAAAGTGAGGTGTTAAAGTCCCCTACTATGATTGTGTTGCTGTCAATTTCCCCTTTTATGGCTTTTAGCATTTGCCTTATGTATTGAGGTGCTCCTGTGTTGGGTGCATAAATATTTACAATTGTTATATATTCTTCTTGGATTGATCTCTTGATCATTATGTAGTGTCCTTCTTTGTCTCTTGTAATAGTCTTTATTTTAAGTCTATTTTGTCTTATGTGAGAACTGCTACTCCATCTTTCTTTTGATTTCCCTTTGCATGGAATATCTTTTTCCATCCCCTCCCTTTCAGTCTGCATGTGCCTCTAGTTCTGAAGTGGGTCTCTTGTAGACAGCATATATACGGGTCTTGTTTTTGTATCCATTCAGCCAGTCTATGTCTTTTGGTTGGAGCATTAATCCATTTACATTTAAGCTGGTTACTGGTATGTAAGTTCCTATTACCATTTTCTTAATTGTTTTGGGTTTTTTATTGTAAGTCTTTTCCTTCTCCTGTGTTCCCTACCAGAGACATTCCTTTAGCATTTGTTGTAAAGCTTGTTTGTTGGTATTGAATTCTCTTAGTTTTTGCTTGTGTGTAAAGTTTTTAATTTCTCCATCGAATGTGAATGAGATCCTTGCTGGTTAGAGTAATCTTGGTTGTGGGTTTTTCCCTTCCATCACTTTAAATATGTTCTGCCACTCCCTTCTGACTTGCAGAGTTTCAGCTGAAAAAATCAGCTGTTAACCTTATGGGGATTCCATTGTATGTTATTTGTTGCTTTTCCCTTGCTGCTTTTAATGTTTTTTCTTTGTATTTAATTTTTGATAGTTTGATTAATATGTGTCTTGGTGTTTATCTCCTTGGATTTATCCTGTATCAGACTCTCTGCATCTCCTGGACTTGATTGCCTATTTCCTTCCCCATATTATGGAAGTTTTCAACTATAATCTGTTCAAATATTTTCTCAATCCCTTTATTTTTCTCTTCTTCTTCCAGGACCACTTTAATTTGAATGTTGGTGCATTTGTTGTTTTCCCAGAGGTCTCTGAGACTGTCCTCAATTTTATTCATTCTTTTTTCTTTTCTCTGCTCTGCCATAGTTATTTCCACTATTTTATCTTCCAGGTCACTTATCCGTTCTTCTGCCTCATTCTGCTATTGATTCCTTCTAGAGAATTTTTAATTTCATTTATTGTGTTGTTCATCATTACTTGTTTGCTCTTTAGTTCTCCTAGGTCATTGTTAAACGTTTCTTGTATTTTCTCCATTCTATTTGCAAGATTTTGCATCATCTTTACTATCATTACTCTGAATTATTTTTCAGGTAGACTGCCAGATCCTCTTCATTTATTTGGTCTGGAGGGTTTTTACCTTGCTCCTTCATCTGGTGCATATTTCTCTGTCTTCTCATTTTGCTTAACTTACTGTGTTTGGGGTCTCCTTATGCAGGCTGCAGGTTTGTACTTCCCATTGTTTTTGGTGTCTGCCCCCAGTGAGTAAGGTTGGTTCAGTGGGTTGTGTAGGCTTCCTGGTGGAGGGTAGTGGTGCCTATGTTCTGTTGGTTGAAGCTGGATCTTGTCTTTCTCTTGGGCAGGATTACATTGGGTGGTGTGTTTTGGGGTGTCTGTGACCTTTGTATGATTTTAGGTAGCCTCTCTGCTAATGGGTGGGGTTGTTTTCCTGTCTTGCTAGTTGTTTGGCATGGCGTGTCCAGCACTGGAGCTTGCTGGTCATTGAATGGAGCTGGGTCTCAGCGTTGAGATGGAGATCTCTGGGAGGCATTTTGCTGTTTGATATTACGTGTAGCTAGGAGGTCTCTGATGGACCAAGGTCCTGAACTCAGCCTTCCCAGTTCAGAGGCTCAGGCCTGACACCCAGCCAGAGCACCAAGGCCCTGTCAGCCATATGGCTCAGAAGAAAAGGGAAAAAAGAAAGAAAGAAATAATAAAATAAAATAAAGTTATTAAAATAAAAAAATTATTAAAAATAAAATAGTAAAAAAGTAATAAAAAAGAAAGAAAGAAGAGAGCAGCGAAACCAGAATAACAAATCCACCAATGATAACAAGTGCTAAAAAGTATACTAAAAAAAAAAGAAAAAAGCAGACAGAACCCTAGGACAAATGGCAAAAGCAAAGCTGTGCAGACAAAATCACACAAAGAACCATACACATACACACTCACAAAAAGAGAAAAAGGGAAAGAAATACATATATAAAAAAAGGAAAATATATATATACATATAAGAAATTTAAAAAGGAAAAGAGGGCTTCCCTGGTGGCGCAGTGGTTGAGAATCTGCCTGCCAATGCAGGGGACACGGGTTCGAGCCCTGGTCTGGGAAGATCCCAAATGCTGTGGAGCAACTAGGCCCATGAGCCACAACTACTGAGCCTGCGTGTCTGGAGCCTGTGCTCTACAACAAGAGAGGCCACGATAGTGAGAGGCCCGTGCACCACGATGAAGAGTGGCCCCCACTTGCCACAACTAGAGAAAGCCGTCGCACAGAAACGAAGACCCAACACAGCCAAAAATAAATATAAAAATAAATAAATAAATTTTTAAAAAAAGACCTAAAGAAGAAATATATGGCAAATATCTAAATAAATAAATAAATAAATAAATAAAAATAAATAAATAAAAAGGAAGAGAGCAACCAAATCAATAAACTAATCTACCAATGTTAATCAACTGTAAATACTAAACTAAGATTAACATAAACCCAGAAACAAATTAGATGCAGAAAGCAAACTCCAAGTCTACAATTCCTCCCAAAGTCCATCGCCTCAATTTTGGGATGATTGGTTGTCTATTCAGGTATTCCACACATGCAGGGTACATCAAGTTGTTGGTGGAGATTTAATCCGCTGCTCCTGAGGCTGCTGAGAGAGATTTCCCTTTCTCTTCTTTGTTCGCACAGCTCCTGCGGTTCAGCTTTGGATTTGGACCCGCCTCTGCGTGTAGGTCACCTGAGGGCATCTGTTCTTCACTCAGATAGGACAGGGTTAAAGTAGAGGCTGTGTCTTGGCATGTTCCCCTTTGGGTTAATTCTGTATGGGACTCTGTGCTTCCTGGACTTGTGTGACTGTTTCTTTTGCCGGGTTAGTTAATATAGTTCATATAGTTAATGAAATGTTCTTCAATTATAGGTGTCTGTGTGAGAAAGGAAACTTCCTTTCATATACAGCAAAGAGTTTGTCCTTAAAGAAGATGGAGTATATTAAACTAATTATCGTATGTAGAAACACTTTACTTTTTCCTAGATGTAGTTTAATCAATTCTGTGTTGATTTAACTCTAAAAACATTACAGGGTAGGGAAAGATTCTTAAGCAGGATCTGAGTACAGTGGATCCTTGGACAAGGTAGTGGTTAAGGGTACCTACTGCCCCCCGCCCCTCACAACCCCACAGCCAAAAGTCCAAGTATTGCTATCTCTGTCTCAAAAACAAAGGAATTGATAAATGACTCAGCCAAGGGCAGGGAACTGAAACAGTTTAGATAGAATCAGGACTCATACACTAGTTCTTTTTATTCCCCATATTGCGATCCCTAACTGAACACAAACCTTTCCCCACACTGAGTAAATTTAAAGATCTGTAAAATGAAAATACGGGTACTATATTTATAGAAAAAAATCCACGTATAAGTGGGCCTGCACAGTTCAAATCCGTGTTGTTCAAGGGTCAACTGTATACCTCAAAGGGAAAGTATTTTTACATCTGACTATATCACATTAACAAATTTCTATATTAAAAAATAGTGCCAAAACCAAAATTAAAATATAAAAACATGTTAATTCATATGCAGCCTTTAGAAACATGCCTGACACATGTTAAGAACTCGATATATATTAATACTATCAGGGTTTTTCCTTTCAGGCAATAGGCTAAGAAATATAAACTCATGGAAAAGCTAAATCCTATCTTTCTTCAATAATATTTAACTGAAGTATTCATGTAGAAAAGTACAGAGTACTTTTCCCAGTGTACAGCTTAATGAATTTCTACAAAGTGAGCACACCTCCCCAGGTCAAGTAATGAGTATTATCAGAGTCCAGAGCCCCCCTCAGACCCCTGCTCAATTATTACTCCCCTTACATCCCAGAGATAGCCCCATCTTAATACTTAACACGATAGTTCAGTTTTGCCTAGTTTTGAACTCCATAGAGATGGACTCATACTGTATATATTTACATTAGTTTTGTATTCTGTGTAAAAATTTCACAACTTTAGTGACTTAAAACAGTATGAATTTATTATCTCACAGTTTCCACAGATCAGGAGTCCTGCATTTTGTGACTTGATTCTCTGCTCAGTGTCTCACATGACTGAAATCTATCTGGATTCATAGGTTCTGAACCTGACCTATATCAAGAATAATGTAGAAGTGTTCCAGGAGCCCATAGAGCTTTGTCAAAAATAACAGCATTGATTTTAGGTCAAATCTATTACCGGATAGAGCAGTGCTTTTTAGGCCAGTATTAGAGCATCCTTATTACAGGCCATGAAATTTATATTTATATATGTGTAGGAAAAATTCTGAAAGACTTGAAATTGACCCAAAATGTGTTCTTCTAGGTTTTCTCACTCTTTCATCATTTTTGCACTATTTTGAAGCTCTACAAGTTGTGAGTATCTAATAACCATACAAAGATCCTTCCCCATAGAAATGCAAATTAGGTGTGTCAGGTGGAATGGAATTGATTATTGCTTCTGGGTAGACCCATTGCACATCTACTTGTGAATTTATTTCAGCATTTCTTATTTTCCTATATATATATATATATATATATATATATATAGTCTTTGAATTTTCCTTTGAAACTGGTTGTAGCATCTTACTGATTTCATTTGATAATGAGTTAAAAATAAAATATTTGACATGTGTTCATCTTATATTTGTACAAGTCATAATTTTACTTTTTAAAAATCTATTCTTTAACATAATTTAATAATAATTTGATTATTGTATATCATATATATGCTTATTTATAAAAGCCAGGACATATTTACCATTTAAATGGATTCAAAGATTTGTGTGTATTCCAAGTTTGATTTAAGATACATTTTTATTAATGATTAATTTTGAGTTCTTCATCAGGAATGGAATTGACCTTTATGTTACTGTTCTGTTGGATGACAGAGTCTGTTTATAAGGTCCATCTGTAATGCAGTTAACAGTGTAAATTTGATCTTATCAATTGCTTCTCTAAATCTTTTCAGTAATTTCCCATTATTTTTGTGATAAAACCCTACACCCTAACTGGTCCCAATCTTCCTCTTCTGGAAGTTTTCCACACTCCACAGAGCTTTCTACAAAGATACTGGTCTTTTTTCAGTCTCTCAAACACATCACGTATATTCCTGAATTCAGAATATTTGCACAAGCTATTGGTTCTGCCTGGAAAGCCTTTCCCCACCATCTTCAACTCTCCTGTTATTCCTTCCTATCTCCCTGCCTCTTCTTTCCTTTCTCTTTCTCTTTCTTTCCTTCGCATCCTGCCCACCTCCCTGCTTTATTCATTCCTATTCAACCTTTAGATTTGAACTCCAGTTTCTGTCCCTCAGGCAAATTTTCCTAATCCTACCTCCAGAATAAATCAGGTCCCTTAGTAACACACTCTCAGCACCAGCTTTTCTTCCTTCTTTTATTCCACTTTGTAATTATGGATTCAAGTTTTGATAATTTAATTAATTTTAAAATTAATGTCCAGGTCTGTCTTGCTCACCTGTACATCTGCAACTTCTAATCAAGAATCTGCCAAGTACTGTGTACTCAGTTACTCAGCTACCTTGGCATCTTCCTACTTTTCTCTTTGCCATGAGGTCAAACATGTGAAATGGTCACTATTCATCCACCTTTATGTACTAATAATGATAATTTCTAAAGTTTCAACCACAAAACAGAATCTTTCCTGACATAGTCCTCTTGGACAGTATGCAAGAGAATCTTGGAAGTGACGTCTCCATCTAAGAATGCTTAAGGATTACCTGAATTCTGGGTTCAAATTCTGTCTTTAACTATAGTGTGGCATGACTTGGGAAAACGTTCAAAAATCTCCAAGTGTCTTATCTTTTTCATATATAAAATAGGAATAATGTAAGTCCTTTTGTGTAAGATAGTTGTGAGGATTAAATAAATTAACACATTTAAAGCAGTGAGTATATTTAAACTGTGCTTAACCCCAAGTAGTGTTAGCTATTTTTAAAAAGATACTTCTGTGATCTGATTTCATAAGAAATTCATAATATTAAAAAAGAAAAAGAAAAAATCCTGTCATCTAAAAGACAATAAATACTCACTACCCTTGAGGTCATCAGTGACAGCCATAAGTGGCTGCACCATGCAAATCTTTTCTGTTGGAGGAAACAAACATCACAGTATTGCAATACACGTTGATAACTGATTATTGACGTAGCAACATTTTTCCACAGGATAGGGGAAGGAAAATAAATGAACATTCTGTCATAATTTTTGTCATGTGATTGATAAACAATGGAACAAGACCACTCCTGAAGCCATACTCTCTGGAATCTAGATGGTCTTGGGTTGGTTCAAGTTCCTGATAATATCCTCTAAACACATCTGAATGGTGGAGTCATGAGGAATTCAAGTAAAAGCCCAGAAAACTAAAAATGTCTCCCTAAAATGTTCTCCAGATCATTAACAATGCCAGTTGTGCCATGAAAAATAAAGGGTTTATATTCAAATAAGTTTGGAAAACACCATATCCCCTCCTAATGATTCACAGTAAACATTCATATATTAAAGGCTCTAAGAAGTTTTCTAGCAAAGAAACATATTTGACTGGATTTAAACCAATGATTTCCAAATTTATTACTACTTTTTTTTTTTAACGTTGTAATTACAAACACTTTGAGAAACAGGTGTCCATTAATCACATTTGGGAAACCCTAATTTGGCCTTTTGGGTAGTCCCAAATTATATACAGTTTAATTAGAAAAAATCCATGTCATAGACAATTAATGATAATTTACACAAAGGATATAAAGCGATGCTATATTCTTTGCTAGCTACACAGACACATGAATGTGCCCTTGTATATTCCAATTTATTGTAAATACTTCCAAACTAAAATCTCAAAAATCAAATTAAAAAAAGTGTTACAATTACATAAAATTTTATCTAAGCTCAATATTCTGGGATGGGACTAGCATTTAGGGTGATTTTAAACTAAGGGAAATAGTATATTCCAGGACAGGCATATGCAATTAGGAAAACAGACATAACCAGTATGTTTTAAAAAATCAGGATAGATGGGGAAACTTCCCTTATATGGTTCTTAATTATGTTCCAAATAATGATGTGCACCCTGGATCCTTTGCTGCTCATCTTTCTGGTTTGGAAGATTTCTCTAAGAATAAACCTGCAAAGATTATGTGTATTTCACAGTTGGCTATATTGCCATGGGTTACTCTACAATTATAGCACAAATTTATTAAGAATGTGACATACGTTTCTCTATATAGTCTCTTTATACTGAAATGTAATAGAAGGTCTTTAATTCTTCAATAGTGATAGAAGCTGAGCAAAGTTACTTTTTTTAAAAAAAGGTAAAAAACAAGAAGGCCCTTTATAAAAAAAAAAAAATTTGCTGACCTTGAAATATTTGTTTTACTGAATGCAGATATTGTATGTTCTTGTGTGGAGTGTATTAAGTGTGAGAGGTCTGCTAGTAACATGTGGCAAAGACTCTTAATCATCCACCATGTATCCCTGTTTAAGACATTAACTGCCCACTAAATATTCTTGCTTTCATTCTATGATGCGACTTGTTGCTGACAAATAGCTACTCATTCAGAGGTTTCATTTTGTAGCCTTTGTTCATCTAGGTGAGGCCATGCCATTAGTTCTGAACAATGGACTGTTGGATGTGGTGCTACAAATCACTTCCAGGCCAAGGAGCCAGTGTCTTCCTCGCTATGGGCTGCCATGCAACCATCGGGCAGCTCTTCACCTTGAAAGTTGCATGTAATCATCTGTGACACACACATCGATGTTGCTTTCCAGCGTTTCTGATCTGCAATTCTTTGTTGACAATTATGTGTGTTAAAAGATAATTTTCAGAAAAAAAGATAAAATCATGACTATCATACAGATACAAAAATGGAAAGCTTGGTAAAGATTTTCTTCCATTTGGTGAATGAGGGAATCATGCAGATGTTACAGCCAGTTCAGGGAAAAGTCAAAAAAGCACAGCTGGATATGAAGTAAAGGAAATGCTGAAACGTATTGCAAATGGAGACAGAACTTTTTTTTAGGGGGAGGAGGGAGTCTGGAAAAGTCAATTAAATGTCTACCAGTCAGGACAGAATTTACATATCAATCAATTCCACAATAAAAGAATTATAAAATAACTCAAAGACAGCGAAAGGCTAGAATCAGATAACCTGAAAGGCTGTTTTACATATGGGTGGTGTATGGGTTTCCAGTGAAATACAAATTGTCTCCTACATGTGGAAGATGAATCAGAAGCCACGGTGTTGTTTATGCTCTGATCTAAGCCAATAACAACAGCTTATACTGCTACACTTCTTTAAAAAAATCACTTTTAACTTGTCTTTATTTTAAATGTATTGTCATTACTGAATGCATTAATGAAGCAACACATATTTGCAACATTACAAGATTTTCCCATTTTTAATAACTTTTTCTATATAGCTTGTTTTCTTTGTGATCTTCAGCATTTTCCATTATATATTTAAAACACAATTCTGAGAAGTGTGTAGGATTCCATAGACTGCCAGAGGGGTCCATGGGGAAAAAAACGTTAAGAATCTCTGCTCCAGGAGAAAATAATTAGAAAGTCATGTTAGTAATGCGGGTTGGTTGTTATTGGCTGTGTTTAGGATATTCAGTGAAAGGGATCAGCTTAGATGGAAATTGGTGAATTTGCAAGCAAAATTGGAAGTGAATAGAGTTCAACGATTCAGGACCTCTCAGGGTTGGAGAGAACCCACTGCTGCGGACATTAGTCTGATGAGTGAAAAGCTTGACCCAGGAAGGCCCAGCAAAGGCATGGATTCATCATACAAGCATGTCGTTGCAGATTACCCCAAAGTGGTCACTGTCAAGTTAAAAGAGAAGCATTTGGGTAAGGAAAAAAAATAAAGCTGGCCTAAGAACTGTTGTCTAGAAAGTAAGTTTTTATACCGTTATGGTCCATGGAACTGGAGACACATAGATCAGCAGCTCACACAATTTTGAAAGCTTATATTGCTAAGGAAACCAGCAGCCGTCCATTTGATGCATTGAGCCATCAGGAAACCACTGGGCTCCCAAACTTGCATGCACAGGAAAAAGGCTGCAAAAATGCATACCCTCAAGAAGGGCACGTCTCAAAATCCACTTCAGATGAGGCCATAAAGATAATGGAAACGATAGAACCACTCAGTGTAATTCTGGGCCATGTTGACAGGGGCCATGGAGAAAAATGAACAAACAGGCTTTTCCCAGAAAGTAAAATCAGGGTCTAAATAGGAAACTTCTCCTCTCACCTGAGTAAAGGGACTCATAGCACCTGCCTTCAGGTTTTCTTAATACTGTGGACCAGTGACTGCTCTGTCTCCTGTGCTTACTGCGATATCGTGATATACTAAGAAAGGTGTATTTTGGTCTTAATCCCCATGTTCTGGCCAGAGCTCCTAAAACCCTTGAAATTTCCTGAGTGATGATGGTGATAGGAACACCTTACACAGAGCTCCTAAATCCTTTGGAAATTCCTCGGTGACAGGATCATCTTTTGTGCCAATGAGGCGACTCTTGGTGGGATCCTGGATGGGGCCAGTCACCAGAAAGGTCAAGCATGTTTAGAAGCTTGGGATTTTCAAGTCCATCCTCTATCCTGCAGGGATGGGAGAGAAGCTGGAGATTAAAGTTAATAACTGATTGAACCTATGTGATGAAGCCTTCATAAAAGTTCCCCGAAATGTGGTGAACCCATTCATGAGTCAAGAGTTGGATGCATCTCAGCTACAAGGGGATAGAAGCTCCTGTGCTTATGACCCATCTGGACTTCACCCTACATATCTCTTTATCTGGCTATTCATTGGGTAAGGAATGCATCCATTAGTGTATAATAAGCTGGTAAATGTAAGTAAGTGTTCCCCTGAATTCTGCGAGCCATCCTAACAAATTATTGAGCTGGAGGAGGGAGTCATGGGAACCCCAAGGTATAGTCAGTACAGGTAACAGCTCAGGACTCGCAATTTGTGTCTGAAGTGGGCTCAGTCCTGTGGTTCTGAGCTCGTAACCTGTGAGATCTGATGCTAACTCCAGCCAGGGTCAGAACTGAATTGAATTTTAGAACATCTAGCTGGTGTTGGAGAACTGAACGGTGTGGGGAAAATGTCACACATTTGATGGCAAGAAGTGGTGTGCATAATAGAAGAAAAAACAGAATTGTCCTTCTTCTGGTGTAGAGAAGTTTTCCCAGACACTTCTCTTTCCAGAATGTGAGATTTTATTGCATTTTTTTTTTTTGTCCCTGCTCCACTACTCTGTGTTGGAGGTTGTCAGAGTGGGAACTAAGTAGGGATAAATTTTCTTTTAGTTCATGTGTTACCAAGTACAAGTAACCATATTCACCCCTGCTGGATGCGGTAACTGGATGAAATTTTGGTTCTATCCCTCAAAGAAGGGAAGCCTATATTTTGTATAGGAGAAGAAGGGTTTTGATGCTTATTTGGTGGCAAGGAAGGCAGAATGTGGCAGAAATGGCTAGCTATACATCAAAGATTCATATTCCCCTTAGCATAGTATAATCATTGCTGGTGATAATTATCAGCCAGAGATAATACTTCCCAGATCATATTGCATCCATGAGGGGCCATATGATTTGTTCTCACCAATGGAACAAAGGAGAACATGCTGTGTTTCATTCTGGGCAGAGAAGACCAGGCTATGCATATGCTTTACCTCCTCTCAATTTCCTATCAGCAAATGCAGAATACCCTCAGGCCCTAGACAAGGGTGAAAACATAGGAAGAAGTCTGGGACTTATCTCACCACCAAGAAGAAGGATGCCTTTGGAATCACCCAAACAGCATTGTTTATGTGAATGAGAAATAAATTTTTATTATTCCCTTAAGCCACTGAGATTTGGAAAGTTTCGCTGTTGTTGTTGTTAAAGCAGCTAGTGTTATCCCAACGAATACGTTATCCAAGTGGAGATTCCAGGTAGGTAGTTAGATAAGGGTCTAGAGCTCAGATGAGAGGTCAAAGCAAGCGCTCTAAATGTAGAAGTTAACATGTATTTAAAGACATGAAGCTAGACATCGCTTAGGGAGAGCAGAAGTTTAGAGAGGAAAACAAGGATCAAGGTCCAGCGTTGAGAACTCCAGTACTACAGGTTAGTTAGAGAAGTCTAATCTGCAGAGGTTCCTGAGACTGCCTGTGGAGTAGAAAACAAAAGAAGTAGAAGCAGACAATACGTTATTTCAAGAAGCAGAGCATGGCCAGTGACAGGCGATAGTGCTGAGAACCCAGTCAAGACAAGACTTATGAATAGTCCATTGACTTGACTAACTTGAAAAGTGTTTGAGACCTTTACGAAAACAATGTCGGTATATTTGATGGGAGAAGTGAGTAAGTTCAAGAACAAATGAAAAAGGAAGAGAAGAAAAAAATAGAGTTAAAGGGAGCACACATGATAGAAGGCAAAACAGGATGTGGAGTCGAGGGAAGGTAACGCTGAGGGTGCACACCTGGGCAGGGAAAATAAGAGGATCCAATAGGAAAGCTGCTGCAGGAGAGAGGGAAAAGGAGACAGGGAAAAAGGAAGAGGAGACAGGATCCAGAGCATCACGGTGGGCTGACCTTTCAGTGGAGAAGAAACTCTTATTCCTTTGTTGCAAGAGGGAAGACACAGACACTATGAACATGGATGCATGTGGCTTCATTGATGTATTGATTAGGTCTGGTGTTGAGTACTTTTACAGTAAAGTAAAAAGTGGGGTCATCACTAAAGTGAGTGGAGAAAGTGTTATTAGAAATTTGAAAAGGGAAGGTATGAAATAATTATCTCAGAAAGGGTAAAAGTGAACCTTCCAGCCAAAGGATTTCTGGGCAATTTTGAATACCTGTTTGAGGGCTTGATTCATGATTTTTGTAGTATATTCAATCACAAGTTATGTGAGTATATATTTTTTTCCTGTAATCAGTGAACATAGATAGCTGATTCAACAAAGGATGGGATTTTTTAGTGTATACAACAGAGGGAAAGCAAAAGATTTTGGTGTGTTTGCATGAAAGTGATATGACGAGCATCACACATGAGGCCAATACATTGACCTGAGAATGACCAGTTTGAAAGAGGAGGATTTCCAGTCTTTTGTGAATGAAGGAGAATGGCCCAGAAAATGGCTATGACAGAAATGAAGGAAGTTGGTAGGTGGTGCATCAAAGTGCATAAGCTCCAAAGAAGCTATGGTTTCTGAAGAAAGAAGGCAGGAGTAAGAAGAAAGCTCACTGACCCCCATAGCCTGGCCTTAAGGCACTGCAAGAATGAGATATGCTTTACACTTTGAGTTTTGTCCTTCATAAGCCTGGGCTTCATAAAACTAAAATTTGATAAAATGAAATTTGAATATTGATCAAATAATTTTCCTCCCAAAACTCCTTGTATTGTTCCCTTGGACCATCTCCACAGTCCAGGCTGCTGTGGATTGCATCTTACTCAGCTCAAAAAATGGATGCTGCTATAGAAACAGAGGGCAGGAAAAAAATTCTTGGAATTTTTTTGTGATAGGATATATTTTACAAACCTATGTATTTAAATTGTCTCAAAAGAAAAGACTTTGATTTACAAAACTGAGCATCTCAGAACAACAACAAAAAGATTTGGGAAACTTTATGATAATTCAAGTCTTGTTTCTGCTTAAGACTTGGTGAAGATTTTCATAAGAAGAGACTTTATTTCTGGCAACAAAGAGTTTAAATGTTCAGAGGAACCTTCCCAGTTCAGCACATACAAAATGCTGGATATATTTTTAAGGCATTCTTTGTAGAGCAAAAAAGTAAGAAAAATTCTCATTGAATAAAAACAACAAAGCAAAACTCCAGAGGAGCGCATGAGAGCTAAAGCTGGCAGTCGCCCTGTGCTATTCCCTCTCTCTTTCTCTCTCTTTCTTTTTCCCTTTTCCCAAGTCTCCTGGTTTCTTTTTTATTTTATCTTCTGTCCAGGTGTTTAGGTTGTGCTCTGTCTTTGCTGCTCGTGACTTTGCAGCCTCAGTGGTGCTTTGCCATTCTGGGTCACCCAAACAAATTAAAACCCTCATTGAGTCTGTTTTGCTTTTCACAGTTTCTAAAAATACAATGCCATTTCCACTATTGTCATAAATCCCTTCTTGCCATTCTTCTTTTGTTTCTTTTGAAGTGACTAATAGGAATTCCTTTTATCTGAAGATATTAGGTAATGATGAAACTCCCACCGCTGATAATAACTGCTCCAATATTCTGCAATCTCATCCTGTACTTTTGGTTTTGCTACATATATTCAATGGATTGGAGGTGTTTGTTTCGTTCATGCTTTTTTTTAAAAAAAAAATCTTTGTTGAAATATAGTTGATTTACAATGCTGTGTTAGTTTCAGGTGTACAGCAAAGTGATCCAGTTACATATATTCTTTTCTAGATTCTTTTCCATTAGAGGTTATTACAAGATATTGAGTATAGTTCGCTGTGCTATACAGTTGGTCCCTCTTGGTTATCTGTTTTATATATGGTAGTGTATTCACACTCTTTTAGATATGTATCTTGCGGTTATTCATCTTTAGGTGTTTCTCGTATGTGGAGGACTTATATTTGTGTGGTTTATATTTGGCAGGCGGACAGTATAATGCATTATATATATGTGAGTGCATTTTTGGAAGTACCTTCATCTTATTCCCTACATAATATTTCTAATACATTGGGAATTCATTATTCTTCTCTAATATTAAAAATAAGGAAAGGATTGAAGCATTATTCTTATGTCTACATTATGATTTTCTATATTCTAATATCTATTACATGAATCAATTTCAAAATACTGTAATTTCAGAGTATAATTGCAAACATGCTAAAGCCCAAAAACAAATTCCTACATTTAATGGAACCTAGCTGAAATTGCCTACTGAAATTGAGGTTCATTGCTTCTGAAGAGCCCCACAGAAGTCCCTATTGTGGGGGGAGGAGGAAAGGAGTCAGATATTTTACATGAATTTTTTCAAGTTCTAAAATATATGGTAGGCTATTGCAAGCTGATTTTATAAAGAAAGGACCCAGCTGCTTTCCAGATTTCATTTAAAGATTCATAAAGACCAAAATAAGTAGGTACAGAAGCCCAAGGATGACTTTTTTTGCCACATGAGCAAAAAGCACAGAAAAGAACGATGGGTGCTTTAAACGCATTTCTACCTAGACACTGAGGTCAGTTAAACTACTGTCCAGCAAATATCTATTCCTTAACCCCATACCTCCTTTGGTGAAGGATATTTTTCTGTACTTTGGATGTTGGCCTTCTCCGCGTGACTTGTCTTGGTCAATGGATGCAGGTGGAGGTAAGACTGTACAAGTTCAAGTCCAGATCTTAAATATCATTGTCTATTTACACTTATTTAGGTGTGACTCCGACCTCTCCCAAAGTAGCCACTATTCCTACTTCCTGAGCCCCAGAATGGACCCTCATGGAGTGGAGCTGCCTTGGAAACAGAGTCGCAGAGGATGATTCATGTGGTTTCCAGTGTGAGAACAAATACTTATTGTTATAGGATATAGCAACAGTGTGGTTGTTTTATGTGCAGACAAGACTGACTACACACACCTGTGACTATAGGAATTAATCAGAAGACTCTGTGTTTACCCACCACAGCCTTGATCCTTGGACACTTTTCCAGCTATAACCTAGGTCCCTCCAATACTGGGGTTGAATAGATGCTAGCTTTCTCTTAAAGGTATGGTTTCTCTTTCAAGGTATGGTTTTATGTTTTTTAAAGTTGCCTATTTCTAAGCATATTTGTATCTTAGTACAGGGATCCTGCTGGGATAACATAACTTAAATCATATATATTTTGAGCAAACCACTGACCTAAATGAGAGAAAGGGCATACAGAGTAAATAAGATAAACACTTAACAAATAGCAAAGTGATAGATTTAAATCCAAACATATTAGTTATTAATATAAATGAAAATAAACTAATTTCTCCAATTAAAAGACAAAAATGATAATATTGCACCACCACAACAAAGCCAACTATATGCTACTTACAAGAGGTTCACATAAAATATAAAGATACTGAAAAGTAAGGAAAAATAGGATTGAAAAAGATGCACCATGTAAACATTACCTAAAAGAAATTTTTGTAGCTATAGTAAAATCAAACTAGTAGACTTGCAGGTAAAAACTCCCCAAAACATTAGTTTGAATAAAGATATATATAAAGATATATATATATATAAAGATATATAAAGATATATATATATATATATATAAAGATATATATATATATATACTTTCTTATAAAGCTAGAGTAATTAGCACAAGGTTGTATTGGTGTAACAATATATATGCATAGACAATGGAACAGAATAGAGATTTTAAAGATACATACATATATGAATTCCTGATTATAATTTAGGTGGTACTCTTGAGAAAGAAAATATAATAGTAAACACTTGGACCAACCATTGAGAAGAAATTTAACTACACATATGATAAAACCAGATATTAATTTTCTAATGAGTAAATAATTTACAAAAGAAAGATAAGTAAATTGAACTCTTAATAATATGGTTTCTAAACCTAATTGAAAAAATTGTACAAATATATTTCTCTAAATTGAAACTTGAATTAAAACCATTTTGCCCTAAAATCCTAAACTGTCTTAGCAGGCAGGAATTACTCAGCTAGGTTTTGGGGAGGGGGTGGTGGTGGGAGACCCAGGCAGGTGGTCAGCCTGGTATTAGCGGTCTGGTCACCAGATGAGGGTCATGAGGCTGAGGTTCACAGACAGGACATGGGGTTCAGGCAGGACCAACGCATCCTGTTGTGCAGTTTGTAAACAGCACACGGGTGTCCAGCCAAGGGAGTCAATCGGGGCTACCTACCAATCCTGTGAGTTTTAAGTTCCAGCTGTTTCTTCCCAGAGAAGACGCCTTTTTCTAATTCACACAGAAATATGTGTAAACTCTACAACCAAGGCAAGTAGTAACAACAAGACATGGCCCCGGTCCCAGTGGACATATGGGTAGACCTTTGATCTTGATTATAGGAACAAAGTAATAGCCAGATTACTAAATATAGGGCATAAAGCCTGAATGAGAGGAGCAGCAGAGTGAACCTAGTTTTGTCCCTTGGGCTCTCAGATCTCCTTCTTAACTACCTCTGACTGTAGACAGATTTGGTCTCAAGTCCCAAGGCAAGGGCAAGATTGCAGGTGGGAGTCAAATGGCTCCAATACAAGTCTAAAAGCAGCAGGGAGAGTAGGCAGTGAGGGAGGCCGTTATGTCAGCGTCCTGGTTTGCCTCCATTCCGAAACTCCAGGTTAATGGACAGCAAAACATTTTGTCACGTGCCCATTAAAGCAGCCAATGACTGATTTCCTAAATCTGGAGGGGCCTACATCAAACCCATCCTGCAAACCAGTGCCATACCACGGCAGCCGAAGCACATCCCTCCTTTGCTGAAAGCTCTTTGCTATTTCCCCATGTTGTCTAGAGTAAATCTTAAGATGGCTTATTAATGCATCCATGATATGACGCATGCCTATTTCTTAAACGCAATTTCATTGAGGTCTCCACACCTCAAGTTATACTTTATAACATCAAACCAATTTTCCCCAGAATTTCCCAAGCAGCGTATCTTCCTGAAATGCCAAACCTACTTCCCACTGGCTCAGGCAGCACCATCTAGAGATCTAGCAATCTTTCCTGATGTCCCTTCCCTTGGTGTTCTTAATACCCATATGTATCTTCATCATCGCCTTCATAACTACTCATTCATTCTTTGTTTTAAAATTTTTATTTATATTTTTGGCTGTGTTGGGTCTTTGTTGCTGTGCACAGGCTTTCTATAGTTATGGCGAGTGGGGGCTACTCTTCGTTGCAGTGCACGGGCTTCTCATCGTGGTGGCTTCTCTTGTTGCAGAGCATGGGCTCCAGGTGCGTGGGCTTCAGTAGTTGTGGCATGCAGGCTCAGTAGTTGTGGCTCGTGGGCTCTAGAGCATAGGCTCAGCAGTTGTGGCACATGGACTTCATTGCTCTGCGGCATATGGGATCTTTTTGGACCAGGGAGCGAACCCGTGTCCGCTGTTCTGGCAGACAGATGCTTAACCAATGCACCACCATGGAAGTCCTACTCATTCATTCTTAAAGCACATACATAGTTTCCACTATGTCATATACTCAGTATCGTCACTATGTTCAGAGCCAGAGATAACAAAAAAGAAAGGCAAGAAAGACAAAATAGGTGAGGGCTCCTCTTAGTCCAGTGGGAAAAATAGACAATGAAATTACAATCAGTGATGACAGCTATGACAGCACAAGGTCTTATCGTTATTTGGTTTTGCTTCTTCTTCCACTGAATGTGAGTTCTATGACTGTATTTTATTAACTTCTATATCTCTAAAACCTAGCAGACTGTCAGTAAGCACACTGTAATTGACAAATGCTTGTTGAATGATTTTCTTTTCCAACCATTCCTAAACTGAACTCTGTTGCCCACATTTATATGCTTCCATTATATCCTTCCGTTGGAGCCCTCGTATTCCAGTGGGGCCCGTCTCCTTACTGCCTGCCCACTCACTTTCACTGACCATGCTGTCTCCTGCCCACAACCCTCCAATGACTTTCAGTGACTTTAGACTAAACTACAGATGTCCTAGTTTGGCTTAAAAAGCTCTTTATTTTCTAGGTCCTGATTCTCTCACAACCTCACTTCCTTCCACCGTCCTCCATTGCTCTAATCACACTCACCTTCATCTATTCCTCACACTAACCATCTCCACTTCAGGGTCTTTGCAGTTTTATTCCCACTGCCGGGAAATCCTCTACCCTTATGTCTTCGGATCTCTGTGTCTTTTCGTTCAGGCTTCTCCTCACACATCGCGTCAACAGAGAGACCATCCCTGACTGCCCCAGCTAAAGTAGCCCTCCATCCCAACCTTTATCTATGCCATTACCCCTTCTTATTTCCTTCTTAGCAGTTATCTCTACCTGATATTCATGAATACCTGTCACCCTCCAGGCATTATTCTAGGTGATAGGTATATCACTGTGAACAAACAAGCAAAGTAAATACCTTCTTGGAACCTACATTTTAGAGGAAGGAAAGAGATACTAATATTTTTAAGATGAATTATCTTGTGTATCAAATGGTTGTAAGTGCTATGTAGTAAAACAAAGCAGGAAAAAGAATAAGAGTGCTAGGAGTGCACGGAGAAACTTTAAATAAGGAGGTTAGAGAAGGTGTTCTGATAATCAGTATGGTATTTAGATAGTGACAAGCAGAGCCCCTGACCCAGTCCCATGCCTCAAGGTCCCAGTCCCATGCCTCATACTTTGATGCTCCTTGAAATATTCCAAGTTCCTCTCTGGTGTTTGGGACTTCCAGGGGCCAGGTATGCCACTGAGGGACTTGAGCTCTGGTTCCACTTTCTCCTCTTTGAAGCGTTATCTGACTTCCCAACCTATGCATGAGGTTGACCAGGTGCTTCCAGAAACTTGAGCCTCTAAGTTCATCCTGGGGTTGCATGGCCATGCTCCAGTTCAAGGAGGATGACCTGATAAACGATCACTTCCACCAGCCAGTGCAGTATTTCTTTCTTGGGTCATAAGAGACTGGACCACCAGAATACTGTTGGCCTGCTGACTTGATGTGACTCTAACATAGATCAGACATTGGACTAAGAATCTTCACGTGCACTGACTGGAGAGGAAACAAGCTCTTCATTGACAAATCACTTACCTCACATGGGCCCATGACTTTTGTCATCTATTTTTTAATCAAATGTTTTCTATAGACACGGGATCCACAATAATTATTTCCTGAAGGCCACACATCCCTACCAGCAGCTTTGCCAGTTATCTCTAACTGCATAATAAATTATCCCAAAACTTAATGCTATAAAACAACCATTTGTTATCTCAAGGGTTTGTGAGTCAAGAAATTGGATAAGCTATGACAGAGATACCTTGTCTCTGTTCTATAGCATTTGAGGCCTCAGCTGGAAGATTTGAAGGCTGAGAGTCAGAATCTTCTGAAGGTTTGCTCTCTCAAGCGTCCGGAAGCTGATGCTCAAACACTTATATGTGGTATGGCCTCTCCTCAGGGCTTGGGCTTTCTCACAAAAAAAGCCAAGTTCAGAGTACTTGGGTCCTGAGAGGTCCAAGCAGAAACCATTTGTAGCCTAGCCTTGAAGTGACAATGTTTGATTCTCTCTATTTGCTGAGGTAGTTGCAAAGGCATGCCCAGTTTCCAGAGATTGGTAAATAGATTCTGCCTTGGGACTTCCCTGGTGGTTCTGTGGTTAAGACTCCACACTTCCACTGCAGGGGGCGCAGGTTCAATCCCTGGTCAGGGAACTAAGATCCCGCATGACAGTGGTGCGGCCAAAAATAAATAAATTAATAAATTCTGCCTCTAGCCAGGTTCTGGAAAAGGATGAGGGACTGGAAATATTGCTGTGTCATTTTGGACAAAATATAATCTGCCACTGAAAACTTTATTGACAACATTGCCTTTGAACAAAAAATTGGCATGACATTTGAAGAACAAAGGGAAGCACTTTCCAGACAGAAAGAGCAGGGGCAGAGCTCCTCAGCTGGGAGCATGGCTGACACATTCAAGGACGATCCAAGGCACAGGTGTCATAGAGCACCATGTAATTATTCTCTCTGAAGGCCTGCCACCTCCCTGTTCAAGCTACTCACAAAACACATGACTGTGTCCTCTCTCCAGTCTTAGGGAAAGCTTTTCCAGCCCCAGCAATGTCCTCCTTCTGGCTACTTTAAGCAATTTATACCTTAGCATAGGGGTAGGAGGAAGAACTGTGACGTGACTCAGAGACGTAATGTTCTGCCTGCCACACAAATCCATGCCTCCGTTAAAACTTTAAATTAAATAAGATTTAATCACTTTATGACATGACTTATATGCACACAAATAAGGCAATTTAATGTGAAATATAGATTTTTGTCAATTTAGTTTCTATATCATGTGTTTTTTAAATGTGGTCCCAAATTTTAATCAAGCACGTCTGGTATCTTTCTTCAAGTCACATAGCAAACCAATTTTCAAACTTTAAAAATGCACCTTGGGACTTCCCTTGTGGTCCAGTGGTGAAGACTCCACGCTTCCATTGTAGGGGGCATGGGTTCAATCCCTAGTTGGGGAACTAAGATCTCGCATGCCGCATGGCACGGCATGGCAAAAATTAAAAAAAAAAAAAAAAAATAGATAAACCTAAAAATACTGGCAACTTACTCTTACTGAATAAAGTTAATTTGTACACGGAAAATTTTTGCTACTTCTCAAATCAAGTTGTATCGATGGAAGCAGGTTTTGCTCATTAAAATAAAGTTCACCAGATCAAGTTAAAAATCTGTTAATGTAAACTTGTTTAGATATCAATTAGCAAAATTTCTCAACCTTTGTTTATATAAATCGAATATAATTACTTTTGGGAACTATTAGCATTTTAAATATATTCCAAGTATCATTTTCTAAGTAATATTGTTATTAAGAACTTACATATAATAAAGAGATTTTCTCAGGAAAAACATCTATTACTGCAATGTCAAGCAATTTTTATATTTTGTGCATTCAGGGAAAAAAAAAGTATGCTTCAGAAGGTAGAATGATCTCATAAATGTAACCACAGATCATACAAACCCTACGAGATATCCCAAACGTCCATCAGATTAGATTTTATATATCCAGAAAAGCTTAGAGTTCCTAAAACATATGGACAGGATTCCTTAGCCCTAGAGGGGAAAATTTTACATATCTTAAAAGTTGAACAGATGGAAAATCTCTGAACTGTCTGCCTGGAAGAGACTTCAAGACATCTGTAGTGGAAAGAAAATTGGGTAAGGTGAGCTGTGAAACCATTTTCTATATAAATTTTGCAGTCAGTGACCTAGTCATCAAAACTGGAGACTCAGAGGAGGATCAAGATGGCAGAGTAGGAGGATGTGGAGCTCACCGCCTCCCACAAACACTCAAAAATACTTCTACACGTGGAACAATTCTCATGGAAAACTAACTGGAAGCTGGCAGAAGATCTCCTATACAACAAAAGCTGCAAGAAAGATCACCACATAACTGGATAGGATGGAAAAAAGTCACCATTGAATGACTATCAGTTTAAAGCTAGTAGATATAGTTATGGGTCAATATACTTGAACTCCATGGTAACCACAAATCAAAAACATACAATAGATTCACAAAAACCAAAAAGAAAGGAACTCAAGCAGACTACAAAAAAATTATCAAACCACAAGAGGGAAAACAAAAAGTAGAAATGTACAAAGAAAAACTACAAAAACAACTGGAAAACCAGGATTAAATGGGAATAAGTACATACCTATCAATAATTACTTTAAATGTCAATGGAATAAATGCTCCAACAAAAGACATAGAGTGGCAGACTGGGTAGGAAAACAAGAACCTACAATATGCTGCCTACAAGAGACCACTTCAGGGCAAAAGACACACAGATTGAAAGTGAAGGTATGGAAAAATATATTTCATGCAAATGGAAACAACAAGAAGGTGGGAATAGCAATACTCATATCAGAGAAAATAGAATTTAGAACAAAGGCCATAAAGAAAGACAAAGAAATATTATCATTGCATAATGATAAACGGTCACTACAAGAGGAGGATATTACATTTGCTAACATATATGCACCCAATATAGGAGCACCTAAATATATAAAGCTAATACTAACAGACATAATGGGAGAAATTGACAATAATACTTTAATAATAGGAAAATTTAACACCTCACTGACATCAATGGACAGATCATCCAGACAGAAAATAAATAAGGCAACAGAGATCCTAAATAACACAATAGACCAGCTGGACTTAATTGACATCTACAAGACAAAACATCCAAAAAAACCAGAAAATACATTCTTATCAAGTGTACACCCAATGCTGTCTAGGATTGACCACATACTAGGTTCAAAGCAAGTCTCAACAAATTTAAGAGGATAGAATTTGCTTCCAGCATATTTTCTGTTCACAATACTATGACATCAACCACAGGAAGAAAAAAAGGGAAAAGAACAAACACATGGAGACTATACAACATTCTACTAAAAAATCAACAGGTCAATGATGAAATCAAAGAAGAAATCATAAAATATCTCAAGACAAATGGCAACAAAACACCTTTAAAAATATATGGGATGCAGCAAAAGCAGTTCTAAAAGGGAATTTCACAGTGATACAGGGCTTCCTCAAGAAACAAGAAAAATCTCCTACCTAAACCACCACCTAAAAGAATTAGAAAAAGAACAAACAAAACACAAAGTCAGCAGAAGGAAAGAAATAATAAAGATCAGAGAGGAAATAAATGAAATAGAGATTAGAAAACAATCTAAAAAAATCAGTAAAGCCAAGAGCTGGTTCTTTGAAAGGGTAAACAAAACCAACAAACCTCTGGCCAAGGTCACCAAGAAGGAAAGAGGGAGGACCCAAATAAACAAAATAAGAAAGGAAAGAGGAGAAAGAACAACTGATACCACAGAAACACAAAAAAACCATGAGAGAACATTATGAACAGTTATATGCCAACAAATTGGACAACCAAGAAGAAATGGACAAGTTTCTAGATACATACAGATATAGCCTGCCAAAGCTGAGTCAAGCAGAAACAGATAATTTGAACAGACCAATCACTAGAAGTTAAAAAGAATCTGGAAAAAAAAAAAAAAAAAACTCCCTGTAAACAAATTCAGGGAGCAGATGGCTTTACTGTGAAAGTCTACCAAATATACAAAGAAGAACTTGGACCTATCCTTCTCAAATTATTCTAAAAATCTGAAGAGGAGGGAACACTCCCAAATTCATTTTGTTAGGCAACCATCACCTTGACACCAAAACCAGACAGAAACACTACCAAAAAGGAAAATTATTGACCAATACCTTTGATGAATATAGATGCAAAAATCCTCAACAAAATATTAGCAAATCGAATCCAACAATATAGAAAAAGGATCATACATCATGCTCAAGTTGGATTCATTCCAGGGTTGCAAGGATGGTTCAATATATGCAAATCAGTCAATGTGATACACCATGTGAACAAAAGGAAAGACAAAAACCACGTGATCATTTCAATAAACACAGAAAGAGCATTTGAAAAATTTAACATCCATTCACGATAAAAAGTGGGTATAGAGGGAAAATATCTCAACATAATAAAGGCCATTTAAGACAATCCTACAGCTAGCATAATACTCAATGTTGAAAAGCTGAAAAACTTTGCACTAAATTTAGGAACAAGACAAAGAAACCCACTCTCACCACTTCTATTCAACATAGTATTGGAAGTCCTAGCCACAGCAATCAGACAGGAAAATGAAATAAAATGTATCCAAATTGGAAAGGTGTCATTATTTGTAGATGACATAATGCTCTATATAGGGAATCCTAAAGTGTACACAGAAAAGCTATTAGAACTAATAAGTGAATTCAGCAAGGTAGAAGGATACAAGATTAATATACAGAAATCTGTTGAATTTCTTTAGACTAACAATGAAATATCAGAAAAAGAAAGTAAAAAAAAAAAACTGTTTAAAATCATGTCAAAAAATAAATAAATACCTAGGAAAAAAATTAACCAAGGAGGTTAAACGTCTTTATGCTGAAACTACAAAAAGTTGATAAGGAAACTGAATATGATTCAAAGAAATGGAAATATAGCCCAGGCCCTTGGATTGGAAGTATTAATATTGTTAAAATGGCCATACCACCCAAAGCAATCTAGAGATTAAATGCAATCCCTACCAAAATACCCATGACATTTTTCACAGATTTAGAAAAAATAATCCTAAAATTTATATGGAACCACAAAAGACCCACAGTTGCCAAAGCAATCCTGAGGAAAAAGGACAAAGCTCAAAGTATAACTTTCCCAGACTTCAGACTATACTACAAAGCTATAGTAATCTAAACAGCATGGTATTGGCACAAAAACAGCCATATAGGTCAAGTGCAGAATAGAGAGACCAGAAATAAACCCACACACCTACAATCAATTAATCTATGACAAAGGAGGCAAGAATATGCAATAGAGAAAAGACCATCTCTTTAGCAAGTAGTGCTGGGAAAGCTGGACAACCACATGTAAATCATTGAAGTTAGAATACACCCTCACACTATACATGAAAATAAACTAAAAATGACTTAAGTACCTAAATATAGGACAAAACACCATAAAGCTCCTAGAGGAGAACATAGGCAAAACATTCTCTGACATAAATTGTAGCAATATTTTCTTAGATCAGTCTCTCAAGGCAAAAGAAATAAAAGGAAAAATAAAAAAATTGGACCTAATCAAAAAGTTTTGCACAACAAAATAAACCATCAATAAAACAAAAAGACAACCTATTGAATGGGAGAAAATATTTGCGAATGATATAACCGATAAGGGATTAGTATCCAAAATATACAAACAGCTCATACAACTCAAAACCAAAAAAAAAAAAACCCCAAACAATCCAATCAAAAATGGGCAGAAGACCTAAATAGACATTTTTCCCAAAAAGACATACAGATAGCCAACAGGAACATGAAAAATGTTTAATATCACTAATTATTAGAGAAATGCAAATCAAAACCAAAATTTAGGAGTATGGGATAAACAGATGCAAACTACTATACATAAAATAGATACAAGGATTTAATGTATAGAACAGGGAATTATATTCAATACTTTGTAATGATTTATAATGGAATATAGTCCAAAAAAATAACTCAACCACTATGTTGTACACAATATTATAAATTAACTAAACTTCAATAAAAAATGGAGGATCAGATGACAACAAGACCAAAGTTTCTGAATGTCTAGAGATCCAAATATCCCACCCTACTCAAATCTGTGGGGGGGTTTATGGCTGAGTATTCTGCCAATGTGTATATACATATATACACACACACACACACACACACATATATATATATATATATATATATATATATACCCACACATTCTTTACCCATTCATCCATTGATGGGCATTTAGTTTGCTTCTATATCTTTGATATTGTAAGTAATGCTGCAATGAACATAGGGATGCATATATCTTTTTTTTTAATTGGGTGTCTTTTTTTTTATTGGAGTATAATTGCTTTACAATGTTGTGTTAGTTTCTGCTGTACAATGAAATTAATCAGCTATATGTATACATATATCCTTTCTCTCTTAGACCTCCCTCCCACTCCCCCATTCCCCCCCTCTAGGTCATCACAGAGCACTGAGCTGAGCTTTCTGTGCTTTATAGCAGGTTCCCACTAGCTATCTACTTTACACATGGTAGTGTATATATGTCAATCCTAATCTCCCAATTCGTCCCACTCTCCCATTCCCCCCTGTGTCCGTATGTCCATTCTCTAAGTCTGCATCTCTATTCCTGTCCTGGAAGAATGTTCATCTGTACCAGTTTTCTAGATTTCACATATATGCATTAATATATGATATTTGTTTTTCTCTCTCTGATTTACTTCACCCTCTATGACAGACTATAGGTCCATCCACGTCTCTACAAATGACCCAATTTCATTCCTTTTTATGGCTGAGTAATAGTCCATTGTATATATGTGCCACATCTTCTTTATCCATTCATCTGTCATTGGGCATTTAGGTTGTTTCCATGTCCTGGCTATTGTAAATAGTGCTGCAGTAAATATTGGGGTACATGTGTCCTTTTGAATTATGATTTTCTCAGGGTATATACCCAGTAGTGGGATTGCTGGGTCATATGGTAGTTCTATTCTTAGTTTTTTAAGGAACCTCCATAGTGTTCTCCACAGTGGCTGTATCAATTTACATTCCCACCCACAGTGCAAGAGGGTTCCCTTTTCTCCACACCCTCTCCAGCATTTATTGTTTGTAGATTTTTTGATGATGGCCATTCTGACCAGTGTGAGGTGATACCTCATTGTAGTTTTGATTTGAATTTCTCTAATAATTACTGATGTTGAGCATCTTTTCATGTGCCTCTTGGCCATCTGTGTGTCTTCATGGAGAAATGTTTATTTAGGTCTTCTGCCCATTTTTTGATTGGGTTTTCTTTTTTATATAGAGCTGCATGAGCTGTTTGTATATTTTAGGAGATTAATGGCTCCTTTGATGCATTTGCAAATATTTTCTCCCATTCTGAGTGTTGGCTTTTCGTCTTATTTTTGGTTTCCTTTTTTGTGCAAAAGCTTTTAAGTTTAATTAGGTTGCATTTGTTTATTTTTGTTTTTATTTTCATTACTCTAGGAGGTGGGTCAAGGAAGATCTTGCTGTGGTTTATGTCAAAGAGTGTTTTTCCTATGTTTTCCTCTAAGAGTTTTATAGTGTCCCATCTTACATTTAGGTCTTTAATCCATTTTGAGTTTATTTTTGTGTATGGTGTTAGGGAGTGTTTTTTACATGTAGCTGTTCAGTTTTCCCAGCACCACTTATTGAAGAGGCTGTCTTTTCTCCATTGTATATTCTTATCTTCTTTGTCATAGATTAGGTGGCCATAGGTGCATTGGTTTATCTCTGAGCTTTCTATCCTGTACCATGGATTTACATTTCTGTTTTCATGCCAGTACCATACTGGCTTGATTACTGTAGCTTTGTAGTATAGTGTGAAGTTGGGGAGCCTGATTCCTCCAGCTCCATTTTTCTTTGTCAAGATTGCTTTTGCTATTCGGGGTCTTTTGTGTTTCCATACAAATTGTAAAATTTTTGTTCTAATTCTGTGAAGAATGCCATCGGTAATTTGAAAGTGATTGTATTGAATCTGTAGATTGCTTTGGGTAGTATGGTCATTTTCACAATATCGATTGTTCCAATCCGAGAACATCGTACATTGGTATATTTCTCCATCTGTTTGTGTCATCTTTGATTTCTTTCATAGTGTTTTACACTTTTTGGAGTACAGATATTTTACCTCCTTATGTAGGTTTATTCCTAGGTATTTTAATCTTTTTCTTGTGATGTTAAATGGGATTTTTTCCTTAATTTCTCTTTCTGACCTTTCTTTGTTAGTGTATAGGAATGCAAGAGATTTCTGTGCATTAATTTTGTATCCTAGCTCTAGTAGTTTTCTGGTGGCATCTTTAGGCATCTTTAGGATTTTCTATGTATAGTATCATGTCATCTACAAACAGTGACAGTTTTACTTCTTCTTTTCCAATGTGTATTCCTTTTATTTCCTTTTTATTTCTCTGATTGCCTTGGCTAGGAGTTCTAGTACTATGTTGAATAATAGTGGTGACAGTGGACATCCTTGTCTTGTTCCTGATCTTAGAGGAAATGCTTTCAGTTTTTCACCATTGAGAATGATGTTTGTTGAGGGTTTGTCATATATGGCTTTTATTATGTTGAGGTAAGTTCCCTCTATGCCCACTTTCTGGAGAGTTTTTATCATAAATGGGTGTTGAATTCTGTCAAAAGCTTTTTTTGCATCTATTGAGATGATCATATGGTTTTTATTCTTCAATTTGTTAATATGGTGTATCACATTGATTGATTTGTGTATATTGAAGAGTCCTTGCATTCCTGGGATCAATCCCACTTGATCACGATGTATGATCCTTTTAATGTGCTGTTGGATTCTGTTTTCTAGTATTTTGTTGAGGATTTTTGCATCTATGTTCATCAGTGATATTGGTCTGTAATTTTCTTTTTTGTGATATCTTTGTCTAGTTTTGGTATCAGGGTGATGGTGGTCTTGTAGAACAATTTGGGAGTGTTCCTCCCTCTGCAATTTTTCAGAAGTGTTTGAGAAGGATAGGTGTTAGCTCTTCTCTAAATGTTTGATAGAATTCACCTATGAAGCCATCTGGTCCTGGACTTCTGTTTGTTGGGAGATTTTTAATTATAGTTCCAATTTCACTACTTGTGATTGGTCTGTTTATATTTTCTAATTCTTTCTGGTTCAGTCTTGGAAAGTTGTACCTTTCCAAGAATTTGTCCATTTCTTCCAGGTTGTCCATTTTATTGGCATATAGTTGCTTGCAGTAGTCTCTTATGATCCTTTGTATTTCTGCAGTGTCAGTTGTAACTTCTCCTTTTTCATTTCTAATTTTATTAAGTTCTCTCCCTTTTTTTCTTAATGAGTCTGGGTAAAGGTTTATCAGTTTTGTTTATCTCCTCAAAGAACCAACTTTTCTTTGTTCTTCTTTCCCTAGTTGCTTTAGCTGTAAGGTTAGATTGTTTATTTGAGATTTTTCTTGTTTCTTGAGGTGAGATTGTATTCCTATAAATTTCACTCTTAGAACTGCTTTTGCTGCATCCTATAGGTTTTGGGTCATCGTGTTTTCATTGTCATTTTTTTCAAAGTATTTTTTAATTTCCTCTTTGATTTCTTCAGTGATCTCTTGGTTATTCAGGAGCACACTGTTTAGCCTCTATGTGTTTGTGTTTTTTACAGTTTTTTTCCTGTAATTGATTTCCAATCTCAATGTTGTGGTCAGAAAAGATGCTTGATACGATTTCAATTTTCTTCATTTTTCCAAGGCTTGATTTGTGACCCAAGATGTGATCTATCCTGGAGAATGTTCCATGTACACTTGAGAAGAAAGCGTATTCTGCCACTTTGGGGTGGAATGTTCTATAAATGTCAATTAAATCTCTTTGGTCTATTGTGTCATTTAAAGCTTGTGTTTCCTTATTAATTTTCTGTCTGGATGATCTGTCCATTGGTGTAAGTGGGGTGTTAACGTCCCCTACTATTATTGTGTTCCTGTCGATTTCCCCTTTCATGGTTGTTAACATTTGCCTTATGTGTTGAGGTGCTCCTATGTTGGGTACATATATATTTATAATTGTTATATCTTCTTCTTGGATTGATCCCTTGATCATTATGTAGGGCCTTTCCTTATCTCTTGTAACAGTCTTTATTTTAAAGTCTCCTTTATCCGAGACGAGTATTGGTACTCCAGCTTTCTTGTGATTCCCATATACGTGGAATATCTTTTTCCATCCCCTCACTTTCAGTCTGTATGTGTGCCTAGGTCTAAAGTGCATCTCTTGTAGGCAGCATATATATGGGTCTTGTTTTTGTATCCATTCAGCCAGTCTGTGTCTTTTGGTTGGAGCATTTAATCCATTTACATTAAAAGCAGTTATTGATATGTGTGTTCCTATTACCATTTTCTTAATTATTTGGGTTTGTTCTTGCAGGTCTTTTTCTTTTCTTGTGTTTCCCACCTAGAGAAGTTCTTTTAGCATTTGTTGTAAGGTTTGTTTGGTGGTGCTGAAAGGGCAAATGCTACAACCAAGTTTACTCTACCTAGCAAGGATCTCATTCAGATTCAACAGAGAAATCAAAAGCTTTACAGTTAAGCAAAAGCTAAGAGAATTCAGCATATATATTTTTGATTTAATGTTTCTGTGTTCTCTGGATAAATACCTAGAAGTGATATAGGTGGGTCGCACAGTAGTTTTATTCTTAATTTTTTGAGAAATCTCCGTATTATTTGGTACAGTAGCTGTACCAATTTAAAACCCCACCAATAGTGTACAAGTGTTCCCATTTGAGAACAACATAGATGGATCTTGAGGGTATCATGTTATGTAAAATAATCCAGAAGTAAAAAGAGAAATACTGTATGATTTCACTCAGAGTGGAAACCAAAGCAAAATAAAACCAATGAACAAGCAAAATAAAACAAAACAAAACTCAGATAAAGAGAACAGATTAGTGGTTACCAGAGGGAAAGGGGTTTGGGGGTGAGTGAAATGGGTGAAAGTGTTCAACTTTATGGTGATAGGTGGCAACTATGCTTGTGATGATGATCACTGTGTAATGTATACAGATGTTGTACACCTGAAACTTATATAATAATAATTTTAAAATCTGTGATCTTATGTAACCTCAGTTGTCTGCCATCCTATTTAAAATTGCTTCAGTCCCCTTTCCAAGTTTATTTTTCTCTGTTGGCTGTATCACCTCCCTCCCCCTCCCCCATTTTTTTATTGTGCCAAGATACACAAAACATAAAATTTACTACTTAACCATTTTGAAGTTTATAGTTTAGTGATAGTAAGTACATTCATATCATTTTGCAGTCAACACCACCATCCATCCTAATGGGTGTTTTTAACTACTATAAATTATGTGATGAATTTATCTTGTTTGTTATTTTTTCTCTACCTTAAAAGTTAAACTATGTGAATGTAGGCTTGCTTTTTCCCTGATTTATTCAATGTACTATACACCGTGTCTAGACTGTGCCTGGCAGGTGTTAAGGAAATAACGGTTGAATGAATGAATGAGTTAATGAATGAGTGAGTGAGTGAATTGGGTTAGATTTTATTTTCTTATAGGTATCTTTGTTAAACACAGGAATATGATGGATTAACAGTTTAAAGATTTAGGAAAAGCAGAATACTATGCATAATTAATAGTTTGGTGTTTGGAAGGGAAGTAAGCATTGAAAGCTCTTACACTAGTAATTTTTAACAAGAATTTGGTTATTAGAATGAAAGTCTTGTTACTTCAATTTACTATGTGAAGTTAAATAATTCACTTAATTATTTAATTATTTAATCAAATTTATTAGATTTGTAAGAGCTGTTTATGTAATCATGCAGGATCTATTTGAAGACAACTGATGTACTTGAGGAGATAAACTACATTAAACTTGTAAATGCAACTTGAAATGTTGAAGGTGTTTGTCTAAGCAGTTCCAAATATTATTCAAAGATCTCTTAAAAATGATTATTAAAAGTTACTAGTCTTACAAGTGAATAATAAGATTATGAGGTGAAATTTATTGCTTAAGAAAGTATCAGGGTTTTAAAATTGTAAAGTTGACAGATTGAGTATACACAAGGTAAACTTCTGAAGTTTCTTTCCTATGTATAAAACTATCTGAGAGGACACCAAAAGAACTCACATCAACTGTACAAATATAGTACTTTGAATGATGCTTTTCAAGCAAAAGTGTAACTTTTCACATTAAACTCTGTATGTTCAGGTAATATCTATTTGGAAGATTGCTTTTTTTTGGATAGAACCACCATCTGTTGTCATAAAAAGAGGACTCTTTATAATACTTCAATTTATCTGGTCTAGTTCAACAGTTCATCATATTGCTACTGAATACAATAAATCAAGGAAACCTGCTTTAAAATAAAAACTATCAAAATGTAAATAAACAGAAAGCATCAGTCACTCTAAATATCATTTAACAAAATGCACATTCTTCTTTAATTATCCATTATTATTTTCATCACTTTTAAGAAAGTTTTGAAGAGTAGGTAGAATGCAATGAATAAAAGAAAACATATTGCAATAGAAATAGTACCATGTTAATTAATGAATATTTTACCATGTTGAAAATATAGTTAGAATTTATTAAATGTTTCCCAAATTTCTACTTTTCCCAATTTACTCATATTTAGTGCATCTTTGCATCTTTCAATATGTAAACTACATGAAGGTAATAACTGCAATAGCTTATCGTAATTCCAGAGAAAGAATAAATTATTCTGGAAATACTATAAACTGAGTTTGGCACTGATTTAAGATATACAAACCTTTGGAAACTATTTTAAGGACTGGAGGCAAATAATTGCCTGAACCACAGGCAATCTAATTCTCTGCTAACCTGAGTTACTTGTATTACTTGTATTCTTAATATTGTTCTTTTTACTATTTTTCTCCAATTAAAAATTTCCAGAATTTCAGAGGTGATTGCTTTGCCCTACTTGATGTTGGTAAGAACACATGTAGAATATTGTGCTAAGGTTGAGGAGAACATTGAAAATCTAGAGAATGCCCCCTGTTTTCATGCATTCATTCACTCGTGTGTATATCAAGCACTTATTGAACATTTACACGGTCCAGGAAGCATAAAAGGCACTAGTTAAGGTGGGGAACATCCTTCTTAGGAGTTTGAAATCTATTTAAGGCAACTTCGGAAAGCTTGCTCATTTTCCCCTAGGATGACCTCTAGAAGATATACCATCAACAAGGGTACTATCAAAGTTTGCATAATTGTGAAATGGAACAGACTACCTGCAGAATCTTCAAGAGAAAGCTGTCACCTACAGAGCATGCTTAACCACACAATTCCCAGAGAGCTGTATTTAACTCCACAGACTAGCTTGCAGTTGCTATATGTCATAAAAAAAAAAAAAAGGACATATACTATTTCTGTACCAGACCTTATTTGATACTTTGTTATGAGACCAAATTTTTAGATCACTAAGATACAGACACAAAAAATAAATGTTTTGACTCTTTATGGTCCTGTTGGAAAAAAAAAAAGTATTTTCAGTAATTCTAATCCTAAGAACAAGACATTCTGGACGAAAATAAAATGAAACAAAATAAAATCTATTTGAAGGCATAGGAAAGCTGCCAAATAGCAAATATTTGTGAGACCAAGATCCTGGAGAGAAATGAAGTTCAGAGAGGTGAGTCCAGTATTGTCAATTCCAAACGTAATTATGTGGGCTGCAAACTGAGACTTTGATAGACCCATGAAGTTCTGGTAACAAAAAACTGAGTTTTAGGGACTACAAAGTAGGAAGAAGCCTAGCAAATATTACAGGTTTTATGCTACTACCTTGGAGAGCCTCACCCTAGGAATCAAGGGTGAATCAGAAATAAGGCTCAAATTAGAATCATTTCAACCCCTGATTAGATTAAGATGACCTGGGATTCCTAGCACTTTAGTAGAAGAAACTTAAATTCTCTCCGTGGGAAAATATCATCCAGAGATTCAAGTTATCTATACTTTTTCATAAAAATGTCTGACATTAAAAGAAAAATCACCCGGTATAACAGAATCAAAAGAGAACAAATGAATCAAAATATAGGTCAGAGTAAACATCCAAACTGAAGTATGAGAGACATAATGATGGAAAACACATAAAAGAGCACAAGAAACATGTGACATGGTTAAAGTGTCTATCACATGTGAAATTGGAGTCCCAGAAAGAGAAGACAGAGGGCGTTTAGACAGTAGTAATATCTCAAAAGATAATGTCTGAGATTTTTTCCAAAACTGGTTCTCATGATGAAGAGCTGAGAAAAATCCCCTGTGGCTCAGACAGAGGCAAGGAAAGAGTAATCCTTGTGAAAAACACTGAGTGTGTTCTCCATAATAAAGACCTACTCTCCAGAGAAAAAATTCTCAGCAGAGCTTTATCCCAAGTGGGGGAAGGGCACTTATTTCAATGTAGTCCCCTCTAGAATTTCTGTCTCACATACAGGGGGAAGTCCTTGGGAAGGTAACCCTCCAAGGACACAGATCCACCTAAAGACTGAGATTTAATTTTAGGGTTATAGAATGCTTACCCTCCCCCACACCTTAGTACATACCATCAGGGGCTCCAATATAACAACAGTGGATTAGGCTGGAAGAGCTGTGAGACATAGACTCTCTCTAAGGAGGACCACCACTTAGGAAAGCCTAAAGTCAACAGGGGAGAAAAAAAAAAAAAAAAAAAAGGATTTTAGAGAAATTTGAAGCCTCTGGTACTTACAGCACTGACAAAGACATTAAACACAAGTGAGTTCCTAGCCCGACTAATATAAAACCTCACCCTGAAGACTGTTTACCTGTCTTATTACCTGATATATCATGTCTGGCTTTTAACAAAAATATTACAAGGCATGCTAAGAAGCCAGAAAGACCAGTGTGAAGAGGCAATGCAAGTATCAGAACCAGGCTTAGATATGACACAGATGTTGAAATTATGGGACAGGGAACTTAAAATACTATGCTGAATATGTTAAATGCTCTAATGGAAAAGGTAGACAACATGCAAGAACAGATGGGTAATGTAGAGATGGAAAATCTAAGAAAGAATCAAAAGGAAACTCTAGAAACAAAATACACTTAGAAATGAAGAATGCCTTTGCTAAGCTCATCAGTAGACTGGACGTGAGATCAGTGAGCTTGAGATAGGTTCACAGAAAATTTCCCAACAAAATGCAAAGAAAAGAGTAAAAGAACAGAATAAAATATCAAAGAACTGTGGGACAATTTCAAAAGGTGTAACATATGTGTAACTGGCACACCAAACAGAGAAGAAAGAAAAAATGGAGCAGAAGAAATATTTAAAGTCATAATGACTAAGAACTTTCCAAAAGTACTGACAGATAGCAAATCACAGATCTAGAAAGCTCAGAGAATACTGACTGGGTATATTCACCCAAAGGGGCACATCTGACAATCCACTGAGTAGGAATAAATACATCTTTAGAGCTTCCCTTTATATTTATTTTTTAATTGCAAGAATTTTGGAAAAAAATAACCTTTATAAATATTGCCTATGGATTGATCCTGTTGTCCTCATTCTGTCTTTAGATTAGTACTGATTTCCCTGTAATAAGAGAGGTATTGGGGCTTCCCTAGTGGCGCAGTGGTTGAGAATCTGCCTGCCAATGCCGGGCACATGGGTTCGAGCCCTGGTCTGGGAAGATCCCACATGCCACAGAGCGGCTGGGCCCGTGAGCCACAACTACTGAGCCTGCGCGTCTGGAGCCTGTGCTCCGCAATGGGAGAGGCCGCGGTAGTGAGAGGCCCGCGCACCGCGATGAAGAGTGGCCCCCGCTTGCCAGAACTGGAGAAAGCCCTCGCACAGAAACGAAGACCCAACACAGCCAAAAATAAATAAATAAATAAATTTATTAAAAAAAAAAAAGAGAGGTATTATTTTTTAAATTAATTAATTTTTATTGACGTATAGTTGCTTTACAATGTTGTGTTAGCTTCTGTTGTGCAGCAAAGTGAATCAGCCATACATATACATGTATCCCCTCTTTTTTGGATTTCCTTCCCATTTAGGTCACCACAGAGCATTGAGTACAGGTCCCTGTGCTATACAGTAGGGTCTCACTAGTGATCTATTTTATACATAGTTGTGTATATACGTCAATCCCAATCTCCCAATTCACCCCCCCTTCCCCCTTGGTATCCATACATTTGTTCTCTACGTCTGTGTCTCTACTTCTGCTTTGCAAATAAGTTCATCTGTATCCTAAGGGGAGGATGATGGTCCCCTAGCACAGGGGGCTTCATAGCAGAGTGTCCCCTGTCCTTTACTTGAAGCATATGGTAACACAGTGAATTTTAAGTGTGACTTAAGTGGATTTGTGGCTTACATATGGTCTTATGATATGTGATATATGATAGATGGTTTTAACTAAAGTAGCTCTCATAACATGTACAAGTGGCTTTAAAAGATTATTCTAAGAAACCAGTGATACTAGTAAAGCAATAGTGATGCTAGTAAAGCAAGCAAGAAATAAGCAAGGATACTGGTAAAGCAGCAAGACGGCAGAGCTGAACATCCTGTTTCTTAGTAAGAGCTCTTTTTATAGTCAAAAATACTGTATCATATAATTCAAAGCAGTTAAGAGACAAGTTCTTAAATGTTTTCATCACAAAAAAGAAATGATAACTTTGTAAGATGATGGAGGTGTTAGCTAACCCATCATGTTGCAATGTATAAAGGTACCAAATTGTTACCGAATCAGGTCCGGCTGCTCATCACTCAAAAACTAATACTTGAGAGAGATACCAATGTTGGTAGAAAGTAAAGTTGCTTTTAATAAGAATGCCGGTGATCTGGGGAGATGGGGGACTCAGTGTCCCCTCAAAACCACCTCCAAAGATTCTGCTCAGCCATGAAAGTTTTTAAAGGAAAACAGGGAAGTAATCTCAGTTAATCATTGAGATAGGGGGTCAGATTCCTCACCATCCCCCACTTGTGCAGACTTGTCTGTTGGTTCATCGATTTCTTGTGACTTATCTTTAGATGCTATCTTGTCCACACAGTTTGTTCACGAGATTACTGAAGGGAAAGCTAGGGAAGAAATCTGGTCATCTGTTACTTACTTATTCTTCATTTCTACTTCTTTAATCTATGGAAAGAACCAACAGGTTAGGCAAGGTATTGTGTGATCAAAAGATTTGAAAAGTGTGCTTGGGGCCGAAAATGAGTAGAGCATCAGGGCACCTGGTTTAAGGTTAGTGACAAGACAAAAGGGACCTCCTGTATATCATTCCTTCCTGCCAAAAGCTGCTTACAAAATCAGCACATTGTACATCTTACACTTACACAATGTCATATGTCAATTATATCTCAATAATTTTTTAAAAAGAGTTCTTTTGGCCAAGGTATTACAAGATGAAAGCAATGGCAGTCTAATTAGATTTTATAAAGTTGGGTTAAAATGTTCAAAATTATCAAGGAGACTCTTTGAAATATGCTTTCACATCCACTATATCATTCATAATTTAACTTACTCTAAACGTATAATGTATATTTTTTATATATTATGCTTTTGCAATGCTTCTGTTTCAGCTATCACAGTAATGAAATCAAGTACCAATATAATCGCAATTGGCTGTGAAAAACATAGTGCAGAAATATGAATAGTGCCTACATATTTGACAATATTAAGGAATTTTTGTTAATTTTTTCCTTTGTTAATAATGTGGTTTATGTAAAAAATACATATCTTTAAAAAGGTACATATTGGAATATTTACAGATGAATTATATGGTACCGGGAATTTGTTTCAAAATAATCCAGGGCAGTAGTCAGGGGGAGTGTATAGATAAGCCAAACTTTCTATGCACTGATAAGGATTGAAATGGATGAAGAATACAGAGGGATTTGTTTTGGTATTCAGTCTATTTTTCTAACTATTAAAAATTCCGTATTTAAAAGGTTAAAGAGACTTCCCTGGCGGTCCAGTGGATAAGACTCCGTGCTTCCACTGCAGAGGGCGCGGGTTTGATCCCTGGTTGGGGAACTAAGATTCCACATGCTTCATGGTGTGGCCAAAAAATAAAATAAAATAAGATAAAATGCTAAAAAACTTTAATTTAGAATCAATTTGTTGTATCACATAATGCCAACACTGTTAGGGAACCATTGACTGAAACCACCCGCCTTGGCCAGGCACGATGATACCGCTTGCCTGAGCTGTCTCACAATAAGGGTCCCAATAAGGAACACGGTGCAGCTGCAGAGAACTAACCGGGAGAATCCGGCAGGGGCCGAAAGGAGGAGGACACGATATGTCCTGCCAACCTTCCAGAAGCCCTCACGCTGGAATCCGTCTTGGCTGAGAGATGCGCGCGCCACCAGGGAGGATCCTGAGTCGGACCAAATATGGGCCAAGGAAGATGATGGGCCAGAGACAACCTGGAAACTAACCCCAGTACCATGAAACCCAAGTCTGTGAGAGCCACATAACAGAGCAGTTCTCCTGGGGCCCCTTACTCTGGTGCTCTCCGCCCAGGGGGCTCCTTCCCAGTAAAGTCTCTTGCTTTGTCAGCACGTGAGTCTCCTCGGACAATTCGTTTCCCGGTGTTAGACGAGAGCCCACACTCAGGCCTTGGAAGGGGTCCCTCTTCCTGCGACAACACAATACTTTTAAATAATGAAGCATATTCAGTAGTACTGCTCTCACTAAATTATTATTAAAGTTGACCTGTATTCAAGAGAAGCAAAACTTTTTGTATGATTAATTTGAAAATTTGCACTGCTTTTAAATTTGAATTATTTCAGTGTGCTTTATGTCATCTAAAGTATCATCTAAAATTCATCATTTGCTAATTTCTATTTGAATGCACTTAATATAATATTAATGTAGGGTACACATAAAATTTATAGGCAAATGAATATGCATATTTTAGGGGCACGTACTCCCAAATAATTTTCTGATGAGCTTCTGTATCAAAAATATTAAAAATTTTCTATATATTATGATGCTGTGACATCTTATAAAAACACCTTTTCTGGCCGGGGAGTGACCGCCCCTCCAGGGCTAGCCAGGCCTGGGAGAGAGCTCCCTGCTAGGAGTGTGTCTTGGAGGTGCAAACTCACCAGTCCAGAGCCAGACCTCCTCTGTCTGGCTACCCACTGGGGGCAATATTCTTCAGTCTCAATCATTTCAGGGTCCACCCCTACAGTCTAACCCCATCCCCCCAAAAACACTCAAAGGAGCCCATTAAACTGCTCACCCAGCCCTGCCTTGCCTTCTCCATGGAAACCCCAGCCAAGGCTGTGGCTTGCATCTCCCCTCCCTCCCGTCTTCTGCCTCCTGACACCCCTCCCCCAGCCCTGGAGACTTTCCCAGGTGACTCGACATGCCATGCCATGCCTCCTGCCCCCAGGACCTGTGAGTATCAAAAACTTTGCTGTTTTCTCAGCCTCACCTCTGTGTCTTCTTACAATGCACCTGTTTGGCCGTATCAAAAGAACACAAAACAGGTACAGATACCAAAAAAAAAAAAAGAAGGTTGGAGATCCCTACCCTAGAAGTCACCTAGTCTACCTTCAAGCTCAGTATAAGACTTTCTTCAATATTCTGAAATATTCCAGTACGGCTTTAAACTCACCACCTCTTGAAGCAGCTGACTATACTGCTGGGTCCTGCTGTGAGCAACGAACAACCTTTAATCTGGCCCTTGCAAGGTGAAAGGAGAAGACTGCATAGAGGTCGTAGGGCCGCTGCTTGTATCTTAATGTACGATTCAGAAGTGAGTCAGCCCCTGGTCCCTGGACAACACTGAAGGCTCTTGCCTTCTTCACGAGGGCACCAGAGTGTCTGACAAAAAGACCCCAGGCCAGTTAGGCCAAAGCACTTTTTCCTCATTCCATCATTCAAATACCACCTTCTTGTGATATATACAGTAAGTAATCCACTGATTGCCATCATGATTTAATTCAGAGAATTGAATGAGAATATCTGAATTTGGAATCTAGAGGAAAACAGGATTTCCAATAAGAACAGTCCCTCTATTGTTAGCAAATCTCAACAAGGCAGTGTGAAAATAATTTTCTCTGACCCAGCAAACAAAAAACAAACCACAAAACATCTGTTTTTAGTGCTTCTTCACCAAATTGGAAATGATGACGGCTGCTTCTTTCTAATTGGCTGGGTCATGACACCATTCAACTATTGATTGACCTCTGTTTAACTGTCACATTGCTTTGTTAAAAAGAAAATATTTTTCTTGGGAGAGTAAAATCATTTTCAGTAACCTCAAGATTGAATTCTAGGCAACAAATAGAAATACTCAAAATTGGTCTGGAAACGAAACTTTAGAAATAGGGTAGTGTAAACCCTGGCTTCAGACAAAACTGAAAATGAACAAAAATGAAGTGTAAGAAATCTGTTGAGTGTATTACCTTTACATCTACGTGTGTTATAGCAGTTCCAAAAATACTCAAAGTTTCTTTTTCTCCTTTTTTTAAAAAAAAATTCCGCTTTATTGAGGTATAATTGACATATAAAAATGACTTGAGGTTACATGGCAGCATCCTCTTTTCTGTGCCTGCCCTTCCTATCTGCCTCTTTCAAATGCCACTCATAAAGCACAGATGAGCCTGGTGGGTTGCAACCCTGCTCACAGCGATGCACCCCTGGGATAGAGGTGATTGGAGGTTGAGATTCTGAAGCAGCATTAGCCCAGGTGATTGAGCTGTGTCATTGGGATGGAGAGACAACAGTTAACAGGGTCAAAAGTGTACACAGAGATATAATAATGACGCAAAGTCTGATGCAATGGGACTGGGAAGAAATGACAAAGAGGTTGTCACAAGCATAAAGAGACAAAGATAGATGTAGAACGTGGTTTGGGTCTAGCGGCTCATTATGTCTCAGAGACCCCAGTTAACCTGGAACCTGAGACTGCTGTGGACGCCGGCTCACCAGGAAGGCGCCCTCGCCACCCCCAATCCCTCCCCACCCCGTGCCCTACCCTGTGGCCACAGAGGTGCTGGGCTGGAGGGTGTGGGAGGAAGCCGGAGACCCTGGTCGTGCCTGCAGGCCCCCCATCCTGCCAGCACTGGAGCTAAGCATCAGGACTGGCTTGGGACAGAGGGAGGAGACAGCTTCCATAGTCAGGAGTGAAGAAAAGTGCGATTAACATGCAAGGTGAACAATTCTAGGCAAGAAAGCGATGAGGTGGATCGCACTGCATCTCTGGTTTGGGTCAGGAACTCAGCCTTCCACCTTGCAGCAGTTGGGGTGTGTTTGAAATACTCTGCACTCTCAGGGAAGCATGCTTTTCTGTGAGGTGGTGAAGGGTGCATGGCCTTGGCTATAAAGGAGTGCAGCAGTGGGGGTCTCTTCCAGGTTCGGGGGACAGATGACTGGAAAGTCTGGGGGCTGTGACTGTGTAGCTGCCTCAGAATACTAAAACAGTTCAAATAGTGGGGATTTCTAGTGAACCTCAAGAGGTTCCTGTATCTGAACCTGTTCCCTTTTGTTTAGGCCCTTTGAGAGATACACACCCCTTTCCCCTTAGTTACTCTGCCCCTACCTATTTATTAGGCTTCTTGGAAAACTATCATGCTGGAATGTCTTTCTCCCAAAAGGGAAAAATAATTCTAGAATTTGACAGTAGTCATCAAAGTAACCAACCAAGTGAATTAAATGACCCTTTGACACCTTTTATTTGCTCCATCTCTGATGGTACTAGAGCTGATTCTGGAAACACTTATCATTTGTCCCTATTGAATCAGCTACCAACCTCCTTATGGGCAAAATCTCCAACTGATGTTAGCAAAATTCACAGCACACCTCCCATCATGATTCAGATAGATACCTCAAAATCTCTACCCAGAATTAATCAATATCCTATAGGATAAAAAGTCCTTTACCATAAGGACATAAGGCATAAAGCCCATAATAGAAGATTACAGGGCTCAAGGCCTCTTATCCCTGTACTAGCCCCTGTCACACTCTCATTTCACTATTAAGAAAACTTAAGGATGAAGGATGGAGGTTTGTCTGGGACCTCTGAGCAATAAACGACATTGTTATCCCTTGACACCCTGTTGTTCCTAATCTCATACTAACATCCATTCCCACCAGAAGTAAATTCTTCACTTTAACTGATTTGTGCAGTGCATTCTTTCATATTCCAGTTGATGAAGCTACCCAATATCTTTTTGCCTTCACTTGGGAAGAGAAATATTCACCTGTACACCTGATACTAATATAATACTGTAAATCAATTATACATTGTCCACTGAAACAAAAATGCACAACCTAAAAGTTGAGAATTATGTTTTATTTGGTGGACATACTGAGGACGTAAGCCCAGAAGATACCCTCTCAGATAGCTCTGAGGGACTGTTCTGAAGAGGTAAGGCAGGAGCCAAGTATACAGGGATTTTTGCAAAAACAACAACAACAAAACACCAAAAAAAAAAAAAGCAAAACAACAACAAAACACAGAACAAACAAACAAAAAAACCCAAAACAGGTAGCTGGAAATCAAAAGATGACTGTTAATTAAAGAAAACCAGACATCTCAAGCTAAGAGTTTAGTGCTTTTCTGTGTATGGGAAGAAGCAAGAGTCTGGGCTCATTGAAATCATTCCTGTGATGTGTACCTTAACTATCTAGGGCCAGTGTCCTGCTTCTCTCCATCCTGAATCTCCTCAGGGTACACAGTCTGGGGTTCCTGCTGTGGCTGATGGCTTGATTGCCACACATCCCTTTGTTTACCAATATGGCAAGCAACATTCCTTTCCACAACATCAATTTCAAAAAAAGAAAAGAAAAAGAAAGAAGAGTCCAGATGTAGAATCAGGCCTACCTGGGGTGACATGCCAGCTCCCATCCAACCAGTGCTGTGATCTTGGGTATGTTTATTAACCTACCTAAGCCTGTTTCTTTGTGTGTGAAAAGAGGATAATACTTTGCAAGGATTAAATATGATGTTTATAAATAGATTAGCATAGTGATTGGTACCTGAGAAGCAACAGGTTGCAAGGTACCTGGAGTTGTATCTTCCTGTTCAAAATCAAATGGGGGAAAAAAGCAAGAACAACGAAATAACTTGTTTACGATTTTATGATTCACATTTCCTTCATCTTAATTTGTGCTTAATACTTAATCCACAACACTTGGAATAATTGTGTTTTTATTATTTTTTTCCTAATGTAAGAATGATGTTAAGATGTTGTGATCCTTTTATATAACCCGATAATTTTTTTTGGCATTGTGAATAATCTCACTCCCTAATTTATCTGTGTGCAATCAACATATTTAGGTATTAATGTTAATTATTATGTTTAATAATATAAAAAGCTAATCCATGTGTTGAGTGATACAGCTCTACAGAAAAACAAAAACAAAGACAAACAAACAAACGGAAAAAGAACAAAAATATTTCATCTGGACAGTAATGTCTTAAGGTTATACTGACAGTCCTTCTTATTTCTTACAAATCCTGAAGTCTGATCTGGATGATATAAAGTCCCTAGAGGTTCTCTTTGTTGCAGTATGTGGATGACTTGCTTCTTTGCTCTCCTTCTTAAGCTTCTTCACAGGGAGACAGCACCCACTTCCCAGAGCTTTCAAGCTTAAAGATACAAAAAGTCTCCAAAGAAAGATTGCAGTTTTCCCAAACTCAGGTTTGTTACTTAGGGGATCTGATATCAGAACAAGGGCTACACCTAGATCCACATGACATCATGGTGTCCTCAGTTTCCAAAAACCCAAAACTAAACACCAACTGTAAGGTTTTCTCAGGATAGTTGGTTATTGCCAAAATTGGATTCCAAATTTCTTTCTTATGGCCAAACCTTTACATGTTTTACTCAACAATAACAACGTTGACCCAATTTTATGGGAAGAACTTGACAACATAGCCTTCAAGACTTCAAATGAGAGTTTGATGAACCCACCTGCCCTTGGGCATCTCAATTATCAGATTTCCTTTTTCCATTTTGTGTATGAAAAGAAGGGAACACCCTTGGGGTACTCACCCAAAAACATGGGGACCACCATCGACCCATAGGGTATTATAGCCTACAACTGGACCCTGTGGCATGGGGATACACCCCTTGTCATAAAGCTATTATGAAAACTGCCCTTTTGATTACTATCTCCAAGAAAATCATGGGATTCCCTTTAACCATTTTTGTACCTCATGCAATAGAATCTCCCCTGAATTCTCATCACATTCAACATTTCTCAGTCAGCAGCCTCAACTCGCATGAAGTTCTTTTTAACTGCCCCTCACAAAACTGTTTTATATCGTAATAATCTTAACCTGGATACTCTTCTTCCCTCCATCACTGACAAAATCCCTCTTGACTGCTTAATGCTGACAGACCACTCCTGGCTCTTCATAATGATCTACAGAAAATTCCTTTGGGTAACTCTGACTTCTCATGGTTCACTGATGGTTCTTATTTAAAAGGTGACAATAACAAATATTGTGCTATGTATGCTATTACAACTCCTTTTAATGTTATTGAGGCAATATCTTTACCTCTGGCTACTTTGGCCTGACCACCTAAATTATACACTCTTACAGGGGCTTGTACTTTAGCCAAGGACAAACCTGCCAATATTTATACTGATGGCAGATATGCTTTTGGAGTAGCTCATGATTTTGGAATGTTATGGAAGCAATGTGGCTTCCTTGCTATTATTAAGATCTAAGAGCATTCTAAACTTCACTGTCTGGTAGCTAAGGGAAATTACCTTGCTGACATATCCTCAAGGAATGCTGTCCTTAAAGGGACCAACAGCAGCCAAGCCTCTGTCATGATTCAAAGGGATATTTCCCCAAATGATAATTTTAAAAAACTGGCTAAAGAAGCCCAGCAATTGGCCTCAGAAAAGGAAAAACAAGACTGGAAATTCAATAATTGTTGGTTTGATAAAAGAGAAAGCCCAAGTTTGGACCAAATAACAACCCGGTTCTAGCAGACACTCTAAAATTTCTACTCCTCCCTACTGTACGTGCCTTAACCCAGCAGTCTACTGACAAAATGAGAGCCTCCATGAATCAGTGTTGGTGGGGAAACATTAACAAGGCTTCAAACAGTGCCTACCTCCTTGTCTCACTATCCACAGTACAACTTGGGGAAGCATGTTCATACTGCTCTGGGGCATTTTAAACTACCTAATGGACAATCTGAGGTCTGGAAAATGGATTTCATATAACTTCCTCCTCTCATGGATACAAATATGTTTTAGTCATGGTGTGTGTGTTTTCACACTGCACTGAAGCCTTCCCTTGCAGACACGCTACTGCCTCTTCTGCAGCTAAAATCCTTTTTATCCCTACCTTAGGAACTCCTCTCAAACTTTATAGTGATGGAGGAACCCATTGTACCAGCCAGGTACTTTGACAAGTCTGTGCTATTTGGCCAGCTTTGCAGCACTTTCTTTAACTGCATTATTGGAAGACTCAATTGGCAAAATCTGTAGAGGTGCTAGAAGTACCTTGGCCAAAAGCATTGCCCTTGGTCCTTTTTAATCTCAGATCCACCCCTTTTGGAACTCATAAACTCTCAGCTTTGAGGTTTGTCACAGATGCTCAATGCACTTGACTCCTGCTTCTCTTGACCCACAACTGATAAAAGGAGAGACAGTCCTCCAATATTACAAAGGCCTAATTGCTTCTATTAAAAATAACCATGTTTTGGTAGAGCAACCTTTTCACAGTGTGCCCTTGAGAGACAAAGACCCTAAGCATCATGCTTTGTAAACAGGAGATTTTGTCTATTGGAAAAGACACCTCCCGTAGAACTCTCTTCACCCTCACTGGAGACGCCCCTATCCGGTACTGCTAACCAACCTTTGCGTTGCCACACTCCAAGGGGTAGACTCTTGGATTCACATGACACCTAAAGAAAGCACTGAACCTTGACTGGACCTGTGCATCATCTGGTGACCTGAAAGTAAAGATTTCCTGCAACTGAAGCAGATGACATCTGATGAGACAGCTTTCTCAAGATGGCCAGACCAAGGCTGTTGGAAGTTTGTCACCAAACCTTTGATGATGACTTAGCGCTTCAGATGATCTCTAGTGCCTATGCTCTTGATAACATATGGACTTTAGATGAAAAGTGCCTGAGAGTTCTCCCTCCTACCCCTCCTTGTTACTTGAATGTGACCTTAACAGGTTTCCAATTTGTGCACTTTCCCTCCAATGTGAGACACTACACCCAGGAAAGGTCCTTTCTGACACTGAGGGACAGAAAGTCAGTGAACCTAGAAAAACTAACTCCTGATCAATGATGCTTAGAGAGAGATCTTGATCAAGAGAGGGAAATGCAAAAAATGTAATAAACAGAAAACTCAATTAAATAGAGTTGGGAGACCAGAAGGGGGATCTCTCACACCCTGTGACAACAGCAGAGCCCAGCAGGAAGAAGAAAGACTCCTCTTCTTTCCTGGTCAAGCCATGGATTCTTTGTTTATTACATCCCTCTCAACTTCCTTTTCCAGTCTATAAAAGCAGTCTCCTTCCCTTGCCATGCATATGGTTTGCCATGATTACAGACCCAGAATTGCAATTCTCTGCTGATCCTGAATAAACCCATCTTTGCTGGAGAAATATGAGTCAGTTCATTTGTTTCAGATCAACATCAATATGAAGTTCTTCTACTTTCTTAGATTCTTAGATTCCTGGTTCTCTTTAAAAGTCCAGCTCAAATGTCATACTTGTTGTAAAGTCTTCCTTCACTCTCCCATCTCTTTCTCTCTCTTTCATATTCCTTTGGTACATCCCTCTTCTGTAGTACATGCTTGTACTATAATACATTTCTCTACTAAAGTACTTATGGCTTGTTTCCAACTTGTCTTTTCTACTAAACTGTTAGCTACTTAAGGGCAGGGACTGTGTTATTCACCTTCCTGTATGCCCAGTTCATGATGCAGTGCATAGGCATGCTAGTAAGTAAATGATCACTGAGTGAACAACTAGGTATTTGAATTGTTCCCAAACTTATGCTTCTGGTCTTAGCCTTTCTATTCAACTCCATTCTCATATTTTCAAAGGGCTGCTGACATTTTTCAATTGACTGTCCAGTTTTTCCTCAAACTCAACATCACAAACTCATTATGTTGTCCCAACTTCTCCATCTTTATCGGTAATATCAACTTCTTTCCAGTTTCCTTGTTAGACATTTTAGAGTACTTTGAGTCTTCTTCTGACACTGAGGATTTCCTTTACTCTATTTCACTGACTCTAGCCTCTGTTCAGACTTTCATCACTCAATTCCTGGAAAAATACAAAACCTTTTTGGCTGGCTGGAGGGTATTCTGATTCAAATTTCTTTTCTTCTTAAATTAATATGCATATCTCTGCAAGATCATCACTGAAGTATCATTTTATTCATGTCCATGTGTTGTTCTATTTATCAAGTAATTTTGTGAATGTGTATGACACATGCCATTCTCTTGCATAAAACCTTAATTAATGTTCACATGAACTAAATGAGATAGTATTTTTATCTACATTTTATAGATAAGGAAAATGAAATTTAGGTATGTTAGACTCTCTGCCCAAAGTCACAGTTACACCAACAAGGAAATGGTAGAGCTGAGATTTGAACACAGGTCTATTTAGCTGGGAACACTGAGCTCTGCTGAATCACTGCATTAGAGAATAGTATCTCTAGTTTAAATTCCTGCCTCTCTTTGGAAGGTCTCCATGATACAGCCAATCAATCTTATTTAACTTCCTTTCACATTTCAAATATCTTTCTCGTTATCTCCTGTGCATTGACCTGTTTACTTCAATTAAATTGTAAGCTCCAGAGACTATGCATTATTCTTGTCTTAATTTCTATGAAGGTCTAGTACTGTGGAGGGCACACAATAAAACTCCGTGAATAATTGATAACGTCTTTGGCACAGTTCTCGGCACATATGCATGCTTAATCAGTGGTCACGACGATTATTATTTATTATTACTCGAGGGGCTGATGCATCAAGTGAAGTTCTAACAGAAAACCAGAAAATTCTGATGTCTACCTCAATCCTAAGAACTTGTTGCTTGCTTTCCTTATGACCCAGAATTGTGGTTTCTCAGGCCAAGTTAGTCATCTTAATTACATCCCACCCTTTCTGCGAAGCTGTATCAACTATAACATCAACCAGTAGCAACACTTTTTCCACGACTAGTGCTCTCTTTAAATTGGGAGCGCTTTGGAGGAGAAAAAAAAATGGAAGAGTTGTAATCGTTTTGAGACGGATGATCATCGTGCTTGCTGTCTATCCACGGCTGGAACTCCATTTAACCTTAAGGACGTTTACTAGAAGTGCCTGCTCAAGGATTCCTGGCTCAAGTTGCTGATGTACACGGTCTCGGCCCATCAGGCATCTCCCTGTCCTGTCATCCCTCCTTCCCGTCTCCGCCGCCGCGGAATTGCCCCAGATCCCGCAGCAGCAGAAGCAGCAGCACCAGCTGCAGGAAAGTCTCTCCATCCCGCTTTGCGGAGACGCACTTCCCCGGACGCAGGGAATCCGGCGGCTTTCGGACCCCGCGGTCCAGGCTGCAAAGGCCCGCGGCCCGCCCCGCCCCAGGGAACGCCGTCGCGTCGCGTTACGTCACGCGCTGCCGGAAGTGCAGCTGCGTGCACGGCGGGGGCGCGTCTCCGGACGGCTCCGCGTGCGGTTCCGCGTGCAGCTGCCCGAGCAGCGCGGGAAGCGGCCCAGCGCTCCGTGGTCGCCTCCGCCGCCGAGGTGGTGTGTCTCCCCGCGCGGGCGCCCCAAGCGCGGCGCCATGGAGGTGGTGGAGGCCGCCGCCGCTCGGCTGCAAACCCTGAAATTCGGTGGCGCCGGCGTCGGGGTTGACCAAGGTCTGGCCGTGCCGGCTCCGGACCCCGCTCCGGTCGCAGCGCCGCGGGCGGACGAGGGGGCCCCGGACCTTGCGGGGGAGCAGCCGCCTCAGCTCGCCCCGCCGTCGCTCCCGGAGCCGCCTCCCGGAGGGATCAGCCTGGAGACGTCGGACTCGGACTCGGACTCCGACTCGGACAGGTCGGGCGCCCGGCGGTCCGGGGCGCGGGGCCCGGGGCGGGCTCGGGGAGCGGGAGGGCCCGGGGAGCCGGGGCGCGTTCCTCGCCGCCCGCTGTGGATCACGCTGGGGGCCTGAGCGTCGCCGTCAGGGCCCCTCGTCCCCGAAGTCTGGGGGTCTTGTGTACACCGTATCGTTTTCAGCTGGAATATAGGAAACCTGCGGATACAGAGTTGTTCCCGTGACCAGTCGTGTGGCGTGTCCTTGGTGGTTGTAGCTTACAGTTTGGGGCAGAGCCGACTTTTCCCCATCCAGTTTAGTGGGTGCTTCTGCTTGTGGAGCCGGATAAATGGAGCATCAGGTGAAGGGTTTTATGTGTTTACAAGTTGGGTCCCGGCAGTTTTGTTCGTAGAAGCCTCGTGGTGAGGAATTGTTAATGAAATTAGCGAAACATTGTTATTTTACTCTTACTGCAGGCTCTCCGTAGGTTTTATGAGGCTCCTCCTCCCTCCCTCGCGGTCTTTTAAATATGAAAGTTTTGTGGAGGGAGGGGACTTCGGCGTGACGTTACTACATCACGCTGCACATCGTCTACAAGTGTTTGTGTCTTGTGCGACGCTGTACCGGTGAACAAAATAGATCCTACCCCTGCCCTGCATTCTGCTGAGAGGGACGAAAAATAAAAGTAAACATACCAGTCAGCCAATGAGCTGGTGAAAATTACCACGAAGGAACAAGCTAGGCACTGCGAAAGTAATAGGAGAACCCAACCCTGTCGGACCCTCTGGCCATGATAAAGTTTCAATTCTAAGTGGTGGAGAAACTACTGAGGAATTTTTGAGCAGATAATTGACATGCTCGGGTTAACGTCCTGATGTTTTGCTCTGTGGAGAAGGAATTGAACTGGGCCCCAGAGTGACAGCAGAATGGGCAGGGTTAGTGTGGAAGCAGCTGGAAAGATGCGCCTTTAGTCCACGACGTGACCATGTTTGGATTGAATATTTTGACACCTCCCTGATCAGGGTCGCTAGTAGATGTCGTAGTGGCCGAGTCAGAGAGGCATCAGTTGGGTGGATGGTGGTGCTGTTTACTGGGATGGGGGCTGTAGACCCATAGGAATGTTAACTTCGGACAGTTAATTGGAGGTTTCCCTCACAACAAATTGGAGATGTCAGGTAAGCAGTAGGATGGTGAGTTTAGAGTTCAGAGGACAATTCTGGTATGGAGATGTAAATTCGAACATCAGATTACAGATGAAACTTACTTGGACTTTTTATTATGGATGTTTTCAAACTCATACAAAGTACAGGGAGTAATACAATGAATGCACATATACTCATCACCAAACTTGACACTTTTCCAATATTTTGCTAACTTTGTTTTATCTAACATTTCTAACTTTTTTTTTTTTTTTAACCTGGTAGTGTTAAGTTTCAGACAGCATGCCACCTTACCTGTAAATTCTTTACTATTCATCTCTGATGAAATACTTTTTACATAACCACCATGTCATTATCAATCATAGTAAAATGAACCCTAATTCCTCAATATCACCTAATACACACTCTGTATTCAGATTTTTCTAGCAGAATAGGAGTCACATTTACGAGTTTTATCGTTGACTGAGAATGCAATAGCTTGAAATGATTCCACGGTTTCTACCTCTGGTGACTGGATTGAGGACTAAACAATGAAATAAAAGTAGAAGCTCGAAGACAGAAGCAGATTTAGTAAGGAGAATGCACTTTTTTTTGTAACTTGTGAGTGTGAGACATGTATAGGTCATTCATACCACAGTTGCTGGTAAGCAACCAGAGATGAGGAGAGGAGCCTGGGGATATCAAGGCTGAAGATTTGGGAGTTACCTGCACATTGGTAATGATTGAGCTCATTGGAGTGGATGAGGTTATCCATGGAAGGGGTACCAGAGAAAGAAGAGAACATGAGGACGGGACTCTTAGGAACAGTACATACAAGGAGCTGAAGTGGGTACCAGCAAACAACTTAAGAGGAGAGTCACTGGCCCTGAGAATTGCTGTGGAAGTCGAGGGCTAAAGGAGATTTCAGAGAGTGGTGTTCAGCATGGTTAGTAACTTTGAGGAGTTTCCAAATTGAAGACTTGAGAAGAAACTCTCTTGGCTTAGTTGTGATTTGGTCCTTGGTGACTAAATTCAGATAAGAGAGGTGCCTTTCCCAGAATTCTCTTCTGTCAGTGATTTGTCACATGCTTAATTATATTCAGACTGTTGCATGACACGTGAGACAATTGTAATAAGAGGGTTTGGGTTATAGCAGGAATTTTGTGATCAGTGGATTAAAGACTGCTTTCCAGATACCATAGTCAGTTTCGAAATGCTAAGCTTTTGAACAGCAGCCATAAACATCTAGTAAAGTAGATATTTCCTAGTTGAATAATCGTATTTTGATACCCTCATAATAATGCTTTTGTACTGTTCTCAATGTTTTCTTCTCTACAGTGAAACAGATTCCGATAGTTCAAGCTCCTCTTCTTCCTCATCCTCCTCCTCATCGTCTTCGTCTCCTATATCCCTCCCTGCAGTGCTGTCAGATGGAGACGATGATTTACAAGTTGAGAAGGAAAATAAGAATTTTCCTCTTAAAACAAAAGATGAGTTACTTCTTAGTGTAAGTACTCAGATTTGTTACTGAACTTAATTTGCATGTTCTAAAATATTTTATGGTACCAGTATTGATCTCATTTGGCCTGTATCTGCTTCATAAATTTGAATACCTTTCTCAGCTTTTATTGGTCATACCTTTGCCATGCCTTGGCTTTCTTAAGTAAAAGAAAGTATTGATCTGAATAATTTCTCAGGTTGCTTCCAACACTAACATTTGATAGTTGTGCTGGGCATCCAGTTTGGCTTGCTGCTTTTCATTTGTATCTTCCCTAAAGAGTGTAAAGATTTTTTTTTTTTTGGTCTACAACTCAGAAAGTTTTGCTCAGTAGCAATTGAAATTATTTTTTTCATCGACTGCATTTAGAGAAATAGAAAGTGAAATTAGATCGGTTGCACTTTTGAGGATTTATATTTACTTGAAGTTTTTGCAGTGTTTTCATTATTACAGTTGGAAAAAACTTGTTTATTGTGGATTGGTATTGACATTTGATAGGTTTGGTCTATAAATTTTAACTCTTGCGTGGTTATTTCCTTCTAAGCTGTTACTAGGAGGTTGATGGTAGTCTGGTTGAATGAAACCTTATGATCCAAGAGGAAAGTCTTCTCAGAATTTCACAGGATATTGCCACATGTTTATTCTCCCCACTCCCACGTGTACTTTAGTTACTATTAAAGCTTTTAAAAACCTTAATGATCACTAACTGTAATGATATAGTACTTAAATCAATGAAGTAGTAAAGCAAGATTTGAAAAAAATTTTTAAAGCTTAGAGTCATTCAGGCACCTTTTCATGACTGTATTCAATTGATATTATTTCCTTTTTCTCTACTTGTAATTAGAAATTTCCTATCTCACTTAACACCTCATGTATTGAGAACCCTTGGATTTGTATGCAAATTCATCATTGATTTATATTTTCCTATTATAGACATTGATCTCTCTCAGTGGTCTTTTTACACAAAGGCTCTCCCAACTTATGACTGTTTTCTGAAAGTATTGAGAAATTTGATCTTTTCCCTGTATCTTGATCACCTTTCTATTTAAGTTCTCTCTTAGAGTATAAGAATCAACAAATAAAGGACCACAGTACTTTGATTTATGTATGTGTTTCATTTTCTTATTTATCTTACTAGATCTGAATTTTTCCCTTGGAATTTAGTGCAAAATATTAGGCAATATACTTAGGTATTTTTCTGGATAGAGTGCTCATATTTTCATCAGAAAGTCAAAAAGGGTCTATGTCCATAGAGGCCAGGAACCACGTTCTTGAGGACTGAGTTCAGACCTGATCTTTGCGGTTCCCTTAGTGCCCAGCAGAGTGCTTTTCAGGTGTTGGTTCTCAGTCAACGGTAATATGTGACTGTAGAATGGGTGAGTGAACAGGCATCTTACATTCACCCACTTTTAAACTATTACAGCACACCTGCCATATGCCAAGTGCTGTAAACAAGACCCATCCCCTTTTTGCTCTCATAGTACCTACTGGAGAGACAGAGATAGTAAATGAAGCAGAGACAAATACAGTCAATTGCTGGAAGTGCTGTTGAATTGTGAGTGTATGCTTGGCTCATATCAGAAAATAGCATTTTTGCTGGGAAAGTATGTTAGCTTTTAAAACTTGGAATAGTGTGCTGCTCTGTTCCTTTTTGTGCCAGTTCTGAAGGATCTTTGGGAAGGATGGAAGGGGCAATTATAGTCTTTATTTTTAAATTTTGGATTCTTAACTAGCTGTTTACTTTATATTTTCACGATTAGGAAGTAAATGTACTAGAAGTTCCTAGTCTTTTAGGCCACTCTGGTGCCAGAGCTCGGTGCAGGAATGAGTTCTCTGGTCTGCCCTAAATCCTTTTGACTTAGGGTCTGAAGGAGTATCTGAGGACTCCTTCAGGACTTCAGCTCTGAAGTTCAAGGGAAGAGAATGACTCGACCCTGAACACCAAGGATGGTGTGGCTACAGGTACTCAGTATCTTTAGGACTCTGCTCCTTCTCTGTTGCTCAGTAGGTGTTTCTGCGCGGGGCTGGCGGCTTGGCCACTGATACTCCTGTATGAAAGCCACGGCGAGAACTTGTGCTGGTTTACCGGGGGCTCGGTACTCAGGCCTGAACAAATACTTGAGTGCAGTGAGGTGGGTATTGGGATTGCCTGGACCTGAGTTACCTAGTCACTGCTGCTCTTGTGGAGAGTGTGTAGGAAAGTGTGTGCTTGAGAGAAGGCACACGGGCGAGTGGGAGGGCAGGAGCGTGTGAGAGCCAGGTGACAGAAAGGAAGCGTGAAAGCGTGTGGGCTTTGAAGAGGGCGGGGGCTGGGTGGGTGTTTTCAGCCCCATGCAAGCTGCAAGGAATGGGTTCTCGGTCACAGGAAAGGGAGGCTTAGAACACTTCAGACGGAGTTGCTGTTCGTCAGTAATAGTGTTTATCTTCTGTGGCGGGGAAGAGGGAAATAGTGATACTTGGGAGCAGTTAATCACATGACTTACATTGGACTCTCGTGGCTGCAACAGAGACCCTCAGATTGCATCAAGAGGAGGGGGATCTGTTGGAAACTTACTTGGATAGGAAAGCCGTCGGCAACCAAGCTAGCTCTTGTGGATGGCCGTGCTGTTTCTTTTGTTCGCTTCTTGGGACTCTCATCGTTCTGAGTGTCATATTACTGTTTCCTGACTCACTTCTTCTGTTTACCTGTAGATTCATCTTTTTAATTCTAGCTTACACATGCATTTCTTTTCTTGTTCCTGGCTGTACATTTGGTATCTTCTACTTTAAACTTCTCCACGAACTGGCTATTAGTGCCATATTCTTTCCTGACTTTTGGGACAGTCCTATGACTTAGCTTAGATTTCTCTTTTCAGAAGATGACAGTCTGCGCTTCTTGGGAAGCATCCCCTCCTTTGTTACAACTAGCTCTGGCTGGTATTGAACGTGCCATTTGTTCAGGTCTACTGGTGTGTGTCGTCTTAGGCGGCAGGGGTTGTGCAGTGGGACTGTTTGCTCTGTGCAGTCTATTAATTTAATTTCCTAATGAAATTCTGAAGAAGATGAGGGAAATATTATTCTGTGTTGCCTTTGCCAAAAGGCATACATAAATTAAAATGGGCCAAGCAGTTAATACCAGTTCCAGAGTTTGTGCTGGATCGTTGAGATCTTTAGAACATAGACATGCCCAGTTTAGCCCGGTTTTATGTCCTACCTCTTTATGAAGTATCTCATATTCTAGGCTGTTTGCTATTGTTGTTCAGGCATGCCGAGCTTAATTTTTACCTCCAGAATGTTGCCTTCCTGGGTCTAGCTTTTTAAATCTTTTCCATTGTTGCAAAGTTAGGTCCTGGTGATCTACCTACTAGCTATTGCGGATCTCTCATTGTAAGAATGTGGGAGCTACAGTGAGGTAACCTCGAGATTGTTCTTTTAGAATTAAACAGTTGCTTTTTTAAAAAAATTTTAATTTATTTTACTTTTAGCTGCGTTGGGTCTTCGTTGCTGCATGCAGGCTTTCTCTAGTTGCGGCGAGCAGGGCCTCCTCTTCGTTGCCATGTGCGGGCTTCTCACTGCGGTGGCTTCTCTTGTTGCGGAGTGCTGGCTCTAGGTGCGCGGGCTTCAGTAGTTGTGGCACGCAGGCTTCAGTGGTTGTGACGCGGGCTCTAGAGTGCAGGCTCAGTAGTTGTGGCACTAGAATTAAACAGTTGCAACAATCCCTTGGGATGACAAGATGTGGTTATAACTTGTTTTAAAAAAAGATGAGAGGAAGAGGAAAAATGAGGGATTGGTCAGCCGTAGAGGCATTGGAAAGGAGAATAGTCTTAATTGGCTCTTTTCTTAATGTCACAATTATGTAATATATGACTTAAAGTTAACCAAGTGGAATCGTTCTTTTAAAACATAAACCCTTTAATGCTGAGCAGGTTTGTATTAATATATAACCTACAGTAAATGTAAAGCAGCATGCATATTACAGTTTTGGAACTACATTAAACCACATAGGGTTTATTCAGTGTTTCAATGAATTGGAAAATTAGGTTCTATTTGAAGAACTTTCTCATCAATTTATGCTCTCAACTGTTCTTTCAAATAAATCTGGTGTAATTAAAATTTAGAATCATAAGGACATTTATGGGATTGGGACATTGAAAAGTCTTAATCAGAAATGAATTGTATAAATTAGTGCCTATTGAAAACCTGAAGTTTTTACATAATACTTTAAAATTATGATCACAGTGCTTTTGGGGATAAAACATGGATAATACCGCAATATAGATAACGTGTATTTATATATGTAATATAACGTGACCAAGAAAAAAACTTAACGCTTATAGGCAGTTCTTGGTAAATTTACCTTCATAAGTTAGAGACTGCCTATATTATACTGTATATTGTATACAGTATGTTGTATATATACCATATATATACACAATATAGGGTATGTAATTTACAATATACAGTATATAGGCAATATACAAATGCAGTATATGTGTATGTACAATATACAGTATAATATAGGTAACATACAAATGCAGTATAATTAGGTTGACCCCTGTAGTTGTAGTTAGGGTGAGTACACTTTTTCTCTTTCTGATTCTGGCAGTGCACACCCTTATCCTAACATGAGGATATGGACATACGTGGGCCACCTCAAGTGGTCAGAAGTTACAGTGGATTATTTCACAGTTTTTGACTTCCCACCATCTTGAAATTGTATTGCACCTTGTTCTACAGTTAATAATCATTGATTGAATGTGGTGTTTTCAGGGCCCAACTTGGTTTATGAGTTTTGTCCAAAATGCAGGCCTTGTTCAACTTCAGCTTTTTACGACTTTAGTATATCTGGAATTATTATATCATATCTTAGAATACTGATGGCACTTATTAACATTCTCAAAATACCTGATATTTAAGAAATGGCTTATATACTTGAAAGGAGATAGGTTTTCATTAATACTTGGTGCTTTTTAAAAACAGTGCTCAGATTTTTTAAAAAATTAAGATTTTTGTGCTTCATTGCACAAAGTTATTTCAGTAGAGCTTGTATGAAGCACAAATAATCCTGAATACTGATTTATTCAGTAGAGTATCCATATATACCCTGTGTACGTACATGTATATGATCATTATTGCACAGAAACATTCCATTTATTAGCTTTCTCCATCCCCAGTAGATTTAACAAGTGAGTTGTGATTGTTTTAGAGAATAAAGACAAATGTCTGTAAAGAAGACTCCACCTAGAGAGTGAGCATACACAGTTGGCTGAAAGCAGAGTAACAACGGAGTTAATGACGGAAAGCCCAGTGAATTGTGCCAGGTACAGGAAGCCGAAGGACCGAGTGGAATGGGAGGTGACTTGCAGCGCGGTGGTCAGGGAAGGCATCGTGGCTGGACCTTAGATCAAAAGGTGGATAGGATCTCCACAGAGACGGACAGGTGAGCGGAATAGGAAATTTCCCAGTGAAAGGACCAGTCTGTCGCAGCAGAGTTGTGTCCCCAGTGTTGGTTACGTTTTAGGGGCTCAGGGAAAGTTTCTTTGTTCACTCATCATCCATGGGAATGTTGTCACTTCTACAATGGACACTTTTTAACCTTTTCACACTTCTGAAAAGTTGGGACTAATAATTGATGGCAGTGATTAGCTTCACAGTTTTTTGGCAGTGCTTTTAATTTTGTGGTACATAAAGTCAGTGTCTCAGATTCTGTGAGGTATGGACTCCTCAGTTAACATCAAAGATAATGCTTAGGGTTATATTCATCGTTGAAGGTTTTTTCTTATGGAGATGGATTATGATTTTATTTTACTTTTATATTTATGCCAGTTAACTTTCGAGAGTATTCTTATGAGCTTTGTTTTTGTGACAGTAATTTTAGAGAAAGATGGGATGAGAACATTGTAGTTTATTAAAAAAAGGAGAGTATAAAGACATTTCAAAGAAGTGTTCACTTTCAACTTTAGGTGAAAATATTTAATGGGCTAATGTGAATCTAGTGTCATGTATGATAGGGTAATTGATGAGGGCAAATTAATGCTTGTTGGTGATGGCTAAAGGAGTAGCTGAGTTCCATGGAATGTCGTAAAAGTACTTTCCCTGGAGAAGTTGATGAATTCGACTAAATGTTATATGAGGTCCTAGTTGACTCACAGTGTAGAGACCTAATCCATTCTTCTTTCCAATATGTTTTACCAGCTATAGGAAAAAAAGTTTCCAATCATGGCTCTCAGTACTTCAGAGATTGGATCCTACTTTCCAACCATATCTGAAAAGTGAAGGCTCACCTAATAGCATCAGGTAATTGGCCTCCACATGCATGTCCCCTATTCTTGGGTAACATGAGAAAGTGGTCAGATAACTTCATTCCACTTTCCTCACTTTTTAAAGTTCTCCCCAAACTGGCACCAAAAGGATTTGTTGCCATTTGGAATGTTTGGTTCCTTTCCCACTTTCTGCTGCCCTTTTTCTGTATTTGTGAGTGAAAACCCAAATCAAGGTTCTTTAGGTAATTTTACCTCAAAAGATCATAAATTACTGATTTTTTTCCCCTACCCCAATGATAAGTCTTCATAGAACTAGGGAAGTCAAGACCATTGTAAGGTATGACTGTCTTCTCGGAGGGCCTTTTTTTTTTTAAATAGCAGTTTGTGACTTTTTTTTTTTTTTTTTTTTTAATTTATTTTTGGCTATGTTGGGTCTTCGTTTCTGTGCGAGGGCTTCCTCTAGCTGCGGCAAGTGGGGGCCACTCTTCACCGCGGTGCGCGGGCCTCACTATCATGGCCTTTCGTTGCGGAGCGCAGGCTCAGTAGTTGTGGCTCATGGGCCTAGTTGCTCTGTGGCATGTGGGATCTTCCCAGACCAGGGCTCGAACCCGTGTCCCCTGCATTGGCAGGCAGATTCTCAACCACTGCGCCACCAGGGAAGCCCTCGGAGAGCCATCTTTGACCCGTTAGCTCCTTCTGTTATTGTGCTGGAAGTTTTAGGCACCATTTTTTGACTGGTGTGTCTACAGTTTAATTTTTAATAGGATGGATTTTTAATGTTCAGTGCTTCTCATTTGAATATTTTGTTTAACTGAGCAACCATGTAGACCATAAAGATGTCCGAGAATCAGAATATAATCATATTCTTCTGATAGACAATGGTTGATCTTTCACGCCTGCTTGAGAAGTGTGGTTAGGACCTTGCATTTCTTTAATGCCATAGCTGTGAGCATCTGTTTTCCAGAATCAGAGTAACTTTGTTCAAGTCTGGTGTGTAATTTCTGTATTAATGTTCTGTCTTTTTGATTGCATGCTGTTAAACATTTTTTACAATTGTATTGTTAATCACTCGTATGAATTATTCAGAACTTTTTTTGCTTAGTTTCTCACTGTTTATAGATAAGAAGCCTGAAGTAGTGAGTGGAGGGGAGCAGATCCAGAGCTAGCATCAGGTGGGTTCCAGTCAGCTCTGTTTTCAGTCACTGTTGTGGAGGCCTGCTTAGCAACACTGGAATTTGATCATTTGAACTTCCTGAGTATTTGGTTTCTGAATAACATAGGATAATTTGTCATGGTAAAGGATGATTCTGTCGTCTAATTTACGCTTGCCTACATTGCTGTAAGAAACCCTACATTGCCTTTTAAGAAAGCCTTTGACTTGGAGGTGTAGAGTGTGTTAGAGTAGAGGATTGGATTTCTTTAGTATGTTGAATTTCAGGAGTTCATTTGCCAAATGCTGTGACTTTTTTTTCTTTGCCTGGTGATGCGAGTAAAATACTTTTCTTCCTTTCCTTGTCTGCTCTTTGTTGTTACATTTGTCATTACATGTAGACATTTTGAATAAATATATCCATAAAAACTATTTTTACTCTTTGATTTTGGATCAATAAAGATAATATTAATTTTACTTAAATGAGTGCATAGATATTTATATCTAGTTGCAGACACTGTACATCCAAAACAGGTTGTTGGTTTCTTTTTAATTTTGGAAAATAACAAATAACAATGATGACGACAGATTTATCACACACCTTCATTTCTGCCAGTGGAGTATTCAGGTTAGCATTAAGACCTAATATGGTGCGTGATGTTACAACATGCTCTTAAAATTATACTTGTACTGATGGCCGAAAATAGATTGGTCCTCCTCTACCTGGGTATATATTTAGTAATGGAGGGCTCTTTGATTGTGTGAGAGTGTAAAGCAGTGCTGTGCAGTAGATCTTCCTGCAGCGATGGAAATGTCCTACAGTGACCCTGTCTTCATACCATAGCTACAGAGCACTTGCATGTGGCCAGTATGACTGAAGACTGCAGTGTAAATTTTATTTAATTTTAATTAATTAAATTTAAATAATCAAATGTAATTAGTGTCTTGTATTGGATAAGCAGAATAGAAGGAGGCTTTTCTACTCGCTCATTAATCTTTCCATGGGGGTTGTAGGTAAACTCGGCTCATACTTTAATCTTCCTCGCCGGCTGTAAATAGCCTTCTAGTCTTTTGTTTTCATTGCACTTGATTTTGTTTATATGATGAAGAAGGGTCCAGATGTCCCTCATCAGCTCTTCCTTCAGTTGTTTAGTGTATCGTTGCGCCTCTTATTTCTGATTCTTTATATCCTCTGTACTGTCAAGGCAGTAGTGTCCTTGAACATGTGTTCTGGCCCCTTTTCTTGGTTATTGGAGTGTGTCTGTGTTTCTCCTCGTTTCTGTCACACGTACACATCCTCCCTCCACTCGTGGAAAAGCAGAGTGCTTGATTTTTGTTTGAAGGAGATGATGAGGCAGAGCAGATTCATTCATTATCTTACCGGGGCAGCTTCTGTGTTATCAGGGGGCCAGGTTTTAATCTAATGGCTGTAGTAATGTTTGCCGCTGCAAAGCTGAGGTATCTGTGCGTCAGTCCTGGGCAGTGAAGCTTAATTGGAAGCCTGCCTTTTTTACTTTGTTTTTGAGAAGGTCGGGTTGAGGTCCTTTTCATTCCTTGAGGATTCTCTTTTGAATTTTAAGAATTGTGTTTTCATTATCTGATTTCTGCTCTGACTGAAAAAGTCTGCGACCTCTTCTGAGATTTTTTTTTTAGCTTGGACTGATGAGCTAAGCCGATTCATTTAATAAATTTATACTGAGCACCTACTATGTGCTAGTCATTGTTCCTGCTATAGCAACAAGCAAGGCAGACCTGGTACCTAGCTGTTGATGGATTTATTGTCTAGTTAGGGAAAGACTTTAAGCAGGTAAACAAATAGTATGTTAGACAGTAATGTATTTACAGGAGCGCAAAGCCACAGGATAATTTGGTGAGGAGTGACTAGGCTTGGTGGTGGTGCAGTTCTTTAGATTAGTAGTTCTTTAGATTAGTAGATAAGGTAACTTGTGACATCTACATATCACGACCAGATCTTGTATTAATGGTCTGACATTGCAGTCCAGAAACTTTCGCTTTGAACCTTCTAAAGTTCTGCCTTCAAACCTGCCAAAAATCTTCATGGAAAGCACATCCCTTGGATGAATTGTTGAGGGAGTTTGGGAGACGTTTTCCCCCCCCCTTTATCCTTCTTCTCTCCTCGCATGCTCGTTTAAGAGGAACTAATATCTCTTTTCTCCCTTGATTCAGTCCCCAAAATGCTATTTCCAAAGCAAATATACTGCTTGACTTAACTGGACCTTCGAAGGCTCCAGGACAGGCTCTTAACCTGGAATTATACAAGGCTGGTTTTACTTCTTGATCTCCACCTGGAATTGTACTAGGCTGATTTCATTTTCTCTTAACAAGTTATATGTATAATATTTGGTTCTTTATATACCTTTTGTGTTCTGCAGAGCATTTGGTATAGAGACATCATGCATATCACTTTTATAGGTAGGGTCTTTTACCATCAAGAAGCAATTTGATGCCTTCATTGGCCTTTTTTAGGAATCTCAGAAAACTGTGCATGCATTCCCACGTTACAGAGTACTGGGGTCGCTGAATTGGAATTAGAAGTGTGGTGTCTGTGTTCTAAGTTTTGGTTCTACATGAGATCAGAGATCCTCCCAATTTGTAGGCAAAACTTTTTGTTCTGTTAATGCATAGGTTTGAAACAGGGTAGTAACAGGAGTTAAGGGAGCCTCCCAGACTGTGTTTTGACCACAGGGGTGAGAGCCTGCCTCACTACAGATATTCTGGCTTTGTTTACCTTCGCTTGTCTCCCTTCATGCTGGATGTCTCATAGATGTCTTTAGAGCAGGACATCAGGACTCCATTAGACCCTGTAGTCTGACCTGCTCAACTTACAGTAAATTATGTGGTGATGATATCAAAAGATGATGAAGGGGCATTTGGTAAAGTTCAGCAGTCATTTCTGATTTAAAAAAACCAAACACACACAAATAGGAATAGGTGAATACTTTTCTTAACCTTATAAAAAGTTCCAATCAAATTGCATTTTTATGCTTAACATTTGAAACGTTCCTAATAGTCAGACATCATGCTCACTATCATCACAACTGAATTGTGGTCATACCAACCAGTGTCATTTGAAAAATGCGATATACTAATATTGAAAAGGAGGAGGGGGACTTATTTTTTTTGAAAATATGGTAATACCGTGAATACACAAGAAAATCACTAGACATAAATTTCAGCATGGTGTTTTCTTGTGTTCAGACAATTTTAAAATGTGAAACTAGAGAAGCGATGAAAGTATCAGTGAATTTTAAAAGTCATCTTAGTATAGGGAAGGTCTTTCCAAATGTGACACGAGTTTTAAAATCGAAAAAATGAAAAGATTGATGTATTTGGTGTAGTCAAATGCCAGAGTTTAGTAAACAACTTAAATGCTAAAAAACATGGTGAGAGGTAAGGGAGTGGATATTTGCTACGTAGCTGATAAAGAGCAAATGTTCTTAAAAACCCAAAGTTTTCTTATAAATTGATAAAAAGATAAACCTTCCAAAAGAAATGTGTATAAAGTATACAAGCAATTCATAAACACACTCAGGTAGCCAGGAAACATGTCGTCCTGATTAATGAAGAAATTCAAATTAAGGCAAGATACTGTTTTAGACCTATCAGATGGGCAAAGATTTAAAGTTTGCTTCTCAGTGATGGCAAGGATGTAGGAAAATCTCTCATATATCATTCGTGGAAGTGTGAATTGATGTAACCTTTTTGAAAAGAAATATAGCAGTTTCTGTCAAAATTAAAAATGTTTGTACCTTTGGATCTAGCAGTTCCACTCAGAAGAATTTATCATAGGAGTTACACAAAGATATGTTTTAAAGAACGTTCATTGTATCATTTTGTGTAATGATAAAAATTAAAACTGCAGATAAATGTTGTATCAGGTGATTGGTATACTAATTATAGGACATCTATACAGTGGAACACTGTAAGAGTGTTTAAATAAAATAGATACTTATGTTTTGGTGTAGAAAGATGTGGAAGATATAATAGATAAAAAGGATAGCTTATATTACAATGTGGGTATTTTAGTTAAGTGAAACATATCAAAGTTAAATGTTAAGTTTGTGTCCGTCTAGTAAGTGTATTTGAAAGACTGTTAACAGCTATCTATGGAGAGGAATTGGAAGGTTGAAAGGAATAGGGTGCGGGGAATTTTTGCTTTTTACTTCGTATCCTTCTATACTACTTCAGTTTTTATTTTTAAAAAAACAGGGACATGTATAACTTTTGTACTTTAAAGTTAAAAAAGATCAAAATAGTACCAGAGTTTAGGTTTGTGCCAAAACATAATTATATTGCATGGGCCTTAAATTCCTCCTAATAGAACACACAAAACAAGGAGCCTTCCATTTTGTGGTCAAATGGCATTTATTTATTTGAGAATAGTGCTGATTTTGTGTCCTAAGTGTTAACGGCATACAATCTGCCCTCCTGCCCAGTTCAGAGGTTTTCATAAAAGATCTAACAGCACATCCTCTTTTCTTCCTTTCCTCTGCCTGCACAGTCCTGGCTTTACTTAACCAGCGGGCTTTATCGCAGTCCAGAAGGAAGGAAAGTTGTTGCTCTAGACCTTACTATAATTTGGTGAGGCAGCGGGGCAGATTTCATCACTGTGCTGCTGCATTAGAAGATGCCATTCGCCTCTTGTAGGAGGTGCCACTCCCGGAGCCCGCGTCCTTGTGAGATGCCTGTCACATTGCCCTCTATCATTACAGCCTCCTGCCTGCAGCCCCCAGCATTATAGTCCTCCGGTCTCCTATTTCATAGGGTGCGGGGTTTCTTTAGCTAAGAACTTCTTAAACAAGGCTGTTCCATGCCACATTGACCAGTTTGTTCTAACAACTGAACTCCCTTCTCTATTCTGATACACACATGGGGCATTTTCAAACCATGGCTTTGCCAAGAAAAGGCTTTTCATATTTAATATCATAAAATGACAAGCGGTCGTCCTCTCCTTAAAAGTACTCAGGAAAATTCCGACATATAAAGCACAATCACTTCCTTCAACGCAGGCCAGGCTAACCAGACAGAGGTACGTCTTCTGCATTGAGTTGGCTGAGACCCTTCAAGTGGCTTTTCATAACTACTCCTTGATCGGCAGGTAGCATCCGCAGAAGAAAGTTACGCTTTCGCTCTGGTTAAGTGGTTTTGTTAAAAACCTTGATTTGAGTTCCCATAGAAGAAGATGATTACCTAAGATACGCTCATCTGCAATGCACTGTATAATTTAGGTTTTCCTGTCTTTTCTAACATTTCTCCAAAAGTTACCTTTTTTCTCTCAAACTTAACCCCAACATGCCATTAATAATATCTTTGCACTTTCAAGCCCTTCTTAAGGAAAAACTTCCTTCGAAGAGTCAGTTGTGATCGTTTAGCAAAGGTGAAGAATACAAAGCTCTGTTTATTTAGTTGAAAGCCTAACGTCTGCTTTATTCTTAGATTTCTCTTCAACTTCATCTCTACTTCAGTATCTAGTTTCTGTAGCAGCTGACATTCAGTTAGCAGCTGGGTCAGAAAAGAGAAATCTTTAGAGGTAAAAAAAATTTGGTTTTTAACCTAGACAGGGAAGATAATCAGGCAACACCTTCACAACTTTTTGGACTGAAGCTTATATTCTGTTTCCAGGAATTCTGTATTTTTTCTTGAAGAGGCCAGACATTCATCTCTTTCACACAGCCCCAGAAAAGTTAGCTGTTTCTCTGTTCAGATGTTTAATCACAGTCAAATTAATTAACCAACCACATTAAGGCAGCTCAGAGAACTCTCCTTCTGTGGAGAAACTGGAAATATTTCTCTTCGAATGGAATGTCTCTGGGAGTTATTATGTGAGTTGTCTCTTTTCTTTACCTTGGATTCCTTAACAGCAGTTTTTGGGGGTAGGGGGAGGGTGGTTTCTTGTTCAAGTATGATTAGAAAAATCTAGAATGTATTCAGGTCTGTGTTCTTATGGGTTAGGGTGTAGACACTAGACCGCTTGAGTCACTTAGGTGGGGAGATGTTGAAGCGGGGAGAAATGCTCAGACACTAAAAAGGACAACATCCAAGAGATGACAAGTACTTAATGTTATGTCTCAGAAACGGGTGTAGCACTCTACATGGAAACTGTCCTTTTTCTAAAAGTTAACTTGTTGAAGCTGGAGGAAGGTTAATGCTTTTTTGTATTTCAGGAACTACCTTCTGTTGAAGAACTCACTATTGTTCTGCCTGAAGGTATTGAATTAAAGCCTCTTGGGATGGTTTCAAGTATTATTGAACAATTAGGTATGTAAATATTTTTATTTATAAAAATTATCATTTATATCCAAGCATGTACTAATAATGAAATCAAAGACTTTTATGACTGGTAAATTTTCTCTGAAAGATGTAGTAACACTTCATTTTACAGTCATTAGGTTTGAACAGATAAATTCAGTTTTTGCTTATACAAGTAATACATAAATACAGTGTCTTTATAAAAATTTAAAGTGTGCTTTTACTGACATATTTCTCCAGAATTTCTTTGATTTGGTATATTTGTTTTCTATTGCTGTTAAATTACTACAAATTTAGTGGCTTAAAACAACACATTTATTAGTTTACAGTTCTGTGGGCCAGAAGTGTGATATGGGTCCCACTGGCTAAAATCAAGGGGTCCATCAGGCTGAGTTCCTCTCTGGAGGCTCTGAGGGAGAATCCTCAGATTCCTGACCTTGTCAGCATCTAGAGGCTGCCCGCCTTCCTTGGCTCATGGCCCCCTCCCTTCATTCTCAAAGCCCATAATGTAGCTTCTCTCTGACCTTCTCTCCTCATCACATCTCCCTTTGACTGCAGCCTGGAAAGGTTCCCTGCTTTTAAGGACTCCTTCGGTGGGGTCTACCCACGTAATCCAGGATCATCTCCCGTTTCAAGGTCCTTAACCTTAATCACGTCGGCAAAGTCTCCTTTTTAGCATGAAGTAACATCCACAGGTTCAGGGATTAGGGTGTGGATGTCTTTTTTTGTTTGTGGGGTGGTGGGTAGAGGACTGTTAATCTGCCTATTGCCTTTGATTTTATCTTATAAACATGTAAAGTAGAAAGTTCTGTGATTTAACACCGATATTAATATCATGAAATATGAACCCACTGGAATACATGGGAACTAGATTCTACAGATTTCTTTTAGCCCCAAGATGTGAAGTATGTATAGGAGAGACTTTGAAATTAATGTCGCTACCATTACCTCTCTAGTAATAGACACCTAAAAATAGGACTCAGAGTTGACAAAGTCATAGGATTTCTTAAAAAATATTTTATTTATTTATTTATGGCTGTGTCGGGTCTTAGTTGCGGCGCGCAGGATCTTTCGTTGCAGCGTGCGGGCTTCTCTCTAGTGTGGCGTGCAGACTCCAGAGCGTGTGGGCGCTGTAATTGGCAGCACGCGGGCCCAGTTGCCCCATGGCATGTGGGATCTTAGTTCCTCGACCAGGGATCGAACCCACGTCCCCTGCATTGGAAGGTGGATTCTCTACCGCTGGACCACCAGGAAAGTCCCAACGTCGTAGGATTTTTGAACTGGGAAAGAGACCTAAATTGTCTACCAGTCCTTAGTTTATGACTTAAAGGGACATAGAAAAATTCAGGTCACTTGCTCTTGTGATCAGTCAATGGTAGAAATGGAAATCTGTCTTTTGATCTTTTTATGTGTCCATATCACTATTTTAAAAGTTAATTCTTATATAATTTTGCAGTTTATTAATGAAAATTCCAATTAAAATGAAACTTTTTTTACAAAAATCATAATTATTAAAACTCTTTACATCACTGTCGAGTCATTACATTTACTAGTTTTTGAATTATCTTATGGTATTTAATATGCACAAATAAGTCAGACAGGAATTTATTGGACTTGATGTATATAGAAGAAATTTAGGTCATAACGTTTATTCTCAAGGGAGAGAAATGTAAACTATATGATACACATGGACTAATGCTTTTCAAGGATACTGTTTTGAATAACACATCTTAATAGACTAACAAAATTTTCAACCTGGTGGGAATAAAGAGTAATGAATCAAACAGCACATGTTACTGTTGTATCAATACATGCTTGTTGCACACTCTGTTTTGAAAGCTTAAAACATCTAACGTTATTTGGACCTTTTACAGAAAGGAGTGTATATTATCCCACCTTAAATTACAATAAGTATTAGTCCAGTAGGTTGTGGTGGTAGCTCTGTCTGGATTTGACCATGTAATCATGTTAATCTCTTGAGTACTGTTTTCTTACCTTTCTATAAAATGAGGGTTTTGGATTAGGTGATTTTTAATTTTCATGTAATTTTTGACTCCTTGAGAGGGGGATTGGGAGGGAGAGAAGATTGAGAATAAATTCTGTCAGTGTTCACTGTTATTACCTATCCTTGTCATCTTTATTCCAGGAGCAGATCTAACTCAAAAATTGTTGACCTGTGATCTGTTCCTTATGTGCATGTTCAGAACTTAGAAGCACTAGCTCTTGAAATTAATTGGGATACAATTGAAAATCTTTGAATGGATTTTAATAATCTGAACTAATATTTCAAGTGGATATTCAAGTGGAAATACTTCAGTATTTCCGCTAATTTTCCAAGTGGAGATGGCATTATCTGTTTAATGTGACAGAGTATTCTTGTTTGTCACCTTAATTTTCTAAGAACCTATTGTGTGTGTGTGTCTGTTTGAGGTGTGTATGTGTTTGTTTTCCTCTTTGCTGTGGTAGATTGGTTGTTTGACATTTGTGGCACTTACACGAATTGAAGATTCTGCCAGACCAGTGGAATAATGCTTTTTGCCTTTTGAGAAGGGAAATGATAAAAATTACTGGGAGTTCTATCATTCTTACTTCAGCTGTTCAGAGGAAAATGTATTTGTGAAATCTAACTTTTTCATATATCAGTAAGTAATCAGTGCTTTGCAGAAAAGAATTTCTAGGGTGAGAAAGAAGACTGATTTCTTCTAAAACAGGAGTTAGTGACTAAATGTGAGATTATTCTTTTTTGGGTAACACTTGCTTGAGAAAATGATCAGCTTGAATTTGTTGTCTTAATGGATGATTCCAATTTTCTGTGAGATTTTGTACTTTAATTTTTTTTTTTCCTTAGAACTGTAGCTTTCGTATAAAATAAAATAATGTAGAATTTATTTCCCTGTGCTACTTGGTAATAAATAGACTTTGTTTTTTTATCCAAGAGGAATAGTTACTGAGGTATATTATCCCACCTTAAATTTCATTTTAAATTATGTTGGAATTAAAGCCTAAATTCTCATTTAAATTCTGCATTATCTTCTGATTAAATCTTGAAATAATCTGTTTTGTTTCATTTTTCAGTAATAATTGAATCTATGAATAACGTACCTCCAGTTAATGAGGAGACTGTAGTTTTTAAAAGTGATCGACAGGCAGCAGGAAAGGTTTGTAAAAAATATTCAGATCCTACTAATTATCCTGTTTCTTTGTTGATTGGTTTTTCTGACTTTCACTATCTTAAAAAGTTTATTAATTTTAGTACATGAGCAATCTAGAGCTCTCAAATTTTAGTACATTCCCGATTTTCTTCAATACTTCGTGTCTGTCTGTACATTGGTTTAATACTGCTTATTATCCTTTGCTGTTTGTGTCATTAAATACACATGTATACAGTTTTTTCCTGATGTTTGTCAGGTTGTTTGCCAGGCAGTGGGTCTATGTATTGAATAAGACACAGTTCCTCCAGGTACTCAGTTAGGTGCTGGAGACTTTCCACTGCCTAGTTTGTTCATAAACTTTTTTGGTTTGTGAGGCCCTTTGAATAGTGGCTCTCAAAACTTTTTAGACTTTGCCTTCCTCAGGTGGAAGCTGAGAGTGGAATTTTTCAAGTGGAAAAAGATGTCAGTGATAGCAGGAAAGTGTCACTGCAAGCACTTCCTGGGGAATTATGAATGTGTGTATCGTCGAGAGGTTGGGTCCCTTTTCACGTCTGACTAATGGAGCAACCCCGCATGCTGCACGTCCAACCTTAAGAGGGAGGAAAGACCCCACATTTTACTCAGCAAATAGCAATTCAGAGTGGTCAGCAGAGGACGTAAAACTGTCCAAGATCAAGAATGTAAATACCAACCAGGTGTTCTTTTTCTGGCAACAGGGACAGAGTTTTATTCGCCTCGGGATTCCCCACTGTGTGTAGTACACTCCTTTGTAAATTATATGTGCTGAGTAAATATGTATTGAGTTGAAAACAAACAGGTAAGAAACTAGCTGCTATCTTTGGAGAAGCAACTTCCTGGGTTTAGTTTTTCCTAGATAAGCAACAGTTGGTGTCTTTTTTTGTTCGGAGAGATATAATTAATTTGTGTTTAATCAGAAAAAAGCATATATTTTGAACTATATTATTAGATCAACTCACATAACTTTCCCTTTTCTATGGCTTTTCCTGCTGTTCCATTCTAACACAAATTAGAAAGGGATCAGGCTTTTATCAGGGTCCTGCCCCCCTGCACTACCTACTTTCTGGCCACCAGACTCATTTACCAAAGAGAAATGAGTCTCTTACGATTGCAAAGCAGTCAGCAGCAGAATTAATTGGGGTCTAGAGCTAATACTTTTTGGCAATTCTTGAGAAAGTTTGCAAAGAGAAGAAAGACTTTTTAACACCTGAAGGATGGTGCCGTGCTTTTCTCCCTTTCAAATACCGAGGCTTAGTACTTTTGTTTCACGTATGGATCTCCGTGCTTTTGACTCAGAGGAAGAAGTACTGCAATACAGAACAAACCCTGTTTACTGCTGGTGCCTTTGTAAGGGGTTAGAGAGATTCGGGGGGCTTAGCCTTGGAGGCTGCTGAGAGAGAGGGGCGTGGAGGTGGGTGGGGACTGCTGGGAGGGAGCTCTGCACGCACAGGCAGGCTGGCGCGCGCCTCGGGGGAGACCAGGCAGCAGGGGCGAGGGAAGCCCGCCTCCTGCTCTTCCTGACGGGAGCCGAAACTCACCATTTCCATGATTCCGTGTATTGATGGTTTTCACGACAGCTCCTTTTTCTTTAATAGCTAACTCAGACAATTTCAATTTCAGTATACTCAACACTTCGCCAATTTTGAAAACCTCTAAACTCACATTTCTCATATCCCCCAGTACATTTGAATTTTCAGTCCTGAATAATATTAATACTCAGCCCTTCTGTCATTTGGCCTTGGAACAAGTCAGATAAAAATATAACGTTTACATCTTTAACTTTAGCTATGTGGTATAAGTCTAGAAAGAAAAATTAAATCTCTCTCCAAATTTTACATAGAAAGCTTTGTAAATTCAAGAAGTGACAAGTCTTTCAGAAATATTTGATTATAAATCTTAGCACCTTGAAATAATCCCCAAGATAATGGTGGAGGTGTGGAGGGTTGAGAGTATCAGTTAAACAAACCAGTGATCAGAAAATGAAATTGGATCTCTTAGATATTTAGCATATTTTATCCAGACACTAAATTGGTTTTACCTTTAATGTTAAACCTTTGCACATCCTTCCTTTTCCCTCTCCTCTTCAATAACAATAATGATCAGCTACAGTGTCAAATAATTTGTGTATATTTTAAAATTCACTGAAACTCTGTGAGGAAGTGGAATTATCCCCATTTACTCAAAAATCACAATAGCTAAAAAGGAACAAAGTGGAGTTTACAACCCAGGTGGTCTGATTTTTTTTCCCCTTCCACCTTCCTCCCCCTTTCCCACTGATTTAAGGAGGGCAACCTCAGATTTGAATTTCTACTTTTGCACTTTAATCCTTATAATGATTAGTTCCTCTTGATAATTAGTGAATGGAATTCCATTTTTAATGTTGAGTTCTTCAATATTAGGGGATTTTTGAAAAGTGACCAACCTATATCACCTGTTATTTCTATATAACCTGAATTTCTTTGCATTTAGTTTTGAGCATTTGTTCAAGCAGGTTTTGTTTTTGTTATTTTTTGTTTTACTTTTTAACAAATGAGAACTTTAACAATCACAAATCAGCAACTGAGGATGTAATAAGATAGGTACTTTTAATGCAGTTGGTTTAAATTGGTCTAAGGTATTTGGAAAGTTATTTAGTAACTTACATCAAGAGTTTTAATAATATTCATGCTTTTGGCTCCAATAATTCCATCCCTTACAAATCAGTTTTCAGGAAATCTGAAGTACAGAGATTTACAGATAAAGGTGTTCATTATGGGGCATCAGTTCTTACATTGAACAAATTGGAAGCTGTCTCAGTGTTCTACAATATAAGACAAATTAAATAAATTCTGCTAAATGTGTAAAGGAGTGTTAAATAGCCACAGAAATTATGCTTATGAAGAATATATTTAACATGAAAAAACTTAAAGAAACTTTAGGTTTTAAAAGGGAGCAATAGATCAGTGGAACAGGATAGAAAACCCCGAAATAAACGCATGCACTTATGGTCAATTAATTTACAACAAAAGAGGCAAGCATATTACAGTGGAGAAAAGACAATATCTTCATTAAGTGGTGCCGGGAAAACTGGACAGCTAAATGTAAAAGAGTGAAATTAGAACATTCTGTAACACCATATTACAAAAATAAACTCAAAATGGATTAAAGAGTTAAATGTAAGACAGGATACTATAAAACTCCTAAAGGAAAACATAGGCAAAACACTCTTTGGCATAAATCGCAGCAATATTTTTTTAGATCTGCCTCCTAGGGTAATGGAAATAAAGGCAGAAATAAGCAAATGAGACCTAATTAAACTTAAAAGCTTTTGCACAGCAAAGGAAACTATAAACAAAAGAAAAGACAACCTACAGACTGGGAGAAAATATTTGCAGATGATGCTACTGACAGGGGATTAATTTCCAAAATAAACAGATAGCTCATACAGGTTAATATCAAAAAAACAAATCAACAACCCAATCAAAAAATGGGCAGCAGCCCTAAATAGACATTTTTCCAAAGAAGACATACAGACGGCTAATAGACACATGAAAAGATGCTCAATATCTCTAATTATTAGAGAAATGCAAGTCAAAACTACAATGGGGTATCACCTCACACCAGTCAGAATGACCATCATTAGAAACTCTACAGATAATAAATGCTGGAGAGGGTGTGGAGTAAAGGGAACCCTCCTACACTGCTGGTGGGAATGTAAATTGGTGCAGCCACTATGGAGAACAGTATGGAGGTTCCTTAATAATCTGAAAGTAGAGTTAGCATATGATCCAGCAATCCCATTCCTGGGCATATATCCAGAGAAAACTGTAAAAGATACATGCACCCCAGTGTTCATAGCAGCACTATATTTACAGTAGCCAAGACGTGGAAGCAACTTATATGTCCATTGACAGATGACTGGATAAACAAGTGGTATATACCTAGAATGGAATATTACTCAGCCATGAAAAAGAATGAAATAATGCCATTTGCAGCAACATCGATGGACCTAGAGATTGTCATAGTGAGTGCAGTAAGTCAGAGAAAGATAACTATTGTATGATATCACTTATATGTGGAATCTAAAAAAATGATACAAATGAGCTTATTTACAAAACATAAATAGACTCACAGACATAGAAAACAAATTTATGGTTACCAAAGGGGATAGTGGGGTGGGGTGGGATAAATTAGGAGTTTGGGATTAGCAGATACACACTACTACTACATGTAAAATAGGTAAACAACAAGGACCTACTGTATAGCACAGGGAACTGTACTCAACATCTTGTAATAATCTAATGGAAAAGAATCTGAAAAAGAGTACACACACACACACGTGTATTACTGAATAACTTTAATGTACACCTGAAACTAACACATTGTAAATTAACTATGCTTCAATTTAAAAAAATAGTTAAAATGGAGCAATATACAAAAGTATGATATAGTCTCAAAAGAAAAAAAATTATTAATAGGAAAATGACTGGAAAAATCTACACTGATACTGATCATGGTCTAGTTTCTATAATGTACATTTATTATCAGAAACATATTTAAAAACTCAGGCCTTTATATTGGGAAGAGTTTGAAATCAAGAGGCTCCCTTTCATCATTTATAAAACATTTTCAAAAATAAAATAATAGATATGCTAAAAGCAGTTCCTTTACATAAAAGTTAAAGGCTGTATGGTATCTTTGGTTTTTGAGAAATAAACAATTTCAAGTTTAAATCTACTTTACTACTTTTTGAATTTAAAAATGTTGTCGTTTAATATTATAAAAATGTTAACAACTCTATGGAAACAGCAGAAGTGACTGAATCTAAAAGAATCAAAAAGTTCCATTTCATAAGATTTAAAGTGACAGCATTTTATTTCTCAAACGTTACCAACTGTAATTCTTTTGTTCGTATCTTATAACTTAAATGAGCAGTAACAAAAACAAAAATTTATTATTTGCGTCTAGTTGGTAGTTGGTACCACCAAAATGATTTAAATTTAGCAAGGAACAAACTTGTTACAGTTATTTTAGATTCATAGAAAGGAAATCTGGAATAAGCTAATGCATTTATGATCAAAATATGAAGGCTTTATGAGTACGCAGAAATGACTTAAACTTTTATTGGTTTTATATTGACAGCATTACCTTTGAAAACATTTATCGGGTTTCTTTATTTTGCAGTTAAAGGAGAACTTTATGTTTCTTCTCTTTCATAGATATTTGAGATATTTGGACCTGTGGCGCACCCATTTTATGTGTTACGGTTTAATTCTTCAGAGCACATTGAGAATAAAGGTATTAAAATAAAGGACACTATGTATTTTGCTCCATCAATGAAAGACTTCACCCAATATATATTCACAGAAAGACTTAAACAGTAAGTACTTTATTGGCATGCTATTTCTTTGCTTATCTAATGTTTATGTTTTAGGAGTAATTCTCAGTGATGTAGTTTCTTGTAGTTAAAACGTTATCTATCTAACAAAGAGTTAATTTGTCTTCCTGGTAGCATCTCTGAAAGCTACAATTGTTATCAGACTTTATAGGTCGAGATCATTTGTATCTTTTGCCCAAAATGACATGATCAACTCGTAAGAGCATGTTTGGGCCATATACATTTTGTCAATTTTTATTCATTATTTTTTCCATTATATACCTTCTTTCATATATATGCTACTTTACTATTAGTATTATAATCTTTTTTTAAAAAACTTCCATTTTAAATAAAAGTTTCTTTGGATTACATTCATAGGCTTCACTATTTAATGAAACGATAATTCTCAAGAAGAAAAAAGAAAATGAGTAAATTTCAGGTTACTTATAAATTGTAAACTTAATAGAAGAGAGAACTAAAATGTGTGTTGTGTATCAAGCCGTGGTTAACAGGGTTGACTTCACCAACGAACCAGTGGTCTCCATTCTGTCTGGATGCTATATGAAATATGCTGTATGATGCCTGTGGCATGTGTCTGGTAATATTTCTGTTCCCACCGATGAGCTCTGTATCTGCCAGGTGTAAATTGTGTCGCCAGGTGTTAGCTGTAGAGCTGTTTATATCAGTTAGGTTTTTTTATTATAATTACATAATTAATTTTTGCACAAACCGAATTCAAGTAGAATAGCTTTTTCTATAAACATAAGTTAAATGCTTTGGAAGGATGTAATGAATATGAGCCAATAAAAATATTGCCTAGTTAAGGGGGGAAGAAAAGACCGCAAGGGATTGGCAGAGAGTAGATCTTAAATCTGGAAAGACCTTGCACTCAATTTGACACAAAAGTCCCTTTGAGATCTAGCTGTCTTTCAGTTGGAAACTTGAAATACAGGTGAAGCATTAGGGGTGTGGTTTTTGCAGGAGCTAACAGTGAGTAGTAACCCTGGTGCTTGTCAAACCCTGGTACCAGTCCCAGCTGCAGGCCACGAGAAGGCCTCTCTACCACCTACATATTAAATCCAGTCTGAGTTTCAATTATTGGAAATAATTTCTGAAATGAGATGAACATTTTATTCCTGATAATTGATTAAACTCATGTTTTAAGAATCCACACGATTATCTGAAGGAACTTAAGGTGTTCTTCAGGCTGCATAAGGTTAGTTTTTCTAAATGTTGACAAGAAAGGTGAATTAAATAGACAACAAAGTCATAAAGATTTTAGTATGTTTTAAAATCATGCCTTAAATAATTAGCATTTCATTCTGTTTGAATATTAGGCTGTTGCTCTGGATGTGCCATATATTTTGCTTTTAACAGATAAAATATTTTAGCTAAAAGTTGATAGGTTGAAAAGATTTTCTGAAGATGTTTTTAGATGGATTTAGAAGCAGTCTTTGTACTGATTTGCAAGCACAAGAATTTTGTCCTAGAAAGAAAGAACAAGAAACTAAAGAATTGGGAAATTGAGCCCACCCTGCAGAAACCCAGCCTGACAAAGACTTCTGTTCTAGACTGCATTTTTTGGGTCAGTCATGGGGACTCCTTTGCCTTTGAGGTGGAGAAGTTTAGCTTCTCTCCAGCTTACCTTCTTCTAGTAAGGCTATTTTAATCTTAGCTTCCCATGAACTTAGTCTTTTGTTAAAGATGCTGTTTGAAATGTTGCTTGGTCTTTTCTATAGTAGATTTTGATTTTCTGTGGTGATGCCCTACTTGGGGAGCTTTTACCATTTATATCTTTAAGATCCCACACTAAGGGCACTGCAGGCCATCAGATGGTATCCATACAAAAAGGAGTCCTGGAGCTATGATAAATGCATGGGTGTCAGATGATAATTAAAAGCGGAAAAATCATTGATATAAATCGTATATAATGTCAAAATTCTGAATTAAAATTTTAGAGCAGATTAATGATTTCATGTTGTGCCAGCCCACAGACATCTGTAAATTGATTTTAATGGATTGTGGATTAATGGATTAATGATTTTAATGAATTAATTCCTGAGAATCTTCCATTTATTTTTGAGATTTGGTTTCAAGCAGTGAGGACAAAATCTCCTAATACCTTGTAATATTTTAATGTAATTGAATAACAAATATTGTCATACTCTGAAATCAAGAAGATTAACCAGATAAGATTAAAAATGAGATTTCAGAAATTATAATTGTACTTATAATAGATCTACGTGCTTTTGTTGGTCATAGAGTGTAAAACTTTCCACCAAAAGTAGTTAATGCTTGTGATTATACTGTCCTTCAGAATCTTCAAAGCTCCTCCTCCTCCCCAAACTAGATATCCTTTGTCTCACCCTCTCTTCTTTGAGAGGCAGTCTTAGAGCAAGCCTTGGTAACTCAGGGAGTATCGTTGATATTCCTCAGGTGAATCGAGGAAGAAGAATTTCATGTTGTGATCTCTGTTGTTGAACCTGTAAAGTCTTAGACAAGGGAATGCCTCGTATTCATTTTTGTGTCCTTGGCACCTGGAACAGCATTTTGACCTGTGGTACTGGTTAAGCATCTGTTGAAGGAAGTTTATGAGCTGAGCTCAGTTATCATGAAACTATCCGTCAAAGTCAGAGCATCTGGAGCTACTTAGGAACTGCAGAACCACTTTGGCCTGCACAACACAGCCTTGGCCTCTCATTCTGATTCCCCGCTCCTAATATTTACGTGTGCCTTTCCCACATCTTCTTAAATGAGGTAAAGAACACAAAAATGAGCCTTTATTCTTTGCTCTTCTTTTCATATATATTGCAAATTAAGATTGAGCTTAGGTCTTGTACTTTATTATTTTCCATATTATTAGGTTATAAGCACTTAACAAAATCTTAGTACCTTGACCCTTTGACCTTTGTTTTTTCCCCCTAGGGATAGGGGATCAGATGCATCATGGAAGAATGATCAAGAACCACCACCAGAGGTACACGTATAAGTCTTTTTACACAGTATTTGAGAGAGGAAGGTAGGGCTCAGTCTTATAAACCCATCGTTCTTGGCCTGAAGGAGGTCCTCAAGGCTGCTCACCAGTCACACTGCCTTTTGCCAGCCTGTGTGCTCTCGCCTGTCCCAGACGGCTTTTATACCGCCCAGAGTTTGTGATCATTTCAGGAAAAAAAATTTTCAGTCACATTTTAATAATTATCAGCTTATCATTTTCCTTAAAATATCCTATTTTTATCAATTTCGTTGAGGCCTGGCAAAGGCAGAATTGTCATTATTAAAACAAAATTTGTTTCCTTTAGTAGGTTCACCATGTGGGATGTGATTATACACCATCACATTTATTGATGGTGCTTTTAATAAGCTGCCTTTCTTTTGGAGGTACAAAATCATTACAGTCTGCCTACTTCTCCATTTTTTACAGTATAATTACCTTCCTAAAAAGAGTGTTCTTGTATTTCTTTCTTAAATCTATGCCAGCAAGACTATTTTTATGTCTCTAAGTAGCTTGATATATATGGTCTTTAAATTATTAAAATATGAAAATTACAGCAGTGAGTGTATATGTTTATTAAAATAGTGTGAATTTATACAATATAAAAGAAGAATTGTAATTATTATAAGTGGGAGTTTTTAAATGTGCTCAGTAGTTCTGCTGAAGTTTCTCAGTTTTGTAAATTCTTGGTATTTCAGATTTAATTTTGGTCATTTTAGATGTTCTCAAACAGTGCTGAAGGTTCATGGTCTATGTTAATTTCTGATTTTGCTGAAGCATGAGTCAGGGAGTGCCCACTTACATAGTCACTTAGCCAATGAGCAGTCCTAGTTTAGTATCCACACTGCCGTGGGATTATGTTTTCTGATTTGTGTCATGTGTACATGTGATTTCCACTAAGACCCTGAAGATTCACTTAATGTTCTTAGTTATGTTCAGGACATCTTAAAAGTATTTGGGGATTCACAAAGGTCTTGAAACATATTTCTTGTGAAATCCAGATATTCTAATACATCCCTGTTGTTTTAGACCTAAGCATTAAAGTTGTTAATTATGGAATTGTTAATAGTTTATAAAATTGGTTTGATTGGGTTAATTTTAAAATTAAATCACAACATAGTTCATGGGAATTGTTTTTTCCAAGTAGTTGACTGGATGTCTCTATTTCTGTAATATGAGAAACTCTGAGATTCTAAATTTTATAATGATCAGATTTTGTAATATAGGATTATTGCCTGGTCGTAATCATAGACTAGAATTTGGAATTTGTGGGCTTTAAACTTAAAAAAAAAATCATGCCCTGAAAACAGGGAATACTGAACTTGGATAAAGGAGCATAATAGTGAATACATCTTATTCATCTCCACATCCGTTTCTAACATATGAATACATAATTTGAGTTGAATAAATGTGTTCAGTGAATGCAAATTTAAATTAATTTATATATAAGAAAAATGTGAATTTTTCTCCGATTTTGTGAGGTGGTAGCAAAATACTGCCAAAGTAGTCACTCTAAAATAAACCATTGCCAGTTAAGATCCTTTAATACATCCCTCCTGCTTTTTTTTTTTTTTTTCTTTTTTCTTAACATCTTTATTAGAGTATAGTTGCTTTACAATGGTGTCCTCCTGCTTTTTAGGATAATGCCCAGTTATTTAAACTGGCCCCATAAGGGTCTTTATTAACTTCTCCAATTTCATCATCTCAGAGTTTGCTGTGTAAGAAGCTTTCGCTTTGCCTTAGAGAACCATTTGTACTTCTCTAATATGCGGTGCCTTTGCACGTATAACCCACTCCCCAAAAGCTTCCTTCCCCTTGTTCGTCGCTGACTCGTCATCAGAGATTCCTCCTGGGGCTCCCGTAGCAAGCCTTCCTTGCCCTCTTTCCTCTTTCCGTAGCCCCATAATCCCAGAGCACTGTCACAGCGCTTGTTTATTGGCTTATTTATCTGTTTTCTCATTTGAACCGTTTCAGAGAAAGCAGTGTCTTCCATCTGGTCTCAGTACTTTCTAGTGTCTGGCTCAGTACCAAATTTAACATGAGCTTAAAAATTTTAGCACATTAAAGATCAGTAATAAAAGATCATGTGTTTCAAGGTACTAAAATTAGTTGATGTTTTTGAATTTGATTATAGATTCTGAGGCATATCAACTCTTGGTTCATGGAAGATTCAATCTAGAATATATTTCAGCAAGACCATGCTGAAAATCCCATACAGAAACTTTCATATGTATTTTATTTCTTCCTTTTAATTAGGGAACACATGTATACACAGTGACCCTGCTTTTGTATTTTTTTTAACGAAACATAGTCATTATTTTCTGAAATTAATAGGATAGTAAAATACCTGAATTCCAAGAAATCATAGAAGTTATACGTAGCTAATAGGTCTTGGTTTTTGGTAGGCTGTAACAGTGGATCCCAATTCTTAGTAACATCTGAATTTTCCCTCTTGTGATTTAAAATGATTTCTTCTTGGAAGTTGGGTCATTCACGTGTCTACTTATCAAAGCCTTTTCCTACACTCCTATCCAAAGAGCATCCTAGTGACTTTCCCCACCCTTACTTTGCCTTACTATTTATTTATATCCCTTACTATACCTGACATTGTATTATTAAAATAATTAATCCCTATAAAGTGTTTAAAACAGTGCCTGGCATATAATGGGTGTGTGTAAATTTTTGAATGAATGAAGGGTATAACATTCACTTCCATTTTTATATTAGATCTGATAATTTATGTATTTGCTTATTCCTAACTACTCCTGTCTTTAGAATTGTTTGGCAGCGGGCACTATGATGAATCGTGACTCTAAGCTGGAAGTCAGATTTCTAGCTAGGGAATACCCATATCTGAAGGGTGTTTAAGATCAGCATTTTAAAGTTACCTATCTGAAACTTTCTAGGAATTCAAAACAAAACAATATAAAAAAACCTTCAGTACTCATCTTCTGTGTTAGAGTCATTAGGCATTTATCAAAAAATATTTTATTTTTCTATCATATCTGATTTGAATATTATTGGTAAATATTAAGTATTGAAAAGGGTAACTTTTCTGTCAGGGTCACTGTTAAATATGTACCATTGAATTGGTAAATGCATGTGACATAAATCTGTCTATTTTTCTGTGCAAGGCCTTAGATTTCAGTGATGATGAAAAGGAAAAAGAAGCCAAACAGAGAAAAAAATCGCAGATTCAAGGCCGCAAAAAATTCAGATCTGAATTTAATGAACCAGGTGAGTTAAATGTAATATATAGTCATTTTTTCATCTTCATTTACATCTATATAAGTTCCTCAGTAATAAAACTGAGGGAACATCTGGGGTCCTCTCTTTACGCTCTGGCACCTGGCCAGCATTGGAGGCGTTACACAGATGCGACGTGGTGGGAGAGTGACAGGGGATGTTCATTGGTGGCTTTTCAGGCTTGTGGGTGTAAACTTGGCTCCTAGGGGTAAAAGGCAAACTAAGCCTTGGTAGAATCATTTGTACTCATCAGTACTTTTTTTTTTTTTTAGAAAGCTGTTTGCTTCCATTTTTAGAATTAAATGATATGGTGCTTAAGCTAAAATCGAGGTGTTTTATTTCCTATTGACATAATGCAATCACAGAAGAAAGTCTTCATGTTGCCTTTCTATATCCACATCCACTTCCCTCCCCTTACCCCTTCCTCAGCTCCTGACAACCACTGATCTGTGTGCCATTTCTGTAATGTATTTTGTCCTGTCAAGGATGATTATATAAATTAGTGATTGGGTTTTGTCACTGAGCACAGTTTTCTGGAAATCATCTAGATTGTTGTATGTATCAAGTTTCTTTTCATTCCAGGGTAATATTCTGTGGTGTGAATATACCACAGGTGGTTTAACCGTGCATCCACTGAAAGACATTTGGGTTGTTTACAGTTTGGGGTTTTATGAAGAAAGCTGCTTTATACATTTGTGTACAGATTTTTATGTGAACACAAATTTTCACATTTCTCTGGGATAGATGTCCAAGCGTACAGTTGGGTTATATGATACAGTTGACAAGGGGACAACTTTGGGGTCAGGGGCACTGACACACACACGCACACACACACACACCCCAAGGTAGTTGAAAATCTGTGTATAACTTACAGCTGGTCCTCTGTATCTGCGGTGATGTGTCCGTGGATTCAGCCAGCCCTGGATAGTATAGTACGCATCTGTTGAGAAAAGTCTGCTTATAAGTGGACCTGTGCAGTTCAAACACATGTTGTTTGAAGGCTCCACTGTAGTTGCATGTTTAGTGTCTTGAGAAACTGCCACACTGTTTTTCGTGTGGCTTTACCACTTTAGGTTCCTGCCACCAGTGTATGTATGAGTGGCCCAGTTTGTCTGCATTCTCACTAGCATTTGGTATTTTCATTATTTTTTATTTTAGCCATTCTGATAGGTATGTGATGATATGTAATTGTGATTTTTAACTTGCATTTTCCTAATGGCTAATGATATTGAACAGCTTTCCATGAGCTCATTTGCTATCTGTGTATCTCTTCAGTGATGTATTTGTTCACGTCTTTTGCCCATTTTCTAATTATGTTTCTGTGTTTTACTCTTGAGTTATGAAAGTTTGTACATAATTTCTTCCAGTCTATAGCTTGTGTTTTCATCCTCATAAAAGGATCTTTTGCAGAACAAAAATTTTTTATTTTGATGAAGCCCAGTTTATCTGCTTTGCTTTTATGGAGTCTGAGAATTTCTTTCCTAGACCTACATTTGAAAGATTTTCTCTCTCTCTCTCTCTCTTTTTTTTTTTCTGAAAGTTTTCAAAATTATTTTAGCCATTTTAGTTCCTTTGCCTTTCCATATGAATTTTAGAATAAACTTCCCTATATTGACAGAAGGTCTTGCCAGGATTTTGATAGGAATTGGGTTAAACCTGTATGTTGGTTTGGAGAGAATTGACATCTTAACTGTATTCAGTCTTCCACTCCACAAACGTGGTATACATCACCATTAATTTAGATCTTCTTTAATTTCTTTCACCAGCATTATGTAGTTTCCAGAATGCGAGTCCTGGACATTTTTTTGTTAGATATACATTTTTGGGGAATCATTGTAAATGGTGTTGCGTTTTAAATTCGTGTTCATGTGTTCATTTCTAGAATACAGAAATACAATTATTGTTTGTATGTTTAGCTTGTGTCTTGTGAGCTTGCTGAACTCACTAGTTCTAGGAGTTTCTCCCTTGAGATTTTCAATGTAGACAATTATGTCAGTGGCAGATAAGAACAATGCCCCCGCCCCGCCCCTGCAGTTTGTATGCATATTTAGCTCTCTTTCTCACCATTACTAACTATAACTTCTGGCACTATATTGAGTAAATATGTTTTGTTCCTGGTCATAGAGGAAAACATTCAGTCTTTAAGTATAATGTTAGGTGTAGGGGTACTGTAGATGTCCTTTATCAAGTTGAGGAAGTTTCTGTCTAGTTCTGTTTTCCCTGAGCTTTTTTTCAGGAATCATGAATTTTGTCAAATTTTTAAATTCTGACAATTGTTTTTCTGCATTGATTGATAATATCACATGATTTCTTCATTACCTTGTTAATAAAGTAGATTACATTGGTTTTAGAATATTGAATGAGCATCATGGGAATAAACCATGGTGTATAATTCTTTGTATATGTTATTGAATTTTGCTCATATTTTGATAAGTATTTTTATGTTTATATTCATGAGGGATATTGGTCTTTCTTTCTCTTTTTTTCTTTCTTTCTTCCTTTCTTTCTTCCTTTCTTTCTTCCTTCCTTCCTTTCTTCCTTTCTTTTCTCTCTTTCTTTCTTTCTTTCTTTCTTTCTTTCTTTCTTTCTTTCTTTCTTTCTTTCTCTTTCTTTCTTTCTTTTCTTTCTTTCTCTCTCTGTTTCTCTTTCTTTCTCTCTCTCTCTCTTTCTCTCTCTGTCCCTCTCATTTTTTTACCTGGTTTTGGTGTCAGCAGAAGCTTCCTACTAGCTTCAGAAAATGACTTGGGAATTTTTTTTTTTTATTATTTTCTTGAAAACGTTTTGTAGATTTGGTGTTAATTGTTTAAATTTTTGTTAAAGAGTCTCCAGTGAATCACCTCAGCCTGGAGATATCTTTTTTTGGGAGACTTTTAATTACAAGTTCAATTTCCTTAATAGTGATATCTTTTTCACATTGGATAGATTATAGTAGGTTGTGTTTTTCAAGGAATTGGCCCATTTCATCTAATTTGTCAAGTAATGTGTGTAGAGTTGTTTACAATATTGCCTTGACATCCTTTTGATGTTTTTCCTGATATTGATCATTTGTGTCTTCTGTTTCTTTGTCAGTTTTGCCTAGAGGGTTGCCAATTATGTTGCTTTTTCACAGAGCCAGTTCTTTATGTCATTTAATTTTCTTTATTGTTTTTCTATTTGCAGTTTCATTCTTTCAGCTCTTTATCATTAACTTTCTGCTGCTTGCTTTGGGTTTATTTTGTTCTGGTTTTTCTAGGTTCTTGAGGTGGGAGCTTATATTATTTATTTAAGACTTTACTGCTTAAACTTGTTCCACGGATATTGGTGTGTTTTATTTATTGTGATTTAGCTTAACGTTCCTTTCTTTGTTTTTATTTACCTTGAGACATCCTCTTTGACCAATGGATTATTTAGAAGTGTATTATTTAGTTTCCAAGTGTTTGGAGATTTTTCTGTAATCTTTCTGTTATTGATTTCTATTTTTGATTCCATTGGGGGTTGAGAACACAATCTGTATGATTTCAATTCTACATTTTTTAAAAAGTTTTATGGAATATGGTCTATCTAGGAATATGATTTCGGGCAGTTGAAAGTAATGTATATTTTGCTGTTGTGTGGTGGAGTGTTCTATAAATGTCAATTAGATCTTGTTAGTTGTTGGTGGTATTGAAATTTTCTCTAGCCTTAGTGATTTTCCGTATAGCTGTTTTGTCAGTTGTTGAGAGAGCATGTGGTTGGGGCATGCCTATTTAGGATTACTATATTTTCTTGGTAGATGACCCCTTTATCATTATAAAATGTCCCAGTCTTTGCTCTGAAGCCTGTTTTATCTGATATTAATATAGCTAATCCTTCTTTCTTTTGATTAATGTTTGCATATTGTAGCTTGTTCCATCCTTTTACTTTCAACGTGACTGGATCATCTGAAATGTTTCTTGTAGATTGTAGTTATGTTTTTTAATCCACTCTGCCAACTTCTGTGTTTTAATTGGTATATTTAGACCATTTATATTTAATGTAATTATTGATATGTTAGGGCTTTAAATCTGTGTTTTTCTGTATTCGCTCTAGTTTTTATTTCTCTGTTGTCTTTTTTCTGCCTGCTTGTGGTTACTATAACATTTTTTAGAATTCCATTTGCATTTATCTGCAGTGTGGATTGTATCAGTTAGTATGGTTTTCTTTCAGTGGTTGCTTTAGGTCTTAAATTTTATATACATAAGTTATCACAATCTGCTATTGTCATTTTACTGGTTTGAGTGCAGTGTAGAAACCTTGCCTCTCTATATGTCCCTTTATTTTCCCTTGTTAATAGTATAAATTGCTTTAATTGTTTCCTATGTATACAGTAAGAATCACATTAGCAGTTATAATTTTTGTTCCAGTCATCAAACATAATTTAGAAGACTCAGTCACAGAAGGAAATTCTATTGTATTTACTCCTGTTTTTGCTTACTCTGTTCTTCTTTGCTTCCGGATGCCTTACAGTCTTTTCTTTTATTGTTTCTGTTTAGAGAACTTGCTTTAGTCATTCTATTAGGGTAGGTCTGCTGGAGATAAATTCTTAGCTTTTCTTCGTCTGAGAAAGTCTTTGATTTCCCTTTTTCCTGAGGATATTTTCACTCAGTATAGAATTCTAGATTGCCAGTTTTCTTTCAGCACTTGAAAAATGTTGTGCCACTTCTTTCTGGCCTCCATGGTTTCTGATGAGACATCTACTGTCATTCAAATTGTTTTTTTCATGTGGGTAAGGTATCATTTCTCTCTTCCTCTGCTTTCATGTTTTTTCTTTGTTTTTAGTTTTTAAAAGTTTGTGATGTGTCTTGGTGTAGACTTCTTTGGGTTTATCCTAACTGAGATCTGTTTAGCTTTTTGAATCTGTGGGTTTATGTCTTATGCCAAATTTGAGAAGTGTTCAGTCATTATTTCTTGAAGTACATCTTCTCCCTCATTTTTCTTCTCCTTTCCTTCTAGGATTCTGAAGATGTAAATATTAGTTATTTTGTTACAGTCCCACAGATCCCTGAAGCTCTCTGTTCATTGTTTCCGCAGTTTATTTCCTTTCTTCTTTTCAGACTAGATACTTTTCGTTGTTCTATCTTCTTTCTTCTGTCCCTTCATTCTACTGTTGAGCCCTCCCTTCAGTTTTTAATTTTGATTATTAAATTTTCAGTTCTGAAATTTATTTTTCTTCTTTGTTTTTTTGTTGTTTTTTTTTTTTTTGCTGAGACTTTCTATTTTTTACTTGTTTCAGTGTATTCCTAATTTTTTATTGAAGTGTTTTTATGATGACTACTTAAAAACATTTCTCTGATAATTCTAACATCTTTGTCTTCTTGATGTTGGCCTCAATTAGTTTTCCTTTTTCATTGAGTTTCAAATCTTCGTGGTTCTAGGTATGACGAGTGGTTTTTAATTGAAACGTGGACATATTAGTTATTATGCTGTTTTTGTTTTTAAAACTGTTCTGGCAGAGAAAGGAAGGAGGTTGCGTTATTACTATTACTACCAGGTGGGGATAGGAGTTAAGCTTTTCTTTATAACTTCTGTTGACATCTGAAGCCGGGGGTGAATCATTACTGCTGCACACGGGCAGGCCTCCTCTTGTGTCTGGTGGGGGTAAGAGTGCCTCGTTACTGCTCCTGACACCATGGGGGATGGCCTCGTTATGCTGGGCACTGATGAAAGTCCTGACTCTCCTAGGTTTTCTCTGACTCCACCCCAAGTACAGGAAGTAGAGGAACACTGTGTTACTGCTGGTGGAGATGCAAGTCCAGGTTCCCCATTGTCATTGAGGGGAGGCTGGAAACTGGCTCCCTGCTCAGCCTCTTCTGACCACCCTGGTTGGGAGGGCTAGCCAAGCCCCTTACTCAGCCTTTGAGAGTGTGAGTGAGGTTCCTGTCCAGTTTTCTCTGTGGTGTTTGGCTGAAATCAACTGGTTATTGTCTCAAAGTTTTGTCTTGCTTTCCCTTTCCTGATCTCTGGCCTTTTGGACTCATTTAAAATTGATAATTTTAAGCCTTATAAAATTGTAATTACTGTAAGGTCTACTGGAAGTTAAAGAAGAAATTATTGAAATTTTAAACAGTGTTTTTTGATGTATTAAAGTTAATTTTAATTTTGTTTTTATGCTTTTTTCCCCAAAGGTGAAGGTTTTTCAGAAGTACATCAGAATTGGAATGTTCATAACTCTGCTTCAGAGCCTTCAAAAGGATATCACAGCAGAGAATTCACACGAGGGTTTTCCCGGGGCAGATATCCTCGGTCTTGTCCTGGCAGGCCCCCACCTCCACAGTTTTATAACTCAGAGCACATGGTACCTCAGGAGACTTCAGGATTTCCACCCCAGAGACAGGACGGCCCTATGATGCCACAGTATCCCTTCCCTCCTCCCGGGTTTGACATGCATAACTTCTCACTCCCTCCCCCTCCACCACCCCTGCCACCACCTCCTGCATCTGCAAACATGGGCTGGGCTGCCCCTGCTGTGGCGCCTCACCCGTTAATTCCCCTACCGTACTCCCTCCCCCCACCTCCGCCCCCACCACCTCTGCCTCCCCCCTCCTCTTCTGGAGATAGTAATGCTTCTCATTTTGGTCCTTACTATTAGGTGGATGTATGCATTTCCTGAGAAATGTGGACTTTTATATATATATACACACACGCACACACGCACGCGCGCACACTCACACACATACATATATATAGGAAGGATTTTTTTTTTTTAAAAAAGAGATCATGTAGCTAGAGTTTTAAAACATTGTAAATTACTAAATGGTCCCTTCAGTTGTAAGTTGATATATATTATAATCTTTGTGAAATTGTATTCATGAAAATTTAACATTAAACTTGTAGGGGGGGGAATCCAATTATGTGGTATTAAAACTTTGAACACTACCCAGTTAAACAGTATGTGTAGATCTAATAATAATAGATCTGGAGCAACTTTCATCATGGGTTAAAATGCACTGAGTATATTATGTTTTTGGTATATCTGAAAATAAGATGTTAAGTCCTCTATTGAGAGTCTTTAAAATAAACTATTTTTATAAACTTATACATTGAAAATTGATTTTCATTGTAAATGCAGTTTACCAATAAATGTAAACGTCCTAACTTTTTTTTTTTTTAAAGCAAGTGAAGGGTACAAAGAAGAAAAGCCTTATGTCTTGGCAGAAGCCATGTCTATAATTAAAGTTAATATTTATTAGTTTTGCACAGGCAGGCTTTCCATTATCTATGCAGATTTCCATTATTTGGGCGTGATCCAGTAGTCTTTACTGTTTAACCACGTAAAGAGACACAAGGATCATTCACAATAAAATATGTTATTTATTCACAGTAACATGAATTTACCGCCACACTAGGAGGCTGTGTCTTCCATATCTGTTTCCCAGATTCTTGGATGCCTGGCACAGATTAAGTACTTAATAAATATCTGTTGAACGACAGACTGAATTTAGAGTTTTTAATTAAATGACCAGTGAGTATTATTTTACATGATTCATGTACTCATGAAACATAAACGTAAGGAAATTACAGAATTTTAGAGATAGAAGAGGCCTTGGGAGTAGCCTAAACTAGTCCTAATTTAATAAGTATGGAGCAGCCTGACTAGGGGCTCCAGGGAAGTTAAGTCACTAAGGTCACCAATGAGGTGGCAAGGAGTTAAACCTAGTTCTGATTCTCAGACCAGCACTTTCTACTAAATTGGTGTTTTTCAATCTTTCGTTCCTTGGCACTCTTACAAAATAGTACTTGTATGCACATTGGGGTAATCTGCTAATTTATCACAAGCCCCTGGACTCTGGTTGCACCGAGACCCCACTTTGCCTCCCTATGGGCTGAGGAGACTCTTTTCAGGGTTACCAGGTCATAAGATGAGAGGTTCTTGCTCTGGTAATACCTTGGCTTTATCATGTTGTGCTTTATGATTCTTTCTTGAAACATTACTGCAGCTTCTCTTTAGGAGTTGCCTTCATAGATTATGGCACAGTCTTCTGGTTCATGGAATATTGTAAGAGTTAAGTGAGATTATATCTAAGAACACTAAGAAAACCCCAAAACTTTTTTATAAAAATGTGAGATGTTGCCATCCAGTTATAGCAAATCAGTAAGCTGTTATAATCACCATGGCATTTAGAAAATCTTTAGACCTCTGTCCAAAAGTAGTCGGTAGATATTTGACAGTAGTTATTTAATATCTGAAGAAACTTAAGAGCTGAACCATACCATTTGATTTCTGCTTTCAGTTAAGCTGCTACCTTAAACACTTAGGTCCAACTTGCCTTACTCCCTATACTTAATTCAAGGCTTTTGAAACTTCAAAAATCACCTGAGTTTTGGATGTTTTGTTAAAAGTGCGCATTCTTGGACTTTATCCCCAGATTCAAATTCAGTATATCTGAGATGAGACCTAGGAAACCACTTTTAACAGGAATCCACGGGTGATGAATCTCAGGATTTATTCTATATAGATTTCAAGGTAGATGTATGTACTCCAGCTTCTCGGCCCTTCACTCAGGGACTGAAGGGAGTTCTGTTTGGGGTGGTGGTGAGGGTGTGGGGAGTTGATAGAGAAGAAGAGAGAAAACCGACTACTTAAATTGTATCCTTGGCATCTTACTTGGTTCTCAGAGCTGTATGTTTTCAGCTGTATGCATCTTTGGAGTTTAAGAGGAGGAACCAAGTTGTCTCTTTCATTTGGAAGAGAGAAATATTACAGTCTTCATCATCCCAAGATTAATCTTGCAGTGCTGCTTTTAAAATCATGTGGCCCTGGATCAACTACTAGCTGATCTAAAGGTAAATACTTAATGTTCTTCTCACACCGTTTCTCACCTCAAATAGAGAATTCTTTATGTAAGTCTTTTCCTATAATAAAGTAGATTGACATTCACATGATTGACTATAGATAATGTTTTTGCATGTCTACAGTTGTAAGTACGGCAAAATGAAATTATGGCCTAGGCTAGTATATTTATTTTATTAAGGTGAGTAACTTCTCTTTTTTTCTTTAATGGAAAAGATAGTGAGGCCCATGGTCATTGGATGACTTGTCCAATATTAGAAATAAATATTGAAAACTGAGTTGAGGTTGCCTAGACCTAGAAGAGGAGGTACAGTTTCAAAACTTAGCAAAACACATTTCTCACAAGCCTTGTGGTCAAGTCATAAAGTTAAATCCTAAAATGTACCCATCTCTGCTGTGTAGCTGATTAGTAGACCCTATTATCAGTACTAGTTGGATGCATTGGCAGGGGCCTGTGTGCAGGGGTCTCCACTCTTGTGGGCGTTGAGGACTGCAGGATGCTTTCTTTTCCCTCTTTCTCTTCCCCTCTTCCCCCCCATTCTGATTTGTTACTCCCTGCCCTCCTTCTCACTCCCTTTGTGCTATTTTTCCTTGCTTGGAGTTGGTGAAACTAAGTACATTAAAATTTCAAGACATTTGATGAATAAGAAATGAGTAGAATCTGAGTTCCAATCTATAATTTTAACCTATTTGATAAAAAAAGAAGTGGTATTTAAAATCCCCAGGTGTGAAAAATCTTAGTGTATTTTTTACGGACAAGTTTTCTTAATAATTTGAGGAGAGAGAAGATCTCAGACATACTGTGTCATTTATATATATTCTATTTCAACAATAATTGGCATTTGCGTTCAATATTATGAATTTAAACATTTTAAGGCAATATGATTAACTGGCTTAATGCTTTCTACCAGTTATTTTACACAACATCTGTTGTTGATTTCTGTTGTGGAAAAAGGCAGTCCTTCCCCGCTCCAGATGATGACCCAGGTCAGGGAACATAGCAGAGGAAGAGAAATAATTTGTTACATGTTTACCTCTCGCCCTTCCCCACTGCTTGGCTGGGGTACCTGAGAAAACACTTAGCACACTATCTTCACAAGCTCATCAGAATAAATAGTCTTGTACTTCTGTATTTATGTGCTAGGGAAAATAAGTATGCTAAATACTAGGTCTTTTTAAGAAAAGAATTAAAAACTAGATTAACGTTTTGTAGAGTGAATTACTTGGTATGTTCACACAATTTGCGTTCATAAAATCTTCGTTCTGACGTTGCATATTTGATTCCAGTGATAATAAGATCTCAGGTCTAACTATTTAAAAATAGATACTTTTAATAGAATGCAAGCTGGAAAATAAAAAAAATAATTATGAGAAATCATTGTCAGGTTATGTTGCAGATACACTATGATTTAATACAGTCTGCACTATATTTATGATTTAATACATTCAGGGTAAAACAACAGTACACATTTGTGTCCTTCACTGCAGATAAATTGCCAGTATTCCAAAAGCCATTCTCTACTTGTCATTCTGACCTAGTCAGATCCTAAATTTATGTAGCAATTATGTTCCATCCAAAAAAAAAAACCCATGGAAACAATTACTATACTGTGCCTGAAATTAAAGTTGAGAAATATCTTCTTATATCAGGCCAAAGTACTTGTTTTGAGCTACTAGCAGCAATGAAATTATATCTCATCTTTGACTGTGTATTCTGTACCTAACTTGTTATCATTGGTGGATTAGACACGATCAATTACTGAGTGTCCTGGAAATGAGGTACACAGTTGTGTATCAAATGGTAAAATAATGAAAACAGCCAATGAGGAAAAATTTTCTTCCACATATTCAATAAAAAATTATGAATAATTATATATATATTATATGTATACTTACATATTTATATTTGAAGGCTAGTACAAAAAGCCTGATTGATATGCATAGTTTAGTTGTTCAGTACCTTTTATTTCTATTCATAAGGTTGATGAAATGGGAATAAATATTACATTGGCTTATTTCATAGTTACTGCATTACACCAGCCCCCAAAGAGAACAAACTGACCTTACATGGTAAAAGCTTTTTATTTAAATTGAGCATAAACATCATCTCTAACAAGAGATATGACCCAAACAGTAATAGAACAAATACAAAGGAATAAAATCTATTAGCATAGAATCCTTATTAAAACGTGGTACATAGATGGTGGGGGTCCGTAATGTTTGGATGGTAGAGATGAACTTCTAATATGCTCTCAGTATCCATAGCCACTGCAGTGTGCAAAACCACTGCGGCAGCTCTTGAAAGCTTTCACGTGTTGTCCCGTGACACGCAGGAGGGATGCTCTCCAAATGCCTGCCTGACCACGCGGCGCACGCGGCGCTTCATCTCACCATGTGGCACTGTCAGCCCCAGGTACGCCAGCTGTCTTAGTGGCCGATTCATTCAAAGCAAATGATTAATTTTCTTTAACACCAGCTTGCTATATGACCAACTATAATTCCTGGTATATTTATTGGCAGCACCGTGAGTTCAAGATAAATTCTGTTTAGCAAAATTATGGGTGGAATAATATTTAAGGGCAGAAGAAAATAACTGTAGGCATTAACTTTATTAATACGTTCAGATACCGTTTGACCCCTATGAAGTTGCCTACAAAATGGCAATTTCATACGGTTCAATCTAAAATATGGACTCCATAATGCATTACTTCCTATATTTATTTTTCTTCAGTGAACATCTCCCTGTCCCATTATTCTACAGGTCACATTTTGGAAACAGTGTCATAGATAATAGCTGGAAGAAATTTCATGGTGGGGCACATTTCTCAGAGATACCTGGTCTTGCTAAGAAGACAATTTATTAGAAGATCCTGGGACCTGGAAGTAATGTTAAATATTTTGTATTGGGTTAGGAAACCACTGTTCTTTAGTATAGACTCTGTACTTCTTAACCTGGTTTCCCTCCCTCCCCACACCGCCCCCGCCCCCTGCAGTGTACTAGAGCCTGCTAAAAACCTGTGAGATGTACATTTTTCTAGGAAGGAGGAGAACTGAGGATCCGTGGCTTTCCTCCTGTTTTTAAAGAGAGAAAAAGAAAGGGGCTGGAGAGAGAGTCTCTCTCAAGGTTTTCCCTTTTCTGGAGCACATATAACACAAATCTTTTTCAAATTTGATAATGCACAAATCCTTTAAACAAAATAGTTGTGAACCCCCAAAACTGTACTCACAGGCCACATTGGGAGACACTGAATTATGAAGCTCAAATTCCATTCTATAAAAGTGCCTCTTTGATGTCTTACAGAATTTTTATACCTGCAAGAATATATCTGTGGATACATTTAATTTAAAAAAATTTGGCCTAAACAATGTTAGATTTCAAATGGCTTTATAGGCAAAACTTCCAAATAATTACAGCCAGGAGGAGAAGAAATATTTAATGGTCTTAGACATTTAGAAAATGTCTTTCCATTGTTTCTGCCCAATAGGGAGTTTATTTATAATTCAGACCATGAACAGGAAATCACTCTTACACTGAAAGAAAGGGGAACTATCTTCACCTTAACAAATTTAGCTGTCAGTCTCCGTTTTACAAAGCTCTCTCCAGGCATACTGTGATGAGGAGTGAAATTTGGGTAAGTTTGCAAAGTCTAAAAACATTCTGCAAAGACAAAAAATGCCCGTACACAAGAGCAACAGAACAATAGTCCATGATATGTGGTAACTAAACAGCTGGTGTCTAGGGAAGACAACGTTTTAACTGATCAAGTAGCTGCTGACAGAAAACATTACTGTGGAAATAAAGAATAAGGACTTTGCATTAGGTGATTCTTCTACGTTGATTGGAGAGATTGGAGAAAAAAAGAGTTGAGCCCAGGGCTTTAAATTCTAATCCTACAACCTGGGTAAGGACCAAGAAAACTTCTATATTGTCCTGAAATAAACAGACAGTGCCAACTCCCTTCACAAAACTATCTCCTGTTAGCTGCAGGGTTGGAATTTCCAAAAACCAAACCTATATCTGATCCTGTGGTTGCCTGAACACTATGAACCTCAGATGAAGACTGTGAGTGAACCTCAAAAACATAATGTAGAGCAGAACTGCCAGACACAAAAAGGGTATATTGTTTGATTCCATTTATGAAAAGATGAAAAAAGAAATGTAAAAACCAATTAACCTAACCTTTACTTTTTGGGGATACATGATTTGATAGCACAGATATTAAAAATGAAAAAAAAATAGCAAGAAAGGAATTAACTATAAATGTCAAGAGAGTAAATGCATTAACAGTGAGGAAGAATAATAATTGGGAAAGGGCAAAATGGGACCCTTCTACAGTTCTGGCCACACCCCTGATACAGTTATATGGATGATCGCTTTGTGATAATTTATTAGGCTGTACATTTATGTTCTAAGCAAATCTATATGTGTATATTATTATTCAAAGTCAAAAGGATTAAGATAAACAACCCTGGTATGGCTTCCCATCCCACTCAGAGAAAAAAGACAAGGTCCTTAAGTGGCCTGCAAGCCCCTCAGTGATCTGGCCCCTATTAACTGATTTCTCAATTCTCCTTCCTCTAAAGACCTAAATAGACATTTCTCCAAAGAAGACATACAGATGGCCAACAAACACATGAAAAGATGCTCAACATCACTAATTATTAGAGAGATGCAAATCAAAACCATAATGAGGTATCACCTCATACCAGTCAGAATGGGGATCATCAAAAAATCTACAAACAATAAGTGCTGGAGAGGGTGTGGAGAAAAGGGAACCCTCTTGCACTTCAGTGGGAATGTAGTTTGATGCAGCCACTTTGGAGAACAGTATGGAGGTTCCTTAAAAATCTAAAAATAGAACTACCATATGACCCAGCGATCCCACTACTGGGCATATACCCTGAGAAAACCATAATTCAAAAAGAGTCATGTACCACAATGTTTACTGCAGCTCTATTTACAATAGCCAGGACATGGAAGCAACCTAAATGTCCATTGACAGATGAATGGATAAAGAAGATGTGGTACATATATACAATGGAATATTACTCAGCCATAAAAAGGAGTGAAATTGGGTCACTTGTAGTGATGTGGATGAACCTAGAGTCTGTCATACAGAGTGAAGTAAGTCAGAAAGAAAAACAAATATCGTATATTGACACATATATATGGAATCTAGAAAAATGGTACAGATGAACCTACTTCCAGGGCAGGAGTAGAAATGCAGACGTAGAGAAGAGACATGTGGACGTGGTGGAGGTGGGGTGGGAAGGAGAGGGTGGGACGAACTGAGAGAGTAGCATTGACATAAATACACTACCATGTGTAAAATAGGTAGCTAGTGGAACATGCTATAAAGCACAGGGAGCTCAGTTTGGTGCTCTGTGATGACCTAGAGGGGTGGGATGGGGGGTGGGAGGGAGGCTCAAGAGGGAGGGGATATGGGGATATATGTATATGTATAGCTGATTCATTTTGTTCTACAGCAGAAACTAACACAACATTGTAAAGCAATTATACTCCGATTAAAAAGAAAAATTCTCCTTCCTCTTTCTCATTCTGTTCCTGCAGCTGCACATTTATACTTGCACGTGATTGGAGAAAACCAAACCACCATGCTGTCTGGATCACTTGAAATTCCTCAGCACTTCCCCTAAAAATGCACCCTTAGGGCTGCCTGGAAATGCACCATATTTCGCTAGACCGTTCACTAGTCCCCACCTAGGTGACAATTTCATGCCTCTCCTCTATCTCCAAGCCCTCCACTTCCCCCACCTGCTATTTCACTGTCCTTCCTCTCCTGGTATTTTGCCTGCCTCTTTGTTCTGAGAAAATGGAAAGGATTCTATTTGTTGGACATAGAGGTGTATCACCCCTTCAAGAAAAGAGCCATTACCCCAGCTGTTGGGAGATCTGTCAGATACATGCCCAAAATCGGCTCCTAGCAAGAGCCCAAGAGTAGACCCCTCAGAGGACCCCAAATCCAATATCAGTTTAGAGGGAAGAGGCTGGCAGCAGCATAAAGACACCAAGGGGCAAATCCAAGTCTGTCTTTGGAGTTGGTTAAGGCTTTGCCAGGCATGCACTGTACTTTGAAATTTTCTTCCAGACGATCCTGTTTCCTCCCTCTCCCGTAAGTGTTGATCCCTAGTATTCAGCATTCCAAACTCCAGCTTAATTTTGCTTCCAGAACTCATTCTGTGACACCTCATAGAGCATCCAGACTCCCATCGCCATGTCCATCTACCAACCTGCTTCTGTTCCAAAGTCCTATGACTGTCTCATCTAGGTAGAGCTCTTATTTAAAGCAATCACTTCATTCGTGTACTGTTTTTGCTTAACTCAAAGACATCACTCTAGCAATTCTCTCCTCTCCCCTCTGACATCACCAATCTTTCCTTATTGGAAAAATTTCCATTATTTGTCCCATCCTATAATTAGAAAAAAATCATTCTTTTGGCCCACTTCCCCAGCTACTGCCCTGTTTCTCTGCTCTCTTTTGCAAAAAAATGACTTTAAAAATGATCTATAATCCCAGTCCCCAATTCCTCTTCTCCCAACTCTCTTTAGTTTATTCTAATCAGGATTTTGCTCCCACTGATGGGTGAGGACCACTCTTGTCAAAGTCATTCCGTGCGTCCTACAGTGCCAGCTACGATGGTCTGCTCTCAGCCTTCATCATACTTCACTATTTTCATGGCTGATAATTTTCTACTCTTTGAAACTTTTTCCGCTTGGCTTCTAGGATGTCAAGCTCTCTTGTTTTTCTACCTCACTTGTCACACTTTCTCAGACCAGCCACCTGTTGCACAGCTGTAAGTGGCAGTATTTACTTAAACAAAAATATGCCCAGGTCCCTGGAGGTGTGCTGTGAGGGGCGTTGCTGTCAGTCTCCGTTCCTGGTTTGCTCTTTGCTCTGCCTCTTAGGGAGCACGGTCACAGGGCTCCGTGCTCGGTGCACTTCTGTTTTCCAATTACACTCATCTCTACCCCTGACTTTGCTCAGAGTTGGAACTCCACAGACCACCTGATGTTTCACTTCGATGACTAATCCATACTTCAACATGTCCACCTCTCCGTTCTAAGCTCTCACTCCACGCTTGCTCCACCAGAAGTGTCTGCTCTCTCAGTGGTGACAACTCCGTCCTTGCAGTTGCTCAAGCCTCAGATACCTGCTTCAAAACAAAACAAATGGAAAATCAGTAAGGACTGCATATTTTACTTTATGCTCAGGGATGGGGATGGGAGAGTGGTGGTTAAAGTAGAGAAGTAACCTACTTTCCAGTCTTCTAGGAGTAGTTCTCTGGATTTAAATACTCCACATGGGTTGATGACTTGACAAGACCAAAGGGATTAACTCTTCTCCCTCCCTTTCCACCAATAATCATTCCTCCCTCCACTGAGTAGGATGTTACCAAAGTCATGTCCAGCTGCTGGCCTCTCGAAAATCAATACGAGAGAGAGAGAGAAATGTTGGTAGAAAGTAAAGTTGCTTTTAATCAGAATACTGGACATCTGGGGAGAAGGTGGACTCAGTGTCCCCAGTGACCATCTCCGAAGATTCTGCTCGGCCATGAAAATTTTTAAAGGGGAACAGGGAAGTCATTTCAGTTAATCATTGAGATAGGGGGGTCAGCATCCTCACCATCCCTCACTCTGTGCAGGCTTGTCGACTCCTTGCGATCTTTCTTTAGATGATCTCCTGTTCACACAGCTTGTTCATGAGATTACTGAAGGAGAAGCTAGGGAAGAGATCTGTTAATTACTTATTCTTCATTTCTACTTCTTTGATCCATGGAAAGAACCAACAGTTTAGGCAAGGTATTGGGTGATCAAAAGATTTGAAAGGTGTGCTAGGGCTGGAATGAGTAGAGCATGGGGGGGGGGCCTGGTTTAAGGTTAGTGACAAGACAAATGGGCCTCCTGCATAGAGCTGCTTACAAGGATATTCATCTATTTGTTTAACATCAGATCAATCTTTCAGCTTTATATCTAGAAGAATATATCCTACCCCTGTCACTGGGAAAAGCAGCAAAGGATAGATATGCAATGGCCAGAGTCACATCCAGAAAGGAGAGATTTTTGCCAGATCCGCTTAGATAAAGTATTTTCTGAGGAGCCTTTGAAGAGTAATTCCTGGGCTTAATTAGTTATTACAGTTATTGTAAAAGGGAGAAGCAAACTCAGGCAGCTCTATCAGTTCTCATCCAAGCCTTTCATCCATTTTCTAAATACAACTAAATCAGAGATTGTGGTTCCTGATCCCTGGGACCACAAATGTAAATATCTGTGTTATAAAGTGGTTAGAGCTCATCAACGGTGGGTTCAAAAATATCCATACTAGAGTTTAACTTGATGGAAACAAAAAGAGAAAAAAACACATATGTGACATCATATGATATTTGTCTTTCTGTTTCTGACTTACTTCACTTAGTGTGATCATCTCCAGAATACGACACAAATGAACTTGTCTATGAAACAGAAACAGACTCAGAGACAGAGAGAACAGACTGGTGGTTGCCAAGGCGGAGGTGGGGAGGATGAGTGACGGATGAATGAGGAGTCTGGGATTAGCAGATGCAAACTATTATATATGGAATGGATGAACAACAAGGTCCTACTGTACAGCACAGGTTTCCACTCCCCATGGAGAAGCTCTCTCCTTCTAACAGTGGATCTCGCTGTTGTCACAGAGCAAGTTGTGGCAGGTTTTCCTCGGCTCTGTGAGGTTGGTCATTATGTCATCGTCCCCTCGTTACACCTGTGTTCTTTCTCTGGGTCCCTAAATGTTACTTCCCTTCTTCACTCACTCATAGGAAAATACTGTAAACAAACATTAGCCTCACAATAAGAGGATTGTTTTTCTTCCTAGACAAATTGAAATGTTTTAGACAGTAGAAATAAAGGAATTTTAATGAATACAGAGTGAATACTTTCAACTTCTTTTTCTCCTTTCCCAGAATGAATAAGTAACAATTGTAGGTCAGCATTTTAGGATAATCTAGCCAGGACGTATAAGCTTTTTAAGCATGAACTTATTTTAAGCACTTCATTTATGGCGTAAATTGTGACTTTTATATTGGGATGGGGCAAATGAGGGTAGGAGGTAATGGAGGGAGAAGAAGGACATGTTCTTGAATTGTATTTGAAAGAAGTGATTTCCTCTAGCTGTCTTCTCTCAGCCCTTGCAAGGTCAAGTCTCTACTTGGGCAAAAAGAAGATGGAAGGACAACACGGAAACCTTGTCCGGTGGAGCTGTTTTAATGAAGAGCTTGTTTCTGCCCCAAGCAGAAATACCTTGGAATGTGAGAGGTACAGATGGAGAGTTCTAAAGAAGTAATTGTCAACATGTAGTGATGATTTGGGGAGAAATAGGAGGAAACGGGGAACTGTTTCCTCTGCATGAGCCTAATTTCATTAAGGACCTGTAACCCAAGGGAAAGACACAAAGCCCTCCACTTGTGAGGCTGTCTTCTGAGAAGGAAGGAGCTCCAGACATGAGCAGGATGGTCACTGGGCACCAGCTCCTTTAGACGCACGTGTTTCCTCAAGCACGTGGTATCCACAGGGAATGTTTGTTGAATGAATGAATGAAGGAATAATTCAGAGTATATTTTTGTCTATTATTTTAATTAAATACATTTTAAGAACACTATCTTATTACACTTTAAAATCTCATATTCCTTCTTCTTATTACTAGTGTGAAGCATAACAAAGGAAAATATAAACAAAATGCCTTACCTCTTGCCTTAATTATAACGATTCGTTGATTCATCAACTAATATGAAGGAGGAAAGCTTTGACTAAACGAAAAAAAAATGCAGATTAGTATAAATTTTAACAATTATTATATTAAAGTATGACTGACTTTCTCATATTGAATTCAGTGCTCCACATTTAAATATTATTTTCTCTTTTAGGAAATGGTAGAGGATTTTATTAACTGAAAATGGGGAAATAAGAGATGCTTTCCAAGTGCTAACCTATTAAGTTAGGAAGTTTCAAAAGAGACAGAGTAAGCTATTCGATAATGAGTTTGAATAAACAGCTACTGGGAAATAAAAACTGTGCTATTATCTAAGTATCTTCATCTATTTCCTCCCCTCCTTCAATACCCTTACCCAATCTTCCCCTTCCTGTAAGCAGTTACAGGAAAACGGAGTAGAATGACCTAAGATCTCCAAGGTCAAGGTCTAGTGACTTCAGAAACTGTGACTTCTCAGAAAGCCCAGAGAGGTCATCTCCTCACTAACCTACTGATGAAGGCAAAGAGAATGTACGCAGGAAGAAAGGAATATTTTCCGAATCCTGACACTCAGGTGAGCTATAATCTTTGAAATATACGCACAGCTCACTGCAACATAGATAAAGAATCTAGGAAATAGTACCTATTTCCGATACTTCAATTCCTGTTTATCAGGCATTATCAAGGGAGCTATATCGTCTCCAAGGAGATAAAACTTAATTCTTAGAAAGTGAAAAATTCTTACTCTTTTTCTTTTTCTGTACAAAGCGGATACACATACAGTAATTATGTATTAGATATATAAAATTGTAATTAGATATACAGTATATCTGAGGTATTAAAATTTCATGCTGGGAAGATTAGTTAAAAATGCCTAAAAAGCAGGAATTCCCTGGTGGTCCAGTGGTTAGGACTCGCGCTTTCACTGCTGTGGCCCAGGTTCAGTCCCTGCTTGGGGAACTAAGATCCCACAAGCTGCTGGGTGCGTCCAAAAAAAACCCAAAAAACAGTATTGTGCATCGGGCTTTTTGTTTACTAAAGGTTTTTATTCTCTGCCCAGTTCTGGCTAATGGAGCAAATGGTAGAGAAGTATGGAAACCAATCTTTTAAATAGTTGAGCCAATACAGGACTTTCAGGTAAAAGATTGTTTTTAGAATATGCCTAGATCTGAGACGGGACTGAGGTGACTCTTGTCTGAATTGAAGTCATTTCATTCCTGCAAGATGGGCTAAACTTGAAAGAGAAAGAAAGAAAAGCTTGTCCTGGAGGTAAAATGGTATAGGGAGAGCACGAAGAGCCTGGGCTCACAGTGGTGGGAGAGCAGGGCGCCTCTGTACCCGAACACGGGATGCCCAGAGCACACGGAAGCACAGGGCTCTGCTGTAGGGCCCAGCCGTCCCCACTACTAGCAAGACGGCCCAGTGAGCACCAAGAATGGCCACTTCTCCTGAGGAAGGTAGGTGGGGAGAAATAATTCTGAAGTGTTCCTTTCTTCGAAAATTATGGGGAAAGGATGGAGAATTTTCCGTAACATGGAGCACTAAAAATCAAAGTGAATTTTGTCTACTAATTTTGCCTAATTCACCATGGGTGAATAGATTTTTATTTTGGAATTACATGTATAACTAGATAATCACCTAACGTACAGTGTTTAAAATATCATTTTCTATATTGTTCGCTAAATTTCTCAGGAAACTTTTTACTTGAAGTTGTTTTCTAAATTAATTTTTATTTTAAATAAATTATTTTATTCCATCTTGAAACTGAAGTCATATCAGTTGATACTATATTGAGATGAAGGACACATAGGCAGAAGGGGAAAAAAAAGAAATTCAACAAAGGAATGAAAAGGAGAAAAAAATGAATGCTTAGTATTCACGTTATTTCAGTAATTCTTTTTAGCCTTAGTTATCATTACTATGGAAAATGGAAACTCAAGTCTAGTACTGCCCAGGAGACCTTTCTGCTATGGTGGAAATGGTCTCTATTGGCACTAATATGGGAGCCACTGGCTGCCTGGACACTTGAAGTGTGGCTAATGGGACTGAGGAATTCCATTTAAATTTATTTAATTTTAATTAATTTACATTTAAATTTAGGGACTTCCCTGGCAGTCCAGTAGTTAAGACTTTGCCTTCCAATGCAGGGGGTGTGGGTTCAATCCCTGGTTGGGGAGCTAAGATCCCACATGCCTAACGGCCAAAAAACCAAAACATAAAATAGAAGCAGTTTTGTAACAAATTCAATAAAGACTTTAAAGTGGTCCACATCAAAAAAATCTTTAAAATAATTTAAAAAATAAATTTATATACCTGCTTGGGGCTAGTGCCTACCGTGTTGGTCAATGCCATGCCTGGAATGTGAGGATGTTTGGTATATTTACTTTAATTTACACAATCAAACTACTTAGTTTGAAACACTCTGATAACTGTGGCAAATTACTGTGAGTTTTTCTCACTACAGAGATTTGAGCTCCCGGGCTAATACCTTGTCTTCTTCTAGGATAACTGTCAGTAGTGAAGCCCTGGTTCACAGTCCAAAGAGAGGGGGTTCCCACAGGGGTAGCTGACGGGAAAGCATTGATTCATTGTGCATTTCTTAAATAAAAAATTGAAATCCATTACATGGTTAAGCTTAATATTAAAAATATTACTATAGGCATTATATTGAAATGAAATATGCAGCTTAGAACAAAATGTTAAAAATACACATTTCATGTATACCTTGGCACCTCATTCATTATAATTTTCCTTATTCTCAATCATTACTTAAGCATATTTCTCAACAGGAAGAGAATCAAGGCATGCATTCAGTGGCAGAACCTAGCAGCCAATGACTGAACACTGAAAAATATGCATGTTTCCCACATCTACTAAATGATTTAAGACAAATACAAACCAGACATGTACATGTATTTTATTTATAAAATGAAACATACTTCTTTGGTCAAAGGCAAGTGTATTTTTAGGGTTTTTTTTTTCAGCTTTATTGAGATATAATTGACATATAACATTGTGTAAGTTTAAGCTATACAATGTGTTGATTTGGTACATTTATACACTGAAAGGAGATTACCACCATAGCGTCAGTTAACGCCCTCCATCCATCCATCCCATCATATAATTACCTTTTTTTTTTTTTTTTTTTTGTGGTGAGAACAATTAAGATTTACTGTCTTAGTACATTAAAATACAGTAGTTCTTGGGATCTCCTGGAGGTCCAGTGGTTAGGACTCGGCACTTTCACTGCCAGGGCCTGGTGGTTCCTTGGTATCCTCGAGGGATTTGTCCAGGACCCTCGTGGATACCAAAATTCACGGATGCTCAAGTTCCTTATATAAAATGATGTTTGCATATAACCTAAGTACCTCCTCCCATATATTTTAAATCATCTCTAGATTGCTTATAACACCTAATACAGTGTAAATGTTATGTTTCAATAAATAGTTGCCAGTGTGACAAATTCAAGCTTTGCTTTTTGGAACTTTCTGGAATTTGGTGGGTTTTTTTTTTTTTTTAGTATTTTTGATGTGGGGTTGGTTGAATACTTGGATGTAGGACCGTGGATATGGGGGGCTGACTGTGTATAGTATTATTAGCTGTAATCACCATGTTGTACAGTAGATCCCCAGAACCTGTTAATCTTAAAATGTCAAGTTTGTACCCTGTGACCAATGTCTCCCCATTTCCCCCCCACCCCAACCCCTGGTAACCACCACTCTACTGTCTGTGCCTCTGAGTTTGGTGTTTTTAGATTCCACATATAAGTGAGAACATAAAGTATTTGTCTTTCTCTGTCTGACTTATTTCATTTAGCATAATGCCCTCAAGTTCCAACCATATTGTCATAAATAGCAAGATTTCTTTCTTTCTCATGGCTGAATAGTATTCCATTATATATATATATATATATATATACACACACACACATATATATGTGTGTATATATCACATCATCTTCTTTATCCATTCATCCTTTGGTGGACACTTCAGTTGCTTCCATATATCTTTGCTATTGTGAATAATGCTGCAATGAACATGGGATGCAAATATCTCTATGAGAGCCTGATTTCAATTCTTTTGGATATATACCCAGGAGTGGGATTGCTGGATCATATGGTAGTTCTATTTTTAAGTTTTTGAAGAACCTTCATACTGTTTATTCTAGTGGCTGCACCAATTGACATTCCCACCAACAGTGCACAAGGGTTCCCTTTTCTCCACACCCTCTCCAGCACTTGTTATCTCTAAAAGCAAGTATGTTGGAAAGAGTTAAGTCAGTACTGTATTATAGGCATGAAATTTTGCTTATAATAAAATGAAAATGTTCTCCAACATGTTTATTACCTTCAGAAATTATCATTCCCAACACAATTTTACAACTATTGTAAAAGACTATCTTCTAAAATCTAGATACGGCACGGGAGAGAATATTCACATTAATTGTTCAAATATTAAGTAGCTAACTTTTTATGTTAAGAATCATAATAGGTTCAAAAGTATAAGTTTCAGCTTGTGATTATTTCCCTTGTTTTCCTCCAGTTTTCACTTTGTGATCTAATTACAGGTAATATTTATTAAGCATTTAAAAGTATATGCCAGGCATCATGTTAAATGCTGATTTTTTAGATGTTATCTCACTTAATGCTTATAACAATGCTATTATATAAGAGCTATTATTGTCTGAATTATACATGGAGCAGACCACCCCTCACAGTGCTTAACTTACTTACCAAGGTGCCACAGATAGCAAATTGCAGAGCTGAGACTTGCATTGGGCCCTGCCTCAGTCAGAGCCCAGGGTTCACATCTTAACCTCAGCACCAACTGCCTCTTAAAAATCTTCCAATACACACAGGCCAGGAACAGAAATAGGAACTCTAAACTAGTGATTACAGAGGAGGGCCTGCTGAGATCTTGGTGTAACACTGTGAGTCTGACTTGTGATAGCATCAAGGATGAAAGAAGATTTGTAGTGAGTCTACTACAATTTCAAGTGCTGTTTTTTTGTTTTTTTTTTTTAAACTGAAAATGTCCTAACGCACGAAGAGGCACTGAACAAATTGTTGAGTCGTGGCTATAATTAAGTTGGATTTATGTTATGCACAAATAGCAGCTTTCCTGATTGTTTATACTAAATCGCTAGGAATTTCACCAGATGTCACTACTGAGGTTGGAAAAATACTCTACTGGCATGCTCATGGAACCACTGCCCTGATGTTTTTCAGAAAGTGAAGCTTATCATTTCCAATGCATTGTAAGTTGTTTCTCAGTGAGCATTCATTATGACTCTGGTTAATAAATTAATGAGCTTAGAGACTGGGATAGGTGTGTCTCAAATATAAATGTTCATTCTTGCTACTTTAATACAGATGAGTAATTTCAGACATAAAAAAATCAATATCTTTGTATGTCCGTGTTTTGTTATATTCAGTAAAACTAGGAACAAAAAGAAATCACATGTATGAAATATAACAGAAACAGTCCAAAATGAACTATATTTTTATGAACATCTCTATAATAGCATCTGTCTTTTTCACTAAGTAGGTGTATTCAGTTTTATTAAAAGCCCATTTTTATAAAATGCTAGGTGCACCAAATATGGCACAAACAGAAACTGCAGTCTTAGCCACATATCCATTCACACGGGTGTCCAAGGAGCTAAGGAAGTCACCCAGCCAGTGTACTGTTGAAGCAGAGTAGCTGGGCCAAGCAGCTCCCTAGAAGATATTTTCCAAATCTGCAACAAGCTGACAATCTGTTTCTAACCAAAAGAAACAAATGTCTAAGAAACGATCAGAAAAATTCCAAGTCAATGTATTACCAACTCAAACTTTGACAATCATAACTTGGGTGGCTCAATTGAAATGCAGCATTGCTGCAGCCGTTGTTTAAATAATACAACACTCGACCAAGACTCAAGTGAACTGAAATATTGAATAAGAGAAAAAAACACATGAGCTTCCCGGGAGCCGCAAGTCATTTTGAAAGGTGCGAGAACAGGCCTGGCAGCTTTGGCCTTTCCGTGCCAAAACAGAACGAAATGATTCCCTTTCTCTCCCTCCCCTTCTCCCTGCCTCACACTGAAGGGGACACATGGGGAGGGGCAGTCGGGAAGATTTCTCTTCTTCGTAGTCTGTCCTCTGCCAGATGATAGAGGAGGAGCCCGAGTTTGAAGTCACAACCGCAGGAGACAGAGACTGGAGGAGTTTCCTCCAAAAGAAGTTGCAGGGTTCGGTGCAGCTCAAGTCCGGATGTCTCACAACTGAAACATGCCAATGGACAGTGTCTCTCTGAAGCCAGAAAGAAGTGTTGGATAAACAATGAGAACCACAAACAAAAGCTTCATGAGAACGGCACCAATGTTCACTTAGGTTTTTCGTTAGCTTAGGCTTCTCCTATAAGATGATACACTTACCTGTTGAATGTTTATGCTGACTTGGTTTGGTAAAGGTATAGTTTTGAAAACTGGAGAAGGTCTGCTTATCCTTTATGGAGATCAACTATTACAGCAGCAAGATAGCTGAGGTGCATATCAAAGGAATGATTTCAGTGAGCCCAGACTCTTGCATCTTCCCATACTTAGAAAAGCGCTAAATTCCTTAACTTGAGATATCTGATTTTCTTTAATTGACAATAATATTTTGACGTTCAGATCACCTGCCCTTTGTTGCAAAACTCCTATATAACCTGGCTCCCCAGCTCGCCTCCTTGGAGCAGTTTTCTCAGGGTTACTGAAGATGCTGTCTTCCGGGCTTGAAGTCCTAAAAATTCCCACCGCATAAAACATAACTCTCAACTTTTAGGTTGTGAATATTTTTTTAGTTGACAAGCAAAATGTCTTGAAAGCTGGTACTGAATGATTCAGGAAAACTCGACTTCAGCGCATCTGTATGAATCTGCTCAGGCTGCCGTAACCAAATACCACCGGCGTGGCTTAAACAACAAACATTTATGTTCTCATAGTTCTGGAGGCTGGAGGGTCAAGGTCAGGGTGCTGGCAGATTTGGTGTTTGGTGAGACCTCTCTTCCTGGCTCGCAGCCAGCTGCCACCTTGCTGTGTCCTCGCACGGCCTTTCCTCTGTGCACACTGGGGAGAGAGCGGGGTCTCTGCTGTCTCCCCCTCTTCTTAAAGGACACCAGCCCTGTTGGATTAAGGCCCACAGGGCCTCATTTAACCTTAATTCCCTGCTTAAACATCCTATGTCCCCATGCAGCCACACTGGGGGTTAGGGCTTCAACATTTGAATTTTGGGGGAAATAGAAATTTGGGGGGATGTTCAACCCATAACCTCCTCCATCTACTTGATGACACTGTGCTGTTGGTAACTAAAAAAATAAAATGCACAACCTAAAAGTTGAGAATTTTGTTGTATTCGGCAGAGTTGCTGAGGACTTCAAGGCCGGAGGGCAGCATCTCAGGCAGCTCGGAGGGACCGCTCCAAAGAGGTCAGGGAGCAGCCAGGAGACACAGGTGTTTCTGCAACAAAGGCCAGGTAGTCGGGACATCAAAAGACTACTGCTAAAGAAAACCAGACGTCTCAAATTAAGCACTTTTCTTTGTATGGGAAGATGCAAGAGTTTGGGCTCACTAAAGTCATTCCTTTGATATACACCTCCGCTCTCTGGCACCAATATCCTGTTCTTTCCCATCCTGAGTCCCCTCAGGTGCACCACTGGGGACAACTGCAGTGGCTGAGAGCTTGGCAGTGGGCAGCCCATTTGTCTCCATCCTGAATCCCCTCAGGGCTCACTGTTAGGGGGGCTATAGTGGCTTGGTGGCTGCAACATCCTGTGTTTATCAATATGGCAGTTGGCATTTTTCATTCACACTGCCAAGTTTATTTTGACATGGCTTTTGCCCAGGTAGATATGGGCAGATGGGCAGCTTGTGGACACAGCTGCCTTCTCCTAGTGCCCTCTCTTTCCTTGGTCTCTCTCTCTCTCTCTCTCTCTCTCTCCCTAGAGAACCTAAAATTGGACACACATATGAGCACCTCACTATTCTTCTGTCTCTCTGTCCTCCCCACAATCCTGGTAAAAAGATTTTCTTTACAGCATCTCTTCTGATTTTCTCTTCTCCTCCTCTTTCTGACTCTAGCTAAAATTTAATCATAGATAGCAGTTCCTTCTCTACACTATAAAAATGTCTGTGAGCTACATTCTTCAAAATTGTTTGTTGATCTGTTATTGGGAAGAAAAAAAAATAATTTTTAAAATTGTCGGGCTTCCCTGGTGGCGCACTGGTTAAGAATGCGCCTGCCAATGCAGGGGACACGGGTTCGAGCCCTGGTCTGGGAAGATCCCACATGCCGCGGAGAAACGAAGCCCGTGCGCCACAACTACTGAGCCTGCGCTCTGGAGCCCAGGAGCCACAACTACTGAGCCCACGTGGCTAGAGCCCATGCTCCGCAACAAGAGAAGCCACTGCAATGAGAAGCCCGCGCACCACAACAAAGAGTAGCTCCCACTCGCAGCAACTAGAGAAAGCCCGCGCGCAGGAACGAAGACCCAACGCAGCCAAAAATAAATAAATAAATTTAAAATTGTCTTTCCAGTCTGTCAGTGGAGTTATTATCTTACTGCGTATTTTGCAATAATAAATTTAAGATTACTTCGGTAATATACATTTATGTGATTCATTTTATATGTGTGACTAGAAAAAAAGCAATCACAAGAAGAAATAAAACATTTTATATGTGTACAAAGTAAAGTAGAACTTGCAATGCAAGTCATTCTATTTACTGTAACAAGAAGAGAAATGTTTTTCATTTAGGTTCCTAAGCTCCCTGTGTTAGGTAAGTGAGAGCGTTTATCAGTGTGCATTAATCCAGGGAATTGTTAAATCAAAGGAGCAAGTTGAATGAGCTACAGAGAAACTCTTAAGCAGAAGTGCTGAATTTCTTTTTATATAATTATCTTTGATTGCCAGTAAAGCTTAGAGATGATTAAAATAAAAAGGAGGTAAGTATCGTTAGAACACTTATGTATCTTGTCAGCAAATTGCTGAAACTCACGAAAAGGCCCTGGACTTAGTGCTCAGCTGGATCCAGAAGATGCAAATCATTTCTTTTCTCCTAAGTTCTTACCAGGAGTCCAGAAGCTACTAATATTCCTGAAATTTTTATTCAGGCATCAACTTTCACATTTTGTGAGCTCTATGCTATGGGACCTCTAGTTAATGGAATTCTTTCCCCAGATGACCCTTTAATAGAAAAGATATTCCTTAAGTTTCCTTGTCATTTGCAATTAACAAGCCAGAAGCATAATAAGTGGCCATGCATTTTCCTTTATTTATTTTATAAATATTTAATGAGTATCTATGTGCCAGGTATTGCTTTCAGTACTGGAAACACAATGACTAAATCACAAACTATACTCTTAATGATCTCACTGTCTAGCAGGGATGGCAGGGAAAGGAAAGAATGGTTTCCATTCAGTGAGATGGGTGCCTTGGTAGAAATAATTATAAGCTAGAGTGAGGGAATAAAGGAGAGAGCAGGGAAGGCAGCACAGAGGAGGTGACATGTGTGCTGTGTCTTGATGGATGAGTAGGAGTTTTCCAGGTTGATAAAGAGAGGGAAGAGCTCTCAAAATAGCCTACAACATGTGCTAAGACAGAGAATATGAAAAACCATGACTCTGAGATCACATCTTTCTTTTAGTTATGTACTACTTGACTCTAGGCAAAATCAGAATCAGTATATCTTTGATAAGTTATAAAGTAATTTCTTAAAAAATTGAAACCAGGAGCACATTTATATATTTTCATACATTGGTCTTCAGGAGTGAAGTTCATCCTTAAATTCAGAATGAAGTTCAGTTTCATCTAAATATTTTACAACATGTTTTCCTTCTATCTCTGTCAAAAAGATAAAAGCAGTTAAATGACAGCAATGCACCGAGAAGGAGAGGTGTTTATAGAGTTTCCTTTGTCGCAGCACTCACTTTGCCCAGAAAGATGCAGTTTCGGGAAGCGAGTCCTGGTGCAGGACAGATTTTCTTCCAGGTTCCACTTTGACAGCTGGGAGAGGAGCAACTTTCCGCTCTGTTCTTCCCTTCCCCTTCCTGCATCTACCTGAGGAAGAGGACCTGCTGCTTTCAGATATAAGTAAATCTAAGACATTCCACTTCCTTCACCAGTGGTGAGATGGCTTTAAGTTAAAAATACATGTTAATCCAGAAATACTCCCTTCTGTTTTTTTTTTTATCTTATGGGGCTGGGTTAGCCAATTCACCGACAAACTCAGCGGCTCTATGCCTGTTTTTCTCACCTAATAAAATAGACTTACATTATGGTCAGGTCCTCCCAAGATACAGATTTGGGAGGGGCCAGGGTAGTGTGGGAAAAGGTCATGCTTAGCCAAAGCCACTAAGTCTCTGCCAGAAATCTGCCTTTGTGGTCACTGGGCACTGACTCCATGGTCACTAAGTGGTACTTTGTTTTCCATTGGGCTTTGTTTCTTTTTATAGATCTACCTTGGGAAACTTGTGGGGAGAAGGGAGAGGGAGGAATGATTGGCAAATTTGGGGCATTTTTATATTTTTGGATATAATACTACCAAATACTATCAAAAGTATGCTTTCAGTTTCTAACTTTCTGGTACAGTGTCAGCAGGCTGGAAAGTGAAATAAGGCAACTAGCTTTTGGGAACCAAATTGCATCTGGAGAGGTCAGGGCAGTGTGGGGTCAGCAGGGTGGCCATACTTCAGGCAAACAAGAGAGGAAATTGGGGTGAGGGAAAATATATCTGGAATTTGCTAAGATCTGGGGAAATAAGAACTCGTATACTATTGTATGTTACTTCATGTAACCCTTTAGTGAATAATTAACTATTATAATTGGATACACCAAGCCATTAACCCAGAAATTCCAGTCTGAGGAATTTGTCCTTCAAATGTACTTGCATAAGCAGTTAAATATTTATGTATGAAGATCTTCATTTAATTCTGTAAGATTGGAAATAACTCAGATAATCATAATAAACTGATTAAAAATGGCACAATAATGTATGATGCACTGTAGTAAAGAATATCAAACAGACATTGAAAAGGATGATATTTATGTAGTCATATTTACTGTGTAGAAATTCATTATTAAATTAAAGCACTTGTAATATGTTCCTATTTATGTAAAAACAAAAATATATGTATGCTTCCATATTCATAAAAGTTCAAGAAAAAAATACCCCTCAGGAATACACAGTACCCTTAATAGTAGATACACTTGAGGGACGTATGGGGTGCATGTGTACGTATTTTTTTAAAATTAAGTGCATGCATTGCTTTTGTGATAAAATAGTTTTAAGAGCTCATAAGGTAGGATGCAAATAAAAATAATAGCATAAGATTTAGCATTGTATTAAACAAATTGTACAGATTTGGTTAACTCCCTGTCCTTGAGGAGATTTCTTTGCTGTCTTCTATGACATCACTCCTAAGTGATGTATTTTTCCCCTAAGTCCCTGGCCAGTCCTGATTTCTTCTGTTACTGTCTTCTCTTCCACTCTCTCCTAAAGATTTGTGTTGGACCTATACTCCCCGCAATGTACAGATTTTCTCTAGGTACCCTTACCCGCCCGCCTACCTCTGGCTTCACTTACCATCTCTATGCTGATTACTCGCAGATCTATTTCTCAGCACAAACTCCTTTCCTGAGTCTCAGATCAATACATTTATTTCCCTCCAAAAATAATGTACTTGACATTCAACGTGCACCAAACTATCCTCTTGCCCTCAAGCAGTCCTCTCCTTCTCCAGTATTTCTCTTCTCAGTGAATGCCAGCAGTCAAAGATCCCCAGGAGACACCAGACAAATTTAGGTGCTCAAACAGGGAATGTGGGCATCTCAGCAGGGGTGGTCTGGGAGGGTAGACAGGGGAGATGGGCTTGGGTGAGATGACCGTGGAGACTTCACGAAAGCTGGCGTGGCTCTGGATTGGGTATATTCATTAGGGTAGGTCTGTAACTGGGTATCTTAATATTTTGTACCCATCAGGCAGAAGGAATGGAGCAGGCAGGCGGATGCTGTGGTTGGTAGAGAAGAAGCAGTCACTCACTCGTGTTTGCCGGAAGGGGGTGATGCTTGGTCATTTCTTTGGTTTACGTGCTGCTCTTACTTTGTGTTCAGTCATGGTCACGGTCATTGTTCTGTCTTGCACCATCGTGACTGCAGAGCGAACTTGCTGGTGTTGAGGTCCTGTGCATTGTTTATGTTCAGCAGGAGAACCTGCAGGAGGCCAGCTACTTGACAACAATAGCAGAGCTGCTAAATATTTTCTCACAACCCCGTAACTAGTCGCCCAAGCCAGAAACCTGGGTGGCAGGTAGCAAGCTCTCTTGATTGTCCGAAATAACTCTAACATCCACCAACTTCTCCTTTTCCCCACTCCTTACACACTGTCTCTCACTTTGTTCTGCTGTGTTTGAATTGTAGCTGGTCTCAGTGCCTTCATTTTACTCCTTCCTTGCTGATGTTATTGATTTCTTTAGAATGTCCTTCCTTCTTAAACAGAGTCTTCCTTTAAAGCAGTAGTTCTCAACCTTGGCTGACAATTATGATCACCTTGGGAGGATTTAAGGAAATACCGACACTGCTCCCTTTCCTAAGAGGAAATAATTGTACTAGTGTTTAATCACATGCATTTTGTGTACCCATATCTTGTAAGTAAGCAGAAGCCTTATCACCAAACTAAACCTCAAAGGGAATGACGACTGCCTGGAGGGAGCAGGCAGAACAGCGGAAAGAGGTCCGTGAGGCAGAAAGATGAGAAGGAGAGGAGGACTGAGAAATCCTGCCAGCAGCTTATGGGTGAGGCTGGAGGGAGAGGAGATCATCTTATTTATATCCTCTTGATTATCTTCCTCTAGGCTGGTGGCTTAGGAAAAACTAGTTATAGCGTATATTATGCTTGGTATACAAATTCTGATAATATTTTGATTTGATATTTACTGGATGACAATAAAAGGCCAAGCACACAGGTCTGAAGTTATAGCATTCAGTCACCTCAAAATGGTTTCCTCCATTTAACCTGGTTAAAAAAAAAAAAAAATCACCACCCTAAACAAAGACCTTTCTCCCTCATTCTCAACAGATGAGCTCGTGTTTTTAAGTGGAAGCTATAGGGAGAGAATGATTTCTTTCTCCTCTATTTTTTATTGCTCTCTAACTTAATTCATTTTTAACTTCTCCCCTTTGCATGTCATAAAAAAATTTCAATCTTGAGCCCACCCCTTAGAGCAAATTTCAGTAAACATTTTCAGTAAAAACACAGAGAGTTAACTTTTAGGCTTTCTAGTCTCTAATTCTCCTCCTCCTTCTTTACAACCCTTGAAAAGTACGCCTTCAGCGGACAAGCTTGAGGCAGGATTTGGCTGGCAGCAGTTTGGTGGCCTCTGCCCCAGACCTTTGCATGTCCATTATTCCCTTTTCTCTCTTACAATTATTTTTCTTCTTCTCCCATTGGCTCTTCTCAGCTCACTCATCCCAACCGATCACTAAGTCCTACGATCCCAACACCTAAACATCTCCCTGTGTACTCCTTCTGGCCAATTACACTACTATTGATTTCATCACCCTTGTCTAGAATAACTTCTTTGATCCCAATCCAGTGAATCCTGACTCATCCTTCAAGACTCACTCTTGGGGCCACCTCCTCTGAGAAGCCTTTCCCCTTCTGCGGAGACCTGACCTCTCATGCTTACGTGTTCTGTGCCTTACACCTTATTTATATTCCTCTCAGCATTATTCACCTATGTGGGTCCTATATCTTTTCCTCTCTAGACTGTGAGTGTGAGCTCTTGGGTCTTGTTTTAACCAATTCGTATATTCTGGTTCACAAAAGAAGTACAGTAAGTGTTTTTTAAAACAATGGAAGAATACAAGTAGTATCTTTCCATCTCTCCCTCTGGGTTACTATTTCTGTTATTATGATGTAAGCATGAAGGGTAGGAGAATTGTGAAACTAGTGCCAAGTAAAAATTGTCTCAAAAACTGCTTTAAATCCCATTTTGAGGATGACAGCCGTGGTCTCTCTTTCTAGGTTGACTTCTTCTACTTGTAGCTCTGCTTCTAACAGAGAGGACAGAATGTGTGCTTTTCAAATGGAATATGACATTATCACCTATTGATAAATCATGTTGAAAGTGTGAAGAAAAAATAAAGGAGAGAATAAGTGTAACTTTGTTAGAGATGAGGAGAATATATTCCAAATGAGGATGAGTTGAGTCTTATCTTCGGAGGGTTATGAATATACTTAGACATCTGGTCATTTGGTTATCTATTTAGCAAGTACTATTAAGTGCTTATTATGTGCTCAAAATTGCCTCGAGAGTTTAGCACTGTTGAGGACTGGGCATAATTCTTTCTTTTTGTAATATATCGGCTTCCCAGAATTCAAAATATCAGTCTACTCTTTTGCCTTATAATTTGCAGGAGCCATGAAGACAAATTTATTTTATGCTTAAAGTATGCTGGAAATATCAAAATATCTTCATAAATGGATCCCATCTATCTTTCTTTCCTACTGGTAGTGTCTTCTTTGTTTAAAAAGTAGGATCAAAATGTTCTTGTCTTGATAGAAAGAAATGGACAGTAAAAAAGATTTCAGGGAGCAATTTTACTTAGAGGCGTATGGTTTTATCGTTGTGAAATTAGCTACATGTAGTCTCTTCCTCCTACCACCTCTGAAGAGGCGGTATGAAGAAAGGATAGTAAAAATAACTAGTAACCTGTCTTAAACAATAGCAACAAAACACCAGCGGAGAACTTTTCAAAGGGAACTAAAGATGCCTTGGAACTGATTAGGATAAAATAAAATGCATTTCTATATAACATTTTGGTTATTTTGCCTTAACTTGTTAATTTCCTTTTCTGTCACCTTTTGAACCAGTTTATAAAACCAGGAAACCCAAGATAAGCAGACTTTAAGACTTTATATCATTTCCCTACTAAGAAACTGCTGAGTCCGAGGTGAGGTTCCCCGGCAAGCCAGCTATGAGACAGTGATTGGTTTGCGGGGCAGTCAGGGAATGCTCTCAGGATTAGAAGGGATGGGGAGAAAATGACGCCGGACCCTGCGACCGGAATCACCATGGAAACGCTAGGTAATCCTACAGGGAGCTGGATCCTGAATGTGGGCAGGAGGGCTGTACCTTTACAGCCTTCCTGAGCCCGAGAACCAGTCTAAGGGCGGCTCCCAGAAAGAGGTGTAACCTTGGGCAAGGATGTTGCCTTTAGCCAGGGCACTCACCTGGAAGGGGGGAATCCCATGACCCCACAGCTGTCAACACTTCTAGAAGCCCGGGAAAGAGAACTTCTGACTCGAAAGTGGGAGGTCCAGGCGGTGTAAATCCAGGGGCACTGCGTGGGTTGACCTAGGAGACAGATGACCAAAGATGCCCAGTGCCCTTGGGTTTATGTTGACAACACCATGGGCATCGAGTTTGGGAGGTGAGGAACGTACAAATTTGTGCCACCTGGCAATTTAATAAACAAGCTGGTGAGATGCTGTGTTTGTGCTCGTGTGTATGTACAGCTGTCATGTGACATCATCCAGCCTCTCCCAGCTAGCTGAATGAATTAATAAGTATGTTCATTAATTTATTAATTCCCAAGCTATTCTGCAGTGATCTTTGAGAACAGATTTTGGGGAATTTTTGCTTTAAGAGAGCCTTAAAATTTGAGATTTTTAAATGGTCTTAAAAGATTTTCATAACTTAACAAAATTTCATATTATAGGTAGTTAACCTCTCAATAAAAAGCTGATGGAAGTATTTATTGAATAAAAAAGACAGAACCTCAGGTTTGGTATTTTAAATTTACTGTGTCCTTAAGGATAAAGTGGAAAGGTGATTTCTTTGGATTAGTGAAAATAAAGTAAGAAGTAATTCTGTCCTCTGAGCATAGAAAGTGATATTTCACTTTTCTCTTTCATTTTTCTGGAAGAAATGGAGATTGAAGCCTGGGGGGGGTGGGATTCTTCAGCCTTAAACTGTGAAGTTGGGCTGTCAGAGGACTAATACCCTCACCCTCCTCAAATCTTATATATTGACTTTGTATATTTTTGTATTTTGTAAAATTTTAAGTTATTACTTTTTATAATTTAGTGGTGGATTCCTTTCGATTTTATGTATATAATAATAAAATTTTCAAATAATGACAAATTTTTTTTTCTATTCTTATAATTAATTAATTACCTATCAATCTATCTACCTATCATTGTATTACTTAGGATCTTCAATGCCTTGTAGGATATATTTGTTGATAAGAGATATATCAGTCTACTGTGGCTGCCATAACAAAATACCAGACTAGGCAGCTTAAACTACAGAAATGTATTTTCTCACAATTTTGGAGGCTAAAAGTCTTCATCAAGGTGTTAGCAGTGTTGGTTTCTTCTAAGGCTTCTCTCCTTGGCTTGTAGAAGGCTGTCTTCTTCTGGTGTCTTCATGTGGTTTTCCCTCTGTGTGTGCCTGTGTCCTAATCTCCTCTTCTTATAAGGACACCTGTCATAGTTGATTAAGGGACACCCTAATAACGTCATTTTAATGTAATTACCTCTCTAAAGATCATATCTTCAAATACCTTCTGAGGTACTGGGGGTTAGGACTTCAACATATGAATTTTGTGGAGACACAATTCAGTCTACAACAACAGGTTATCTTGTCTTGTTCCTGATTTTAAAACAAATTTTTTCATGTTTTACAATTACATATAATATGTCAATTTCAGTGGCATTAACTGAATAATTGTCTCTGGACCCTTCATTCCCCCCCCACCCCAAACACACCAATTCAGCAATAATTCATGGACAGATTCCTTTTGTGACAAATCAGGAACTAATTGAAAAAGACTTCTGCATCCTGGGAGAATGCAAAACCAGATTCACCAAAGCTGGTAGGAAGATTTGGGATGTCTTCCTGCCAGACATTCTGCACCCAGCACAGTTCCATGTGATCAGGAAGAGGCCGCCTAGCTCCCAGATTCACCCCGGGGAGGGGAGGAGTTGGTCCAGGGCCCCAGGTTTTCTGAAGGGGCTCCTCACTCAGAGGCCTGGCTTTTGTCTTGTCTATCTTGAACCCTGATGGGTCTGGGACAGTCTAGCTGGCCCAGGAGAATGGAAACAGCAGCTTGGGCTGGTAGATGCCTTAGCTCCCCACCCTTTCTCAGTACAGAAGAGCAAACAAAAGCCACATCTGCCTGCTTCTCCCTGGGGAGGGTTGGTAGAGGCCCCCAAAATCTCTGGCCAGGCTTTCTGGTGAGGGTCTTCCATACAAATGGAGACTGAAATCAGAGCTGCTTTGTCCTGCGCACAGACACCAACAGAGAGTCAAGGAAAATGAAGAATCAGGCAAAGGCATTCCAAACAAAAAAACAAGATGAGTCTCCAGAAACCAAATCTAATTAAGTGGAGTTATATGATTTACCTAACAGAGAATTAAAAATAACTCTCACAAAAACCCATAGCAAAACACATGAACAAAGTGAGAATTTCAAGAGATTGAAAATATTTAAAAAGTACTAAACAGAAAGCGTGGTGCTGAAGGACAAATAATTGAACTGAAAAAGTCACTGAGTTATTCTAAACTAACTATTAGAACTAATAAATGAATTCAAAAAAGTTGCAGGATATATGATCAACATAAAAAATCAGTTGTGTTTCTATATACTAACAATGAGCTGTCTGAAAAGGAAATCAGGAAAACAATCCCATGTACAATAGCATCAAAAAGAATAAAATACCTGGGAATAACCTTACTAAGGAAGTGAAAGACCTGTATATGGAGAACTATAATACAGTGTTGAAAGATTAAATAAGATACAAACAGATGGAAAGATATCCTGTGTTAATGGATTGGAAGAATTAATATTGTTAAAATGTCCATACAACCCAAAGCAGTCTACAGATTCAATTCAATCTCTACCAAAATTCCAGTGACACTTTTAAATAGAAATAGAAAAAAAAACACAATTCTATAATTCACATGGAACCACAAAAGACTATAAAGAGCCAAAGCAATTTTGAAAAAGAAGAACAAAGCCGGAGGCATCACACTTTCTGTTTTTAAAATATACTGCAGGCGTACTGGAGATATTGCAGGCTCAGTGCTAGAACACTGCAATAAAGCAAATATCACAATAAAGAGAGTCACAAGAATATTTTGGTTTTCCAGTGTGTATATAGGCTATGTTTACACTATACTGTAGTCTACTAAATGTGCAATAGCATTATGTCTAAAAAAACAATGTACATACCTTAATTAAAAAGTACTTTATTGCTAAAAAAATGCTAACCACCATCTGAGTCTTCAGTGAGTCATAATCTTTTTACTGGTGGAGGGTTTGAAAAATTGTGAGAATTACCAAAATGTGAGCACACGAAGTGAGAAAATACTATTGGAAAAATGGCACCAATATACTTGCTCGAAGCAGGGCTGTAATTTGTAAAAAACACAGTATCTGTGAAATACAATAAAGCAAAGCACAATAAAATGAGGTCTGCCTGTACAAAGCTATAGTCATCGTAACAGTATGGTACTAGCATAAAGACAGACATATAGATCAATGGAACAAAATAGAAAGCCCAGAAATAACTCCTCATGTATACAATTAACTGATTTTCAGTAAGAGTACCAAGAATACACAATGGGGAAAAGACAGTCTCTTCAACAAATGGTGCTGGATCTCCATCCTCCTTTCCAAAGGTAACAAACTATCCTTACTTCTAACACTTTGTATTAGTTTTATTATAATGAATCTTGTGCTATGTATTCTTTGCTGTCTACCTTCTTTTACTCACCATTTATATTTTTGAGTATTATCATCCATTTTGTTGCATGGAGCAGTTTTTCTTCCATTTTCATTTCTGTACTGTATTTCATTGTATAAATATATGACCATTTATTTCTTCTTCTGCAGAGAGACTACTACAAATAACAGTGTCATAAGCATTCTTGTGCACAGTTTGATGCATACATGAAGACATTTCTGTTGGTCATAGTGTATAAATATGTTCAAATGTATTAGTTAATGTCAAAGTTTCCAAAGGATTTATACTGATTTATATAACCCTGACCATTGATATATGAAATTTCTACTTTCTCTATATCTTTGCGAAAATTTTCATATTTATTTAAAAAATTAGCTATTCTGGTTGATGTGCAGTGGCATCTCATTGAAATTTTAAGTTTACTTCCCTTGATTACTAATGAGTTTGCTCTCTTTTTATGTACTTACTGGCCATCTAGATATCCTCTTTGATCAGTGGCTGTTCAAGGCTTTTGCCAAATTTTTTTTAAAAATGTGCATTGGCAGTCTTTTCCTAATTTTTGATAGTTCTTAAGATATTCTGGATATGATTCCTTTATTGGTTACATGTGTCACAGATATCTTTCCCGCTCTGTGACTTGCATTTTAATTTGCTTAATGGTGCCTTTTAATGAATGGAAATGACTAATTTTACTATAGTATAGTTTGTCAATCTTTTTTTTTTATGGTTAATGATTTTCCGTTTTAAGCCGATGTTGAGTTATCTCCTAAAAGCCTGTTTATTTCACTTTCCTCAATGCACAGTCGTCCTGGAAAACTGTTACAGGTTCCTTTAGGGGGGTCCAGTTGGAAGATTCATAGCATCAATTATAAGCAGGGAAGGAGGGTCATTCCTCAAGGAAACCCTACCCCCCCCCCCTTTCGTTTGCATGGAGTCTGTCTGTCCACAGTCTAAGATCCTGACTTGCCTGAGGGGCTGCAGTCTCTGTGTGGTGACTCCCATTAAGTCTTTTTTTTTTTTTTTTTTTATAAATTTTTTTTTTTTTTAAACGCATTGTTTACTTTATTTATTTATTTATTTATTTATTTATTTTTGGCTGTGTTGGGTCTTCGTTTCTGTGCGAGGGCTTTCTCTAGTTGTGGCAAGCGGGGGCCACTCTTCATCGCGGTGCGCGGGCCTCTCACTATCGCGGCCCCTCCCGTTGTGGGGCACAGGCTCCAGACGCGCAGGCTCAGTAGTTGTGGCTCACGCGCCCAGTTGCTCCGCGGCATGTGGGATCTTCCCAGACCAGGGCTCGAACCCGTGTCCCCTGCATTGGCAGGCAGACTCTCAACCACTGCGCCACCAGGGAAGCCCCCATTAAGTCTTAACATTCACCAGATCTAGAGTTCTCTGGCCTGCAAGTCAAGTGACACTTTTGCTGGAACCCGTCTGTTTCAGTTTTAGGGACTCCATGACCAATCAGATCATGCCAAAGATTCCTCTGGATCAGTCCCTTCTGACTGTGGCTTGGACCCTGTTCCCATTATGGTAAAATACCCACTTTATCTCTGTCTGCTGCCCGCTAGGATCCTGTTGTGACTATGAAATTCAGGGAGTCCTCCGCAGGGCAGCAGTTACACGGTCAGTCACGGCCTATGGGGTCCTGGCCATGTCCTCTTGATCCCCCAGGAGATATGGAGACTGTGTAGGTGAGAAGTTACTCCAGCCTCTTTCAGTCTTCCTAAGGCTTTAAGATCTTTCTGTATAGCATCAGCTCTCAGAATATTTGCTCTCAGTTTCCCTTTATATTCTTAAAAGTTATTGAGGAATCAAAGAGCTTTACTTAATGTGGCTTATTGATTACCAAAATTAAAATTGGTAAATTTTAAGAATGTTTATCAATAATTTATTTAAAATAACAAGAATAAATTAATCACATTTTGACATAAATAACGGAAAAAACTATATTTTCCCAAACAAAAATAATGAGAAAGCTGACGTTGTTTTATATTTTTGAAAATAATAGAAGATAGCTAGATTCTCATATCTGCTTTTGTATTCAGTTTTTTGAGGTAGGTTATTTTGGGGGGAGTGTATGAAGGAATTGATCCATGTAGATATTTAGTTGGAAGAGGGAGGAATATTTTAATAGCCTTTTCAGATAACTGTAGATACTCTTCTTTGATTTAGCACCAAACTGCCCCATAATAGTTTCTTAAAGGTTAATTTCACTGTGACAATGAAACCATATAAATAAAATTTTCTATTTTGCAACATTAAAATTCATTGCACTTTGAATGTATCATCTGCCTTGCAATTTGAATGTATCTTTTATCCATGCATGATTTTGTGGCATCATGCACTGATTCTGTGAATTAGTCAGATTTTCTGAATTTTAATTTTATTTTACATTTTATTTTTATTTTATTTTATTTTATTTATTTTATTTTATTTTATTTTATTTGCCACTCCATGTGGCTTGAAGGATTTTAGTTCTCCAACCAGGGATGGAACCTGGGCCCCGGGCAGTGGAACCCTGGAGTCCTAACCACTGGACCGCCAGGGAATTCCCAAGATTTTTCAAATATTGACACATCCCACTATACAATATTAAAAATTAACTTTTCATAACATCACTACCAACCTCAAGTCTTTTATGCATGCTTGCCTTTTCATTATATAAAATATTAAGAATGCATGTACTCAAAAATAGTGGAATTTTATAAAGTTAACAGTTTTTACTACTTCATCAAAGACAGTCCTAAGTGAAACTGGCTTTTTTTTTTCTTTTTTTTTTTTTTACGAGTTTATGATGGTAAGAATACAATAACTGCTTATACAGTTTAGTGCCATTGCTTTGATTCATGGTAAGATGTCAGCAGTTCTATACACAATTTTTTTACATCATCAGTATAAATGTCAAGATGGTGAAAAGTAAATAATATATTAAATTGTTATGAAATTAGTTTGGATCCTGCAAGCCTCATATAAGGTTCTTAGGCACTTCCAATCATCTATGAATTACACTGAGGACTATTGCTCTACAATATACCAAGAAAGTTCTAGCATTTTAGCCTATTTAATGTAGTCTAGCACTGGGTCCAGGTTTCTGTTAATCAATCGAGGAAAATTTTAGAGCGACTCCCAGCCACTTGTTGACTCATTCGATCTGGATTCCCTCCTTCATGAGCTCATATTAATAATGTCAGCTTGGTCCAGCATTACATTTGTTCCTCCAGATGCAACAACGCTGGGATCCAGTCTCCTATGTGCTCCCCAGATTTCTACTGACATAAAATGGCAAAATCCTGTAATTCCTGTGATGATATATTTTGTATCTCTTCAGTGGCTACACTTTTACCTTACCCTCTGGTGCCTTCTAAGACCTGTCTGGTTGTAGGTCAAGAAACAATGAAAGATGGTGGGCATAGCTCGAGAAAAGGCTTAGTAAGTAATTCTTTCTAAGGCAACTGCTGGACCGGGGGCTGTGACATTTCCTCTGGCAAGGGAAAACTAATCTCAGGAATGGAAGTGTTTCTTTTATTGGCAAAGGAGGCAGCAGAATGAAGGGTTTCAAGGGTTCCTAGCTTCATGGGAATCTTTCATGAAACTGCCCTGATATTTGGGGTCCAAGTCCTTCCTTAATCAGTGCTCAAACTTTAGCCCAAGAGACTCTGTGAGTTTGCGAATTCAATTTGCATTATAATTCAATCACCTGCATTTTCAAAAAAAATCTCATCCTTCAGAAACAGGAAATAAGAGGTTTTTATTTTTATTTGTGGATAATAATAGAAAGTGTCTGGTCACTTTCACCTTGAGCTTGGAATTTAAAAAGTCAAGTTTTAAGGTCTATAACGCCCACCTCTCTTTTCCAGTGCCCTTAAAAGCAAGCAAGCAGCCCTACTGAACTCCTTATTTTTTCTAAAGTGATAGGAGCTATCAGTTATGCTAAGCCCTGCCGTGGCTAGCTGCTAATAATAAAAGTTTCTGAAGGTGCTGATGTAAGTAACTTTCCACTGCGTGCCGTGGGCTACCAGTTTCCTTTACCTCTGGACTACCAGTTTCCTTTCCTTCACTAGGTTCTTTAAATTTGATCAGACCAGAGAACAAATTCCAGAAAACTCGTGACCAGTTCAGAGAACCCATCTTTAAGGCTCTGTTTCCCTGAAACCACTTTTTTTAACCACTGCTTTTGTATCAGTTAAGATTCGTTCAGAGACACAGAACCACTGTGAGTGATGCAGAATAGGCGTTTTACCTCATGGAGTTGTGAGATCTTCTAATGAAGATCTGGGAGGTCATTGCCTCTGAGTCTGTGCGGGGCCTGAAATTACCGTGAATCAGCGAGACCAGCGATCAGGAAGATAAGCTGGATGCGAAGAGGGAGAGAGCAAGGATGCTCTGGAATTCACGAAGACCAGCTGGAAACCACTTGTCACCACCTCCAGTCTCAACGTCGTAGCCATCTGTGGAAGGAGCTGGTGGCTTTTTGCACTAGAGCTGCACACGCATCTGGTCCTGGACTTGGAGAATCTGAAAGAGAAACTCCCGTGGGGGCTTCAGCAGGAGCAACCCCCTGCAAGCAGAGCAAGCCGGAAGAGCAGGGTCAGCGTGAACTGCAGCCGTGCCTGGAGTCCTAGACCAGCCCCGGGGTGTAAGGCCTGCCGCATCACCTCTGTCTTACCAAGCTCATGTGAATCCTTCTTGTGGCCAGTCTGCCTGGAACTGTACAGAGAAGGGTGCCTAGTTCCACTGGCTAAACGACACTGTACAAAGCCGATACAGACTTTGTTTGTGCCTTCATCATTTAAAATCTTGTCACTGAAAATAATTTATTAGTTTTTAAAACTATATGATACAGGGGCTTCCCTGGTGGCACAGTGGTTAAGAATCTGCCTGCCAATGCAGGGGACACGGGTTCTAACCCTGGGGCATGGGTTCGGGTCCGGGAAGATCCCACATGCCGCGAAGCAACTAAGCCCGTGAGCCACAACTACTGAGTCTGTGCTCTAGAGCCCACGGGCCACAACTACTGAAGCCTGCATGCCTAGAGCCCGTGCTCTGCAACAAGAGAAGCCACCACAATGAGAAGACTGGGCACCTCAACGAAGAGTAGCCCCTGCTCGCCACAACTAGAGAAAGCCTGTGCACAGCAATGAAGACCTAACACAGCCGAAAATAAATAAAATAAAATAAATTAATTAAAAAAAAAAACAAAACAAAAACTATATGATACAATTTTTATTAAATGATATTTCTTGGTCAAAATTTAATCTTGCCAATATTTTCCATTCCCCTGATCTTATGATTGTTCCCCTCTTTATCATTCCACAATTAGTCTTTATAGATGGAAACAAGCCTATACTTATTTTCTTTATTTGACTTCACGTGTTTATCCTTTTGATACTCTGGAAATTTTGCAGTCTGATTTTAGTTCCGCAAGTAGTTACCTTTATTACTGTTACTTTTGGACATAATTTTAGTTCTTACTTAGTCAGTAATGACTTATTGATTGCTATGAATGATGATACAATTAGCATAATTTGACAAGCCCATACCTCTGTTTCCTCCTCTGATTTTTGTTTTTATTTTACCTGATTTTATAATATTAATATGATTTCTTTTTGTATTTAATCTTCACAACTTTGAGTATATCTCTATTACTTGACTTATCAGCTTTAAACTATTTTTTTTGGTCTCAAGGTATAAAAAGATGAAGCCAGCCGCACACTTATCCTTCTTTATGTGTTCTATGTACTTTGCCATCTTAACTTTGATTAGCTACATTAGTAGTTCTACTGTGCCACAGTTTATAACACTAAAATCCCCCTCTGTAACTGTAACTCCCCTAATCATTTAGCTTATGTCCTGTATTTAAATGGATTCAATGCTCCATGTCAGCAGTTTTTGCCATAGTGTTTCTGGTCCTTTTTTTTTTCATTTTAAGTTTTTCCTCTAATGCATTTTTCAACAAGAGTTCATGTGAATCACATTTCCTGAGTTTTATATATTAAAAATATTTTTCTGTGGTCTTTAAACTGACAAGACAGCTTGGCCTGGTAAATTTTTCTTGTAATCTACCAGGTAATGATTTTCCTTCTGTAGATGTTTATGTTCTGTGCTCTCTCCCAGAAATGAATGCTGCTTTGAGAGGCGAGAGGTCCCTCTGAGTTTAGGGAAGGAAATGATGTCTTTTTCCCCCCAGATTTTCAAAAGTTCTTTATTTTCTTGGAAAGCCAGTAACTTTTCTAGTGTCTGTAGTGGAGCTGAAAATTCTGTACTGATATTTTCTGACCCACTGTGTACCCTTTTAATCTATAATTGCTTATAATCTGTCAATTCAAGTGCATTTTTATTTCAAAAAATTTTCTTGAATTAAAATTTCTTGGGCTTCATTTCTGTCCTGGTACATTTTATTTTCTCCTCTACGTCTTTCATAAACTGCACATGCCATTTTTCGTTTCCTTTGTCTTCTCAATCCTTCATAAAATTTTGTATCTGTCTTGATCTCTTGCTTTTTAGGTGAAACATTTTCATTACTATTTTTGAGGTTTTAGAAATGTTTTTACTCAACATTTTCATTTCTTTAAGGGCAACATTTTTCTGTTGATTTTTCAGCCCTCATTTAGATTTCTTTTGTTTTTTCATATATATATGTGTGTGTGTGTGTGTGTGTGTGTGTGTGTGTGTGTATTATAACTCTTATATCATTAAAAAGATCACATTCAAACAGGGGATTTCTCCCTGGACCAGCAGTTTATTACAGGACGATCAGTAGAAAGCCAGCTCTGTTGTCTGGGCTCAGAAACCTTTCCTGTCTCTCTGGGAAGCTGTCCAGCTGTTCAGCTGAGGAAAATTAGAAGCTTCAGAGCTCCTGCTCATTCACATGTCTCTGCATCCCAGCACATTTGCAGAGATGGTGTTTTCTGTACGTTTCCAAATTTAGCTGTTGCTTCTGACACATCGTAATGTCAGAGGAATATAGGAAGGCATCTAGGGGGCATCTGTAGACAGTCCATGTGCCCCATTCTTGTAGTTCTGGGTAAAGGGGTCACTCACTGACCGTGTCCCTCCGGCCATCCATGACTTTGGAGAACCCTGTGCCCTGTTTGACACGTTAGCTGCTGGAATCCTTTGCATGTGTCTCTCACTGTGGTCAAAGCTTTCCTGTCCACAGTAACCCATCCTGGGTGGATTCTGGTTACAGGTGCCTCATCCCTTCAAAGATGGAGTTTCTTTTTCCATTTCATGCTCTCCCTCTTGTCTTGGGATGCAGTTGATAAAGGAAAGGAGGGTGGGGGATCTCATACTCCACTATCTTCTGGTTTAACCTTTTCCAAAAAGTCTGTAGAGAATTTTGATGCTTCTTCACATCTTCACTATATTAAAAAAAAAAAACAAAACCCACAAAGATTTACAGAAAAAGACAGGCTTACACAGAGTTGGCTTATCTACTTTGTGAGCTCAATCGAAAGAAACATTTGATTTTTCCTTATATAAGTTTGTGTTTGCCAGATGAAGAGGGAAAAGCAAATACAAGATTTCCATTGGGAGAGCAGGCAATTGGTACTGGTCCAGGATTTCCCCAGATTCCACCTGACTCTCTCTGATGGAGTTCTATGTTATTCATAGTAACTTCCTGGTCTGAATACATTTTTGTGATAAGAAAACCTTTCTAAGTTTTCTGAGAGTCATCTTTCTTTCTTCCTTTCATAAAAAAGGGAGTCCATCTTGCTGGTAAAGGGCCTGAGTCAATCAGTATAAGAAAATATAGAAAGACCAAGTTGGTGAAAAGAAGGAAAACAAACTGTGTAATGCAGAGGCTGGAGAAAGATTTTGAAAAGAATTTGAGGAAGGACATATTGGAATATCTGTGGAGAGTGAGGGAAATGCGTAGAATAAGAAAGGGTATTTTCGTAAATGACAATGTGGACTCTTTCTTTGGATGCTCTTAATATTCTTTGCTTTAAACTACATTTTAGTATTCACTTGAGTTTATTGAATGCAGCACAACCTCCAGACAGAAATGTGTGTATAATGATTGTAGCAGCATGTTCCTGAGTTCAAACAGCTCTGAGAGCTTAGGCCAGGAATTTTGCTCTCAGATCCCCGATTGAGTAGTATATGTGAAATTTCCTCCCTTGTCTTCCTCCTCAGAATTCCAACACCAGCAGCAGTGACCGTGGTGTCTGACCACCAAACCTAGAGTAACGGTAAAAGCAATCAAGTCTAGCAGAGGGGCCATCCATTTGGGGTCTGGCTTCGAGGTGAGAGCCTTTGTTCCTCCATTAAGGAAGTAAGTATCAGCAAATGATTCTTGAACATGTGTAAGCCCTCTGGAAGATCCTAGTATCTGGAAGGAAACCTGGAAAGTTGGAAATTATGCCAGTGATTTGAGAAGGATTTTCAAAGTTATTGTAAACTTGGTATAAACATGAATAAGACCTAAACTGTAGATATAAGCTAGTGCCAAGATCTATTAGTGATGTTTTCTATGAGTGTCAACATTTTTTCCAGGTATATTTCATTATAGTTATGGCCTACACCAAGAATATTTAGAATACCTAGGGCATGAAATTCCCTGTCTTGTGAGCTTTAAGCTAATAAAATGTTGGAGGTTTGTGACTAAAAATAATGATTTGAGATTTGGAATAGTTTATCTTGAGCCATTCCTTGTGGTGGTAATTAATTATATATCAGGGCAAGGAAAATGACAACCCTGTTGTATAATAATAAAATCATGTTTAACTTTCTGTTCATGGCAGAAAATGGAAATAAGACATTAATCCAACTCATAACCAAAATGATATCAAAATATAAGGTTTAAAATGCTGGAGAGGGTGTGGGGAAAAGGAAACTCTCCTGCACTGTTGGTGAGAATGTAAATTGGTGCAGCCGCTGTGGAAAATAGTATAGAGGTTCCTCAAAAAACTAAAAATAGAGTTGCCATATGATCCAGCAATCCCATTTCTGGGCATAAATGCAGAGAAAACTATAATATGAATATATATATGCACCCAATATGCACACAGCACTATTTACAATAGACAAGACATGGAAGCAACCTAAATGTCCATTGACAGATGAATGGATAAAGAAGATATAGTTTATATACACAATGGAATACTACTCAGCCATAAAAAAGAATGAAATAATGCCATTTGCAGCAACATAGATGGACCTAGAGATTATCATACTAAGTGAGTAAGTCAGACAGAGAAAGACAAATACCATATGATATCACTTACATGTGGAATCTAAAATATGACACAAGTGAAATTTTTATGAAATAGAAACAGACTCACAGACATAGAAAACAAACCTATGGTTACCAAAGGGGATAGTGGGGTAGGGGAGGGGGATAAATTAAGAGTTTGGGATTAACAAGTATACACCACTATGGTGTGTATAGTGTATACACCTATACACCATATATATCATAACAATAATGTCCTACTGTATAACACAGGGAACTATATTCAATATCCTGTAATAAACCATAACAGAAAAGAATATGAAAAAGAATATGTCTGTATATGTATAACTGAATCACTTTGCTGTACACCAGAAACTAACACAACATTGTAAATCAACTATATTTCAGTAAAAGATAAAGTTTAAAGAGAATGAAGTACAAATGTAGCCCTACTTCATTCCTGTGGAAACCACTCCTGACCTTAGCAAGTTCCAAACTTCTCTGGAGAGCCTCCTGGATTGTTAACCTTTAATAGTGAGGGGCACTCCGTGGAGTTAGAAAATAGCTTCTTCGCTAAAGATTCTTGGAGTAAGTTGGGATATTGAGGCAAGAAATTGAGGAGATGTCTGGTGCAAGGTCATGCTGACCCAAAGGAGAAAAGCTGTAGTCTTGACTGACTTTCTGAGGCTGGAGGAGCATGCAACTGTAATAATGGCAGCCTTCCTGAATAGAGTCTGGAGCTTGATTCATGATCAGCGATTAGGATATAATTATGTACTGCCTCCTCTAAAATAAGGTGGATCAAGTCAGAATTCCAGCTGTGTCTCTCCCAACCTCTTGCTCATATATCCAAGCCAAGTATCCCAGAAATCTGTCCCAACTTGTAATTACATGGTAACTTGACCATCAGTTGTGAGGCTTCTTCCTTTCTCAACTACACCCCATAGACATAGATATATAACATGAAAACTACTATTACTCTCACTGTGGGAAGAAATGTAGGGTGATATTTATGACTCTGAACCATGAGGAAGATTATTTAGGGACAAATTGTGCTTAGAATATAACATTCTTCTTCTAAATCTAGGACTTCCAAGAAGTGCAGGGAGTGAGTTGTTCACAATGCTTTTTTCTTTTTTTTTTTAAACTCCTCTTTATTATGGTCAGTGGTGAGTCATTTGTAGGTAACCACTTCCATGTAACTGTTTTGTTTTCTTTTTAAAATGGGAATTATTTATTTATTTATTTATTTATGGCTGTGTTGGGTCTTCGTTTCTGTGCGAGGTCTTTCTCTAATTGCGGCAAGTGGGGCCACTCTTCATCGCGGTGCGTGGGCCTCTCACTATCGCGGCCTCTCTTGTTGTGGAGCACAGGCTCCAGACGCGCAGGCTCAGTAGTTGTGGCTCACGGGCCTAGTTGCTCCGCGGCATGTGGGATCTTCCCAGACCAGGGCTCAAACCCATGTTCCCTGCATTGGCAGGCAGATTCTCAACCACTGCGCCACCAGGGAAGCCCCACAATGCTTTTAAGAAATTACATACTCTTTCAGGAAGATGATGAAAGCACTAGATCCATCCCAATCTGGCCCAGAAACAATACTTTTTGCATTAAATTTTGGGGAGGTCATGGATTCACTGAAATACAGTTAAATATCCCAGGTCAATGAGAATCCCAGATTTAGGGGTTGTTGAGAAAAGATTAGTTCATGAACGATTTCAAAGATTATAGAAAAAAACCTTTAAATGAACTTTCTTACATCAATGTGTATTCTCTGTGTGTTGAGAGTATATCATATTGAAGTCTTGAGAGAGTGAAGAGAATAGAATTGTTTTTGCTGAAATTTGGCGTCTGTTCGCTGGTGCCGAATAGAAACACAGAGACAGAGTTTTGGATGAAGTAGAAAAGAATAGCTTTATTGCTCTGCCAGGCAAAGGGGGCCATGGCAGGCTAATGCCCTTAAGACTGTGTGTCCCCCCTGGAGGGGGTAGTTAGGAGTATTATAGTGTTCAAGGAGCAGGGCATGGTCAGCTCATGGACATTCTTCTGATTGGTTGGTGGTGAGGAAATCAGGAATCAGCATCATCAACCTTCTGGTTCCAACAGGTCTGGGGTCTACGTGCTTGTGGGCAGCATACAGTTAACTCCTTCCACCTGGTGGGAGTTTCAGTATCTGCAAAACAGCTCAAAGGACATGGCTCAGAGTATTATCTATAGTCCTGGAGGAAGAACTAAATGTTCTTTAATTTGTTTAATGGCTAAACTATTATTATTTTATCTTACTTGACTGTTTTCCTTTCTTCATTTTCTCACTTCTCTGATCAAATGCATTCTTTGACTAAAGGTTTTCTACAAAAAGTAGGCAGAGGACACAGGTGGGGTCTATTCTGGGAAGGCCTCATAGGGTCCTGCTCGGTTACAGAATTGAATGCTTACTGTCTGGTAATCTGTCTGGATGAATTTGTAGAATCTGGAAGAATGTGTACTTAAGAGGCTGCTTAAATTTTCTCTGTGTTATCAAAGGTCTCAAGCCAGCCTTTGACAAGTTTTGGACAGCAATCAACTCACAGCCAGGTAATGCTCAGAGTGACTCATGAACTTTAGACAAAGGAGAAGTGGACCCATGCGAGGGAGAGAAGCCAGCAACCACTTGTTCCCCTTTCCCATTTCCCCCCTACCTTTGTCCTCGATCCCTTTTAACCATGATTGAAACGGAGCAGGGCCCTATGGTCTATGCCCCCATGTCTTCAGCCTGCCTTTTGTCTGTAGAAAATCTTTAGCCAAAGAATAAGTTTAATCAGAGAAGTGAGAAAATGCAGAACCAAAGAAAAGCAGTCAAACAGGACAAAACAATAATAGTTTAGTCAGTAAGCAAAGTCAAGGACTTTTACTTCCTTCTCAAGGGCTATAGGTAATATTCTGAGCCATATCCTGTGAACTGTCTTGTAGATACTGAAACCCCTGCCAGGTGGAAAAAGCTAACTACATTATGACCAGACTATAGCCATGATGTATGCTGCCACAATTCCGAGAATTGGCCTCAAGGAAACAGGGATGAACCGACCCTGGAACTGAAGATTAACTGTACTTAATCAGGATGATGCTGGACAGACCACTGCAGGACCAATTTCAAGATGACTGTCAGAGCTGACTGTGCTGTTTCTGCATGTAGCCCGCTCCCTATGCCTAGAAAAGCTCTTGCCCACTGATTATCAGTGGGGTGTGGGTGACAGCATTTGGACAGGAGTCCATCCTCCCCCACCCCCCAGGGTTACTGGCATCCAAAACAAAGCAAACTTTCCTTTCCACCAATCTTGCCCCTTTAATGGCTTTTGAGCAGCGAGCAGCTGGACCCCACTTTCAGTTACATGACGATCAGTCCATGTTCATTAGTCAATGTTCATTCCACTTTCATTTCATCGCTGCTCTTTTACATATCTGAGTGATGTTTACATGAAAGGTGGTATTCTACAGCATTTATGGTGAGATACTTAGAACCTGGCCAATAATAAACCAACAGGAAGAGGGAAGTTTATAGCAATACAATCCTACCTCAAGAAACAAGAAACATCTCAAATAAACAACCTAACCTTACGCCTAAAGCAATTAGAGAAGGAAGAACAAAAAACCCCAAAGTTAGCAGAAGGAAAGAAATGATAAAGATCAGATCAGAAATAAATGAAAAAGAAATGAAGGAAACTATAGCAAAGGTCAATAAAACTAAAAGCTGGATCTTGGAGAAGACAAACAAAATTGATAAACCATTAGCCAGACTCATCAAGAAAAAAAGGGAGAAGACTCAAATCAACAGAATTAGAAATGAAAAAGGAGAAGTAACAACTGACACTGCAGAAGTACAAAAGATCATGAGAGATTACTACAAGCAACTATATGCCAATAAAATGGACAACCTAGAAGAAATGGTCACATTCTTAGAAAAGCACAACCTGCCGAGACTGAACCAGGAAGAAATAGAAAATATAAACAGACCAATCACAAGCACTGAAGTTGAAACTGTGATTAAAAACCTTTCAACAAATAAACGCCCAGGACGAGATGGCTTCACAGGCGAATTCTATCAAACATTAAGAGAAGAGCTAACACCTATCCTTCTCAAACTCTTCCAAAATATAGCAGAAGGAGGAACACTCCCAAACTCATTCTACAAGGCCACCATCACCCTGATACCAAAACCAGACAAAGATATCACAAAGAAAGAAAACTACAGGCCGATATCACTGAAAACATAGATGCAAAAAAATCCTCAACAAAATACTAACAAACAGAATCCAACAGCACATTAAAAGGCTCATACACCATGATCAAGTGGGGTTTATCCCAGGAATGAAAGGATTCTCCAAAATATGCAAATCAATCAATGTGATACACCATATTAACAAATTGAAGGAGAAAAACCATATGATCATCTCAATACAGGCAGAGAAAGCTTCTCACAAAATTCAACACCCATTTATGATAAAAACCCTCCAGAAAGTAGGCACAGAGGGAACTTACCTCAACATAATAAAGGCCATATATGACAAACCCACAGCCAACATCATTCTCAATGGTGAAAGCATGAAACCATTTCCTCTAAGATAAGGAACAAGACAAGGTTGTCCACTGTCACCACTATTATTCAACATAGTTTTGGAAGTTTTAGCCACAGCAACAGAGAAGAAAAAGAAATAAAAGGAATCCAAATCGGAAAAGAAGTAAAGCTGTCACTGTTTGCAGATGACATGATACTATACAGAGAGAATCCTAAAGGTGCTACCAGAAAATTACTAGAGCTAATCAATGAATTTGGTAAAGTAGCAGGATACAAAATTAATGCACAGAGGTCTCTTGCATTCCTATACACTAATGATGAAAAATCTGAAAGAGAAATTAAGGAAACACTCCCATTTACCACTGCAACAAAAAGAATAAAATACCTAGGACTAAACCTACCTAAGGAGACAAAAGACCTGTATGCAGAAAACTATAAGACACTGATGAAAGAAATGAAAGATGATACAAATAGATGGAGAGATATACCATGTTCTTGGATTGGAAGAATCAACATTGTGAAAATGACTATACTAACCAAAGCAATCTACAGATTCAATGCAATCCTTATCAAACTACCAATGGCATTTTTCACAGAACTAGAACAAAAATTTTCACAATTTGTATAGAAACACAAAAGACCCCGAATAGCCAAAGCAATCTTGAGAAAGAAAAACGGAGCTGGAGGAATCAGGCTCCCTGACTTCACACTATACTACAAAGCTACAATCATCAAGACAGTATGGTACTGGCACAAAAACAGAAATATAGATGAATGGAATAAGATAGAAAGCCCAGAGATAAACCCATGCACATATGGTCACCTTATTTTTGATAAAGGAGGCAAGAGTATACAATGGAGTAAAGACAGGCTCTTCAATAAGTGGTGCTGGGAAAACTGGACAGCTACATGTAAAAGAATGAAATTAGAGCACTCCCTAACACCATACACAAAAATAAACTCAAAATGGATTAAAAACCTAAATGTAAGGCCAGACACTATAAAGCTCTTAGAGGAAAACATAGGCAGAACACTCTATGACATAAATCACAGCAAGATCTTTTTTGACCCATGTCCTAGAGAACTGGAAATAAAAACACAAATAAACAACTGGGACCGAATGAAACTTTAAAGCTTTTGCTCAGCAAAGGAAACCATAAACAAGACGAAAAGACAACCCTCAGAATGGGAGAAATATTTGCAAATGAAGCAACTGACAAAGGATTAATCTCCAAAATTTACAAGCAGATCATGCAGCTCAATATCAAAATAACAAACAACCCAATCCAAAAACGGGCAGAAGACCTAAATAGACATTTCTCCAAAGAAGATATATAGATTGCCAACAAACACATGAAAGGATGCTCAACATCACTAATCATTAGAGAAATGCAAATCAAAACTACAATGAGGTATCACCTCACACTGGTCAGAATGGCCATCATCAAAAAAATCTAGAAACAATAAATGCTGGACAGCATGTAGATAAAAGGGAACCATCTTGCACTGTTGGTGGGAATGTAAATTAATACAGCCACTATGGAGAACAGTATGGAGGTTCCTTAAAAAACTAAAAATAAAACTACCATACAACCCAGCAATCCCACTACTGGGCATATACCCTGAGTAAACCATAATTCAAAAAGAGTCATGTACCACAATGTTCATTGCAGCTCTATTTACAATAGCCAGGACATGGAAGCAACCTAAGTGTCCATCGACAGATGAATGGATAAAGAAGATGTGGCACGTATATACAATGGAATATTACTCAGCCATAAAAAGAAACGAAATTGAGTTATTTGTAGTGAGGTGGATGGACCTAGAGACTGTCATGCGGAGTGAAGTAAGTCAGAAAGAGAAAACAAATACCGTATGCTAACATATATGAAATCTAAAAAAAAAAAAAAATTGCTTCTGAAGAACTTAGGGGCAGGATGGGAAAAAAGATACAGACATAGAGAATGGACTTGAGGACACAGGGAGGGGGAAGGGTAAGCTGGACGAAGTGAGAAAGTGGCATTGACATATATACACTACGAATTGTAAAATAGATAGCTAGTGGGAAGCAGCCGCATAGCACAGGGAGATCAGCTCTGTGCTTTGTGACCCTCTAGAGGGGTGGGAAAGGGAGGATGGGAGGGAGACGCAAGAGGGAGGGGATATGGGGATATATGTATATGTATAGCTGATTCACTTTTTTATACAGCAGAAACTAACACACCAATGTAAAGCAGTTACACTCCAATAAAGATGTTAAAAATATTAAAAAAATAAAAAATAAACCAGTAGGAATGTTTGTGTTTAATTTGAAAAATTTAATAATCAATTACATAAGTGACCCCCACTGCCGACCTTCGGGCACTTTCTCTTTGCTTTACATACTTTTGTTTTGATACTTTCAGGGTGATTTTCTTTTCTTTTTTAAATACATTTATTTATTTATTTATTTATTTATTTATTTATTTCCTTTTTGGCTGTGTTGTGTCTTCGTTGCTGTGCACGGGCTTTCTCTAGTTACGGAGAGCAGGGGCTACTCTTCATTGTGGTGAGCAGGCGTCTCACTGCTGTGGCTTCTCTTGTCGCGGAGCATGGGCTCTAGGTGCGTGGGCTTCAGTAGTTGTCGCATGCGGGCACAGTAGTTGTGGCACACAGGCTTAGCTGGTCCGCAGCATGTGGGATCTTCCCAGACCAGGGATTGAACCCGTGTCCCCTGCACTGGCAGGCGGATTGGATTCTTAACCACTGCACCACCAGGGAAGTCTCCAGGATGATTTTCTAATCAATACTTCACCTTGCAATGTTCAAATGACAAATAGATTTCATCATAATTTGAGAGCAGGAAAGACACTGTATCTTCTTTCCTCTTATGTATTAATGTCCACTACCTAGAAGGAACTCAATAAATGTTTGTTAAATAATGTGTACTTCCACATTTGAATTAACTGGAAAGCAGAGAGATCATGGAAATTTCTCAAGGTAGTTTCTCTACAGAGTAATGGATTAAGAATTACAAATTCGCCTATTGATTTTAAAAAAATCCTCTTCCATTAGAGGTGACACTCTGCTGTATTTTGCATGACCACCTAAAACCTACAGTATAAATAGCATCCAGGGAAGCCTTTCCATAGGGAATTTCAAGGTCTCTGATTTTGCTGAAGTTCCTTTAGCAATTTGAACCATTATAACAGAAGCAACACCAAAAAACAAAACAAAACAAAAATTCTTACTAATATTCATGGGCATACCTTTGACCAATATCCCATTCTCCATTTCAGTTGTCATCAATATCCAGAGATTTATCGAACTGTACAACCAAAAGCTGGTATTATCTTAATTTTGTCTTCTTTATCTGGTTATATTGTCATTTGGTTTGTTGAAATAAAACTGCTTCATCTCTCTTTCCTGGTCACATTTTCCTTATCAGTTTCATACAATCTACACACCAGGCACAGATTCTTCATGAATAAATCCAATGTACTACACTCTGACACCCTGTTTAGCATGAAATAAGAACTCATGAAGAACCTGTGTAGAAATAAACATTAGTTATTAGTTTGACTATTATTTTATTGTTTTTTTTCTCCAGAGAAGAAATGCAAGAACTCATTTTTCTGTCTTATAACAATTTCTTATATATAAGTAAAGTAAGAAGATTTCCCCACATCATGAAGTATTTTATTACCTACCGTCATTAATTATTATTAAAAATAATACTGAGCATTGTGTGTAGTCACATTCTGCAAACTTTTTGGTTGTGTTTCTCCTTTTGTTTTCCTTTCTGAAAATCTTATTGATATAAACATTGGGGAAATTTGCTGCTAATGAAACATATAACAGAAACAGATGACTCTGCTTATCTTTTTTGTTTGGCGATCAGAAGAAATATCTCTTCTTACTGGAAGAACAATATGTAGCTCTGTTTATTGAAAGGGCCTTATGAATGGCTTTTAGGAAGCTATGTAATGGTAGTGGCTCTGAGCTGTCACTTCATCAGAGAACACTTGGATTACATAAATAGAGCAGATGTTCAGTCTACATTTGTGTACTTGAAACACACTGAAAGCATAAAGCCAGGCTGAGAGCATTTGGTGGTGGATGGAAGTTGCAAGGAGTGATGAACAAGTTGTAGCCACAGGAAGAATTACAGTGCAGCAGATTCTAGGCACCACTGGGTTGGAATACATTTAAAGGATCCAAATGGTAATAATAACAATGTCTTGCACAATTTCAGCCCTGGGAGAGCAAAGGGCTTCAAAATGTGCTGTGTAGCTTCAACCGTGATAACAGGAAGTCATTATGGAACTATTAAAGTAAGTCCTTGGAGTAAAAGAAACTAAAGCAAAATTTGCTGAGGTTTTAATTCCATATCGCCGTGTGGCATGATTTGCCTTGCCTGCAAAAAAGCACTCCTAGACAAAATTTTAGGTGAAACTTTGTTATCATTGCCTCATAAATCTGTTCTTGCCTTCAGGTATACATAATTCAGTAATTTTAAACTGAAGTTACAGTACGTCTTCGTCCCAGAGGAAGAATGCATTTCCTTTCATTTGGTGCGTGAGTAAAATAATAGAAAATGGCACTTTGCTCCAGATCAGGGGTCTTCTACCTCAGCACTAGGATATTTAGGCTGGAGGGGACTGCTGCAGAGACACTTAGCAACTAGGACATGTCACAAACCTTTAGCATCTCATAAGTGGGTATAATTTAAAATAAGGTTTTCTAAGCTCCTTTGGTCCATTTTCCATTCCAGACTTGAAATCAGTCATTTTTCTAAAAAGACTTGTTTTATTTTACTAGGAAATGAGATTTCAATCTGGCTGACGGAGACAATAAATGACACCAGATATGTTATTTCTCCTAGGTCTTCTATGTGGACAGAGCTAAGAAAGGCTTTTCATTGGTATAAAATACATGTTTTTGGAGACAAAATACATCCTGAGTTCAAATTGCTATCCCCAATTTAAATGCTAGACTCCACAGTATGTGCATAACTCTTCAGTTCACATCTTTTATTCCATTTCTCCCACAAGAAATCATGGTTCTCAAGGACCCAAAGGGAGATACTATAAAAATGTGATGTAATAATTTTTTGCTTTTTTCTACATTACACAAAACACATTCCCAGAACGGCAACACAAAACTCACCCATTTGATTACTGCAAATGTTAATTTTTTTATTTTATTAATTTTATTTAAAATTTATTTCAAATTTAAATATAGCTATAGCCATTATATAATCTCTACTCTTTTTTGTTCCTATTTTATTCTGTTCTACATATGAATATATATTTAGCATTATCTGCTTTATGTCAATAATTCTTTAATCATTTTACTTATCAAGTACTCATTCTCTGGAAGATTTCTGGGAAACATATTCCCTGAGAATTTTCATGTGGAAGACAGTTTATCTGCAGTGTTTATACTTGAAAAGCCATTTAGGTGGAAAAAAACCTTTAGAATATTATCTTTTTTGTAAGTATCATAAAAATGTTCACAATTTCTTCTACTGAGAAATTGATCAAATTTGAATTTTCTCACCCTTCCAACTCACTCCTTTGTTTACCTGTTCACTTGAAGGATTTTTCTTTCCTATTTCTTTCCTCTGACAACCATAATTTACTAGACTATTGCTAATTATATTATATGTAGATTTTTTCCAGCTATGTGTTGTTGTATTCCTTCAATATGGGGTTTCAAACCTTCTTTAATTCTAATTTCATAAACCTTTTGGAAATTTTAACCTTGATTTGATTATTCGCTTTTTATTTTTCCCTTGCTCTGGTCTTCCTAATATCTGGGAGTTGGGTATATATTCTTTGCTTGTCTTTGATGTTTTCATTTTTTTCTAATTCCTTTCTTCATTTCTTTATTATACATTAAATGTTTCATCCCTTTTTTCTTCTACTTTTTAATGCGTACTGTATGTTAGTATTTGTTTTTACGTTGTCTCTAGTTTACACTTTTGTCTTATTTTTTAATATGAACACTGTATGGGCTTCAGCTTCGTTGCTTTCCCGTTTTTCACTTGTATGCAATATTATTCTCCTGAACTTTGAGACAGAAGACATAAGATTTTTCTTTTCTAATTTCATAACTCTAGTATTTCCTCTTCTATAAAGTTTTTAATACACGTGGCTTGGTTTCTTGAGAATTCCTGGCCCTTTTCCCTCACAGTCAGAGCTGTGACAACTAAGTTGTCACCAGACATTGACCATTGTCCTCTGGGGGCAAAACCTCCCCCAGTTGAGATCCACTGCACTAGATTCTGGTCCTCTGAACATGCTTGTCTGGGATAACATGATTAGAAATCTCAGCAGCTCTTAAAGAATGCTATTGAATGGTGAAATACGGTTTCAATACACCCAATTGCTCCAATCCTTGAAAAATTTAGAAAAAAATAGTTTAAAAAATATTAAAATCACAACTTTATTGGCACTCAAGAATGGGAAAAATTCTTCCATACGAACGCTTAATGTTGAAGCACTTTGGTGCTCAACATGAATAATAGCTATAATCATAAAACCCACTGGCACACTGCCTTAAATGCTTGGTGAAGGTCTTTTATTCATTGGATTAATCACTTACAACTTGGCATGTTGTACCTGGCACCTCTAACTAGTAAAGTGCTACAAAAGGCTTGCATAGCTATTATATGTGTACCAAGTGAGTTTTTACCTTCTTTTTCACACAAAGAAGGACCTGCATGAATTCTAACATGTAAGAATCATTTTCTTTTTTTCACAAGGTAAATGCACCAATATCTACTGTTGGTACAAATAGGCCTAGTGGGAATGGAATGTAATTTGACGTCATGTTAAGTGCTACAATTTCTAGGACAGGACAAAACATAAGTTTGGGAGACACTGAATCTTGGAGGGCTTTGTTCTCAAGGAACAAGTGCACAGGTGTTTGCCCTGTGACAGGTGCTTTCCCATGTCCATTCATTTAGGGTTTATTGAGCCCAGGCACACAACATCAAAGTAGTTTTTGCCCTAAAATTATCTATGCTCTAAACAGGGAGAAAAGGCTTAATTTTGTGAAAAGGTAAGCTACAAAGCAGAAGAATGATATGACTGCTGATGAGAGATTACATGTATAGAATTTCTAAAGGGGTACTGTATTATTAGGGTAGAGCCGGTGACAAAATCCATAGGAAAGAGAGGTCACTGCCTGCCCTTAAAATGCCATGTGAATTTTGACCTGAATCAGCTTGAAGGATGAATAGGAGAAGGAAGGGATCTTCAAAAGGGTAGATCAGTATGAACAAAACATGGAAGAGGCAATGCAGATTGGGTGCTTGGTGGGGTAGAGGGACACTAATATAGACCATATGGTTTGAGAGGATGTTTTCTTGTGTATGAGTCGATAGGTTAATTGTAATTAGGTTGGAACAAGTGCTAAAGACTGGATTTTATTGATTCTTTGGGAGAAAGAGAGGCTCTTGGTGGAGGACGAGAACCTCAATATAACCGTGCTTCAGGGACATGAGTGTAGCAGTAGCGCCGAGTGAGGACAATGACATGATGATACCATGGCAAAGATGGCAGAAGAGAAAACAATGGAAAATACAAGAGAAATAGGCAGGTGTTGAATTTAATTAATTACTTATTTTTCCCCAAAGCATCCTCAGTGAGAAGTAGTAACAGCGGGGCTTGATCATATAATTACTTTCCCTGAATTCTCTCCTTTGATGCTGGCTGAACTGGATGCTGTGGTGTACAGCCCGGATTCCCTTCAGGGATGAAAGATTCTTCCCCAGCTGCGGAGTGTACTGCCAAAGCCCAGCTACCTTTAGCTGTCAGTGTTTTCTGGGACTTGCCCTTTGCTGAAGAAAACTGCCTTGACTAAGGTCCCAGAAACTTCCAGAGGGAAGTTGGTGTGGAGTGTAAATGCCCTCACCACAATCGGGACTTTTCTCGAGTCACCTCAGCTCCTGTGCTCCCTGCAAAAGATGGCTGAGACAGCTGCCCCACTTCTTCTGGTAAATCCTGCTTCCTCTCCTTTCACCAGAGTTGTAGATTCCAAGAGTGCTCATTCCACAGTAAACTTCTTGCACACGCATCCCTCTGCTTCCTGGGGAACTCATCCTGCAGCCATTGGTGCCAGGCGTGGTCTGGGAAAGCAGATGCTGTCATGAGATTGGGAAGTTGTCACACTAGCTTTCTCACTGTCAGTGGGTGAGGACCCTATCACGTTATCAGGGTGGGTATTTGAGGATGAAACACAGCCCTGAGCACAAGGTGGTGGTGGAATTGTGAAAACTTTCACTGGTGGTCAGTTGGGATGATGTGTCAGTTGTAGGATATAAGTTAGCGGGACTAATGTATCCGACACATTAAAAATATAGAAGAAAGAGCAAATATAAGGAAAATTAAATTGGATGATATTTGCTAGGGGTGACTGATTCTCTGGAGAGAGACAATAAAAAGCTGAGAATAGTTAGCTGTCAATTAAAAGGTGACTATGGAAGACAGAGGCCTCCATGAGACAGAGACAGCTGGAGACAAGGCACAGGACTTTGTAAAAGTATATCACAGCTACATATAGGGTTAAATTCCCAAATTAGGTAGGCTGGGAAAGAACGGGATCCTGAGACATGGGATGGGGCAATCTGAGCTTCTTCTGAAACTCTGAGGCTGAGGACACAGCCCATTCCTCTCTGTTAAAGGCAAATGTTTCCTCCACCTTCCTTGGAGATGAGGCAGAACGCAATGCCCCAAAGTTACTTTGTGCCGTTCTCGGGATCTTCCCCATCTCCCTCCTGGCCACCAGGCCAGTACTTATGGCTGAGTCACTATGTCATCTGACTGGCAAAGTGCTGGGTTTGGTTAGAGGGAAAAAGAGGAGACTCGGGACATATTCAACAAGTATTACCAGGAACAGGGTGAGGACATTTGGAATGGACTCTGATGTCTTGGGTTGAAGTCGATGGAACATAAAGAAATTTATCAATATGGGAACATTTTTTTCTGGGATACAGGACTTAAACTGGGCAAGAGCTGATGCTCACGTGTTTCTGGAATGCATCTTGAAGCTTGGAGAAAGTGCTAGCCCACACCAAATAAAGTGACAATGTGAGAATGGCCACGGAGGCAATAAGAAAGAAAGGTCAAGAAGCTTAGATAAGTGCACATGTCAAAGTGGGTATGTTACAGGGCGCTGGAGACCCTCTGGGGTTTTCTGGGGGAAGACCTGAGGACATTCTGCTTCCCACACAAAAGGAATGGCATGATGAGGGGTATCAGTATCATTGAGAAACTGGGCTGTAGCCATCACCTGTAAGCCAGGGCTGATGGTATCACTGAAGTAGGTTCATGGGTAGGATTCTGAAATAATAGAGGCAGGTAGAAGCCAAGCAGGTACAATTATCACAATGAATGGTGAGGTCACAGTGGTAGCCAGGGAGGCCTGACCCACAGAGAGCTCTGGAGGTAATTAATAGTACATGGTACCTCTAGGGACCAGATAGATTGTCTGTCAGCCGAGAAGAATATCTCTCCATCTACTTAACCAGAAAAGATCAATGATGGATGACCAGGAGATTGTGTGTAGGCATCCCAATTAAGATCTCATGACTTGTTGCTTAAGTTTTGTACCCAAGCTGGTTTTCATACCATAAATTGCTAACTTCCTCCCAGATTACTGGGGGGAAGGAACCCACAGTACAGAGTAATGATTCCTCTTTTTCCGCAAAAGGATAATGTCTATTTGCTCTTGAAGCCATATACTTGAGAAAAGAGAATGACTTACAATTTTTAGTATTATTGGTTTAAGAGTCTGAACGGCCACTGATGCCAGAGATATGAATCATCATTTTGGGCTCTTTCTTATAGTGGAGTCATATGAGGTCCAGTTCACTGCCGATCCCCTGTCACTGGGTCCATGGATCCATCGAGTGGACATTTCCTTGTCTCAGAATGTGTAATTGGAATGGGGACTTTTTTAGTGGACCATAATGTCCCTACCATTGATTTCTTGTTTGGTAATATAATGGATTTTGAATTAAAATATTATACTGAAATCTTTAGAATTACCACCTCCTTCCCTCTTCCACACAGACAGCCAAGTTAGTATACCCAGAACAATGTCACATTTAGAGGGCAATGGCAGAGATTAATCCCTTAAAGACCCAAAAGCAGCAGGGGAGGCAGCCCCATCACATCTTCAATTAATTCATGTTTCTGGCCCTGAAAAACCAGATGGATCAGGGAAGATGACACTGAACTATTGAAAAAAAGTGGTAGTCCCAATTTCAGCTGTTGTGCTTGATGTGGCCAAAAGATAGACAGTACCATAGTCCCCCCTTATCCACAGGGGATACGTTCCAAGACCCCCAGTGGATGCCTGAAACCATGGATAGAACCAAACCCTATATATGCTGTTTTTTCTATGCATATATAACTATGATAAAGTTTAATTTATAAATTAGACACAGTAAGAGATTAACAACAATAATAAAATAGAATAATTATAACAAAATACTATAGTAAAAGTTATGTGACTATTCTCTCTCTCTTAAAATACTGTATTATACTGTACTCACCCTTCTTCTTGTGATGATGTGAGATGATAAATGCCTAAGTGATGAGATGAAGTGAGGTGAATGATGTAGGCATTGTGATATGGGTAGTCTACTGCTATTGACCTTCTGAGGCTATATCGGAAGGAGATCATCTGCTTTGGGTGATCCTGGATGGAACCATGACAATGTTGATGGTTGGATGTCAGGACCAGGTGATGTGATGTCCCTGGTTTCCCATTGGCATGGAGCTGGATGACTTGAGATTTCATCACGTTGCTCAGAATTGTGTACAACTTAAAACTTATGAATTGTTTATTTCTGGACTTTTCCTTTTAATATTTTCAGACCCCATTTGACCATGGGTAACTAAAATTGTGGAAAGTAAAACCTCGGATCAGGGGGATTACCACGTTGGATGCTGTGGTACCCTGTCCAGCTCCCATCTCAGAACTGTAAAGCCTATTCTCCCAGCTGCGGAGAAGGATGCCTGCTAACATTCGCAATTCGTTGCCTTTCCCATCACTGGGCCATGATGACACCCCTTCCTCGGGGCAGCCTGCGTCCAAACTGGGATTGATGTGGAGGCCGGGGCTAGGGAGTGGGTTATAAAAGCTCAATGTCTTTGTTTCAGTTGAGGAAATCTCTCAAGTTCATCCCAGCTTCCAACTTCATGGTGTCCCTTTTTATGACTGCACCTCAGCAAAACTACTCCCTCTGCAAATACTATTTTCTTCTCATCCCAAGAGTTGATCCTGAGAGTACAACCTACATGGTAATACACATGAACACTGCATATACACAAAAACACTTCAGAGTTTGCTTCTTGGAAACCCACCTGTGACAATTGTATATTATTTCTCTGCTACTCTGTTTGCCTTTATTATAATGTGCATAAAATTTCACAGCAACACTGGGGCTTTAAAATAGACCAAATATCAGGTAGAGTCATGTTGCTATCATGCTACATTCCTCCAAAGATAGCTTTAGTGTGGTCTCCTAGTAACTTTTACAACATTGGCAAAGTGATTTTATAGATGGCAAATATCTCACTATAATATAAATCACATTTATTAGCAGTGACATATTGGAAAAATATTCTTACATCTTTTGCCTCTTATATTTAAAAAATATTCTTGTTCATAGAAATTTAATTATTTGCATTGTAAAAATTTGTAAAAAATCTAAATTAATGCTATTAGAATTCCCTAATATTTTGAGAGACTCTAATCAGCCAATAGTTGCCAGAAGAATATGTGGGAAATACTTATTATTGTAATACATTTTTTAAAATAAATTTATTTATTTAATTTATTTACTTTGGCTGTGTTGGGTCTTCGTTGCTGCACGCGGGCTGTCTCTAGTTGTGGGGAGCTGGGGCTACTCTTCATTGCAGTGCACAGACTTCTCATTGTGGTGGCTTCTCTTGTTGTGGAGCACAGGCTCTAGGCACGAGGGCTTCAGTAGTTGTGGCACGCGGGCTCTAGAGCTCAGGCTCAGTAGTTGTGGCACACTTAGTTGCTCTGCGGCATGTGGGATCTTCCTGGACCAGGGTTTGAACCCATGTCCCCTGCGTTGGCAGGTGTATTCTTAACCACTGCGCCACCAGGGAAGCCCTGAAATACTTTTAAATTACAGTATAACATTAATACTTATTTTTGGTTAACCATCCTTTAATAATTTTGGTTAATATCATCATAATCATTACTAGCTTGTTTCCTTTTTTCCCTGTAAAATGAGGTGTTTGGTCTGAAAGGGTCTGTAATGTCTGATTTGATTGAAAAAGAGTTTTCAGTGATATATTACAATTCTGTGGAATTAAAGATCCACATCTATAATGCTATTATTGTATCTTGATTTCACACTCCTATAGATTGTTCACTAAGCTCCCATTCTTTGTATTGATGTAGCAATCTAGATGGGAAAAGGAATGACATAATTACATCAATATGGCTCAGTGTAATACAATCCTGCTCTCTTGCACCCTTGAATCAATTTTAGTCTTTCTCCCTATAATCAGATGTTCTCTACCAACATTTAAGAGAAATTGCTTCTATCATTTACTTTACATTGAAGTCAGAATTCCTGTTGGTAGGTTTGCCCTTTCCATTCCTTTTAGAAAATAGTGAAATCTAGTGACTGATTTTTGGAGAACAATGCAAGCTATTTATCTTTCTTTCTTAGTTCATTGGGTTACAAACTCACATATCAATCAAACTCTCAGGAGATTTTCTTTTCTTTTTTTTTTTTTTTTTTTTGATTTATCCTTCAGTGTCAGTGTCGAGTCTATCTGAGTTACATTTTCATATCTAGACTATAGGAAATAGAAACTTAAGCATTTTCTAGTGAAAGTGGCAACGCTTCTAGCAACTCATCAATCACTTTGGTCTTATGATTTGTAGGATTGAATTCCCTGACAAGCTCTTAGTTAAGTGAAATAAATGTTCTTTTAAGGTCTGTTCAATGCAAGTCCCCAGGATCCCATTTGCATATACCAAAAAAAAAAAAAAAATAAAGTGGGGAAAGAAATTTGTTCTCTATCTTTTTTGTAATTTGAAGAAAATATGCAAAATATATATGCCAGCTCTCATTTTCAGAGTCACTAGTATGCTACAATTTATGACTTAAAGGGCCAAGTAAGTGGATATGGGATTTTATTCCAAATAAAATGTTTTGTCTTAGGAAAATAAATGACTCCTTGCTGTACAAGGGGAGGAAAGAAGAAATACATAGATCACTATGTGTCTCAGTTCTAAGAGCAAAACCAAAGAGAGGAATTATGCAATGAATTATTTAGTGATCTAAAAATGCCCCTGAAGAGCTCTGAGGGTAAAAACTAAGGAACAGCATGTTGCTTTGGCTCAAGTACACAAGTACAGGAATTAATTATCCATTAAGCTTATGAGTATAGTACTAAAAGAACAGAATAGAAATAAAGTTGATGAATAGTAAATGATGCAATGACAAAATCCTTCAGAAACAGAGATAAACAACATGACTAATCACCATCATCCCTTCTACATCTTCTCTTAATGATACCTCAGAGACACATCAGCAGCTTAAGAAAAAGAACACTTCATATCAGTTTGCCCATTTCTCTAATACAGTTCTTGGCATGCTGCATAATTATTATTTACCTGCTTTTCTTCCTCTGCTTCACATTTATTCTTTATGCACTTAGCAAGTTCTAAAAATATTTGGAATGAATAACTTAGTAAGTGAATGATTAAGGAAAATAATTTTTAAAATCTTCTATGTGGTCCAGAAAGGTGTGAATTTCTTGCCCATGAGAGAGATAACTATGAGAATTTAACTTAGAGACTGAGTGTAGGGAAACTAGGTTATTTCCTAGGAAGCATTTAGCCACAGGATGATTTTTTCTTCAGATTCCTTTCCTTTCCTTCCCTTCCCTTCCCTTCCCTTCCCTTCCCTTCCCTTCCCTCCCCTTCCCTTTTCCCTTCCCTTCCCTTCCCTTTCCTTTCCTTTCCTTTTTTTATTATATAACTTTCAGGTGAACAGCATTATAATTTCACATCTGTATACACCACAATGTGATCACCATCACAAGTCTAGCTGCCATCCATCACCATACATTTGAGCCCTTCTCTCATTTTGCCCTCCCCCAACCCCCTTCAACTCTGGTAACCACTAATCTGATCTCTGTATCTATGAGTTTGCTTTATTTTGTGTGTTCATTTGTTTTGTTTTTAGATTTCACATATGAGTGAAATCATATGGTCTTTCTCCATCTGACTTATTTCACTTAGCATAATATGCTCTAAGTCCATCCATGTTATCGCAATGGCAGGATCTCGTTCTTTTTTATGGGTGAATAGAAATCAATTATATATATATAATGTATATCTATATCTATAGATCTATATCTATATAACGTCACAAGACATATTATATCACAAGATATATCACATCTTTTTTATTCATTTATCCATTGATGGACACTTACGTGGTTGCCATACCTTGGCTATTGTAAATAATGATGCAATGAACATGGGGGTGCATATATCTTTTCAAATTAATGTTTTCATGTTCGTCAGTTAAATATTCAGAAGTAGAGTAGCTGGGTCCTATGGTAATTATATTCTTAATTTTTTTGAGGAATCTCCATACTGTTTTAAACTGTTGGCTGCATAATTGACATTCCCACCAACAGTGTACGAGGGTTCTCTTTCCTCCACATCCTGGCCAATATTTGTTATTTCTAGTCTTTTTGATAATAGTCATTCTGACTGGTGTGAGGTGATATCTCATTGCGGTTTTGATTTGCATTTCTCTGATGATTAACGATGTTGAGCATCTTTTCATGTGCCTGTTGGTCATCTGTATGTCTTCTTTGGAAAATTGTCTATTCAGATCCTCTGCCCATTTTAAAATCTAGTTGTTTGTTTTTAGATATTGTGTTGTATGAGCTCTTTATATATGTTGGATATTAACTCCTTATCAGACATATCATTTGCAATTATTGTCTCTCATTCAGTGGGTTATCTTTTCATTTTGTTGATGGTTTACTTCACTGTGCAAAATGTTTTAAGTTTGATTAGATCTTGTTTTTTTGTTTTTGCTTTTATTTCCTTTGCCTGAGGAGACAGATCCAAAAAAATGTTCCTAAGACTTATGTCAAAGGGTGTACTGCCTATGTTTTCTTCTGGCAGTTTTATGGTTTCCAGTCTTACACTTACATCGTTAGTCTATTTTGAGTTAATTCTTGTGTATGGTGTAAGATAGTGATATAGTCTCATTCTTTTGCTTGTGGCTGTTCACTTAACCCAACATCATTTATTGAAGAGACTATCCTTTCTCCATTGTATGTTTTTTGCTCCTTTGTCATATATTAATTGTCTGTATATGTGTTGATTTATTTCTAGGCTCTCAATTCTGTTCCATTGATCTGTGTGTCTGTTTTTATGCCAGTACCATACTGTTTTGATTACTGTAGCTTTGCAGTATAGTTTGAAATCAGGGATTGTGATACCTTCAGCTTTATTCTTCTTTCTCAAGATTCTTTTGGCTCTTCAGGATCTTTTGTGGTTCCATACAAATGTTAGAATTATTTGTTCTAGTTCTGTGAAATACGCCATTGGAATTTTCATAGAGATTGCATTGAATCTGGATTGCTTTGGGTAGTAGGAACATTTTAGCAATATGAATTTTTCCTATCCATGAACATGGAATATCTTTTCATTTATCTGTGTCTTCTTCAATTTCTTTCATCAGTGCCTTATAATTTTTAGTGTACAAGTCTTTCACTTCCTCAGTTAAATTTATTCCTAGGTATTTTATTCTTTTTGATGCAATTGCAAATGGGATTGCTTTCTCTGATAGTTCATTATTAGTGTATAGAACTGCAACAGATTTCTGTGTATTGATTTGATATCCTGCAAATTTACTGAATTCATTTATTAATCCTAACAGTTTTTGGTGGACTCTTTAGGATTTTCTATATATAAAATCATGTCATCTGAGAATAGTGATAATTTTACTTCTTCCTTTATAATTTAGAATCCTTTTATTTTTTTTTTCTTGCCTGATTGCTGTGGCTAGGACTTCCAGTACTATGTTCAATGAACGTGGCAAGTGTGGGCATCCTTGTCTTATGTCTGATCTTAGAGGAAAAGCTTTTCACCATTGAGTTTTGTGTTATCTGTGAGTTTCTCATATATGGCCTTATTATGTGGAGGTATGTTCCCTCTATAAATACTTTGTTGAGAAATTGTATCATAAATGGAGGTTGAATTTTGTCCAGTGCTTTTTCTGCATCTATTGAGATACTCATAAGATTTCTATTCTTCATTTTGTTAATGTGATATACCACATTGAATAATTTGCAGATGTTCAATCATCCTTCAATTCCTGGAATAAATCCCACCTGATCATTGTGTATGACCCATTTCATGCATTGTTGGATTTGGATTGCTAATGTTTTGTTGAAGATTTTTGTTTTGTGGTGTCCTTGTCTGTTTTGGTATCAGAGTAACACTGCTTTCATAAAATATATTTGGAAGGTTTCCACCCTCTTCAAACTTTTGGAAGAGTTTGAGAATAGGTATTAAGTCTACTTTGAATGCTTTGTAGAATTCACCAATGAAGCCATCTGGTCCAGGGATTTTGTTTGTTGGAAGATTTTAAATTACTGTTTCAATTTTTTGCTAGTAATCAGTCTACTCAGATTATCTATTTGTTTATGATTCAATCATAGAAGATTGAATGTGTCTAGGAATTTATCAATTTCTTCTAGGTTGTCCAATTTGTTGATGTATAATTGTTCACAGCAGTTTCTTATGATCTATGTATTTCTGTGATGTTAATAGTAACTTTTATTCATCTCTGATTTTATTTATTTGAGTGTAAGGTTAGGTTGTTCATTTGAGATGTTCCTTGTTTCTTGAGGTAGGATTGTATTGTTATAAACTTCCCTCATAGAACTGCTTTTGCTGCATCCCATAGGTTTTGGATCATCATGTTTTCATTGTCATTTGTCTCTAGGTATTTTTTGATTTTCTCTTTGATTTCTTCAGTGATCTCTTGGTTATTTTGTAGCGTATTGTTTAGCCTGCATGTGTTTATATTTTTTATAGATTTTTTTCCCTGTAATTGATATCTAGTCTCATAGCGTTGTGGTCAGAAAAGATACTTGATATGATTTCAGTTTTCTTAAATTTACCAAGGCCTGATTTGTGACCCAAGATATGATCTATCCTGGGAATGTTCCATGAGCACTTGAGAAGAAAGTGTATTCTGTTGTTTTTGGATGGAATGTCCTATAAATTAAGTTCATCTTGTTTAATGTCACTTAAAGCTTGTGTTTCCTTATTTATTTTCATTTTGGATTATCTGTTCATTGGTGAAAGTGGGTTGTTAAAATTGCCTACTATTATTGTGTTACTGTCGATTTCCCCTTTAATGGCTGTTAGCATTTGCCTTATGTATTGAGGTGCTCCTATGTTGGGTGCATAAATATTTACAATTGTTATATTTTCTTCTTTGATCGATCCCTTGATCATTATGTAGTGTCCTTCTTTGTCTCCTGTAATAATCTTTGTTTTAAAGTCCATTTTGTCTGATATGAGAATTGCTACTCCAGTTTTCTTTAGATTTCCATTTGCACGGAATATCTTTTTCCATCCCCTCACTTTCAGTCTTTATGTGTCCCTAGGTCTGAAGTGCATCTCTTGTAGACAGCATATATATGGGTCTTGTTTTTGTATCCATTCAGCCAGTCTGTGTCTTTTGGTGGGAGCATTTAATCCATTTACATTCAAGGTAATTATCGATATGTATGTTCCTATTCCCATTTTCTTAAATGTTTTGGGTTTGTTATTGTAGGTGTTTTCCTTCTCTTGTGTTTCTTGCCTAGAGAAGTTCCTTTAGCATTTGTTGTAAAGCTGGTTTGGTGGTGCTGAACTCTCTCAGCTTTTGCTTGTCTGTAAAGGTTTTAATTTCTCCATCAAATCTGAATGAGATCCTTGCTGGGTAGAGTAACCTTGGTTGTAGGTTTTTCTCCTTCATGACTTTAAGTATATCCTGCCACTCCCTTCTGGCTTGCAGAGTTTCTGCTGAAAGATCAGCTGTTAACCTTTTGGGGATTCCCTTGTATATTATTTGTTGTTTTTCCCTTGCTGCTTTTAATATTTTTTCTTTGTATTTAATTTTTGATAGTTTGATTCATATGTATCTTGGTGTGTTTCTCCTTGGATTTATCTTGTATGGGACTCTCTGTGCTTCCAAGACTTGATTGACTCTTTCCTTTCCCATATTAGGGAAGTTTTCAACTCTAATCTCTTCAAATATTTTCTCTGTCCCTTTCTTTTTCTCTTCTTCTGGGACCCCTATAAGTCGAATGTTGATGCATTTAATGTTGTCGCAGAGGTCTCTGAGACTGTCCTCAGTTCTTCTCATTCTTTTTTCTGTATTCTGCTCTGCAGTAGTTATTTCCACTATTTTATCTTCCAGGTCACTTATCCGTTCTTCTGCCTCAGTTATTCTGCTACTGATTCCTTCTAGAGAATATCTAATTTCATTTATTGTGTTGTTCATCATTGTTTGTTTGCTCTTTAGTTCTTCTAGGTCTTTGTTAAACGTTTCTTGTATTTTCTCCATTCTATTTCCAAGATTTTGGATCATCTTTACTATCATTATTCTGAATTCTTTTTTCAGGTAGACTGCCTATTTCCTCTTCATTTGTTAGGTCTGGTGTGTTTTGACCCTGCTCCTTCACCTGCTGTGTGGTTTTCTGTCTTCTCATTTTGCTTATCTTACTGTGTTTGGGGTCTCCTTTTCGCAGGCTGCAGGTTCATAGTTCCCGTTGTTTTTGGTGTCTGCCCCCAGTGGCTAAGGTTGGTTCAGTGGGTTGTGTAGGCTTCCTGGTGGAGGGAACTAGTGCCTGTGTTCTGGTGGATGAGGCTGGATCTTGTCTTTCTGGTGGGCACGTCCACGTCTGGTGGTGTGTTTTGGGGTGTCTGTGGCCTAATTATGATTTTAGGCAGCCTCTCTGCTAATGGATGGGGCTGTGTTCCTGTCTTGCTAGTTGTTTGGCATAGGGTGTCTAGCACTGTAGCTTGCTGGTTGTTGAGTGAAGCTGGGTCTTGATGCTGAGATGGGGATCTCTGAGAGATTTTCACCCTTTGGTATTACGTGGAGCTGGGAGGTCTCTTGTGGACCAGTGTCCTGAAGTTGGCTCTCCCACCTCAGAGGCACAGCCCTGATGCCTGGCTGAAGCACCAAGAGCCTTTCATCCACACGGCTCAGACTAAAAGGGAGAAAAAATAGAAAGAAAGAAAGAAAGAGGATAAAATAAAATAAAATAAAACAAAATAAAGCTATTATATAAAAAATAAGAAAAAAATTATTAAGAATAAATTTATTAAGAATTTTTTTAATTTTTAAAAATAGATTTATTAATTTTTTATGAGAAAAAATAAGAAAAAATTATTAAGGAAAAAATTTTTAATTTTTAAAAATAGAAAATAAATAAAAAATTATTAAGAAAACATTTATTAAGAAAACAAAATTTTTTTAAGTAAGAAAACAAAAACAAAAACAAAAACAGACTGAACCCTAGGACAAATGGTGAAAGCAAAGCTATACAGACAAAATCTCACCCAGAAGCATACACATATACACTCACAAAAAAAGGAAAAGGGGAAAAATTAATATATCCTGCTCCCAAAGTCCACCTCCTGAATTTAGGATGATTCGTTGTCTATTCAGGCATTCCACAGATGCAGGCACATCACGTTGACTGTGGAGCTTTAATCCACTGCTCCTGAGGCTGCTGGGAGAGATTTCACTTTCTCTTCTTTGTTCGCACAGCTCCTGGGGTTCAGCTTTGGATTTGGACCCGCCTCTGCATGTAGGTCGCCTGAGGGCGTCTGTTCCCCGCCCAGACAGGACGGGGTTAAAGGAGCAGCTGCTTCGGGGGCTCTGGCTCACTCAGGCGGGGGGAGGGAGCGGTACGGAGGAGGCGGGGCGAGCCTGCGGCGTCAGAGGCGTCGTGACGTTGCAGCAGCCCGAGGCGCGCCGTGCGTTCTCTCAGGGAAGCTGTCCCTGGATCACGGGAGCCTGGCCGTGGCGGCTGCACCGGCTCCCGGGAGGGGCGGTGTGGAGAGTGACCTGTGCTCGCACACAGGCTTCTTGGTGGTGGCAGCAGCAGCCTTAGCATCTCAGGCCCGTCTCTGGGGTCCGTGCTGACAGCCGCGGCTCGCTCCCGCCTCTGGAGCTCGTTTAGGCGGCGCTGTGAATCCCCTCTCCTCGCGCACCAGGAAACAAAGAGGTAAGAAAAAGTCTCCTGCCTCTTCGGCAGCTGCAGACTTTTTCCCGGACTCCCTCCCGGCTAGCTGTGGTGCAGTAGCCCCTTCAGGCTGTGTTCACGCCGCCAACCCCAGTCCTCTCCCTGCGATCCGACCGCAGCCCGAGCCTCAGCTCCCAGCCCCACCCGCCCCGGCGGGGGAGCAGACGAGCCTCTCGGGCTGCTGAGTGCTGCTCGGCGCCGAGCCTCCGTGCGGGAATCTCTCCGCTTTGCCCTCCGCACCCCTGTGGCTGCGCTCTCCTCCGTGGCTCCGAAGCTCCCCCCCTCCGCCACCCGCAGTCTCCGCCCGCGAAGGGGCTCCTAGTGTGTGGAAACCTTTCCTCCTTCACGGCTCCCTCCCACTGGTGCAGGTCCCGTCCCTATTCTTTTGTCTCTGTTTTTTCTTTTTTCTTTTGCCCTCCCCAGGTACGTGGGGAGTTTCTTGCCTTTTGGGAGGTCTGACGTTTTCTGCCAGTGTTCAGTGGGTGTTCTGTAGGAGTTGTTCCACGTGTAGATGTATTTCTAATGTATCTGCGGGAAGGAAGGTGATCTCCGCGTCTTACTCTTCCGCCATCTTGGCCAGACCCCCCTAAAATGTAGTTTTATATGATTTATAGTGTGTATATTATGGTGCATAGTATGTAATGTTTACTATTTACCCATAAATAAATATCAGGATTACATGCTATGAACTCATAGGGTATAAATTGTGTCTTCCAACCTTGAAAAGATAAAAATGGATACAGCTGGAAAAGGGTGCTTTCTTTAGCTTTTTATACATACAAACACAATCTTTTGGGCCCTGTTCATCCTTCAGTTTAAGCCTAGGAATTTATGAGATCCTGCATTGAACCCAAGCTATGCTGTTGAGTGGCAGCTCCTTACCACCTCAGGATCCTGGCAGGTTAGATTCCATGGTTACTCCAAAGACCTGCATTGTGAGGTTATTGTTGAATCTTGATGTTGCCTAGAAATGCCAGCTACTAGTGAGAACATGGCACAAGAATAGCTCTCAGAACTGAATTCTATGATTTACTTGAAAAGTGCCGCTAGTGCACCAAATGCTGCACCTATAGTTACATAACACTGCCACAAACTCAGCTTTTTTTCCCCTTAACTTTATGGGAAGAAAAAAGCTGGTAATACTTATCTAAATTACATAACATATCATACAGTGCATTTGTTTTATGGGGGTTGGTAAAAAATTCTAACATTTCTTGCCCACTTACATACAGTGTCTGGTTATAATGGTTACTCAGTTACTCATGACAGCTGAGAAAAATGCAGACCACTTTAAAAGAACATATTTTATTTTATTTTTTATTGAAGTATACTTGATTTACAATTTTGTTTAGTTTCAGGTGTACAGCACAGTGCTTCAGTTTTATATATATATATATATATATATATAGTCTTCTTCAGAGTCTTTTCCTTATGTATTGTTGCAAGATATTGAGTATGGTTCCCTGTGCTATATAGTAGGTCCTTTTTGGTTACCTATCTTATGTATAGTAGTGTGTATATGTTAGTCCCATCCTCCCAATTTATTCCCCTGCCTTTCCCTTTGGTAACCGTAAGCTTGTTCTCTATGTCTGTGGGTCTATTTTTGTTTTGTGCACAAGTTCATTTGTATTATATTTTGGATTCCACGTATAAGTGATATCATATATTTGTTGTTCTCTGTCTGACTTACTTCACTCAGTATGATAATCACTAGGTCCGTCCATGTTGCTGCAAATGACATTATTTCACTCTTTTTTATGGCTGAGTAGTAGTCCATTGTGTGTGTGTGTGTGTGTGTGTGTGTGTGTGTATACACACACACCCACACCACATTTTCTAAAAAAACATATTTTATATTATCTAAGCAGCAACTACAGTAAACAAGCAAACAAAAAAAGAAATGATATGGAAACTCATGTGCTAAGATTTTTGGATATAGAAGTAGCCTTCCTTCTAATACCTCACTTCTTGTGACTCATTTTCCATTTGGTCCACAGCCCTTTTTACCTCCTCCAGGATTCCCTTGGTGCTCTTCACAACCCACGAGGTAAGATCCAGGGTGGATTAGGGAGTTGCTCACTTCACTGCAGCTTCCTGGCTCCTGGGAGGTCTTTTCTATTATTCAGTTTTGCTTTCATTGATTTCCATTGATCTCATGCTCATTGATGGCCCATTAAAGCACATACTGATTTCCATTCTTAATTCTGTGTAGAGTACAGTGAATGCGGTATGATATATTCTGATATCAGGCACATTCCAATTTGTTGAGAAAGCAACAAATTGGTGCACAAGTATAGCTCTAGATGTAACACTAACAGACTGGTTTTATATGGAAATAGCATTGGTGTGATCAATTCCCAGTCCTTATTATTTTGTCTCTCAAATTATATTTATAACCTATTTCCATGGTTAAAAGTGGATTATATAATATCATGTCTCCTGTGTCTTTTTCGTTTGAAAGATGATAAAGAGCTTTCTTTCCTCACTTTTACCATCATAAATTAAACATGTTTTTTATATGAACCAAACCAGAGAAAATTCAACTAAATACAGCACAAAGTAAGGATTATCACAGAATAAATGCCTTTAAATCCATTTGCTTTTTAAGAACAATAAATCTGATCAGTTGAAAAACATTATATTGATAGTACATGGTAGGTATAGAGAAATGATTTATTAAACTGAGTGACATTTAATAACACAGATTCATGATGTACCTGGTCTCATTGTTGACGATATCTAATTATTCAAGGTGCCGACAGTATGACTTGGTTACTGAAACTGTGATTCCAGTGTTCGACTGTCTAGGTGTGGATTACAGGTGTGATGTGAAGCAATTTATTTAACTTCCTTGTGCCAGTTTCCTCTCCTCTCCAATGGTCATTATAGTGCCAAACTTGAAGGGGAGTTTTGGAGATTTAATGATATAGGATACAGAATGTAACTGGCATGTAGAAGCATACAGTAAATGTTAGGACTTATTGTTTCTGATGTTGGTGATGTCAGGTCTTTTTTTAAGCAAGCTGAAAACCATCCACCTGCGTTTTCCAAACTCTGTTCCTTCTTCAGCCTTCTGTAAAAGCCTATGTAATGGAATTTCAAGGGCATTCTGAAGAATTCTTTCTTCCTTCTACCATTCAAATCGATCTCCCTTTTGATTTTGCAGTAGCATCTTTAACAATTAGAGCTTATTTTTCTAGGGTATGATATTGTTTCCCATTAAAGGCAAATGCACCTCTGAGACTCAGCACATTAAGTAGGCATAGTTCCTTAATATCTCAGTGTTAGCTCATCTGATGACTCTCTACCAACAGTAGGTCACATGACAAGAACAGGAAAAGGGATATATCCATCCTTAGTTTGGGGCCGTGGTCCTGAAGGGCTGCCCTTCATTTAAGTAGATTGAGTTCATCAGTGTTTAGTGTTTAGCCCAAGCCCCAGATTTCTGACCTATGGCACTTTTGATCTTGGCAGCTTTTGAGACGGGAGGGAGTTGGGCTGCACTGTTGAATGTTATGTCTTTAATTCTTTACAGCTCTGACAGCCTCTCAGGTCCAATCACTCCTGCCTGCCCTTCCTCTGTGGTCATTTCGGAGCCAAATTGGGGGATGGGTTGGAGTTTAGAATCATCAGGCCAAACAGTTTGGTTTTGCATTAAAGACAGTTTGGTCTTTAAGATTTTAGTCTGTTTCTCCAACATTTTCCTCCTCATTCCCCTAAAGCCTTCACCTATACCTTCCCTGTTCCCCCATCTGTACTCCAGTTGACCAAGATATGGAATATGCTGAGGCTGTCTGCTCATCTTTAAAAAAACTCTATTTTTTTTCTTGAATTCTATTCTTTAAGTGTTTTCTGCATCCACTGCTTTTCACTAGATCCATGGAAAAGTATGGGATTTTCTTTTGTCCAGGTTTCTTTGTTCTTGTCTTTTTACATCCATCCCAGGTTTTTTTTTTTTTTTCATATATAGAAAGAAGCTTTATCAAAAAAGTGGTTTTCTATCTTTACTTTGAGTCCATTTCATGTCGATGGGAAAGAAACTGTAAGTCAGAATTGAAACCCCATTAGAAGAATATTAAGGGTCCTTCTTGCATTTCTTCATTAAAAGTAAGTTGCAAAAGTGACTTGAGAATCCATTGCTATTTTCTAAAACACGAGAAGAATCATTGGGAGTTCATGTCTCCTGGTATAAGCATGTGAGGGTTCACTGATGCTTTTAATAAGGTGGCAGTTAGGGGACTGCGTTCACATCATGATTTGGCAAAACCTGTGATTCCCTCTTTGAATCTTTTATGGCAACCCTCATTACCACTTGGTTAATTAGAAATGCTCATTTTGCTGAAACAGTATCTTCTAACCCAAGTTTTGGTTCACATTCTGGGAGAAAATTCTCGAGTATATTGGTCCTGACTTCAGGAGAAGTTAGTTAACATTCAAATTATCTAAAGTACTCTAATCAGAAACAGTCCGCAGGTGGTTTGATAGGCTTTGAGACACTCTAATCAGAAGCCCTCACTCGCAAGGATTTAACTCTGTCTGTAATTAACACCAAGTTTGTGAATTAACACAGTAACTTTTAAAATAATTTTCACTGATGAAAAGTGCTCAGTGTATGTGGAATGGCTAGAAGTATTGTATAGCCACTGCCATCCTTTCATGACCAGGGAATTAGAATCTGGAGACTCAGGTAGCCTACACCTTTCTGGAAAACTTGTGGATGACATGTGGTCTTATGGAGGTTTCTGTCACTTGAGCCCATCTAGAAGATTAGCTGAGTTTTCTCACTAAAGTATTATTGCATCTGCCTGGTTATGGTCTATGTTGTCTTCACAAAAAGTGTCTTGAATATCTAGCTAAGAAGTTTGACCTTTATTTTCAATTATTGTAGAGTTATGAAAAGCTTTCAAGTGGAAGAATAACATGAAGAAATGTATGCTTTAGAAAGATTATCCTGATGACGGTGGCCATTCCTGCTGGCAAAGAGATCAGCTAGAATATTGTAGCAGAGCATGGTTAGCTGTTCACCAAACCTGTTCTCTCTTCCTCCTGAGCACACAACTAGATGGTATATGCCAGTCTCTCTTAAAGATGGGTAACACCATATGATGAGTTCTGGCCAAAGGAAAGTGGATAAAAGTAATGTGTGTCACTTCTAGGCCTAGCACCAAAGCTCCATCAACATGCAATGCTGCATGTTCTTGACCCTTAGGAAGAAATATATGAGGACCGCAGAGCCACTAGGTAGAAGTTTTCTGGGTCTCTGGGTCATTATTTGGAGGAGTATCACCCATGAAATTAGAATTCTATTTTGGATATTTTGTGAGTGAAAAATTTCTATTGTGTTAAGCTGTTGATGTTTTGTGGTTACTCTATTACAGCAGATCCTTTCAAATGAAATGAAGTTACTACTATAGTTTGGTGAAGGATGACAAGATTGTGAAACAGTGCAGTGGTTATGGGGCTAGAAAAAAACAAACTTTTATAATAGATTTTAGGAGATAGAAGTAGCAAGGGGTATTGACTGGTTTACTGTGAAGTAAATGGAAGAATAGAGAATTACTTTTAGCTTTTCAGCTTGGGCAACTGGGAAGATGGTAACAGTAAAAATGGTAATGCTAATATAGAATTCATAGGATACTAACAGCTGTTTTGAAATGATAAGTATATTACCAATTTGAACCTTTTACTTTTAGGTATAATTGAAAGATTATTTAATTTGTTTAAAATTTTTTCTTATCTATACTTTGCCATGCCTTGCTATGGGTAGAGTATACTTCCCTGCTCCATTAATTTTGGGCTTGGCCGTGTGATTTTCTTGGACTAATGAAATGAAAGTAGGAGCTTCAGCTTGCCTATTCCAAACAGAGCCTTAAGAGACGTGTTTTCATTTCCCATGATTGTTCCTTTTCTTCTGCTCTCCACCACATCATAACCTAGGGTTTACTTCTTCATCCATCCCATTATGGTTCATATCTCAACACAATCTGGAGCAGAGCCTCCACTGGTGACCCACAGAGCCCCAAACAAGAAACAAGTGTTTGTACTCATGAGCCACATGGATTGTGCAGCAACATCTCAGAAAAATGGACCTATTTAGATGAGATAGTTACAGTATGGGGTTGAGAAGAATGACCTGGAGATGCAGATTTTGAAGTTGCAGTCACTTAGGTCATTCAGATGGCTGAGGCCACCCAGACAAACCATGGAAGAGAAGTCCCAGGATGGAAATAACCCTAAGAGCAGCAGCAATTAACATATGAGTCAGGAAGACAGTCTACAGTGGAGAATGAGAATGAATAGTCAGAAGCATAAAAAAAGAACCAAGAGGAGGTGATGCAGTGAAAACAAAGGGGTGGTAGTACTTCAAGGAAGGTGTGATGAGCAGTACCAGACATCACAAGTTCAGGTAAAAAAATGCTGAAAATAATCCTTTGATTTTAGCAAGTGGAAGACATTACTAAAAGTCCCCTTTTGTTGTAAGATTTCCAGTGGACTTAATACAGACTATACACAATTAATATTGTTCACTTAGTGCTTGTCAAGGGAATGCCTTTGTTCAACTGCACTTATGCAAATGTTAAGAAAAGATGTCAAATGAAAAACAATCCTGACATTTATTCAGCATTTTGTACAATTAAGCTTCTATATCATGTGAATCCAAAACACTGTCGTATGGCTTAAAAAATTACTGGTTTACTTTTAATCGTATAAGACAATGATTTATTAAAATGATGCAATTTGTCAACGTTTGTTCAATCTATAACAGGATGGCAAAAAAAATTTTTCAATTCATTCATACAATGTCAGACTTTAAAAAGTTATAGAAGCAATCACATTTCCAAAGAAAAATGAATTATGAGTGGAGTAACTGTCCACAGGGACATTTAGGGACATTTCTTTCAACCAACATTTATTGAACACTACCATATGCCAGGCAACAGCCTCACATGGCCTTCAGGAGACCTGAGACCCTTACCAGGACTTGGGTCTCTTTTACCTCCTCTGACATGGGGATACACCTAGGTATGGTAACATTAACACAAATTATCACTAGGGAAGCTGGTCCAAATGAGGCATCAAGTCACAAAGGGACCAATAATTATTAAGTCAAAATTCTAAGGTAAGAGTCTTGGCAGGCTGGCCAGGCTTCGGCAAATTTAAGCAATGTCATAACAGCCTTTTTACCCAATGAGATAGAAGCATGAAGAAGATGAGTTAATCCAAAGTTACTTAAAACAGGTATTATCAAAAGAGAGATATACATTTCCAATTTTTTTTAACGTAACACTTATATATTTACATTCATTTGCAATCTTTAGGTTGTCAGACCTAGGACTTTTCTTTGGGTAAACATCTGTGATCAGACACTCAAAGGTGCCTTTCTTGCCTAAACCATAATTATAATGTATTAGCTAAGATTTCTAGTTTGTGGATTCTTAAAATTGGAGCAAGAACATTAAGACCCTTACAGGCAAACTGAACGCAGAATCCCTCTGGATTTGGGATTTTTCGTGATTTCCCTTCCATTATTTTAGAGTTGTCTAGCATACACCTAATTTGTACTTTTTATTATTTTTAAATTTTTATCTCTACATGTAAATTGCCTTAATGATTTTTATACCATTTAGAAGTTAGTCTTATTATTGCTCTTGTGATCTTCATTATAAAACAAGTAAATGAATATTCTACTCAGTAAGAGCACACAATGAGACAAACTCCCAATAGGTTCAAGTCACAAATATGTCATTTTCCAGCAGCTTGACTTAGGGAATGTATTTAATCTTCTTTTCTTAGCCTCATTTTCCTCACCTATAAAATGTCAGTGACCTCGTATTATAGGTAATGCATTTTGTGAGTTTTAACACATTGTCGCTGCAGATATTATGCAGTTGCTTTGACTGGGATTGCTATTGTGATTAAAAAAACAAACTTTATGTATCCTCCTGCAGCTAGTGTTTAAATAGCTTTATAATGCCTTTCTATAGAAGAAATGCGTAATCAAATTCTTGTTCCACTGTAGCTTAACACAGGGGCAATTGTCTTATTTCAACTGTATAGGCCCCGTAAGAGTACTTCTTCCCTAGAACTATTTTTAATAATTCAGACTTTCGGAGTGAGCTGAAATACTGGATAGAGAATCGTGAGACTTGGTTGCTATTTCTGACACTGTAACTAATTCAGTATTCTTTTGGGACAAGGCATTTGACCTCGTTTTACTTTAGTTTTACCATCTGTAAATTGTTATCAAAAATGGTTTCTGATATAGAAAATCTGCAAGGTTACTTTTATTGGGGAAGATATCATTTTTAAAAATTATGAATAAGTTTTGAAAATTAAAAGAATGTTACTTAAAAAAAAAACCAAAGAAGGTACTTTCTAAGTGAACGGCTAGGTGCATAAACCTCTTGCACTATAATTATTTGCAAAGATATCTGTCTGGTATAGATAGAATCAATATTAATTGTTAATTTCCCTTTCCCTTCGAAGGAAACACATGAGAGAAATCTTTGGTTTCCTTTTAAGGACATTTTAAAATAGCAAAAAGCAAAAAGGCATTGTGCTTTTTTCCTTTTGTTAATAGAACAACTGCAAAGACCAAACTCCTTGGGGAATGGTGTGAGAATCCCACACTTGACCACATGTGTTCCAGCAGGGCTTGGCTGATGGTGTTTAGTCCTTTCTGGTTAAAATTGGCCAGACTACAAACTAAGGATAGAGAATGTCTAAGTCAATTTCCCTCCTGCGATTCTTTCAAACTTTAAAAAATTTAACATGTCCTCACCATTCTTGCTTGTGGTGCTTTTTCCCTTGCTTATCCCTGACATTAAAGTTACCCACTGATGAGACGGTCCCGTGGAATGGAAACAAGGTTAGACCTCTCTAAAAACTAGGGGTTAATCAGATGTGCTAGTGCGTTCCATCAACACCGATCACACTTTGATTTTTACGTTTGCTAATTGACTTTGAAAAAGGAGACGTTGTTTGCAATAGCTACAACTAAAATTGTTAACTTAAGGGCTAAATAATTCATACTGTGTGTCAGTTCCTATTTCGAACTCAGAAAACATTGCTCATGTCCAACCCCAGCCTGTTAGAAGTAGCCCTGGGAAAGTTTCAAAGTACATTTCCAGAGCAGACCATAGCATCATGCCTTATTTCTCTCCACAGCCATTTTTAGTCACCAAACTCTCTGGGAAACTGAAGTAGCCAAGTTTTACATCAGAGATGAAAAAGATTTCCAAATTAGTTCTGGGTCTCCAGAGGATACCTAAAGGACTTAATATTACTAGTGTATATTTATTATTTGGCAGTCCTCTAAAGTTTAGTCCTTTATATTTTAACAAAACCATAAGAAAGAATTTTTGCTTTTTCTGAGAAGCTGAGATGTTATCACTAACCTCACTGCCTACAGAAGGAGTGGTGGAAACGACACATCTCAGAGGGAGGAATGAAGGACTAAAAGGAAGGAGTTTTGATGAAATAAAACTAAAATATAATTTTTAAAAATTATGAACAATATTTAAAAATTAAAGGAAGGTTAATTTAAAAATAAGAAGGTACATTCTGTTGTAAAGTGAATGGCTAGGTGCAGAAACCTCTTGCACTATAATTGTTTGCAAAGATATCTGTCTGGTATAGATAGAATTAATGTTAATTGTTAATTTTTCTTTCCCTTCAAAGGAAACATATAGGAAAAATCTTTGGCTTCCTTTTAAGGACATTTTAAAACAGTAAAAATCAAAAAGGCATTGTACTTTTTTCCTTTTGTTAGTAGAACAACAACTGCAAAGACCAATACGAGTTTTGATGAAATAAAAGAGGATTTATTCCTATTCAGCTTTCCTCAAACTCCATTGCCTAGTTTAAATGTCCATCCTTCCTTGTGTGGCTTCACAGTATTGACAATCTCTGGTTGAATCCCTGATGTTTTTATTCAAGAGATTTCAAAATCCATTAGGATTACCTCTCTATTAGCAGAAATTCTGCTCTACGGAGTTTCTGATGAACCCAGAAAAGACATCATGGGTAGATCACTGGAACTCATGCTATTTACCTAGTAACTTAACTTGAGAGAAACTAAATGGTAATAGCGGAGTGTTTCAGGTAAGCTTGACTAGGATACTGCAGTATTTTTGACGTGTCAAAGTAACGTTAAGTCTGTGATAAGATGGGATGACAATTTCAGGATATTGTCTCTTAGCAAATCTAGGACATCGATTCATGCTAAATTTATACACACACGCAAACATCACATTTCTAACATGTGATTCATCTTATCTAAATAAATAGGGCAAATGATCTCAGCAATTAGGATGAAACAGAAGACTTGGTGCTTCAGGTCTGCTGCTCTAAGTAATTTATTTTCTGGAAAAGAAGACTTGGAAAAAAAATGGGAGAGGTAAAAACTAAAACACTTCGAAGTACTTCGAATACTTCGAATGTACTATGTCTGCACATTCCAAGCTTCAGAAATATGTGAAACTTGTGCAATAAGTTCTAATTCTCCCAAAGAATAGGCAGAACTCCATTTTTACAAAAATACAGAAGAGAGAATGGGGGAGGTTTTGATGGCTTTTAGAAGTCTAGCTTAATTGTACTATTCCAAACTGAAAGAAAAAAATAAGAGTAGTAGAATCAAATTTTCCTATCTGGAGGCTAAGCTGTTATTTATTATAGTTATAAATTAACTGATTTGCTGTTTAACTCTTTTTGGTTCACTAGAATTCTAGTGGTAAGTTCTTCACTGAACAGTGCTGTGAATAGCATAATAGTAGTCTAATGTCATTTAATGGAATTTCATCTAATTTTGTAGCCATGTTTTGCAGGCTGGACAGTTTGGCTTGTCTTAAGTCTGCATCTTTTCAAAGATCAATTCTATAGTCTTTTCTTAGACCAAAAAAATAAAACCTTGACCAAAAAAAGTGTGTGTGTGTGGATTGTGTGTGTGTGTTATTTAACCTCTAAGTATCATGTGTCATACTTGTATAAAGGGAGTAATAGTACAACTTACCTTAAATGACAGCTTTGAGACTTACACAAGATAATGATTCTAAAATGCCTCAGTTATAATAAATATACAATAAATTTAGGTATTTTAATTAATGTTGCAATCAGAAGTGTTTATTAATATTCAAAAATCTGAGTGCCTATTTTCTAGCAGACACAGATGTTGTAAAACTTATCTTGTATATTCTCAGTAGTCCAATCACATAACTTAGAATTGATATATAATGTATAATTTGCATACCAAATAATTCTGCATGCTAGAATTTTTGCAGGCAAACTTTTCTGGGAAATTCATGTAGTACTATAGAAATGAAGTTAATGATGTTTATCTTAGCTAGAGTGAGTGAGGTCTTAGCTTGAGTCAAGAATGCTCTTAAGAAAAAAATTTACTATGGAGATGAAGAAAATATTGCCTATCTATCTATCTACTTATCTATCTTTCTGTATTTCCTTCATTCTTTTTCTCTCTCCAAATGTTCAATTTCTATTCTCCCTTATGTAAATTTCTTTTTATTTTTTCTTTCTTTAATCCTTCCTTCTCCCCTCTCTTCTTTCTTCAGATGATGGTTATTATTGCTCAAAAGCTGACACACATTTTACCTATTCTGCATGCTTTGGAACTGGGATTTATGAATACAACTTATTTTCTTATACAGACGTCTGCAGGATAACCAAACACACCCTGGTCTCTCATAAAGACATGGCTTTCCAGGGCAGCCTAGCCATGGACTGATTGGATTTTTGTTCTAACATGTTTGTTTTATTTGGGACTGCTGCACCTATTAGCACTGTTGAGGTGTCTACCACCCATCTACGCTGAGTTTATTTTCTAGCTTAATTCAAGAATTCTGGAATATATTTAAGATGATTTTGTAAAAATACCTAGTTTTACTCCATGGGACTCTGAGTGCCATGTTGGATGCACCTCTGACAGTGGGAAAATGTGGAACAATTCTAACTTGGTTTGAGATTTTACTATTTTTTTGTATATCAGAGATCTTTATTAAAATAAATGATACAACTCAGAATGATCATGTAGCGATTGGGTTTAAACTTATGTGGGCCAGAATCACCATCTTTGGAATGAAAGAGTGAGTGAATTATGAGCTATCTCAGTTGTATATCAGTCTCCTGTATATCAAATTGAATAATCTTTCCTGGTATGGAAACATAATAAATTAGATTGTGAGGCAGTATATTTGGAAATTAAATGACCCTGAAAACAAGATAGCTATATACATCGGCCAAATTACTAACTAATTGAACTAGTCAGTGTTTGGTTAGTAAAACAATCAACATTCAACATAGTTCAAATGGGAATAAATTTAATACAAAGAATTGGATGCCTATAGAATATTTGGAAGGACAGGGGGACCACAAGTCAGGAAAAAGTCTGCTGCCAGTGCTTCTCACGGATAGATTGTAAACCAGGACTCTTCTGGCAAGAGGTTCCATCAGCAGAATGTCCTGTGGTATGGGGGAGAGTTTGAAGATGGCGGAGGATGTTTCTGATGTGACGCTGGATAGTCTCGTGAGAGTAGTCCACAGTCTGGGAGCCTTGGAAGTTCCCATCATTGGTCTGTGTATCACTATCTGCTAGACCTGTAGGATGTACTGATCCAGGAGGCATCAGTTCCCCTTCCTTTATTTTGCATTGGATGATGATAAAATACAGAGACATAATACTGTAAAAAATGGAGATATGGGGATATGTGTATATGTATAGCTGATTCACTTTGTTATAAAGCAGAAACTAACACACCATTGTAAAGCAATTATACTCCAATAAAGATGTTAAAAAAGAAATTGTACTCACCTTAAAAACATCTAGGAGTAATTGAAGATAGAATGAGCAATATTTATATAATTCTGCAGAAACAGGCCAGGGTATTTTTTTAATTAACGTTTTTATTTTAGAACAATTTTAGATGTATAGAAAAATTGTCAACCTAGTACAGAGAGTTTCCATACATCTTCATCCAGTTTCCCCTATAATTAGTATCTTACATACATATGGTTCATTTGTTATAATTTATGAACCAGTATTGATACATTAACTAAAGTCCACTTTATTCCTATATCCTTAGTTTTAACCTAACATCCTTTTTCTCCAGGATCCCATCCAGGATACCACATGACATTTAGTTGTCATGTCTATTTAGGTTCCTCTTGGCTGTGAGAATTTCTCAGACTTCCTTTTTTTTTTTGATGATCATGACAGTTTTGATGAGTACTGTTCAGATATTTTGTAGTATGTTTCCCAACCAGGATTTGTCTTATGATTAGGTTGGAGTTATGGGTTTTTTAGGCAGAAGACCACAGAGGTAAAGCACCATTTCATCACATCATAAGTGTACACACTATCGTGATTTACGTAATAAAGGGTGCATGACACCATGACTTGTCACTGTCGATCTTGACCTTGACCTTGATCACACAGCTGAGGGTTTTTTAATTCACAAATGATAACATTTTATTATAGAAAAAAACATCCCAAATATAGGATTTCGTAACCACTGGTAGGTGAACAAGTGCAACTTTAAAAGTAAATACAAAGTAAAGAGGCAAAACCTACAAGCATTTTGTCTTTAAGAGAAAATGTAATGTTCTTCTGCGGAGGTGATCCCACCCAGAGCACGAATGTGGCTCCATCCTCCATAAAGGTATCAAGTTTGCTTTCTGAACTACGCCCAGTTTAACGATTTCAAAATGATGGCAAGGAGTGACATTGAAAAAATCACTGAGACTGAGTAACTTTCTATTGACTCTTACTCAATAAAGGCTCCCCATCACACTTGTTTCTAAGAAGTACAGTAAGGAAGAGGGAGGAAGGAAGAGTCCATTTCAGTGGTGAAATCTGACAAACAAAATCTCAGCTGTCCCCCAAACTGGGGTAACATGCTTTTGGCCCCAACCCTTAGGGTCTGAGTGAGCTAGAAATCTGTGGAGGCAAATCTGCCAGTGTTGCCAGATGGTGGTGACTGAGGGAAAAACTGGGCCCACAGGTTCCCTCTGGTGGAGAGGAGGCTTCTTCTGCATTTCCACATCCTCCCGGCCTGGAGAGCAGCACCTCTGTAATCCGGTGGCTCCTCTCAGCCACAGCTACTCTGTTCCCGGAGCCAGGACGTTCTGTGGTGGCAGGACCTCGCAGTTCTCACAGGGACACGAGCTGGGTAGCAGTCATTCCCTTCACAGTCAGTTACTGGCCAGCTGGGCAAGAGGTGTTTCTAATTAGAAAGGTGGAACTCAGGTTTGGTGCTTTTTTTTCTAAGTGCCTAAATAACTAAGCCAGGCTGTTTATACAGAAACATTTTCATAAGAAGATGGTTTTACCCAGACTGTCTTATTCAGAGGTATCTATCTCAGCAGCCCAAGATAAACCTGAATTTGAGGTTTAGGACCTGAGTTTGTGTCTGCATCATATCATGTATTATTGATTAGCAAACATTTGCCATTAAGGAATTGGGAGCAGGCAGAGACGTGGTTAAAAAGTGTCTGGTAAGATTACTTAATGATTTCTCCAAACTGGAGAAAAGGTAGTAAAAGAATGACAGTAAAAAAGGTAAGGAAGCCAGAAAGTAGCTGGATTTACTGCATGATATACAATAGCCAATATTATTTTGAACTAAATTCTGTGTGATACCTAATGTATACAGGTCTATGAAAATACTGTATATTTACAGTACTTATTGGAATAAGCCCAGGAAGGTTGCATAGTGTTCCAGCAGGTCCTTCTGTAAGTGAAAACAGAGCACAGGCTTCAAGCTATCAAAGTGTGATGGGGAGCCTTTATCGAGTAAGAGTCAATAGAAAGTTAAGAATCAGTCTCAGTGATTTATCCAATGTCACTTCTTGCTATCATTTTGAAATCGTTAAACTGGGCGTAGTTCAGAAAGCAAACTTGATACCTTTATGGAGGAAGGAGCCACATTCGTGCTCTGGGTGGGAACACCTCCGCAGGAGAACATTACATTCTTTTACATGGGAGATTTGTCCCTTCTTCCCCATTTATTGATTTATTCAGTCAGTAATTTATATCATTATTTACTCATGGACATTTATTTTATACCTTGGGTTACAATCCAGGACTATTTTATTTATTTTTTTCCTCAGATTTCTCCAGCTCTGGCTATTGGGAACTCTTTCAGTCAGTGCCTGTGTCCCTTTGTCATACTACCATCCTTGTGGGGTTTTTCTTTTTTTGATCACTTTCTTACTTTCGGTCACTACAAAATTCTTCGGGCTCATCTCGTATATTTCCTACCTTATTTCTAAGATCAGCATTTCTTTAAAGAGCCTTGGTTCCTTTGATTGAAGAATAGTATTAGAAACCAAGATCTTTATCATATTAAGTGAAGTAAGTCAGGGGAAGACAAATATCATATGCTATCACTTATGATATAGCTTATTTAAGTTAAAATAGCAAAGGATTAACTAAAGAAATATAGGATACTTCTTAAATTTTTGTATCATCAATTGTTATATGATATTTTTGCATCATCATTTGTTATATGATATTTTTGCATGCTTGCTACCTTATAATATCTCTTTTATGGAGTAGAGGAAGTGTGCTCTGAAAGCCCAAAAGTGAGAAAGGAAAGGTTCTGATTATGTCATTCCTGTCAACCATACTGAATAAAAAGAAGAGAGAAATGTCAAGTCAGGGGAATAGCTATGACCAGATTTTTTTCCATGGTGCTTAATGACGAACTACCGTCCTCTGGCTTGCCCCATGGAACACTTCTTGAATCTTTACATAGACCTTTAAAAACACCTCACTATTAAGTGAGAAACCAGGGAGGCAATATCTGGTTACCATCTATTGTCAACTTGACTAGAAGCTAAAAATGTATTACTAAAAGAACCCTTTTTTTTACTAAAATCTCTCTCAGAATTCTCAACCTTTTATATTACTTACAAAGCAAATTTATTCGTCATTTTTTTTTCTCCCCAAAGAAGAAAGATGTTCCTTTCACTTTTGGTCAAAAGCGCTTCTAAAACAATTCCTCACCTATTGTGTTAAAAACTGTGCCAAGTGTTTGGAGGATGCTAAGACAGAGATCTTGCTGTGCAAGTTAAATGAAACTAAAATACGGTGACAGAGATGAGGTACACTGATAATTACAGTTCTCGTTCACTCCACAAATACACAAGCAATTAGAGGAATGAGGCTCAAGGAAATATATTGAAAGCAGAGTTTTGGGAGTTGTGAGCACTAAGACATCTTGTCTCGTTGGGTGATCGGGAGTTTCTGTAAAAGGCCGGAGGAGGATGTGATTTGAACAGGTGAGGTCATTCTTGACAGGAGCAAAGCTGAAGAGGAGGAAGGGAGTGTGGGGTATTTTGGCGGATGAGCAGGGAGTTTTAGAGTCCATGCATCATGATGAATATTGTGCTATAAGATTAAAAATAGGTAGGTAGACCATGACACGGAAGCAACCTAAATGTCCATCAACAGAGGATCGGATAAAGAAGATGTGGTACATATATACAATGGAATATTACTCAACCATAAAAGGGAACTAAATAGTGCCATTTGCAGAGACGTGGATGGACCTAGTAACTGTCATACAGAATGGAGTAAGTCAAAAAGAGAAAAACAAATATTGTATAATAGCGCTTATATGTGGATTCTAGAAAAAGGGTACAGATGAGCTTATTTGCAAAGCAGAAATAGAGACACAGATGTAGAGAACAAACTTATGGTTACCAAGGGGGAAAGGAGGGGTGGGATGAATTGGGAGATTGGGATTGACATATACACACTCCTATGTATAAAAGAGATAACTAATGAAACACTCTTTATAGCACAGGAACTCTACTCAATGCTATGTGGTAACCTAAATGGGAAGGAAATCTAAAACAGAGGGGATATGTGTATACATTTAGCTGGTTCACTTTGCTGTACGGCAGAAACTAACACAACATTGTAAAGCAACTATACTCCAATAAAAACTAATCATAAATAAAAGGTCAGTAGGGCTAGAACGCATCGGACACTGAGTGCTGACTGGTGATTTTCAATGGAGGCGCCATAGAAAGGTTTCCAGCAGGAAGTTCAGTGAGCAGATGCTGTGCCCCAGAAAGACTAGTCAGCCGGAGGAGTCTGGAGGGACTTCGGCGTGGGGTCAGGGAAACTGAGGAAAAGGGGTGAGACGGGAATGCTTTGAGGTGACCTAGGTGAGGAGCTGAGGGCTGAACGGTGAGGTGACAGCAGAAATGGAAGGGATGAGGGGGGACCAGAAGAGAGGGCACAGTCGGGCTGGCAAATGATGGATTCCAAGGGATGCAGGAGGTCAAAGATCTCTTCCTCGTGTCAGTCCTGTGACTAGAGGGCTGTTAGCAGGGCAGGGAGAGACTAGGTGAAGCTGGAGGGCTGAGATTTGGACAGGCTGAATTTGAGGTATTTATGAGATAATGTTATGTTGGACTGTTAGAAATAGAATTACTAAAGCTGGGCAAGCTGACTGAGGAGAAGGAAGCCAAGGGAAGGCTGAGTCCTCAAGAATGTTAAATCAGCATTTACAGGAGGTAAATGCAGGAAGTAAACACAGACCAGAGGAGTTTATTGGGGGATTTTTATATACCAATTTTTGACAATGTGACTTCACATTTTATTAGAAAAAGCTTATATTGAAACTGATGGAGTCTCATAGCAGGTATCAGGGTGGACAGTTCCATTCAAGTGACTGGAATTAGAAGATAAATTAGTATGTGTGATGAGATTTTATTGATTACTGAACCCCGAATTACACTAAAGCAGGGGTTCTCCATGTGTGGTCCCTGGGAAACTGGGGACTAATTTTTTTGGCTCCATCCTAGGCCTTTTGATCAGAAACTCGGAGGTGGGCCCAGAATTCTGTCCAGGTCATTGTGACACATACTGAAGTTTGAGAACCACAGCACTAGACCTGCTGACACCCACAGGTAACCCACTGCCCTGAGAGAGCGGGAAACAGAGCAGTGGTCCTGGGAACATAAACGCAGGGCAATCAGCAGGTAACTCCTCATTTCCCACCACACAGTGTGATGGGGTTAGGGATGCAGTTGACTCCTCATTCCAGCTAATCTTTGCCTGCTTCCACCTGCTTACTTTAATCTGGAGCAGTGAGAAAGAAAAGAAAACTCATCTCTCATTATCTTTCTTTATGCCCAGTCTTCTCTTCATCTTTCCTGTGTGTTATGGGTTGAATTGTCTCCCGCCCGCCCCTCCCTGCAATATATGTTGAAGTCCTAACCCCCACTATCTCAGAATGTGACCTTATTTGGACACAGAGCTTTTACAGAGGTGATCAAGTTAAAATGAGGTCGGTGGGTGGGCCCTATTCCAATATGACTGATGTCTTTATAAAAAAGGGGAAATTTGTATATAGAGACAGACATGCACAGCGGGAAGATGATATAAAGACCCTTAGGAAGAAGACAGTCATGTGACAGAAGTGATGCATCTACAAGCCAAGGAATTCCAAGGATTGCCAGCAGATACCAGAAGCTGGAAGAGGCAAGGACAGATTCTCCCCTAGAGCCATCAGAGAGAACATGAGCTCTGCAGACACCTTGATCTTGGACTTCTAGCGTCCAGAATTCTGACACTAAATTCGGTTGTTCTAAGCTACCCCAGTTTTGGGACTTTGTTATGGCAGCCCTAGGAAATGAAGGCAGTGCTCTAATTTCTTTTCTTTTTTTTTTTTTAAACATCTTTATTGAAGTATAATTGCCTTACAATGGTGTGCCAGTTTCTGCTTTATAACAAAGTGAATCAGTTATACATATACATATGTTCCCATATCTCTTCCCTCTTGCATCTCCCTCCCTCCCACCCTCCCCATCCCACCCCTCTAGGTGGTCACAAATCACGGAGCTGATCTCCCTGTGCTATGCGGCTGCTTCCCACTAGCTGTCTATTTTACATTTCGTAGTGTATATATGTCCATGACACTCTCTCACCCTGTCACATCTCACCCCTCCCCCTCCCCATATCCTCAAGTCCATTCTCTAGTAGGTCTGTGTCTTTATTCCCGTCTTGCCACTAGGTTCTTCATGGCCTTTTTTTTTTTTTTTTCCCTTAGATTCCATATATATGTGTTAGCATACTGTATTTGTTTTTCTCTTTCTGACTTACTTCACTCTGTATGACAGACTCTAACTCCATCCACCTCATTACAAATACCTCCATTTCATTTCTTTTTATGGCTGAGTAATATTCCATTGTATATATGTGCCACATCTTCTTTATCCATTCATCTGTCGATGGACATTTAGGTTGCTTCCATGTCCTGGCTATTGTAAATAGAGCTGCAATGAACATTTTGGTACATGACTCTTTTTGAACTATGGTTTTCTCAGGGTATATGCCCAGTAGTGGGATTGCTGGGTCGTACGGTAGTTCTATTTGTAGTTTTTTCAGTAACCTCCATACTGTTCTCCATAGTGGCTGTATCAATTTACATTCCCACCAACAGTGCAAGAGTGTTCCCTTTCCTCCACACCCTCTCCAGCATTTATTGTTTCTAGATTTTTTGATGATGGCCATTCTGACTGGTGTGAGATGATATCTCATTGAAGTTTTGATTTGCATTTCTCTAATGATTAATGATGTTGAGCATTATTTCATGTGTCTGTTGGCAATCTGTATATCTTCTTTGGAGAAATGTCTATTTAGGTCTTCTGCCCATTTTTGGATTGGGTTGTTCTTTTTTTTGTTATTGAGCTGCATGAGCTGCTTGTAAATCTTGGAGATTAATCCTTTGTCAGTTGCTTCATTTGCAAATATTTTCTCCCATTCTGAGGGTTGTCTTTTGGTCTTGTTTATGGTTTCCTTTGCTGTGCAAAAGCTTTTAAGTTTCATTAGGTCCCATTTGTTTATTCGTGTTCTTATTTCCATTTCTCTAGGAGCTGGGTCAAAAAGAATCTTGCTGCGATTTATGTCATAGAGTGTTCTGCCTATGTTTTCCTCTAAGAGTTTGATAGTGTCTGGCCTTACACTTAGGTCTTTAATCCATTTTGAGTTTATTTTTGTGTATGGTGTCAGGGAGTGTTCTAATTTCATACTTTTACATGTATCTGTCCAATTTTCCCAGCACCACTTATTGAAGAGGCTGTCTTTTCTCCACTGTATATGCTTGCCTCCTTTATCAAAGATAAGGTGACCATATGTGCGTGGGTTTATCTCTGGGCTTTCTATCCTGTTCCATTGATCTATATTTCTGTTTTTGTGCCAGTACCAAACTGTCTTGATTACTGTAGCTTTGTAATATAGTCTGAAGTCAGGGAGCCTGATTCCCCCAGCTCCATTTTTCGTTCTCAAGATTGCTTTGGCTATTCGGGGTCTTTTGTGTTTCCATACAAATTGTGAAATTTTTTGTTCTAGTTCTATGAAAAATGCCAGTGGTAGTTTGATAGGGATTGCATTGAATCTGTAGATTGCTTTGGGTAGTAGAGTCATTTTCACAATGTTGATTCTTCCAATCCAAGAACATGGTATATCTCTCCATCTATTTGTATCATCTTTAATTTCTTTCATCAGTGTCTTATAATTTTCTGCATACAGGTCTTTTGTCTCCTTAGGTAGGTTTATTCCTAGATATTTTATTCTTTTTGTTGCAATGATAAACGGGAGTGTTTTCTTAATTTCATTTTCAGATTTTTCGTCATTAGTGTATAGAAATGCAAGAGATTTCTGTGCATTAATTTTGTATCCTGCTACCTTACCAAATTCATTGATTAGCTCTAGGAGTTTTCTGGTAGCATCTGTAGGATTCTCTATGTATAGTATCATGTCATCTGCAAACAGTGACCGCTTTACTTCTTCTTTTCCGATTTGGATTCCTTTTATTTCTTTTTCTTCTCTGATTGCTGTGGCTAACACTTCCAAAACTATGTTGAATAATAGTGGTGAGAGTGGGCAACCTTGTCTTGTTCCTGATCTTAGTGGAAATGGTTTCAGTTTTTCACCATTGGGGACAATGTTGGCTGTGGGTTTGTCATATATGGCCTTTATTATGTTGAGGAAAGTTCCCTCTATGCCTACTTTCTGCAGGGCTTTTATCATAAATGGGTGTTGAATTTTGTCGAAAGCTTTCTCTGCATCTATTGAGATGATCATATGGTTTTTCTCCTTCAATTTGTTAATATGGTGTATCACATTGATTGATTTGTGTATATTGAAGAATCCTTGCATTCCTGGGATAAACCCCACTTGATCATGGTGTATGATCCTTTTAATGTGCTGTTGGATTCTGTTTGCTAGTATTTTGTTGAGGATTTTTGCATCTATGTTCATCAGTGATATTGGCCTGTAGTTTCCTTTCTTTGTGACATCTTTTTCTGGTTTTGGTATCAGGGTGATGGTGGCCTCATAGAATGAGTTTGGGAGTGTTCCTCCCTCTGCAATATTTTGGAAGAGTTTGAGAAGGATAGGTGCTAGCTCTTCTCTAAATGTTTGATAGAATTCACCTGTGAAGCCATCTGGTCCTGGGCTTTTGTTTGTTGGAAGGTTTTTAATCACAGTTTCAATTTCAGTGCTTGTAATTGGTCTGTTCATATTTTCTATTTCTTCCTGGTTCAGTCTCGGCAGGTTGTGCATTTCTAAGAATCTGTCCATTTCTTCCAGGTTGTCCATTTTATTGGCATAGAGTTGCTTGCAGTAATCTCTCATGATCTTTCGTATTTCTGCAGTGTCAGTGGTTACTTCTCCTTTTTCATTTCTAATTCTATTGATTTGAGTCTTCCCCCTTTTTCTCTTGATGAGTCTGGCTAATGGTTTATCAATTTTGTTTATCTTCTCAAAGAACCAGCTTTTAGTTTCATTGATTTTTGCTATTGTTTCCTTCATTTCTTTTTCATTTATTTCTGACCTGATGTTTATGATTCCTTACCTTCTGCTAGCTTTGGGGTTTTTTGTTCTTCTTTCTCTAATTGCTTTAGATGCAAGGTTAGGTTGTTTGTTCGAGATGTTTCCTGTTTCTTGAGGTAGGCTTGTATTGCTATAAACTTCCCTCTTAGCACTGCTTTTGCTGCGTCCCATAGGTTTTGGGTCGTCGTGTCTCCATTGTCATTTGTTTGTAGGTATTTTTTGATTTCCCCTTTGATTTCTTCAGTGATCACTTCGTTATTAAGTAGTGTATTGTGTAGCCTCCATGTGTTTGTATTTTTTACAGATCTTTTCCTGTAATTGATATCTAGTCTCATAGCATTGTGGTCGGAAAAGATACTTGATACGATTTCAATTTTCTTAAATTTACCAAGGCTTGATTTGTGACCCAAGATATGATCTATCCTGGAGAATGTTCCATGAGCACTTGAGAAAAATGTGTATTCTGTTGTTTTTGGGTGGAATGTCCTATAAATATCAATTAAGTCCGTCTTGTTTAATGTATCATTTAAAGCTTGTGTTTCCTTATTTATTTTCATTTTGGATGATCTGTCCATTGGTGAAAGTGGGGTGTTAAAGTCCCCTACTATGATTGTATTGCTGTCAATTTCCCCTTTTATGGCTGTTAGTATTTGCCTTATGTATTGAGGTGCTCCTATGTTGGGTGCATAAATATTTACAATTGTTATACCTTCCTCTTGGATCGATCCCTTGATCATTATATAGTGTCCTTCTTTGTCTCTTGTAATAGTCTTTATTTTAAAGTCTATTTTGTCTGATATGAGAATTGCTCCTCCAGCTTTCTTTTGATTTCCATTTGCATGGAATATCTTTTTCCATCCCCTCACTTTGAGTCTTTATGTGTCCCTAGGTCTGAAGTGCATCTCTTGTCGACAGCATATATATGGGTCTTGTTTTTGTATCCATTCAGCCAGTCTGTGTCTTTTGGTGGGAGCATTTAATCCATTTACATTTAAGGTAATTTTCGATATGTATGTTCCTATTCCCATTTTCTTAAATGTTTTGGGTTTGTTATTGTAGGTGTTTTCCTTCTCTTGTGTTTCTTGCCTAGAGAAGTTCCTTTAGCATTTGTTGTAAAGCTGGTTTGGTGGTGCTGAACTCTCTCAGCTTTTGCTTGTCTGTAAAGGTTTTAATTTCTCCACCAAATCTGAATGAGATCCTTGCTTGGTAGAGTAACCTTGGTTGTAGGTTTTTCTCCTTCATCACTTTAAGTATATCCTGCCACTCCCTTCTGGCTTGCAGAGTTTCTGCTGAAAGATCAGATGTTAACCTTATGGGGATTCCCTTATGTGTTATTTGTTGTTTTTCCCTTGCTGCTTTTAATATGTTTTCTTTGTATTTAATTTTTGACAGTTTGATTAATATGTGTCTTGGCGTGTTTCTCCTTGGGTTTATCCTGTATGGGACTCTCTGTGCTTCCAGGACTTGATTAACTATTTCCTTCCCCATATTAGGGAAGTTTTCAACTATAATCTCTTCAAATATTTTCTCAGTCCCTTTCTTTTTCTCTTCTTCTTCTGGGACCCCTGTAAGTCGAATGTTGGTGCGTTTAATGTTGTCCCAGAGGTCTCTGAGACTGTCCTCAGTTCTTTTCATTCTTTTTTCTTTATCCTGCTCTGCAGTCGTTATTTCCACCATTTTATCTTCCAGGTCACTTATCCTTTCTTCTGCCTCAATTATTCTGCTATTGATCCCATCTAGAGTATTTTTACTTTCATTAATTGTGTTTTTCATCGTTGCTTGGTTCCTCTTTAGTTCTTCTACGTCCTTGTTAAATGTTTCTTGCATTTTGTCTATTCTATTTCCCAGATTTTGGATCATCCTTACTATCATTATTCTGAATTCTTTTTCAGGTAGACTACCTATTTCCTCTTCATTTGTTAGGTCTGGTGTGTTTTGACCCTGCTCCTTCATCTGCTGTGTGTTTTTCTGTCTTCTCATTTTGCTTATCTTACTGTGTTTGGGGTCTCCTTTTCACAGGCTGCAGGTTCGTAGTTCCCATTGTTTTTGGTATCTGTCCCCAGTGGCTAAGGTTGGTTCAGTGGGTTGTGTAGGCTTCCTGGTGGAGGGGACTAGTACCTGTGTTCTGGTGGATGAGGTTGGATCTTGTCTTTTTGGTGGGCACGTCCACGTCTGGTGGTGTGTTTTGGGGTGTCTGTGGCCTTATTATGATTTTAGGCAGCCTCTCTGCTAATGGATGGGGCTGTGTTCCTGTCTTGCTAGTTGTTTGGCATAGGGTGTTCAGCACTGTAGCTTGCTGGTCGTTGAGTGAAGCTTGGTCTTGATGTTGAGATGGAGATCTCTGAGAGATTTTCACTGTTTGATATTACATGGAGCTAGGAGGTCTCTTGTGGACCAGTGTCCTGACGTTGGCTCTCCCACCTCAGAGGCACGGCCCTGATGCCTGGCTGGAGCACCAAGAGCCTTTCATCCACATGGCTCAGAGTAAAAGGGAGAAAAGATAGAAAGAAAGAAAGAAAGAGGATATAATATAGTGAAGTAAAGTAAAGCTATTATAAAGCAAAGTTATACAGACAAAATCTCACCCAGAAGCATATACATATACACTCACAAAAAAAGGAAAAGGGGAAAAATTAATATATCCTGCTCCCAAAGTCCACCTCCTGAATTTGGGATGATTCGTTGTCTATTCAGGTATTCAACAGATGCAGGCACATCAAGTTGTTTGTGGAGCTTTAATCCGCCCCTTCTGAGGCTGCTGGGAGAGATTTCCCTTTCTCTTCTTTGTTCGCGCAGCTCCCGGGGTTCAGCTTTGTATCTGGCCCCGCCTCTGCATGTAGGTCGCCTGAGGGCGTCTGTTCCCCGCCCAGACAGGACGGGGTTAAAGGAGCAGCTGCTTCGGGGGCTCTGGCTCACTCAGGCGGGGGGAGGGAGCGGTACGGAGGAGGCGGGGCGAGCCTGCGGCGTCAGAGACGTCGTGACGTTGCAGCAGCCCGAGGCACGCCGTGCGTTCTCCCGGGGAAGTTGTCCCCGGATCACGGGAGCCTGGCCGTGGCGGGCTGCACGGGCTCCCGGGAGGGGCGGTGTGGAGAGTGACCTGTGCTCGCACACAGGCTTCCTGGTGGTGGCAGCAGCAGCCTTAGCGTCTCATGCCCGTCTCTGGGGTCCGTGCTAATGGCCGCGGCTCACGCCCATCTCTGGAGCTCGTTTAGGCCGCGCTCTGAATCCCCTCTCCTCGCACACCAGGAAACAAAGAGGTAAGAAAAAGTCTCTTGCCTCTTCGGCAGCTGCAGACTTTTTCCCCGGACTCCCTCCCGGCTAGCCGTGGCGCACTAACCCCTTCAGGCCGTTTTCATGCCGCCAACCCCAATCCTCTCCCTGCGATCCGACCGCAGCCCGAGCCTCAGCTCCCAGCCCCGCCCGCCCCGGCGGGGGAGCAGACAAGCCTCTCGGGCTGGTGAGTGCTGCTCGGCGCCGAGCCTCTGTGCGGGAATGTCTCCGCTTTGCCCTCCGCACCCTTGTGGCTGCGCTCTCCTCCGTGGCTCCGAAGCTTCCCCCCTCCGCCACCCGCCGTCTCCGCCCGCGAAGGGGCTCCTAGTGTGTGGACACCTTTCCTCTTTCACGGCTCCCTCCCACTGGCGCAGGCCCCGTCCCTATTCTTTTGTCTCTGTTGTTTCTTTTTTCTTTTGCCCTCCCCAGGTACGTGGGGAGTTTCTTGCCTTTTGGGAGGTCCGACGTGTTCTGCTAGCGTTCAGTGGGTGTTCTGTAGGAGCAGTTCCACGTGTAGATATATTTCTAATGTATCTGTGGGAAGGAAGGTGATCTCCGCGTCTTACTCTTCCGCCATCTTCTCTGATGAAGCCTAATTTCTTTAATCCAGGTGTTGTATGCTGATTCTCACTCAGTTATATATGAAGCTATTTGGTATTAGAAAGGAAAGAAAAGATACCCACAAAAGCATACAATCGAACACTGCTGGCACTGTGGATGGGGAAGTTTTTTAGAGAGGTGGGAGCGTCAAAGAAAGGTCAGCTTCTGGATGGAAGTTCTGGTCGTAAAGCTTTACCAACCGTACACACGTAAAAGACTTGGTTGTTCTGAATATATGTTCTGTTCGTTTAAATTTTATATTGTTTCAAAGAAGTAATATTCAGACCTTCCCAGGAGAACACAGCCTGGAACTGTACTGCCTGTAGGAAGCTGGGATGTAGTACAGAGAATACCTCTCACAGCCTGCAAGCCACAGAGGAGCGGGAGGAAGGTACCATACCTGCACAGCCAGCTATTAGAAGGGAGCCTGGGAGGGGGGTAATGCTTCTACATTAGGGTTAGTTTTACTAAATTGAATGGGAGCCATTGCCACATTTACTCCCTTGAGTTCAAGTTATAGTTGAACATTACAGAAAAGACTCTTAAGGCAATCTTGTTTTATCTACTCTAATGATATAAACATTCATTAATTAAAGAGATGCGCCTTAAAGGCTGTCAATAAAAACATGACAGCTGTAAAATGCCCAAGTCTAAGACACATCTAATGGCAGTTTCCAGGGCTAATTTAGAAAGACAGGCTTCATTGTGGGGACTTCAAGAAAGCCATGCTGTTGGCCATTAGAGACAGCTGTTCCTTTAAGCCAGAAGCAAAGCTAAATCTTTGGAATTGGGGGTGGTGTTTGGAATGGAGAGGTCTCTACTTAGCCTGCTGCAAGATGCAGACAAACTACACTCGCAGAAATAGCCTGAGGACAGGTGAAATTTCCAAATGTTCTTAAAAAAAACAGAAATTCCTACATCCGTAACTATCTCTCATTCCTTTCATTTAATTAATTAATCAGTTTATTTATTCAACAAATATTTACAATATCTGCTATCTGCTAGCAAGCGGCAGGCAGGTCACGGAGATAGTGGTGAGGAAGATCAAATAAAATCTCAGTTGACCTCATATGCTAGCAAATCTTAAATACAGTTTGCCGTTTGCCTCTTCTCTTATCTCTCAAACCTGCCCACATCTGGGCGAGGTTAGGAAAGCTGAGGACTGAAAGTGAGGCAGGAAATAGATGGGCCTCTGGGCAGAGCAGCTGGAGTCTGTCAAATGGAGTAAATTGGAGCTTTGCTTTCCCAGACCCTCAGAGGACAAAGTTAGATAAGAGGACCACGTCTCTCACTCCTGAGATCAGGGAAGCCTCCCTGACTGCACGTGTGCAGGAAGTCTCCTTGGGGGTCATAGGTGGAGGGAGGGGGTGCCACCCCATAATAAGTGTTGTCAAACCTCCCAAAGGCCTCTGCGCTGGAATCCTTCTTGGCAAAACATGCCCAAACATATTGAGGAGGGTCCTAGGGCAGGTCAGGTGTGGAAAAGAAGTAAGATAATTGGCCAAAGGTAAACAAAGACCTGGAAGGACTGCCTTATATAAATGATGTAACTGCCACTTTACTGCACTCCTCCTCATTAGGGAGGACACCCACACCCTTTCTTTCCATGTGTGTATTTCTGCCTTATTTCTGTCTTAAGTAAGTAAACTACTTTTCTGTGTGCTCTCCCACACGTTATGCTGTGTCTCTGATAATAAACGTTGTACCTGTTTTTGTAGTTTTTGCCTCCTTGAGAAATTCATTTTTCAAACAGGGGCAAGAGCCAGGGCAACATTGCTTCTAGTCTCTATCTAGTCTGGTGGACCAGTGGCTAGGATTCCTGCTTTGGCATCCAGGATACCCAGGTTCAATTCCTGGTCAAGGAACTAAGATCCTGCTTCAGGACCAGCCATTGCTATCTCTCCGGGAACAAAAGGGCAGGGTATGTTTTCTTTCTCAGTGACACAAAGCGTCATTTTGAGGCAATTAGGAGTCACAGTTCTAAACAGGGAATCCTGCTTGATAGAAAAGACTTTTCTAAACCCTGTTCCTGTAATTTTTTTCCCATTTTATGGCATTTACTCCATTTATGGCATTTTATGACTTTTTTATGGCACTCAAACTTCAGAAGCATTTTCCACACATTACAATATTTAAAAGACAGCCCTCATAGACTATTGAATTTTCAGACTTGGTTGGAACTTAGCATGGATCCAGTTTGACCCTTAAATCATCTCTTTTCAATAAAAAATAAAAGCTATTAACTACCCATAAGTCATTTTGTATCTGACATCTTCTTACTGTAAAAATCAGTAGTCACTAAAGGTGTGGGCAGCTTCTACACATCTGGCCGATACATAGACACAAGAGTCACGTTATTTGAGAAGTTGTTTTTCTCAGACAATGGTTCTCTCCTTGCTGTTTTTCCCTTTCTCTTCACGATAGAAGTGGCCAGGTGGCTGTAATATCACGAGTCGTTTGAAGAGCGCAAAGGGAACACTCCACGTTTAGAAGGTGGAGCGGCCCCGGGGAGACGGTGGATTCCTCTTCCCAGGAGAAGCAGCCGCGTGGCTCAGAAGACTTGTTATGCTGAGTCAGACCTCAGAAACCAGTCTCCAGCCCACTGGATTTTTGAGATTGTTTTCTATAAAGCTGCAGTTATTTAAAATCCAGCTGCTGGTTGATTTTAGATGCTTAGGAAATCATCTTTCAGTAAAGTGAAAATGTGGACATGAGGAGCATTTTACAAAGAGTTCTTATATTGTTCAGACTGACTTGGATATCAGAGTGAGTCGGTTCATAGACGAGCCTCGTAGCAGGATAAGTGGTGCCAGCGGCCAGAGCCCTGCACCCACTGACTTGGAAGAACCACAAAGAAGAGGTGTCAGAGCACCTGCTTTCAACACACACACACATACACACACACACACACACAACTTGTGCTCAAGGGGGGTAGGGAAACACCAAAGTTTCACACTCTCAAGGGCTGTGTGGTCTGCCCAGTGACCTTTACTCTGTAAGCCCTCAGAGAAAGAACACAATCCCAATAAAGACCAAGCACAAAATTCTTACCAATTTGGCGGGAAAGGGGGTCAGAACTCATTAAAAGTGACTTGGGGAAATAAATGTGATGTGCTCTATTTCTGAGCACTGTGGTGGTAGTCAATTCATAGCTAATATAGGTTAATTATGATGAAATTTTAGAATTGTTGACAGAAATAACTAGATAGGGAATGTTTTGGCAGGATTAATGAAGACTTTTTTCTGTTATTTTATATGATGCAGGAGAAAATTAAACAGATTATCTATAGTTTTCCTTTAAAATTAGTCTTGAAATCACAGTTACAGAAACTCAGGTTTATTTAAAAATTGTGGAAATAGTGACCAATTTTCTCTGTTTATTATCCATATTCAGTTGCTGACATTTTACGCAAAAATAGACTTCTATAAAATGACTAATAAAAACATTAAGTTGAAATTATGGTTACCATATTCCTTTTAAATAAGGATGATGATATTTACTTTTAAATAGCTCAATGTCACATACTTTTTTACAAAGAGAAAAGACACCAAGTTGGAAGAGAATAAGAAAAGTGAAAGGAACAAGAAAGAGTAAAACTGAAAAAGAAGAAAAATTTAAAAATACAAATTAGTTATATTATGATACATTTAGGTAATTTTTTAAAAGCGTTTGCTTTCATTTCCTCAAATCACAGTCTTGAAGCTTATTCCTACGTTTACCCAAATGAAATTAAGTAGAAAATCTTTAGTGACATGTAGCATCTAATATATCTTTGGTGTTTTCAAACCCTCTTCTTTGCATCCCCCCCACCATCGTGTGTGTGTGTGTGTGTGTGTGTGTGTGTGTGTGTGTGCGTATGTGATGGCAGAGCATGCGTCCAAATCGATACCTGTTTCTGTTCCCCAGGGTACCTGCCTGCCCCCAGTAATAGGGATGACTGATGGTCACTTGCAGGCTTAGCTGCTTCCCCAGATCTAAGACCAATTCTGAATTCAGACAAAAGGAGAATCTCTTGCTCAGCCTCCTGAGACTCAAAGTCAAACTACTCTGTTGCTAGTTACATGATGACTTTCAGACAACTGTAATAGCGAGTTTATTTAATTTGTTACATCTTATCTCCAGCTCTGGTTTGGAGATCCCTTTCTGTGCACAGTATCTGTGTGACGGCAGGGGTCACATGTCCGTGAGACCAGTCCTGGTAGGACTCTTGGTTTAAGCCACTTCCACCCACCTCTCTTCCAACCCCTCACCTTTCAAAATGGCAAACGTACCCATCCAGTGGTTAAAGCTAAAAACTTTTGTGTCATTCTTGAATTCTGTCTTTTCTTCATACTTAGGGGGCTGATACATCCAGTTTGTCTGGGACAGTCCCAGTTTATGTTTGTGTCCCCAGCACAAATATTAAGATCCTCGTTCATTTTCAAGGTATTCTGGCTTGGGTAAAAAATTATTTGTTTACCCAATTCCAATTCCATGGAATATTCTGTACAGAACATCAAAAATCCTATTGGCACTACCTTCAAGATATGTCAAGTATTCATTCACTTCTCCCCATTTTCAACACACCATCATCATTCACGTTCTTCTTCTTTCTTACTTGGATCATGGCAACAGCCTTCAAGCTGGTCTTCCTGCTTTTATAATTGCTCCCATTATATTTTATTCTCCACCCAGGAGAAAGCTTATGTCACTCCCTCGCTATAAAATTCCAATAACTTCCTATCTAAGAATAAATCTTACCATCTTTTCATGCTTTATAGGGCCAGATATGATCGTGCCTCTGTTTACCCTCCATATTATGTGATAACACGCTTCCTACTCAATCTTTTTCCTACCTGTGGTAGACTTGATGCTGTGTTGCAAACATATTGAACTCAACTCCCATCTTTGCAATTTTTATCCTTTTTTCCTAGAGCTCTCTTCCCCTGGTCTTTGCATGAGTACAGCCCTGAATTCATCCAGGTCTTTATCTACCCAAAGGTCAGCTAATCTTAGAGACTTTCCTGGCCACCATTTTTATTTTTTTTAAAAAAAGTAATTAACTAATTAATTAATTAATTAATCGGCTGCGTTGGGTCTTCGTTGCTGTGCACAGGCTTTCTCTAGCTGCGGTGAGCAGGGGCTACTCTTTGTTGCGGTGCGCGGGCTTCTCATTGCGGTGGCTTCTCTTGTTGCGGAGCACGGGCTCTAGGCACACGGGCTGCAGTAGCTGTGGGACGCGGGCTCAGTAGTCGTGGCTCGCGGGCTCTAGAGCGCAGGCTCAGTAGTTGTGGCTCACGGGCTTAGTTGCTCTGCGGCATGTGGGATCTTCCCGGACCAGGGCTCGAACCCATGTCCCCTGCATTGGCAGGCAGATTTTTAACCACTGCACCACCAGGGAAGCCCCCCAGCCACCATTTTTAAAGAAGCTGCCTTGATTCAGTGTAGGAAATAGAAATAAGTGTAGGTATTTCAGGCAGAAATAAATTTATTCTAAAAATTAGGAGCTTTCAAAATCATTAGAAGGGAAGGAAATCAAGGGGTCACCACAGGACCCCTGACTTTGGGTCATGCCAGTGTAGAGGTCAGGAAATGGTCGATGCACTGTTACTTTCACGGCCGTCGAACATCCGTAGAACACTACTCAATTCTCAAAGTCAGAATTGAGTAGTTGTAGTAGACACCAAATCACCTGCAAAGCCTAAAATATTCACTATCTGACCCTTTACAGAAGAAATCTGCTGAACCTTGCTATAGGTTAAGCCACTCGTCTTCAGAATTATTCTGGGACTTTCATTTCCTAGCATTGCAACTAGCTTAATATGCGTCTCATTCCACTGGGCTTTTGTTCTCTGTCTTCCAATGAGACAGCTAGTTATCTAAAACCTAATTTATGCAAAGATATTGAAGATTGATGCTGGTTTTTATGTGTCTCTCTCAGGTGGCAGTGACTCACTAATAGAAGACATCTGAAGAGAAATGTCGTAGAACAAAGAAATCAATACCTTATTTTGTAATTTCAGAGTCCACAACAAATGAGGAAAGATCTTTCCAGCACCCTTCTAATTATATTACCTACCACTTCTGCCGTTATTTACCATGCATGTACTTCGTTTGCTTTGTCTGGTATTTTGCTCTCTGGCTGTTGGACCCTTTAATAAGTTAGATTTCCTGTTGGCTCATTGGCTTACATCTGGTTGTTGGAAGTCCATAAGTGGCAGCTGTCACACAAATGATGGACAATGATGGCCTTTGCCTCTATAACCAGCAGCATAGAAGCCACTGGACTACCTTTCTGTTTATTCCAGAAGAAAGAGTTCATGGAATGGTTTCATTTACAATTAAAACATATATATGTGGGACCGGAGGATAAATATTACTTGGCAGGAAGGAGAAGAAAAAGCTCTGTGACAGCTGGCCTGTAATTGTAAATGTTTCTATAGGCTTTTGAGGTTCACAAAGCACTTTCCAGTGCTAATGTAATCTTTTCTACATCTTTGTGAATGTATTTGTATTTGTGTTCCCACTTCACAGGTGAGATAACAGGCTCACATTAAACAGCTCCTAAGTGTTAGAAGTAAAACAAATATATGTTCTTAGGTACAAAATACCATGCTCTTCTAAGCGTCTGTATTGTTTTTATTGGAGAAGATGTAGACAAGTGTGATGGAGTGAAGTTAAGGGACCCTGCAGGGGCAAGGCTGCAGCAGGGAGAAACAGAAAAGGCAATTTTCTTCACTGCCGGGAAGAGAAAATTAAAGGAATTCTTCAGAATTTTGTCCTTCATGTATCTGTTCATTCATTTAACAAACGTTATTGATGGCCTCGTATGCGTCAGGCATTGTTGTAAGATCTGGAGACACAGAAGTGAGCAAAAGATCCCTGTCATCATGGAGTGTGTATCTTGGGGGAAAAAGGTAAACAAAATACATATTTTAATCAGTGATAAGTACCCAGGAGAAAAGAAAAGCAGAGAAGGGGCATATAAAGTGTCACTGAGAAGGCAACTGAGAAATTACCCAATACTCTGGTAATGTTATTTTGACTACTTTGTCTACCATTAGAGTCCATTTTTCCATTTCCTCTTGGGAGGTATCTAGTACCCATTCTATTCCTACTAAAAGTTAAGTCAATTGATTTTTGGTGAGTGTTTCTAATTAATTATGCCGGCTAACTAATTAACCCAATGATTTTTCATTACATTATAGTAGCCAGTGACAAACTTGGCAAAGCTTGACACACTGTATCACATTAGTTCAGCAATGTCCCAGGTGGACAAAATGTTTCTTCTGACCGTCTGTTTAAAGAGCCTGCATGTGAAATACTGTAGCTTCCTGTTCTGCCAGAACATTAACTTGGATAAAATGAATCACTATACTGTTTTGTACAAGTCTTCGTAATGCTAGAAATACAGAAATAGTAGAAATATAAACGTTAAGTTTATTGCCTTCTGCTGTACTAAAAAATGAGACAGAAGACAGATAACACTTCATTTATCTTTCTACAATCAGTGGGCACCTATATTTACCTTCTAGGACATTCAGACAGCTAACAGCTAAGATATATCTGCTGTCCTCTTACAAGGCTTTTGAAGCAATTTACAAAAAGAGGCAACCATTCTTGACATTTAAGGAGGCTCACTAAATAAATAAATCCCCTTTCCTGGCACCTAAATTTGGAACCAAAGGACATGGGAGTCAGAAGTATCAGCTTTATTTCTGAGGAAGCTGTGTGAATATAGCCTAGATTTGTAGACAAGTGGTTTTGCTAATGTAGCTCCTTATAATTAAATTTATTCCCTCCGACTATAGGACTATGCCCTGTTGAGTTTCCTTTGCTGAGAGCAAAGGAAAAAATAACCTCTCTGCATAAAATTAGACCCCTTAGAGAAGGGCCAGATTCACTAATAATTCACTAGAGTCTACCAAGTAGACTACAGTGTAAATGCTCTCTCCATGGGGCTGTGCAAACAGAAGTCCTGTCCTGAGTGGGATGGTTTCTTTACCTTCCTTTGTAGAGGTGAGGAGTGTCAGGGAAAAGAGGCCAGAGTGTTCCTCTAATGGCGTTCCCTCCATAAGAGAATATCAGCACCTAGAGTATTATAGTTCTTCCCTCAAGATTGCATTTGATCTAGCAACATTTTCTCACATTACCATTAGAGGGGAGATAGAACAAGACTTATGACTCACTCCTGAAGCTAATTTGATCTTTGTTTTAACATCATTCACTCAATTCAGAAAGAATGAAGCCTTGCAAAGTGATGCCAAAAACTCGGCCTCTGTGCACCTGTGCTGAATCCAATCTCAGAGACAGAGTTTTAGGTGAAGTAGAAAAAAATAGCTTTATTGATTTACCAGGCAAAGGGGGACACAGCGGTCTCATGTCCCTGAAAAACTGTGTGTCCCAACCCGGGAGGATTTGGTGAGGAGTTTTATAGCAATGGTTCAAGGTGGGGTTGCTGGTAAGATTAGAGTGTGTGCAGGGCCTGCACTCCTTTAATCTGGTCTCAGGTGGTCTCTTGAAGAACTTCTCTGGTTCCTTTAATCTGTCCTCTGATGGTCTTCTCTGGAATGAAGAATGCTAACTCCATTTTTGGGGGGGCTTTAGGATCTGTAAAGAGCTCAAAGATATTGTTATGTGTATCCCCTCAGATGGAACCAGGACCCTGCCCCAAGGCTGCACTATTGTTTCTTGGCTGCTTCTCCCTTGTCTCTGCGTCCCCTCCCTTCCCTGATTAGCAACTTTTCGATTTGCCCTTTGGGACTCAGGGAAGGTCATGGAGGCTGCAGTCTATTTCCTACAAACAAGAAATGGAGGACAAGGAAAGGCTTCCATGCCCAGGAACCCCACAAGGTCCTACTCAGTTTCAAAGGTACTTGGAGAAAAAAATGTGTTAAAATTACCCAGCAAGTGTAAACAGTGCCAGAAATGTGTCCAGCGCTGTTGTATACTAGCTTCCAGGCATACCAGGGAATCAGACATAAGCTGTGCCCTCAGGAAACTTGTAATTCAGCAGTTTAGACAATAATGATAAACATAAAACAATAGTAACTAATCCAATACAGCATATTAGTTGTTATTGAGTGTAACAAATTAAATGTACCATAGGGACAGAGGCAGCATGGCATATTGTAAAAAGCCCTGGCCTGGAGATAAGAGAGATGGAGTCCAGTTTTAACAAAATCTAACTGAGAAATTCTAGGCAAGTCCTTCTTAATCTCTTAGATTTCAGTTTCCTATTCTATCAAAAGAAGGGTTTGACTAGAACCTAGTCTAAAATAAAAATTCAATTTTTCTAGTATAATAGCAACCAAAATAACCTTTGAACTTTTAAAGTTACAGTGAATTAAGTCCCACATCTTTTGTTTTCCATATCAGCAATTGAAGGAGAACAATGAAAAGAAAATGTAAATTGGTAAAAAGTTAATAAAGAAATATGCAAACAGAAAAGACTAATCAAAGAAGCTAAGGAGGAATTCCAGTCCTAAATATTTCAAAGGCCCAAAAGACATTTGTTAAGAAGGTGGTGAAGAGGATTCTTGGACTTAGAGTCTCTGCACCTCAACTTATGAAGGGAAATGCATCGACGACCCATTCCTAGGGTGTATGTTCATATAACCCAGGCTGGGAGGCGGAATCTAATATACATGTTTTGGGTCCCAGCCCGGAACACTGCTGCTCCCAACAGATTGAAATGTCATCCTTGCCTTGTGCACCTCATCAAGAAGTGATGGGCAGGACGGAGGGAGACGCTTTGTTCTCATTTGCTCCATTTTCTCTAGCGCTGCTGTATATTTTATGGAATGAGGAAATAGGAATTTGGTTTTTTCCTACTGCTAAAGAAAAATAAGGCAGTTTCTTGAAGAAAAAAATGTTAAAGGCTATGTTTGGGTGAACCTGGCAATCATTCAGAAAGGGCTGCTATTCTTGAGCTTGCTGATACAGGCTGCAGGGACTCTACAACACCCGGACCAATTTGGGGAGGAATCTCTTATTGGTTTTGTACAACTCCCACCATACCAGCAGCCCTGAGACTGGTCTCAAAATGCAGAGAGTGTGTGTGAAGAGGTGGGCATTTGAGGGAACCAGAGGAAAAACAGGCAGAAGTCCTCTCTCTAAATCAATCCAGTGTCTTCCATGTATTTTTGTTGTAAATCCACTCCAAAGTATTTTTACAATTGGACTTCTTCTGGAGCCCCGGTTCAGAATCAAGAAGGCTAATGCCCCTAATTTAATTTTGTGTTAAGTTGTAAGAAATAATCAACCAACCAATCATGATTCAGATTTTCTCAGTACACAAAAGAGTCATCTTCCCAAAGCTTCCTTTACACTTTCAGAGACTATGTGTGGGACAGAGTTTGCTGTCCATGGATTTCATCTTATACGAAAGGAAAACTTCAGTTTCAGTTTTCTGTTTGTGTGTGTCTTAAGTTGGAGATCACAGGTGGCAGATCTTTTGTTTAGGGAAACATTTTAATGACCTTTTTGGCATGAAAGACAAGGAAGTTGAGAGAACTGAATTCCTGTTCTTAATTGCTTAATACAATAAGAGAAATTTTGAGTTTTGAGCTCTTTGCTGGACAATATGAAGAGTATGTGATGGGAGAAAGTTCTGGTTAGAGGAGACAATAACACAAAAAATTTAAAAATAAGCAAACAATCAGGCTTAGAATAAAGGCAGCTGGTGGGAAGTTTTGTGTGGTGGTGATGGACCAATACCATTAATGACACTGATATCTAGTAATAAATTTAAAATTGCTCTCTTTTATGTACTCTGCTAGTGTCCCATCATTCTGCTACAGCCTTGAGTCAAAGTTGGTGACACCAAAGGATTCTAGTGGATATTTGAGAGGAGGAACAAGGGATGAGACAGGGAGAGAAGAAAGGTGCTACAGGAAGTGAGTTGGCAGGCAGGGGTCTAACCACTCAGTAATCATTGGAATTTATGTCTGGGCATAAAGGTGACAAAAAAGAACTAAAGCACCTCCTTCCAGAACTTCAGAAATAATTGGGGCAGTGGTACACTTCTTAGAGTACTTGGGATGAAGAAGCATTAAACTACTTTATTTTGAAAAAAAAGAAGGAACTCAGGAAGTGGGAGGGCTTGAGGCCACTTGGGTAACACTTGTCCTTCTGTGTCTGCAGCACATAGAATCTCTCAGGCTCTGGTGCTCCTGTCTCATTTTGAATGTCGAGTTATTTGTTAAGCTTAGATAATCAAACACAATGCAAATTTTTGTCAGGAGAATATACTTAAGTAAATGCAATATATTCAAAATCACATCTTCACTTTGGGTAATGATTTTGCTCTTTGAAATTACATAAATCTTATCTTGTATCCAGTGAGTCATCCAATGCCATTGTTAATAGCTCACAAATTGGGATTTGAATTTCACAGCTTGAAATAATTGTTTGTTGTTCCTTTGTGTGTCCATGGCCATGCATCTGTGTGGGTGTGTGCGTTTAGCAAGGAGGAAGTTAAACTAGGCCACTGCACTAGAAAGTAAAGAATCCTCTCTCCCCAAGCTTATAGATGAAATGCCAACGTGAAGCCGGGAATTGTTAACGTGGCCAGTGTTGCTGCTTAATTCATGGTAGATTCTGGGATTTCTGAGCTTGGCACTGCTGTCAGAAGAAAAGGAAAGACATAGATCAAGATGGGCACTAAATTTTTTTACATTTATATAGTCGATCCTTTTTCAATTTTTAAAAACTGCATTTCTGAACTGTATCTCTAACATGAGCTTTCCTCAGAAGTAATGATCTTTGGAAGCACTATTCCCTTTAGGAATGTATTTGCTAACAGCATCCACATGTTGTGGTTTATAATTCTTACTGCTGAGCCACCTCAAATGGTCTTGTTTTCAGAAATGTCGTGTCAGTGAGGTGCTATATAAACAATACAAAATCTGTCAGGTTGGGTTTGTTTTAATATAGTCTGGCCTAATAAGACTTTTAAATGTATCAGCGTTGTAATATGCTTACATATAATACTCTAATTGAAACTTACCTTTAAAAAAATCTACTGACATCTGTTATTTTCTTGTCGTTTTCAGACCTAAACATGCAGCTAGCTTGTTTAACTTGCACTGATGAAGCAATGCTGAATACTTCAGTCTGAATAGATCTATGAAGATTGAACATATATTATTTCCATGCTATTGGATTCATTACATAGGTGTAGGATGTATTCAAAGCTATGGAGTCAATTGTGGAGAGAAACAGTCACAAACAGGAAAGTGGAAATCATAGAATCACTTGGCCCATTGGCATGAGTGAATGAGAACGTTGTCACATGTTTTGTATTTTTTTTAAGAAAATTGGACATAAACGCCATTTCCTCCTTTTCCTGGATTTTGGTGTGGAAACAAAATGATATCGTGAAAAGAGCATAGAATTTGAGGTTATAAAATTTGGCTTAAACTCTTAGCTCTCAATTTTATTACTTCGAATACTTTAGACAATTTATTAATCTTTGGGGGCCTTAATTTCCTAATCTGCAAAATGGAGCTAAAACTATTTAAATCATACACTCGTGAGAAAAATATAAGATGATGAACAGAAAATGCTCTATTACATTACAGGCCCTCAGTACTGTATTCTTAGAGTGATTTCTTGTATCAGTGGTTTCTAAACCTTGGCTCCATCCTTGCCCCAGCCCCGCCTTGGTTTTTCAGCTCTTCCTCCTGCTGTGTAAGTTACCCAGGTGTCTGCATCCCATGAGATGCTTAGCTTGGAATGCAGGGGACCAGGTCTTCATTGTTTACCTTTGCATATCTGGCACTTAGCAGTTACTGATGTGTTATATATTATCATCAGATAATATTATCTATTATCAGATATAATATGACATAATACATTTATATATTATATAAGAAGATATAATATAACAATATATTTACATTATATATAAATATATAAATGATATGTATAACATAACTATAATATATTATGAAATACTATATATAAATATATCATATACTATAATATATATTATAAATAAGTATCATATAATATATGATATATTACATAGTATTATACAATATATAAAATACAATGTAATATTTTATAAATATATATTAACATATTTGTATATAACATATAAATATATATAATAAATATAAATATACAACACAATATATGAATAAAATATATATTATATATAAAATAAAATATATATTTTATATATAGTATAGAAAATTATATATTAGATTTAACATTTACATAATATAATATAAAATCTATATTTCATATTATTTTTAATATATTAGTATTATATATAATATATAAAATTATATATTATATATTTTCTTTGCAATTATAAATAATTAATAATAAATAAATACTAAGAACTATAAATAAAATACTAATAAAATAAACATAATAATAAAATAAAATAATAGTAATAAAATAAATAAATAATAAAATAAATAAATATACAATACATAAAATTATATATTATATATAACATATATTAAATATATATATTATATATTATAATTATATAACATGTGTACTTATATATTTATAAATAATATATCATAATATATATTATATTTATATAATTATAAGTAATATACAATTATACTTAATTTTATTAAATATTATAATATATAATAATATAATATAATATAATTACAATAATATACATTTTTATAATATATTATATATAATTATATATAATATATATTATTTATAGATATTATATATTATAATAAAATAATATAATATATGTTAAATTATAAATATATATAAAAATATGATATAATTTAATTATTTATAATATAAATAAGTATAATTAATTTTATAATAATTATAATTATATTACAATTATAGTACAGTATATTTTATAAAATATATAGTATATATTATATCAATTATATACTATGTATAATTATATATTCTAATATTAATATTATTTCTAAAATATATTATTAATATATATTTATGTATAATATATTTAATATATTAAGTATAATATAATATGTATTCAGTTCTATATTATATTATATATTATTATATTTAATATATTATTAATATATATTATTAATATATTAATATTACAATATATAATTATATATAACATATATTAATAATATATAATAAATTTTGTTATATATATAATATATTTTATTATATAATATAATATATGTTATATATAATTAAATATATATTATATTTATACAACAAATTAAATATAAATATATAAAACTATATAATATAGTAAATATATAAATATATAAATATATAATATAATATGTAAACATCTAAATATTATATAATATATAAATATATTGATTAAAAAGAATAAATTTTTGTTTATTGAATAAATCTACTTAATAAAATTTTCATTTTTGCCTAGGCTAGTTGAGGTTTAGTATCTACATTTTTCAAATGAAGGAGTCCTGAAAAATGTAGACATTAAGCACTTAGAAGGGGGATATGTGCTTCAATGCTCAATCATAAGATGTAGAATTGACTGAGCTGATGGAAGTGTGGGAGGCCGTGAGTTTCAGTCTTCCAATCTGCTAAGTTGGTCATTCCTGATATTTGTTACTGAAGCTGCTGTTTAAATTGGAGCATTTTAGGAGGCATACTAGGAAAATATGAGGCTTTGGAATATATTAGCTAGTCTTGCCCTCTGAAGTGCTTCAAGAAAGACAAACTTTACTCTAGGTTCTGTAAAACCATCTTAAAATAGATGAGGGAACACAGAGCACATGTATAGGTTTGATTAGAGGAGTCTTGTTTTAGTCTGTACTTAGAAGTCTGAGGCAACACAGCTTCATATAATCACTTGTCTCTTCTCATTCTGTACTCTCTGTCTAGACCATTTTATCCACACATTTGGCCTCAGTTAATAGCTAGATGTTAGTAAAGTCATATTTTTAGTCCTGATTTACTCTCTGAGCTGGAGACCTGTATAAGAAATAGGCTTTTTTTGTTTTCACCTGGACTTCCAAAGTTACTGAAAACTGAAAATGTCCAAGAGTGAACTCATGACCCTTCCTTCTCACCTGGCTCAGTTGCTCACTCCCTGATCTGTTCTTATCTCAGAAATTTGCACCAAGTTCCATGCAGTTGTATGTGCTACAAAACAAGCTTTCATCCTTGTTCTCCTCTCCTTCAGCAATGTGTTAGTTTTCTGCTGCTGCCATATCACATTACCAAACATTATTTCATGACCTCACAGTTGTGTAGGTCAGAGGTCTGGTACCATGTGGATTCATTGTGCAGGAGCTCATTGAGTTAAAAGCAAGGCATCAGTCAGGCCTGTGGTTCTCATCTGGTTCTCAGGGCCCCCTTCTAAGCTCACAATTGTTGGCAGAATTGTTGTTGAACCCAAGTTCATGTGCCTGACTCACACTGAGGCCAAACAACTAAAACATCAGAGTTTGGAGCATAGAAAGGTTTATTGCAAAAGCCAAGCAAGGAGAAAGGGCAACTCATGCTTAAAAGACCCAAGCTTCCCAATGGTTTTTGGGGAAAAGTTTTTATAGGCGAAATTTGTGGGGAGGTCTGCATGGTGTGTGACTTTCCTCTGATTGGTTGGTGGTGAGCTACCAGGGCGGTGCTCCAGGAATCTTGTGCTCTGCCTGAAGTTACCACCCTCTACCTGGGTGGGTGGCCTTAGTTCCTGTAGAAGAACTCAAAGATCTTGTTATGTCTATTCCTTGAGAAGGAACCAGGACCCTGCTTTATCGCTGCACTATTGTTTTTCGACTTCTCATTTATTTCTGCATTCTTTCACTTCTCTAATTAGTAACTGTTTGAATCTGCCCTTTGGAACTTAGGGAAGGTCTAGGAGGCTGAGACCTTTTGTTCTACAAGCAAGAAATCGGGGACACCGAAAGGCGTTTGTATCCAGGAGGGCCCCATAGGGTCCTGCTCAGTTTCAGAGTTTCTCTCCCATACATGGACCTCTCTTTCTTCAGGCCAGAAATGGTGCCCATCAAGTCCTTGCTATGCAGCGATGTAACCGAGCAGGACCCTATGGGGCCTTCCTGGGACAGGCCTTCCCCCATATCTTCTGCTTTAGCTCCTCTCTGAAGTACCTAGATAATAGTATTTGATGCAAATTTCCTGTGTTGTTTTGCAGATGTGAAAACCCCCCACCAAAGGGAAGAACTACTTGATGACCATGAGCACATAGCCCCAGGCCTCCTGGAGCCTAAGGACTGAATATGTTAACCCCTGTGACACCACCCTGCTGCCTCACCATCAGCCAATCAGAGAATCCTTTCTTTGCTCCAAGCTCTGATGTTTCAGTTTGTTTGGCCTCACGGTGCGTCAGGCACATGAACTTGCATTAACAATTTTGGCGAAGCCAGCCTGGGAGTCCGTGCCCATAGCAGGTCAACTCCAGCTTGGGGCAGCCCCTTCCCTGAGCCCCCAGCAACTGCCGGAGCCCATTTCCCTCTGGGGATCTCGGAGAGACAGTCCCCAACAGGTGCCGGCTGCCATGGCACGAGGCTGTTTGGAGCCGACAAACATCTGGAGCTGAGGTCCACATTCAGTGTTGTTGGGTGAGTCACTCCAGCTTGCGCAAGCTGGGCATTCTCTCCGCTCCATTTGGGCTGCTTCCCTTGTGGGAAGTGAGCCACTTGAGGATAAGTTGCTCTGGTGTACACACCGGGAACATATTTCCCCCTCAATTTGGGCTTTATCCTTTATGGGACAAGCCAATTATTTTGGTTGGGGTATCGTGTTGGAGAGGGGGATTGTTTATTGAACTCTACCTGATTTGGGAACCGGTTCATTTGCAAGAGCTGGGCTTGGTGGAGGCTTCTGTTTGGGGAGTGGAAGGGGAATTCTAGACCACACCTCTTCTGATTTTCTGTCTGTGTGACCATAGGTTAGTTGTTGTTTGTGTTTTGTGTGTATCATTTTGGGGTGAGCCACTCGTGGTCCATCTTTTTCAGGAGACAGGCTGCTCTGGAGCCTCCGTCTGGGAATGGAGGTGGAATTTCTGGGCTACGCCTCATCTGGTCCTTTGTTTGTGGGACCATGTGTCTGTTGTTCAAATGTGTTAGTACTTGCATTAGCCAGTTGAGATATTTTTGGTGAATAAGAGGGCTCGTGCGTGACGACACCAGGGTATCTTTCCCTATTACGTTGGTTTCGCCTGCAGTAGAGCATTGGTTAGGACTTACTTCCTTTTTGGAGCTAGGGAACTGTGACCCTGAGGGACAGATTTGAATTGGTGTTTGCTTGACATTCGATAACACTGGCCGTGAATAATTAAGTATGGGTGATCAGAGCCCTGCATCTTAGAGTCCCCCAGGTACTTTTGCAAAACTAAGAGATCTTTAGTCATGCCCCCTAAATGAAAGAAAATGCCTCAATTATCCCTGAGATCTGGAGGGCAAAGGCCCCTAATGGCTTGGCTATTATATCAAAGTGGGTCTTTTGCAACTGCTTTTATCTTGAGAATATGTGTATGTACCTGAAGGAGTTTCTCCGTACCTGAGTACAAACCCCTTTTTCTCTTCCTGGTTTTGCTGAAAAAGGGGCGTGTGAATGTGAGTGGATGACATGTATTATCGTATTTTTTTGTTTAAACTGAGGTGGATATTTGGGAAATGGAAAAAAGAAAGTTCCCTGAAGATAGTCTGAGATGGCTGGGTTTTGTATAAGTAGTTAGAAAAGGAGTTTGCATTTCTCTTCCTCTGCCTTTGAGATATACGTGATCTACCTGGGCCCTCTGGAGCTTATCTAATCCATCTGTGTTGCCTGGAACTGAAGCAAAAAGGGGATGCATTCAAAACTGCTGGGAATGTTCCCTCAGCCAAACTTTGATTCATAAGCTTCGTAAGCATGTGAAGAAACTTACAGTAAAACATATTAATTATAAAAAGGTGAGAGAGGTCCAATAGCAACAGGACAAAAATCCTTCAGCCTTCCAAGGGAGATTAGTGGAGGCTTTAGGAAGTATATGAAGGTGGATCCTTCCTTCTCCAAGGGAAAGGTCCTTTTTGCTATGCATTTCATAGCCCAGTCTGCCCTAGACATCAGGCACAAAATTCAGAAAGCAACTGCTGTTCCTCAGTCCAATGAATGATTTGTTCCAATTGGCTTATTTGGTTTCCAATAATAGAGATATGGTCAAAAAGGCTGAATGCACCCAGAGAAATATGCAAAAGGCCCAAATGATGGCAATGGCTTTGACCCCTCAGAGACCAACAAAGGGGAAACAAAGTTATCCAAAGAGACACTTGCCTGTATCTTTGAGATGCAAATGTCCTGTCTGGTCTTCTCAGGAATCCTCATCTCTGCCGTCCTTTTAAAATGCAAATTTTGAAAAGAGGGTAAAGTGATTTAGAAATTGACTTGTCAAGGGTAAATAGAAATACTAAGTATCTTTTCTGCAAATATTTAGCCATTTAGACAAGTGAGCTTGATTTGTTCCATCTGCCAGAAACCTAATTTTAATCCAACCTCTTTTGTAAACTGATGGGTTTTACATTGCTGTACCTGACTCAGGGCTGAAATTTTGAAATGAGAGCTATGAGGTCTCTCTGTTTGTGTGCTGTATGTATCTTTGTCTTTGGTTAACATTGCTGAGGTTAATTTGTAAATGAGCTCTATTTAATTGGCTTAAAGAAAAGTAAGCGCTTACAAATCAGACAATTCTAAATACAAGAGAAATTAAGCCAAATGAACTTCAAGTTCATGTGAACTGGGAAATATTGAGTATTAAATTAATACCTGGTATTAATGTTTAAGTTTTTTGATCTAATTAATATAGACATGTCTTTAGAGTCATCAATATTAAGTATATTACTTTCATTGCACCTAGGTTTAAAAGAAGTTAAATGAAATCTTGTTATATCTGTTGCAAATTTGTCAGCAAGAAAAATAATGTGATGAAACTTTAAAGTAAATGTAAACGAGATAAGAGCTTTTAGGTAAACTCTATAGGAATAATTATGTTCTGAAAATTATCTAAAATAGTCTCTCCAGAGTTTGGTAACTATTACTTGCTTCTTGGTTTTCACTAGAAGTTAAGGTTTCTAAGAGTTGTGAATTCTAATTTGAATAAGTAATTAAAGCTACTAAAAATAATAATACATGTCACTATACAGTAGGAAAGTGGGATATATGTTTTGAGTAAAAAAAGGAGTTTTATGCGTGGTCAGGCTGAGATTAGATTACACTTAATTGGGTAAATGAATTTTGTTATTAAAAGTAGACTGGTGCAGGACCAGACTTGGTTCCTCTTTGCTAAGAAAACAAGTTTACTTAGAATGCTGCTTTTGATAAAGATTGTGTGAACAATCTTGCCTTTAGCTGACCTGCATTTGTTCTTAAATATTCTATCTGGCCAAATGTTTTTTAAAAAACTTTTTGATATTTTTGATGAACTTGCTATCAAATTTGAATTAAAATTCTTTTGACTTCAGCTAGCTTTCGGATGCTTCAGAGGGCCCCTGAGTCACCTCAGGGAAAAAAAAAAAAAAAAATATATATATATATATATATATATATATATTAAACTGCCTAGAATTGGTTGATATGCTAAATTACACTGAAAGCATTGTCAAATGAGTGATAAGCCTCCTCAGATTATACAGTATGAATAAATGTTATTAAGATAGACATCCTAGAAATTATATAAAGTTTCTGAAATTTGTATATGTCTTGGTATAATGTTATAATTTTAGTTGTTATCTTAAAATGTTGCATGTCACAACAACTTGGATAAGCTTCTTTGCCAAGAATTGCAATCAGATCTTCAACCTTGCCTTTTTAAGACTTTTATCATTCATAGGCAGTTGAGCTGATGGCTTTGCAAAACTGCCACATCTTCAAGAAGAGTCACAGAAAAGATGTTTTAACAAAAAAAGGTTTCTGATAACTTTTAAATCATACTGCTAAACTAGGTAAGATATTTTTAAAATGTAATGGAAACTCTGATTTCCTAAAACTGTTAGTAAAAAGGATTAATTGTATAGGACTGAGTAAACTGATGAATATGGTTGTAATTTTTTGATTTTGCCTAAAATATTACTGGCTTTCAATCTGTGTTTATCCAGATGTGAGGAAATATTTCTCCCTAAGCATAGTTATGACACAGTCAGAAAGTTAAAATTAATAGATAGGTCCAATTACAAATTAGATATAAGGCTAAAGGGTTTAATATTCCCTGCACAAGGCTGATCAATTCCTTTCCACGATCAACCTTCATTGCCCCCACACAGTAGGAAGTAACTAAGAGCGGTCATCGCCCCTTTCCCCACAAGACTGTGGAATGGACATTGACAGTTGGGAATTGTAATAGGGAAGAACAAATCTCACTCCATATGAGACCTGTTTCTTTTACTTTAACCTTTGTATTCTATTGCTTTTGCTACAAGTTCATCACTAAAGGGATGTTGCCTATAGCTTGAAGTGTACATAATGGCCCATTTCTGGGGAACCCTGCCCCCACACTTGAATCTTAAACTAGAATACCTTTGTTCAGCTCACAAGGAACATCCTGACCCAGGCCACCTGTGAGTGGCTGCAAGAAAGAAGAAATTAACATATCTCCTCCTGAGTCTGGCCGAAACCAGGAGATATTTGCAACAACTTATAACCCATATTGCCTTTTTTGTTGTTTCTTGCATTAACTAATGTGTGACTGAGCCTCTGATAAAATAATATATAGTTCTATATGAGATCAATGATTGTAATATTGAAACTCTAGATATGAGAAGCAATGAGAGGGAATATTTTCCTGGACCATAAGAGGCTAGTAAAACAGGAGGTCCAGAGACTTTTGGCACTAAGACCTAGTCCGCTGGATAGCACATTGAGTGGCCTACCAATGAACTCTTCACCAGACCTGAGAATGAGCATTCCTAGCACTGTGGGATGAAATGGTCATGAAGTGCCCCCAAAAGCATGGTCAAATTTATGACCATGAAGGAGCCCTGCCAGCTGAAAATTGACACTTGCCCTCTACCTCTCTATCTGATTAACCTCTCTATCTGAACCTTTATTTCTTTTCTTGTTCAAAACTTGTTCTCCTCAAGATTGAGAAGTATCAAAGAAAAGGGGGGAATTGTAACTGAGCTGGACCCTATGGGGTCTTACCAGGACAGGCCTTCCCCCATATCCTCTGCTTTAGCTCCTCTCTGAAGTACCTAAATAATAGTATTTGATGCAAATTTCCTGAGTTGTTTTGCAGATGTGAAGACCCCCCACCAAATTGTAGAACTACTTGATGACCATGAGCACATAGCCCCAGGCCTCCTGGAGCCTAAGGACTAATAATGTTAACCCCTGTGCCACCACCCTGCTGCCTCACCATCAGCCAGTCAGAGAATCATGCACAAGCTGATCACATACCCTGTGACACCCCCCCTCGCCTGGCCTTTAAAAATGCTTTGCCGAAACCCTTCAGGGAGCTAGAGGCTTTTCAGGGCATGAGGAACCTCGTCTCCTTGCATGGCCTTGCAATAAACCTTTCTCTGCTCCAAACTCCAACGTTTCAGTTTGTTTGGCCTCACTGTGTGTTGGGCATATGAACTTTTAACAGTGAATCTCTCTGACTTCCTCTTCTGCCACACCTCCCTTTTCATCTTCCTGTTCTGCCTTTCAGAATCCATGTGATTTCACTGGGTACCCATGGATAATCCTGAAAATCTCCCTATTTTAAAATTAGCTGAGTAGCAGTCTTAACGTCATCTGCAAAATCCCTTTTACCATGTAAAGTAACGTAACAGCGTGAGTCACACCAAGGGGCTAAGATCATGGGGAGAAAATTGTGCCCACCACACTCTCTAATGTTCAGTGCAAGACCTGAATGTCTTGCAAAATTTCTACCTCTGTTGAGCTCTACTATCAACACCCTGGCCCAAGCTGCCATCCTTTCTATCAAGGACAAGGCAATTACTTGCTCAGTTGACTCTTTTTTAATGCCATCCGTTGCTCCACTCCATGTTTCTAGCCTTCTCATTTTGGTGCAAATGACTTCTTTCATAAAATAAAGGCCTTAAGGTGCACCTAACAACATGTCCTTCGTAGTTCACCCCAAACCCAGTCTTTATATATTTATTTTGGTATATCAGTGAAAATGGGTGAGAAGGACCTCTAAATTTTTTCTCCTGCTTTAAAGCAATGAGAAAACCAAAAAAGTGTCAGAATCAATTTTCTCAGATCTCTGGAAATTAAGCCAAATTTTGCAGCAAACGAAGAGTGTTTGTTCAATAAAAAATGGCTGAATCTCAGCAAGAACAGTGAGATTTGTGGTGTTTCAACTTGCCATATTCCCATCCTCTTTTCTGAAGCTTTGTGGTAGCTTTGAAAGCCAACAGCCCACCATCACAGTGAAAGCCAGGAACCTGGCAGCTACTAGAGGAGGCAGAACTGGTTGGGGCTCCTTCAAAGTCTCACTCTCAGAGGATTGTTATCGCTTGGTCTGTCTGGTGGTTCCCTGGAAGACCTCACCTACAGAGATGTTCTTATGTGATCTGACATGGAGCTTGCCCAGTGTGAACAACTGCTCCCTGGGGATATTTGTTGAATTGTGTAGGGACAATTGTTTAACTTCACATCCACATGAGAAGGTGGGGAACAATTAGGACAAACAATAGGCTAACCAAAAAGCATAAAAAGAAAAGTTGGGGAAGGAGGTGTCCATAGGGAAGGAAAATCTCCAATGTATTCCTGGGACTCTAGAAGGACACATGCATGCATAGAGCTGGGTGCGTGCCCAGGGCTCTTTGTTCACTAAGGAAAGCCCTGAAAAGGCCCTAGGAACTCAACGTTTTGTGATCTTGAGACTCTGTGCAACCAGAAAAAGAAGGCTACACAGTATTGTCAGCTGCATGGCTTAACAATAAAGGTGCCCCAACATGCACACAGAACACTTTGGCAAAGGTTAGGAGACTTACTGGTCTCAGACATTGGAAGAAATCTTTGTCCAATCATTATGACCACTAAGCTAACCAGTGGTCACACATGACAAAGCAGACTTTTACAGAATTAGATCAGGAAATTCACTGAACAAGTAACAAAAACAACAAACAGCAACAACAAATAGGTGAGGAGAGGGAAGGACTCTGATTTTCAGAATTTACATTATGCTATCTAAAATTTCCAGTTTTCAATAAAAATAAGAGAGATGTAAAGAAAAAAGAAAGTGAGCCCACACACAGGAAAAAAAAAAAAAAAAAGAAACTGTTTCCAAGGAAGCACAGATGTTGGAGTTAATAGAAAACAATACTTAGATCAGCTATTTTAAATATATTTAAAGAACTAAAGGAAACTTAAATATATTTAAAGAACTAAAGGTGAATTCAAAAGAATGACCTTTACGTAATTTCTTCATTTATGTAATTTACATTCATTCATTTATTTAATTTCCTAACTTTTTATACCCCTACACCCTGCATCAGATTTTCTGCATCCCAAGTCAAGGTCATCTGTGCTCCTTGTCATCTTCTTCACCTCATTCTGCCTAGCATTCTCTGGGTTCTTCCAGGTACAAACCATTCTGGGTATCTTACATACTCTTGATGCTTTTACAGTGCTACCTGGCACACTCTCCTCAGCATAGGCAACTTATCTTTTAACAATATTTTGCACATTTCCTAGAAGAGTGTGTCCCATAGTTACTGTACAGCAAATGCTTTCAAACTGAAGCAAGATCTGGGCTGTTGACCTTCTTAAGTATGTGGCTTTCTGTTCTTTATCCCAATTTCAGACTAGAAGCATATGTGGGTAGGAGGACATAGAAGACATGTTATTTACAGAGAGGAATCTTTTCTTCTCTCTTTATGTCTCTGGTGGTTCCCCAAATTGCCATTCACATCCTCTTGAGAATATTAGGGAGATAGCTCCTACCCTTACTCATTCCTTATTTTCTCTTCTTATTGGTGGCCCAGACTCATGGCTTCCCCTATGGACCTGTCTGCCTGTAATGGTATTTGCTGTTCATTGCTTCTGCTTCTGCATGTGGTAAGTTTATTGGTGCAAGTACTGCCTCTGCTGGAGGTTTCCATTTGCCCAGCTGTGCCCCCTGTGAAAGCTTGGAGACGGCCAACTTGGGGAAGTGTTACTCAGCAGAACTTTGTTGTGTCTCTCCAATCCGGCTTCCATAACACTAAAACTCATCTTTTAATCTCTATTTGCTCTTGGAGAGGAGAGGGACAAGATAACAGGATACATTCAACCTACAACCTTTGTTAGGGAAAATGATCAGGAAAAAATTTGGAAAGAAGTGAACAAGGAAGATTTAAAAGAAAAGTCAGTTTTGTTCACTGTAAAAGCAGATAAAATTATAATATACTGCTTAAACATATTTTTTAGAAATTTCTTTTCCAATATCAAGCAACAATAAATGCTACATCATTATCATGTGTATCAGTCACACTGTTAAGAAATAGTTCTTACCATAACATTGTTGCCTTAATTAAGGAAAGCTCTCACCCTATTTTGTTCGAGGGAATAATGGTCTACCCAAAGATCTTCTAACACCTAGACCCTGTGAATGTTACCTTACACAGATGTGATTAAGGATATTGAGATGGGGAGACTATCCTGGTTTATCAGTGAAAGAGGGAGGGAGGAGAAACAGTCATAGAAGGAAAAGTGCTGATAGAAGCAGAATCAGAGTGATGCAAAGCCACAAGCCAAGGAATGTGGGCAGCCCTTTGAAACTGGAAAAAGCAAAAAATGAATTCTCCCTTAGAGACTGCAGAAGGAACACAGCCCTGCAGACTGTGTTTATTTTATTTTATTGTTTTTTTTATTTGAAGTATAGTTGACTTACAGTGTTGTGTTAATTTCTGCTGTATAGCAAAGTGATTCGGTTATACATATATGTACATTCATTTTTAAAAATATTCTTTCTATTATGGTTTATCATAGAATATTGACTATAGTTCTCTGTGCTATACAGTAGGACCTTGTTGTTCATCTATTCTATATATAGTAACCAGTGAAACCCATTTCTGGAATTCTGACCTCTAGAACTATAAGATATTACATTTTTATTGTTTTAAGACACTAAATTTCTGGTAACTTGTTACAGCAGCAATTGGATACTCATATACCCATTTTTAAGAAAACAACGTTTTATGTCTGTAAGTTCTTATGGTCTAATATTACTTTGTTAAAAAAATAAGAGTAAGAGATGAGCAAGGAAATTAGAGAACAGAGCATATATGAATATGTAATCACGGAGGGGAAGGTACAATCTATTGAAAATGTATTGTTCTAGAAACGTACAGGCTTTGGAGTGACCCAGATCTATGTTTGAAGATGATTTTCTTCACTTACTGGTCATATGACCTTAGGAAACTTACTTGAGCCTCAGTTTTCCCCCCTTGAATTGAGGAGTTTTCTAACTATATGATGTTGGCATTGGGAAGGATTGAGATGATGTCCATGAAGTGCACGCAAGGTAATGGGCACATAGGAGGTGCCTCATTACCTTTATCCACTGCTAGCTTTGTAAATTGTGTTTTCATAAAATTGTGATCACACGTAAGCATGAAAAGTGAGAGAATTATTGAATACTTAAAACTTTGCTTGTCTTAAGTACTAACAGATTCATTTATAAGGTCCAAGGAAATCAGCAGAAACCAGGGGGCTACTCTATTTTATAAAAGTTCCCAGGAGATGAACAGCTGCTGAACCTGGAGGAAGGAAATATAACATAGAAAGTAAGGAAGAACCAAAACGTTAGTTAAAAGACGACCAAAACACTCATAAGTCATTCAAAAGCCTTCCTGCTGATGTGCAACAACTAGAATGGCCTAAATATGACTGTTTCTGAAGAGCTGGGACAATAAGAATGGCCTGAGTTTCAAAGACAGGTGTTTCAAAGAGCTGGTGTTTCAAAAGCAGCTAGTACTTCAAAGCAGCTTGTTATTTTCCATGGTGAAATTAGGTTTATTCTCAAGGTTGTGAAATAGAAGAACACAGCATCAGGAGTTGTAGGGGTGGAAACAGGGAGCCGGGGGCAGAGGAGATGGTAGAGTAACAGTGTTTTCAAGCCATTACATTATAGATTTGGAGCCATGGGGGAGGGAAGAAAAGCCAAACTTTAATCTGAATTGTTTGGCTGGAAAGAGCCTTTCAGTTTAACCTTGAAAATGGTGAGGCAGGAAAGCGATGATATTGTAACCATGCAGGACCCAATGGGGCCTCCCTGGAACAGACCCCCTCCCGCATACCCTCTGCTTTAACCCCTCTCTGAAGTACCTAGATAATAGTATCTGATGCACATTTCCTGAGTGGTTTTGCAGATGCCAGGATGCCCCCACCAAATGGAAGAAATTAACACATCCCCTCTGGAGTCTGGCCAGAACCAGGAAATATTTGCAACAACTTAACAGATTTTTTATTTTACCTCACCATCAATCAATCAGAGAATTAATTGTGCACAAGCTGATCACATGCTCTGGGATTCCCCTCCCTTGCCTGGCCTTTAAAAATTCTTCGGGCTTTTTTGAGCTCTAGTTGTCCTGGACTCTTGTAAGGCACCTTACAATAAATGCCGCACTTTCCTTCACCACAGCCTGGTGATTGTGACTGCCAGTAGATTGGCTTTACTGCACACAGGTGAGCGGTCCCAAGTTTGGTTCAGTCACAATATCACAGACTTTGAGGTTCCTTGTAATCACAAAGACAGACTGGGGATTAAACAGGAACAAGGACAATATTTGATGAGATCCTTAGAATATTCAAAGCATACTTGAAAAATGGAAAGTCTAGTTTCTTGGCATATCCTAAGAGATTGTCTAGGAATCAATATTTGAAGCCTAAATAAAAATTATTCCATTATTTCCCCTAACAACTCATTTATGTCATTCATTGTATAGTAGATTCCTCTTAGACCTATTTCATTGTGTGCCTACCACCTATTTTTATAATTTATTTTCCTCCTCCATCTGCATGATTCTAACTATATTTGTATTATGTGCATCTGGCCCATTGGTCATAGTTATTTCTGGGATGGATGCTTGACTTAGAGGGGCAGATCAGTTTTTATATTTTTGAATACGATTGCAAAAAGCAGTTGGAGAGATATGGGATCATGTCATGTGGATGGGATAAACAAAAGCTGGATCAGAGGGAAAGGGAGAGACAGAGAAAGAAGAGAGGGAGAGAAAGAATCAGGGGTAAAGTAAAATGAAGCATATTGGAAGAAAGAAGTAGAAATTAAGTATAAAGACTCCCTGAGCAATCCCAATTCCACTTCTCTCCTTGGGCCTTGCTTCATTCCTTCTCTTAGACCTTACAAATATTTGTTATCATTCCAGTAAATCCTAGTTTTTCCATTTGTTACTTGCAACAATGAATACCAACATTTTCATTCATTCGTTCCACAAAAATTTAAGAAGCTCTTATGTGTGTTAAGTATTCTGCTTTTGCTGGGGACAGAGATCCTTGCCTTCAGAAGTACAACCATTATGAAAGGAAAATACAGGTCCCTTTGGGGATGATGTGTGTGAGACATTAATTCATAGAATTCAGAGAGCATGGTTTATATTTGTGGCTAATCAGAAATTGAAGAAGAAGTAATACTTCTGTTTTCTTATGTTTCATCTGATTAGTGGATAATTATTCTGATGTTATGGTTTGGGTTACAAGAGAAAAGGGCATATCTAATTTGTATTCCAGAAGCAACAAAGAAAAGGATGACCTGGAGCAATAAATCACTAACAACATACTATACTTTTCAAGGGACATTGAGTATCACTGAACAGCAAGTGCTAATTAAGAAAGCGAGAGAGGGAGGGTTCCAACAGCCTGTGGGAGCAAAGGTTCATGTAAGAAAACTGGAAGACAAAACTGGAAAATAGAGAGCCTTCTGTACTAGGCTTTACTGGGTCTGAATTTTATTCTTTAAAGCAGAGCAAAATTATATAAATAACTACAGAGTAAAAAAATGTCTAAGGTCAGTTAGGTCAGGATTTCTCAGGCAATGTGAACCTTAGGACTGGAAAAGTGCCTAGAATGTTCACATTTTCTGTGGGTACCAGTAATGAGACCAAGAACTTGTACTTACCATGCCTGTGTCTTCCAACCATAGTCTTTAGGAAGTAATTTCAAATAGGGAAGAAGAGCAGATAATGAAAGGATCTGGCTGCTTAATCAATAATGATGGTGGCCTTCAAGACACTGTCTTTGTCAAACCTCAGGGAAGCTAATACCTGGTCTCTGAAACAGCTCTAATTAGATGCTAGACTTCAAAGTGACCAGTGTTTTTTAACCCTATCAATTTTCAGCAGCTATTCCTTACTCTTTAAAAATAGAACAAAGGTTATAAGCTCGTTAAAGTAAAACCTAGAAGGAGAGGAAATTATGCAAAATTGGAGAGGAGTGAGAAAGCTGGACCAACTTAGATTCCTAAATTAAAAGACGGATGAAAGAACAGCAAGAATGAACCAATAGCCAGAAATAAGGCAGAAGAGGGTAAATATCAACACCACCGAAGAACAGAAAAACCATGGATGGTTCCCCAAATGTGTGAATTCTTGGTTTTGTGGAACACAAGCTTGTAAACTACAAACATGAATTGGTCATTTTCTGTCTTACAAAGATCGTGTTGACTTATGAAACACTAAGAAAGAGTTGAATTTCTAGTTTTCGACTTTGGGCATTTTCATTGTTGCTTAGTCATCTTTTTTGAAATTTTGTTTGCAACTCCACGCAAACTTTGTCAGCTGATTGCATGCCTACCTTCTCCCAATTTCAACAAATTGACTGTACTCTCTGAAGAAAAACATTTTTATACATTGACAATTGAGTCACAGAATTCATTTTGACTGCCATGCAGGTAGGAACTCAGTCAATTCAACAGGTGTCATCTAGCAGGGTAACATGCTTCTCTCAACTGGGAATTAACACAATAGAAGCAGGGTCCTCTTTCATGTTCTTCCATTTATTGTCATCTGCAATATTCTTATAAGTTAAGCTCTAGAATGGTTTTGAAGGTCATCTTGTGATGTAATGGGTCACATCGGCAGGGTGTCTGAAAGTTCCTAGAACAGTGACGTCATCTGTGGAAGTAGCAGCAGAACCGGGTCACATGGTTTAAGAAGTTCTCTTAACATCTGTTCTCCAAATGGAGATGTCAACTTGGAATTTGTGTCTGTGAGTCTAGAGCTCTTGGAAGACATCTTGGTTGAAAGTACTAATTTTGAAATCAGTAGGATATAGATGGCATTTAAAGCCTTGGGAACGGATGAAATCATCGAGGGAGCAATTAGGATGAGAATGGAAGAGGTCTTGAAAAATTCCTGAAGATTCTAATATTTGGAAGTTGTGTAGGAAAGGAGTCAACAGTGAAGAATGAAAACAAGCTTCCAGTGAGGTTGTGTTGCAGGAAAGAGTGGTGGGGCATGAGAGGATGGTCACGTCCCAAGTCTCAGGCAAGTTGCTGGGACGGCCACCAAGTGTGGGTTCTTGGCTTCAAGCAGGAAAGAATTCAAGAGTGAGCCATAGTAAATAGAAAGAAGGTTTATTCAGGGAGATATACACTCCATAGACAGAGTGTGGGCCATCTCAGAAGGCAAGAGGCCCCAGGGTATGGGGTTGTCAGTTTTTATAAGGCTGGGTAATTTCATAGGCCAATGAGTGGGAGGATTATTCCAACTGTTTTGGGAAAGGGGTGGGATTTCCTGGAATTGGGCCCCCCGCCGACTTTTTGGCATTTTATGGTCAGCCTTGGAACTGTCATGGCGCCTGTGGGTGTGTCATTTAACTTGCTGATGTGTTACAATGAGCATATACTGGAAGTCAACTCGTCCCCCATCTTGGACCTAGTTGGTTCTAACCAGTGTATGTCATGTACTCAATGGCTGTCATTCTATTAAAGGTTGTGCCCTGCCCCCTTCCTGTCTCAGTTGGATAAATTAGATTAAAATGTGCTGTATTGAAAGGTGGGATAAAGAATATTTCAAGAAGAAAGGAATAGTTACCTGTGTCCAATCCTGCTGAGAGGTACAGAAAGTTGTGAAAATAAAAAAATCTCTATTGTTAATGGTAACATCGAGGTCATTAGTGATTTCAGGCTAAGGAGAAGGACAAGCTCCATATTGTAGTGTGTTGGAAAATGAGGATGAGCGGGAAGGAGCATAGGTAGCCTATGTGGTTAGGGGAGAGGAGAAATATGGATATAGCCAATGCGCTGCAGAGCGCTGAGGAGGCGGTTTATTCATCTTGATTTGTTTTCAAATTGGATATACCTAGGCATGATTGTGAGTTTTTGGAAAAAATTCATTAGAAAGGGAGATATTTATGAAAATGAGGGCAGATAATCAAAGAAATGTTTAGAAAATACAAAGGAAATGGAGATAAGAACACAAGGGAATGGAGATAACAAATGGAGATGATGAACTGGAGATACTTCTGTTTTAATAGATGCAAATATCTGTTGACAAAGTTAAGCTTTACCCGAGTCCTGTGCTCTTGGGAAACAATAATGGTTACAAAATCCCTCTCTTCTTCTGTGTTTCAGAAGATGGCTTACTGCAAGAAACTACCCTTTCCCCTCTGACTTAGATAAGATTCACGCCTCCCCTTTAGTTATCTCTGATAAGGCCAGACAAAGACCTGCCAAATTCCCATTCTTTTTTCATAAACGATTAGCTGAACTGTTTGTCTCCACTGATCAATTTAAATAAACTGCTTATTAACTGACTTGACCAAATTTGCTCCTCTACATCTCCCATGACCCTGACCTTTGACCCAGCCTAAGCTAGCATACAGCCTCTCCTTAATGGCCCCTCCTAAGAATCAGTTGACCATGAGGGGAGACATTTTCTGATCAACTTTCCCATTACAATCACGCCACCCACTAGCCCACACCCAACTCTTTCTAGCCTTGTCTCTGGCTCTTATACAGTAGGTCCGCTACATACAAACGAGTTCCATTCCGAGAGGGCATTCGTAAGTCCAACAAAGTTAGTCTAGGTAACCAAATAACACAATTGGCTATATGCTGCTGCTTTTATGGTTGCTTCCGGACATCCTGGGCTTGAAATAAAGATACTGTACTCTATACAGTACTGTACAGTAAAGTACACAAAAGCACAACCACTTGTAGAGGATGCACGCATGTGACAATGTACGCTAGACATGTGAACTAACGTGATTGGACATGCGAAAGCATGTTCACATCTTTGAAAGTTTGCAACTTGAAGGTTTGTATTTGGGGGACTTACCGTAAAAGAAAATTTCTTTCTCCTGGACCCGTGAGGCACTTGCAGTTCTCATGGTATGCATGTTCTCCCCATTACAATAGGTTCCCTCCATTTATTATGATATTCCTTTTGAATAAGATCTATCCTTACCTAAGTCAGATTTGTTTTTTATTTGACAATACAATAAATTACTAAGGTCTGTTATAGACTTGGTGTGTGGAGATAATTGAGTTTCTGACTGGTGATTTTTATTTTCTTAAGAAAGTTAAGCAATCAACTGAATTTGAGAATGCATTAGTAGATGTTGATAGCATGAGAAGAGAGGATACCAAATGAAATAGACATTTTTGAGAATAAAACTATGCTCACCAAGGAAGTGTGGTAGGATTACAGGGTAAATATGGGTGCTTATTTGTAATTTGTAGTCATAGATTGAAGCCTAAATCAATCAGCTTGTGGGCATGATTTTTCCCAATAATGTTTATCTTCTTGGGTGCTAATTATAGATAATTTAGTGCAACTAGACCTGAGGTATTTCCTCATAAACGCTAAAACATACAACATGCAAGCAACTATTATATATGGTATTTTCAGTAACATTATTGTAACTGGATTACATGAATTCCTTTAGGATAAAGATGACTGATATAGATTACATATGTAATTTCCTTGTAATGGGCTTCAGGTTATTTACATAAGGATATCTAGAATAATTTAAAATTTACAATTAAAAATACATTAGGTTAAGTAGATATGAGTTAAACCAATGAAATTTAAGGCAAAAACACCTCTTCTAAAAATTTTGTTAAAACTAATAGAGTTTAAAATTTTTTTCCACTGAAAGTCATTCTTCTCAGATGTCGTGTTTTTCCTTTCATTCATATTTTATGATATTACTTAGAAAATATATACTACTTTAGAGTTTATGGTTATCAACTATCAATGTAAAGGATTCTTCAGGTGTTTGCTTTTTTTAATTTTAAACTTTTAATCTAAATTGTTTATTGAAGTATAGTTGGGTTATGGTATTATATTAGTTTCAGGTGTACAAAATATCATTCAATATTTTGATATTATAATCCATTTAAAGTTATTATAAATTATTTGCTATATTTCCCTGTGCTGTACAATATATCCTTGTTGCTTATTTAATTTTTTTATTGGAGTATAATTGCTTTACAATGTTGTGTTAGTTTCTGCTGTACAATGAAGTGAATCAGCTACATATATACATATATCCCCTCCCTCTTGGACATCCCTCCCCGCCATCCCACCCCGCTAGGTCATCACAGAGCACCAAACTGAGCTCCCTATGCTATACAGCAGCTTCCCACTAGCTATCTGTTTTACACATGGTAGTATATTTATGTCAAACCTAATCTCCCAATTCATCCCACTCTCTCCTTCACCTGCTGTGTCCACATGTCCATTCTCTACATCTACCTCTCTATTCCTGCCCTACAAATAGGTTCATCTGTATCATTTTTCTAGATTCCACATATACGCATTAATATACGATATCTGTGTTTCTCTTTCTGACTTATTTCACTCTGTAGGACAGTCTGTAGGTCCATCCACATCTCTACAAATGACCCAATTTCGTTCTTTTTATGGCTGAGTAACATTCCATTGTATATATGTACCACACCTTCTTTATCCATTCGTCTGTAAGTGAGCATTTAACTTGCTTCCATGACCTGGCTATTGTAAATAGTGCTGCAATGAAGATTGGGGTGCATGTGTTTTTTTGAATTATGGTTTTCTCTGGGTATATGCCCAGTAGTGGTATTGCTGGGTCATATGGTAATTCTATTTTTAGTTTTTTAAGGAACCTCCATACTGTTCTCCATAGTGGCTGTATCAGTTTACATTCCCACCAACAGAGCAAGAGGGATCCCTTTCCTCCACACCCTCTCCAGCATTTGTTGTTTGTAGATTTTCTGATGATGACCATTCTGACTGGTGTGAGGTGATACCTCATTGTAATTTTGATTTGCATTTCTCTAATGATTAGTGATGTTGAGCAGCTTTTCATGTGCTTCCTGGCCATGTGTATGTCTTCTTTGGAGAAATGTCTCTTTAGGTCTTCTGCCCATTTTTGGATTGGGTTGTTTGTTTTTTTAATATTGAGCTGCATGAGCTGTTTATATATTTTGGAGATTAATCCTTTGTCTGTTGTTTGCAAATATCTTCTCCCATTCTGAGAGTTGTCTTTTCATCTTGTTTGTAGTTTCCTTTGGTTTGCAAAAGCTTTTAAGTTTCATTAGGTCCTATTTGCTTATTTTTGTTTTTACTTCCATTACTCTAGGAGGTGGATCAATAAAGATCTTGCTGTGATTTATGTCAAAGAGTGTTCTTCCTATGTTTTCCTCTAAAAGTTTTATAGTGTCCTTTCTTACATTTAGGTCTCTAACCCATTTTGAGTTTATTTTTGTGTATGGTGTTAAGGAGTGTTCTAATTTCATTCTTTTACATGTAGATGTCTGGTTTTCCCAGCACCATTTATTGAAGAGGCTGTCTTTTCCCCATTGTATATTCTTCCCTCCTTTGTCATAGACTAGGTGACGACAGGTTCATGGGTTAATCTCTGGCTTTCTATCATATTCCTTTGATCTATATTTCCGTTTTTGTGCCAGTACCATACTGTCTTGATGACTTTAGCTTTGTAGTTTAGTCTGAAAGTGGAGATCCTGATTCCTCCCGCTCCTTTTTTCTTTCTCAAGATTGCTTTGGTTATTCAGGGACTTTTGTGTTTCCATACAAATTGTAAAATTGTTTGTTCTAATTCTGTGAAGGATGCCCTCAGTATTTGATAGGGATTGCATTGAATCTGTAGATTGCTTTGGGTAGTACAGTCTTTTGGACAATATTGATTTTTCTAATCCAAGAACATTGTTATCTCTCCATCTGTGTCATCTTTAATTTCTTTTATAAGTGTTCTATAATTTTCTGAGTACAGGTCTTTTGCCTCCTTAGGTAGGGTTATTCCTAGGTATTTTATTCTTATTGTTGCAGTGGTAAATGGGATTGTTTCCTTAATTTCTCTTTCTGATCTTTCGTTGTTAGTGTATAGGAATGCCAGAGATTTCTGTGCACTAATTTTGTATCCTACAACTTTACTAAATTCATTGATGAGCTCTAGTAGTTTTCTGGTGACATCTTTAGGATTTTCTATGTATAGTATCATGTCATCTGCAGACAGCGACAGTTTTACTTCTTCCTTTCCAATTTGGATTCTTTTTATTTCTTTTTCTTCTCTGACTTCTGAGGCTAGGACTTCCAAACCTATGTTGAATAATAGTAACGAGAATGGACATCCTTGTCTTGTTACTGATCTTAGAGGAAATGCTTTCATCTTTTCACCATTGAGAACGATGTTGGCTGTGGGTTTGTTGTATAAGGCATTTATTATGTTGAGGTAGGTTCCCTCTATGCCCACTTTCTGGAGAGTTTTTATCATAAAATGGTGTTGAATTTTGTCAAAAGCTTTTTCAGCATCTATTGAGATGATCATATGGTTTTCATTCTTTAATTTGTGAATATTGTATTTCACATTGATTGATTTGCATATATTGAAAAATCCTTGCATTCCTGGGATAAATCCAACTTGATCATGATATATGATCCATTTAATGTGTTGTTGGATTCTGTTTGCTGGTATTTTGTTGAGGATTTTTGCATCTATGTTCATCAGTGATATTGGTCTATAATTTTCTCTTTTTGTGATATCTTTGGTTTTGGTATCAGGGTGATGGTGGCCTTGTAGGACGAGTTTGGGAGTGTTCCTCCCTCTGCAATTTTTTGCAAGTGTTTGAGAGGATAGGTGTTAGCTCTTCTTTAACTGTTTGATAGAATTCGCCTGTGAAAGCATCTGGTCCTGGACTTCTGTTTGTTGGAAAAGTTTTAATCACAGTTTCAATTTCATTACTTCTGATTGGTCTGTTTATATTTTCTAATTCTTCCTTATTCAGTTGGAAAGTTGTACTTTTCCAAGAATTTCTCCATTTCTTCCAGGTTTTCCATTTTATTGGCATATAGTTGCTTGTAGTAGTCTCTTATGATCCTTTGTATTTCTGCAGTGTCAGTTGTAACTTCTCCTTTTTCATTCCTAATTTTATTGATTTGAGTCCTCTCCCTTTTTTTCTTGATGAGTCTGGCTAAAGGTTTATCAATTTTGTTTATCGTGTCAAAGAACCAACTTTTAGTTTTATTGATCTTTCCTGTTGTTTTCTTTGTTTCTATTTCCTTTATTTCTGCTCTGTTCTTTATGATTTCTTACCTTTTACTAACTTTGAGTTTTCTTTGTTGTTCTTTCTCTAGTTCCTTTAGGTGTAAGATTAGATTGTTTATTTGAGACTTTTCTTGTTTCTTGACATGAGATTGAATTTCTATAAACTTCCTTCTTAAAACTGCTTTTTCTGCTTCCCATAGGTTTTTGGGTCGTTGTGTTTTTGTTGTCATTTTTTTCTAGGTTTATGTAAATTTCCTCTTTGATGTCTTCAGTGATCTCTTGGTTATTTAGCAGTGCAGGGTTTAGCCTCCATTTGTTTGTGTGTTTTACAGTTTTTCTTCCTGTAATTGATTTCTAATCTCATAGCGTTGTTGTCAGAAAAGATGCTTGATACGATTTCAATTTTCTTAAATTTTCCGAGGCTTGGTTTGTGACCAAGATGTGATCTGTTTTCAAGAATGTTCTGTGTGCACTTGAGAAGAAATTGTATTCTTCCACTTTTGGGTGGAATGTCTTATAAATATCAATTAAATGTATCTGGTCTATTGTGTCATTTAAAGCTTGTGTTTCCTTATTTATTTTCTGTCTGAATGATCTGTCCATTGGTGTAAGTCGCGTGTTAAAGTCCCCCACTATTATTGTGTTACTGTCAATTTCCGCTTTTATGGCTGTTAACATTTGCCTTATGTATTGAGATGCTCCTATGTTGGGTGCATAAATATTTACAATTGTTATATTTTATTCTTGCATTGATCCCTTGATCATTATGTAGTGTCCTTCCTTATTTCTTGTAACAGTCTTTATTTTAAAGTCTATTTTATAAGGTGTGAGTATTGCTACTCTAGCTTTCTTTGATTTCTATTTGCATGTAATATTTTTTCCATCCCCTTGCTTTCAGTGTGTATGTGTCCCCAGGTCTGAAGTGGGTCTCTTGTAGACAGCATATATACTGGTCTTGTTTTTGTATCCAATCCACCAATCTGTGTCTTTTTGTTGGAGCATTTAAAACATTTACATTCAAGGTAATTATCGATATGTATGTTCCTATTACTATTTTCTTAATTGTTTTGGGTTTGTTTTTGTAAGTCTTTTTCTTCTCTGGTGTTTCCCACTTAGAGAAATGCCTTTAGCATTTGTTGTAAAGCTGGTTTGGTGCTGCTGATTTCTCTTAGCTTTTGCTTGTCTATAAAGCTTTTTATTTCTCCACCAAATCTGAATGATATCCTTGTTGTGTAGAGTAATCTTGGTTGTAGGTTTTTCCCTTTCATCACTTTATATATATCCTGCCACTCCCTTCTGGCTTGCAGTGTTTCTGCTTAAAACTCATCTGATAACCTTATGGGGATTCCATTGTATGTTATTTGTTGATTTTCCCTTACTACTTTTAATATTTTTTCTATGAATTTAATTTTTGTTAGTTTGATTAATATGTGTCTTGGTGTGTCTCTCCTAGCTTTTATTCTATATGGGACTCTCTGTGCTCCCTGGACTTGATTGACTATTTTCTTTCCCATGTTAGGGAAGTTTTCCACTACAATCTCTTCAAATATTTTCTCAGACCCTTTCTCTTCTTCTGGGTCCCCTATAATTCGAATGTTGGTGCATTTAATGTTGTCCCAGAGGTCTCTGAGACAGTCCTCATATCTTTTCATTCTTTTTTCTTTATTCTGCTCCTTGGCAGTTATTTCCACCATTCTGTCTTCCAGGTCGCTTATTCGTTCCTCTGCCTCTGTTATTCTGCTCTTGGTTCCTTCTACTGTGCTTTTCATTTTAGTTATTGTGTTGTTCATCACTGTTTTTTCTTTAGTTCTTCTAGGTCTTTGTTAAACATTTCTTGTATTTTCTTGATCTATGCCTCCATCCAATTTCCGAGATTCTGGATCACTTTACTATCATTACACTGTATTTTTTTTTTCATGTAAGTTGCCTATTTCCTCTTCATTTATTTGGTCTTGTAGGTTTTTACCTTGCTCCTTCATCTGTAATATTTTTTTTTCATTTCATTGTTTTTGATAGGTGGGGCTGTGTTCCTGCCTTACTGGTTGTTTGGCCTTAGGCGTCCAGCACTGAAGTTATAGGCATTTGGGTAGAGCCAGGTCTTGGTGCTGTGATGAGGACCTCCAGGAGATCTCACTCCAATTAATGTTACCTGGGGTCTGAGATTCTCTGTTAGTCCAGTGGTTTGGACTCAGCTCTCCCATCACCAGAGCGCAGGCCTGACTCCTGGCCTGGGAACCAACATCCTGGAAGCCGTGCAGCATGGCAAAAAAAAAAAAAAAAAATAGGAGTAATACAATAACAAGGAATAAAAAAATAAGTTAAAATTAGAAAAGTAAAAAATATATCGGAAAAAATAAAAATATAAGTGAAACAACAACAACAAGGTAAAACAGAACTACAACAGCACAGAAAAAAAGGGGGGGGGGAAGGAACAAACTAAAAGGAGCAGAACAATAACAAAGAATAAAAAATAAAATAAAATTAGAAAAATATAAAAAAATATCAGAAAAAAAATATAAATGAGACAACAACAGCCAGGTAAAACAGAACCACACCTTGAAAAAAAAAAGAAGGAAAAGACAAAAAAGAAAGAATGGCCAGAAAAGGCCTTGGCTCTGGGGGGGGGTGGTGGGGTGGAGCTTATCAGGAGGCTCTGTTTAGACAGGGCGCAGGGCCTAGCCTCAGGACCCCCGCAGCTAGAAAAGACAGCACGGCCAGAGAAGGCCTCGGATGGCAGACCTTCAGGCCTGGCACCTCAGCAAGCTCCCAGGGGCCTGAGTGGGTGGTGGAAATACTGGCTGAGCTCCCTTTCACTCCTCCAATACCCTGAGGGTTGCTCCCTGAAATCTTGAACCTCAGATTGGGACTTGAACCCATGTGCCCAGACTCAAACCCAGCCTAGACCCTGATTGGGACTTGAACCCATGCAGCCAGGACTCGAACCCACGTGACCGGGACTTGAACCCAGCCAAAACCCACAGTCTTCCAACTGAGATCACACACCTGGTTTCAGGACTTAATGAAGCTCAGGTTCTTGATGTCTCATCACAGAAAGAATTCAGTGAGAGACAAAGAGATAGATAAGAAGTGGATTTATTTAGAGAGAAACACAATCCTCAGAAGGAGTGTGGACCATCTCAGAAGGTAAAAAAGGCCTTGAGAGAAACACACTCCACAGACAGAGTGACAGAGTGTGGACCATCTCAGAAGGTGAGAAAGGAACCAGGGTAGGGGGTTGTCAGTTTTTATAGGGGTGGGTTATTTCACAGGCTAATGAGTGGGAGGAATATACCAGCTATTTCGGGAAGGGGCAGGGATTTCCAGGAATTGGACCACTGCCCATTTTTTGATCCTTATGGTCAGCCTTGAAGCTGTCATGGCACCTGTGGGTGTGTCATTTGGCTTGCTGATGTGTTACAGTGAGGTATACTGAGGCTCCTCAAGGTCTAGTGGAAGTCGACTTGTCTGCCATCTTGGACCCATTTAGTTCTAATCAGCTTATATCATGTTTGATGCTGTCACAAAAAGTGCTTCACCATCAAGGAGATTCATAGAAAGGCTATGAAAGCAGTTACAACAGTTCCACACCAAGATGATGGCTATGTGAGGATTCCAACTCATGCTGTCTTAAACAAGGAGCTGTTCTGCTCCTGGGACCCCTAGATCAGGCATCCAAAGATTTTTACTCCCTGACAGACAGGGTCAACACCCCTACTCAGCCTTGAAGCAGTTACAGAAGACAGACCATTGCCATTCTGAATCCCATAAGAAAATGGGAGTAAAATCTCTGAGTGGGGAATGAAACAGGAGGGAAGGAGGCAGGGCATAGCCTTTGAAAGAATGACATAGCCCAAGGACATGACATAAACTGATTGGAACCAAATGGGTTCAAGATGGCGGACAAGTCAACTTCCACTAGACCTTGAGGACCCTCAGTATACCTCACTGTTAACACATCAGCAAGCTAAATGTCACACCCACAGGTGCCATGACAGTTTGAAAGCTGACAATGGGATCAAAAAATGGGCAGTGGTCCAATTCCTGGAAATCCCTGCCCCCTCCCGAAATAGCTGGAATACACTTCCCACTCATTAGCCTATGAAATTACCCACCCCTATAAAAACTGACAACCCCATACCCTGGTGCTTTTCTCACCTTCTGAGATGGCCTGCACTCTGTCTGTGGAGTGTATTTCTCTCTAAATAAATCCACTTCTTATCTATCTCTTTGTCTCTCACTGAATTCTTTCTGTGATGAGACATCAAGAACCTGAGCTTCATTAAGTCCTGAAACCAGGTGTGTGATCTCAGTTGGAAGACTGTGGGTTTTGGCCAGGTTTGAGTCCCGGCCACATGGGTTCAAGTCCCAATCAGGGTTTAGGCTGGATCTGAGTCCTGGAACATTTCCTTGCTTTCTCTTTTGGTTAGTTCATTATTAGTGTTTAGGAAAGCAACAGATTTCTATGTATTAATATTGTATCTTGCAATTTGACTGAATTCATTTATTAGTTCTAATAGCTTTTTGGTGGACACTTTAAGGTTTTCTATATAGTATCATATCATCTGCAAATAGTGACAGTTTTACTTCTTCCCTTCCAATTTGGATGCCTTTTATTTTATTTTTTCTCAGTTGCTGACTTTCAATACTATCATAAACAGAAGTCATGAGAATGGGCATCCTTGTCTTGTTCCTGAATTTAGAAGGAAGGCTTTCAGCTTTTCATCATTGAGTATTATGTTGGCTGCATGTTTGTCTTACATGGTTTTTATTATGTTGAGATATGTTCCCTGTATATCAACTTTGGTGAGGCATTTTATCATGGATGAATGTTGAATTTTGTCAAATACTCTTTCTGTGTCTATTGAGATGACCACGTGATTTTTATCCTTCCTTTTGTTAATGTGGTGTATCACAACAATTTATTTGAGCATATTGAGCCATCCTTGAATCCCTGGAATAAATCCAACTTGATCACAGTGTATGATTCTTTTTATATATTGTTGAAGAAGTCAGTTTGCTAATATTTTGTTGCAGATTTTTGTATCCATATTCATTAGAGATATTAGCCTGTAATATTTTCTGTAGTGTTTTTTTCTGGTTTTGTTATCAGAGTAATGGTAGCTTCATAGAATGAATTTGGAAGTGTCCCATCCTTGTCAATATTTTGGAATTGTTTGAGAAGGATAAATATTTGCTCTTCTTTATGTGTTTAATGTGTTTGGTAGAATTCCCCTGTGAACCAACTGGTTCTGGACTTTTGTTTTTTGTTTCCTGGGAGGTTTTTTTTTTTTTTATTTTACAAATTCAATTTCACTTCTAGTAATTGATCTGTTCAAGTTTCTATTTCTTCTAGAAATTTGTTCATTTCTTCTAGGTTATCTAATTCGTTAATATATAACTGTTCATAGTATTCACCTATGATTGTTTATATCTCTGTGATATCAATTGATATTCTCCTTTTTATTTCTCACTTTGTTTATTCAGATCCTCTCTCTTTTCTTCTTGCTAAAGGCTTTTCAATTTTGTTTTTCTTTTTAAAAGAGTCTGAGTTTCATTGATCTTTCTATTTATTTTATCTCTATTTATTTCCTCTCTGAACTTTATTATTTCCTCCTCTTTGCTGACTTTAGGCTTTGTTCTTTTAAAATTTCTTCAGATGGGAGTTTAGACTGTTCATTCGAGATTTTTCTCATTTCTTGAAATAGACCTATATTGCTATAAACCACTCTTAGAACTGCTTTTGCTGGATTCTGTAGATTTTGGAAATTTGTGATTTCATTTTCATTTGTCTTGAGCTATTTTCTGATTTCCTCTTTGATTTCATCATTGACCCATTGGTTGTTTAGTAGTCTCCATGTGTTTGTGGTTTTCCTATTTTTATTTCTGTAATTAATTTCTAGTTTTATGCTGTTGTGGTCAGAATTAATGCTTGATATAATTTCTATCTTCTTAAATTTGTTGAGACTTGTGTTGTGGCCTAGCATGTGATCTATCCTGGAGAACATTCCATGTCCACTTGAAAAGACATCTGTTAAGTCCAACTGGTCTATTGTGTTTTTAAATACCATTGTAGCTTTATTGATTTTCTGTCTGGGTGATCTGTCCATTGATGTCAGTGGGGTGTTAAAGTTCTCGACTACTACTGTATTATTGTCAATTTCACCCATTATGTCTATTAAAATTTGCTTTATATATTTAGGTGCTCTTGTATTAGGTGTGTATATATTAATGAGTGTAATATCCTCTTCTTTATTGATCCCTTTATCATTATATAATGTCATGATTTGTCTTTTGTTATATACTTTGTTTTATTTTTTTAAATAAATTTGTCTATTTATTTATTTATTTAGCTGCAATGGGTCTTCATTGTAGTGCATGGGCTTCTCATTGTGGTGGCTTCTCTTGTTGCAGAGCACAGGCTCTATGTGTGTGGGTTTCAGTAGTTGTGACACAGGCTCAGAAGTTGTGACTCACTGGCTCTAGAGCACAGGCTCAGTAGTTGCGGTGCACGGGCTTAGTTCCTCCTCAGCATGTGAAATCTTCCCGGACCAGGGCTCGAAGCTATGTTCCCCACATTGGCAGGTGGATTCTTAACCACTGCACCACCAGGGAAGTCCATACACTTTGTTTTAAACTCCATTTTGTCTGATATGAGTATTGCTACCCCTGCTTTCTTATTATTTCCATTTGCATGAAACATCATTCTCCATCCCCTCACTTTCAGCCTATGTTTGTCTTTAGCTCTGAAGTGAGTCTCTTTTAAGCAGCATATAGATGGGTCTTGTTTTTTTATCCAATCAGCCACCTTATGTCTTTTGACTGGAGCATTTAGTTCATTGACATTTAAAGTAATTCATGATAGGTGTGTACTTATTGCCATTTTGTTACTTGTTTTTCAGTTGTTTAGTAGTTCTTCTATGTTCACTTTTTCTTTTAATTTCTTCCTTTACAGTTTGATGATTTTATTCAGTGGTATGTTTGTGTTCCTTTCTCTTTAGTTTTTGTGCAGCTATTGTAGGTTTTTGATTGTGGTTACTGTGGGTTCATTTATGTTGACCTATAACTGTATCTATTTCTTCTAAACATGTAGTCCTTTAAATTCAGTCACATTCTAAAAGAGATACACTTTTTACTCTCCTCACTCACATTTTGTGTTTTTGATATTATATTTTACATCTTCATCTTTATCCCTTTACTGATTATTGTAGGAATAGTTGATTTTGTGATTTTTTTGTGTGTTTTAATCTTTGTACTAGCTTATTTAAGTGATTGATCCTCAGCCTTTACTATATATTTGTCTTTACTAGAGGAATTTTTTCTTTCCTATAGATTCTTAGTCATTTTAATTTATGACCTATTCTTTTTATTAATTCACTTATCAGGCCTCAAGTTTTCAAAGGGTAAACAGGAAGAGCCCACATCCCTCCATAGGAATCTTAAGTAGGAAAGGATTTTAGAACTGGTATTTTAAATGTTGATTTGCTTTAAGTGGGTGAAGGAATTAAAGGGTTAGAAAACATGCTTCCTGCCTCAAAGGATGAAGGTGTGTGTTATATATGCACTTTTGTTAACTATAAAAATCCAAACTATAGTTATTCTTCAAAAACAAATCAATATGTCATTTCTGTGTTGACTGCCCAGTAGGCACTAAGTGGAGACGATACTTTGGTGTGGAAGAAAAGATACTGAATTTGATATTTGAGGTCTTTGTTTCAGTTTCTACCATAGACTCTTACTAACTGGGTGATGTCTGGCAAAACAACACTGAGTTTTACTTGTCATGGAGTAAATACCTGTGTAATGTGATTGTTGTGTGGGCAAAATGAAATCACGTTTGTAAAATTTCTCATGAAACTGTGATTGACAGCCAAGTGTTAAGAACCCAAGCTCTGCAGATGGACAGTCTCAGTTTGAACCTTCACCCCACTTACTGCTCACCAGACCTGAACATGTGACTGAGTCCCCATTCCTCCATCACCTCACTTGTAGTTTGATGATACAAATATTACTCAGGTCAGAGGGCTACTGAGAGGGATGAAAATGAGATAATGCAAATAAAGTGGTTGGCAGATGACAAGCATTTGGTATTTCCTAATATTATTGTTCTATGTTTATTGACATTCTCCAAAATAGACATACTGTATTCCATGTCTAATGCTATTTTCACTCTATAACGTGATGAGTTCTACTTTACACAGGAAGAACTGATAACTGACTGCAAACCCTAGTCTGTTAAGCAGTTGACTGCATACTTTATTTCTCAGAAAATGACTATTCTATGGACACAGTGAACATGTTTGAGAATTAAAAGTAGAGTAAATAATGTGATAAGGGGTAATTTGATTTACACATTAGGCTAAAATTTCACAAAAAAGGTATAAATTCAAATAACATTCATTTGTGCACTACAAAAGTGATATTTACAGAAAAGAATAAAACTGAAATTAGGGCTGCCTTTGAAAATCCAGAATATGAGGTATCTGGCCCTGTGCACAAGAAAATATGAAAGGAGGAAAATAGTGTTCAGAGAAAATTATGCTTTTAGGAAAGTGTTCCAAGGCATTTAAAACAGCTGGTTAGTGAGTCCAGTAGACTCCAACTCTGGAAGCAAGTGAGAAGATGGTCTGTCCATTCATTGTGATGAAATGAGCAGATATTCTGCACACACCAAAGAGCAGGAAGAGTACCCTCATAAAAAAGTAATAAATTACTTGTTAGAAGCCACTGAATCATAGATGAAGGGAGTTTATAATCATATAAATGCACACAACCTTCTCTAGATTCTTTTTTTTTTTTTTTTTTTTAATTAATTAATTAATTTATTTATTTTTGGCTGTGCTGGTTCCTTGTTTCTGTGCGAGGGCTTTCTCCAGTTGCGGCAAGTGGGGGCCACTCCTCATCACGGTGCGCGGGCCTCCCACCATCGCGGCCTCTCCCGCTGCGGAGCACAGGCTCCAGACGTGCAGGCTCAGCAGCTTTGGCTCACTGGCCCAATTGCTCCGCGGCATGCGGGATCCTCCCAGACCAGGGATCGAACCCGTGGCCCCTGCATTGGCAGGCAGACTCTCAACCACTGCGCCACCAGGGAAGCCCCCCTTCTCTAGATTCTTAATAAATTTTCTTCTCCACTGGTCACCTTAGTTCAGAATGATTCCCTTTGTCAAATGCTTTTGGGTATCCCACTTACTTAAAAAAATACATATATAGCCAATCACACCTATCAATCAATGTTAACATAAAAAGTAAAATTAAACAAACCTCATTTTATAAGAAGGGCAATTTACAATTTACAATTTTGTTCAAATTTATTGCTATGAAAAGAATACTTCTTGAATATCAACAGAATTACATTTCTATAAAGCCTTAATATGTCATCTCTAGCATGCTAATAAGTGCTTGATAATTGTTTGATAAAAATTAACAAGAATTATTCTGAGATGTTTCAAGGTTAGTTTGTTGAGCCAGGTACAAGTAAATATAAAATATAACTTGTTAATTTCTTCAAGTATATGCAAATTATGTGACATTTTACGTTGCTGCATAATAAAATGTTAATGTTGAAAGTCAAGTAGAAAAGGGACTTCCCTGGTGGTGCAGTGGTTAAGAATCCTCCTGCCAATGCAGAGGACATGGGTTTGAGCCCTGGTCTGGGAAGATCCCACATGCCATGGAGCAACTAAGCCCATGCACCACAACTACTGAGCCTGCACTCTAGAGCCTGTGAGCCACAACTACCAAGCCCATGTGTGATAACTACTGAAGCCCACATGCCTAGAGCCCATGCTCCACAACAAGAGAAGGCACCACAATGAGAAGCCCATGTACTGCAACGAAGAGTAGCCCCCACTCACCACAACTAGAGAAAGCTCGCATGCAGCAACAAAGACCCAATGCAGCCAAAACAAAATAAATTAATTAATTAATTAAAAAAAAAGAAAAAGTCAAGTAGGAAGAAATAAAGTATGATTGTTCAGGTTCTATATTGATAACTAAACTTTCTCATACTAATTTTTCATGTATCCCATTATTGTAAGATTGAAGTAGAGTAATTAATGTGTTTCTATGAAACATTGGATAGTACCTTAGAAGTTCTAGTTATAAAATATATTTCCTTTTCCATACATACATATTTGTTTTTCACCATATTAATATTACTGACACTAGCTTTTTATAATACATTTAAGGTATCACATAACCCGTTTATGCTAAAGACTGGTGTATTTAGAAATTTTAATTTATCAATTCCTTCATGATTGCATAAGTAAAAAATTCGATGGAATTATTCCTCAAATAGTAAAAACAATCTTGATAAAGAAGAATGGAGCTGGAGGAATCACACTCTTTGACTTCAGACTATAATACAAACTACAATAATCAAAACAATATGGTACTGGAACAAAAACAGACAGATCAATGGAACAAGATAGAAAGCCCAGAAATAAACCCACACACTTCTGGTCAACTAATCTATGACAAAGGAGACAAGAATATACAGTGGAGAAAAGACGATCTCTTTAATAAATGATGCTGGGAAAACTAAACAGCTACATGTGAAAGAACAAAATTAGAACATTCTCTAACACCATATACAAATATAAACTCCAAATGGATTTAAGACCTAAATGTAAGACTGGGTAGTATAAAACTCCTAGAGGAAAATATAGGCAGAACACTCTTTGACATAAATCACAGCACTATTTTTTTTGGTCTGTCTCCTAGAGTAATGAAAACAAAAGCAAAAATAAACAAGAGAAACCTAATTAAATTTAAAAGCTTTTAATTAATTAATTAATTAAATTTATTTATTTTTTGGCTGTGTTGGGTCTTTGCCGCTGCTAGTGGGTTCCCTCCAGCCACGACGAGCGGGAGCCACTCCCTGCTGCAGTGCGCGGGCCCCTAGCTGCGGTGGGCCCTCTCGCTGCAGAGCTTGGGCTCCAAGTGCACGGGCCTCAGCAGTTGTGGCTTGCAGGCTCTAGAGTGCAGGCTCAGCAGCCGTGGCACATGGGCCCATTTGCCCCACGGCATATGGGATCCTCCCGAATCAAGGCCCGAACCTGTGTCCCCCCCGCATTGGCAGGCGGACTCTCAACCACTGCGCCACCAGGGAAGCCCTAAATTTAAAAGCTTTTGCACAGTAAAAGAAATCATAAAAAAAATGAAAAAACACTCTATGAAATGGGAGAAAATATTTGCATACTATGAGACTAACAAGGGATTACCTCCAAAATATACAAACAGGTTATACAGCTCAATATAGAAAAAAAAAAAACCCAACTCAAAAAATTGGGTAGAAGACTTAAATACACATTTCCCCAAAGAAAACATACAGATGACCAATAAACACATGAAAAGATGCTCAACATCACTAATTATCAGAGAAATGTAAATCAAAAGTACAATGAGGTATCACCTGACACTGATCAGAATGGCCATCATCAAAAAATCTGCAAATAGTAAATGCTGGAGAGGGTGTGAAGAAAAGGAAACCCTCCTACATTGTTGGTGGGGATGTAAATTGGTGTAGCCACTATGGAGATCAGTATGGATGTTCCTTAGAGAACAAAAATATAGTTACCATGTAATCCAGCAATCCCACTCCTGAGCATATATCTGGAAAAGACAAAACCTCTAATTCAAAAAGATACATGCACTCCACTGCTTATAGCAGCACTATTTACAATAACCAAGACATGGTAGCAACCTAAATGTCCATCAACAGATGAATGGATAAAGAAGGTGTGTTTGTGTGTGTGTGTACACACACACACACACACACACACACACACACAGTGGAATATTACTCAGCAATAAAAAAGAGTGAAATAATGCCATTTGCAGCAACATGGATGGATCTAGAGATTATCATAAAATAGTAAGTAAAGTAAGTCTGACAGAGAAAGAAAAATATTATATGATGTCACTGATATGTGGAATCAAAAAATAAAAGATACAAATGAACTTATTTACAAAACAAATAGACTCACAGACCTAGAAAACAAACTTATGGTTACCAAAAGGGAAAGTGGGGAAGGGATAAATTGGGAGTTTGGGATTAACAGATATACACTACTATATGTAAAATACATAAACAACAAGGATCTATTGTACAACACAGGGAAATATATTCAATATCTTGTAATAAACTATAATAGAAAATAATCTGAAAAAATAATACACATATAAAACTGTATCATTTTGATGTACATCTAAAACATTGTAAATCAACTATACTAAAATAAAAAAACCCAAAAAACCATACAAATAGTCACAAATGGGTTTACAAAAAGGGGATGGGCTATTGCCTCACACATAGTTAAAGGTCCCACCACCTCTCTTAAATTCCTGAAAATTATTTGGTAAATTGAGGGCTTCTCCATTATTGACACTGTCACAACAAACAGCTATTGACCCTCTTAGCACCGGTAATGTTGATTCAAGTCCAATATCTTTTAGCCTTTGTTGGGTTATGTAGTCAACATATTCCTTATTTACAACTGTCACTTAATCTCCCTGATACTGTAACTTAGAAATAAGCTCACCCTCCAACAAAAGGCTCCAGAATCAGTCCAATTTGAAATCAAAGGGCACTCCTGTTAGTGCCTTCTGAGATGCCTGCACTGTAGAGGCTTTAGTAACTTCCTCTCTTGCCTCTTGGAGTCTCTGGACCACCTATATTGGTAAATTGCCTTGGCTGTGGCAGCCCTCACCCCAGTGTGGAGCTGCATTGTGAAGCAAGCAGGGCTGGAGTGGTTTCAGGAAACAACTGCAGTTTCAAGCTGCCCTCTCCACCCTGTTCTGACAATAAGCGTGCATGTACGTGCTTCTCATGAGCAGAGAGCCCCACAGCCCTCCTGTTAGTTTCCCACAGCCCTCCTATTAGTTCCACTGACCCCCTAATCAACCCAGGGGTCTTGCCTTCCTGGTGTCAGACCCCAGGGCTGGGGCACCCAATGTGTGGCTCAAACCACTCACTCCCCGGGGAGGATCTCCATCCATGTAATATCACTTCTCTTCTGAATCCTGTTCCTGGGACACAAGTCCTGACCTGTTATCAGTCCTGACCTGTTACCTCCCTTATTATCTGATTCTATGTGTATCTTTTTACAGCCTTGATTGTATAGGAGCCTTTCTGTTAGTTTCCAGTTATTTTTCAGTGAAAATTGTTCCACACATAGATGTATTTTTGATGTATTCCTGGGGGGGAGGTGAGTTCCATGGCCTCCTACTCCTCCATCTTGATCGCCCCAGTTTTAATTGCATAGATGGAAGAGTGGTGCTAGTGACTTTCTACTTTAAGGTCAGTGAGCAATGTCTATTTTCATTCTGTTTGCTGAAATTAATGACTGAAAGATAACTCATCCTTATCTACCAAACCTTCTAAAATAAGAATTCAAAATTGGGAGTAAGAAGTATACTAAGGTAGCATTCACATTAATGAGTTTATAACATTGAAGATATATGGATATGTCTTCAAATAGCTCTCATCTTTCCTACTGATGGTATATATAAGTGAGTAATACTCATGTAAGCTGCATACATTTAAATTATTCTGCTTAAAAGAACTTCATTAATCAAATGTTTCAAAACCTTCCTAATTTCAAGATTTATTATTTTTCCCCTGCTCTTCCTTTGGCAATTACCAGATAGTGGCTTATTTTGCCTCAAAGCTTAGTTCAATAAGCAAGAGGGCTTTGATTTACTTTTAAAATAAAAATTTTCCTTTACATCCTGCTAGTTCTTTAGCCAGCCCTTTAGTCATAAATGGAAATAATTAAAAGAGAAAAAAAATGCAGGCTAATCTCTTGGAAACTTTTATGCTTTTGAAAAAGGCTGGATGTTTCATTAGCATGGTTAATTCAAGGCTCACAATCATAGTTGACTGTTGGAATCTTATTCATTTAAGAGTATTTATATTCCAAGCATAATGGCTTCCAGACAATTCTTTAGGATGAGATTAAAAACTCAATTAGGGGGCAAAAGCTGTTCAGCTTTCATTTAATTTTAATTAAAGGGTATAGAAGCCCAAAGACTAGGTTTTTACCAACATAAACAAATAGCCGTATCAGACTGGTATTAAGATTAAAAAAATTCAAACTTAACAATGTAAGTGAAAATGTGTTAGAGCTCTCAATTGATTTTTAATTATGCATAATTAATAAAATTTTAAGAACCTAAAGAAGTGCATGGGAGACTGCTCACTAGGAAATAAAACAGAATTTATCCTTTGTGACATTTACAAATGAGCCCCAGATAGGATATAATTTATTTTACTTTTAACTATTTTTGATGATAATATTCTCTGGGCATCTAAGAAAAAAAATACCAGATTTCTTCACGGGAAAAAAAAAATCTGTTTGGCTGAAACTTCTTGTTAGCAACATACAAAGCAAAGCAACAGTGGAGCAAAATTTTCTAGAAATCCAAAGAAAGTAAGTAGGAGCCAAGGATTTTAAATCTGGCCAAGCTCTTTTTGATGGTTCAAGACTACAGAAAGACAATGTAAATTGCAAACAGGTAAATAAAATTTAAGAATTGTTGCACATATAAACCATTTGTGAGGAATCTATTAAAGGACAAACTTCATTAACCCCCAAAATGATTGTGGAAATTGGCCCCCAAAATGATTAGGGAAATTGGCCCAGGAGAACTGAATACATTTAATAGCAGATCTAAGATTAAAACAAAGGTAGGGGTATGGGTGGAAATATAGTATGCAAATGTTATGGATTATGACAAAGCAAAATAACACAAGTAAGAACTTGAAAGGAGAAACAAGAGAAAGAATAGAGAGAGTAGAATACCCTCTTTGATGGTTCTGCAGAGAATAGTTGGGAGTCAAAGGATAGCAGAAGCCAAATCAAGGGAAAAAAATACTATGAACATCAAAGAAAGTTATTTGTATAAATGTTGCCCTTAGAACAAAAATATGAACCTTACTAGGATTGGCTATGGTGAAACACTTTTACCAGTTATCCAATCCAACTAGTCTAGGTGTTGCTGTGAAAGGAATTTGCATCTGTGATTTAAATCCCTACTCAGGTGATTTTAAGGTAATAAAAAGGAAGATTCTGCCAGAGGGGTCTGATCTAAGCAGTGGAGTTTTGTGAAAGAGGGATCAGGCCTTCCCTGAGCTCAGAGGCTCCCCACAGCTCAGGCCCTGAGGGTCCAGCCTGCCAGTCTGGTTAGGATTTCCTCTTCCTGACTGGCTGTGCTGTACAGTGGACTTGCTTAGCCAACCCCCATAATTGTACGAGTCAATTCCTTGTAATAAATCTTTCTCTCTATATCTATTTATATATTTATCTATCTTTTCATCCATCTCTATCTAGGTATACATACATATGTATGCGTAGGTATATATATGTATGTATGTGTATGTATACACACACACACACACACACACACACATATGCACACGCATCTCTTTCTCTGGCTGAAGCCTGGCAAATACAATTAGAAAAGAAAATCCATCAGCATATTTTTAAAAATATACATCACAATTAAGTAGGGTTTATTCCAGGAGTATACGAATAATTCAATATTAAGAATTACATTAATAAAATTCATCCTATTAAGACATCTAAGGAGAAAAATCACATGATCATCTCCACAGTTGTGGAAGAACTCTTCAACAAAATTCAATCCCTATTCCTGACAGTAACACATATTTATAGGAACTGATGGATAATTCCTTACTTGATATGCTTCAATCTCAAAGCTAAACAACCTCAATCTCAATGCTAAACCAATGGGAAAAAAACAAAGGCACTTCTTCTAAAATCAGGAATAAGAAAGGAATATCTACTTTCTCTATTACCCTTTGCCATTGTATTAGAGTATTGGTCAATACAAAGTGACAAGAGACAACAGTTTCATGTTTGGAAATTGGAACAGAAGAGTAATTTGTAATTAACCTGATACTGTACCTGAAAAACTCAACAGGATCAATGTTAAAGCTTATACAAACAATAAGAAAATACAGCAAGGGCGCAAGATACAAAATTAACATACAAAATGCAATAGTCTTCATGCACATTAATAATAACCAATAAAATATATGAGTAGATTGCATTTACAATAATGACAGAAGGACAAAATACTTAGGAATAAGCTTAAACAGTGGCAAAACCTGCCCAAGGAGTACTTTACAACACACGAGACATAAGAGTAGATTTAAAAAAATGTAAAGATCCATATGTAGATTAACATGTTGGTTATATACTCATATATAATATTGGCAAACAAAAATGGCTTGTCAACCCACTGTGAGGGCAAGATTATGAAGAAACAGGCACTCTCATATTTTACTGGTACTGATGCAAAATGAATAACCAACAACATTGCACATACTTTTATTTTTGATCACAAAAATCACACTTTTCTACATCTACCTTGAAGATTTACCTCCACAAATACAAAATGACATATGTACAAAATTACTTATTGCAGCATTAATTAGAATAACAAATGATTAATAGCACAAATATTCATCAACAGGAGGTTGGTTCAGTGGACTGGTACAACCTCATGTTGGAATTCTGTGAAGCTGTGAAAAAAGGAGAGAAAAATCTCTATGATCTTATGGGTAGTGATGTTCACGACACATTGTTAAGTGAAAAAAATTCAAGGAGCAGTGCAACTGAGTTTTGGTAAGACAGAAAGGGAAATAAGAATATCTATCCATCTATCCACTATCTAGTTATTAATTGCTCATTTCTCAAGAGGAAACACTAGAAGGATAAACCAGAATCTAGACCAGGACCTACTGAAAATGTTACCTACAAGAGGTTGATAGGCATGAGTAAAGGGGATGGGAATGAGAGCCTGTGTTCCTGTTAGTTCTGCTATAATAAGTCGTATGCATTCCAAAAAAATCACTGTATTATACCAAATTGCATAATAAATCCCACAGGGCTTGCGGGAAATACAAGGTTGTTACTGAACACAGGTTTGTGTGCCCCACGCTCATTGAGGCCAAGCAAACCGAAACACTGGAGTTTGGAACAGAGAAAGATTATTGCAGGGCTAAGCAAGGAGAATGGGCGACTCATGCTCAAAAACCCAAACTCCCTGATGGTTCTGGGGGAGAAGTCTTTATAGGCAAAATTTGAGGTGTGGGCTGCAGGGTGTGTGGCTTTCTTCTGATTGGTTGGTGGTGAGGTAACAGGGCGGTGCTCCAGGAATCTGGTGCTCAGCATGAAGTTACCATCCTCTACCTGGATGGGGGCCTTAGTCCCTGCAGAAGAACTCAAAGGTATTTTGTTATGTCTATTCCTTGAGGAAGAACACACCCTGCCCCAAGGCTGCACTATTGTTTCTTGGCTGCTTCTCCCTTGTCTCTGCATTCCCTCCCTTCCCTGATAAGCAACTGTTTGATCTGCCTTTGGAACTCAGGGAAGGTCAAGGAGGCTGAATGAAGACTATTTCCTACAAACAGGAAATGGGGTACATGGAAAGGATATGTACCAAGGAGCCCCACAAGGTCCTGCTCTGTTTCAAGGTTAGAGGCACAATACTTAAAAACTTCATTAGTTACATATTAAGAAAAAAAGGTAGGAATACAATAAAAGTGGTAACACAGTTACACACTTGTTAAATGTTTAAGAAATACATAAATATTCCAATAAACATGGCACTGTATCATGAAACAGACCTAAAGTTTGCAAGTGAAAGTGGCCCTCAGAGGGGTTGCAGCATGTGAATTATTGTGAGATGGGGAGGGAGGGTTGGAGGAAAGTTGTAACAGCAGATGTGGATGAATGGGGCTTGCAACATGCTGTCAGCTGAAGCGGCAGGTGGATGTGTCAGCTGTGTGTATGTCTGCTTTTATGGATTCTTACTCCAGTAGGTTCAGCTGGGTAAGGTTTCCTGTTGATGATACTGTGTATAAGCAAAGACAAGTTTTCATCATGCTTAATTATGTAAACGGTATTGGAACAACTCAGTGTTTTCCCAAACAAGCATTAAGCAATTTTCACTCTTGAATATTACACATTCAAAGATAAATTTGTATCCAGAAAGGATGAGGGACTTCCCTGGTGGCGCAGTGGTTAAGAATCCGCCTGCCAATGCAGGGAACATGGGTTCGAGCCCTGGTCTGGGAAGATCCCACATGCCGTGGAGCAACTAAGCCCGTGGGCCACAACTACTGAGCCTGTGAGCCTAGAGCTCATGCTCTGCAACAAAGAGAAACTACCGCAATGAGAAGCCTGAGCACGACAGCAAAGAGTAGCCCCCGCTCACCGCAACTAGAGAGAAAGCCTGCACACAGCAATGAAGACCCAAGGCAGCCAAAAATAAATAAATAAATAAGTAAATTTATAAAAAAAAAAAAGGGTGAAAGTCACTCCTAAAATGAAATACAAACCAGTGTATATGCATATTACATTGATAGCACAACCATGTGGAGAAAACGATTATTTTTGGTCATGTTTGAAAAAAACTGCTCTGACTGCACATCCTTAGTAAGATATAGTCTCAGGACAAAAGTACTGCAAGAAATATGTTAAACATTACTTATGGAGTACTTATGGATTTATTGTTAATATCAATGTTGGTAATGTAATTTTGAGAGTCCTCTGAATATATTATAGAATACTGTCAAATAAGCTAATGTATTGATGTTATTAGGAACTAGAATTTTTCACAGTAGGAAAAAGGATATATGAATTTAAAAGAATATAAGAAAGAAAACCCTCTCTGATTTTGATTTTGAATTGGAAATATTAATGAGGTCTTCTGCTTGTTAAAATATATATTTTATAATTTTTTTTTCTTCACTAATAAAGGCCTAAAAGGACACCTTGGTGGTAGTTAGCATAGCCATTACCCAGTTCTTGGTTTCTAAGTACAGTATAATTGCTCATAAAAAGGAACTAGGACTTAGAGAATTGGCTGATTCCAGGCCTGAGACAGGAAAGCACACAGTGTGTCTGAGACAACTTGTTCCAGAAAGAGCCCAAACGTAAATGAGGTAATATAAAACATGACAGAAGACCCATCTGGCAGTGGTCTCCACCTGACAAATTTGATAATTTGAGCACCAAAAAGAGAATAATGACAGTAATTATTGTGCATTGAATAACAAAGAAAAACCAATTATTCTTAATGCACAAAAGTATAAACCATAAAAGCTAAGATTCATAAATGAGCTCATTAAAACAGAGCTTCTATCAAAAGACACCATAAAAGGAGTGAAATGACAGGCTTCAAAGTGAATGATATTTGCTTTATGTACAACTGACAAATGGTTGGTGTCCCAAATATATAAAAAACTTCTGTATATTAATGAGGTAAAGAAAAACAACCCAATAGTAAACTTAAACATTATGAGTAAGTAGTTCAGAAAGTAAATGGCCCATAAACATGTGAGAATTTTTTTTTAATATCATTACTAAGTAGTGAAATGGATATTAAAGCCATACTGACTACCTCATACTGACCAGTCTGCCAAAATGGAAGAGTCTGAGAGTACAAAGTGTTTTTGAGGGTGTGGAGCAATGAAGCCCCTACCTACCGACAGGAGATTAAATTTACGCAGTTCCTCTGGAAAACTTACATCACCTCCTGAAGCTGGTGACACATTCCCTGTGGTTCAGCAAGAGTCACGACGCACACAATTGTACGTGCCTACATTGTTCGCTGAAACAACAAATGGGGAAAGGGCAATAGTCTGTCAACACTAGAATAGATCAAAAATTTGTGTGATAGTCTGTGATAGAGTATGGGGCACCAGGAAAGTCAACTAACTAGATCTACAGGTTCAACATATTTGAGTTTCCTTAATGCACTATTGAGTAAAAGAGGCAAGAAAAATGCACACATTTCATTCCACTTAAATAAAGCTTAAGAACAGACCATTAAACAATCTATTATTTGAGGTTGCATACATAGGTAACAACAGATGATACAACTATACTGAAAAATCAAGAAAATTATAAACACAAAGTCAAGACAGATGTTCCTTCTGGAGAGAGACAGGAGAATGGAACCGGACAGGGCTGTGTAGGAGGCTTCAGAAGTTATGGTGTTTTATGTATGCATATATTTATATACCTTATACGTGTATGTATATATATATTTCTTAGGCTGGATAGTAGATATACAATTGCTTCTTGTGGATCAAGGGAAAGAATGAATTCTAATTTTACTTTACTGGAGAAAAAGCCGCTGTAATTACTTGCAGTTAAGATAGTAGAGCACTCAAGCAAACAAAAAGGTATGGTTGATATGAAAAGTCCATCCTGGCCTCTTTAGAAATAAGCACATGTCAGGGGCAGTGACTGGGGAGTGGGAGGTTCCCAGGGCAGTTTCCGAGTGTCTCTGAGAAGCCAGCCAATACCACCTCTTATGATACCAGGAAAGAGGGCCCTGATGACTGGGATATCACAGGAAGGGAAGTACCACCCTTAGTCCTTGTGTCATTGCCCTTCTTCTGTTCCCAACCCAAGAAGAGTCAGAAGAATCAGGGCAAATGGAGGAGGAAGAGGGGAAGCTCAGGTGGAGGAGGTGGAGCCAAAGAAAGGACCTGCCCCTTCCCCTGCCCACGGCCGCCTGTGCTGGAGAGGGGCACTCTGGAGAAAAGGAATGTTCAGTTAAAATATTGTGGCTGAGGTTTTATTTTTAATGCTTTAAAAGAAGGATGTTCTTAGAGGTGAAGTGACCACATATCGTTGCAATTCACAAGAGTGAATTCCTGGTCAATTGGCCAGAAAGGAATATCTGACTGTATTAGTCTGCTAGGTTGCCATAACAAAATACCACAGACTGGGTGGCTTAAACAACAGAAATTTATTGTTTTCACAGTTCTGGAGGCTGGAAGTCCACCATCAAGGTGTTGACAGGTTTGGTTTCTCCTAAGGCCTCTTTCCCTGGCTTACAGATGGTCCCCTTCTCTGAGTCTTCTCATGGCCTTTTTCTCTGTGTGCATGCACTGCAGGTGTCTCTTTCTCTTCTTATAAGGACACCAGTCCTACTGGATTAGGGCCCCAGACTTATGAGCTCATTTGACCTCAATTGCCTCTTTAAATGCCCTATGACCAAATAGAGTCACATTGAAGATTAGGCCTTTGGCATGTGAATTTTTGGAGACTCACAACTTAATCCATCATACTAACAAACTGAATTTAAGACTCTGGTGGCAGAGGAATAAAGCCTATTTAAGAAATCATTCATACTATGTTTTCTTTGGGAATAATTCCTAAAAGGAATAACCATCTCTTATTCAACTTTATGTCCCTGACACATAACCAAGAGTCTGAGACCTAGTAGGCATTCAGAAAATTTGGTTCTAACAGAATGAATGAATCATCATTCAATTTAGAACTGTGGAAACTACTTAATTTATATATAAAGCATGTATGTGCTTTACTGTGCTTGCAAGAAGAAGAAAACAAGAAATATATGTCAAGATTTAACTGTAGCCATTTGAGAAATGCTAGTGTTATTACAGGATAAATTAAAAAGAAAATAACCCAGAATCAAAAGCAAAGCTGGAATGGCAATCTAATTACCTTAAATTTGCCTTTCAGAAAAACTCTAGGAGGCATGTAACAGTACATGCAATATAGTCACACAGATATACAATAGACAGATCGTAAAAATCAGAAATTATGATTTCCCAAGAGGGTAATTCAACTCTAGCTGCCTTTGAATAATTTCTTGCGTTTACTACAAGTGAAATATATTGCCCAGGGGAATCAAAATCCCTACCAGAGGAATACTGTATTGATTTCTTTATTCTTAAAATGAGAGCTGGAGTTTCAGAGAAAAATAATGAGATTTTCCCAGATTCACAGATATAGAGAACAAACTATCAGTTACCAGTGGGGAGAGGGGAATGGGGAGGGCCAAGACAGGAGCAGAGGATTGAGAGGTACAAGCTTCTCTGCATAAAATAAGTGAGATACAAGGATATATTGTACAGCACAAGGAATATGGGTGATATTTTATAAAACGTTAAATGGGGTACAATCTATAAAAATATTGAATCACCATGTTGTACACCTGAAACTAATATAATATAGTAAATCAACCATACTTCAAAACATTTTTTCCATCAATTGGTATGGTCAGATTTTTTTCAGTAGAAGTTGCCTAATTTATTTTATTTTTTGTTTTCTAGTTAAGTCACAGACTATATCTTAGTTCGGGCTAAGACAGAGGAACTCAAATTCTGATACTTGGCTTTTACTAAGTGACAGTCTCAGGCTTTTGCATATAAAATGACTTAAGAAATATTATTAGAAATGTGGAAAATAGACACTGGAAATAGAAACTGTATTATAAAGGCCTCCGTGGTACAGCAGACTTGGAGGAAACGACACTGGGCAGAGGGAGAAGTCAAACGGGCGCAGGTACAATGCAGCCTCAGCTGATCCCACAGGGGTTTCTGGAGTATGTACTGTTGTGACGAGCTGATATTTCGCAGTGAGGGGGATGGCCAGGCCTTCAGAGCTCCTTTATGATCTGTCACTGGAGGTGGCCCACCCCGGGAATATCATGTCCTTGGACTGTGCAGTTCTCTGCCACTGAGGCTAACTCCTGACACACCATGTGCTGGAGCAACTTCAAGTCTTTCCCTGCAATAGGATCTGGGCAGTGGTCCATGTCCAAGTTCACAGCACTCTCCTCCTGAAGCTGATTGTCTTGACTTCCTCAAAGATGTTTGCGGAGGAGTGAGTCCAGGATCCCAGAGGACCTCTCTTTTTTAAGGGAAGCACAGAATAGGAAGGTTAGCAGTATGAAGTACAGCCCCTACTATCAAAGTTGGTCTTTGGGACCCCATCTGATACTCATCAGCTTCTTCCTCAGCTACGCCTTATGGATTCCTCCAACCTCAGGTAGACCACCGTGGCTGGTCTTGATGGTTTGCTTGGTGGTTCGGTGTTCTGGAGCATCCCTGAGGGCCCTGGACCCTTGGTTACCATAAACTTCTCATGTTGCAGTTGCTGGCCTTTTTCATGTATCATTACAGTTGGGCAAGGGGCTAGCAATAGACCTCCACATTGATCACCCGGTGCCACACATATTTCTCTCTGCTCCTTCTGTGTGGCAGAAGCCCTACCACCTCTTGGTGATTACAATCCATTATTCCCGCCAAGATTATAACTTCTTTCCTGCTGGTCTCTGGGCACAAAGAGCCTGAGTGCCCAAGTGTCAACCGTAGCTTATAGCTCAATAGGGTTCTTATTGCTTCTCCTTGGCAACACTTTGCACCCTTTGGGGACTAAAACTTCCAGCCATGCAGAGCCTAGAGTTGCAGGGGTGTGAGGCCAAAATCCCCCAGTGTCATGAAGAACCATAATTAGTGGAGCCCTTCCTGTCTTTACTCCTTGGTTCTCAGATGTATGTATTCTTCCTATATGATACTGTATAAGTTTTTTGCTTCAGTGTGTATACTGCATCCTGGAAGCTGAAGCCTGATGTTCATAGAATACTGCTTCTAAGCTGGTTAACTCTACCTTCTAATGATCTTTCAGGCCAACAGCTTTTATTGGTGCATATGTGATAAAACCATTGGGTCACATGGTCATGGACCCACTTCTATACCTCCTTTGCTATAAAGAAAGTCCTCTGATCTAACTGGTGGTATGAGGGATCCAATACTGGAGAATTAAACACTTCACCTACCATTGGTAGATAGTTGTACTGCGGAGATTGTGTGGGCAGTAGTGCAAAATCTCCTCCACAATGTGTATCTATTCCTATTAGAGCAAGGCTTTGTTCTTTCCATGTTGAAAGGGGCGTGATGTAGTCAACCTGCCATCAAATGGCTCATCTGCCTCTGTGACGAGTAGTCCCACGGAGTGGGCCAGCATTGGTCTCTTTTGCTGGCAGGTTGGACATTGAGTTGCAGCAGCAGGTAGGTGAGCCTTGGTAAGTGGGGTCTCGTGCTGTTGGACCCATGCTTAGCCTCCATTACTCCCACTGTGGCCACAGAATTAACTGAACTCATGTGCCCATCATACCATTGCTGACATGGCCAGTGGCACAGACTGTCCAAGTCTTGACAGATACTCTCCTGTGAGTGCTACTATGTGGTACAAAGGTGTTCACACTTTGTGTCCATTCCCATATGTTCACCCCCATGTCTGTGCATCAAACCTTCTTATCCACAGTTTTCCAATCTGTCTCCTTTCGAGCCCCTGTAAAAGTGCTGAATGCATGACCTAGAGCTCTGTGTACATCCCGACCTCCATCTACACAAAGTAGATGGCCAGGTTCACCACCTGAAGCTCTGCGTGTTCTGAGGATGTTGTTTTTCACTCCCCATTATCTTTCAAGACCTTTCCTGAGCGATGCTGCAGCCGTTCTCAGCTTTCATCCTCATATCAATTAGACCCATCTGTAAACCAAGGGGGGCTTTTTATCTTCTGCCAGCTGGTCATAATGGATCCCCCATGTGGCAGTAGGTATGAGCTGGGCAGCTTCCTTGAGCCCTTCTGTCTGGGTCATGCTTGATTTTGGACACACCACTTCCACCTTATAATAGATTACTTCTGGACTCACTCATCCTTATAACTTATTGGGTCTGGCAAAATCAGAATGTTTCAGATGCATGATATTCATTGGACCTCTACCAAGGTCCAGTATCAATGCCAAGAATTGTTTTCCAAAGGTATGTAATTCGCCACTCTATCTTGCACAGCCTTGCTCTAGAACCCATAAGCCTGTGTGTGATTCTCCCACAGGAGAGTGCCATGTGGCATGTTTTGTTACAACTTCTAGTATCACAAGGTCTTCTGGGTCATATGTCAGGCTTGCCTGAAATGAAGCCTGGATCCTCTGCAGGGTTTCTTCCTTCCCTGGGACCTGCTCAAAGGTGGCAGTTTTCCATGTCACCCAGGGGTGGAATATAATACCTCCTAAACCTAAAGAGTTCTCCCAGGCCTGCTTCTTCCTTTGTGGTAGGACATGCAAAATTCAATCACTTATCGTTTAATTTAGAGGGGATATCCTTGCAGTCCTGGAACACTGGGCTGGTAATAATTATACTGATGTTAGGCTGCCCCCTGAACCTTCCTGGGGCTGGTTTCTCTCTCACTCTCTGGAATGTATGTGTTTTTCCAAGGCTTCTAGTCTGTTCAACCCCCTTCTTGCTCATCACCCCAGCTCTCACAAAGTTATCCACGTGATGCTCTGTGGGATGTCCAGCTGGTCCAGATCTCTCAGGCTTACATTCTGACAGAGGAAAAATAAGTTAACAGAACCCTGAAGAAAAACTACAAATGACCAATTTTGTCCGTTCCATGTGAATGCAAACTGTGTCTGATGTGTTTGAACTGAACTGAGTAGAAAATAGCACATTTGCCATATCACCGTAGCAGTACTGAGGCTGGATTAATCCACCTAGCACAATACCACACCCGAGGGGCAGCTGCACTGGGGCTGCTCTTCTGTGGGTCTGTGGTTGTCTGCATTCTTCCTTCAGAAGCCATCTGGGGTTTCTGTAGGGGCCAGACCGGTGACTTAAATTGAAGACACAATCGAGCCACCACTCCTGCTTCCTTTAGCGCCTTAGGGTCGGCACACATTTCCTAGGGGGACAGCGTTAGGGGCTGTTTTGTGGTTTGCACTTAGCTTTCCTCACTAAGGTGACCCTTCACCTCATAAGTCAAATGCCCAGTGTAAGGTCTCACCATCATGCATTCAGGGAACAGCCAGCAAGTAGAGGCGCAGAACCTATGGAGCCGCCGTGAGTCAAGAACCTATGGAGCCGCCGTGAGTCAAGAACCTATGGAGCCGCCGTGAGTCAGACCTCGGCTCGCGTCCCATCTCTGATCTGGCCTGATATGGCCCCTTCCATGAGAGTGGGGTGGGGTGGGGCACTGACGTTGGGATCTATGGTCTCTGGGTGTTCATTACAGCTCAGAACTCATTTCCAATTGGGGCTATATTTCTTTTCAAATATAGACGATGCTAGTTCAGTTTCATCATTTTTAATTATTTTGCCCTGGTTCATTTGGTTAATCCTAGGGTAGGTTTTGAGCTGAAAAATCTCTGTATCTAGATTTTTCAGTAGGTATATATTATGGTTTAAGTATGAATCATCTCTGCTTTTATTTGTTAGGCAGAAACATGCAAAATTCATCCTCACCACTACAGTTTGGTTTCTTGATGACTCTGTATTAGTGATGTAATTTGTTAGTGGTGCTTGAGAAGTGCTATTTAGATATCTTGGAACACACAATCAAGGTAAGTATATTAATATTACTATGTTGCTTAAAATTTTATTTGGGGTTATTTTATAACAAGAAATCAGGTGCATAATATATTTCTCCTATAACATAAATGATTTGTGATATATATATATGTATATATATGTAGTTAGATAGAAATATACGATTATAGAGTATAGGACAGATATACTTGTAGGATTTAGATATATCTATATCTACACTATGTGTATACTGTAGGATTAACCAAACTAACCATGGCAAGATAGATAGATCTCTATATATCTATATATTTATATAGATATATAGAGATCTATCTACCTATATATCTGTGTGTATATGTGTGTGTATGGTATATGTTTAACTTTGTATGACTTGCAAATGATTCATCCCAAGTTATTAAATTTGTGCCCATTCAAATCTCTTTCACCACAGAGTCATTTATCCCTCAAACTTGAGAGCGGGAACAGGTGAATTAGATGGCTGCCAGTTCTTTTGTCCTTCATTCAACTTGCATCTGACAGAGATTGTGCATGAGAGAGTCTGTGTGTGTGTTCACATTTGTCCATGTGTGTGCATATGGCCGTGTATGTGTGTGCGTGTATTTGGGGAGAAAAGATGAATAGAAGGAAAATGGAGAGAATTTGATAGGAATGCCTTCTTCCTTATGGAAACTTAATATTCACCTTGGGTAAAGAACTTGGACACTTTACTAACCCAATTCAAAACAAAACATCTTAAATAACAAAGTTCAACACTGCTAACTGATCATGTAGAAACATGAAAGATAAGATCAGTTCACTTGACATCCTTATCTTTCCAAGTCTGGACTTGTGAGGGACAGAAATGACAGCCCCGAAGCAGAAGCAATGAGCCTTGCATGAACCTACAAGAACAGAGCAACAGAAGGCATGTTTCAAGAGAAGCACAATATAAAGCGAAGTGCCAGCTAACTGAGGCTTGGAAGCCATAGCTAGAAGCATCACAAATAGGACGGCAGCTCTCGGGGAGAACCGACTCCCTGAACTGACTCAGACAAAGGCACAGCATCTCAGACAGCAGGTGTGTGAACCACACGCTCAGTGGCTGCTACTGGTGGCCAAAGCACTGCAAAGAAGGGGCTGTACTGGGTGCTTAGCTTTTCAGAAAAATTCAGAAAAGCTGAACTGGTAAACAATTCTAGGCTGCGAATATAAATTGAAAGCCTCTGTCTATGTCACTGTCATCTTTCACTGACAGTGTATCACTTCAGTTCTATGGTTTGGTTCCCCTTTTGCAAAATGAGAGGAATGAAGTAAGCGAAGGGAAGGTCCTGTCCAGTGCCAGCATTCTCTGGTCCTAATCTCTAAGATAAAGGTGACAGTATGATGTACGTAGGAAACACTAAATTTACGTATTCAGAACCTTAGCTTGGTACTGGTGGCTGGCTAATTTGAAGCAGAAAAAACAGGAAGACCAGTTCCCAGGACAGAGATCATTTGGTTTCAGTGAACAGAGCATGCAAAGAGATTCTAGCAAAAGGGGTGTCGGTCTTCGAGATACCGGGGATTTTGTGTAATTCACCCCAGGAACTGCAATCCAGTGTCACTGCAAATGCAAATGTCAGTGTGCAAATTTCTCTTTTTCTCTGTCTCTTTTGGTCGTAATGTGCTTCTCTCTGTCCATCTGTTCTATTTCAAAATCTGTAGGCTGGCGTTGTGTTTTTGCTGCAAGATTACACTTGTGATTTCCTATAAATTTGACCTCCATGTGGCTGTGGCTTGCCCCAGTGTCAATTTTGGCCCCAGCTCCAAATAAACTTATATCCTAAATCACCAGACTCATTCGCACTCTGTGTCTCATAGTCTACATTTTTGATATGGGAAAAATCTGTTTGGCTGAACAAATAACGTGTGTGGGTTTCCACTGTTTTATGTATCCACCCTTGGTCTAATCATCTGTGTCCAGCAGGATAGACTCATGTGGTCTTTATGTGGCCACCATGCATCTAAAAGAAGACATGAGAGAAGGAAGCCTCAAAAGGGAACATGTTTGGAGGATGAAGTCATGGGCGTGCATGTCTCAGACTGAGGTATAATAATCCAAATGCCACAAATAAAAGATAGAAATCAGGGAGGAACATGTTTGTTGGATAAAGCAATGGAACAGGTTTAATTATGCTCCAGTGGCTAAATCACGATTGGTCAAAACGACCACAATAATTCCATGTGAAACAATCTGGAACAACAAGGTCAACTGGGAAATCTGTTTGAAAGTTTCTACCAAAGGCTGTTCTTGATGCTAAACAGTGATGCATGGGAAGCAATCCTACCTTTTTTGCTCTGAGGTTGTTCATATATATGTGACATCTAAAACTGTGGCAACTATCTTGGAAAGATGAGAAGAGCCGATCCCCCAGACAAACTGATGCCAAGAAGGTGGATAAATGGAAAGCTGAGAAGAGACATGCTCTCATGTAAGTGCTCTGGAGACACCTGCCTCTGTGCTTCTTGTCATAGAAATAATAAACCTCTTTCTGTATAAAAATTCTTAGGGAGCTTTCTGTAACTTGCAGCATAAAGCAATCCACAAATGTATACCAAGTTTCATTGAACTGAATATTAAAAGAATACTTAATATAATTTTTCTTCTTTATCCTATAGGGCCTCAAGGACATGAAAGAGAATTCAGTCCTTTTTATACAATATTATGGAAAATATCTGGTTATCTTGATTCAGGATAAGCTAAAGCTCACAAAAATAATTCCTTTCAGCATTGTAAGCAAACATTTTCTTCATATTTTTTGGCAGTTTCCTATCTAAATTTCTATCTATAAGACCTTTAACATTCTTTTGGTTGCTATTTATTTATCTTATTTTTAATTTTTTTATTAAGATATAGTAGATGTATGATAGTTTTAGGGGTCAACATCATGATTTGATATACGTATATATTGAGAAATGATTGCCACAAGAAGTTTTTCTGCTTCTTTTTTATTTTATTCACTAGTTTGTTGTATTTTCTAGATTCTGCATTTAAGTGATATCATACGGTACTTCTATTTCTCTGTCTGATGCCACAATAAGTTTAACTAACATCCATCACCACATATAATTGTGCATTTTTTGGTGCTATTGTTTTATACCCACTATTAGTCTTCTTTAAATACTATTATATCTATGATAGACTTTCAGAGTTGAAAGTGTGCAAGATGTTACTAGTTTGAACCATTAAAAGTAGTTGACTTAAGGATCCTAATAAGAGCATATTTTATAACACTTTAACATTATTGACATATTGATTTGACATTATTTGACATATTATATTGACAAATTGATACATTTTAAAATTTAGTGTACATATTTAAGAAATATATAAATTTTTTTATGTTAATGGAGAATGCAACTTAATGGATTAAAATATTTGGTTTATAATAACTACTGTATAAATATAAAGAAAACATTACATTTAAGAAAATATAAAAATTTTTAATTTTATGAATTCATGCATTGACTTCAGTAAGAGAGAGTAAAGAAAGAGGAAGAATATTTTGCTCCAGACACTCTTCTAGGGATAATAGATTCAGTGCTAAATAAAGCAGTTAGGTCCTGGCCTTCACAGAGCTTATGTGCTAAGAGACTGGACAGCCTATAAGCATGTGATAAACAAGGAAGATTACTATTAATTGTAATAAATGCTGTGAAAAAAATTAAAATGTGTGATGGAAGGAGGTCGCTTTAGATAGGTGGTCAGAAAAATACTTTGTGTGGAGGTGACATCTGATCTAAGCCTTGAGTAAAGGAGCAAACTCATCTTAAAGGGGTGAGAGAACAATCATCTAAATGAGGGAAAGGGTTTGAGAGTTCAAGACACAAAAGCAGGCCAGGGCTTGGGAGCAGAGTCATTTTTTCCAACCTTGCTTTTTGCCCATGACATGTAACAGAAGCCCTTTCAGATCACTCATCCATCCGTTCTTTTATCCTCATGACCCTTTTATTCTGCCTCCTCTAAGTAAACTTTATTATGCAAATCATATGCTTTGTATTAGGCATTTGAGAGAGCATAAGACAGATATATTTATTTCTGTTACAGCATTGATAGCCTAATATGGAATAAAGACAATTTAACATGCAAAAATTATAAAGTGATGGATATCGCATTAGGAAAAACACAGGGTGATAGGAGAGTACCCAAGAAGGATATCTATCCCAGGTGAGGGGTGGAGACATCATGGACATTTCCTAGCGATTAGAATAGGGGTTTAAATTTGAGACATGGAGAATGAGTGGAGGTTAACCACGTGAGAAGGGAAGGGGAGAATGTCCCAGGAAAAGAAGGGGATGGATATATATGAAAGCCCTAAAGATGAGGGAAAGTTGGCCATATTGGGAAAGCAAAAGTGGCTGTGTGACTAAAATGTGGATTGAGGGTCAGATTGGAGATGTTGGGAGTGGGCTGTTCATAGCGTGGACACATTCTTTGGGGAACCAGAGAGTAATGAAAGGAATTTACTTGAAACCTATGTGTTTGCTCCTAGAGGACTGCAAGGAAATTCTGTATTGTGCCACTAGAGTTAGGTTTCCAAATAGTGAGAAAGCCAGGCTGAGTCATGAGGGAATAGAGAAAGAGGGTTAATTAAGCCTTGTTTCTGATAGAAAATATCCATTGCTCAGTCCCTTGAAAGAACTGAGCTATTTAGTTCATATGTAACTGAAGATTAACAATGGATTTAATGATAGATAAATTGTCCAGAGAATAACTTAGTAAGATTTCATAGTCATACCCAGTGGAGTGATACAGATACTTGGGGATTGAGCCTACCAGATATACTGAATGGCAGCTCAAGCAGACAGACGTTTTGTGTTGCCAGGTAACAGACAAGGTAGTAGGATACCAACAGATGGGGTACCCAGCAAAAAGTGATGGGTGTATCCAAGCAGGAGTATGAACCATGGTGACAGGGACTCTGGGGACAGCTGATATGTGAAGATTCACTAATTTATCTTAAAAACAGTTTTTAAAAAACTTTCTAATAAAACTTATATGCCATTGATTGTGGGTGGTTCTGGAGGTACACTCTAGAAGATAGTTTTCTTGCTTCTATTTCGAATGGGGTGACAAATTTTCAGCCAATAGGAACCAGAGTATACTTACAATTATGGGTCTAGAACTTCACAAGGACATTATTATTCTCATGAAAGTGTTTGTAAGCTTGGGATCTCATCCTAGAGGACCTGAATGTGATGAGGTCAGCAGAGTGCTGGTCAGTCAATGAAACTGAACTGCAAATGGGAGCTGGGAGCCCATTATAATTCAGGTGTGAAGTCATACTTTAGGGTCACTAACCATCTGGGTTTTCTTAGAATTGAGGGGCTTTCTGGAACATAGGATTAAATTCTAGTGATTAAATCAGGATATTCTCAGGTGAAGAAAGGTGACTTAGTCACTCTAGAACTTGATTCTAAACCTCACAAATCTGGATTCTAAACTGCTTAATGTTCTTTAACTAACAACTACATTTTACCAGAGCCTGGGATGGTTGAAGTTTCAGGTAAAAGTTAGTTGATATTTATTTACTCCAGAAGTAGAATTTTTGTCAAAAATCTAAGTGGTTCACCATACCACTGCCTCCCTGGATTGGCAAGTTGCAGAAACCTGCACAGTGCAGCTCGGGCAAAAAATTGGGGTAGATCAGAGAATTCAAGGAAGAATTGAACAAACATGTCTTGTCAGGTAGAAACTGATAATTGATGTCAATATCTATTTTCTCTTTCTTTTAGTAATAGAATAATTCCTTTTAAACTGCTCACACAGGATTGTCCAGGTAGAGCCTATATTTCCTAGCCATCACCCCACCCTTTCTCCCCACAGCTAAGTGTGGCTCTTTAGATAAATTCTGTTATGGAGGCAATATGGTATGTGCCAGATTTTACGACATACACAATGACGCTTTTCCAGGAGATAGAGGAGCAAAGGAATCTTTCTATGTATGACTTAAGAGCAAAATCTTCTTTCCATTCTTCACTGCTTGCTTACAGCTAGACTATTACATTAGAAAGAAATAAAATGCTACCTTGTTGGAGACAATGCATTTTTGTTTCTATTTGTTACAGTAGTTTGGTTTATACACTAACTAAAACACTGTGGTAATTAATACACAAGCCAGGAAAGTTCCAGGAACCTCCAGAACTGGAACGAGAGACTTGATGGACCATCTCCACAATGCAGCAACATGGCACTGGAGCTTCAAGCTCCTATATCACAACTTTGCTTCTCTCTTTTCATTGTTTCTAAAAGTTCTGGTGAAGGATTCTAACTGTCCCCTCATATGTCACATGCCCTTTTCCTATACTAACCACTACGACCAGGAAAATTGAGATTCTAAGATTGGTTCAGTTTAGCTGAGATTCTTATCATTCTACCCATTGCTTTGGCTAGGTTATGTGAAAATATAATATTCACATTGGATCTTGATGGTGAAGGAGTTTCAGAAAGGTCAATTCCTTATTATAACACAAGAATCATCCACCAGTGACTTTGTTCAACCCAAACCACTAGATTTCCAAAAATTCAAACATGGTCATTTTCCAGGGTGCCTGAAATAAGTACAAACTGGCTACTTTCACCCTCTGGGATTAGCATCTTGGTACTATGAGAGAAATATCATCAATATATTTTCAGGCAGAAATGTTAAAATATGTCCCTGATCACTCAGAGATCACTAAAGCACGCGGGATCTTCGTTGCGGCCCATGGGCTAATCTCTAGTTGCGGCGTGCAGGTTTTCTCTAGTTGTGGCGCTGGCTCCAGGGCTTGTGGGCTCTGTAGTTTGCAGCATGCAGGCTCTCTAGTTGTGACGCGGGGGCTTATTTACCCCGCAGCATGTGGGATCTTAATTCCCCAACCAGGGATCAAACCCGTGTCCCCTGCATTGGAAGGCGGATTCTTTACCACTGGACCACCAGGGAAGTCCCTATTATTTGCACATTCTTAATTGTTGGATATGATAAACTATTACTGTTTAGAAAAGCTTGATGAAAACCTCCAATACAAAAGGTTACCATGAATTTTAAAATGGTAGTCCAGAAACTTCCTCTAGAGTAGCTGGCAGAAAACCCAACTGAGAGCAACCTGAAAGTTCTGTTGTTGCCTAGCAGCTGTACTAGGACAAACTCACCGTCCTGTTTTCCTGTGTTCCCGATGGAAAGATCAGCCTTGGAGCCGAACTAACAATTGAACCAGGAATCACTGGTTCTAAATCATGATGTAATTAAAACATATATTTATCTTCTTTGAAGAAATATAAGGTTTATATTTCAAAATTCACTGTGTAACCTTGAAACTTGGTAAAATTATGCCACTCCTGCCTGGAATGGACACTGAATCTATAAACCAAAGAAGGGGGCTTTGTTGTTACATACATGATTGACAGGTGACCTAAATATTTTTGAGCCTCTTATCTGTATTCTGCTATGAAAGAGCACCTAAAAATGATCCTGGATAAAATGTGCATCTTGTGTACTAGTTTGGAGGAATTGAATCTGACACAAACAGGGAAAAAATTACACTCAGAATTTCATGCTGAGAACATTAGTGCCTGTCGATGCAAAGAGCTTTCATCAGAAATCACGCTGTGATACAGTATAAAGGGTAACAATGGAGAAACTAGTGTTAGCACCCATCCTGGTACTTAGAAGATTAATGGAAGGACACCATCTGTATCTATGAAAGGGTTCCAATTATGAGTCACAGATACTGGAACCAAGACAACTTTCCAACCCAAGAAAACTGGAAAGGCTTGGTCAAAACCACTTATCTACAAGGAAAAGGGATGGCAATTTAGGGCAATGAGAGTCACTGTGAAGAGACATGTTTATTTGATATTGATGATATTCATGAGGCCCTTCTGATACAACCACTCTATGGGTCATCTTTGTTTGAAAGTGACAGACCCTGAATAGCATTGATTTAAACAAGACTGCATCTTGGTTTTTGCTCACCTATCTGAAGCCCAAGTAGGCTGTTCTAGGTCCTATACATTTTGATGTACATTTTATTAGTATTCAGTTTGTACATTTCCACAAAACATTTTGAAATATTGATGGAACTATCTGAATCTAAAGACAAATTTGATGAAAGTTAACATCCTTTAAGATATCAAGTTATGGGACTTCCCTGGTGGCACAGTGGTTAAGAATCTGCCTGCTAATGCAGGGGACATGGGTTTGATCCCTGGTCCAGGTAGATCCCACATGCTGCGGAGCAACTAGGCCCGTGAGCCACAACTACTGAGCCTGCGCTCTAGAGCCCGTGAGCTGCAACTACTGAGCCCATGCACCACAATTACTGAAGTCCACATGCTCTAGGGCCTGCGTGCTGCAACTACTGAGCCTACATGCTGTAACTACTGAAGCCCACTTGCCTAGAGCCTGTGTTCTTCAACAGGAGAAGCCGCTGCAATGAGAAGCCAGCACATCGCGATGAGAAGCCCGCACATCGCGACGAAGAGTAGCCCCCACTCACTGCAACTAGAGATAGCCCACCTGCAGCAAGAAGACCCAATGAAGCCAAAAATAATTAAAAAAAAATTTTTTTTAAATTAAAATATCAAGTTGTCCAATTTGTGAACAAGGACTATTTCCCTATTCAGTTGGGTTTTCTTTAATTTTTCTTACCATGGTTTACTTACACACACACACACACATGAGTTTTTGCATAGTGTTGTTTTTTACTGTTTTTACACAGATAGTATCATACTATACATAGTGTTCTCCAATTACTTTAACACTTAATAATGCATCTTGAAGATTTTGTGGAACTGTGTAGTATGAATTTACTATAATTTATTTAACCATTTTCTTATTGATTTACATTTATATTTCCAGTTTTTCACTATAATAAACAAAGCTGTAATAAACACCATAGTCCATTTGGATGATAAATGCTTAGAAGTAAACTTACTAGATTAAAAAATGCATGAGCACTTTAAATCTTTATTTTCTGTATCTTTATTCTATTTTCTATATATTTCTGTATTTTCCATGTGAAATTTTCTTCCAGTAGAGTTTTTGGAGTTTGTTCCTACTTTTTTATAATTTTGTTGAAATTGTGATGGGATATATTTTTTCCTATTATATTTACAATTTGATTATTGCTAGCGATTAAAAAGTTATTGGATTTTGTGTCATTATTATATTTGGCTGTCTTGTATATTTGGATAACTTGGGAGTTAAGTAAATTTTACTGAAGAAGAAAACTCCTTATCATGCCTGGTGAATATGACATTTGTTGCAGAGCAAATAACATAGCAAATATCAGAGGTATTGTATTCCAGTAACTCTGTGTTCTGCTCTGAGCTCATACATGCAGCTGGTGAAAAATTAAATAACCACCATCACTGGACCTTCCTCTGCCCACCCATTTGATTAAGAAACAATCCAAGTTTTCCTTTGGTGCCAGACAGAGTGAGTGAAAGTGAGGTGGTTGACAATTTTTATTTCAAAGTAGGTTGGCTTCCTTTTTTAATATGCATTGGCAAAAGGAAAACATAAACAATAATGCAAGCAAAATATATTTTTATACCTTAACAAATTGTCTTACCTCACATGTTTGAAGACCACTTATAGTTCGACTCACTTTACCTAATCCATCGCATCTTGCACTACCCTCCAGAAGGGTCTTCATCTCCTGTTTTATCTCTATCTTCTTCTGCACAGGTTCCTTCCACATTCATCACTGTGTGGGTGTTTCCTTCACTGAACATATTATTCTTCTTTTGCCCAGTGTTCAAACACTTTGGTCATGTTTCAGTTATTTCTATTTTTCTTAGTACCACAAGAAAACTAGACCTCATAGGTTTTCAATCAGCATTTGCTGAAATGAGTATAATTGGTTAATAAAACACTAGATACATCGAAGTATCTAGTGTCTGTAGCTTTATAGTATCTTTCTGTTCACATAGTCACCACCCAAATAACTTGTGGAATAGCTTTAGAATGCATCCATGTAAAGGAGTCCCAAGAGGTAAGTTTTTTGGTTGGTTGTTTGGTTTTCCCTTATGGTTTTAAATTGGGCATAAGGCAAGGGAATTGCTTAAATCCTTTGCATTCCAGTATAACTATTCTATATTCAGTAATACAACAAGGGCTAGATATAGTTATAATCTCATTGAAAGAGGGGTTAGGGATTCAGATTGAAAATAAGACATGAAAAAGATGGAGGGGAGATGAAGTCTTCAATAAAATATATTTATTAATAATAAGCCTCGCTAAATAATCTAAAGCATAGAAATATATTTGCTCAGTCTCCAAGGACTATTGAAATGAAGAGCACTGTGAAATTTAACATTAATAACTTCAATTTCTTAAACTAAATTTTACCATAGCAAAGGGATACTTTTTTTCTCTTGATATTCAGGTCATAAAATCACTATGTGAAGCCAGACAGTAAATAGATTTTGGGAAACCAGATGACAAAAGAAGAGGTAATCTGAGTAGATGTTTCAAGAAGAAATTAAATTTTAATTCTCTGATGGAATTAGTACTGTAGGGTGGAAATGGTATTTTTTTTTCCTGTATCCTCGTGAGTCTGTGTTTATATCCAGATCCAGAAAACATGGGCAAGCACAGCTATTCACCACATTCTAACCAGAGACCTATTAGAGTAATGAGACATTCTCGAGCCAAATGTTATATTGCCAGAAGGAGAAGTGGTGTGAAAATTTAGGTCCTTTAGCTGGATTACAGATCATTTAAATTCTATGACAAATAAACTCTGCTGGGAACATAGCTTTTTGTAGAACAATGTGAGAAATTAACTTCAACACATACAATGAATTAATGTTAAACAGAAATATTTTCAAGACAACAATTTAGATCAACAGATCCAGGTGATGGAAAGCAGATCAGAAAACCTTTCTAAATCAGGGAAAAAATGAAGACGCTAATTGGGTAAAAAGTGACTACTTTAAGGTCTTTTTTTTCATAGTTTTTTACAGTAGTCCATCAGCTTTATTTTTATTTTTTAGTCACTGGAAAATTTTAAATATTATTAGAGATTTGGGTATAATGTGAGCATACTTAAGATCATGTAGCAATGTATCAGTTCTGAAATACTAGCCATTTAGGTTGTGTACTAATAATTAGTAACATACCACTATGAACTACAGTATTCTGATGAAGTTTGATAAGACACAAGAAGGAAAATTTAAATATTTTCATTAAATGAAACACAAAATTAAACACACTGTAATCCATTTCTAATGACGGGATTGTAGAATACTTCCCTCTCACAGATTTAAAACTCCCGTTTCTACAACTGGCAGTTGGAGATACTCTTTCTTTCCTCAAAATATGAGGAAAATAGTATTAAGAATGCTGCTCAGTTGAATGTTTTTTGAACAGACAGATACTAAAATTGGATATGTGCCTGCAAAGTAATTATTTGAATCATAGTGCTTGGATAAAGAAGGTACTTCACATATATATATAGGTATATATATGGTATAAATATATGACATATATAATATATATGAAATTAAACAATAAAGGAAGCTTCTTTTGTGGTGAGAATGCATTGAGGTTGAGCAGTTATTTCAATGTGCATGTTTTACATCACTAGAACCCTTAAGATAATTGCAGATCTCATAAAGATAAGTCTAGTGTCAGTTTGCTAAGAGCTTTCATTTCTAAGAACATGTGGATTTAAAATTAAAATTTTTTTTATTGATGTAGACTTGATATATAACATTATATTAGTTTCAGGTGTACAACATAAAGATTTGATATTTGTATATATTGCAAAATGATCACCACAGTAAGTCTCATTAACATCTGTCACCATACATAATTACAAACTTTTTGGGGTGTGATGAGAACTTTTAAGATCTACTCTCTTAGAAACTTTCAAATATGCAATTCAGTTATTATTAACTATTAATTTTGGAGTTAATTTTCACCAAACCCTTTGGGAGTTAAATATAGTTTTTTCAGTTATAGAGCAGAAACCAACACAACATTGTAAAGCAAATATACTCTAGTAAAGATGTTAAAAAAAAAAAAAGATGATGAAAATGGAGTGCATGGAGTGAATTTGGTCACACACAAATGCAAGGCTAACCAATCCCAAAACCATGTACTAAACCATTATATGCTGGTGGAGCTGAGAGTGAAGCCCATGTCTGTCTGGCTTCAAAGCCCAGGCTATTTCCACTTTGCATGTTGAGTTTTGCTTTTTTAAAGCACTATTCTGGGAGGGGAAAAAATTAGCCTGTATTAATAATATTTCTGAATATGTTTAGTTATACTTAAATGTGTTTTAGTTCTAAAAATCACAGAAGTACTAATAGCAAAGGAAATATTACTAGATATAAAGGAATAAGGCCATGTGGATTTAAACATAGTCTTTGCTGTGTCAAATTCTCTCAACCTTTTAATTTTTCTGAACCATTATTCAGATATTCATTTATACCTCCTTTAATTTTAAAACTAATTAAGGAAGACCAGAATCCATTTTAAACTGCAGTGGTGTTCAAGAAAAAGAAACACATATCAAATATAGGAGGCAATCAAATTAAATGACATAATGCAATATTTAGTATGGGTTAGGCTGTATGCTCCATCAGAATGATCTCATATCCTCTCTGCAGCTCTTTGAGAAAAGCTCTCTTATTATTCCAAATGAGGAAATTGAGTTTAGGGAGACAAAATATCCAAAGTCACACACTGAAGGTTTAGACCTAAGTCTGTTCAACTCCGGGGATTCACTCAGTCACTCACATGTATTAAAGACAGGACAACAGGCCCCAAATGTAGTCACATATGCTGAGCTCCACATCACCAAACTGAGACTTAATTACAGTTTTGACTCTCCTGGAAAGGGAATTTTAAACCACTTAATCAAGACTACCTGATCAGCACTAGTGAGGTGATCTGCCTGATAGACCCCTGCCATCTCCTAAAGAAGTGACCACCTTGCCATGACCAATCCACTTTTTGCTAGTATGACTTCCTTTAAAAGTCTTCTGCCTATAAAAATCTTCTGCCTATAAAAATCTTTCATTTTATACAGGTTTTCAAGCTCCTGTTCATCTGCAAGATGGCTTGCTGCTTGATTCATGAGTTGTTGTATAAAGCCAACAATATCTTTAAACTTCACTCAGGGACTTCCCTGGTGGTACAGTGGTTAAGAATCTGCGTGCCAATGCTGGGGACATGGGTTCGATCCCTGGTCTGGGAAGATCCCACATACTGTGGAGTAACTGAACCCATACACCACAACTACTGAGCCTGCACTCTAGAGCCACAACTACTGAAGCCCACGCACCACAGTGAAGAATAGCTGCGGCTTGATGCAATTAGAGAAAGCTCACGCGCAACAACGAAGACCCAATGCAGCCAAAAATAAATAAATAATTAATTTAAAAAAAATAAATAAAAAATAAAATTCACTCAGATGAACTTTATTTTTTAACATTTTGGTGACAGCAGTGGGATCTGAAGGTGACTTCTGATGGCTTTGGGGACAGCAAGGAACATAGGCATTGGAACCCATGAACCCTTTGAGTTCTCCCTTTCTCACTGTTTCCAAGGGCTGTGGGTAAGTTTCTCTTAGTTCTGAGCTCTGCTTTCTTTGTGTTGATCTCCTGATCTAATTATATTTCCAGTTTAGGGTGGGTCAGCTTGAGCTAGCTGATGGTTCCATGCAGAATCCCAGCCCCCAGCCCGTGGTTCAGTCTGCAGTTCATTTGTTAAGGTCTGCTGGTTTAGACTCCAGTTCCACATTGGGAACTGCTGGTTGTGTGCACCTAAAACCTTCTCTTGGCCGGTTCTCAGAGTTCACAGTACCATCTCTTTGGTAACTGCTGGTGCCCACAGCTCTGTTTCCTTGATCACTGTTGGTTTCCGTTATTGTGCACAAGAGGTAAATGCTATTGCTAATGGGAATCTTGGAAGCCGAAAACTCCAAGATTGGTGGGCAGAGGTGGAGCTCTTAAAAGATGTTAGAGCACTCACCACTTAACTCTAAGCCTCCTGTGTTAGGATAAGTTGGTCACAGGATAGGTTAGATTGATACTAGGTCTCATGCCAACCTCAAGAAAATTCTTGTACAGTGACATACAACATAAAAACCACGAAATCCCCAACCCAGCAACACATCCCTCTTAGGTATTAATTTTGGCTCCAAGAGACCCAAAGCTTAAAAACTGGGATCATCGAGTTTCAAAGAATTGAGCACACCACTTTCTGACACACCTGCTTATTTTGTGTCTAAGGACTGTGGTTCCAGAAGTTGTAGTTATCTATAAAAATCTTACTAAAGACAACCTAGAATTACAGTGACCATTATGCAGAATATTCCAATGAATGTTCAAGATGGTTCATTTCAGAAGTGCACTTGAGGGCTTCCCTGGTGGCGCAGTGGTTGAGAATCTGCCTGCCAATGCAGGGGACGCGGGTTTGAGCTCTGGTCTGGGAAGATCCCACATGCCGCGGAGCGACTCGGCCCGTGAGCCACAATTACTGAGCCTGCGCGTCTGGAGCCTGTGCTCCGCAACAAGAGAGGCCGCGATAGTGAGAGGCCCGCGCACCGCAATGAAGAGTGGCCCCCGCAGAGCGATGAAGAGTGGCCCCCGCTTGCCGCAACTGGAGAAAGCCCTCGCACAGAAAACGAAGACCCAACAAAGCCATACATACATACATACATAAAAAGAATGTAAGCAGACAAGAATAGCATTAAAAAAATAAATAAATAAATAAATAAATAAATAAAGAAGTGCACTTGAAAGCAAAGGGTCCCAAATCAAACAAACGTAATGGGATACCTATTTTAATTCATATTCAGAAGCTTCCAAAAAGCTTCAAGATTCGAAAATAGCTTTATTGAAAGAGTTGTTGCAAAAGGCTAATGAAAAATTAAAAGTACAAGAGGTATACCTAAAACAAAAGACAATAAGATTGACATGACTTCTACTGCTCCCGTCTTTCCTCCTTTACTTGAGTTTTCACATTCTACTAATCCTCTCTCTGAATTCCTTTTCCAGTCTGAAGACACTATTTAACAGTTACCTTTTAAAATAAGACTACTGGAGGCTGCCGACAATCCTATTCATGTATCTTTCTCTCCTTGGTCAAAGACCAAATTAAGGGCCATAGTTAAATAATTACCTGAACACATGGAGGATCCCCAAAAGTTTTCTGAAATATTTAGAATTCTTACTGGGGCCTAGGACCCCAGGCTGCTAGGTCTTTATCACCTTATACACGTGCTGGACCTGGGGAAGCCCCAGAACAGATGCTGGAGGCAGAATGGCATAACGTCAATGAGGATATTTGAGATCCACAATCCTCAGTCTTCAATAGGATTCCCTTATAGGCCAGAAAAAGCTTGCAAAGTAGCAACCAATCTTTAAAAAGCCATTTCTAGAGTCTTTCCTGCCCACACTAATTCGTCTATTTTTCAAACCTGCAAACAAAATAAAGATGAATCCGTGCCGACATCACAGCCTGTCTGGAAGCTCTGTTCCTATGGCATTTTGGGTTTCACACAACAAATGAAGTTTCTCAACCTCTCTAGCTGTCTTATTTGTAACTGATTATCTCCTGAGATTAGTGGATTGATTAGAAGGCAGAAAATAGGGTGGGAAGCCACAGGACTGGCGGTAATAAACTGCGGTATGAGAAATACTGTACTCATGATCATAGGTCATGACCTCTAGAGATTGCTGACTCCTGCCTTAAGTATTCAGTAAGGGAGGAATATTCCTCACGTGAGGAATATTGAAACGGTTGGAAGCGGCACATTGTCAGCTTAGATACAAGAGCACAGTGTTGGATACTTGCTCCCTTAGTGACTGGGCCATTTGCTGCAAGCAGGACACTCTCCCTGGGCTATGGAACAAAGCATCAACCCCTAATCAGACCGCGTGTACAGACTTGGTCACCAGCAGACCATGTTGGTACTCAGCTGGGGACGAACTGCTGGTTAAACATCTTGCCCCTGAGGCCAGTTGACATCGACAGGAAGTAATGTTGGGGGCAGCAGCTCCAAACTCTGCGGGCAAAGCTATGCTCCTTTTAAAGTGCTACTGACTTTCTGGAGCGTGAGTCAGGGGAGAAGGCTGTGCCACTTTCGGAACCACTACTTTGGTCTTCTTTATTTATGAGCACTTCATGTTTTGTGGTATGAGAACCTTTCATTTTGAGCCTGTTCTTTGAGGAATTCTGATGTATTACTTGTTGATGGTGATTTCTGCTGTTCTCTCCTAATTAGGAGCGCACGCATCAGGTGTGGTAGAGCTTTGTGAGCTGTCAAGTTAGGTGTCTTGAGAAAATGGCAATTATTTCCTTGAATACCGGCAATTCAGCATTCTGATGGCACAGTTCTAATTGGTCTCTGTACCCTGGGCATGATTCACTTTATTGCCATTCCTGAAATACTATGTATTTAGGTGTGTTCAAAACAAATTTTATATCAGCAAACTAATTGATGGCTTAAGATGTTCAATCTAAAAGTTAATAGCAAGTTCTCTCTGCCGACTCAATTATTTTAACTTCTGAGGACAGGGTAGTAGACACCTAATGATTCTCCGCTCATACTCCTTCCCCTCAGGTCTTGATCTATTACTGTTGTCACTTCAATCATGTGATTCTGGTAGAGGCTACTGTGTCTACAGGGATTGGTCTAGGATGCAGTACCTGATCCAATTTGGCTCCATTATGATATTCCACCTCCCTGACTACTATTATTTGTCCAAAGATGGAACTTTATCCAATTTGTGCCAATAACAACCCTTGCTGGAGATTTTTAGAATTAACATTAGACAAAAAGCATTTCAGTTCTTTTACAGAAGAAAGAGATTTAATGAAAGAGATTTAATCTCATTTATTAATGAGATTTTTGGTGCTCTTGTTTCTAAGCCAGTGGAAAAATACCAGATTGACTGAATAAAGGGAATGCAAGCAGGAGAAAAAGGCAAGAGGTAGAGGGAGTGGATCCTGGCAATTTTCAGGTCCTTTGATCCTGTGCTGTCCTTGAAAAAGATTGGTTACATGTGCCAATAAATCTTTTGTATAAAATAGAGTTAGTTCAGGTAGATTTCTGTACTTATAATAGTTCTGATAAATATGGCAAGGATGGTTTTTATATTTGAATTCTTCCTCATTCCCCTACCCCATGTCTCACACAGTAACTCGCACAATGGTAGCCTGTATTTGATTCTCTATCTCTACACAAAAAAAAGTAATGCCATAAGTGTGGACTAATATTTTACATTAAATTTTATTTACTGGAAATAAGTTTGATGTAAGCAACTGAGTGACATTATTTTATGTTCCTCACATTTGCCCCCAATACACTTTCTATATATTATTTTTTCCTGAAACGTGGCACATGTTTTTCCTATTTTAAATAGACTGAATAATAATCTCTTTACCTAGGATGACATGTGCCACATTAAGCATATATTTTTAATGTGGGTAGATACAGACAGACAATTTAGATAATCCAGGCACAAAACTCACTCATTTTCACTGGTACATTTAGGAAAATAAGTAGAGATGCACACATGATCTATCTAAATGCTCAAGGTTCTAGAGAACATCTTAATGAGACTGAAACCCATCCATAAATTAAATATCAGTTAACAAAAAAAAAAAAAAAAGAAAAGAAAAAAGGAAAAGAAACTACTATAAAAAACCATTTTTAGGTAGTATATCTGTGAGACACGATCATTCAGTACTAGATATCTGATACTGTTTGTTTTCCTAATACATGGAACTAAAGAGAGAAGATTTTGGTAAACCTGAACATTGCTTAAATACTGATTTCCATCAGGGTAAACGTACAGTCAGTGTTCTCCAGAGAAATAGAACCTATATATATATATGAGAGAGAGAACAGGAGGAGAGAGAAGAATTTCTGTATATTTATCAACAGATTTCTGTATATTTATCTTGCATCCTGCAACTTTGCTGAATTCATTTATTAGTTCTAGTAGTTGTTGGGTGGAGACTAGGGTTTTCTATATAAAGTATCATGTTATCTGCAAATTCATTTCTTGTAGTGTGTTTTTTATTTCAGCTATTGAATTCTTCATTTCTGATTGGGTCTTCTCATATTTTCTATTTCCTTGTTAAAATTTTCACTGTGTACATCTAGTCTTTCCCCTAATTTAGTTAACATTTTTATTACTATTTTTTAAATTCTTTATCTGGTAAATTGTTTATTTCTGTTTCATTATTTATTTTCTCAGGTTTTTTACCTTACTCTTTAAACTGAGAGCAGTTTCTGCCTTTTCATTGTGCTTAATTTTCTCTGCCTCTATGAATTTAGGTCATTTACCTACTGCCATCTTTAAGGTGTGTTCTTAGGAGGAAGCATGCCTTTGCAGACTGTGTGTGCCTAATGCCTTTGGTGGGAGGTTTGGCTTTGATGTGGATGCCAGTCGCATCTTTCCCCTGGGTGCGCTGGCAGCTATCCCCTTGCCAGGAGGTGGGGCTGGAGATGGAGGGGCTAGAGCTGGAACTGGGTGCGAGGCAGGACTTCCTCTATGCTCAGCGGCCATCCCTGCCTTATTAGGAGTGGTGACTGACCCTGAGTTGCTGGAGTAGAATACCTGAGGGTGGGGCACAAGCTGGCCCTGTTCCCTTTAGGTGTGTGTTTCCCCCTCTCCCTGCACTGGGATCCTTGCCCCAGAGGGAGAGAATGCTGGAGCAAGTGGGGCCCATGAGGCCTCCTGGCTTGTGTTGGCCGCATACAGAGGTTTGAGCTGTCTCCGATGCACTGCCTGTGCAGGTGCTTGTATTTGTTTTCCTTGCTCTGCTCACATGCAACCTCAAGTGCAAGTTCCCTTTGTCCCTCACAGCCTATCACTGCCCCCAGCTTCTGCTTGTGAGGACTCTTTGTGTGTACTGGGGATGAGGTGTGGTAGAGTGTCAGCTGTAAGGGATCTGGGCAACTTCTAATGTGCAGTTTGTGTAAGAGCCAAGAATGGCTGCCACTGCCCCAGGCAGGCTCTGCCCATGACTGGGTCACCGCTGTATCCCATGGTAGAGTCTTCTCCCAGTTGTGTCCCCCACTGTGACATGGAGTGAGCGGGGCCAGCGCATTTGCTCAGCTCGGGCTGCGGTGTGCGCCGAGGCAGTTGCATGAAACCTGGCAGCCACTGGTGCAGACTTCCCTCTGCCCTGCCTCAGGGGAAAGCCAACATGTGCTCCTCATGAGCAGGGTTCAGGATTCCCATTGCCCTCCTGTTAGTCCCACCAGCCCTCCAACCAGCAAGGGGGCTCCTCTCCCCAGTGTCAGACCCGAGGACTGAGGCTCAACCCGCTCACTCCCCAGGGCAGGTCTCTACCTGTGTATCCTCTAATTTCCTCTGAGTCCCTTCCCAGGGGCACAGGTCCTGACCTGATTGCCTCTCTTCCCTTCCTATGCAATTCTTTGTGTATCTTTCTTACAGCCTTGGTTGTACAGGAGTCTTTCTGCAGGTTTCCAGTTACTTTTCAGTAAGAGTTCTTCCACATGTAGATGTATTTTGGATGTTTTGTGGGGGAACAAACACATCAAAAATGGGTTATTCCACCATCTTGGTTGATCTCCAGGGTAACAGTTGGTACCCAAAATATTTTGGAACTGTTTAATACCTTCAGAATTTGTAGCACTTAAAAAAAACTTAAATCTTTATCTTTCGCAAGTTTACAAGTTTTGAAAATGTAAAATGTAATTATTGGCCAAAGCCTGATAAAACTTTCAAGCTAGATAATACCTTTCTGGGTAAAACGTAAGATGTGGCTAGGCACAAGTTAGATTTCATTATGCGGCTTGACAGTTGCTCAAAGGAAGTATAAATGGAAGTTTTGATAAATGGCAGTCACTGGAATAAGGGCTTACAATTTGTATGCTTTGAATATTTACTGACTGTGTACATGTGGTTTATTTACTTAGATATTTACTTTACCTATTTTCAAGTAGGATTTGAAATACTGAAGTTACGGTATACTCGTTTTATAGTTCAGAAATATCAGAGCAAATAATTATATGATGCTGACATTTTACTTTAATTTTCTTACCCCATGTTTTAACAAAAGATCTCCTGTCATAAAAAAATATTCTACAATTAGTAGAATTAAAATTAGTCTTCTAAAATGTCTCCTCTGATTACAGTTTTTTTCCTCACTGAGATAGTCCCAGTTTGCAGATTCAGTGAAGTCAAAATTGCTTTGCTTTGTAATACCATGCAAGTGTCCTTCAAAAATGTTTTCAGAATTCCCAAAGGAAGGCTCATAGTTTTCTAGGGCGATTTATGATGTAAGGGGACCTGAAAGCAGCCAGCTCTCCACATTGAGGAGATGTTGGTTTGTTTTCTCAGGCTATAACAAGATTCATGATATTTCTTGATTTTATTCTAAACCTCAAAAACACTGCTGCTGTGTCTAGAAAATATCTGTCTTTTGTTTTTCTTTGTCTTATTGCTCAAATAATAAAGAGCTAACCTGCTTCAAGAGTGAACAAGTATGTACAGGACATGGAAGGACTTTGTTTTTCTTTTGGAAAACCAAATAGAGATTCTGAACTTAATTGTGTTGTAAATAAGAAAAGGGTTATAGATAATATCTATAATGTAAATGCACTTAGTTTAAACATGAAAACTAAAAATAGAACTAACACATGATCCAGCCATCCCACTCCTAGGCATATATCTGGAGAAAAACATAATTTGAAAAGATACATGCACCCCAATGTTCATTTCAGCCCTATTTACAATAGCCAGGTCATGGAAGCAACCTAAATGTCTATTGACAGATGAATGGATAAAGAAGAGGTGGTACATGTATACAACGGAATATTACTCAGCCATAAAAAAGAATGAAATATCGCCATTTGCAGCAACATGGATGGACCTAGAGATTATCATACTAAGTGAAGTCAGAGAAAGACAAAAATCGTATATCACTTATATGTGGAATGTAAAAAAATGATACAGATGAACTTATTTACAAAACAGAAACAGACTCACAGACATAGAAAACAAACTTATGGTTACCAGAGGGGAAAGGTAGGGGAGGGATAAATTAGGACTTTGGGATTAACATATACACACTACTATATATAAAATAGATAACCAAAAAGGACCTACTATATAGCACAGGGAACTCTACTCAATATTCTGTAATGACCTATATGGGAAAAGAATCTGAAAAAGAATGGATATTTGTGTATGTATAACTGAATCACTTTGCTGTATGCCTGAAACTAACACAATATTGTAAATCAACTATAGTATAAAATAAAAATTAAATTAAAAAAATTAAAAAAACACAAAAGCTTAGTTATCACCTTTTATCCTTCCATCAGCTGTGACCAGGGACACTGGTGTGTCCCCTCATCCTCTACCATGCTTCTGAGAATGGGGTTGAAGTATATTTTAATTCCTTAGAAATGGAGAGTTGGAAGAGATTTGTGGAAAGATTTGGGAAGACCAATTTGGATATAAGAAGCAGAATGTATGTGCAGTTTACTTCTGAAAATGGGATCTTTCAGATAGAATTGGGAAGACAGCAGCCCTGGTGAATGCTCTGGTTTCCTTTCACAGGCTATGTTGCCATTCACGCTATCCTTCTCTCTAAGGCTGTTCCAATTTCCTCTGTTATTCACTCACTTTTTCTCCCCTGACTGGCTTCCTCAGGTAATTTACTGGTTTTGCTCTTATATCTTTGATTTGGGACTGAACCTCCCAGCTCCAGATTTCTCCATTAACTAAATGTATTGTCTTGGAGTCACATAGCTCATATTCCAAGGGAAGGAATCAGGCTCAGTCCTTGTTTTCCAGCCAGGGGGGGGGCATCACAATCAGCCATAGCTGAGGGGAGGGGGCAGGGGGCAGTCCTGAGAAAACACATATGCCTATTGTCTGCCTCTGCAGTGGGAATTGTGCTAGGCTTCTCTTAGAAGGAATAATGATCAGCTAGGTAATAGAAAAAAATGCAATACAAAGTGCTAGTAATTTTTCACCTATTGAGTCATATGGGATGCTGTCATTTACAACTTACAGTTGCCTAATGATTAGCAGTATAAAAAAAGCTTTAACTATAATATTTTTTAAAGTAATGCTGAAAATATATTGGAAATAGCGAGGTGAAATGGCAATGATCTTAAAAAAAATTGGAAATGAAACAAAATCGTATTTAATGCATAGGGAGCAAACTAATGAAATAGGTATTTTTTTGTTTTAACAAGAAATTTGTAACTTCACACCTCAACAAGTAGAGAAATGGAATATATCATTTTAATGTCATATGTATTTTTAAAGGAAAACAAAATAAGTTCAATACATGTTTAAGGCACTAAAATTTAGCTTTACAGTTTAAGCTAGAAGTTTTAAAGTCAAACTTTAGAGTTATATTTGATTCATCTTTCTTATATACAAGGAGTCACTAATTTATCTTAATTTATCTTAATTTTACTTTGCCAGTATTTGTAAAATCCATTCTCCCTCCCATCCTTCCGTCCTTCCATCCTTCTTTTCTTGCTCCCTTTCTCCTTCTCTCCCTTTTTCCTCCCTCCCTCTCTCCCTTCTCTGTCACTTTCTTTTTTTTCTCACCACTTACTATCCTAATTCAGGTACCTATTAAAACATTTTTCTCCTAATGGCCTCCTTGCATCAAGTTTTTTCCCTTATTAAGGTTGATTCTCAACACTGCCCCCAGAGGACTATTTCCAAGGTACACATACCACTGTGTCGATTTGCTTTTAAAACAATTTTACGGCTTTAAACATTCTATAGACTCAAATTATAACTGCAAACATATTTTTAATGCTTATTCAGAATTTGAACTTAACCAACACGACCAGCCTCATCTTATCCTGCTTCCATGTCACGGATGTTATACATCACACTTCCTTTGACAAATATGACACAATTTCTAGACTGCATGCATTTGATCCTGTTATCCATTCTGTCCTTATGTATTTCAGTTGGCCAAAATCCCAATTAATCTTTAAAGTCCAAGTCAAATTTATTTTCCTTTGCGCAATCTTCTACAAAGCTTGCCATGCCTTCTCTCCATGCCTTCTTCTGGACATAGTAATTTTCTTCCTCTATTCTCATGTCTTTATGCCTCCATTAAAGCAGTTATCATGCTCAGGGTACTACAGGTTAGATATATGCATTTAGGTTTGGTTTTGAAATACATACAATTAGTATCTTTGTGCCTGTCCCCCATCTTGCATGTAGTAGATATTCAATGAAATATTGATTAAATGTCTTGACTTGATCCAAGCTTCAGTCAAAATGATCAACTTAGTAGCCAATGTCTAAATCAAATAAACTGTGAATTATTTATTTTAAAAAGGAAATAAGTGTTAAGCTTGGACAAAAAGACTAATCACTGCTCTAAAATGAAAGACTTAAAGGTATGTTGAAGAATTATTATTTTTATTAGGCCATCGGGTCATGTAATATTCTGATAGAATATTTACAAAAACTTTGAATAGTTGTTCTATAGCTTACCTAATACACATTTTCTTTTATGTCTTCATAAACATTTAGACCATCAAAAATACATTAAACATTCATATATACATGTACTATACAAAACCAAGTCCCTAAAGATAGGATTAATAATATTACTAAAGTAAAAAACATACATGCAAACCCCAAATGATTTTAGTCTTTAGAAGTAAGGGGATGTTGACTTAACTATGACAAACCATTAAACTAGAGCCATTAGTGTAATTATTTGTCAAATTTGAATAACTTAATTGTGATCAACGTGTTGAAACTATTTTTAACACACGTTCATGTACATTATGCACATTTATAACGTTGGGTAGCTTTATCATGATTGATGTACTGAGATGATTTTTAACTGCATTTTATGTACCTTATCCCAAATCTCTTAATATGATTGCATTTAACATTAAATGGATTTAATATATTAATTACATTTATGAACCAATTTATCAAAATTTAAGTGAAAAGTTTTAAAACTTGAAAGTTTTAAAATACTGAGATTTTACCAGAACATTTTCTCAAGGTGTTACTTAATTCACAGGTATCAGAGTCAACTTAGATGCCTGCGAACATGTAAATTCCTAGGCTTTTACCTCACTGTACATATAGACTCTTGTTAAACGTGGAATTGCTATGAAATTGTGTTTTAGCAAGATCCATGTGAATTTCTTATACACATTAAAGTTTATGAATCACTGATTATGACATGAAACACACCTTGACCTGATGGTTAACATTGTTTATTAAATTCAAAGTATTGAAAAAATATTCTCAATGTAGCCCTGTACTCATACTGTCATTTTGGGGTGAAGACTACTTTAATTAACAGTCACTATTACTATTCAGGTAAATATTTGGCTGTCTTTACTTCTGTGCTAAGGGAAATAATTTTTTCCAAAATAACAAAACAACCAAACTTCCTGACCCGTCTAGACAACTGGGATCCCCTCAGTGTGGCTGATTTTAAGGCTCCACACAAGCTCAGTGCCTTCATTCACCTGAGCTTTTGTTTTAAGCCAGCTGGAAGGAATGTAGCTGAATGAAATTTTAAAATAGGTTGAAGACCCCATCCTACCTCTGAGTAAAAACTACTACGCAACACATATGGACACACACACAATCACAGGCACACATGAACACATACATATTTCTTTTTATAATTGATTAATTTATGTTATTGGAAGATATATCATTATACATCATTATATAGATTTTAATTTCCTTAGCCAATAAGATGCCTCATATATATTATTACATTTGCCAATTTATGGGCTGATGTAATTTTATTTTCTATGATCTTTCAGAATTTTTCTATGCTGGATAATCTTCAAATAAACATTTTAACATTCTCGAAGGAGAAATATCTAAGTTTTGTCAAAATTAATTTTGAAGTTTGCCTTTTAAAATATTGTTGATTCTTACTGTTCATCCAAAGTACTTACTGCAATATTTTTAGAGACTTACAAGTTTAAAAAATTAAGCACTTCATGTTTCAGCATTTCAGAGTGTATTTAGTTTTAGTTTCTTTTGCTGTGGATACTTGATTTTGTACTATTTCACCCTATTGAGATTGTGTCTCAACTAGTGTAATTTCTTTCTCTCTTAAATTTTGTATTAGGTAAGATATTCAAGTAAATAAATTCTTTCTGTAGGTTTTATTTTTTCATTTATAATGTCTTTTGGCTGACTGATTTAGCGCTGCAATTCTCAAAATTTTGGTCTCAGGACCTCTTTACACTAATAAAAATTCTTGAGGATATCGAAGAGCTTTTTATGAATGATAGTTATATCTATATTAACCATATTATAAATTAAAAACAAAAAATTAGTGTACTTTAAAATATCAGCAAGCCCATTATAGGTTAATATAGATAAAATTTTTATAAAAAATAGCTATAATTTCCAGACCAAGATTTATTGAGGAAAGTGGTGTTATTTCACATCTCTCTTTAATGCCTGGCTTAATAGAAGAGAGGTGGATTTTCACATACGCTTCTGCATTTAGATTGCTGTGATATCGCATGACAGATAGCCTCTGGAAAAATCCACTGTGTTTTTCTAGAGGGTATGAGAGTGAAAATGGCAAATAACATCTTAATATTATTACAAAAACTATTTTGATTTGTATACTTCCCAAAAGGTCTTGGGGGCTCCAGGGTGCACTTTGAGAACTGCTGTTCTGGAGAAGCACACCTGAGCCTTCACACCTTTTATCTACCTGGAATGTTAAGGTCTAGGTAAAAGCCTCCCCGTTTTTCTGTATCCTCTGTACATTTCACTGGTATCCCTAAATATAACTCTTTTTATAGAGCATAGAAGTTGAGTCTCTTTCAGATATTTCATTACTGAAATTCCCAAAGGACCTCAAAATTAAGATTAACTGTATAAATAAGAAAAATCAGTCATACTATACTCCATGTAATAGCTCAATTTGCTTTTTTCATATTTTATTTTTTATTCAGTTGTAAAAGCCATATTTTCAGATAAGCATCAACAAAGAATTTGTACAGAGAATAATCATGAAAGTAAAAGTTCTAAAATTTTTTTGGAGGATAATTTAGTTCTATCCATCCATTTATCAATCTATCTATATTAAATACAGCTATAATTTGTGATTCTCTAAAAGTTCAAGCAGTAGAAAGGCATAAAAAGTAAAAGCAAATGTATTCTCCTCCACTAATTTTCATTTTCCAGAAGTTATCACTGCTTAATATCTTGTATGTTATAGAAATTATTTATGCTTGGAAGTGCCCATACATATACACATATATTTTTTCTTTTTCCCTTTCTCTGCTAATCTACATATTACCTATACTTCTATCTCAGTCTCTCTGTTTGAGAACTTTCTGTGTAAAGGTGCTGTGATAGTTCTGATGATACAGTAGTGAGAAAAAAGGTTGGACTTTTATTCTTAGAATACACAATTTTACAGGCAACTGCGGGTGAGATGGGAGCATAATAAAGGAAAGACTTCTGGAATGGCACTCTGGGGACCTTGGTGAACTGCTCTCCCACAGAAACAATGAAAAAATGACAAAACAACTAAAATCAGCCATTTCATAACTCTGAAAATTATCCCAACCACTGGACAAACTGAAAATCAACTATCCATGAGAAAGTGCTGAATCTTTGTAAGACACCAGAGCTGGTAGTGATTAACTTTGAGCTACCCCACTGCCTCTCCACCTCTAGTTCTAGTGGTGTGGCAGCTTATGAAAGCCAGCAGCCTTGCATTCAAAGATAGGAACGGATCTTTTTTGAGTTATATTAAAAACCCCATCCTCAGTATTTTCTCAGTAGCCTTGTGGAAATTATCCCTTCCTAAGGTGTTGTGGCTATTCAATTTCACTCAGAGCTCAGTGCAGTGCAAAAAGGTCCTTTCCCTTGGGCACAGCAGTCTGAAAATAATAGTCTCCTGGCAGCATCAAAGCTGCCAAAGGCTGTGATTTCAGCTGGAGAAACAAGAGCCTGGTCAAAAATTTAAAGGAAAAACCCAAGAGAACTAGATGACCGTAGGGAGTTTTGAAAATTTCCGACATGTTCCTGGGATTGAGAAAGTTACACTCATGTGCGTGGCTTTGCCCAGGAAAGACCTGGGAAAGGAGAGGGTTCCAGTCACTCATCTCTGTCTGAACTTGACACCCCGTGCAAGCAGAGAGTCGAAGATAAGACTGTCTTGTAAGCTGCCTAAAATTTGAAGGCATGCCTTCTCACACATCTTCCCTTGACAAAGGGTGACAGACATGCTGGCAAGCATTTAAAGAATTCTTCTATCTCATCATTGGTTGACTCCCAAATTATACTGACCTTGGGCTGAACCCTAGCAAGCTAGGCTTAAAAATAAAAGCAAGAACTTAAAAAATGCTAGCTAAGAACTCAGTGGCCACATACTACAGGGAATAGAGAATCTATAGAGTTAGTCAGGGATGGTCATTAAAAAAATAAGCAGTAACAAGAAAAACAACAGTAACAGCAACAAAAATAAGCCTTGGTGTTGAGGAAAGAAACTGATACCAGAGTTGTTGTAATATAGTATCCACAATGTCCAGTTTTCAACCAAAAATTATGAGATAGGAAAGTATGCTACTTACATAGGAAAAAAGGCAGCCTTGCAGATGATATCCCTTGGGAGACCCAGATATTGTACTTAGTAGAAAAGGACTTTGAAGCAGCTATTGCACACATGTTCAAGGAACTAAAGGACACCATGGCTAAACAATTAAAGGAAAGTATAACAATTATGTCTCCCCAAATAAGTACAATCAATAAATAGAAAAAATAATACAAGGAGTACAATATACCATAGTACTTCTTTTTGTATGGTACAAAAAATAATACAATAGTACAAGAGAGAAGAGAAAGGGACATAAACATTATTTGAAAAAATAATGGCCAAAACCTTCCCAAATGTGATGAAAAACATTAATCTACATGTCCAAGAATCTCAACAAATTTCAAGTAAACTCAAAGAGATCCACACCAATTCACATCAGTGTCAAACTGGCTAAAGTCAAAGACAAGAAAATCTTGATTGCAGAAAAAATATTATCACATACCAGGAATCTTCAATAAGATCAACATGTGACTTCTCATGAAGGCCAGAAGGTAGAAGGATGGCAACTTCAAAGTGATGGAAAAAAACAAACTGTCAACCAAGAATTCTATTTTCAGCAAAACCCTCTCTCAATAATGGAGAAATTAAGACATTCCTAGATAAACAACAACTGAGAGAACACACTGCTAGAAGACCTGTCCTACAAGAAATAGCAAAGGGAGTTCTTCAGGCTGAAATGAAAGGACAGTAAGTGGTAACTTGAATCCCCAGGAAGAAATAAACGGCACCACTAAAGACAACCATATAGGTCAATATAAAAGCAGTATAAACGTATTTTCATTTGTAACTCTTTCCATCTCCTATATGATTTAAAAGATAATTGATAGAACAGTAATTATGAAGTTATGTTACTGGGCTTATAATGTATAAAGATATAATAGCATAAAGGATGGGGGAAGGAACAGAGGTATATTAGAGAAAAGTTTTTGTATAATATTGGAATTAAGTTAGTGTTAACCTGAAAGAGATTATTTTAAGTTAAAATGCTAATTTTAATCCCTAGGCCTTACAATTTTTTCTTATCTGAAAACATAAGACAGGAAGCTGCATATTTGATGTCATCACATAAAAGAGCAATTACAATTTAGATCAGAGAAAAAGGACAGTATGTTTGAAGATACAGAAAAGGAGTTTTTAACTCCATTACAAAAAAAACACTTTTAATTAATAGAATTGTTTGCTAATGAAATATCTGTATAAATTTAGTTTGAAGAGATGCTCGATGATTTAGTATTATTTAGATTTGAAAATGAAAGGCCTAATGCCAATGTTTTTATTACTAAGATTTACTGAGGATTAAAGAGAACATATGTTGGTAGAACCTCATTAAGACAAGTTTGACATTTAAAATAAAATAGAAGAAACCCCCATGAACGTTAGATCCATGTTTACTTAACTTTCTTTAATGTTTGGAATATAAATTTCTTCTAGCCATCTTGTTTTTTTACACAGAATTTAACTTCATTTAACTGAATTGAATTGAATTGAATGCTTTATCACCTCTGATTATGCTAATCTGAAATAGCTGATTTAAGGCAGCTACACAGATATTGTTTTAGGCATCCCTTCAACATCATGCTAGGGAGTCTCTGTAGCACTATCTTTTCTTGGTTTCTTTGTTTCCTGGATTTCAGGCTTTCCTCTTTCTTAAATTCCCCATTTTAATGGAGCATTTCTTCCTGGAGCGTCCTGAGAAAGGCTTCGTGATAGGTATTTTTGCTGGTGTTACTGAGATTTTCCATGTCTGAAAATATCTTCTTTCTGCTATTACTTTCAATTAATAAATTGGCTTAATATAGAATTCTGATTTGGAAATAACTTTTTCCTAGATTTTGAAGATAGTGTTCCACTGCCTCCTAGATCTTATTGTTGTTCTTATATCTAATTATATTATTAATTTTAATCTTGTTCTAAAACCTAAATTTTCTTTTTTGGAGATTTTAAAGATTTTCACTTTGGTCTAGTGTTCTGAAGATTTATAATGATGTTTACTGGTTTGGTTCTAGTTTAATCCATTTGCAGGGCCATCAGTGAACCCTGTCTATCTGAAAATTGAAGTAGTTCTGAAAATGTTTCTTGCATTATTGATTTCTTCATTTTGCTGTTATCTTATTTTGAAACTCTTGAAATGCATTTTTGGCACCTTCTGGAATATTATTCTATTTTAAAATCACTCTCATAATTTCCTTGTCTTTCTTTATCTTTTTATTACATTTCTGAGAGATTTCCTTAGAAATCTTTATATTTCTTTCCAAATCTTTTGTTGAATTTTAATTTTTTTTGTCTATCAAAATTTAATACTAGCACTGTTTTCTTATTCTCTAAATTCTTACTTTTTGCTTTAAATCACATTTTTCTTGTTTAGTGGTTAAATAACTTATCTTTTCTTTTTTCTTTTTTCTTTTTTTTTTTTAATTGTAGCAAGTATTACTCTCAAACTCCACTTATTGGGCCAGAGACCCTTGTGATGTTAGCGAAAAACTTGCCCCTCATATAGCACACTACCTACACTTGTGAGTTCATCGGCCAGTGGCCTCAACTCCAAACTCTAACAATGTGCAACTTATCTTTTTGAAGATGATATATATGTACTATATATTATATATACATATATATATTTGAAATTTCCCTCTTTCTCTTTAGTTTCTGCTTCTCCAATTGTTTTTGTTTTGTTCTCTATATGCTATAGGTTTTCTTCAAATATCTGATACTATTTTATTTTCTGCTTATATTTATGAGTGAGAGAGTAAAAAGCTGATTGAGGCCTGATTGTGTGCGTATTGACTGGGTTTTTATCAAAAGGTAATCAGACTGGATGGTTCATTGACTATCTCCCAATTTCATTATCTTTAGATGCTGCTCTCATGGTGTAACTGAGCAGGACCCTACGAGGCCTTCCCAGAATAGACCCCCCCCCCCCCACCATGTCCTCTGCCTGTCTTTTGTCTGTAGAAAAACTGTAGTCAAAGAATACATTTAATCAGAGAAGTGAGAAAACGCAGAAAGAAAACAGTCAAGTGAGACAAAATAATAATACTTTAGCCATTAAACAAAGTCAAGGAGCTTTAGTTCTTCCTCAAGGACTATAGATAATATTCTGAGCCATGTCCTTTGAGCTGTTTTGCAGATACTGAAACCCCACCAGGTGAAAGAAGTTAACTGTGTGCTGCCCACAAGCACGTAGATCCCAGACCTGTTGGAACCAGAAGGTTGATGATGCTGACTCCCGATTACCTCATCTCTGACCAATCAGAAGAATGTCCATGAGCTGACCACGCCCTGCTCCTTGAACTCTATAAGACTCCTAACTACCCTCTCAGGGTGGGACACACAGTCTTGAGGGAATTAGCCCACTGCGGCCCCCTTTGCCTGGCAAAGCAATAAAGCTATTTCTTTCTACTTCACCCAAAACTCTGTCTCTGAGATTTAATCCAGCCCCGGTGTAGAGAGGCAGAACTTTGGCAACAATAGTCTGGTCATATTCTTATCTCTGATCTGCTGTGGGAGCTGGTACAAGCCTGGTGGCCAGAGTTCTGGGTATCAGTTCTGGGCATCTAGTTCATGGAGGTCTCTGTGTTTACTTGGTAACCGTTTTGTGTTTTTCTGTCAACTATGGCTGATAGTCCCTAGTGCTGTGATCCTCTGTTCTCTTTTTTAAATGTTATAATTTATGTTTTTGGCTGTGTTGGGTCTTCGTTGCTGCGCGCGGGCTTTGTCTAGTTGCGGCGAGCGGGGGCTACTCTTCGTTGCGGTGTGCAGGCTTCTCATTGCAGTGGCTTCTCTTGTTGCGGAGCATGGGCTCCAGGCACGCGGGCTTCAGTAGTTGTGGCACGTGGGCTCTAGAGCGCAGGCTCAATAGTTGTGGCGCACGGGCTTAGTTGCTCCACAGCATGTGGGATCTTCCCGGACCAATGCTCGAACCCGTGTCCTCTGCATTGGCAGGTGGATTCTTAACCACTGCGCCACCAAGGAAGTCCCTGATCCTCTGTTTTAATCTCTCTAGAAGATAACTCTTCGGGCTTCTGCCTCCGTGTGGGGTGGAGGACTTTATTCAGACACACAGAGTAGGAAAGATATTTAAGAATCTGTACGTTCCTAGAGTCTTTCACCAGTCCTGCTGTTTTCCGTTGTCCCATTCCAGAGGTAGCTGGTTCTGGGTCCCTGAGATTCCACAGTGTTGATGGGCTGAGTCTCTGATTTCCACACTGCTGGCTTACAGGTTAGTTACCACCCATCCATTTGCTTTTCAGACATTAAAATTTTATTGTTGTCTCCTTTTCTATTCAATTTGTATTTTTGTGGCTTTATGGTTTCTTTTAAAAAGAAACCTTTTTAAAGGTTTAAAATCTTTTTAAACCTTTTAAAATTCCTTTTTCAGTAAGTTTTGTAGATGGCGGGAGAGAGTGAAAGGGACGTTGAACGTTTGATCTGCCAGTTTTTAATCAAAAGCTCAGGGGTTTTGTTTTGTTTTTCTTTAGAAATGCTACTGATGTAGATAAGCTAAAGTTTATATAATTGAATTAGAGGACACTGTGAAATGAATAAATAGCTTGTTTGAGTCTCTCTCTCTCTCTCTTTTTTTAACAAATGAAGAAATTTAAGCTCAAAGAATTTATCTGAGTTTCCAAGATCACACAGCATGTGTGGTGGAGCTAGAATTGAAACCCCAGCAATACTGTTTATGTTTAACAGGACTGTAATAAAGAACCTTATAAGTGAGGTGTTAGCTAGGGTAATGTCGGCTGCTGTAAGAAACAACCAATACGTACAATGTTTTAAATACAATAAATATTTATTTCTTGTGCATCTAAATTCATAACAAGTGCTGCTGAATTGTAACCGAGCAAGACCCTATGGGGCCTTCCCAGGACAGACCCCTCCCGCATACCCTCTGCTGTAGCTCCTCTCTGAAGGACCTAGATAATAGTATTGGATGCCCATTTCCTGAGTTGTTTTACAGATGCTAAAACCACCACCAAATGGAAGAAACTAACCATCTGATGATCCTGAGCACATAGCCCCCAGACCTACCGGCGCCTAAGGATTGCCAATGTTAACCCCTGTGACACCACCCTGTTACCTCACCATCAACCAATCAGACTTTTACTGTTGTAATAGGGAAGAAACTTTGTATTCTAAGTTAATCACTGAAGGAATGTTGTCTATAAGCTTAAATTAAACATAATGGCCCATCTCTGGAAACCCTGCTTCCCAGGTAATGAACATTCAGCTAAAATACCTTTGTTTAGCTCACAGGAAACATCCCGACCAGGCCCACCTGTGAATGGCTGCAGAAGGAAGACATTAACACATCTCCTCCAGAGGCTGATGGGAATCAGGAAGTGTTTGACTTTACTCCCTCACCTTTTAGTATAGAAGGGCCCTGAATTCTAAGTCGGGGAAGATGGTTCTTTGGGACACAAGTCCACCATCCTCTTGGTCTGCTGGCTTTCTGAATAAAGTCGCTATTCCTTGTCCCAGCAACTCATCTGTCAATTATTGGCCTGTCATGCTGTAAGCAGTGTGAGCTTAGACCCAGTAACACTGTCAGAAAAAATGTTTGAACTCTTTAGTCTTTACATTTTACTTAAATTTTCTAAAATGCATTTCCTATGTTTGTGGGTAAAGGCTTCAGTGCCACTGAGAGGCAATACTAAGGGTTCTAGAGTTAGACTCTGTGGGCTTGAATCCTGGCTCCATGATTTACAGCTGTGTGGCAGGTGTGGCGACCCAGCCCCCTGTGCACCTGTAAACTAGGAGGGATGGTGCCTGTCTCCCAGTTGTTGTGAGAAAAATTAGTTAACAGTCAAGTGCACAATGCCTGACATGCAGAAAGCCCTCAATAAATGTTAACCACTATTCACTTTTAGTAATTCTTAGAAATTCACTTAGTATATTAATAGCAAGGAGCTCTTTGCCATAGCAAAAGCAAAATTCATGGAATTTCTCATAATTCATTCATCCTGAAGGCAAGATGTTCATAGTTCATCAGGAAAACCCTCACAGTCATCCAGAGAGTTGTGGTCTTTATTTCTTTTAATAATTATTTTTATTGTTTGTTTGTTTATTTATTTATTTATTTATTTAGGCTGTGCCGTGTGGGATCTTTGTTCCCCAACTAGGGATTGAACCCTTGCCCCTTGCATTAGGAGCTCGGAGTCTTAACCACTGGACCGCCAGGGAAGCCCCATGGTCTTTATTTTTAAAGGACAAGGAAAAACAAGGACCCAAACTATTAAAAGCAGGTTCTCAGGTAGTAGGATTTCTGGTGATTTTTTGCATTCTATGCATTTGATAACATAAGCATGCATTGCATTCTTTTTTACATTTATATTGACAAAACAGTTATCATATTTGATATTATTATATCATTCTCTAGTGAGGTCCTCAGTGTGCACTGAAGTAACAGTTTTGGTTTTATTATAAGATCCTACTGGTGTCAGATCTATTGATGAGCTTGTGTGTAGAGACCACAATGCCAATAATCTGTGCATGAGTGTGTGTGTATGTGTGTGGTGCCTATATATTACAAATATTTGAACATATGGGATAGAATGTTGCAAGCGTACTGAGTCCCGGCATAACATCTTCTTCCTTTCATGATTGAGTTCTTAAGTAAGATGCTGTGTTATCTGGTTTTGAGGGGAGACAAATGTTGAGGGAGAGGACTTAATGAAGGAACATTTGTTAACAGATATCTTCCATGCAACTACTTTACTCCTGTGTTCTCTTACTCTGTCTCTTGCCCCAGGGGAAAAATAACAACTCGCAACTTTCCGCTTCATCTTTTTCCCTGTGAACTTGTCTGATGGATGACTGGAAAATATGGGTGCTGCTAGGGCGTTGGCTATGAATCCTCAGCTAATAAACTCTGTCCTAGGAGAGATTTTTTTTTTAAGTTTATGAAGTTTTTTAAGTTTAAGATTTGTTTAAGTTTATTTTTTAGAACAGTTTTATATTTACAGAAAAATTGCAGACTTTCCATAAACCCCACACCCAATTTCTGCTATTATTAACATCTAACATTAGTATGGTACATTTGGTTTTTGTTTTTGTTTTTAAGTTTCTTTTTTATTCTTGAATTTTATTCTATTTATTTTTTTATACACCAGGTTCTTATTAGTTATCCATTTTATAGACATCAGTGTATACATGTCAATCCCAATCTCCCAATTCATCACACCACCACCACCCCCCGCCATTCCCCCCACCCCCTTGGTGTCCATACGTTTGTTCTCTACATCTGTGTCTCTATTTCTGCCTTGCAAACTGGTTCATTGGTACCATTAGGAGAGATTTTTGACAAAGGCACCAGGTGGTATTCTTCATACTTAGTTTGAATCTCTAAAGTTCAGAGATGAGAGGGTCAGCCTCTATTATACACTCACTATGCAGAAAACTAATTAAGATATTGGATAAGGACAGTCCATTGGGAACTAATTTTTGTTACAAAGGGGTTCATATAAAAATATTAAATAAGAAGTGTATGCTCATTAAGCTAAATCCAGTCTCTCTAGAGACATTTTTGTTTATAGAAAAGCAAAAGTCAGAGTTATGTACATCTCACTTAAGGATAATTTCTAACTGTTTATTTAAAAAATCACTTCTATCTTTGAAAGGTTTTAGGTGGCATAGCGACTCTCTAATTTTTGGTATGCTTTTCTCTTAATTCCTCCTCTCACCATTCAGAGCTGTTTTCTGGATATTCCCTTCAGAAATGTTTTGCTTACCTTTACCCTCCTTTTCATTCTCACTGTTACTGCTTTTGGAAGTATGAAGTAGTGCTTAAGAAACTGAATCTTAAGTTAGATATGAATTCAAATCCTGACTCAGCCGAATACCAACTGTGTATCCCTAGGAAGTGATCTAGCATTTCTGAACCTCAGTTCCCTGTTCTGTAAAATGTGCATAGTAGAATACTCACAGGTGGTTAGGACACAATGGGATAATGCAGGCAAGATAACAGTCAGTGTCAGACCTTCAGGCTTTTCTGTTCTTCCCCTGAATCTAAAGAGATAACAAAAAGCTGCTTTTCTCATCTGTCAATTTGTAAATATCTTAACCTTCAAAAAGCGCTGTCCTGGTAATTCTCTGGCGTTCCAGTGGTTAGGACTCCGCACTTTGACTGCCAAGGGCCCAGGTTAAATCCCTGGTCAGGGAACTAAGATCTCACAAAACCGCGTGGTGTGGCCAGAAAAACAAAAAAACAAAAAACGAAAAGGGCTGTCCAGCCAAGGCCCTCTCCTGAACGAGAACTCCACTACCTATGAGCCCAGAATTAGAATAACTCTCTTGTCTGGATAAGAATGACATTTCAGCCTTATTTCCAACTTGTACCTGATGTTCAGTAAAATTAACTATTTCTCTCCTTCCTTTGCTTTTACTGGTCTATCCTCCCACATGCTTCACCACCAGATCCACTGGAAGACACACATCCTTAAGACCCAGCTCAAATTCCAGCTGCTCCAAAAATATTTTCTTTTCGAACTAAATGTGCACTCTTCTTTGTGTCTTGTAAGACTTGCATGTTACTTGTGTTTGGATATTTGTTTATGTATCTTCTTTCTACTATGAAATTAATTTTGATCTTTTCATGCCTGGTATTATGTACTTCACATGGTAGAAATAACTTAGCATTTGTTAATTATCTAGATAACTTTATAATTTTTTAGGTGAATGAATGAACAAATACATTAAAAAATAAATATACCATAATAAATGTCTTTATTGATTTATATATACTTGGCCCATAATCTTAATTACTGAAGGAGAAATATATTCAGTTAACCTAGAATTTTGGTACAATTGATTTAAACCCTGCACATCTAGAGTCAGGGGCTGACAGAACCAGTCTCAGAGCTGGACACTCGGCTCTCTTTTGCAGCATCATTACCAAGAAGTCATTCACCTTTCACGTGACCATTTTCACTGTGGGGGAAATCCTGAGTGAAAGCAGGCAGTCCCACCTACAAGCCAATGTATCATTATTAGAGAGTTTGCTTTGTTTTGCTGCAATGTTTTTTACTTCCTCTCATTGATCTCCATTCATTTGGTGTCTGTCTTGTGCTGGGTACTGCACATTCTGTTTCACAAAAAAATATTTCATTTAGAGTAGTTAGGTGATCACTTGTACTATCAACCTCAGACTTTCAATTTCCTATTTTCACTGTTAGTGTGCCATTTGTAAGCCTGCTAAGGATTTTATTGTCAAAGAAGTATGGTAGCATAATAAAATTTAGGTAATAATGCTTTGGGCTAAGTCAGTATACCATGAGTGGAATAGAATTGCCCTATGCATTGCTGATTGTTGTTCTTTTTTTAAGTATAAATAAAAGGTGATTTTTGTGTTTTCTTTTCATACCATATTTCAGTCTCAGCTAATGCTTCTTTATGTCATCTTTCTATTTTTTTATATGACCCTTTATTTCTGAACTTCTCCTGGTAAGAGCAAGCCCATACTTTCCTCCTTCATCTGAATCATGATATTTGATGATCTTATTTTAACATCTTATCTTGAACCTATCTTCAAGGACCAGCTGTTGGAAGATCAAGACCTAGACTACCTGCTAAGCTACTATGTCTCTATGATTTTAAGTTTAAGGCTTATATCTGAAGCAAATTCTCCCTCCCTATCACATCTTGATAGATATGCCATAGCTCCCCATATTAGAATATAATGGGGCTCATGTCATAACTCAGTTTTAAACTATTCTATTTGGCAAGCCCTCAAAAGTACCCTTCCTCTCATAATTTTGAGTATGGAGTAAAGTCTACATTTTCATAGACAATCCCAACTGTACCCCCTAAACTTGGTGAAGATATACTGACCATTTTCCCAGAGCGTAATAATAAACAAATAGACAATGTGCTTTGCTTATATAAGCATCACTCTCACATTCAGTGACTGCCTGTTGTCTACAGGAAGAAGTTGAACTCTGTAGCACAGCACAACAGCTGGTTCACCATCTGAACGTCACCAATCTCTTCCTCCTAAGAGGTGCCATTTCTTCCAAGTCATGCTTTCATCTTGTCATGTTGGATTAGTTGGTTTCCCACGTAGTCTTCAAACTTTTATTCTACCACAGTTTTGAACATGTAATTTCCCCCTTTTTCTTCCAAGGAAATTCCTATGTCACTCTCTGTGGAACTGTTCAGAAACACAAGTTTCAGGATTTAATTCATTCCATATACATCTATTAACTGTTGCTATGTACCAGTTACTGTACTAATAAGTGTAGTATTCAGACAGGCAGTTCTTCTCTCTGAAAGTGATTGTACTATGGAGAGAGAGGCATGCAATAACATCCTGGTGCCATAGAAGGTGCCTGTGTGGGTGATAAGGAGGACTTGATATACCATATTGCATAACATGCTAGTTGCTAGTTTGTATTTCTGGTATCCCGTTTGGGCAGTGAGTTCTGTGTTTTACCTATTTCTACATTTTCAATGTCAGAATCATTGGAAGGGCTCAGGAAATGTTATGGAATGAATAAAAACTTAATATCTTTTAGGAATTTATGTATTCCTAATAAATTAAGTCAAAAGATCCACTTATCTATTCATCTGACAAGAAACATGGCCAGAAACAATTAATTAATTAATAACTAAAAGAGAAGCAGAAAACATTTATCTGTCTGGCATTTTTGCTGTTTTGTTAAGATACTAATTTAGTTTTTACTTTTATTTTAGTTTTATCTTTTTTCTTTTGTTCATTAGATAGAAATATCTCATGTTTTGAGCAGGAGTTAATTGTAAACTACTTTTTCTGAAGAAGTTTTATATAGTCTATTTGATCTTACCATTAAGAAAGCACCACTGACTTTTTCATGCAGTAATTGAACCCCTCAGACTCCAGGCTCACCTGTCTGTGAATTTTTAACTTACTTTTTTTTTTTTTGCATAAAGCATGTTATTGTTTCCTAAGTATGTTCATTAATGTAAAGGTTGAGCTATACTTTATCTATGTAAATAAGCCCTATATTACAAACCCAAATGCTGCAGATCTGAGGGGAAAATGAATTAACTATACCCAGAGGCAAGTAGGTCTTTAGCAGCAGTAGCAGAAATCAGCAAAATCAAGCTTTTTGGATATGTGATATTTCCATAATATCTCCAGGCAACCATTAAAATCTAGTTACAGATTGTCTTACGAATGTTTTGATAAACACATGGCTTGTTTTTGAGTCTATGTGTGTGTTGGACAGTTTGAGGGCACCACAGACGTAGTGTCTAAATGCTCTGGGTCCTGCTCCTATGCCTCATGGTTCGTTTATAGGATCCAAACACTGAATGATGATATTCCATCAGCTTAGGATATTCCAGGAAACTTCATACGTGATTTTGTACCTCTTAAGTGCGAAGCATGAATACATTTCCTTTAACAGACTCTCACATCTTTTGAATAACAAGGAGCTGATTAAATTATACTGAGACAAGGATAAAGTTCTTAGAGGGTGACATTGCCTTCTGCCTGGTATAAGGGGTAGGAGAAAGAGAAGACCTGAAGCTCTTTGGCTTGTAAATACAATTAACCTTGTTTAGGAAAAATAGGTGACTCGTCTTTGCCCTCATGGTAGTTACCCTATTGCAAATTTCTTCTCTCTTCTAGACAGAACTTAGAATTTGTTGTCGCCTGATTTCACATGTGAAATTTTAGGGAAAAACCTAAATGTGACTCATCTTGTGCTGAAGCAGGTCTGAAACCAACCAGAATCTTTCTTATGCATCAAAGGCACTTTTGGTGGAAGATAAGGCTTTTCCTTCTATGAAGATGTTTATTTTTCTTCTCCCTTGTTAGGACATGCCTTGTCATCAGTGTCAGAGGATGAATTTTGTTGAAGGGCAACCTCCATGTATACCCAGGCTTAATTTTCTCATACTTCCACTGAAATACTGCTATACTACGTTTTTTCATGTACATTCCATATTACCTAATCTTCTCCATTCAGCCTGTACATGCACAAGTATCTCCAGTCTTTAAAACAAAAGTTAATTTTAATACCCTTCAGTTACTACTTAAATTTTCTAATTTTTTCTTGAAACAGGTGTCAATAATTGCTAGCCCCAAATTCTCACATCCTGTATATTCCCCAAATCAACTACAGTATGTCTTTTATATGTCTACTGAACCTTCTTTAACTAGGGTGCTGAATGATTTTATAATTACTAAATCCAAGAGATATCATCAAATGTTTAGAGCTGTATGGTGCATTTGACACTGTTGATATAGAAAGTTTCTTCTTCCTTTGGCTTCCAAAACTAAATGGTCTATATGTATATATATATATTTTTTATAACATTTAAAAATGACTTCATAAGGAGTCTTACTTTGATTTCCTTTTAACTTTGGTAATTCCTTTGGTCCCATATTGAGATCAGAGATCACTGCTTATATCAAAGAGAGTCAATCAGAGAAATAGAACCAGTAGCATATTTTATATGTATAATGTATGGATAGCACATGTAATTGACTTGCACCATTGAGGACACTAGTTAAATATTTCCTACAAGACTGTCTCAGCTTGGCTGAAGCTGGAAATTAAAGTTCACTGAGCAGGAAGTCAGGAGGGAGAAATCAGGAACAGGCTGGAACCCCACCAACATGAGCTTATACCCGCAAGGATGGGCTGAAACTTGTCTGCCTTCCTGTTGCTCTGTCCTTGATGACAAGGGTATCCTACAGAGGCCTTTTGTCACAAAGCAGACCCACACATCTGGTCTAGCTGTTGCTTCACGTGAGTGAGGTAAGTCAGCAGATCAGCAAAGCTAACATATGCAATAAAAAGGCAGCCACTAACCTGCCCTTCAAAATGTCGGGAGAATCTTGTGGTTCACACTAACCAGAAACATACACCAAAAGGAATTTTGTTGAAGACTTTTGTGTCTGTGTTCATGAGTGATATTGGTCTGTAGTTTTCTTTTCGTGGAATGTCTTTATGTGATTTTAACATAGGTTAATGCTGGCCTCTTACAAATTGTTACATAGTATTCCTTCTTTCCATTTTCTGGAAGAAATTGTAAGAATGTGTATCATTTCTTTCTTAAATGTTTGGTAGAATTCACCAGTGAAAACAACTGGGGCTGTTGCTTTCCTTTTTGGAAGATTTAAAAATTATTGCTTCAATATTTTTAATAGCTATAGAGCTCATTCTTCTTGCATGAGGTTTGGTACTTTGTGCCTTTTAAGGAATCGGTCCATTTTATCGAAGTTGGCAAATTTGTGGGCATAGAGGTGTTCAAAGTAATTTGTTATTTTCCTTTTCATGTTCATGGAGTCAATGGAGACACTTTCATTTCTGATATTGGTAATTTGTGTCTTTTTTTTTTTTTAATCTTAGTCTGGTGAGAGTTTTGTCAAATTTATTGATCTTTTCAGAGAATCAGCTTTTGATTATTTTGATTTTATCTATTGCCTGCCTCTTTTCAATTTCATTGATTTCTGCTCTTTTAAAATTCTCTTCTGCTTGTTTAGGGATAAATTCTTCTTACTCTAGTTTCCTAAAGGGAAAGCTCAGTGTTTTTTTTCTTTTTTTCTTTTTTTTAGAGCTTTCTTATTTTCTAACATATGCATTTAATGTTATAAACTTCCAAGTAAAGTTTTTGCTGCATCCAGCAAATTTCATTAAGTAGTGTTTTCATTTTCATTTAGTTCAAAATATTTTTTTAATATTCTCTTGAGAGAAATTACTTCTTTTCTTACTCTCTATTATCTCTTATTTTTCCTCTTACTATTTTCTTTAACTTTTGCTTATATACCACAGCATATAGGTAAAAAGGTCATTGATCTATTGATTGAACTGACCTCAAGTATCAAGTTAATGTCAAAACTTTGGGCTTATGTTTATCTAAAATTTATGCACAGCAAGAGCAAGTTCATAGGGTAATACTTTATTAAAATAGAAGTGCTGCATTTCTGGTTTGTTTATCTTTTCATGAAACATTTTGAAATCTTCACTTTGACTAGGTTAAAGATAAAAGCTATTTAATAAATAGAAGTATAATTTTTGAAAGCAATCATTTTTCTCGATATGGAAGACATTTAGTACTCAAAAAATTAAGAGTATTAGTAAACAAACCAGGACTGTCCTGCAATATATGGGGGAGTCAGGCAGGAAGTAATAGCTTTGGGCTAATGAAATGCAGCATGGTACAGCAGAAAGAACTGTGCAGCAAATGTTTTAGAGACATTGATTCTTCTTTCAGATTTCCCATTGTCTAGCTTTATAAGCTTGGTAGATTAACTTCATTACTTTCAGTCTCAGATTTTTCAGATTCCAAGTCTTCTAATATATACTGATTTATCGTATGTGCCAGAGACTGTGCTTGGTGCTTTAGCATATTTTATTTCCTATGAACCCTCTGCAATAAAATTGGGAAACATAATATATGAGAGTTTTGAAAGATCTAAAATCTTATGGTGATATGCAGTGTTAGTATTGGATTTATATAGTAATTGTGGTGATATTGAAGGTGTTTATACCATTGACTAAAAAAGTGGGAGCATTATCATTATTAACATCACCATACAACTCACAAGGTAATAATACTACAACTCAAGTGATATTATGTGATTGGAATGGTCTCCCATCAACACAGCATGTCTTCATTCTCCATTACAGTGTGTAATGTTATTACAGTATTTGGGTTAAGTCATTGAATTCCTCAAAAAAAATAAACATGGGAGTATTAACCCATTAAGCCACAATTATTTATTAATCCTGTATTATATTTTGGTTTTTGATTGGTTAGTAAAGGTTTGAATGTCTTAGTAATAGGACCTAAGATGCATAAAATTTAAAGGGGAGAACATAAAACTGGAAATATTAAATGTCACAACTCCTTATGGAAAGTTTGCATATGATTCCACACTGGGAGGACCTGGAAAGCTAGAGGATGAGTCCATTTTAACTTTCTACCACATTTTTCTCCTTTTCCATTTAAGTAGGTTCTATTTTGCCACTCATTCTGAGGATACAATATATCTTCAAATATGCTTTTTCCACTTCTGTGATGTTATGTTTTTACATTGACCAATTTTGAAGCCTAAAAGTAATTTCTAGTTTCTTTGACCCATTTTGAACCAAAGCAGTCATGGGAGATTTCTGACTTGTTAAGTTGCAATTTTCTTTGTGGAGCAAGAATGAGTGGACTCAACATCAGTACCTGGTTCCAAGTTGGTCATTTACATGGTGAACACAAAAGGTATCAATAGTCTGTCAGGTTACCTGGCACATCTCTGCACTGAAGTGGTACCCCATATTAGTGACTGACTCAATTAGATCCATCTTCTTAGAGAGTTTGAACGAGAGAGAGAGAGAGAGAGACAGAGAGACAGGGAGAGAGAGGGAGAGAGAGAGATTGATTGTATGCCAGGAGACAATGGATGAAACAGAGCATTAGAAAAACTGTGGCATGGGATTATCTCTGTCTGTAGATAAGGACCAATGGATATCCTCACGTTCCAGGATGACAAAATGACCTGCTCGTATCTACTAAAAAACATTAAACCTAGTACTTTTATTATTTTTAAATGATTTTTATTGACCATATATTAGGGTATTTTTTACAATAATACCATAGTGTATTTTTTTATATGACTTGAGGTAAACTGAGCATGCCTCTGATTCCAGCATCATGAAACAAATAAACTGAGTCAATTATTAAATGAAAAGTTGGGTTTGGGGAATTCTAATACAGCAGTGTTTGTGTTTTGTACATCTCTAGTTTTTGTTTCAAATTTCAAAAATTAGGCCAGGCCATCTGCTTCATTCTGTGTAGGTGAGTGGGCAGAGATGGCATTCAGAACTGGGAATGAATTGCCTACTAGTGTGGGAGAGATAGGCTCAGAGCCTTATTTTATTTGATTACAAAATAGATTACTGAGACATTTCTTGCACACAAGAGTTTGCAAAGATAGGATTAACACTTGTACACCAATTTCTTGGTTGAGCGAGATATGTACCCGTTTGAAGTAGGATGGTTAAGAAACTGAATGTTACTTTAAAATTAAATTGTAAAAAGACAAGATATTGAATAAGTCCTAGGGTAATATCCAGGATGGTCAAACTCAAGCATATAAACACGAGGAAAATAAAATTTAATAAAATTACTACTTTGGAGTAGGTTTTGGATAATGATCTGAAGAAAGAAGATTTTCTAAAGAAAAGTTGAAAGGGCTTACTGGTGTCCCTAGTGAAGCAATGTCAAGAACTGAATGTATTCTGACTCTGAAATCTGTTTTTAATACTGAAAAATGCATAGACTTAGAGGTAACCCAATGGTACAATGAATTAATCCACCTGTGTTTAATTCACATCTAAAGATATAGTCACTCTATTATAAAGCATATTTGTAACTAGAATGAATAATGAGTCTATTTTTAAGAAAAAGAAGAAGATTCTAGTGAGAAGAAAAAGGATTAATATTTTGTATAATGTTCTTTGGAAATGTCAGTATAGAATTTGGTCACACTCTTCTGAGAAGTTAGCATTGAAGTTTTTGTTTTCTGTTCTTGTTTAAAAAATATCCCCTTCTACTGTATTTTGGGCCTCTTTTTTAACTGCTAGAGTGGAGAAGATATGCAGGACATGGTGGAGAAACTGATGGGGGATTAAACTATTTGAAAGCAATGGTCTTGTTCTAAAATGTCTCTGAAAACCCATTTCTGACTTCCTGAAGTAATGCAGAGCTTTGCAGAACAGCCTAAAGTTTCCTAGAGAAGGTTTTATGACAGTCACTTCTTCTAAATTCTTCTCTTTCTAAATTCCACTTTTGAAAAGAAAGTCATAAATGACATAATTCCATGAGGCCCTTAAATAGAAGTTTAATAGAATTTAGTGTCATAATAAATAATGTAGAAAAAAATCTAATAAAGGACTAATACCAAGAAATCTTATTTATTCTTTCTTAGGCAAGGTGCTCAGCCTCAGAGGATCTCACTTTTTCTTATCTGTAATAAAATTCTACCAGCTTATCCTACCTCACAGTATTTTTATAAGAATACAATTGGAGAAAACATGTGGAAATCCTTTAGTTACAAATCACTCTTCAAATGAAACTTTGTGTTACACATCTGTTTGTGCAGAATTTCTCACTCCATTTCACTGTTGTCCATTCTCTGATGTCACTGGCACAGATGATTTCCGAACATCATACTCGACATTATTATTTTCTTTTCTAAGTGATTTCTCTGAAGTTTTATTATTAACTCCTTGAATAAAATTCTTTTCTATGGTATTTGTCTCTTTTTCTGACTTACTTCACTTAGGATGATCATCTATAGTTGCATCCATGTTGCTGCAAATGACATTAATTTGTTCTTCTTTATGGCTGAGTAATATTCCATAGTATATACATACACACGTCATCTCTTTATTTTTTTAAAATTTTTATTGGAGTAGAGTTGCTTTACAATATTGTGTTAGTTTATACTGTACAGCAAAGTGAATTAACTATATGTATACATATATCCCCTCTTTTTTGGATTTCCTTCTCATTTAGGTAATCATAGAGCGTTGAATAGAGTTCCCTGTGTTATACAGTAAGTTCTCATTAGTTATCTATTTTATACATAGTATCAATAGTGTATATAGGTCAATCCCAATCTCCCAATTCATCCCACCCACCCCTTTCCCCCTTGGAATCCATATGTTTGTTCTCTACATCTGTGTCTCTATTTCTGCTTTGTAAATAAGATCGTCTATACCAATTTTTTCAGATTCCACATATATACGTTAATATACGATATTTGTTTTTCTCTTTCTGACTTACTTCACTCTGTATGACAGTCTCTAGGTCCATCCATGTCCCTGCATATACCATATCTTCTTTATCCATTCATCTGTCAATAGACATATAGGTTGGTTCCATGTTTTGGCTGTTGCTGGATCATATGATAGTTCTATTTTTAGTCTTTTGAGGAACCTCCCCACTGTTTTCCATAGTGGCTGCACCAACTTACATTCCCACCAACAGTGTGGTAGGGCTCCCTTTTCTCCACACCCTCTCCAGCATTTGTTATTCATAGACTTTTTAATGATAGCCATTCTGACTTGTGTGAGGTGGTACCTCATTGTAGTTTTGATTTGCATTTCTCTATTAATTAGTGATGTTGAGCATCTTTTCATGTGCCTACTGGCCATCTGTATGTCTTCTTTGGAGAAATGTCTATTAAGGTCTTCTGCCCAGTTTTTGATTGGGTTGTTTGCTTTTTTGTTGTTGAGTTGTATGAGCTGTTTTTATATTTTGGAGATTAAGCCCTTGTCTGTTGCATCATTTGCAAATATGGCACAAATGAACCTATCTACAAAACAGAAACAGATTCACAGACATAGAGAACAGACTTGTGGTTGCCAAGGGGGAGGGGGGTGGGGAGGGAAGGACTGGGAGTGTGGGGTCAGCAGATGCAAATTATTATACATAGTATGGATAAACAACAAGGTCCTACTGTGTAGCACAGGGAACTATATTCAATATCCTGTGGTAAACCATCATGGAAAAGAATATAAAAAAAAGAACATCTCTATGTGTATAACTGAGTCACTTTGCTGTACAGCAGAGATTGGCACAGCACTGTAAATCAACTATACTTCCATTAAAAAATTAAAAACAAATTATTTTCTATTATTTGCTTAGTGCTTTCTACATTAAGTCCCTTTATATAAAATGTTTGTTTGTTCCATATTTTTTCCTGAACAATCCTTCAGGGAAAACTCTAACTTACTACATAGAATTGTCCTTTCCCACTAGAGAGCAGTCAGTTCTCCAAGCTGCCCTGCTGAGGCCTGTATCCTTTAAGCCTCCTTCACTAAATCACAATCAGGCAATCTTTCTTCTTGTTTTTCAAGAGCAGCTCTGAGGAGTCTTTGTTATTTTCTGTGGTGACGGTTTTTCAAAGGTTTAATTGGCACTTCCATAAGCACAAGAAACAGAAAAAAAAAGTTAAAGAAAGAAATCTCTCTTCTTTACTCAGGTGTAATCCGAAACAAATGACAAAGGCCCTCCAGACTCTCAGAAATTATGTGATTAAGAACAGTGGTGACTTCCTCCTGCCTCTTCTCAATTGCAGAATTGATTCTTTCCTCTAACATTTGCTAGCTGTGTTAAAGTTGGACAGTGTGTTAGAACATGCCTTGTTTTCTACACTTCTTTATGTCTTGTATCAGGATATGGATTATCTCTCCATAAATTGTTCTGACTAAACGGATCTAATTTACTGAAACTAGCATTTATTCAGTCAAGGATGTTTAAAGCATTTCAAAGAAAAAATTAGAGAATCGTATTCAGCCATGAGCTCAATAAAGAGCAACAACATAAACTTATTTTGAGGAGAGGTGGGCAGAGTGGGTGAAGAGGGTCAAAAGGTACAAACTTTCAGTTATAAAATAAGTCCTGGGGATGTAATGTACTGTATGGTGACTATACTCAATAATACTATATTGTATATTTGAAAGTTGCTAAGACAGTACATCTTAAAAGTTCTCATCACAAGAAAAAAATTGTAATTGTGTATGGTGATTGATGTTAGCTAGACTTATTGTGGTGATCATTTTCATCCTATTGAATCACTATGTTGTAAACCTGAAACTAGTATAATGTTTTATGTCAATTATATCTCAAAAAAATAAACATTTAACCTAGTTTTTTGTTTGATTTATATCTCCCTCTGTGAGGAAAGGGAAATTTTTTCTGCTAATAGTCACTGTTTCAATAGACATGTTGGTTTATGTTGGGTCAGGTAAGGGGACTGAAGATGAGTCCAACCTCGTACTGCTCACTGCACAATAGGCCAACAAATGGAGAGATGAATTATCATCAAGGAATAGTGACTTTATTCAGAAAGCCAATGGACTGAGAGGATGGCGGACTAGTGTCCCAAAGAACCATCTTGCCCAGGTTTGGATGCTAGTTTCTTTTACAGAGCAAAGAGGGGGTAGGTGAGGAGGTAAAGTAAAAAAGGGGATAAGTTGCAACTATTTCCTTGTTCTAGCCAGACTCTGGAGGGGATGTGTTAATTTCTTCCTTCTTGCAGCCATTCATAGGTGGGCCTGATCAGGATGTTTCCTGTGAGCTAAACAAAGGTATCTTAGCTTAAGCTCAGGCATGGGAGACAGGGTTTCCAGAGATGGGCCATTATGTATACTTTAAGCTTTAACCTCTAGCTGTAGGCTTTGAGTAATGAACTTGTAGCAGAAGCAATAGAACACAAGGGTTAAAATAAAAGAAATAGATCCAACATAGAGTCAGATTTGTTCTTCTTCCCTGTTACAATATTAATAAGGAAATCTCTTTACTCCTTGTATTAATTATCTGTTGCGACACAACAAATAACCTCCAAACTTGTCAGATTAAAAAAACACAAACACTTATTATGTCAGGAATGAGCAATATTGGAAGACAAAGATAAGAATGTCTGGGGGAACAGACTTGCGGCTGGACTTATAAAGTGAGCAGATCTTTGAGTCTCAAATTAATGCCCACCAGAGAGCATTTGCTGCTGAGGAAGAAGTCAGCAACCAGCCTGTCACCAGCCTGTTACCAGTATGTCACCAGTCTGCCTCTTTGACCCCCTGGTGCTTGACAATGGGCTAACCTGAAGAACTGCAGAGGGTCAGTACTAGTGAAAGGTATCTCCCAGAACAGGGTGATAAAACTGATGGATATGGTTTGTTTTGAAAACCAATGCCTTCTAGAATTTCACTTTCCTGTGTCTCCCAATTATAGTTAATGTCATTTAAAAATTTAATCTTCTAAAACTATATTTTCTCTAAGATTTTATTCTTTCCATTGGCAATTTGTCTTACTATGTAGTTTTTAAAAAAATACAACCTCCAACATTAGTTCAGGCTTTCTTTCTTAAATGTTTATCTTCTCTGTGGCACTGCTCTAGCCAGCTGTCAGGGGTAAATAAGGATGCAATCTATGAGGGTGGCAAGAATAGAAAGCCTTGAGGCATTTTGAAGAATACATCAATAGGTCTTATACTCTTGACATATAGAGAATTAAGTGTATAAATTAAAGATGACTTTTAGTTTGCAACCTATGAAATCAAACTGACCAGAAACCAAAAAGTTTTAAAATTACATCCAGATTTCTAGAAACTAAAAAATGTGTCCTGGATTTTTTTCATGGTGACTTTAGGAATTCCATTTTGCAATGTTCCTCTAGCTGAGGAATTACATGAAAGCTAAATTCTTGATTAAAAAAAACAATTTGAGGGCTTCCCTGGTGGCGCAGTGGTTGAGAATATGCCTGCCAATGCAGGGGACACGGGTTCGAGCCCCGGTCTGGGAAGATCCCATATGCCACGGAGCAACTAGGCCCGTGAGCCACAATTACTGAGCCTGCGCGTCTGGAGCCTGTGCTCCGCAACAAGAGAGGCCGCGATAGTGAGAGGCCTGCGCACCGCGAGGAAGAGTGGCCCCCGCTCGCCGCAACTAGAGAAAGCCCTCGCACAGAATCGAAGACCCAACACAGCCAAAAATAAATATTAAAAACCAACAACAAAAACAATTTGATTTCACTCATCTTTGAAGGCACATTATTCAGTGATGCCATAGAAACCAGTTCATCTGTGTGCGTTCATTCCAGGCCAATGACAGTGTTTAGTAGTCTCCAAATTCCCTTCCTTCCCATTCTCCCAGGCAAGGGTAGTGGGGCTCTGTGTAGCTGCTATGGAGATTATATTATTTTTTGTTTTCTTATTGAAATATAGTTGATTTCCAATGTTGTATTAGTTTCAAGTGTATAGCAAAGTGATTTAGTTACATATATTCCTATATACATATTCATATGTATATGAATGTGTATAATTAAATATATATTCCTTTTTTTACTTTCCCTTCCATTATAGGTTATTACAAGATATTAAGTATAGTTTCCTGTGCTATTCAGTAGGTCCTTGTTGGTTATCTATTTTATATATAGTAGTGTGTATCTTTTAATCCCAAATTCCTAATTTATCCCTCCCCCCCTTTCCCTTCGGTAACCATAAGTTTGTTTTCTATGTCTGTGAGACTATTCCTGTTTTGTAAATAAATTCATTTGTATCATTTTTAAAGGTTCCACATACAGGTGATATCATATGATATTTGTCTTTGTCGGACTTACTTCACTTAGTATGATAATCGCTAGGTCCATCCATGTTGCCGCAAATGGCATTATTTTTCTTTTTTTTTTAATCACACATTATAATTTGATTGTTCTGTCTTGTCAAACACTGAGTGCTGACAGCCCTGCTCCAGGTAGGGGTGCCACTATTAAAGTTTTCACCATGAAAGTGAAATGTATCAAGAAAAAAGAGGGAACAAAGGTCATCTGTGAGGCCCTGCAGGCGATTCTAATCACAAAGCACACTGATGTATGCAAAGTTCATTACAGACACTCCAGGCATCTGTTATACCTCCAGCGTAGCATAGAAACTCGCCAATAAACAAAGCTCTTGGAGAGAGGATACTGACTTCTGATTATTTTAAAATACTTCCTTTAACCATCAACAAAGATGACAGCATTGTTCACAAAACTGACCATATTTCTGTTTCCTGCTCCCCCTCCTTCAGGAGGAAGGTGACTGATGAATTTTTTTCTTGCCACGTTTTCTTGGAAGAAGAAGTGAGTTTGGATTGTGTACCCCGCTATAGCATTGGATTTCACCAGCTGAACAGTCATCTGTTTTGTATGTGGAGAGAGCATTTGACCAGGAAATCAGAAGACTTGAGTTCACATCCTGTCTTCAGTATTTACTACCAGCCTGATGACTGTGGTCACATGCAATTCTGTTCTCTGAATTTCAATGTCTTCATTTGTAAAATAGAGATGTTCTGGCCTGTAACCATCTCTCTTATGGTTATGACGTTGGGAGAATCATATAAGATTACATACGCAAAAGAGATTTGCAAGTCACAATGGTTACAGATGTGTCACATATTTAATTTTTGCCTGGCAAAATCTTGAGGCCTCGGGTTTTAAACAACAGATGTGACTGTTAAGAAAGGACCTAGATATTTAGATATTCAAATTAAATACAACTATTTTAATCACTTTTTTTTTTTAAACATCTTTATTGGAGTATAATTGCTTTACAATGGTGTGTTAGTTTCTGCTTTATAACAAAGTGAATCAGTTATACATATACATATGTTCCCATATCTCTTCCCTCTTGCATCTCCCTCCCTCCCACCCTCCCCATCCCACCCCTCTAGGTGGTCACAAAGCACCAAGCTGATCTCCCTGTGCTATGCAGCTGCTTCCCACTAGCTATCTATTTTACATTTGGTAGTGTATATATGTCCATGACACTCTCTCACCCTGTCACATCTTACCCCTCCCCCTCCCCATATCCTCAAGTCCATTCTCTAGTAGGTCTGTGTCTTTATTCCCATCTTGCCACTAGGTTCTTCATGACCTTTTTTTTTTTCCCTTAGATTCCATATACATTTGATAGCATACTGTATTTGTTTTTCTCTTTCTGACTTACTTCACTCTGTATGACAGACTCTAACTCCATCCACCTCATTACAAATACCTCCATTTCATTTCTTTTTATGGCTGAGTAATATTCCATTGTATATATGTGCCACATCTTTATCCATTCATCCGATGATGGACACTTAGGTTGCTTCCATGTCCTGGCTATTGTAAATAGAGCTGCAATGAACATTTTGGTACATGACTCTTTTTGAATTATGGTTTTCTCAGGGTATATGCCCAGTAGTGGGATTGCTGGGTCGTATGTTAGTTCTATTTTTAGTTTTCTATGGAACCTCCATACTGTTCTCCATAGTGGCTGTATCAATTTACATTCCCACCAACAGTGCAAGAGGGTTCCCTTTTCTCCACACCCTCTCCAGCATTTATTGTTTCTAGATTTTTTGATGATGGCCATTCTGACCGGTGTGAGATGATATCTCATTGTAGTTTTGATTTGCATTTCTCTACTGATTAATGATGTTGAGCATTCTTTCATGTGTCTGTTGGCAATCTGTATATCTTCTTTGGAGAAATGTCTATTTAGGTCTTCTGCCCATTTTTGGATTGGGTTGTTTGTTTTTTTGTTATTTTTTTTTTTTTTTTTTTTATTCACACACACACACACTGTATTTTATTTTTACAAGACATAAATAGACTGACACCAAGCATTGTACATGGATGACCACAACAAAAGCAACAATGATTGCAATTACCAAACATGAAACACACTCATACTATGTCATAATATTGACATTCAGTCCAGTAATCCTCCACTGTAACAGCTCCTTTACTTTGCAGTGAAAATTGATTTGTATATTCTTTGCCTCTGAGTCCTTGTGGGATTTTTTTTTTTTTTAAATTCAGACAGAAAGTCACAAAAATTATACTCATCCTCATCAGTTCACTCAGTCCCATGTAATTAATTTTTTTTTCATCTTGATCTTTTGTTAGCACTTTTATGAGTTCATCAGTTTTTCATTAGCGTTCTGAAAATGCTTATTCATTCAGTTCAGCAGTACAGTCAGTTACCAGAAACCTGTACTTGTCAGAGTCTTTTCCATGAATTTCTTGAAGATGAAACCCTTTTATAGGAACATATTTGCAAAATCATCAGAGTACACCCAGGACTGTCTGTAAATGACAAAAGACTTAAAAATGACCACGGTTAAAGATTTGATGAAAGTTCATAATAATGCAGTTGACAAGAAAATTAGTTATTTCTGAGATATACATTTTAAAGTAATAACTAGGATTATTACTTATAACATTATACCAGAACATATAAGATTTTTAGAAATTTCATGTAATGTCTGAAACATTTATATTAACATATTTCCATACATATTTCCATACAAATACAAATATAAGATTTTTAGAAATTTCATGTAATGTCTGAAACATTTATATTAACATATTTCCATACATATTTCCATACAAATACAAATATAAGATTTTTAGAAATTTCATGTAATGTCTGAAACATTTATATTAACATATTTCCATACAAATAACCCAATGAAAGTTTAGTATTAGTTGTTTTGTTTGTTTTTTTATACTGCAGGTTCTTATTAGGCATCAGTTTCATACACATCAGTGTATACATGTCAACCCCAATTGCCCAATCCAGCACACCACCATCCCCACCTCACCGCAGTTTTCCCCCCTTGGTGTCCATATGACCATTCTCTGCATTTGTGTCTCAACTTCTGCCCTGCAAACTGGCTCATCTGTACCATTTTTCTAGGTTCCGCATACATGCATTAATATACGATATTTGTTTTTCTCTTTCTGACTTACTTCACTCTGTATGACAGTCTCTAGATCCATCCATGTCTCAACAAATGACTCAATTTCGTTCCTTTTTATGGCTGAGTAATATTCCATTGTATATATGTACCACAACTTCTTTATCCATTCGTCTGTTGATGGGCATTTAGGTTGCTTCCATGACCTGGCTATTGTAAATAGTGCTGCAATGAACATTCGGGTGCATGTGTCTTTTTGAATTACGGTTTTCTCTGGGTATATGCCCAGTAGTGGGATTGCTGGGTCATATGGTAATTCTATTTTTAGTTTTTTAAGGAACCTCCATACTGCTCTCCATAGTGGCTGTATCAATTTACATTCCCACCAACAGTGCAAGAGGGTTCCCTTTTCTCCACACCCTCTCCAGCATTTGTTGTTTGTAGATTTTCTGATGATGCCCATTCTAACAGGAGTGAGGTGATACCTCATTGTAGTTTTGATTTGCATTTCTCTACTGATTAATGATGTTGAGCATTCTTTCATGTGTCTGTTGGCAATCTGTATATCTTCTTTGGAGAAATGTCTATTTAGGTCTTCTGCCCATTTTTGGATTGGGTTGTTTGTTTTTTTGTTATTGAGCTGCATGAGCTGCTTGTAAATCTTGGAGATTAATCTTTTGTCAGTTGCTCCATTTGCAAATATTTTCTCCCATTCTGAGGGTTGTCTTTTCGTCTTGTTTATGGTTTCCTTTGCTGTGCAAAAGCTTTTAAGTTTCATTAGGTCCCATTTGTTTATTTGTGTTCTTATTTCCATTTCTCTAGGAGGTGGGTTAAAAAGGATCTTGCTGTGATGTATGTCATAGAGTGTTCTGCCTATGTTTTCCTCTAAGAGTTTGATAGTGTCTGGCCTTACACTTAGGTCTTTAATCCATTTTGAGTTTATTTTTGTGTATGGTGTCAGGGAGTGTTCTAATTTCATACTTTTACATGTATCTGTCCAATTTTCCCAGCACCACTTATTGAAGAGTCTGTCTTTTCTCCACTGTATATGCTTGCCTCCTTTATCAAAGATAAGGTGACCATATGTGCATGGGTTTATCTCTGGGCTTTCTATCCTGTTCCACAGATCTATGTTTCTGTTTTTGTACAAGTACCAAACTGATTGATTACTGTAACTTTGTAATATAGTCTGAAGTCAGGGAGCCTGATTCCTCCAGCTCCATTTTTCGTTCTCAAAATTGCTTTGGCTATTCGGGGTCTTTTGTGTTTCCATACAAATTGTGAAATTTTTTGTTCTAGTTCTATGAAAAATGCCAGTGGTAGTTTGATAGGGATTGCACTGAATCTGTAGATTGCTTTGGGTAGTAGAGTCATTTTCACAATGTTGATTCTTCCAATCCAAGAACATGGTATATCTCTCCATCTATTTGTATCATCTTTAATTTCTTTCATCAGTGTCTTATAATTTTCTGCATACAGGTCTTTTGTCTCCTTAGGTAGGTTTATTCCTAGATATTTTATTCTTTTTGTTGCAATGGTAAACGGGAGTGTTTTCTTAATTTCACTTTCAGATTTTTCATCATTGGTTTATAGGAATGCAAGAGATTTCTGTGCATTAATTTTGTATCCTGCTACTTTACCAAATTCATTGATTAACTCTAGTAGTTTTCTGGTAGCATCTTTAGGATTCTCTATGTATAGTATCATGTCATCTGCAAACAGTGACAGCTTTACTTCTTCTTTTCTGATTTGGATTCCTTTTATTTCTTTTTCTTCTCTGATTGCTGTGGCTATCACTTCCAAAACTATGTTGAATAATAGTGGTGAGAGTGGGCAGCCTTGTCTTGTTCCTGATCTTAGTGGAAATGGTTTCAGTTTTTCACCATTGAGGACAATGTTGGCCTCGGGTTTGTCATATATGGCCTTTATTATGTTGAGGAAAGTTCCCTCTATGCCTACTTTCTGGAGGGCTTTTATCATAAATGGGTGTTGAATTTTGTCAAAAGCTTTCTCTGCATCTATTGAGATGATCATATGGTTTTTCTCCTTCAATTTGTTAATATGATGTATCACGTTGATTGATTTGCGTATATTGCAGAATCCTTGCATTCCTGGAATAAACCCCACTTGATCATGGTATATAATCCTTTTAATGTGCTGTTGGATTCTGTTTGCTAGTATTTTGTTGAGGATTTTTGCATCTATGTTCATCAGTGATATTGGCCTGTAGTTTTCTTTCTTTCTTGGTGGCCTCGTAGAATGAGTTTAGGAGTGTTCCTCCCTCTGCAATATTTTGGAAGAGTTTGAGAAGGAAAGGTGTTAGCTCTTCTCTAAATGTTTGATAGAATTCACCTGTGAAGCCATCTGGTCCTGGGCTTTTGTTTGTTGGAAGATTTTTAATCACAGTTTCAATTTCAGTGCTTGTGATTGGTCTGTTCATATTTTCTATTTCTTCCTGGTTCAGTCTCGGCAGGTTGTGAATTTCTAAGAATTTGTCCATTTCTTCCAGGTTGTCCATTTTATTGGCATAGAGTTGCTTATAGTAATCTCTCATGATCGTTTGTATTTCTGCAGTGTCAGTGGTTACTTCTCCTTTTTCATTTCTAATTCTATTGATTTGAGTCTTCTCCCTTTTTCTCCTGATGAGTCTGGCTAATGGTTTATCAATTTTGTTTATCTTCTCAAAGAACCAGCTTTTAGTTTTATTGATCTTCGCTATTGTCTCCTTCATTTCTTTTTCATTTATTTCTGATCTGATCTTTATGATTTCTTTCCTTCTGCTAGCTTTGGTGTTTTTTTGTTCTTCTTTCTCTATTTGCTTTAGGTGCAAGGTTAGGTTGTTTATTCGAGATGTTTCCTGTTTCTTGAGGTAGGCTTGTATTGCTATAAACTTCCCTCTTAGCACTGCTCTTGCTGCATCCCATAGGTTTTGGGTCATCGTGTCTCCATTGTCATTTGTTTGTAGGTATTTTTTGATTTCCCCTTTGATTTCTTCAGTGATCACTTCGTTATTAAGTAGTGTATTGTGTAGCCACCATGTGTTTGTATTTTTTACAGATCTTTTCCTGTAATTGATATCTAGTCTCATAGCATTGTGGTCGGAAAAGATACTTGATACGATTTCAATTTTCTTAAATTTACCAAGGCTTGATTTGTGACCCAAGATATGATCTATCCTGGAGAATGTTCCATGAGCACTTGAGAAAAATGTGTATTCTGTTGTTTTTGGGTGGAATGTCCTATAAATATCAATTAAGTCCATCTTGTTTAATGTATCATTTAAAGCTTGTGTTTCCTTATTTATTTTCATTTTGGATGATCTGTCCATTGGTGAAAGTGGGGTGTTAAAGTCCCCTACTATGATTGTGTTACTGTCGATTTCCCGTTTTATGGCTGTTAGTATTTGCCTTATGTACTGAGGTGCTCCTATGTTGGGTGCATAAATATTTACAATTGTTATACCTTCCTCTTGGATCAATCCCTTGATCATTATATAGTGTCCTTCTTTGTCTCTTGTAATAGTCTTTATTTTAAAGTGTATTTTGTGTGATATGAGAATTGCTATTCCAGCTTTCTTTTGATTTCCATTTGCATGGAATATCTTTTTCCATCCCCTCACTTTCAGTCTGTATGTGTCTCTAGGTCTGAAGTGGGTCTCTTGTAGACAGCATATATATGGGTCTTGTTTTTGTATCCATTCAGCCAGTTTGTGTCTTTTGGTGGGAGCATTTAATCCATTTACATTTGAGGTAATTATCGATATGTATGTTCCTATTCCCATTTTCTTAAATGTTTTGGGTTTGTTATTGTAGATGTTTTCCTTCTCTTGTGTTTCTTGCCTAGAGAAGTTCCTTTAGCATTTGTTGTAAAGCTGGTTTGGTGGTGCTGAATTCTCTTAGCTTTTGCTTGTCTGTAAAGGTTTTAATTTCTCCATCAAATCTGAATGAGATCCTTGCTGGGTAGAGTAATCTTGGTTGTAGGTTTTGCTCCTTCATCACTTTAAGTATATCCTGCCAGTCCCTTCTGGCTTGCAGGGTTTCTGCTGAAAGATCAGCTGTTAACCTTATGGGGATTCCCTTGTGTGTTATTTGTTGTTTTTCCCTTGCTGCTTTTAATATGTTTTCTTTATATTTAATTTTTGATAGTTTGATTAATATGTGTCTTGGCATGTTTCTCCTTGGATTTATCCTGTATGGGACTCTCTGTGCTTCCAGGACTTGATTAACTATTTCCTTTCCCATATTAGGGAAGTTTTCAACTATAATCTCTTCAAATATTTTCTCAGTCCCTTTCTTTTTCTCTTCTTCTTCTGGGACCCCTATAATTCGAATGTTGGTGCGTTTAATGTTGTCCCAGAGGTCTCTGAGACTGTCCTCAGTTCTTTTCATTCTTTTTTCTTTATTCTGCTCTGCAGTAGTTATTTCCACTATTTTATCTTCCAGGTCACTTATCCTTTCTTCTGACTCAGTTATTCTGCTATTGATCCCGTCTAGAGTATTTTTAATTTCATTTATTTTGTTTTTCATTGTTGCTTGGTTCCCTTTAGTTCTTCTACGCCCTTGTTAAATGTTTCTTGCATTTTGTCTATTCTATTTCCAAGATCTTGCATCATCTTTACTATCATTTTTCTGAATTCTTTTTCAGGTAGACCCTATTTCCTCTTCATTTGTTAAGTCTGGTGTGTTTTGACCCTGCTCCTTCATCTGCTGTGTGTTTTTCTGTCATCTCATTTTGCTTATCTTACTGTGTTTGGGGTCTCCTTTTCACAGGCTGCAGGTTTGTAGTTCCCGTTGTTTTTGGTATCTGTCCCCAGTGGCTAAGGTTGGTTCAGTGGGTGGTGTAGGCTTCTTGGTGGAGGGGACTAGTGCCTGTGTTCTGGTGGATGAGGCTGGATCTTGTCTTTGTGGTGGGCACGTCCACGTCTGGTGGTGTGTTTTGGGGTGTCTGTGGCCTTATTATGATTTTAGGCAGCCTCTCTGCTAATGGATGGGGCTGTGTTCCTGTCTTGCTAGTTTTTTGGCATAGGGTGTCCAGCACTGTAGCTTGCTGGTCGTTGAGTGAAGCTGGGTCTTGATGTTGAGATGGAGATCTCTGAGAGATGTTCGCCATTTGGTATTACGTGGAGCTGGGAGGTCTCTTGTGGACCAGTGTCCTGAAGTTGGCTCTCCCACCTCAGAGGCACAGTTCTGATGCCTGGCTGGAGCACCAAGAGCCTTTCATCCACACAGCTCAGAATAAAAGGGAGAAAAAATAGAAAGAAAGAAAGAGGATAAAATAAAATTAAATAAAATAAAGCTATTATAAAGCAAAGCTATACAGACAAAATCTCACAGAAGCATACACATATACACTCGCAGAAAAAGGAAAAGGGGAATAATTAATATATCCTGCTCCCGAAGTCCACCTCCTGAATTTGGGATGATTCGTTGTCTATTCAGGTATTCCACAGATGCAGGTACATCACGTTGATTGTGGAGCTTTAATCCGCTGCTCCTGAGGCTGCTGGGAGGGATTTCCCTTTCTCTTCTTTGTTCGCACAGCTCCCGGGGTTCAGCTTTGGATTTGGACCCGCCTCTGCGTGTAGGTCGCCTGAGGGCGTGTGTTCTTCGCTCAGACAGGACGGGGTTAAAGGAGCAGCTGCTTTGGGGGCTCTGGCTCACTCAGGCCGCGGGGGAGGGAGGGGTACGGAGGAGGCGGGGCGAGCCTGCGGCGTCAGAGACGTCGTGACGTTGCACCAGCGTGAGGCGCGCCGTGCCTTCTCCTGGGGAAGTTGTCCCCGGATCACGGGAGCCTGGCCGTGGCGGGCTGCACCGGCTCCTGGGAGGGGCGGCGTGGAGAGTGACCTGTGCTCGCAACCAGGCTTCTTGGTGGCGGCAGCAGCAGCCTTAGCGTCTCAGGCCCGTCTCTGGGGTCCGTGCTGACGGCTGCGCCTCGCGCCTGTCTCTGGAGCTCATTTAGGCGGCGCTCTGAATCCCCTCTCCTCGCGCACCAGGAAACAAAGAGGTAAGAAAAAGTCTCTTGCCTCTTCGGCAGCTGCAGACTTTTCCCGGACTCCCTCCCGGCTCGCCGTGGCGCACTAACCCCTTCAGGCCGTGTTCACGCCGCCAACCCCAGTCCTCTCCCTGCGATCCGACCGCAGCCCGAGCCTCAGCTCCCAGCCCCGCCCGCCCCGGCGGGGGAGCAGACAAGCCTCTCGGGCTGCTGAGTGCTGCTCGGCGCCGAGCCTCCGTGCGGGAATCTCTCCGCTTTGCCCTCTGCACCCCTGTGGCTGCGCTCTCCTCCGTGGCTCCGAAGCTTCCCCCTCCGCCACCCGCAGTCTCCGCCCGCGAAGGGGCTCCTAGTGTGTGGAAACCTTTCCTCCTCCACGGCTCCTCCTCCCACTGGTGCAGGGCCCGTCCCTATTCTTTTGTCTCTGTTGTTTCTTTTTTCTTTGGCCCTACCCAAGTACGTGGGGAGTTTCTTGCGTTTTGGGAAGTCTGAGGTCTTCTGCCAGCTTTCAGTGGGTGTTCTGTAGGAGTTTTTTCATGTGTAGATGTATTTCTGATGTATTTGTGGGGAGGAAGGTGATCTCCGCGTCTTACTCTTCAGCCATCTTGCCCTGACCCCCCTAATCACCTTTTTAATGTGATGTGTCAAAATTGTGGGTAGAAGAGGGAAAAAAAAGAGAAACTATAATAGACTTCAAAGAAAGGAAACTGAAGAATAGACTTCAGTCTTGTTGTTGCTTTTCTTTTGCACAAGAGTAGGTTATGGTTTGCCCCTAGCAGGGGATATCATTTAGGGAGCAGGACCAGCCTGGTAAGCATGATGCAATTTGAGTCAGCATGGTGGGAGAGCGTTGCTCTTGGGTGGTGTGTGGGAAGCCAGCCGGTCAGATGGTTCATCCCCCTGGTTAGATGCAGACCCAATATCAGGAAAGGGAGCCAGTGTCTTTAATGGGGAATCTTAAATGGCAGAGAAAACGACTTTCTTTTTTTTAAAAAAGGGACCAAGGTAAAGAATACAGTAAACTATCTAAGCAGAAACATTGGTGGGGCTGTAAACGAAGCCTGCCTGGAAGGTGGACAAACTGTAGAACATTTACTAAAGTGATTCAAGGAACTGGTGAAGATTTCACCAGGCAGCCTGTGACCAGGTCATGGAGGATCCCCAGTGAAAGTGAACTCACACGTTCCTCTAAAAGCAGAGCTTTGGTGACAGGAGTTCATTTAGGAGTGAGCTCCCAGGAAGTAGTTTTGAGGGACTGAAGCATTAAATGGGGAAGGAAAAAAGGCACATAAAATTTCACAGTCAAGTTGTTCACCCTCGAGGTGACTGATGTTAATCCTGTAGGATCTTCCTTCTAAGGAGCCTTGTGAAACATATCTTTGAACTTTCTCATGAAGGAAAAAAGGAGGAAACCTTTACCCATTGTCCCCTGTTCTCCATCAGCTAAGGGTGCACCATGAGTATAGCACAATAAATTTTAAAAGACACTCAAATTTATGTGTCTACTTGAAGAAGAAGCCAAGACAGGGCTGGTTACCACAAATTCTCATTAAAAATGTGTGATGTTGTATATATCTTCTTGCATTTTCATTAGATAGGGAGGGATGCTTCATTTTCTTTTTTTATGAAGAATACAGAAATCATAAGTTGTAATAACCCACTTAATGGTTAGGAGACTGGAATCTAAACTAGTGGGAATTGAATTCTCTTCAATTTAATTTGATTTTCTGTTTTGGGAGAAAAGAAGAAAGCTCTCTCCCAATCACAGAAAGAAATCAAATTTATAATTTTATATAGGGTGTTGTATTCCTTCCACCTGTTGGAGTATATATGCAGTTTTCTGAAAATAAAGTTCTTTACTTTCATTGGGTAATGTTTCTTATTTCATACATTTTGAAGTCAGTCAGAATGGTAGGGATATGTTAAGTCATATGAATAAAATGGTGATTAAATAATTATAAAGTTTACAAACTGTAGGAGAAACCATATGATTCTAATATGATACTGGGTGATCCCTTCAGCCGTCCGGATGGACACATGCAGGACTTTCTACGTTTTGTGCGTTGCATGTACACTCACTCCTATTAAAGCCCTCAAGCATCTTATTGCTAAACTCGTCTTCCGTCAAATTGCTGCCCTTGCTACTTGCCTATCCCATGTCACTCTATCAACCAATTCTCTTTCTTTTATTGAACCTTAGCTTGGGTTTCACATTGTAAAGGTGACACATGGCAATGGTGTCTCTTGCTTTGATTTCTGTGTTCACGTCATTTATTCTGCTCTCTTTCTCCAAAATGTGTGTGTGTGTGTGTGTTTTGCAAATGTACTTATCTGTGTTCTCACCTCTATGACTACCTAACTCCATACATACTATCTCCTCCTGCATATGTTTCTTTCAGTTCTTCTTGTATTAATTTCCATCATCCATCAAGACATTTCTCTGTTTTAAATAGAAATTACAAGAGTATGTAATATGAAAATACTTATACTTAGAAATTCCACAGTTTCTGTTGAAGCTCTACCTTTCTCCATTCAAGGCATTACTTCCTCAAGAGCCCAAAATGGTAGCCTGTCTTTGTGAAAGTGTCAGTTTACCTTGGTCATTGGTGAGGTAAAAGGACTAAGTTATGCAGATTTTGAAAAATTCTAGAGATACCTAGAGCATACAAAAGATCTTTTTCTCCCAAAGAGAAGATTTTGTTTTGCTTTTGGCCAGCATCTACATTAGCTAGACACTAGCAATTCCTGACCAATTTAATCCAATCAGGGATTTAGTTGACTCAAATGTGGGTTTACTCCCTATAAAGGAATAGGGTATTCTGCTTCTTGTTCACCTTTACTCATAGGTTTAATCTCTTAGGGTCACAACCCAAAGCCTCAGTATTTTGCTATAATCTCTTTCTTAGAAGTCCCTGAACTCCTATTTTGTGCCCCTGGAGTCATAGGTCAGTCAAAAGCTGTGGTCAGTTTCTTGTCCGTTTTGGTACCTCTTTTATCATTGGCAGAAAATTGTAGGGCAATGCAGCCTCAATTATTGGGCTCACCTTTATGGGTTTCTTTTTTTCCTCCAAGTTTTTTACCCCATGTTTCTTCACTGTCTTATTAACTGTCCAGTGCCCTTCCACAGATGGTTTTTATATTTAGCTGAACTTATTTTTGTTTTTGGCATGATCGTTGGCTTAAATTGTCATTACTGGAAACACAAATCTCACTGTCGATTGAAACAATTACTACTTAAGAGTTCTAAAGAAGGAGACCGTGTACAGAACTCATGTCTTTAAGTTCGGATGTGAAAAAAATACATATAAATTACCATTAACTTCTAATAAGCAATTAGCATTTTCTTTACTTACATATATAGGTAACACAACGCAGTGGTGCTAATATTACTTGTGATTTTGTCACATGGGAAATATAGGAAATATATATCGATATTGGTCTCCAAGCCCAGTGCCTTTAGGGCTCCTAAAACTCTTGTAATTTCCTAAGTGATAAGAACACTAGGACCATCTTTTGTTCTAATATTTGGTCTTTGACCCTGGTTCCTGACACAGAGCTCTTAAATCTCTTGGAATTTCCTGGGTGATAGGAGAGTTTTTTGTCCTAATGAGGTGACTCAGGATGGGCTCCTGGATGGCTCCTGGCGCGGGGCTGGTCCCCAGAAACTCAAGCCATGATTAGAAGCTTGGAAGTTTCAGCTCTGCTCCCATTCTCCGAGGAGAAGAGGGAGGCTGGAAATGGAGTGAAGATGGATCATGCCCCCACGATGTAGCCTCTGTAAAAATCCCAATACCGTGCGCGTTCAGAGAGCTTCCAGGTGATGAACATAACATACTGGGAGGGTAGTTCACCCCAAGTCCCTGGGGACAGAAGCTCCTACACTCAGGACCCTCTGAGATCTCACCCTACCTATCTCTTCACCTGTCTGCTTATCTGTCTCCTTTATCCACATCCTCTATTACATAATAGACTGGTAAACCTATGTAAGTGCTTCCCTGAGTTCTGTGAGCTGTTCTAGCAAGTGGATCCAAGGAGGAAGGTCATGGGAACCTCTGACTCGTAACTAAGTCAGGCAGAAGTTGTGGGCAACTTGGGAACCCACTACTTACTTGCAACTGGTGTCTGAAGTGAGGGACAGTCTCATAGGAGTGAACCCTTAACCTGTGGGGTCTGCATTAACTCCAGTTAGTGTCAGAACTTAATTGCATTATAGGGCCCTCAGTTGGTCTCAGATGTACAGAGAACCCCACACACCTCGTGTCAGAAATGTATTGAGTATGGTAGTAGCGTGAGAGTAAAGGAGAAACACAGGAGGGCTGTTTTTTTCCAACTCATCACAACAAAAATTAAAGCTATGTTCTTATCACATTAGAGCTGACAAAGATTTTTTGAAATATTATTTAAACACCTCATAACTTTGAAATTACAGTATGTCTTTAGTGTAGTATTTAGAAGCTCATATATTACCATACCACAAAAAAGTATTTTTAAATATTTTTATTTGATTTTCATATTTCATATATTTTTTATTTTCCATGTGCTTTAGTTAATGCATTTTGAAACTTCGCTATGAAATGGGGTCTGTTGGCTTCACAAGGCTGCATAAGGTGTATCAGTCAAGGGTTGATCAGGAGACAAGATCAACTGATGCATCAAACAGGGAAAGTTAAATATAAAGAATTATTAACCATAAGAAGGAATTGGAGCAGTAAAGAGTTGGCTAGTAAGGCGTAAATAAAATTCTAAAGAAACTATAAATAGAAAATGTCCACCAATCCTAGGGTTGAGACAGAGCTCCAAGGAAGAAGTGAGTCCTTCCTGCCCTCAATCCTTGGCCAGGGCTGAAGTCTAGACATGGCTGGAGAGGACACTGGATCATGAAACTCACAGAGACTGTGAAGTTGTACAAGGGGATCCTGGGGGAAGCTGTCTGTTGCAAGACGCTGTGTAGGCTGTTGACACTCCACTGTGAAGCTACTTTAGGTTCTAGGGAAGCCATTCATGAGTGACAGCACCCTGCTGCAGAATTCTCCAAGACGGTAATGATAAGCAGCCGTTCATGGCAGATGCTGAGACAGTGACGATCCTTTGGGAAGCCACTCAGGTGGATGCCAGGAAATCTCTGCTGGACACTGCAGAAGCCACGTATGCTATAGGGCTGAACTCCTGGGAAAGTTGCATGGGCTGCAGGAATTTGCCTAGACAAGCACACCTGACCCAGGACAGTATTTCTTCCATTACCCTCTACTGGCAAAGCTTACTATTGTGCCATCTGGCAAAGGAGAAATATGTACAGTGTCCGGCTCCATTCTTGCAAAGCAGGCAATGAAAACCAAATCAGAAGCTGAGAGGCAGTACATCGATAACTGGAACAAAGGGATTCGTGACCCCCAAATGTTACACATCCCTAGTGTAGGCAAAGAATTATGTTTATTACTTTTCCTGATTATTTAAAAATCTTTCTTAACTTATATTCAGGTCAGGAACATTTGCTGATCTTTTCAAAAAACTAACTGCTGGTTTCTTTGATACTTATCTACTGGTTTTAGTTTTTGTTTTGTTTTGAATTTCACTGATTTTTGTCTTTGTTACATGTTTCCTCTGCTTATTTTGGGTCTGATTTTCTTTTACCAGATTCCTAGAGTGGATATGGCAAAAATCATTTATTCTAGGCTGTTTTCCTCTAATATAAGCATTTAAAATTATAAATTGCCCTCCAAGCTCTGCTCTAGCTGTTTCCTGCAAGTTGTGATCTAGTCCATTTTCATTGTCATGAAGTTCAAAATGTTTTGGAATTTTCCTTGGGATTTCTTTGTTCACTCATGGATTATTTAGAAGTGTGTTCTTTCATTTCCAAACATTTTGGAACTTTCTAGGTATCTTTCTGTTGTGGATTTCAGTTTAATAGCTTGTGGTTAGAAAACATATTTTGTATTAATTTTAAATCTCTCCACTGAGATTCATTTTATAGTCAGAATATAGTATAACTCAGTGACTACTCTATGTGCACTTGAAAATAATGTGTTGTGTGGATTTTTCTTAAAATGCAAATCATGTCCAAGAGTTTGATTAGTATCTTTTTGGTATTCATATGGTGTGTTACCATTGATGAGCCAGTACTGAGTCATTGTTATTAACTAAGTCCATAGCTCACATCAGTGTTCACTCTTTGTGAATGAGGCAAGCGTGTGTGGAACTCTTGCAAAAGGATGAAACTATGGGACAGATAAATTATATCTTCTGAGAGAAAGAAAAAAATGTGGTGATGATGCATTATTTGTATGGTAAAAGACGAATGGGGGCAGCTAAATGATTGAGCCTAGCAGCTGTAATTTCACTGTGAAGTGGTATATAAGGTAATCTGCTGAGAAATACAACCCACGTACATCAAGAGAAAAAAAGCATATTTTGAAGTAAAATAATACATAAAATAAATAATATTTACTTCCATGCTCTAAAGCCTTCTTGAATAAATTAGGGTTTTCATATCATTGCTCACTTAAAAATTGCATTTATAAAAGCTCAACCTGCATACACAACTGAGGCAGAAAATTCAAAGAGTGTATTGATGTGAATCGCTGGTGTCTTAACCCGCTGGGAACGGCTCTAACTGTGAGTAAGCCTGGATCTAATTCTCAGGTGCCTAAGGGAGCCTTCAAGGTTAGGTAAGCTCCAAATTTCATTTTCAGTCAGTAAGAGGGAGATGTGTCTTCTTGAAAAATGGTATGACTCTTTAGAGTTGTCTGTAGGGTCCAATTTTGTTAGTTTGTTCTGCAACATATTGGAAAACTAGTTTATGACACATTCAATCTGAGTTCCTAGGGAAGGAATGATCATTCTACATTTTATTTTTCTCAAATACATACGAGAGTCAACCTATGAGTTCTACAATTGATAAAAATGTCATAGCACACATTTTTATAACATTTTACAATTCAATGATAATACTGCTTATAGTCAGTATACATTTTTAAAAAAATTTTACTAACACTAAATCATGAGTTGCATGTTGTCATTTTTAATTTTATCATAAATGATACTTTCATAAATTATTCCTTTAGTGGAACATTATTTACTTCAAAGTAATGACGTTTCCCAAGGTGCTTAAAATATGTTCACATTAGCACTGGAAAAATAAATCTACCTAGTTAAATTTCTCTTTTCTATTATATTGACCACAAACATAAAGTCAGATCTCTTCAAAATAATTTGGAGTTATAGTATGAATTAAAGTAGTAGATTTTTAAAATATTCAAATTACTAGTATTCCTTAATTTTATCTGCTATCTATATGACTCTATAGAATACTTTGGTCTGCTTGTTTTAATCTCCATGCCCAATATGTAGTTTTATAATAATTCTATTTCCTCCTACCATTAAAAAAAATCTTTTACATAGATAGCTCCTCAAAGCATTTACTTGACATATCACCCTGGGGAAACAAATCAGGGAAAACGAGAAAAGACATACAGTGGCCAAAGTGTGGAAAGAGTATTTAAGATACATATATGCACAAAGATTGGTATTTTAAATCCGTGGGATAAGAAAAGATTAGTTTTCACAAAATCAGGAAACATCTTTAATGGCTCCCTCATATACAGAGGAAATGAGTTTTGGGGATAAAAGTGCAAAAGGGAAAAGAAGCAAGGACCTTTGTAAGGCGTTGGATCCCCAGTTTCATTAACCAGCCATGAGTAACAGACCTAGATACACTGCTCTTTTTCATAAAAATCAGCCACTAACCCTTTTCTCTAAGGCAAGGTTCTCAATCTGGGAATATTTGGCAATGTCTGGAGACGCTTTTGTTTGTCACAACTAGGGGTGGGGAACTGGAATTAGCAACCAGTGGGCAGAAGCAAGAATGATGCTAAACATCCCACAGTGACCAGGACAGGCCACCATAACAAAGAATTATCCAGACCAAAATGTCAGTGGTGCAGAGCTTGAGAAACAATGCTCTAAGGCAAAATGGGAACAGTTTTTTCTCTTAATTTATACCCCTCATAATGACTTTTTCAGAAATCCTGCCTCCACACCATTGAGTCTACCCCCGATGTTCATTTTAGCTTGATTTCATTTGTAAACAAATGAAACGGTCCTGAGCAATGTGATGATGGGGGTTGAGAAGAAAACAACCACTATATAACGGTGACACACTCTTTTTGGATGTTATTGAAGGGAACTTTTAATATCTTCACTGGAAAAATATTACATATTTACATTTGCAATGTAGTACATTTTGCTTCTGACTAATATATTTTCTCTATATGATGATACATTTCAGTTCAATTTCTGGTTTGAGGTGTAAATTTTCTGTTTAGAACATGGTTCAGGATAGACCATTTGTAAATGATAATTTGGCACCGACCTATCTGAAAAGCATTTTTGGCCCTAAGATTTTTGGCATTCATGTTCCAAAAAAAAAAAAAAAGTGAGCAGCTCCTTCCTGCTTATGTCCCAGCCAGGATGCAGAGCTCTTAATTAGACTATAACCGTATTTTTAGATTCAGTGTATATAGAGGACAAGTAATCCGAAATCCTAGGCAGTAAAACAGTTCACTTAGACGAGGTATCTGATATTCCTAGGATCAGGTTGGATTATTTCACCAGCCTAAACAGTAGCTATTGGACTTATTTCTTACTTAAAGTAGGCATTAAGTTTTTGTTGATTTAACCTATATTTGTAGTGTTGGCTTAAAACTAAATTAAATTTTACAGATATACTACAGTCTGTTATTGACCTTATTTTTTAACTAGATTTTTTATGTTTTTATACTTAGGAAAAGAAATACAGTCAGAAATGTATATGTAAAGTATCTACCATCTTGAAACTGAGTAAAAAGCAGTATAGCATAACAATAAAGTCACTTGATTTCTGTGCCAGGGAAATCGACATTTGATTTTCTGCTCCGCTGCTTCAATGGTTGAGGAAGCTTGGGGAAATTTTCTCACCTTCCAGGCTTAGCACATGGTAGGAATCAATGACATTTGCAATTGATCACTTTTGTGTGTATGTTTTCCCTAGAAGTAAATGATGTATATAGCAATTAAACAAACATGGTTCAAATTATTTTTATTTTCAGATTTTCTCTCTCTTTCCCTCTCCCTCTCTCTCTTTCTACACACACACACACACACACACACACACACAAGCTGACATATTTTTATACATGTACAAGTATTACATTTCTACCTACTAGTAATGTTATGAAGATTAAATATGACAATTTATGTAAAGTACTAAGTTCTTTGTCTTGGACATATTAATAGCTCAGTTATTTTCGGTCATTATTATTTCCATATGTCAAACATATCATACTGAAATGACTTTTGAATAATTTATTACAAAGAGCTCAAGAATAGCAGATATATTTCTCTTTATTAGTAATCCTTATTCCTTTAAGGCTTGCATGTGATGTTTAAAAATTATGTCACAGAATCTTATATTTTAAGGCATCTTTGGTGTCACTTAATCTCATCTACTTTTTTGGTGAGAGAACTGAGGGCCACAGATGCTTCAGAACAAGCCAGGATAATGTCTGAAGCAGTCCCTGGTCATCCATGATCAAAATGAGCTCTTCCTCTTTCACTGGGAAGTCGAGAGGGATGGTCTCCCTCAAGATGATTTTGGAGGAAAAAAGTGGAAACATCAGCTTGGCCATTTCTAAGTTCAAATGAAATAATACAATACACTGAGGAGCACATTCATTTCCACCTTTGTCCAAACTTTTAGATGAATGACAACATGCTTAGAGAAGGTTTTTTAATACCTCAGTCATTTGCAAGAAAGAAGCTGTGCTTTATTTGTTCCCTTTCAATTTGATGTGTTTTCTCCTCAATTCAAAATTGATTTAAATAAGTTGACTAACAGTAAAAGCAATGCTGACTGAGAAAGAGACTGCCTACTCTGTAGACTAAGTAACAATAATTTAGAGTTTTATTGGATAATACAAATTAAGAGAAATCTGGGCTGGTTTCAGGATAAATCCAATTAAAGCACGACTCAGTTGACAGTTTCTAATTTGCAACCTGAGTATTTCTTCATGATTTATGTCTTCCCAAATGTAAATATCCTCATCCACTTTTATATATAAAATGGTTATAATTTTTATATAATAATTTGCTTATTGCTACAGTTAATCACATATACACTCTTGCAAAGATGAGAACTTAAAACTGACTATTTTATTATTCCACCCACTTATGTCTTATAGCTTATGTAGATAAAATATATCTACAAATATACCATTTTATTGTGCTGTCTTAGTAATCTCTATAATAATTTATAAATTAGCATGTGAATGTTTGATGTTAGAAAATGCTGGACCGGGTACTCAGGCCAACCTTCCTGCATATAAAAGTATATGCATTTATATATACATACAGAATCTCATAAATTTGAGCTGGGACCCTGAAAGTTACACCTTGAGAGTAGTGATGAGGTAGTCTTTGCAGGTGTAATCAAGATAAAGATTTTTATATGAGAAAAACATCATGGATTATCTGGATAGGCGCTAAATCCAATGACAAGTGTCCTTATAAGAGACACAAGGAAGAGAGAGAGAAAAGAAGCAATGAGAACACAGAGGTAGACATGGAAATGCCTAGAGCTTCTTGAAGCTGAGAGAGGCAAGGAACAGTTTGTCCCCTGGAAACTTTGGAAGGAAAATGGCCCTGCTGACACCTTGATTTCAGACCTCTGGCTTCCAGAACTAATGGGGAAATAAGTTTCTGCTATTTAAAGCCACTAAGTTTGTGGCAGTTTTTCACAGCCGTCCTGGGCAAGTAAACAAAGCTGAATAACTCGAACCCTTAATCTTGAGAGTAGGTGGGTCAATGAGTTAGACGGCAGGCAGTGCCATGCTGCAGCAAGCTCACTGATTTTGTGTTTGGACATTTTATTTATGTAAATATTTTATTTACACCTTCCTTCTGCTTAGTGCAATGGATTGATTTAACATTCTCCTGGTCACAAAGAAGCATGAACTGTGGACTTGCTTGAAAACATATTGATGCTCTTAAAATGGATGAGAAAAGTGCTAGAACTGTTGGTCTGTGAGCCACAAAGAATGAGAGTCCCCTAGAGGAGAGCATGTCAGGGTCACACTAGCAGAGCTCAGAAGACATGTTGAGTAGTCTAATGACTGCAGGGAAAATAGAAGACTCTGTTTCAATTCAGAAGTATTTACCATACAAGAAATGCCAAGAGAGTCCTACAGTATGATAAAATACATTCACTAAATTTGAACACTATACATAATGAAACAGCTTTTTCCCTTTAGATAACTATAAGATAGCTGTAGGGGGAGAGATCAGAAGTAGTAGCTGCTAGGTCTATTTTTAAGTATAATGTATTCAATCATCCAAATATATAAGTTTCTGCCACATGCCAAGCAGAATTCTGGATACGGGAGCTACAGCAGTGAACAAGGGTAAAACAAGTTTCCTATTCTTGTGGAACTTCCATTTTCGTTTAGAACTGTTCACATTTAAAGAGTTATTTATTTCTTCACCTTCTTTGCTCTGAAGCGTTTTGTAAAGCTAAATTAAAAGATCACTTGACTAGTATAACACACAAATTTCCACATGTGTATTTTGTATTGTAAAATATAAGCAAAAGATGAAGCAATAGAAATATCTGGAAGAGGAGACGCTCCCTCCCAACACATAATGCATTTCTAGTCATAGAGTAAACAGGAAGAAATGTGGCCCTTGTATGAGAAACTAACCTTTTGATGACTGTAATTTCTCATCTCATCCCAGTCTTTGGATGTGGGAAGGGAGATTAGACCATGGGTTTTAGAGTATGAGCTGGAGAGAGCTGATTTGTTCACCACAAGAAAATTGGATTAATTTGTGGGTTTCTATTCCTGGAAGGAAAGGAACAAAAGCAGAAGAAAAGGATGGAGAATGAATAACTGAACAAGAAACATGGCTCAGCCGCTGAAAGACCTTTAAAAACTGATATGTTGAATATGCAGTTTTGAAATTTCTGTGATATAAATCATAAAAGATCACTAAAATTCAGTAATGATATATATACATAGTAAATATATATATATATATTTTTTTATATAGTAAATATATATATATTCCTTCTCCTCTTCCCTGCCCAGAATTGAGTTGATGTATAGTTGGTGTTAGAAACAAGATGTATAGAAGAAAAACGGAATTCTGTAGACAGAAAGCTGAAGTCGATGGTGACCATGGGGGCAATTGGAAGTCTAGGAATTTATAAAAATATACAGTATGGGAATAAACTTTACACAGAAAATGGAATAAGTGTTCAAATAAAACTCACCTAGATCTTTTTGGGTTGTATGAGCCCAGTTGACTCCTGGGTTTTATAGGGACCAATTATTATAGTCTCTTCACTCTACCCCACTTTTTAGAATTTAATAATTATTAGTAGAAAGGTATTTGTTTGTTTTTTGAGAGAGAGATAAAAAACTGATCTGTGAGGATAGCAGAATGATCTACTAATCTGACATCTCAAAATGATTACCCCACCATCTACTCAATCAGTGTATAAATTTGAGACTGATTTTACCTTATCTTTGTCATCCATATACAATTATTTACTAGTCCTGTCTCTTTTTCCTATGTATCTCTTGAATTTTGACATTCTTCATCTTATTGCTCCTCTCCTAGTTTTAAGCCCCATCATTTCCAATCTAATCAATTAGCTGCTGTTCTTGTTTTCCCCTTAGCACCTCTGAAATCATTCCATCACTGCTAAACAGTGACATTTAGAAAGCACAAAACTAGTTAGTTTACACCTCTGATGATACATTTTCCCTCAGTTGAATAGTTTTCACTGTTTCCCTTTGTTTTCATGATAATATTCAAAATGTAAGCAGGACAAAGTCAAACCTCCACCTCCACGATCTGCCCCCTGTTTGCCTTTCCAGAGTGGTCCACCATCACATCCCTACACACCCTGGACACTTGTGCCATGATGATCTACGGGTGGTCCAGCACACCACATCCTGTAGTACCAACGTAGCTTATGATTTTCATATGATTTTTACACATGGTTTTCCCACTTTTTCTGCCTGGCTAATGTGGGACATTTTTGAGCGTAACTCTAATGTTACCTTTGAGTTTTAGTTAAACTCCACAGCACTGCTTGTCAAAATAGCAAATCTTAAATCCACAAAGGCAAATAGTCTATTATACTTAATTTTAAAAGCTTCATGAAATAATTTATTGAGATAAAGTTAAAAGTAATAGGAACAATACAATTAATAGGTAAAGTTTTTGGTATTATTAAGAGTATCTAAAAATATACAAATGGAATAAACACAAGAAAGTTATGAGTACATTGCTTCACTTTCATAAGAGTTTGGTATATGTATTGAGGTTTATGTAGGACATTTTAATAACTTTGTGAAGTATATGCACAAAATTCTAGAAAAATAGATTTTTAGTTTAAAACACTAACAACTGTATCCAATCAACATACATAATATTATGTACGGTTCTTTTATTCTCCCCACATAAGAATCTAGGCTCACTCCTATTTGAAAAAATATTTCCAAGTTCATTACAAGTGTTTTGCTATGTTTCTTCCAGGAAAGAATGGGAGAGGTCAAACTTGGGAATTAGTCTTGAAGTATTTAAATAACTTTAAGAACTTGTCTATTTTAATAACAGAATGAGTCAATCAATTCTTTTTCCATGAAAATTATCAAATGATTCAGTTCTTTCTTTCTCTTCCTGTATATATGTACAAAATGATGTATGGTGTGTATTTTAAATTTATTTCCAGCAAGTCTTACATTTATCACAGCAGTTGATCATTCAATTGTCAGTGAGGTTCTTAGGTGAGATCTTTGTGTGTTCAATTATCTAAAAAAAGCATTTTAAATCAATGTCACCTTTATATTTCAGATAAAATAGGCATGAAATTGTGTTTACCCATTTAGGAACTTGCCAAGGCATAAAAGCATTTGTATTTGTAAAAGTATTGGGTGGTGACAGTAAATTTGTGAATTACTTAGCGCAACATGTATTCCTACTGACTATCAGCCAGAGATCAGAAAGGCAGATGATACTTTTCTCAGATCTCTTTGCTGCTGGTGTGGTTGATGACAGGTATGCCAATCAAATGCACACTCTCCTAAGACTTGGATTGGAACCAGGCAAGGAGAGAGGCAGGATACAGGGGGGTCCGTTTTGCTGGTGCAGATCAGCTGTGGTAACAGATTCACAGGTGGCTTCCTGATGGTGGAAGTTCTTTCTGGAAGCTCAGACTGAAGGTTGTTTCTTCATTTCTCCTCATAATTTTGCAAGACACTTAATCTTCTTTAATAAATTCTTGTATATATCGGCTGGAGCAATTTCTATTCTCTGCAACTGCTGTCCAATAATTTTTAGAGGTAATTATGAAAAACATAGCAGTATAAGTAGATAATTAACTTTAAAATGGGAGCCAAAGAAAGTCATTAATTATGAATTAAGCCCAGCTTGTGTCTCATTTATGGCTTTAAAAGAGAGAATAGTCTAATTCTGGAAGCACAGAATCTTGTTTAGATATTAAACTGAAATTCCATAGTGGTTAGTGGTTTTTGCTAGTTTTTTGTTTGTTTGTTTTGTTTTTTCGTACTATTTTGTCCACTGCTAGGTCAGACAACACAGGTTAAATAGCTGGCTTAGCCTGTGGAATGTTATTTTCCCGTCAAAATGCATTATGACTTTAGGTCTCTAGACCTGAAGGCAAATAACATATACTATTGATTCCTACGTGGGTTTCTTCTATTTACTGAAATGATTCATTCAGGGGTGCCCATTAGTCAGTTCTTGTCGAGACCTCAGCAGCTGAAAGCATTAGGGCTGAGATAAGACCTAGTGTTTTATAGCCAGGCTCCAAAGGACCGATTTGCCGTTGCTCTAGTTCCATTCATTGTAGGACTGGGGGTTCAGTTAGGGGGCAGACCCCCAGGGACCCCCACTCACCCCCTGCTGCTGTTCTTCCTGTTCTACTTGTTCTCTCGCTTCCCATGAAGACGAGATGGTCCTCGTCCATCCCGATGAGGCTGGTGTCCAAGTCCCTGGTGCTGCCAGAGCTGCAGTTTTGCTATTGTTGACTCTTCATACTGTTCCCTTCAGAGCAGCCACATTCCTGAGAAGCCAGTCATGGTTATTTACACCCCCCTGTTGTTTCCGTATACTCCTGACACATTAGAAATTCTTTTAAGGGAGTCAGACTTCCTTAATCAGGGGCCAAAGTGGATGGCATGGCCATTTTGCCCATTCTGTTCTTGGTTGCTGGCACCACGTGGCGGTAGGGAATGAAGTAAAAGCTCTCTTTTCCTCTCAACAAGCATCAACATCATTCTCATCTGTCTTCCTCCTGCTGGAAACTCATGGCCTCAATCCCTGCATCTCCATTTTACTTATAGCGGAATTGGATCAGATTCACCTCAAATGTGATTTTCTTTCTTAGGACATTTGCTACACATCAGTTAATATTCTTCTCATTCCAGGAAGGACCATAACGTGTTAAAAAATAACATTATATTTTAATAAAGTTGTGCTGACATTTTAATGACTTTATAAAGTAATTTATGTTATATTTGGATAGCATGCTACTTTTGGAATAGTTTCTTATTTTGCCTGTCATCTTATAGACAAGGCAATTCATCAAACAACATTTGTGCATGATGCTTAGAAGACTGAATAAAAATTGCTTTCAATCTTCAATGACTTGGCATCATATCACTTACTTTACCATGAATGGTTTTATCACTGGACTAATTTGATTGCATTTCCTAATATACGCTTGACGTTTCCCATTCTCCAGCCACATTGCAAATAGTTGGGCACCACAGCATGTGCTGTATTTTTATTGACTCAGAATGTGAGTCTGTGGTCTTTCAACAGATGTTTTGCCAGTCAACTGAAGCTAGTTTAGGCTCTGCAAAGTGGCTGGTAATTTTCTTTTGAAGTGAGGGCTCTGAGGAAATGAAACTACCAAGGGAAAAAGGCTGCAGGAGTTCAGGGCAAGTTGGCAAAATGGCAGTTGATCTACATTTTCTGTGTATACACATGGTAAAAATGATTGCTTTAACTTTGTTCTTGTTTTTCATGCAGATAAATACATCCAAAGTTGGCTATCTATAAAATAAATTTAACGCAATGTAAAGGCTGAATAGTTATCTGATCTGATTTAAGCATCACTGAAAAGAAGGTAGTACAGTGTTACCGTGTGTGAACATTCCTGTGGTCAAGATCTCTGTTTAAATCCTGGATCTGCCACTTAGTAGCTTTGTGTTCTCAAAACAAGCTATTTAGACTTTGAAACAGATTTTTCTCACCTGTAAAATGGGGCATAATTCCACCGATGTTATTGTGTTATTAGATTATATAGGGGTCAAGTGGTTAATACCCTATAAATATAGTGCTTTGCCTGGTTCCTGATAAAGTCTCAATTAGTGGTCACTGGTGGTATTTAGAGTGACCGTTTTCATATAACAGGATGTTTTAGTTTTGAATATTTATACATCATGAAATTGAAACCAGTAATAGTTTAAATGGTTTAACTGACAGCTGAAAACTGAGATTCATACAAGTTCAAGATCACTCAGATGATTAGAGACTCAATTTCCCAAATTCCTGGAAAATGTATTCTCCCAAAAACCTTGCTGGTTTATCCGGAATGCCCCCTTTCTATCTAGGTTTGCCAGATTTAGCAGGCAAAAACACAGTGTGTTTAGTTAAATTCGAATTTCATATAGATATCAACTAATTTTTTCATTTAACTATGCTTCATACAATATTTAAGACAGACTTAAATACTAAAATATGCAATAAGTAATACTACATGCTATGTAATAATAACCACTAAAATATATGATATTTAACAAATTAAAAAACTGCAATACTTACAACATATTTATACTAAAAATTATCTATTGTCTGTCTGAAATTCAAGTTGAACTGAGCATCCTGTAGTTTATCTAAAAATCTAATTTTCCTCAGTAGTGTTTTAGAAACAGCTTTAAGTTTTATATTCATTTTTTTCTATTCTTGGCAATCCTAGTTCACTTTTCAGCCATCTAGATTGTCTACAAAACAGATGTGTACAAGGCATATCCATAAGTTGATGTGATAGATCTTCATAAATGTCATATAAAAACCAATCATTACTTTTCTACCACTGTCTCATTCTCACCAAAAAAAAGTTATTCCTTCTTCTTGGTATGTGTTCCATGGTCATATAAGTGTTTACAGAGGCTGTATAAGGTTTTCTTATAATTATAGGTATATTAAGACCTTATGATCTAAGGGTTGTATATGAAAAATCCAGGTTAGGAAAACACTATTGGTTAACTTACAAGACGTAAGTCCAAAGGATTGCTTTAATTTTGGACCTGGTTGTTTCCTGGAACTCACTTCAATGTATCATTTGTCCTGCTAAACTCAAGTATGGAAAGCCTGAAGTGGGTTCAGCCAATTCATCATGAACTTCACCAGGTGGGCGCAGTTTGCTGCCAACAGCTTACCGTCATATCCTTCTGGGATGCTTATAACTCTGGCGTGTCATCAACCTTCAGCTCTGAATGCTGCCTGCAATCAGAGGTCACCATGGGAAAGAGCTCTTGGGAATTTATTGCCACATCAATTGACATAGACCTGAGAGTGTGGCTTGCATTGCTTCTAAAACTCATGGAATAATGTCTGAACCTCCTTTTATTCTGAAGGTTTAATTCAAGGACTCTTAGGACAAATTGATTTCTGGTATAAAATGAGAAGTTTTACCCTCTCGAGGAGAAGGAGCTGGGTAGGGAGCTATTTGTACAAAAATTCACACACCTGAATTAAAAGAGTTGTCAGCTTTTCCACAGCATTTTTCATTTGCTTCCCATGGCCAAGGAACTTATAAAAAGTGAGGAGAAAAATGAAAGCATTTTCACCCAGAATTGTTCTTTTCATTCCAGAAAGGATTAGTTCATTCACAGTTTACCATAACAGTCATTCCTCAGCCTCAGCAATTGAGCAAATGCATTATAAGTTGTGAAATTGCTTCCTATCAGATCTGCGAACCCTTTGATAATCTTACACTATCTCATGCAAAAACAGTAAACTGCAGAAGGTAGCTGTTACTCAGCTGACTTCCAGAAATTCTGATTTCATATGCTTGGATTGGACAAGTGCTCATGATTTAAGGTTAAATGGCATAAACATTGCCCTGAGAAGCAATGTAGGTATAGTGAAAAGAAATGTAGATTTTGAGTCTGGATGCCTGGATTCTGGTTGCACAACAGACTAATTGTACTTCATTGCCAAGTCTCTTTAATCTACTTAGATTTTAGTTTCTTTCACTTTTAAGTAGGGATTGTAAGCTGATAATAATTTTAGCTAGTCTCTTTGCAAATACAGAAGAATTCTTCATTCCTATTTTTCTTGCTTTCTATCATACTTCGCATAAAATCTGTCAGCAAATTATGTTGTACTATTACTAAAATATTTTCAGATTTTCATCTTTTTTTGTGATCCGCCTTTCCTGCTGTCGTTCTGGTACAAGCACCCTCATCTCATACCTGAGTTATTGCATTGGTCTTCCTTCTTGCACCCTTACCTACATCCCACCTTTAAAAATATCAGATTTTTATGATATTTGGGATGAATATGGGATGAATATTCCAAAATGGGATGAATCAGATCCCATCACTTTTGTGCTCAAGACTGTTCAATAGTTTCCCACCTTATTCAAAGTAGAAGCCATGGTCCTTAAAATGGCCTTTCGGCAGGACTCTTAATGCTGGCTCTCCGTGGATCCCTGTTCCCCCCTTCAAATCTCTCTCACATCGCCTGCAGGTAGACCAGGTGTCCTTCACCCTCGGGTCTTTGCTCTTGTGCTTCCACTGCCTGAGATACTCTCCTTATGGAACCCACGTGGCTTACTCTCACCTTTTTGATATTTCTGCTCAATTCTCATGTTCTTGGTGAAGCCATTTCTTTTTTTAAAATTTTTATTGAAATATAGTTGATTTACAATGTTGTGTTAGTTTCAGGTGTATAGCAAAGTGATTCAGTTTCATTCGTATATATGTGTACATATATGTGAATATATACATATATATTCAGTTTCATTCATATATATGTGTATATTCTTTTCTAGATTCTTTTCCATTAGAGGTTATTATAAGATACTGAGTATAGTTCCCTGTGCTACACAGTAGGTCCTTGTTGTTTATCTATTTTATGTATAGTAATGAGTATATTCTAATCCAAAACTCCTAATTTATTCCTCTCCCCCTTCCCCCTTTGGTAACCATAAGTTTGTTTTCTATGTCTGTGAGACTATTCCTGTTTTGTAAATAAGTTCATTTGTATCATTTTTTTTTTAGATTCCACATATAAGTGATATCATATATTTGTCTTTCTCTGTCTGACTTACTCCACTTAGTATGATAATCCATGTTGCTGCAAATGACATTATTTCATTCTTTTTTTATGGCTGAGTAGTATTCCATTGTGTATATATACCACATCTTCTTTATTCATTCACCTGTCGATGGACACTTAGGTTGCTTCCATGTCTTGGCTATTGTAACTAGTTCTGCTATGAACATAGGGGTGCATGTTTCTTTTCGAATTATAGTTTTTCTCTGGATATATGCCCAGGAGTGGAATCACTGGATCATATAGTGACTCTCTTTTTAGTTTTTTAAGGAACCTCCATACTGTTCTTTATAGTGGCTGTACCACTTTACATTCCCACCAACAGTATAGGACGGTTCCCTGTTCTCCGCACTATCTCCAGCATTTATTGTTTGTAGACATTTTGATGATTGCATTTCTGACTGGTGTGAGGTGATACCACATTATAGTTTTGATTTGCATTTCTCTAATAATTAGTGACGTTGAGAACCTTTTCATGTGCCTGTTGGCCATCAGTATGTCTTTGGAGAAATGTCTATCTAGGTCTTCTGACCATTTTTTGATTGGGTTGTTTGTTTGTTTGCTTGTTTGTTTTTGATATGGACCTGTATGAGCTGTTTGTATATTTTGGCAATGAATCCCTCATCGGTCTCATCATTTGCAAATATTTTCTCCCATTCTATGGGTTGTCTTTTTGTTCTGTTTATTGTTTCCTTTCCTCATTAACCAGTGTGACCGAGTGACCCTCACACTCCTCATCCCCTCGTCTCCATAACACTTATCACCTTTTATCCTTCAATATGATAATCTATTTATATTTAATTTTCTCTCTCCCCACACTAGAATTCAGTCTTCAAAAAGGCAACAATTGTTTCTTTCTGTGTTGTTCATTGACATATTCCCAAAGACCAGTATAATGCTTGAACACTGTATGTGCTGAATAAGCATTTATTGAATGAAGCGGTGAAGGGACGAATGAATATATGAATAATGAACAAAACACATGTGACACTTTATATGTTATAATGTTTAAATCTCTCAATAACATTCATAAGGAGGTATTACTATTAGCTCTGGTTTGGAGCTAATGGGGAAACAGGCTAAACAATTTCAGTTCACAAATTTTCACCAAGTATGTCGCTGTCTTGCTTCAAAGTCTAAGTTCATTATCCTTCCACTATACTCTCTTCTCTGAAATAATATATGATAAAGTGGTTTGAAAAGGATAAAGCACTATCCTAAAATGTATGGTAATATGTAGTTAAATAGAAAGATTCTTTCTTCTGCTCCGAGGAATTAAAAATGAGGTAAGATAATTTATTTTGTCTTTTAACTTTGGTCCTTACTCAAAATTGGACATGTTACTTGACAAGTGCATTATATACATATAACAGCTCCCAGATGTAGTTTTCTACTCTTCTTGCCATGGAAGCTTTTAAACTTCTATTTCTGTTGTGTGTGTGTGTGTGTGTGTGTGTGTGTGTGTGAGAGAGAGAGAGAGAGAGAGAGAGAGAAAGAGAGATTTTTCAACTTTAGATACAAGAGAAGAATCACAAGGGTAGTTGGTTAAAATTCATATACTAAACCATCTTCCTTATAATATAGCCCACATAATCTACACTGGACATGTATTTTTCTTGAGGAACTAAATACATTTTTTCCTCCATATATTACAGAAAGACTTTAATTTTGGGCCAGATCTAGGTCAGAGCAAAAGTGACTTTTTAGGAGTCAATAGTATGTAATTCACTATTCCAAACTTAACTCAGCCATTTACTGCTTTTGTGATTTCTGTTTAACTGTATTTGAACTGTAATATTGTTTATTTAATATTTTTATTTAAATAGACTTGGTATTTCTAGTTAAAATCATGAATACCTAAGCAGTGAAATTATGGATTTGAGGTGCCAGTCATTTTTTTCTAATACACATTAAATAAATAAAAATTAAAATTTTAGAAAGCCTATCCACCAATGAAAATTACCAAGCCTTTCGCACATGAGGTATGCATTTCTTATATATTTACCTCATTCTGCAAAACACTGATAGAAAATAACTAACCATTGAGGGAAGAATATCTGTATGATCCAGATGCCTGCATGATGTTTGTGTACACCATTTATCCCTAAGGTGAAGGTGAAAACATAAATATTTTGGTTAAATGTCAAAATGGTTGAGTAGTAAAGAGCAATAATCTGCTGAAGCAATATAGTTCTTCCAAAAATTAGGTTTATGATATACAAGAAGTATATTAGTCAAGTGCTCTAGGAGAAACAGAACTGGTAGGAGATGATTGATTGATTGATTGATTTGAGTATGAGGAATTGGCTCACACAACTATGAAGGCTGAGAAGTTCCATGATCTACCATCTGCAATCTAGAACCCAGGAGAGCTGGTGGTGTAATTCAGTCAGTCCAAATCTGAAGGCTTCAGGACCTGGAGACCTGATGGTGTAAATCCCAGTCTGATGGCTGGAGATGCTAGATGAAATAGTCCAGCTAAATTAATGAGGCAGGAAAAAACAAAGCAAAATCCTTTTTCTTCTGCTTTTTGTTCTATGCAGGCCCTCAATGGATTGGCTAATACTCCCTTCTATTGGGAAAGGTAAATTATTTTACCGAGTCCACTGAAACACCGTCCTAGATACCCAGAAATAATGTTTAACCTTGGTACACTGTGGCTAGTCAAGTTGGCCTATACATTTAACCATCACCAGAAGATGTCTGAAATTTTAGCAAAATATTAATTCTGATTATGATTTTTTAAGAAAAAAATGTTAGCATTAAAAAAAAATCAAAATTTCTTCACAGAGCCTCAGCCTTCCTGCTCCAGTGATCTTTTCTATTCAGTCACACCAGGAACAGCTCTCCTGTTGTACCTTGTTAAAAATGGCTCTGCATTGTCTATAGGGTTATGGACTTGAAAAATCTCCTCCTTCCTTCAGTATTTCTCATATACTTGTCACTATTAAATTTTCTCTTTGATATTTGGCTTTCGAGTTCCTCCTATTCATAGCCTGTCACTTTCTTTATAATTCCACCTTCCTGCCTTACTATTGTAGACCTGTACATTAATGGTATTTTCACTTCTGAATCCTTTGTTTGTCAATCATCTGCCCTGAGTAAAATATGTCTTTGAATCTCATGCCTTCATTTCTGAGTTGCCAACATTGCTGCAGGAAAGCCTTCCTGTTTGTTCCAAAACAAACTGAAATGTCTTACTCATTTTTTTTTCACACATCCCAGCAATCTTTTCACTCAATCAATATTAAATTCTTTACAGAAAATGTCAATATTTTCTATTCTTCCTAGAATTATAGATGACTCCATCCATCCATGAAGACCCTAACTAAAAATTTTGACAGAATATAAGTGTGTGGAGCAGATGTCATCAAGGGTTAATAATTGAGAGATAAATGTTGGTTTGCTCTTCTTGGGAAAGAGTTGACTAAGTTATTCAGACCAAGTCTTCCACAGAAAGAAAATACAAAATCTGAATAAGACATTGGAGGAAGAAAACATCAAAGGGCTCCTTACTGTATGTGACCACAAGGTAAGGGAGGAAAAAGTACTAAGATAGAACCACAAGAACTGTTATGAAGAGTAATGATGGAAATTGCATAATGAAAGGAGGTCAGAGGATTAGAAAGTGGAACCACTAAGGATTGGCATCCCTTAATCTTCATCACTCTTCTCTCCATGCCTTCCATAATACAACTGAAATCTGAATAAAACATTTTCTTGGCTGTTCTCACTTCCAGATAAATTGCCAACCTGATGACTGTCTTCTTTAGAAATTGTGGAGCTGTCCGGGGGTTGAGAGCTATTCCAGAGAGATTATTATCAAGGGTCAGAGAGGGGAAAGGATAAAGATGAAAGATAGGTACCCAGATTGTGATTAGTTTTGCTAATGACTTTATCTTTTAACTCCTTAATGCACTTTCCTACTATGTAAAGTCAGCTCTTATTATAGTATAACAAAATTAAGAAAAGATGCTTATTCTCAGTGGACAATATTGTTAACTATATTTTTTAAACAAATGAGAATCCATAAAATGAGTATTAAGTGAGGATTTGCATTTAAATATGAAAGTAAAGTTAGTTAAATAAAAATAAAAAGGACTGAACAAATGAGCCTGAAGCCCTGACCTCGATATTAATTAGCTAAGGTTTTAGACTTTTATATTCTGCCAAGTCAATATCTTCTTCTATGAGATCATGATATGAGGAAACTGGTCTAGATCAGTGGGTTTCAAACAGAGCTTTTAAATTTGGAGGGTTTTGCTCATCTTTGTTTTATTTTTTGAATCTTCTGAGAGACTTCCCTATTGGTGGTTTTGTGGAAAGGGTGATGAAGACTACATTTGACAGTATTACAGGTCCCCAGAACCCACTTCAGATAGGTCAGATATATTTTTATTTGTTTATGGCTCTGGGTAAGATTTCAACAGAGCCAAAATTTTAGTACCTAAGAAAGCAATAGACTAGCTGATCTCTTTCTAAAATTCTAAGAAACCTTTTCAACTTTTGAAGTGAAGTGATACTGAATCCCAAAGGATATTATTCTTGTTCAAGATGGAATTCAAATAATTAAGTTAGTTTAAAATGTCTGGGTGGGCATTCATTTTCTATATGAAAAACCATAACTTCAATCGCATGTGTATTTGTGTTTATTATTTCTTCCATTCTTGCAACAAAATGCAACAAGCAATTTTTGAATATCAAGTCTATGTAAAGTACCCCATAGACTTTTCTTAAACATTGTTTTGGAATCCTGAGAAATATTCTGGCAGTGTTTTGTTTTGTTTTGTTTTTTGATCCAACATTTTTATTTTTTAGCACTCATTTGCCTAATCTCTTTTATTGTATTTTTTATCTCCTAATCTGATATATTTTTTTTTGTTTATTTTTTTACTTTTTATTTTATATTGGAGTATAGTTGATTAACAATGTTGTGTTAGTTTCAGGTGTACAGCAAAGTGAATCAGTTATACATACACATGTGTCCATTCTTTTTCAAATTCTTTTCCCATTTAAATTGTTACATAATATTGAGTAGAGTTCCCTGTGCTATACAGTAGGTCCTTTTTGGTTATTCATTTTAAATATAGCAGCGTGTACATGTCAATCCCAAACTCCCTAAATATCCCTCCCCCCATCTTTCCCCACTGGTAACCATAGTCTGACAATTTGCTCTAGTAAAATATGAAGTAAACCTCTTTTTATAGTGACAGTGAGATCTAAAGAAATAATTTAACAAATTATACTTCACAGTTTATTCCATAATGTCACTTTTTGAAGGAAAGCTATGTTCTGTGTTTTGTTCTCTTACTTGATTTCCCAGTTTTATAGCAGTGATTATTTTTATACTTTGAAATATATGAAAGTTCTTAATTTCCTGAGAAAAATAAAGAACTGCAGGATGTATCTTACAACTAGGAAGAAATGAAGTGAGAGCTGAGAAGTAGAAAATGAATTTGACACTAACAACAAAATAAAAATGAAGGACTGTTTTTGGTACGGCTTATACATATTAATTGGGGGAAAAACTTGTGTATAAACTAGAGCTTCTGAAAATATATTGAAATCTATTCATATTTTCAACTTTTTGAAGGGCATATCTATCTATCATCTATCTCTCTATCTCCCTATCTATCCATCATCTATCTATCTATCTGGCACAAAAATATATCTCTACACACATGCACATCGATAGGCACTCTTGCCCACCTTCTCCTGTACAAAGGCGCACAGATAGCTGTCCACTCACAGGATGAAAGAAAAGGGAAGGATCATTTTGTGCTCTAACAAGAAAGCAGTGATGATGACTGAAGCTCAGAGAAGTGATTAAGAACAGTCTGTGGGTGCTTGTTTGGAAGGAACAGTGAAACCTTTAGTCCTGTTGGGAGCATCAAACCTGGAAAAGAGAGAGCTGGTTGTCCTCATCTAAAAGGAATGCTTTTCCTTCCTGTCACGTTGACCTGATGCATCTCCACCTTGTCGAGCCCCACTGTAAGGCTTAGCTGCTTGAAGTCAGCATAACATATGCTGGGCAGGGCAAGACGGGCTTCAAGATGGACCCGGGTATGACTCACTCGAGTTCCTGAGATTGTGCTTAAAAAGTCCAGTAATTTCTTTGTTTTGGGTCCTGCTGCTCTTGGCACAGATACTTTATGGTTCTTTAATGGTACTTGAAGTAACCTCTTTATGTTCCCCGTATATACCATGTCTTTTGACCGTTTATTATTGAACATGCTTTCATTATTGTTATTGTTGAACATTTTGGTTTACAGACCTCTTGTCAGATGTGGCAGAAAATTCAACAAAACCCAGTTATTTAGCCTTAAAATTCTATTTTTCTCAAAATGCCTGAAAAAATATATTTATTGAAAACAAACATCTAAAAGTCACTCTTCTCTCTAGGGAACTGACTATGTAACCCGGGGATGCTATTTGAATCATTCTAGCCAGGTGAATTTTCATAGGTATTTGTATCTATTGGAATGTATGTATGTATATCTAACTGGCACTGCCACCAAAAGAGAGGGAGTCGCTTTATCCTCCAAATATGTTAGGAAACAAAATTTTCATGCTATATATGCAAAGGACAAAAAGGGACATAATAAAGTGTCTTATAAAATGGCCAAGTTATCAACTGAATTTCTAAAAGAAAATTATTTTAAGTAAAATTAGACTTAGGAGTTAGAGAAAAGCACAGACATTAATACACGGAGGGATAGACTGAATATGATTGAGAAAATCAGAGGGAACTGGCTTTAAATTTCCATAAGACGTCTGTGGTATCTGTCGGCCTGCCAGCAAAGACATCCATTTGTTCACTAGTTATGCAGAAAGCAGTGACCTAATCTGTGTTCCTCAACAACTAATGAGACCAAACTTAATTTCATCCTCCTGAAATCAACCTTGACAGGTTTTCGCTGGATTGTCCAAGACTTCCTTGGCAGGTTCTAATAAAAGCAAACCTAAAATAATCCTCAAGAGTATTTTGTATTGACACTCTAGTACTTGTTTTTCTTACTTTAAATCTTACACTTGTCTCTCCATTTTTTTTCTTAGTAAAGTGATGGACAGAGATAATTACGAATAAAGGGTTTTTGATCTAAATTCTGGTTAGTAACTGAGAAAGCTTTGTAGAATCCTGCCTTTACATTCTGCTTCATTCAGGATGAGAAATCAATGCTCTATGGGGAAGCAATGATTGAATGACATCTAGACTATATTTTTAAAAAAGCTTATTTACTTATTTATTCTTTTATTTATTTATTCAGTATAAACCATGTATATCCTTCAAGACTTCAGACATTTCATATGGAGCTTTCATTGTTATTCAACTTGTAAACATCAAGAAGTTTGCAGAAGCAATAGAACCATGTTTAGAAAAGTATTTTAGAGCATGCTTGCTATTATAGCATATCTGTGAGTGAAACCAATCAGCTGAATTATAGAGCACAGTTGGAGAGGGAGCCTGACATGGTAAAAACAGGGCAGGATTTGGAAACAACCCATTCATAATTATATCTTGGATCTTCCCCTTGGGGGTTGAGTGAGCTTGGGCTAATCCCCTCGAGCTTTAGCTTCTTCCTTGGAAAACTGGGATTAGAAGTAATGTGTTTCCAGTGCTTGGATGTATCAGGTGGATTACTGGAAGGAAAGAGATGATACACTCAAAAAATTTACTACTGGTGGCTTAGTGAAGGGACTATTTTCAGAACTTTGGGCAGGGACTCAACAGAGGTGGTGAGGCAGTGGCGAGTGTAGCAGTGGCACTAAGCCATTGGCAGCCTCTGCCTACGAGGGCTGGGCAGAAACTGTGGTCCTTGGTAGAAGAATGTGGCTTCAGCCAGACGACGGTGAGGCAGAGAGAGAGCAAGAGAGAGAGAACCTGCCCTCTCTACTAAGCTCTGACCTCTGGCTTTGCCTCCTATTGGACACATGAACCTTAGTGTGGCAGCTCTCAGGGTCCTGGGGCTCAGAACGCACCAGAGAGAAGCAGAGTGTGAACTTAAGGGTGACACAGATTGGGAATAGGCACCACACTCACTGGACTAGAGAGTGGGTATTACATGTTCACTCCATAACAGGAAGGACAAGACAATCTCCTAAACCCTATGTCTTTGATGTGGCATACACTTTCTTCGAATCTTTAATAAATCTTATACATGGGCATTGATCTCATATGGTATATTTTACCCTCTGTGAAAACCAAGATAAGGGGCTCAGTGTCATATTTGAGTGAATGCAAGGACAGTGATAAAGAAACAACTGCAAGACTTAGAAGAGAAAATAAGACAGCAAAGTCAGAGAAGGACACAAGACACTTGAAGATTCAGAGAAAATTTTGGAAGAACATCGTTTGGATTTTCTGCAAACAGTGAAAGGCAAGTTTGTTGGGATAACCTCGTCTTGGTCATTAGCAGCAAGGAGAACATAGTTGCTATCCGGATTATAAACAAATGAGAGCTATCGTTAAGTATGTGTTTGGGGGTACTAAATTATTCTATAGTTTTGCTGAAGAATGAAAAAGTATGTGCTGTTTCAGCCTCTGTAGGGACCCACAGTACCTGCCATCTGCCATCGCCATGAAGAGTTAACAAAAATAGAGAATGACATTAAGTAAAGTCCTCTAGTATGGCAGATGGGCAGAGAACACTAATGTCTAGCTTGCAGAACAATAACAGAATCCCAGGTCAGACAAGTGGAAAGGGCCAGCTGCATGTAACAAGCCAGCATTCTGCTACAGGCATGGCACTGTCCAGCTCTGGGAAGTGTCTGAGATTCTTCCTTCCTTGGAAGCTGCGAAGGTGGACAGCTTCCAACGAAGGAAGCGACATTATCATGGGTGCTGATAGCAGACCCAAGACTTCCGGTCAGGCACAGAGAACTCTGTCACTCAGGACACAGCCAGCAGCATCAAGATCAACATATTTGGGTCAGTTTTCTTTGGCCTCCAGACTCACGGAGGTGATGTGAATGGACCCACTGGATGTCAGCTCAACACTGCAGTGTGTTGAACTTGGGAACACCCATTTCTTACAATGAGCAGAAGTATGCTCAGCCTTTGCTCCAGAGGGAGATACAGTCTCTGTCTTCCAAGGCTGTTCACTATACAATTATCCATGACGGTTTACCCACAAAAAAGGACAGTCAATGCCTCACTACCAAGCCATGCGGAAACACAAGAAATCCGTGGAGAAACGTGTCCCAACAGGCAGTTAACATGGTCCTTGGTGGAGCACAGATGTGTGAGACCAGCAGTACGTGGTGTTTTGACATGAGTGTGTCATGATCACGATCTCTGTCATAAATCTGGCCTATGTAGATATTACTATCAACACAGGGTATGGAAAACAATTGTCTATAATAATTTTCTGTTGGTCTTATAGGATTTAGATATTCTATTTTGCAGATGCAAAATGAAAAAAAGACTAAAAATGACTGACGGGAAGGTATCGTTGACTTATTACCAGCTGACTACTTTTGCCTCAGTTAAGGAGGCATTTGGGGGAAAATTATGGGGTCTGTAAGGCTTGGGCCCAAATCCCAGTGCAGTTTTCTGAAGAGCTGTGTTAGTTTCAGGTAGCGCCTCCTTTGCACCTGCCCAGGTTTCCTGAGGCTGGTGATCCTTTCTACACTGGAATTAAACCAAGTTGCATCAGACCTTCAGAGAGAGGAGCTCAAAAGTTAAAAGAATCCAAGTGGAACCACAGAGCAAACACTAAATGAACACAACCCTAGGGAGTTGATGATGTATGTACACAGCAACCTCTATTCCAAGAGTTACCAGTTGTCAGACAGCTCTTCGGGATTCTCACACTGGTTTAGAAAATTGCCTTGTTTAACTCCAGGAGAATTCACCTAAAGAGTCAAATTGATGACTTTTGTTGAAAAAAAAAAAAAAAAAACTTCTAGTATACCAGGCCCACATTTTTTGACGGCAAGAGTTGGGGATGCTCACTCAGGTAATGATTTCTTTCACTTGTGGCGATTGCTGATCATCACTCTATATTGTTCCTTCAACATGGAGGCCTCAGGTCATTTACCATTTTTACCACCATTTTTCAGCTCAGTTTCATAGTATAAATTGCCTCCTTGATTAGCTTACCAGCCTAGGCCCTCCAGGCACTGAAGTTTACAAGCCCTGCTTTAACCCATTTGCTCTTGACCTTGAAAAGTAGTCGCGGGTCCTACATCCTGATCTTTGCAGCTGGGATTGGGCCAAGCCTCGACCTCTCACTGGAGAAGGAAATGAGTCCCTTCCTGGCTTCCACCTTCGGTGATGGAACCGAGGCTCTGCTTTTGGTATAGAGAGGGCACAACTGGGTCCTCAGTTCTGTTAGAGAACCTAAGGTTCATATGACAGTATTCTTGGATTTTCATCATTTTGCAAGGGATCAGTACTTGTGTCACAAAGAAGAAAATATTCTCCCTAGCTCAGATTCACTGTTTGACTATTGAATGAAAATCTTAAGAATCCTTCTGACATTACTGATGCTTTTTGGTCTTATCCTTCCATGTTTTTCCACACTTTTGATGTAATAACAACCACGGTTCTATCAGTAACACTCTGCTGCGTCCACGGAGTGAATGGTATGCTAGGGACTGAGCCTAGACTCCTTCACTAGCCGTCCACCCCCGTCACATCTGTCCTCGGCCCGAGCCTGCGAGCCGTTCAAGGCATATTAGATCCATGCTGGTGCCCTTGGCTCAGGAAATGCTTGTCCACATCAAACTGCATGGTTCTAACGTCCCACTGACATGTCAGCATTACTCAGCCAATTTTAAGTCTTTGGTACAGAATGTAAATTTAACTGGAACAGTAGGTACAATAATCTAGAAATGAAGTCGGCAGTATTTACTTTGGAATAGTTGCCTATCAAGATGAGACAAAGAAGAAAGCTGTGTTGTTATGACTACATTGTGCCAGTTAGTGAAGCTTAAAATAATCCTTAGATATAACAACATGGCAAGATAATCAGGGGCATGTGGCCCTGTTAAAGTTTCAAGCTTTAAATGCAAAATCAAATAAATCTCTTTTTGATTCGAGTTTTTTTTTTTTTTTAAAGTCAGTATTCTTTTTTTTAATTTACTTAATTTAATTTTTATTTATTTTTGGTCGCGTTGGGTCTCTGTTGCTGCGTGCTAGTTGCAGTGAGCAGGTCTACTCTTTGTCCTCAGGCTACAGGCTCACGGGGTTCAGCAGTTGTGGCTTGAGGGCTGTAGAGCACAGGCTCAGTAGTTGCGGCGCACAGGCTTAGATGCTCCGCGGCATGTGGAATCTTCCTGGACCAGGGCTCGAACCCGTGGCCCCTGCATTGGCAGGCGGATTCTTAACCACTGCACCACCAGGCAAGCTCTCAATGTGAGTTTTACAAAACTAATTTTAAGGGCTAAACCCAGATGGGATGGGTGGGTTGGGGGAAGTCAGAATTAATATTCAAGACCAGAAGGTGGCAGCAGTGAGCTGGGATTAGAGAGCTCGTTGTCGCCTCTTAGCAGGGAGAGTGATTTGGCCAAAGTCTAGGTCTCTAACCATGGCGTGGAAGGCATCAAAGCCCTGACAATCAGGGAGTTTTGTGTACTAAACGCAGAGTATGAGGCCCCATTGCACGGGTGGTGATAGTAAACGTTAGACTCTGGGTCCCAGGGCCAGTGGTCAGATGGAAGATGCCACACTGAATCGTTCTGCTGGTGTGGCCTGTGGTTGGCAGCTCAATTAAACCCCGTATCAGGGCTGTTGGAGCTTAAATGCCTGGAGGGCTTTCAATGTTGGATCTTTGGAGGATGGGGCTATGATTGATAGTTAATAAACAATTTAAACTAATCTTTCCTTAAAATTGATGGCCCCTAGTTAAGAATTCAAAAGTCTAAATATGTAAAAACGTCCAAGGTAAAAATTTGTTAACACCTTACTGATCTGTACAGAAAGAATGCTGTCAAAAATGATATGCAGTATTTAGGGGAAGAAAAATGAAGAACTGTTGGTGATATTTTTCTAAAGAGTACAAACATAGGAAAACAAATTTTATTTAATGCCATAGGGAAAAAAAAATCAGCTCACTATGCTCCAACATGACACACATTCATATATATATATATATCAACTAAATATATCTCCTATTGTTTGAAAAGTGTTTCTGAAGTTGAAACTTTTTTATTGAAGTATAGTTAATTTACAACGTTGTGTTATTTCAAGTGTACAGCAAAGTTATTCGTCTATATTTATATTCTTTTTCAGATTCGTTTTCATTATAAGTTATTAAAAGATATTGAGTATAGTTCCCTGTGCTATACAGTAGGTCCTTGTTGTTTATCTATTTCATATATAGTAGTGTGTGTATCTTAATCCCAAACTCCTAATTTATCCCTTCCCCCTTTCCCTTTGGTAACCGTAAGTTTGTTTTCTATGTCTGTGAATCTGTTTCTGTTTTGTACATAAGTTCATTTGTATCATTTTTTTAGATTCCACGTATAAGATATCATATGGTATTTGTCTTTCTCTGTCTGGCTTACTTCACTTAGTATGATAATCTCTAGGTCCATCCATGTTGCTGCAAATGGCATTATTTCATTCTCTTTTATGGCTGAGTAATATTAATCCTTAATCCTTAATAGTCACTTAATCCTTTTCTTTAATACATGATAAATAATAGCTCTTAACACTGAACTTACAATCAAACCACACGTAAATAATTTTAAAAATATGGCATTTATTTCCTGGAATTATCATAAGAATAGGAAGGGAATAAAGACATGTCTGAAAAATATAAACAATTTCTACCCTAAGAATTCTACTTATTTAGGAACATATTAAAAAATTAAAAGTTAACCAAAATTCTTCTCATGGACAAAATTGTCTTTGTTTATGACAACATGTTTATCAACAACATGTTTATAAGCTGCTTGGGCTAGACGAAGAAATCTTGATTGTTTGGATTTACAGAAGATAAGCCAAAAAGAGAATTAAACTGCTCAGCTTTGGAACAAATGAGAGAGAGAAAGAAACAGAAGAGAGAGAGAGACCCTCAAGAAAAGGAGGTAGAAGTGTAGACTAAGAATGTCTCCTGCCATATCAGTAAACAGAGGATGCTGGGCCATCAAGCCCTCAACCACTCAGCTGCCCGCAACGGTGCCCCCTGAGGAGACTCAGGATGGGAAAGCATAGGACACGGCCCCAGAGAGCTGAGGTGCATTCTCAAAGGAATGATTTCAGTGAGCCCAGACTCTCGCATCTTCCCATACATAGAAAAGAGCTAAACTCATTAACTTGGGACGTCTGGTTTTCTTTAATTAACTGTGAGCTTTTGATGTTCCCACCACCTGGTTTTTGTTGCAAACCCCCCTACATATCCTGGCCGCTCCCTGACCTTCCGAGCCGTCCCTCAGAGCATCTGAGAGGATGTGTCCCGGGCTTGAGTCCTCAGCGTGTCTGCTGAATAAAACATAATTCTCAACTTTTAACTCGTGCTTTTTTCCCCAGTGGATATAAGAGAGAAGAACCCTTTTGAGAGATTACTACATTCTTGGTGCCCTTTCAAACCCCATGAGAACCTGCTGAGATTTGGGAGTGAGTTCTGCGTCCTGAATCCTCAGATTTCACTGAAAGCAAAGCCTGAAACATGGCCTTCAACACAGGTAGCTTATTTGGGGAGTGATTCCAGGAAGTGGAATTAAAGGGGAGGATGAGACAAAGAAGGGAAAAGCTGTTAAGGGAGGATTGTAAGCCGGATCCCACTGTGGCGAATGGCGTTTACTTCCTTCAGGGGACTTCTGAGGAGCCCATACGTACTTCAGAGCTTTTCACCAAAGGCCAGGAAGATAAGGCAATGACCCAGCAAGTCCTGTATCCCTCGGCGGGCTTTGTCCTGGGGGCACCTATCGCCTGCACTCTGGGTTCTGCTGTGTAGGCTGGGTGGCTTGTCTTGACCGTGGGGAGTAGACACTTTGTGACACAGAGCTGGGAGGCTGGCAACGTTCCTGGAACAGCCCACGACAGCTGTGCTGAGACCTGGCGGAGCAAGGGGGCCAGGAGGGGGCACTGCACGCACCTGTTACGCTTACATTTATTTTTTATGCTAATTTGCATGGGTTTTATTCATTGCAAACATAAAGCCAGGGATAGGAGAACGACCTAAGTAAAACACTGGTTTTCTATAGTTGTTTGCAATTTTCAATCAATCCCTTTCAGTGATTATTTTCATTTTTTTGTGCTATTTAAGTATCTAATCACGTAGTCCTCTATCTTTAAAGAAAACGGTGACCTAATACATGTAATAGGCTTGTCTCCTCTCTTCAAGAATAAATCACCTTGATATTTTACATTTAAAGAATGATCGGAGATAAGACCCATGAATAGAATTTGTTTAGAATAAAAAAATATTCTGATATTAGGAAAAATATTCAGGGGGTAATATTCTGAATTAATGAGAAGCCTACAATTATATCCATAACATTTCTTAACTCTTAAGAATGTTGGCAGGTAGAACTTCTTGGTGATTCTTCTTTTAATAATCACCATTTTAGTTAGTATATCAAGGGATATGCAAAGTCAATTCAAAACATTTGAAAATTGTTTATGTAAGTTAATGTCTTTTATTCTATTGAAATATCAATGTTTATAAAGTATTTATGATATTTAGTATTTTAAGAAGGAGCATACATACACACAAATGGGTTTGCTTTGCTTTGCTTTCTGACTTGGTGGGGAGACCTGGCAATAATGAAACTCATATATTATGTGAGCTAAATGGATTTTTCCCAGAACCCCGGATTGCCTTTTGACAATTCATTTCATACAGTCACCACTGTATATTTCAAAACTGAATTATGAGGGCTTCTCTGTGGCACACAAATTATGGGAGTCTCTCAACTTTGGTTCTGCATTTAAGTGTCATTCTCACTTTAAATCAGGGTGAATTTGACAACTCTGCTTTGGAAAAATCAGCATTGATTTAATAATATAAGAGTCTAAATAAATTGATAAAAATAATCTTTGCTTTGGTATCATGGAAAAGTCTGTTTCCAAAATGTTTTGTTTTATTTTCTAGATTAAACGAATCTTTACAATGTATTTTTAGGCTAGATAGAGTAATAATTCTTTGGTTAATCAAATACTTGTGTCTCTGTGTGTAACACATTTCATAATGTTTATAACACAGTTTTCATTATTATAAGATTTTTAAAAAAATTTTTACTGAAGTACAGTTGGTTTGCAATGTCATGTTCATTCCAGGTGTACAGCAAAGTGAATCAGTTATATATATACATATATCCATTCTTTTTTAGATTCTTTTCCCATATAGGTTATTACAGAGTATACAGTAGAGTTCCCTGCACTGTACAGTAGGTCCTTATTAGTTATTTATTTTATATATAGTAATGTGTATACACACTATAAGATTTTAAATCAATGTGAAATTGTAGGTTGCAAGGAATATATAGGGTAAACAGAAAAGCAAAATATTTAGATTTTTAAAAAATCTGTGGAAAATTCCAGATTAAAATTAAGACAAAATGAAAAGACCACAAGGAGTAAAGAAAGAGTGGCTGAGGGGAGAATCTAAGGAAATTGCTAGAAAAACATATAGAAAAACAATAAAGCAGTAAAAAAGCTAATATTATATTTGTGTCCACAGTAAAATACATTTTATTTTGCCAATAAAAACAAATAATGAAAGTGAAAGTAACTATATTTTTATTCAATTACACTTGATTTATTCAGTACCCAATAATTTATATGTGAGGTTGACCCCTGAACAATGCGAGCGTTAATCCAAATATAATTTGGGCCATGTAGTACTCTAGTATTTACTATTGAAAATATCCACATGTAAGTGCACTTGCACAGTCCAAACCCAGTTTGTTCAAGGTCAACTGCAAAAAAGGAATCACTGTCTCCTAATATTCCATCACTTTAGAGCAGCGTGTGAACATTTGCCCAAAATGGGGGGCATGTATAGACTATATGATGTATATGAAATGCACTTTGGGGAAGTCTGGTTAATCTCTTAAATATAAAGATAGCAAGGTGATAGGTGGAGATGACAGTTACCCAAACTTGAGTAAATAGAATAATACTAGTAGGTAAAAGAGGGCTTAAACATTCACCCCCCGCCCCTCAAGCACTTAAATCTGACATGATTGCCATCACCTTTAGAGCATTTGTTTGCGGTGGAAGGACACTTGTAGCATAACATAAAATGTACTTTAAATGACCTCATAAGAACTTGAAGACAAGGACTGGTAACAGCCCCGTGACACTGTGGGTTGATAGAAGCGTGGCATATGTATTAGATGCCCCAGAAATAGAAAACAAACAGTCATTTTGGATATGACCCTTTAACAGGTGACAAGCGCAGGTGCTTTACTCTGTGGTTGCTGAGTGACAGCTGAGTTCATCCTCGTAGGTGGCAACTCAGTTGAGCTTGACTCAGGGTTTGGTAGCAGCAGGTCTTTGCTTAATGAATTGTGGTTGACTTTTTTCAAGCCTGGGGTAAATCTTATCTTAGGTACAAGTGTGATGGGAAGGAAGATGATTGAGGCACAGAGAAGGTGCTGAGGCCTGTAGCAGTTGCTGGAGTGCAAGGCCATCGGGCAAGACACAGATTATGGAGTGTCGCTGTCAGTACCAAACTGTCGTTCATTTCAGAAGGAGAAACTCAATGTGCAATGTCTCAGGAGGTTAAGAGGGTTATGTGTGCAGATTACGACTCTCTCATACACAGAAAAATGCAAGTGAATAAGAGAGTGACTAAAAATGGGTGTTAAAAGCCCATGATAGATTATTTAAGTATCATATAGGACATTATTTACCTAAAATTGTGAGTGCTGAAATGGTCAAATTTATGGATGAAGAAAATGATTCTTTAAGTGTGTAGAAAAATTTAGTTATGTGAGAAGGCATTTATTAAGCATATGTGCACATGGGATTTCATTTTAAACTGCAAGGGGAAGGCAGTTTATTTTCCCCTCACAGGTATTTTCAAGGAAAGAGTTGGCCCACTGCATGGGGTGAGCACAAGGGGTGGGGAATTACTATCTAAAGATTATAAATGTGTAGAAGCAAGGAAATGCTGGAGGACAGGTAAAGGTCGGGAAGGGCAAAAAAAAAATGTATTTAAGATTTTGTTTGATTTTAAGAGACTTTGGAGAATTCAAGTAGATATACATAAAAAATGAAGACCCTTCTAATAAAGGTCTTGTCTTTTATACTTTGAAAATATTGTTTGTTCAGTTACTAAATTATGTGCCAATTTAAGAACATACTCGATTAAGTCTTCTGTATGAAATACTACTTTTCTTTCTTAGTAATGTTTCTCTTGCATTGTCAGAGTCGTTAAATTGCTGACACTGATACTTACATAATCAGTGTTTTGGCCATAATAAGGCCAAAAGATGCCAGCACTGATGATAATAGTAACTATCGTTTGCTTGGTGCTAATTCTGTCTTTAGACCCCGTTTTAATTTTTTCTTTTTTTTTATATCATTTAGTTCATAGGGAAAATGTACAAAACATTTACTGAGGCTTAAAGAGGTTAGACTATTGCTTTAAAATTCTCAGCTAACAAATCCTGGTTCAAGAGTATAGTCTATTTTGGACACCGAGGCCAGGCTCTAATTTCTATAGTACACCGCTGAGTTTGGACATATTATCAAAACCTCTCTTAATGTTGCTCAATGTGATTAAAAATAAAATTACAATATTTCTCATTAACATAGCTAACACATGCAACACATTGTCCTGGAGCAAGGGGTCAGCAACTATAGCCGCTGGGTCAAATATGGCCCACCACCCGGTTTTGTATGGCTCATCCATGAGCTAGACGTGGTTTTTATATTTTGAAGCGTTTCAGGAAGAAAGAAAAGAATTATAACTTGTGACATGTGAAAAGTATACGAAATTCAAATGAAATCAATGTTATTGGAACACAGTAACATCTACACATCCACTTGTTTACATACTGTCTATGGCTGCTTTAGCATCATGTGACGGTTAGTTTCATGCGTTAACTTCAGTAGGCTATAGTACTCAGTTGTTTAATCAAACATTAGTGTAGGTGTGTTGACGATGTGGTTCACAGTTATAGTCAACTGACTTCACGTAAAGGAGATGAACCTCAGTGGTGAGGGTGAGGCTCATCCCATCCGTGGAGGCCTTTAGAGCAAAACTGAGGTTTCCCGGAGAATAAGAAGACTGTAATATCAGCTCCTGCCTGACTTTCCAGCCTGCCAGTCTGCCCTAAAAAATATAAATTCAAGACAGCAGCAATAAATAAATAGATAAATAAAACTGTAAAAAAATTACCCCTGTAGGTATTATTGATGAAATGCTTATTATTTGCTGTGTACTGTGCCAACTCTTTATTCTCTACTTCACATAACTCTCTTGGATATAAAAAATATCCTCCATAGTATGGAGGTTCCTTAAAAAAACTAAAAATAGAACTACCATACGACCCAGCAATCCCACTACTGGGCATATACGCTGAGAAAACCATATTTCAAAAAGAGTCATGTACCACAATGTTCATTGCAGCTCTATTTACAATAGCCAGGACATGGAAGCAACCTAAGTGTCCACTGACAGATGAATGGATAAAGAAGATGTGGCACATATATACAATGGAATATTACTCAGCCATAAAAGGAAACGAAATTGAGTTATTTGTAGTGAGGTGGATGGACCTAGAGTCTGTCATACAGAGTGAAGTAAGTCAGAAAGAGAAAAACAAATACCGTATGCTAACACATATATATGGAATCTAAAAAAAAAAAAAAAGTTCTGATGAACCTAGGGGCAGGACAGGAATAAAGATGCAGACGTAGCGAATGGACTTGAGGACACAGGGAAGGGGGGGAAGGGTAAGCTGGGACGAAGTGAGAGAGTGGCATTGACATATATACACTACCAAATGTAAAACAGCAGTGGGAAGCAGCCGCATAGCACAGGGAGATCAACTCAGTGCTTTGTGACCACCTAGAGGGGTGGGATAAGGAGGGTGGGAGGGAGATGCAAGAAGGAGGGGATATGGGGATATATGTATACATATAGCTGATTCACTTTGTTATACAGCAGAAACTAACACAACAATGTAAAGCAATTATACTCCAATAAAGATGTTAAAAAAAAAAAAATGTCCTGAGGAGAAGACTGAATCCAGCAGGGATACTGTGTAGCCAGGTTACTAGCGCCTTGAATGTGGCAGAGGTAGGGAAGCATCTAGCTTAAAGGGTGGATTTGATTCAATCAAAGATGTGTATCTATTCACCAGAAAAGTGAGAAGGCTGGGAGTACAGTATTTATGTTACATTTGGATCACTTACTGTACAATTTCCATAATTACCCCTCAGTTAGAAAGATTATCTGTGGAAGATCATAATGTTCCCCAAGTATTGTGATATTATAAAACACACTGAATACAAAACCTTTGAATACTAACCCTTGAAGTACCCCTTTCTATATTCTAAAAATTCTTAGTTTTCACATATTTTTAAAATGTATCATTTGAATATTCACAATTCTGACATAAAACACTATGGACATTTGTGAGGAATAAGCTACTTGTTTTTTATTTGGTAGGTTTTGTTTTACATATTTTTTATATTAATTAGTTTCTATTTCTATGAGGAAAGACTGAATCATAGAAATTCTGACTTAAAGTTCGATTTCCAGTTAGCTAAGGCATATTTGAATGTAACATAACAGTCTATGGCAAAGACTTGCTTCTATGTTTTGTAGATGAATCAATCACTATTTAATTTTTTGTTATGATTGTTTTCAGATAAAAATTCCAAATACTTAATTTTTATAGTTTTACTTAATTACCTGACATTACACATACTCTAATAGAAACCCTCTACCTATCAGGAGTAGAGATTGTAGGTTGAGTAATTGAAAACATATCTTTAAAGCAGAGTATCATTTAAAGATAATGAGTTAGGCTTAGATATTTTATTTTAATTAAAAAATAATTGCACATAAAATATATTTACCAATATTTGCACTTAGTTTGATTTACTTAAAAGTAGACACTCTGCTTAAAGACTTACAAAGCAATCTGAGTAAAGCATCTTTCTAGATTATTTTTCCCCTCCCCTAGTCTTTAAAATCAACTTCTTCCCCTAATTCAATAGTATTTTTAAAGCAGATTACTTTTATCAATTTTTTTCCAAAGAATTTCACTTGGTTTTCATATAAACAATGACTCTCTTTTTGTACACACATTTAACATGTTTACATAGTATTTATTTGGATTACATAATAAATGAATAATAATTAATAAACTTAGCATAAAAGATTTATGAAGAAGATAAGCGATAATCGGCGAGCATCCCACCTGCCAGGTAGCTGAACGTAAGAGGACTAAGGCGAGCCCTGTTTCCAAGGGTACGGGGAGGATGTGTTAGTCTGGTTGGTTACCTAGAAGACATTAGGCGAGGGGTTTTTAGTGGGGCAGTCTACAGTATTAGATGGGATCTGTGTGGAGGTGATTCAGAAATGCCCACACTTCAGAGGCCTGGGTTATTGCAATGGTCTTCAAACCATACCCTGCTCTCTGCTGCTACCTCTTCACTCTGTGCCTGAGAAGTCAGACCCCACCACTCTGCTCAGGACCTACAGGGGTTTCCATCCCACTCAGAGAAAAAACTGAAGTCCCAAACCAACCTCTGACTTTCCACATGACCTGGTGTCTTTCTCTCTAGCACCCTCTCCCCATTGTTCAGTCTGCTCTGGCTGCACTGACTAACCTGTCTTCACGCATGCAGACACGCCCCTGCCCCAGGGCCTTTGCACTGGTTCTGCTCTGCTAGCTCCTCCTCCTCACGTACCTCACTCCTTCATTTCTTTTAGGTCTGTAGTCAAACAATGGGCTTGTCACAGAAAACCCTCCTGGATCTTTGACCTAAAATTACACCCCTTTTTCCACTCCCAAATTATTCCTAGTTCTTCTCTATTTGATTTTACTTTTCAGCACTTACTAGGATCTAACATACTCCATGCTTTACTGAAGTTTCTGTCCATTGTCTGTCTTTTGTCCATTGCAGAGATGTAATCACTATTTAATTTTTCAGTTTTGATTGCTTTCATATAGTAATTGCAAACCAATTAATTTTTATAACTTTACTTAATTAACAGAATTTACACATATGTGTATATTTTGTTAACCACTTTTCTCCAACATCTAGAATAATGCCTGGGACTTAGGAGATGCAATAATATTTGAGGAGTGAATGATGAAATGAATTTAATGTTAACTTATTAATCATGCCTATAATTTACATGAAACGTATAAAGTAATTTGCAATGAAAAACACACACAGTGGAAACTCATGCTCTTCAGATAGATTCTGGAAGCCAAAATAAAAGATATTATCCATCATAAATTTCTGTACTTCAGCTAGGCATTTCCTTCTATTAATCTCTGCCTTCTCAAAGATTGTCTTCCTTTTATTCCTACTAAAACAGGGGTCCCCGACCCCAGGGCCGTGGACCAGTGGTGATCTGTAGCCCGTTAGGAACCGGGCTGTGTAGCAGGAGATGAGCGGTGGGTGATTGAGCAAAGCTTCCCCTGCTGCTCCCATCGCCCCCCATCGCTCGCATTACCGCCTGAACCACCCCCCCCCAACCTGTCCATGGGAAACTTGTCTTCCACAAAACTGGCCCCTGGTGCCAAAAATGTTGGCGACTGCTGTACTAAAAGGAAATAGTGTACCCCATATGGTGTGATGAAAGAATAGCACTGGAGTCAGGAATAGTCACACTTCTGCAGTTAATATGTTGAGCACGACTCAGGATGCCTCTCACCTATGCTGAGACTCTCAGCCCCTCATTCCTGACCAAACAAGATAGATTAAAGTATCCCAGTTAGGACAGTCTTTGATTTTTTTACCGTGATTTGCAGCAAGACGGCGGTACTGGTGGTTAGGCAGATAAGTGATGCTCTATGACTTACATGTTAAAAGGATCGCAGTGGCTGCTATGAAAAGATTAAACTGTAAGGAAACTAGAGCAGAGGAAGAGAAGTGTTTAAGAGGCCGCTCACATTTTCCGAGTGACAGGCGACGGGAGTTAAAATTCAACAGATGGAGATGGATCGGAGGCGACATGGTCTTTCTCGAGCAATGTGTTGACACAGGGCTGACAAAACTTGCCAACATATTCCACATGAAGGAAAGAAAAGTTTACGTTCTGAGCAACTGCGTTTTAACGACAGGGTAATAACAGGAATAGTGATAATGTTCATAATTACGCACACAGACCACTGGAACATAAGTTATGAATGGTGAAAACATGCTATGAATTTCAGTCGTTAGCATGATGACATCCAAGGAAAGATCAGGAAAGGCACTGTGGAAGAGAGGTCACCTGAAGTGGATTTTAAGGATGCAAAAGATACATTTTATGAAGTTGTGAGTAGATGCAGAGGAATAGGAAGGGTAGCATTCTAAGTATAAATAAAATCCCTAATCAGATTTTGCAGTCTGGAGCTTATGTTTCTGTATTATTCTGCTCAGATGCCGTAACAAAAACTGTAGACTGGGGGGCTTAAACGACAGAGGTTTATTTCTCATAGTTCTGGAGGCTGGAAGTCCAAGGTCAAGGTGCCAGCAAGGTAGGTTTCATTTTGAGGTTTCTTCTCTTGACTGCTAGGTGGGCATCTTCTCACTATGTGCTCACATGGCCTCTTCTTTCGGCATGCGTGGAAAGATAGAGAGCAAGCTCTGGTGTCTCTTCCTCTTCTACAAGGAAACCAGCTCCTTTGGATCAGGTCTCCATCCTAATGACCTCATTTAGCCTTAATCACCTCGTTAAAGGCCCTGTCTCTCACATGGTCACATGGGGGTTAGGGCTTCAACATATGAATTTGGATGGAGGACACAATTCAGTCCACAGCCATGCCCATCACACTTTGTGGGATACACAGTGTTCTATAGGATTCGAGCTTATCTAGATATATCTCATTCTTTATGCTTTATAAGGTAGAGCTCAGGGGCCCAGGGCCACCATGTTGCACAACTCCAGTAAATACCATTCACGTTACATTGCTAGGACAATGGTGCCACTAGCACTGTGGAGTTTACGGATAGCAGGAGTCTTTACAGTGGCCTTGGTGGAGAGGGGTAGAGCAAAACTACAACTGAAATACTGCTGACAACAACTCGGATGCTTGTGATAGGTTTGGGAGATATTTCATTGATATATTCAGGTCATCTTAACAAAGGAAATCAATCCATGTGACCTAGGGCTGTGTTTTACATAGGATGTTATAAGTATGGTTCCCACCACAGAGATTTCATACTAGGGCATTATAAAAATAAAAACAAAAACAAGACGCAGGGTCTTTTTCTGTACTTCATCCCACAACTCTGTACGTCAGGAGATAAAATCTCAAGGTCCTGATGTTTTGACTCTTTATTTCTCCCGAAGAAGTCCTACAGAACTATCCCATCTATTCTGCCAACCCCTTTATCTCACCTGTAAGCAGTCAACATTGGGGCACTTTTTCCCAGTAGTAATAAACCCACACGCTTCGTTGTACGTCAGAAGTCCCTTTTCTTTCTCCCATGTGGTTAGATGCCTTTTACATAAAGGCATGCTAAATTCCACTATGGCGGTCATTCTGCAAACACACCCATGTTATCCTCTATGTATTCCCTCAAACAAGCAAGAGTGAAAAATCAGAGCACAACAAGACAAAACAGACAACATAAAAAGTACAGCTAACATATCAAAAGCCCAGGAAGCTCAGCAATTTTGTGTTCGTTTTTCTTGACCTTTGGAATAAGCCTCTAGAACTGGTCATGTAAACCACCGTTCCCCAATGGCAACATCAAGCACACATATAATACAGTTAGTGGAAAAGAGAAAAGGCCCAAAGCAATCTACAACACAGTCCATAACACAACCCATAGCATAAACTAAATAACAACAACAGTAACAATAAAAACAACAAAAAATGACTTGCAGTTGTTGAAAAAATTTTGCTCTAGTTCTTTTTCCTCACAGGCTAAAATCTGTTTTCCAAGCATAATCTCTTAAAAATCTCACTTCTCGGGACTTCCCTGGTGCTGCAGTAGTTGAGAGTCTGCCTGCCAATGCAGGGGACACAGGCTCGAGCCCTGGTCTGGGAAGATCCCACATGTTGTGGAGAAACAAAGCCCCGTGCGCCGCAGCTGCTGAGCCTGCACTCTAGAGCCCGCGAGCCACAACTACTGAGCTCACGTGCCACAACTACTGAAGCCTGCATGCCTAGAGCCCGTGCTCTGCAACAAGAGAAGCCACCGCAATGAGAAGCCCGCGCACCACGACAAAGAGTAGCCCCCGCTCAGCACAACTAGAGAAAGCCCGCACACAGAAATGAAGACCCCCCCCAAAAAAAGAAAAAGAAATGAAGACCCAACACAACCAAAAATAAATAAATAAAAGATAAATTTATTAAATAAAATCTCACTTCTCTCTCCCTTTCTTTCCTCCTTTTCTTTTTTCTTTTTTAATTTTAAGAAAATTTTATTGAAATATAGTTGATTTAAATGTGTTAGTTTCAGGTGTACAGCAAAGTGATTCAGTTATACACACATATATACATATATGTACATATATATATTCTTTTTCAGATCCTTTTCCTTTATAGGTTATGATAATATATTAAATATAGTTCCCTGTAGGTCTTTGTTGGTTATTTTACATATAGTGATGTGTATATTTTAAGTGAAGTCAGACAGAGAAAGAGAAATATCATATGATATTGCTTATATGTGGAATCTAAAAAAAAAAAAAAGAAAGATACAAATGAACTTATTTACAAAACAAAAACAGTCCCCAGACATAGAAAACAAATTTATGTTTACCAGGGGGAAGGGATAAATTAGGAATTTGGGATTAAAATATTTTCTTTTTTAAAAATAAAATTTTGCATTAGTTTAATTGCTCATCCTTTGTATTATATTTCAGATTTACTTTCTATAATGTTTATCCTTTTTTAAAACTGTGGAATATGGTGTAGAAATAAAATAATGTATTAATACACACATATAGTTGAAAAGTGGGTAAGGAAAAGTGGCTTTCCCAACACAGAGGCAGAGAACATGCATGTTACTTGTAGCCCCAAGGTCGCTGGGAGCCTGGATCTGAGCACATCTTCTTATGTCTCTGGAGAAAAACCAAACCCTGAACTGTGTGTTAGTCACTCCCACTTGCTTTCTTCATATTTTACATATGTTTATTTTCAACATATTTTTTTAGTTTGCTATATACTTTTAGTTTGCTATACTTAAAGTGCTACATACTTTGTCCAATATATTGTTTAGTTTGGAAAATTCATGTAAAAGGAAGTGTACTCTGGATATTTCTGAGACTTTCTTTTTTTTCTCAGTGCTATATTCTTGAGACTCATCCATGTTGACATGAGTAGCTTTCAACCATTTTCACTATTGTGTGATCTTACTGCATTAACTACATTTGATAGGGATAGAGCAGGATAATTAGTTAGTTTAGAAATCCCACCAGGGGATTAAAGACAAGGGCAATTTTAAGGGAGTTTGGGAGACTGTTGTAAGCTAATGACTACTCGAGAAAAGAATCCAGTAACCAAGCAACAATCTACTCTACTTTGAAGGAAGACCAGGTGTATCCCAGCACCAGGCACACTCAAGCCACAAGTTCTGAGAGCTAAAGCACAAGACAATAGACATGGGGTCTGAATCTTGTCACATGAAGTCAGGGAGTGAATGGTCTTTGAAGAGTAGCATTTCTGCATGTGGCCAAGATGGGAATATAGATGAAAGAGGAAAGAAACTAGGTGAAAGGGGACGTAATACAGAAACCTGAGATGAATTACCATATTTTAGTATATGTCACCGTTCCTTTGCTAATATATAATACATATGATTTAAATAGTGCCATGACAGTCCCTGTTGAACCATATAGGGTCAAAGGAGAAACTAACGATGTAAGCCTTGACGTCTACCCCAAAATGAGGAAGAAGTTGGTCTTCTCCCCTCTCTATTTTTTCTTGGATTATAAAATGTAGCTCTCTGTTCTCAGGGCTGCGCTCCCCTGCCTGCCTGCTTGTATCTCTCACAAGCCTCCTATGCTAATAAACTCACTCTTCACCTATCACTTTGCCTCACACTGAATTCTTTCTGCATCAAGGCAAAAGGATCTGAGCTTCAGTAAGTCCTGGCACCAGGTGAGCAGTTTCAATGAAAAGACAGTGGGTTCAAGTCTCCTCCTAAGTCAGGGATCGTGGGTTCAAGTCCCAGTCTGGTTTTTGGCTGGGTTCGAGTCCTACCCAAGAAGGAGTGCGGTTTCACATTTGTTTTTCCAGATTTCCTTAGCAAGGGGCAGCCATAGGTGAGACTGGGGTCCAAGCTTTGAGGACGAGGAGTCAGAAAGGAACTTGTCTCTTCTTGGTGCTTTTCCACTTAACCCGGGCTGCTGATATACCATGGGCCATGCTCAAACTGAATGACACATAGTTTGGGAGACATATTGAGGCCATTTAATCCTATTCCTGATGGACCCTGGATTAAGATTTCACCAGATGGTAAGGGACCATCCACTCCAAATGTCCCAAGGCAGAGTCCCCTCCTCCCTGACACACTGTGACAACAGTAGCAGTCATCACAGGCAGAGGAGAGCCATGCTCAAAATGAAGGGCTCTCACTGTCAGCAGAAACCATGGCTTCGGACCATCACAAGAAGAAAAGTAGGAGAATTTGTTTTGGCTTCTGAGTTCCCATTACAAGAACCGAAGAAAACTCCTAGAAATGACTGATAATATGTTGATGGGCAGCCATGATATTATAGTATAGGGTTTACAGATTCTCGCTTGCCATTCACTCGCCTGTTCTCAAGCTGCAAATGAACAAACAACAAAACAGCACCAGGTATCCTGGGATAAATATGCCTCCTCCATCAGGCCTCTAGATTGTCATCATATTGAGGAAACCAGAAATGCTGACATCGGAAGGGAGGAAAGGCCCTCTCTTGGGAGCACAAGTACACACCAGAGGTCTGGCCATAGGACTTCTAAATGCAAAAGGAAAGGCCTTAGAGCTCTCAGAAACACAAACCAGGCCTCAAGCAAACAAATCCTATTGCAAGAAAAACTTTTCATCAGGAAAGTCAATTGAAATTCCAGTTTTTCTGACCCCCATAACTTTCAGAATCATAGTCTAAATCCAGTTCCATGTTCATAGCAGTGTTAACCCAAAACCTTACTATTAACCAATAACATTAAAAATAATTGACTGCTACACTTGGAAACAATCCCAGAATTTTTTCTATACCTTTCCACAAATTTAGAAAACACAAAAAAATTATGCAATGGAAATTCTTAAGCATTTCTAAGTAAATGCAATTCCAAACAGGTTTCGAGGCTTATAAATAGCTTGTGTAAGCAGCTTTGGCAGGAGAGAGCTCTCTACATGAGACCCCTTTTTCTTGCCACTAAACTTAAAACAGGCACTCCCATGCTGTAATCATTTCTGGCCCTAGCACACCTTTCAGATCTTTTGATCACACAATACCTTGCCTAACTTTTTGGCTCTTTCCATAGGTCAAAGAAGTAGAAATGAAGGATAAGTAATTAACAGATGACAAGATTTCTTCCTCAGCTTCCCCTTCAGTAATCTAATGAACAAGCTGTGTGCACAAGACAGAATCTAAAGAAAGATCACAAGGAGTCGACAAGCTTGCACAAAGTGGGGATGGTGAAGAATCTGACCCCTCTATCTCAAAAGATTAAGTGACATTACTTCCCTTTTTCCTTTTAAAAACTTTCATGGCCGAATCTTTGGAGGTGGTTTCTGGGGGACACTGAGTCCACCTTCTCCCCAGATTGCTGGCATTCTGATTAAAAGCAACTTTCCTCTCTACCAACATTTTTATCTCTTGAGTATTGATTTTTGAACAGCGAGTAGCCGGACCTGATTCGGTAACTGTTGCAGAGATGAAACACCTCATGCTTACCCCACTATATCATGTTCAGTGATGGTATACACACTGAACATGGAGGATATTAAGAAATATCTGTTTATTTCTACAAATAAACTTTTCCAATTTATAATCAAATTTACCAATGAAAATTTACCTGCAACCAAACTGAATCCCAAAAGTAAATGAATCCCTAAAATAGATGATTATATAATACTTCTAATTAACATTCTCAAATGTATATACACATTTACTGGTTAAATGACAGTTGTCTCTAACGAAACCCCTCACCCTTTTTGTTAAAAGGACTATCTATTCAAAATTATGCAAAAATGAGTTCTTGGTTTCCTAGGGAATTGCCAAACCCAATTGCAGTTTCTAACCAAAAATTAAAGGAAATTCCCCTCCCTGTTTTGTTTAGTGTGTATGTTTGCGTTGGTTGGGGGCTTGGGGGGATTCTGATTAGAGTGACTTTAGCAGGTTTTTTAAATTACCAAAGAAAAAAATAGCAGTATATATGAGCTATCTAGAATTCTATGTGAATCAAGCTGTATTCAGAGATGAAATTCATTTTTTATCACTTCACCAACACATGTAAGATTTTAAGCATAAATCAATTCTCAAGAGAATTCTTTTGCAGAATTGTTCTTCCGACATTTTCTATTAAGAATTTAGCACCCTTATTCTTCTTTGCCAGGAGCTCAACAATTCAGTGTCCTTCTCTGTGTCATAAAAATTTATGGCAGTCTGTATGCATGCCTCCTGAATGTCTGAAAGAAGAGGTATTGAAAAACGTGTGCGAAATGAGCACCTCTGTCTCTTACTAGGTAAGGAAGAGGTTTCGTTTTTGTTATTTAAGATACTGAGTGCTGTTCCCTTCCTTCCGCAGTCTCGTTCCTCTGTCCTGATTCTTTGCCCACACGCGTGCTTCTAGAGTGTTCCGAGGGTAGTGGCTGAACGATGGAGCTGTGTCATGCCTGTCGTCCTGCTCCTCACAGGCGGGCGGGCTTATATCTGCATGATCGTTGCTGGGATCTTTTTCTGGCCACGCTCCTGGCCCCCGACTCTGTGGGTGGCTCTGCTGCATGTGGAACTGTGATCCCCATTTCCCACGGCCTGAATCCCATCTGTAGCGCTTTATGTGGGGTGACTTTGCCTCTCAGGCTGCTGCACTGTGTCCCTCCTGGTTTCTTTCCTTCCTTAATTCCCACCAAGTAGCTTTCACGGAATTGTAATTTTTAATTGGACTTAGAAAGACAAAAGGTAATGGAGTTGCAAGAGAGGTTGAAACACCTCAGAAGCGGCTGGCCAGCATCACAACCTTCTGCGTTTCCCCTTTTGCTCCATCTCTTATGTCAGGGGGTCCAGGCTAGATGATAATGAGGGGACTCCATGGAGAGATAAGACCAGACAACAGCTGGCACCGAGACCCAGAAATGTGAGTCAGGGGGCCAGCCTGAGTGATCCCAGTTAAGACCAGCAGATCTGTCCACTGTACACACAGATCTGTGACACACACACAAAATAATTGTTGTTTTAAGCCCCTTAGTGTTGGAGTGGTTCATTATGCAGTAATTGATCACTGAAGTACAGCGCTAAACACTAGCTGAAATTACCCTTTTATTTAAGTGCGTTATCTGTCTCCCATGTGTGAACACCAGGAAGGCAGAGACATTGTTTGGATTGCTTACTGCTGAAATACCAGTGCCTAAATCAGAGTCTGGCATGCGGTACATACCCTATCAATATTTGATAAATAAACAAACCAATATACACCTAATCCTATTGGTTCTACTAGGAAATATGCTAAAATGGAAGCAGTTCTTGGGGTTGAAAAGGTCTAAATTCCAGTCTGCTTTGATATCCACTGAACAGACATATGGCCTTGGGAGCTGTTTTGCCGAAAACCTGCTTTCGGTTTTAAGGTTCGTTGGATTCTCTGGCAAAATAACCACTCTCTCACACAAATATACAGCTTCAATCAAATCTTTAATAGAAGGTGATTTAACTTAATTTCAATATACAATCATTAAAAGGAAAGGAATGAGAACATTAACAGAGTATATAACAGAGCATGCATCACCGAATTGGGCCGACACCTAATTCCAGATCCAAGCAGCAGCTAGGAAGTCCCTGGAACAGCGATCTGGAGCCCCAGCTGGGAAGGTCCCGGGCGGTGCACCCCACGGGTGAGACTTCAGAGTGCCGCTCAAAGGAGTCCTGCTTTTAACGCCAAGCTGCAAGCTGATAATCATCAGCTTGTGTGCCAGTATGCAGCTCTGGCTATTATCATAAATGCTTTGATACTTTAGTTGTAAGTCTCAGAATGTTTGCTGATCCCTGGGAACTGGCCAGGTTCCCGAGGCCCAGGAAGCTTCGTGACTAATTCCCTTCTTTATCTATTGGTTCCCAAGACTTGCTAGCACCGTTTCTGCTGACCTGCACGTCGTCTAGCAGCTCGGCATGTAGCTCTTTCAGGGTCTTGTTTAGCTAGAGGCCTACTGTTGCCTCTGAAGCCTGAACAAGACTATTTTACTAGCTTCCCCAACAGGAGCAACGCCTGGTCCTTCTAAGCTTTAGTTTTATAGCCTATAAAATGGGGATCTTAATACCACAAAGGTTGATTGTGACTGTTAAATGAGACAACAGTAAATAAATGTCTATCACAGCATTTGTTTTAATAAATAACAATTGTGATGATGCTGAAGCCATAAACAGAGAAGGAAACTGATGGTACCACTTAATAATTTATGATATATCTGCAAATGAAGGGTAAATCTTATTTAAAAGGACTCCATGTTGTAGACTTAAAAAATTGAGCTGTCCCTCAAGAGTAGAGGTGACAATACCATCTCAGACTTGTGGGGCATTTCTGGGTAGCTTTCCCAGGAATGACAATGTAATCTCTCTCTTACCCTGTCCATAAAGAGCCATGGGTATTTGACAGAAATGTCTGCTCATGGTGGGCAGCAAGCCCTCCTTACCCACATGAAGGCAGTTCCATGAGCTTGGGATTATGAGCACAATTTTCTACCCAACAGTGACAATGAACACAGAAAAGTGTATTTTGAAAAATATGATTTAAGGATGTGATAATCTCTTAATACCTCTGGCATAGTATTAATACCTAATGGGGTTATGCAGGCTTAGAGATTAAGTAGCATAAGACATGTAAGGCATAAGAGCTCGGCAAATAGGGAGCAGTTTCATAATTTGTAGTGACTTTTCTAATATGAAAGGATTATGGCATGAAACAAATGGGCCATCTAACAAAATTAAGAGACAATCCCATTGGCAATAGCTAATTAGATACTGAGTATTTAATGGCACTGAGGAAAATGGGAACATCAATAGTTTTCATGGAAGTTATTTTGATAGTTTTAAATGTTTCTAAGTAGTATTTGTATTCATTTTCCAATCATTTTTCTTTTCAGAAAGTAAAGTAAAAGTGTTTGCATTTTGGTGTCCTGTTGTTCTGACATTTTATATCCAAAGACCCTGCTGTGTAATATGCTGTGTCACATTCAGCTGTGTCATATTTTGTGAGGCATTAGCTGTGAATACAATTTTAGCATCCAGTGCATAGAGAAATGTTATTTTTCAGGACTTCACTTAAGGAATAAAACTCTTGAATGTTTTTTCAATAGTTAGTTAAATATGCCCAATAAATGAGGGAAAAATCTAACACTTCATAAATAAACAAGAACATTATGAAGAAATGCTTCTGATGTTCCTTTTCACTTTAGCATTCCATTTCATTGAAAACTCTTGTTTGTTTGGGGTAAAGGGAAGCTCAATTTTAACATGACAATTTGAAACAGTTCCTTAGAAATAGTAAGTACAATTATTCATTAAAATAAACTGCCACACTGTATGACAGACTCTAGGTCCATCCACCTAACTACAAATAACTCAATTTTGTTTCTTTTTATGGCTGAGTAATATTCCATTGTATATATGTGAGTGAAGTAAGTCAGAAAGAAAAAACAAATACTGTATGCTAACACATATATATGGAATCTAAAAAAAAAAAAAAAGTTTCTGAAGAACCTAGGGGAAGGACAGGAATATAGATGCAGACGTAGAGAATGGACTTGAGGACACGGGGAGGGGGAAGGGTAAGCTGGGACGAAGTGAGAGAGTGGCATGGACTTATATATACTACCAAATGTAAAACAGATAGCTAGTGGGAAGCAGCCGCATAGCACAGGGAGATCAGCTCCGTGCTTTGTGACCACCTAGAGGGGTGGGATAGGGAGGGTGAGAGGGAGATGCAAGAGGGAGAGGATATGGGGATATGTGTATATGTATAGCTGATTCACTTTGTTATAAAGCAGAAACTAACACACCGTTGTAAAGCTATTATACTCCAATAAAGAGGTTAAGAAAAATAAAATAAACTGCCAGAACTTCAGATGATTTCGTATTAAAAATGTATTTTCAAAATAAGCTATAGGTGTTGATCTGTTCCATTGGGATTTTCTAGTGTCCTTGCAGTTCCTTAAGGTAACATCTGTGTGTCAGGAGCTGGGAAGGGGCTGATTTTTCTCTCTACAAGTTAGCCTGCCACAGCTCTATAGATGCCGTGGAAGACACAAGGCTCCTGTTTTAGAGACAAAAGACAGTTCATTACTCATGGCAAAGGCAGTAGCCAGAATATCAACATTTCTGTTGGTTACCCAAGTGCCATTATCCACAAAGCAATGGTTAGAGGACCAGAGACTGCCTGCACATGCAGCAGGTTGCATTATAGAAGAGGAATCCCGAGCTTAGGGAACCCAAATCTTTCACAATGGGCTGTAAGCAAATCTGCCCCCTTGGTTCTGGAGGGAGATAAACATCTCTTAGAAGATAGTCTGGAGCAAAGGTAGCAGTGTCTCTGCTTTCAAGACATGAATAAATGTGACAGACCCATAGAGGATTATCTCTCAATGCTGTGATGCCACTTTTTTCTCTCTTCACTATCTTCAATTCAACTATTAAGTTAATGAGAAAGCTAATTATTTAATATATAATATACATTATAATATATAACATAATAATAAATATTTAATATTTTAAACCCTCCATAATTTTATCCATAATGAACAATGCATACTGAAAGATCTTGAGGTGCACACAATTTTTATCACCTGCCAATACTTCTACTTGTTTGTTTATTCAACGTCACATGCTAAGTGCTGGGCATTGTGTATCCAAGGCTGAACAAAGCACTTTCCACTGACACAGAACATAGACTCTATTATGAAAAACATGTAATAAGCAATCACATATGTCATTTTTTAGGATATGTTACACTTTCTGTTGTAAAAATATTTTTATTTTGAAAAGTAACACACACCTAAAATAAAACATATGCACAACCTCATAAACTAGTATAAAACAAACATCTGGACACATGAACAAGGGCTCCGTGTCTTACTTTATAAACCTTTTAAGTTTCATAGTCTCCTTTTTTCTCAAAAGTTACCACTATTGTAACATTTATGATTCATAGTTTCCTGACTTTGCCCTTTTAACATTTAGATTTACCTTCCTAAGATTTATAGTTGTGTGCTGCCAATTTTTGAAATACACATAAAGGGGAATTACACAGTATGCAATTTTTTCCTGTGGCTTTTTTTCATTTAACATTTTCTCTAAGATTCACCCATGTTGCTGCATGTAGCTGTAGCTGCAGTTCCTTTATTTTCATTGTTGCCTGGTTTTCTAGTACGTGACTGGGCCATGCCGTAATTGTTCCTTCTGCAATTGCGATTTTTGAGATTACTTACAATTTCTGGCCATTAAGAAAAATTCTGACCTGAATGTTCTACTTTCTACATTCAACTGGTAGTTTTTCCTACACTGGTCTCTGAGATACATTACACGGCACAGTGGCTGGTTTATCTGTGAGTTAATAGCACTTTGCACAAAATTTAAGAGCTATAATAGTTCCAAGAAAAGCTTTGTTGAATAAGGACCAAAAAAGTTGTTGAACAAATTAATTGAATTTTGGTGGTAGGAGAGCAGAATTTTGAAGGAAAATTGAAACTTAAGCCAAGGATAATTTTCTTCACAATTAGAGAAAGGAAAAGGAATTTTAATGGAAAGCATTAAAAGGTCAATATGCTCTGTGACATTCTATGACCCATTTCCTTTTTTTTTTAAACATCTTTATTGGAGTATAATTGCTTTACATTGTTGTGTTAGTTGCTGCTGTATAACAAAGTCAATCAGCTATACGAGTACGTATATCCCCAAATCCTCTCCCTCTTGCGTCTCCCTCCCACCCTCCCTATTCCACCCCGATCTCCCTGTGCTATGCAGCTGCTTCCTACTAGCTATCTATTTTACATTTAGTAGTGTATATATGTCCATGCCGCTCTCTCACTTCGTCCCAGCTTACCCTTCTCCTCTCAGTGTTCTCAAGTCCATTCTCTACGTCTGCATCTTTATTCCTGTCCTGCCCCTAGGTTCGTCAGAAACATTTTTTTTTTAGATTCCATATATATGTGTTAGCATACAGTATTTGTTTTTTCTTTCTAACTTACTTCACTCTGTATGACAGACTCTAGGTCCATCCACCTCACTATAAATAACTCAATTTCATTCCTTTTTATGACTGAGTAATATTCCATTGTATATATGTGCCACATCTTCTTTATCCATTCATCTGTCGATGGACACTTAGCTGAGTGGAGGTGGGTCTTAGCGTTTAGACGGAGATCTCTTGGAGAGCTTTCACCGTTTGGTATTATGTGGAGCTGGGATGTCTCTGGTGGACCAATGTCCTGAACTCGGCTTTCCCAACTTAGAGGCACAGGCCTGACACCCGTCCAGAGCACCAAGACCCTGTCAGCCACACACCATGTGTTCTTTTAAGAGCACTCTTAAGGAACATCCTGATTGTGTGCGGTACAACTTTACGTTCCAACTGAGAGCTGCGGTGGATGGGATTTTTGCCTCCCCCAGATGGTTGAAGGTTACGATTTTTGTTTTTGGAAACCCCACCACCTCCTTATTTCTATTATTATTTTTGCAAGAAAAGTATAAAAAGAGTTGGAGTGGAGATGAGATTTGTGATCGGGAAAGCCTTGGACACCCTCCTTCTCCATCTTCCACCTCTTTCTCTCTGATTAGTTCCTATTTAGCAGCAGATTGAAGCAAGAGATGATTCTTCTCAAGGTTTGTTCAGCAGCTTCACTTCTAGGTGAAGGCTTCGTGAACCAAGTGACGTCAACCAGCGAGGCTTCTCTCACTCTCCTCTCTCTAACAATGAAAGTTGCTGTTAACAAGGGAAAAAGAGAATTGTTTATACCATTTCAGTTCCAATAATAAATGACCTATCAGCTCTAAAGTAGCCAAGGAAGGGAGGGCCCATTTCCTTTTATTCCAAACTCTAGGTACAAAATTAAAAGGTCTTGCTTATACATTGAGACCAGAAAGATCGCTAGCACTTGAGAGTGAGAACATATTAGAGACATGAGCAGTTCACAAGGAGAATGTGGACCATTAGATTATACTGATCAACAACTTCTACCCTCTATATTCAAACTTAAATCTCATTGGTCTTCAATATTGTCCAATTTATTAAGCTCTTTGTTATACGTAAAAAAATATTTTTAAATTTCAAAATTTACAAAAGAGTATAAGTAATTAAAAAATCTTTTCCTACCTGTCAATTAAGTATTAGCAGGCATTTCAATTATTTTTAAATATTCATGATTCAGAGACAGCCTAAGGGTGACAAGAATCTTTTGGAAAGGAGGTGGTATTTATCCCCCTCACCCTTAAATCCCAAAGGATTTGAGACTTCTTGCAACCATAATGCACATAATGGGATAGAAAAAAGAAAATATAAATATAAGAAAATTAGAAGAAAATCTGAGGAGATACAGTTACAGGGTTTGAATAGCTTATTACCTCTAGGTTATTCCTAAGGTACAGGGGAACATTTGCATTATTTGGAACAAATTACGCGCTAGAAAATAGAGAGTTGGCAAAGACAGAATCCTGTTTTTAGAGTCCATTTTAAGCACAGTTCAGAGTGACAACGAGAAAGGGAAAAAATAACGCTCTCTATAGGCTGACACACAAGAATGGGGAAAGCTGTGGGTTAAGATGTACGTTGTCCTTGAATAAAATGAATGCCAAATCACTGTAATTGTCACAATCTGATATTACACTGTTCTGAAAGAAAATTAATGTCACTTCAATTGTGAAAGTCTCAATCCCAAGAGATATTTTGATACCTAGGAATAAGCATAAGATGTACGTTGTCCTTAAATAAAATGAATGCCAAATCACTGTAATTGTCACAATCTGATATTCCACTGTTCTGAAAGAAAATTAATGTCGCTTCAATTGTGAGAGTCTCAATCCCAAGAGATATTTTGGTACCTAGGAATAAGCATAAGGGGATTCCTGACGGTAGGGTCTGGGCATGGCAAAACAGTGAAGCAAAATGCCAAAGTGCCATATTTTTTCCTTTCCCTTTTATTTCTCTTTTCTCACCAGGAGATATACATTTCCTGCCCTCACAAAGACCATGTTTTCAACTAATTGTTGAAATCTTAGTAAGTCTTAGTCTATGAAGTTTAAAATATTGCTCTAGCCATTTTTATTCTTTTTTATTCTTGGTGAGAACATTTATATTATACTCTTAGAAAATTTCAATTATAAAATACAGTATTATCAACTATAGTCAAAAACGTGTCAGTTAACTCAGCAGTAGGAATCCTTCACAATGTATACACATATCAAATCAACACGTTGTATACTTTAAGTATAATATAATTTTATCAGCTGTACCTCAGTAAAGCTGATAAGAAAATGCTCTACCTTAAGCAAAAGGTCCACCTTTAATTACTGGAGGTGGCACTTTAGAGGAGAGTACTGGACTCACGCTACTGAGACTCATATCTCATCTGTGGAACAGTCTACTGGCTCTACATTCCTGTGCTGGGTTCTGTCAATCAATGAACAGAACATGGGACTCAGCACGAAATACTTCATTTGTTCCTCTTATTAGGCGAACTCCTATATAACACACATATCTTCTTCCCTCAACAAAAGATAGGTCAGCTACTGCATGGAGGAACTGGGGATGGTCTGCAGAGCACAAGATTGGCAGTGGGCAAATCTGAGTTCTAGTATGACTTGTTCCCTCACTTACTTGGACTTATACTGGTCACTTGGCATCTTTTCCTTTTCTCAGTTTCCTTTTCTCTTAGGTGAAGAGATAATACCTCACTGAGGAGGGCAAATTCATGTCAAAATGTATACCAGCTCTATACATTAATTTTCTGGTGCTATCTGAAGCTCTTTTTTTAGTTTTCTAGGGTTAGATGTGTGATCAACAGGAAGATCACTAGGGTTACTCTTGGAGGTCTGCCGTGGCTATGAGAAGAGTAAATGTCGGGCTTCCCTGGTGGCACAGTGGTTAAGAATCCGCCTGCCAATGCAGGGAACACGGGTTCGAGCCCTGGTCCAGGAAGATCCCACATGCCACAGAGCAACTAAGCCCGTGCACCACAACTACTGAGCCTGTGCTCTAGAGTCTGCGAGCCACAAGTACTGAGCCTGCGTGCCGCAACTACTGAAGCCCCCACACCTAGAGCCCGTGCTCTACAACAAGAGAAGCCACTGCAATGAAAAGCCTGTGCACTGCAACAAAGAGTAGTCCCTGCTCGCCACAACTAGAGAAAGCCTGCATGCAGCAATGAAGAACCAAAGCAGCCCAAAATAAAATAAATAAATAAATTAAAAAAAAAAAAAGAGTAAGTGTCATATGACTGCCCTGCGCTTTTCTGATTAGATGACTCCCAGGGTCTTTTATTCTGTGAGTCCTAAGTTTTGCTTTAGCTCTTTTATAAATGCATTCTCCCTTGGTGTCTCTTATTTCCCAGTGACTTTTATTGCTTTATTAAAAACAAAAACAAAAACAAAAACCATTCTGGATGTGAGATTAACAGTGGGAAGTCTGAATCCTTCTTCATGAAAAATTAAAATTTTTGCTAAGTATTGGCCTGGTGCAGAGTGTCTCTGCAGTGGTGCCTCTAATCTCTTGTATTTGGTTAGTCACAGAGACAGCTTGAGGCTTAGCTCTTATTAAGGTTCTTAAGAACCTTATTCAACAACTGCCTGGCAGTCCCTTCTCCCAAACACACAGAAATTTGAGAAACAGAAAGCAATGTGGTTTAATCATTTTCAGTGTGTTGAAAATAATGGAAATTTACCACCCACTTATCGTGGAACCAAATGTACACACTAGCAAAGATACATAACTGTGGAGGGTGGTGAATGGGGCCACGAGAAAGTGCCCTTTGCTGTGATGGATGGATGGCCAATGGCGTGGTTAGTTCCAACTGCGGTCTAGCACCCAGACTCCCTGCTTGCGTGCTGGACCACAAGGCCGCCACTCTCGTCTTGGAACAGGAATTGTTTGTATCAGCCTCTTGTGGCATGGATGGAAAAGCCCCAACCAAACACAGCAACTCCAAACCCTGTTTCAGATCATGGCACACACCTGTCTCTTTTAACTTTCACTTTCTATCAAAGGATTGTTCAAACACAATTTAGAGTGCGTTACTTTTTATTTTTCTTGGTGACATTTGCTCCTTTTTGCTCTTACTCCAGCATCAGATTACTTTTCTAAAGCCAACCTTTTATTTCTGATTTTTCTCCCATAATCTTTATCCAGACCTGTCTCTTCACCATCTTTCTAATCACTCAATGTTTACTTATATTAAGCACAGATACCTTCCTCTACCTTCCACAATCCCTGTAGCCTAATTAAGAAGTGGCTTCTCTCTCTCTCTCTCTCTCTCTCTCTCTCTCTCTCTCTCCCTCTCTCCCTCTCTCCCTCTCTCACCAAGTGGGTTGAATCTCAGTTCCACTATTGACTAGCTACATCACTTTAGACAACTTACCTAACTTTTGGGGCTTACATATCTTCATCTGTTAAATGAGTATGATAGGGATAGAATAAGATAGTTACACAGCTAGAAATCCCACTAGGGGAAGATAGATAGAGACGAACTTCAGAAGATCACAATAAGCTAGACACCAACCAGAAAATGCCCAGAACATCTGGCAGCAAAGCAACAATCAGAACCCTTTGAAACTAAACAGACTTAGGCCACTACCACAGAAAAATGGTTCCAAGACCTGCATTTGGCCTTGGGAGGTCTATAAGATAACAGACCCTGAGAAGAACTGCATTCCTGCCTATAGCCAAGACAGGAATATAGGTGAAAGGAGAAAGAAGCTAGAAAAAGGGGGCATTATACTGAAACCTGAGATGAATTACCATGCTTTAGTATATGTTACCACCCTTCTACTGACATACATATGATTTGAATAGCGCCATGACTGTCCCAGTTAGACCACATAGGGTTAAAGGAGAAACTAATGATGTATCTTTGATTATAAAAATGTAGCCCTCTTTGTTGGGACTGCGCTCCCCTGCCTGTCTGCTCGTACGTCTCACAAGAGCCCTGTGCTAATAAACCTGCTCTTTGCCCATCACTTTGCCTCACGCTGAATCCTTTCTGCCTCGAGACAAAAGATCCTGAGCTTCGGTAAGTCCCGACACCAGGTGAGCCACTTCAGTTCAAAGACAATCTGTTCAAGTTCCCTCCTAAGTCAGGGATCGTGGGTTCGAGTCTCATCTGAAGGAGTGCAGTTTCAAGTATGGCAGTGTCCTCACCAGCTTGTTATGAGGATTAAACATGTTAATATTTCCAAAGAGGTTAGAACGGTTTGCGAGATACAGTGTTATGTAAATGTTCACTGAATAAAAATCAAATAAGGGTCTAGCTACCTCTGTGTGGGGAGGACATGTTGGTGTTTGTGTCAGGAAAAGCAAGTCTCATATTATCTGAGGAATCCACTTAGATCTTCTTGGTCCCCATGTTACAGATGAGCATCTAGTCACTCATCTTTCCTCATGATACTTTGGTACCCACATTAAAATCTTCCTTTCGCTTTCAAGTCCTGTCATCACTCTGAACTGTGAAAGCCATAGACGGCCAATTCCTCACACTAGTTCCTCAGTGTTTCTCAACTACAATAATCTTCCCACTTCACCCCTACTGACCATACTCCAGGATGCAGGCTGTGCAGTGTGTAAACTACGCAAAAACACCAGCAAGTGGGTGATCAAGGGCTGAAATCCATGCAGGCTGAATTGATGGGAAAGCTTGCTCTGCTAATGGGGCTCTGGCCCCAGGACCATACCAAGTACCTTTATATCACTCAAATCTATTAGTCCTCTCCAAACATTAGCCTTGAAATCCCACTGTCTTAATACAACACATTCTGCTTACAGATTATTCACTTATTAAATCTGTCATCTCCATCATCTGAGCCCATGGAGAATGCCAGCTTACCAACCCTTCTTATTTCTCCCTATCCATCAGAATCTTCCTTACATCACTTCCTTTGTAATACAAGTTAGATTCCATGAATAAATGCCTAAACCTATATTTCCTAAGTCCTCTGTAATTATTTAACACTTATCAAAAAATCACAACTGTGGATGAATAAAATTGGCCACTTTATCCATGTGTTCATCCAAATAGCTAAGCAAAACTGGAGGATCTTATATATTAGGGTAAAATGATGCTACCAAAAATTTATGATCATTAACCTCAGAATTGTACTTACTATCTCTTTATAATCAACTAAATATCTGTGTCTGATTCTCACTTCAATTTTCTGTATTTTGTTATAACAAAATCTCCTTAATATTCTCAAACTACACACCAGATCATCTTTGTCTCCTATTTTTAGTGAGAACAGAAAGATGATTAGAGAGAAATTACCTCATTTTTGACAACCAAGTTTATAAATTATCTTAAATATTAACTTTTCCTTTTCTCTATTCTTCTATTACAAGGAGGGACTTATATTTCTTTTCAGCTAATTCTATAGTCCCTCCCCAGTTGCCCTACTGGTACTTGAGCACAGCCTCATTTTTCTATTCCAGAGACTGACTATTAATTATCTTTCCATGACCCTTTCTCACTTTCCCATCTTCAATATCTCCATTATTATTAGAATATTCCTATCTGTATTTAAACTTTTTGCCTCTCCCACTTTCATTCCAGCTACCTGCCTTTCACAGGTAACTTCTTGAAAGAGTTTGTATACTCTCCATTTGGTTACCTCTTGTCAACTCCTCAAACACAATCATTGGATTTTTACTCTCGCCATTTTGCTCAGATGTCCTTGAGGTAAAAAATTACCTTCATGCTATTAAGTCTAGTGGACATCTTTTCAGGTCTCTTCTGGTTTCATGCTTTCGGGCTTCTCTTCACAATCTTTATTTTTCTTTCCTGATTGTTAAAATTTAAAGCTTCTCATAACTCTGTCCTGAACCTCTTTTCATTCAGTATTCTTTTAGGAGATGATAATAATGATGATGATGATAGTAATCTAACATTTATTGAGCATGTGCTTTTCTGCCAGGTGCTATCCTATGCACTTAGTATATTTTAACTAATGATATACTCTCGATATTTCCATAAGGTGTCCACTATCCTTATGCCCTTTTAAAAATGAGGATACTAGACATGAGTTAATAAACTTATTCAGGCTAATTCAGCTGATGAGGGTTAGGATGAAGATTCAAATCTATCAGCACTTTGATCTGATGCCAGAATTTATGCTTTTGTCCACTCAAAACGTGCAGTATACAGATTTAGATCTCACCCATTTCCATGGCTTTAGTTATATCTAAATATCAATGATTCTTTTTTTTTTTGGTAAGTTTTCTTTTTTTTTTTAACATCTTTATTGGAGTATAATTGCTTTCAATGATTCTATATCTACATCTTTGTCTTAGACAAGATATTAAGCTGTCCTGAGTTATCACATAACCATCTCCAAGAAACATATCCACTGCTCCTCCTAAGGTTGCAAACCTTTCTCTTCCTGGGTTCAGAAAGCTCTCCTTCCAATGTCCCCTCGTGCCTCAGTGGTTGGCATCTCTGCTGATGGTGGTCCTGTGTTTCTGTATAATCCTGTGCAGTCTCCCTACTCTGACATTTGTAATTATGCCCTTTATAAACACTTCCCCTTTGATATATCTCAGTTTTTATTATTTTGTTTGTTTTCTGCTGGACCCCTGATTGATACAGTAACTGCCACTGGAAGTGGTCTTAATAAAAAGGTCTTTGAAATGGGATTCTGGACTTTTGTTTGTCATAGATTTAAGGAATACATAGATAACTCCCACTGCAGGGGAAAATAAGACATGAGTAATTCATAGCAAGTGAAAAAAAATCACGACTCTTCAAATTATCACCAGACAGACGTGGGATAAAGTGTGTTCAGAAAACAAGGTCTTGGGGGTACAGGGGTCCATGCACTGAGTTACTGTTCCTGCAGGAGGCCCGAGACCCCCACCCTTCGCAAGGACTGCTTACAAGACAAGCTCTTGGCTGGCATCTGGGAATTTGGATTTGGGAGGGTTCTTACTATTCCCAGAACCACTCAGATTGTCTCTTTGCGCCTAAACTGTTTCTAAAATGTGTTTCCCTCCAGCCATTGACAAATTAAAACTGTATGTATTTAAGGTGTACAGTGTGATGTTTTGATGTAACAAACAATGTGCCTTATGTTGAACACCTGCAACAAAAAGTTGGGAGTCTGGAATTTTGGTACTTGCAGCAAGTGCCTACATGACCAGCCCTCAATAAAACTCCTGGGAACTGAGTCCCCAATGTGCTCCCCTGAGAGGTATTGTATATATTTTGCCACAAACTTGCTGGAGGAATTAAGCAGGTCCTCTGTGACTCCACTGGGAAAGGACTCCTAAGAGCTTGTGCCTGGTTTCCTCTGTACTTTACCCAATGTGCTTTTCCCTTTGCTGATTTTGCTTTGTAACCTTTAGTTGTGATAAATCATAGTGTTCATATGACTATATGAGTCCTGTAATGCTCCTTGAAAATCACTGAACCAGGGGGTGGTTTGGGGGTTCCTCAACTCACACGGTAACAAAAAACCTTACAGTGATTGTGGAATTACCTGATTACTTCTTAACACCCTAGAGGATATATTTAGGAAAACAAAGACAAATTGAAAACTAGGACTCTAAATTAAGAACAATGGTGAAGACCAAAAGTCTCCATAGCAGTTTTGAAATTTCTTGTCTCTAGTAGTCACAGGGTAGAGTCAGCTGGGAATCAGCCTGGCTTTTTGAGGGTCTCAAAGTAGCAGCACAGATTATACTCTCTATCCTAACAACTTTCTTACACTACAGTAATGATGCTGATGGGAAACGAATGAGACCCTAGGACATTGGCTGGAGACATCTGGGCAGATAGAGTTGAGGCTGAGAAACCTGAATATCCAAATTTCCATTAAATGTTCATGCTGTAGGTAGCAAGATACTCCCCTATCTGAGGGGTCTTATTCCACCTCTGAATTAAAACTCACCTGTGTCAGGCTTCCCAAGCCCATACTAATTCTCTAGGAACCACCTTCTTTTCTTTTTCTACAGGGCAATACTTGAGTTTGAACCCGACATTGTCTACAGTGACCAAGGGTTATAAAACATGGTCCAGGAGGAGACATATAACCTGTACATTAAGAGAATCACAAGACCTTTCCAATCTTTATCAGCAGGATCTCAAGGAGCATGGTAGCTGAAGGTTGTATGAATATTAGACAAAGGGGGAAATAATGTAAACCTCAGACAGCTCAAATTTATTGACAACAGTGAACCAAATTAGGATTCAGAATTTAATGTACTAAAAACATGCTAGAATCAGACTCAACAGTGGCCTACGCTTAATGGAATCGACAAGCCAGATATGTTGTCATATTGTAGAAGAAGGAAACTGAAAACAGAGGGAACTGGGAATATTGGAATGGATACACAGTATGTGAAGGTTTGACTATAGTTCAATCATGTTATTATGTCCACTATCTCAGAAGGTATAGTTGGAATGGATATTTTTAGTAACTAGTAGAATATTAAAATTGATTATCTGAGTAATAAAGTAAGGGCTATTATACTACAAGGTAAAGCCCCCAGATCTTTACAATCAGAGAGAGTGTACCAAAAGCAATACCATATTCCTGAAATAAGTATAGAGATCAGGGACGCTATCAAAATCTATAGATGCAGGATGAATGTATTCAAGTGAATAGAATGTATTCACTTTATGTATCAGTTTGGTCAGCAAAAAACCCAGATGCATCATGGGGCATTTCATTAGGTTGTTATGATTTAAACCAAGTAATGATGCAATTTACAACCACGGTTACAGATGTGCTATTTTTAGTAGCACAATTCAACACGATCGCTGGTTCTGGATATTTAGCTATTTACATGTCAAATATGTTCGTTTCTATCGCGGTCAGTACACAAAATCAGAATTAGTCTTCATGTACATAGCACTGACAATACTTCCTATTTCCTTCCCTGTCCCGTCTATGCCCGTTCTTTGGGTCTCTTTTTTGATATAGTTTAGAGGAAGCTTGATTAACTTGATATCCCACAAAAATCACACTAGCTCATGACATCATGACATTGACGGCTTTATGTTACTAGGATCTAGTGGTCAGGTGGCACCCTCTATGCCTTAGTAAGACATTTCTGCTTTGGGGGTTGAAAATAAACTCTGGAAAAACTCAGAAACCCAATCTGTCAGTGAAGTTTGTAGGAGTCCATAACCTGGTGCTTGTCAGGTTCAGGTAAGAGATAGATAGGTCCCAGGTTGCACAGCTGCACCTGGTTTCCTGCTGCCCTTTGACAGACCAAATATGGGCACAAGCTAGATGACTGACCAGAGACAACCTGGAAAAATGCCCTCGTGTAAACAACCTAAGCTGCCCTATTGCATGCAAACTCACTCCGAGTTCACCCGTGTGCTCCTCCACGCATACTTCGCTTCTAATATTCGCTGTCTCTATTTCACAATCTTGGTCTCTTTGCTGAATTCTTTCTTCAAAGAAGACAAGACCGAGGTCCTTCTTTAAGCCATTCCACTGCCGGAATCAAGATGAGCTCTTCTAAGATGAGAGATGAGAAGGTACATTTAATGTCCCATCATGAAGGAGAGTGACTCCATGCCTGGGAAGCCTTTTGGGTTTCAGAAGCAACATATGTCACATTTGGACGTGGTGTTCCAATGTTTTTATCACGTGACATGTATTTCACTTTAAAATGGGTCCCAAAGCAGGAAAGGACCCTGAAACAGTTTCAGTCTGTAGGACAAGCTATCCTGCCTTTCAGGCTTTATGACTAAGCAGGATGGAGCAGGAGAATGGATGCTGAGGAAAAGAGAGTATAGACTCCACCAGACAGCCTTCCACCCCACAGCCAGTCTCTACCCTTCCACCCTGCTCTCTCCTCTGGGATCCTAATCCCCGTGGATCACATCACAAGCTCCTGTGCAGTCTGGAATCTGTTTGGGTTAAACTAGAGGGAAACACTGGCCAGGATCAGAAGGAGGGACGAGGGTGAGGGGAAGGTATTTCTCTGGTTATTTTCTGCTTATTTCTCTGGTTCCTGTCCTGAGAGTTTGCCTTGGCTTGGTGGTGGCCCTTTGTTGAAGGTGCCTTGTTCTTCCAAGGCCCCACTCTCTTCTTCCTTTTCCTGCCCTTGTTCCTTAGCGTGTAGGAATAGTGGCAGCTCCACTACTGTTGGCCTCTGTTTCCTCCTTATTTTCTGTGCTTCCTTTAATCCTCCTTATTTTTTGGTATTAGTCTCTTTGTAAATATATACTGTTCAAAAGACCCCAATTTTCCTGTACCATCTCTTTCCTGTTGGAGTCCACACAAAGATGTAAAAAAAAGAATGTGTTGGCTGTCCCAGTGGGAGATTGAAGAAAAAGCATGAGACAGAAGGCTTTTGAGTAGAAAACAATGAATTGAGATGGTTTGCACGTGTCTACGTGAAAGAGTGTAAAGTGGATGGTGAGGGGCTTTTCGTTTATCAAAGGTGCAGCTAACCCTCCATGAAAGTACCTGAGAAGGATGCAAGGTAACTTGGGTTTAAGAAGAATGTGATGTTGTTATGTCATCTTCATCATTCTCATTATTATCATCATCATCAGCAGCATCCTTTATTAACATCATGGTGATATATAATAACAACACGAGCAGTTGTAAAATTCTTAGTAAGACTGTTACAAATAGCAGCAGCAGCAGTATTTATTGTTATACTTATATCAAGAAGTAATGCTGAGGTTGGGACTAAGCCACGATTCTAAGATTAGTGGGGAAAAACTGATTCTAGAGATATAAAGAAACAATAAAGGGAATTGGACAGAAAATGAGCTTACATAATGTAGAATCCTTGGATGACAGCAATGATTTTGAAAGCTAATAAAAAGGGTATTCATTTAGCTGTAAAGATTTACTGACTTACTTTTAGGCACTGGACACTCAAGTGAATTCTGAGACCGAACAGTGAGCAAGGCAGACAGGGCCTCCTTTTTAACTACTTTTATTCATGAGAGTTTGAATAGTTTATGAATAGGATTATTATTGTTGCTATTTTATTTATTCTTGGTTATTCAATAAAGTCAACAGAGAACTAGTTTAGATGCTGATCTCATCTGTCATATATGCCTCTTTCCAATCTCTATTTAGCCATCTGGGAAGTATTGGTACACATGTCTGTTAAAGATAAATGAAGAAAGGAAAAAGGTGTTGTCATTTATCTAGTTAAGAAAGTTAATCATGAAAAGATTAAAACTGGGATGCAAAATAAAATAACATTTTTCAGTTTTTAAAGCTTGTATTTCTCAACATTTCTGGCCATCCTGTGTTGTAATTAGAAACCAGGTTCATAATAGTTGCAATTAAAGTGCCCGTTCCTTTGGAATTGATCAATAGCTTATTTCATTTTTTCTCCTTATAGAAACTCCCAAATTCCTTCCCTTTTGTTATTCCAAATACTGGCACCTCAAATATTTTTATTCTTAGATTCATAAGATAATGCACATATTATTCCTAGGTTGAAAAGATAATGTTTAATAGACGCAATTAGTTTTGAATTTGTAGGATTTTCTGCACTTTTAATTTGATGATGAAGGTAATCAGTATTAGTCTTACCACTTAAGCCTGGTTTGCATATTTCTTTCAAAACATTATTTATGAGAGAAAAAGTGTTAAAAATAGGGATTGATCACATGGGTGTCCTTTTGCTTTCCATCTACTAACTAAAGGAAAAAAAATAGTTATAAACCTATAACAATTGGGATAAAGAGGAAGCTATTAGAAGATGTGTTCCATCAAAACTAAGGATTAAATTCAGAAAGGAAAGATATGAATGATCTGGAAACCGTATACCCAACACAAGAGGATGAAGAGAATTCACAGGAGGACAGCCACATGGCAGGGAAGGGAGGAGCAGTCTAGATTAGAACAGAAGGGTCGAGGCCTTAAAGGAAAAGATCTCCAGGAAAAAGCACACAGCTCTTGTGTATGGAAGTAACACATCTGGACGTCTGGAGTGGGGGTGATCACAGCTCTAAAAGAACGCTGATTAATTACCAACGAGCTCACAAAACACAATAGTTATTTCTAATATGTATTACTTAGTTACATTAATTAGTCCTTTTTTGGGGGGAGGGGTATAAAATACTAAACCAATTTTGAAAAATAGAAAAAAATGATAGCATAATTGTTAATATGGCAGAACCCTAACATTAATGATAGAAGGCCAAAGAGCCAAACACATTTTTCTATAAACTATGCATGAATCCTTTTAATGAAAGTCATCATTATTTCTCTATAAGGATCTGCAGAAGATATGTTCTCAAGGAAAAACCTATTCTCATCATGTTCGAGTCTTAACATCAAGTAGAGCATGTCTAGAGGCAGTTTTCTTTCCCAGTGTACTTGAGGCTGGTGACAAGTCTAGCAATTAGAAAACAGAAAAAGGACACACGAAAAGGTAACAACAGCAACAGATATCTGAGGCAGATAATTGAGAGTCCCCACACCAAAACAACAACGAAGACCCAACATTTAGATGGTAAGATCTTTCAAAATAAAAATTGTATAAGTTCTTGCAGAATGCATGCCTTATCTCTATCACCACGTGTCCAGTGGCCATGCGAAACGAGATTCCCCATCCTACCTGGGTCAGCCACTAACCATGGGTGGAATGAGTTGTACCAAATGTAACACATTTTGGTATATGTTAGGTAAATGTTGAACTTTACCTAATCCCTATACTTCAGGAAAGCAGGGATGGTTAAGAAATCCCCCGACTCTCTGTGTTCCAGGAAAGGACTTGCTACAAAGAACCACACTTGCCCCGTATGACCTAGGTGGGACTTGGGGGCGGCCCCCTTGTTTACCTTGGAAAGGCTGGATACACATCCCCTCTTTGTCTCATCGGTGAATAGCTGACCAATCTGGACAAAATTCCTCTTAGCTTGACATTACTGAATACTGGCCAGGCTTCTCTCTTACCAGGTCCTGAACTTCGACCCACCCTAACGTTTAAGCAAGCTTTGGGAGCTCAAGGAGATACTGGACTGAGAAAGACCCTCCCCACTCTCAAAGCCCCGTCCTGAGAACTGGCTGACAGCAAAGCAGACACTTGCTGCTCAACTACACAGTCATGCCACCTGCCCAGCCCACTCCCCTGTCAATGAAAATAATCGATAATCAATAATAAGAATAGAAAAGAATTTTATTTAAGCCAAACTGAGGACCAGCCTGGAAGTCTGCCTCTCAGATGACTCTGAGAAACTGCTTCGGAGAAGCAGGTTTTCAGCACAGTTTTGTATCTTATCAGAACAAAGAACATTAAGTCAGGGATACATTTCTTCAAGGTTTCAAACAAACAGGACAGCACGCGTACGTATGGCCTTGGCACCTGGGAAGGGAGTCCTATTTTTAACATGGACATTCTTTACTTCTGGTCAATGCACCCGTCTCTTTAATAATTAAAGCAGATGCACAATGTATGTCTGATAGCCACAAACAGGCTGCCTTAGTCAGCATCGACTTCCAGTTAACTCATGGATAAGCCAGAATGACTTCCCTGTATCTCAGTATGTGAACATTTCTTTTATCACCCCCAGAAAACATGGCGTTTTCTGTCTTGTCTACTCTTCCCTGTAAAAGAAAACCCTTTTCATCTTTGAAAAACTTACAAGAATTATGTCGGAGCATTTTCTCTATGGTTGTAGTCATTTTCCCCTTATTCCAACAGTCTTTTTGAATAAAATCTCTCCTTTTGGTCTGAATTGGTCTTTTGTTTGACAAGGCAATCTCCAAGGCTGCAGCCGCTTAGTGGAGTGAAGGCTTTCTCCAACTCTCTTTCATTTTCAAAGTGCCATCAAATTCAACTTTACTAATTTCAGGGCATAGCTAATGTAATTATACCAAGTGCTAAATTTGCTTGATAAAATTATGGAGGAAAATGTTAGCAGCTTTTCTTTTTAATTTTTTTTTGAAAATTTATTAAATACCAAGGGCTTTATTATACTTATATAATCTCCACAACAACACTGTAGAGTAGATATTACTATTTAGACTCATTTTACAAATGAGGGAATTAAAACTGAATGAAGCTTAAGCTGAGGCCCAAGCCACTCAGCTACTATATGGCAGACCTAAGATTTTAACCCAAGTTTGTCCTACACCAATTGCCCTTAAATTTATGTAACTTTTATGCACACACACACACACAAATGTATATATTACACTCAGTTTTTACTGGTCACCTGGAAGTTGAGAATGACAGAATAATTAAGCATCTTATACATTAATTGATGGTATTTTAGTATTTTAGTAATCTCTAATATTTAGCAATAGAGAACATAGCAATCACTCTTATAATTAGTTGAGTGAGGGGTTAAACTTTAGTTATTAAGCTTAGCTAAAGTGATGGGTGTGAATATGATCACTTGTGGAGGAGATACAGAGTTAAATTAGAATACAAATGGTTAAGAGTGGAACCCTGGGGAACACTGCCGTTTAAGAGGTAGTCAGAGAAAGAGGATGTTAGGAAAGTGTTTCTGGAAGAGTAGCTGGAAAACCAGAAGAAAGTGTAATTGCTGAAGGTAGAGGAAAGTGGAATTTCAAGAGTAAGAAGGTGGATTGTTCAATGCAGGAAGGTGACATGAAAAAAGGATTATACAAATCTTGCACTTGGCAATCAGGCCTCATTAATAACTCTGGCAAAGGAATTTTAGATGAAAGACTAAGAACAAAACATAGGGGTATGAAAGGGCGAGGTGAGGAAGTGTGAACCCAGAATATAAACTATATGAATTAGTCCACATGGAGCCACAACCACGAATGGAAGGGTAGGTAGGGATACATGTGGGACTAGATGTAGGGAGATGCAGGCATAAGAAAAGTTCATTATTTAACACTCATATTAAAATGTGAGCATACCTGCATACTGAGTTTAAGAAACCAATCTGGAGGAAGATGGTGAAGATAATACACAGGGAAGAGAAGTAATTTGTGGAGGACGTCCACTGCACCGGCAGGAGAGAAAGAAATTGAGGGCATGTGTAGGGTGATTGGCCCTTAAGAGATTAATAAGTCAGAGGGAAAGAGAAAGTGATGAAGTCAAATTAGAATGATATTAAGAGAAAGGTGTGGGGTTTCATATCTGATGGACTATATTTTCTCACAGAAGTCAAGAAAATGGTCATATGCTGAGAAGTGGGGATCATACATAGCTGTATTGGTGAAAATTTGCGAGAAGCTCTGGGGAGAATTGGAAAAAATGCACTCAGGATTTCCAGATACTAGCTGGGCACTGCATCTTAGTGACCCAGTTGAAGATTATGAATTATTAGTCACACTTTCCTGTTGCAGCATTCAGTTTCTAAAAAGCTGTTTCTTACCTCATGGGCAGCTATTTTTTCCACCACTTTCAATGGAGGTGAATATATTTAATTTGAATACAAATTCTTAGTTCATCTCACTTTATTTTAAAAACTGGAAGTCAAATCTGTTTTGAAATGTTAAAGTTATTCAAATGCATGGAATTTTATATCCATAAAAATGTAAATTATAAAACTCTGTGTCCCTAGATTTGATATAAATGTTAGCTGAATGAAACTGTGTTTTCATTTTGACGGTTGTTCTGGACCAGGAATCCAGCTGTGCATTTTGATCTGATGATTTAAAATCTAATTTGTTATGTATTAAAAAATTCTAGTCAATAAATCATTTTGGTCTTTTATTTTTTTTTTCCTGAGCCAAAGGTATCCGGATGTTAGCCTCTGTCTCTAAAGCTGTCATCATAAGAAACTTCGAAGTCTTTTTTGTTAATCCCTCAATGTCTAAATAAAAATCAAGTTGAACAAAGCTACAAGCAATTGCTTTTACTACACTATAGAGATATTATCTGGTTGTTTTTCTCTGCAGGCATTAAGTAAGCATTAACACTGCTCCATTTTATATAGTTTATCTCACTCTAGGCAAGTTTAATTTCAGATAGGCTCTCATAGCCTTAAGGCACAAAAGCTCCTTTTGAAATGAAAATTACTACATTTTGTAAGGATCATTTAACTCAAAGGGCTTTAGAGAATTATTAGATTTTAAATGCAATCTTTAGTGATATTAAAATATAATACATTATTAATTGTCAGGTTTGCATAGTTTGTATTACCTAACATAATTTCAAAGTGTACTGTGCTGTTTCTAAGATTACATTTTTCAGATAAGTACACCCTCAGGTAATTAACTTTAGGGATTATGCAGATCATAGATGTGGATGGACTGCTGTCATGTTCAAGAGATTTGTAATAAAATTTCTAAAATATGAAGCGGTTGACTTAGTTTGATATATTCAATTATAAAATATCTTGTGGCTAAATCCTACATGCATGCCAAATCTAAAGAAAAAGTCTTATCTGTTTTGTCTTTAGTTTTACTTAGCCTTAGATAAAAAAGAAATAATTTAATAGGCAAGTAAGCTATGAAAAGATTCATGGTATAAACTGTTTTGAGGAGTATCTTCCAAATAATGGTGTTGCTTGTACTGAAATTTGCTAACTAGACCATACAGGATGTTTTGTACACTGTTGTCAGTGCTGGTAAAATCATAATCATGAAAATGTGTTGCTTATGCCTTAGAATGTCTTGTGACAGATGATGGTATATTGGATGGAAAAAAGAAAACTTGACAGATAGCTTGTGCTAAGGGGGCCATGGATTAATATATCTCGATAGTCCTTTGTGGGGAAACCTAAAGGACAAGAAAGTTCCAAAGTCAGTGCTCTCTAACGATGACTGACAGAGGAACTGGACTTTGGCTGTTTGCTACTAAGTAGCCATCAGGAAGCACTGAGCTGGCCTTTTGGTGAGGAGTGGAGAGTGGGCATGGGGGTTAGATGGGAACCCAAGGCTGCATTCTGTTATTTTGTCTAATCACTGTAATCTGAATACATATGTTACTTTCTAAGGTTTTGCGGGTCAAATTTGAGTAGTTTGAGTATCTCACCACTTGGTTAACAGAGATGAGATAAGCTATTTCTACTTTTGATTGTTTTATTTGCTCTGGAGTTTGATAAGTTCTTTAGCTAAGATGCTCCAAGGAAACTAAAGCCTTGGCATCTATAAGCCAGTTCAAAAAGAGGGGCCACAAAGGAAGCCCAAAGACTCTAGGGTCAATGGTTTTTACACATAGGAATTTTCAATCACATGGTACTTGATCTTAGACAATTAGCAAGTACAAAACTTCCAACTTTTATATGTGGTTTGCACACATTATTCCAGGAATTCACCACCACATAACACCAAAACAGGTGCCTTCCCATTAGAGTTCCTCAATTTCCAATTTTTACCCACCTAAATGTGGGAATGATCTCAAAATAGAGACTTTAAATGTAGAAGTTTATTTGTGATAAATAAAACTATGTCTGTTTAATATGGTAAATTTTAGGAAGGTATAGGTCAATGCATGTGAGAATAAGCTTTTGTTAATTTATATATCACTAAGTATATGTAATTTCACCGATAATTTTATTTTCATCTTAATATATCCTCTAAAAAATATTTTCTCTTCCTGAGATAAAACAGTCTTTGTCTTTAAACCCCAGAGAATTCCATTACTGACTCTGACTGCTGACATCCTAAGTTGGGTCAGGTGACACTATGGCCATGTCAGAAATAGTAAAAATAAACACAAAATCTATGACACTACTACTTTGTATCAATGATATACATGATGTGTCCATGCTATAAATGTATTACTCATTCAAATTATTAAATCATTAATGCCTTCAAAAATGGGAGGCTTAGTTGCTCAGTTGAAAATATTATTCTTGATCTTTTGGAACAATTTCCAATGAAGCTGGCAATTTCACCCTCACAGCTCTTTTAGATCAGCATGGATGACCTGCTGAATGACACTTACAGTCTTATATTTCACACAGTAGAACCTGCAAACATCACTTTTTTTAGCTGTAAATGAATCATTGATGCACCTTAAGAACAAGCAAACTAAAGTAAACTGAACTAGACTGGGTAGTTACATTTCATGGAGAAATACAAGCTAAAACGTATACTTTCATTCCTAATTGAGGATTTTGTTAAATAGTGGCCAAAAAAGAATTGACAGCATAGAAAATGAAATCGTATGTCAGCATGCTTTTTGCACTAACAACAAAGCATGATGATGATGTGACTGCTATCACTGGAACAAATCAATGGTCTTGAGACTAAATCAGGACTTAATTTGTACATACCAAATACATTTAGATCTGCTTTTGACATTTCTTTTGATTCCAGTGTCTTGAGCAGTCCTCACAAGCAAATCTAAACCATAATCTATATGCAACTCTAAGTGGTTAGCTGCCTCTGTAACTCTGAAGTTCTGGAAAATGATTCTATTTCAGATGCAATAAACTTTGAAATTCTCCAGGGGATTCCATAAGCCAGCTGTTATAGGGTAAATTGACCTAAGATAAATGAAAGAAAAGTGGGCACTAAGATTTACAGCTGATAGTTACAAAGAGCAAAACGAGAACAGATATTCTTTCAAGTCAAAGAATAGGTTCAGTGTCTATAAGGAGATATAACACAGTTTGTAGATCTTTCAGAGTGGATGTTAAAAGAAAGAAAATATTATTTTTATTTTGAAAATGTGATTATGCCCATAGGCGTGTGTGTGTGTATGTATATATATAGTAAATACATACATGTGTGTTTTATATATATATATATAACACACTCAGATATTTATATACATAGATATTTATATACATATATACATACAGATATTTATATACATAGAGAAAACACGACTATATTAAATAAGAAGATGAAATAATTCTTCCTATTGACATAATACTGTGGTGATTTCATCTTAAATATTTGTACCTTATAAAATTGGCTAGGTTTATACTAACTTTCAACTCACTTTCACCATGTTTCCATTTCCATAAATAATGCCAGTTATTTAAGCATTTGGTTAGTAAAAATGAGATGAAAGATTTTGAAAGGAAATACAGTATGACTCATTGAACAGTCAGAGAAAGTAAGTAAGATAGCTAGGTCATCACAGGACCATTTTAGATAATGCAATAGCAGTACATTTTTAAACAATGGTGACGATGCTGATAGATCCTAAATTGGAAGTCTGCAAACTTAATAAAATAACAACAAGTGATGTTTCTATGACATATATAGCTAGTTCTGAAAAGTAGCATTAGAGGATGCTGTCTAGGTACACTACAGATGCGTAAAGAACTTTGTCACTAAATCTAATGAATATTTTTATTGATGGTTAACTCACTCCTTCCATTTTTTCCTTTGATGAGGACTTCACACTGAATCAAGGCATATCTAGATAATAGAAAGCCAGAGTATCGAATAGCATTGACTAAATGTATTCTCTAAACAAACCTTTATTGATTATCTATTAGGTCTTTGGCTCTGTGCTTCTTGCTACAGTTATAACTAATAGTGAGTAAGGCAGACGTGGGGCCCTATCATTCAAGGCCTCTTATATTTATATTTGACATCATAGTAGCAAACTTTGCATGTCTTTTTAGGGAATAACAATAAAGAGGTAAATGTATATTCTTATAATTGAAGTATAAACATGAATTGAATTAAACAATTACTCTTAAGTATATCAGCCTAGATACAGAGAGACTTCCAATTCTGCTGATCAACTGACTCCTCTACAGAGGGTTCTTTTCTGGGCCTAATGCTGGAATTCTGATTCAGCACGAGTGGAACAGATCCTGAGATTCTGTGTTTTAAAACAACTTGAAAATGACTCTGATTATCAGCCAGAGTTCTGGCCCTTGGTCTAATACTTACACATAAACTTTGACTATTTATATATATCTATGCAAGCACTATTTTCATGAGAATACAAAGAAGAAAGAAGGAAATGCCAGAATGGTTATTATGAATACTTATCATCACATAAGTTCCTCAGTTGTTTTAGTGAAGAAGTAATACTCTCAGAGATAATCTGATTATCTCTGTGGATAAACGTACTAAAGATTTGGTTCCTAGTTATAATATTAGCTTTTTCTGTATTTACCTAATAATTACTTTTCTGGTGCCTTCACTTCTAGCTAAAGAATAGTGAAAAATTACATACAGAGGCTTCAAGTCAAAATTGTAAATATAGCTTACATCCTTTACATTCAGTTAAGTTATTTTAATAATATTTTTTTCTACAAATTCCACAATAGAGGCACATTCTAAGAGCTGCTCACCCAATAAGTGCATATTTTATTTCAGAAAATGGTGGGACTTTTTAGAAAATAAGTGTGATAGAAATGATCCAAATAGCACAGCCTATTTGTTTGCAGTGCTACTGTGCATTCTTTTGGGGGATTTTTCACTGTTGATTTTTAGAACAAACTTCCATTCTGTACCAAGTGCAGCTAAATAATGAGAGAATATTCTTTGAGAAAGTAGGGGAAGGAATCCCGGAGGGAATCATTGCCGTCGAGAGAACTAAAATAATGACTTTCAACCTGTAAATGCCTTTCATAATTCATGATTGTATCCAATTATTCTCCAGTTATCTTTAGTACATGTTAATAAGGTAGGAGAATTTTATTGCGGGTGTTTTGACACCTCGGTGCTGGTCAGTTCTGCTGGGTGATGGTCCGTATAAGCAAGGGATGTGAAGACTGGCTTCCTGTGTTTCCTAATACGAACACAGAAACCTTCACGTACTCCCACATGGCTGGTTGGGCTGGCATTAGAAGTAGACAGATAATGCGGTGCTTACGTGATCTGATTTCTGGAGAAGCCAGAAAAACTTACTTTCGTTTTTCTTCGTCTTGCCTCCAGCATCAGTGTATTGTAGTGACTGTGTACACAGTTGCTGAGGAAGGTGGATTAAAATTCTAGCGCAGGCATTAAGTGTCTGTGGAAAGAATCTTCAACAAATTATTTAACTTCTCTGCGCCGTGGTTTCCTCATATGTGAGTCATATCTATTGATATTTGAAAATGTGAATACCTATGGTAGTATTGATAGGGATAGAGTAGGATAATTAAATAGTTAGTTTAGAAATCCCACTAGGGGATTAAAAACAGAAAGGGAATTTTAAGGGAGTTTGGGAGAGTGTTGTAAGCTAGTGACCACTGAAGAAAAGAATCCAGTAACCAAGCAACAACCTACATATGTAGTTAAAGTAAAGGAAAATAGACATGCGGTCTGAATCTTATTACATGAAGTCAGGGAGTTAATGGTGCTTGAAGAGTAGCATTTCTGCATGTAGCCAAGACAGGAATACAGGTGAAAGGGGAAAGAAACTAGGTGAAAGGGGACATTATAGCAAAACGTGAGATGAAATACCATATTTTTGTATATGTCACCACCTTTTGCTTATATACATATGATTTAAATAATGCCATGACAATCCTAGTTAGACCATATAGGGTTAAAGGAGGAACTAGTGATGTAAGCCTTGACGTCTACCCAAGAATGAGGATGAAGGTGGTCTTCTCCCTCTCCCTTTTTCTCTGATTACAAAAATGTAGCCCTCTTTGTTCTCAGAGCTGCGCTCCCCTGCCTGCCTGCTTGTACCTCTCATAAGCATCCTGTGCTAATAAACTCACCCTTTGCCTATCACTTTGCCTCAAGCTGAATTCTTCCTGCGTCAAGACTAAGAAACTGAGCTTCAGTAAGTCCTGATACCAGGTGAGTGGTTTCAATCAAAAGACAGTGGGTTCAAGTCCCCTCCTAAGTCAGGGATCATGGGTTCAATTCACAATGTGAGGTTTGGCTGGGTTTGAGTCCTAGCTGAGGAGGAGTGTGGTTTCAGTACTTCCCTCGCAGAAGTGTTGGGAGGATGATGGGAGTTATCACAGCTAATACATTATTTAGTATGATACAGGTCACACGAAGAACTCAGTAAGATTCAGTTCCTATTTTTCTCCTCTAAACCTTTGCTACTTGTTGACTGATCCTTGGTTTAAATTTCCCATCTATTCAAATACAAATGCATCAATGTAAGGCTGACATGCTAAAACTTGTCAGTCATTTACACATTCATGGAAATAAAAATTAAATAAATAATAAAATAATAATAAAATATTATTATTTATAATAATAAAATATTTCCTGCATGTAGTTTTTGAGGAGGGATTGGGGGTAGAGAATAAATCACTGGGCAACCATTTGATGGATGAATTCATGGATGTCGTTAAAGAACAAGCAATAATGAGGTCACAGATATCAAAGGAAACCTGAAGCCACATGACAAGTTTGCTCTGGGCCAGTGTCCACACTTCAGTATAAAAAGTAAAGATATAGACTCTGCATGGCTACTGCACTCATGTGTCAGTGGCAGGGAGAGCCCAGCCCCTGGGCGCTGGATGGCTTTGTCCAAGGTGTCACGTTCTAGGCCTGGTCCTCCAGTTCCATGTACAGAGAACTTAGTTACAGCTGCGCTGAAAGAGGACAGACCCATGGACCAACTACTGCTTTCTCTCATGCTGAGCTAGGTGACCTAGAAGCAAAGATATTTGATTTTAGAGATCTGACATTTTCTCACTGACTCTCACTGGAAAACGGGGTCTTAGAGTAAAAGGAAATAGGTCAATCCATAAGATTTAACCAATAGTTTTTTTTCTCTTTTTTTAACATGGGATTTGCCCTAGCACAAATGTTCTTCTATCTCCACAAATTAGTCAAAGGTAGAGTCAAAGTCCAAGATATTGAAACAAATGTAGAGGGAGTATTTTATATCTTGATAAAGTTGGCATTTATCTGCTTATTTGAGGAAGTCCACATTTTTAGAAAGACAAAGCTCAGGACGTGACTTTTTTCTTATACATGCTATTTTTTCTTATCTATACAAGATTTAGCAGTTGGCTTATTTTAAAATCCACAACACTTACCAGCTACTTGTAAATATAAACTTGACAACATTTTCATCTGATTTAAACAGTAATTTTTTTGGTGGAGTTTGGAAGCAAGATAATAACCCCTTTTACTTTCTTTCTTCAATTTTCAATATAGCTGAGGGATAAACATAGGTATGCAGATGAAACACTTACATTATAACAAACAAACAAAAACCTGATCTGGAGAACATTTGAGGCCAAATGGGCTTTTCTTCCAAATTAAACTTTCTGCCCTTTGTTGAGAGGTGTTTCACCATGACTCTCTTGTTTCTGCATGTCTTCTGAGTAAGAAGTACTGGTAGATTTTTTTCCCTTTTTTTTCAAATATGTTAGCACAGCTATCAGCTTTGGAAGACAAATAGTGTCTCTCTTCTTGCTAGATGGCCAAGATAATAAAGATAATGTCTTCCATAGTGCAGGGGTTGGTCAGATGTGCTAGCAGCCCCATTATATGTTTGGGGGTTTCCTCAGCTGTGATGCAAACCCACTGCATGAGAAGCATCTACCTCGGCTGCTCTGTCTCTCCTCTGTGGGACTTGGAACTGATGCAAACATGAAGTGGACATTTCTTGCTGGGCCGTCAGTGGTTTTGCATCTTCTGCCAGCATCTATGAAACTGACGTAGGTTATCTTGTTAGGTTGCACAGTTCCTGATTTAGTAGTGTTACCAAGTCCAAGCTTGTACTGCTCGAAGCACAACAGTCCAGTAAATCAAGAGATGAGTTGTTGGGACAAGGAATAGCCACTTTATGTGGAAAGCCAGCAGACCGAGAAGATGGTGGACTAATGTCCCAAAGAACCATCTTGCCCATATTTGGATGTTAGGTTCTTTTATAGAGCAAAAGGGGGAGGGAAGTGAGGAGGTAAAGTAAAAAGGCCATAAGTTGTTGCAGATCTTTCCTGGTTCAGGCCAGACTCCAGAGGGGATGTGTTAATTTCTTCTTTCCTGCAGCCATTCACAGGTGGGCCTGTTCAGGATGCTTCCTGTGAGTTTAAACACAGGTATTTTAGCTTAAGGCTCAGGCATGGGAGGCAGGGTTCCCAAAGATGGGCCATTATGTACACTGTAAGGTATAGGTAACCTTTCTTTAGTGATTAATTTGTAGCAAAAGCAAGAGAACACAAAGGTTAAAGTAAAAGAGACAGATCTAATATGGAGTCAGATTTTTTTCTCTATTACAATAGTTTCTGAAAAAAAGAAAAAAAAAAAGACATTTATTAGTCTGTATCCTTCCAAGGTTCTTTTTCCTGGCATTTGGATGAAAATTTCCTTCAATGTTTGTCTCTGAATCTTTGGTTTTTGCCTTGAAGAGTGCCAGGGCCGAAAAACAGCCTTCGGGGTATTGATGCAAGAAAATCAGGAAAGAAATGCATAGAAAAAAATAACATTTAACGTATGATCTTGCCACATAAAATGTGACTTATGCATTTTCTGTACAAAATTATATAGGTGTATGTTTTCCTATCTAAATCCCCTCAGAGCACCCTATCTCTATTTGACAAAAAGCTCATATATCCTTCAGATTCCTTCACCACCATCATTTTTCTTTCTCTTTGATGCACCAGTCCCTTGTAGAGTCATAATTCCAATGCCAGACTTGCATAAAATACCAAACTGGAGTTTGTGGAACATGGCTTCTGGAGTGGTTAGTCAGATGAAGAGAGTTGAGCGACTCATGGGGTGAATCTTGTCCAATGAGAAATGTAACACGGAAGGGTAAAAATGGATAAGTCCCCTTTTCCTTTTCCCCCTTGAAGGTGTGGATCTTTTCGCAGCCCTTCCAATGAAGTTCCTTGTACTGCTGCACAGAAGTGCTGAGTCACCTGTGGTATGTCAATAAAGCAGCTTGTAAGGCAGTAACTAGTGCTGTAAAAATCACTTCTCTTTGATTTGCATCTTTCCTGCAAATGAAAGAGTTCCTTGTACTGCTGCCTGGAAGTGCTGAGTCACCTGTGGTATGTCAATAAAGCAGCTTGTGAAGCAGTAACTAGTGTTGTAAAACATCACTTCTCTTTGATTTGCATCTTTCCTGGCCTCACTTCCTTTTCCCTCACTTTCATTGCCTTGGGCTTGTAAATCACAAAAAAATAATTAGCATTTTAATGAACTCTTAGGCACATTTTTCTAGAGAACTCTAAGGCACCAGACGTGTTCTCCAACATAAGTGAGCCCATAAGAATATTTAGGCTCTTGGAAGGCCAGATCAAAAATGTGAGCATCAGAGGGAGACAAGAGGTCCTTCTCATGTCTAAGTACATTAATACCCACCATCTATGTTCTGGTTTTATATCAAAGGAACTCTTGTTTACTTATTAATTAAACTGAGAATGCCTTTCCCCTTTAGGGAAGGCAAAACTAAACCTTTTCCCAGAAAGTATAATATTTCTCAATGGCCACTAGATACCATGATTCAGAATTGCAAAATAAGAAAATGCATGAAAAAAATATCACATGGAGTAGCCATGATTGTGAGGAGAGAAAATTTGCTGGAAAGGAGAAGAGGTTGTGCCAGAAACAGACTTGGCTTGTTCCTCAGAGTTTCTCTTCAATTTTGGGTGTTTATTTTCAGCATTCATCTAGGGAAATATATTGCAAACAAACATATTGGTGTATTTTAGAGAAGATTGGCAAGATAAAGGGATGTTTCTCCCAAAATAATAACAACTAAACATGCTATGCCTTTCTATTTCATTGAAATGCATGCAGCCAGAAAAAAAAAATTATTTGCTCATCTGTAATCTCATGCTAGGTAACTTAAGGGTAAATGAACATGGGATTTGTATTATGCTGCCTTGACAATGGTATAAATATGTTTACTAGAGAGAGCCTCTGAGTTCATTGATTTTACCGTAAAGCAGATACAAACATTTCCTTTGGTTTCAGAAGAGAACCTAAATCCTTAACCTAGTGTACAAGTCCCTTTAGGACCTGATGGCTACCCACGTCTCTGGTGCCCTCCCATCCACACTCTTACCAAGTTCTTTCTCCTCCTACTGTTGTAGGAAAACTGGGGTGCAAGATGGTCATGCCCCAGGTCTTGGGTGGGTCCTTGGGATGGTCTGCCAGGTGAGGGTCCTTGGCTTCACACAGGAAAGAATTCAAGAGTGAGCCACAGTGAAGTGAAAGCAGATTTATTAAGGGAGATAACACACTCCATAGAGAGAGTGTGGGCCATCTCAGAAGGCGAGAGGTGGCCACGGGGCATGGGGTGGTCTCAGAAAGTGAGACCTGCCCCAAGCCGAGGGGGTGGTTAGTTTTTATGGGCTGGGTAATTGCATAGGCTGAGTAGAAGGAATATTCTAACTCTCTTGGAGAAGGGGCGGGGATTGCCAGGAATTGCGGCACCACTCACTTTTTGGCCTTTTATGGTCAGCCTTGGAACTGTCATGGTGCTGGTGGGTGTGCATTTAGCATGTGCTAATGTATTACAATGAGCACATAATGAGGTTCAAGGTCAAATGGAAGTCAAATCTGCCGTCTTGGGCCCAGTGGGTTCTAACCGGTTTTTGTGGTATCCTGTTCTTAACAGTTGTGTCATTCTTTTAGTGGTTGTGCCCTTCCCACTTCCTTCTTGTCTCACTACAGCCCAGCCAAGTGCCCTGTTGATCTCTGATTCCTTTTTCTGGAATGAGTTTTCCTGCCTGTATTCCTAACTAACTGCTGCACATCCTTTAAGTTTCAGCTTCAAGGGAGTCACCTGCAGAAAATCTCTTCTGACCTCTCTGCCTTTCTGCTGTGTGGTTAGAGCCCTCTGAGCTGCTTCTGTTCCAGAGTGTGTGATAGTTTATCATTAGTGCTTGTTTCAAGTAGCAAAGTCGTGAACATGAAAGGGTTTAGAGACTGCCATCTCCAAATTATCTCTGCAAGAGCAGTTCTGCGTGTTCTGCGATACAGACTGAGCAGAGGTGGTTCCTAGTGGCTGGAGGGTAGCGGGGGCCTGGAGGTGATGAAGCTGGTGCCTTTAGCTTCTCCTTACTGTCTGTTACCACCACACCCCCAAGCTACCATGGTGGCCAGACCCCACGTCCCTCATTTAGTAGAAATTCAGGATTCAATATTGGCAGCAAAGAACAGGACAGATCCAAAAGGAAAATTAAATAAGTCATTCAGCAACAAGAATAGTTCAAGTCAACCTAAGACATTTGTAGAAAATAAAGTGATTCAATTAGAGAAAATGATTTGGACACCTGTGTTTCAGGGAAGTTAGTTGTGGGTGGAGGTCCTGCTGGCAAAACATTTCCAGAGAGGATGGAAAGTAAAGAGAAGGAAAGTGAAGAATGTATAAGAAAATGTTGATGTCAGTTATGGATAACAATCTCTTTGTGTCTTTCAAAATTCTCCAGAAAATTTTCTGAATTTTTTCATTTTTCCTAAAGTAATACACCTGATTTAAAAAATGAAATAAAATCACATAGAGATGAAGAGCAGCAATCCCTTACTTTATGTTTTCCCACAATAGTCTGATTTTGTTTTATTTCTTCTCCTGATGTTCAAACATCTAAAAAGTAGTCTTGCTCAGCTGTTTTTAGAATTACCTTTTTTTCCTCCCTAGGCTGTTTAAATAATCCACAGTCTTCTTTTTCTACAAATTGAAGATACTATCAAAAATTCACTGGATATTGTGACTTGTCTTCCTTTTTTCAGAGTTGGTGTAGAGTAGGAGCAGATCTTACTCTCTGGACTCATTTCTGTGGCTGCCATTTGTGATACTTATTGTATGAGACTGAACTTTTTTACTGTTCTTCGGCCCCTGCTATACACACAAACACTTTTTTTCTTTTTTCATTTTCTTGGGTGGAAAAGGGAATGTCTTAGATTCAACTATACTCTCTTGTTACTAATTAAAATTTTTATTTAACATCAGAGAAAATAAAGAAAGCTTAAATTAAGGATTATACAACAGAGCTGCTGGACTGTACTCTTAAAAAAATGACAATGTAATGAAAATCAAACATAACTGAAGACCTGTGCTGAATTAATGGAGACTAAAGAAATGTAACAACATTAGGCAATGTGTGCTTCTTTTTGGATCCTAGATTTTAGAAGATAAGGCAATAAAGAATATTCCTTGCGCAATTAGAGAAATTTTAATTTGAACTCTGTGTTAGAAGAGATGCATGTAATTTTGCTATGTCGGAGAACACCTTCATTCTTAGCAGATGCTGAAATACTTAGCGGTGAAGTGTCACGAGGGCTACAAGTAAGTGTGTTCAAAATGGCATGAAACAGTCATTTATTGTTTAACTCCGAAATAACAAGAACCATGGAGTTTGGAGAAAAAAGCTCATACTTCTATTCAGCTTCTGCATCTAGCACTTCGTACTCAGAAAAGCATCACAAACTTTCTGAAATTATGTTGTGTGAGCTGGGGAGTGAGAAGAATGACGCCACCTCTTGAGCTGCTGTGAGAGTGAAGTGCAAGCTGTGTGTGAAACCACTTTGTAAAAGGCAAAGGGTTCTGTGAGGCTGCTCTTCATCTCTTCATCTCTTCATCCTCCTCGTCTTTCTTTGTGTCCTGATGATCGTCATCATCATTCTCAATTTGCTCTCAGCAAGTTTAGTTAAGACATCAGTCAAAGATGTCAGATGGAAGGAATGGTGTGAATAAATGTGAGAAGGGGTTGTGTCCTTGTGACTGCATTAGAATGAAGACATTATATTTAAATGAATCACTCCACCGAATTATGTGAATCACACCCAGTAACTTGTTATATCCCATTTTTTGGGTCCAATATTGATGAATGACTCCGTATGAACATAGTGAATTATAATTTTTTTTCAGGTTTTTTTTTTTTTTTTGTATGGAAGTATAGTTGATTTACCATGTTTCAGGTATACAACAAAGTGAGTCAATTATGCATATGTATACATATTTTTTTCAGATTATTTTCCATTATAGGTTATTAGAAGATTTGAATATAGTTTCCTGTGCTATACAGTAGGTCCTTGTTGTTTATCTATTTTATATATAGTAGTGTGTATCTGTTAATCTGAATTCCTAATTTATCCCTCCCCCTGCCATCCCCCTTAGGTAACCATAAGTTTGTTTTTGAAGTCTGTGTGTCTGTTTGTTTTGTAAATAAATTCATTTGTATCATAGATTCAACATATAAGTGATATCATATGATATTTATCTTTCTCTGTCTGACTTACTTCACTTAGTATGATAATCTCTAGGTCCATCCATGTTGCTGCAAATGACATGATTTCATTCTTTTTTATGGCTGAGTAGTATTCCACTGCTTTCACTCCCTTGTTCTACAGCATGAGACCCAATAAAGCCTTGCCTAAAAACAAAATGAATGATAACTAAAGCATGATGGTTGTTCCTGAAATTTAATGGGATTATGAAACACTGGCAGTTGTTCCCAACTATAAAACAGGAAGTTATCTAATTGATAAATGAAATAATCCATACTCTAAAAATAAAAGGCAAAGAGGAATTAAAATAAAAGAAATAAATTTCCAATATCACTTCCAAATAGTTTTCAAAAGTTTGTAAAAGTGTTACCAAATTAGATGTGAGGCCACCCTCTTGGTGTCCTGGCTGAACCAAAGCCCCCCTGGTAGGTCAGGAAGCTCTTTCCCACTTGGATTCACGCTGCCAGTAATGAAACTGAGTTTAGTGCAAACAAGACAGACTTTTATTCAACGGCCAGAGAATGGAGAAGGGGAGCTCATGCTCTAAAAGCATCTTCTCCCTTAAGGGAGGAAAGTTGGGTCCTTTAAGGGGTAAGAGGCAGGTGAATCATCAGAAACTGGGGAAAAGGGTGGAGATTTCCAGGAACAGCCGGCACATGCACAGTCCCTCAGGCTCCCTTGACATGGCACTAATTGCGCTTAACAGAGTGCAAATCCCCCCTTGGGGTGGAGATCTCACTGTGGCAATGAAGCAAAGGCAACTCTGGTCTCATCTGCGCAGGTGCGTTCCTGTGGTCAAGTCAGAGTTGGTCGGAGTGGTTGACCACTGTGTATCTCTCAAAGTACAGCTGCAAAGCATCTCTGCCAAACACCAGGTGCTTGTGAAACAAACACAGAGATCAACACAGCAAGGAAAATGGTGACCCTTAGTGTACGTTGCCCACCATCTTGGATCTAGCCTGTCCAATCTGGTTTTGTTGCAGCCTTTGTGGCATACTGTTGATAAAACACAACTAGCCTGTTTGTTTAAAAACAGTTTCTGCCCCTGGGATCTGGACTGCATAGCATGGGTGACAAGATTTGGTCAGGATAGTCTTTATTAAAAAAAAAAGGCACTGGCTACATAAATTTAGAATTTACTATGATGAAGATCAAAACAACATTTTCAAAGGAAGTCAGAAGATTGTAGTTTGCTTTTGGCTAGAATGGCAAATGGACTGCAGACTGACCTTTACGACATCAACTGCAAGTCAAGTGTGGCCTAATGATATACTAGGTGAATTCACAAGTGAGTCGTTTTTCCAACTTTCACAAGTGATCTGATTGACAAAGTAGGGAGTACTTCAAACTCTTAGATGATGAAGATTTATGAGAGATCACACATTCTAGAGAGAAAATTATTAAGATGATCCATGACTAAGAGAAAAAGAGTAGGGAGCAAGGTCCTCTGTCATATGTTTTCCTCTCCCTCCCCTGAAACCTTGTGGGGTTGGAAGGAACAGGGGACACTTAGGCAGAAAGACTTGCTTTAAGAGAGCTGGTACAACATTACTTATCTCTTAGGAATTTAAAGATTCTTTTCTATTCACTATTAACAAACTAGATTATTTCTGTCTGACATTATTTTAGCTCATTTATGCAGACGATAAACTGGGTAGTACAGACACAAACTGAATAAAACACAGTTACTTATCTATTTTGGTAAGGAAAATAAACGTGCAACAAATAAATGCAAGACAATGGGTTACATATAATATGGTCATAGAAAAGCACTTAGTTGTTAGAGGGCAGGGAATTAACTATTTTATCAGATGGAGCCAGAGGTAAGTGAAGGATCATGGATTAGGATTTGAAGAGGAAGGAATACTCCCTAAGTCATTTTACAAGGCCAACATTACCCTGATATAAAACCAGACAAGGACAACACAAAAATAGAAATCACAGGCCAATATCTCTGATGCATGTAGATGTGAAAATCCTCAACAAAATATTAGCAAACCAAATAAAACAGTACGTTAAAAGGATCATACACCAGGATCAAGTGGGATTTATCCCAGGGAGGCAAGAGTGGTTCAACATCCACAAATCAATCAAGGTGATACACCACATTAACAAAATGAAGGATAAAAGCCACATGATCATCTCAAGAGATGCCGAAAAAGCATTTCACAAGATTCCACACTTATTTATAATAAAAATTCTCAATAAAATGGGTATAGAAGAAACATATCTCAATGTAACAAAGACCACATATGACAAATCACAGCTAACATCATATTTAATGGTGAAAAACTGAAAGCTGTCCCTTTAGAATCAGGAACAAGACAAGGATTCCCACTCTCACCACTTTTATTCAACACAGTATTGGAAGTCCTAGCCAGAGCAATTAGGCAAGAAAAAGAAATAAAGGCATCCAAATTTGAAAGGAAGAAGTAAAACTATCACTATTTTCAGATGACATGATTTTATATATAGAAATCCCAAAAGATACCACCAAATCTATTCAAAATAATAAATGAATACAGTAAAATTGATGGGTATAATATCAACATATAAAAATCTGTTGAATTTCTAATCACTAAAAATGAGCTAGCAAGAAGAGAAATTAAGAAAAGAATCCCATTTAAAATCACAACAGAAATAATAAAATATCTAGGAATAAATTTAACCAAGGAGGTGAAAGACATATATGCTGAAGACGATTAGACATTGTTGAAAGAAATTGAAGAAGACAAAAATAATGGAAAGATATTCCATGCTCACAAATTCAAAAAAATTAACATTGATAAAATGTAAATGTTATCTAAAGCAATCCATAGATTCAATACAATCCCTATGAAAATCCCAAGAACATTTTTCATAGAAATAGAACATAAAATTCTAAAATTTTACCCCAAATAGCCAAAGCAATCCTGAGAAAAAAGAACAAAGCTGGAAGTATCACATGCCCTGATTTCAAACTATAGTACAGAGCTATGGTAATCAAAACAGCATGGTATTGGAGGAAAAACAGACACACATATCAATGGAACAGAATTGAGAGCTCAGAAATAAACCCACACATAAATGGAAAATTAATTTATGATAAAGGAGCAAAAGATACGATGGAGAAAGAATAATCTTTTCAGTAAGTGGTGTTGGGAAAACTAGACAGCTACATGTTAAAAAAACAAAAAGAGCTATCTCACACCATACATAAAAAAAAACTCAAAATGGATTAAAGACTTGAATGTAAGCCCCCAAACCATAAAACACCCAGAAGAAAAACATAGGCATTATACTATATGAAACTATTTGACATCAGTCTTTGTGATATCTTTCTGGATATATCTCTTCAGGCAAGGGAAACAAAAGCAAAAATAAACAAATAAGACTAGATCAAACTAAAAAGCTTCCACAGAGTGAAAGAAATTATCAACAAGATGAAAAGGCAGCCTACTCAATGAGAGAGGATATTTATAAACAATATAGCTGATAGGGGTTAGTATCCAAAAAAATATAAAGAACACATACAACTTAACAACAACAAAAAAACCTGATTAAAAAATGGGCAGAGGAGCTAAATAGACATTTTCCCAAAGAAGACATACAAATGACCAACAGGCACATGAAAATATGTTTGGTACCTTTTTTTAAACTCATCCAAATCATTGTATTTATAAATGGCAATTGACAAAATATATATTATTTAGAAAGATAGATTATAAAGCGTCTCTTTTACTGTGTTTCTCCAATTAAGCACTGTTCATTTGAATAATATTTTTTAAATGCATGCTAAACAATTTTTAACTGGTTTAATTACACTAAATTTGCCATATAAATTGTCTAAGCCTTCAAAGGAGAGATCAATGATGAGCTTGCTTTCCAGTAGAACAGAAATGAATTTGATGGGATTGACTAGAATTTATAAATTATTCGAGATGAATAATATTGAATAATAAGTCATTGTTAGTCACTGTAAGACATCAGTCTTCATAACACATTTAGTGTATCTGATATCTATTTAATTGTCTTGTCAGCTACTATTATAAATCATCTCAGATAAAATGTGCAGACAAAAGTGAAATGTGAAACTCAATTTGAATTTTAGTAGTTTTACAACTTATTTCGAATTCCCTGATCATTTTTGTAAAGGGGTTTTTATCTTTTGTAAGACATTTATTGTCCTCTTTTGACTCCTGAAGAGTTTATAGTTTTCAGAAAAAAATATTTTACAGTTCAGAGTGTTTTTAACACTCCAGTGAAAGCACAAGGCTTTAGATAGTCCAAAGACTGTTAGCCATCTGGTGTAGAAAGAGAATCCTAATTCTTTTTAGGTAACTGCTTTGAAAATTGAATCTAACTTACTGTCCTTAATGTTTATAAGTAAGAAAAAATGGTATTGCCTCACACCTGTCAGAATGGCCATAACCAAAAAATCTACAAACAATAAATGTTGGAGAGAGTGTTGAGAGAAGGGAACTCCTACACTGTTGGTGGGAATGTAAATTGGTACAGTCACTATGAAGAACAGTATGGAGGTTCCTTAAAAACGTAAAAATAGGGGCTTCCCTGGTAGTGCAGTGGTTGGGAATCTGCCTGCTAATGCAGGGGACACGGGTTCGAGCCCTGGTCTGGGAAGATCCCACATGCTGCGGATGCGACTAGGCCCGTGAGCCACAACTACTGAGCCTGCGCGTCTGGAGCCTGTGCTCCGTAACAAGAGAGGCCGCGATAGTGAGAGGCCTGCGCACCGCAATGAAGAGTGGCCCCCGCTTGCCGCAACTAGAGGAAGTCCTCGCACAGAAACGAAGACCCAACACAGCCAAATAAATAAATAAATAAATAAATAAATAAATAAAAATTAAAAAAAACAAAAAAACAAAAAACGTAAAAATAGAACTACCATATGACGCAGCAATCACACTACTGGGCATATACCAGGAGAAAACCATAATTCAAAAGGATACATGTGCCACAATGTTCATTGCAGCACTATTTACAATAGCCAGGATGTGGAAACAACCTAAATGTCCACTGAGAGATGAATGGATAAAGAAGATGTGGTACATATATACAATGGAATATTGCTCAGCCATAAAAAGGAACAAAATTGTGCCATTTACAGAGATGTGGATGGACCTAGAGACTGTCATACAGAGTGAAGTAAGTCAAAAAGAGAAAAACAAATATCATATATTATTGCATATATGTGGAATCTAGAAAAATGACACAGATGAACTTATTTGCAAAGCAGAAATAGAGACACAGATGTAGAGAACAAACGTATGGACACCAAGGGAGGGAGAGTTGGGATGAATTGGGAGATGGGGATTTACATATATACACTACTATGTATAAAACAGATAACTAATGTGAACCTACTGTATAGCACAGGGAACTCTACTCAGTGCTCTGTGGTGACCTAAATGGGAAGGAAATCTAAAAGAGAGGGGATATATGTATACGTATGGCTGATTTACTTTGCTGTACAGCAGAAACTAACACAACATTGCAACATTGTAAAGCAACTCTACCTTAATAAAAAAAAAAAAAAAAAAAAAAAAAAACCTTACATATCCTTTTACAAAGTTGGTGGTGAGTGTGGGGCACAATGGAAAGTTTTGAGCAAGTGATGTCCTTGATAATTCATAATACAACCTAGAGAGTGGAGTTGGTATCTTTAAACTGTTTGGTGAAGGAGGGTATACATTGCTAACTAAAGAAGTCTGAGAATAACCTGCTTGGTATTTCTGAGGCCAGCGGATAAGGAAAATGCACGGCGGCTCCCGCCCCCTCCTGTCTGGCTGGTACTGTAGTGTTCAAGAGCCCAGCCCCTCCCGCCTCCACAGGGTGCCTGGCTTAAAAGTCAGCTGTCCTGTCGTGGGCCTTCTGCCTCTCCTTCATCACTACCATCTCTCCCTTCAGCGAATAAAGCCTTCAAAGCCTTCTGGTCTTTACTCCACAGCACTCACTATAAATGTCCTCTACATTCTGTTCTATACGTTCTTCACTGAAAATCAAGCTTCCAGAAAAAGTAGTGTAGGTTCAATTTCAATTCCTCTGCGTTCTTACCTTCAATTCATTCTTGAAACCACTGAACTCTTATTTTTACTGCTATTATTTCAGAAAACTCTCTTTTTCACCAATAATCTGCTAATTCTGAAACACACACACGTAGGCACACACACACTTACACACACGTGCTTTTCCAGCAGTGTGTCTATAAAGTCTTTGTTGAACAGTTCCATCTATCTTTCTAGCCTTATTCTCCTTGTGCCCATCATCCTTTCACCCATAGACCTTCCATTGTTTACTCCTCTCCACTTCTTATAGCTCATATTTATATGTCTTAACACATTACTTTCTCTTTGACTAGATAGAGCACTTACATTTTCTCATGCAGAAAACTTCTACATTTCCTTCAAAAAGTCTTCTCATTTAAAAGGCTTTTTTGGATACATGTACCACAATGTTCTTTGCAGCACTATTTACAATAGCCAGGACATGGAAGCAACCTAAATATCCATCCAACAGATGAATGGATAAAGAAGATGTGGTACATATACAATGGAATATTACTCAGCCATAAAAGGAAACGAAATTGAGTTATTTGTAGTGAGGTGGATGGACCTAGAGTCTGTCATACAGAGTGAAGTAAGTCAGAAAGAGAAAAACGAATACTGTACTCACATATATGGAATCTAAAAAAACAGTACTGATGAACCTAGTGGCAGGGCAGGAATAAAGATGAAGACATAGAGAAAAGACTTGAGGACACAGAGGGGGAAGGAGAAGCTGGGACGATGTGAGAGAGTAGCATTGACATATATACACTACCAAATGTAAAATGAATGGCTAATGGGAAGCTGCTGCATAGCACAGGGAGATCAGCTCCGTGCTTTGTGACCACCTAGAGAGGTGGGATAATGAGGGTGGGAGGGAGACGCAAGTGGGAGGAGATATGGGGATGTATGTATATGTATAGCTGACTCACTTTGTTATAAAGCAGAAAGTAACACAACATTGTAAAGCAATTATACTCCAATAAAGATATTTTTAAAAAGTTTTTTAAAGTTTTTTTTGAATGTCTAATCACATTTAGATGGCACATATATGGTCCTATATTTCTGTATGCATAGATATATCATAGCATTTGTCAATTAGTTGTTTACTTACTTAGTTGTTTACTTACTTTTCTCTCTAAACAAGTTCAGGAACTATGTTTTATTTGATTCTGTATTTTTAGAGTCTATCACAGTCCCTGGAATATAGTAGGTATTAAATAAATGGGTCTTTTATCCCTATGTCTAAAAAATAGGTTGAATGATTGGTAAATAGAAAGGTTCCTTGGTTAGGGAAAAGTTTGAAGTGTTATTTACTGAAATAGAAACCAGGGAAAATATCTGGGAAAAATGCAATGCATTTGATTTGAGATATGTTTAGGTACTTGAGGGGTATCCAGTGATGTGCTCAGCAGGTGGTTATTGAGAGATTATGTACAAAAAGAAGTAAGGAAGTCTGAGGATGGTGCTATGGAAAAAAAACTATCACACAATCTTGAGAAGAAAAAAGTCTGAAATTATAAGAAGAAAGCCTAGAATATATATATATATATATATTTTATATATATATATAATATATATATATAATATATATATAATATATATGTATATATGATACATATTTATTTATATATATTATATATATATATCATAGAAACCAAAGTAGATAAAGCTAGATTCAAGGATAGAAAATGAGAGTTCCCTGAGAAGGCAGTAATATAATAACAGGCTTAAAATCTTCCCCAGATTTCTCCCTTGATGCCTTTCTCGAACTAGCTGAAATGACCAAAAGGGACACATTTCACAGTATTTTCCTGAACCTGGGGTCTAGCTTCAAGATTCTTTAAAGGCATACTTTTGTCTCCTCACCCATTGCTCTATTTCCCATATATCTATCTGAGTTAATAAGGAAGTGGAGGGTAAGAGGGCTGGCAACCTGAAGCCTGACTATGCATCCACCAATCAGACAAATATTTATTCAGCCAGCATTACTGAGTACCTCCCACTTCCCAGGCACTGCACTGAGAACAGGTAATGCAGTGCTTACTATAAAAGACGTGATCCTTGCTGCTAAGGTTTTGGGGAATAAGCTTGAGAGAGCAAATGCATAAACAGACATATAATGCTCCTCGAACTATGTTAATTTCTTGAGATAACAAAATCCATATAGTCCTTACCTTCACAAGATGGTCTTTACTAAGCATTTTTATGGGAATTGGTAAAGATGTTTGGAGAAGGAAATTATCATTAAGATGAAATGAATCTGATCCAGCATATTTTTATCTCACCAAAACTACAGGGACATTAGAATCCAACCCAGCCCAGAAACTCAGGGCTATGGAAGGGTTTGAAGAAAATGACAGACTGTGTGTGGGTTGAAAACATACCACCACCAGAAAGCTGTAACACTTGGGCCCAGGCAGTCTTCCCCATTGTGAGGCTCACATGGTCATACATCACACAGAAGAAGGGAACTCAGTTGGTGGAAACACCTGTGCCTTTGGGATCAGCAGATCTTTACTGTGAGGTTAAATTGAGGACACTTATACCTGGCAAAAACCCCACTACAAGATGGGCTTCCAGATCTGGAATGCTGGGGGCAGCAACAGTAAAAGTTATGGTGGTAACATAGCTCTGGGAATTTTAGTGATTGAGGCAACTAAGGTTAACAACATACTTCATGTGTGGGTGTGTGTGTGTGAGAGAGAGAGAGACAAAGACAGAGACAGAGAGACAGAGACAGACAGACAGACAGAAAGATATTATCAGGGACCAATTCCTTAATTGTGAAACTTGACTTAAAGAACTCAGAATATATAAAAATAAGAGAGTAGGAATTGCACTTTCTAAAGATTAAATAAAAGAAATAAATACAGTTTGTACAGTTTTAAAATACAAATGTTTTATTTATATTTGAGAAAGAGTAAGTGAATATACAGCATCGATGAGCAATGCATGTTTGGAATAGTAACTAACTTGTTGCCAAATAACTTATTGCTTAAATAGGATCCTGAGTAAAAATGAAAATATTAAACAATTTAAGGTGAATATTATACAGACAATAGAACAGAGAATTAGTTCTACCCCGCTAGTAGTCTATAGGTATTGAGTAAGGGCAAAGCGGGATAAACAAACAATTGTGCGCCTCCTTAAGTAACCTCAAAAGAATGTGGAGAGAGGAAATTTGGGGCACATAAAGTCATTTACTTTAGTAAAAGGATGGAGATAGTTCTGGATATTAACACAACTTCAATCTCACTCACCGTCACAGAATGGGGAAGCCTTGAAGTGCTACTTACACTTACCTTGAGGAAAAACTCAGTATTAAAATCAGGGTGTAATGTCAATCATTTGGTAGAAATTACAGGCAATTTGTGCCATGTATGTAAAATTCAGAGCAAAATGAAATAGAACATCATAATTCAAGATACAACTGCCTCCCAGAGAGAACGGTAGAGTATTTTGATATTTAAGAAGAAGGAATTCTGGCGAATCATCTGTACCTCACCCAATTGTAAGGAACGTGTCTGGAATTGTGGGTAAAATCTAAATGATATTGGGTCCAATGCGTTGGAAGCTCCCTTTATACACAATTGATAGTAATCTGCAGCCTAACTTACAAGGCTGTAGGAAAAGTACTAGCAACATCAGACATGGGTAGAACTGCAGTACAGGGTCAGTCAAAAGATTCGGCCATAGAAATGGTGGATACTCCTGAAGATACTTCCACACTGTTTTTACAAAAGAAGATACATGCAGTCTCACTAAACTGAAAACAAAACCAAACATGCAGCTCAATATTATAAACCTTTGCACTACTGTGGCCAGTTATTTCCCAATCAGGGGAGCCATTTGAAATCAAAATGGAGCCCCGGTATGGATAGAAAGCTTGCTCTCAAATCTTGCTGCAGCTGTACACGGTACATGGCTGCACTGTGGTGTCCAAACACAAATATTGCGCACATGCTAGGACCTACAACAGGAATACTAGCTTCTTATTTCCATCAGTTACTGAGATGAATATAAATTTTATTTTCTGACCAGCAAGATTATATTACAGGGGCCTAAGTGGATTATATTACAGGGGCCTAAGTGGAATTATATTACAGGGGCCTAATGTTGCCCAAATAAACATGGAGAAAAACCAAGTAAACTTCACTCACATTATTTTGTTGAAAATCAAAGACTAGTTTAGAGTTATCTTGATTTCTAATTACCTAACAGAATAAAAAATGAAAGCTACTTATGAAACATTTTGCAACAACAGAAGCATGTAAATATAGCATGCAAAAATAATTTAAAATGAGCATATTTTAAGAAGTAATTTCCCAAAGTAATAAGCAAAAATGTTAATCAACTACTTTGCACCTTTAATAAAATACTTCTAAACAAGATATAAATATTTATAAACAATAGCAACAACAACAACAAAAACAGAAACCCTCTGAAAATGTCACAGAAAGAACTAAGAAAAAAACCCCAGAATATCCAACTGTAGATATTGCAGTAAAAGCAGTATCATTACTATGGAAAACAAAATCAGCACTGCATAGTCAAAGTTCAAAATATAGTTTAATTTCAGAGAAGAGGAAAGAAGAGACAAGGAAGAAATTGGGGGGGCATTGATAGCTATGAAGCACAGATCGCAGATTTAATGAATAGTTTTCCTAGAAAAAGAAAGCTAAACAAATTGATTATTAGATAGACAAATAGATGATAATTAAATAGATAAACAGAAAGATGATTGATAATAGGTATAGATAGATAGATCTCTATAAGATATACATACACAAATATAAGATATATATGAATGTCTATCTATTGACTGAGCTATATAAAATTCAGAAGAATTGACATAAAAATATTTTAAAAAACAAATGGCTAACGGTCTTCCAGAATTGAATAAAATAAAATTGTTAGATTACATGCAGAGAAGGATAAATAAAATAAATATATGCTTGGGATTGACATATACACACTACTATATATAAAATAGATACCTAATAAGAACCTACTGTATAGCACAGGGAACTCTGCTCAATATTCTGTAATGACCTATATGGGAAAAGAATCTAAAAAAGGAGTGGATATATGTATATGTATAACTGATTTACTTTGCTGTACACCTGAAACTAACACGACATTATAAATCAACTATACTCCAAGAAAAAAAATTTTTTAAATAGGTTATGGTAAAATTTTAGCATCAATGAGAAAGTGAACATTTTTAAGTTTTCAGAGAGACAGGGAGAGAGAGAGGATTTTCTGTAAAGGAAAAGCAGAAAGCTTGACAGCAAAATGTTCATCATTAACAATAAATGCCAGAAGACTGTGGAATACTATTTTCAACCTTCTAAACCTCCATTACTGTCAACCTAGTCCTGTATTCTCAGGATAAAAACACTTATCAAAACTGATGATACAAGTGAGTCACTTCAGACATTAAGGACTCATAGCATATGCCACTCATAATAACTGTTTGAAAGTCAGGGTGTAGACTAAAAGAAGTATGATGTACAATCTTTAACAGAGTCAGATAAATCATAAAATACATTGATGTTTAACTATTGTCTATAAAAATAATTTTTACATTTAAATATAGGGGTGGGGATTACTATTAGGTATAAAATAAGCTACAAGGCAAAAAAAGCTACAAGGATATATTGTACAACACGTGGAATAGAGCCAATATTGTATAAAAACTATAAATGGACTATAGCCTTTAAAAACTGTGAATCACTGCATTTTACACTTGTAACTTATACCATAAATTTTTTTAAAGATAAAAAATAAAATTTGTCAGAATGAAAAATCAATGTACAAATTAAAAATTTGGAAAAAAAATCATGTAATTAAGGAAAAGAAAATAAATCAATAATTATAAAATGATTTCTGAAACAGATAGCAGATAACTTGATTTTTTTAAAATTTAAGATCTGATTATTTGAAGGATATTTATAATGTAAACCTTAGTGTCCCTATTTGAGGGAGGAAACAATACCAGAGGCATACATTCTTAGTCAGAATTTTTTTAAAGTTTACATTTATTTTTAAAAGGCACAGGGGTGAACTATTTCATAAACATCAGAACATTAAAGTTATTAATGAGTTACAGATGACCATGTGTTTGCCAATCTGGGGGTGTCTTACCATTACCTTTGAAAGAATAGTGTGAATGGTAGATTGCAGCAGAATGAGAAACATGAGATAGCAGCTGCTTCCTCTAAAACTAACAAAGTAGTGAGAGAGAAAGTTATGTAAGACCGATTCCCTTCTGGCTGGCCTCCCATAAGAGCCCTGACTTTCTGAAAACCTCCAGAAAAACTAGCCAGAGCCCTGTGCTTCAGAAAGTCAGTCCAAGTCAACAGCAACGTTTGGATCCAAGCCCCAACCTACCTGGATGGAGCCCAGTGATTCTTCCACTGTGAACACAGACATGTTTTACCAGGCCACTGAGCTGCAGCTGTGAGCCCCAGACACTGGCTTGTGATAAGCCTAAGGGAGAGACTGTTTTCCCAACAAATGTAAAGCCTGAGATGGGATGATTGGCTAAAGCACAGTTTTTTTCCCCCATATCATATTGCTTGTGCTCGGTACTCAATTTCACCAGGGGAAAAGACTAGTGTTTCCTTACTTGTGCTCTTTAAAAGCCCAATAGCCAAGGGTTTTATGCCTAGAGTCTGATATCCAGCCCTGTTGCCCATATCCCTGTGCACTGCTGTAGAATGCTCTGTGAAGCCTATTGCTTTTGTCTCTGAATTTTTCCCAGTTAGTGTTAATGCTGCAGGAATTCTATTTTAAAAAATTAGAACAGAATTATAACATTTGCTATGAAAAATGAATAATCAAATCACAGGGAAGAGTTTGGTTCCTTTGGTAGGTTTCTACTCTCAAAACTTCTCTGTCCATCATTCCCTCCCCTCCCCTCCCCTTCCTTCCCTTCCCTTCCTTTCCTCTCTCCTCCTTTTCCATCCATGCCATCCCTTTCTCCTCAAGCTGAAGAGTCTTCTGTTTCTTCTAAAGTACTCAAATATGAATGAATCATTTTTTTGATACATACTCTTAAAACTTTAGTTAATATTTAGTGATATATACTGTAACCTCATTTGGTAGAATTACTTAGCCTTCTTTATTTCTAAAATTTTTATTTCAAATTTCTGGCAAAGAAGTATCACTAGCTTTTATGTCTTCTTAAAAAGGGTTGTAATAGTAGTAGTATTTGTGATAGCAGTATTTATCAGAATACCAGAAGCAAGGGCTTATATCACCTTATTTTAATTAAAGAAGAAAAAAGATTTAAAATAATCATTATTGCTCAAAATTATATTCAATCATTAGCAATTGAGCCACCTATTTTTCTATTCTTTCTTCCTAAATCAATATGAAATAGCATCTTAAATTTAAAAGTTTTTTAGTCACTTAACTTTATAACTAGACAAAGTCTCGAGTCCCAGACCATTCCTTTCTGTCTTTTGGAATGGTTTTAAGAGACTTTTATGAGCAATGGAGACAGGATTAAGGAAAAAAGAAGAGGGAGTGAGTAGTGGGATGAGACAGGAAATATTAAATTGGAACAAAACAGGTTCATGATTGGAATAAAAGAGATCGATGGGGACAAAATGAGACACAGATGAGAGAACATATGTTTGCTCTTATAAAGTGATACTGCTTATGGAGGGAACAGAAAAAAGTGATCAACAAATGATGAAATTTAACTTAGCTTCATATAAATAATTTAGTGTACAAGAAAGGTTTGTAAGGCTTGAGTGAGGGACGGCAGTAAACCTAAGGAAGCTGCTAACTTCAGTGGAAGAGTGTACAGAAGCAGATATAAAAATATTTTAAAAAACTGATTTTACTAACTACAAAATATTAGAAAGAGAAATTAAGAAAATAATTACATTTACCTTTGTATCAAAAAGAATAAAATACCTAGGAATAAAGCGAAGGAGGCAAAAGACCTGTACTCCAAAAACTATAAAACACTGATGAAACAAATTGAAGATGACACAAACAGATGGAAAGATATACCATGTTCTTAGATTGGAAGAATCAGTATTGTTAAAATGGCTATACTACCCAAGGTGATCTACAGATTCAATGAAATCCCTATCAAATTACCAATGGCGTTTTAAAATTCATATGGAAACACAAAGGAACTCGAACAGTCAAAACACTCTTGAGAAAGAAGAACAGAGATGGACGAATCAGGCTCCCTGGCTTCAGACTATACTACAAAGCTATAGTCATCAAAATAATACGGTACTGTCACAAAAACAGACACATAGATCAATGGAACAGGATAGAAAGCCCAGAAATAAACTCAGGTGCTTATGGTCAATTAATCTATGAGAAAGAGGCAAGAATATGCACTGGAGGTAAGACAACCTCTACAATAAGCAGTGCTGGGAAAACTGGACAGAATGAAAAGAATGTAAAAAAAATGAAATTAGCACATTCTCTAACAGCATACACAAAAATAAACTGAAATAGATTAGAGATCTAAATGTAAGAATAGATACTATAAAACTGCTACAAGAAAACATAGGCAGAACACTGTTTGACATAAATCACAGCTATATTTTTTTGGATCCATCTCCTAGACTAATTGAAAAAAAAACAAAAATAAACAAATGGGACCTAATTAAACTTAAAAGTTTTTGCATAACAAAGGAAACCATAAACAAAATGTAAAGACAACCTGTGAAATGGGAGAAAATATTTGCAAATGATGCAACTGACAAGGGATTAATTTCCAAAACACACAAACAGCTCATAGAGTTTAATAAAAAAAAGAACAAAACAACCAAATTAAAAAATGGGCAGAAGACCTAAATAGACATTTCTCCAAAGAAGACATACAGAAGGCCAAAAGGCATGTGAAAAGATGCCCAGTATAGCTAATTATTAGAGAAATGGAAATCAAAGCAACAGTGAGGTACCATGTCACACCAGTCAGAATGGCCATCATCAAAAAGTTTACAAATAGTAAATGCTGGAGAGGGTGTGGAGAAAAGGGAACTATCCTACACTCTTGGTGGGAATGTAAACTGGTGCAGCCACTACGGAGGACAGTATGGTTGTTCCTTAAAAAAATAAAAATAGAGCTACCATATGATCCTGCAATCCCACTCCTGGGCATATATCCAGAAAAGAGGAAAACTCTAATTCAAAAAGATAGGTGCACCCTAATATTCATAGCAGCATTAGTTACAGTAGCCAGGACAGGAAGCAACATAAATGTCCATTGACAGATGAATGGATAAAGAAATGTGGTGCATATATACAGTGGAATATTACTCAGCCATAAAAAAGAATGAAATAATGCCATTTGCAGCAACATGGATGCACCTAGAGATTATACTAAGTAAAGTAATTCAATAATTCAGTATAATTGTTCATAGTAATCTCTTATGATCATTAGAATTTCTGTGGTGTCGATTGTAACTTCTCTTTCATTTCTGATTGTATTTATTTGGGCCCTCCCTCTTTTCTTCTTGATGAGTCTGGCTAAAGGTTTATCAATTTTGTTTATCTTTTTGAAGAACCAGCTCTTAGCTTCAGTAATCTTTTCTATTGTTTTTTAGCCTTTATATTATTTACTTCTGCTCTGGTATTTATTATTTCTTTTCTTCTAGTCACTTTTTTTTCTAATTCTTTTAAGTGTAAGGTTAGATTTTTTATTGGAAATTTTTCTTGTTTCCTGAAGTAATATCATATCTCCATAAACACCCACTTACAACTGTTTTTGCTGCATCCCATAGATTTGGATCATTGTATTTTCATTTTCATGTGTCTCCAGGTATTTTTTGATTTCTTCTTTGATTTCTTCAGTGATCCATTATTTGTTTAGGAGCATATTGTTTAGCCTTCACTTGTTTATGTTTTTTTCAGTTTTTTTTTTTTTTTGTAGTGGATTTCAGTTATTGTGTTCTTCAGCTCTGTTTAGTTCTTTATATTATTTAATTTTTTGTTAAAATTGTCACTGTGTTCATCCATTCTTCTTCCAAGTTCGTTAAGCATCTTGATAATCATTACCTTGAACTCTTTGACAGGTGGGTTGCTTATCATTGTTTAGATCTTTTTCTGAGGTTTTGTCTTGTGTACTCATTTGGAACATATTTCTCTGTCTTCTCATTTTGCCTGATTCTCAGTGTTCGTTTCTATATATCAGGTAGGTCTGGTATTTTTCCTGATCTTGGAGAAGTGGCCTTATGTACAGGACACCGCATGGGGCCCAGCAACATATTCCTCTCCGGCCATCAGAGCTAAATGCTTCAGGGGTGTCCCTTATGCGGGCTGTGTGCTCCCTTCCCCTTCAGTTGTGGCCGAGCTGACTACTGTGGGTGCATTGAGGCTGGACCCCCACTAGGCTGGTTGCAAGGCCTTGCCTTGTGGCCGCTCCAGCCACTGGTGGGGGAGGCTGGCTTCCTGAGAGGCCAGATGTGTGGCCCCGTGGTGCATGGCTGCTGTGGGCTTGGTGGTGATTGGGGCCGGCCTGCAGTGCTAACAGGCTAGAGAAAGGATTTCCGATTGGCACTTGACAGCACTGGTGTTATCACGGAAGGACAAGCCCCCAAATGGCTGCCACCAGTGTTTCAGTGCCAAGGGGGTGTCCCAGCCTTCTCCTGACTCTCGGGAGCTCCCCACGTTTCCAGGTGGGTATGTCCCAGGTGCCTTTCAAGCTAGTGCCTCTGGGCTGGGACTCTGAGAGGGTGAGATTTTGCAAGCACCCTTTAGGAGCAGAGTCTCTGATTCTTACAGCTCTCTGGCTCTCCTGAATGTAAGGCCCACTCGTTTTCAAAGCCCAACATTCTGGGGGTTTATCTTCCTGGTGCAGGACCTCCGAGCTGGGCGTCCCTGTGTGGGGCTTGGACTCCTTGCTCCCGGGGAGGGTCTCTGCAGCTATGGTGTCCCTCCAGCCTGAGGGTCCTGACTAGACTGCGTCTTTGCCCCTCCTGCATGTCATTGTTACTCCTTCTTTATATCTTTAGTTGTGTAAAGGCTTTGCTGTTAATCTTCATGTCGCTGTCACGGGTGGCTGTTCTGTAAATTGTTGTAATTTTGGTGTGCCTGAGAGGGGAGGGGGCTGAGGTTTTCCTACTCCACCGTCTTGATCCCCTCCCCGCAACAAGTCAATTTTAAATGTTTAAAACTTTAAAGTCAAGACACAGCAGTATAAGCATGTTATTTTATGGTATGATAAAAACCCAAAGAATTAAAAGCATATACAGTTAAGTGAGGGAACCACAGCTGAGTCCACCGAGGAAGCCTACATTTGGGGAAACATGCAACAGGGGACTATTGCTTTTCTTTATAAACCCTATTTTATAGGTGTCGTGTTTGGTGTTTACAGTGCACTATTTTTGTTTGTTGGCATTTTTGTTTTGTTTTTCCATGTTCTGGTACTTTGTTAAAATTCGTTTTCTAAATCTGTGAAATCTTGTCTCAAAGAACATGTACTTTACACTTCTCAAACATTCATTTAAGGTACTACGTTTGAACTAATAAGGCAAGATAGAAATCATTACATATTTGTTTTTGTCTTTAAAAAGACTAAATTTTAGTACAGAAGCTAAGACATGCATAAAAATATGTATACTACAAGATAGAAATGGAAAATTACTAAACAATTGCAACAAGAATTTAGAAGCGGAAGAAATTCTTCATTACTGAATTTATCGTAGACAATGATGAATTCGTTTTTCCATAATAACAATTATGCAACATCTTCTGTTTTCTTTATTTTTACCTGCTTCCTTGGATTACAATCAGAAATTGGGGCAGTGGAGACTTCTTTGGTGATCCAGTGGTTAAGATTGCACTCTCACTGAAAGGGGCACGGGTTCAATCCCAGTCGGGTAACTAAGATCCCACATGTGGCAAAGTACAGCCAAAAAATATATATATATATATACTGGGGCAGTGATTTTACGAACTGAAGATCTAAATTAGTATGGAAGTTTGGAAAGCAACAGAAATAAACCCACCTGTATCCAAGGTATTTGGTTGTCAAGAACCCAGCTGCAAGGGAAGGAAAAGCAGAAGCATTAACTAAAACATTATAAGAGGTACTCTGGAGAGACCATTGCATCTGGAGACAGCAAAAGCCCCACTGGATCATTAGGGTAAACTATATAAGTTATGAGAATGCCAAAGGCAGGTAAGCTTTGCTGACATCAAAGACCCATGGAAGCATTGATGTATTCCAATATTATAAAATAACAGATAATCTTGGTGCAGTTCTTAACACACACAAAAATATACTTTTTTAGTGAGCTTTACTTACTAAAAACAGAAATAAGTGTTTTTTTCTTTAAAACTCTTTCTTCTGTAAAAGATAAACTGCAGCATATTAAAATTTTTGAGTTTATTTGAGCAAAAATTCATTTCAATCAGGTAGCGTCAATGGGAAGTGGTTAGGAGCATTCCACTGACAGGGTCTGGTGGGAGAGACTTCTACAGAGAAAAGGCTGAAGAAAAGTAAGGAAATTACTGATTGGCGACAAATTATAGTCTAGTTGGCTGTGATTGGTTGTCCTTAGGTTTCAATTTCCTAAACTTGAGGTGTTTTTTTTTCACTTTGGTAGCCACCTCAACCTAATGCCCTCCTCATTTAATTAATTTAATACTTCCTAATATGTCAAAATGACAGCATGCATATAATTTCTTTTATTTAGAAATACGACTGAGTAAAACATATTCTGGTGAAAGGTCATGCCACTTTCAAAGACACCAGCCAGCAAAGGAGGGTGGCTAGAGATGGTTCTTCCTTAGTAAAGCATCAGTCCACTTAAGGCTTGTTGTACTGTTCGTAATCAGAAGAAAGTTAGAGATGATGGATCTTCTCTGTTGGTCTCGGTCATCATTAAGTCCCAAGCTATTTGGAGAACTTTCACCTAGATCTGCAAACAAAAGGGAGTGAAATGTTTTCCTTTTTTAATCTTGTTTTGCTTGTCCTTTGAAGTAGGCTGGGGTAAACTTTTATTGTGAACACGTTATCACTTTCATGTTTAATTTGCAGCAGAGGATAGGGCTTTTGAAAAAGCTAGCTGTTGTCCGCAGTGATATTTTTTCCAAAACATCTGTGGTGATTAATTCAACAGTTAATTTGTGTGCTGTGAAAGGAAATAGGTCATGAAGTGGGGTTTTCAATATGCAAAGATTTGGTAGCACTCCTTAAGGAAATGACTGAATAAGTGTGCTCTATAATGTAATATATGTTCTCTAGGAGCCTGAGTGTGAAAACAGTAGTGTCTATTTTATTTGTTATTTCTGTGTTTGGCTTTGATTTCAACAACCCTAATTATGTGACAAATGTCTCTATTTCAAAGACTACTCTATATAGATACTAAGACAAAAGAAAGAGGCAGTGTTCTTAAAGGAATGTTTCAACTATCTCTGTCCCTACCCTACATACCTCTATGTTGTTACAGTTGGAAATAAAATGGATATTGGGGGGAAGGGAGGGAAATGCTCTCTTACCAGATGCTGGGCCCTGACAGCAAGAGGACTTTGCTCTTGATGCGGGGGGAGTCTGAGAATTAACTGCTCTGGAGACGTGGTCAGAGAGTGGGCCGCCCACAGGATTCTAGGTAGAAGCTGGAAGTGAAGTTATTCTCTTTGTTTTGGTTTGCTCGAGGTATTTTTCTCAAACTGGAATAAGTCTGATGTAAGATCTGAAAAACAGACACCTAATCATTAATTCCAGCTGTTGGGTCCCCCCAAGGGAGGAGTCTCACTCACCAGTGAGTTTTGGGTGTTCTCTATTATCTTCTGTGTTCTCTGGGCCCTGCTTAGATGGATGAAGCATTCTCTGGCCACTGTCTTGGCTTTTATGTTATACATAATATTTTAGCTAAGGCTGTTTCTTATCATTACCTCACACAGCATACAGAGCATACTTTAGAAATATATATAATGCTGGGACTTCCCTGGTGGCGCAGTGGTTAAGAATCCGCCTGCCAATGCAGGGGACATGGGTTCGAGCCCTGGTCCGAGAAGATCCCACATGCCGTGGAGCAACTAAGCCCCGTGCGCCACAACTACCGAGCTTGCACTCTAGAGTCCGCAAGCCACAACTACTGAGCTCACGTGCCACAACTACTGAGCCTGTGCTCCTAGAGCCCGTGCTCCGCAACAAGAGAAGCCACCGCAATGAGAAGCCCACGCACCACAACGAAGAGTAGTCCCCGCTCGCTGCAACTAGAGAAAGCCCAGGTGCAGCAACAAAGACCCAACACAGCCAAAAATAAATTAAAAATAAATAAATAAATTTATTTTAAAAAAAAGAAATACATATAATGTTTACATATAACAGTATTTTCTTATATCTTTTGATGCAGTTATGGTAAATATCTGTTTTGGATATAATGGGAAGAGGAAAAGTAGAGGGCTTTGCAATTTCCTGAAAGCCATGTTTATCACAGTTTCTTTTCAGGGAACTATCCTATATGTCAAATATCTGTTCCTTGGAATTAGTCTGGACAGGTTTATCTGTTTGTGTGTATGAACAGAATTCTTAGTAGTTTAACAGCTGTGGAACCTGGGCAAAACTTTCAGATTGATATTGCCCTCTAGATTAAAAATAGTTTTCTTTTTCTGTATTTAAGATACATCTTTCTGGCTCTTTTCATACAAGGGATTGTTTAGACAGAAATATTTTTTTTTCTTTATGAAGCACAGTAAGCTTCTTCCAGAACTTTTTAGGCCAGTAAAATGAAATATTACAAGATGTGATCAAAACTGATAAAAATAAGGTGGTCTTTGAATCTAAATTTTTTTCGTTATATCTTACATTGAGGTCATAAAACTTAACTACAGTGAACCACCTGAAAGTGATGTAAAACTGGAAACGTGATAAAATACACAAAGTCTAAGTAATCTTGGAAAAATGCAACTCAGGCTTTGATACAGCTAGCCCTGTGTGATGTTTATGATAAATACAAACATACATACATCAATTTCCCATTCACACAAACACACTATTTTTAGTAAATTAACCTCTGTCAGGGCAGAGTGGTACAAGTAGTATCCACAGATTGTTTTTAAAAGTATTATGAAAAATTCTTGCTTATATTTGCAAAAGGCTACCCTGACATAGCCTTACTCAGGAGTGAGGATGAAAAAGAAAATTCTGAGACCTCTCTCACAGGTCTCTGAAGGGTTAGTGAAGGGCCTCCGTGGGGTAGTTATTGATCCTCCTAAGTAGGTTTTGGCAGTTTTGAACAGCCAGGTGTTTATTCACACAAGTAAATGCATTGTTTTGGCATTAGGAGGCGAAGAGGAAGGGGTACAAAGATGTGTAAACCATGTTCCTGCCTAGATAGTTTGTGGTAAAGAAACATATATGAAATATATCACTATTACACAAGCTCTCATATTCTGGTGATAAAAACACATAATATAAAGATGTAAGAACTCAGAAGAAAGAGGAATCACATTTGGAATGTTGGCAGGAAAGACTGCAGAGTGTTTTATTTGATTTGGGGCTTGCAGCATTATTGTTTAGGAACTGAGGGTGCAATGAGGAAAGGTAGAGAAGTACAAGGGTTTTTAGGAAAGAGAAGCAATAAAATGTTTTCCGGAACAAAACATTCGTCTAAGGTATGAAGACGGCTGTAAAGCTTGAAAAGCAATTAAGTCCATATGGTACAAGTCCGTATATTCCAAGTTTCATAATTTATATTTAACGTACTGGTCTTTAGAAAGAAAAGCCATGGCAGGAGCACAGGACCACAAGGTAAAATAAAATATTATTTATTCAGACACATTGTGCAAAATACTTAAAAATAACTGGATGTTACTTAGCACCAGGAATGGCAGAATGGTTCCCTAACTTCCAAAACAGATAGGATGTTACACTTTCTCCTCTTTCTGGTCATTCAGTTCTTTTACATTCTTACGTGGTAACCCAATTTATACACAATGTTCGACGTTTAGTTTTCTCTTTTAAATTTACTTGGATATGAGTGCTTCTGATGACAAATGCTGGAGTATTCATTCCTATCTATCTTGAAAATCTAGACATATAAAAGTCTTTTAAAGTACTTTTCATCTGTAAGGAACAGAATTCTCTAAGATTATTAATTGTGACTACACAGAAAAATTTCCAGAGATTTCCAGAAAGGTCACAAAAGTAAAAGCCACTTTTTTTTTTTTTTTTAGTGAGCACACCCTTATCTCTGTGACACTAACAGCCGACACCATGGTCTGTCTATCTCTTTTTAAATTCTCTCTCTTATCTTTGAAAAATAAAAATGCACACATAAAAAAAAGACCAAATGTCATGTCAGCCCAGATTAGTGCGTGTGCGTGCACACACACACACACACACACACACACACACACACACACACCCTAGAAGGCTTTTACAGAATGTTTATAGCAGCTTTACTTACAATAACCTCAAACTGGAAACAGTCCAGGTGCCCATAGATAGGAGAATAAACAGACAAATTGAGATAAAATTATACAATTTAATTCTACCCAGCAATAAAACGGAACTCATTTAGATAAAAACAATATAAATCAGCACAAAAAGAGTGAAAGAACCTTACACAAAATAATGCATTGTATATTATTCTGTACATATGAACTTGTAGAATTGGCAAAACTTTTCTACGGTGAGAGAAAAACAATGGTTGTCTCTGGAGCCTGTGGACACAGAATGGATGGGAAAGTGAAGGGATTTGGGGTCTAGGGTAATGTTTATATCTCGAGACGTTTGGGGGTTACATGTATCTACCCACTTGTCAAAACTCAGTGAATGTTCACCTAAAATTTCTGCATTTCACTGTATGTAAGTTTAAACCCTAAAGAAAATAAACCAGCAAACAAATGTTAAATCATAGTAAATGATATGCAAGATGAAGTATTTAGGGAAAGTCTACTTCTGCCTGAAATTTACTTTGAAACATATCAAAAATAAGATTTATAGATGAGGATTAGAGGGTTGGATACATATGTTATAAAGTAAGCACAGTATGATGTTTAAGTATAGAAACTAGGCCATGGTGGGTATGTTGATGGTCACTGACGAAGTCTTTTAAGTTTTCCAATTTGCAAATTTTCACAATTAAATCCTGGAAAACTTATTTTTTGTTTGTTTCTTTTTACTATATTACAGCACTGAAAACAATATCTGGTATTAGGGAGTATCCAATCAAATATTAGAAAGAAAAAATAACGAATGGATAAATAAGGAGAATTACGAACATGAAGCCCCAATATCCAGTCAGCAGGGCCCTTTTCTTGGCATTTTACTAATCGTCTTCGTGACCCCGACTATAACCTGACCCTACTCTTTTCTTCTTTCCCAGAACAGCGCTGCCAACCAGTTGAGATGATCCGGAGAGAATCAAATTCTTTCTCAACCTCAGAGGATCAACATCTGGATGGTCCTCGTCCAGGGAAAGCGGCAGAGGAGGAAGTTACAGAAACAGGTTATTATTTTGACCATAATAATTTCAGAAAATCCGTAATCTTAGATGGGTTCAGTAGTTTGAGGTTTTTGGTGCTGTCGTTTTAATGCTTAATATTCCTCAGTTGGTCTTTCAGACTTCTGTCACTTCCCCCATCTCACATCCAAGACGGAGCATGATTTAAGAACAACTGGACAGGGCAGCTCCCTGAATTGCTGACTCTGGTACAAAACTTGTCTCGTCTGAATATTCTGCTTGCTGAATATTTTGCTGCTGAAATCTTTGTCTGGGGTAAACTCTGGTCTTCTCCCATGCCTTTCCGCAATTTTCTTTGACCAGGTTTGTATTGGTTTCATAGGGCAGCCATAACAAATTACCCAAACTTGGTAACTTAAAACAACAAGCATGTATGCTCTCACAGATCTGGAGACCAGAAGTCTGAATGCAAGGTGCAGGCAGGTTTCATTCTTTTTGGTTTTTTAAATTATTTATTTTTTTATTAAAGTATAGTTGATTATTTACAATGTTTCAGGTGTACAGCAAAGTGATTCAGTTATACATACTTATGTGTGTATATACATCTATTCCTTTTCAGATTCTTTTCCCTTATAGTTTATTACAAGATACGGAACACATTTCCCTGTGCTATACAGTAGGGCCTTGTTGTTTTTCTATTGTATATATAGTGGTGTGTATCTGTTAATCCCAAATTCCCAATTTATCCCTCCCCCTCCACTTTCCCCTTTGGTAACCATAACTTTGTTCATTTGTTTTGTATGTCTGTGAGTCTGTTTCTCTTTTGTAAACGAGTTCCTTTGTATCTTTTTTTTTTTTAATATTCCACATATAAGTGATATCATATGATATTTGTCTTTCGCTGTCTGACTTACTTCGCTTAGTATGATAATCTCTAGGTGCATCCACGTTGCTGCAATTGGCATTATTTCATTCTTTTTTATGGCTGAGTAATATTCCATTATATATAGATGTACCTCTTTATGTCTCTTTATCTTTTCATGTGACCTTCTTATAAAAACAGCAGTCATTGGATTTAGGGTCCATCCTAATCTACTACGACTTTACCTTAACTAAGTACATCTGAAGACATCCAATTTCTAAATAATATCACATTCTGAGGTTCTGAGTGGGCATGAATATTGTGTGGAGGCACTATTCAAGCCAGTACAAACCTCAGGGTGATTCTAGCTTTGCTTAATCTGTGAAATCTGACTGTAGTTCCCAGTCGTGGTACAGGCATCCTGTCTTATAGCCCTCAGTGACAGGCCACTTTTCCATGTGGAAGTAGCCAATTCTGACATCCTACTCAAACAGGTTTCATCTGATGTCTGTGTCTCTCTTCATTAGAAATTCAGGATATTCTGTGTTCAGATATCAAACTGCTGCTAATTCAGGGACCATACTTTCAGAACCACTGCTCTAGATATAAATAGCATAGTTTGTCCTCACCTACTTTGGTCTGAGAAGAAAATCTGGACACACATATAGACACATTTCCCCACACTCCTTCTCAGTTAGAAGGTGAGGGATTCAAGTTGTTTTTTTTTTTTAATTTTATTTATTTATTTATGACTGTGTTGGGTCTTCGTTTCTGTGCGAGGGCTTTCTCTAGTTGCGGCAAGTGGGGGCCACTCTTCATCGCGGTGCGTGGGCCTCTCACTATCGCGGCCTCTCTTGTTGCAGAGAACAGGCTCCAGACGCGCAGGCTCAGTAATTGTGGCTCACAGGCCTAGTTGCTCTGTGGCATGTGGGATCTTCCCAGACCAGGGTTCGAACTTGTGTCCCCTGCATTAGCAGGCAGACTCTCAACCGCTGTGCCACCAGGGAAGCCCGGGATTCAAGTTTTCTACCTTCTCTACACAAGATCCCTTCCAGCTTAGCATAATAAGCTTCGCTGGCTAACAGTTCTCAGAGGAAATGATATACTAATCATTTTATGAGAAAAACCCTATGGAAGAGTGGCCTAGACTAGCTGTCAATACGGAAAATGGGAAATAAAGAAATTTACAAAATTCTTTCTTCTAGAGAAATCCTGGCATTTCTTCAATTTCTTATTACTTTTAGTTTGGAAGCTGAATTTTAAGTTTCTTTTTCCTTGCTTTCTGGTTATCTCAGCAAACTGAATTTCCACACTGTTAGAAGTCAAACTGAAGTATATTAAGATTTTGTAGAGCTTATTTGAGCAAACATCAATTTGAATTGGGTAACGCCAAACAGAAAATGGCTCAGAGCTCTCCACAAGCAGGAGATGAAGAAAAGTCTTTTGTAGAGCAGACATGCAAGCAAAGCAAGGAAATTATTTGGTTGGCTATAGGTCTAGTGATTGTCTTATTTGGGAAGCTTAGATGGCTGTTTGTGACTGGTGGTTCTTGAGTTTTGATTTTTTAACCTTGAGGCATTCACAGGGATCGACTCTGGCTTGGGTTTCAGCTTGCTTTTACAAGCTGCTAAGGCTTTAGAGCCCTGTTGGGCTGCACCTTGCAGACCTAGAAGCCCTTGCTTCCGCTTGCTCAGCTTCAAGACCGAAGACAGGGTCCTGAATCAGCAACTGAGACATCAATGGTTTAATGGCTGGGGGATCTTACAGGTCTGAAGCAAGGCCCTGGAGCAATCCCCCACCATGTGTGGCAGACGGCAGGCAGGACATGGTGTCAACATTTGGGGGGAAGGGGAAACTGCCAGTTATAGGGGAATTGAGGTCAGGTTGGCTCATTGGTTACCAGCGAAACCAGCAGAAGGGGACGTCCCTTGCCACCCCTTTGATAAGAACAATCACGAGCTGGGTTCTGGGGCAAGTATGTAGGAAGGTCAGTCATGTGAGCAGGGTGTAGGTGAAGCAGGTGCTGGTCAAGCAGGGGAGGTACAGAGAGCAAGAGAACAGCCACCTTGCGTGGCCTGACTGTACAAGCTCCCTTGGCCTAATGGCTTCCTGTTTACTGAATTTAACAGCACAGCCCACACCCCTGGGGCAAGTGGATCCCTGAGGCTAAGGGAAATGTATGGGGAAATGCAAAAAGGAAAGCACAGTAATAAAACAAATACTACACCTATCACAAATATTCACTCTTTTGATTTTTTTAACAAATATTTATCAATTGCCAGCAACAGTCTCAGCATCTTGTGCACAGTATTTCATACACATTACTTGTTTTAATAACTCACAACAGATGGATGTACTCTACCATCCTATTGCATATTGTTGTTCAGTACTCCCTGGGTGTCACAGCATTTTTCCTGCATTTTTTCATTTGCAATTCAAAATTTCAAGAATTATAGTGCTTATTTTTAGCTGCAAGTATTGAAGCTCAGAGAAGCACAAGGTCATAGAACTATTACAAGAAAAAATCAGAAAAATCTGTTTTTATGAAGCCTAATTTAGTGCACTTTACATATAGCCCTAGAGAAAGGTTATGTAATTCTGTCTTTAAAAATGGTATTGTCTTAGGCATCTCACAGAATTTTTGAGGCTGAGGTTTATAATGTGTATCCCAAACAATACTTGGGGTAGAAGATTGTCTTTCTGTTCCACAGGGTTGTTAAAATAATTAAGTAACATTTACTTGAAAGATTTTACAAAAATTAAAATGAAATAACGTTATTTTGTATTATGTTTTTAGGCGCCTCACATGGTATTTTTTTTCAGACAGTGCTAGCTGACTTTGCCAATATTCATTTTCTATGTTTTTAGTAATAACAAAATCCTATTTTTAGCTATTTAGAGTAAAAACTACATTGTCAGACCCAATTGCACCCGAAAGAACCATGTGACTAACATGTAACCACATGTTTGAAATATAAATTTGAAATAAAAAAGCCATCTGCTGATGAGGAAAGGGCAAAAGCCATCTGCTGGTGAGGAAAGGGCAAAAGCCCTCTCTTACCATGAATCTTGCACTGTTATAAAGCAGAGATCTGCTACCGCTGGAGAACAGGACACTTGTTCCAACCCAAGAGCTCTCCCCAGAATACTCCAGGACCCAAAGCAGAAATCAGCTGCCACGGAAGACGGGTGAGGAGTGATAAGCCCCATTCTTGAGGCAAGAGCACATATGGCCTAAGCCCGCAGCTGTAGCAGAAGAACTGAGCAGCCCATCTGGTATCAATCATGAGCTTTTCATCAAGATAGAGGCAACAGAAGTTGACCTCTGGGCTTATGTCTAACTTCTGCACCTGTGTCACACCTGCGTGCTGAAAACTGAGGGAAGAATAAAAACACTGGTTAAAAACTCTCAGGACATCTGGGATCTGCAATAAGTAAAAAGCAACAACATTCTATCTCTGGAGTAATTTGAAGTCCGTGGTGCCCCAAATCCAGCTCAACTACTCACTAGATTGACTCAACCACTCCCATTTACAGTAGGACAGAAAAAGAGGTGTGCCTATTTCCATGCATTAAAACTATCTACCTCAATCTCTACTCTATATACAATGCCCAATATTTATTGATAATAAAAACTATGAGACAGTAAAACATGAAAAAGTTACCCACTGTCAAGAGAAAAAGCAATCAATAAAACCAGACTCAGATTTGACCCAGATGTTGGAAATATCAGAGACTGTAACATAATTATGATTAATATTATTATGGTTTAATAGAAAGGTTTTACTTCAAATCACTTTAAAACAGCAGTATGTTCAACATACACAGTAGAATATATCTTAAACTATACAAATATACATTAAGCTGTTTTCAATGATATTAGCAGTAATAATATTAGAATCACTCTTTTCAAATTATACATATTTATATATAAAAATATATGTAAAATGTAGTTTTTAAGCGTGATATGCAAAGTATTTGAAATATAAATACAAAATGGTATGTGGATAAAACAAGCAAGCTTTTTTTTAAGCAAGTATTTTTGTTAAAGTTATTCAGAACCACAAATGTAGGTGTAAGAGAAACAGACTCAAAGAACTTAGTAAAAACACTGTATTTTTACAAATCCTAAACTTGAATTGTAAATACTACAAGCTCACAAGTATTTTTCTCTAAATAAGCCTATAAAAAGTGACCATCTGATAATAATAAGCACCCCTACTCTAAATGCCATTTTCCACTAAAGGGAAGCAGACAGCAGAAATATATAACTTTAGATCTGTGATAAGAAACATGCAAGATGAATCTGGACTATTTTATTGAGTATAAAGGTTAAAAGCAAAGACTATGGGATCATATTAAAATCATACCTGAGCCACATTGAGGGGGCTCCTAGTAGCAAATAGGGACCGATTTGAATATTAAAAAGAATAAAACCTACACTAGAAACAAAGGCAACAGATATGTTAAACCTATGAGTTCTTAAAAAGAGTAAATAAAGAAACTGTAATGAAACTCTTCACATTTGAGTTTGGCTACAAACCAATTTGTTATTCTGAAAACTGCTAAACAAAGGGGAAGCATCAACCATGAATGTAGCCATTCCTACTAGATCTATAAATTGTAATAACCTAATAATTGATGAGATATGTTATTTTTAAGGAAAGTATTTCAGAAGGTAAGTGCAGAAGGACTATCAAAGTTGAACATCAACAATTTGTAACCCCTGATGAAATAGTAAATCGAGCCAATGACCTTCAATGGCTGCCAATACTTTTACGCAAAAGACTGCTGGGAAAATTTATTTTGCAAGAAAGAGACTGACAGCACCCAGATCACTGATGAATCTTAACATTTCTGAGTGAGAGATAATCAGGATCACATTTCATCTTGCTTCTGCCCGTGACAGAGTCTCCTGTCAGGGTCACTGGGGCCCAAAGACTGCAGTGCGGATGCTAGCTGACCATGCTGCCCCGGGTGGTACTTTCTGCCGCCACCGCAGCAGCCCCCTCGCTGGAGAACGCGGCCCTCCTTGGTCCAGGGCTATTGCAGGCAACAAGGATCTTTCACACAGAGCAGCAAAGTCTTGCCCCTGTACCACCTCTTCCTGAATATGGAGGAAAAGTTCGATTTGGGCTGATGCCTGAGGAATTCTTCCAGTTCCTTTATCCTAAAACTGGTGTAACAGGACCCTATGCGCTCAGAACTGGGCTTATCTTATATTTACTCTCCAAAGAAATATATGTGATAACTCCAAAGACCTTCTCTGCCATATCAACAATAGGGGTGCTTGTCTGTGTAGTTAAAAAATATGGTGCCTCTATTGGGATTTGCTGATAAACTATAGCAAGAAAACTGCCCAACTGGAAGAAGTGAAACAGGCTTCCATTAAACAAATCCAGGATGCGACTGATCTGGAGAAGTCACAGCAGGCACTGGTCCAAAAGCGCCATTACCTTTTTGATGTCCAGAAGAATGACATTGCCATGGCCTTGGAGGTCACTCACCGGGAATGGCTGCATAGAGTATACAAGGAGGTAAAGAATCGCCTGGACTGTCACATCTCTGTGCAGAATATGATGTGTCAGAAGGAACAAGAGCACATGATAAACTGGGTGGAGAAGCACATGGTACAGAGCATCTCTGTGCAACAGGAGAAGGAGACAATTGCCAAGTGCATTGCAAATCTAAAGCTGCTTGTAAAGAAGGCTCAAGCATAGCCAGTTCTGTAAATGCATCTGTCCCAATTGAGACAGCTAGAAACAGTTGACTGACTAAATGGAAACTAGTCTATGCGACAAAACCTTTCTGTATTGCTGTCTACTGAAGTTACAGTTTCCCTTTCCTAAAAATGAAGTTTGAGTTTCATATAATGAGAGAATTAAAACAATCTATTGGCCAGTAAGATGTGTCTCTCAACCTTCTTGCACTGCATTTTGAGTTGTTCCATGATCACTTTTGAATAAACAGTTTGCTTTGAATAAAATTTGGTACCTGACTAAAACTTATCAAGTTATAGTTTAAATTTGAATTAATTCAACCATCTTGCAATACAGTGACAGTTGAAACAAAGTTTTTCAAGATGTATAATTTTCTGAAATATTATTTCAACATTTATTATATGGGTAAAAATTAAAGATGTCATTGAACAGATAATATTGTTTATAAAACTATTAGGGGTAAGCTATTTCTTGCTGATAGGTTATGGGAAATTTAAAGCTTTTCAATATTCTTTAAATAACTAAAGGAAATCTTGTATATCAAATTATATCATTGACTTTATTTTCATTTTAGTAGTATGTCAACAGAAAATATTATGGACTCAATGTGTCATAAAATCACTCTCAAGAATCCAGCGGAGAAGTTAGAAAATTCTGCCCTCCCATCAGTTTGTCTACATTTAATTCTCCCATACTTGTATAGGATTTACTTGTAAACAAGTGGGTAACTTACATAACAGGGAATATTTGAAAATATGTACCATATGGATAACTGCTATTTTCATTGACTTCCTCAGATTTTAATTATATAACAATCATTTAGGTCAGTACTTATTGATGGCTAATGTATTCATCTTATATAGAAATCAGACTGACATCATTATTAAGATATTACTTAAAGGAGATTTTGATAGGGTCAACAGAGGTGTTCCAAATTATTCATTAAACAAAGAATTGCTGTGCTAAGCACAATCCTGCCCTGGTCATGCAGAGATAAAAAGTTCCTACCTCAGGGAGTTAAAAATCTACTGGAAAGGCAGTAAGAATATGTGATACAATACAGATTTTAGGTGTTTTGAGAGTGTAATGACAAGTATCATTTTAGGTAGTCTCAATAGCCTCATTACTTCCCTTGTGTATAACTGTATCAGTCAGCATTCAAACAGAGAAGCAGAACTACTAGGATATATGTTTCTATGTAAGGGATTTGACTTTCTGCTGTCATGGGAGCTGGTTAAGCAATCTCTGTAAGCTCTTAATCTTTGTTTCTGATGAAGGGGCTTGACGTTCATGGAGCAGGCATTTAAGAAGGGAAGATTGGGGCTTCCCTGGTGGTTCAGTGGTCGAGAATCTGCCTGCCAATGCAGGGGACACGGGTTCGAGCCCTGGTCTGGGAGGATCCCACATGCCGCAGAGCAGCTAGGCCCGTGAGCCACAACTACTGAGCCTGCGCGTCTGGAGCCCGTGCTCTGCAACAAGAGAGGCCGCGATAGTGAGAGGCCCGCGCACTGCAATGAAGAGTGGCCCCCGCTTGCCACAACTAGAGAAAGCCCTAGCACAGAAACGAAGACCCAACACAGCCATAAATAAATAAATAAATAAATAATAAAAAAAAAAGAAAGAAGAGAAGATGGATGTGAAGGTGGGAGAGGGTAGGAACAAGTGGAAATCACAAGCACAGACTGAAACCCTTGTCAGTTTTTATTACCTCAGATCTTTGTGGTATGATTGTCCTGCAAAACCCCAGGCCCTTCCTCACATACCTGGTTCAAAGGTTAGAGAAGCTGAAGGATGACCCAGGGGAAGGCTGGGAAGTTATAGGCCCAGCTACAACTGGTAAGTCAACAGATCAGCACCAATACGTATAAGCCACCAAGTTGCTTCTTGGCATTCGCAGAGGCAGCTAGGCTAGGCATGAGGCTGTCAAAGCCCTCTGGCCAGTCACTTCAGACGGAGAACAGTTTCATGAGGGTCTCCTCATAAGGCCACCGGATCCAGGCAGAGAGTGACAGTGTGCCTTAGTCCCCAGAACCAGGGAACCAGATGAATGACATCCTGCTCTCACAGCAACATTTGCAACATGCTGCGGATAGCCTACACGATGCTCTGCCACCTGGACGTTACTGTTGCAGCCAGCTGTAGAGCACATGATGCTCCTTTTGCACAGGGATGTGCTGGAGGAGTTTGTTTCCCTGTGCCCAGGGAGCTTGGTGTCACAGTCAAAGCGAAGCCAGTCAGGAATGAGAAGAAGGTAATAAGCTGAGCAGGGCTCCTAGAGGCGAAACTCCAGACTACAGCCCCAAATCTCTACCTTCAGAATACCAGAGATTCATTTCTATGTGGTGGATGTGGTTTGGTATGTACAAATTGGCTGCATGGTGATTGGTTGTGCCATCTCAAATTAAGAGTATCACAATTATTTTTTAAATATATGATATGAAAAAGTCCAATTGATCTGAAGTATTTTTGTATTAGCAAAAGAAATGGATTATTTTTGTCAATGAAAAAAGGGAAACGTTAAATTCTTTACTTTTGTCATATATTTTGTAATGACCATAAAAATAATTTCTAATCAATGGTAACTAATAAGAATCTGAAGATCATTCCATCAAGTGGTCAATTACCTAATTCACTGGTTATTCTTAGCATCACTCATGGTGGAATAACCAGATATCTTTCCCGATCTGCTGAAATATGAAGTAGACAGTATCGCCTGTGATGTAATCTAGCCAGAAATATTTAACCTGATTCTATAGAGACTTAAGATGTAAATTCCAGTTTCCAGGAAATGCAGGAGACAGAGGAACAAGATAAATGACACCAGGGGAAGTAATTAAATTAGGGATTATGCTTCCATTTATTGGGTCATAGTGTTTTTCATTAAAATTTTTAATGTTCTCTGTTAAGATCCTGTAACTATTTTTTTTTAATTTTTATTTATTTATTTATTTATTTATTTATTTATTTATTTATTTATTTATTTATTTATTTATTTATTTATTTATTTATTTATTTATTTATTTATTTATTTATTTATTTATTTATTTATTTATTTATGGCTGTGTTGGGTCTTCGTTTCTGTGCGAGGGCTTTCTCTAGTTGTGGCAAGCGGGGGCCACTCTTCATCGCGGTGCGCGGGCCTCTCACTATCGCGGCCTCTCTTGTTGCGGAGCACAGGCTCCAGACGCGCAAGCTCAGTAATTGTGGCTCACGGGCCCAGCCGCTCCGCGGCATGTGGGATCCTCCCGGACCAGGGCTCAAACCCGTGTCCCCTGCATTGGCAGGCAGATTCTCAACCACTGCGCCACCAGGGAAGCCCCCCTGTAACTATTTTTATAAGATTTAGTCTAAAGACTTTCTATTCTTTATTAAGATTATAAGACATACCTGGCTTAAAATTAAATTTTCTGTTTGCTGTTGGAATGAAAAATAAAATTAAGATTCAAATTCCTGCAAAAAAATAAAAAAGAATCACATTTCATGTGATACTCTAAGATATACATTGTACCATCAACGAATATGGGGTATTCTTTCAAAAAATTGACGTGAATTTCATCTATCTAAATGTGTTCCTAAAATACAGAACATAGAAAATGGGCACCTCATGGGAGTGATTTGCAAAATCTATAATATGGGAAATTTTACAAAAAAATTACCCAGTTTGTTCAGTAAATAGTGTTTTTATTTCTCTAAAGGTTTTCTTTTTTTCTTTTTTTTTTTTTAAGAGAGGTAGAACCTATAGATTAAATAGACTTAATAAACATATAATTCACATGCCAAGAGTGGACCTTGTTTTTATCCTAAATTGAACAAACTGTAAAAATATAATAAAATCAGGGAAATTTGAATAGTAACTGAATATTTGATAACATTAGGCAATTATTGCTAACTTTTACTTGTGATAGTGCATTATTTTTATGTTTAAAGAAAAGTATGCTTATCTGAAGCATTTACATATTAGAAGTTATGATACATGCTTTTGTTTTAAAATAATCCATATGTGTTAGGTTAGGGAGGAAGTGGTTGGGTATATGTATAGTAAAATAAGATTGGCCATGAATTATTAGCTGTTTAAGCTCAGGGATGGGTACATAGGGGTTCACCATTTCTCTCCTTATTATGTATTTGAAATTTTCCTTAATGAAAATTAAAACTCAAAAAAAGAGAGAAAAGCTAAAAATACATGTTTGCATTTTTAAGCCCATTTTAAATTATTCATGGGTTGAATAAATGTAACTAAATGAAAATTCAAACATTAGTATAAAAACATGGGATATTATCACATTAAGGAAATTTCATAGTCAAACATGTTTACAATAAATAAATAGGAAAACTAATATTTAATAAATTAAAATTTCAACTGCATTAGTTGGGAAAATAATAAAAGAATAAATTTAATGTGGAGAATAATGAGAGTAAATTCAAAGCATAAATTAAGGAGATGGAAAACAATGATGCAATGGCTATCAACAGCATGTAAATATAAGCATCTCAGTAGATGATTACAATTTCTTGGCAAATTTGGAATAGAAGGACATTAATTTGATAAAGTGAATCTACCAAAATCCTTAATCTTGATTTGAAGCATCATAAGTGGTCCCTTTAAAATCAAGAACTAGGTTAGCATAGTTAATATCACTGTTTCCAGACAATACTGAGCTGGAAGGTCATAGCTATGCCCATAGTAAAGCCAAATAAATAAATAAAAATAATAACTATTTGAAAGGGAGAAACTATATTCTTGTTATTTGCAGATACTATGCTCATCTACAAAGAAAACCCAACATTATATACAGAAAAAAATATTTGAATTAATAAGTGTTTAGACAGATATCTAGATATAAAATCAATATGGAAAAATATGTGCTTACTGAAATTCATTTACTTCTAACTGTGGGGTTTGTAGGTTCGTGCAATGATCCAGAAATAAAAGTGGGGTTTACTAGCTTTGTTCTATCTGCATGAGGTCAGACATTGAAGGTGAACTTCATTCTCATCGAATGCAGCTCTCACCATCCAGCCTTTAGACAGGAGTTGTCAACATCGGCTGCACATTAGAATCACGTGGGGAGCTTTCAAGACTTCTGATGTTTGGGTACCACCTCCAGAAATGCTGATTTAATTGGTCTGTGTTATGGCCATCAGGATTTTAAAGATCTCAGTTAAACTGAGAACTATTTTGAGAGCGGAAAAGTAAGTGATTTAAGTACCTCTGCTCTCACCCCAGGACTTGTGCCTCAGGTTCTTGGCTTGTAGTGATAACCTTCAAACTAGGCTCCAAGGATCTCATGTATTAATGATTCAATTTACCTGAGTTGTACCAGGGCTCCAGCTTGGTTTTTGGCATATTTTAACTAAGACTTTGAAGCTTATATATCCCTTAGTACAGAATTTCTCCCCAAACCCCTGATGGTATTTACGAAAAATACAAATTACTGGACCATTTCCCAGACTCTGAAGGATGGAGGGATTTGGACTCTAAACAAAAGCCCAAATTAGTCTTATAATCAAGTTAGTTAAAGAAATGCTGCAAAAATGAAGCCCTTAACTTTATTAAAGTATATTTTATATTTTATCATTTTATCTACTTTACTGATAAAAGACCAGAATAAAACTTTTATTTTCTATCATCGGGAAACATACTTATATTTATTAACTTCAAAAGGTATATAAGGGCATAGGGGCATCCTTGTCCTGGTGACATTCTCCAAGGAGAGGACAGTCTTGAACTCATTACAAACTGCTTCTTCACCCAGACAAAAAAAGACATGGCATCACCATCATGGCTTGGGTAAACAATGGCTTTAAATCATCAGTTTTAGAAAGATTACTATATTCAAGCAAAAAGCCTAGGAAATAGTTTAGTTGAAAAGGCTTCTTCTGTATACAATATTTCAGGATGAATTATAACCTTAGCAATAGGAAGCATCAGACAACTGTGGCCTCCTTAAGCATTTTAAGAGTTTAGGGTTGGTTGGCATTGACTACAGAAGAAAACAGCCAGTGGCTGTTAGAGCAGGCGGTCAATTCATCTCTCCCGACAGAGATTTCAGTTACACTGAACTGTTTTCAGTCTGCACAGTCGATAGGCAGTTATTGGGACAAGATTATGAAACTCACTAATGTATAAGCAAGTCCCACATTTCAAAGCTTTGGGTTTGAGAAGGCTTCATTTTAATTGGATTTTGTGATACCTTGTATGCTATAGAAATGTCTACATGAAGGTTTTAGCTGAAATATAAATCTCATGTTGTGTGAAAACTTCTGTCAACAATCTTCCGAGCACCAGATATACTTAAACTAAAAGATGTGGTAAGTTTCAGTTATAAATAATTACAGTAGTATGGGTGAACATAAATCTTGAACAGTGCAATATCGCTGGACTCTTTGAAATAGCTTGTATATCAAAAATAGATACTTTAATAGGATGAACGTCTCTCATCAAAGATGTTCAAGATTAATACTGCTTTTTCAGACCTAAATGTCTCTGTACTAGGTAATGTGAGGACCATTCATTCTGATTAAATGGTTCTTTAGGATGCAATCTGAAACAAGGCTAATTCTCTCATTCATGAAACTGTTAATGGTTTCAGTAAGAAGTAAATGCCATTAATCAATTAGAGCTAAACAGATATTTTGCCAACCTTTTAAACAGGTGTTTCTAATATTGGAAGAGCATTTGACATACTAAAACAAAACAACCATGAAGCCAAGAGAAACAGAGCCTTGTTTGGATTTTCATCTTTTATGGCAATGCTTTTAACTTTCTGATTTTAGTGATTTTTCAAAGTGAAACAAACTTGATAAGTTAGGAAATTTTTCCAACTATTTTTCTATGAAATTTATAATTTTGTATATCTATGTATATATATAATATATGGAAATATATATAATATATTTGAAAATATAAATATGGAAATACATATATAGAATGTGTGTGTATAAGGCTGAAATTTAAAAATTTGTATATCATTTGAAAAATCAAGAGCAAGAAGCTTCTCAACGACTATTTGTACCCAAATTTACATTGGTTTACTTTAGAGTATTCCATTCACGCACACGTTGAGCTTGCTGCCTTATTTAAAAAAATACATATTAATTTATTTGAATGAATATTTGTCAATGTTGCTTTTAGGGAAGCTATAAGGCAGTACTATGACAAAAACCACAACATGTTTCAAAGTCCCCTTCTTAGCAAAATGTATCTTTAAATTAGGTGGTTTGAAAGTACATTTACTGTTAGAGTAAGATGGGGTGTGATTTATTATAATACGTATATAATGCCTTACTGGCTCATATTTCACTTTTTATCTCACACTACAATTTTAAATGTATAAGAGAATTTAATTTCTGAAATAAGGAGATAGATAGAAGGAGAGAATGACTGCAAACTATTCAGCTCCTTGTAACAGGTTGTTTCCTATGAGAATGAAATAACAATGTAAGCAAAACACACAATAGGCTGTCAAATACAGGCTGCTCACCTTGGTCTGATCCATTCCCAGACTTCACCCACTTATCTTCTGGTTTCCAAGCATATGTGCATCACGGGAGAAACCCTGTGACACTCTGAAGCAGATCCATTCGAACCTCTTGCTACAAGTAAAAAGCAACCGCCACCACGACAGAAACGACAGAAACAAAAAACCCTCCCACCGTACCACTGGTATCTTAGCATTCCCATCTGTGGACTAAGAATGGCATTTGTTCCTGGAAAGAGGAGATGAACTGATAGGAAAAGTGGCAGATACAAGGAATACTACTGTGGCAAAGCACAGAAAACGGTCAGAGTAAACAGATAGGGACAGTATTGCGACTGAGAAAAGCTGTGATGGACAAACTACAAAAAATATGAGTAGTAGTAACAATATACTTGACATGACAATAGATGCCAAATAGAGACTGGTTAAACAAGATGTACTCATGTATTTAGAAAGAAGATGAAGCACAATCAGTAGTTCACTCATTTTCTTCAAGGAATACATACTTATTCTGACATTAAAGAAACAAATTCAGAAGTCTCTGGTTGTAGCATCTGAAGTTATTTTAGTGAGATCCATATGAATTACCAAAATAACTTTGACACCATAAGTTGATTAGTTTAGTGGGACAACAAATAATACTTTTGAGAATAAATTTGCTCAGCTTGTTAGGTATCTTGCTATTAATATGACAGTCAATGATTACTAGTCCTTCTAAAGTTTAAGAAAGAGAAAAGAAAACAATAGCTTGAAGTGCTTGGCACAAAAAGGATAGTTCTGAGTACCTTGATATTACACTATAGTCTGTGATCATCAGAACAAAAGCTTCTATAATTTTTATACCACGAGTAAGCTTGAGTGTAGGAATTTAAAGACAATGTTTTCTTTGTATATAACTAGCAAAATAAATTTTCATGGGGGTCCTGAGCTAGTGTGTAGGATTTTTTTATTGATTGGCAAATCATCTGATTTCAATCATCAAATTCTATTGCTTTACCTGTATGCCCAGCAGAGACTGTTTCTTCCATCAGAAATATTCATTGATGTGCTTTTATTGCAATCATTTTTATTCCTAAATTTCAGAATTTTTTGTTATATGGTAACCATTATACTAAAAATCTTAACATACTTTTCTTTTAAATGAAAAATTAAATTGTTTCATTCAAGAAGCTATAATACTATGCTAACACATATATATGGAATCTAAAAAAAATGGTACTGATGAACCTAGTGGCAGGGCAGGAATAAAGACACAGACATAGAGAATGGACTTAAGGACATGGGGAAGGGGAAGGGAAAGCTGGGGCGAAGTGAGAGTAGCATTGACATATATATACTACCAAATGTAAAATAGATAGCTGGTGGGAAGCCGCTGCATAGCACAGGGAGATCAGCTCCGTGCTTTGTGACCACCTAGAGGGGTGGGGTAGGGAGGGTGGGAGGGAGACGCAAGAGGGAGGAGATATGGGGATATATGTATATGTATAGCTGATTCACTTTGTTATACAGCAGAAACTAACACAGCATTGTAAAGCAATTATACTCCAATAAAGATGTATAAAAAAACCCCACAACATTGTAAATAAACTACACTTCAATTTAAAAAAAGAACATTAAAAGAAAGTAAACAGCAGGATCATAAACCTAAGATTCTGTCACAATAAAATCCTTAACTGATAAAATAACCTGAAACTCAAAGAAAAAATACTTGCCTCAATTAAAAACATATCTTTAATGTTAGAATGAACAACTAGGAATATGTCAATCCACTGATTTAAAACAAGGCTGAAGATAAAAAAGGTCCACCCTTATTTTGTTTCCATCTTCCAAATACATGAGAATCTATCTTCAAACCTGGAAATATAGTACAAAGAATTCAAAGAGGGAACTGCTGTCTGAAAGGTGAAGAATCATTAGGAAAGCGCACAGTTGCTTTTAAACATTAATTCATGTTCAAGTCTTGTTCAGTTCGTATTACATAGTACCGGAATAATTTACAGATATTATTCAGTGTGGAGCATCTTTGAGAATTCATGAAAAGGAAAAGATGTTCTAAAATAGAATAATCTGTTATCTTGAGTTTTAAATAACATTATGGATCAGATTTTCAAAAGTATAGACAAGTGAACTTGATAAAAACTTTTTCCTTATTTTTTATTGCTAGATTCTTCTAGTTTTGATTATGCAGTATGGTCTGGTTATGCATTCTTTTCAGAACATTTTTGCCATGTTCCAGGCACACCACAATATTTTTATTTTTTAAAACTGAATATATGGTCACTCATAGTGCCATGATTGTTTTGTGAATTATTTATTAAGGAATAGCTTGCATAGAAAAAAGCATACAAATAAAGTGTATAGCTTGATCAATTTTTAAGACTCTACTTAGACATGTAAACACAACTAGAACAATAAACTATGTTCTCATCTCCCTAGAAGTACTTCCTTCCTGTTTCTTTTCTCCCCAAAAGAGTCACCGCTGTGAGAACTTCTAAAACCAAAGAGTAGTTTCAGATATTTTTGAACTTTATGTAAATGCAACATGGTCTCTTTGTGCCTGGCCTTCATTATTCAACATTTCAGTTATGAGGTTCATCCATATTGATGTAGGAAATTGTAGTATAACAATTTTTCTTGCTGTATCACATTGCAATATGTGAACATGTCACCATTTACATATATATTCTGTGTTGTTGGACATTTGCGAAGTTTAAAACTTGGCATTATTATGTGCAGTTCTGCTATAAAAAGTCTAGTCTAGCACTGAGTATCTGCTGAATGTGTAAATGCATTTCAGTTGGCTGTACACTAGAAATAGACTTACTGGGTAATAAAGTACACATGTGACTCTTCATTAGACTTTGCTAAACAGATGGCCAGAGCAGTCATACTCTCTCCAGCAGAGTATAAGATAGCTCCGATCCTTGCAACACTTTGGTCTATTACATGATTATTTTTAACTTTAGCCATTTTCTTATGGGGAGTCATGTAGTGGTATTTCATTGTGGTTCATTTTTTATTTCTCTTAAGTCTAATGAAGGTGAGCAACTTTTCAGTTGTTTGTTATGCATTTGGATATACATTATTGGAAAGATCCGGCACATTCTGGTTTTCATTTTTCTAATGAGGTTTCTGCTTTTTTACTTTTGATTTGTATGATTTCTTTATCTATTTTGCATTGAATCCATAGAAAAATTCGAGGAGAGTTATCCATAATATTGAACCTTCTGATTCATGAATATGGTATAATCCTTCTACGTATTTAGATTATTTAAATTTTCTCACCAATGCTTTGCAGTCTTCAATGTAGAAGCCTTGAATATTTTCATTAGTTTTATTCTTATGTATTTGATGTTTTGATGCTACTGAAAGGGCAATTTTATGAATTTCCTCTTGTACTTGCTTGTTGCTGGAATGAAGAAATTCATTTATTTTTATATATTTACCTTGTATCATAATTTTGTATCCAGAGATTTTGCTTTAATAGTTTTCCCACAGATTCCTTTGGATTTTCTAAAGGTAAGATTATATCAAACACAAGCAGTGACTATTTTATTACTTCTTTACTTGACTTTATGCCATTTATTTCCATTTCTGACCTCACTGCATGTATTAAAAACTCTGAAACAATGTTGAATCTAATTGATGAAGAGAATATTCTTATCTCATCCCCAAAATAAAGGGGAAAACTTCTATATTTCACAGTTAAGTGCGATGATTACTGTAGGCATTTTGTAGTCATTATTTCCATTTTTAGTTTGCTAAGAATTTTTTTTAATGCATGGTAATTAAATGTTATCAAATCTTTCCTGGATTCCTAGATATGGGCATTTGACTTTTCTCTTTTTATTTTTTTTCATGTGCCAAATTAGATTGATTTTTAACACCTTTATTGAGATATATTTCACACACAAGTGCACAATTTATTGGTTGTCAGTATATTTAGAGAGTTGTGCAATCAGTACCATGATTTTACATTTCCATCACCTCAAAAAGATACCTCATACACATTTGCTGTCACTCTCCATTCCCTGCCCCACACAACCCTTTGTGCCCTAGCAATCAATAAAATAATCGCTGTTTCTACAGATTTGCCTATTTGGGACCTTTCATAGAAATAGAATCCTACAATACGTGTTCTTTATGACTAGCTTCTTTCCCTTAGCGTAATATTTGAAGGTTGATCCATGTTGTAGCATGCATCAACACTTCATTGTTAGTATTAAATAATGTTCCGCTACATGGATACATCACACTTTGCTTATCCATCTGTTGGTGGGGATTTGGCTTATTTCCACTTTTTAGCTATGACAAAATGCTATTAGGAACATTTGTGTACAAATGTGTTTTTATTCTTTTCGGTATATATCTAAGTATTGCTTGGTCTTATGGTCACTGTATGTTTAACATTTTGGGAACTGACAAACTGTTCTCCCAGATGACTATATCATGTTAAATTCCCACAAAGGATGGATACAAAGGAGGGGTAAGTATTCCAAAGTCTCCACATCCTTGTTGGCACTTGATATTGTCTGTCATTTTCGTTACAGCCATCCTAGTGGCTAACAAGTGGTATCTCATTGTGGTTTTGATTTGTATTTCCTAATGATTAACGGTGCTGGACTTCTTTTCATGTGCTTGTTGTGATTTTTATGTCTTCTTTAAATAATGTCAATTGGATTATTTATCCACTCTTTTTTTTTTTGCTTTGTAACCTTTATTTTTATTTTTTTTATTTTTTTAAACTTCTTTATTGAAGTATAATTGCTTTACAATGGTGTGTTAGTTTCTGCTTTATAACAAAGTGAATGAGTTATACATATACATATGTTCCCATATCTCTTACCTCTTGCATCTCCCTCCCTCCCACCCTCCCTATCCCACCCCTCTAGGTGGTCACAAATCACCGAGCTGATCTCCCTGTGCTATGCGGCTGCTTCCCACTAGCTATCTATTTTACATTTGGTAGTGTATATATGTCCATGCCACTCTCTCACCCTGTCACATCTCACCCCTCCCCCTCCCCATATCCTCAAGTCCATTCTCTAGTAGGTCGGTGTCTTTATTCCCATCTTGCCACTAGGTTCTTCATGACCTTTTTTTTTTTTTTTTCCTTAGATTCCATATATATGTGTTAGCATACTGTATTTGTTTTTCTCTTTCTGACTTACTTCACTCTGTATGACAGACTCTAACTCCATCCACCTCATTACAAATACCTCCATTTCATTTCTTTTTATGGCTGAGTAATATTCCATTGTATATATGTGCCACATCTTCTTTATCCATTCATCCGATGATGGAAACTTAGGTTGCTTCCATGTCCTGGCTATTGTAAATAGAGCTGCAATGAACATTTTGGCATATGACTCTTTTTGAACTATGGTTTTCTCAGGGTATATGCCCAGTAGTGGGATTGCTGGGTCGTATGGTAGTTCTATTTTTAGTTTTTTAAGGAACCTCCATACTGTTCTCCATAGTGGCTGTATCAATTTACATTCCCACCAACAGTGCAAGAGTGTTCCCTTTCCTCCACACCCTCTCCAGCATTTATTGTTTCTAGATTTTTTGATGATGGCCATTCTGACTGGTGTGAGATGATATCTCATTGAAGTTTTGATCTGCATTTCTCTAATGATTAATGATGTTGAGCATTCTCTCATGTGTCTGTTGGCCATCAGTATATCTTCTTTGGAGAAATGTCTGTTTAGGTCTTCTGCCTATTTTTGGATTGGGTTGATTGTTTTTTTGTTATTGACCTGCATGTGCTGCTTGTAAATCTTGGAGATTAATCCTTTGTCAGTTGCTTCATTTGCAAATATTTTCTCCCATTCTGAGGGTTGTCTTTTGGTCTTGTTTATGGTTTCCTTTGCTGTGCAAAAGCTTTTAAGTTTCATTAGATCCCATTTGTTTATTTGTGTTTTTATTTCCATTTCTCTAGGGGCTGGGTCAAAAAGGATCTTGCTGTGATTTATGTCATAGAGTGTTCTGCCTATGTTTTCCTCTAAGAGTTTGATAGTGTCTGGCCTTACACTTAGGTCTTTAATCCATTTTGAGTTTATTTTTGTGTATGGTGTCAGGGAGTGTTCTAATTTCATACTTTTACATGTACCTGTCCAATTTTCCCAGCACCACTTATTGAAGAGGCTGTCTTTTCTCCACTGTATATGCTTGCCTCCTTTATCGAAGATAAGGTGACTATATGTGCGTGGGTTTATCTCTGGGCTTTCTATCCTGTTCCATTGATCTATATTTCTGTTTTTGTGCCAGTACCAAACTGTCTTGATTACTGTACCTTTGTAGTATAGTCTGAAGTCCAGGAGCCTGATTCCTCCAGCTCCATTTTTCGTTCTCAAGATTGCTTTGGCTATTCGGGGTCTTTTGTGTCTCCATACAAATTGTGAAATTTTTTGTTCTAGTTCTGTGAAAAATGCCAGTGGTAGTTTGATAGGGATTGCATTGAATCTGTAGATTGCTTTGGGTAGTAGAGTCATTTTCACAATGTTGATTCTTCCAATCCCAGAACATGGTATATCTCTCCATCTATTTGTATCATCTTTAATTTCTTTCATCAGTGTCCTATAATTTTCTGCATACAGGTCTTTTGTCTCCTTAGGTAGGTTTATTCCTAGGTATTTTATTCTTTTTGTTGCATTGGTAAACGGGAGTGTTTTCTTAATTTCATTTTCAGATTTTTCGTCATTAGTGTATAGAAATGCAAGCGATTTCTGTGCATTAATTTTGTATCCTGCTACTTTACCAAATTCATTGATTAGCTCTAGGAGTTTTCTGGTAGCATCTTTAGGATTCTCTATGTATAGTATCATGTCATCTGCAAACAGTGACAGCTTTACTTCTTCTTTTCTGATTTGGATTCCTTTTATTTCTTTTTCTTCTCTGATTGCTGTGGCTAACACCTCCAAAACTATGTTGAATAATAGTGGTGAGAGTGGGCAACCTTGTCTTGTTCCTGATCTTAGTGGAAATGGTTTCAGTTTTTCACCATTGAGGACAATGTTGGCTGTGGGTTTGTTATATATGGCCTTTATTATGTTGAGGAAAGTTCCCTCTATGCCTACTTTCTGCAGGGCTTTTATCATAAATGGGTGTTGAATTTTGTCGAAAGCTTTCTCTGCATCTATTGAGATGATCATATGGTTTTTCTCCTTCAATTTGTTAATATGATGTATCACGTTGATTGATTTGCGTATATTGAAGAATCCTTGCATTCCTGGAATAAACCCCACTTGATCATGGTGTATGATCCTTTTAATGTGCTGTTGGATTCTGTTTGCTAGTATTTTGTTGAGGAGTTTTGCATCTATGTTCATCAGTGATATTGGCCTGTAGTTTTCTTTCTTTGTGGCATCTTTGTCTGGTTTTGGTGTCAGGGTGATGGTGGCCTCGTAGAATGTGTTGGGGAGTGTTCCTCCCTCTGCAATATTTTGGAAGAGTTTGAGAAGGATAGGTGTTACCACTTCTCTAAATGTTTGATAGAATTCACCTGTGAAGCCATCTGGTCCTGGGCTTTTGTTTGTTGGAAGGTTTTTAATCACAGTTTCAATTTCAGTGCTTGTGATTGGTCTGTTCATATTTTCTATTTCTTCCTGGTTCAGTCTTTATTATCATTATACTGAATTCTTTTTCTGGTAGACTGACTATTTCCTCTTCATTTGTTAGGTCAGGTGTGTTTCGACCCTGCTCCTTCACCTGCTGTGTGTTTTTCTGTCTTCTCATTTTGCTTATCTTACTGTGTTTGGGGTCTCCTTTTCACAGGCTGCAGGTTCGTAGTTCCCGTTGTTTTTGGTATCTGTCCCCAGTGGCTAAGTTTGGTTCAGTGGGTTGTGTAGGCTTCCTGGTGGAGGGGACTAGTGCCTGTGTTCTGGTGGATGAGGCTGCATCTTGTCTTTCTGGTGGGTATGTCCATGTCTGGTGGTGTGTTTTGGGGTGTCTGTGGCCTTATTATGATTTTAGGCAACCTCTATGCTAATGGATGGGGCTGTGTTCCTGTCTTGCTAGTTGTTTGGCATAGGGTGTCCAGCACTGTAGCTTGCTGGTCGTTGAGTGAAGCTGGGTCTTGATGTTGAGATGGAGATCTCTGAGAGATGTTTGCCATTTGGTATTACGTGGAGCTGGGAGGTCTCTTGTGGACCAGTGTCCTGAAGTTGGCTCTCCCACCTCAGAGGCACAGCCCTGATGCCTGGCTGGAGCACCAAGGGCCTTTCATCCACATGGCTCAGAATAAAAGGGAGAAAAAATAGAAAGAAAGAAAGAAAGAAAGAGGATAAAAATAAAATAAAATAAAGCTATTATATTAAAAAATATGAAAAAATTATTAAGAAAAATTTTTTTTTAATTTTTTAAAATAAAATTTTAAATTTTTTATAATAAAAATAAGAAAAATATTAAGAAAAAAATTTATTAGGAAAAAATTTTTTTTTAATTTTTTAAAATAAAAAATAAGGAAAAAAGTATAAAGAAAAAAATTTGCAGAAAAAAAAATTTTTTTAAGTAAAAAAAAAAAAAAAAGATGGACTGAACCCTAGGACAAATGGTGAAAGCAAAGCTATACAGACAAAATCTCACCCAGAAGCATACACATATACACTCACAAAAAGAGGAAAAGGTGAAAAATTAATATATCCTGCTCCCAAAGTCCACCTCCTGAATTTGGGATGATTCGTTGTCTATTCAGGTATTCCACAGATGCAGGTTCGTCAAGTTGTTTGTGGAGCTTTAATCCGCTGCTCCTGAGGCTGCTGGGAGAGATTTCCCTTTCTCTTCTTTGTTCGCACAGCTCCTGGGGTTCAGCTTTGGATCTGGCCCCGCCTCTGCGTGTAGGTCGCCTGAGGGCGTCTGTTCCCCGCCCAGACAGGACGGGGTTAAAGGAGCAGCTGCTTCGGCGGCTCTGGCTCACTCAGGCGGGGGGAGGGAGCGGTACGGAGGAGGCGGGGCGAGACTGCGGCGTCAGAGACGTCGTGACGTTGCACCAACGTGAGGCGTGCCGTGCCTTCTCCCGGGGAAGTTGTCCCCGGATCACGGGAGCCTGGCCGTGGCGGGCTGCACAGGCTCCCGGGAGGGGCGGTGTGGAGAGTGACCTGGGCTCGCACACAGGCTTTCTGGAGGCGGCAGCAGCAGCCTTAGCGTCTCACGCCCGTCTCTGGGGTCCGTGCTGATGGCCGCGGCTCGCGCCTGTCTCTGGAGCTCGTTTAGGCGGCGCTCTGAATCCCCTCTCCTCGCGCACCAGGAAACAAAGAGGTAAGAAAAAGTCTCTTGCCTCTTCGGCAGCTGCAGACTTTTTCCTGGACTCCCTGCTGGCTAGCCGTGGCGCACTAGCCCCTTCAGGCTGTGTTCACACCGCCAACCCCAGTCCTCTCCCTGAGATCCGACCGAAGCCTGAGCCTCAGCTCCCAGCCCCGCCCGCCCCGGCGGGGGAGCAGACAAGCCTCTCGGGCTGGTGAGTGCTGCTCGGCGCCGATCCTCCGTGCGGGAGTCTCTCCGCTTTGCCCTCCGCACCCCTGTGGCTGCGCTCTCCTCCGTGGCTCCGAAGCTTCCCCCTCCACCACCCGCAGTCTCCGCCCGCGAAGGGGCTCCTAGTGTGTGGACACCTTTCCTCCTTCACGGCTCCCTCCCGCTGGTGCAGGCCCCGTCCCTATTCTTTTGTCTCTGTTGTTTCTTTTTTCTTTTGCCCTACCCAGGTACATGGGGAGTTTCTTGCCTTTTGGGAGGTCTGAGGTCTTCTGCCAGCGTTCAGTGGGTGTTCTGTAGGAGCAGTTCCACGTGTAGATGTATTTCTGATGTATCTGTGGGGAGGAAGGTGATCTCCGCGTCTTACTCCTCCGCCATCTTGCCAGCACCTCCAAAATTCCCCTTTTTGTTGCCGTATTTGTTTATCTTCTTTGTTGGTTACTTCTTGAGCATGTAGAATGAAATGTTTTGCTGATCTAGCAGGGTTAACAGAGAGCATTGGACATTCTTGAGGCTGGACAGAATGAGTATTTAAAGCTGCCTGTTAGACTGCAGCATCTGCAAGCTGATTTCCTTTAGCATTTATAGTGTCAGATTTGGAATGCCTTGGCGTTTTAATAACTGCTAACTGTTTTGACAGTTGTATAACAATTAATAGCTCTGCTATCTGTTTTCCATTGGGTTAAAACTTTATTGTTTTCATAGCATTTCAAAGTTGTGTGCCACTCAAGAGACATATTACCTGGTCTTTAGCTGGTTGACAAGCTCAGGTTAAGGCAATTAATTTGGCTGGCTGTGCTGACTTTGTTTCTGGTAAATAAGAGGCTTCAGTTATGTCAGTGTGTGCATTATTGCATATCCAGCTTGATAATGTCCCTGCTCATCCCTTAAGTAGGACTCATCTGTAAGTTAAAATAGATCAAGCATTATCAGCAGGACCTTCTTGTAAATCATTCCTGGAAGCAAGAAGATACTTAGTTAACAAAATGCTTGTTAACTAAGTTGTTTTCATGGTTGTTTTCTTCCTGTGTCACTGGAAGCAAAGTTGCAGGGTTAAGTTTATTACATTGAACCAATGTAATATTAATGCATAAAGCACCAATACTTGAAAAAACTTTAGTCAGCTTACAGAATAGTTCTGAGTGTGGTGAGAGTTTAGAAGAGACTAAAGTGAGTGTGAAACATAAATAGTTAAATAAGACTGTATTTTTATTCCTTCAGTAGCCTTACAAAAGAGAGCCATTGCTGAAATATACCTCATACAAAGTGGAAGTCCTTTTGCTACCGAGTGTAATTTAGTTTTGCAGCATAAAAGCAAATTATTTACAGGCATTTTTGTAAAAAGACAATAACTACCTATAAGTGACAAAAGACTTAAAACCATGGTAAAAGACCTGATTACAATGCAGTTGTCAAGGAAATTTGGCTATTTATGTGATATTCAACATTTTAAGATAATAACTAGAATTATGACTGACAACACACCAAAGCAGTTCAAATTTTAGGAACTTGTTATAATGTCTAGAATATTTATATTAATAATTTTTATCCATACAATATAACCTAAGGTTTATCATTAATCATTTGACAATATTTCCCTTGTAATTTAGCATACCAAATATACCCAAGTAGTTTAAAATCTCTCTTTGAGATATTCAAGGGCCTTTTGAAGCATCCCAAAGTTAGCTCCCAAAAGAACTTCATTCAAAATTTGATTTGAGTAATTTTGTCAAAGATATCAAAAGGTTGTAAACTTTCGTCTAAGTAGGCTCATAAGTCACTGTGAAATAATACCTATTCACTTAACCAAAGTGACAATAAAAGATTTAAAAGGCAAATGCAGAAAGTTACAGTAGGTTAATTAAATGGTGGTAAAGAAACTTCACCATCTGTTATCAAAAGTAGATCAATATTTCAAGAAAACTTTGTCCTTTAACAGAGAACAAAACCAAATTCTAGTTTTGTACCATTTCACTGTTCATATTAAAATTCATCCATTTAATTAAATTCAGTCTAAGTCGATCATGACCATGCATAAAACTCTTAACTCAGAGCTCCTTTTAAGAAAATAATTTCTAGAAATATATGTCATTTCATAACATAATCTTTCAATAAGGCACTGAATATACTTATTAATATCCTCAAACAGATTTAGTCTCTGTAATAAGAGGTCAAAATTAGGTAAACATAGATATTCCTTTACCAATTAATGTTTGAGTATTTTATCTTATTAAAAATGACCTAGACATTCAATGAATTTTCATTATTTAACTTAACTTGGCAGAACTCTAAAGTTTCAAGTTACCAAAAATCTGGAGAAACTGTTTTTAGGTAGACTTATTATAAAACATAATTATTCTTAAAGAATTCATCCAAAACCTTTTATCCCATTTATCTCTATTTCATTACTTATGAAAATATCGTCATACCAAGTTAATTGTCTTGTTGACAAATTTTATAACAGAGATAACATGAGCTTATTGACTTTCAGTAGACTTAGGTACAATAAAAGTATTATAATTAATGTTAATGGCTCTAAAGTCCTGTCTATGTTAATTAAACCATTGCTTTAAACATTTTTATTCATTAAAGTTTACTCCTAGATCATGTAATTCTTTTAAAATTGGGCTAAAGTTACACTTTGATATATTTGATTTGGAAGCGCTTACTTTTAAGTCAATTAAGTAGAGCTTTTACAAATTAATTTTGACAACGCCATCTGGATGTAGAGACATGTCATATTTATAATGTACACAGAGACATACATACATCCAGATAGACATAGACAGAGATCTCATAGTTTTCCTGCTTGAATTTAAAAAGGCATTCCCCCACCTTTTTTTTTTTTTCTTTTTTTTAGTTTTAGGTTCTGCTCCTGGAGCCAAGGCCGCAGTCTCAGGAGATGGGGACTGTCTTTCCTTTTCAAGGATATGATAAGAGTTATAATTTCAAGCTTTCTCCTAGGAATGCCTTTGTTCTCTCAGGGTCAGAACTTTGAGAAGAGGTTTGATCAAGCTGGCTTTCTCTACAGTTTTGAAAGAGCTCCATCCGGGCCATTTAAGAGTTAAGTACCTGCAAGCAATGGCTTCCTTCCAATTGTATCTGAAGCCAGCCAGAGTCCCAGTGGGTAGCTGTCTCTCAGGGAGCTGTTTGACATTTGAAACACAGTTTCCCATTATTAATTTGGTAGCCTAATCCCGTTGTAATCTGAACAACTTTTTGAGGGCAGTGTGATCATTGAATGTGTGTTGCTTCTGAGTCTAGCTCCCTAAGGAATTACCCTTGGGTCAGTTCAGCTCTCTTACATGCCTCAGTTTCTCCCTCCAAAAGTCTCAGACTGCCCTGGGTGCCTGAGCTACTCGGTGATCAGCCTATTGTGTACCCCTGGTAAGCAGAATTTACCTAATGGTTGTAGGGGGATTCCCTGTGGGACCACTACAGATCACGAGGATTTATCCTCAGACACTTCCACTGGGTCCCCAGTTACTTGAGAATACCTTGTGGCTGGAAGTGTCCCTTTTCTTTGGAGCTGAGCAGGCTCAGTCTCTCATTTCACTGGCAAACAGTTGGTTCAGATCATATATATAGATTTTCCAACTTAAGCCAAACTAAAAAAAGCCAGCCAACTCAAATCACTCAAAAGTTCCCCTTAGGTTTCTGCCTAAGAATGCCCCCACCCAGGTCCCTGCCTAAGAAATGTACCCATAATCCCTTAGGACTCCAAGTCCTAAAAAAACAGCTCAAGTAAAATTCAGAACATCAGTTATTATTTATTTATTTATTCATTCATTCATTCATTTAATTGAAGTACAGTTGATTTACAATGTTGTCTTAGTTTCAGGTGTACAGCTAGGTAATTTATACATATATATATTCTTTTTCAGATTCTTTTCAATTATAGGTTATTACAAGATATTGAATATAATTCCCTGTGCTATACAATAGGTCTTTGTTGTTTATCTGCTTTATATATAGTAGTGTGTATCGGTTAATTCCAAACTCCTAATTTATCCCTCCCACCCATTTCCCTTTGGTAACCATAAGTTGTTGTTTTTTTTTTTTTTTCTGTGTCTATGAGTTATTTTTCTGTTTAGTAAATGAGTTCATTTGTATCATTTTTTTAGATTCCACATATAAGTGATAACATGATATTCTTCTTTGTCTGACTTACTTCACTTAGTATGATAATCTCTAGGTCCATCCATGTTGCTGCAAATGGCATTATTTTACTCTTTTATGGTTGAGTAACATTCCATTGTATATATGTACCACATCTTCTTTATCCATTCCTCTGTTGATGGACATTTAGGTGGCTTTCATGTCTTGGCTATTGTAACTAGTGCTGCTATGAACATTGGGGTGCACATATCTTTTCGAATTAGAGTTTTCTTCTTTTCTAGATATATACCCAGGAGTGGGATTGCAGGATCATATGGTAGCTCTATTTTTAGTTTTTTAAGGAACCTCCATACTATTCTCCATAGTGGCTGCACCAGTTTACAAAAAAAAAAAAAAAAAAAAAATTTATCTTTCTTCTAGGTTTCTGTGTGTGTGTGTGTGTGTGTGTGTGTGTGTTTTGTTTTGTTTTGTCTTTAGTTTCTATCTTCCATGTTAGAGGCTTTCCATTCGTGCTCAGTTTTTCTTGATTGGATTGATTGCTCAGGCAGTAACTAAAATGCAAATTGGAAGCTCTGTGCATTTGGTGTGTGGGAGAGTTACTTGCTGCCTTTGAAGTATACCGTAGGCTTTGAAATTCACTGGGATATTAGTGTCTTATTTATTTATTTATTTATTTAAGGCTATCCCCTCTGCCCTGTGCTTAAAGGGAAAATGTTGACCTGCTAGTGTTCCCAAGTCTAGTTTCAGAAGGAGCCTGAAGTCTTAGCAATTCACTTATACTTATGATCTCTTACTCCCTTGTTTCTGGTATGGTACCCAGGTTCTCATCTGTGCCTGCCTTCCCCCAGCTTTGTTTTGCATTCAACAAAGATAAATCTTCAGATTCCTCTGAGGATAAGGAAGAGATCTAGAAATGTACTGAATAGCTTTCATTCAATCCTTATTTTGAGCACCTTCTCCTCAAAATCAGTTCCAGAGGCATGAGATCCTCCCAGTGCCTGAGCTTTCCAAGGATACTGTGAAAACACCAGAGTGTTTATCAGCTGTTCCTATGGCTGGCTTAATATTTGGCATCTTCAGGTCTTCTCAAGTAGGTGCAATTCAACACCTCCATCTCTTTTACAACTTTCAGAATGAGAATTATATATATTTCTCTTATCTTCCTGGGTATATGTCTTTAAAAACTAAGAAGTGAAAAATAAATGTGGGTGTAATCTATTCAATCTACCATTTAAATCTGATCTTTTCAATTTTTTTTACTAATTATAATGTTGATTTCAGTAAATTATTATTTCTTGTTAAAAGTACACTAATCATAGAAAACTTAAAATTATATTTATCCATATAATAAATAGACTCTAGAGAGTCAAACTGAAAATTCTTTCTCCTTGTTAGTGGGTAGCAGCTAGAAATTCAGTTCCCTCTGTTTCAATCTAGCTTTTTGGAGCTTATCTTATATATAGATGTTAAGAAGTCAGCCAGAGAATTGACTGCAGTTTATACATAGAGTTTGGGCCTCTGCCTCTCCTGCTTTCTCTGGACTTCCAAGGATTTTTCATCTCAATTTCCATCAATTTGTAGATGTTTCAAAGTCTGTCCTCTAATCTTCAAGCCAGTTAGCTTGCAAGTTTTCCATTGGAGTTTTAGCTTCCCCAGGTGGGACAGACTGGGGCATGCCACAGGCTAAAAACAATGAAAGACAGGAAAATCACCAGTGTTATTCCTTTCTTCCAAGTTTCAACTTCCCACCAGTATGTGCATATTTTTGTTTGTTCTCCAATGCCTTATTAATTCTGTATCAATACTTCTCTGAGGCTTGCTAATCTCCAGTGTTCTATATTTTTCTATATACATAAAAGATTTCAAGTGTTGTTTCCCTCTTTATCTATTCTTGTTGTTATTTCCTATTTATGAGAAATTTTTGCTTTATACTCTATAGGGCATTAATTTTGCAAAGTGCATGAGTACACAAAATCTGAAATTTAAAAATACTTTTCTATACCATTTGCATACTGATGGAAAAAATACAGTAGAAAGAAGCAAGTAAAGGGCTAGAGAGAGAAGGTATAGAGCTGATAAAGAAGTTCTTAGGAGCAGAGAGGAAATGCTATATTGAAATGTTTATCTTAGAGAAAAGACATTTTCTCTGTAGTAATATGTGGAACACAAAAGTGAATAAGTACTGCTTACAATGATTGATAAGCCTCAAAAATCTAAACAGTGTAAAAAATGAGGAAATGGAGGAAAATGTTGAAAAGATGGAGGGAGAAAGAAGTCCAGGAATCAGTGGATTGAAAAGCCACAGAAGGATAATTCTATGTAACAATGGAGATGCTATAAAGGTAAGTTATCAGGAAAGGTTGTTGTTGGGGATTAGGATTTCTGATTTAGTGATTTGGATGTTGGAACAATTTCTGCAATCTTAGGGCATGATACGGAGAGGAAAATGTTGTGCTGTGGCAGAGGGGAAAGGTCGATGGAGCCTATGCCAAAATATAGAAAAGCAGGTTGTTGGATAAGTTTTAAAATAACCTAGGATAAAAACAAATGTTATGGAATTTGGGTGCTGAAAGCCAGATATGTGCAACTTTATAAATGTAGTAAACAGGAAGTCTGTCGTGTTTTCATCACAAGTAAAGGGAGAGAGTAATCTGAGTTTCAAAGAAGCATATTTTATTTTATTTTATTTATTATTTTTTTTTTTTTAATTTTTTTTTTAAATTTATTTATTTATTTATGGCTGTGTTGGGTCTTCGTTTCTGTGCGAGGGCTTTCTCCAGTTGTGGCAAGCGGGGGCCACTCTTCATCGCGGTGCGCGGGCCTCTCACTATCGCGGCCTCTCTTGTTGCGGAGCACAGGCTCCAGACGCGCAGGCTCAGTAGTTGTGGCTCACGGGCCTAGTTGCTCTGCGGCATATGGGATCTTCCCAGACCAGGGCTCGAACCCGTGTCCCCTGCACTGGCAGGCAGATTCTCAACCACTGCGCCACCAGGGAAGCCCACATATTTTATTTTTAAGTATAAAAAGAAGGGCAAAATAGTCTGAACAGGAGGACATTGATTCCATACCCTGATTCTAAGATCCATAAGACATGAGAGAAAAAAATAGCTTCAGCAGCCTTAAAAGGGTACAGAAAAAGTAGTCATTTTAGAGTCTAGTTAAGGCCAGGATATAGATTATATATCTACAGAAGAATTTAAAATTCTAGAGAGTTAACTCACGGTGAAGCAGAAATATTAGAGAACACATCGGAAAGAGATATTTGGGAGAGGCGAGGAGTAAGTGGCTGTGTTAGAAGAAAAAGCTAACATCTACAGAGCTCGGCAGACCATTGGTACATTGTCGTCTTCACCCTGTATTGGAAGAGAGTGGATGCCTGTTTCTTCCATGACTATATGCAGATGAAAGGATTTAATTTTCCTTGCAAGAAAGCATAATAAATCTGTTAAATCAAGGTATAACTAAATACTACAAATCACCTCCTCAAAAGCTACATTTATCATTGCAGATAGATGCCCATAAAAACTTAAATGGCTTTTAATTAATAAACCTTTATCATCAAACTGTCTCTTTCTGTACTCATAAAATATCCTTTGCAGTTGATCTAGGAGGGAACACAGAAAGAATTTCTTTTTGCTTGAACTGTATTTCAAATAATAATAATCACATCTCATGAACTGTGCTACAGGACTTTTATTTAAACTCTCAATAATTACTGGAGTTAGGTACTATCAAAATCCCCATTTTAAGGCTTTAGAAGGTTAAATAATTTGTCCAAGTTTACACTGGTAAATGAGAGAGCTGGGATTTGAATCTAGGCAGTCTGACCCCCCTTCAAAACATACATGCCACTGATGTGGGATTTGATTTTAAACTTGTTTCTGATGCTAAAACCAAAGTAGAGAAATTGGTTCACTGAACTTTAATACTTGTGTTGGGAGAAAATCCATTTGGAATCAGTTATCTTGATCTACAAGTAGTTATTGAATATGACAGGTAACAGACACTTCTGGTTTAAAACGTAGACTCCTTAATTAGACTTTGTCACATAATAGATGTCTGATGTTGGATTACCTTTTTAAACTTTTCTTGTGAGGATTATATTATTTAATGTATGTAAAGTACTTAGGACAGTACATGGTGCATAATAATTGGTGATGTGTTAGCAATTATTACTAAGTATTGTTTAGACTATTAATTTTAAGAACATGAGAGCAGGCACAAAACTTTTCATGTCTCACAAGCAAACAAACAAATATATCCAAAAAGATTTTCTCTCAAGTTGTAAAAGACTTAACACTTTTCATTTAAGATTGGCACAGTCTGAAACCTATGAAGATTAAATTTTTTTAATATACAACTCTTCTATTAGAAAGGAAGGAAAAGCTTTGGCAGTCTGGTATACAGCCAGTTGGAAACACTTCTAGGTGGTAAAACAGTGTCATCTAGTGAGAGCTTTAAGTGAGAAAATTCCCTGAGCTCAGTAAATTAACATGCCTAGACAGATCTATATACAGGATTCAAGTTTCTAGAATAAAAAGAAGCCATCACTTAAATGATATGTAAATGAGAGTGGATGTTTTAGGTGAGTTCATCATCATGAAGACACAAAGATTCAGAAAGTCAAGAAGCACCTTACTTAGTACCATAAATAGTATATTAGGTAGTTCTCATCACAATTTTGAAAATTCTGTACTTAAAGGTTTATCCCTTTGTATTTTGAAAGTATGGAGGTAGTTTGTTGTTCTTGTTGTTTTGTCTGGTGTTTTGTTTTGTCTTGTCTTTAATTTCCCTCTGAGGATACAAATAGCTCCTGAGACAATTAAATAATGAATCTTCTATTCGTTTAAGTTCCCTTGGTCACATGTTGGTTGACAGCTAATTGAAAGCACCTCCCTATTGTAATTATACACAATGGAGAGACATGGATGTGGTCAGCAGTGGCATCGATTTTGGAAGTGCTGGCAGGTTGTACAGACAAATGCTCAAAGTGTAAAAGGGGACCATCAGAGCTTGACTTTTCCTGTTCAAATATAATCGGAGTAACTGAGGTTGCCTCCACCCTCAGGTTAAGTATACACCCCTTTTAGAAACCACTTTTCACTTTTGACAGTATTCTCTGCCAATACTTCTTTCACAAAATACTTTGAAACAAAATGATGAAACAGAGAATTCCTCAGAATTTTGGAAACTATTTAGGGTAGAATTTTCATACTGTGCTTAGAAATCCACTAGAAAGTGAACTTGTAAGAAGTAAGCAGGCAAAGGGCTCATGGTCTGCACTCAGTGTAATGCTTTCATGAGGGAACAAGCAGCCGCTTCTTTCTGTCAGAATGGTATGTCTGCCATATACTAACAATTCGATGGCATCTCTTTTGTGTTAAGTTCCAGAGAGGATCCCACATAGAACACATTCTTTGAGATATTAGCATTTTTACTGTTATTATTGTTACATTGCTGTTTGTACTGGTGACTCAGTTCCCATTATGAGCTCTCTTTCTTAGTCTAGACTAGAATCTCAAATATTCATTAAATATTAAGATGTTATTGTAACTGAAGAAAATGAGCCAAAACATTGAAAAATCCTTGGTTCTAACAATAAATAAAAATTATCACCAAAGCTCGAAATACTATATCAGTTAATAATTCCATTGAGCATATTCAGGAAGTCACTTAATAGCATGTTACTTAGACAATACAGTCTGGTTTTAAATGAGTTTAAGAATTTCATAGTAAAGAGTTATTAAGGTTATTGGCCTTCTAATCTGGATCTTTAGATACAGTTGGACGTAGTAAATTTTAATTCTTAGTTGGAAACTTTTAGGCTGTTGTAATTCTTTTAATAAAGCTTGCATACATTATTTTTCAATTTAGAATTAATTAACAGCATTAGTTATTCATGGCCATTTGTATATAATTTGTAATTTCAATGCAAATAAATTTTCTTCCAACACTGACATATTTTCTCATTCTTCATAACAGCAATTTAATTTTTTGGAATATTGTCACTCTAATCTGCTTAAGAGAGTCCCACTATGCGTTTCACCCCTATTTATCTAGGTCACCGCAGCAAGCCAAGTCTCCCAGGCCCTCTTTCCATCAGGACACTGATCCCCTTGCAGTTCTTTGTGTTCTCCAGCCCAACCCTGTGTTTCACCGCTCACTAAAGCTTTCACTGTGTACTCTGGACCTCAAGCCCTCTAGTGGCACCCTCCCTCTGTCACTCACATCTTTCCTGAAGTTCTGCTCGCTTTCTTGTGAGAACTGTTCCACTCTGGAGGCACTGCTCCCTCTGAGTCTCACGCAAAAGGCACTGCCCCCCATACACGACTGGAGGTGGAAGGTCTCTTTTGGCTTCACTTTGATAATTCCAGTCTTTTTCCAGTTCTTCTCTTGAAAATATCCTAGTCTTTGAGGCTTTGACCTAGATCTTTTTTAAAAAAATATCAAATCACTATGTTGTACAGCTAAAATTAATATATTATATCAATCATACCATGATTTATTTATTTTTTAATCCTGTAGAGTATATTTTTTTCCTCAAGTATGATTTTTTAAAATTTTATTTATTTTTTCTATTCTTTTTCAAATTCTTTTCCAATTTAGGTTGTTACAAAATATTGAGCAGAGTTCCCTGTGCTATACAGTAGGTCCTTGTTGGTTATCTGTTTTATATATAACAGTGTGTACACGTCAACCCCAAACTCCCAATCTCTCCCTCACCCTTACCCTTCCTCCCTGGTAACCATAAGTTCGTTCTCGAAGTCTGTGAGTCTGTTTCTATTTTGTAGATAAGTTCATTTGTACCTTTTTTTTTTTAGATTCTGCATAGAAGCAATATCATACAATATTTGTCCTTCTATGTCTGACTTACTTCACTCAGTATGACAATCTCTAGCTCCATTCATGTTGCTGCTGACCTCAGATCTCTGCTGTCATAATGCTTAAGGGATTCACTATCCACAAAATAAACTAAGTTGTTGGTTGTTCAGTTCCTCTCCTTCAGTGCCATCCTCCCACTACCTCAGCTGCCTATACATAAGGTCACACCTAACCATCATCAGTACCAACAATGGCACCTCCTCCACAATGCAGTCTTCAAGTTAGTGACTCTCCATCTAGCAGTCCCCTCTCATTTCTCCAACTCATAACTCCTATTAACCCAACTCCAACAATTATTTATCCACCTAGGAACTCCAATTCATGGACCTTACTGCTCTTCAGCTGTATCTCCACATCCTCATGTCCTCAGTTTCCTTCATTATTGAGATTAGACGCTTTGGGCCATACATATTATCACTCCATTTTGTGTACTTTTCCATGAACCCACAGTACTCTCGAGTTCTTCTCTCTTTGTCACGTTAACCTGGCAGAATCCCAGTCATGTCTTCATCCAAATCTACCCAGGGCACATCACTGTTCTAATTCTTCTGTTTTGTTCAGGCATCCAGTACTTGATCCGGATTCACCTGTTCATCTTGCTGCCTATCTCACTTACAGAATAGAAGAAATGAAACCAAACTAAAAACACCAACTCATAGAAACAGAGAAAAGATTGGTGGTTGCCAGAGGCGGGGGGTGGGTGGTGGAGGACTTGGATAAGGAGGTCAAAAGCTACAGACTTCCAGTTGTAAGGTAAATAAGACCTGGGGATGCGACAGGCAACATAATGAGTACGGTTAGCAATACAGCACTATACAATTTGGAAGTTACTAGGACAGTAAATCTTAAAAGTTCTCAACACAGGGAAAAATGTAGCTGTGTCAGGTGATGAATGTTAACTATAGTTTTTACTGGTAATTGTTTTGCAATATAGGCATATGTCAAATCATTATGTTGTATACCTTAAACTAATATAATGTTATATGTTGATTATAGCTCAATAAAACTGAAGAAGAAATAAATCAGTTAGAGGACATCCATAGGCTTTTAGCACCAAATCTGAGCACTTATGTACTGCCTTCCTCCTATATAAGCCTGACTTCTCCACATTCTGATGAAGCCCTGTCCCGTCTTCTGTCCAAGATCATCTCCAAAAATTTTCTACTAAATCACTCTCTTTAACATGAAATTATTATGTAGTAGAACTCAACTTAAGATAAAAAAGAAAACCTGCCTTGCAGTTCAGCTACCCTGTTTCTTTGTTTTGTCTTTCAGAAAGCTTCACAAAAAGTTGCCAATACTCACTATCAATTTATATTATCCAGTGTTCTCTTATGTCAGTCTATTTAGGTGTTTATTCCCATCACTCAACTTACACAGCTGTTGTTGCCATTATCTTTTTTATTTTTTTAACATCTTTATTGGAGTATAATTGCTTTACAATGGTGTGTTAGTTTCTGCTGTATAACAAAGTGAATCAGCTACACATATACATATATCCCCGTATCTCCTCCCTCTTGCATCTCCCTCCCACCCTCCCTATCCCACCCCTCCAGGTGGTCACAAAGCACCGAGCTGATCTCCCTGTGCTATGTGCTGCTTCCCACTAGCTATCTATTTTACATTTGGTAGTGTATATACGTCCATGCCACTCTCTCACTTCGTCCCAGCTTACCCTTCCCCCTCCCTGTGTCCTCAAGTCCATTCTCTATGTCTGCATCTTTATTCCTGTCCTGCCCCTAGATTCTTCAGAACCATTTTTTTTTTTTTTTTTTTTTTTTAGATTCCGTATATATGTGTTAGCATACAGTATTTGTTTTTCTCTTTCTGACTTACTTCACTCTGTATGACAGACTCTAGGTCCATCCACCTCACTACAAATAACTCTATTTCATTTTGTTTTATGGCTGAGTAATATTCCATTGTATACATGTGGCACATCTCCTTTATCCATTCATCTGTTGATGGACATTTAGATTGCTTCCATGTCCTGGCTATTGTAAATAGAGCTGCAATGAACATTGTGGTACATGACTCTTCTTGAATTATGGTTTTCTCAGGGTACATGCCCAGTAGTGGGATTGCTGGATCGTCTTGTAGTTCTATTTTTAGTTTTTTAAGGAACCTCCATACTGTTCTTCATAGTGGCTGTATCACTTTACATTCCCACCAACAGTGCAAAAGGGTTCCCTTTTCTCCACACCCTCTCCAGCATTTATTGTTTGTAGATTTTTTGATGATGGCCATTCTGACTGGTGTGAGGTGATACCTCATTGTAGTTTTGATTTGCATTTCTCTAATGACTAATGATGTTGAGCATTCTTTCATATGTTTGTTGGCAATCTGTATATCTTCTTTGCAGAAATGTCTATTTAGGTCTTCTGCCCATTTTTGGATTGGGTTGTTTGTTTTTTGATATTGAGCTGCATGAGCTGCTTGTAAATTTTGGAGATTAATCCTCTGTCAGTTGCTTCATTTGCAAATATTTTCTCCCATTCTGATGGTTGTCTTTTCATCTTGTTTATGGTTTCTTTTGCTGTGCAAAAGCTTTTAAGTTTCATTAGGTGCTATTATCTTTTCCTCTTTCCTGACTTGTCACCATAGGATATAGTTAATCACTCCTTTCCTATTTTTCACTTGACTTTCAGAACCTAACACTCTGTTTTTCTCCTGCTCAAAGGGAGGATTTTTCTCTACTTCAGTGATTCCTTTTTATATTCCTGATCTTTGAACTCTCTTGTACCCAGTCCATGGCCCATTCTATTTTTTTATCCACTCAGTGGATGATTTAATTCATCTTTAGAGACTGTGGATATTGGGGATTTCCAGATATGTATCCTCATTCTAGCCCTCTTCCCTGAATCCATGTGTAAGGTCCAATTTTCCATTTGGATGCCTAATAGGCACTTCAACTTTAAAGTGAGTTAAACTCATTTTCCCATCTCTACTCTTTCTTTCCAGATCAATTATATATCAGAAAATAGTTTTAATTTTCCAGTTGCTCAGGTGCTAGAGTTTTCTTTGACTCTCATAATTTACAGAATCAATGAACAAATCATATTTGATTCTCACTTCAGGTTCTATGATGAATTCACCCGGTTCTCACCACTTGCACTGCTGATTTCCTAATCCAAATTGCCATCCACTTTGAATTAGTTTTCTATTGCCATTGTAATAAATACCATAAACCTGTCAGCTTGAAACAACACAAGTTTACTGTCTGACAGTCCTGCAGTTCAAAAGTCCTAAAATTGAAGTGCTGGAAGGACTGAATTCATTCTAGAAATTCTAAGGGAGAATCCTTTTCTTTGTCCTTTTCAGCTTTTAGAGATTACCTATATTCCTTGGATTATGGACCCTTCTTCATATGGACCATTTTCAAAGTCAGCATTATAGCATCTTCAAGTATTTTTCTTTCTGACCTTGCTTTTATTGTCACATTTCCTTCTCTCATTATGACACTCCTGCCTTTCTTTTATAAGGACACATAATTACCTTGAGCCCACCTGGGTAATCCCATATATTTTACTCATGTCAAGATCCCTAACCTCATTTGCAGAGTCCCTTTGCCCTGTAAGGTAACACATACACAGGTTTCAAGGGTTAGGACATCGACATCTTGGGGGAGGTTCCCTCCTCCACCACCATACACTTTGATCTGTAATATTGCAGGAGTTCTAAGCTGGTCCCCTCTTCACACCAGACACCTAACTAACGGATTCCTTTAAAACCTGTCAACATTTTATTTTTTATGGATGGATGGGAAGACAACATCAAAAGATATGAGTTACCTTTCCCCTAAAATGAAAAAAAAAAAAAAAACAAAACGATATGAGTGACCTTTAAACTAGTCCTAGTTTAAATTGCACTAGACTGAGCGCAATTCCGCTTGACTCCCACAGTTATTTCATAAAATTTGAAGAGATGATTATATAGTTAATATAAAAGTATAAGGGTCAAGGAATAGATAATATAATTTTAAAGAAAAACAAGATTGAATAATAATATCTTAATGGATTTCAAAGTGCATTATAAATGAGTAGTAATTAAAATATTAAGGTCCAGTCTGTGGAGTAAAGGCTAATTAAGTGCAATAGAAAGTTTATAAAGATATGCACACATATATAGAAATCTGATGTGATACTGTAGCTCAAAGGAACTCAAATGGTGAACTTACTAGGTATTCCTTGGATACTGGTCATGCATAATGAATAATTAAACTCCTTTAAGCCTTTCACAAAAATGCCCATCAATTTAGAAGAAAATATAAAAGGTATATCTAATTAACTTGAGAAGAGAAGTTCTCTTAAACATGGTGTGCACACACAAATCCGCAACCATATGGGGAAGATTGATAAACTTACCCACATTAAAATTAAAGAATTGTGTTTATTAAGGGAATCCATAAAGAGTGGAAACACAAGCCACAAACATGAAGAAGAAATTTGCAGCAGAGTTGATCAATAAAGAAGTAGTATCTTTAATATGTAATCCTATGCATGGATAAGAAAAAACACTCCTGCTGAAAAATAGTCAAATAACATGAATAGGCTTTCTATAGAAGAGAGATTATAAAAGCAAATCAACATACAGAAATATGGATGACCTAATTAATAATCACAAGTATACAAATAAAACCACAGTGTAACCATTTCAAACCCACTTGATTAGAAAAATTATTTTAATTAATTTTAACTAAAAAATAAAAGTTTTTATTTATTAAAAAATAAAAGTATTGGTGACAATGCAAAAATATGAGATCTCTCTCATGCTGTTGGTGAGGGTGTAAATTGGTAGAAATAATTTGTAAAAGAAGTTGTCCTTCATCAGTAAAATGCAGATACGCATACACCCTAAATCAACAATTTCAACCCACCTCTCACACACTAGAGCCGGAGTCCTTTCAGCCAAATCCATCTGCCACTTTGCATAAATAACATTTTATTATGTCACAGCCATGCCCATTCATTTACATGTTGTTTAGGGTTGTTTTGTCCTACCATGGCAGAGGTGAGTAGTTGCAGCAGAGACCACATAGCCCACAAAGCCTAAACTATTTATTTTCTGTCCCTTTATAGAAAATTTTCCAGCCCTGACCTATAAATACTACTGCATGTAGGCACCAAGAGATGTGAACTGGAAAATTCATAGTAGAATTGTTAGAAATGATACAAAACTGGAGACAACTCTAGTATCAACCAAAATAGAGTGGATACATAGTTTTATATTCTTATCATGATGTAACTCAAAGCACAGAAAAGGAATACCTTCATATATGCTCCCACGTTTATGGCTCAGAAAAAATGATGGCTGGTAAAACCAAGTCACAAAAGAATGCCTAATAATATGACACCCTTTATATAAAGGTTAACAAACATGTTAAACTAAGCAATATATTGTTTTTGGATGTCTAACTATGTGGTAAATCTTTAAAGAAAAGTAAAAGAATAATTAACACAAAATTTAGGACACTGGTTACTGGTGGAGAAGGATTAGGATTGCAGTAAATGAAATGGACACAGGTGACTTAAAAAGTTTTGTAATGTTCTGTTTCATAAAGTGATTTATGGCTCTTCATTTCTTAACATCCTCATAGTATATGTAATATATAACTTTTGTTTATATGTTGCATTTTGTATTATATTTTTTACTTAAGTAACCATATACATATGAGGTTATATTTTTGCAAACAAAACTTTTTGTAAAATTGGTGTCATGAAATAAAGCTACCTTTCATTGTATGTTTATACTGTACCAGCACTATTCTGAGTGACTCACCTAAATTATTTCTTTAAATCTTCATATTAGCCCTTTGTGGTATGTGTAATTAAATCTCCATTTTGTAGTTGAAGAAAACCTTCATGCTTTTATTGAATATTTACATATATACAAATCAGTAAGGCCTTATTACTGGGAGGGGGGATTAATAGCTATTATACAGCCAATCCATACCAATTACTCTGTTGTTTGATCCCCACAGCAACAGTAGGTGTTATTACTACTTTACAGTTGGGGAAGTAGGATCAGAAACTTAAGTAACTTGTTCAAGATAAATTACTTATCTGATCATTTCTTTTACTCCCCAGTAGGTATTCTGTGTTTTCAGGATGCCCTGGTTGTAGTCTATTAAATGGGAAAACATTCAGAAAACAGCTGTATTAGGAACACTGCAGCAATGTTCTCTAATGCACTGTTTTACTGCATTGACTAGAGATAAAAAAATGGATGACAGCTGGGTGTACACATGCCTATATATCCTTAGCTAAAATAGGATAACCTCACGCACAAGACAGAAGTGTGTATATATACCTCCATACTGTTCTCCATAGTGGTTGTACCAATTTACATTCCCACAGTGTAGGAGGGTTCCCTTTTCACCACACCCTCTCCAGCATTTATTATTTGTAGACAGCCATTCCGACTGGTATGAGGTGATACCTCATTGTAGTTTTGATTTGCATTTCTCTAATAATTAGCAATATTGAGCATCTTTTCATGTGCCTATTGGCTATCTGCATGTCTTCTTTGGAGAAATGTCTGTTTAGGTCTTCTGCAATTTTTTCTTTTTTTTTTTTTTTGATACTGAACTGCATGAGATGTTTGTATATTTTGGAAATTAAGCCCTTGTCTGCAGCATCATCTGCAATACTTTCTCCCATTCTATAGATTGTCTTTTGTTTTGTTGATGGTTTCCTTTGCTATGCAAAAGCTTAGGAGTTTGATTAGGTCCCATTTGTTTATTTTGGCTTTTATTTCTTTTGCCTTGGGAGACTAACCTAAGAAAACATTGCTACAATATATGTCAGAGAATGTTTTGCCTATGTTCTCTTCTAGAAGTTTTATGGAGTCATGTCTTATATTTAAGTCTTTAAGCTATTTTGAGTTCATTTTTGTGGTGTATGGTGTGAGGGAGTGTTCTAACTTGATTTACAAATGGCTGTCCAGCTTTCTCAACACCACTTGCTGAAGAGACTGTCTTTCCTCCATTGTATATTTTTGCCTCCTTTATAGAAGATTGACTGCAGGTGTGCGCGTTTATTTCTGGACTCTCTGTTTTGCTCCACTGACCCATATGTCTGTTTCTGTGCCAGTACCATGCTGTTCTGATTAGCTTTCTAGCATTGTCTGAAGTCTGGGAGGGTTATGCCTACAGCTTTGTTCTTCTTCCTCAGGATTGCTTTGGCAATTCTGGGTCTTTTATGGTTCCATATAAATCTTAGGATTATTTGTCCTAGTTCTGTGAAAAATGTCATCAGTAATTTGATAGGGATTGCAATAAATCTGTAGATTGCTTTGAGGTACTGTGGCCATTTTAACAATATTAATTCTCCTAAACAAAGAACATGGGATATATTTCCATTTCTTTGAATCATCTTCAATTTCCTTTATCAATGTTTTATAGTTCTCAGCATATAAGTCTTTTACCTCCTTGGTCATGTTTATTCCTAAGTATTTTATTTCTTTGATGTCATTTTAAAAGGGATTTTTTTTTTTTTTTTACTTTCCCTTTCTGATATTTCATTGTTAGTGTAAAGAAATGAAGAGATTTCTGTATGCTAAACTTGTATACTGCTACCTTGCTGAATTTGTTTATTAGTAGTTTTTAGGTGGAGTCTGTAGGGTTTTCTATATACAGTATCATGTTATCTGCATATGATTACAATTTTACCTCTTCCCTTCCAATTTGGATACGTTTTATTTCTTTTTCTTGTCTGATTGCCTCGGCTAGGACTTCCAATACTATGTTGACTAGAAGTCTTGAGAGTGGGCATTCTTGTCTTGTTCTAGATTTTAGTGGGAAGGCTTTCAGCTTTTCCCCATTGAGTATTACGTTGGTTGTGGTTTTGTCACAAATAGCTTTTATTAAGTTGAGATATGTTTCATCTATTCCCACTTTGGTGAGAATTTTTAACATGAATAGATGTTGAATTTTATCAAATGATTTTTTTGCATCTCTTGAGGTGATGATGTGATTTTTTTCTTCTCTTTTACTGATGTTTTGTATCACATTGATTGGTTTGCATATATTGAACCATCCTTGTGACACTGGGATGAATCCAACTTGATCAGGGTGTATGATGGTTTTCATGTCTTACTGAATTCAGTATGCTAATATTTTTGGGGGATATTTACATCTACATTCATCAAAAATATTGGCCTGTAATTTTCTTTTTTGGTAGTGTCTTTGTTATGGTTTTGATATCAGGATGATGGTGGCTTCATAGAATGACTTTGGGTGTGTTTCCTCCTCTTGAATCTTTTGGAAGAGTTTTAGAAGGATCAGTACACGTTCTTTGTATGTTTGGTAGAATTCCCCAGTGAAGCCATCTGGTCCTGAACTTTTGTTTGCAGAGAGTTTTTAAAATTACAGATTCTATTTCACTTCTAGTGATTGGTTTGTTCAAGTTATCTGTTTCTTCCTGTTTCAGTGTTTGTGGGTTGTATGTTTCCAGAAACTTGCCTGCTTCTAGGTTGTCCAATCTGTTGGCACACAATTTGTTCATAGTATTCTGTTATGGTTTTTGTATTTCTGAGGTATTGGTTATTTCTCCTCTTTCATTTCTTATTTTGTTTATTTGGGTTCTCTTTCTTTTCTTCTTGGTGAGCATGGTCAGAGGTTTGTTGATCTTGTTTACCATTTCAAAAAACCAGCTCTTGGTTTTATTGATTTTTCTATTGGTTTTTAATCTCTATTTTATTTATTTCCTCTCTGATCTTTATTACTTCCTTCCTTGTGCTGAATTTAGGTTTTATTTATTCTTTTCTCTAATTCTTTTAGGTGGTAGATTAGGTTATTTATTTGAGATTTTTCTTGTTTTTTGAGGAAGTCCTGTATTGCAGCCCTATGAGGACTGCTTTTGCTGCATCCCATAGATTTTGCATGGCTGTATTTTCATTTTCATTTGTCTCAAGGTATTTTTTAATTTCCTCTTTGATTTCATCTTGACCCATTGGTATTTCAGAAGTGTGCTGTTTAGTCTCCATGTAATCATTTTTTTCTCATTTTTCTTTCTGTGCTTGATTGCTAGTGTCATGCCATTGTGGTCAGAAATGAATTTCTGTCCTTTTAAATTTGTTGAGACTTGTTTTTTGCCCTAGTATGTGGTCTACACTAGAGGATGTTCCATGTGCACTTAAAAAGAATGTGTATCCTGTTTTGTTTTTTTTTGATGTGATGTCTTGAGAATATCAATTAATTCTAACTGTTCTATTGTATCATTTAGTATCTCTGTTGCCTTATTGATTTTCTGATTGGAAGATCTATCCATTGATGTGAGTGGGGTGTTAAATTCTCCTATCATTTTTGTATCATTGTCAATTTCTCTCTTTATGTCTATTAGTATTTAGGTGCTCCTATACTGGGTGCATATATGCTAATGAGTGTAATGCCTTCTTGTCTTGATCCTTTTATCATTATATAGTGTCCTTCTTCATCTTTTCTTGTTTTGGGGCCTTTGTTTTAAAGACTATTTTCTCTTATATAAGTATTGCTACCCCCGCATTTCTTGTCATTTTCATTTGCATGAAATATCTTTTTCCATTCCTTCCCTTTTTTTTCTTGGCTGCACCATGCAGCATGCAGGATCTTAGTTCCCCAACCAGGGATCGATCCCACATCTCCTGCAGTGAAAGTGTGGTTCTTAACCACTGGACCTCCAGGGAAGTCCCATCCCTTCACTTTCAATCTATGTGCGTCCTTTGCCCTAGAGTGGGTCTCTTATAAGCAGCATATTGTAGGCTCTTTCTTTAAGTTTTTAATCCAGTCTGCCACTCTATATCTTTTGATTGGAGCATTTATTCCACTGGCATTTAAGACAATTATTGATAGGTATGTATTTATTGCCATTTTAAACCTTGTTTTCCAACTGATTTTGTATTCCTTCTTTGTTCCTGTCTTTTTTTTTTCCTTTTGTGGTTTGATGGTTTTCTTTTGTATTGTGCTGAGTCATCTTCTTTTTGTTTTTGTGAATCTATTGTGTGTTTTTCATTCGTTGTTACCCTGTTTTTCAAGTATGTTAACCCATTACTATATCTACTTGCTTTAGACTGGTAGTCATGTAGGATCAAACACATTCTAAAAAAGAACATCTACATTTCTTACTCTCCTTCCCTACATTTTATGATTTTGATGTCCTCTTGTATCTTCATGTTTATCCTTTTGCTGTTCATTGTAGTGATCATTGCTTTCACTAGATTTTTTTTTTTTTTCTTGTTTTTAATCTGCGTACTGGCTTAAGTGATTTACTTTCCTACTGTGATATTCCCTTGCCTGTAGATTCCTGCTTCTTTTCTATTTAGGGAAGGGCTTTCAATATTTCTTTTAGGATAGTTTTAGTGTTGCTGTATTCTTTTAGTTTTTGCTTGTTTGAGAAATTCTTTATCTCTCCTTCTATCCTAAGTGATAATCTTTCTGGGTAGAGTATCCTAGGTTGCTGGGTTTTCTCTTTCAGGACTTTGAATATATCTTGCCACTCCCTTCTGGCCTGCAACATTTCTGTAGAAAAATCAGCTGATAGCCTTATGGGTGTTCCTTGGTAACTAACTCTTTGTTTTTTCTCTTGCTGCCTTTAGAATCCTCTCTTTATCTTTAATTTTGCCATTTTTATTATGATATGTGTTGGTTTCAGTCTGTTTGAATTCACCGTGTTTGGGAGCCTCTGTACTTCCTATAGGTGGATATTTGTTTCCATCTTTAGGTTTGGGAAGTTTTCAGCCATAATTTCTTCAAATACACTTTCTATCCCCTTTTCTCTTTCTTCTCCTTCTGGAATCCCTATTGTGTGTAGATTAGCACACTTTATATTATCCCATAGGTCTTGTATATTGCTTTCATTTTTAAAATTTTTCTTTCTGTCTGTTATTCTGATTGTGGGATTTCCATTATTTTATCTTCCAGATCACTTATTCGTTCTTCTGCATTATTCAGTTTGCTTTATTGCCTTTAGCTCATCTTTCATCTTGGCAAATGAGTTTTCTAATTTTACTTGATTCTTCTTTATAGTTTATAGTCTCTTTTTATGGTAATCTGCATTTCTATCAATATCCTTTCTTAATTCCTTCAGTATTTTTATTACCTCCTTTTTGAACTCAGGATATGATAGACTGGAGAGGTCTGCTTTATTGTTCATTCTTTCAGGGGAATTTTCTTGATCTTTTAGTTGAGAATGGTTCCTTTGCTTCTTCATTGTACTTATAGTTCTCTGACTCTATGAGTTTAGTGTTAACCATCATCTACTGTGATCTTGAAGGGTTGTTTTTATGTGGGAGCCTCCCTGTGTAGCCTGCATGAGTTTAATATTTTTGGTACAAGAGTTATTTTTAGTATGGATTACTCCTGCATCTTTCCTCAGTGTGTGCTGGCCATTATTCCCTTGATAGGGGGTGTGACTGGAGTTCTGGTGATCAGAGCCTGCAATGGATATTAAGTGGGGACTTCTCTTTGCTCTGTGGTTGTCACAGCCTTGTCTGGGGCAGGATCTGCTCCCCAGGTGTTGGAGTAGAAGTCCCCAGATCCGTTTCTGAGCTGCAATGTGAGGTAGGCAGGACTGGTGTGCTTACCCTTGGAGAGGAGACACTGGGTATTTCTCCACAGGAGCTGTCCCCTGAGAGCTGTGTTCTTTGGTGGTGCCTGCCACCCATTGTGTGGGCTTACACTGTACCCTGTTGTTGGCACTGCCCCCAGCCCCTCTTCAACTGTGGGAATGCAGGCAATCAGCCCAGGGGTCCTTCAGGCCCTGCGCTCACACAGCCATCAGTGCAGGTTTGTTAGCACAGATCTGCTGAAGTCAGGCACCAGGACCACACTAGTCATGCACTTAGATCCACTGTGGGGGTTATGGCATCAGCTCATTCCTTATCCCCACCTCTGCATGTGAGAGCTGGCAAATCCAGCAGCTGCTAACCTTGGACCTGCCCTAGCCATGGGAGCACCAGAAAGGGCTCAAGCGTCCTGCAGGCACTGAGCTTACACGAGTAGCACAGCTGCTGGGAGATGGCTCAGATTTCAGCTCTGATTCAGAAGTCATGAGGCCCCTGGGGATTGGCTCAGATTTCAGCCCCACCTCCACGTGTAGACAAATGGCCATGACTTGCACACTCCCAGGGTGGGGTCATGCCCACCTTGAGTTTGCCAAGAATGAGGCTTTCATGGGCCCCATGCACCAACAATGGGACTTCTGTGGTGGACCTGGGCTCTGTCCTGCACATACCCCCGGTTGTGGCTCAGACCACACTCCAGCCCCTTCAGGCTGTCTCTTCACAGCCAACCCCAGGCTTCTCCCCTGGTCTGTTTGCTGAAGCCTGAGTTCCCCACTGTTTTTAAGTTGCCTTTTTCTTGATTAAGTATTCACTCTGTTGCTGTAAATTTTCAACTCTTTTCCAGAGCTATGAAAATGTTAATTTTTAAAATTTTTGCTTACATTTTCACTGTTTCTGTGGAAAGGTGGCCCCAAGAACTAACTACTCCACCAATTCCACTGATGCCATCCTCTTTCATTTTTTTTTATTTCTCTATTGATTCCATTTCTCTGCTTACATGACTCATCTGTTTTTGCATTTTGAGCACTTTTCCTATTACAGTCATTAATATATTGATCATAGTTATTTTGAATTACCTTTTGGTAGTTACTGCATCATGTCATATCCAAGTCTTTTTCTGACTCTTGCTACATCTCTTCAGACTTTTTATTTTTCTTGCACTTGCAATGCTTTGTACCTTTTTATTGAAAGCTAGTCATGATGCACTGGGTAATGAGGAGGGAAGTAGGGTACTAATGTGAGTAATTTTGTTAATCTGGCTGGGAGTTTTTCTGTTTTTATTGTATGCTATAACAACAGGTGTCAGAGGCTTAAAGTTCCTCTAATATCTTTGTTTAATCTCTTCTCTTGGCTTTGTTATTCCTTTTTGTACTGCTTCTCAAAAACAGTCTGTGTCTTGCAACTCTTTCTGCTGTCATTCACTGTTATTATACTGGAAGCTTGTTGATATGGTGGTATAGGCTTTAGGGAGGGGAATATTCAATATTCAAAATTTTGAATAATTCTCAGTGTTTTAGTGGGCCTGTTAATCAGGGCTGTGGCCTTCACAAGTGTTTCTATCCCTCCTCCAGAGGTACAGTTTTCTCCTTCCTTAGCTATAGTGTTTCTAATCTATTTCCTGAAGTCTTGCCGTCTTGATGACATTTTCTTTTTTTCCCCTCTTACATGAAATAGGAAGGCTGGAGCATGCTGAGAAGGCCAGAATTCCTTTCCCCCATATGCAATATCATTTCAGAATTTCCCGTGGTGAATTTTTTGCCCTGTCTGCTAGACTTTTTTTAGGGAGAAAAGTTTCAGGATGTCTACATTTCCCCCTCTCTCTGCCATGGCAGTAAGGGGATCTATCTTAGGTCCCTCCCAGAAGATACTGGTTGGCTCCTGAAGTGAAAGCCAGTAAGACCCAGTGCCCCCATAAATGTCTGTAGTCCCCAGAAGTTCCTCACTTTCATGCTAGTACACACTCAGCCTACAATGATTTGTCAAAAAGCCATTTATACATTGTTCCCAGTTTCTGTATTGCAGGGACCACTGTTCCCACTAAGTAAATCTTGGGAACTTTGTGTTTCTGAATTTGTCTGTCTCAAGATGTCAGAGTGGTGGTTTGCCCTGAAACCTCAATTATTTGATGGATCCAAGAAGTCATTAAATTTCTAGTTAGTCCTTTTTTTTTTTTTTTTTACTTGCTATAGGAAAAAAAGTGACAAGTTCCAAGTTCTTTACTTGGTAAAACTGAAAATGGAAATCAACGTTTAAATATTTTTCAACATTCCTTGCAGTTTCTACTGTGATCTTAGTAATACTTTCCTTTCTAAAAAATAAATGTATCTTTAAATCTTTATATTTCAAATCAAGGAATAATAAAAATAGTCTATGTTTCTCTATACTTAAATTGTATTATATTTCTTTATGCTTCATTTTTTAATTTCCTTAGCTTTGGAAGCTCACATGGCAATATGAATTAAGCTATTAATTTATTTTCACAAAATAGTATTAATATTCATAATATATGATATTTAGTTGATATGATATGAGAAATAAAATTTAAATGAACAAGCTTTATTTTAAAATTTTATGTGAAAATTTTGTGCAGATTACATGTGAAGAGACCACATTCCACAGTTACATGAAAAGAAAAGCTTGTTTAGATTCGTAATGGGGTGCACATTGCTATGTACTGAGTATTTCAAACTAAAACCATTTGCCATTGGAAGAATGCAGCTGTAATATTTAAAAGTCTTCCTCAAGTCTATGAAAATCAAACTGAAACATTTAAAACACTATAGTTTAAATACAAAGATATGCACATAAGAAAAGAGGTGAGTTCTGCTTGACCATACATTCATTTGGATCGCTACAACAGTGAGATTAGTTTAAGTAAGTTTAAATCTAATACAATAAAATAATTGATTTAAATTGAGAACTAGCTAGCTGGTGATAGAGACAAAGCCCAGAATATAAATTCACAGGAAGCGTTTAATATTTGACAGAGCATAAGTAATTGCTCTGGGTTCCACTCAAAACTAGCAACATTCCATGTTATATCCCATAAGCGGGTATATGAAGCTTCCAAAACCCAAATATCCCGTGAGCAACATAACATAGTAAAACCTATATACGATAAGCTATAGCTAACATTATACTCAGTGGTGAAAAGCTGAAAGCACTTCCTCTAAGATCAACAACAAGACATGGGTGCCCCCTCTCACCACTTTATTTCAACATGGAATTGGAAATCCTAACCAGATGGTGTTGGGAAATGTCAGACAGAGAAAGACAAATACAGGCACACCTCCTTTTATCGTGCTTTGCTTTACTGCACAATAGCTATATCAGTTTTAATAAAAGGGAACCTTAGTGTTGGGTCCATGCATAACCTCCATCTCTGCTCACCCCATCCAATCCACATATGAACCCATCCTAAGAGTACTGGAGTGGCTAAGAATAGAATCCAGCCAACATTTTCTGGGTGAGTTAGTTTATCCACTTAGTTAAATTGGTATGGTTCTGGCTCTCTAGTAAGCATTAATATATGATACAAAGTTTCTCACATTTTCTTCTTCCTCTCATTGGCCTGGCCACATTCTTCTTCCTTAATCTTGTCTCCTTCTCTCTAATCTTTCCATCTTTCTCCTTCCTGCACCCTGACCAACCAGTTGAGCCATTTGCTTCTGTCCATTATCCATAAATAACCTCTATTTTTCTCTTCACACAGAGTGAATACTAAAAACTCTGTCCATAGGGAAGATTTCCATGCAGAATCATCTTTCAAATCACCTGTGAGGGGCTGCAGTACAGTAGAAATCCACTTTTAGCTTCCATCTCTGTACTAAGTCAACTCATTCATAAATAAAGCTCAGGTACTTTCCTCCTCTGGAAGTTCCTCATGGGACTTCCATAGATGTGAGTTAAAGAAAAGGCCTTGGTGTACTAGTAGCAGGTGACATGGGGGTCACTTGTATATGAAGCTTACTTACATCCCTAAGACATGTACAGGTTCAACCGTGGATGCAGCACATTGATACAGGCCCATCAGACATTGCAACTTGTTCAGTCTGATAACATCCACCACATGATGGGTAATTATGACCATATGGTCACTTTATGTCTAATGGGCAAAAGCTCAGTCTCTACCCAGACCTAGTACCATACCAGTTCCTGCATTTCAAATGATATGTAATCTTCTTCTCCCAAAGGCATGGCCTTGCTCTAGTACCCTAAGAGTGCATAATGTAAATCTCATATAGCCCATGCAGCAAAAGAGCTTGTGCTATGACCTTGACCTGCTGAAGTGCTCTCTCTTGCTCTGAGATCCACTCAAGACTAGCAGCATTCCACATCACCCAATAAATGCTGGAAGTAAAATATGCAGTTCCAAAACCCCAAAATATCTAACAAATAGTGTACTTCTTTCTAAGCGGTAGGAGATTTAAGGAGCAATAATCTCTTCTTCACTTTGGAGGAGATGTGCAAATATTATACAGAGCACTGGACTCTGGATACTTCAATAATGTTTTAGGATTTAGCTGTCCCTATCTAGGGCACATATTCTTAACAAGACATCCAGAGTACTTGCCCTATCTTGCTTATCAGGTCCAATTAACATGATATCATAAGTATGGTGAACCTCTGTAATGTTTTAAAGAATGTTCTGTTGGTCCAGGTCTCTTCAGACTATTTTGTGATAGAGTAGAAAATAATTAACATAGTTCTGGGGCAAGGGAGTAAATTACTACTGTTGTGTGTTGCATGTGATGTAATTTACTTTTTATCTTTCTTTCTGATGGGTATTGAAAATAACACACATTTATTTTATTAATTGCTACCTACCAAATATCAAAAATTCTGTTGGAAAAAATTACAAAATTTGGTACGGCAAGTGCAATTGAGATTCCTATTTAGTTACTTTTGTTCATTATCATTTACTATTATTAATTCAATATTTGAAGGGGCCAGACTTGTGAACTGAATGTGATATGATAGAGACTACAAGTCTTGAAGTCCTTAAGATTTTTAGGATCATGCTCATTCCCTTCCCCAGATGTAATAGATGTTTTATTACATATTTCTTCTCTGGGAGTGATGAGAGGCATATTTAAAGGATTCCACCTGGCATTTTCTATTGTGATAGGTCTCACTCTAACAATCAATGTGCTTGCATACTAATTTAACAATTGTTTGCTCTATTTCTGTAAAAAATGCCACTGGAATTTTGATAGGATTCCCTTGAATCTATAGATTGCTTTGGATGTATGGACGTTTTAACAATATTTATTAATTCTTCCAATCCATGAGCACAGAATATCTTTCCATTTATTTCTCTCTTCTTCAAATTTTTCCATCAATATTATGGTTTTCCAGTGTGCAGGTCTTTCATCTCCTTCCCAATTGCTGATCTATTTGAAATCTAGGTCGGGCATGTCTAAAGTCTGTGCCTTTCTCTTTGTAGTAGAGGTAGCATTTCCATGGTAGAATTCTAGAAGTCTCATTGGATATCTCTAGAAACCCACCCTGTGCTATACTGGGAGTTACTTCTGTCAAGCCCATCCTCAAGTTTCTAATTCTCTATTTCAAACACATTTCTGCTTAAAATGTCAATGCTCTCTATTCATGGAAGTGAACCCTGACTAGTGTAATTATGACTCTCTTTCTCTTTGAAATTTGAGATCTTTGTTGTTGGAGAAATAAACTGCCACAATAAATTTTTCTATCACACAGCCCACTGGATATGGTACCAAAGGAAATTTCAGGTTGAAGTTTATCTAGATTTTCTTTCATATAAAAGACTCAGATAAAGATGAGGTAAGAAAGCCCACCATGGAACATTTATTATGATATTGTTCAATAAAGTCTTTTGTTCTTTTACTGCTGTTAATCTATTAATCAATTTTAAGGTGTTTATAATTCTACCTTTGTCATTATCTTGGTAACTGTAAATATAGATATATAGTCTCCGTGGTTCTCATCACACACAGGTTTCTAATGTCTATAATATATTTGTAGTTTTGATACACCATTCATTTCCCTGAATTACTATGAATGTTCCTGCCTGCATATAAAGAGGTTGATTTGCTCTGCATCATCTTTTCTACATGTACTTTAATAAACTTCATAATTGACTGGATTTCTTTCAGTTTGCATTACCTGATTCTGAAATTGTTTTTTAGAAATTTTATTTATTCTGTGAGTTCTTCTGTTTTGCAGTTCCGTATTGCTGTGATGTTCTCCAAGTTAATTTCATTTTTAGGCACCATGTTGGGGAAAAATAGGGGCAATACAATCTTACATGTCAAATCTAACACAAGCAGACAAAGTGTGACTCTTCCAACATTCCCCCAAAAGCATCATGACAACGTTTGCCTCCACCTTTAATTGGATCATATATGCATTTCCAGCAAATCACTGAGGCAGGGGAACACAGCATATTGTTCCGTGCTAATCAGGTGCCTACCCTAGAGGGGTTAGACTATGTTTGTCAGAGGAATTGTTAGCAGGAGAAGGTAGAATAAATGGGGGGAGGAAATACAACAGATAACTACCACATTATCTGATATAAAAATACTTTTTAACCCTCCATTTAATATTTTTCTATTGTGAATGAATAGCATTTTATTCATAAAGAATACAAATTATATTATTTGCAATTTATTGTGTCTGTTTCCAGCATTCTCACAAATCTCTACCCACTTTACATATTCATACTTTGACAAGGTAGATTAAGAATCCTGAGAAGGAACAATGGCTTGGTTTTTGTTTGTTTGTTTGTTTGTTTGGTAAACTTGATAAACATTAGTTAATTTTAATTAAATATTAAAATTATTCCATATTTTCCATTTTAGAAGTAAACAGAGTGATATGTATATATAATTTTAATGAACACATAAATTCATCATTATATAAACACACAACAGAGTAAAGAGTAAAAATAAAGTTAGAGATTAACATAGAGACATTTGTTATAAGGCAAAGAAATGGGATTTTGAGTCAGATATTCAAATTGAATCACAACTCTGTCAAATATTTGGGAAAATGTATTAAAGAGTTTGTCTACAATGTGAGGATAGTAAGGATTAAGTATAATAATGCAGGTGAACTGGTGCTAATTTCAGTCTGACTCATAAAATGAGTTCTTTCTATTTGTATTGTTATTATTAAAATCTTCAATTCAGGCTTGGCATGAATATGCACTGACAATTGTTTTCATAATTTTTTATCATCACCAAATGTTTAATACTGTTTCATCCATAATTTCTCATTTCTAATTCACTGTAATTTTATGATTGTAATATGAACATCATTGCAGTTTTATCAGCATCATAAGCAATTAGGCCAAGCCAGATTTTGTGATCATTATGCTGTTGTTGTTAGTAAATAAAAGGTCTCTTTTCAAACATAACATCCAGATGGTTAGTTAATATTCATAACTAAGTGCTTTTCCTCATTACTTCTGACTCACTCTTTAAAGTTACATTTAAGTTAATGTTGATACCATCATAAAAGTTATTTGAAATGCCAAACCATAGTTTCATATAAGATAATGCAATCACTTTATTGACTATTATTTCTTGACAGTTAATCTCAAAACTTATTTTTAATTTTATTGCATGCCTAACTTCAATTTACATTTTTAATGCTCTTTTTACACCTAAGTGGAGATTTTTTGAAAGTACGAAACACTTTGATTTAATTAATACTATTGGGTATGTTTTCTTGCTATAATATAATAGGAATAGCATATTGTTTTGAATGAGATATGCCTAATTTCAAATTTCTGAAAACAATTTATTAATCCCTTTTAATGTTTCACTTTTATAATTTTTTAAAATAGGAAATATATTTATGTTGGAACACTGTTTATGTCATACATGCTTTGTATCTGGCATTAGAAAACAGTAACTCCTGTTAACATAAAATAAATTGATCCTTTAGTTCCTGAGTCATGTACTAGTACCTATATGTGACATCATATCTAGTTAGTAGTATAAACTGATCATGCCACTCTGAATCTTTATGTCTTGCTTAGGCATGAAATTCAGGTTTTGATGCATTAGGTGGTGCATAGGAAAGTAACTAGTAACTAGTACTACTTACTAGAGACAGAGATTCAAGGTCTTGACACAGATATAACACATTAACAAGCCAAGTGACTAAATGGCTAAGTCTTCCTCTGTACTGAGTTGTCTTTTTAGTTATAATAATATTGGTTGTCATGCGTATCTTACGTTGACAAAAATATCAGTTGAGTTTATTATTATGAAATACTTGGAAAATGTAAAAATACAAATGCAACAATTTTACTGCTTGGGGAGTACAATAAAGTTGTCAGCTCTCCCTAATTTTGGACCACATTGAAAAGAGGTGATTTCCTGAAAATAAGACTAGCAAGTTACTACACAAATTGGATAGCCTCAGTCATCTGACAAACTAATATCTTTAAGAGATTTCTCTTAAATTAGAGTTATAAACTTCCAAGTATATGGAGAATGCATTCTTCAAAAACAATTATTTTATTGAAAAAATTTAAGGCAAATCTGGTTAACAATAGGTACAACAAACATGAACGTTAGAAGAGAAAATCCCAAATTAAAATTTGTATGACTATATTTCTAGCTTATCAAGGGGAGGCACACTCACTCTTACAGGCATGAGAATTCTACTTGTAATTTATTTTTGGGGGGGGCAGGGAGTACATTATTTTCCTATGGCTGCTATAACAAATTACCACAAGCTTTGTGTTAACACTCATTTATTATCTTATATACATACTTATTATCTTAAACACATATTTACTATCTCACAATTCTGGAGGTCACTATTCTGAAATCAGTTTCACTGGGCTGAAATCAAGGTGTCAGCTGGGCCATGCTGTCTCTGAAATGTCTAAGGAGAGAATGGGTTTCCTTGTCTTTTCCAGTTTATAGAGCTGTCTTCCTTACCTCTTGTCTTTTCCTTCATCTTCAAGTCAGCAGTGTAGCTCTCCAAATCTCTGTCTGCTGTGGTTGTTGCATTGTCTTCTGCTGTGTCAAGTTCCCCGAAGCCCTTCTCTCTCTTTTTTTTTTTTTAAAGTTAATGGGTTATTTATTAATTTATTTTTGGCTGTGTTGGGTCTTCGTTTCTGTGCGAGGGCTTTCTCTAGTTGCGGCGAGCGGGGGCCACTCTTCATCGCGGTGTGCGGGCCTCTCACTGTCGTGGCCTCTCCCGTTGCGGAGCACAGGCTCCAGACGCGCAGGCTCAGTAGCTGTGGCTCACGGGTATAGTTGCTCCGCGGCATGTGGGATCTTCCCAGACCAGGGCTCGAACCCGTGTCCCCTGCATTGGCAGGCAGATTCTCAACCACTGCGCCACAGGGAAGCCCGCCTTTCTCTTTTAAAGGTACTTCTGATTACATCCAGGGCCTACTCATGTAATAAGGGATAATTTACACATTTCAAGATCTTAATTTTATCACATCTGCAAAGTCCTTTGGCCATAACATTCACAGATTCCAGGGTTTAGGACCTAGATATCTTTGGAGGCCTCTCACAGAGGGCAGGGATGTTTTTTTTTACTTTTTTCTTTTTTTTTTTGCAATAGTCAAATTAAGCATTATTCATGATATATTAAATATATTTGCTCTAATAACGGGCATGTGTAAAAATCAAAGCCCGTTCTTTGCTTCTGTTATCATATTCTGTTGAAAATTTGGAGAATGGGGAAAGTGCTGTCTGAAAAAAAAAAAAGTTGCACTCCAGTCACTTGGAAGTTACAGCTTTCCTCTCCATTACAAATCAGTAAATAAGCATCTAGTTTATTAAAATCTGTATAACATATTAATAATTTTAATTCAGTCTTTGGGGAAAATTAAAAAAGAAAAAAAAAAAGATCTACATTTGCTTTCTGAGATCAAAACCCTGACTCTTTTTTTTTTTGCCACATCAAGTTTTTTTGTTGCTGAAGGTCCTGTCTGAGCTCCAACAAATATTTCCTTTGACGTCTGTAATGGTTAAATAATGAGGCAACCTGATATTTGCCCAGTTACAAATAATTTCCCATTACATATGTACACTGATATTGGCTAGGCAATAGCAAGACTTTAGATAAAACACACTATAATACGGCTATGTTAACCAAATTTATTTCAAAATGCTGTTACTTAAATGTGCTGATTTGGAGTGTGGTAAAGGCAGCATGTTGAAGGCAGGTTAGTGTGTAATTACAGGAAAAAAATAATGAGGATTTTCAGCTTCTGATACACAATATCTATAGTATAATAATAAAAAATTACACAATTTCAAGATGGAGATTAAAAGGCCTCTCATATAAGAAGAACAAGAGTAAGTAAGAGAAGCTAAGAATTTGACAAATTATTACACAGCTCAGAAGAAGCAGAACTTGGACTTAACCCCAAGTTTTCCTGACACTATAAGGTCAGAATTGCTGCTGATAATAATGCTAAGGCAAACATTAATCTATTTTCTCTTTCATATACAGTCCATTATGTATAAATTTGGAGAGAAATAAAGTCAATCAGCATTATATTGTATTTTTCCTGCCTTCCTTCAGATTGGGTATTTCTTATGATTATATATCTTTTCTCCATTATTGGCTTTAGCTAATTATTTTATTTTTAGAAGTTGCTCTGAGATTTAAATATTGCAAATTTAACTTATTACAGTCTACTTTCAGAGAATGTTATACCATCTCTCATGTAGTTAAAGAAAACTTACATTAGACTTTCATTTTCTCCTTCAAGTTCTTTGTATTATTATCCTTATACATTTTATTTCTATATATGTCATAAACCTCATAATATATTCTTACTGTTTTGTTTAGTCAATTTATTAGCAATTAGACATTTAAATGAGATTTTAAATATATACTCCAATTTTTATGCTTTCTGGTGCTCTTCATTCTTTTCTGTAGAAGCACATTTTCATCTGGTATCATATTTCTTCTGCCAGAATAACTTCTTCAACATTTCTTGTAGTACAAGTGCATTGGTAATAGACTCTCCCAGCTTTTTTTCTGAAAAAGTATTTTGCCTGAAGTTTTTGAAAGACAATTTTTCTGTGTTCAGAATTCCAAGATGACTTTTTCTCCCTTGACATTGGTATTCTCTTCTGCTTACATAGTTTCTGACAAGAAATTTGCTGTGGTCCTCTCTTTGCTCCTCTGTAGGTAAGTTTCTTTATTCTCTGCTGTCTTCAAGATTTTCTCTTAGATTTTGTTTTCCAGCAGGTTGATCATCATGTGCCTACTTAGGTGAATATTTATTTGTGGTTCTCTAGGTTTAAATAAATTTGTGGGCTTTCGTTTATTTTGGAAATTCTTGGCTAGTTTCTACTGAAATAATTCTTTTGATCCATTCATTTTCCCCTTCCTAAACTCCAATGAAACATATGTTAGACTGTTTGATATATTCCTACAACCCTTGAATGCTCTGTTCTATTTGTTTGCATTATGCATTTTATTTCATTTTGGGTACTATGCATATTTACATCTTCGAGTTCAGTGATTATTTCCTCTGTTGTGTTCATCTTGTTGATTAACTCATTAAGGGATTTTTCATTTCTGATACTGTGTTTTTATTTGGCTTCTTTTTATGGATTCCATCTATATGCTAAAATTCACCATTTGCTCATGCTTGCTGTTTACCTTTTTCACTAAAACATTTAACATATTAAATATAGTTATTTTAAAGCCAACATTCTTATAGTTTCAGCATTTTGTACGTCTCTGGGTCTGAGACTATTTTAACTTTTAATCATGAATCTAATTTTGTTATCTTGATTTTTTTTATAAATCCTGTACTTTTTAATTGAATTTTGAACATTGTGTACAAAAAAAAAGACTAAAGACTTATGAATATTATATTTCTGCTTGGAAATAGTCATACCATATCTTCTATCAGACTGTTAGTGTAGGGAATAAGTCAATCTAATCAGTGGCTGAATGGTTTAGGGTTTTGCTTTTAGTACAGTTACCTTCAGTGTACAACAGACTTCACATTCTGGGGCTGCCCTTATCTTGTGGTTAGTTTGAAGTCTATTATGGGGATTTTTCAGTGTTCTTTCACTCTCATCTTTTGGCAGGCTTTGCACACTTGTAACATAAAGAGGAGATGGTCTCTTCTCTTTTATCCTTCTCCAGTGGTAGACTGCTCTTGTTGGTTACTCAGTAAATGACTCAGAAGCAGGGCAGGAGGTGTTTCTTTTTTTTTTTTTTTTAATTGAAGTATAGTTGGTTTACAATAGTTTATTAGTTTCAGGTGTACAACATAGAGATTTGATATTTTTACAGATTAGAGTCCATATAAAGTTGTTATAAAATAATGCCTATATTCCCTGTGCTGTACATAAGGGGGCGTTTCTTCATTCTTCTGTTTAGTCAAAGGCTTAGGCAGGCCCTGTGCATCTGAGCCTCAAGGATATGTCTGTCTCAGCATTTCTGCACCTCCCGAGTGATAGACAACACTTCTTCACACTTCTTCATACTCAGGGCAGAGAGCAGAGTGAAAGCTAGCTTTGTGTCACCTCTCTTCCACATGGTAGTCAAACCTTGTCTTGCATCAGTGGGAGTTCTTGGACAGAAGGGTTTTTCCTGCATCCCTTCAGGCTGACGAACTTTCCCTAAGGAAGTGGGTAGTGATATATTTCATACTGAATGTGAAGCTTTTGGTCTTATTCCATTGTGAAAGTATTAGGAATTCCTTTCCCTGAATGACAATAAGGAGAGAGATGAGGGTTTGAAGTTTTGAAAGACTTACTGTGGAGAATGAGTAATTGACTAGAAAAACATGGATAGATAGCAAGAATAATCAAAATTTTGGAAGAAACAATACCTATTCTTTTTTTTTTTTTTTTTTTTTCAGGATCAAACCACAGCCTCTCTGGAGATAAGAGAGAATAGGATACTGGCACTTCATACTTAGTTATGGAGTTCCAGGTGGGAGTAGTGGAAGGATAATTGGACAAAAGAGTTTGGAATATAGTTGAGATTATTTGAAGTGATATGGCAGCGATAGTAAGGTTGACAGGAAATGAAACAGGAATAGACTTTTGCACATGAACAGTCTAGAGTGGTGAATGGGCAAGATGTTTCAGTTACTTAAAAAACAAACAAACAAACAAACAAAAAAAGTTGTGAGCAAGAATAGTTGAAAGAACAAGATAAAAGCATAAAAAAGATTCAGGGAAAGTAATGTCCTCATGAGACAATCAGGTTTCAATTTAGACCCAGAGGTATGGGGAATGTACAGTTCATAGCTATACAGGTCAGGTAGTTTAGTTAGTCATAGAATGTGTTGGGGAGGAGGACATTTCCCCCTTCCCCACTGAAATTCTTTTGCATGGTCTAATAATTAAACTGAAACAGGACAGATTAACAGGCGACAAAAACAACAATTTAATTCATATGCAAGAAGGCCTCATAAAAGTGAGATCCCTGAAGTAACCTCAGCAGGTTGTTTTACACCAGGTTTAGATTAACACAACAATTATTTGTGAAGATTTAATGAAACAAAGCAGCTTGTGCTTGGGGTAGCAGACTAATGAAAAAGATGTGTTTGCTTATACAGGTTTCTTAGGCTTGAGGTCCCTAACTCTGATGATAAGCTTGCTTTCTAACCTCCTGGTATAAGGGAGCATACCTTCACATGAAAGATTTATTTTCTATTTTCAGGGGGAAAGAGGAGAGTCAGAACATTTTTTTAATATCGATTTATTTCACCAGCTGTTTCTCAAGTAACTTTAATACAAAATAATCAATATGCCTTTGTGGCATATCTTGGGGTAGACTGCTCTGAGCCCAACAAATGGATACCAAACAGTATATATTCGAGACTTTAGCCCACGTTAGATAAGAGATACCATCATCAAGTTCACTTCGGTAGGTGGCAGTGCATTCTCGTCATGTAGATGTGGATTTGGGAGTGGGATGGGTTAGGCTTACCCTGTAGATGAATTGCCACCTTTTTCTGTAGAAAGTTGTGCCTGTTCACAGGCATGCTGTGTGGTGGAAGGGCTTCCAGTCCTGAGAAGAGAAAATAGGTATTTTGTCATTATGGATGGAAATCCTTCTGGATTCAGAAGAACTCCAAGTATATTTGGGTAAGAAGGTATGCTGACATATACATAGTCAGTCACATGCAGGATAGTTGGCAATGTCATAAGAAGATTATCTGGAGGCCAAGTTAGTATCTGCCTTTTCAAGTTACTATCAATGATATGTTGAACAAATTAATCAACTTCTATGAGCTTCCAGTCTTCTTCTTTTAAAAGGGAACACCTTATAAGACATTATGAGGATTAAATAATAAATAGCATAAACACAACAGTAATTTATTATGTTCTGTTTGTGGTCAGGTAAAGTTCTAATGTATGCTTTATGTGGACGATTTGTATTATTTTCTATTAGATAGGAATTCGTCAAAAATGTGATGATACTATTATTTCATTATTTTTATTATACTAGGATTTTTGACTTGATAATGGATGTCATGCATAGTCTTTGACGCTAAGGAATTAATAATTTGTCCAAGAATTATAATCTCTATTTGTAGAAGACATTGTATCATTCCTTTCAGTTTATTTTGTAAACAATTTTTAACCAAAAATGGTTTCTTCTCTTTCTCTTTTTCCTTCTCTTCCTTCTCTTGCTCCTACTTCCCATTTCTTCTAGAGGTGGGAGGATGGATTTTTTTAAGGGAAGACGATAGGGAAAAAGCTCTGTGTTGGTTTTAGACACCAAACTTTGGTATAAAATACTCATTAGTTCAAGTTTCTTGCCATTTTTTTTTGTCATGGCAACATTCTAAAAAGTGCTGAGCAAAGAGTTCTATGGGTAAGGCAAGTCATTTTCAAAGCATAGATTTTATTAATTGTAAATTATTCAAGCCTTGTCAAGTTTTAATTTTCTTGCCAAATTCTATTATTAAAAATAATGACATGTCATATTGAGATCAAATTTAAGTGCCTTAGAAATATTACTAATGTTAAAATTAAATTCATGGCATTTTAAGTTTCTGATGATCTTTCTAGTCGTATTTTGCCCTCTAAAAATGGTATCTTACCAAAAATGAATAACTGCTGTTTCTATTCAATAAGTAACTCTATAGTGTAAAGAAAAATACAGCTTGACTTTGTAGGTTATACAAACCTGCAAGATAGTCTTTACACTATTAAAATGAAAACTAGTTTTCCAGTTTTTGTTTCTGATTTAATATGATGAAGAATTATCTACCCCCCTTTCCTCACAGATGTCATTATAAAGTATCAAGGGAAATAAAACAGGAACATAATTTTAACTTGAAAGAAAATTGGAGAAATCTCTAACCTCAGATTACTAAGAAGGGGGAGGTGCTTCAAAATCCTCTATAAATGCAAAAGTGTTGCATACAATTTACAATGGAAAAAAATTATGGTTGTAGTTTTTGACAAAACTAGGTAATTTTCAAAAGACATACATTTTCAGAGTTGAGGGCAGAAAGGAGATAAATCTAAGAATACCAGTTATCACTAAGAAATAAGAGATAAAAATAATGAGTTATCTTTGTTTCCACTAAAACATTCGGTCCACGTGGTTTTTCAGAGAAAATTTCATATAAAGTTTAAGAAACATATAAGGCTAATGCTGTTCAGATTGTACCAAAGCATAGAACATGTACAAAATCTTCTGAATTCTTTTTATGTAGACTTTATAACATTTATACCTAAATCCAACCAAGATAGCATACATATAGATAGAAAAAATACATTAATCACACTTAATAATACTAGTAAAATCCTTAGAGAACATATAAGTAAGCCTAAATAGCCATGCTTTAAAAAGAATTACATGTGATACCATGAAGATGTTTTCCAGCAACTCAATGTTTCAATATTAAGAAATCATTTATTAGAGTTCCTTACATGACTAGAACAAGAGAAAAATTATATAATCTGTTCAGTTTTTAGAAAACTATGAGATAAAATTTAAAATTTATTCCTGAATAAAAAAAAAAAACTTTTAATGAAATAAGAGTATATGACATTTTCCTCAATTGAAACCATCAACTTAAAAACTACTAACATTCTCATTGAAATAATAAACAAGACCAAATTCTCCACTATTACTACTGTTATTCAATATTGTAAGGGAGATACTTGTCAATACATTTGGGTAAGAAAAATGTTATTGTACTGAATGTAGTAAATTAAAATAATACTTAACTGTAAAGAAAGGTTAGGGGACTTTCCCTGTGGTCCAGGGGCTAAGACTCCTCGCTCCCAATGCAGGGGGCCAGGGTTCGATCCCTGGTCAGGGAACTAAATCCCACATGCTGCAACTAAGATCTCGCATGCCTCAACTAAAAGATTCCACATGCCACAACCAAGACCTGGCACAGACAAATAAATAAATAAATATTTAAAAAATAAAGAATGGTTAGAAAACTCTTGGACCAAAGAGTTAAAAAATTATCTAATGAATCTGTAAATCTGACATTAATTCCAATATCAAAATTTAATGAGACAAATTAACTACAAGTTTGCATGCAAAAATAAGCCTGTTAGATAGCCAGAAAAACTAAACTCAAATAATGGAGCCAGGACTAAAGCTAACACAAGTTACTACGTTTCTGTGAATATAGAAAAAGTAGAGTATTTTTTAGAAATCATAATAATGAAAGCTTTTCTGTGAATAAGACATTAAAAAACAAAAACAACAAAAAACCCAAACAGAGAAGACTTAAATTAGGTACATGAGGTAAAAGATCCTTATGTATGGCCCATATTACAGAGAAAAAAAAAAAGTGACAAAATGGTGTAAAATTACTTCAACACATATTATGGATGAGTCTGATTTCCTTAAAACATAAAGAGCACCTAAGTCAATCATAAAATGACAACAGGAAATGAAGTGGTAAGAGTCAGGATTTGGGCAAACTATACAGAAAAAATTTTATTTTCTTGATTATTCACTAACATTTGGTATTGTCAAATATTCTGATTTTTTATCAATCTGATAGGTTAACAAAATATGCTGGTTACTAATGCTCATAACAGAATTTCCCTTCTAGTAATTGGTTATTCATAATTTTGCTCCTTTTTTTCTATTGGTGTTGTATTTTTGTTTGTTTACAAAAATCTCTTGAATTTTCTGAATATTAATTCTTTATAATTTTTAGCATTACACATATTATTTTTTATTTGTATTTTCTTAATGTTATGAAGTCCTTTCTTTATTGTAGATTACCTCTGAACAAAATTCTTAGTTTTGATGTAATAATATTTATCTTTAAGTCATTTAAATTTATTCTCATTAATGCTTAATATAGGCTTACTTACCATTTAACTTTGTGCTATATCAACTCTACTTCATAATTTGTTTTCTTTTTCTGAATAGTTCAAATGTATATTTCTGCTTCACAATGTGTACTTACTAGTTTTATTCTCCTAGAGCTCATCCCTGAAATCCACTCTAGTGTTTATGCAAACACATATTTATTTTTCTTATGAATTTTATAAGACTATAAGTAACCTTGTGTGAGAAAACTAACTCACAATGCACCATTCTGTGATCTCCCCAACCCTACTTCCAGCCCTCTACCATGTTGTAATTTTCTAGACATTTTATTCTAGATTATTAATAAAGAAATACCTTTCTTCTTCTCTCTTCTGGCCCCTTGGTGTTTTTTGCTTGTTTGGTGTGTGTGTGTGTGTGTGTGTGTGTGTGTGTGTGTGTGTTTGCTTATTAAGACAATTAAACTGTTTCAAACGTACTTATCTAGCATAACTTCTACTATCATATAGTATCCCCCTTGATGTATTTCTTTCTTGCAGGAGTTCAAATTGGGTCTGTATGTGGTAAGCTTTCTGAAGCCTTGTTATTCTCTTTCACTTAATTGGAAAGAAAATTTGAATTTAGCAGTTTCATTTTTTATATCCATTCTTTTTTTTTTTTTTGAAGAATTTATTTATTTATTTTATTTTTTTATTTATGGCTGTGTTGGGTCTTTGTTTCTGTGCGAGGGCTTTCTCTACTTACGGCAAGCGGGGGCCACTCTTCATCGCGGTGCGCGGGCCTCTCACTATCGCGGCCTCTCTTGTTGCGGAGCACAGGCTCCAGACGCGCAGGCTCAGTAGTTGTGGCTCACGGGCCCAGTTGCTCCGCGGCATGTGGGATCTTCCCAGACCAGGGCTCGAACCCGTGTCCCCTGCATTGGCAGGCAGATTCTCAACCACTGCGCCACCAGGGAAGCCCTCCATTCTCTTTTTGACCAAGTATAATTTATAATGTCAAATTGATTCTTTACTAGCTAATTTACTTTCTCCCCTAGCACCTTTAGGATGTTCTATTTTTCTTTTATGATTTAAAATTTCATGAATACTAGTTTAGGGTGGGGAATTCTGCTTGGCATTTTATAATACCAGGATCATTCTCTTATTCTGAGAAATTTCTCAGTGATTATTTCTAAAACAAAATTACCTTACCACTCTTTGTTTCTTGTTTTCTTAATTTTTTATTGAAATATAGTTGATTTACAATGTGTTAGTTTCAGGTGTACAGCAAAGTGATTCAGTTATATGTATATTCATTCAGGTTTTTTTCCATTATAGTTTATTACAATGTTTTGAATATAATTTCCTGTGCTATACAGTAGGTCCTTGCTGTTGGACTATTTTATGTATCATAGTCTGTACATGTTAATCTCAAACTCTTAATTTATCTCTCCTCCCACCCCTGCTATCCTCTTTGGTAACCATAAGTTTGTTTTCTATGTCTGTGAGTCTACTTCTGTTTTGTAAATAAGTTCATTTATCTTTTTTTTTTAGGTTCCACATATAAGCAATATCATATTATATTTGTCTTTCTCTGTTTGACTTACTTCACTTAGTATGATAATCTCTAGGTCCATCCATGTTGCTGCAAATGGTACTACTTCATTATTTTTGTATGGCTGAGTAATATTTAATTGTGCATATGTACCACATCTTCTTTATCCATTCATCTGTCAATGGACATTTGGGTTACTCTTTATTTCTTTAAAATCTATGGTATACGTACTGGCAATTATACTTCCAACTTCCATATCTCTTTTACTTTTAAAATTTCTTCTTCTCTTCCTAGAACCTTCTGAGAAATTTATTTTGCCTAATCTTGCAGGTCAACAATCCATCCTTCTCTGGTTTTCATTCTAGAACTCAGCCCATCTGTTGAGTTCTTTATCTTAATTATTGCTTTTTATTAATAGTAGTTTCTCTTTGGCTTTTATGACTTCATGTGCATTTTTACTGCTCCAATATCTTCCCTTACCTCTTTGTGAGTAATGAATATGCTTATTTTAAATTATCGTTTATCACATATGTTACTTCTGCCTCATCTGATCTACCTTCTCTTTCTCTTCCAGCTGTGGCATACAAAAGATGTATCTTATTTTCCTGTGAGTTCTTATTTTTTTGGAACTATACTCATGACAGTTGATGATGTGTACAGTGGAGGAGCAGCTAAAGTCAGATGTTAGCTTGTGACTTGTGTGATGATTTTGAGGTAGGGATGACAAGTGTGAAATAAAAGGCACATTTTATGGCAAGAAAAAGAATTTAAACATAAAACATATTTCTCTGCCCTTTGGTCTCCTCTCTCCCCTTTACTGTGCATTGTACATCTGCATTATGCATTGACCAAACCTCCCATCAGCAGAAATACATGCTCAACCATAAAGAGCAACATTCTCCCAGCATCAACAAGACAACTTCTTAAAAAATAACATTTTTTCTTGATCTTGTAAGAGGCCATGATGACACTTAGATCTGGAATACGTAAACAGTCAACAATATGTCATTTAATGTATAGCCTTCGGTGTCAAAAATGTTATATAAATGTGCCTTGACTTAATGGGCAGAACAGTTCTTGGAGCTTTCTGAGATGCTATCCTTGGGTTATAATCCTCAATTGGCTTGAATAAAATTTTCCATTTCTTTCTTAGATCAATCGATTAATTTTTTGTCAACAACCTCAGAGTTATACTAAACTAATAAAGCTTATTTAACATATTAAATTACATGGGAAGCATTGTCAAATAAGCAATATTAAACCTTTGTAGGTTATTTTGTGTACAGGAATGTTATTAATATGTGTTCTAAAAATTATATGACATTCCTAAAATCTGATATGTCTTGGTAAAATGTTAACAGTCTTAATTCTAGTTATCTTAAAATGTTATATGTCACAGAAATGACAATTTTTTAAATTAATTGTATTGTACTCAGATCTGTATGCCATTATGTCTTTTGAAATTTGTAGACAGTTATCATTTTACTTTGATGCTTTTGCAAAAAATCTTTATTGTCAAGAAAATTCGTAGCAAGGACTTCTTGACAATTATAGGTTTCTGATAACTTTCAGATCATAACACTGAACTCGGTAAAAAATTAGAGAATTCTAATGGAAAACCTGATAACTTCACGAAACTGCTAAGAAAAAAAAACAAGTTCAACAAGAATTAATTACATGGCACTGAATGACCTAATGAATATGATTATAATTGTTATAACTTTTCCTGAAATTTTACTAGCTTTTTAATCTTTGTTTTCCAGATATAAGGAAAACAAGATAACTGTGATCGACAACAATTTCATAAAGTATATCTTGGTAAGCAGAATTGAAACATTGTCCCTACTTGATCCCTCCAGAATTTGAAAGCTCTTAATGAATAGTCTTATGTTGCTGACAATATTGTTAGTTACATATGTTCACTAAAAATCTGCTCTCATTGTGACAGGACACATTTGGAAACATTATATTACCAAGGTTTTGACTATAATGCCATATTTGAGAATGTGAACAGAATCAGATATAGCCAGACAGCTTTAAGGAACTTAGTTTGATTCTATGTAGCCATAAAGCCTTTTGGAAAACAGGCAGGTACTTTGCCTACCTGATTCCCAGCACCCATATGAGGTGAGTAAGGAAGATCACTTTCTGGCAGGTGCAGGAACCTCAGGATATTTTTGGGACCTCGAGAAGAGAGAAATTCACCCAAATCTATAGGTATTACAGGCAAGTCTGATGGCAAACCCTTGGCTTCTTGGCCTCCTGGCCTTGAGAGGTATTTAAAATTTCAGCCTAGAGATTCCTTATGAAAAGTTCCAGCAAAGCAAATTTAAAAGAGCCTTTATGGTCAATTGCTATTCTTGCTGGACTATGCAAGTAATCAGACCAAGTTTATTGAAACTAGACATTTTCTGTAAACAAATTAGCCTATTTTGGCTATCTTTGATTAAAAAAAAATGGGGGTAAATTTAGAAAAAAATTATGTTTCAATAGCGGATATTAAATTCTATTCCTTAATCATCTTAGAGGTTTTGCTTTTCCACCTGATTACTGGATTGGATCACAAATTCTCCTAGTTTCCTCAGAATTTGGCTACAACTCTCCAAACTAACATTTCCAATTTTTCTTTTACTTGTTATTTGGAGTCACTGAGAGCTAAAGTTGTGCTTTTCCTGGAGCCCAGCAAACTGAAGCTGAACAACTTGATACAAATTTAACAGAGATCATCACAATAGCTCATGTCTAGATACAATCTTCATGCCTGTTGCTGTGTGGGTCACTCAGTAGTTTACCTGAACACCTGATGACATCATCAGAGACATTCAACTACAAACCAGGAAAATCTGTCAGATTGTCGCTGTCTCCCCTCACTTGATCTGAAGATGCTTTAGTCTTGACATCTAGAAATCTTCTCATCTGGCTGCCTCCTGGGCTTAGACACTGGTTTATACATTGCTCCAATCATTAACCTTTGTTTTTCTTTAGTCTCCATAGAGATGCCTCTTATTATCAACAGATGAATGGATAAAGAAGATGTGACACATATATACATTGGAATATTACTCAGCCATAAAAAGAAACAAAATTGAGTTATTTGTAGTGAGGTGGATGGAGCTAGAGTCTGTCATACAGAGTGAAGTAAGTCAGAAAGAGAAAAATAAATACCGTATGCTAAAGTATATATATGGAATCTAAAAAAAAAAAAAAAAGAAGTACTGATGAACCTAGTTTCAGGGCAGGAATAAAGAGGTAGACATAGAGAATGGACTTGAGGACATGGGGTGGGAGGGCGAAGCTGGGGCAAAGTGAGAGTAGCATCGACGTACATACCCTACCGAATGTAAAATAGTTGGCTGGTGGGAAGCAGCAACATACCACAGGGAGATCTGCTCGGGGCTTTGCGATGAGCTAGTGGGGTGGGATAAGGAGGAGGGGAGGGAGGCTCAAGAGGGAGGGGATATGGGGACGTGTGTATGCATATAGTTGATTCGCTTTGTTGTGCAACAGAAACTGGCACGGTATTGTGAGGCAATTATATTCCAATAAAGGTCTATTAAAAAATTAATAAAAATAAATAAATAATAAATACCTGGCTTCTAGCACCACACAGGCCTTACCTTGAGAGCATATCTCCATCACCACCTTCTGAACTGAATTTTTCCATAATAAAAATTTATTCTTACACAAATCTACAGCTTTTAAACAGTAAAAAGAAAGACCCACTGTCACCTAGGAAGAGGACTTGAAGCAACACACGGGAAGCAGGGTGGCTCCGGGACATCAGGGCACGTGGTTACCGGCTCTGCTCAATGTATGTGGAGATGTTTATTTCTTCTGGAAGCTCTGCCACATTCATTTCAAACCTGTCCTGGACATCATTGAGCATGTTGGCATCATGCTCATCAGACACGAAAGTAATGGCCAGGTCTTTGGTTCCAAAGTGACCCGCATGGGCCATGTGGTGGAGGTAGGTGTCCGAGTCCTCGGGCATGTCATAATTGAAGACAGTGTTGACACGCTCAATGTCCATTCCTCAGCCACACAGATTGGTGGCCACCAGGATCCACCACTGGAAGTCCTTGAACTGCTTGATAACGTGACAGTTGCTCCTCCTGGGCCGTGGCCCTGTGGATGGCAATGGCTGGGAAGTTCTGCTCCACGAGGAGCTGGGCTAAGGCTATGCAGCATTGCACCGACTTCACAAATATCACCACCTGGTTAAACTCCAGCACGTCCACGAGGTCAAAGAGCTTGCAGTTCTTCTGCAAGAAGTCTGACACAGTACTGCTGCAGCCCAAGCAGTGTGAGCTTGGTCTCGTCGTCCACAAACACCTCCATGGGGTCTTGCCTGAACTTCCTGCAGACGGGCAGGAACAACTACTGTCAAGACTAAGAGACTGGTTCAGTGGGATGGAACAATCTGCCGACTCACCTTCTGAACTCTGAGACTTGGAGACGTTTCAAACGTGGGACTTTAGGACAGCAAAATTTGCCACCCCTAGTTGTGTCTCTTTGGCAAGAGGATTAATCTAGGCTGGTTATTTTAAAAAAACATGACTCCGGAGGTCTTTCTTGTTATCTCCCCCTTAACTGCCTGCCTTTAGATTTATGGTACTGTTCCTGGAATAAAACAGTCACCGGAGATGTCTGCAAAACATGGGCTAGGAGTGGTGGGGGAACAGGGCCTAGAGATCAAAGTCCACTCTGTGTCTCATTGTCTCCATGTGGCCCAGCAAACAGTTGTTTACCAAACATTTGCTTCTCCATCTTCCAGGAATTGCCTTCCTCCCCTTGGAAGTCCCAACCACCTCCCGCAACAGAAGCTTTTGTCTTTAGCTGAAGACGGTGTTTAAAGTGAGAATTTCAACCATCGTGGTGAGTTAGTTTTCCCGGGTCTCTCCATTGTTCGATTTTCTGTTAATCTGCCTCATGTTAATCTAATTCTTAGAGCAGCCAGAAGAGCCTAGAAGGGTGGAGGAAAATATATTCCTCCCCAACAACACACACACACGTTGGATAATTATTAGTTCTGTTTCTCTGGGGAACCCTGACTGATACAGGAATCTACACTGGGGTAAAGCGCTAGACTGTTTTATATAACTTAAAACTACAGTCCCCAAATTTCTCCTTCTAATTTTTCAACTTTCCATTTAATATTTATTGTGACTATCTGATAATAGAGTGATACAGAAATAAGTATGTAATTTATTAGAAAATCACAAAACTTATCCTTTTGGTTTTTTACAGAACAGAAAAATAAGTATTAAAACATTGGTTTATTTTCCATAGGAATAAACATAATTGAGACCAAATTTGAGATAATAGATTAAATATTTGTTCAGTCTCCATGTGATTTAACTTTCTTGTCTACAATTTTGCAGAAAATGCTTTTTTCTTTCCAAATACAATGGGGTCATTTTGTTCACTGTCACTTTCATGTCTTCTTTTTCATACTTCTCAACATTCACGAAGATTTATGGTCCTTTTTCACCTTTATCTTCTATCACAGGACACAAGGTTATCATTCTGTTCTCTTGCATCAAACACCTCATTTTTTTCACCCCCTCCTTCCACTTTCTATCTCTTAATTCTGAGTCTTTCCCCACCTCTGGATCCTTGGCCTTTTATTTTCCTACTTATTCTTTCTTTCAGAGATTTAGTGTTTCTAAGAATTCAAAAATTTTTTTTCTGTGTTGCTGTGTTTTTAGAATCATCTGTTTTTAGTTCCAGAAATATAAAAAGCAATTGTATTTTACAAAAGAAGATATATTGGTGCACTTTTAAGAAAGCAACAATCACAGCACTAATTAGGAAGGGGGCTAGCAACTCACACAAAAGGGGAATTTGGGGAGGACTCAAAGTAGGCCGACCATAAAATGTGATAATAACAAAATTACACATTTAAAGAAGAGTGTGAATTTTTACAAAGACTATTCATTACTTGTACAAATAACATCAAAACCCAATGCCTCTCTGTCTAGGAAAGAAGGCAATTGATATTAAGAAAACATGAATGTATGGTATTTTTGAATTAGTAAATATGGAACAGCTTTCAGGGAATGAGAAATAATTCACATATTTCTAAATTACAAATACTAATGTATTTCTCATCCAGCATACTTTTAATTTAAAATGGTTATTAGACCTAAAACTTCTAGTCTGTGGAAAAATAAGTCCTATGGATCTTTAAACAAGTGATATTTATTTTTTTAAATTGAAGAATAAATTATGATATTAAGCAAATTATATACACAGTAAATCAGGTGAGGGTCAAAACAGAATAATCTAAACAGAGATGTTTTATGAATAGAAGAAGCAGTATATATTTCTCTAATGGTACAAGGAATCCATGGATATTTATGGCAAAATATATGATAATTTAATTGTGAGAAGAAATTCAGATGAAAATTTGGAAACTTATATATATATATACATATATATATACATATATATGTAAAAAGTTCATATATACATATTGTAAAGACTTCACATTTTACTTGAATAATTTATATTTAAGAAATGTATTTCTTTCTGGTAGTACTTCATACATAACGGAAATCAGCATATCGTCACTGAATTGTCCTCAGTACAAAATGTGTCATTTTAATAAAATGATACAATAAAATAGCTATTTGATTTCAGGAACCTATGCATCTGATTTGATATTACATTCTAAATTAAATAGATAGCAAGTGTTTTTTTTTCCATGTTTCCAATATAGAGAGAGGCCACAACATTTGCATATGAAATATATTAACTGTCATGAAATACTTATCTTCACAGCCAGTTTCAGCAGATAATATTTATTCAATCATGCAGTCAGAATTCAAAAGGAAATTTAATGACAATTTTATTTAAGAACGTTGTCATCTTGCTTCTGGAGAAAACAATTGGGACACTATTTCTGCCAAAGACATTTAGGAAACTCAAGGCTGGCAGTTATGCAAATTCGTTTCAAACAACAACTCTGACATCATTCAAGGACACGGTGTTCATAAAGATTTTCTTCTACTGTGACCATCTTTGTAATTGTGCATTTAAAAATGAAAAGTTATATTTTCAACCCATTTAACATCAGGAAGAAAATAATGAAGCTCAGGGTTGGTTGTTTAGATGATAGCATTGAAATTGCTTTAGATTTTTTAGAGAAATGCCATTTTCCCCATGATGCACTTTATTTTTCTGGTTGCTTCATTTCTCTTTCAATTGCCTTGGTTAGCAGTAATGATGTGCAATGTTGGTAATGCATTATTATTGTATGACAAGTGAAAATATTGTAGATTTCAGGGTTTGTAAACATCCAACAAAGAAAGTGTATTTCTTTTCCCCAAACTAATTCAGAACCAAATGGGAGAAAGAATCAGGATTTAGATTGATTAATACCCAAATTTTACCTTTATTATTAGTAAAGTTGAGTGAAGAGCATGATTTTATATATGTGTGAAGAGAACTTGCTACTACTTATCCCTGATTTGGGTTTATTAACCAACCTAGTTAGGGCCACAACTAGAGAAATTACAGGATTTCCATAAAAGAATCGTCCCATGCAGCTTGTGGTCAGGCAGCTCCCAGATAATAAAATATTACAATATTTTATCACTAACTTATTCCAAACTTACTATATTAACTTTTTATCACTGCATAAACATCACCACAGACTTATCAGCTTAAACCAACACTCATGTATTACCTCACAAGTAGGTCAGAAGTCCAGGCACGTCTCTTGTGGGTCCTGGGTGCAAGGAGCTACACCTCACAATGTCACGTTGGCCTGCGCTGAGGCTCAGGGTCCTCTCCCCAGTTCATGTGACTGTGGACAGAGCTCATTTTCTTGCTGCTGTTGAACACATGGGAGCTTGCTTATTCAAGACCAGATAGATCATCTCCCTGATCTCAACAAGAGCCTAAACAGTCTTTTAAGGATTCACCTGGTAAGGTCAGGCCTACCCAGAATAACTTTCCTTTTGGCTAATTCAATGTCAAACTGATGAAAGATTTTACTTATATCTGCAAAATGCCTTCACCTCTGCCACTGAATGCAACATCATCGTGAGAGTGCATTCCACCATATCTATAGGTTCTTCCTACAAAAAAGGGAGATTATGGAGAGTATTAACACTAGGGGATGGGAATCTTTGGGGCCATCTTAGAATCTTTCCTACCCCACTTACCAACCACAAAATTCACTCTTTCCTTTAAGAAGTTAACATGGAATAAAGACATAGGACAAGAAGTTACCCTAACTAAATTGTTTTACTAGAAAATATCAGGCTAAGGGAAAGATTGCCTCCAATGAAGAGACTGCTCTGGATTTGGGTGTGAATTTTGTGAATTCTTTGGCCCTCATCCCAGCGAGCTAGCAGGATGAGTACCCAGCTTTTAGAACTAAGCGTGTTCAGTACTACTCTTCAGTCTCCAGATGCAGGAACTGTCTTGATGGGAAAAACGCAAAGGTAGAGAGTCACTCCAAATGGGGACCCAGGCTGCCACATGTTGGTCGCAAGCACATGTTCTCTGAACTTGGGCTTGGATCCAGACAGAGAAGAGCTCACAATGGAAACAGTGATGGCTGTTTGCTCAAGCAGCCAAGAGAAGGAAAAGCGCATTGAAACCCAGCAATGGGGAGAGGCACGGTGGGCTCCTGGATGGTGAAACCAACCTGACAACAGAGCAGGATCAGAAAGCCCATTCCCAGCATCTTTCTTCATTTCAACAGCAGACCTTTATGTACAACTTCTCAGGAAATTGCTGAGAAATTAAACTGTGGGCAACCCAAACTTTGCCTAGCAATAGATACACGATCAATCTAGTTTGCTCCTGGTTTCATTGAATTAGCTTCCATTAATTGAGAGAAAGCAAAGAGCTCTTCTCAATGTATGTTCTCTGTCCCTCCCCACCCAAGAGTTCATCAACTTTCTTTTTTATTGCTGCCACTAGTGGACTATTTTGACTTCCAGTGAGTGCCTTTTCAGTTGGTATTTTCATGCTGTACTTTTCCTCATTTCCCCACTGGTATGTGAATGCCCTCCTATCCCAGCACATCAATAACTGCTGGGCTGAGAAAATGGCTGGCAGCGGGAGAAACCAGGCTTCGGGGTGAGGGAGCAGGAGTGCAGTCTCAACGGGTCCAGATGGCAGTGTTTGCTCACCTGTGCCTATTATGTAGATTATATATTTAGATTATGTAGGGATTTACTTCCACTGACTGAATTTTCTCTTGTGTTTTGGTCATTTGGTTCTATCTTTTGACAACCCTAGTAATTTTATTAAATATCTGATGTGGTTTGAGTAGTAAGTGTTCTAAATTATGCCATTTTCCATTAAAGGTTTACACCTTCCTCTGCTAGGAATATAGAGCAAGTAACTGGTGAACTGAATCTAATTATGAACTTGCTGAGTTTGAGGTGGGCTAGAGTTGCACTAATAATATGTCTATTTGTGTTTTATACCCACTTCTCAGCATGTCCCTCCAGTGATTCCAGCTGAGAGCCTGAGTTTTTCATTGAGGTTGGTCCCCCAGTGGGTTCTGAACTTTATAATCTTTGTCTATTCAACACAATGAGACAAGGGAAAACTTTGTTTCACTTCTCAGAAAGTTTTGGCTCACTTTCTTCACATCTTACCTACATCATTTATAATTTTCAAAACATCCTGATTGAAAAATTGTCTGCATTTATGCTCAGTTCTCTGACCCTCCTTTCTATCAGAACCTTGCTCACTCCCATCTCCAGAGTTCATGTCTTCAGTCACACAACCATTCAAAACACTTGCTGGTTTCTCTGACTCTCAACTGCAGTCCTCTTCTCAAGCCCTGTGCCTACCACCCAGGCCTCTTTCCATACACACAGAGGCAGAAATATCCTAAAAGAAGTAGCTGCCCTACATCTGCTCACCTCTCCTCACTCCCCCTCTATGGAATGTAGGGCTTTCACTATTACCTCAGCAGCATTCTGCTGCCTTTAAATTAAAAAAAAATTTAAACCCTCAAATTAGTAAATAAATAAATTTGCAATTTTTCTAGATTTCTAGATCATTTCATGGAAGGATTATTTGGCTGCACACTACTCTGCCTTAGCTAGAAGCAGAAGTTTTCTGCTGATCTAGTTTTAAAAGGGCTTGAGTCCTTGCCTCAAATTAATAAACAAGATAAGGAGAATCCTGAATTCAAAGGTGTAAATTCAAGCATAAAAATAGGGAGTGAATTGGATAAATTTATTGCTACTGCCTAAACGACCTGCCTTCTATTACCAAAGTCAAAGATTATGTAATAAATCTTTTGTGTAACAAAATCTCTTAAGTCATGTTTTTAAAATCACATTTAGTTGTCTGATTGGTACACTGCCAAGAAATTCTTAAGGAACATTCTTCAGTGTAGGGTGAAAAATTCTGAATTTAGAAGTGCTGTACAAAATTGTCAGATCATCTCCAACATAAAGAAGCATTTTTTTCTATAGTCCTAAAAGATATTTTTTACAACGTATACATTCTACTGGATAAGGAAAAATTATGACAGTTAAGATCAGCAGGTTTTCTATACCATCTGAGAATCATAAGTATAATTTAAGTATGAATTTTGGGGAAAGCTCAACCATGGTGTTTTACTTTTTAGAAAAATAGCATACAGAGGAGAGTTTCACTTAGAAGGAATTTTATTCAGAGGTCACCAAGAGTTACATGCAATCATGTTCATTAGAAGGATAATTAGCATCGGGGACTTCCCTGGTGGTCCAGTGGTTGACTCTGTGCTTCCACTGCAGGGGGTGCATGTTTGATCCCTGGTCAGGGAACTAAGATCCCTCATGCCTCAACGGGCAGGCAAAAAACAAAAAAAGGATAATTAGCATCTCTCTGGGTTGACTGTAATATTTACTCTTCTCAGAGCTCCTCTGGTCCTGTTATTTTATGTTAGATAAGAGTAACCATATTTTAAACAGAATATCTATTTGTCCATATATACAAAGATAGATATTTACCTTATTATAAGGTGATAAAAATTGCATCTCATTGTAAACCATCTCACATAAAATTTCATATGTATGTATGTATTTGTCTGACTATACATATATTACCTTCTATACATATGTGCTGACATTCTGATTTGATTTTCCTGAGGCATACAAAATTAAGTCTATGGCTGGGGGTAAAAGTCTCCTACTGCCACTATAGGATTAAGAGCTTTATGATATAGATTATATAAATTGTAACAAAAACAGTGAATAAAACCTAAATATATCACTGTAGATTATTATACAAAGTAAACTTAAAGCAAAGGCATTTCCATTATACATTTAGACAAGGAATTTAAGAACAAAATACACTCTCTTAACGGCAGAGTGTTTGATCTACCATCAAAAAAGCACACGTGGGGGCTTCCCTGGTGGCGCAGTGGTTGAGAGTCCGCCTGCCAATGCAGGGGACACGGGTTTGAGTCCTGGTCTGGGAAGATCCCGCATGCCGCAGAGCAACTGGGCCCGTGAGCCACAGTTGCTGAGCTTGCGCATCTGGAGACTGTGCTCCGCAAAAAGAGAGGCCGCGATAGTGAGAGGCCCGCGCACCGCGATGAAGAGTGGCCCCCACTTGCCACAACTAGAGAAAGCCCTCGCAGAGAAACGAAGACCCAACACAGCCATAAATAAAATAAATAAATAAATAAACAAATAAAAAAGGCATTCCTGCTTTACTGTGTTTAAAAAAAAAAAAAAAAAGCACACGTGGCAGACAATACATTGAATGCAACAAAAATAAAGGTAAAATATTGTTGTTCTAAGAAGCCAACAGTCTTAGGTTTGGATGGCAAATTTGTGGGAACTAGACAGAACGCTTATACATGTAAAAAACATAGCTTTAATGCAAAAAGGAAAGTTTCCACTGCTCATGAGAGTATGGAATGAAGCATATTATCGCTGTGTTTGAAGATGTTCTTAGGGAAAAGTTTTCAGTAGACTTAGTATTTTAAGTAAGCCTGGAACAATAGGTAAGCTTTCATTTTGTAGGGAACTAAGGGTATTTCAAACATAGAAAATGCAATGAATGAAGCAGAGATGTTAGAGTGAATCTTAAGTGCATGTTAGAAAATACCTGTAAATGAAGATGGAAAAATTAGTTGTGGTCAGGATATGAAGACCTTGAATACAGACAAAAGATTGTGACATCCTGCAAGCCCAGAAAAATCACTGAGAAGTATGTTATTTGGAGTTATGTTTCAAGATAACATTCCTTAATAGCAGTCTTTGGGGGTTTAGTTACAGATGGGAGAAACGTGATATTGGAAGGCCATTGTGAACATCGGAATTTGAAGTCTATTATAATAGTCCAGGCAGAAAAGAATGGTGTCTAAACAAGAGTAATAGCAGTAGGAAAGAAAAGGTAAAAGACTATACATGTGTTAGTTAATAACTTACTTTTGCACAGTACCTATATTTTCTCAACTTTCCATAGAAATTTAAATTTATTCAGGCTGGAAAAATGAGAAAAAAATACTAAGTATCTACCTTGTGACAGCTTACGTCAACCATGTTTATAGTCTTAAAAATATTAAATCACACACATTTTGCAGCTAAGGAAAAAAAAATCCAGAGATGGTAAATAACTTTCCCAAGAGCAGGGATAGAGCTACTAGGCAATACTTACAGTTCTAACTATCTTCAAACTTTTTATATAACATGATCAGATAATTTCTTCAACAGTTTTATATATATATATATATATATGTATATATATATACATATATATACACATTTATTTATATTTTTAACAATTTTATCATTAGTTTAAGGAAAATATATATTTAATATATAATATATTTATAATATAAATATACATTATATATTATAACATAATATATTATATTATAATATAATATGTTATGTTATATTATGTTATATATATTATATATATTATGTTATATTATGTTATAATATAATATATTAATTATAATATAATGTAATACATTACTATAACATAATATATATTATGTTATGCAATATATGTCATATATAATTATATGTACAATAACATATTATAATATATAATATATATTAATATAATGTAATTATATTATCATATATATTATATACTATATATTATTTAATATAAGTTGTATATATTATATTATATTGTATTATTATATTATATTATATATATAATAAATTATATATATTAATATATAATAGGTGGCACTTCTGAGGGAGAGCTGGCTGAGAAAGTCATGACATAGATACCAGCACTTCCAAAATAATGAAACCCCAATTCCAAACACACAACATAGGTATATAAAAATGGGCAATGGACAATAAAGAGTTAAAAATATGAAACAAAAATCTGACTGAATGGGAAAACAATCAGGGCAAGAGCAGTGTCATAAAGTTAAGAAGGAAAAGTGTGGTGGGCAGGAAGGGTACCCCATCTGGAGAGCTGTGTCCTTGTCCAGAAGGCAGCCTCCAAAGTTTTTCTCTCCAAAGCATGAACACATATCAGTGTGCTTTACTTTAAAAAAAAAAATGTTTAAAGAAAAGAATGCTTAAGTATCATGGTGTTTTTCTAGCTCTATTGAGTTTTCTATTAAAAAAGAAAAATGTGGGTGAATGACAAAGGACAGACCTACAGAGATTTTTCTGTGGGCTCTCTTCTACCTATTTACATTGTGTCAAATAGAAAAAAAAAAAAATACGGCTTTTTCCCCCCCAAATCGTAATTTCTGTCTCATTGTTTTGACTTGTCACTCTAACATGCTGATATATTAAGAAAAAAAACAAAAGAAAGATGACTTTATTGGCAAATATGCTTTCCCATTTGGCTAATGACAGGTTAAGTTTCCAAAGACGTAGTAGTATTTTCTCTAAGGAAGTGTAACTTGGAGGATAATAAGAGCAAATGCAGAAAGCCTACCACATTCCAGCCATTGTTTAAGCACTTTGCATAACTTAACCTATCTGCACACTAATAATGACCCTATGAGGCGGGTACCATTATTTTAAAAGAAACCTAAGAACATAAAAGTCAAGCAGTGTTCCTTAACTTACAGTGTGTGAATGAGAGAAAAGGGATTCAAACCCAGTCAGACACCAATATCTCTGATTATAATCAACATATTCTGTTCACTTTTATGGAAGAAAAATTGGTAACTGTGTTAGTAATTAATAGAACTGAATTAATGTGTAAAGGTACTCAATTTTTCTGTTCCAAATTCTGCTAAAACTTAAGTATCGAAATAGTTAAATGTCGTGGCTTAATTTAAGGAGTAAAACCATAGGATTTGCACAAACCTAATCTGTAATATGGTACAATGACTGGAAAAAATTTTGTCACTTTCTTCTAAAATTTATCCTTCTTGACAGTGTTATAATTTTTGAGGTTGTGTGGTCAATCCACATTTGTTTATTCTACCACTAAAGTGAAGATTTATTTCTACTACTTTATTTTGTATTTTTATGTATCATGCTATTCTTTTACCTTTGTCCTTTACTGACTTCCTTTTTTATTTTCTCATCATCTTTGATTTATTCGTTTTTACCATAACATGTGAATGAATTGAATTTGATTGTTCAGGACTCAGAATTCACATTCAATCTGAGTAATCTTGACAGTTTACATTTCTTCTTCTGATAAAATATCAGCTTTTACCTCATAGAATATTACTTAAACATTTTTCTGTTCTGGAATTCATTATAGGCATATATAGGAGCCATCTGATCTAGCTTCTATGTCTATTGAGAGCATTTTTCATATTTTTAGAATCGTACAAATTTTGTTTTGTGTGACTTCTCATTAATGTCTTCCAATTCATCAATTTTATATTCATTGATTTAAATTTTTTCTGTAGTGTGACATATTTATTTCAAAGGCTTCTTTTTATTTCCAGGATTTTTCAGATGGACTTTATTTTTAGGGGAGCTTTAGGTCAAAGCAAAATTGAGAGGAAGTTATAACTCCTTCCCCAAAGTGGTACATTTGTTACAATCCATGGACCTACATTAATATATCATTATCATCTAGGGTCCATAGTTTACATCAGAGTTAACTTTTGACATTGCACATTCTATGGGTTTGGACAAATGTATAGTGACATGTAACCACCATTATATTATCATACAAAGTAGTTTAACGGCCCTAAAAATCCTCTGTGCCTCACCTATTCATCCCTCCCCACTAATGCCTGGTGACCACTGCTTTTTTGATTATCTCCATAGTTTTGCCTTTTCCAGGATGTCATACAGCTGGAAACATAAAGTATGCACTCTTTTCAGATTGGTTACTTTCAATTAGCAGTATGCATTCATGATTCTTCCATGTCTTTTCATGGCTTGATAGCCCATTTTTTCAGTACTGACTGAATAATATTCCATTTCTGGATGCACTGAAATTTATTTATGCATTCACCTTTGGAAAGACATCTTTGTTTGCTTCCAGGTTTTTGAAATTATGAATAAAGCTGCTATAAACATCTGTGTGTGGGTTTTTGTGTGAACATAAGTTTTCAACCCAAGAAGCATGATTGCTGGATTGTATGGTAAGAGAATATTTAGTTTTGTAAGAAACTGCCGAATTGTCTACCAAAGTGGCTGTACCATTTTTGCATTCTCACCAGCAATGAATGAAAGTTCCTGCTGGTCCACATTCTCACCAGCATTTGGTATTGTCAGTGTTTGGAATTTTGATCATTTTAATAAGTATGTAGTGGTATTTCATCGTTGTTTGGATTTCAAATTCCCTAATGACATATAATGTGGTGCCTATTTTCATATGCTTATTTGCCACCAGTATATCTTCTTTGGTGAGGTGTCTGTTAAGATATTTGCCCCATTTTTAATTAATTTGCATGTTTTCTTACTGTTGAGTGTTAAGTGTTCTTTGAATATTTTGGATGTGTTCTTTGTCGACTGTGGTTTGCAAATATTTTCTTCTAGTCTGTGGTTTATTTTCCCATTCTCTTGACTGTATTTTTGCAGAACAGAAGTTTTTAATTTTAATGAAGTCCACCTAATCAATTCTTCATGGATTATACTTTTGGTGTTGTAACTAAAAAGTCATTGCAAATCCAAAGTTATCTATATTTTCTCCTATATCATCTTTTAAGAGTTTCACAGTTTTGCATTTTACATTTAGGCCTACAATCCATTTTGAGTTAATCTTCTTGAAGGGTTTAAGTTCTGTCTAGATTCTTTTTTTATTTATTTGCATGCAGATATCCAGTTATCTAGCAAAATTTGTCATATTGCTTTTGCTTATTTGTTAAAGATCAGTTGGCTATATTTGTGTGAGTTTATGTCTGGACTCCTTATTCTGTTTCATTGATCTATCTGTCTCTTCTTTTACAAGAAGAGATAGCTTGGTTATGATAGCTGTATTTCTAGTATTTTTACTTTGTTGCTCTTCATTGCTGCTTGCTTATGACAATTGAGATAGGAGGGATTTTTTTCATAATTGCTTGTATTTTTCAATTAATTGTATTCTTTATCTCCTTGAGGATAAATATATACTCATTGGATAGCTCTTTTTTTTTTTTAATTTTTTTTTTGGATAGCTCTTTTAAGGTTGTCTAATTTATTAGAATTCTAAACAGATTTATCTCAGTTTTTTTTGTTTGCTCTCTTACTGTTAAATTTCATCACATATTTTGGATTGTACTTTGTAGACTCACCTTGAATGTGTATTTTTTCACCTTCTAGATTACACTTCTCAATACTACAGTTTTGTTTTCACCTTCATCTGTTTTTCCAGGTTTTTCAGACCAGAATTATTATTTTTATATTTGTGATTACCCATCTATAGAGATATTTACAATATTGCAGATTTTGTTGCAAAGGTTTAACTCAAATCCTAGCCTCTAAATTTTATCTGCTTCACTCATTACCTTTCTATGTATAATGGTTAATTTTATATGTCAACGTGGCTAGGCTATTGTACCCAGTTATTTGGTAAACAACAGTCTAAATATAGCTGTGAAAGTAGTTTGTAGATGTGATTAACATTTAAATCCGTAGACTTTGAGTAAAGCAGATTATCACCATAACCTGGGTGAGCCACATTCAATGAACTGATGGCCTTAGTAAAGATGAAATTCCCCAAGGAAGAAGGAATTCTTTGTCCAGACAGCCTTCAGACTCAAACTGCAGCATCAGCTCTTCCCTGGGTCTTTAGGCTTCAGCCTGGCCCAAAGACCTCAGACCCACCAGCCTCCATAACTGCATGAGCCAATTCCTTCAATTCTCTCTCTCTCTCTCTCTCTCTTTCATATATAAATATCTCCTATTTGTTCTGGTTCTCTGAAGGACCCTAACGCCATATACAGAGATTTCTATTTCCTATATATATATATTACCTATAGCCTCATGGGGTGGTCAACTGTATTTTTGTTTGTTTATTTGTTTGTTTGTTCTCAGACAAATATTTTTAGTTTTCTTTTTTTATACCCAGTATGCTTGGGATAAAGATAGAGGTGATGGTTGGGGGTGCACCACCTTAAGAAGGCTTCCTCTGCTTTTTATCTATGTCAAATTTTCAGAACTTTTATACCAATCTTATATTCTATTGCAGAGGAAATATATGGAAAAATTAAATTTATTCTTTTTAAAATTTTTAATCTCAGTAATTTTCCTTAAAAATGAGTGACATTTATATTTCCATTATATCTAAATTACTATGAGTAAATTAATATAATTTAATATTTAGTTGTTTTGGTTTCATATTTTTATCAGTTTTTGTCATAAATGATTTAGCTTGTAGACAAAAAATAGTGAATTTCTTGTTAGTATTTGATTTAAATTCTCAAAATTTATGAACATCTTTTTAGAATATTTGTGGATTACAATATGTCAAGACAATAATCTTTCAAACAAGAGAAAGTACTGGAAGTTAGTCTTTGAGTTATTTACATAGAGGTCCTCCAATGTCATTTTCTGTGATTTGAGCACATTTGTAATTTGATACATAACTGTAAATGTCAATCAAAAAATTTTAGTTTGAGAGTATACTACAAAGCTACAGTAATCAAAACAGTAAGATACTGGCACAAAAACAGAAATATAGATCAATGGAACAGGACAGAAAGCCCAGAGATATACCCACACACATATGGTAACCTTATCTTTTATAAAGGAAGCAAGAATATACAATGGAGAAAAGACAGCCTCTTCAGTAAGTTGCGCTGGGAAAATTGGACAGCTACATGTAAAAGAATGAAATGAGAACACTTCCTAACACCATACACAAAAATAAACTCAAAAAGGATTAAAGACCTAAATGTAAGGCCAGACACTATCAAACTCTTAGAGGAAAACATAGGCAGAACACTCTATGACATAAATCACAGCAAGATCCTTTTTGACCCATCTCCTAGAGAAATGGAAAAAAAAAAACAAAAAAAAACCCAAATGGGACCTAATGAAACTTAAAAGCTTTTGCACAGCAAAGGAAACCATAAACAAGACCAAAAGACAGCCCTCAGAATGGGAGAAAATATTTGCAAATGAAGAAACTGACAAAGGATTAATGTCCAAAATATACAAGCAGCTCATGCAGCTCAATATCAAAAAAACAAACAACCCAATCCAAAAATGGGCAGAAGACCTAAATTGACATTTCTCCAAAGAAGATATACAGTTTGTCAACAAACACATGAAAGGATGCTCAACATCACTAATCATTAGAGAAATGCAAGTGAAAACTACAATGAGGTATCACCTCACACCAGTCAGAATGTCCAATATCAAAAAATCTACAAACAGTAAATGCTGGAGAGGGTGTGGAGAAAAGGGAACCCTCTTGCACTGTTGGTGGGAATGTAAATTGATACAGCCACTATGGAGAACAGTATGGAGGTTCCTTAAAAAACTAAAACTAGAACTACCATATGACTCAACAATCCTACTACTGGGCATATACCTGAGAAAACCATAATTCAAGAAGAGTCATGTACCACAATGTTCATTGCAGCACTATTTACAATAGCCAGGATATGGAAGCAACCTAAGTGTCCATCAACAGATGAATGTATAAAGAAGATGTGGCACATATATACAATGGAATACTTACTCAACCATCAAAAGAAATGAAATTGAGTTATTTGTAGTGAGGTGGATGGACCTATAGTCTGTCATACAGAGAGAAGTAAGTCAGAAAAAGAAAAAAAAATACCATATGCTAACACATATACATGGAATCTAAAAAACAAAAAAGAGTTTCTGAAGAACCTAGGGGCAGGACAGGAATAAAGATGCAGACATAGAGAATGGACTTGAGGACATGGGGAGGGGGAAGGGTAAGCTGGGACAAAGTGAGAGAGTGGCATGGACATATGTACACTACCAAATGTAAAACAGATAGCTAGTGGGAAGCAGCCACATAGCACAGGGAGATCAGCTCGGTGCTTTGTGACCACCTAGAGGGGTGGAATAGGGACGGTGGTAGGGAGACGCAAGAGGGAGGGAATATGGGGATATATGTATACATTTAGCTGATTCACTTTGTTATACAGCAGAAACTAATACAACATTGTAAAGCAATTATACTCCAATAAAGGTGTTAAAAAAAATTCAACTGTAATATGGTTATTTGCTTATTCCTCAAATCCTTAGATTGATATCAAATTAAATATTGTACAGGTTTGGGGAACCTAAATTTAGCTTATAAGAGTCTTATGATTTTTATATCAAGCAAATTGATATGATAGAGGGGAAAAAACCAAAATAAATATTAAACTGCTTATAAATGTTACAATTAATAAAAAATCTATTTCTGTTTTGAACTTTGCAGCTATTTTTTGTTTTTAATTTGGTGGTATTGATAAGGACTGACTCATCCAAAGTAACTATTAATTATACAGCAGACCACTGGTAAGAAACTTAGCCTATCGTGCATCGTAGTTTGGTTTAGTGCCGTGTGTGACATGATTTTAATCTGTATTATCATTTGTGAGTGATGATGGTAACAACTGTATTATGTACTTATACAACTATCTTATTTCTCAGTGTCTCCATATTTAGTCTTCAACAGTTTATGCTCAAATATTTAAAAATTATTTTTCCTTCCTCAAGGAATTAACAAAACAAAACAATTTTCTGAGATGGCCTTTAGGATTTGAAAAACATATTCTTGTTGCTTTCGTTTTTCAGGATGGATTTTCTGTCAGCACAAATAATCACCAGTGTTGTTTGTAATGTTACAATTCAATAATTTGTCTAAAGGTATTTAGCAGTGAACAGCTACAATCTATTTCGTCTGATAGGTTCTAGTTTTTTCATCTTTGGTCCTCTTCTCTTTGATATTCACTGAGCGTTGTGGGATTATTTGAAGTCTGTTAAAAGTTGTTGTACAAAAATAATATTAATAGACTATAAAAAAACATTTTAGTTTGAAAAGTCATTATATATCATCTTAGGTTTATAACATTTTAATAGACAAAAATGTGTTGTCAAACTCTTTTTACACTTAAAATTCTGGGTCTGTTGCATTTTGCTATAAAATTCTCAGAATATATTTATTGAACTGGCTCTAGCATGGTGGCTACAGTTTGCAGTCTCCTAACTTGCAGTTTATGTCACTATGATATACAATTTTGTTTATTATTTTTATTATGTGAAATAAACTTAAGGTTATACTAACAATTATGTCACTTTCAAGCACTTGCATTCTATACACATTCTTTAGGAGAAAGTAAAAGATGGGTTTATAATTCATGCCATGAAAATTATGTAAAACTATGGTGGATTCATTGGCGTGTGTTTAAATGTTAAAGTAAAAATGATGAAAATGATTGAGAAGTATTTTTGTAGGTCATACAAAGATTTCTACGTATAACAAGTGGGAGCAATGTGATAGCTTTTGTATTTTGCCATTTTTTTCTCCAGTACAAAAACAAGATCAGGAAATGTATGATTACAAGATGTTTCTGGTGAGTAAGACAGACAGACATTGGCATGCATGTGTTGCCAAAATGCCATCCTGTTGCATACGTCATAGGCCATACGTCAATATTGATCCCAACATTTCCTTTCCTGTCTATCCCACTGATCTCAAAATAATCAGTGATCAAAACAAAAGGTTCTACTTTTTTGGCATGAGCAGTCAGTGATAAACCATGCAAACAGTTTCCCAGGATTTCTTTGTTATATGTGAGTTGCTTATATGCTGAGACACATACTAAGGAAAAACTCAGTTCTGATCTCTCTTTCTTCTTTTTCTCTCACGTGAAAAACGTAAGCAATACAAAACTCTTCTTTTGATCCAACATGCACTTTTGGATGTTATCTTTATGAATGTGCTGGAAGATTTTATTCAGTTTTCTTTGCTGCTTACAATTAATCTCACCAATTAATCTTTTCCTGTCTTGATGATCTTATCCAATTAAATACCATCTATATGCATGAGGGCATCTTCAACCAGGACTCTTTCTTGATCTAAAGACAAGTATATACAACTTTCAGGTGCTGGAAACGCAAAGATGGAGAAAGAGATGATCTTATCCTTGAAACACTTCATTTAGTAAAAGAAACAAGTACTTCATCAGCTGACAAATATAAAAAAGTCTGAATTATATAAAAATTTTAAAATAACACAATATGATGCATGATAATATAAAAAGGTAGGGTAGGGACGGAAAGAGAGAGACAGGACTTCAGCATGTAGAAAAATGCTGCCAAATACTTCTATTAAAATATTTTATTGAATTTCTTCTACAGACTGAAAATTAAATGTCTAGATTAATGGTATAGTTGATTTAAAATGTATATGCTACAATTTTGCATTGTAGAGAAATATACTTTCTGAACGTTATAGAAGGCAAGTAAAGTGTCCATATAATGGATATATATAGTGGATTATATTCCCTATTCTATCATTTTTCCCTATGGCCTCTATCTTTCTATCTTTTTATTGTCATATCAGAAATATATATATACATTTATGCACAAATTTATACGTATTATATAAGAATGTTTCTACAAACACAAGCACATATGCAAGCTATACACACAGAGTTATTACCAAACAAAGGTATAAAAATAATGGGACAAGAAAAATGAGAGTTAACCATTTTGTATTTTCCCTTATTTCAGTAAAGATATTAGTTGCATATTAAAAACAATCTCTGGTCACAGGGATTGCTTTATGAAACAAACATCTCAATTTTATGGGCAAACAGGGAAACAGCTGTCATGTAATCTTACTCCAGGATTTTCAGGCCAGCATAGCAATTATAAAGCAGGACACACTGTCTAATGTAGCTGACATGTAATCAGCTTCCACTGTTACTTTGGCCAAAATGACGTGCATTAAATTTTGTAAGAAAAACATCTTTATTGAACAGGAAATTATTTAGAAATGGCTTTGCATTAGGTGAAACAATAATCTTTTATAATCATAATGATGTTTTTAAAAGGATACCACAAATAAATTTTGCTTGATGAAAACTACCTATCTATCTATCTACCTATCATCTCTCTATCTATCTATATATCTATCTATTTATCTATCTATCACAATTATTTCAGAAGTTGGAGATTAATCCTTTGTCAGTTGCTTTGTTTGCAAATATTTTCTCCCATTCTGAGGGTCGTCTTTTCATCTTGTTTATGGTTTCCTTTGCTGTGCAAAATTTTTTAAGTTTCATTAGGTCCCATTTGTTTATTTTTGCTTTTACTTCCATTTCTCTAGGAGGTGGGTCAAAAAGGATCTTGCTGTGAATTATGTCATAGACTGTTCTACCTATGTTTTCCTCTAAGAGTTTTATAGTGTCTGGCTTACATTTAGGTCGTTAATCCATTTTGAGTTTATTTTTGTGTATGGTGTTAGGGTGTGTTCTAATATCATTTGTTTACATGTAGCTGTCTATTTTTCCCAGACCCACTTGTTGAAGAGGCTCTCTTTTCTCCCATTGTATATTCTTGCCACCTTTGTCAAAGATAAGGTGACCATATGCACTTGGGTTTATCTCTGGGCTTTCTATCCCGTTCCATTAATCAATATTTCTGTTTTTATGCCAGTACCATACTGTTTTGATTACTGTAGCTTTGTAGTATAATCTGAAGTCAGGGAGCCTCATTCCTCCAGCTCCATTTTTCTTTCTCAAGACTGCTTTGGCTATTCGGGGTCTTTTGTGTTTCCATACAAATTGTGAAATTTTTTGTTCTAGTTCTGTGAAAAATGCCAGTGGTAGTTTGATAGGGATTGCATTGAACCTGTAGATTGCTTTGGGTAGTATACTCATTTTCACAATATTGATTCTTCCAATCTAGGAGCATAGTATATCTCTCCATCTGTTTATGTCATCTTTGATTTCTTTCATCAGTGTTTTATAGTTTTGTTAGTACAGGTCTTTTGCCTCCTTAGGTAGATTTATTCCTAGGTATTTTATTTTTTTGTTGCTATTGTAAATGGGAATGTTTTCTTAATTTCTCTTTCTGATCTTTCATTGTTAGTGTATAGTAATGCAAGAGATTTCTGTGCATTAATTTTATATCCTGGAAACTTACCAAATTCATTGATTTGTTCTAGTAGTTTTCTGATGGCATCTTTAGGAGTTTCTATGTATAGTATCATGTCATCTGCAGTCAGTGACATTTTTACTTCTTTTTCAATTTGTATTCCTTTTATTTCTTTTTCTTCTCTGATTGCTGTGTCTAGGACTTCCAATACTACATTGAATCATAGTAGTGGGAGTTGACATCCTTGTCTTGTTCCTGATCTTAGAGGAAATGCTTTCAGTTTTTCACCATTGAGAATGATGTTTGTTGTGGGTTTGTCATATATGGCTTTTATTATGTTGAGGTAAATTCCCTCTATGCCCGCTTTCTGGAGAGTTTTTATCATAAACGCGTGTTGCATTTTGTCAAAAGTTTTTCTGCATCTATTGGGATGATCATATGGTTTTTGTTCTTTAATTTGTTGCAAATCAAAACCGCCATGAGGTATCACCTCACACCAGTCAGAATGGCCATCATAAAAAATCTACAGACAATAAATGCTGGAGAGGGTGTGGAGAAAAGGGAACCCTCTGGCACTGTTGGTGGGAATGTAAATTGATACAGCCACTATGAAGAACAGTATGGAGGTCCCCTAAAAAGCTAAAAATAGAACTACCATATGACCCAGCAATCCCACTACTGGGCATATACCCTGAGAAAACCACAATTCAAAAATATACATGTACCACAATTTTCATTGCAGCACTATTTACAATAGCCAGTACATGGAAGCAACGTAAATGTCTATCAACTGATTAATGGATAAAGAAGATGTGGCACATATATACAGTGGAATATTAGTCATCCATAGAAAGGAATGAAATTGAGTTATTTTTAGTGAGGTGGATGGACCTAGAATCTGTCATACAGAGTGAAGTAAGTCAGAAAGAGAAAAACAAATAACATATGCTAATGTATATATATGGAATTACAAAAGCAGTACTGAAGAACCTAGTGGTGGGGCAGGAATAAAGATGCAGACATAGAGAATGGACTTGAGGGCATGGGAGGAAAGGGAAGCTGGGATGAAGTGAGAAAGTAGCATTGACATATATACACTACCAAATGTAAGATAGATGGCTAGTGGGAAGTTGCTGCATAGCACACGGAGATCAGCTCGGTGCTTTGTGACCACCTAGAGGGATGGGATAGGAAGGGTGAGAAGGAGGCTTAAGAGGGAGGGCATATGGGGATATATGTATACATATAGCTGATTCACTTTGTTATACAGCAGAAACTAACATGACATTGTAAGGCATTTATACTCCAATAAAGATCTGAAAAAAAAAAGTTTATCCCCATCAAAAAAAAAAAAAAAAAAAAGTTGATGTAAGTCAAATGTCTGTTTCCAGAAAAGTAAATGCTAGTTTTTCAAACTTCCAGCTTCTAAAATTTTTGCTAATCCATTAGTAAGATAACAAAAACATCAAATGAAGGGCTGTATAAATAGAAAAATGAATAATATAAAGATTAGCAGGTTGGCATCTTTTTATATATTTGTGTTTAACATCTACGTAGAGCTTACTATATGCTATACAAATATTAATTCATTTGATCTTGGTACCAACACTATGAAGGAGTTATTCTTATTGTTTTCATTTTATAGATGTGAAAACTGAAGCACAGAGAGGTTAAGTAATTTGCCCAAGGTTGCTCATCAAGTTCATGGCAAACCTTTAACCTGAAACTATACAGAAAAAGGAAAAATGCCCTTTTCCTTTTTATATGGGAAAAGGTCATTATACAAACACACAAAAAAGTCTATTTTGTGGTCACATAGTAAAATAACCTTAGTTTGTATTAAAAAGATTCATTATCATCTTGCCATTGTCTTTGGTATAATTTAAATAGCACTGAATTAAAGATTCTGAATTAAAATTCAAGTCCACTATCTGGCAAGTCCTACATGTGTTATTTAGGACAAATTATCCACTTCAGGACTGATTTTCTCATCTTTATAAGGTTCCTTGACTATCTTTAATTCTATACAGTAAGATTGTTAATTGCCTAAAGGAAGATGCTGGCTTTTATGAAGACATTGATAAGTATAGCATGTATTTATGAAATATATACATGCAATCGTAGTGTTTGCTATAATAGTGTACAATTTTAGGGATCAAAAGAGGTAAATATTTTATTTAAAAACATGTCTTAATATATGTTTCTACTTATGAAGTGCAAAACTTCTCATGTGACTCAAGACAGTGGGTCCCTTGTACAAACAGCCTACATGAGCAATTTTCCTTTGGTGTGCTTCTCTTGTTTTCATCCACTAGTAGAAATATATTTTTATTGCCTCTTGTTACTGCCATGAGATCAATTTTTAAAGTGAAATTTATAGACTACAGTGAAAGTAAATGACCTAAGGATATATTTTTGCCTCTTGTTTAGAGGGGAATAATGACATTTTTAAAAGATTTTTATCTTTGAACACTTTAATTTCATGCAGTCAGTTCAAGTTTTTGTCACTGTACAACTTCTATCCTAGAATTTTGTGATTCTATTTGTATGTTTACTTTGCCTTGAAAACTTAGGAATTTTCTGCCCATATTTATCAACAAAACATTCAAGTACAGGTTTCACTGTTAAAAGGCAACATTCCTACTGACTTCATCTGCTCTTTCCTTATTTTCAAATAGTTATTATTTTTATTTTATGTTATAGTTTTCTAGAAGCCACTTCATTTATTTGTTGAATAAATGGATATATAAGTGCATAATAACAAAATGAAAGATAACTTAAGAAATAGTATTAGAGTACACTTAGAAGTTTAAAAAACTTTATTTTCTAGTTTATTCTTCTCTTTACCTCCTTCCTAGTAATAGTGAAGATCCATCAAAACTCTTAATGGTGTTCTACAATAAAAATTTTGAACTGTTTTTTTTTTTTTTTTGAATAATATCTTCACATGCTGAGTCCAAATACTTCCATTCTTAACTTTAAAATATTTTGTTTTGTTTTGTTTTGTTTGTCTGTGTGGCTTGCGGGATCTTAGATCCCCGAAAGGGGATCAAACCCACACCCCTGGTAGTGGAAGTGCAGACTCTTAACCACTGGACCACCAACGAAGTCCCTGGTTTTTTTTTTTTTTTTGAATGTCTGGGAAATAACTACTACATTTTGTACATAATTCATAGATTTATATTTCCTTACCATGGGGAATGTTTCCCCTTGTTAATTCTTTTATTATTTTATCACCTCTGTTCTCTGTGTTTCCTTTCCTGGGGCTACTGATAGACAAAATTTGTATTTATTCTCTACTTCTCTGAACTTTGTTTACCTAAGACTTTTAATCTTCTTGTCCTTTTCAGACCATTAAATTGTCCTATGTTCTACTTACCTAGAAAAAAAATTCTAATTCATAATTCCTCTTTGATTTCAGTTTGCAACAATAAGAGGAGATAATATATATACAAATGTAACATATATATATATATATATATATACACATATACATATGTACCCTGACTGATACACATATCTACATGAATGATTTAATATATTAAATTTGCATTTTTCTAACACAATGAACGTAGCAGAATGTAACCACTGAATTTTGTTTAAATGTGCAAGTTCTTCAATGATAAATCTATCCACTTCTAACATTCTGGAAAAATATGCTTAGGTGGGTCAGGTAAGTTTTTCTCAATATTTCAGTAATGGTATAATATTTTGCCTGACAATTTATTGAAAGGTGCCGAAACACAGTTTTCAAATTATGTAGGATACAGTTTCTTAATTATCTAGATTCTTTTTATTTGGCCCCCCCAAAAATCTATTTCTTGTGTCTCTTTTGAGTGTTACCAAATGTAGAACATATAGAATATAAGGAGATTCAATAGTTGAACATGTCCTCCTATGAAAAGAAGAAACCAATTAATTTATGAAAAATTTTATACATAAATAATTATATTAATTGTCAGATGGCTTTCAATAGTATGGCATAGCTTTTAAAAATATCCATCTATTTTGATTTTTCATTTCAGAGTATCATTGTTTTCTAAAATATTTCTTTGCTTTTCCTTTTGCATGTAAATGTTTTTCCTGATAAATTATCATTCATTGTCTTCTCTAAGAATGGACTTTTGTCTTCTGGAAACAAACAAACAAAAATGAGAATTTGGAATTAACATAATTTCAAGTATTAAAGTTCTTCATTCTGGAAATAGAAGTAAAAAGCTGTAATTTTAGGATGTTTTAGTACTTGAAAACAAGATGCTTTCACCTGATTAAAGAAATTTCCCACTTGTCTTTGACTTTCTTAGATAATTATATGACTGATACAAAATAATGTCTTAATTACTAATAGAACTAGACATTTGTTACTATAAATGTAATGAGTAAACAGCTAATCAGGTTGGAAGTAGGCTATGTGTGTCATTATCTGCGTTATTCATATTTGGACTGAAACAAATTGGATAATCTAGAAGAACCCTTAAGATTGTTTTTACTTGTCTCCCTTAAATCTAGAAAAAATTCTGAACAAAGCATTTAGCCTTCTGTATCTTTCTTTTCTGTACCATTCTCCAACATCTTGTCTATCTATTCAGAACAAAAAGGCAGCAACAAATTAAAAGGACTAACAGATTCAAATAGGAAGAAAAAAGTATACACATATACCCGCACATACACATATGTGTACACACAAACACACCAAACAGAAAAAAGGATAAAAATTCTATAATTACATAAATAGCTGTCAACTGCAGTCCCCTCCAAAATCAGTATGACAACCCCTCCAAAATCATGTTCTTTTGTTCAGAGGTTTGTTTTTTTTTTTTTGCTTCATTAATTCATTCCAGGAACAAAAGAAGTAAAATTGTCACTGTTTGCAGATGACAGGATGCTATACATAGAAAATCCTACAGATGCTACCAGGAAACTACTAGAGCTCGTCAATGAATTCTGTAAAGTTGCTGGATACAAAATTAATACACAGAAATCTATTTCATTTCTATACACTAACAATGAAACATCAGAAAGAGAAATTAAGGAAACAATCCCATTTACCATTGCATCAAAAATAATAAAATTCATAGGAATAAACGTACCTAAGGAGGCAAAAGACCTCTACTCTGAAAACTATAAAATTCTGATGAAAGAAATTGAAGACAACACAAACAGCTGGAAAGATATACTGTGTTCTTGGTTGGAAGAATCAATATTGTTAAAATGACCATAATACCCACAGCTATCTACAGAGTCAATGCAATCCATATCAAATTACCTATGGCATTTTTCACAGAACTAGAACAAAAATCTTCTAAATATGTATGGAAACAAAAAAGACCCCAATTAGCCAAAACAATCTTGAGAAAGAAGAACAAAGCTGAAGGAATCAGATTCCCTGACTTCAGACTATACTACAAAGCTATGGTAATCAAAACAGTATGGTACTGGTACAAAAACAGACATATAGATGAATGGAACAGGGTAGAAAGCCCAGAGGTAAACCCATGAACTTATGGTCAATTAATCTATGACAAAGGAGGCGAGACTATACAATGGAAAAAGACAGTCTCTTCAATAGGTGGTCCTGGGAAAACTGGAGAGCTACATGTAAAAGAATGAAATTAGAACATTCTCTAACACCATACACAAAAATGAACTCAAAATGGATAAAATATGTAAATGTAAGACTGGATACTCTAAAACTCCTAGAGGAATACCTAGGCAGAATACTCTTTGACATAAATAGCAGCAATATTTTTTTGGATTAATCTCTTAGAGTAATGAAAATAAAAACAAAAATAAACAAATGGAACCTAATTAAACTTAAAAGCTTTTGTACAACAATGGAAACCATAAACAAAATGAAAAGACAATCTACAGACTGGGAGAAAATATTTGCAAATGATGCAACTGACAAGGGATTGATTTCCAAAATATTCAAACAGCTCATACAGCTTAATATCAGAAGAGCAAACACAATCAAAAAGTGGGCAGAAGACCTAAATAGACTTTTCTTCAAAGAAGACAAACAGATGGACAACAGGCACATAAAAAGATGCTTAATATTGTTAATTATTAGAGAAACAGAACTCAAAACTACAATGAGGTATCATATAACACCAGTCAGAATGGCCATCATTAAAAAGTTTACAAATAATAAATGCTGGAGAGGGTGTGGAGAAAAAAGAATCCTCCTACACTGTTGGGAATGTGAATTGGTTGAGCCACTATGAAGAACAGTATGGAGTTTCCTTACAAAACTATAAACAGAGGTACCATATGATCCTGTAATCCCACTCCTGGGCATATATCTGGAGAAAACTCTAATTCGAAAAGATACATACACCCCAATGTTCATAGCAGCACTAGTTACAATAGCCAAGACATGGAAGCCACCTAAGCATCTATCTATCTATCTATCTATACACAAAAGAATATTACTCAGCCATAAAAAAGAATAAAATATTGTCATGTGCAGCAACATGGATGGACCTAGGGATTATCATCCTAAGTGAAATAAGTCAGAGAAAGACAAATATATGATATCACTTATATGTGGAATCTAAAATAAATGGTACAAATGAACTTATTTACAAAACAGAAATAGACTCACAGACAGAAAACAAACATATGGTTACCAAAGGGGATAGTGGGGGAGGGGAGAGAGAAATTACAAGTTTGGGATTGACATACTCACACTACTATATATAAAATAAACAACAAGAACCTACTGTAGAGCACAGGGAACTATATTCAATACCTGGTAATAATCTATAATGGAAAGTAATCTGAAAAAATGTATATATAACTGAATCACTTTGCTGTACACCTGAAACTAACACAACATTGTAAATTAACTATACTTCAATAAAAAATGGTTAAAAAATATTCATCCCACAAATATCAGTCATACACCTAATATATGCTAGGCATTGTTCTAGGTGTTAGGATTTCACAATGAAGAAGACAGTTGAAAATATTTGCCACTCTAGAAACTGGAAGTTATAGCTTGTATATCAATGCTCATTGTATCTTTAAAGAACTTGAATTTACTTATTTTATTCTGTGTTTTTAAACACCCCTTTATTAAATTCATCATGGCTACTATATTCATCTCTGAATTTACCATGTAAAATCCCTTACTTCTTATTCAATTGTATCTCTTAAATTTTATTAACTTTTTATGTATTTATTATAATGGAAGCCATTTTACATATAAAATCCATATAACACAGCTTTATATATATCTATATATGAATCATTCAAACAAATTCTTACTTACCACCCAACCCAACTTAAGACAACAGGTCACTGATACGTTTTGAAAGCCAGTAGTAGGGTCCTCCTCAAGCCAATTTATCTCATTTCCTCCCTTGTTTTTACTCATGCTCCTGTATTTTGTTACCTCAGTTGCATTCCTTAAATGTTATATATATGTGTGTGTTTGTGTTTATATATACATGTTATATATATGTGTGTACACACACAAATACATACATATGTGTATATATAAACTTGTTCATTTTTCATGTTTCCAGTTCCAATTTTGAATACCCACTTTTTCCTACTGGTCTGCAATGGCCTCCCTGAAATATTAAGTTTTCAGTAAATGTAATTGGATATTTATCAGTTTTCCATCTGGTCACACTACTTTTGCCTATTCCTGCACCAGTATACTAACATTTCTACTAAGTCTTGTAACCTGGCATGGCATTTCTGCCCTACTTGTTTTCCCTGTTGGTATGGTATCAAGTCTTTCTATTCAATATCTTTACTTTTATTCGAATCTTATTTAATGTTCTGCAAGAAATACTTTTACTTTTTATAAAATAAAAGTTTTGTAGCATTTTGGTTTATTCCTAGGTACTCTTACTGTATTATAAATTCTGTATTTTTTTTTCACACTGTTAATTTTTTTTTATAGTTTTTTTTTTTAATTTTATTTATTTATTTATTTATTTATGGCTGTGTTGGGTCTTCGTTTCTGTGCGAGGGCTTTCTCCAGTTGCGGCAAGCAGGGACCACTCTTCATCACGGTGCGTGGGCCTCTCACTATCGTGGCCTCTCTTGTTGCGGAGCACAGGCTCAGTAGTTGTGGCTCACGGGCCCAGTTGCTCTGCGGCATGTGGGATCTTCCCAGACCAGGGCTCAAACCCATGTGCCCTGCATTGGCAGGCAGATTCTCAACCACTGTGCCACCAGGGAAGCCCCATAAATTCTGTTTTTAATTACTTTTTTAACAGATTATTTCTTACATATACAAGTGAAACTTTCTTTTGTATAGTAGAATTACATCCAGAAATTTATCCATAATACTTTGGCTGTAGATTATTGTGAGTATTCTGTGTAGGCAGAAGTTTGTATCCTTCATTCATAGTTTATTCATTGTTATTATTTAATTTTTTTCCTGCTAACTAGAAATTTCTGTAAAATATTCGTTAAAGAATACTTGTCTTGTTCTTGATTCTAAAGGAAGCAGTTGTTTCTCCATTAACAACAATAGTGGCTAAACATGTTTTCTGCTACTGATAGGTTAAGCCTGATAAAGGATAAAGACTGTGAGCTGATCATTAGTTTTAATAAAACAGAAGTCAGTGGTGACTTTGAAAAAAATACTTAGGGTGGAGTAACAGGGGCAAAAAGCTGGGCATAACGGATTTAAGAGAATGCTGGAAATAGAGAGTTAAAGAAGTTGGTGTATTAGTTTCCTATTGCCGGTGTAACAAACTATCACACATTTAGTGTCTTAAAACGACACTATAGTTTCTCGTACAATTTTGGAGGTCAGAGTTTCTAAAAAGGTCCAGCAGGGCTGTGTTCCTTCTGGAACCTCTAGAGAAGAATTTGTTTCTTTGACTTTTCTACATTCTATAAGCTTCCTGGATTCCTTGGTCACTTCCTCCATCTTCAAAGCCAGCAGGCTGCATCTCTCTCTTTCTCTCCCTTTCCCTGGTCACATTTCCTTCTATCTGATTCTAACTCTACTGCCTCCCTCTTATGAGGGAGGACTCTTGTGAATACATGGGACCCATCCAGTAATCCAGTATAACCTCTGCATCTCAAGATCCTTAATTCAATCACATCTGCAAAGTCTCTGCTGCCATATAAGGAGACACATTCACAGGTTCCAAGGATTAGGACTTGGGTATTTGGGGGAATGGGCATTATTCAGCCTACATACTTGTTATAGACAACACTTTTAAGGACTTTCCTACAAATGAAGTAAAGAAGTAGATAAGACATCAAAAATTGTTAATTTGCCACTAATATCTAAAGCCAATGAAATACTATTGATGCACATCTTAATTTCCACTGCCTTAATTTTCCAAAGTGTTTTCACTTTCTCTGCTCCACTTCATTTACTTACTACTTAATTCAACATGCATTTCTGTGTCATGAACTCATTACTCTCTTTTGTATATGATTGTTTGGTTTTCTTCCTACCTGGAAGCACATTTCAGGAGTAACTAACCCAGCCAGGGTCAGGGAGGGGTTGTGGGAAGTTTTCCTAAATCTTAGGACATTTCAGCTAAAACCAGAAAAATGAGCACAAGTTCGTAAACAAGCAAAGGAAAAGAGTATGGACTGTGGTGTGATGTGAGGAAGAAGATGATCCTGGAATTAAAAACAGAAATGAATCCACCAAAGCCAGAGAACCAATGCCTTTTTTTTTTTTTTTTTTTTTTTTTTACTTTTCTGTGACCCTTTGTTTCTTCGTTCCCTTAAACATTCTTTTCCATTTCCCCATCTCTTAAATATTGATGTCTCCTAGTAGTCAGCATATTTTCCTTAACTACACACTTTTCACAGAGGTTACCTTCAACCACTACACTTAGAAAATAAACACCAAGTAGCTGACAACACTCAAATCTATGTCTTCAGTCATGGCTTACTTCCTCTCATATCATGCCCATTACCAATTAATGACCTCTCTGCTCCAGTTTCACCCTTCGACAGCTGCTCTGAAATGGACTCTTAGGCGTTTCTCATTTACAATCAGCAGGATGTCAAGCTTCGTTAGTGGAGGTCACAGGAGAGACACAATGAGAGGGAAGGATTTCTGTTCAAGGATCCAGTTTCTGGATCCTGTTTAGTGACTGGTTAGTGGCTTGAGGATGAGGAAACACGTGGTGGAGCCCTACCTCAGCTGCATTCCAGAGCACGCTGTCCATCAGGGACTCTGTAGCCCTGTTTGGACACAGTGATTTCCTTCCTGAGGCCCTACTGATGCAGACGCCGCCACACACTCCAGACTTCATGCCCACAGAGGCACCGACCCCTTGTGTGTCCATAAGTCAATCTAGGTTCTTCTGCTGCCTGGAGAGTTATTTGTTGCCACCAGGTGACTGTGGAACATCTCTGACTTGGGCAACCCAAATATCTCTACTATCCAGTGGGAGACAATCTATTCTCCAATAAAGGCTAAACTACGGCCTTACAGAGGGGCTCCCTTCCAAGTTTATTCTTCCTTGGCCATTCTTCTTTGGGTATGCTTTATTTATCTATTTATTTATTTATTTATTTTACATCTTTATTGGAGTATAATTGCTTTAGAATGTTGTGTTAGTTTCTGCTGTATAACAAAGTGAATCTGCTATACGTATACGTATATCCCCATATCCCATCCCTCTTCCATCTCCCGCCACCCTCCCTATTCCACCCCTTTAGGTGGTCACAAAACAATGAGCTGATCTCCCTGTGCTGCTTCCCATTAGCTGTCTGTTTTACATTTGATAGTGTATATATGTCAATGCCAGTCTGTCAGTTTGTCCAAGCCTCACCTTCCCCCCTGTGTCTTCAAGTCCATTCTCTACATCTGCATCTTTATTCATGCCCTGCCACTAGGTTCATCAGTACCATTTTTCTAGATTCCATATACACATTAGCATATGGTATTTGTTTTTTTCTTTTTGACTTACTTCACTCTGTATGACAGACTCTAGGTCCATCCACCTCACTACACAAACTCAATTTTGTTCCTTTTTATGGCTGAGTAATATTACATTGTATATATGTGCCACATCTTCTTTATCTATTCAGCTGTCAGTGGACATTTAGGTTGCTTCCATGACCTAGCTATTGTAAATAGTGTAGAAATGTACATTGTGGTACATTTATCTTTTGAATTATGGTTTTCTCTGGGTATATGCCCAGTAGCGGAATTGCTCAGTCATATGGTAGTTCTAATTTTAGTTTTTTAAGGAACCTCCATACTGTTCTCCATAGTGGCTGTATCCATTTACATTCCCACCAACAGTGCAAGAGGGTTCCCTTTTCTCCACACCCTCTCCAGCATTTATTGTTTGTAGATTTTTTGATGATGGCCATTCTGACCGGTGTGATGTGATACCTCATTGTAGTTTTCATTTGCATTTCTCTAATGATTAGTGATGTTGAGCATCCTTTCATGTGTTTGTTGGCCATCTGTATGTCTTCTTTGGAGAAATGTGTATTTACATTTTCCACCCATTTTTGGATTGTGTTTTTTGGTTTTTTGATATTGAGCTGCATGAGCTGCTTGTACATTTTGGAGATTAATCCTTTGTCACTTGCTTCATTTGCAAATATTTTCTCCCATTCTGAGGGAGACTTTTCATCTTCTTTAAGTTTTCCCAACACCCATTTATGATTAAAACCGTACAGAAAGTAGGCATAGAGGTAACTTTCCTCAACATAATAAAGGCCATATAGGACAAACCCACAGCCAACATCATCCTCAATGGTGAAAAACAGAAATCATTTCCACTAAGATCAGGAACAAGACAAGGTTGCCCACTCTCACCACTATTATTCCACATAGTTTTGGAAGTTTTAGCCACAGCAATCAGAGAAGAAAAAGAAATAAAAGGAATCCAAATCAGAAAAGACGAAGTAAAGCTGTCACTGTTTGCAGATGACATGATACTATACATAGAGAATCCTAAAGATGCTACCAGAAACTACTAGAGCTAATCAAAGAATTTGGTAAAGTAGTAGGATACAAAATTAATGCACAGAAATCTCTTGCATTCCTATACACTAATGATGAAAAATCTGAAAGAGAAATTAAGGAAACACTCCCATTTACCATTGCAAAAAAAAAAAAGAATAAAATACCTAGGAATAAACCTACCTAAGGAGACAAAAGACCTGTATGCAGAAAACTATAAGACACTGATGAAAGAAATTAAAGATGATATGAACAAATGGAGAGATATACCTTGTTCTTGGATTGGAAGAATCAAAATTGTGAAAATGATCTACTACCCAAAGCAATCTACAGATTCAATGCAAACCCTATCAAACTACCAATGGCATTTTTCACAGAATTAGAATAAAACACCTCACAATTTGTATGGAATCACAAAAGTCCCCGAATGGCCAAAGCAATCTTGAGAAAGAAAAATGGAGCTGGAGGAATCAGGCTGCTGGACTTCAGACTATACTACAAAGCTATAGTAATCAAGACAGTATGGTACTGACACAAAAACAGAAATATAGATCAATGGAACAGGATAGAAAGCCCAGAGATAAACCCACACACATATGGTCACTTTATCTTTGATAAAGGAGGCAATGATATACAATGGAGAAAAGACAGCCTCTTCACTAAATGGTGCTGGGTAAACTGGACAGCTACATGTAAAAGAATGAAATTAGAACACTCCCTAACACCATAGACAAAAATAATCTCAAAATCGATTAAAGACCTAAATGTAAGGCCAGACACTCTAAATCTCTTAGAGGAAAACATAGGCAGAACACTCTATGGCATAAATCACAGCAAGATCCTTTTTGACCCACCTCCTAGAGAAATGGAAATAAAAACAAAAATAAACAAATGGGACTTAATGAAACCTAAGTAGGAATTTTTATGTGACACAGACATTAATACATTCAGTAGAGATTTTCACTGCTATCCTAGTGGCTATGTATAGAATACCTACATTTTTCTTAGGCAAGCAAAGATGAAAACTTTAAAAATATAATTATTTTTTACAGACAATGGTTCTGTGATATCACATCTCTCTTTTGAATTCAATCAGGATTTTGCATTATCCAAAAAAGCTGTATCCTATTTAAAGAGGTTTTAATTACAAGGTCTGAACTGGATAGAAAATAAGTGCATGGAACATTAAGGGACATAATTATCTAGAGCTGATAATTGGTCCAGATGTCAGATGCAACACCAGTAGCTCTATACACAAAAATGTTTTTAGTTTAGGACAGTGACTTAACTATTTCAAGCAATTTGGGAATAAACAGTATTTTCAGGTGGCCTATAGATGGGTAGTGTCAAATTGCTTAAATTTTGAATAATTTAAAAGTGTGTGTTTACAGAGGAACAGGTACAATGCCAGATTTTGCTACACTAATATTCCCTGGCCAAAAAACTGATACATAGATATTTTGCTCTCCTTGCTTGAGGTCTATATGTAGAGAACTAGGACTCTTGCTTTATGAGTTGAACAATCATGAAGAAACTGTATAATTACAAAATTTAAGAATTATTTGCAATATTATTATATCCTCATCCTGCCATTAAGACTAAAAACAAAACAAAACAAAACAAAACCACTTGAACCAGAAATATCTTTACTCTCATGTGTCTTGTTTAATGTCTTTAAGATCTTATGTGTGTGTGTCTATGTGTTTAGAGGTGTGGAGAGGAGCAGTTTGCAATCCCTACAATCACTTTCTGACTTTCAGGAATCTAAATGTCCCATATTAATTCTAATCAGTTTAAAGGAAATGTCATCACATCATTCAGTAAGTTATTGTTTCAATCATTAATTAGTTCTTTTATTGATTAAACATTGAGAACCTATGCAAAAATTTGAATAATGATTTCAGTTCTCAAGGGATGTTAGTCTCATGGGAGACCAAAATTTAACTTCATCTTTTTATAACTATGAGTCCATAAAAACTCATCTTTTTATACTGTACTATTTTAAAACAATTAATACATTAATCATCTTTTAAAAACTGACAATGTGATTGAACCAATTTTTTTTAATCTCAGGATTATTTCTATCAATTAATTCCATATTTTTCATCTGCTCTTGATAATCCTTACTGTTCTGATTATTTATTGCTGGATAAAAAATTTACCCTCAAATTTAGTGCTGTAAAACAACCATTTTGTATGCTCACAGGTTCTATGGAGTATTAGGATTTAGACAGACAAAGGGAGGACCATTTGTCTCTGTTCAATGATGTTTGGGGATTCAACTAACAGCTGAGGGCTTGAACTGACTCTACACATAGGGGCTGAACTCATCTGAGGCATTTCACCCACACTATGGCGGTCGATACTTACTGTTTGTTGATAAGCTGGTCACTTGGCTTGGCCTTTACCTATAATACAGTGTTTGTGCCCTCTCAGTGGGTCAGAGCTTTCCTACAATATGGTACATAGATTCCAAGGGTAAGTGTCCCAAGGCACAGAACTTGGCAGAATTGTATTTTCTGTTCTAACGTAGCCTTATAAGTTATGGCATATTATTTCTGCTATATTCCATTTGATCAAGGTAGTTACAAAGACCTACGCAGTTTCAAGAGAAGAGAAAATATATCTTTCTGGGATAGGGGCAAGTTACTGAAAGAATATATGAGGTTGGAATTGTGTCATTTGTTGGAAAGCAGAACTTGCCAAAGTCCACCATCCTGGCTACAATTCATGTTGAAACTGATGTTGGTCCCAGAGCAGCATCTAAATCTGAGACAGTAGTTTTGGAATTGGGTTGCAGGTGGAAGATGGAAGGGTCTTGAGAAGAGTGTTAGTGAAAGACTAAGAAGACACTGTTAGAAAAAGCTTAAATGCTCTCAAAAGCCTATTGATGAGGAGTTAATGAAAGATAGGTAAGTGTCATAGGAAACAGGATAGCTTTCTTATTAGAGTAGAAGAAATCTGGGAACAGTGTGGACTGAAGTAATGTGGAAAGATAAAATACATCTAAGGCACTGATAAACTAGCTAAGGATACTTCCAGGAAGAGAGTTGAAGATATGACCTGGCTTCTCCTTGCTGTCAATAGTAAAATGTTAGATAATAGAAAAGAGCTGAAGTAAAAATAATATAGTATAAAGAATCACAGATTTTTTCAGTTTAAAAATAAAACAGGGGCTTCCCTGGTGGCGCAGTGGTTGAGAGTCTGCCTGCCAATGCAGGGGACACGGGTTCGAGCCCTGGTCTGGGAAGATCCCATATGCCACGGAGCAACTGGGCCCGTGAGCCACAATTGCTGAGCCTGCGCGTCTGGAGCCTGTGCTCCACAACAAGAGAGGCCGCGATGGTGAGAGGCCCGCGCACCGCGATGAAGAGTGGCCCCCGCTTGCCGCAACTGGAGAGGGCCCTCTCACAGAAACGAAGACCCAACACAGCCATAAATAATAAATAAATAAATTAATTAATTAAAAAAAAAAAAAAACAATTTTTTTTTAGATCCAACCTCTCCAGATAGCAAACATTTCTAAAATTAAGAAATGGCTTCAAGGCAGTGGGTAAATAGAGGATACTGCAACAAACAAACAAATAAATAGTTCTGTAAATAGAATCAGAACCCTGCAAGTAAAATATTTTGTCAAGATTTCTGAAAACTCTAAAGACGGGCCTCAGCGACCTATTCAAAAAAATGAAGGCTCTCTAAATATGATGATGCCATTTCTTACATATCCTTTCTAAACAACAGGGCTTTCTTGAATCTTAAGAGCATTGTCTTATAAAAGACTTACAGGGAGGGCTTCCCTGGTGGCGCAGTGGTTGAGAATCTGCCTGCTAATGCTGGGGACATGGGTTCGAGCCCTGGTCTGGGAAGATCCCACATGCCACAGAGCAACTAGGCCCGTGAGCCACAACTACTGAGCCTGCGTGTCTGGAGCCTGTGCTCCACAACAAGAGAGGCTGCGATAGTGAGAGGCCCGCACATCATGATGAAGAGTGGCCCCCGCTTGGCACAACTAGAGAAAGCCCTCGCACAGAAACGAAGACCCAACACAGCCAAAAATAAATTAATTAATTAATTAAAAAAAAAAAAGACTTACAGGGAGATCAAGGTATAAAATAACTTTTCTAGATCAAATTTGTGGGATTATTTTTTTGTCTAATGGAGTGAATTATAAATTGTGTCATAAGAAACCTGCAAAACTTTTAAAGAAATTGCATCAGCTAGAACTGAAAAGAAGACAGAGTACAATATGAAAAGAAAGATTTGAATCTTTGAACTTCTCAAGGTAACAAGAATGTTGAGAAATTTACTAAGCTGCAAAGACAGGCTACATCTTTTTTTGAAGAGGAGGAATAAGTTAGATGGCAACAGCAAAACCATGAATGGTGGGGAATCATTCACAGGCAGGAGAATTGTAAGCTAATTAATGAGTGGTATTATATGTTCATCTGGATTTCAGAATTGCTATGGACCAGTGACTTCTGTGTGCATCCTATTTTCCTTCTTTTGAAACAGGATTTTCTACAGGAATTATACAGTTTCTGTCTCCCCCATTGTATACTGAGTGTATAGAAGTCATTTAATTAGTCTCTAATTAACAAGTGTACTGGTCAGGATTTCCTAAAGAAAGAGAACCAATTTATTGAGGAAGAATGAGAGAGAGAGAGAAGGAGAGCGAGAAAGAGCGTTGGACCACTAAGATGGTCATAATAGTAATAACAATAATAAAAAAGTGTTGGTGAGGATGTGGAGAAATTGGAACCCTCATACGTGGCTGGTGGGAATGTAAGATGGTTTAGTACTATGGAGAATAGTTTTGTGGCTCCTCAAAAAGTTAAACACAGAATTACCATAAGACTGAGCAATCCCACTCTTAGGTGTATACTCAGATGAATAGAAAGCAGGTACTCAAGCAAGTACCTGTGCATGTGTGTTCATTGCAGGATCATTCACAATGGCCACAAGGTGAACATACTACAAATTGTGGTATTTACATACAATGGGGTATCATTCAGGTATAGAAAGAAAAGAAGAACTGTTACACACTACAAAATGGATGAACCTGGAAAGCATTATGCTAAGTGAAAGAAACCACATACAAAATGTCACATAAGGTACAAATTATTTCATAAGGAATATCCAGAAGAGGTAAATCCACAAAGATGGAATGCAATTTAAAGGGTACCAGGGGCAGGGGGAAGTGGGGAATAGAGAATAATAACTTAACAGGTAAGAGATTTCCTTTTGGGGGTGACAAAAATATTTTGAAACTAGATGGAGTTGGAGTCTGCATGACAATGTTCATGTACTAAATGCCACTGGATTATCCACTTAAAAATGGTTGATTTTATGTTGTGTGAATTTCATATTAATACAAATTTTTAAAATTAACAAAAATCACTAAAATAAAAGATTTATTATTCAATTACATGGAAAAATGTTCTAACAAAAACAACATACACAAAGGCAAAGAACAAAGGGTAAAATGTGAACATTCTTTGAAATCAATATCACAGAAATGGACAAAAATGTCTGAAATATTATGCATGCCTAAATACTAATTTTAAAAAGAATTATATATATTATATATATAAATATACACACACACACACACAGTGGAGTATTGCTCAGCCATAAAAACAATAAAATAATGCCATTTGCAGCAACATGGATGGACCTAGATTATCATACTAAGTGAAGTAAGTCGGACAAATATCATATGATATTACTTATATGTGGAATCTTAAAAAAAAAGATGTAAATGAACTTATATACAAAACAGAAATAGACGCACAGACATAGAAAACAAACTTATGGTTACCAAAGGGGAAAGGTGGAAGAAGGTTAAATTAAGAGTTTGGGATTAACATATACACAAAACACTACAGTACATAAAATATCAACAAGGACCTACTGCATAGCACAGATAACTATACTCAATATTTTGTAACAGCATATCAAAAAGAATACATATTATATATATATATGCATATATATATACAGGTAACTGAATTACTCTGCTGTACATGTGAAACTAACAACATTGTAAATCAACTATATGTCAATAAATAAATAAGTAATAAAGAAGGCAAGTTTCAGAACCAAAAAATGAAAAATAAAAAAATAAATAGGGGAGACCTTCAAGCTGGCAGAGGAGTAAGACGTGGAGATCACCTTCCTCCCCAAAAATACATCAGAAATACATCTACATGTGGAACAACTCCTACAGAACACCTACTGAATGCTGGCAGAAGACCTCAGACCTCCCAAAAGGCAAGAAACTCCCCACGGACCTGGGTAGGGCAAAAGAAAAGAGAAAAAACAGAGACAAAAGAATAGGGATGGGACCTGCACCAGTGGGAGGGAGCCGTGAAGGAAGAAAGGTTTCCAAACACTAGGAGCCCCTTTGCGGGCGGAGACTGCGGGTGACAGAGGGGGGAAGCTTCGGAGCTACGGAGGAGAGCGCAGCCACAGGGGTGCAGAGGGCAAAGCAGAGAGATTCCCGCATAGAGGATTGGTGCCGAGCAGCACTCACCAGCCTGAGAGGCTTGTCTGCTCCCCCGCCAGGGCGGGCGGGGCTGGGAACTAAGGATCGGGCTTCAGTCGGATCGCAGGGAGAGGACTGGGGTTGGCTGCATGAACACAGCCTGAAGGGGCTAGTGCGCCATGGCTAGCCGGGAGCGAGTTCAGGAAAAAGTCTGGAGCTGCCGAGGAGGCAAGAGACTTTTCTTACCTCTTTGTTTCCTGGTGCGCAAGGAGAGGGGATTCAGAGCGCCGCCTAAACAAGCTCCAGAGACGGGTGCGAGCCGCGGCGATCAGCGCAGACCCCAGAGACGGGCGTGAGACGCTAAGCCTGCTGCTGCCGCCACCAAGAAGCCTGTGTGCGAGCACAGGTCACTCTCCACACCGCCCCTCCTGGGAGCCTGTGCAGCCCGCCACGGCCAGGCTCCCGTGATCCAGGGACAACTTCCCCAGGAGAACGCACGGCGCGCCTCGGGCTGGTGCAACGTCACGACGCCTCTGATACCGCAGGCTCCCCCCACCTCCTCCGTACCGCTCCCTCCCCCCGGCCTGAGTGAGCCAGAGCCCCCGAAGCAGCTGCTTCTTTAACCCCGTCCTCTCTGAGCGAAGAACAGACGCCCTCAGGAGACCTACACGCAGAGGCGGGGCCAAATCCAAAGCTGAACCACGGGAGCTGTGCGAACAAAGAAGAGAAAGGGGAATCTCTCCCAGCAGCCTCAGGAGCAGCAGATTAAATCTCTACAATCAACTTGATGTACCCAGCAACTCTGGAATACATGAATAGACAACGAATCATCCCATAATTGAGGTGGTGGACTTTGTGTGATTTTGTCTGTATAGCTTTGGTTTTATCATTTGTCCTAGGGTTCTGTCTGTTTTTTGTTTTTATTTCTATAGTTTTTAGCGCTTGTTATCAATGGTGGATTTATTTTCTGCTTTGGTTGCTCGCTTCTTTCATTCGTTCTTTTTTATTATTACGTTTTAATTTTTTTTTTTTAATAATTGTTTTTTAAAAATTTTCTTTTCTTTTCTTTCTTTCTTTCTTTTATTCTCCATTTTCTTCTCAGCCGTGTGGATGATAGGCTCTTGGTGCTCCAGCCAGGCATCAGGGCTGTGCCTCTGAGGTGGGAGAGCCAAGTTCAGGACCCAGCTCCATGTAATATGAAATGGCAAAAATCTCCCAGAGATCTCCATCTCAATGCCAAGACCCAGGTCTACTCAACGACCAGCAAGCTCCAGTGCTGGACACCCTATGCCAAACAACTAGCAAGACCGGAACACAAACCCATCCATTATCAGAGAGGCTACCTAAAATCATAATAAGGTCACAGACACCAAAAAACACACCACCGGATGCGATCCTGCCCACGAAAAAGACAAGATCCAGCCTCATCCACCAGAACACAGGCACCAGTCTCCTCCACCAGGAAGCCTACACAACCCACTGAACCAACCTTAGCCACTGGGGGCAGCCACTAAAAACAATGGGAACAACTACCTTGCAGCCTGCAAAAAAGGAGACTGCAAACACAGTAAGTTAAGCAAAATGAGAAGACAGAGAAACACACAGCAGACGAAGGAGCAAGGTAAAAACCCACCAGACCAAACAAATGAAGAGGAAATAGGCAGTCTACCTGAAAAAGAATTCAGAGTAATGATAGTAAAGATGATCCAAAATCTTGGAAATAGAATGGAGAAAATAAATGTTTAACAAGGACCTAGAAGAACTAAAAATCAAATAAACAATGAAGAACAACACAATAAATGAAATTAAAAATTCTATAGAAGGAATCAATAGCAGAATAACTGAGGCAGAAGAACAGATGAGTGGCCTGGAAGATAAAACAATAGAAATAGCTACCACAGAGCAGAATAAAGAAAAAAGAATGAAAAGAATTAAGGACAGTCTCAGAGACCTCTGGGAGAATATTAAACGCACCAACATTTGAATTATAGGGGTCCCAGAAGAAGAAGAGAAAAAGAAAAGGAATTAGAAAATATTTGAAGAGATTATAGTTGAAAACTTCCATAATATGGGAAAGGAAATAGTCAATCAAGTCCAGGAAGAGCAGAGAGTCCCATACAGGACAAATCCAAGGAGAAACATGCCAAGACACATATTAATCAAACTATCAAAAATTAAATACAAAGAAAAAATATTGAAAGCAGCAAGGGAAAAACAACAAATAACATACAAGGGAATACCCATAAAGTTAACAGCTGACGTTTCAGCAGAAACTCTGCAAGCCAGAAGGGAGTGGCAGGACATATTTAAAGTGATGAAAGGGAAAAACCTACAACCAAGATTACTCTACCCAGCAAGGATCTCATTCAGATTCAATGGAGAAATTAAAACATTTACAGTAAAGCAAAAGCTAAGAGAATTCAGCACCACAAACCAGCTTTACAACAAATACTAAAGGAACTTCTCTACACACGAAAAACAAGAGAATGAAAAGACCTACAATAACAAACCCAAAACAATTAAGAAAATGGCAATAGGAACATACATATTGACAACTACCTTAAATGTAAATGGATTAAATGCTCCAACCAAAAGACATAGACTGGCTGAATGGATACAAAAATGAGACCCATATATATGCTGTCTACAAGAGATCCACTTAAGACCTGGGGATGCATACAGACTGAAAGTGAGGGGATGGAAAAAGACATTCCATACAAATGGAAATCAAAAGAAAGCTAGAGTAGCAATTCCCAGTTCAGACAAAATAGACTTTAAAATAAAGTCTATTACAAGAGAAAAGAAGGACACTACATAATGATGAAGGGATCAATCCAAGAAGAAGATAAAAACAAATGAAAATATTTATGCACTCAACATAAGAGCACCTCAATATATAAGGTAAATGCTAACATCCATAAAATGGTAAGTCGACAGTAACACAATCATAGTATGGGACTTTAACACCCCACTTTCACCAATGGGCAGATCATCCAAAATGAAAATAAATAAGGAAACACAAGCTTTAAATGATACATTAAACAAGATAGCCTTAATTGAAATTTATAGGACATTCCATCCAAAAAAACAGAATACACTTTCTTAAGTGCTCGTGGAACATTCTCCAGGATACATCATAATTTGGGTCACAAATCAAGCCTTGGTAAATTTAAGAAAATTGAAATCATATCAAGTATCTTTTCCGACCAGAATGCTATGAGACTAGATATCAATTACAGGAAAAAAACCTGTAAAAACTACAAACATGGAGGCTAAACAATACACTACTAAATAACCAACAGATCACTGAAGAAATCAAAGAGGAAATCAAAAAATACTTAGAAACAAATGACAATGAAAACACGATGACCCAAAACCTATGAGATGAAGCAAAAGCAGTTCTAAGAGGGAAGTTTATAGCAATACAAACGTACCTCAAGAAACAAGAAACATCTCAAGTAAAGAACCTAACATTACAACTAAAGCAATTAGAGAAAGAAGAACAAACCCTCCCCAAAGTTAACAAAAGGAAAGAAATCATAAAGACCAGATCACAAATAAATGAAAAAGAAATGAAGGAAACAATAGCAAAGATCAATAAAACTAAAAGTTGGTTCTGTGAGAAGATAAACAAAATTGATAAACCATTAGCCAGACTCACCAAGAAAGAAAGGGAGAAGACTCAAATCAATAGAATTAGAAATGAAAAAGGAAAAGTCACAACTGACATTGCAGAAATACAAAGGATCATGAGAGATTACTACAAGCAAATATGCCAATAAAATGGAAAACCTGGAAGAAATGGACAAATTCCTAGAAAATCACAACCTTCCGAGACTGAACCATGAAGAAATAGAAAATCTAAACAGATCTGAAATTGAGACTGTGATTAAAAATCTTCCAACAAACAAAAGCCCAGGACCAGATGGCTTCACAGGCGAATTCTATCAAACATTTAGAGAAGAGCTAACACCTATCCTTCTAAAACTCTTCCAAAATATAGCAGAGGGAGGAACACTCCCAAACTCATTCTACGAGGCCACCATCACACTGATACCAAAACCAGCCAAAGATGTCACAAAGAAAGAAAACTACAGGCCAATATCACTGATGAACATAGATGTAAAAATCATCAATAAAATACTAGCAAACAGAATCCAACAGCACATTAAAAAGATCATACATCATGATCAAGTGTGGTTTATCCCAGGAATGCAAGGATTCTTCAGTATAAGCAAACCAATCAATGTGATACACCATATTAACAAACTGAAGTAGAAAAACCATATGATCATCTCAATACAGGCAGAGAAAGCTTTTGACAAAATTCAATTTATTTATGATAAAACCCCTCCAGAAAGTAGGCATAGAGGTAACTTTCCTCAACGTAATAAAGGCCATATAGGACAAACCCACAGCCAACATCATCCTCTATGGTGAAAAACTGAAACCATTTCCACTAAGATCAGGAACAAGACAAGGTTGCCCACTCTCACCACTATTATTCCACATAGTTTTGGAAGTTTTAGCCACAGCAATCAGAGAAGAAAAAGAAATAAAAGGAATCCAAATCAGAAAAGACGAAGTAAAGCTGTCACTGTTTGCAGATGACATGATACTATACATAGAGAATCCTAAAGAGGCTACCAGAAAACTACTAGAGCTAATCAATGAATTTGGTAAAGTAGCAGGATACAAAATTAATGTACAGAAATCTCTTGCATTCCTATACACTAATGATGAAAAATCTGAAAGATAAATTAAGGAAACACTCCCATTTACCATTGCAGCAAAAAGAATAAAATACCTAGGAATAAACCTACCTAGGGAGACAAAAGACCCGTATGCAGAAAACTATAAGACACTGATGAAAGAAATTAAAGATGACACAAACAGATGGAGAGATATACCATGTTCTGGGATTGGAAGAATCAATACTGTGAAAATGAATCTACTACCCAAAGCAATCTACAGATTCAATGCAACCCTTATCAAAATACCACTGGCATTTTTCACAGAACTAGAACAAAAATTTTCACAGTTTGTATGGAAACACAAAAGGCCCCTAATAGCTAAAGCAATCTTGAGAAAGAAAAACAGAGCTGGAGGAATCAGCTCCTTGACTTCAGACTATACTACAAAGCTACAGTAATCAAGACAGTAGGGAACTGGCACAAAAACAGAAATATAGATCAATGGAACAGGATAGAAAGCCCAGAGGTAAACTCACGCACATATGGTCACCTTATCTTTGATAAAGGAGGCAAGAGTATACAGTGGAGAAAAGACAGCCTCTTCAATAAGTGGTGCTGGGAAAACTGGACAACTACATGTAAAAGAATGAAATTAGAACACTCCCTAACACCATACACAGAAATAAACAAAAAATGGATTAAAGACCTAAATGTAAGTCCGGACACTATAAAACTCTTAGAGGAAAACATAGGCAGAACACTCTATGACATAAATCACAGCAAGATCCTTTTTGACCCACCTCCTAGAGAAATGGAAATAAAAACAAAAATAAACAAAGGGTACCTAATGAAACTTAAAGGATTTTGCACAGCAAAGGAAACCATAAACAAGACGAAAAGACAACCCTCAGAATGGGAGAAAATATTTGCAAATGAAGCAACTGATAAAGGATTAATCTCCAAAATTTACAAGCAGCCCATGCAGCTCAATATCAGAAAAACAAACAACCCAATCCAAACATGGGCAGAAGACCTAAATAGACATTTCTCCAAAGAAGATATACAGATTGCCAACAAACACATGAAAGAATGCTCAACATCACTAATCATTAGAAAAATGAAAATCAAAACTACAATGAGGTATCACCTCACACTGGTCAGATTGGCCATCATCTAAAAAATCTACAAACAATAAATGCTGGAGAGGGTGTGGAGAAAAGGGAACCCTCTTGCAATGTTGTTGGGAATATAAATTGATACAGCCACTATGGAGAATAGTATGGAGGTTCCTTAAAAAACTAAAAATAAAACTACCATATGACTCAGCAATCCCACTACTGGGCATATACGCAGAGAAAACCATAATTCAAAAAGAGTCAGGTACCACACTGTTCCTTGCAGCAGTAGTTACAATAGCCAGGACATGGAAGCAACCTAAGTATCCATTGACAGATGAAAGGATAAAGAAGATGTGGCGCATGTATACAATGGAATATTACTCAGCCACAAAAAGAAACAAAATTGAGTTATTTGTAGTGAGGTGGATGGACCTAGAGTCTGTCATACAGAGTGAAGTAAGTCAGAACGAGAAAAATACCGTATGCTAACACATATATGGAATCTAAAAAAAAAAAAAAAAATGATTCTGAAGAACCTAGGGGCAGGACAGGAATAAAGTTGCAGGTGTAGAGAATGGATGTGAGCACACAGGGAGGGGGAAGTGTAAGCTGAGATGAAGTGAGAGAGTGGCATGGACTTATATATACTACCAAATGTAAAATAAGTAGCTACTGGGAAGCAACGCATAGCACAGGGAGATCAGCTGGGTGCTTTGTGACCACCTAGGGGGTGGGATAGGGAGGATGGAAGGGAGACGCCAGAGTGAGGAGATATGGGGATATATGTATATTTATAGCTGATTCACTTTTTTAATAAAGCACAAAGTAACACTCCATTCTAAAACAATTATACTCCAATAAAGATGTTAAAAAAATTATGTTAAAATATGAGAAAATTAAATATTTCCAGTCTGGAAATTAAAAAAGAATAAGTTTTACAGAGAAAGTACATTCGATCTGTGTCTTGAAATCTTGAATTAATCAGTAGGTATTTGACAAAGGGGAAATTTTTCTTTATAATCATTATCTTCCTTCAGAGGTAGGTATTTTATTTGTTAAAGTTCAAATTCATTATAAATTAATCTTCTCTATGGACCGGCTCCATAGTAAATTCGATAAATGTCCTAAAGCATCTTTTAAGTGATGTATCCATGCAACTTTTAAAGTTCAAACTTCAGTGCAACTATGAATATAGTATTAACAAAGGTGATTCTTGTCAAGAACCATTTGTGGGAATCTGCAGTTGATTCCATTACTGGAATAGTGTCTCAGTGAGCAGTTATAGTCATTTCACACACAGAAAAATCTCTTTGAAGCTCTCAATTTCCTGAGTCCGTTTTGATTTTTAAAAGCTATGTTCAGTTTTTCCCCAAATGGCTCAAATCCATTATGTTTTTTCTTCACAATATCTCTAAATGGCTGCTCTTCTTCCCTTTAGATTTTCTCTTTATTGATCGATGACCTCTCATTTTTTCTCTCTAAATTAAACATGAAAACTCATTTTTAAAATCTTGTGCTTTATACTTTCATATATGAATCATTCTGTGCCAAGATCACTCCATCTGAACCTTTTTTTTCTAACTCAGAATCTTGCCTAAATAATTGTTTCTCTTTTGTTACTTACTGATTGAACATAGGTCTAATTGTATTTTACACAAAGGCAAGTCATAACTTTTGATTCATTTAGAATGGCGTTGTAAACCCAGGACTCTATAATTCTATAATCTTTTAATGCACTTGGAAAGCTTATCAGAATCAGATATGACATCTTTTTAAGTTACATAATGCATTCAGTGACTAAGAATTTTTTTTGATAAATTATAGATAAAAAAGTTCATCATAGCTATTACTTACCTTAGTTTTTATGTTTATAACTCTTTAGATAAATGTAGGTAGATTTACAAAAAAATTCTTTACCAATGAGATTACTAAAATTCATAAAGTTTAAACAGCTCAAGGTCATGTAACTAGTAAATGGCAGTAAAAGATTTGAACTCATGTCTAGTTTATTACACAGCTCTTTCCACAATAACTTCCTATTTGTGTAATATTCTGTGCAATTCCGTCATTGAAGAAACTTAAACCCATAAATTCAGGCCCCAAATTCATAAAATGAAGTAAAACTTGCTTCATTTTAGTTGATTCATTCAAAATTTGTCACAGGAATCACTCTGCAAAAACAAACACTACGGTTTATGTTACAAAAATATTTTATACTCTATCACCTAGCACTTCCCAAAGTGTTGTGATCATAAAGTATTTTTGTTGCTATGTGTATTACATACTACTATCCTGGATAGCTAGCGATCCTTGGAAAACACTGTGTGAGATTAGTCACCTATCTGCTTCACTGAGTTACCCTTATCTTTAGTTTCTGTTCATTAATGCTACATCTAAGATGTTCACTCACACATTCCTATTTTAGGAGATTTAGTTGAAAACAACATCTTGATGATTTCTGTGGAAATATTATTTTATTATTATTATTAAAGTTTCAGGTATACAACATTATAACTTGACAGCTGTGTGCACTATAAACTGATCACCCCACAAGTCTAGTTACTGTCCATTGTCATACACTTGACTCTCTTCACCCATTTTTCTCGTCCCCCCAGCCCTCTCCTCCTCTGATGAACACTAATCTGATATCTGTATCTATGCTTTGTTTTTGTTTTATTTTGTTTTTTGTTTTTTTTAGATTTGACAAATGACTGAAATCGGACAGTATTTGTCTTTTTCCATGTGACTTATTTCATATAGCATAACACTTTCAAGATACATCTATGTCCCAAATGAAAGGATTTCAATCTTTTTTATGGCTGAGTAGTATTTCATTTTGTATAGATACCTCATCTTTTATTTATTTATTTATTTATTTATTTATTTATTTATTTTTGGCTGTGTTGGGTCTTCGTTGCTGTGTGTGGGCTTTCTCTGGTTGCGGCGAGCGGGGGCTACTCTTCATTGTGGTGTGCGAGCTTCTCATTGGGTGGCTTCTCTTGTTGCGGAGCACAGGCTCTAGGTGCGCGGGCTCAGCAGTTGTGGCTTGTGGGATCTAGAGCACAGGCTCAGTCGTTGTGGCGCACAGGCTTAGTTGCTCCGTGGCATGTGGGATCTTCCCAGACCAGGGCTCGAACCCGTGTCCCCCTGCACTGGCAGGCGGATTCTTAACCACTGTGCCACCAGGGAGGTCTTCTACCTCATCTTCTTTATTCATTCATCCATCAATGTACAGGTAGGTTTCTTCCATATCTTGGCAGTTATAAACAATGCTGCAATGAATATAAGGGTGCCTATGTCTTTCAAATTAATGTTTTCATGTTCTTCAGATAAATATCTAGAAATAGAATAACTAGGTCATATGATAGTTCTATTCTTAATTTTATGAGCAGTCTCCATACTGTTTTCCATAGTGGCTGCACCAGTTTATAGTAGCAACTTTGTGAGGGTACCCTTTTCTCCACATCCTGTCCAATATTTGTTATTTATTGTCTTTTTAATAATAGCTATTCTATCATGTGTGAAGTGATATTTCATCATGCTTTTGATTTGCATTTCCCTAATAATTAATGATGTTGGACATCTTTTCATGTGCCTGTTGGCTATACATATGTCTTTTTTGGAAAAATGACTATTTACGATATCTGCCCATTTTTAAGTGGGTTGTGTATTGGTTGTTGAGTCATATGAGTTCTTTATATATTTTAGATATTAACCCCTTATTGGATATATGATCTGTAAATATCTCCTCCCATTCTGTAAAATACCTTTTGTTTTGAGATGGTTTCCTTCACTGTTCAGAAGGTTGTTAGTCTGATGTAGTCCCATTTGTTATTGCTTTGTTTCTGTCACCTTTGGAGTCAGATCCACAAAAGCATCGCTAAGATGGATGCCAGTGAAATTGCCACCTATGTTTTCTTTTAGGAATTTTATGGTTTCAAGTCTTACATTCAAGTCTTTTTTTTTTTTTTTTTTAATTTTTTTGGACATGCCACATGGCATGTGGGATCTTAGTTGCCTGACCAGGGATCAAACCCGTGTCCCCTGAAGTAGAAGCGTGGAGTCTTTTTTTTTTTTTTTTTTTAATTTTTTTTTTTATAGCTACTTTTATTTTTATTTATTTATTTATTTTTGGCTGTGCTGGGTCTTCGGTTCGTGCGAGGGCTTTCTCTAGTTCCGGCAAGTGGGGGCCACTCTTCGTCGCGGTGCGGGGACCGCTCTTCATCGCGGTGCGCGGGCCTTTCACTATCGCGGCCCCTCCCGTTGCGGGGCACAGGCTCCAGACGCGCAGGCTCAGTAGTTGTGGCTCACGGGCCCAGCCGCTCCGCGGCATGTGGGATCTTCCCAGACCAGGGCTCGAACCCGTGTCCCCTGCATTAGCAGGCAGACTCTCAACCACGGCGCCACCAGGGAAGCCCAAAGCGTGGAGTCTTAACCACCGGACTGCAAGGAAAGTCCCTACCTTCAAGTCTTTAATTCTTTTTGAGTTAATTTTGGTGTATGTGTAAGATAGTTGTCTAGTTTCATTATTTTGCATGTGGCTGTCCAGTATTCCCAACACCATTTACTGAAGAGACTCTTATTTTTCCATTGTATGTGCTTTGCTTATTTGTTGTAAATTAATTGGCCATATAAGTGTGGGTTTATTTCTGAACTCTCTATTTTGTTCCACTGATTTGTGTGTCTGTGTTTGTGCCAGTTTGTGATTACTATAGCTTTGTATTATAGTTGAAAATCAGGGAGCTTGATACCCAGCTTTGTTTTTCTTTCTCAAGAATGTTTTGACTATTTGTGATCTTTCGTGATTCCATAAAAAATTTAGAATTATTTCTTCTAGTTCTGTGAAAAATGCCATTGAAATATTTATAGGGACTGCATTGAATCTGTAGATTGCTTTGGGTAGTATGGACATTTTAACAATAATGAATTATTTCAGCCCATGAACACAGAATATTTTAAAATTTGTGTCTTCTTCAATTTCTTTCATTAGTGTCTTAAAATTTTTAGTATACAGGTCTTTCACTACCTTGGTTATATTTATTCCTAGGTATTTTTATTCTTTTTGATACAATTGTAAATGGATTATTTTCTTAGTTTTCCTTTATGATTGTTTTTAGTACATAGAAACACAACTGCCTTCATTTCTGTATATTTAACTTTGTATGCTGCAACTTCACTGAATTTATTTATCAGTTCTAACATTTTTTTGATGGACTATTTAGGGTTTCCTATATAAAGTACTATATAGTATGCAAATTGTGACAGTTTTACTTCTTCATTTCCAATCTGGATGCTTTTTAATCTCATTTTCTTGTCTAATTGCTATGGGTAGTACTTCCAATATTATGTGGAATGAAAGTGGTGAGAGTGGGCACCCTTGTCTTCTTCCTGATCTTAGAGAAAAAGTTTTAGCTTTTAACTCTTAAGGATGATGGTAGTTATGGGATTGTCATATATGGGCTTTATTATATTGAAGTACATTCCTTTGATACCTGGTTTTTGAAGGTTTTTTTAAATCATAAATGGATGTTCGATCTTGTCAAATGATTTTTCCACATCTATTGAGATGATCATATGATTTTTATCCTTCATTTTGTTAATGTGTTGTTTCAGTTTGATTGATTTGCAGATGTTGAACCATCTTTGCATCTCCGGAATAAATCCCACTTTATAATAGTGTATGATTCCTTTATGTATTGTTGGATTTGGTTTGCTAATGTTTTGTTGAGGATTTCTGCAAATGTTCATCAGGTTTCTTTTCTTGAGGCATCCTTGTCTGGTTTTAAGATCAAGATAATGCTTGCTTCACAGATTGTGTTTGGAAGATTTTCCTCCTCTTCAATTTTTTGGAAGAGTTTGAGATAATGCATATTTAATCTTTTTTTAATGTTTTATAGAATTTGCCAGTGAAGTCTTCTGGTCCTGAACTTTTTCTTGTTGGGAAATTTTTGATTACTGTTTCAATCTCCTTACTAGTATGTGGTTTATTTAGATTTTCCTTTTCTTCATGATTCATTTTTGAAAGATTGTATGTTTCTAGGAATTTATCCATTTCTTCTAGGTTGTCCTATTTTTATGGTGTATAATTATTTTAGTAGTCTCTTATGAGCCTCTGCATTGCTGTGGTATCAGTTGTAACTGCTCCTCTTTAATTTCTGATTTTATTTATTTGAATCCTCTCTCTTTTTTTCTTTGTTAGCCTGGCTGAACGTTTATGATTTTGTTTATCTTTTCAAAGATCCAGCACTTAGTTCTATCAAACTTTTCTATTTTTTTGTCTCTATTCTATTTATTTCCACTCTGATCTTTACTAATTCTACTAATTTTTCTACTAATTTTCTACCAGTTCTTAGCTTCATTTGTTCTTTTTCTAGTTCCTTTAGGTATAAGATTAGATTGTTATTTGGGATTTTGTTTGTTTGTTTCTTGAGGTAGGCCTGCATTGCTAACAACTTCCCTCTAAGAACTGCATTTGATGAATTACATAGAATTTGATATGTTGTATTTCTGTTTTCATTTATTTCTAGGCATGTTTTGATTTCTCCTTCGATTTCTTTGTTGACCCCCTTGGTTGTTCAGTAGCATCTTCTCCACATGTTTGTGTGTTTTCTTATTTTTTTTTCTTTTGATTAATTTCTAGTTTCATACCATTTTGGTTAGAGAAGATTCTTGATATGATTTCAATTTCTTGAACTTTTTGAGATTTGTTTTGTGAACTAACATGTAATCTTCCTGGAGAATTTTCCATATGCCGTTGAGAAGAATGTGTATTCTGCTGCTTTTGAATAAAGTGTTCCACATAAAATTAAGCAATGTGATTTAACATATTATTTAACCCAATGACTCCTCATTGATTATCTGTCTGGATGATACATCCTTTGATGTAAGTGTGGTATTAATGCTCCTTACTATTATTGTATTGCTTTCAATTTCTCCCCTTAAATCCATTAATATTTGCTTCATATATCTTGGTATTCCTCTGTTGGGTGAATATATGTTTATAAATGTTATATCTTCTTGCTGGATTGACCCCTTTATCATATTGTAATACCCTTTTTTTCTTTTATTATAGTCTTTGTTTTAAAGTCTATTTTGTCTGATGTGAGTATAACTACTCCAGTTTTCTTTTTATTTCCATTTGCTTAGGAAAATTTTTTTCTATTCCTTCATTTTTAGTTTGAGTGTGTCCCTTCTTCTGAAGTGAGTTCTTGTAGGGAATATATTGATAGAACTGCTTATCCATTCAACCACTCTATGTCTTTTGGTTGGCAAATTTAGTGCATTCATATTGATAGTAATTATTGCTAGGTATGGACCTATTGTCATTTTTAAAATTGTTTTTTGTCTGTTTTTGTAGTTCCTCCCTGTTCCTTTCTTATTCTCTTTCTCTCTCCCCTTGTGTTTTGGTGGTTTTCTTTAATGTCAAGTTTAGATTCCTTTCTCATTTTCTTTTGTACATTTACTATAAGTTTTTTTCTTGTGGTTTCTGTGAAGTTCACATATAATATTCTACATAAATAGTAGTCTGTTTTAAGTTGGTAGTGCATTCCAAGGCTATCTTCTTACTCACCCCTTCCCACCATATTTCATGCTGTCAATGATATACTTTACATCCTTTTATTTTATGCAGCCTTTTAACTAATTATTGTAATTTAAGTTAATTTTACTATTTTCTTATACTCTTCATACTTACTTTATAAGTGATTGATCCACTACCTTTATTATATATTTGCCTTTTCCAGTGAGATTTTTACTTTTGGTTTTTTGTCAACAATTAGTTCAGCTTAAAGAACTCCCTTTAACATATCTTGTAGGGCTGGTTTAATGATTATAAACTTAAGGTTTTGCTCATCTGGAAATCTCTTTTCTGCTCCTTCAATTCTGAATGAAAGCTTTGTTGGTTAAAGAATTCTTTGTTGAATTTTTTTTTCTTTCAGCTGTTTGAATAAATCATGTCACTCCCTTCTGGCCTGTAATTTTTCTGCTGAAAAATCTGCTGAAAGCCTTATTGGGTTTCCCTTGTACATCACAAGTTGTTTTTTGCTTGCTGCTTTTAGGATTCCCTCTTTATCCTTAATTACCATTTTAATTATAATGTGTGTGGAGTGTGTCTCTTTGATTTCATCTAACTTGGAACTCTCTGGGTTTCCTGGACTGAGGGATTCCTATTTCCTTCCCCAGATTAGGGCAGTCTTCAGTCACTAATTCTTCAAATAATTTTTCTGGTCCTTTATTTCTCTCTTCTCCTTTGGGACCCTTACAATGTGAATGTTATTCTGGTTGATGTCTCAAAGGTCTCTTAAGTTGTCTTTGCTTTTTTTAAATTATTTTTTCATTTTGTCACTCTGTCTGGGTGAGCTCCATTATTTTGTCTTCCAGATCATGATTTGTTTTTCTAACTCATCCAGTCTGATATTGAACACCTGTAGTGTATTTTTCAGTTGAGTTATCACTTCTGTTTTGTTCTTTCTTATATTTTCTATCTCTTTATTGAAATTCTCACTGTGTTCATTCATTCTTCTCCAAGTTTGGTGAGCATCTTTATGACCGTTACTTTGAATTCTTTATTGGGTAGATTTCTTATCTTTGTTTCATTTAGTTCTTTTTCTGAGGTTTTATCTTATTATTTCAACTGGAACATATTCCTCTGCCTCCTCATTTTGCCTAATTCTCTGTGTCTGTTTTTATGTACTAGGTAAATCATCCAGTCTTGAAGGAGTGGACTTATTTAGGGGATATCCTGTGAGGTTCAGAGTCTCAATCCCACCTGGCCACCAGAACCAGGCACTCAACAGGTGTCCCATAGGTGAGCTCCGTGTGCCTTCCTGCTGTGATGGGTTGCAGATGCTGCTGAAGCATGCTGGTGGTTTGGGCTGGCCCTGGACCAGCATCAAGGCCCACCCACAACTTTTACATGTGCTGGTGGGCATGGCTCTCCCTCTGCTGGCTGTGAGGTCCAGCTGAAGAGCATGGTAGGTGGAGCTCTCACAGGTGTGCGCCCACGGGCACTAACAGGTTAAAGGGAGAATTTAAATGGTGCTGCTAGTGTGACAATTAGCAGGTAGCCTGAGATAACAAAAATGGCACCTTCCAGTGTCTCTGTCCCCAGGGAGTGTCTCAACTGGTTCCTGCCTCTCCAGCAGACACTTTAAAACTAATACTTATGTTCCTTTCACCTATGGTCCATGCATTTTTTAATTTATTTTTTAATTTTTTTCATATCTTTATTGGAGTATAATTGCTTTACAATGTTGTTAGTTTCTGCTGTATAACAAACTGAATCAGCTATATGTATATGTATATCCCCATATCCTCTCCCTCTTGCGTCTCCCTCCCACCCTCCCTATCCCACCTCTCCAGGTGGTCACAAAGCACTGAGCTGATCTCCCTGTGCTATGCAGCTGCTTCCCTCTAGCAATCTATTTTACATTTGGTACTGTATATATGTCAGTGCTACTCTCTCACTTCATCCCAGCTTCCCCTTCCCCACCGTGTCCTCAGGTCCATTCTCTACATCTGCGTCTTTATTCCTGCCCTGCCACTAGGTTCATCAGTACCATTTTTTAAAATTTCATATATGTGCATTTCTTAATTTGGTGTTTTTGTGCTAGTTTTGAGTCAAGATACTCGGCATGTAGGCCCTTTATGAGCAGGTTTTTCATTCCCATCAGTTCTCTAGTTTTCCTAGATGTATTCCCAGTTGGTTTCCCAAGCCAGGTGTTTTTGGAGGTTTGTCTCTCCTGTGCAGGATCTAGGGGTTGAGGTGCTTCATGTGGAGACTAGATCCTTTGCTCCTTAGGAAAAAGATCCAAATCTTTGTGATCCTTCTCAACTGTGGATCGCTGAATGGAGTGTGGCTTTTTCCTTGGCAAGATTGTCTCTCTGCCTCTCTTACAAGTATTAATGCTGTACTATTCCCCCTTTGTTGTGGAGGCTTTATTCATTCAGTTTTCAGGTCCCTTTCTGAGGGGATTATTCCATATGTCGTAGTAGATTTGTTGCATCCATGGGAGGAGGTGAGTTTAGGATCTTACTACACTGCCATCTTGAATCCTCAAACTTGGGATATTTTTAACGTGGACTGTGTTTTGCTTTCAGAAATATCTATACTGTCAGGTGCTCTTAAGCTTTTAATATAATTTTTCCACTTAATTTGTTTTTAAGCATTAGAACTTCTTTTATAAGTCAACTAATCACATTGTCACTTTTTTTCTTTTATTTGATTTGGTAGTGAAGAGAGAGAAAAATACTATTTGGAGAAAGTGATGAAATGCTACAGGAAGACATTTAATGATAAACATTGCTTCTGAAGATAAAACTAGAGATTAATTTTAAGCTATTTTTAACTGCCAACCTAAATTTCAAATAGCTTTACAATGTGAAATAATTAGATTGCTTAAGGAGAGCAAACACACTAACTTCAGAATTAATAAGAACACATCAGTATGTATCTCCATTCTACTGTTGCAGCAGAATGTTTTTTTAAAAATTAGGTGTTTGTGACGATCTGTGCTATTTTCAGTAGAATGAGAAACCTTACAGGATTACTAAGACAATTACCTTATCAAATTGTTATATTTAAATTCTCCAAATCATTGACATTATGAATCAGGAACTAATGTCTTTTTTGGAAATATCTGGTTTCTTAGAGGTTTAATTGAGGATCAGCTTGAGACCAAATGAGTTACTCAGCAACATATAACTGTCAAACAGTTAATGCATGCCACCCCTGCGTCAAACCTCAGGGAGGAAGATAAAAGGCATCCTAACTCCTGAGGAGGCTGAAGGATGCATTTGGAATTAAATATGATCCTTTTAATACCATGAACTCGATCAAGGTATTCATCAACCAGAACACAAACACATTTAATGCAATATATAACATCTGAAACAGCATTTAGAATATAATCTTTAAAAAGCCTTAGGATTTATAGCATAATTTCTATAAGATTTCATATCATAGGACCTATGCATGATTTGTGTGGGACCTTCAACTTCCGGAGGTCTGTTTTCCACACACAAATTTTCTCTACCACATTCCTAAGCTGTCATCCAGTTTGTGCCTAAAAACCAACAATAAATAGTGATGAAAGTAGCCAGTTTCACATATGGGCAAGTTGGCCTGAAAGTTCTTTCTCTCCCTTTCTTTCATATAACTTTCCAAAATTATACATAAACTTTTTTGGGCAAAATTACCTTATTAAAATATTTACCCTTAAGTCGACAGAAAATTTCAGGAAGGCAGAGCCATGTTAAGATCAGCTCAAACTCTACCCCTGATTATCTAGCACTGTGTCTGGTACATGGTAGAAATCCAGTAAGCAATCTATGAAATGATATCTGTTTATTTGTATATTCACCATATAGTCCTAATTTTATTTTTTGGAAGCTTTGAAAACAAGTCTTTCTATTGTGGTAGCAATTTGAATGAAGGTATTGTGAAAGAAACAGCTGACTTTTCTCTCTATTACTTAGGACTAGGTTTGTCTTTGACAGAAAACATAAAATAACAATAGCATACGAGAGACAGAAGGTAATTTCTGTCTTGAGAAGTGCCCTGGAAGTGCTCAATCATGGACTGACACCTTGTGTCTCATAGTTCCATCCTTGTGTCTCATAGAAACCATTGTGGGAGCTTCTCTTCCTAAATTCCCTTTATGGACAAATTTATTGATACAAGCCTCAGCTATCCTGTTTATGTTGTAGCTACCAGAAAAAGAGAAAAGAATCATTCTTTCCTCTTTAGTAGTATTAAACTCACCAAATTTTAAGCAGACATATGGATGACAAGAGTACAAATAATATTCCCAGGTGTACTTTGGAGCCGGATGTGTCCACGTGACTAGGTTGTGACCCCTGAGATGTCCATGAAAGTGATATGTGCAAATTCTGGGAATTTTCCTAAATAGGAAAATTCTTCTTATTTTCTTTCCTTCTTCTTGCTAGCTACAATGATCATGTGAAGTCTGGAACTGAAGCAGCTTTGGGGGCATCTGTGGTCACTTAACAAAAGAGACCTGAGTGTCTGATCAATAAGAAAAAAGAGGCCTGATTCCATAGAGCACACCAGCCCTGGGACCACCATCTCCAGAATTTGCCATGAGAGAAAAATCAATTTGTGTGTGGTTTACAGAACTATTAAAGGTTTTTTCTCTCTTTCAACCAAAATCTAATCCAAACTAATAGAGTACCATGTTCCTAGATCTCTCATCCCTCCTGGTTAAGCATTCGCCATTTTTGTAAATGTCTCATTTTCTTTGAAAACTTATGTTTATACCAAAACCTGAAGACAAATATTAATTGTAGCTTTATTCGTAGTCATTAAAAAGTACTCATAACTTTGGAAAATGGTGTTTTGACTGGAACCTGTCAGGCTAAAGCCTAAAGGAACTGTACATAAACACTGCCCTCAAATTGGAAAATTTGTTTCTCATGGTGGTATGGGTTAACAATTCAGTAACTGCTTTACATGTAAATGGGAGTTGAACAAGTAAATAAATTGATAGTGGTTGGTAAGAGTCAGAGAGGAAAGTCACAGATGAGCGAGATGACTAAGATTAGAATAAACCCTTTTTTTCCATTTACATGGTACGTGATCCGTCTCTAATGTGGTTGATATGATGTGTTTGCATCTGATATTGTTCTACTTGAGATTTTAACCCTTTTTCCACCGTTTTTACAAGTCACGGGTATTTATCAGAAGCACTTGTTTAAACATCTTGTTGTTAGTTTCTAATTCTTTTTTCTGCCTTAAAAACAAAATTTCTCCAAAGAAAAACTCTCATTAAGAAATCTCTTATCTCATCTCTTCTCTGTTCAAAATGTCACACTGCATCCAAAATCCTTACCCTGTTATTCAGAACTGTCCCTGTATCAGATCAAACTTGTATTTATGGCTTATTTTTCATATTTCTGCATGACCCCTACACCTTTCAGATTTCCCAAATATATTGATATCTTCAACCTTCCCTGTTTTCCCATTATCACAATCTCTATTTTAGCTGCACTTTTCACAGAGTATTCACTTATTGTCCTAGCATCACTAAAGCCACACATCTCATGAGGATGCATCTATTCTGATCTTTCCAGCAGGAATTAATCATCCCATTCTCTGCACTCATAAGGACAATTACATGCTTCTTAAGACACATATTTCATCCTGTGTGGCAGTATAAATATGTGTGTGCACATGTGTCTGCACACGGATTTGTGTTCTATTTGAAGATTTAGTTGTTCTGCCCAACTCTAGCAGAGGGCCTTGCACAGAGATACCCTCAGTAAATATTTTGGACAAAATAACGTTACTTAATGTTATATCTCTCTGAGTACTACCCTATCATGTGTTACATTTCCTTAAAACTTATGAATTAATTCTGTACTTTATTGCTGTATTCAGTTTGTATTTATCCTGGTTTCAAGTTTCATTGCTGTTGTTACGTAAGCAAGGACTGTGCCCTCCCCGATCAACTCACAAAGGGTACTTGTGAAAAGAAGAAAGATTATGTTTTTATGATGATATAGCTGTACTAGAAATATCAGTTGTATGCTCTACCCACAGACCTCCTAAGAAAACCTTCCTTGAGCTTGATGAAAAGGCAAGCTGAAGTGACAAAATGTTTTTTATCACATTACCAAAAACACTTTTCCAAATTTGTAGACAAATGTGTGTATATATTAGAATTTGTTATCCTATGAACATATCTATTTCCCTTTTCTACCCAAGTTTATATATATATATATTATATTTATTGAGCCAGATACAGGTGTTCTAATTGGTCCTTGGCCTTCTAGGGTTTGTTGTCTTTGAGGGTGAAAAGAGTGTATGTACTAAATAAGCAATTACAATTTCCTAAATTTTGGGTTAAGGGAGTCCTGAATGTTGGTTCTGTGAGAGTGGTAAGGGAAGGCAAATAGTCCATGCTACAGAGGTCAAGGAAAGCTTCCTGAAGAATGTGTTTAAGACATGATCCCTGAACATTCCTATATACTGATGAAAGTGAGAATGGTCCATTAGGGGAACAGAAAGAAGTTCAGCATAAATAGAATTTAATTTGTAATGAGGGGCAATAGAAATAAATGAAGTAAGAAAATTAACCAGGGATCAGTGAACAGTTTCAAGAAGATTAACGCAAAGTTCAAGCGAATTAATACACTATTGTGTGTTTTTCTGTTGTTGTTGTTTGCTTTTATAAAAGCATTGTGTTTGTTAATATATTTTTTTAAAGTTTGCTTAGGTAAACTGTTTACATAATTCCTAAGACTTTTAGAGGTTAACAGTTTCCTCCTTTGAAAATGTTACGGATACTTCAAGGGAGTAATATTTATCCCAATGAAATGATTATTTATACTGTCTCTACTTTAATAAGTATAGATTGATTCATAATAACAATTATAAAAATAATTCATCATAATTCATACTAATCCATAAAACCAATTGATTCATGATCACGTGTTCAATGATTTCCAAAACTGACTTTGTGAATTTAACTATGTGGCTAAGAACAGTGTCCCCATACGCTCTAATCTCCTCAAAAAGCAGCTACTATCACATAGAATTCTTGAATTCTTGAGTTGGAAAATGTAAGGGTTTTAATGTACTTTATCGTACAGATAATTCAGTGGCTTCCTGACCCCATTCTCTTGCTCATGGCTTTCATCTGTGTATGTGAATTTGCCTTCCTCCTTTTCTTTTATTTTGCTATTTTTTTTTCTTTTTTTCTTCTTTCATTTACTATCACTCTTGCTTTTGAGTTTCCTCTTCTTTTCTCCTCATTTTCACAACACTTAATAACCTTACTGTTTAGACTAATATGCTATTAATAGGCAACACTCACTGGGCATCAACTATGTTCCAGGCACTTTACATACGTTATTTCATATAATTGGTGCAAAATTCCTGTTAAATAGTGTGACTAGAATTTACCAGATGAAGAAAATGATTTTAGGTACACTAAGTGGTTTTCTTAAAATTCTCTCATCTAGTAAGTAGAGGAATCAGGAATAACATTCATGTTTGCATTATTCAAAATTTTCTTCTCTTCATCCTTTGATACACAGATCCCTAAAGCACTTTAAGATCAATGTCAACTGTTATTTCTGATACCATAGCTATCAAAGGAAAAACAAAAATAAAAAAAAAATTCTCACACAAGCTGGTATGGAAGGCTAGAGAGAAGGTAATAGAGTGTCAAAATTCAGCACAGATCCATAAAACTTTCTTCCCTGTCTCCAAACACCTAGCATTCCAGGGAAATGTCCTGTTTGATACTTGGAAAACACAGCAGGAGATGTAACATTTGAGTGGAGACCCTGCAGGAGGTTGTTAAGATCTGCAGATGAGGTAGTTTAGCAGCAGAAGCTGACAGTGAGACACAGTTTTGAAAATACACTTGATATAAATTTAGAAAAGAAAAAAAAGGCATTATACTCTGTTTATGGCAGCCTAAAACCTCTATTAACTTAGGTAAGCTCCAGCATGTCTTATAGGACAACACTTTGAACCTGAGTTCTTCATTATACTGGACTTGAATCCCAAAACTGAGTAGACAGGTGATCGAAGGAAACACTGAAATGGCAGAAAACGATCTAAACAGAAATATTTATTTGGAAAGATCTTAGTCAGCTAACACCATGGCTATTAAGGCTGAAAAAGTGGCTGGCTTATCTCAGAAATGCAGCATGTTTTGTGTAGACTGACAATGAAGCAACACATTTTTTTATCCAAGAGGCATTTCAGGAGCAGCCACTACCTGCCAGGCATTCTTCTAGGTGTTGTGGATATGCAGTGGAGAAAACGAATGTAACCCTCATGCAGCTTATATTCTAGAGGCAAAAACAGTCAGAAGTAAGTTAATACACAATATGTGGCAGTGATAAGAATAGCAAAGTCAAACCAGGAGATCCAAAGTGAGAGACAATGCTACCTGACATATGGTTGTAGGTGAAACCTTTACTAATATGGTGATATTTAAGGATAGACCAGGATTACATGGGGGAGAAAATTATGAGGATAAATGGCTGAATACCATCCTCGCCAGAGGACAAAGATAAAAACACCATAAAGTGAAAGCGTGATGTCCAAGAGCATCAGGAAAGCCAGGGTGGCTGGAGGGAGAGAAGGTGGGAGAGGAAGTTAGAGGGATAGATGGGACCAAATTAAGTAGGGGCATATCCACCACAGACAAGCGATAGTGCTGATATGGCAGAAATTCCCCCCAAAGAGTTTAGAAATCCACATTTCTCTTGCTGCCCAGTCGCAATTTTCCACCCCCAAACCCCCAAAATGACCCTTCAAACAGGATGTGTTTCCATCCTTTCCTCTTATCAGTAGATTTAAAGTGTAAAAATTAAGTCATAAGTATCATACATTTGTGAGTGTGTTACTATTTTTAATTTCAAACATGGGATTAAAAAAAAAAGGTTTTGGTCATTTTCTCATGAAACATCTGCTAGAATTCCTACAGATAAAGATTTTTAAGTACACAAGGTCAGCAAATTTAATCTCCTTCCATTATAGAGAAAGTAACTTAAGTCTAGATCCTCTAGAATTAATAATATATCAAACCATACTTCGATAGTAGTTGATGCCCCCTGGAATAATGGGAAAATGCAGCCTACAGTAGCTTCCTTTTATGTTTATTTTACTAAATTTCAATATAGGACAGCGTTATTTCACTATATGATGTTTATTGTAATCAAAGCTTAACTTGAAAGAAAGCCTTCCAATGAGCGTCTTACTTCTATGCTCGTTTTGCTCACGGAAGCGGCTAAGCTGTATCGCATCTCAGCAATATACCCTCATTATCAGTGATATACCCTCATTACGTTTACTGCCTTCCTGGTTAGATATCAGCAACCAGCATCCTGATAGCAATGACGCCCTTGCTCTGACAGACACTGGGAAACCTGATCTAGTTCTGCTTCATACTCTCCCATTCATGCCCATGTATTTGAGTCAAATCCGTTAGGTTAGTATGTGTATACTTAGCAAATGAAGAGAGTACAATTTACACATTTAATATTTATGCATTTTAAAATTTATTATGACATTGAGTTCACTCCCAGTCACCGTAACTTGAACAAAAATCAGAAAAACATATTTAATATATTCTCAAAACATGTATTTTATGTTTCATGGGAAGACACTTTCTGCTTAGCAATACAAATGGGTTGTTGGTTTTTAAATTTGGAAATTATCTGCCATAAATACAGCCAATTTTCTTCCAAAGAGGCAATACTAAGAACTAAACCATTTCAATTCAAAAACTTTCTTGGATGTCTAATCTATGCTACACAGTGTCCTAGGCCCTTGGGATGGAGCAGTGTGCAAAAGAGATAGAAATACTTGCTCTTTGGAGTTCATTTTCCAGCAGGGCAACTGCTACTTCATAAGGGATGGCATGAATGTTCTAGAATGGTATATGGAAACGCAGAGTCCAGAGTGATTCAGAGTATTTGCTTTATAAAATGTTTCCAGTTAGATTTTCTCAGTTCTCCTTCAATCTGCCAATACTGTCTCATTAACTTTTCACTCTCACCAACAAAGATGTTGCACCAGGTCAATCTGACCATGCACTAGAAATAGATGTAGCAAGTACAATCTAATCTCCAGCTGTAGTTTAGAAAATCACTGAGAGAAGACAGCAGGTGTCATTAGGAAGTGTTACAACAGCTCCCTAACTTGGTGAATAAAACAGATATCTGACATACAGCCTTCACACTGTGTTTTGTGGGGGAGAAGGGTAGCCATAATCATCTAATTTAAAGTTGGGCTAATTTACTCTAGGCTAATTTGACCACAGCATTTCTCTTAATGCAGAACTTGACAATAATCATCCACAGCACAAGGTGTCAAACAGCCCAGAAACAGACATGTAGTATTAGAAGGAGAAGAGTCTTCAGAGGGATTCATGGTCAGTCTCGTAATTTGACAGATGAGGAGACTGAGACCTAGAGATTTTATACAATCATCCTGCAGTCCCAGACTGCTCACTAGCAAATCTTGGGTAAAATGTCCAAATCCTAATCTTCAGGTCTTGCTCTTTTCAGCAAATTATGCAGCTTTACCACAATCTGTTAAAAAAAATTGATCATAAAATAAAACTCATACTATTGTGAGATATATTTTATATGTAAATTTGTATAAATTATAACTCTAGAGTACAACTCTCAGGCAGAAGATCATTTGGAATTCAGGAAGAATAACTTTGTGAGGAGTTTTTAGGTTTGCATTGGCCAGGATGTGTGTCTGACTGCCTGTAATAGACAACACAAATAACAGTGACTTAATCAGGTGAGAGACTCATTTTTTTTTTTTTAATACAGCAGGTTCTTAGTTACCTATTTTATACATATTAGTGTACATATGTCAATCCCAATCTCCAAATTCATCCCACCACCACCACCCCTGCCCCCCACTTTCCCCCTTGGTGTCCATATGTTTGTTCTCTACATCTGTGTCTCTATTTCTGCCTTGCAAACCAGTTCATCTGTACAATTTTTCTAGATTCCACATATATGCGTAAATATACAATATTTGTTTTTCTCTTTCTGACTTACTTCACTCTGTATGACAGTCTCTAGGTCCATCCACATCTCTACAAATGACCCAATTTCGTTTCTTTTTATGGCTGAGTAATATTCCATTGTATATATATACCACATCTTCTTTATCCATTCATCTGTCGATGGGCATTTAGGTGGCTTCCATGACTTGGCTATTGTAAATACTGCTTCAATGAACATTGGGGTGCATGTGTCTTTTTAAATTATGGTTTTCTCTGGGTATATGTCCAGTAGTGGGATTGCTGGGTCATATGGTAATTCTATTTTTAGTTTTTTAAGGAACCTCCATACTGTTCTCCATAGTGGCTGTATCAATTTACATTCCCACCAACAGTGCAAGAGTGTTCCCTTTTCTCCACACTATCTCCAGCGTTTGTTGTTTGTAGATTTTCTGATGATGCCCATACTAACCGTTGTGAGGTGATACCTCATTGTAGTATTGATTCACATTTCTCTAATAATTAGTGATGTTTAGCAGCTTTTCATGTGCCTCTTGGCCATATGTATGTCTTCTTTGAAGAAATGTCTTCTGCCCATTTTTTTATTGGGTTGTTCATTTTTTAATATTGAGCTGCATGATCTGTTTATATATTTTGGAGATTAATCCTTTGTCTGTTAACTTGTGTGTAAAAATTTTCTCCCATTCTGAGGGTTGTCTTTTTGTCTTATTTATAGTTTCCTTTGCTGTGCAAAAGCTTTTGTTTCATTAGATCCCATGTGTTTATTTTTGTTTTTATTTCCATTACTCTAGGAGGTGGGTCAAAAAAGATCTTGCTGTGATTTATGTCATAGAGTGTTCTTCCTATGTTTTCCTCTAAGAGTTTTATAGTGCCCCATCTTACATTTAGGTCTTTAATCCATTTTGAGTTTATTTTTGTGTATGGTGTTAGGGAGTGTTCTAATTTCATTCTTTTACATGTAGCTGTCCAGTTTTCCCAGCACCACTTATTGAAGAGACTGTCTTTTCTCCATTGTATATCCTTGCATCCTTTGTCACAGATTAGTTGATCATAGTTGTGTGGGATTATCTCTGGGCTTTCTATCATGTTCCATTGATCTATATTTCTGTTTTTGTGCCAGTACCATATTGTCTTGATTACTGGAGCTTTGTAGTATAGTCTGAAGTCAGTGAGCCTGATTCCTCCAGCTCTGTTTTTTTCTCTCATGATTGCCTTGATTATTCGGGGTCTTTTGTGTCTCCATACAAATTTTAAGATTTTTTATTCTGGTTCTGTAAAAAATGCCATTGGTAATTTGATACGGATTGCATTGAATCTGTAGATTGCTTTGGGTAGAATAGTAATTTTCACAATATTGATTCTTCCAATCCAAGAACATGGTATATCTCTCCATCTGTTTGTGTCATCTTTGATTTCTTTCATCAGTGTCTTATAGTTTTCTGAGCACAGGTCTTTTATCTCCTTAGGTAGGTTTATTCCTAGGTATTTTATTCTTTTTGTTGCAATGATGAATGGAAGTGTTTCCTTAATTTCTCTTTCTGACATTTCTTTCTTAGTGTATAGAAAAGAAAGAGATTTCTGTGGATTAATTTTGTATTCTGCAACTTTACCAGATTCATTGATTAGCTCTAGTAGTTTTCTGATGACATCTTTAGGATTATCTATGTATAGTATCATGTCATCTGTAAACAGTGACAGTTTTACTTCTTCTTTTCCAATTTGGACTTCTTTTATTTCTTTTTCTTCTCTGATTACCGTGGCTAGGACTTCCAAAACTATGTTGAATAACAGTGGCGAGAGTGGACATCCTTGTCTTGTTCCTGATCTTAGAGGAAATGCTTTTAGTTTTTCACCACTGAGAATGATGTTTGCTGTGGGTTTGCCATATATGGCCTTTATTATGTTGTGGTAGGTTCCCTCTATGCCCACTTCCGGAGAGTTTTTATCATAAATGGGTATTGAATTTTGTTAAAATTTTTTCTGCATCTATTGAGATGATCATATGGGTTTTATTCTTCAATTTGTTAATATGGTATATCACATTGATTCATTTGTGTATATTGAAGAATCCTTGAATCCCTGAGATAAATCCCACTTGATCATGGTGTATGATCCTTTTAATGTGTTGTTGGATTCTGTTTGCTAGTATTTTGTTGAAGATTTTTGCATCTATATTCATCAGTGATATTGGTCTGTAATTTTCTTTTTCTGTAGTATCTTTGTCTGGTTGTGGTATCAGGGTGATTGTGGCTTCATAGAATGAGTTTGGGAGTGTTCTTTCCTCTGCAAATTTTGGAAGAGTTTGAGAAGGATAGGTGTTTGTTCTTCTCTAAATGTTTGATAGAATTCACCTGTGAAGCCATCTGGTCCTGGACTTCTGTTTGTTGGAAGAATTTTAATCACAGTTTCAATTTCATTACTTGTGATTTGTCTGTTCATATTTCTATTTCTTCCTGGTTCAGTCTTGAAAGGTTATACCTTTCTAAGAATTTGTCCATTTCTTCCAGGTTGTCCATTTTATTGGTACAGAGTTGCTTGTAGTAGTCTCTTATGATGCTTTGTATTTCTGCAGGGTCCGTTGTAACTTCTCCTTTTTCATTTCTAATTTTATTGATTTGAGTTCTCTCCCTCTTTTTCTTGATGAGTCTGGCTAAAAGTTTATCAATTTTGTTTATCTTCTCTAAGAACCAGCTTTTAGTTTTATTGATCTTTGCTTTTGTTTTCTTTGTTTCTATTGCAGTTATTTCTACTCTTATCTTTATGATTTCTTTCCTTCTACTAATTTTGGGTTTTGTTTGTTCTTCTTTCTCTAGATCCTTTAGGTGCAAGTTTAGATTTTTTATTTGAGATTTTTCTTGTTTCTTGAGGTAGGATTGTATAGCTATAAACTTCCCTCTTAGAACTGCCTTTGTTGCATCGCATAGGTTTTGGATTTTTGTGTTTTCATTGTCATTTGTCTCTAGGTACTTTTTGATTTCCTCCTTGATTTCTTCAGTGATCTCTTGGTTATTTAGTAATGTATTGTTTAGCCTCCATGTGTTTGTGTTTTTTACATTCTTTCCCTGTAATTTATTTCTAATCTCATAGCATTGTATTTGGAAAAGATGTTTGATATGACTTCAATTTTCTTAAATTTACCAAGGTTTGATTTGTGACCCAAGATGTGATCTCTCCTAGAGAATGTTCCGTGTGCACTTGAGAAGAAAGTGTAACCTGCTTTTTTCGGATGGAATATCCTATAAATATCAATGAAATCTTTCCCATCTGTTGTGTCATTTAAAGCTTGTGTTTCCTTATTAATTTTCCTTCTGGATGATATGTGCATTGGTGTATGTGAGATGTTAAAGTCCCCCACTATTATTTTGTTACCATCAATTTCCTCTTTTATAGCTGTTAGCATTTGCCTTATGTATTGAGGTGCTCCTATGTTGGGTGCATATATATTTATATTTGTTATATGTTCTTCTTGGATTGATCCCTTGATCATTATGTAGTGTCCTTCCTTGTCTCTTGTAACATTCTTTATTTTAAAGTCTATTGATTTTTATGATATGAATATTGTTACTCCAGGTTTCTTTTGATTTCCATTTGCATGGAATATCTTTTTCCATCCCCTCACTTTCAGTGTGTATGTGTCCCTAGGTCTAAAGTGGGTCTCTTGTAGACAGCATATATATGGGTCTTGTTTTTGTATCCATTCAGTGAGCCTGTGTCTTTTGGTTGGAGCATTTAATCCATTCACATTTAAGGTAATTATTGATATGCATGTTCCTATTACCATTTTCTTAATTTTGGGAGGTTTGTTATTGTAGGTGTTTTCCTTCTCTTGTGTTTCTTGCCTAGAGAAGTTCCTTTAGCATTTGTTGTAAAGCTGGTTTGGTGGTGCTGAATTCTCTTAGCTTTTGCTAGTATGTAAAGCTTTTGATTTCTCTGTCGAATCTGAATGATATCCTTTACAGGTAGATTAATCTTGGTTGTACTTTCTTCCTTTTCATCACTTTAAGTATACTGTGCCACTCTCTTCTGGCTTGCCAGTTTCTGCTGAGAAATCAGCTGTGTTAACCTTATGGGAGTTCCCTTGTATGTTATTTGTCATTTTTCCCTTGTTGCTTTTAATAATTTTTCTTTGTATTTAACTTTTGTCAATTTGATTACTATATGTCTCGGTGTGTTTCTCCTTGTGTTTATCCTGCCTGGAACTCTCTGTGCTTCCTGGACTTGGGTGGCTATTTCCTTTCCCATGTTAGGGAAGTTTTCGACTATAATCTCTTCAAATATATTCTTGGGTCCTTTTTCTCTCTCTTCTCCTTCTGGGACCCTTATAATGTGAATGTTGTTGTGTTTAATGTGAATGTTGGTGTGTTGTCCCAGAAGTCTCTTAGGCTGTCTTCATTTCTTTTCATTATTTTTTCTTTATTCTGTTCCATGACAGTGAATTCCACCATTCTGTCTTCCAGGACACTTATCCGTTCTTCTGCCTCAGTTATTCTGCTATTGAGTCCTTCTAATATATTTTTCTTTTCAGCTATTGTATTGTTCATCTCTGTTTGTTTTTTCTTTAATTCTTCTAGGTCTTTGTTAAACATTTCTTGCATCTTCTCGATCTTTGCCTCCATTCTTTTTCTGAGGTCCTGGATCATCTTCACTCTCATTATTCTGAATTCTTTTTCTGGAAGTGTGCATATCTCCACTTCATTTAGTTGTTTTTCTGAGGTTTTATCTTGTTCCTTCATCTGGTACATAGTCTTCTGCCTTTTCATTTTATCTGTCTTTCTCTGAATGTGTTTTTCATTCCACAGGCTGCAGGCTTGCTTTTCTTCTGCTTCTGCTGTCTCAAGGGACACTTATCCTCACATAACAAGGGAGTCTGGATAACAGAAGTGTAGTGCCAATGTCGTCAGTGATTTAGGTCCAATCTTTCTGCCCAGCCATTCTTAGCATGTGGCTTTGTCCTCATACTTATCACCTAATGGGTAAAAGTTAGTTGTTCCATTTCCAGCATTAAATACTCACTCTAGGCAAGATGAAGTGGAAAATAAAGGTCAAAATTGATCTCACCCTGTTTTAAAGAGATTTCATGAGAGTTCCATCTGCCCCTTACATTCCACTGGTCAGTACTTGATCACATGATCATCTCCATCCACAAGGGTAGTTGGAAATAATTTCTTCACAGGCTGTTTTGTTGAGGGGTATGTAAATATTTCCAGTGATATTCTGCTCTTAAGGAGAAGGATTTATATTTTTATACCCTACTGGATATATTTCAATGGGCTACATTTTTAATGACAGATTAATAAATAAATAAAACATATATTGCTGTCAGGTATGACGAAACAGGGGAAAAAAGGAAGAGGAGAATTGAGAAATAAAACTGCGACTTAAAATAAACTCATAGTAATAGTTGGGGAATACCTCCTTGAAAAGTGCTGTTTGTGTAGAGGTCTAAAGCATGTTAAGGAGTGACCTCAGCAAACATTTGGAGAGGACAATTCTGGGTTAAGACAGCAAAAGCTGCAGTGGACCATGTTTGAGGATTTTAGAGGACCAAGGGAAGAACAGAAAATTAACTAGTTTCCTTAAAACATAATTTTCTCTATTGTAATTTGATATCTTTATTTCTTAAAAATAATATACCATTTTAAATTATATATATTATAAAATACATGTTATAAAACATATTTTTCCATTGGAGAAAAGGAAAGATAGACAAAATTTGAAACATGTAACATTTTGTTCCCTTTAGTGGAAATTTTAATAATAAATTTATGGCATAAACAATTTTGAGAGTGTAACTGGATTACAAAACACTGCTAAGAAATGTATAATTGGTACAAACTAAAATAATTAATATTAAGATCATTTTTGTCTTTTGACTAATATGGAAAATAATATTTATGAGGTCATGGAGAGAGAAATTTTAACTCAGATAAATGTAATCATGTAAACCTTATCAGTTCTGGTAGTCTGAAGACTACAAGAAAGTAAACCTTTGTAATAATGGCAAGCATTTGCTTGAAGTTCAAGCCCAGTGGCCTAGGATAATTGTGATTGATGAGCAGTTGATAGAAATAACTGAAATGTTCTAGTTAATCCTAGAGCTGATCATGAGGGGCTTAGAATGTGGGTCACAATTCACTTGTGAATGAAGGAAAAGCTTTTGGGTTTGGGAAACACATAGACTCGCACAGGTCATAGAGATAAAAGTATTCTATCAGGATCCCAGTCAAGATCAGTCAACAATTTGACTGTACAAAGGGCAGAAATCATAAGGCTAGAATTAAAGTAAAAAGAAACCAGATATCAGTCAGAAGATAGTCAGCTTACAGATTAAGGCAGACAGAGACCAACATTTGAAGCATATTTACACAAAGTGTATTTAAAACCAAGTCAGACCTTTCCGACCAGTGATTGGCTGCAGCAGTAGAGCTAGAGCCATACTTGTCACAAGCTTGCATCAGTCTGATCTAGAATCACTTGTAGAAGCAGGAAGGGACCAGCTTGAACGCAGAAAGTCAGTCACAGATGCATGGGTGGCCACAGTATCCTGGACTAATTAACCAAAACATCAGTAGAGGCTTCTGTTAGAACTAAACAGGGAACAACCCTCCAATCATATCGGGCATGAAGGCATGCTACAACCTGAGAGGAGTTTTCCTTTTGTTGATGAAAAATTAATCAGTTGATCTAAGAAAGAAATAGAAAATTTTATTCAAGCCAAATTTGAGGATTATGACCCAGGAACAGCATCTCAGAAAGCTCTGAGAACTGTTCTACCTGTTAGAATTCGAGGCACAGTTATATACGTTTTTTGAGACAGAAGGCTGTACATTAAATGATGTATAATTGACAGTTTACACAATCTAGATCTAAGTGCCATGTGACCCCTTATCAAGAAGAAATGTTACCTTTAAAGAACTGTCTTGCAGGTGCTAGAATTTTGCTCTTTATGGTTGAGCAGGTATTTCTGTCGATGGGGAAGGTTTGGTCAATGCATAATGCAGATACACAATGCATAGTGAGGGGAGAGAGGAGGCCACAGGGCAGAGAAAATTTTATGTTTAAATTTTTTTTGTCTTGCTATAAAATATGAATTTTATTTCACACTTTGCTGACAAGTAATCTCATTTTCAGGAAGGGAGTTCTGGTGTTGTTGTTGTGGTTTACCAAGGGATTCATACTTGCTGCAGAGTTCTCATCCAAGGAGGTACATTTCTGGGATGCCAATGGATCCTGATACTTGATGGATAGCTTCCCTCCTCCTCCCCCGGGGATGAAGGAGATTTAGTTATGACTCCTCAGTACAGGCATTTGGGAACAGAATGTCAAAAAAAACCAAAAAAAAACCAAAAAAACAAAAAAACACAACAACAAGAAGATTTCAGATTACTTGGATAATGGGACAGACCAAGTATAAAAGTGATTGAACAAATTAAAATAGACCCAAACACAGAAGAATTCTGAGTTCTTAGAATCTATAAGATGTCTTTTTTTTGGCACTGCCTCTGGCTTCTGTCCTTTTCCAGCCCTCTGGTGTACATGAGTAGCTACCCTGCTGGGTGTACCAGAGAGGTATCTGGAGACAAAGTCCTTTCAACTTCCACCAGTGACTCTCAATGCACCCACAGAGGTACACATGTCACAGGCCTGAAGCTAGGTGATTTTGTGAATACCTTGGAAGATGTCACATTTACCTGAACCATAACTACCTAACTACTGGAATTTCAGCTTTAATGAAAGAAATAAAATATTTTTTTCCAGTTTAAAATTCTTCAAAAAGTTGAGATAACCAAAAGACTTTCTGGATGACAATTTAGAGAGTAAAGGCTACAATCTCTACCTTCCCTATTAAAGTGGAAATTACTATCTTTTTTTGAAGCAGTTCCATCTCAAAGAAGTCATTTGTAGTTATGAGTAGGACTGGTGCCCGGGTAAAAAATTTTTGTGCTGAAAAAGGAGTAAGCAGACCCAAAACATTATCTCTTACTATTCATACTAGTTCTTAGGAATAGGGATTTACAGCAGGATACATAGCAAATAACACAAATTCTTCTGGCAATTAAAAGCCTTAAACATGATTAACTCATTGAGGATGTACAAAAACTTTGAAATTGTGAATAAGGATAAGAGAGATAAAGTTTTTATACTTTACTAAAAATGTGCATGTTCATGTATTTCAAACCTGCCTCTTTTTAAAGAAGGTCCATGAATTATAATAGTTGTATACATCACTCTCCCAAACTTCAGCAGAGCTGAATAACACCATTAGTATTTATATATACACACACATACATATAAACGCATGGTCATGGACAGTCAGAGGTAATCTATGACTTTTAGATTGTAGTAATTGTCATAAAGCTGTATCATGTATTGCAAACAAATACCAGCAGGAACTAGAGTGTAAATGTTATTTTTCAGACTATCATTTCCCAACATTATAGGATTATAACGTAATCCTATAATGATTATAAAAGTAGTAAAGAGCAAAAAGTACTTTATTTTTATTCTTGCCCAAGAGCTATGGCCATGGAACTTGCACCAAAGCTTTTAGTTCAAAGACCTGGAGCGTTGAGTATGGTCCATTTTCCACTACATTCCCACATGGCCTTCTGGGCTTCAAGTGAAGGGAGTGATGGTACCCTTCTCCTTACAAAACCCAGTGCTGTGGCGACCAGGCCCTCCCAAAGGGTCTGCATGCTGGGGCTGCTGTCAGGTCTGTCCACCACAGGGGGTGCTGCGGCCCTTTCCCCTCCAGGCTGTCCCTGGTTGAGACCTATGATGGAAACTGACTTGCTTCTGCATTTACTTTGTCAGCTATGCTTCACATAGAAATCCTAGTTTTGATTTAATTTTTATTTTTGTTTTGTTTTATTTGTTGCTAATTTCTCTCAATAAGATTTCAGCACCTTCCTGAAGGGAGCAAATTCAGAAGCTTATCCAGGTTTTTTCTCAATAGCCCTCAATATTCCCATTTCCATCCCATGTACCCTCACCTGGTATGTCCTTTTCCCCACACAGCTGTATACCCTGTCCTGTCCTTTAGGGCAAGCGTCTATGCCCATTGCTTTATTACAATTACAGCAGCATAAAATGCAGAGATTACTTCGAATTGTCCATGACCACACCTTTATATGTATATCTATATACATATATCTACAGACTAATGGTATTATTCAAGGTCTTCTCAAGGAGACTAAAAAGCCCCCCCTTTGTGAAAAGGTACGAACTTCCAGTTGGAAGATAGTAAGTACTGGGAATGTAAACTATTCCATGCTGACCTTGGTAATACCGCTCTATGGCACATCTGAAAGTGGCTAAGAGAGTAAACCCTAAGAGCTCTCACCACAAGGAAAGGAACACATTTTTCCTTTCTTTTAAATCTATATGAGATGATGGATGCTAACAAAATTTACTGTGGTGATCATTTTGCAATTTACATAAGTAATTATGTTGTACACCTTAAATTTAGATGGTGTTGTATGTCAATTGTGTCTCAACAAAACTGGAAGAAAATAAAGTCCCCGTTTTTCCCAATAGCTGAGGGTTTTATTCTGGGTGTTGGCCTCTACAAAACCCCAAATTGCCTAAAATGACCAGAAGGGGCCAAGTGATGGCCCCTGAAATCCAGTCTTGGCCCTACCAGCCCTGCTCTGGGCCCACTGGCTTACTTTTATGGGACACTTTTACTATTTTTCTCAAAGTCACTATATAGATTGATTGGGTTACGGTAGGCCCTGGTTGATATCCAGAGGCTATTGATTGTAACGTCTCAGAAACCACTTCCCCCGTGTTGCATTTAAAAATGACTCTGGGTAGATCAAATAAACCCAAAGACAGATTTATACTTTGGGGCTGTCAAACACAGTTCAAGTCCAGGGATTATGAATGTCAAGAGAGGTTTGAAATTTGCCTCCCTGTCTTTTTGAAATAAGTCTATGACGGAGCCGCTGCTCTACGGCATTTGACACTTACTTAAGAATAAGGACTCTATGCTCAGATATTACAGATACTTTCTTAGCTAGTCTCTATATTTTACCAGAGGCTCTTAATTTTAGAGCAGATGGTAACTTTGGAAAAACTATGGAGTGGTGATTATTTTACCAGCGCCATAAATGACCACCTAAACTGAAATTTAACCTTTTTTCTAATAGTTTCTCTTACTGTTCAATTTGAATCTTGGGCAAGTGTTACTCATCCAGATTGCATACATTGAGTTGAAGTCATATTAGACAAACTGAGTGGCAGTTGGATCATCATCGTCAAATGGTCTATTTCTTGGAATAACATGGATATCTAACTGAAAACGTTATTAATGTTCTTATTTAAATTTTGTAGTTACAATAACCTAACCCAAAAAGCAAAAACCAAAACAAGAAAAACTTTTATTAAGTATGCAGTACATGGCAAGATAACCACCAGCAGTGTCAAAGCACTGGCAAAAATAGAATACTTGTAATTATACTTCTAGTAGAAATTTGCACAATGTGTCAAATTTTGGTTGTGCTATTCTCAGAAAATTGCAGGACTTCTTGCACTTGAATAAGATAATAGATGTACCACTAAAACACTTAGGTTCTAAGAATTTATATTTAACACAAAGGAATATGTAGCATGGATCAGTTGGATTTTTTTAAAACCAAATTAAATACATGATGGAGGCAACACATTTTATAGACTATGATAAATAATCTTGCTTTTGGTGCTAAAGCACCAATCAACTTCCATGAAAAATCAGTGTTCTATGAATTCTCTTGAGAGTTTCCTTGAAAATGTGTAATATTGTAAAAAACAGTTTTAAAGAATAATAATACATTTAGATCTCACTGTAATATAAAAAAATGCGTCACATACTATAGAACACAATAAAAATGATTCTATTGATACAAGCTTATAACGTAATTGCCTAATGGGCCCTTGAACATAGTACTATGATAGTAGCATAAGCTACTTTATGTGAAATACACATATTTAAAAATTTTTATGTTTTATTTATACAGTATTGCTATGAAAGTTTATGTTGTTTTTAAATTTTGAGAAACCTTGAAAGAAATGACAGTGTTTTTGATAGCTGCTCTCAACTGTCCCTAAATCATGGGATTGATTAAAGCAAGTGAAGTGAACACCATTGAAATGAAGTGAAATGAAACCAATCAACTTTCCTCAAAGAGTCAGAGTAGTTGTTCCATTCAAGGCCATTTTTACTAAGCTCTGAAAATAGTTGCGTCTGACGACAGGGTTTAAGTTTCTTTAGTTGCTATCAGGAAGTGTCGGCCAATATGTATGAAATAAGGAGGTAGACATTTCAGAATTTCTTTTTCCTTCACTCTTGATTAGCCATCTAGTATAGGCCTGAGAGAGTCTGAAGAGCTTAGCTGGACCCAGCAGAAGATAATCTATCCCTTCATTCCTTCATTTGATTAACACTCATACTATTCTTTGGAATGATCTGTTGTTACATTTCTCATATTTACTTTTTTTATACACCTAGTCTCTAATTAAAGATGACATAATATACATAAGGATTTAAAATAAAACATTATTTTACATATTAGTCTATAAGGTGCAGTCATCCATATTTTTAGTGAAATATTATAACTGTCAAGAGAAATTCAAGGATGTTGTTTGCCACTTCTCTCTTCCAAAAAACAGAACGCTGACATGTTATACAAAGACATACTAGACAGAGTCATCGATGATAGGGTGGTGTCAGCAGTAGCCGCTGTAATTCTGAGAGAAAGTATTAAAATTAAATGTGCTTAGGAAAATTATCTCTCATTTGTGCTCTTCCTATTTTATTGTGATGAGATTCAGCCTAAGAATTTGCCTCTGGCTTGTAAGGACAAATAAGAACAAGAAAGGAGACCAAAAGTGTCTGACTCAAATATAATCTCTTTATTTGAAATAGTCAAAATGAGCTTATGCCTGAGTCCAGCCCAATAGGATGAGAGAACCTATGTGAATTTGGAGCCAAAATATATAATATATACACAGATAAAGAATTTTTAAAAGAGTGGATACGTGTATATGTATAACTGATTCACCTTGCTGTACACGTGAAACTAACACAACATTGTAAAACAACTATACTCCAATAAAAATTTAAAAAAAAAGATGTTTCAAAATTGATTCATTTGTTGTAACAAATAGACAATAGCAGAAAATGATGAGGGGTATACAGGAACTCTGTACTACCTTCACAACTTCTGTAAATCTAAAAGTCTTCTATATTTTAAAAGTTGCTTAGAAAAGAAATTTGAATCAACCATGCTAAAAGAAATATTGAATTATCCTCTCTATAGAAAATATTATAAATTACACTTTATAAACATATTCTTACATAGCTCAAAAATGAAATGGAAAAATATAATGTGAAGTGTGTCAGGGAAATAATTAAACTATTATGTAATGTTTCTAGATTTTTGTGATTTTATGGTGTTTATCACTTTTTAAAAATATTTAATTTCTTGTGTTTTTTTTCTCTCATTCTAAATATTTACTTTTGTGCCTAAAAATTTTATATATATATATATATATATATATATATATATATATATATGAATTTGTGAAACTATCTTCTGTGTAAATGCATAGCTCCATAATGCCTTTCTTTGTGGACATAGGGAATTAGGACACTGCAGTGTCAGCAGTAACTGGCTATTTGAGTTACTTAGAATTCTCATTTCAAAACTGTTGTGAATTTGGTCACTGCTTTTATTTTTAATATACTAAAATTTTATACTAAAATTTTATGTCCTAGAGGCATACCATCATTGCATACGTTCTAGTGAGTAGAAAAAATGATAGACATCCTTTGATTGCTACCTAAGAATCATGATGAATAAATACATTTGAAAGTAAATAAATCATTGCCAAGGTTGAACACAAAACTGAAATGTATTTTATTATAATTTGGATAAAACCTTTCCATTATCGTATGAAGCATTTCTTTAAATTAGATTTATGTAGACATTGACGAATCCATTTCCTTTATGGAGTCAATTTGGAATTTTTTTCAGAATGTACTATTTAAATTAAGACTGTCAGGAAATGTTGTCATAGTTACTTGCATCGCGTTAGCATAAAATGAAAGAAGTTTTGAAAATTTCCCTTCCTATTGCTATTATCACTGCATGATGTGGAAGGCAATTATATGCTTTGGGGTTAATACGCATTTTACCACATCTATATTGAGCTCGTTTATAACCCACTTGTAATGGAACTCAGTATTCATTTTATCCCTATGGGGAACAGGATAGGAAAAGAGTGCTACAGAAATCGAGAGGACGATTTGAATTTGGCCTTTTCTTACAAGACAGGTATACGCTGCTCATTATTTCCCTTCTCTGTTGTCTTTAATTATTTTTGTTCTACTTAGTATTTTCTGTTTCTCTATCTCTAATAAATAATGATGGGCATCCCAGAGCGTTAAATTTAAATGCTTCTGAACCAATCCAAAGAATGTTGTCCCTTGAATTATCCCTAAATCTTTAATCAGTGTCTTGCTAAGTTTCAACCTCAAGGATAGATAATACTTGTAAGATTCCTTTACTGCATAAAGCAAATAGCCATGGCTATTTTATGGCTAATACCTAAAAATAAAGATGATTGGTAGATTCTGTTTTGATGAGCTTCAGGATAAATTCTCGTCATTTGTGTATTTTGAATACTTTCTCTGGAATCATTGAATTTTCACACTTGTTTACCACTTATTTATCCATATTCTAAAATGGAGAGTTGTAATGAAAACATTGAACTTTATGCAAACTAAAAATACGATACTTCCCACAAGAGATCAATATTATAGATTTTGCCTGTCCTCTCTTTTTTTTTTTTTAAATCATCACTTTTTTGACCAGGATTATTTATTTATTTATTTATTTATTTATTTATTTATGGCTGTGTTGCGTCTTCGTCTCCACGCGAGGGCTTTCTCTAGTTGCAGCAAGTGGGGGCCACTCTTCATCGCGGTGCGCGGGCCTCTCAATATCGCGGCCTCTCTTGTTGCGGAGCACAGGCTCCAGACGCGCAGGCTCAGTAGTTGTGGCTCACGGGTCTTAGTTGCTCTGAGGCACGTGGGATCCTCCCAGACCAGGGCTCGAACCCGTGTCCCCTGCATTGGCAGGCAGATTCTCAACCACTGCACCACCAGGGAAGGCCACCTGTCCTCTCTTTTGCAAACACTTTTAATCTCGCTCTTCTTCTGTGTTGGCCTAACCAGATGGAGTAGTTCTCAGAGGTGGAGACTCGTGCGCAAGCTTCTTTTTCCTCATTCATAGCGCCTGGGAGAAATAGTCCCTTACAATCAGAATTGCCATCAGACAATTCTGATGAAATGTCCTCTGGTGAAGCATGCCGTGTTCTCTCCTTTTCCTCTTCCACAAGAACAGTGTTCATACATCTTTGTGGTATCAGTTTTTGTGGAGACATGGAGGACCTCACCCACTGGCAGAACAATGATAACATGAGGTTCACTCACATGGCAGTCTGGAAAGAATTCCCACATTCGTCAACACACTGTACCCATTTTACCCCGCAAGCATAGAGAACAAGTGTTTGCATTATCTCCACTTTCCATGCAGGGGAAACAAAGAATTAGAGGCAGGTAGTGATCTACCTGGGAACATACAGTTCATAGGTATCTGACCCCAAGGTGATAAAAGACAAAGCCCAAGCTTTTTCTGTAATACATTATGATTTTTCTTCTTTAGTCTCCACATCCAAGCCTAGAAAACAAAAAAACAAAAAAAAAAACTTGTTCTCAGGATCCAAACTAGAATGAAAAAAGTCAGGTCTGATTTTTTTGTTTGTTTGTTCTTTGTTTTTCCTGATTTTAGGTTTTTTCCCATTTAAAAAGTATTATACTTTTATCAATTATTTTTCTGGGTGAATATTAAGAAGCAAAATGTGTATTCATTCTAGTTTTCTAATTTTCTATGTTTCAAGCCTTAATATGACCCTTATTTATTCTAGAAAAAAAAAAAACTTTGATATTTTAGTTAAAATATTTTTTCTCTTTAAGGCAAAAATCTCTTTGCTGACTTCACTAATATAGGAAAAAGCCAGATTGCCCCCAGAACAGTAGATGTTCAGAAGTCTGACAGGCAATTTCCTGGAACAGCCCAGCTCTGAGAGGGTGAGCACACATGATATGCCAGAGGAAAACAACTGAATGGTGACAGAGAACAACTAAACATAGCATTGAAGTAAGTGGCTGAATTAGTTTCAGTCGACGGAAATTTCCAGAAAATAGGTCTAGGCTTTTAGTGAGTGTCTGTGGTCTAATTCTACTCAACGCAAATAATTCATTTTCCAGAAACTAATTTGAAGTTTTTCTACCCAAAACTCATCCACAAAAATATTTACTCTAAGCATTTTGGTGAATTTTAAAATCAGTCTAACAATGATGTGAATTGCCTTAATATAGCATAATACTTAAAGTGCATAGTTCCTGAGTATGCATTATGCTACCACTAAAACACACCATTGAAACAGTGGTTTTTATCTACCTGTCTATCTTTTTTTTTCCGGTAACATGTACCAGAATTACACTTTCATTAGTATTGATATTAACACTATTACAGAATTTGCTTCATGGTACTCCTGTGTCTTATGTGCTTTTTTCACTTAATGGTATATCAAACCAGAATTGGGGCTTATATATATTTTCATCAACAATGTGTAAGAACTCATATTTTCCCATATCCTCGCTAAAATGGGACATTGTGACATTTTAATTTTTTTGAATTGTGGAACATGATCTTCATTATTTAATTTGCTTTTCTGAACTCTCGAGTTAGGGAGATTGGTATTATGATAGTTCAGAAGGTCAGGGAAGGTTTTTCCAAGGAAAGGCTAACTGAGCTGACCTCTAAAAGAAGCGATTCTTTTAGAGTGAGAATCCTAAGAGCACAGCACAGATTGAGTCCAGAGCAAAGCCAGGAGGGGGCACTTGGTGAAGACGAGGCTGGCAAGGTAGGTGAAGACTGGTCAATACAGAAATATTTAGAATTGTGCTCTTTATCCGAGAACAATGAGAGACAAGGACTAGTTGTAAGCTGAGGGTGTGGTCATGTTCTGGTTTGCTTGTTGAACACCTTATTCTCCTTGCAGTGATCAATTAGAGTTAATTTTAGAGGGAAAGAGTAACAGCTCTAAGGCCTATCTTGAAGTCATTTCTGTGATGATCCAGCACTGCCCCTCTGCCATCTCCATTCCCTACTACCACAACAGAGAAGCTGCTACAGCTGTGCATTTACACGTTCATATCTTAGACCCTGACATGACCTTATACCTTGGTCCCAACTATCACAATTCATCATCACTTTCTGTTCTACTTACACTTGTGATCTCACTCCAAAAGCCTTTGACCTCATTAAGACACCCAATTCAGTGAACATACCATTTTTTCACTATTTTAGTAATCTTTTATCTCCTATATGACTTCATATCTTTCACCCAAACAAGATTCCATGGCCCAGCACTATAACAGTTCCATCACAAATATCCTTACTTCCCTTGTTCCTCTCTTCCTCTGTCACTCACATCTGGCAAAACTAAACTTTGCCAAACCCAACTATTTGCATTATATAATTCAGTTAAAGCAGCTGAGCATTGACAGAAGCATACCACAACACTCACTATACTCACTTAAAACTTGTGAGCAAAAATTAAAAGTGGATGTTCAACAAAGAGAGGCTAATCTACTTTACTTTCCTTGTAAATTCATTTTCCTATTCCCTAAAATGACTATTTCACACCACGTCTCAGTTCTTTGCAGCTACTGTAACAAAACATCGCATACCCGGTGGCTTATAAACAACATGAATGTATTTCTCATAGTCCTAGTGCTTGGAAGTTCAAGATCAGAATGACAGCGTGGTAGGGTGATGGCCCGCTTCCTGTTGTAGACTCCTTGCTGTAACTCACATGGTGGAAGGGGCTGGATTCTCTCTGCCTCCTCACTCTAACTGAAGCCAGACTACTCACTGAGGACACCAGTGTGCTATCCTCTCAATTGTTTATTCTCTCTCTTGCCAGGAACATTAGAAAATATGTAAGTATAACCCTTGTCACTTCAAAACTAGCAAAAACATGGTCACTTAGGGAACCTGAGGTGGAAGGTTAAGTAGAAAAAGCTGAGGATATAAGGGGTTTACTGATTACAAAGATAGAGGTCTAAAGGACCAAGAGAAGGGGAAGTGAAGAGGGATGCATATAGCCTCAAGAAAATTCAGATGCTCCTGGGATGATGGTGTGACGGAGGATCAGCAGGAAGGAGCACTTACGGGAGAAGAGACCTGTCAAAATATTTTAGAAGTTTCTTTAAGAAATGTGGGCACATTGCCTAATATCTAGAGAGACTATTGGATGAAGGGCTGGTTGACTCAGAAACAGCAGAATCTACAGCCTACAGGAGGCTCTTATTCTGGCCATGTGGAAATGTCAAGATCTATAATCTTACACTATTTTTAGCCACACCAGCTTTAAAGTAAAATTAAGTAAAAAATATGAAAAAGGCCATATTTTATTTGGTGCTATAGTATACTTTTAAAAATCTGTATTTTAAGTAAAGCAATTTATAAACACACATCTCAAAATATTTCTCTAATAGTTATGTCTGTGATATTGGCTACTTGTTCCACCATAGTTGATCTTATTTTTTTCATTGAAATGCAGTGATTTTCATGGTATGCGATTTGATGGGTGGGAGAGGGAAAGTAAGTGACTGATTCCCAGCCAAAAAAAAAAAAAAAGACACAAGAGAAGTTCTTCGAAATCTGACAAATATTCTAAACTATACTTGAAATGAGTAAGTAAGCCAGTTATTATGATCTCTATTATATAGTTGAAGCAATTGGGGCTTACAACAGTTAAGGATGAATCAAACTCATAATTACTAAGTGATGAAGACTAATTTTGAGCTCATTTTTATGAGTTTTTTCCCAATGTACTTTTCTTCTAGAGTACACTGCTTCTTCATCGAGGCTTATATTATGAACCTGATTATAACCTTTGCTGAGGACCAAATTGCAGCCATCTGAACATCTGGTGCTTCTTTTCTCTGGCACTAAGGTCTCTTTAAAGAGTCGGTAGCTGGAATACTAATTTCAACTCTGACAATAATTAACCATCAGCAGTGACTTTCACAGTGATATTGTATAAGAAGTTGCTACTGAACTAAGGATATTTTTTATTTAATTTTAATCAGAACAGCTGTTTCACTATGATTTCCAAAACAGTAAAATATTTTTTGATGAGAATAAAAATGTTATCTTCAATTTATCTTTTCTTTATCTGCCTAAAATCACATTGACATGTATTTGATGTTTTCTTTGCAGTAGTTTAGATCAGAATAATAAATAAGATATATACTGCATAATTATTATAGAAATGTTAGGTAATATATATAAAAATGTAGAACATTTTTTCCAAAAATCATCTACCACCTATTATTCCACTACCCAAAGTCAACATTAATGTGTATAGTATTTTAGTATATTTCCTTGAGTCTAAATATATTAATCTTTGCATGCATACATTCTTTTCACAAATAGATATTGGTGTTTACTTTGTGCCAGACACTAACCTAGGCCCAGGCATTGAGCCTGCACAATAAACCAGATAAACAAGTCTCCTGTCTTCATTAAGACAATCTCCTGCTATCTCTCTTTGTCTCTGTCTCTCTCTCTTCAGTACTAACTGACATGAATGTGAGCATAGTAATACACCAGAGACAATCTTTTTATTTCCTAGAATTATACTTTGACTATTTCCCTATTTTTAAATAATTCTTATGAGGTATCACCAAACATGAACTGTTCAAACCATAAGGCACCATTCCCCTATCATTAGAGATTCAGAGTGCAATTCATAATACTGTATTATCAATGTAATGACTAAATTTTGAATCTTTTATTAATTACTTTCTGATCATTAAAAAATGCTAATTTTATAAAATCTGAAAAATTCAGAAATGGAACAAAAATAGTCACTCATCCTACCATCTTTAAATAATCCTTGTTTATAATTGGATGAGATTCCACCTCAGCTATTAACAAACTTGTCATAATGCCTTGTGCTATGTTTGTATTCTATTACTTTAATTAAAATTGTACGTAACACTTTTCATATTTATTTCTAAATTAAATTCTTAAAAAGTCCAGTGTTTTTGAATGCACATCTTAGTAATGCCTGAACTTGTGAGTTAAATTTTGTTTGTTGATTCACTTTTCGCATTTTCTTTACTTGCGTTTCTTTGACTATTGTGAGGGCGGATAATTTTTCATAATTTTACTAACCAAGGTCGGTTTCTTTTCTCTGCATGTGTGTATGCAAATATATATGTATATATTCCTTTAGAGATAATTTTTTCATAAACTTGTATAGATTTCTTACATATTGAACTATGACCCAATTAATAGTGAATATCTTTATTGATGGCTTATTTCTAAGTGTTAAGTAACACATTGTGGTTGTAAATTCACACGTGCAAGCAGAGGTATTGTCGTATAATTCAATTGTCAGCATAAAATATAATTTAGATTTCCTTTTAGGTGTCTTTGGGAAATGACATTACGACTATGTGTACAAGATCCTTTGTTTAATGTATTCACATAGACCATAACAAACATCAGCTTACTGCACTGCCCCTCTAACTGTCTGCTCTGCCTTCACTGCTGTTATGTGAATTTGTGTTGGTGCTACCCTTGTTGCCAGTCACCTATAATCATGCACTTGATCCAACCATGTCTTAATTTTCAAAGATGTTCCTCTATAAATGTCCCCTCTTTCTCTCGCGTGATTAAATTACTAGATTATTTCCATCAACATATAAAAACTAAATTATCTTCCTTCTTTAGAAATAATCAATCTACCCCTGTCTACTTCCCTTTATAGCAAAACTTTCTTGAAGAGTTGTTAATGCAAACTGTACTCATTTTGTATATTTTTGTTTTTTCTTGGGCCCTCTTCAAACAGGCAACTTATTTCCCTATTGCTCCAGTGAAATAGCTCTTAGGACAACTGATGACATCCTTGTTGCCAATTCAGTGGTCATTTCTCAGCCTGTATGAATGAGTTATTGGCTGCACTAGATGTAGTTGGTTACCCTTTTTATTGAAATAATGTCTTCACTTATCTCTAAGGGTCATACTCTCTTTTGGTTCTACGTTTATGTATTTGGAAACTCATTTTCACCTCCCTGCTGAATTCTTCTCATCTTCCAGACCTTTGAATTTTGACATGTTTCAGGCCTCAGTCCATGAACATATTCTTTTTTATAACTACCTTTATTACCTAAGTTTTTTCATTCAATGCCATAGTCTAAGAATATATACACATGATAATTAATACCAAATGTGTGTCTCCAAGCCAGATTTCTTCCATGAACTCCAGATTTGTGTGTTCAGCTGGCTACCTGGCATCTCCACTTGATGAGTGATGGGTAATTCAATATTGAATTTCCCAAATCAAACTCCCTAAGCCTCCCCTCTGGCTCTCTATTACATTATGCTAATCACTGAGTGCATTTACCCAGATCAAAAGCTGTGACACTTCTTTCTCTTATAACAACAAACCCAGTGGCAAATCATGTAATCTCTACCTTCAACATCTATATTGTGAACTAATAAGTGAGTATATCAAAGTTATAATATATATGATTAATATGCAGAAGTTACTTTCCTATTTACTAGTAATAAATAATGGAATTTGAAGTCTTAAAATATATTCAACTAATAACAGCACAAAAATATGAAACACTTAGTCATAAATCTAAAAAAATACATATAGGAAATGTAAGTAGAAAACAATAAAAAGGTAATAAAATAAGTAAAGAATATCTAAAAAAGAAGAGTGATATTCCATGGTCATAAATTGGAAGATTCAATATTAAGATGTCAGTTTGTCCCAATTTATCTATAAATTAAACACAATCCCAATCAAAATCCAAGGAACCTACTTTGTAGATATTGACAAACTGTTTCTAAAGTTTACATGGAAAGACAAAAGACTTAGAAGAACCAACACAATTGTGAAGAACAAAGTTGGAGGACTTATAATACCTGATATCAAGACTTACTGTAAAGCTACAGTAATCAGGACAATGTGGTGTTGGTGAAAGAACAGACAGATCAATGGAACAGATAGATAGGCCGTAAAAAAAAAACCCCCACAGTCTTATAGTCAAATGATCTTTGATGAAGGAGTAAAGAAATCAATGGAGGAAGAATGAAATTTTCAACAAATAATTCTGGAGCAATCAGACACATATTCAAAACAAACAAAAGAATCTTACGCCTTTCACAAAATTTAACTCAAAATGGATTATCAAATTAAATGTAAATGCAAAATGATAAAACTGCTAGAAGAAAACATAGAAGAAAATCTATATAACCTTAGGTTTGGCAATGAATTTTTTAGATCCACACCAAAAACAAGATCAATAAAAGAAAAAAATTGATAAATTGGAACTACTAAAAAAAACAAAAAAACAAACAAAAGAAACTGTCTGTGACATAAACTATTAAGATAATGAAGACAAACCACAGATTTGGAAAACATATTTACAAAACACATATCTGATAAAACTCTTGCATCCAAAATATATAAAGAACTCAAAACTCAACAATAAGAAAGCACACAATGCAATTTAAAGAAAAATACGCAAGAAGTCTTAATAGACTTCATCAAAGGATATATACAGATGACAAATAAGCACATATAAATATGCTCAACATTGTTTATCAGGGAGTTGAAAATTAAAGCAGTAATGAGATAGCACTATATACCTATTGGAATGACTAAATACAAAACTAACAATACCCAAATCATAAAAGTGGCCTGTTTGCAATGTTGGTAAAAACTCAAAATAACAGAAACTCATTAATTTACTGGTGGAACTGCAGAGTCAGCCACTGCAGAAAACAATTTGGCAATTTTTATAATGTTAAAGATAGTCGTACCCTATGATCCAACATATGTGCTTCTAGGTATTTTCCCAACTAATTTGAAAACTTACCCACTCCCAATTGCACATGGATATTTATAGCAGCTTTATTCTTAATCATCAAAAACTGGATGTGACCAAGATGGTGTATTAGATTTATGCACTATACGAAATTTTAATTCAGAGGACATCAGCCTAAGGAGGTGTGTTAAGCTTAGTAAGAATCTTAACTTACAAGTCAGTGTTTTGGTTGGCACTTACTGGTTTGGCATTGTCCTTTTGGGTTAGATTTGGAGTTTTTTTTTTTTTTTTTCCTGTAGCTAAGACCTCAGTACTAGCTAATTATGAATTAGCCTACCTAATTCATAGCCAGCCCTGCCCAAGTGCTGAGTTATCTGCTAGATTCTCATTTAGACTTTTGACTATTATATTGCTTACTTCCTGAAACAACGGCTTTAGCTTATGTTCGGATTCTAAATCATACCCCTGATGTTAAGTGTGTCTATGTAAATTTAATTTCACGCTCCTAGAAATGTTTATAACACTGCTCATCAAACTTCAGTACTGTAAGCAATGGCATTTTTTCAAACCGTTCTCCTGGCAATGTACTGTATAAACTTTACCTTGTTAGTTTGATACTTCAAAAGATTTCATGGACTATCCAGTGAAACTGATGATTATTTATGGTATTGTTCTTATGAAAAAATATTATAATTCCCCAAGAATTGATATGCAAATAGTTCTTGTGCTATGATAATTATATAACTGGGCAATGTGTATTTGGATTACAGTCTATTCAATAGTTTGTAGGTGGATCTTCAAGGGTAATAGTGAGAAAAGGCATTTCTAATCCTAATCCTGTTTTTATCTATTCAATAGTTGTATAAAACAGTTTCTTCTGGACCATGTCCATATGAACATATATCATTATTTCTATCATTTTCTTTATCTCTTATCTTTTTGGTACCCATTTTTTTGTACAAAAATTAATCTTCCAACATGGGGTATAAATTATTGCATGAATGTGTTTATATATCCCCAAAGTAAAAAAAAAAAAGCATAGTTTAATCACCTGCAATGTAGTTCTTATCTCTTTAGGAAGTAATTAAATAATATTCTATTTATAAAATATGATTTAGTAATTAATGTTATTTTACATAACACACAAGTAGTTTGGTGAACTAAACTACTTGATTATTGCCAGAACTTTCAAGAATGGCTCTTAAAGCATTACTTTTCATAAACAAATGAAGAGTGAGTTAACACATAAATAAACAGTATCCTTTAAAGATTCACTGAGAAACACAAAGTAGGAAAAAAAAAATGTAACAAAATAATTTTGTTCCATTAATTTATTTTAATATTTGTCCCAGTTATTGGCCCATAATAAGTATTTTTTTTTACTTAATGAGTAAATTAATAAATTTGGGTAAGGCGCTAACTTTTCTTTGATGGGTGTTGCATTAAACTGAAAGTGGTGACTTTATCATGAGTTGTCATCTTCATCACCATCATCTTTATCTTATATTCCTACACCTTGTTGAAAACCCTAGATCTTAGAGACTCTTTTTTATGTTGATTTTGCAAGCACATCACATGGTTTTCAAAAGCCCAACCAGGTAAGTTTAGGTCACTACCTAAAGGAAGGTTGTAAAGAACAAATAAGTGCAGTGAAAGTGGTCTTGGTAATTTAGTGAAGGCACTTTTGTGAGAGCAACACTTAATCCAGTGAAAATTCCCTGGAAATTTCAGCTGACTCTAGCCCAGCTAATCCTATGTCCAAAGATGCAGTCTGTACAACTGAGTGTTATGGAATGAGACTGAGTTTACTCTAGATGCATCTCTACGATTCCATCATAATTGGTGAAATATAGTATGTTTTTAATTTTTTTCATGACACATTGAAAATAGTTTTAATATTTTGCTATTGAAAAATATACATACATGGAAAACCTCCCATCATCCAGGAAACAGAAAATAATCCAGTGTTGATTTATCCTGTCACTTCTAATTATATGCTGTTGATCTTGCCTAATTACTTAATATCTCTGAGTCTGAAATAGGTCACAATGTAACAATAGGGTGCTAGTTCATAGAAGACATTTACAGTAGATTTTGAAATACAGTTTAGAAATATAGTAAAATATTACTTATTTTTCCCTTCTTCTCTTCTATTTTCTCACCTTTATATGTCTTAAATTGAACCTGAAACACTTCTGGGGTTCCAATTTCATTGTGCCTTAACATTTAAAAAAATTGAATACATGCATTGCAATAAAATTAAATAATTAAATGCATGCATTACAGAATTAGTTAATAATTGTTTTTATTCTGAAGGATATGTAAAATTAGTAATAATTAAGTTTTAGGTAGTTTCCCAGACTGAGAAGAAATGTTTCCTTTCCAGACGTCTAAGACAGGTTTTCTCAGTATATATAGAGCAGTCTGGGATCATAACATAGAGTTAAACATGTTTCGGTAATCATTAAACAATTTCTGACAATGCATGTTTATGATTATCCTACATCAGGTCTTGAAAATTGTGATCAACATTTATCATGTACACACCTGGAGGGGAGATAATGCCTTTTCTCACTATTACCCTTGATGATCCACCTACAGAATAATTACTCATTAATCCTACTACTGTGGACATTGCTTGTTTAGAGTCCAAAGAAAAACATACATACAAGAGAATACAATAGCAGTGTCTCAAAGTGGGCATCGAGATGGGCATCGAGACTGCTGCCCGCAGGCTCAGAAGGGATTACAATATTGGCTGAGATAACCAGTCTTGATTATCAGGAGAAATTAGTACTGCCATTACATAATAAAACAAATGGAATAAAATATGTCTGAAGCCCAGGGGATCATCTGGCTTGCCTCCTAGTACTTCCATGCTAGTGGTAAATTTAATGAAAGTTATAATATGTAGGCAAAGTCACTAATACATTCAAGATTTAAAGTTTAGGTCCCCCCACCCCAGTTATAGAACCACAGCCAGCAGGAGATCAGACTGAAGAAAAAGAGAGCATATAACGGATTATGAAAAATAAAATTATAATTACTGACTAGGACTTCATGGCTGTTTGCATTTATACCTACATATAAATTAACTATTATCCTTTATTTTTTCCTCTAACATTTCCATATTATCTTTTTATTTTCTTTATCTATTCCTCTATCAATGGATATTTAGGTTGCTTTCATATCTTGGCTATTGCAAATAATGCTGCAATGAACATAGAGGTGCATAAATCCTTTCAAATTAGTGTTTTTATGTTCTTTGGATAAATATCCAGGAGTGGAACTGCTGAATCGTATGGTATTTCTATTTTAATTTTTTTTAAATTGGGGTAGAGTTGTTTTACAATGTCGTGTTAGTTTCTACTGTACAGTGAAGTGAGGTAGAGGTCCCTCGCTATAGAGCAGGTTCTTAATAGTTATCTATTTTATACATATTAGTGTATATATGTTAATCCAAATCTCGCAATTCATCCCACCCCTTATTTTTAATTTTTTGAGGAATCTTCATATGGTTTCTTTTTGTTTTTTTTTGGTTTTTTTTTTTTTTTTTTTTTTTTTTTTATTCACACACACACACACACACTGTATTTTATTTTTACAAGACATAAATAGACTGACACCAAGCATTGTACATGGATGACCACAACAAAAGCAACAATGATTGCAATTACCAAACATGAAACACACTCATACTATGTCATAATATTGACATTCAGTCCAGTAATCCTCCACTGTAACAGCTCCTTTACTTTGCAGTGAAAATTGATTTGTATATTCTTTGCCTCTGAGTCCTTGTGGGATTTTTTTTTTTTTTTTTAAATTCAGACAGAAAGTCACAAAAATTATACTCATCCTCATCAGTTCACTCAGTCCCATGTAATTAATTTTTTTTTCATCTTGATCTTTTGTTAGCACTTTTATGAGTTCATCAGTTTTTCATTAGAGTTCTGAAAATGCTTATTCATTCAGTTCAGCAGTACAGTCAGTTACCAGAAACCTGTACTTGTCAGAGTCTTTTCCATGAATTTCTTGAAGATGAAACCCTTTTATAGGAACATATTTGCAAAATCATCAGAGTACACCCAGAACTGTCTGTAAATGACAAAAGACTTAAAAATGACCACGGTTAAAGATTTGATGAAAGTTCATAATAATGCAGTTGACAAGAAAATTAGTTATTTCTGAGATATACATTTTAAAGTAATAACTAGGATTATTACTTATAACATTATACCAGAACATATAAGATTTTTAGAAATTTCATGTAATGTCTGAAACATTTATATTAACATATTTCCATACATATTTCCATACAAATACAAATATAAGATTTTTAGAAATTTCATGTAATGTCTGAAACATTTATATTAACATATTTCCATACATATTTCCATACAAATACAAATATAAGATTTTTAGAAATTTCATGTAATGTCTGAAACATTTATATTAACATATTTCCATACAAATAACCCAATGAAAGTTTAGTATTAGTTGTTTTGTTTGTTTTTTTATACTGCAGGTTCTTATTAGGCATCAGTTTTATACACATCAGTGTATACATGTCAATCCCAATTGCCCAATTCAGCACACCACCATCCCCACCTCACCGCAGTTTTCCCCCCTTGGTGTCCATATGACCATTCTCTACATTTGTGTCTCAACTTCTGCCCTGCAAACTGGCTCATCTGTACCATTTTTCTAGGTTCCGCATACATGCATTAATATACGATATTTGTTTTTCTCTTTCTGACTTACTTCACTCTGTATGACAGTCTCTAGATCCATCCATGTCTCAACAAATGACTCAATTTCGTTCCTTTTTATGGCTGAGTAATATTCCATTGTATATATGTACCACAACTTCTTTATCCATTCGTCTGTTGATGGGCATTTAGGTTGCTTCCATGACCTGGCTATTGTAAATAGTGCTGCAATGAACATTCGGGTGCATGTGTCTTTTTGAATTACGGTTTTCTCTGGGTATATGCCCAGTAGTGGGATTGCTGGGTCATATGGTAATTCTATTTTTAGTTTTTTAAGGAACCTCCATACTGTTCTCCATAGTGGCTGTATCAATTTACATTCCCACCAACAGTGCAAGAGGGTTCCCTTTTCTCCACACCCTCTCCAGCATTTGTTGTTTGTAGATTTTCTGATGATGCCCATTCTAACAGGAGTGAGGTGATACCTCATTGTAGTTTTGATTTGCATTTCTCTAATAATTAGTGATGTTGAGCATCTTTTCATGTGCTTCATGGCCATCTGTATGTCTTCTTTGGAGAAATGTCTATTTAGGTCTTCTGCCCATTTTTGGATTGGGGTGTTTGTTTCTTTGATATTGAGCTGAATGAGCTGTTTATATATTTTGGAGATTAATCCTTTGTCCGTTGATTCATTTGCAAATATTTTCTCCCATTCTGAGGGTTGTCTTTTCGTCTTGTTTATGGTTTCCTTTGCTGTGCAAAAGCTTTGAAGTTTCATTAGGTCCCATTTGTTTATTTTTGTTTTTATTTCCATTACTCTAGGAGGTGGATCAAAAAAGATCTTGCTGTGATTTATGTCAAAGAGTGTTCTTCCTATGTTTTCCTCTAAGAGTTTTATAGTGTCCAGTCTTATATTTAGGTCTCTAATCCATTTTGAGTTTATTTTTGTGTATGGTGTTAGGGAGTATTCTAATTTCATTCTTTTACATGTAGCTGTCCAGTTTTCCCAGCACCACTTATTGAAGAGACTGTCTTTTCTCCATTGTATATCTTTGCCTCCTTTGTCATAGATTAGTTGACCATAGGTGCGTGGGTTAATCTCTGGGCTTTCTATCTTGTTCCATTGATCTATGTTTCTGTTTTTGTGCCAGTACCATACTGTCTTGATTACTGTAGCTTTGTAGTATAATCTGAAGTCAGGGAGTCTGATTCCTCCAGCTCCATTTTTTTGCCTCAAGACTGCTTTGGCTATTCGGGGTCTTTTGTGTCTCCATACAAATTTTAAGATGATTTGTTCTAGCTCTGTAAAAAATGCCATTGGTAATTTGATAGGGATTGCATTGAATCTGTAGATTGCTTTGGGTAGTATACTCATTTTCACAATGTTGATTCTTCCAATCCAAGAACATGGTATATCTCTCCATCTGTTGGTATCATCTTTAATTTCTTTCATCAGTGTCTTATAGTTTTCTGCATACAGGTCTTTCGTCTCCCTAGGTAGGTTTATTCCTAGGTATTTTATTCTTTTTGTTGCAATGGTAAATGGGAGTGTTTCCATAATTTCTCTTTCAGATTTTTCATCATTAGTGTATAGGAATGCAAGAGATTTCTGTGCATTAATTTTGTATCCTGCAACTTTACCATATTCATTAATCAGCTCTAGCAGTTTTCTGGTGGCAGTTTTAGGATTCTCTATGTATAGTATCATGTCATCCGCAAACAGTGACAGTTTTACTTCTTCTTTTCCAATTTGTATTCCTTTTATTTCTTTTTCTTCTCTGATTGCCGTGGCTAGGACTTCCAGAACTATGTTGAATAATAGTGGTGAGAGTGGACATCCTTGTCTCGTTCCTGATCTTAGAGGAAATGCTTTCAGTTTTTCACCATTGAGAATGATGTTTGCTGTGGGTTTGTCATATATGGCCTTTATTATGTTGAGGTAGTTTCCCTCTATGCCCACTTTCTGGAGAGTTTTTATCAGAAATGGGTGTTGAATTTTGTCAAAAGCTTTTTCTGCATCTATTGAGATGATCATATGGTTTTTATTCTTCAATTTGTTAATATGGTGTATCACATTGATTGATTTGCGTATATTGAAGAATCCTTGCATCCCTGGGATAAATCCCACTTGATCGTGGTGTATGATCCTTTTAATGTGTTGCTGGATTCCGTTTGCTAGTATTTTGTTGAGGATTTTTGCATCTATATTCATCAGTGATATTGGTCTGTAATTTTCTTTTTTTGTAGTGTCTTTGTCTGGTTTTGGTATCAGGGTGATGGTGGCCTCATAGAATGAGTTTGGGAGTGTTCCTTCCTCTGCAATTTTTTGGAAGAGTTTGAGAAGGATGGGTGTTAGCTCTTCTCTAAATGTGTGATAGAATTCACCTGTGAAGCCATCTGGTCCTGGACTTTTGTTTGTTGGAAGATTTTTAATCACAGTTTCAATTTCATTACTTGTGATTGGTCTGTTCATATTTTCTGTTTCTTCCTGATTCAGTCTGGGAAGGTTATACCTTTCTAAGAATTTGTCCATTTCTTCCAGGTTGTCCATTTTATTGGCATAAAGTTGCTTGTAGTAGTCTCTTAGGATGCTTTGTATTTCTGCGGTGTCTGTTGTAACTTCTCCTTTTTCATTTCTGATTTTATTGATTTGAGTCCTCTCCCTCTTTTTCTTGATGAGTCTGGCTAATGGCTTATCAATTTTGTTTATCTTCTCAAAGAACCAACTTTTAGTTTTATTGATCTTTGCTATTGTTTTCTTTGTTTCTATTTCATTTATTTCTGCTCTGATCTTTATGATTTCTTCCTTCTGCTAACTTTGGGTTTTGTTTGTTCTTCTTTCTCTAGTTTCTTTAGGTGTAAGGTTAGATTGTTTACTTGAGATTTTTCTTGTTTCTTTAGGTAGGCTTGTATAGCTATAAACTTCCCTCTTAGAACCGCTTTTGCTGCATCCCATAGGTTTTGGGGCGTCGTGTTTTCATTGTCATTTGTCTCTAGGTATTTTTTGATTTCCTCTTTGATTTCTTCAGTGATCTCTTGGTTATTTAGTAACGTATTGTTTAGCCTCCATGTGTTTGTCCTTTTTACGTTTTTTTCCCTGTAATTCATTTCTAATCTCATAGCGTTGTGGTCAGAAAAGATGCTTGATATGATTTCAATTTTCTTAAATTTACTGAGGCTTGATTTGTGACCCAAGATGTGATCTATCCTGGAGAATGTTCCGTGCGCACTTGAGAAGAACGTGTAATCTGCTGTTTTTGGATGGAATGTCCTATATATATCAATTAAATCTATCTGGTCTATTGTGTCATTTAAAGCTTCTGTTTCCTTATTTATTTTCATTTTGGATGATCTGTCCATTGGTGTAAGTGAGGTGTTAAAGTCCCCCACTATTATTGTGTTACTGTCGATTTCCTCTTTTATAGCTGTTAGCAGTTGCCTTATGTATTGAGGTGCTCCTATGTTGGGTGCATATATATTTATAATTGTTATATCTTCTTCTTGGATTGATCCCTGGATCATTATGTAGTGTCCTTCCTTGTCTCTTGTAACATTCTTTATTTTAAAGTCTATTTTATCTGATATGAGTATAGCTACTCCAGCTTTCTTTTGATTTCCATTTGCATGGAATATCTTTTTCCATCCCCACACTTTCAGTCTATATGTGTCCCTAGGTCTAAAGTGGGTCTCTTGTAGACAGCATATATATGGGTCTTGTTTTTGTATCCATTCAGCCAGTCTATGTCTTTTGGTTGGGGCATTTAATCCATTCACGTTTAAGGTAATTATCGATATGTATGTTCCTATGACCATTTTCTTAATTGTTTTGGGTTTGTTTTTGTAGGTCCTTTTCTTCTCTTGTGTTTCCCACTTAGAGAAGTTCCTTTAGCATTTGTTGTAGAGCTGGTTTGGTGGTGCTGAATTCTCTTAGCTTTTGCTTGTCTGCAAAGCTTTTGATTTCTCCATCAAATCTAAATGAGATCCTTGCCGGGTAGAGTAATCTTGGTTGTAGGTTCTTCCCTTTCATCACTTTAAGTATATCATGCCACTCCCTTCTGGCTTGCAGAGTTTCTGCTGAAAGATCAGCTGTTAACCTTATGGGGATTGCCTTGTATGTTATTTGTCGTTTTTCCCTTGCTGCTTTCAATAATTTTTCTTTGTCTTTAATTTTTGCCACTTTGATTACTATGTGTCTCGGCGTGTTTCTCCTTGGGTTTATTCTGTATGGGACTCTCTGCGCTTCCTGGACTTGGGTGGCTATTTCCTTTCCCATGTTAGGGAAGTTTTCGACTATAATCTCTTCAAATATTTTCTCTGGTCCTTTCTCTCTCTCTTCTCCTTCTGGGACCCCTATAATGCAAATGTTGTTGCGTTTAATGTTGTCCCAGAGGTCTCTTAGGCTGTCTTCATTTCTTTTCATTCTTTTTTCTTTAGTCTGTTCTGCAGCAGTGAATTCCACCATTCTGTCTTCCAGGTCACTTATCCGTTCTTCTGCCTCAGTTATTCTGCTATTGATTCCTTCTAGTGTAGTTTCATTTCAGTTATTGTATTGGTGATCTCTGTTTGTTTGTTCTTTAATTCTTCTAGGTCTTTGTTAATCATTTCTTGCATCTTCTCAATCTTTGCCTCCATTCTTATTCCGAGGTCCTGGATCATCTTCACTATCATTATTCTGAATTCTTTTTCTGGAAGGTTGCCTATCTCCACTTCATTTAGTTGTTTTTCTGGGGTTTTTTCTTGTTCCTTCATCTGGTACGTAGCCCTCTGCCTTTTCATCTTCTCTATCTTTCTGTAACTGTGGTTTTTGGTCCACAGGCTGCAGGATCGTAGTTTTTCTTGCTTCTGTTGTCTGCCCTCTGGTGGTTGAGGCTATCTAAGAGGCTTTGGTGGTGGGTAGAGCTGACTGTTGCTGTGGCGGTCAGAGCTCAGTAAAACCTTAATCCACTTGACTGTTGATGGGTGGGGCTGGGTTCCCTCCCTGTTGCTGTGGTGGTCAGAGCTCAGTAAAACCTTAATCCACTTGACTGTTGATGGGTGGGGCTGGGTTCCCTCCCTGTTGGTTGTTTTGCCTGAGGCAACCCAACACTGGAGCCTACCGGTGCTCTTTGGTGGGGTTAATGGCAGACTCTGGGAGGGCTCACGCCAAGGAGAACTTCCCAGAACCTCTGCTGCCAGTGTCCTTATCCCCTCGGTGAAACAGAGCCACTACTCGCCTCTGCAGGAGACCCCCCAACACCAGCAGGTAGGTCTGGTTCAGTCTCCCCCAGGGTCACTGCTCCTTCCCCTGGGTCCCGATGCACACATTACTTTGTGTGTGCCCTCCAAGAGTGGGGTCTCTGTTTCCCCCAGTCCTGTCAAAGTCCTGCAATCAATTCCCACTAGGCTTCAAAGTCTGATTCTCTAGGAATTCCTCCTCCCGTTGCCGGACCCCCAGGTTGGGAAGCCTGACGTGGGGCTCAGAACCTTCACTCCAGTGGGTGGAATTCTGTGGTATAAGTGTTCGCCAGTCTGTGAGTCACCCACCCAGCAGTTATGGGATTTGATTTTACTCTGATTGCGCCCCTCCTACCGTCTCACTGTGGCTTCTCCTCTGTCCTTGGACGTGGGGTATCCTCCTTGGTGAACTCCAGGGTCTTCCTGTCAATGATTGTCCAGCAGCCAGTGGTGATTCTGGTGCTCTCGCAAGAGGGAGTGAGAGCACGTCCTTCTACTCCGCCATCTTGGTTAATCCCCTCCAATTCTATGATTCCATATGGTTTCTTTAGTGGCTGCACAAATTTACATTTACACTGACAGTGCACAAGTGTTCTGTTTTCTCCACATCCTCACCAATACTCATTATTTCTTATCTTTTTGACAATCCCTATTCTACAAGGTTTGAGGTAATATCTCACTATGGTTTTGACTTGCATTTCCCGGATGATTAGTGATATTGAGCATCTTTCCATAAGTCTATTGGCCATCTGTATGTCTTCCTTGGTAAAATGTCTATTCAATTCCTCTACCACGTTTTTTAAATTTATGGTTTTTTATTTTTTTAAACATCTTTATTGGAGTATAATTGCTTTACATGGTGTGTTAGATTCTGCTGTATCATAAAGTGAATCAGCTATACATATACATATATCCCCATATATCCTCCCTTCTGCGTCTTCCTCCAACCCTCCCTATCCCACCCCTCTAGGTGGACACAAAGCACAGAACTGCTATGCTGCTGCCTCCCACTAGCTATCTATTTTACGTTTGGTAGTGTATATATGTCCATGCCACTCTCTCACTTTGTCCCATCTTACCCTTCCCCCTCCCCATGTCCTCAAGTCCATTCTCTATGTCTGCATCTTTATTCCTGTCCTGCTCCTAGGTTCTTCAGACCCTTTTTTTTTTTTTTTTTAGATTCCATATATATGTGTTAGCATATGGTATTTGTTCTTCTCTTTCTGACTTATTTCACTACAAATAAGTCAATTTCTTTTCTTTTTATGGCTGAGTAGTATTCCACTGTATATATGTGCCACATCTTCTTTATCCATTCATCTGTCAATAGACACTTAGGTTGCTTCCATGTCCTGTCTATTGTAAATAGTGCTGCAATGAACATTGTGGTACATGACTCTTTTTGAGTTATGGTTTTCTCAGGGTATATGCCCAGTAGTGGGATTGCTGGGTCATATGGTAGTTCTATTTTTAGTTTTTTAAGGAACCTCCATACTGTTCTCCATAGTGGCTGTATCAATTTACATTCCCACCAACAGTGCCAGAGGTTTCCCTTTTCTCCATACCCTCTCTTCAGCATTTATTGATTGTAGATTTTTTGATGATGGCCATTCTGACCAGTGTGAGGTGATACCTCATTATGGTTTTGATTTGTATTTCTCTAATGATTAGTGATGTTGAGCATCCTTTCATTTGTTTGTTGGCAGTCTGTATGTGTTCTTTGGAGAAATGTCTGTTTAGGTCTTCTGCCTATATTTTGATTGGGTTGTTTGTTTTTTGGATATTGAGCTGCAAGAGCTGCTTGTATATTTTAGAGATTAATCCAGTTGCTTCGTTTGCAAATATTTTCTCCCATTCTGAGTGTTGTCTTGTCGTCTTAAATCAGAATTTTCTTTTTGATATTGAGTTTGTGAGTTTGTGAGTTTTGTGAGTTTGTATATTCTGGATATTAACTCCTTATCAGTAATATGATTTGCAAATATTTTCTCCTATTTAGTAGGCTCTCTTTTTGTTTTGTCAATGGTTTCCTTCACTGTTCAAAAGCTTTTTAGTTTGATTTGGTCCCATTTGTTTATTTTTGCTTTCGTTTCTCTTGCCTGAGGAGACAGATCCAAAAAAAAAAAAAAAAAAAAAAAAGTAAGATCAATATAAAAGAGTGTACTGCCTATGTTTTCTTCTAGGAATTTTATGGTTTCAGGCCTTATATTTAAGCCTTTAATCTCTTTGAGTTTATTTTGTATACGGTGTAAGAAAGTGGTCCATTACATTCTTTTGCATTTAACCTTTCAGTTTCCCCAACACCAGTCATTGATGAGACTGTCTTTTCCACACTGTAAATTCTTGGCTCCTCTATCATAAATTAGCTGAACACGTAAATATGGGTTAATTTCTGGGCTCTCTATCCTGTTCCATTGATCTATGGATCTATTTTTGTGCTGGTACCAAACAGCTTTGATTACTCTAGCTTTGTAGTATAGACTGAAATCAGGGAGCATGATACCGGTATCAATCTTTGTTCTACTTTCTTAAGATTTCTTTGGCTATTTATCTTTTGTGGTTCCACACAAATTTTTGGATTATTTGTTCTAGTTTTTTGAAAAATTCAGTTGATAGCAACTGAATTGAAACTGTGGATTTCATTGGATAGTATGGCCATTTTAACAATATTAATTTTTCCATCTGCTGTGTCATCTTCAATTTCCTTCATCAATGTCTTCTGGTTTTTAGAGTACGCATCTTTCACCACCTTGGTTAAATTTATACCTAGGTATTTTATTCTTTTTGATGCAGGTGTAAATGGGATTGTTTACCTCTTTTCTCTTACTGATAGCTTGTTATTAGTATATAGAAAAGCAGCAGACTTCTGTGTATTGATTTTGTATCCTACAACTTTACTCAATCATCCTTAGTGGGCATCCTTATCTTGTTCCTAATCTTAGTGGAAGAGCTCTCAGGTTCTCTCTGTTGAGTATTATGTTACTTTTATGTTTTTTCATATATGGCCTTTATTATGTTGAGGTATGTTTCCTTTGTTGAGAGTTTTTTTCGTAAATAGCTGCTGAATTTTTCAAATGCTTCTTCTGCATCTATTGAGATGATCATATGTTTTTAGTCCCTCATTTTTTTTATGAGGTACATCATATTGATCAATTTAAAGATACTGAGCCATCCTTGCATCCCTGGAATAAATCCCAGTTGATTATTGTATATGATCCTTATAACGTACTGTTGAATTTGGTTTCCTAGTATCTTCTTGTGGATTTTTGCATCTAAGTTTAATCAGGAATATTCCCTCTTTGATTTCTTTGCTGACCCACTGGTTTTATAGTATCATGTTTTTAGACTCTATGTGTTTGTATTTTTCCAGTTTTCTTCCTATTATGGATTTCTTGTTTCATACCACGTATTTGGAAAATACACTTAATATGATTTTAATCTTAAATTTATTGAGACTTTTTTTGTGGCCTGGTATGTGATTTATCCTGGAGAATGTTCCATGTGCACTTGAAAATATGTGTATTCTGCCATTTTGGGGAGGAATGTTCTTTACATATCTATTAATTTACCTGAATTAAGGCCAGTGTTTCCTTATTTATTTTCTGTCTGGAGGAGATGTCCATTGATGTAAGTGGAATATTAATGTCCCCTACTACTACTGTGTTACTGTTAATATCTTTCTTTATGTCTGTTAATGTGTGTTTTATTTATGTATGTGCTCCTATGTTGGGTGCATAGCTATTTACAAGTGTTATACCCTCTTGTTGGATTGATCCTTTATCATTATGTAATGCTATTCTTTTTCTCTTGTTACATTCTTTGTTTTAAACTATATTTTGTCTCATGTAAGTGTTGCTACACAGCTTGTTTTTCATTTGCATTTGTATGGAATGCCTTTTCCTATCCCTTCACTTTCAGTCTTTGTGTCTTTAACTCTGATGTGAGTCTCTTGTAGGTAATACATATAGGTCTGTTTTTTTTTTTTTTAATCCATTCAGCCATCCTAAGTCATGTGACTGGAGCATTTAGTCCATTTATATTTAAAGTAATTATCAATAGGTATGTGCTTATTGCCATTTTGGTAATTGTTTTCTGTTTGTTTATGTAGTTCTCTCTTCCTCTCTTCTTTTGTTCTGTTCCCTTGAAATTTGATGACTTTATTTAGTGTTGTGTTTGTATTTATTTCTCTTTATTTTTTGTGTATCTGTTGCAGGTTTTTGGTTTGTGGTTACCATGAAGTTTATATATAACAGCCTGTGTTATATATAAACTTAAAAGAAAAGGAAAGCAGTTTCTTTTAAGTTGATGGTCACTTAAGTTCAAGCACATTCTAAAAGCAATATATGTTTACTGTCCCCTCACTCTTTTAAGTTTTTAATGTCATATATTACATCTTTTAATTTTGTGTATTCCTTAACTAATAACTAGGATATAGATAATTTTATAACTTTTGTCTTTTAACCTTTATACTAGCTTTATATATGTTTGATCCACTCTCTTTACTATATGTTTGCCTTTACCAGTGAGACTTCTTATTGTAATTTTCTTGTTTACATTCAATGGCCTTTTTTTCATTTAAAGAAGTACCTTTAATATTTCCTGTAAACCCAGTTTAGTGTTTATAAACTCCTTTAATGTTTTCTTGTCTGGGAAACTTTGTATCTCTCTGTCAATAGTAAACAATAACCTTGACATACAGTGTATTTTTGGTTGTACATTATTTTTCCTTTCAGTACTTTGAATATATCTTGCTAGTCTTTTCTGAACTGTTAATTTTCCTTTAAAAAATCAGCTGATAGTCTTATGTGGGTTCACTTGTACATTACTAGTTGTTTTTCTCTTACTGCTTCTATATTCTCTATCTTTAACTTCAGACAATTTAATTATAATGTGTCTAGGTATTGGTCTCTTTGGATTTATCTTGTTTGGGACTTTCTGTTCTTCCTGGGTTTGGATGTCTGTTGCTTCACCAGGATAGGAGAGTTTTTATCCATTCTTTCTTCAAATAGGTTTTCTGTCCCTTTCTCTCTCTCTCTTCTTTTTCTGGGACCCCTATAATGCAAATGTTAATATGCTTGATGTTCTTACTGAGGTTCCTTAAGCTATCCTCATTATTTTGGATTCTTTTTTCCTTTTTTCTGTTCAGATTGGGCGATTTTCACTACTCTGTCTTCCAGATCACTGATATGTTCTGCATCCTCTAATCTGCCATTGATTCATTCTAGTGTACTTTTCATTTCAGTTATTGTATTCTTCAGTTATGATTTTTTTAATATTTTCTATCTCTTTGTTGATGTTCCCATTGAGTTTATCCATTCTTCTCCCAAGTTTGGTGAGCAGCTCTCTGATGATTTCTTTGACCTCTTTATCTAGTAAATTACTTATCTCCATTTCTCTCAGTTCTTTTTCTGAAATGTTGTCTTGCTCTTTCATTTGGAATGTATTTCTTTTTCTCCTTATTTTGCCTAATTTTCTGTGTTCTTTTCTATATATCAGGTATATCTGCTACATCTTTTGGTCTTGAAAGAGTGGCCTTAGGTAGAAAGTGTACTGTGAGGCCACAACACCCCTGGTTGCCAGGGCCAGGTGCTCCACGAGTATCCCATGCATGGTCTGCTTGAACCCACCTGTTACAGTTGGGCTGCAATTGCTGCAGGTGTGCTGGTGGGCAGGGTTAGCCCCAGGCTGATTGGATGTGAAACCTGGCCATGGCTGCTGTGGGCACAGTGGTGGGCAGGGCTGGTCTGTTGCCTGGCTGTCTGTATGGCTTGGCTGCAATTGCTGTGGACACCCTGGTGGGTGGGGCTAGTCCCCAGCCCAGCCGTCTAGGAAGCCTGGCTGTGACTGCTGTGGGTGAATTCGTGGACAGAGCTCGCCCCCAGCTCAGCTGGCTGAGAGTTCAGGCCACATCTGGTGTGTGTATGTGTGCTTCAGGATGGCCTCCTGAAGCACAAGACACTTTGGATGGGCACCAGTGTTGACCAGGGACACCTGCCAGGTGGGACAGAACTGGGGACACTTTGGAGAGTGCTGGTGCCAACTAGGGCCACCTACTTAGTGGGGCAGGGCAGGGGCCTCTTTTGATGGGCATGCTGGAACAGGTGGGCTTGGCAGGGTGGGTCCTCGGGGTAATGCTGGGGCAGGGCACACAACATTATCTAGGTTGATGGAGAGTGACAGAATGGTGCCTGCCAACATTTAAGCCAACTCAGTGGAAGAAGAGTAAAAGAAATGGTGCCCGCCAGCACTCCTGTCCCTGGAAAAAGTTCCACCAGAAACTTGCCTTCTGGCACATGCCCTAAAGTAAGTCAGTGAATCTCCTTCTCATGTGACTTAGGCACTTTTCAAGTTGCTGCCCCTGTCCTGGGACTTGGAGCAAATAAGTTTGTGCATGAACCCTTCAGGAGTGGCTTCAAGAGTTTTGGTTTCCCATAGACCTCTGGCTCTCCTAGATGCAAACACCACTGGTTTTCAAAGCCAGATATTTTTCAGCTTATATTCCCAATACAGGACTCCTAGGCTGGTGAGCCTAACATGGGGCTCTGACCCTTCACCTCTCTGGGGAGACCTCCACAGTTATGATACCCCTCCCACTTGTGGCTCACTGCACCAGAGGTGTAGGTTCTGACTAGACTGTGTCTCTGACCCTCCTACCCATCTCTCTGTGGCTTTTTCTTTATGTCTTAGTTGTAGAAAATCTGTTCTTCTAGTCTTCAGGTTGTTCTCAGAGATAGTTGTTCTATATTTAGTTGTTGTTTGGGTGTGTCCACGGGAGGAGGTGAGCTCAGGATCTTCCTACTCTACCATCTTGATCTTCCCCTCCATATTTTTTTTATAAGGTGTGCTGCTGGTAGTTCTCAAAGTTTTCCATATGAAATAGATATCACCAGTGATTGACAAAATGGAGAATGGATTAGGGTCTCAAACTTTTAGGCAGAAAGTGACAATATTTTCTTTTGAGGAAAGGATTTTTGTGTTATATGAGGTGAGAGCAGATTTTTTGTTGTTAATGTGGTTTGCAATGAGAAAATCATAGGTTGTAATAATTAACAGAAAAGTGTGTAGGGATATTGAAAAGCAAAAAGAAAATGACAGACTCTTGCAATTGGCAATGGGCATCAATTTCTACTGAATTCTGTGTTCCCTTGTTCTTCTTTTGTAGGGACTGGAATGCTAAATTACATATTCATGGCTCCCTTGCCATTATGGTCTGGATGGATTTAAATTCTACTGTGGAAATAATGAAGACCAACCAAATGAGCTTGCTATAGTAAGGGAGTTATACACTGTCACTTGCACATTGGCAGAGATTCAAAGGCAGCCAGAAGAGTGGAAACACTTTAAAGTAGAGAAAAGGGAAGGTTCAGATGTGTCCTGATTGGAGGCTGTTGGCACAGGGAAGCCAGAGGAAGGCTAACCAGAAGCAGAGCAAACTATGTGATTGGTTAGAGGTGGATGATTGATTTTCTTTCTTAGTCCAAGATTGGGAATGGGGAAAAATGAGAAAAGCTTTCAGTTATTAAGCAGGTCATGGCCATTTAGCCTGATTGTCACAGAAGTTATCATCTAGCTTCCTGATTGTCAGTAGAGATAGCAGTCTGACTTCCTACAAATCTGACTTATAGCTGAAAGACTTTCTGAGCTGTTTATTGTAGATAAAGAGATCGGTTCCTGGGCAGGTTTCTGAAAGTTGTGGTTTAGAGTTCTATCTGTATATATGGTTTGCACTTTGTCTGTTTGTATATTCATTCTTTTACTACCAATTAAATATATTGTACATGCATTTAAAGACAGAAAATAGTTAGAGACCATTTTTCCCAGTAGTTGAAGGGTGGACTTTTTCAGATTTGAATTTTTCAGTGGTCAGACATCAGTGCTATTATCCTATCACCAACTTTATAGTGTAGGGCAGCTGTAATTTCAACAGCTAGCAGGGGCCAGAAGTTCCTGAATTCTGGGTGGAAGCCCCAGAGTTTGGCATCTAAAGAATACACCATATGGAAAGAAATAAAATGCATTTTAAAAGTTATATTTAAAGGCATCGCAAATAAGAAGAGGAAATTTATATAATATATATAACATGTATTATATATGTACACATGTATAGAGATCTCTCTATATATCGAGAGTCTTTATGTTCATGACTACAATAATAATAAGTGGAGGAAAAAACATTTGTATGTAGAGAAAAGTTGAAAATATTGGAATGGATGGCTAAGAATGTGGGAACTGCTTTTATAGTACAAGTCCAGATGTATGGATAAAGTGAGTTGTATGGTAACCACTGATAGCTATGCTATTGACCCATTAGAATTAAAGATACCAAGAAATTTTACAAGAACCAAGACATGGAGGCAACCCACATGCCCATCAACAGATGATTGGCTTAAGAAGATGTGATATATATGTATGCAATGGAATATTACTCAGCCATTAAAAATGAATGAAATATTGACCTTTGCAGCAACACAGATGGACCTAGAGAATATTAAACTTAGTGAAGTAAGTCAGACAAAGACAGATACTCTGTGATATCTCTTATATGTGGAATCTAAAAAATAATGCAAATGAATGTATATACAAGACAGACACAGACTCACAGGCATAGAAAACAAACTTAGGATTATGAAAGAGAAGGGAAGGGGAGGGACAAATTAGGAGTATGGAATTAACATATGCAAACTATACATAAAATAGATACAAGAATTTACAGTATAGAACAGGGAATTTTATTCAATAACTTGTAATAACCTATAATGGAATATAATCAGAAAAAAATAAAATAAAATAATAGAATCACTATGCTGTACACTTGCAACTAATATATATTGTGACTCAACTCTACTTCATTAAAAAAAAAAAACTTTGAATTTCAATAGTTAATATTTTGTAAAACCATATAATATAAATTACTTTTATACCATAAGACTGCTCTTAATTGTGAACTTGTTATTTATATTTGTTATATAACTTGTTATATTTATATAACTTGTTATTTATAGTGTTTAGAGGTTTCAATTTTTCCTTTATATACTTCAGTGGCTGTATGCATTTACTCTTATCCTTTACTGCCACTGTGTGGTTGTAGAAAGAAATAATAGAAACAGGTTCATGTCCCTAGTTTTTTTTTTTTTTTTAGGTTAATCTAGGGGAATTTAGAAAAGCAGAACTTTTAAAAAATTAAATATTATGTTGCAATCCTAAGAAATACTTTTTAGAACAAATAAAATAATGAGACAGATAATTTTTTGTGCTAAAATATACACATGCACACAAATATGTAAACATATATATTATATATAATACACATATACAAAATAACATAGCTCTATCTATAATATATGATATATGATATTATAATATATAACCTATCCAAATCTATATCTATATATCAATTACATATAATGTATAGATATAATGTCTTTTAAATATCTATACATACATATATACATACATAATGTATTTTATCTCTCGCTATATATAATACTTATATAGATATATGATATAGGTAGAAAGCTACTTATTTATTATTCATCATTTATCAACTATTTTAATCTGTCTTGGCTTATGAGAAAGAAATTGGGAGCTGGAAATTGAAGAGGGCATTATATTCTTTACAATGGGATCATTGACCCTCCTTTTCCCATCCTCCAGAGTGAGCTCTGGCTGTAACCCAAGAGATGTCCCCCTTCCCTTTTACCCCATTTCCTCCTTTGCAGTTGTCTTTCCTATATATCAGAATTATTGAGACCAGAAAAGTCTTATTAATCTTTATAAGAGAGCATAATATCTATGAACCATCAATATCCGTATCCAATATTCAAAAATTATAAACCATTCATTTTTTCAAGAGTATGTCAGCTTTAACATATTTACTGATAACCAGAGTGACTATGGACTTCAGAACCTATATTGGAAAATTTTGAGAGTGAAAAGTTGTAGTATAAATAATCATACCAAGACAAGCAGTTTAAAATGAATTGCTCAGCTAGCTAAAAATATACCAACATGCTACCTAACAATATGCCAACTTAAATTGTTACATTCAAGGTGGGCTTCCTGGGCATGTCATCTGTACAGTCTCACAGGTCATATGCTCAAAAGGAGCATATGCTGTTTCTGTCTTGAAATTCTTAATAAGTTTTGAATACAATGTCCCATACCTTCATTTTGTACTGCATCTTGCCAATTATGAAGACAATTCTGCATATAGAATTTTAAAATTATCTCATCACTCTGTATTTCATAAGAAAACTCAGCTATGTCATATTTTCTCCATCAGCCAAAAAGTCACACCATTCCAAAACAAAAGTTTCATAGACACAGTGTCTTACTCAGGTATACACCATAAAAACAAGTTGGGCTTCCTCCACAAGTAATTACATATAATATTCCCTTTTTTCTATGTACCAGTCATTTTTTACTCTATTTTTCTCCATTTTTAACTTATAAGCAATTTTAGAAATCTTTAAGGTTAAAAATTATAATATACTAGCAGTTGTCACATTGCACCATTCTGATATGCACAGATTTTAGTTACCATGTTTTAGTGAAATAATACCAGTTCCCCAATAATGCTGTTCAAATTTTAGCTACCATGGTCTGTTCACTGTGAAAAGTTGCATAAAGCACAACCTTCAGGGTCAGCACTTCAGTTCACAGATCCCAATGTAAAGATCTGTTGTGCTAAGTCAGGATCAAGATGGTGGAGGAGGAAGAACTTGAGCTCTTCTCCCTTCAGGAACACACCAAAACTACATATACACCAGTTCTCTTTGGGAATGACCTGAAGGCTAGCAGAACGGTTCTTCTACAACCAAGGATATAAAGAAAAAAACATACTGACGCTAGTAGGAGGGAAAGAGAAGTGATCTAGTCAGAACCCACACTGCCTCCATCCCCTGGGGGGTAACTCAGAGGAGGGGAGGGGTATTACAAGCTCGGGGATTCTCCCTAAGGAGTGAAGAGTCAAGCCCCACACTGGGTACCAAGCCCTGGAGTCTGGCACCAGGAAGATGAGCCCCCTGGTTTACAAACCAGTGGAGCTTACAGAAGGGCCGTGGGAAACCAAGGCTCTTCTCTTAAAGGGTGCATGTGCAGACTTGCTCACTCCCAACCCCAGTGTGAAAGCAGCAGACTGAAAGGGGTCTGATGGTCTCGCCAGCCTGCCAAGACCACCTCAGTGCACTCCCCAGGCTGTACCAGGCTGTGGCTCCTGCCCTCTGCAATGTGGTGGCTGCCAGCACACCCTGGGAGAAACTGCAGCTAAAATCATGCTCCCTCTCTAGCCACCTCCTGGCTCCAGTCTACCCCTGGCAAGGCAGTGGTCCCCACACACCGTGGGAGAAGCTTGGGGTTGTGCTGGGCTCCAGTTCTTACCCTCACCCCCACCCCTGCTAAGGCAATGGCCTTCAGCACTTCCCCGCAAAAAGGCCCCAGCCTGCACTTGCTTCAGATGCAACTCTCCCACCAAATCCACTGGGCACAGGCAGACTGTTCCTACACAAGGCTATGCCTTTAAGGTCAGGATAGGTAATTGTTTTGCCTAATTTCATAGAGACAAACAGAAATATTCAAACATAATGAGAAGAGAAAGATGTGTTCCAAACAAAAGAACAAGATAAAACCCCAGAAAAAACAAACAAACAAAAACACTTAATGAAACCAGACAAAGATACTACAAAAAAGAAAATTACTGATTAGTATCCCTGATGAATATAAATGCAAAAATTCTCAACAACATATTAGTAAACTGAATTCAACAGTGCATTAAATGGATTATATTCCCTAGTAAAGTAGAATTTATTCCAGGAATGCAAAGATCAACAACAGAAAATCAATCAATGTGATATTCCACATTAACAAAATGAAGGATAAAAATCATATGATCATCTTAACAGATGCAGAAGAAACATTTGAGAGAATTCAACATATATTCATAATAAAATTTTTCAACAAAGTGACTATAGAGGGAACACACCTCAACATAATAAAGACCATTTATGACAAATTCACAGCTAACATTGTACTCAGCAATGAAAAGCTGACAGATTTCCCCCCAAGATCAGGAAGAAGATAAGGATGCCCACCCTTCCCATGTCTATATAACATCATACTGGAAATCCTAGCCACAGCAATCAGACAGGAAAAAGAAATAAAAGGCATCCAAATTGGAAGGGAAGATGTAAAACTGTCACTGTTTACAGATAACATAATACTGTATATAGAAAATTTTAAAGACATCACAAAAAAATTATTAGAACTAAAGAAATGAATTCAATAATGTTTCAGGAAACAAAATTAATATACAGACATCTATTGCATTTCATTACTAAATGAACTATCACAAAGAGAAATCAAGAAAACGATCCCAATTACAATTGAGTGAAAAATAGTAAAATACCTATAAGATAAATAAGTTACAAGAATACATTATACAACATAGGGAATATAGCCAAATATTTTATAATAACTATAAATGGAGTATAACCTATAAAAATTGTGAATCATTATGTTGTACAATTGTACCTCAATCAAAAAAAAAAAAAAGGAAAGGAAAGGCAACCTACTAAATAGGAGAACATATTTGTACATGATATACATGAGAAAAGGGAACACTTGTACACTGTTGGTGGGAATGTAAATTGGTGCAGCCACTATGGAAATCAGTATGGAGTTTCATCAAATGATTAAAAATAGAACTACCATACTATTCCTCAATTGTACACCTGGGTATTTATCTGAAAAAAAGGAAAACACTAATTTGAAAAGATATATGCACCTCAATATTCATAGCAGTATTATTCACAGTAATCAAGAAATGAAAGCAACCTAAGTGCCTATCAACATATGAATGGATAAAAAAGAAGAGATGAACACACACACACACACACAACACACACACACACACACACACACACACACACACAACCTAGAATATTACTCAGCCATAAAAAAGAAGGAAATCTTGCTATCTTGCTATTTGGGACAACATGGATGATTTTTGAAGGTATTATTGTTAGTAAAATAAGTCAGACAGAGAAAGATAAATACTGCACATTTTCACTTATATACAGAATCCAAAAACCAAAAAAAATGAATAAATAAAACAAAACATACTCACTGATACAGGAACAAACTGGTGGTTACCACATATGAGAAAGGTAGTCTATTTGTAGACTTTTTGATGCAGCCATTCTGACTGGTATGAGTTTATACCTCAATATGGTTTTAATTTGCATTCCTCTAATAATTAGCAACATTGAGCATCTTTTCATGTGCCTGTTGGCCATCTTGTATGTCTTCTTTGGAGATATGTTTCTTTAGGTCTTCTGCCCAATTTTTTTAAATTAGGTTGTCTGTTTTTTTGCTATTGATTTGTATGAGCTGTTTGTATATTTTGGAAATTAACCCCTTTTTGGTCACATTGTTCAAATTAATTTTAGAAAATTCTGATTTTAAATATTTTACTCTGACCATTCATGATATTAAGCCAAGTGTATATGACAAAAATTGAGAACATTTAAAATAGCTCAGTATGAACTATTAAGCATATATTTTCCTCTTTCAAAATCTTATCAAACTGCTATTAAAAATATCAAGGTCATGAACTTTTCGTACTGAGAAGAACAAGTACTCATCAGTGTAAGAGCGTTATGAATGAAGTTTGGTAATAGACATGACTGGGATTTTAGGGGAAGAAAAAAACAGTGCTGTGGGTGCAGTAGGCCTCTCACTGGGAAGAAGGTTGGAAGAGCAGAGCTGTGAGGGCAGCTTTCCTTGAGGACTGAGGAGACACTCCAATCATAGGGCTTGAAGCACAGATAGGAGTGGAAAGTACAGCAGAAAGAGGATGGTTAGATAAAAAGTCATTTATAGAAAAATTAGCCTGCTACTTGCTCCTCCTCTACTCTAAAAAATGCCGTGCAGCAGATAATCCAGCATTGTTTCTACATGTCCTATCTAAAACATGGAGCCACTTGTTGGGAGGGAAATTATAGATTTAGCTCAGGTTTTGGTGACCCAGAATAAAGCCTCTGTACTTGACATTATGGATTGTGCATAGCCTACCTTCTGGTTTCCTGTCTATGCACCCTAAATTTAAGCCCACCGGGTGATGTGCACTGCTCACATACATGGAGACTTATTGTGTATTACCTCTTAGGAGTGAGGCATATATGGGGAATGGATCTGCTTAACACCTAGGAAATTAGCTAATTAATTTCTTTCATCTCAAATATGACAAAAATCCAATATTTAGTTTGAAACTGAGCAGGACCTTCCAGGACCTTCCCAGGGACAGAGCCCCCTCCTGTCTCCTCCACACTTTATTTGTAGAAAAGCTTTAACATCTTGGCCTTCCCCAAGTTCCAAAGAGCAAATTTAATCAGAGAAGTGAAAAAATGCAGAAACAAAAACAGTCAAGCAAAACAAAATAATAATAGTTGAGCCATAAAACAAAGTTAAGGACTTTTAGTCCCTTTTTAAGGGCTGTAGATAATATCCTGAGCCACACCCTTAAGTTGTTTTGCAGATACCACAATCCCCACCAAGTGGAAGAATCCCCACCAGCATGCACACCACCGATTGGTTAGAATCAGAAGGTTGATGATTAAGATTCCTGAAACATCACCCTCAATATCAACCAGTCAGAGAATTGAGCAGTAGTTGATCCACACCCCGTGACTCTCTCCCTCACACTGTCTTTAAAACCCCTTCCCTGAAAACTATCAGGGAGTTCAGGTCTCTTGAGCATGAGCTGCCTGTTCTCCTTGCTTGGACTTGCCATGAACGCTGTACTTCCCTTCACCACAAGCTGGTGTCAGTAGATTGGCTTTGCTGTGTATCTGGCAAATGGACTGAAGTTTGGTTTGGTAACAAGTTGAAAACTGAATAAAGCAAACAGAATAGAAGAAGAGGACAAAGATGAACAAGTTGAGAAATTGAAACTGGAAGTAGCAAATATCATTCAGGAATTTAGATTGTTAACTTTCATGAGGAGAGGGACCATGTCAAATTGTATTAACATATCCTGAGGTCCTAGAAGAGTATCTGGATAATCGTGGTCACTAAATAAATATTTGCTTAATGAATAAAGACAGTAGAAGAGGAAATTAAGTTATGCATTTTTATCAGAAAAATTTGAATGATAACTAAGCCCAAAATGATCAAGAATACAACAGCTAGAGAGCAGGGAAGAAATTGAGACAATTTTAAAAAGCAAAGATGATGAGAACTTCAGTGGAAAGGATGTGTATGACATTACAGGGGGGTCTACAAAACATAAACAAAAGAACAATAAAGGGAACGTATCAAAAAATGGAAGACTAATCAGGAAAGTTTAATGATTGTCTACTAAAAGTCCCCAAAAAGAGCAACAGAGAAAATTGAGTGGGAAAAATAATCAAAGTTACAATGCTTTCAAATTCTCAGAGCTAAGGAAAATACAAATTGTCAAAGAAAGTCTCAACTAGTGACAAACTAGAATAATAATCACAACTACAGATATACTTGTGAATTTTCAAGTCACCAATATAAGCCTTAGAAAGCATATAAAGGAAGAAAGTAAAAATAAATATTACTGACAGAAGAATGCAACCCTCATTGAAGAAGTATCAGATTTTTCATTAGTAGCATAACACAGTAGGAGACAATAAAGCAATGCTCATCATTCAATTTCAGCTTTTTTTTGCCCCACATGTATCATCCATTAAAGCAGAAATAACATTCACTTTTCCAATTGACAAGTAATGCTACACGTGCCATATACCAAGTTGCAAATATGCGTGTGGGTTCTGATCTGGGCTATTTGCTGTGTTTCATTGATCTATTTTTTTTTTAATCCTTGTAAAAATAACTCTGATTGAATTCCTCACAGTGTTTAAGTTATAACTCTTATGTTTTGATATTCGATTCAGCAATTTCCTACCTTGTTCTTCTTTATAATTCCCTTGTCTATTCTAAGAAATTAGTTTTTTCCATACGTATTTTATAACCTGGGTCTCTGAAAAACCCTTGGTAATGTTTATTGAAAATGAATTTAAATTATGAAATATTTTGAAAAGAGTATTGATATTTCAGTGATACTGAGTCTTTGTATATAACTATGATATGTTTCCATTTAATTACATTTCTTTTATAACATTCTTTACATCGTATGATTTTGTTATATAAAATATTTCTCAGCTTTGTCAGAGAGATGTTTAGATGTAACATTTTTGGTTGCTTTTTAAAATTCTATTTTGTAAAAATTCCAGGTGCTCTTTTTGCTGACATTTTGAAAGTCAATAGATTTTTGTATATTGACCTTAAATTTAGGAAACTTGCTGAACTCCCTCTTTAACTGTAATAATTTGTCTGCAGTTTCCTTTTCTATAACCATAAAAATCATGCATAATTTTGTTTCCTATTTTTAAATTTTTGTAACTTGCTTCTTTTTCTTTTATGGGAAATTCTTTAACCTTTTTGATTTGTCAACTAATCATTGCAACTATTTCATTATAAGGATAGTTTCTAAAATAATTTGCTTTATATTAACTTAAAACGTCTTTAACCATAATTTACATGAATAGATTTTATATGTTCCTCTCTGTTAGCTATCAGTTGCTTTCTCTCAACTCCAATTCTCCCTTCATTATCTGCTCTGTGAAAATGGACTTGACACTAGGCATTTCCTCCATACAGTGAGCCTGATGCTATACTTTGCCCAGTAGAGGACGCTGAAGGGACATTACCGGCGAAAGTGTTTCTGGTTTCAATTCCTGTTTTTGGTTTTTGTTGGTCCTGCTGCACAGTCCATCAACAAAACATCTGTGGGACACCCAGTGGTGGTGTGTGTGCTGGCACTTGGTGACAGTGACATTACAACTCTGCCTAGCTGCAATGACCATCTTTCCAATTACACTGCCAGTTACAATTACTTGTCAATTACAACGACCACGTCCAACACAGATGCCCTGCACTCCAGGCTTCTTACTGTGGTGCTGTGATACTCTGTGTGCCTGCCGACCAGTCTTGGCTCATCTACACCCCAGAGCGCTGTTTCCTTCCAGCATGGTTACTGTGGATCACCTCTGCCCCAGAAACCTAGAAAGCTTAACAGCCATCTATCTCCTGAATTGCAATTACACTTTCTTCAGCAAGGTCTGAACCCCAGTCTGGTGAAGATCTACTCATCTACATTTGCCCTTCCTTGAGTGCTCTGCTTGAGCCCTAGGGTACTTTATCGTATCTATCTTTATAGTTACTCTCCTATTCTGCATATTAATAATTATTTACATTAAGCTTTCCCTGTTTAAACTAAGTGGTTCTACAAACTGATTGAATCCAGACTTATAACTCCCATTTTTCCTTTAGAAAATGGGGTTTGCAATATTTTATTCAATACTGTAAAACCCACCAACTTTAAATAATCAATCTGACAACAAATATTAATTAGGTGCCTTTAACCGTTGTTCATGTTGTTTCTGTTATAGTAGGTAAATTCCCCTAACAACTGAGCCTTTTTTAAAACCATACGGGTCCGTATAAATTGGCAGAAAGTTACACTAACATTAGCAATAACAGTATTTTTGGTAGATGACACATAAATGAAGAAAGGTACAATAATGATTGTCATGCCAACACCCAGGAATAAAATAATTATAGTTACACTAAAGATGATCATAACCCCTCTCCACCTTCTGTGTTCCCTTTCCTATACAGAAAACAGACTTTTCAGTAACAAACCCAGAACCATGGCTGATTGTTTGGTCTGGCAAGTAGACTATTTCAAGTAAATGACTTTCTAGTACCCTAAGAAAATGATGTCTCATTACAAGGATCTGAATGGATATCACTCTTTCTAGGGATACGAGTTACCATTAGTGGAACAAACATCTAATAATATTTATTCCATTAATGAGGGTTGAAGAATTCAAAGTGGTCATCTAGAACTTGTCCATCACTTTGGTTGACATAGAGAATAGCACAGCCCAAGTTCTAGGGCAGCACAAACTATTTAAATTTTTTCATATAAGTAGTTGTGAACAATAGATTTTTCTTGGATTTTTGTTCTGTGTCCAAAGGAGAGTAAGTACTACTGCTAATAATTCCTGTGAACCAGTAATGTGAAATAATCTATATGTAAGCTTAGAGAAATGAAAACCTAGCTATGCTAGACAAGACGTATTTGGGTCTTGCTTTCTCTATCAAGCAAGGAAAGTCTTGGGTCATTGTTCCAGAATTCTGGAACAAGCAAAACAAGTTCTGCTTGTTTGCCTTAGGAGTCTTTGAAGTTTGTTGTCCAGAATTTTAAATGTTTCTGGATAAGTATTTTCTTAACAGGTGATTCAAAAAGTAACCTACATGGGAAAAGCATCTGAAAAAGAATGGATATACATATATGTCTAACTGAATCACTTTGCTGTTCACCTGAAACTAACACAACATTGTAAACCAACTATATCCTAATATAAAATAAAAATTAAATTAAAAAAGTGATTCAAAGAAAGAACTGGAATGACATCATGCTGATTGATGCTCACACTGATAAATATTTATTGGCAATTGTTGAAGCCTCATTTCAACAATAGTAGTGAGGATATGGGAAATCCTTGACGGTCTCCCCTGCAGCTTTGGCTGTGTGAAAACTGAAAGGGGAAACTGAAAATAAAATATTACCACAGTCGTAAGAAAAGTCTAATTATTCTAGAACTATTTATCAAGTAGTCACCCAAATTAGATTTTAATCCAATCAATTGATTGATGACAGTTTTTTTTTTTTTTACAAGCAAACCAAACAGTGACAGCTTTTTACTTCAGTTGAATAATTAGAAATGGTCTCACTCCCATAACACCTCCAAGTGCCAACCAATCAACAATTTTATCAGAGTAACTGTGTTTTGACAGCTAATGTCACCTTACTTAAGCTTTTGAAAGACCATCAATCTCTGACCTCCATGCTTCCAAAAATTCATACCTAAATGCAGAAGCTTGTTCTTGGAGAGAATGTGCCAGCATACTTCTCTTGGTAGTGGTTTCCTCAACATTTGACAGTATCATTTTTCCCATGGAAGAATGGGTGGTAACATACCTTATTGTGGGATTCCTTTTCAACATTAATCATCCCCTAAAACCAAGAAGTTTAAAAAAAAAAATTAATTCAGGGTTTGGTGGAAATCAAACTCAGAAACATTTTGGTAGAACTTATACTGCTGCTGTTTCTTTCCTAAGCATATCATTGTAGCTTTGATACAATAAAGATACTTTATTCCACAAACAATATCATATAACAACTTATAATACTACTCAGCTCAGGGCTTTATTCACTCAAAAAAGGTGATTGGAAAACAGAATTTAAAAGTAACATAGGGACTTCCCTGGTGGTGCAGTGGTTAAGAATCTGCCTGCCAATGCAGGGGACACAGGTTTGAACCCTGGTCCGGGAAGATCCCATCTGCCGCAGAGCAACTAAGCCCATGTACCACAACTGCTGAGCCTGTGCCCTAGAGCTCGTGAGTCACAACTACTGAAGCCTGCACACCTAGAGCCCATGCTCTGCAATAAAGAGAAGCCACCGCAATGAGAAGCCCACGCACCACAACGAAGAGTAGCCCCCGGTCACCGCAACTAGAGAAAGCCTGTGCACAGCAACGAAGACGCAACACAGCCAAAAAGGAAATAAATAAATTAATTTAATTTATAAAAATAAATAAACAAAAAGTAACATAGTAACCATTGCTTTTCTCTCAACATTTAAAGGAATTTGATTTTTCTTAGTCTTTTTTTAACATAAAATGCATATGACTACATTTGTCTTCATCTGTGTATAAATATACTGACAATTGAATGTGCACAAAGGAAAATATGCTTGTGGAAAAATCAGGTTTCAGGGAAAACTGGCTAGATCTTGCTTTTCAAGGAATAGCTGAACCTTGAAAATTTTCTCCTGTGAGAGTAACATATCATCCAGTTGAAATGAAAACAAATTCAAATATCAGTGATGACCCTAAAGGAAATATTATGGAATGGAATTACATTGCTGATATTGGTTACTTGTGGTGCTGCTCTGTTCTCATCACATTACCTTCTAGACCACCTGTTATAGAGTCCATGGCCATTTTCTGCTTGTGAATGAGAATGTATACTTGTGAAAACACAGCATGGATAATATCAGGAATACATATATTAAAATATGTCAGTGGCTGGAAAATAATAGTCTTCTTAATGAGGAAAATTGCCTTTAGTTTTGACTGTGTTCAGCTCTGGGACAAAAAAAGGTTATGCTTCTCACTTAATAAAATAATAAATACGGTTATTTTTAAAACTCTGTTTAAAATTAGATTAAAGCCAATGTTTATAAAATATATGTGACCTCACTGCATTATCTTTTTATTAAATTTGTGACCATATATTCAAAATCTTGAGCTTTAAAAAATTATGGGAGCTGGGCAAGATGGCGGAAGAGTAAGATGCGGAGATCACCTTCCTTCCCACAAATACATCAGAAATACATCTACACGTGGAACTGCTCCTACAGAACACCCACTGAACGCTGGCAGAAGACCTCAGACCTCCCAAAAGGCAAGAACTCCCCACGTACCTGGGTAGGGCAGAAGAAAAAAGAAATAACAGAGACAAAAGAATAGGGACGGGCCCTGCACCAGTGGGAGGGAGCCGTGAAGGAGGAAAGGTGTCCACACACTAGGAGCCCCTTCGTGGGCGGAGACTGCGGGTGGCAGAGGGTGAAGCTTCGGAGCCACGGAGGAGAGCGCAGCCGCAGGGGTGCGGAGGGCAAAGCGGAGAGATTCCCGCACGGAGGCTCGGCGCCGAGCAGCGCTCACCAGCCCGAGAGGCTTGTCTGCTCCCCCGCCGGGGCGGGCGGGGCTGGGAGCTCAGGCTCGGGCTTTGGTCGGATCACAGGGAGAGGACTGGGGTTGGCGGTGTGAACACAGCCTGAAGGGGCTAGTGCGCCATGGCGAGCTGGGAGGGAGTCCGGGAAAAAGTCTGCAGCTGCCGAAGAGGCAAGAGACTTTTTCTTACCTCTTTGTTTCCTGGGGCGCGAGGAGAGGGGATTCACAGCGCCGCCTAAATGAGCTCCAGAGACGGGCGCGAGCCGCGGCCAACAGCGCGGACCCCAGAGACGGGCATGAGACGCTAAGGCTGCTGCTGCCGCCACCAAGAAGCCTGTGTGCGAGCACAGGTCACTCTCCACACCGCCCCTCCCGGGAGCCGGTGCAGCCCGCCACGGCCAGGCTCCCGTGATCCAAGACAACTTCCCCCGGAGAACGCACGGGCGCACCTCGGGCTGGTGCAACGTCACGACGCCTCTGACGCCACAGGCTCACCCCGCCTCCTCTGTACCGCTCCCTCCCCCTAGCCTGAGTGAGCCAGAGCCCCCAAAGCAGCTGCTCCTTTAACCCCGTCCTGTCTGACCGGGAACAGACACCCTCGGTTGACCTACACGCAGAGGCGGGTCCAAATCCAAACCTGAACCCCGGGAGCTGTGCGAACAGAGAAGAGAAAGGGAAATCTCTCCCAGCAGCCTCAGAAGCAGCGGATTAAAGCTCAACAAACAACTTGATGTACCTACATCTGTTGAATACCTGAATAGACAACGAATCATCCCAAATTCAGGAGGTGGACTTTGGGAGCAGGATATGTTAATTTTTCCCCTTTTCCTTTTTTTGTCAGTGTATACGTGTATGCTTCTGGGTGAGATTTTGTCTGTAGAGCTTTGCTTTCACCATTTGTCCTACGGTTTGGTCCATCCGTTTTTTTTTGCTTTTGCTTTTTTTTTTTTACTTAAAAAGTTTTTTTCTTAATAAATCCTTTCTTAATAATTTTTTCCTTATTTTCTATTTTTAAAAATTAAAAAAAAATTTTCTTAATAAGTTTTTTCATATTTTTTATTTTAAAAAATTAAAAAAAATTTTTCTTAATAAATTTTTTGCTTAATAATTTTTGTCTTATTTTTTATTATAAAAAATTAATAAATTTATTTAAAAAAATAAACAAAAATTTTTCTTAATAAATTTTTTCTTAATAGTTTATTTTCTTATTTTTATCATAATAGCTTTATTTTGTTTTATTTTATTTTATTTTATCCTCTTATTTTCTTTCTATTTTTTCTCCCTTTTATTCTGAGCTGTGTGGATGAAAGGCTCTTGGTGCTCCAGCCAGGCATCAGGGCTGTGCCTCGGAGGTGGGAGAGCCAACTTCAGGACACTGGTCCACAAGAGACCTCCCAGCTCCACGTAATACCAAACAGCGAACATCTCTCAGAGATCTCCATCTCAACATCAAGACCCAGCTTCACTCAACGACCAGCAAGCTACAGTGCTGGACACCCTATGCCAAAAAACTAGCAAGACAGGAACACAGCCCCATCCATTAGCAGAGAGGCTGCCTAAAATCATAAGGCCACAGACACCCCAGAACACACCACGAGACGTGGACGTGCCCACCAGAAAGACAAGATCCAGCCTCATCCACCAGAACACAGCCACTAGTTCCCTCCACCAGGAAGCCTACACAACCCACTGAACCAACCTTAGCCACTGGGGACAGATACCAAAAACAACGGGGACTACGAACCTGCAGCCTGTGAAAAGGAGACTCCAAACACAGTAAGATAAGCAAAATAAGACAACAGAAAAACACACAGCAGATGAAGGAGCAGGGTCAAGACACACCAGACCTAACAAATGAAGAGGAAATAGGCAGTCTACCTGAAAAAGAATTCAGAATAATGATAGTAAGCATGATCCAAAATCTTGGAAATAGAATAGACAAAATGCAGGAAACATTTAACAAGGATGTAGAATAACTAAAGAGGAACCAAGCAATGATGAAAAACACAATAAATGATATTAAAAATACTCTAGAAGGGATCAATAGCAGAATAACTGAGGCAGAAGAACGGATAAGTGACCTGGAAGATAAAATAGTGGAAATAAGTACTGCAGAGCAGAATAAAGAGAAAAGAATGAAAAGAACTGAGGACAGTTTCAGAGACCTCTGGGACAACATTAAATGCACCAACATTCGAACTGTAGGGGTCCCAGAAGAAGAAGAGAAAAAGAAAGGGACTGAGAAAATATTTGAAGAGATTATAGTTGAAAACTAACCTAATATGGGAAAGGAAATAGTTAATCAAGTCCTGGAAGCACAGAGAGCCCAATACAGGATAAATCCAAGGAGAAACACACCAAGACACATATTAATCAAACTATCAAAAATTAACTATAAAGAAAACATATTAAAAGCAGCAAGGGAAAAACAACAAATAACACACAAGGGAATCCCCATAAGGTTAACAGCTGATCTTTCAGCAGAAACTCTGCAAGCCAGAAGGGAGTGGCAGGATATACTTAAAGTGATGAAGGAGAAAAACCTACAACCAAGATTACTCTACCCAGCAAGGATCTCATTCAGATTTGATGGAGAAATTAAGACCTTTACAGACAAGCAAAAGCTGAGGGAGTTCAGCACCACCAAACCAGCTTTACAACAAATGCTAAAGGAACTTCTCTAGGCAAGAAACACAAGAGAAGGAAAACACCTACAATAACAAACCCAAAACATTTAAGAAAATGGGAATAGGAACATACATATTGATAATTACCTTAAACGTAAAAGGATTAAATGCTCTCACCAAAAGACACAGACTGGCTGAATGGATACAAAAACAAGACCCATATATATGCTGTCTACAAGAGACCCACTTCAGACCTAGAGACACATACAGACTGAAAGTGAGGGGATGGAAAAAGATATTCCATGCAAATGCAAATCAAGAGAAAGCTGGAGTAGCAATTCTCATATCAGACAAAATAGACTTTAAAATAAAGAGTATTACAAGAGACAAAAAAGGACACTATATAATGATCAAGGGATTGATCCAAGAGGAAGGTATAACAACTGTAAATATTTATGCACCCAACATAGGAGTACCTCAATACATAAGGCAAATACTAACAGCCATAAAAGGGGAAATCGACAGTAACACAATCGTAGTAGGGGACTTTAACACCCCACTTTCACCAATGGACAGATCATCCAAAATGAAAATAAATAAGGAAACACAAGCTTTAAATGATACATTAAACAAGATGGACTTAATTGATATTTATAGGACATTCCACCCAAAAACAACAGAATACACATTTTTCTCAAGTGCTCATGGAACATTCTCCAGGATAGATCATATCTTGAGTCACAAATCAAGCCTTGGTAAATTTAAGAAAATTGAAATCGTATCAAGTATCTTTTCCGACCACAATGTTATGAGACTAGATATCAATTACAGGAAAAGATCTGTAAAAAATACAAACACATGGAGGCTACACAATACACTACTTAATAACGAAGTGATCACTGAAGAAATCAAAGGGGAAATAAAAAAATACCTAGAAACAAATGACAATGGAGACACGATGACTGAAAACCTATGGGATGCACCAAAAGCAGTTCTAAGAGGGAAGTTTATAGCAATACAATCCTACATCAAGAAACAGGAAACATCTCGAATAAACAACCTAACCTTGCACCTAAAGCAATTAGAGAAAGAAGAACAAAAAAACCCCAAAGCTAGCAGAAGGAAAGAAATCATAAAGATCAGATCAGAAATAAATGAAAAAGAAATGAAGGAGACAATAGCAAAGATCAATAAAACTAAAAGCTGGTTCTTTGAGAAGATAAACAAAATTGATAAACCATTAACCAGACTCATCAAGAGAAAAAGGGAGAAGACTCAAACCAATAGAATTAGAAATGAAAAAGGAGAAGTAACCATTGACACTGCAGAAATACAAATGATCATGCGAGATTACTACAAGCAACTCTATGCCAATAAAATGGACAACCTGGAAGAAATGGACAGATTCTTAGAAATGCACAACCTGCCGAGACTGAACCAGGAAGAAATAGAAAATATGAACAGACCAATCACAAGCACTGAAATTGAAACTGTGATTAAAAACCTTTCAACAAACAAAAGCCCAGGACCAGATGGCTTCACAGGCGACTTCTATCAAACATTTAGAGAAGAGCTAACACCTATCCTTCTCAAACTCTTCCAAAATATTGCAGAGGGAGGAACACTCCCCAACTCATTCTACGAGACCACCATCACCCTGATACCAAAACCAGAGAAAGATGTCACAAAGAAAGAAAACTGCAGGCCAATATCACTGATGAACATAGATGCAAACATCCTCAACAAAATACTAGCAAACAGAATCCAACAGCACATTAAAAGGATCATACACCATGATCAAGTGGGGTTTATTCCAGGAATGCAAGAATTCTTCAATATATGCAAATAAATCCACGTGATATATCATATTAACAAATTGAAGGAGAAAAACCATATGATCATCTCAATAGATGCAGAGAAAGCTTTCGACCAAATTCAACACCCATTTATGATAAAAACCCTGCAGAAAGTAGGCATAGAGGGAACTTTCCTCAACATAATAAAGGCCATATATGACAAACTCACAGCCAACATCGTCCTCAATGGTGAAAAACTGAAACCATTTCCACTAAGATCAGGAACAAGACAAGGTTGCCCACTCTCACCACTATTATTCAACATGGTTTTGGAAGTGTTAGCCACAGCAATCAGAGAAGAAAAAGAAATAAAAGGAATCCAAAATGGAAAAGAAGAAGTAAAGCTGTCACTGTTTGCAGATGACATGATACTATACATAGAGAATCCTAAAGATGCTACCAAAAAACTACTAGAGGTAATCAATGAATTTGGTAAAGTAGCAGGATACAGAATTAAAGCACAGAAATCTCTTGCATTCCTATACACTAATGATGAAAAATCTGAAAGTGAAATTAAGAAAACACTCCCATTTACCATTGCAACAAAAAGAATAAAATATCTAGGAATAAACCTACCTAAGGAGACAAAAGACCTGTATGCAGAAAATTATAAGACACTGATGAAAGAAATTAAAGATGATACAAATAGATGGAGAGATATACCATGTTCTTGGATTGGAAGAATCAACATTGTGAAAATGACTCTACTTCCCAAAGCAATCTACAGATTCAATACAATCCCTAACAAACTACCACTGGCATTTTTCACAGAACTAGAACAAAAAATTTCACAATTTGTATGGAAACACAAAAGACCCCGAATAGGCAAAGCAATCTTGAGAACGAAAAATGGAGCTGGAGGAATCAGGCTCCCTGACTTCAAACTATATTACAAAGCTACAGTAATCAAGACAGTTTGGTACTGGCACAAAAACAGAAATATAGATCAATGGAACAGGATAGAAAGCCCAGAGGTAAACCCACACACATATGGTCACCTTATGTTCGATAAAGGAGGCAAGCATATACAGTGGAGAAAAGACAGCCTCTTCAATAAGTGGTGCTGGGAAAACTGGACAGGTACCTGTAAAAGTATGAAATTAGAACACTCCCTAACACCATACACAAAAATAAACTCAAAATGGATTAAAGACCTAAATGTAAGGTCAGACACTATCAAACTCTTAGAGGAAAACATAGGCAGAACACTCTATGACATAAATCACAGCAAGATCCTTTTTGACCCAGCTCCCAGAGAAATGGAAATAAAAACACAAATAAACAAATGGGACCTAATGAAACTTAAAAGCTTTTGCACAGCAAAGGAAACCATAAACCGGACCAAAAGACAACCCTCAGAATGGGAGAAAATATTTGCAAATGAAGCAACTGACAAAGGATTAATCTCCAAGCATTACAAGCAGCTCATGCAGCTCAATAACAAAAAAACAAACAACCCAATCCAAAAATGGGCAGAAGACCTAAATAGACATTTCTCCAAGGAAGATATACAGATTGCCAACAGACACATGAAAGAATGCTCAACAGCATTAATCATTAGAGAAATGCAAATCAAAACTACAATGAGATATCATCTCACACCGGTCAGAATGGCCATCATCAAAAAATCTAGAAACAATAAATGCTGGAGAGGGTGTGGAGAAAAGGGAACACTCTTGTACTGTTGGTGGGAATGTAAATGGATACAGCCACTATGGAGAACAGTATGGAGGTTCCTTAAAAAACTAAAAAGAGAACTACCATACGATCCAGCAATCCCACTACTGGGCATATACCCTGAGAGAACCATAATTCAAAAAGAGTCATGTACCAAAATGTTCATTGCAGCTCTATTTACAATAGCCAGGACATGGAAGCAACCTAAGTGTCCATCATCGGATGAATGGGTAAAGAAGATGTGGCACAGATATACAATGGAATATTACTCAGCCATAAAAAGAAATGAAATGGAGGTATTCGTAGTGAGGTGGATGGAGTTAGAGTCTGTCATACAGAGTGAAGTAAGTCAGAAAGAGAAAAACAAATACAGTATGCTAACACATATATATGGAATCTAAGGAAAAAAAAAAAAAAAAAAAGGTCATGAAGAACCTAGTGGCAAGACGGGACTAAAGACACAGACCTACTAGAGAATGGACTGGAGGATATGGGGAGGGGGAGGGGTAAGATGTGAGAGGGTGAGAGAGTGGCATGGACATATATACACTAGCAAATGTAAAATAGATAGCTAGTGGGAAGCAGCCGCATAGCACAGGGCGATCAGCTCAGTGCTTTGTGACCACCTGGAGGGGTGGGATAGGGAGGGTGGGAGGGAGATGCAAGAGGGAGGAGATATGGGAACGTATGTATATGTATAACTGATTCACTTTGTTATAAAGCAGAAATTAATACAGCATTGTAAAGCAATTATACTCCAATAAAGATGCTTAAAAAAAAGAATTATGTATAGCTGTATAAGCATATACTCAGATTCATCTAGTAAATACTCCCTGGGTGTTTGTAGATATATTTAGAGTTTAAGTTATACACAAAAATACCTGTAACTCAACCTTGAAATTCAGAGAAGGTTTTTTTGAGTGGGTGACTTCTGAGTATTTAATGCACTTTCAATGGTAAAAAAAAGGAAAAGCTTACCAGATTTAGCAAATAACAATAAAAGATGCTCTGTTAAATTAGACTTTCAGACAAATACAAATAAAATTTTAGAATATATTTATTCAAAATATTGAATGGAACATTCTTATACTAAAATATATTTATTTGTTTGAAATTCAAATTTAATTGAGGTCCTAGCTAAGATCTGGAAATCTTAGGTAAAGGAGGATTAGGGCAGGATTCCCCAGACAGAGGGTGTAGCATAAGCTAAGGTCTGAAGATAAGAGGTATTGGGGCAACATTTGGAGAATAAAAAGTAATTTATTAGTTCTCAAACACTAGGCAAAGACTAGAATTGGGATTAAAACTAGAGAATACCTGCATATTCATAAAGAATATACTCAACTAAACAGGTACAGATACCTCAGGTCCATGTATAAATCTTGGTTAGGAGTATTTGCACTTATTGTATTCATACAATTCCAGGATTATACCAGTGGTAAATACTGACTTTTAATTTTGGATAATTCAATTATGAGCATTGGCCTTGTAACTAATAAATATATATATATATATTTAAATCTCGAGGCTTACAAAAGAAGATAAGGGAAATTCTGGGGGAAATGCAGTGTTTTAAAATATCTCCAAACTCTGCCTAAAAGCTGACAGAATTACTAGGGTAGTGAAACTAAAACCTTATGAACATCTATTGAATACAAAAATGGTAAGTGGTGAGGTTTCCACAGAACCCCCAAAAATGAAGACAAATCACTGAGAGCTACAAGATTTGCGTGATATGATAATCCATTTGGAAAGAAGTTGAGATAGGAAACAGGGAATCTAATAACAGTAGATCTAAAAAACAGCCAACAAGCACTCACTGGAATTGTGGAAAGACAATCTGTCCATAGCAGCTAAAAGTGGGAAGAGTTTGCACACATGAATCCACAGGTAGGTAGGAGGTTCTGATAATGTCTGAAGAGTGTTGAGAAGTCTTCATCACATGACCTCTTGTAACAAACCATCATAGGTCCTTTCCTGGGCAAAGCTCCTACTGAGTAGAGACAGTGGAGAATAGAGTTCACATTGAGCAGCACAGAGATAACAGGAGTTCAAAAAAGAGAAGATTCACATAGAAGTTGTGGGGAGGGAGACAGAGCTAGGAGATTTCAGACAATAGTGGTCATATTTTCTAACTATTCATGTAAATAACAGAAGAGAAGTCCCTCTAACTATGAAACTCAAAAAGTTATTCCAACAACCTTGCCTTTTAAAATAAGATAACCTTATTTCATTAAAAGTATGTAATAAAAAAAGAATTGCTCTTGAATTCCAAACAAGGTTGTAAGAAAAAAAACTGAATGAAGCAGAAGAAAAACATTTCCAAAAGGAAGGAAAACACCTCAAAAATTCATGTTCCAAAATGAGGAAACTAGAATCTCACACTTTTAAATGAACCAAATGGAATTATAAAAATACCCTTAGATATAAGAGAACAATATACATTAGCATTATTTAACAAGTAAAAGTAGAGATGGTAGAACTCAGGAAGAGAAAAGAAGCCGTCCTCTCAAAAATGATGTGTCAACTGGAGTGAACAAACACAACAGAAAATGGCTGTGTAGACACTCCCAGATGTCTCACCCAGATCCCATTTAGCTACTGGTGGACCTACCCACTGGCAGGAACTTAGCTGATGTGGAGACAACACTGAGCTGACAGCTGTCAAAATGCGCCATTAAACTGATAAACCAGAATGGAATAACCGTCAAGCCCTTGATCACTTACTACGATAGTATGAGACTGGTCTTTAGTAGGCAGCTTCCTCCCATGAGGCCTGGCAGGGAAAGCCTTTGTAATTGTCTATAGTCAGGCTTGAAGAAAGATCATGCTTGGGTTTTCATACTAGAGCCATATGCTTCATCCATAGTTGACTCTCTCTGGAGACTAGCCCTCAGCCAAACAGGAGCTAATCCTCCCTGGAGGCTCTTCCCCATCACACCCACACCAGCCACACCACCACATCCTCTTTGACCTCAGTCAGTGAATAACTGGCATGGAGGTAGCAAGCCAGCTCCCTTGCCTCAAGGTGAGACTAAATCAGTGGTGCATTTTGTGCTCCAAAATCTTGAAGTAGAGAGAGGCTGCAGCTGAGATCCCAGTTTTGCCTAGCTTTTCTCCCCGGCGTTACTCTATTTGCCTCACTGGTCTTATGAGAGCACTCACAAAATAAATGTACTGCTTCTAAGAAATCCAACGTTGTTTTATTACCAAGTGTGGATCACGAATGCAGACTCTAAGGTGAGATTATTAAGTTCACACTCGCTGACTGGGTGGCACTGAGGACTGCACCATTGGTGTTAGATGTAGTATACAAAGTCCCTTGCATACTGTAGCACTGATATTGCTGAGAGGTTGCTAAGAATGCCACCAGTCATAGAATCTTTTACCCAGGAAAAATGTCTTGAAATAATAAAAGAGAAATAACTTTTTCATAAAACAATAACTGTGTGAAAATAAAACCATAGCAATCTAGCTAGAAGTATAACTGTCATAACTTTCTTTAGGATTTCTGTCACTAAATTATCTTAGATTTTATTATCTGAAAATATATTTTGCCTTCAACTTTGAAGGATATTTTTGTTCATTTTAGAATTCTCACTTAACTTTTTGTTTGTTTTCAATATTTAAAGTTGTTGCTCCACTGCCTTTTATAACTCCTGACAGGACAGTCAGTGATCATTTGAATAGTTCTTGACTGTATGCAAAGTATGCCTTTTCTGTGGCTTTTTATAAGATATTTATATGTTGATTTCAACTGTTTGACACTAATGTGCCTAGGCATTGTTTTCTTCACATAAATCTTTCTTGGTGTTCACACAGCTTTTCAAATCAGTATATTTATACCTGTCAACAAATTTGGAAAATTATCAGCCATTATTTTTTCAAATATTTTTTTCTGAACAATGTTTATGTCTTTTCCTCTTGGATTCTAAGCACACATATATTAGACCTTCTAAGATTATCCCACAGGTCCTTAAGTTCTGTTCATTTCTTTTAAAACATTTTTCACTGTTCTTCATATTATAATATCTATTGATATATCTCTCCAAGCTTATTGATTTTTCTCTTTTATCACAATTAGGCTGTTAAGTAATCCCATTATTCTTAAAATACATTTTTCTTCAATATTATAATTTCCATTTGGTTTCTTTTATAGTTTATGTTTCTCTGCTGATTTCCTATATTTTCATTTATTATTAGCAATTATCCCTTTACCTCATTAAGAAGTGCTATAATAGCTGCTTAATCTGCATCATCTCAGATGTGTTCTCCCTTGATTATCTTTTCTTTTCAGAATGTGTTGTGCTTTTCTATATTTTTATTTGTCAAGAAATACTGGTTTGTATTCTGAACATTGTGAATATAGCTGACATTTGGGGGATGGCACAAAGACAGCAGTGTTTTGTTTTGTTTTGTTTTTCAGAGGGAAATTTTGACATAATTTATAAGCAGCATTTGGGACATTCATTTTAGCTCACTCCCTTGTAGAAGTACCCTCCTGTTGTTCAATTGCTGAGGTTACCTCTAAATATGACCTCTGTCCTTAACATAAGAAATAATCTGGCTATCTGTAGCCCATCCTCAAGACTAAAAGCCAAAACATTAAGAAAAGCAAACTTGTCATTTCTGTCTACCATTTGTCATTTTTTCCTCCATATTATGCCTTCATTTATTCACTTTTTATTTCTTTCAGGTATTTTTCTTCATTTTGTGAACTTTTACAGTTTTTATTTGTGGGAGAGTCAGTCCAGTAAGAACTTACTTGCTTTGCTCTTACCACATACAGAACTCCAGTTACATATTTTAAGTAAAAAAGTAAAAGTTGAGACATATATATATATGTATATATATATATATATATATATATATATATATATACACACATTTATATACATATATATAATACGAAAAAAGATGTGCAGAGAAAATGCTTATCACTAATACTGTTGAGTTGTAATGTTAATATTTTTATTCTCAGTTTGTGGCATATGTAATACACAATAAAGCAAATCAGTAATTGTGTGATATTATATGTCTCTCATCCTTGGTTTTTCTTTGAATCATGTTAAGGAATGGGAGAAGGGAGATTCAGATTATAACAGAAAATGATGTTACACCCCTGAGTCCTGAGTTTAATTGTAAGTGTGAACACATGGTATATTTTATCTTAAAGTGTTCTACTAGCTGTATCATCTGAAAAGGCCAATTAAGTTTCAATGAACATCCCTTTTGCTAAGGCTGAGGTCTCCAAATATAATTTAAGGAATGACTGACTCCAAGTATGGTCTAGAAAATGTATAAGAAGAATCTGCAACATCTTGTCACACCAGACAGAAAAGAAGCTATTAAAACTATGTGACTGAGTTAGTAATCAAAGGCCTCCCAGCAAAGAGAAGCCCAGGAACAAATGGCTTCATGAGTGAATTCTACCAAACATTCAAAGAAAAATTAGTACAGATCCTTCTTAATCTCTTCCAAAAAATAGAAGACGGAGTGCTTTCAAACTCATTTTATGCATCAGTATCACCCTGAGACAAAAGCCAAAGACACCACAAAAAAATAAAAATAAAAATACAGGTAAATGTCTCTGATGAACATAGAACCAAAAATTCTGAATAAAATACTAGCAAACCAAATTCAATAGCACGTTTAAACTATCATACACCATAACCCAGTAGGGTGCAAATTTGGTTCAACATGCACAAATTAATCAATTTGATACACCACATTAACAGAATAATAAGAAACCCCCACGTCATCATCGCTATAGATGTAGAAAAAGCATTTGACAAATTTTTCACCTTTTCATGATAAAAATTCTCAACAAAATAATATAGGAGGAACTTACCACTACACAGTAAAGGTCATATATGAAAAGCACAAAGCTTACATTGTAATCAATGGGGAAAAGCTAAAATTTTTTTTTCTAAGATTTGGTTCAAGGAAAGAAGGTAGAAGGAAAGAAATCATAAAGATCAGAGTAGAAATCATTGAAATAGAGATGAAGAAAACAATAGAAAAGCTCAATGAAATGAAAAGCTGGTTCCTTGAAAAGAGAAACAAAATTGATAAGCCTTTAGCCAGACCTATCAAGAATAAAGGGAGTGGACTCAAATCAATACAATTAGAAATATAAATGGAGAAATTATAACTGACACTGCAGAAATACAAAGGATCATAAGAGACTACTACAAGGAACTATATGCCAATAAAATGGACAATCTAGAAGAAATGGACACATTTTTAGAAAGGTACAATCTCCCAGGACTGAAACAGGAAGAAATAGAAAATATGAATAGACCAATCTCAAGTACTGGAATTGAAACTGTGCTTAAAAAACTCCCAACAAACAAAAGTTCAGGACCAGATGGCTTCACAGGTGAATTCTATCAAATATTTAGAGAAGAGTTAACACCTATCCATCCTTCTCAAAATATTCCAAAGAAACTGCAGAGGAAGGAACACTTCCAAAGTTATTCTATGAGGCCACCATCACCCTGATACCAAAATTAGACAAAGATACCACAAAAAAAGAAAATTACAGGCCAATATCACTGATGAACATAGACACAAAAATCTTCAACAAAATACTAGCCAAGAGAATCCAAGAATAATTAAAAGGATCATACACTATGATCAAGCGGGATTTATCCCAGGGTTGAAAGGATTTTTCGATATCTGAAAATCAGTCAATGCAATACACCACATTAACAAACTGAAGAAGAAAAACCATATGATCATCTCAGTAGATGCAGAAAAAGCTTTTCACAAAATTCAACAACAATTTATGACAAAACCTCTCCAGAAAGGGGGCATAGAGGGAACCCAACTCAATGTAATACAGGCCATATATGCCAAACCCACAGCTAACACATACTTAATGGTGAAAAGCTAAAAGCATTTCCTCTAGGATCAGGAACAAAACAAGGATGTTCACTCTTGTCACTTTCATTCAACATAGTTTTGGAACTGCTACCCACGGCAATCAGAGAAGAAAAAGAATAAAAGGAATCCAAATTGGAAAAGAAGAAGTAAAGCTGTCACTGTTTGCAGATGACATGATACTATACATAAAGAATCCTAAAGATGCTACCAGAAAACTACTACAGCTTGTCAATGAATTCAGTAAAGTTGCAGGATACAAAATTAACACACACAAATCTGTTGGTTTTCTATACACTAACAACAAAAGATCAGAAAGAGAAATTAAGGAAACAATCCCATTTACTATAACATCAAAAAGAATAAAATGCCTAGGAAAAAACCTACCTAAGGAGACAAAAGAACTGTACTCTGAAAACTATAAGACTCTGATGAAAGAAATTGAAGATGACACAAATAGATGGAAAGATATACCATGTTCTTGGACTGGAAGAATCAATATTGTCAAAATGACTATACTACCCAAGGCAATCTACAGATTCAATGCAATCCTTATCAAGTTACCAATGGCATTTTTCACAGACCTAGAACAAAAAAACTCATAAAATTTGTATGGAAACACAAAATACCCTGAATAGCTAAAGCAATCTTGAGAAAGAAAAACAGAGCTGGAGGAATTGGGCTCCCTGACCTCAGACTATACTATAACAATAATCAAAACAGTATGGTACTGGCACAAAGACAGACTTAGAGATGAATGGAACAGGATAGAAAGCTCAGAAATAAACCCACACACCTAAGGTAAACTATCTATGACAAAGAAGCAAGAATATATAACAGAGAAACAAGAGACTTCTCAATAAGTGGTGCTGGGAAAACTGGACAGCTACATGTAAAAGAATGAAATTTGAACATTCTCTAACACCTTACACAAAAACAAACTCAAAATGGATTAAAAACCTAAGTGAAAGACCAGATACTATAAAACTCTTAGAGGAAAACATAGGTAGAAAACTCTTTAACATAAATTACAGCAATATGTTTTTGGATCCACCTCCTAGAGAAATGGAAATAAAAACAAAAATAAACAAATGGGACCTAATTAAACTTAAAATCTTCTGCAAAGCAAAGGAAACCATAAACAAAATGAAAGACAATCCTCAGGATGTTAGAAAATATTTGCGAATGATGCAACCAATAAGCGATTTATCTCCAAAATATAGAAACAGCTCATGCAGCTCAATAACAAAAACAACAACAACAAAAACCCAATCAAAAAATGGGCAGAAGATCTAAATAGGCATTTCTTCAAAGAAGACGTACAGATGGCCAAAAGGCACATGAAAAGATGCTCAACATGGCTAATTATTAGAGAAATGCAAATCAAAACTACAATGAGGTATCACCTCACACTGGTCAGAATGGCTGTCATCAAAAAGTCTACAAACAATAAATCCTGGAGAGGGTGTGGAGAAAAGGGAACCCTCCTGCACTGTTGGTGGGAATGTAAATTGATACAGCCACTATGGAGGACAGTATGGAGGTTCTTTGAAAAACTAAAAATAAAGCTACCATATGATCCAGCAATCACACTCATGGCCATATATCCAGAGGAAACCATACTTCAAAAAATAGATGCATCCTATTGTCCATTGCACCAATAGTCACAATAATCAAGATATGGAATCAACCTAAATGTCCATCGACGGAGGAATGGATATAGAAAATATGGTACATATATACAATGGAACATTACTCAGCCATAAAAGAAGAATGACATCATGTCATTTGCAGCAACATGGGTGGACCTAGAGATTATTATACTAAGTGAAATAAGTCAGACAGAGAAAGACAAATATCATATGATATCACTTATATGTAGAATCTAAAAAATATATATAAATGAACTTATTTACAAAACAGAAACAGACTTAGAAAAAAAACTTATGGTTACAAAGAAGAAAGGTGAGGGGGAGAGATAAATTAGGAGGTTGGGCTTTACATATACACACTACTGTGTATAAACTAGATAATCTACAAGGGTCTACTATATAGCACAGGGAACTCTACTCAATATTCTGAAATAACCTACATGGGAAAAGGATCTGAAAATGAATAGATATATATTTGTATAACTGAATCACTTTGCTGTACACCTGAAACTTACACATTGTAAATCAGCTATACTACAATATAAAATAAAATTTTTTAAATAAATAAAATAAAAAAATAAATTCACCTCAAAGAAAGAGAAGATTTAACTCTACTTGTCTTTGTGTTTTCCTCACTCTTTTCTACTCTCTCCTATGGAAAACACTTTTAAATTGGCATTTATACTTTTGAAGTTTGCCTTAGCAGCTGCTTCAAATGATTTATATCATGTTTGTCTTCGTAATGATTAATTGAGCTCAACGGCACTGCTGATATTTTCCTTATTTAATGAGTAAGAGAGTAGACACTTCCTTAGCTTGTGCACTGCCAGCCTGAGAAGACACACTTTCTGTCCCAGGAATCAGTGTATAAAACCCAGACGGTTAAGGGATCAATGTAACAACCAATATTTGAATGATATTTTTATACCGAGAGGAACTTCTCTATTCTCATTATCTCCATCTGTTATTCAAAAATTCAGTTGTGATTTTTTAAATTACATTATGTGTTCTTATAGTTGGAATTTCAAAAAATTTTCAAAGAATTAAGAAAAAAAAAAGTTAGCATGCTGGTTAATCTGTCCCTGTGGAAGGCAGAAAATCTCTGAGCAAATACTCTTCTTTGGGAAACTCCTGTTACATCATCAGCTGCTTAAGACTAATACACACACATGTACCATATATACGTACATATAAGAAGAGCATACATGTATGTGTGCATATATGCTTGTATACATATATACTCCAATTCTAATTATATATATATTAATTTTTAAAAACCCTAAAATTACAAAGATTAATTCTGATTCTGACTAATTTTTGTTTTATCACTGTCTGGCGTATAGTAGGTTAGATGTTCAGCAAATGTTCTTCGAAGAAATCAAATTAGGGACCATCCTAATTTGGTCCTAATCCAAGTAATAGGATTCTATCATCCTATTACTTGGAAATTCCAAGTTTTGGTAAAAAGTTGACTTCAGAGGACAGGAGTCAGCAAAACGGACGTGGTAGTTGAAGAGATATGAATTCTGCCCAGGTTTTCAGAGTCTTCCGAGGGCATTTCAAGTACTCAGCTACTGGTTCCTGAACTACCTATTTCTCTTTCTGTTTCCTGGACATGATAGAAAAATTTTAAGTGTGTGTACTTACAAGTTCTTATTTCTGTATATTATATGAAGACAGCATACTTTTTTGCAACATCGTTTCATTAAATAAATCTTCTTATTCAAAACAACTCTATTCTGACTTCAATTAATATTTTATACTTTCTTCATTTGTTCTAATGAAAGCCTTTGTTAAACTACTCAATAACACATTTACAGGCATTCTTAGAGTAACTTACCAAAATATCTAATTAAATCTGTTATGTGCTGCTTCTTTTTTGTTTCTTTTGCAAGGATTACCTTTATTTCCAAAATCTGTAGATACATTTATTAATGCTAGGGAATTTGAATAGCAAAACCTCATTTTATGTCATACTTAAACATGAATGCCAGAAAACACACCAGATGTGCAGAATATGATTATTATTTACTGATTAATGCTAATCTTATAAAGTCTTGTCATTAATCATCATGAATTAAAAGTATGCTAGAATATGTCCATTAATTTAATTTATAGAGTTTTCTAAAACCTGTCACTCAAATCTTATTATTGTGATTTGAGCTACTAGGAGGAATTCACTAGGCTTTATGCTTTAAAACAATACTGAATTTTAAAATTCTTTTATCCTTTTTTGTAGATTTAGGAAGACTATTGCAAACAATGAGGGATTTGCAATTTACTGGAGGAGTTCTCAACCAAGGCAGGTTATTCTCTTGTGATTTGAAGAAACAAAGCATATTTTACTCAGAAGTCCTTTCTCCCTATGTGTTGACATTACAAGATTAAGATAAGACTGAATGGTAGTATTGTAAAGTATTCTGGTAAGCCCTTTCCCTTGAGTGTCTCCCTGAGAAACAGTGTATATAGTACCATGTTTTCTCAGCATGTTCTTTAAAATATAAGGCAAATATGTCTGAATTCAAAAGACATGTTAGCTAGAATATCAATCAGTAGTTGTCCTGCCAAATATCTTGCTAGAATTCTCAGTGCTAAGAGTTGTGCTTTAATGGGAATTAGAAGAATTAGGCCTATAGCGTATTACATTATTTATCCTATTATTATTCCTCAAGAGTTGCTTTAATGGTAACTGTTATTTTCCTCTTTAATTCTCAACCAGCTCTTTAATGATCTCAGTTCCTCATTTTTGTTAATGAAGGACAACAGGCAAGGGAAATGAATTTCCCCATAATCCCTCACTCTAGCCTCTGGTGAATTGACTTTTCCTGTATTCATGGAAATGTGTTATCTCATTTATCTAGAAATGTCAATGACTTGTAGAAAGGACTGCATCTGACTGTGACTTGGATAAACATGAGCTAATAACTCAAAGTAAATGTCTTTCCCTTTGCCCTATGGATATAATTTATTAATATTAAATGACCTTTTTTGAGAATATTAAAGTGGAGGAAAACAGATGCTACATGGAATGTTTAAAAGCATAGGTAAAATAAAGCTAATGACAGCAAAGACATTATTTTGATTTTAAAAGTAAAGTCAGGTATAAAAAATAAATAAAATAAAATTCAAAAATTCAAAAAAAAAAAGGTAAAAAATAAATAAATAAATAAAAGTAAAGTCAGGGACCAGAGAGACTGTGTGTGTGTGTGTGTGTGTGTGTGTGTGTGTAGTAGTATGTATAGAACTAAACATTTGTTGGGAAGGTACTATGTGCCAGGCACTATTCCTGTATAGAATATACTTATATTTTATCATTGCACTTTCAAAACTACCTCTTTAGGAAATGTGGTTATAAGAAGCAGACCCTTAATGATAATGTAGACTTAGTTGTGGAGGCAGCATGTGGGATGAGGAACTGTTAGTCCTTTGTAGGAATGGAGCACCTCAAATCTTTCCTATTGTCTCTCACAACCTAGAACACATTAACACAGAGGGGGAGGGTACTTTCTGGAAACTTGATGACAACTGAGTGTAACTATGTTAGAGTGTGTTGCTTACTTCTTCTTGCCTTGATGATAATACAGCAGAAGGCAGAGAAATTCTGGTTCCAGGTCAACAACCTCAGTGCTATTAGGAAAAATTACACAATTTTGTATCCCTGTTACTTGAATCATTTCTGCATTTAGCCTTAGGTTGCTGAAGGCCAAATAAACAAATTGCTCATGTAATTTGCAGAAATGAGGAGACAGTTCTCTATTGTCAGTTTTTCCACTAAATACTCCCCAAGGATGGGGTTCAACTACTACATTGACAAATGCCAATGGTACCCGTGATTTGAACTGAAATTCAGGCATAAACAAGAGTGTTTTTTTTTTTTTTTAAACATTTATATGAGGGCTGTAGAAGAAAATCAGCACCATTAAGATAACCAATAGGGAGATTAGCTATATTCTAAAAGGAACACAGTTGTGGGTGATAATGTTTAAATAAAGGAAGTATATTTGTCCTTCTGCAGTCCTTAGGTCTAGCCATAAACATACAGCACTGCCTAGATGCAAGCTAGAGATCACCTTACTGGATCAGGTATACCTTATCATTCTTGGAGTTGCACACGGAGAAATAAGATTATTGGTGTACAGTACATTTAGCACTAACAATTATCTTAAGTAACATCCACAGCTTATACACGCTAATAGAGCTTGGTCCAAATACATGTCAAAGACAAAAATCAAACAGGTAAAGGCATTGATCTCACTCAGGCTATTGCAAAGGGAGAGTGCCCCAGATCCTAGATCATGGTGTCTCAGCAGGTGACTTAAGCTTAGGCTTTATGGGGAGAGTAGCGACATTAGAGGTGTTGTGATTTAGAGTTGGAATTGCTTTTCAAAAAGGGGAAGTCCTGGTCACTTAGCTTTACAGGAAATGGTCATCTCTGTGTCCAATTAGTTTCAAGGGAAAAAAGTTCTAATCTCAGTTAATCATTCATCAAAGTACAGGGAGTTTGACAATCTGTGTCTGACCTTGACAGCAGGTTCAGGCAGAAGGGGAAAAGGTCTGTGTTTGGACTTATCATAGACAAACAAGGGTATCAAAGTTGGTCTTATGAAAGTCCTGAGAGAGAGTGGAAAGTGAGTCTTACCTACATCATATGGGGAAAGATGGTTGGTTCTTTGCAGTAAGCCATTTCCCAGAACACAAAATGGTTGCGGTGGAGGCGGGCAGAAAGCAAAAGGTTGGGTATATTTCTTAACTATCACTGTTGTGTAGTCAAGTTCAATATTATCAGTATTACTAAATTTAGGGCTAGGAAATAGAGGCAAGAGTCATTTTACCCAGATGATTCTGGAAGTTATATCTTTAGACTTGCAGTAATATGTATCATGTCATTAGGTCAAGGGAATTAGAAACATAGGAGAGTGATCCTGTAACTGGGGAATCTATATCCCCAGGTAATTCCAAAATTTTACACTAGATCTCTCTCCCCATTTCCTCAAGGTGAAGATTCTTCCACTTTGAGGGTGGGGTTGCTATGTAACGTGGACCATCAGGGCAGCTTTATGAGATCATTGAAGACCGCCATTCTTCTGATCCTCTATTGGGTATCATTGTTCATCTGTTCTGAGATCAAGGCCATTACCAGGAGAAAAATGAGGATGAACAACAGTAACACAGAGACATTCATTAAGGGGAAATGTCAGACTTATTGATCTGGGGAGCAGTCTGCCTGAAGGCGACATAATACAAGAAGATGTCCCCAAACTAAATTGACAAGCAGACTACTAAGGTGTTGTGCTATCAGGTATCTCAAAGTAAAAAGGAATATTGTAACTAATTTAATGAACCGAGTTTGGAGGCCAATCTTCAAGTATCAGTCGGGAGTGGATTGTTGTAATGATACTGCACCTAAGCCCACTCCCATGGGGGGAATTCTCCCTCATTACCTTTGTAAGGTAAACAATGAATCACACCTGACAAGTGAAACTCTTCCAGCATATGGCAATACTGGACCAAACTTCAAACTCAAGAGGGGGCAGATATCTGTTTTGTTCATTGTGGAATACCCAGTACCTAGAACTGTGTCTAGAATATGGAAAGTGCTAAATTCATACTCATTGAATGAATGAATGAAGAATTGAATGAACAAGTGAGTGCCAAGAAACCAGTCCACTTCCAAAGAACTCAGTCCATAAACTGGTTCCACGGGCATTCTCTAATCCTTTCACTCACCTAACAAGTCTTTACTCCATAGGATTCAGAAAGTGAGATATATATCAATATATTTTGGAAACATCTCTCTTCCATTTCCACTTTCTAAATGTGATGACTTTGTGGTTGTCCTCTTTTTCCCTCCATCTCATTTAGCTTTTTTTTTTGCTTTTACTCTCATTTTATGATCACAGGAAGACTTCCATGCTACCAAAGATTCTCTTAACTCCATCTTTGTAGTTTAGTCTATTTCCATAGACTAAGCTAAGACCAGCTTCTGTTTTCTGGAGGAATATATTAAGTTCTTCGTGTACTAAGCAATTATTGGTCGATGTGTTCAATCTACTAAGGCATTCACTGTGTAGACGTTTGTCTCTGGCACAGTCTGACCTATTAGTAATTAATGCAGATTAAATTAGAGCTGTTGTTTCCATAATCAACATCAATTTCTACTATTTTTATTCTAAATACACATTAGTTGACAGTACATAGTAACAATTAACAATTAGAATAAACTAAAAGACTAGATGTAAACATTTACCAATATGTACTACTGGTACTAAAGTAGTTGGCTAATTTGAATCACTAAATATGATTACTGATACAATATATAGACATAATTTCTATTGATTTCTCTTTATAAAATTTTGCATTCCTTTGTATAATTTGTAATAAAATATGTATTATAGTTAATTACCTTCACATTTCATTTTAACATAAGAAATTTTAGAAAACCAGTATCATGTCAAAAATGACTATATTTGTGCCATTTGGCACCTGAAAAGTACAAAATAAACCGTTGTTAAAATATTTCTTCCTGGTTTCCAAACACAAGTTTATAAGGTCAGTATAGTTGCAAGAAAATATTTGTTAACAAAGTCAAAATTAATTATAAACAGGAGAATGGACTGTCCTTTGTGGATAATTTCCTATAGTATCCAACACTTATAAAAGAGCCATCAAAGAAAATTGCTCATTAATTGTACATTATAAATTATTCCCTAGTCTTTGTTAATTTCTTTCTGACAGATTCAGCCACAATTCCCATTAGTTGGCAAAAAAGTAAGTCAAAAATGAGATAATGTCGATTGGATTCTCATAAATTTCTTCACAATCAACACTTTCTTACATACTTCAGTAGCTCTACCTCATCTTCTGCACTAAAAGGGAACAGTTGGAAAATAAATGTTCTGCATTGCACTGTATGTGTAGCTCATACAGATATAAATTCTCTCTTATGAAAGAAATTTTTTTCTGTCTTCTACACAGAAGGGGGTAAGTAATGAAAATATTGAACAGGATGATATACATAGATAATGAATACCAGGTGTTTTATGAGATTCATTTTTTTTCTTAATTTATCCAAGTGTCAATATATGGCCTATAAAAAATGCTTTTAGTAACATAGCTATTCTACTCAGCATGGAAATAACACACTAACCAATTACCTATAATGGTTAGCCCACTGGGACAGAAAGATTTATAGGCAGGAGAAGCCAGCCTAACAAAAGAATAAATTTGATCTGCCTGAGTTGGACTTAGTATAGCTTTTAGAGTCTTTATCCTAATCTTTGCAAGTGGAATATCTATCTATCTATCTATCTATCTATCTATCTATCTATCTATCTATCTATCCATCTATCATCTTGCTGTTATACAATTATATCTTGCTTTGCTCTTTCTGAGATACTCATTATCATCATTATTAAACACTTAGCAACTACTCAAAATGTGATAAGCAATGTAAAGAATAAAAGAAATATAGAAGATAATGTATGGGGAAAAAACCCAGCAACTGAAAGTAATTTGATACTATGAAATATAAACATATATTAGGTGTCACCAGAGCAGTTGTTCTAAAAGAGAAGAGTTCCGCATGAGATGTTGAGTGAAGATTGACCATTGCTTTCTATTACTTAAGACAGTTGAGGCAGGGAATGTAATGGGAGTCCTGATGCTTCTCCATTCATTATCTTCAGAAAGTTTTGTGAAAGAGCTGTCTAATATTTTTCCAGTTGTTCATGTGAACTCTACATTTTCATGTTTAAGGGCTCTTATTAGTAATTTATAAATACCACAGGCCATAAGTTATATTTTAATTTACCCAATAGAAAAAAAAAAGCCATTAATTAACAGTTGTTTAGAATAATGCAATTTAGTTAATGAACAATCTCTTCATTATTCATAGTCATTTTCAGCTTATCAAACTTTAATAAGATTTAGGGGAAAATGCAATGCACTTTACACTAAAGTTATGTTGAAAATAAATTTGTTTTTATTAATGATTTATAAAAGAGTTGTCATAAATTTAAATAAAAATCAAATTAAATACTTTATCTAAGAAGACTTTGAACTTAAAATATAAATATGCATAGCAAAAATACTTTTTAAGTTTTGACATTATAATGAATGTATATTTTCCTTAAGATAAGTTTTTATCTAACTAGATAATATGAATAATAAAATATTTTGCTGGATAAAACAGCTGATATTCAAGAGCTTGAATATATTTGTGTATATTTCAAATATAGCTCACTCTAAAAAAAAAGAAACATCACTAAATAAGCATGGAAGTTATTAAAATCACCAATAGATGGCAGTAGGTATTTATATTTTAAGTTCCTTTAAGGCATTTGGCCATCTGTTGCAATGCTGCGCTGAAATCAATGTTGATTTTAAATAGTTGTATTTAACTTTAATCAGCAACATTTATCAAAGTTAAAGGTAAATATATATGCATATATATATATTTGTATATATATACACATGCATATACATAAACATACATCTATTTTCATATTTATATGTTGTATTAGATATCTGTTGTGTAACAAAACACCTGAAAACTTAGGGACAAATGTGTGTTATTTCACACACTCTCTGAAGGTCAGGAATCCCAACATGCCTTAATGGGTGCTTCCGACTCAGTGTCACTCATGAGTTGCACTCAAGTTGTCTGTGTGGCCACAGTCTCATGAAGGTGCCAGACAATCTACTCCACACTCATTCAGAAGCTGAGTGCAAGGGGCTTCGATTCCTTGCTGTGTGGCCTCTCCACAGCACTGCTCACATGACGGGGATGCTGGCCTCCCCAGAGTGAGCGAGGAAAGGAAGAGAGAGAATGAGAGCACAAGCAAACAAGGAGCCCACAAGAGAACTCTCTGTAGTCCTTATAACCTGACCTTAAAGTGACCTACTAATTCTATTAGTCTCCTGGTCACATGGACCTATCCTGGTGTAATTTGGGAGAGGGCTACACCATGGTGGTGAGAATACCAGTAGGAACAGAGAGATGCATCTTGGGGGTGGGTTATGTATTTATATATATTCTCTTCATACTTATTATTTTATTCTTATGCCAAGTGCAATATTTCTACTTCTGTAATTGCAAATACTCTTTTTCTATATTTCTACTCCATATTTTTCCCTTCCTTCCTTCCTTCCTTCCTTCCTTCCTTCCTTCCTTCCTTCCTTCCTTCCTTCCTTCCTTCCTTCCTATCTACACCTGGCACGACCAAACAAAAGTGAAATGCTTGTATACACATAAATTTGTTAATTTTTAAAATTTCTTGATTGGGATATTATTAAAGCTTTGGGAAATAAAGTGTCAGAGAAAACTGTGTTTATGATTCACTGACAAAATAAAGTCTTCTCATCACAGAGGGCAATATCTATAGTAAGAGCCCTTCTGGATTTCTGATTTACCTTTAGTCAATCCATGACAACTTTCATTTGCCAGAGAAACATCTCTTTAGAATCAAAATATACTTGTTTATTAGAGAAAAACAGTTGTTCCAGATAAAGTGAGCACGTTAGGGTAAGAAGTGTAGGAGCAGAGATATAAAATTTTTCAAGTGTCCATTCCATAGAGAACCACTTTAACAATGTTTTGAAACAAAACTTTAATGGATAGTGGTCAGATAGTGGTACTAAATAGACCAAGTGTGGAAAGGAGAAGAAGAAAGTCCTTAATTTTTAAGAAAAAAAGAATTGAATTTAAAAGTGCTTTCTTGGTTTCAGGTCATCTCCCTTGGGGTTCAGTAGAGAAAACCAAACCCCTCTAGATACTTTAAACAGAAAACATATTTAACTCCTGAAATTTGGTGCTCACAAATTCATTGCAAGTTGTTAGGGAGAGTTTTAAAAATTTTATTTGTTTATGTTTAAGCTTTGGAAAAGGTAGACTGTTAATAATTGCTTTTATCACCAGGTTAAGTCATGCAGTTACAAAGTAGTTAGAAATTTCTGAAAGGATATTATTGTCAAAAAAAAAAAAAAAAAAAGCTCATTCTTACATAAATAATATTTAGTACTTCACTGGGACAGTACTGTTCAAAAGGCCCTGGCCAGACAACTACCAAACAGAACACAACTACCAAACAGAACACAACTCCAGGTTGTTTCCAGACCACGGGGAAAGAAGCCGTGTGCAGAAGACGAGGCCTCTAAATGAGGACACAAAGTCAGAGTGAGTCGGGGCCTTTGGCAATGCTCAGAGTCACCAGCCAGACTCCAAAGAGGGAGCCCAGGTGTTTTTTATTTTTCTGGGACACTCTACTTGAATTATTGTTCAATTAGTTAACACAATAGTTCTTCAAAAGAGAACAATTAATTAACATGATAAAGAGCTTACTGCATTCTTTGGACTATATGTCATAATTTTAGTAAATTCTGACAGTCTTAACAAAAATAGCATCCATCATTAGCAGGTACGAAGATAACTTAATTCTCTGCCGGGCTTTCTATTTTTGCTGGATGACAATATGAGATTGACAAGCTATAAATGATACTGTTTTATGTTATAAAAATACTAGCTTTTTTCATTTATTATGTTTCCAGGCATTCACTGCTTTAGTCAAGTTTAGGCTTGTTAAGTGATTAAAGACAATTTTATTTCAGCAGCACATACCTATTTTATTCTAAAATAATAAAATGCATAAAGAGAAACAGATTTTTTTGTTTGTAACCTGTAAAATTGAGTTATTTTGCTGATGTAAAATACCAGTAACTCACTTGAGAACCACGCCATCTTCTGAAAATGCTATATATATCAGGGAGAGTTTTAGTCTCCCTTCCAGGTCCTCCTTGGAAGGACTCCCAGAACTTTTAAAACTGACCAGCGGAGGAGCTTCTACCTGAGACACAACTAAGAAGTTGTCAGAAAGCATCACAGAAACTTCTGCGTTTAAAAATTCACTGAATTTGTGATTTACCAATATGAAAATTGGAATTACTGCAGCTGTCAACACAATAGCCTCTAAACACCTGTGGAGCCAGAGATCGGACTTCAGTGATACTGTAGGAAATTCCCACATCCATACAGTATTGCAAACAAAAAGTATCCGAAAATAAATGAAAGAGGACTTCTGTTTTATTTCCACATTTTACATCTCAAGTAAGGGCATACAAACAGCAGTTCCTAATACACATCAAGAACCCTACCTATAAAGAGCTTATGAGAAATGCAGTGTTCATTTTCCAGACCTTGCAGACTCTAGAAGCTGTCAAGCATGGATGCAAAATGGCAATCATCATAGGAAACATGAAGCTTACTTCTGTTTTCAAGCAAGTGATCCTCTCTCTCTACAGCCTCTATCTTTCTCCTTGATGATCTCCCTTCTGTGCATTGCTCTAGAGTTAGGTAAGGGCTTCCCTGGTGGCGCAGTGGTTGAGAATCTGCCTGCCAACGCGGGGGACATGGGTTCGAGCCCTGGTCTGGGAAGATCCCACATGCCGCGGAGCAACTAGGCCCGTGAGCCACAACTACTGAGCCTGCGCGTCTGGAGCCTGTGCTCCGCAACAAGAGAGGCCACGATAGTGAGAGGCCCGCGCACCGCGATGAAGAGTGGCCCCCGCTTGCCGCAACTAGAGAAAGCCGTCGCACAGAAACGAAGACCCAACACAGCCAAAAATAAATAAATAAATAAATAAATAATAGAGTTAGGTAAAATATACCCCATGTTTTGCTTACTTCCTTTTCATAGTAGCACACTCAATAAAGATAGATTTTAATATTCTTTGTAGAAAAAAATAATAACCTCCCTCCCTGAAGAATTATCAGCTTGCTAAAGGGATTAATTGTGCAGAAACTCAAATTAATAGGGACTTCCCTGGTGGTGCAGTGGTTAGGAGTCTGCCTGCCAATGCAGGAGACATGGGTTCAATCCCTGGTCCAGGAAGATCCCACATGCCACGGGGCAACTAAACCCATGCACCACAACTACTGAGCCTGCGCTCTAGAACCTGCGAGCCACAACTACTGAGCCCACGTGCCACAAATACCAAAGCCCGTGTGCCTAGAGCCCATGCTCTGCAACAAGAGAAGCAACCGCAATGAGAAGGCTGTGCACCGCAATGAAGAGTAGCCCCCTCTCACTGCAACTAAAGAAAGCCCGTGCACAGCAACAAAAACCCAGCGCAGCCAAAAATAAATAAATAAATTAATTAATTAATTTTTAAGAACCCTCAAATTTCACTTTAAAAAAAAAAAATCAAATTAATCCTCCATGCCCAGGACAAAGCTGGGCTCTCTAGCAAATATTGTGTCTTTAACAATACTCATGCCTGAAAAAATACAAAAACATTAACATATACTACTTATTGAGCATTCATTGTGAAATTATGGTCACTAATCATTATAATAACTCTATAAAATAAGTATTGTTATTACCATTTTACAGATGAGGGTGCAGAAGGATAGAAAGTTTAAACAACTTGCCTAAGAATATACAGTAACCAAACAGAATATCCACTATCACAATCCAGTTTTCATTCTGTGGCATAATGACCATCAACTATGTTTTCTACCAAAAGACTTTGTGTAACATATCTTTAAATTCTTTAATATGTATTTTTTAACTTTTTATTTTATATCAGAGTATAGTTGAATAACAATGTTGTGATAGTTTCAGGTGTACGGTAAAGTGATTCAGGTATACATATATGTGTATCTATTCTTTTTCAAATTCTTTTCCCATTTAGGGAGCAGAGTTCCCTGTGCTATACAGTAGGTCCTTGTTGGTTATCCACTTTAAATATAGCAGTGTGTATGTATTAAATATAGTTTGTGTTTGTTATGGAATCTAGAACTTTGTTCTACACTGTAGCTATCTATTTCAGTGTAGAACAAACTGTAGATTAAACTTTCCTTGCTGCAAGCAGTGAAAGACGAAAAGAGGAGTGGGGAGATGGGGGGGGGGGTGAAAAGTACAGGATATTGTTTATTTTTAATCCTAGGAATTTTAAGATATATTATGAATTTGATCAATTTAAACCTATGATTATCATCTCCCAAGATATGCAGAGAATAGTCAGCAAGTTGTTCATTGTGTTTGGCTGCCCTGTAGAAGATATACAACAACTTAATTCATTCACTTACATGAGGAGATATTTTCATAGTGAAATAGTAACTACAGGGGAAAATAGTGTAGAAATGGTGTGTCCACCCTTCTCTGCCATTTTTAGCATATGATTGTTCCCCTCACCGTTGTAACCTGGCTGCTTCCCTTCTGGTCACTCCATCTGTCCTCCAGGCAGGTAGCCAGGAAGGGGGCAAATGACGAAGAGCAGCGTATATGGCGAAGCCAGCAAAGTGCCCTCATCCGAAGCCCAGCCCAGGACGGCATGTCATGGCCACACGCTACACAGAAAAACCATGACCAGTGAGGAGACACTTAAGGAACTTATAAATGACTGTTATTTAGTTTAGAATAGAAGGTTTTCAGTAAATTAATAAGAGAAATTATTTTCCTAAAATGTTAAGTAGCTAGCTTTCTAAGACCTTGAAAAACCATATATTTTAACTGGATATGTTTCTGCTCTGTAAATATCAAGCTTCTTACAATAAAGAAAAAGGAAGAATGGATTTTTAGAAGGCTAATAACACTGTCAGTAAAGCTCCTTTTGTATTGTGATAACCCCAAAGCATAGTAGTTAGTTCAGAATTAGTAACACTCTAGTCTTAGGGCCCCCCAAAATAAACACTATTAAAAATCCCAAATTCCATTTCCAAATTCCCATTCTGATAAATGTTTGGGTTTTTTTTAATGCATATAGGCCATGTTCTACTATGCTAAATCTTTGTCCTTTCTTTTCAGATAGAGGGGAACATTTTTTAACATAAAGGAAACAAAGAAAAACCGTTAAGCATTGTGGGCTACATCTCAGTACAAGTTTCGACATTCACTGTCACTAGAGGATGGGACACATTGACAAGTGCACTGGCTGTTAAAACTTTTACCCGGAAATCAGACCATTCACTGCTGCACACCTTTTATTGTCCAAGCCAAGTCACATAGCTATGCTAAACATCAAAGAGGATACAAAAAAGGTATGGTCCTACAATAATAACTAACATAGATGCCTGCCTTTTTTTAAGCCAATCTACTAGAAACCCCAAGAGTGTATATAAACTAACTTTATTACAAAGTTGAAAAATGAAGAGTCTATAAAAGGGTTACAGAAAAGATGTTATTGAGCATTTAGACATTGCCTCATTAATAATCAGGCAATAAAAACTTGATGTATGAAATGAACATTATGAATTTACTAATGCAGTCTAAGCACTTTGGTGCAAATAGAAGTAAATTATTGGTACAAGGACGGAATAAGAGGTCTCACGAAGAATATTTTATTCATTTGTTTACCAATATTATTGAAAATATTTAGTTTTTAAGAATTGTATATTTGGCATTGGATTGGCATTGGGGATCCAGTCAAACGTAGAGAGAAGCAAGACCTCTAGTTTACTGGAAATTGCAGTCAAATGGGGGTAGAGTGTGGTAATGTAATGGTAGAGAGGATGAAAATGAATCTCTCATAGCTTTACAGTGAAAACAAAAGAAAAATCCAGATCACATCTGAACAGGACAGCAATTCCTCAGTGAAAAGAACCTAAAAGTTTGTATCCAGACTCTCTAGGCATCATTTATATTTTTGTATATATGTATACAAAGATCTGCACTAATATCTACATGGTTCTCGTTTCTTAGAGCTTCAAAGAAAAGTCTCAATTTGTTGTTACATAAAGGTTGGAATTAAAGGACCCTGATAGGTTTTATTTATAATGTCCTAGTGAATTATTCATGGTTATTATGACCAGAGTGGGTAGAATTACATATGAAAAACAGTCACCAAATGTTGATTTTAAATTTTACATATGAATCTGTGTTACATATTACATGTACATACATCTACATGTGTGTGACGACATTAAAGCTAGTGAAGAAACATTGAACTAATTTATAAAGGAGTTTTAATTTGTTCAGAAAAGGATAAGATTTTGAATAAATTATTAGCAGAAACAATAACCTTAAAGTTTTAAGGAACTACCTTTCCTTCATTTATATTTAAGAAGGCAGGTATGAAATGGCCTTAACATGCAACAATAGAGAGTTAAATATATCCTAACACAAAAATACTGGCAGAGTATGGCGAAAGCACAGGATGTACCACTGAAGAACAGGTTGTAATTAGCAATGCATAAACATGGCAGATAAGCTAAGTACTGGCATGATATGCTATGTCCAGAGTGTATATACATGAACTTAAGGAAAGAAGACTGCTGGAAAACATTTGGATTAAGATTGAAATAAGAAAAGAAGAAAACAAGAGAGGACACCAAAAAATGTTGGTGTTTAAATATAACAGACACTGACAAGAAACACAAAGTCGTCTAATGATTTTACTATTGTCCATTAAACTGTTTCAGAGCTAGGATATAAATACTAGTAGATGACTTGTAAATAGTCTAAAATTTAAGTATGTAAGAAATAGATGAGTCAAACACTGATGGATTTGTATAAACTTTTATCAGAAGGATCAAAAGTGGAGAGAACTAGGCAAGGACAGGAGAAGTGACCGAATGCCTAGAAACTGAGAATATCATTCTAGGTTGTCATATTAACAACAGCAACAAAAATACCAAACATTTTAAACCATATGCCAAAGATCTGAGATTTAAGAAAGTTCATTAGTGTAAAGTGAGCATTACTCATCTTAATCATTAAGTAACTTTAAGTAAAAATTAAGAGGCAGATTTCATTTCATGAGAAGTCAGAATTTTCAGCCTCTATGATTTTCCAGATTTAAATAGGTCCCTAAAAAGTAATGAGCTAGATGTGTTTTTTTTTTTTTAAGTTGTGGGATTTGGACTAGATGACCTAGAAGATTGTTTTTATAACTGTGAAGTTTTAAGCAATAATGTGTCTTATGTCATATGTTACTTAATAAATTAAAATAGATTTATGAAGGTCAGAAAAATGTAATAATTGCTGAAAAAGGTTTGTTTTTTTTTCAAATCTGTTATGAGCTACTACTGATTTTAAATAATGAAATAATGTTTTAAAAATTAAAGACAATGTTTTCAAATTTTCCATTGTTCTTCCATAAAACACATCTTGATTCTTCTAATTTCTTCTTTACTATTCCTACCTGGTTCCCACAATCTTTCATTCATCAATTGAAATTGACATAATCCAATCATCTTCCATATTTTAGCTAAAGTACATGACTGCATACTGTAGTCAAAATCATGTCACTACCTTGACGAAAAACTGTTGACAGCCTCCCACTGTATTTGGCATACAAGTGTATTTTACAAGCATTTGTACAAAATCCTAAGTGGTACGTCCCTGCCTTGTTTCTGCTATGTCTCTTTTGCTCCCCATAGCTAAGTCGCTCTGGCCCACTTTCAGTTTCCTATGTGAAATAAGCTCTTTTCTCTTGCACAGACGCTCTCCTCTATCTTTGAAAACCTCTCTCCACCTCCTATTATCTGACAAATCTTTATCCTACAGATGTCCCAAGAGGTACTTACGAAATCCAATCCAAATTATTTGCTTTTTGTATTTTCTCTCACAAATCTGTTTTTCTTTTGGAAACATTTTACATTTTAAAATTACATGTTTATATATATTATTATTTATTTAATCAAGTAATCCATGTGATAAGGACTTTGGTATAACAAGTGTTAGCACAGTACTTCTATTCAATAAAATTTCAAGTTATTTTAGAATAGGAGCTTGGCTCTGATAGAGCAGAATAGGTTTTTGGATTTTTTTGTTTTGTTTTGGGGGCTTATGAATAGCAGAAATTTATTGCTCACTGTTCTGAAGGCTAGGAAGTCAAGATCAAGACACCAACAAGGTTGCATTCTGGCGAGGGTCCTCTTCCTGGTTCATAGCTGATGACTTGTCACTGTGTCTTCAACTGGTGGATAGAGTGAGCGATCCCTCTGGGGCCACTTTTCTAAGTCATTAATTCCACTCATGAGGGACCCACCCTCATGGTCTAAGCATCACTCGAAGGCCCACCACGTCCCCATACCATCATCCTGGACCTTAGGTTTTCAACATATTAATTTGGGGTGGGGGGAAAGAAACATTAAGAGCATAGCACATGTATGTCTATAGAGGAATAGATACTGTTAGGCATTTAGGATAACTGTGTGGGAGCAGAGTACAAACCAATTCTGATAAAGCAGAATAGTTTTTATAAAAATAAATAGTTACAAACTACAGCCAAAATTTTAACAAGAACTATTTGAAGACACTGGGGGGCGAACAAAAGCATTCAGAAACGGGTGAATTTGCCCTCTGTGGAAAGGGTCCATGTTGTGGGAATTATGCAGGTGTCCACAGTGAATAGAACTCAAGCAGACAGCCTCGGCCTCACTGGAGATGCTGTCAGAGGAGACCTTTGGGACTGACATTGCACATGGAAATTGAGGGAGATCTAAAATGGAGGGAGAAACGGGCCAGTAACCCAACAGCTTGTATAACCTCTTTTCAAATCTGAGTTCAGCAGTGGGCTATGTATGTAAGCAAGACTTCAAGGAGTCCGGGGGGAACCACAGATGGAGTGCTTAATGGGAAGAGTCCATCTTTCAGCTGCTGCAAAATGAAAGGAGACTCTTACAATTTGAATCCTACTCACTTCGAGGGCATTGGTACAGAAGTTGGGCTCTGTCTTCAAACTGTGACTGACCAGGATTCTTGGACTTCTGTAATCAATAGAAATTTATCAGAGGCCTGACAAGAAATTCAGGCAAGGCTTTATTGGGGCTTCTGCTGCAAAAGAGGGGAGCGAAAACCAGTAACAGTTTCCCTAGTTCACTCCCCAAGGTGGGGCGAGCTGGTTCCCTATATAGCGTGAGGGTGCGGGCGGGTCCCGGGGTCGGGCCGGAGGGGTGGCTCAGGTGGTCTGCCCACCCCTTTGGTGGTATTGTGTGCAGGGGGCATGCACAGTGCCCTGCTTTTGCTTCTGACACTCTGTTTTTGCTCTTGGCTCTTCAGAAGTGGCAGTTGGATTTTTGGTCTCTTTGTATCTTGTCCATAATTTGCCCCAACTCTGCATGCATGCAGTTATTTTTAGTCCATTATAGTTTCTTTGTATTGTGTTGCTTGAGGAGACCTTTGTCCAGGTACAAGCACTGCAGCAAAGCGTCCCAGGTCCCAGCCTGTCTCAAAACACCCAAAAGGGTCATGCTTGGAGAGTCAAAAACTAAGGAGTTCATCCTGGGATTAATGACATAAATGAACTAAGCTCATCAAAACAAAGTCCACAAGTTCAAGGTTATCGATTACAATTCAGTTAGTTGCTAGAATAAAACTCAGTACTTCCTTGGAGAAGATAACAGAAACCATCTTATTATGCATCTACCACAATGTCCAGATTTGTATTTATAGTAAGTTCAATAAAAGGTTACACTGAGCTACAGTAGAAATTAGAACTCCGGTTTCCTGGGTGAGGAGGATCATTAACTAGGAACGGATATAAGAGGCCTTGTGGTGATAACGATGATGTCTTTTTTATTAATTTGGATGTGAGTTACATGGGTACATTCATTTGTTAAAATTCATCGAGCATTACAGTTAAAATCTATGAATTATATTTATGTAAATTATGAATAAATCAATGAATAAAAGTATCAATTTCTTTGGTTTGTAAATAATATGTAGACATAATTTTGCCTATCTATTGCTCAATGAATTAGAAAAATAGCTGAAAACATAATAATTCATGCAATAGTATCTAAGATTTCTTTGGAGTTCTTTTTCTTTTTTCTAATGTTAGACTATGTGCACACAGTTCTCCAATAATTCAAAAACCTAATTTAGCATTTCTTTCTTTTAATATGTTTTCTAATTTAGAACAATGTCACCATCTCCACCCTTTGATTTGAGTGTAAGTGGCATGAAGGTATGACAATAATACATTATGGATCAATAACTCAGTGATTCTCACTCATGATGCTTTCCAGGTCACTGAACTACTCAGCACCAATTTCACAATAAATCGTCTTCTACTCTCTGTCTCATTTCTCACCCTTCAGGGCCCACCTCATAGACAACAATAACAGAAACTAAACCTATTCCAGCCTGACACATGCATGGAATATACAGAGTACACGAGTATGTCATTTTCAAAGGAGAGCCCTCTAAAGTTAAAGTTCTCCCGTTTAAAAAGGAGAGGAAAAAAACCCCTCAATTCTCTCTTCATAAAAAAAGCAGCAGGACGGTTGTTCAAATCCAAGCAAAGACGCTTCAAAATAAACCAGGCACTTTTGATTTACTATATTACTTTTGATTGAGGAACTTCAGGGCTTGCTTCCTGTAAACAGAAATGCTGCGCTTGATGTCTAAAGAAGTATCTATGTCACATAATGGAATTTGTCTCTTCAATTGTACTTTGCAGTTTCATATCAAATGTCTAATCTATATGCAGACTATTTTTGATAATTTCGGTTTTAATACAAAAAAGCTATAAAGAATAACAAATTGTTTCATTATCCTTTCTCTGTCTCACAACTGCAATAACATTACAGTACTTTTGGTACAAGTACAATGGTGTACATGTATTTATAAATCTTTTATTCTGACACAAGTCTATTGGGGGATAAATCTCCAGGGTAAGCATGAATGGTTTTAATTTCATGACACACTTCTTTTCTAGAATCAAAATGCATTTAGAAGCTCTTGGCTTTCACAGTTTTGTGTTCTTAGTTTTATAGATTAAAGAGCTTTGTAGATTAAAGATGATTTATATCAAAGCCTTAATTTCATAAGGAAGTGGAAACAGTATCCAAGAGTGGTGAAGTAAAGCACCAGCTCACAGCTAGTTAAATAGAGTAAAATAGAGCTCAAATAGCACATTCCAATAACATACATCGTAGACTCTGAACATTTGAACATTTTCTTGTGTAATTCTCCATGCTTCAAGTTTTGCTTTTTATATGATATGCTTTGAGCAAATCCAAGCCTCAGCATAAATCTAGAACTAATTCACTTATGTGAGTTAACATTCTGACCTGGAACACATCTTCTCAGATGAAAGAGGGGAATGATTGGACATGGTTTATGCTACATGAAATTTAAATAGAGATGCATCTAGAGATATTTCCTTATAGTTAGTAAAGCTACTGTTGTATTATTTATTCGGAGATTCTTTTCTAATAAGAAAACATTTTTATTTTAATCCCTGTCTGTAGACCTAACTATATTCCCAGAGGCACAAAGCTTTCAAATTACAGACTTTAATATTTTTAGATACACTTAGCATGGGATTTAAAAATTGTTACTCAAATCATCTTCACCTCACCCCCATAATACAATTCTCTGAATTTTTATTTTTTCATTATGATCAAGTAATTCCCCTACACAAAGAGTGCATTTATATATATATATACACACACACACATATATTTATATCTCAAAAGAATTGATATTTGAAGCAAAGTTTAACTCATTCTTTTCTGTACCTTTAGCAGTAAAGTAGAGGTGTTTGGGGACAGTATTGCTGTGTCCTTTTTAAGATTTAAATTTCTTGAGACACTCTGCATTCATTTATCCTTTGAGAGCTAAGAATCAGGTCTCAGCCTATAAGCCAGTGGATTCTCAAAATGTAGTCATAATCCTTGGGGTTTTCCCTAGACAATCTAGCATGACAAATATTTCTTGCCATTAGATTTGATAGTATTTTATTCAATATTCATCAATTGGAGATTCAATTTATATTGTATTCTATTTTCAACTATACATACAATTGAATATTATTTATTGTTATTTTTATGAGTCTGTGCCCTATTAAATGTGATAAGTCATTTGTTCCTCTTCTGCTGTACTTAGACATTTGTTTGTTTTTTCTTCATTTTTACATAGGGTGAACCAACTTATTTCAAAAATAAAGAATCTAAGTGCCATGACAAAGGATCTGAAAAATCTTAGATTTTCCTTCAGAGATAAAATAAGGAAAGAGATTTAAAAATCTGTGACTCTTTTTAATATAAAGGTTTTTTGAATTAAGAAGTTAATGGGTTTTTTTCTACATACAGTTCTCTATTATGATAGATTATACAGAAATATAGCTACTGCTGCAGTATATGTACATTGTCATTCGTACTTGTGACTTATTTTGAATATTTACTTCATTAAAAAATGTGTGCCAGTAACCACAAACTCTTCAAAGGAAGCATGATGGTTAATTTTATTTGTTAATTTGCTTGGGCAATGGTGCCGAGACAGTTGGTCAAACATTACTCTGGATGTTTCTGCAAAGGCATTTTTTGGATGACATTAAATTTAAGTTGATGGACTTTGAGTAAAGCAGTCCTTACATGAGATTAGTCCTTACCCTATATGTTGAAAACTTTAATAAAACAAACACTGACCTCTCCAAAGAAAGAAGGAATTCTGCCAGCAGACGGTCTTTGAACTCTGCAATGTTTCCCTGGGTCTCTAGTCTGCTGGCCTATGGCAAAAATTCTGGATTTACCAAGCCTGTATTATCATATGACTCAATTCCTTAAAATCTCTCTTTCTCTCTCTCTCCTCTCTTAGTAGCAAGAAATAGAAGAAAATAAAACATAAAAACTAATATTATATACATGACATAGATAAATATGTATAATATAATATATAATATACAACAAAATAGGTATTAAATATATAATAAAATATATAGAAATATATAAAATTATATACATATCTATCTATATCTATATCTATCTATATTTATATCTATATATATCTCCTGTTGGCTCTGTTTCAATTTCCTTAAAGCCAACTTTTCTAATCTTCATATTTTAGTAAGATGATTAACATCTCACACACATGTAAATGTTAAATTATTTTTATTTGAGTTACAAATGTGACCTGCAACTTTATGTAAACTAAAAGGTTAAATTTGCAACTAAAAGTTGAGGTGTTTGTCTAAAGTCCTCCTTAGTTCTTTGCTCCCTTCCTTTTCATTTTTTTCCACCTCTGATGAGAAAGGAGCTTTGCATCTCACCCAGGGACTGAAGAGAAAGTGTTATCAGCAGGAGTTTTCTATGAGAAAATTGCACTGAGCCATGTGGGCTTTCCAGATTTCACTGTATTACGTACAAATGGGGATTTTACAAGAGTCGAGGGAAATAAACGCCTCACACCCACCGTGGAGAATGTTTGAGGCATCTAAGGAGAAGGATCAGACAATATTAATGTCAGTGTTTTCCAAGATGTCTTTAGACTTTGCTCTGAATATATGTGATGAAAATATGTGAACACTAACTTCTACTGAGGGTTGAAGAAAAGTTATTATATATTAATGAGACTTTTGAAGGATTTAATGTAGCTGTAGGATGAAAAATAATCCAATTTTGATAAGATAGAAAACACAATATCTACTACAATTAACAGTTTCAAGAAGACCATGTACACAGCTAATAGATTATTTCACCTCAGGCATCTGCAAAAGTAATTGCTTGCTTTACCCAGGCCATCAGGTCCTGCATTGCCACTACTAGTAGCATCATTAATTGCTTATTTGGCTGTTTCAATTTGTACAAATGTCACAGCAATAATTAGAATCTGCCCATTTTCCTCCACAACTGTCCCATTTTATTTCTTTAATTTCAATGAAAGAATTTAAGACTATCCCATTTTGCTCAAGTCATATTCTTCTATTTATGTCGTCATAATTGACTGGATAAACACAGGTTGATTTACTATTTTTTCATATTTCTTGCTACTAATCCCCATATCCACATAAGGTTTCATTCAAGATTATTTTTCAAAGATTGTTTCTCATTCTGAATTCCCAAAGTAAGACCACTGAATCAAAGGAATTCAGTGTCAGAAGGGTGTTTAAGAGTATGTTATTCATATTATTGGTCTGATACTCAGCAGTGTCTATATAACTTGTAGAATTCAGTGCTAAGTGCAAATGTGGGGTTTCTGGCCCCCAAAATTAAGAATTTCAAGACACTGACTGCAGAGTATTAAACTAATCCCAGGGCCCTTCTGAGCATGGGGTCCTCTGCAAATGGCCAGGCCACGAGCACGGAGCCAGACTGAATTCCTCCGATATCATCCTGACCACGTGGTTATTGGGCCTCTACTTACACACTTTCAGGAACAGAAAACTCACTATTTTCAAAGCTGCCCATCCTTAGTTCAACAGTTGTGTCTTTTAGAGCGTTCTTCCTTATCTTTTAAAAATAAGGGTGGAGGGGTACGATGGCATATGGCGAATTACTGATGCTTTTAAAATTATTGCTGTTTATTACTTTCTTTCTCACATTTCCCCCTTGCATCCGGTGTTTCAAAAACAAACATGGGAAAGGAACTAAAATGATGTGACCACTCCTCCAACTTGGTTACTTTCACTCCCTTCATTTCTTTACCAAGTAGATCTCTCTTCTCTCCTAAAAGTAGAATGAGCAACACCCTTAACGATACCTCCAATACTGGTTTTTAAAAGGAAATGAAGAGGGTAGAAAAGAGGGGTAAAAAGTGACATGATGCCGTCCAACCTAATGGTTCCTGGACACAAATTATTCAGAGACCACATAATGTCAGAAACCTAGGCATTGATAGAAATTCCAAATGTAAGAACTTCATTGTCAAACCAAACCAGTACAGACAGACCTCTTATTCACTGTTCTATGAACAATGAAAGAAACTAGAGATCTGTTCTTTTTGATGATGTATCTTTGATTAGGTAACTAGATGCATTATTTTCACGTATCCAGCCTTACTGAAAACCTTAGTCTTACTAATATTTTCGTATTCATTTCTTTGGCCACTACATAAGTCAAATCAACCACATTAGTTTAGGCACTTAAAAAAGGCATTTGAAAAAAAAAAAAAAAAAGGCATTTTTATCCCATGCTCTTTTTAATTCTGTTATGCATGTTTAGCATAATCCCTTTCTCCTTGTCTGTTGTAAGAAATCTTATTTATCTCCATAGGATTTTCCTCCCCTCCTAATTCTGAACCTCTCTCTCTCTCTCCAATTGTATATAATCTCCTCCTCATTTGAATTCTTGTTAAAATTTGATTAGATCTTTCCTCATTGCATTTCTTATATTATGCACCTTCTATACTGGAAACAAATATAAGGTCAACCTTATAGCATATAACATAGCCTTCAACAAATATTTATTTCATTTATTGAGCAAAATATTATTAACCATAATTTTACTCTTTGGTTTTTGATACTTAATGAATTTGTCTACAATGCATGCTAAAAAAACCTTACATAAACCTCAAATCATAAAGAAAACAGTATTGCTAGTTTTAGACTTATTCATATATATATATATATGTATATAGGCTTTAAAGTCAAATAAATATTAATATTTGACATGAAACTAATTCAAAAATCATATCAGAATATTTTCAGAATGGTTAATATTTGTTGATTTTTCTTCTCCTTCTGGGGCCCCTATAATGTGAGTGTTAATAAGCTTGGCATTGTCTCAGAGGTCCCTTAAACTATCTTCATATTTAAAAATTGTTTTTTTATATTTGCTGTTCTGATTGGGTGATTTCCAGTATTCTGTCTCCCAGATTGCTGATTCTTTCTTCTGTATCATCGAATTTGCTGATTCCCTCTACTGTATTTTTTAAAATTTCAGTTATTGTTTTTTCAATACTTATATGGTAAATTAATCTATGATATATAAGGTGAGAATATACAATGTGGAAAATACAGTCTCTTCAATAAATGGTGTTGACAACTGGACAGCTACAAGCAAAATAATGAAACTAGACCACTTTCTTACACCATATACAAAAATAAACTTAAAGTGGATTAAAGAATTAAACATAAGGCCTGAAAACATAAAACTCATAGAAGAAAACATAGGCAATACAATCTTTGACATTAGTCTTAGCAATATATTTTTGCATCTGTCTCCTCAGGAAAGGGAAACAAAAAAGAAAATAAAGAAATGAGACTACATCAAACTAAACAGCTTTTGCACAGCAGAAGAAACTATCAAGAAAATGAAAATCTGTCTACTGAGTGAGAGAGGATATGTGTGGATGATATGTTCAACAGGGGTTAGTATCCAAAATATATAAAGAATTCACACAACTCAACAATAATAAAACAAACACTCTGATAAAATAATGGACAGAGAACCTGAATAGACATTTTTTAAAAGAAGGCATACAGATGGCAAGAGGCATATAAAAAAATGCTCATCATCACTTATCATCATGGAAATGCAAATCAAAAGCACAATGAGATACCTCACACTTGTCAAAATGGATATTATCAAAAAGACAAGAAATAAGAAGTGTTGGCAAGGATGCAGAGAAAAGGGAACCCTTGTGCACTATTGGTGGGAAGTGTTTACTATGGAAAACAGTATGGAGATTCCTCAAAAAATTAAAAATGGAACTTAAAGAAAACAAAAACACTGATTCAAAAAGATGCATGTATCCCAATGTTTATTGCAACATTGTTCTCAATAGTCAAGATATGGAAGCAACCTGTGTCCATGGATAAAGAAAATATGATAATGTGAGATAAATGTGTGTGTGTGTGTGTGTGTGTATAATGGAATATTAGCCACCAAAAATAATGAAATCTCACCATTTGTGACAACATAGCTGAACCAAGTGTATTATGCTAAGTGAAATAAGTCAGACAAAGACAAATACCATAGTTTTTCACTTATATGTGGAATCTAAAAATCAAAACAAATGAACAAACATAACAAAACAAAAACAGAGTCATAGATACAGAGAAAAAAACTGGTTTTTATCAGAGGGGAGGGGATAAGGAGTTGGGCAAAATAGGCAAAGGGGATTAAGAGTTACAAACTTCCAGTTATAAAATAAATGTCACAGAGATGTACTATACATATTATGGAATATAATCAATAATACTGTGATAACTTTGTATGGTGACAGATGGTAACTAGACTTATCCTGGCAATGTATAAAAATATGGAATCAATATGTTATACAGATGAAACTAATATAATATTGCAAGTCAGCTATACTTCAATAAAAAATTGATTTTTAAAAATAATGAAATTTTGTGATCACAGGTAGAATAAGCCAAGTGATTATTGATGCTGACATAGAAACAAAGCTCTAGTGAAATTTTTTGTTCCATTTTGGTGAAACCTGTTACTTAAAAAAAGATATATATATATTTCTGATTGAAGGGCAATTTAAGCCTATGTTTTAAAGGCACTTGTCACCTCTTGAGAACATCTTACAATTTTTTAAAATGGTCATAGATAGTGAGATTGAGAATTTGTTGTTAAACCCTTTATTAAACCACAAGATACCATCAAAATCCCTGAATTCAAATAATTTTTATATACCTCCACTTTCATAAATTTTCATGTTAGATGTGACTACAACTTTAATTTTAAATCTTGTTTACCAAAAATAGATATATATTTTACTTTATAATATGTATTATTAATTAAAATACTTCAGTGTCATGATTCTGTATAATTTAAACTTACTATAAAATATAATGTGATTTTCACCAATATATTTTAAATATCTTCAAATATCCTAAACTTTTAATTCAAGAAATATTTGTTACTACAGTTATCAGAATAATCATTTTTCTACCATTTTAATGACTATGTTCATGAGTCCTTTACAGACATTTACATGGATTTATTTTTCCTCATATCACACTGACCCTATTTTGTCCTTTATAGTAGATTAATCCTTATAGAATGGTATGCTTAAATTAAATATTTTAATGCCTGCTTTTGAAATAATCATTCATTATGATTTCTCATAGATAATGAGAAACTGCTCTGTCAGTTATAATTTAATAAAGATATATTTGTTATTTCTTAGAGTATTTATATGTATTTTATTGATCCAACATTTACTGAGTTTTTACTATGACCCTGGGAGATACTAATTACTGAATATATATATAAACTTTGTAATAAGATATCATAATTTTCATAGAAATTTCTAATTTAAGCATAAACAGATAACTGAGAATATATATTAGACGGTGCTATTGAAGATGACACTGCAATTCTGTGGAAACAGAAAATGGAACAACCTCTTGAGTGGGTAAATTGGGGGAGAATGCAGAAGTGATATTTAAACAACTTAAAATATGACTTTGACTGGAAAAATATATGAAAAATTGTATACACCAAGTGAAAGCAACAGTATGTAAATTCATTCATTCACTCACTCAGTCAAGAAATAGTTACTAAGTATTTACCATAAGTCAGGCACCCATGAGGCAATGAGTTGTAACAAAGGCTCCAATGTGCAGAAAATTCAAGGAAGAACCCTGCAGTAGGAGTCTGAAACAAGTTGGTATAAGACGAGAACAGGAAAATTGGTTGAGGACAGATTGTGCCTAGGTATGAGATTTAGATTTTATATTGTATATAATAAAGTTCTTCAGCAGCTGGGTGGCATGAACTATTTTGCTTTTAGAAAGATAACTGACAGCTATAGAGAGAGTAAACTAGAGTGAAGGAGAAATGGGGTGTCAGTTGAAAGAGTTACGAGCTATTATTATAATTGTCCAAGGGAGAAATGATGAGGACCTAGACCTGAGTAGTGACAGGTGGATGGAAAGAATAGGCTGAATTTGAGAGACAAATATGAGAGAGATTGACAGCTTTGGTGACAGAGCATTTTACTGCCAGTCATAGTAAAAGTGCTTTATTATAAGAAATACATAATATAAAAACATGTGCATTATAAGCATGTATTGGTATTCTCAGTTTAGCAATTATTTTGATGTGTTTGATCACTTTTATATAGCTCAAGATTAAAGAGAATGTTAGGTTGACAATACTGATAACAGAAATAGGAAGCATTAATTTATGCAAAACATAGGAATTTCAGACTCTATGCAGAAGTCAACCCTTTCATTTTCAAGTGGAGACTGAGGTCCAGAAACATACATCCAGGGGCAGAACCCAGGTCTCCTGATTCTGTTGATTTGAGGAGTCAAAATTGGCTTAAGTCATTTCATGGTATCGTTGAAGCATGTTCATATATTTTTGGAGTAATCTTTATTCTTAACTTTTTAGTACCTAGAACTCACCACGTTCAACTGTGCTATATAATATTTGATGAGTGAAGACATGCTTCAGAGAGAGCCAAAGTAAATTTTGAGTGTATCACTCCACTTTATTTCCATTCACTCTATTATTTTTGAGGGGCTGTAGAGATGTAATTAGTCCCTATTGTAGTACATTATGAAAGAAACAGAATTATGCCATTCTTAGATTTTACCTCCATGTTGAACAAAAATTGAAAACCAGAAAGATGATGCAACAAAGTAAGGCAACATCTAAAATAAAATGCATAGCAAACAAAAGAGATTTTGAAGTTTTGATGGGGAAAAGAAAAGTAACAAGAAATTTAAAACATATACACATACACAGAAAGAGATCAAAATAATCTGATGTTTGCAATGACATCTAAAGAAATAAGATTGGAATGTGTCCAACGTGATTTTGTTTTTAACTGCTTTAAATAGACCTAAAATAATTACAATTCTATAAAAATAAGTAGTTTTAATTTTTAAAGGAGAATGAATTAAAAAGATAAATAATAGAGTACTTTTGAATTGAGAAAACCTCAGATGAAGGTTTTTAATCTGAGGTTTGTGATCTAAGAATTTGTCCATTTCTTCCAGATTGTCCATTTTATTGGCATATAGTTGCTTGTAGTTATCTCTCTTGACCCTTTGTATTTCTGCAGTGTTGGTTGTTACTTCTCCTTTTTCATTTCTAATTCTGTTGATTTGAGTCTTCTCCCTTTTTTTCCTGTTGAATCCGGTTAATGGTTTATCAATTTTGTGTATCTTCTCAAAGTACCAGCTTTTAGTTTTATTGATCTTTCCTATCATTTCCTTCATTCCTTCATTTCTTCATTTTCTTAGAAAAGCACAACCTTCCGAGACGGAACCAGGAAGAAATAGAAAATATAAAAGGACCAGTCACAAGCACTGAAATTGAAACTGTGATTAAAAATCTTCCAACAACCTCAGATTAAAAACCTGCATTTTTTCTTTCTGGTGGGCGGACCACTTCCGATGGTGTGTTTTGGGGTGTCTGTGAATTTATTATGATTTTAGGCAGCCTCTCTGCTAATGGGTGGTGTTGTGTTCCTGTCTTGTTAGTTGTTTGGCATAGGGTGTCCAGCACCAGAACTTGCTGGTTGTCAAGTGGAGCTGGGTCTTAGCGTTGTGATGGAGATCTCTGAGAGAGCTCTCCCCATTGATATTATGTGGGCCCAGGAGGTCTCTGGTGGTCCAATGTCCTGAACTCGGGTCTCCCAGCTCAGATGCTCAGGCCTGACACCTGGCCAGAGAACCAAGACCCTGTCAGCCACATGCATGCATATATTCAAAGATATCTATTGTAAAATTTTTGTAATAGCAGACCACTGTAAACACCTTAAAGGTCCATCCATAGAGGACTAGAGAAATAAATTCTGGTACATTCAAACAATATAGCTTAAGTTCAGTAGATATGTTACCGAGTCCAAGCTCGCTGTGCTCGCCACATGACAGGCCAATAAATCAGAGCCGAGGTGTTGAGGCAAGGACTTTGACTTTATTCGGAAAGCCAGCGGACCGAGAAGATAGCAGACCAATGTCTCTAAATAACCATCTTCCATCATTAATCCTTAATCCAAAACGATAAAAAAAGTACCAGATTTTTTCCAATAACAAATTTGAATATATTCAGCACTGCCAAATTAATATTGTTTATTTTTCCTTTAATATATGTGAGGCTAATATACACGCACACACATGTATATCTTTCCTAGTGTAATGATTAAAATCACTATAGGAACCAACTATAAAATATAATTAAGTGCAATCGTTTGAAAGTTGAGTTGAAAAATAGATGTGGGAACTATGGCAACCGGATCTAGATTATCTGTATTTAACTCCAATTTATTGTGAATAATATTGAAGGGGAAAGGAGGTCCAGAATTTTGAGAGCTTCTTATTTTCCAAGAGAATCTACAAGTCTGGATGTGAAATCTTCCCTCTTGAAAACAAAAAGAAAACTGTGCTGTCCAAACCCACACTATTGTGGAAAAGATAAAACATATTGGGTTGGCCAAAAACTGCCTTCAGTTTTTAAGTAAAAATAAAAGACACTTTTCATTTTCATCAAGAACTTAATTGAACAATGTATTCACCCTTTTGTTCCACTACCTTCTGCCATTTTCCAGGCAACTTCATAATTCCATCTTCCCAAAACTTTTTATCTTTTTGAGCAAAGAACTGTTCCAGGTACCTTTTTCAGTCTTCCAGGGAACTGAACTTTTTTACATTAAGAGAATTTTGTAAAGACCTAAATAAATGGAAATCCAAAGGTGCAATGTCTAGTGCATACAGAGGATGAATCAGACCTTCCCAGCCAAGCTGTAACAGTTTTTGCCTGGTCATCAAATAAACATGCAGTCTTGCATTATCCTGTTAGAAGATTATGTTTTCTGTTGACTAACTCTAGATGCTTTTCGTGTCATGCTGCTTTCAGTTGGTCTAATTAGGAGCAGTACTTGTTGGAATTAATCGTTTGGTTTTCCAGAAGGAGCTCATAATAGAGGACTCCCTTCTAATCCCACCATATACACAACATCACCTTCCTTGGATGAAGACCAGCCTTTGGTGTGGTTGGTGGTGGTTCATCACTTGCCCCACGATATCTTCCATTCCACATTATTGTACAGTATCCACTTTTCATTGTCATCACAAATTGTTTTAAAAACAGAACATTTTCACTATGTTTAATTAGAGAATCATATGTGGAATTACGGTTAAGAAGGTTTTTTTTTTTTTTACTTAACTCATATGGAACCTGAACATCATAGCGATTAACATAACCAAGCTGGTGCAGATGATTTTCAATGCTTGATTTGGATATTTTGAGTATGTCGGCTATTTCCTATGTGGTATAATGTTGATTGTTCTCAACTAATGTCTCAATTTGATCGCTATCAACTTCAACTTGTCTACCCAACCATGGAGTATCGTCCAGCAAGAAATTTCCAGCACGAAACTTCACAAACCACTTTTGACACGTTCGATCAGTGACAGCACCTTCTCCATACACTTCACAAATCTGTTTTTGTGTTTCAGTTGCATCTTCACCTTTCTTGAAATAATAAAGTATAATATGCTGAAAATGTTGCTTTTTATCTTCGACCTTCAATATTAAAATGGCTACACAAAAATTCACCAATTTTGATGTCTTTTTTTAAATGCACTCTTGATATGACAGCTGTCACATACAATTTAACAAAATTGTTTCGAATGAAGGTAAAGGCAACTAAGTGCTACTAGAACCATCTTATAGGAAAAAAAAGAAAAGAACGAATCTTTTGACCAACCCAGTAGAAATGCTCTGTACTTAGTTATTAGCTTCTAGCAAGTTTGTGATGCATTGAACAGAGGGAACAGGAGTAGTACAAATGTCTTTTCTGCTTTTTGACCTCATAGGAGGTTGGACATCCCCAGGAATAAGAATTGTGGTTTTGGAAAAAGCACTTTCCCTATAAGATTAATAGATTTCCTCAAGCTGAGAGAAAGAGAAGCACAGGTGGATGGAAAGAAAAAAATAGGCTACTTGTCACAGACACGCCAACACCACTACCGAGAGGCAGCATGACCCTAGTGTCGTGCCCAGGTCTACAGGGCCATATGCCAAATTACAGCGTTGAAGATTCTGTGTCTGAAGTATGGGATGGCAGCACTACAGAACAATTGGACCAGAAAGATAAACCCATAAAAATTAAAATGTAGGTCAGTAACCTACTCCCATCATTACCGCTTAAGAGCTGACATTGGAAAAGACACCATAATGGTGGCAAAATCCCAGAAGCAGCTAAGTTGACTTTTCATTTTTCTTGCAACCATGAAGAACGTAGATTCATAATCGGAAATCAAGTTGAGTTATAAAAAAATAATATGGTATATCTTTGTCTGGGTTTCCTGTGATTCACGTTCCACACACCTGCCTAAATCTACATAGGAAGTAAAGCATGGTGGATGCAGAAAGGGTGAGAGACATAGCGGCTTGTTATCCTAGGAATTAGTCTGATTCTGCCTGACTTCTGGAATTTTGCTGTTGATATTAAGATAAAATTGTTCTTTAACAACTCCCTTTTAAACTTGACTGTTTTGGAGCTTAGATAACCCCTACAAGTATGTTTATGGACTTCTTTCTCATATGAGAAACTGTGATTTAAGGGCCCTGGCAATGATGCCATGTGTGGGTAATTTCTAGATCTTGAAAACATGACACTTTTGAGTTTCTTGTATTTAAATATTTACATTACTGCTGAATTTTGTGAAGTGCCAGAGAGACATATTATAGCAATCAGCTAAGCTAAGTAAGCTAAATATATTGTATTATATTAACTATGATTCACTCACATGTCTGTAAATTACTGGGTTTTATTTCATGGCATCCACTCATAACCTTTAAAAAAACTTGTAGAATGTGTTACCTTCATAAAATTAATTCATATTTCAAATATATTTATAGTTTTATATATTCAGGTATATTTATATTTCAAATATTCTGACATTTAATAAGCAGTATAACATGGGCATAGGAAGTCGTTAGCTAATACTGGTTTTCCCTGTTAAATACTTTCTTTTTTTGAAAGTATCTAAGATTGTGTTAAGGATGAAGAATAAGTATACTCTTATGCATAAATGAAACACAGAATAACTAAAGGGAGAATTATGCATACTTGCAGTAGAGACCCAAGTGGAATAGAGAAAAACACTGAGGCAGTAGAATTCCTCACTCATTTTCTGAGACCTAAGGTAAGTAGACTGCTGTATTGGATTATTTATTTGTTGTTTTCAGACAATAGGAAACACATAATAAAATATTAAGACTTAAAGTTAGAAATAATATATTTTATAGATTCTCATACTAAAGGCTCAAAGTTACATGTAGTATAAGAAAGATATTAATTAAATATAAAAATTTACTATAAAAATGTCATTACCTTACTATACAGAAATATATTATTTCTACCCAGTTTAGAAAGTATAGCAAACACATTAAAATAAGTGTTTATGTTTATTTAAATCTAAGAGAATGAAGTGATTACCTCCAGAGACAGTGTACAGGGGTTACCTCTTAGCCCTAAAAATTCTAGATAGAAGATTTTTCCGAATTTAAGTGAGAATTGACCATCAAGTGTATTAGGAAAAGCATAGGACTTTAGCGTGCTTATTTGTTTTTCCCACAAAAGCCACAATAAAGGAAAGTTACAATTAAGAAGATGGGAGGAATTTTAAGTATTTGATGTGATAAAATGAAGATCATAAATGATTGTGAAAAGTATAATGTCATTTTTCCCGTGATTGAGACTGAATCCAGATTAAAAGGATTTGGAGATTTTTTTCTTTTTGATAATATGGAGAATTCAATATTAGAAACTAATAGCTACAAAATGCTTAGAAAAGCCCCAAAAATAACATTTAAAGGGAATTCCCTGGTGGTCCAGTTGTTAAGACTCCACGCTTCCACTGCAGGGGGCACAGGTTAGATCCCTGGTCCAGGAACTAAGATCCCACATGCCACGGGCACGCACAGCCAAAAAAAAAAAATATTAACGTTTGAAAAATGAACATCCATGGTGATCATTTCACAATTTACACATGCACTGAATCATTATGTTGTATACCTGAAACTAATATAATGTTACATGTCAATTATTCCTCAATAAAAATAATTTTAAAATGGAATATCCAACTTTGCAGAAAAGTAGAGACATCATTCATCATTAGGAGTCAAAAATAAAGGCGATGTTGAAACTCAGAGTGATTTGCTGTTGTGAAAATTTTAGTTGTCCTAGAGGCTAGCCTGTATATCTAGGCAATTTTGATTTTAATGAACAGTAGAGACAGGGTTCATTACCTTGATCTATTGAAAGAGAGTGGTTAGAACTAAAATTCCTGAAAAAACTAGGACACTGAGTGTAAAGAAAGTATAGAAAAAATCCACCCTTTAAAACACAAAACAAAAAATCAGAAACTTGTCAGCCTTGGCTCATTCTTCAGGTGGAAAAAAGAAGTTTTTTTTTTTTTTCAAAGATTTATAAGAACTTGCCTGTCCTCATGCAGGATTGTGTTCAAATTTATACTAATGCATTACCATTGGAAACATAGTGGGCAATTAGTTCTGAATCACCTTTCTTTTCCTGGAAATGATGCAATACAATGAAGAAAACATTAATTATTTCTTAGGAAAACTAGGAGTCTGAGGAAATCTCAAATTGTAATTAATATGTAAGTATTCCCCAAAGCAATTCAGATAATCAGAGTATGTAGCGGGACCCACAAGTTGCAAAAAAATAGCAAAAAAGCATGGCCAGTACAGAGGGATCTAACGAAGCCAGATTTTTGAATCTGTTTTCTCAAAGAAGAAACCATCTGAATGGAAATTGCTATGATTAGGGCTAAGACCAAACAGTATACGAAAACTGTAGAAGCTGAGCAGCAAAGTAAAAAGTGCTTAGGGAAGCCCATAGGAGAAGAGAAACAACAACAAAAACACCATCAAATAAATACACCTTCTAAAAGGAAATGTATTACTTTGGAAGGCAGGGGCTTAGCCTCTTGGTACTGCCTTTTTCAGGAACTGAAGGAGCTCAGAGCTGGCAAAAGAACATTTCTTAAACCTGGTAAATTCTTAGAGGCATAAGAGGTATAGCCTTTCAAATATGTCAGTGTAACAACAGAGGGACAACCCTTGGCATGAAAAGCTTCGCATGAAAGCTCATCGGGCCCAATCTCACCTCAACAGGAAACTCTTGTGAATAGCTGGTCTAGAAAAATCAAATTCTTTCAAACATGCCTAGGAAAAAGAATTGGCATAACATTTGTACAAAGACACTGGGAGAGTGGAAAGAGAAAGAGTTTGTGTAAGATAGAATGAGAAGGCTAGAAAGACAGCTACATTCCTTCCTGGCTACTGTTTAGAGATAGCTAAAATTTTCCCAAGAAGAAAACTTGTCTTACATTGAAAAGGCACAGTATCTATCTGGGAAAGTTGGTTCTAAAGAGTAAAAAGGAAGACACTTTCTAGTAATATTACTGGCCATCAGAGGGTACTTCTCTTTCTTATTTTTCAAGGAGTATAAAAATTTTCAGACAGTTTATGCTAAAATAAGTTGTCTTTAAGGAGGTAAGATATTTGATCAAGGATCAAGAAAGGATAATGAAGGTGTAAACTCTTGATAAACTGAGAGAATTCAGTTCACACATGAAGGAACTGATACTGAAAAATAAGGGATGCCTCTTGCACTTCTTAGTAAAGAAGAAAGTATAAAAACAGAAGCAGACATTGGTTAAGTTCATAGGCTTAGTCTTGAGAAGACTGAAATGTTTCTGACAGTTTCCATTTTCATGATGAAATAGGATGTAATTATCAGCTCAAATTGTGTGCTTGATCATGATAAGGGATGAAGTATGCTCCAACAGTGAGAAGGAAGGTGAAAATGTCATTGTACAGAAGCGGTATAAACCTAATGATGCATCATTTGTAAAACAATATGCATAACAACAGGAGAAGAGGATATTACATGGTATGAGAGAAAGCTCAAAATATCATGTTTCTTACAGAAGTTATAATAGTGATAATCCTTTATAATACTCATAATATAATACTTTATAATACTTGTAAAAATCGTAAGTAGTACATAAATTAAAATTGATGACATCCCACACTCCCAAGCCCACATCGCATGTATTCAAATGACTGTCCATTGTATTTAGATGGCAAATGTTAATAGTGTGAAGGTGTCACCTTTGAAAAAATGTTCTATCAATGCAATGATATATATGTATGTATATATGTGTGCATTACTTATGTAGATACTTACATCTATCTCTCTATCTAATTTATTTTCTTTTACAAAACAGCGCTTTCTTTTTCTGTATGTAACACCTCTTTCATTCTTATAGTGGTTCTATTGTACCTATAATACAAATATATTATGCTTTATGTACTTTTCTATTTCCAAAAATTCAAATTATTGCCAGATTTACTACTACAAAGAGTGATTTTATGAGCAGTTTTCATGTATATTTATAAGCACTGGTGAAAGTAGGATTGAACTAATGTCACTTTCTGAAATCTGTTACTTTTAAGTATTTTATGTGGTGTTTAGCAGTGTGTGCTTATGTGTGTTCTTTTATTACACTTTTGTACAATAGTATTTCCTGTGAAAATAGAAGATATTTTGCCTGTGTTAATTGGTGCAGGATACCATATTTTCTTGTCTTAGCATATTTATTATTTACTGATTACAAATTCTGGTTAAAATTAAACTTACTTCTCAAAATCTTCTCAAAAATGTGCATATGAAAGTGTTAATAGACTCTAAGACTATATTCTGAGCCCTGATCCACCTTCTAATGGTAGGTTAGCAAGGAATGTCTATAGGATTATTTGGAAATATTGCACCTATGTTTGGAAGAAGAGTTGGTAAACATATTAATGTATATAACACACACATATAATATGTCTATATATATGTGTGTGTGTATCATAAAAGATATCATATGTATTATTACATATATAATTCATTACATGAGACAGAGAATTGGATATAAATATTTGTGTGCACATGGAATATCTATGATGCGAAAAAAAAGAAACTGCTAAGAGTTACTATTCTCATGAAGGGAACTGGGATGGAAATAAAGGCTTATTTTTACTTTCATAAACCACTCTTTTGAACATTTGCATTTTTAAGTATCACATGTATGAGTTATTTCAATAATAACTAAACTATTATAAAATGCATTAAAGAAGTAATATTATGTGGATAATTTTATACCCATTCTGCCTTTCAAAAATGTTAAGTTCTCTAATCTCTTGTCTAAGTCTTTATTTAAAAATAAAATGAGGGCTTCCCTGGTGGCGCAGTGGTTGAGAATCTGCCTGCCAATGCAGGGCACACGGGTTCGAGCCCTGGTCTGGGAAGATCCCACATGCCTCGGAGCGACTAGGCCTGTGAGCCACAACTACTGAGCCTGCGCGTCTGGAGCCTGTGCTCCGCAACAAGAGAGGCCGCGATAGTGAGAGGCCCGCGCACCGCGATGAAGAGTGGCCCCCGCTTGCCGCAACTGGAGAAAGCCCTCGCACAGAAACGAAGACCCAACACAGCAATAAATAAATAAATAAATAAATAAATAAAATTTAAAAAAATAATAATAATAAAATAAAATGAGTTAAAATATTACCGATAAACAGAACTAGTATTTTTAAAGTTCTGAACAATGTTAGATAGTGTGCTAAGCCCTTAACACATGTTAAAATATTTAATCCTCACATCCTGTCACCAACTTATGAAAGTGATGTGATTATCACACTTTTTAAAAGAACACAATTAAGAGGTCAAATAATTTATTAAAGGCTGAGCAGTTTTAGTTTATAGGGGAAAGATTAGAATCCTTCTGCCACTTTCTATGAAATAATAATGCAGGTAATATGTTTAGATAACACTGAAAATATGGAAATAATATATTAAGGTAGATGTATAAAAAAAAGAATATATTTCAGAATAATTGTAGATGAACAATAAAAGAAGCCTAATCAGCAGGAGAGAAATCAGGGGGAGGAGAAAAATAACATGAAACAAGAAAAAAGTTCATTGCTAGAAATACTGAGTTTTAAAAAGGCAAAAGAAGCAAGCAGGAAATCATCTGGAAGCTGTTTTATTTCTGTTCTGAAATTCGGGAGAAGAAGCAAGTGGCAGTAAAGAGAAGTAATACAACAACAGTGAGACTTCAAGGTGGGGAGTGTGTGAAATGAGAGCTGAAAATACATCAGGCAGGAATGAAAGAGAGAGTAACCAGAGATGCATTATTGAAGTCATAAGCTTGCAGAGAACAATAAAAATATCAGAGTCATAAGCAAAAATCAGAATTGACATATAACAAATATGTCAGAGTGAATTATTGTCTGAATGTCATACAAATTCAAAAAGGTAGGTGACAGTTAATAAACAATATAAAAACAATGATTAAGCTGTGGGTATAAAATACAACAATCTGAACATGAGAGACAATAATAAAAAAAAAAAAAGAGAGAACAATTCCCATTGTACAGAACGTGTGTGTGTGTGTGTGTGTGTGTGTGTGTGTATAACAACTGACATTTAGTACAGAATGAAGAATTTCTATTAAGGCATGAAAGTAAACATCACAAACTTCAAGAATCAACAGTCAGTGACAAGTAAAACAAAAAGCAAGTATACATATTATTAAATCTATAAAAATAACCTAAGATTGTTAGGATGATATATTTCAGGGTATGAAAATTTAATGTTTTGAAATTCAGGAGAAAGAAAGCGATAACCAGTAGGTTCATAGGTTCTAATAACTCAGGATGGAATATTGGGATATTTCCTTTAAGTGATGATGTGAAAATGACCATATTACCAGCATGGCTTGCTGCTTGTGTGTGTGTGTGTGTGTGTGTGTGTGTGTGTGTGTGTGTGACAAGAGAATTTCATAAGTAATTGGAGTTGTAAGAAAAGACCTTCCTTTCTATGTAGCAGACCTTACCAAGCATAAGGAAATTAGAATTGTTAGAAGTAAATTATGCATAATGGAAGATTAATTACCAGATAAACTAAAACCCAATAAAGGGAAAATGAATTTTGAGAATGACAAAGGAGGATAAGAGAAGTAGAGGAACTAAATTAGATGTGTTAATGTCAGTATTAAAATAAGATGATGATTTAGGAAGATATAGAATCTTTGTACAGTATATGAAAGAGAAAAAGAATAGTATAGTAACTTCAAAGAAAGATAATCCGGAAAGAGGGGAAATCGAAAGCAGAGAGAGAAATACGTTTGAGACTGAGAAAATGATATGCATAGGGAAAGGAAAAAAAAACAAATGTATGAAATATACATGAGTTTTTAAAAAGAAGCATAAAGAGGAGATGGAAAACAGCAAAGATCTAGAAACTTAAATGACCCCTTTCTTGTGAATAATCTATCAGACTATATCATCTTCTAAGAACTCTTCGTTTAGGTGATATCCAGTCCCATTTCCACAAAGGAAAAAAAAAAAAACCCAACTATCAAAAGCCTGTGTATTTTTCTGAGTTTCAAATCTTTTATGTATTGAGGAAAACAAGGGTGTACGAGGTGCAGACATGGGGTCAGGGAGAGCGGTGAGCAGAGCCAGGTGTGACTGGAGCCCGAAACACTCTTCTGCAGGAGAACTGCACAGGTGTCCATAACGGACACATTTTTAAATATATATATTTTTTCTTAAAACAAATATTTATATTAGTATAGACCAAAAATAAAGGTTTACACATTCTAAGTGGAGGTAGCAATGGATTATGACAAAATTAATCCATTTTTTAACAACTACCAAACCACCATAATAAAATATCATTCATAGCAGAAACATCCATGTATCCTCAAGATTACTATACCCTCGATCCTCCCAACAGGTAACGTTATTTTGACTTTGAAAACCAAAGATCACTTTTTTTTTTTTTTGCTTATTTTAACTTAACACTATATAACTGTGTAAATATGTATCCTTTTATAATTAATCTTTCAATCAATAGTGTATTTGAGAGATTCAACTATTCTCTTAGATGGAGCCATACTTAATTTGTTTTTATTGTTGTATAATACTCTATTTTAAGAATATATCACAAGTTAAATATACATTTTATCTTTGATATAAATTAGGCTGTTCACCTTTGTAGGTATTAAGGCTAATATGACAAAAAATTTCTAAGATATAACTTTGGGGGAAAATATTACATGTTTGATTTAGGTATATCCTCAGGAAGCTATCTACTAGCTTACAGGGTATGGATATTTTTAACTCATTAGATGCCATCAATTGTTTTTTCCCTACAGTGACTTTAACAATTTCCTGACCCACCAACTGTGTAAGAGAGGACAGAAAGATATAAAGCGTGTTCATTCACATAGTGGAAAACTCAGTATTGCTAAGATTCCAGTCTTCCTTAAATTGATCTACAGATTTGATGCAATCCTAATTAAAATTTCTAACATGCTGAATCTAAAATGTCTAGGGGTATAAAAATACTTTAAGAAAATAACCTTGAAATAGTAAAATAATGTTAGGATATTCATTACTATATTTCAAGAATTATTACAAAGTTACAGTAATCAAGATAGAGTTGCATTGGCCCATGGTTAAAAAATATTTCAACAGGACAAAAGAGAGTATCCAGAAATAGACTCACACATGTACACTGTGAAAATAAAGAAAGGAAAACCTCATGTAAAATGGAGTCAGGAAGCCCTGAACGGAGAGCTGTCAGGCACCTGCATAGCCAGCAAGAAGACTGAAGATAAGAATTATTTTAAGATGGTCTCTTTGTGTAGAATTCTTTGTATAAAGTTCTCTCGGTCTCAACTTCTTATCCCTGATGATAAGAATGTTACTTTTCTTCTGGTAAAGGGACATTTTTCACAAGGCGATTTCATCTCCTGATTTTAAGAAAAAGAAGATTTCTCCCTGCCCGAGCAAAGCACTAAGCACTAAGAACTAAGCACTGCTTGCAGCCAATAAGAGTTTTTCCCCAATAAAAGTTTATTCCAAACAACCCTCCTCAATTTCCTCCTAAAATCTAATAAAAGCTGACCTTCCTTTTGTGTCTTCGAACTTGCCTATGATTCACTATAGTTTGCCTGTCCTGAATTGCAATTCTCTGCTATTCCTGAATAAACCCATTTTGCTGGTAAAATAATTGGCTATTTTATTTTTGAGGTTGACTTACTGCTCTCTTTGTGTATCCAAGCTCTGCTGTCTTTGTGTTTCAGTCTGCTTTTATGAAGCTTCCTGCCTCCATTCTGTTCAGAAGAGGGAATAACATGATTCCTGGTGTTTTAGAAAGCAGAGCCCCTCATAATTAAGATGTTTTAGGGAATTCAAAGGCAAGATAGATTCCACCTAGTTCTTGGAAAGTGAAGTTGCGCCCTTCTGACAAAATGAGTGAACTTTTAGATAACTTAGAATTATAATGGCCAGTCTGGAGAAACTTTGTTTAGATAAGTCCACATGAAGGGGTGCCCTTAAAAAGAGGATCTCAAAATTCTCAGAGAGAATGGAATGTATTCTTTGATTGATATGCATAAGCTTCTAAAAATTGAAATGATTTTCAGCATGCAAATAAAACATCTTTAGTAAAAAGCTTTTGCCATCCGAACAAGTAACATTAACTTACTCCATCTGCCAAAAACACAAGCTGGATCCAACTATTTTGAGTTTTCTACTTGAGACATGGCTAAAATTTTAAAAAACAAAACCTATAAACATCTTTGTGTCTGCCTGTATATTATGTATGTCTATAAGTATGTTATAATTATATAATTTTTTCTACCTCTGGATGGTATTTCCAAAATTAATTTGTAAAGAGCTCTATTTAATTGGCTTAAAGATTATGTAAATCAAGTATACTGTCAGAAATACAGAAAGTAACCCAAGTGTGTTTCAAGTTCACATTATCTGTGATAATCTTTGATAAATGAAACCTAGTTTAAGTTTGTTGGTTTAATAAAAGTTGGCATGTCTTCAAAATTTTTCAAAAAGAAAAATAACTTAAGATGATGGTTATTTACTGTATAATCCAAACATAATTGTTAAAAACAAGGGTTTTAAATAAATATAAATAAAAGTTCATAAGTTAATCTAAATAGTGGATATTCATTGAATAGCTAAGTCATTTCCAGATACAATGGTAAAGTGATACATTTATTTCTAAACATTGTTTAGTTTTGGCTTTTTAATTTTTGCAGAGATAGGGATATTTGGGTCTATTAATAAACATGTTTTAAGGCACAATGAAAAATATTATGAGGAAGAATATACTTCTAAAAATTTGAAATGTGTTTATAAGTTTGCTAATCTCCTGCAGGATGTTAATATATGATATATAGTTCACAATTGCCTGTTTCCTAGTTTTGACTGGAAAACAAAGATTACAAATAGTTGAAAAGGTTGGAAAAAGATCTGAGAATACAAAATGAATCAAAAAGAAAAAACACGTGAGTAATAAGTGTAAATTAACCCCACAGAAACTTTATGCATTGATGCTGAGAGAATGCAACCAAACTAGCAAACACCCCTTTGGAAGATGAGAAGCAGTGAGACTCCCATGAAAGCTTTCTCCTACTGTGGGAGGATTTACTGTAACTTCTTGTTTTTCAAACTGCGGTCACAGACTTTCAGTGAATTATGATGAACATTTATTTAAATAGCGACTGTGCATATAATCTATATATGTCTATATAGATAAATGGACAATATGTATTTTCAATTTTATTTGTCAATTATAGATAGATTTACTTATTATCCATATATAAATAAAACTAATTTCATAAAGTACAAAATAGAATACATGTACAGCATATACTAAAAATAGGAAAAACATACCGATTTATTAAACTTTAATTTCAGTTATTTATATGGTTTTATATTTATAATTATGCAGGGCCATATATATATATACTATATTTCTTACAGAGGAATGATACAACATGTTTGAAAGCCACTGCTCTTGTACCACAGTGAATTGAGCAACAAAAAGGTTTGCTCAGCCAGCTGAAAATCTGATAAAGAACAACCATCCCGGGACTTCCCTGGTGGCGCAGTGCTTAAGAATCCACCTGCCAATGCAGGGGACATGGGTCCGAGACCTGGTCTGAGAAAATCCCACATGTCGCAGAGCAACTAAGCCCGCGAGCCACAACTATTGAGCCTGCATGCTACAACTACTGAAGTCCACGCACCTAGAGCCTGTGCTCCACAACAAGAGAAGCCACTGCAATGCAACGAAGAGTAGACCCCGCTCGCCGCTACTAGAGAAAGCCCATGCGCAGCAACAAAGACCCAATGCAGCCAAAAGAAAGAAAGAACAGCCACCCTTTTTGTCTGGTACGCACAATGATAACTCTCCAAGGCCAGACTGTACTCACTCTCTGTACTCACTCTCTAACAGGCTCATATTTTGTTGCCTTGTCTTCTCAGATTTGCAGCCAGGCAGCAATCTTTATTTAAAAGAAAGTTTCCCATTTCTTACAACTACTTGCAAGGCTGGAAATTCTGGTGGTGGCTTCCAGATATTTATAGCTATGCCATCAGTTTAGAAATTGTTGGCCCGTCTTTCAAATCTTTAGACTGCTTACTCAACTTAGAGCAAACTTCTTAGCAGTAATGTGGGTATCCTACTAACTCTTCTTGTTCTATCATTCCCAGTCTAGCAGAGCCATGTCAGGACAAGCCTATAGACATGAGTGAATCTCATACTGTAATTTCCAAGAAATGTATGACATTTTAACTATATTTTGTAGGAGTTTATATGCATTTAATGTAATGCATAGGCAATTATGCTATCCTCTAAGAGTAAATCTGTAATTATTCTGGAACAACTGCCTTGAATCATTGCTGTTCTAGATACGTTTGTAAGCTTTTGAAATTGAGAAAATAAAATTTAAACTAATAACTTTGAAATTGCCAGAGAAAGAAAGACAAATTTTAAAAATACAAACCTGACTTATAAATAGCTGTGCTTTCCCCCCCATAACTACTAGAAATAGTAAGAATGAAAAAAAATGAGTGTATATGCAAAGTACATTATGTATTTTCAGTAAGAGAAGAATGTACATGCATTTTTGGTAAGGGAGGAAAAAAAAAAAGAAAATAATTTTGTCTTAAAATAAAATGCTTGTTCCAGAATAAGTACAGATAGAGGACAAAACCTAAATGGATATAGAAAGTTGTAGAAGGTTTGTGGAAAAGGAATCTTTGGAAAGACTTATATGTGATCAAGCTGGGTAAGATTGAATAAATTTTTTATAAGCTTTTAAAATTAAGCTTTAATATCAATAGTATACTTATGTAAAAGTGGAACTTAATTTTCTTTCATCAGCTAAAAAGACAAAGTTTGTTTAGACTATTGGTCTGCTCTCAATAAGAGAATATGAAAGGTTTATCCTTACTTTTTTAAAGTAATCTGCTTGAAAGCAAAGATTTTATGTTTTATCAACTGTGCTTTAAATTGTCTACACAGTCTTTGATTACTTAAAAAAACAAAAATTAGTCCTTTAGATATTAAACGAGCTAAGTTTTGCTCAGAACTATGTAACCTTCTATATTTGCCTGTGAAGTCTTTGTTATTTTGGCTATCTAGATAACTAAGTACTGCTTTACAGTGACCTATCATCCTATCTGACCAAGTGTTTTGAAACCTTTTGATATTTTTGATAAACTTCCCCACCATAAAAAGATAAAATAAAATTCTAAATGAAGGCTTTTGACTTCAAAATAATTTGGGGGTTTTCCAGAAGTTCCCTGTAACATCTCAAAAGATTTGTTCTCTCTCCATATAAAACGAGAGATGTTACACTAACTATGCTTATTGGATATGTTAAATTACATGGAAACATTGTCAAGTAATTAATACTAAGCCTTCTTTATGTTGGCATCTTTATAGGTATATGTTATAAATGTTTCAGAAATTATATGACATTCCTATAAATCTGGCATGTCCTGATAAAATATTATCATTCATAATTCCAGGTGTTATCTTAAAATATTGTATATCACATAAATAACCAAATTTCCTTGTTAATTGCACTATAATGAACTTTGATATTTAACCATTGCTATTTTTGTCTTTTGTTACTCAGTTATTGTTTTATTCTGATGCTTTGCAAAATGTTCTTACAAAATTTTATCTTTAAGGAGATTCATAGAAAAGACATTGACAAATACTCCAGAATACAGGTTTCTGATAACTTTAAGATCGTAACACTGAACTGGGTAAAAATGTCTAAAACTTTAATGAAAAACTTATTGGTTCAAAAAGCTACCAACACAAAGTCAAGATCAAAAAGAATTAACTACAGGAGACTCAAAGAACTAATAAGGGTGATTACAATTTTATGCCTTCTTATGCACATGTTTTACTTTTCCAGATTTAAGGAAATCTTTTCTCTTAAGCATTTATTATGTGCAGCAATTTGATAAATCACACTTTTGTAAACAAATATTTTTCTCCCTACCTGATCTGTCCAGAATTCAGAAACTCTTAAGTATTTTTTTTATGATAAAATAGTTATTTGCATGAGCTCAATGAAAATCTGTTCTCCTTATAACAGAATACAATTGGAAGTACTGGCTACATTACCAAAGCTTTAACTGGAACGTCATAGTTAACAGAGATATACATAGACTCATATGATGAGAAAATTTTAGGAACTGCTTGGAAAAATCAGCCTAGTACCTTGTTTACAATGTTCCAGAAAAGTAATGTAAAAAAGTGCTTAAATGGTCAATCACTATCCTTGCTGCATTTATACAAATAATCAGGTCAAATTTAATTTAAACAAATTAGTTTTAATATGATTATCTTTGATAAAAAGGGGATAATTATGGAGAGAGAAATTATGTTTTCATCTTTATAGATATAGGTTCTTCACCTGTTAATTGTCTTTAAGGTTTTGTTTTACACCTGTAAGCTGGATTGGATCCTAAACTCTTCTAGTTTTATCAAATATCTGAGCACAAATCTCCAAAACCAAATGTCTCCAATTTTCTCCCACACTTCTGATTTGTAATGAGCAAGAACAAAGACTGCCCTTAAATATCTTTGGAAGAGACCCAGATGGCAGCCCAATTTCAGAGTCTCCAGTCATAGGTACACCTCTCACAGCTAAAGGTTCCACTTTACATCAGTCCTACACAAGTGCCGAAGACCTCTAAATAACATTGACCAGAAACAGAAATAGAGAACAGCTGAAGGAGACAGCTTTTCCAAGATAACTGGGCCAGGCCTGTTTGAGTGAGTGAGTGAGTGAGTGAGTGAGTGAGTGAGTGAGTGTGTGTGTGTGTGTGTGTGTGTGTGTATGCACATATATATGTGTGTGTGTGTGTGTGTATATATATATATATATATATATATATATATATATATATATATATATATATATATATATATATATATATGAAAACCTTGTTTAAAATGGAGTCAGAAAGTCCGGAAGGGAGAGCACTCACGCATGTACCACTCATTGCACCTGTATAACCAGAAGGAGGAAGGGAGATAAGAATTATCTTTGTATAAAATTCTCTTCATCTCTACTTCTTATCCATGATGATAAAATGCTACTTTTCTTCTGGTACAAGGGAGGACATCTTTCACATGGTAATTTCATCTCTTGCTTTAAAAAAAAAAGAAGGAAGATCTCTCCCTGCAGTAGCAACAATGCACTAAACGCTGTTTGCAGCCAATAAGAAATGGCCACAACCTGGAACTCTTTTCCAAAGAACTGTAATTCAAAACAGCCATCCCCAATATCCTCCTAAAACCTAGACAAAGTTGACCTTTCTTTTGCCTCTTTATACTTGCCTATGATTCACTATAGCTTGCCTGTCCCAAATAAACTAATTTTGCTCTACTATTCTCTACTATACCTGAATAAACCAATTTTGCTGGTAAAATAACTGGCTATTTTATTTTTGAGTTTGACAAGGCTCAATTTATTTCAACCAAACTATCCATTTAATAAAATGAGAGAAATGAAAATCTTTCAATGTATAGTTTGAACAACTAGTATTCCAATGGGAGAAAAAAAATCCTCAATTCCTACCTCAAAGATAAAACAACAACAACAAAAAAGGATTAACATGAAATGTACTGTAGAGCTAAAGGTAAAAGTTAAAACTAAAACTCTTAGAAGAAGTCATAGTATATCATCTATGCAAACTTAGGTCAGGCAAAATTTCTTAGAACAAAAAGAGTACTGATCATAAAAAATAAGTAAACTTTAAAATAAAAAAATAAAGATCTAAAATTTTGAATGACATTTTAAAGAAAAATAAGGCACACTGGAGAAAATATTTGCAACATTCTTCCTGGATAGAAAATATATCTAAAATGTATAAAGTACATTTTATATGCAATAATAAAAAGGTAATCAACTCAAATTTTAAAATATCAAGAAGTTTCAACACATTACCAAAGGTGATACGTATTGTTACTACATACACACAACAATACTAAAATTTAAAAGGAAAAAAATAGCAAGGATGGCCGAGAATATGGAGCAGCTGGAACTCTCATATAATGTTCTTGAGAATGTGGAATGGTAAAACTACTTTGGAAAACATTTTAGTAATTTTCTTTAAAGTTAAAAGTAATATACCCTCTTATCCAGGAATGAAGTAAGAGATGAAAGTATACACTCTAAGGGAGAGTTTTCTAAGAATAAATACAGAAGCTTATTCATAATGGTCAAAAGATCTGAAGCAAAAGAATATCTTTCATCAGTTGAATAAATAACCATAATGTACTATATTTATACATATATATACTACTGCACAATAATTTTTATGTTGAGCAAAGAAGTCAAATACAAATGAGAGTGTATTGTATGATTTTATTTATATAATTCTAGAACAGGCAAAATCGTTGAACAGTACATTTGAGGTTGATTTATTTTGATGTATATAAATTATATGTCAGCTTACATAAAAGGAAGAAGGAAATAGGGTATTGTGACATAAGTAGAAATATATTGGAAGTATTAAGTTTTGTACTTTGGCAAGTAAGTTACATTTTACATTATTTTCCTGATTTATTGAGAAATAATTGACATACCTCACTGTGTAAGTTTAAGGCATACAGTATAATGGTTTGATTTACATATACTATGAAATGATTACCACAATAGGTTCAGTTAACATCCATCTTCTCATATAGATACAATAAAAATTAAAAAAAAAAGAAAATAGTGTTTGCCTTGTGATGAGAACTCTTAGGATTTACTCTCTTTACAACTTTCTTATATATCCTACAGCAGTGTTAACTATGGCCATTATATTGTACATGACATCCCTAGTACTTATTTATCTTATAATTGGAAGTTTGTACCTTTTGACCATCTTCCTCCAATTCCCCCCTCCCTGCAACCTCTGCCTCTGGTAACCAAAAGTCTGATCTCTTTTTCTATGAGTTTGTTTTGTGTTTAGATTTCACATATTAGTGGATCATATAGTGTTTGTCTTTCTCTGTTTGACTTATTTCAAGTAGCAAAAGGTTTTTAATGTCTATCCATATTGCTACAAATAGTAGGAATCCTTCCTTTTTATGGCTGAATAATGTTCCCTTGTGTATATATACCACAGCTTCCCTACTCATTCAACAATGAACACTTAAGTTGTTTCCATGTCTCAGATATTGTAAACAATGCTGCTATAAACATGGGAGTTCAAATAACTTTTTGAGTTAGTCTTTTTATTTCCTTTGGCTATATTCCCAGAAGGGGAATTGCTAGATCATGGGGTAGTACTATTTTTAATTTTTTGAGTACCCTTCATACTGTTTCCATAGTGAATGCATAAATTTACATTCCCACAACAGTGCATAAGGTTTCCCCTTTTTTCCATATCCAGGCAAGCATTTGTTAGCTCTTATCTTTTTGATCATTGCCATTCTAACAGGTGTGACATGATATCTCATTGTGGTTTTAATTTTCATTTCCCTAATGACTAGTGATATGCAACTTTTCATGTACCCATTCACGTTTCATATATCTTCTTTAGAGAAATGTCTATTTAGATCCTTTGCCCAATTTGAAATAGGTTATTTGGTTTCTTGTTATAAAGTCGTATGAGTTCTTTATATATTTTTGGATATTAACTTCTTATCAGATATACGATTTGCATTTTTTTTATTCTATAGGATTTCTTTTAACTTTGTTGATTATTTTTTTTGACGTAGTCTCACTTGTTTATTTTTATTTTTTATTTTTTTTGGTCTGGGTTCAGGTGCCTAATCCAAAAAATCAGCAAGTAGCTTTATTCCTATGTTTCATGGTTTGAAGTCTTACATTTAATTCTTTAATCTATTTTGAGTTAATTTTTGTGAGTGCTGTAAGATATAGGTCCAGTTTCATTCTTTTTCTTGTGACTATCCAATTATCCCATCACCTTTTATTGAAGGGACTCTCTTTTCTCCACTGAGAAATCTTGGCTCTTCTGACAAATGCTAGTTGACTGCATATGCTTGGGTTTATTTCTGGGCTCTCAATTCTGTTCCATTGGTCTGTTTGTCTGTTTTATGCCAATGCCATACTGTTTTGATGAGTACAGCTTTATTGTATAGCTTGAAATCAGGAAGTGTGATGACACCTCCTGCTTTGTTCTTCTTTCTCAGAATTTCTTTGGCCTATCAGGGTCTTTTGTGTTTTATGTAAATTTTAGGAGTGTTTTATTTTTACTTCTGTAGAAATTGCCACTGGAATCTTGATAGGGATTGCACTGAATCTGTAGATGACTTTGGTAGTACTGACATTTTTAACAATATTAACTCTCCCAATACATGAACATGGCTTTTTTTTTTTTTGTATCTTTTTCAATGTCATACTCTTCAGAGTAGAAGTTTCACTACTTTAGTTAAATTTATTCATATGTATTTTATTTTGTTAATGCTATTGTAAATGGGATGGATTTCTTTATTTCTTCTTCAGAAAATTCATTGTTAGGGTATACCTTGATTTACTGCACTTTGCTTTATTACACATCACAGACATTGCATTTTTTTTTTAAATAGAAGGTTTGTGTCAACCCTGCATCAAGCAAATATATCAGCATCATTTTTCCAACAGCATTTTCTCCCTTCATTTCTCTGTGTCACAATTTGGTAATTCTCACAAGATTTCAAACTTTTCATTATTATTCTGTTTGTTACAGTGATCTATAATCAGCGATCATGATGTTAGTATTGTAATTGTTTTGGGGCATTACCAACTTTACCCATACAAATGTTATGTGTATTCTGACTGCTCCACTGACTCTGGTTATTTCCCCATCTTCCTCCCTTTCCTCAGGCCTCCTTATTCCCTGAGACACAATATTCAAATTAGGTCAATTAATAACCTTGCAGTGGCCTCTGAGTGTTCAAGTGAAAGGAAGAGTTGCACGTTTCTCTCTTTAAATCAAAAGCTAGAAATGAGCTCAATTTAAATCAAAAGTGTGGTGAGGAAAGCATGTAGAAAGCCATAGGCTGAAAGCTAGGTCTCTTGTGCCAAACAATTAGATAATTTGTGAATGTGAAGGAAAAGTTCTAGAAGGAAATTAAAAGTGATACTTCAGTAAACACACAAATGATAAGAAAATGAAAAAGCCTTATTGCTGATATGGAGAAAGTTTTAGTGGTCTGGATAGAAGAGCAAAACAGCTATCACATTCCCTTAAGACAAAACCTAATCCGGAGCAAGACCCAAACTCTCTTCTGTTCTATGAAGGCCTAGAGGGATGAAGAAGCTGCAGAATAAAAGTTTGTAGCTAGTAGAGGTTGGTTCATGGGGTTTAAGGAAAAAAGCCATATCCATAATATCTCCATAATATCAAAGGGCAAGGTGAAGCAGTAAGTGCTGATGTAGAAGCTGTAACAAGTTATCCAGAAGATCTAGCTAAGATAATTAATAAAGGTGGCTCACTAAACAACAGATTTACAATATCGACAAAACAGCCTTATATTGGAAGAAGATGCCATATAAGAATTTTATAGCTAGAGAGGAAATGTCAATTTCTGTCTTCAAAAGACAGGTTGACTCCCTTGTTAGGGGCTAATACAGCTGATGACCTTAAGTTGAAGCCAATGCTCATTTACCATTTTGAAAATCCTACAGCCATTAAAAATTATGTTAAATCTACTCTGCCTGTGCTCTATGAAGGGAATAACACAGCCTTGATTAGAGCACATCTATTTACAACATGGTTTACTGAATATTTTAAGCCCACTCGTGAGACTTACTGCTCAGGAAAAAGATTCCTTTCAAAGTATGACTATTCATTGACAATGCACCTGGTCACCAAAGAGCTCTGATAGAGATGTACAATGAGATTAATGTTGTCTTCAGGCCTGCTAACACAACAATCATTCTGCAGCCCATGGATCGAGGAGTAAATTTGACTTTCATTTTTATTACTTAAGAAATACATTTCATAAGACTATAGCTACCTGAGATAGTGATTCCTCTGATGAATCTGGGCAAAGTAAATTGAGAACCTTCTGGAAAGGATTCACCATTCTAGATGCCATTAAGAACATTTGTGATTCCCGGGAAGAGGTCAAAATCTCAACATTAACACAAGTTTGAAAGAAGTTGATTCCAACCCTAATGGATGACTTTGAGGGGTTCAAGGTTTCAGTGGAGGAAGTAACTGTAGATGTAGTGGAAATAGCAAGAGAGCTAGAATTAGAAGTGGAGCCTGAAAATGTGAACTGCTGCAATCTCATGATAAAACTTGAATGTTTGCAGAGTTACTTCTTATGGATGAGCAATGAAAAGTGGTGTCTTAAGACGGAATCTGCTTCTGGTGATGATGCTATGAAGTTTGTTGAAATGACAGCAGAGGATTTAGAAATGACAAAATCTCAGTTGATAAAGTGGCAGGGTTTGAGAGGAATGTATGCAATTTTGAAAGAAGTTCTACTGTGGGTAAAATGCTATCAAACAGTATTGCGTGCTATAGAGAAATTGTTCCCGAACAGAAGAGTCAGCTAATGCAGCAAACTTCCTTGTTGTCTTCATTTAAGATATTGCACAGCCACCCCAACCTGCAGCGACCACCATTTTGACCAGTCAGTGGCCATCAACATCAAGGCAAGACCCTCCACCAGAAAACAGATTATGACTCACTGAAGGCTCAGATGATGGTGAGCAGTTTTTACAACTAAACTCCTTTTAAAATAAGGTATATACATTTTTAAAACATCTTTATTGGGGTATAATTGCTTTACAATGGTGTGTTAGTTTCTGCTTTATAACAAAGTGAATCAGCTATACATATACTTATATCCCCATATCCCTTCTCTCTTGCATCTCCCTCCCACCCTCCCTATCCCACCCCTCTAGGTGGTCACAAAGCACCGAGCTGATCTCCCTGTGCTATGCGGCTGCTTCCCACCAGCTATCTATTTTACATTTGGTAGTGTATATATGTCCATATCACTCTCTCACTTCGTCCCAGCTTATCTTTCCCCCTCCCCGTGTCCTCAAGTCCATCCTCTAGTAGGTCTGCATCTTTATTCCTGTCCTGCCCCTAAGTTCTTCAGAACCATTCTGTTTTTGTTTTTTTTTTAGATTCCATATGTATGTGTTAACATATGGTATTTGTTTTTCTCTTTCTGATTTACTTCCTCTGTATGACAGACTCTAGGTCCATCCACCTCATTACAAATAACTCAATTTCGGTTTTTTTATGGCTGAGTAATATTCCATTGTATATATGTGTCACATCTTCTTTATCCATTCATCTGTCGATGGTCACTTAGGTTGCTTCCATGACCTGGCTATTGTAAATAGTGCTGCAATGAACATTTTGATACATGACTCTTTTTGAATTATGGTTTTCTCAGGGTATATGTCCAGTAGTAGAATTGCTGGGTCATATGGTAGTTCTATTTTTAGTTTTTTAAGGAACCTCCATACTGTTCTCCATAGTGGCTGTATCAATTTACATTCCCACCAGCAGTGTAAGAGGGTTCCCTTTTCTCCACACCCTCTCCAGCATTTATTATTTGTAGATTTTCCACTCAATAGATTACAATATAATGTAAACATAACTTTTATATGCACTGGAAAACCAAAAAATGTGTGTGAAGATTTATTTGCAATATTCACTTTATTGCAGTGGTCTGGAACCAAACCCACAAATTCTCCAAGGTATGCCTGTATTTTGATTATTTCATCCCATTCTCTCCTGGACTGAAAGTTTCTGTCGAGAAGTCCTCCTTTAGTGTTATGTGGGTTCCCTTGTATATTGCTTCTCTATTTCTTCTTGCTCCTTTTAAAATTCTTTCTTTGTCTTTGACTCCTGACAATTTAATTATAATGTGTATCAGTGTAACCCTATTTGGGTTCAACCTATTTGGGATCCTTTGGGCCTCATGGATCTGGACGTCCATTTCTCTCCCCAGATTCAGGAAGTTTTCAGCCATTATTTCTTCAAATATACTTTCTGTCCCTTTCTCTTTTTCTTCTCCTTCTGGAATTCCTATAAGGTGAATGTTTCTACTTCTTTCTTCTGCATGTTGAGTTTACTTTTGAAACTCTCTATTAAATTCTTCAGTGCAGTTATTGTATTTTTCAGCTCTAGGATTTCTGTTTATTTATTTATTTTTGATGTTGCTATTTCCTTGTTGAACTTCTCATTTTGTTCATGTATGGTTTTCCTAATTTTCTTTAATTGTCTGTGTTTTCTTGTGGTTCACTAAACTTCCTTAAGAGAAATATTCTGAGTTCTTTGACAGTTCATAGATCTCCTTTTCTTTACAGTTAATTATTGGGACTTTATTAGTTTCTTTTGATGGTGTAATTTTTACCTGATTATTTCATTTTCCTTGATTCCTTACCTTGGTATCTGCCAATTTGAGTAATCAAGTTCCTCTTCCAAACTTTACAGGTTTGCATTGTCAGAGACAGTTCTTCACCAGTCAGCTCAGTCTGGGTGTCTCGGTGTGTCTGCTGATAATGTCCTTGGGCAAGTGGGACCTGCTTTTATGATCTGTTTTGGGGTGAAGCAACTGTTCAAGCTCTGAGGACAGGAATGGGGAATAGTGCCACAGGCTGGGAAGAGTTAAACAGGACTGCTGGCTTGGATCCTTATCCAAGCAAGAGCCTAGGATTGGCTCCACCTTGCCTGGATTCTCTGGTCAGGCTCACTAGACGGTTAGGACTTATTACTATATTCAGTAATAGATGGGGCTATAAATTAGCTTCCCTGTCCTGGTAGTAGGGCAGGATGGGACCCAGGGCCTGCACAGCTTATTTTTTGGAGACCTGAATCAGGCCAGAATATTCACGGAATTACCTTGTTAGGTGAGGCCACTGGTTTTGCTCTACAGATAGAGGAAGCCATGGGCTGTGCTCTCTGCTCAGGTGCCATTCTATGCAGGGTTGCTAAATGGGCTACACAGCTTCCTGTGTGCTCTGGTCAGGTTCCCTGTTGGGCAGGCTGAAGGCTATATTCAGCGATGAGGATGAACGGGGTTACAAATTAGATTTCTTGCCCAGGCTCAGTAGGATAGGCAACTCTAAAGCTGGTAAAGCTCTTTGCTTATTGTGTAAACTCAAGCCAACTTGCTTCCCAAGTTACCTGATTGAACAGGGCCACTAACTTTTGCTCTGCAAACTATCATTATTGCTCTAACTGCCCATGCTTCAGCTAATTGCCACTGAGCTGCACAGCTTCCAAGAGTGCAGATGAAGCCAAAAGATACTCTCTACAGTAGGCAAAGCTATGGCTCAGTTCCCCTGCGGGGGCAGGAAGGGAAGGAATCACTCCAGGCTACTCTCAATTTCCAAACAGGCTCTCCAGTTGGGAGGGGCTGCAAGCTACCTGCAGTCCTGGCTATGACTTAATCTCCCCACCTGTGCTTAGTAAGAAAATGCTCCATATCCAGTATGGGAGCAAAGGCTCTGGGGGCAATCAGCTTTGCTGCCCACCTCTGGGCTTGAGTGTCACTGGGTCACACTGCTTCCAGGAATTGTCACCAGACAGACACCAGTCAGAGGCCAGAGTATGCCCCTTGACAAGCTAAATTACTGGATGCACCAACCAATGCAAGATAGCAGGACAGAAGGTAGACTGAGACAGAGATCAATATTTCAGTGAATGGGGTCATGACTGTAACATCGGTAGCTAAAAGCAAAGAGCAAAGACACAGTAAAATATACCCTAATTATATTAGCTGCAATGGATCATGTTTTATTTTTTATTTTATATTTTTATTAATAATAACAAGGGTGAGGTAATAATGGTCTGGAATGATAGTATTATTCTACATTGTTTGATTGCTAGTATTACGTTTTCAGAACTGTGCTAAAAACCGTTTGCAGATCATTTCAGTTGGATGATCACAGATGATCATGAACCAATGATTAAATAAGAATATTGGATTTAAATCCCAGTACACTGAAGGAGAACCTATGTGCATAGTCACTACAGATATTGCTTGAATTGCATCAGTGGGAAAGCCTGACATGTGTTTGAGAGACCTGGAAAAAAAGACATTATTTTGAGAATAGAGCCAGTCTTCAGTCAATGAACGGAAATAGAGGGAAAATTACCTGACATCAGGGACCTGGCAGATGATGGAGAAAAATAGTTGTGGAGGGCAGATTTGGGAGAATAGAAGGGGTGATAGACTGGGCTCAAAAACATGAAAAGCCACGTGGGAATAATAGAAATCTAAAGAATGGGATACACAGATTGCCAACAAACACACGAAAGAATGCTCAACATCACTAATCATTAGAGAAATGCAAATCAAAACTACAATGAGATATCATCTCACATCGGTCAGAATGGCCATCATCGGGGGGTCAGGGCAAGATGGCGGAAGAGTAAGACGCGGAGATCACCTTCCTTCCCACAGATACATTAGAAATACACCTACACGTGGAACTGCTCCTACAGAACACCCACTGAACGCTGGCAGAAAAGGTCAGACCTCCCAAAAGGCAAGAAACTCCCCACGTACCTGGGGAGGGCAAAAGAAAAAAGAAACAACAGAGACAAAAGAATAGGGACAGGACCCGCACCAGTGGGAGGGAGCCGTGAAGGAGGAAAGGTTTCCACACACTAGGAGCCCCTTCGCGGGCGGAGACTGCAGGTGGCGGAGGGGGAACCTTCGGAGCCGCGGAGGAGAGCGCAGCCACAGGGGTGCGGAGGGCAAAGCGGAGAGATTCCCGCACGGAGGCTCGGCGCCGAGCAGCACTCACCAGCCCGAGAGGCTTGTCTGCTCCCCGGCCGGGGCGGGCGGGGCTGGGAGCTGAGGCTCGGGCTGCGGTCGGATCGCAGGGAGAGGACTGGGGTTGGCGGCGTGAACACAGCCTGAAGGGGTTAGTGCACCACAGCTGGCCGGGAGGGAGTCCGGGAAAAAGTCTGCAGCTGACGAACAGGCAAGAGACATTTTCTTACCTCTTTGTTTCCTGGTGCGCGAGGAGAGGGGATTCAGAGCGCCGCCTAAACGAGCTCCAGAGACGGGCGTGAGCCGCGGCCTTCACCGCGGACCCCAGAGACAGGCGTGAGACGCTAAGGCTGCTGCTGCCGCCACCAAGAAGCCTGTGTGCGAGCACAGGTCACTCTCCACGCCGCCCCTCCCGGGAGCCAGTGCAGCCCGCCACGGCCAGGCTCCCGTGATCCGGGGACAACTTCCCCGGGAGAAGGCACGGCGCGCCTCGGGCTGCTGCAACGTCACGACGCCTCTGACGCCGCAGGCTCGCCCCGCCTCCTCCGTACCGCTCCCTCCCCCCGCCTGAGTGAGCCAGAGCCCCCGAAGCAGCTGCTCCTTTAACCCTGTCCTGTCTGAGCGAAGAACAGACGCCCTAAGGCGACCTAAACGCAGAGGCGGGTCAAAATCCAAAGCTGAGCCCCGGGAGCTGTGCAAACAAAGAAGAGAAAGGGAAATGTCTCCCAGCAGCCTCAGACGCAGCGGATTAAAACTCCAAAAACAACTTGATGTGCCTGCATCTGTTGAATACCTGAATAGACAACGAATCATCCCAAATTCAGGAGGTGGACTTTGGGAGCAGGATATATTAATTTTTCCCCTTTTCCTTTTTCTGTGAGTGTATATGTGTATGCTTCTGGGTGAGATTTTGTCTGTATAGCTTTGCTTTATAATAGCTTTATTTTATTTTATTGTATTGTATCCTCTTTCTTTCTTTCTTTCTATTTTTTCTCCCTTTTACTCTGAGCCGTGTGGATGAAAGGCTCTTGGTGCTCCAGCCAGGCATCAGGACTGTGCCTCTGAGGTAGGAGGGCCAACTTCAGGACACTGGTCCACAAGAGACCTCCCAGCTCCACGTAATACCAAACGGCGAACATCTCTCAGAGATCCCCATCTCAACATCAAGACCCAGCTTCACTCAATGACCAGCAAGCTACAGTGCTGGACACCCTATGCCAAACAACTAGCAAGACAGGAACACAGCCCCATCCATTAGCAGAGAAGCTGCCTAAAATCATAATAAGGCCACAGACATCCCAAAACACACCACCAGACGTGGACGTGCCCACCAGAAAGAAAAGATCCAGCCTCATCCACCAGAACACAGGCACAAGTCCCCTCCACCAGGAAGCCTACACAACCCACTGAACCAACCTTAGCCACTGGGAACAGATACCAAAAACAACGGGAACTATGAACCTGCAGCCTGTGAAAAGGACACCCCAAACACAGTAAGATAAGCAAAATGAGAAGACACAACAACACACAGCAGATGAAGGAGCAGGGTCAAAACACACCAGACCTAACAAATGAAGAGGAAATAGGTAGTCTACCTGAAAAAGAATTCAGAATAATCATAGTAAGGATGATCCAAAATCTTGGAAATAGAATAGACAAAATGCAAGAAACATTTAACAGGGATGTAAAAGAACTAAAGAGGAACCAAGCAATGATGAAAAACACAATAAATGAAATTAAAAATACTCTAGATGGGATCAAGAGCAGGATAACTGAGGCAGAAGAACGGATAAGTCACCTGGAAGATAAAATAGTGGAAAAACTACTGCAGAGCAGAATAAAGAAAAAAGAATGAAAAGAACTGAGGACAGTCTCAGAGGCCTCTGGGACAACATTAAATGCACCAACATTCGAATTATAGGGGTCCCAGAAGAAGAAGAGAAAAAGAAAGGGACTGAGAAAATATTTGAAGAGATTATAGTTGAAAACTTCCCTAATATGGGAAAGGAAATAGTTAATCAAGTCCTGGAAGCACAGAGAGTCCCATACAGGATAAATCCAAGGAGAAACATGCCAAGACACATATTAATCAAACTGTCAAAAATTAAATATAAAGAAAACATATTAAAATCAGCAAGGGGAGAAACAACAAATAACACACAAGGGAATCTCCACAAGGTTAACAGCTGATCTTTCAGCAGAAACCCTGCAAGCCAGAAGGGAGTGGCAGGATATACTTAAAGTGATGAAGGAGAAAAACCTACCCAGCAAGGATCTCATTCAGATTTGATGGAGAAATTAAAACCTTTACAGACAAGCAAAAGCTGAGAGAGTTCAGCACCACCAAACCAGCTTTACAACAAATGCTAAAGGAACTTCTCTAGGCAAGAAACACAAGAGAAGGAAAACAACTACAATAACAAACCCAAAACATTTAAGAAAATGGGAATAGGAACATACATATCGATAATTACCTTGAATGTAAATGGATTAAATGCTCCCACCAAAAGACACAGACTGGCTGAAGGGATACAAAAACAAGACCCATATATATTTTGTCTACCAGAGACCCACTTCAGACCTAGAGACACATACAGGCTGAAAGTGAGGGGATGGAAAAAGATATTCCACGCAAATGGAAATCAAAAGAAAGCTGGAGTAGCAATTCTCATATCAGACAAAATAGACTTTAAAATAAAGACTATTACAAGAGACAAAGAAGGGCACTATATAATGATCAAGGGACCGATCCAAGAGGAAGGTATAACAATTGTCAATATTGGTGCACCCAACATAGGAGCACCTCAATACATAAGGCAAATACTAACAGCCATAAAAGGGGAAATCGACAGTAACACAATCATAGTAGGGGACTTTAACACCCCACTTTCACCAATGGACAGATCATCCAAAATGAAAATAAATAAGGAAACACAAGCTTTAAATGATACATTAAACAAGACGGACTTAATTGATATTTATAGGACATTCCACCCAAAAACAACAGAATACACATTTTTCTCAAGTGCTCATGGAACATTCTCCAGGATAGATCATATCTTGGGTCACAAATCAAGCCTTGGTAAATTGAAGAAAATTGAAATCGTATCAAGTATCTTTTCCGACCACAACGCTATGAGACTAGATATCAATTACAGGAAAAGATCTGTAAAAAATACAAACACATGGAGGCTACACAATACACTACTTAATAACGAAGTGATCACTGAAGAAATCAAAGGGGAAATCAAAAAATACCTAGAAACAAATGACAATGGAGACACGACGACCCAAAGCCTATGGGATGCAGCAAAAGCAGTGCTAAGAGGGAAGTTTATAACAATACAAGCCTACCTCAAGAAACAGGAAACATCTCGAATAAACAACCTAACATTGCACCTAGAGCAATTAGAGAAAGAAGAACAAAAAACCCCAAAGCTAGCAGAAGGAAAGAAATCATAAAGATCAGATCAGAAATAAATGAAAAAGAAATGAAGGAGACAATAGCGAAGATCAATAAAACTAAAAGCTGCTTCTTTGAGAAGATAAACAAAATTGATAAACCATTAGCCAGACTCATCAAGAGAAAAAGGGAGAGGACTCAAATCAATAGAATTAGAAATGAAAAAGGAGAAGTAACCACTGACACTGCAGAAATACAAACGATCATGAGACATTACTATAAGCAACTCTATGCCAATAAAATGGGCAAACTGGAAGAAATGGACAGATTCTTAGAAATGCACAAACTGCCGAGACTGAACCAGGAAGAAATAGAAAATATGAACAGACCAATCACAAGCACTGAAATTGAAACTGTGATTAAAAACCTTCCAACAAACAAAAGCCCAGGACCAGATGGCTTCACAGGCGAATTCTATCAAACATTTAGAGAAGAGCTAACATCTAGCCTTCTCAAACTCTTCCAAAATATTGCAGAGGGAGGAACACTCCCAAACACATTCTATGAGGCCACCATCACCCTGATTCCAAAACCAGACAAAGATGTCACAAAGAAAGAAAACTACAGGCCAATATCACTGATGAACATAGATGCAAAAATCCTCAACAAAATACTAGCAAACAGAATCCAACAGCACATTAAAAGGATCATACACCATGATCAAGTGGGGTTTATTCCAGGAATGCCAGGATTCTTCAATATACGCAAATCAATCAACGTGATACATCATATTAACAAATTGAAGGAGAAAAACCATATGATCATCTCAATAGATGCAGAGAAAGCTTTCGACAAAATTCAACAACCATATATGATAAAAGCCCTGCAGAAAGTAGGCATAGAGGGAACTTTCCTCAACATAATAAAGGCCATATATGACAAACCCACAGCCAACATTGTCCTCAATGGTGAAAAACTGAAACCATTTCCACTAAGATCAGGAATAAGGCAAGGTTGCCCACTCTCACCAGTATTATTCAACATAGTTTTGGAAGTGTTAGCCACAGAAATCAGAGAAGAAAAAGAAATAAAAGGAATCCAAATTGGAAAAGAAGAAGTAAAGCTGTCACTGTTTGCAGATTACATGATACTATACATAGAGAATGCTAAAGATGCTACCAGAAAACTACTAGAGCTAATCAATGAATTTGGTAAAGTAGCAGGATACAAAATTAATGCACAGAAATCTCTTGCATTTCTATAAACTAATGATGAAAAATCTGAAAGTGAAATTAAGAAAACACTCCCGTTTACCATTGCAGCAAAAAGAATAAAATATCTAGGAATAATCCTACCTAAGGAGACAAAAGAGCTGTATGCAGAAAATTATAAGACACTGATGAAAGAAATTAAAGATGATACAAATAGATGGAGAGATATACCATGTTCTTGGATTGGAAGAATCAACATTGTGAAAATGACTCTACTTCCCAAAGCAATCTACAGATTCAATGCAATCCCTATCAAACTACCACTGGCATTTGTCACAGAACTAGAACAAAAAATTTCACAATTTGTATGGAAACACAAAAGACCCCGAATAGCCAAAGCAATCTTGAGAACGAAAAATGGAGCTGGAGGAATCAGGCTCCCTGACTTCAGACTATATTACAAAGCTACAGTAATCAAGACAGTTTGGTACTGGCACTAAAACAGAAACATAGATCAATGGAACAGGATAGAAAGCCCAGAGATAAACCCATGCACATATGGTCACCTTATCTTTGATAAAGGAGTCAAGCATATACAGTGGAGAAAAGACAGCCTCTTCAATAAGTGGTGCTGGGAAAACTGGACAGGTACATGTAAAAGTATGAAATTAGAACACTCCCTGACACCATACACAAAAATAAACTCAAAATGGATTAAAGACCTAAGTGTAAGGCCAGACACTATCAAACTCTTACAGGAAAACATAGGCAGAACACTCTATGACATACATCACAGCAAGATCCTTTTTGACCCAGCTCCTAGAGAAATGGAAATAAAAACACAAATAAACAAATGGGACCTAATGAAACTTAAAAGCTTTTGCACAGCCAAGGACACCATAAACAAGACCAAAAGACAACCCTCAGAATAGGAGAAAATATTTGCAAATGAAGCAACTGACAAAGGATTAATCTCCAAGATTTACAAGCAGCTCATGCAGCTCAATAACAAAAAAACAAACAACCCAATCCAAAAATGGGCAGAAGACCTAAATAGACATTTCTCCAAAGAAGATATACAGATTGCCAACAGACACAAGAAAGAATGCTCAACATCATTAATCATTAGATAAATGCAAATCAAAACTACAATGACATATCATCTCACACCGGTCAGAATGGCCATCATCAAAAAATCTAGAAACAATAAATTCTGGAGAGCGTTTGGAGAAAAGGGAACACTCTTGCACTGTTGGTGGGAATGTAAATTGATACAGCCACTATGGAGAACAGTATGGAGGTTCCTTAAAAAACTAAAAATAGAACTACCATACGACCCAGCAATCCCACTACTGGGCATATACCCTGAGAAAACCATAATTCAAAAAGAGTCATGTACCACAATGTTCATTGCAGCACTATTTACAATAGCCAGGACATGGAAGCAACCTAAGCGTCCATCATCAGATGAATGGATAAAGAAGATGTGGCACATATATACAATGGAATATTACTCAGCCATAAAAAAAATTAAATGGAGGTATTTGTAGTGAGGTGGAAGGATTTAGAGTCTGTCATACAGAATGAAGTAAGTCAGAAAGAGAAAAACAAATACAGTATGCTAACACATATATGTGAAATCTAAGGAGAAAAAAAAAAAAAAGGTCATGAAGAACCTAGTGGCAAGACGGGAATAAAGACACAGACCTACTAGAGAATGGACTTGAGGATATGGGGAGAGGGAGGGGTAAGATGTGACAGGGTGAGAGAGTGGCATGGACATATATACACTATCAAAAGTAAAATAGATAGCTAGTGGGAAGCAGCCACATAGCACAGGGAGATCAGCTCGGTGCTTTGTGACCACCTAGAGGTGTGGGATAGGGAGGGTGGGAGGGAGGGAGATGCAAGAGGGAAGAGATATGGGAACATATGTATATGTGTGACTGATTCACTTTGTTGTAGGCAGAAACTAACACACCATTGTAAAGCTATTATACTCCAATAAAGATGTTAAAAAATAAAAATAAAAAAAATAAAAAAGAATGGGATACTAAATTTTGAATGTTGACTATTGAAAAGGAGGTAAGTGGTACATTGGGTTTAGTATCATCAATTTCTTCAGTGAGAGTGGACATTGGATTTAATGGCCAGAGGAAGTTCCTCATTCAGGTTGATTCCTGATAAGGAAGAAACCCAAGACTGAATCTTTCATTCACTTTGCCTACAATGGGGGCAAGTTCCATTGCTCTAATCTCTTCATCCAGATGGCCCAGGCTGGTAGTGGCATCTGTTTCTGAGGGGTACTGAAAATAATAATTCCTACAGTACTTAGACTATAAATAGTGAACATAAAGAACACTTCACCTGATTACAAACCATGTTACCTGAATATGAGAACATTTCACCTGAGTATAAACCCAATATAAAAATCCTAAAATCCTATTTATGTTATTATATATTTTATATCATTTTTTGTTAAAGCTTTCTGTCAGTTGTTATATAAATATCTACTGCATGCCTATGATGTGTTCAGAACTATCACTAGAGATGAAGGTGTAATGGTGAACAAAAAATAAACAGTCATAGATTTTAAGGAAGATTTAAGTTTACTATGGGGACAGGAGACAGACATTAATCAAATGAATAAAAATGAGTGTATAGTTAGAAACTGAGATACATACATACTCAACAGAGGGACATAAATCAATAAGAGCATGTGACAACAGCAACAACAAGGGGAAAAGGATTAACCTGGAGGAATAACAAAAGCATCCCTGCGATTATGTTTCTAGTGAGATCTGAAAATGGAGAATTTTTAAGTATGTATAAGTATATATTGTTACATGACCAAGTATAACAGTAACAGTATACCAAGCAAAGGGCAACGATTACACAAAGAGCCTGGGATGGGAGGGAACATGAGATTTTACACATCTGAAGAAGTCGTGTCTAGCTGGGGCATGGATAGGCTGTGTTTGGGATGAGAATAGGGAGATAGAAACAGGTAGGCGGCAGAGCCTGATAGAACACGTTGAGGATTTATTTTTGTCTCTTTCCCAAAGAGAAATTGGAAACCAATGCAAGGTTTTAGAAAGAATTGATGTGATTGTATTTGCACTTTGAAAAGATGACTGCAGTATAGATTGTAGGAGGAGAAAGCTGGATGCCTGGAGACTAATTAGGAGGCTGTTATGTTATCCCCTGCCAAAGACGATAGTAACTTGGACCCTTGAGTTGGCAAACGTGATGGAGGTAATTGGACAATTTGAGTTATATCAATAAGAACTGGCATTCTGAATTCCATTAAAACTCTTCCAAATAGTTTCAATAGCACACTGATATTTTAAAATATTAATGATTTGAACTTTTTATATAAGTACATTTTTTCTCACTTATTTAGATAATATCTCTACCAAACACAATACTAAGGTTTAATTGTAGTTGTCTTTTCATTGAATCAAATTAAAACTGTATTATTTTACTTATGATAGTTTCAATTACATTTGTTTCACAAATGTTCCTTGATTATATACTTCTCTTGTCCTTTCTTTTTACACTTACAATTTTTCCCACTATTCATTCATATGGTACCCTTTTGGATATGATTGACATAATAGCTTCTTAATATTAGAAACTAAAAATTTCATTTAGATGAAATATATTCAACTTAGTTGATAAAATATTCCTATACCCCTGAAACTGTTCTTCTGAATATAATGTTTTGCTGAGAAATTTTGACACTTTTTTTTTTTTGTCATCACTTTCTTTTTCATTTTACTGCAACATTTACCACTTCATAGCCTATGCAATTTTGCTCTTGTAGGATGGAGACAGAGTGTGCAATGCTCTGTCTATATCGGAATGGCTGCTGTGCTATTTAGCTACTGCAGACAATTGGCTCATTTAGAAAACATTTTGCCACCCAGGCAGAAATGGGGAACAAGGAAACTAAAAGGCCTTTGGAGATATATTTTCTAACTCCTGAGACATTTCTAGGAAATCTTGTAAAATAAGATTCAGATAATTTTCTTACAGTAAAAGATAGTAATTAAAACAGTATTTTCATGCATGGCAGATAACCTGATATTCATGAAAGAGAAATGCTGTATAGTCACAGGAATTGATTTCATGTCTTGACTCCACCATTTTTCAGTGTGTGAGATTCAGCAAACCACTTAACATCCTGCTTCCATTTCCTCACTGATAAATGGGTACAATACCATGCTCCTTCCTCACAGGGTTGTTGAGAAGAAGGAAGGTGTTGTAGGATTTCATGTCTAGTAGGAAGATGACAGCCATTGGAAAATTTAGCGGATATGCTTATTTATCTAGTACTTGCTAACATTAGTAGGACCATGTCCTTGTAGAGTTGGAACAAAACTTAAAACCTGTGTTCCAGGTTTTCTACCACGTGTAGAGGGTAATAATGGATGTATTGTTAAGTACTCAGAGTTACAGCTCACAGGAAGATGAGCCCCATCTATCACATGGCTAGCATTTAGCCATCATTTAATGTATGCCAGGCCTGTGCTTAACCCATCACTTCATCGTATTTAGTTTTTGCCACCACACTGTAAGGTATTTTTATCCCCACTTTATAGTTAAAGAAACACAAGTTTTTAAAAGCTTCTTAAGGAACATGGTATAAGCCCACAAAACTACTAAGGGGTAGAATCTAGATTCAAAGCCAGGTCTTTTGAATTTTAAACTTGTCCTATTACCTACCATGCAGTATAGTAAAACCAAAGTTATCTTATTCTCAGTCCATCACAACTTATATGTACTTGATTCATACTGTAAGAAAGCAATATTTCATTATGTACTTCATTCTACTTCGTAGGCGTGGTTAGTAGGGCTCCAACATTGCTGAGTAACATCATATTTAATTGTTTTCTCTCTGGAAGAAAAATAGTGTTTACAATTCTCAGTGTGTTGGAGATATTGAGATATATGCAACTCAGATTCATTTGAGCCTACAACAGTCTCTTTAGAGCCAAGTACTGTAGAACTTTGTGAGGGGGGCCGGGCTATGGGGTATTCCTGAGTCGAAGTGTCTAAACTCATTTTCTGTCTGGTTTCTTTTTAATTGTAGTAAAATATACATAACATAAAATATACTGTCTTAACCATTTTTAAGCGTGATGCTTAAAGCACATGTGATTACTGAATGTGCTTACTGGCATTAAGCACGCTCACATTGTTGTGCAACTATCACCAGCGTCCGTCTCCAGAACTACTTTTTTCATCTTACAATACTGAAACTCTGTACCCAATAAGCACTAAACAGAAACTCCTCTTTCCCCCCTCCTCTCAGTCCCTAGCTGGAGAAAATAAAGACACGCGTGACTGGTGACATGCAAAAGTGAGGAAGTGAGATTATATATAAATATATATAGAGACAGAGATGGAGAGAGGTCGTATCACTTTTTATATATATATTGCCAATACTGGACTAATTGAGTAAATATGACCAATTCATTCAATAACAATGATTGGATAAACATTATTTCAACCTGTTTATGGAAAAGTATAAACAGAGATACATAGGGAGAGGGGAGAGGACAATAGGGCTAGAAAGGTCTTCACTGAAATATTAACATTGGTTTGCGTAGTGGGTTTAAAGTGATTTTTACTTCTTTTTGTAAACTACTGAGATTTTATTTCAAAATAAGCAGTTATGACTTTTACAGCTGAAATAAACTTATTTCTAAAAGAAAAACAATCTTGTCCTACATTTTTCATAGTTTCAGATATTGGAAGAATATTAAATAAAAGAAAATAATGTTGGAGATGGCTACCTGTCTCCAACAGAATGGGGAGTTAATTGCTGGAGAGTGAAAGCTACATTCAGATGCAAGTAAAATTTATTTGTGCTCAGTTGTATGATTAATGAGTATAAATTTAATCAAAGTTTAGATAAGAGAAAAATCAGTATGGATTAGAGGGTTCATGCAGAAAGTGGAGTTTTATTACCCTTGATCTTGTGACAACTTGTGAACTTACATAAGTTAAAAGGTTAAGAAGGAGAGTGAGCTCAAAAGGATGGTATTACAATTGGTGAAAGATTTAATTTTGGGTCAAGTTTTAAGTAAACAATAAATTTTAATTGATATACTAAGTTAAAATATTTTTAGTCTATAAATTACATGAGTGAATATGTAGACAGGAACTTGAATAATTGCATTTCTGAGGAGGTTATCAAAATGGGCAAGTATCACTTCATTCCTGTACTTGTTACATGTTGATATTTTGAAAAAAAAGTCAGACATTTAATTATTGTAATTTTTTTTTCAAGTGAATGAATACAGCACCATGAATTTTCTTTTTTTTTTTAAATTAATTGATTTATTTATCAATTTTTGGCTGTGTTGGGTCTTCGTTTCTGCGCGAGGGCTTTCTCTAGTTGCGGCGAGCGGGGGCCACTCTTCACCGCGGTGCGCGGGCCTCTCACTGTCGCGGCCTCTCTTGTTGCGGAGCACAGGCTCCAGACGCGCAGGCTCAGTAGTTGTGGCTCACGGGCCCAGTTGCTCCGCGGCATGTGGGATCTTCCCAGACCAGGGCTCGAACCCGTGTCCCCTGCATTGGCAGGCAGATTCTCAACCACTGCGCCACCAGGGAAGCCCTATTGTAATCTTATTAAATTAAACACCATTTATTGTTCGGCTGTCAATCCTGCAAAATGTATATGATTTCAATATCGGGGTATTAAATTTCCTTGGGACACTCATCATTTATGTTTGCTCTCTGAGCTATTTGTTTTTCTTCTTGTCTTCTCTGTATTGTAAAGGAGACAAAGTGAAAGAGATTATGTCTGACTAAATTTTAACATCTGTTCCATCCTCCCGTTATGTTGCTGTTCTATGTGTAGTGCTGTTGCTGAAAAATTGCCCTTGTCAGCAAGAAAAATTGATTAGCAAGATGATCTAATATATTTCTCTGTTCTTAAGGCAGAGATCTTTCTAGTAACCATATTACATGCACATGCTTCATGTAATCTAATAAACATATTATGAAACTACCACTAATTAGCAGAATGTTTACTAAGGGCCCGATAATTGAGAATTGTCTTTCCTACAGGTTCCAAGGGACACTTTCTTTTAGGTCATATCTAACTGACAATAAGTGAGTGCTTAGGAAGGAAAGTTTGCATTAAACCCTGTGCAGTGTTATTACTGTCTTAACTGTAAAACCAGGTCCTACTGCAAAGGTGTACGCACCTCGTCCCTTAAAATTCACTGTGCACACACAACAGGAGTCCCAGCCCTCCTTTTTGAGCAGGAACCATGAGTTTATTATGGAGAGCTGAAATTCTTGCCTGTGGATGTAAAATGAGAGTTATAATGTTTACTTTTCTTTGATGGGAAAAGTAATATCACTAAATCATTGCAGGAGATGCTTACAAGGGCTGTGAAGTCTCCATAGCTCTGAGGACTGTCTCTGACGCTCCCCGAGAGAACCCAGGTGACTGTGGGGCTGAAGCCCATTTTCTTTCCGAGTGTGGACTGTAGGTGGTGTGGACCGTAGGTGGTGTGGACCGTAGGTGGTGTAGACTGTGGGTGGTGTGGATTGTGGGTGGTGTGCACAGGGCGCAGTGTCATTCTGAAGATTCCTATAAGACATCTGTGCTTCTTTTGTCAACCAGCCCCTTTGCTCTTGTAATACTGCTCTCCCCACAGCCTAGATCGCTCAGGTAGTACCTTACAACCATCAGCTGAATCTTGCCTTTGATGTTCATTTATATTTTCTTGAACCTGCTAGTATGCTAGGTAAATAAGCAAACTTTGAACAGAAAGTGTACAAATGTTGAAGAAATGTCAAGTGAATCCAACAAAAGTGACCTGCGTAAAGAAGTGGACAAATAATGAGATTTTCCCTTCTAGGTAATTGCAACGTAAAACAGAACAACGTGAGGTCAGGGCGGAGTTTTGAGCACATGCATGGTATATTAAATGAAAGGAAAAATGAATGGATACTATTAGCTTTATGCCTTAGAGCATCAACAGCAAATAATTTTCTATCCTTCAAGTCCAAGACATTTCATTCTTTATTTCTAGTACAAGGTAATGGTGCTCAGCCAAGGGCCATCTTATTAAAAACGCATAGGACAATTTAGGCAAACTGCACACCCCTGGAGTGTGTGAGGGTGAAAAGGATTAGGATTTGTGAAGAAGTCAGTTGTATGTAGAATGAAAAACTTATCAGTTATCCTGACACACACCTCCTGCTCAGGCAGCCTTCCAGGTGAGAATGCTGACCTGAACTGCCTAGCTTAAAACAGCATTATATTTTTCAGGATAGTTTAGAAAATTGAAAAAAAACACACAACGAACAACAACTTTTAATTGATTCTGGTGTGTGTCATTGTGCTTTCACAGCACTGGATTTATTGTAACACCTAGAACACTGAATTTGTATTTTTTTAATTATAAATTTGCCTCTTAAACTAGACTGCAAATGTCTAGCACAGACACAAAAAGTAGAATATTTAATAAACAGTCCTAATGAAACACGTCAGGAAATTTTTTATTTGAAAACATTTACTTCTGAGAGGTGAAAATTTGGCAAACATCATTTATAGTCTGATGTGAAAATGCTTACCTCTTATGGGTTAAGAGGTGAGGGGAAATGTTTAGATGGCAGTAGTAAAGATAATTCATTAGTACACTTATGATTTTTAATATGCTTTTCAGTTATTATGCTAAATGGTTTTTATTTTTTAATTTTTTATAGAAATATAGTTGATTTACAATGTTATGTTAATTTCTGCTGTACAGGAAAGTGATTCAGTTATACATACATACACATTCTTCTTTTTATATATTTTTTTCCATTATGGTTTATCACAGGATACTGAATATAGTTCCCTGTGCTCTACAGTAGGACATTATTGTTTAACCATTCTCTATAAAATAGTTTGCATCTGCTAACCCCAAACTCCAAGTCCATCCCTCTCCCACCCACCACACCCCTTGGCAACCACAAGTCTATTCTCTATGTCTGTGAGTCTGTTTCATAAAAGTTCAATTGTTTCATATTTTAGTGATATCATATGATATTTGTCTTTCTCTTTCTGACTTACTTCATTTAGTATGATAATCTCTGCTTGCATCCATGTTGCTGCAAGTGGTATAATTTCATTCTTTTTTATGGCTGAGTAGTATTCCCTAAATAATTCTTAAAATGTAGTTGAAAAAAATTATTTTGGGATGGTATTACTCTGTTTTATTTTTATTTTGTCCCAACTTTATTAAGGTATAATTGACAAAATTTTGTATATCTAAGCTGTACAATGTGATTTTTAAGATATACAATGTGATTATTTAATATACATATACCTTGTAAAATGATTACCATAATCAGGTTGATTAACACATCCATCACCTCACATAGTGATTTATGTCTGTGGGTGATGAGAGCAGTTAAGATCTACTCCCTTAGCAAATTTCAAGTTTAGAGTACAGTGTTAACTCTGATTACCACCTTGGACATTACATCCTCAGATCTTAGTCATCTTAAAGCTGAAAGTTTTTACCTTTGACCAACATCTCCCCATTTCTCCCACCCCCTCCAACCCCTGGCGACAACCATTCTACTTACTCTCTGATTTAATGAATTCAACTTTTTCAGATTTTGCATATAAGTGAGATCACACAGTATTTAAAAGACATTACTATTGTACATTAATCAAAATGTTATACATAATTTTTGTGTTAATATTTGATAATTGTTGATATCTTACTTTCTATACCTTTTCTAGTCAAGTCATATAATGTGCACATAGAACTGACTTTAAAATCACTTGTTCCTCTATGTTCAGAAATAGTTAGTATATCAATTTCAGAGTTTATTTCAAAAACCATTTCACAAAGACATAATTGATCACTTTCCAACCTCACAGAATCAAGCTAGACTTGAACTGAGGCAAGTGATTCTACTGTAGTTGCAAAAGACTAGATGAAACATTTTATATGTTAGCCAAATGCTTACCTTCCAAGATATTGAGGGAAAAATGTGTGTGTTTGTACTCCTATCTATTACTTCTTAGTTTTGGGAAACAAATAAAAATAGGAGAAAGAAAGTTGCTCATGTTATAGTAATAAAATAATTTTGTTTCAGGCATTTATTAAATTTTCTTATGTAAAACTACAGCCTACCAAATTGCAGTCTAGACCAAATTAACTTATAATGCTGCTCATTCATAGCATTAGGCCATTTATTTGACAAGAAATATTAAGTATGAAGGAATTTGATAGAATGGTTACGTCTACAGAGTATACCATATTATTATGCATATAGCTGATAAAATAAAGTATATGTTTAGTAAATATATACACACCTATATATATCATAATCTAATTGCTACTTTCACAAACACACAGAATTCTAGGTTTACTATATCCATAACAATTGTTTTCTTTACCATACAAAACAGTTATTAACATCAGTATTTCAAAACCCATAAAATTACTGAATGAAGTACTTGGGACTGTCTTATAAAACAGTTATTTAAACACCAGCATTTTATGTATATTAAAAGGTGTATAAGGATATTAAGAAAGTTGGCCAAATGAGCAATTAAACTGAAATTTAATAACCTCTAATCATATTTATTGAAACTTGAACAACATGTGATATTAGATGGAACACAGAAAAAAAACAGGAATGGAATTATTATGATTATTGAAAAGTTTCCATTTGCTCTTTCTGTTAATTTGGCATTCTTGTTTATTTGCGATAATATGTTATGTTGTATATTTCTTACAGGCTTTCCTATGGCTGTGTAATCATGTTTTTCTTTCTCTCTCTTGTCCTTGAATATACAATGATGCCCTTTGCTGGCAGTGGCTGTGACCTTTGATTTGAATGTCGTCAGAGTACGCAAAGCACATTCCAATCCATCCCTCCTAGAGGTCATGTTTCATTGTCTCCCTGAATTTTTGCTGCTGACTCTGTGAAACCTGGCAGTAATTGCCCTGCCCCTCACTGTCTGTGATTCTTCCAATAATTGGCCTATTTCAAGTATAAGTGGTGTCTTCTCATTAGGTCTGTCTGTTTTGAAAGTAAAAATAAATAAAGGCTTTGGAGTGAGTATGAATTGTGAATATGTTTGTTTATACGATATGCAATATTTAGCAAGTGACAATTTTTCTAATCAACAGCTTTCTTTTCTACCTGAAAATTGTCTCATGTAGCATCTTTGTGAGGGCCAGAGAAAATGACCAGTACTCAATAAGGGTTACAGGAATAGCAGATCTCTATCTCCACCTCTTTCCTTCCCGCAATTGCTACTTATTCCTTTCCTCTTCCATCTTATGCTTTTTGAGTGCAGTAAATTGTGTAGTAGTTAGCAACAGAACATTAGAGAACAGCAGTATGAAGGGTGGCTTGACGGTGGTAGCAAATGAATGCAGTGGTATTTGGTGATGCCATTACAGATGTGTTGCAATGCAGGCCTGGCTAAAGCAAGGGCAGTGCAAATGGACAGTTGAAGGGAAAACTGTGACACAGAATGTAGAAATAAAACTAACAACACCTGTGCAAGAATTGAAGTTTAAAAAATAGATTTAACAATAGGTAGGAGAATAGTAGATTAGATTGTTAAATTAATAATGTAGAGAAATTAGACAGAAAATAATATTCTTTGTACCTATTTTTTTCTTTGAATCAGTGTTCTTGAGAGCACACAAGTACAATGTCCTCTGTCAATTGTACACTGTTGTCCTCTGTCTACTGTATGGGGAATACAGTGATGAATAAGGCAGAGAAATCCTTGCCCTTATGTACCTTATATTCTACATCAGGGGTGGCCAAATATCTTCTGTAAAAGACCAGATAGCACATATTTAGGCTTTGCTGGATATAAAGTCTTTATCTTAGTAGCACTAGATCAGCCAAAGGCAATAATTAAACACATCAGCCTATATATTTTCCAATAAGCCTTTTATGTATGGACACTAACATATGAATTGTATAAAATTTTCTCGAAAGCACCATGAAATACTATTTTTTTCTTTTAATCATTTTCTCAACCATGTGAAAATGAAAAAAACAGGTTTAGATCATGCAAAAATAGGCAGTGAAATGGATTTGGCAGGCACCCCTTGTTTTACATTCCACACAAGAAGTCTGATTTAGTTTATGATGAGTTTGGATGCTGTGGGGTCCCCTTGTGCAGATATTTAGAAAATATTTGGAAGAATAGAAGGTGGAAGGAGAAGGGTCAGGTGTCAACATGAATAGTTAGGAATCCAACACAGGAGGATTCAGACCAAGGAAGAGAGATAAAGGAAGACTGAGAAGAAGGGCGGTTCAGGCCCAGGACTTAAATTTGCATTAAAACTTAGAAAACCAACTGATTTGCATTCAAATTAAATTCAAAAGAGATTCCAGGAAAGGGAAAATCAGACTAATATTTTACAGGGAAGAAAAAAAGATTTTTGAAAATAAGACATATAATTTGATATAAAGCAATTCACTCAGAGATCAATAAAGTTTACAACAATTTAAATTCATATTACCTTTTGCCTACACCTTCTCATAGCACCACATAAACAGACATCAGGACATCAAAAGCGAGGAAAAAATAGCATCACCATGGGCTTCTAAACACTCTGATCTATATTTCAGACCTTAGAATAAAACTGAGAAAATCTAGCTTATCATGAAATATTCTTGACAAAGAATCAATTAGCTCTTTACTATGGTTTTGAGAGTAAAATTTATATTCTAATCTTTCTTATTATTTCATCATAGATTCATGGATGATTTTTAATGATTCTTTAGCTTATTAAAACAAACTTAATCATGTTCTTCATCACCATACGATATTTATACTCAGTTTTCCCTCAGAGTAATAGTATCTTCTGCTGATGTTTATGCATGTTTGTAACAATCTTAGACATTTCTTTCTCCCTCTTTTCCATATACAAATTGTTTACAAGTGTGTAAACTCTATTCATCAGTGACCATCAGACACAGGCAAAGAATGTAGTTTTTGTTAGATATTAAGCACACTGGACCTTTTGAATCATCAGTAGCTGCTGTCACCTTGAGTTTACCTGATGGCCCAGAAACAAAGTGATATAAAGGTCTTACTTTCTACCAATCTTTTCTTGGTTGAGTGTTATCAGTGTCAGAAGGTAAAAGCAAAATATTCTATTTTAACCCCATCATTTCTAACTGCAGTTGCTTCATCTGACATGCTTTTGGGAAATGGAGGAAAGAATGAACTGAGAGGGAAGTATAATAGAAATTTGAGTAAAACAATGTAAAAAATTAAACCCAACAAAACTTTTGTAGAACTCATTAGTAACTTTAAGCTACTCTTTAGACAGACAGACAATAATAAGCAGAAAAGAACCCACGCATTTAAAAACTCACAGACACCAAACTTTAAAATTCTACCTTTTACTTAATTTAAATTTAACATAATAGATTCTGTAGTCATCATGATAACTGAAGCTATGGGTGTGACCTGAAGCTTAAAAAGCTTTGAGCCTATCGTGGATACACCTTCCTGTAAAGGGCACACCATCTGTAAAAACTCTGATGCTGTATTTCTAATCTGCCCTGACTCTCACACTATTGGGACATTATATGTTCTGGAATATTTAGTAGTTCTCTTGAGAACTCAATATAAATCCACACTGACACCAACACCTTTGGTTGAGAATCATGATTTGGTATGCGGTCTGTGGACTTGAGCCAATGGAGTCTGATTTACACCTAATTAGAAAGAGGTTCTCACTTCATTTGTCAAAGAAAACACAAATAAACAGGCAGAGAGAGAGAGACGGACAGACAGACAGACTGACACTACTTGGAGAAAATAAAATTCCAAAAATTCCAAAAGATATTTTAAATATATTATTTAGTAGACAATAATTCTTTATGATATAGTACATGTTTTCTTCTTTAAATTCAAATTCACGATCATGTTCATTTCACTTTGGTATAAATCTTTATCATACTGCGTAAAAGCCTCTCTTATTTTAGAGCATAATAGAAACAAAGGCTTAGGTAATAATCCAAAGACACCAAAGTAAGGCCATTTTCAAGAAATTTTGATTATTTAATCAGCAATATGAATAAAGAATTTATTTCTAAAATAAAACACCTACATTTGTTTATAAGGAAATAATCTATAGGTATTTAATGAAGGATTTATTATTATATATCCTTATAAAGATAACTAATATTTGTTACTGAAATTTATCTATTACATCTTAAATTCCCTGAGAAATTAGGATTAGCAACATCAAGCTTTATTGTACTGAGTACACATCATCAGCTGCTAAAATTTGGAAAAGAAAAATAAATACAGAAAGATTTCTTTTGATCTATTACAGTACTAATCATTTAGGATGGAGACTAAATTATAATACAAAACCTGCACTAGCCTTGAGAGAGAAATTTTTCATCCTTGCAGGAAACACTAAGCTAAGCCAGATAGTGTTATAATAGCATTATTTTTATGTTAAATTTAAACCTACTTAATCTCCTAGGTCTAAAAAAAACCAAGAGTATTATGACTTTTTCAGAAAGGGTGTTGGCCTTTGTTTAGCTTAAACTACTTGCTACAATGTGCCACATATAATTTACATTGCATATTACATATACAAACAAGAAATTTGAGCAATAGCAATTTTAGCAGAAATAAGAACATACATTCTGTGATGGTTAATTTCATGTGTCAACTTGACTAGGTCACAGAGTGCCCATTTATTTGGTTAAACATTATTCTGGATGTGTCTCTGAGGGTATTTTGGGTTGAGATTAGCATGTGAATCAGTAGACAGTGAAGCAGATTGCGTTTCCCACCTTGTGTGGCCCTCATGCAATCCATTGGAGGCCTGAACAGAAGAAAAAGTGGAGTGAGGGAGAATTTGCTCTCTCTCTGCATGACGGTCATGGAACAGGGAGGTAGGTCTCTCGTGCTCTTGGACGTGGATTCAGATTGGAACATTGATTTTTCTGTTTCTCAGGCTTTGTAACTTAGACTGAAATTATACCATGGGCTCTCCTGGGTGTAAAATATCACGCTGATACTTTACATTGATGACACTATGATCACTGGACCCAGGGAGCAAGAAGTGGTTCTACCTTAGACTCGTCGTTCACATATTTGTGTGCCAGAGGGTGAGAAATGTATCTGACAAAAATTCTGGAGCCTCCTACCTACTTCCGGGGTTCTAAAGGTCCAGTGGTGTAGGACTTGTTGAGATAGCTCTTGTACGACCAGTTGTTGCATCTGGCCCCTCCTATAACCAAAAAAGGAGGCCCAATGAGTGGTGGGACTATGGATTTTAGAAGTAACCTAGTTCTCATTTATGTGTGTTACTCTGGCCCATTTATGAAGTGACCGGAAAGGCAGCTGGATTTCAGTGGAGCCAGGAACAAGAGAAGGCTCTACAATAGGTCCAGGCTGATGCGTAAGCTGCTTTACCCCTTGTGCCATGTGATCCAGGAGATCCAATGGTGCTTGAAGGCAGATGGTGGTGTTATTTGGAGCTTCTGGCAGGCACTTACAGGTGAATTGCACTGCAGTCCTTTAGGATTTTGGAGCAAAGAGCTGTCTTCCTTTGCAGACAACCACTCCCCTTTTGAGAAAAAACCCTTGGCCTTCTACTGGGCCTTACTGGATACTGAACACTAAGCATGGACCAAGTTACCATGTGACCTGGCCTGCCCATCATGAACTGGGTGTTATCTGGCCCATCAAGACATAAAGGTGGGCGAGTACATCAGTGCTCCATCATCTAATGAAAGTGGTTTATTCACAACTAGGACTGAGCAGGCCCTGAAGGCACAAGTGAGTTACATGAAGAAGTGGCCCGAATGTCCATGGTGCCCCCTCCTTCTACTCTGCCTTCTCTACCCGACCTGCACCTGTGGTCTCATGGGAAACTCCCTGCAAGCAGTCAATGTAGGAAGAGAAGACTTGGGCCTGGTTTACAGATGGGTCTGCATGGTATGCTGGGACCACCTGAAGTGCTACTGCCCCTTTCTGGGGCATCCCTGAAGGGTGGTGGGGAAGGGAAATCCTGCCAGTGGGAAGCACTTGGAGCAGTGTACCTGGTTATTCACATCACATAAAAGGAGAAATAGCCAAACGTGTGTTATACACTGATTTAGGTACTGTGGCCAGTGGTTTGGCTGAAAGGTCAGGGTCTTGGAAGAAACGTGATTGGGAAGTTGGTGACAGAAAATTTGGGGAAGAGGACCATGTGGGTAACTCTCTGAATGGGCAAAAAACATGAACATATTTGTGTCCAAGGTGAATGCTCACCAAAGGGTGACCTCAACTGGGGAGGATTTTAATCATCAAGAGTAGAAGATGGCCCATTTTTCAGATACCAGCCAGCCTCTTTCCCCAGCCACCCTTGTCATCAGCCAAAGGGCCCATGAACAATGTGGCCATGGAGGCAAGGATGGAGATGATGCGTGGGCACAGCCACATGGGCTTCCGCTCACCCAGGCTGGCCTGACTACAGGCACTGCTGAGTGCCCAACCTGCCAGCTGCAGAGAATAAGCGCGCATATGGCACCATCTCTGGGCTGATCAGCCAGGTACCTGTGACTGGTTGATTACACTGGACTGCTTCCATCATGAGGGGCTGGCATTTTGTTTTTACTGGAATAGATACTTACTCTGAATATGGATTTGTGCTCCCTGCATGCAATGCTATGCCAAAACTATCATCTGTAGAATTATTGACTGTCTTATCTGCCATCATGATATACTACATAGCATTGCTTCGAATCGAGGAACTCACTTCATAGCAAAAGAATTGTGACAATGGGCCCATGCTCATGGAATTCACTGGTCTTATCATGTTCCTGACCATCCTGAAGCAGCTAGTGTAATAGAATGGTGGAATGGTGTTTTGAAGACTCAGGTACAGTGTCAGCTAGGTTGCAATAGCTTGCATGGCTGGAGCAAGATTTTCCAGATGGCTGTATGTGATCTGAATCAGTGTCCAATATATTGTGTTGTTTCTCCCATGGCCAGGACTCATGGATCCAAGAATCAAGCCATGGGAATGGGAGTGGCACCACTCACAATTACTCCTAGTGACCCACTAGAAAAATATTTGCTTTTTGTTCCCATGACCTTGTGTTCTACTTGCCTTGAGGTCTTAGTTTCAAAGGGAGAAATGCTTCCACTGGGAAGCACAGCAATGATTCCATTGACCAAGGAGTTGATAGCCATCTACCTCTTTGGGCTTCTCTTGATTCTGAATCAATAGGCAGTGAAGGTAGTTACTTGCTGGTTGGAATGATTAATACTAACTGTCAGGCGGACAGTTGGAATGCTACTCCACAATGGAAGTAAAGAAGAGAATATCTGGAATACAGGAGATCCCGTGTCTTATTATTACCATGTCCTGTGATTAAAGTAAATAAAAATCTACATGTCTCAGTGCCTACTGGATAAAAATTTCGGTCACTTCACCAGGTAAAGCACCATGATCAGCTAAAGTGCTTGCTGAAGGCAAAGGGAATACATAACAGGTAGTGAATGAAGGTAGTTATAAATGCCAGTTACAGCCACATGACCAGTTAACAGAAAGGAAGAATATACTTGTCATGAGTATTGCTTTATTTTGTTATGAATATGTGTGTGTGTATTCAGCAAATATCTTTTTTTCCTTCTCTTTTTCTCCCTTATTATGTAACATAAATGCACTGATTTTATATGATAGTGTGTAACTATTGTTAATTTTACATCATAATATTTAAGTTCTGGATATCAAGGAGAAAAGTAAATATCACTCAAAGACCTTACCTACTCTTCTGGGCAAAGTGTTAAGTGTGTTCTCAGGTGTAAACTGGATAGTTGTATTATGTTAGGCAGAATTAAGACCTTGTTGTTAACTTTATTTGGAGATTCACTGTGGTTTAAGGAAATGCCAAGTTGACAATGGGTGGACTTGTAACGATTAATTTTATATATCATGTTGACTGGGCCCTGGGATGTGCAGATATCTGGTAAACATTAGTGTGTGTGTGTGTGTGTGTGTGTGTGTGTGTGTGTGTGAGGGTGTTCTTCTGATGAGGTTAACATTTGAATCAGTAGACTGAGTAAAGCAAATGGCTCTCCCCAGTGTGTACGGGTCTTATTCAAATTACTGAAGGCCTGAATAGAAGGAAAGCCAGGTAACGAAGCTGTTCTCAAGGTGAGACATTGGGCTTCTCCTGCCTTCTGACTCTGACTTGTACTGGAAATCATACCATCAGCTCTCCTGGTTCTCAGACCTTCGGCCTCAGATTGGAACTGAGTCTCCAGCTTGCCAACTGCAGATCTGGGGACTTTTCAGCCTCCATAACCACGGGAGCCAATTCTTTAAAATAAATCTCTTTGTATATACAATAAATATATACTGATCTTCCTGGGCATACTATGGGGTTATGTCCCCATAAACCCATGGTAGCTTGAAAATTTCTTCAGTTGAAAATGCATTTAATAAACCTAACCTGTTGAACATCACAGCTTAGCCCAACCTACCTTAAATGTGCTCAGAACACTTACACCAGCCTGCAGTTGGGTAAAATCATCTAACACAAAGCCTATTTTACAATAAAGTGTTGAGTGTCTCATGCAATTGATTAAATACTGTACTGAAAGTGGAAAGCAGAATGGGTCTGGAGACAGGATGGTTTGTAGGTGTATCATGTGTTTACCCTCCTGATGTGTGTCTGACTGGGAGTTGCAGCACTGCCCAGGATCGCTAGACAGGATCTCACCACATGCATTGCTCCCCCAGAAGAAGATCAAAATCCAATATTTGAACTCTGGTTTCTACTGATGTGTATTGCTTTCACACAATCATAATTTTGAAAAATAATAAGTCAGAAACCATCTGTATATAGAGATTCTATTGGTTCCATTTTTTCTGGAGAAACTAGATTTATACATCTATTTTGAGACTCCTCGAATATCCTGTATTATTTCATAAGAAATCTTAAGCTCTTCATAGAGGGCAGCTCAGATATATTTTGGGTATTTCTATAGAGGAATGACAAGTAAGTGATTTAGACTTTGGCCAAAGAACCATGGGAATAGAACTGAGCCTTAATGGAAGATAACTGTCATATTTTTGCAAAGGAATATGTTTATCTTGCTTATGTGCTCCTAAACAGTAAAATAATATCCAAAAGGGGACTGAAATCAGACTTTTAAAACTCACATGTCTATCTTATTTAACTTTTTAGAACTATAAAAGGAATTTTTAAATGCTAAGTATACTCTAGTATTTGTTTTTATAGCTGATAAATTTGAATTTAAATTTGTCTAGTTATTCCCATCATAGAAGTGTCAGAAATAAGTAATTTTAAATTGATTCTTATTTACTTTCATTTATTTATTTTTAACATCTTTATTGGAGTATAATTGCTTTACAATGTTGTGTTAGTTTCTGCTGTATAACAAAGTGAATCAGCTATATGTATACATATATCTCCGTATCTCCTCCCTCTTGGGTCTCCCTCCCACCCTCCCTATCCCACCCCTCTAGGTGGTCACAAAGCACCGAGCTGATCTCCCTGTGCTATGCAGCAGCTTCCCACTAGCTATCAAGTTTACATTTGGTAGTGTATATATGTCCATGCCACTCTCTCATTTTGAAGAACACAGCTAGTCACCTTTTGCTTACTTGTCATAGACCAATCAAATATTAGAAATAACCATCTAAACTTCTGCTATTGATTCTTCATTTCCTGAAGAATAAAATTGAACTTCCTGAGAATCAGTTCTGAGGCTGATCCTTACCCTGTTTTGGGCCTGTTCCTCCAGGGGCATGTCCCCCATCTCTGCCCACTGATCCTGACACAAGTGATTGATTTGAATGGACCATGCCATCTCACGCCTGTTCTGTTCCTTCTGTTTGGATTTTCTTAACTCCCTTCTTAAATGAGCATTCATCAGTTATGACTAGCAGAATATGTTCATGCAATAAAGGAGTTCAATTTTGTCAGATGTTTTAATTCATCAAAAAAGTCCAGAAGTCCTAATTTTTTATATGAAATCTCCTGAGTTTTAAAGGTTGCCAGGTAATTATTTTCTTCCTTCCTCCCTCCCTTCCTTCCTTCCATTTTTCCTTTCTCTTTTTACATATGAATGAGATGAACATTCCTCTGGGCCAGTATATATACATATGCACACACATTCTAAAAAGCATCATGTGCTGGTAACCAGTTATTTGGTTCTTTCTTTAGCTCGTTGGTCTCTTTTTTCTTACCTCTTAGGATAATGACTAATGTTCGATATATTTTTTGTCAAATAAATGTTTGAATTGAGTTTGACTTATTTTTTATGGAAGAAAAGCTCAGGTCCAGTGGAGTTATAATTTGTACAAGTTCATAGAGCAAATTAGTGGCAGAGAGAGGCATCAAATTTAGGTATTTTCCCTATCCCAAATTTTACTTTTCTAACTTCATTGTTATTATTGGTCAAGTTTTGCATGCTCTCAAAACATTACCTGCCCTTTTTGAATTGTGGTTTTTCTCTGCATATATGCCCAGGGGTGGGACTGCAGGATCAAATGGTAGTTCTATTTTTAGTTTTTTAAGGAATCTTCATACTGTTTGAGAAGATACATGCACCCCAGTGTTCACTGCAGCATTATTTGCAGTAGCCAAGACATAGAAGCAACCTACGTGTCCACTGACAGAGGAATGGATAAAGAAGATGTGGTACATATATACAATGGAATATTACTCAGCCATAAAAAAGAATGAAATAATGCCATTTGCAGCAACATGGATGGACCTAGAGATTATCATACTAAGTGAAGGAAGACAGACAGAGAAAGATAAATATCACATGATATCGCTTATACGGAAGCTTTAAAAAAATGGTACAAATGAACTTATATACAAAACAGAAATAGACCCACAGACACAGAAAACAAACTTATGGTTACCAAAGGGAAAAGGGGGGAAATAAATTAATAGCTTGGGATTAACATGTACTCACTATTACATATAAAATAGATAACCAACAAGGACCTATTGTATAGCACAGGGAACTCTACTCAATGTTTTGTAATAACTTACTAGGAAAAAAAATCTGAAAAAGAATATATATATATATATAAACTGAATCACTTTGCTGTACGCCTGAAACTAACACAATATTGTAAATCAATCATACTTGAATAAAAAAAAATTACCAGGCCTTAAAATTATATTTCAATTAGGTAAAAAATAATTAAAATGTTTCCAAATTTCTCACACACACACACACACACACACACACATGCACTACATGTAAAATTATTTGATTTTTTCCCTGCCATGTATGATGATGCTTCTACTTAGTTAGAAATGCAGGAAATGTTACATTTAGACCACCATCGGTGCTTCAGAATTGGAAGTCTCTATCCTCCTTGAGACATGTATTTATAACAGAAGCAAGGGTGTCTTATCTGTAGTAACTGAAACTGCTGCAGATTGCCCTTTGCTGTGTCTTATCCACGCTCTTCCTACAGTTTATAGGCATAAGCTGAGTCTGGGAGGCCTGGTAATTCACAGAGCACATCTAGCTTTCCTTCTGACCTTGACTGGTGCCTCACTAAACCAGCCCCAGGAGATGCTTGCATATATTTTATGGAGTTTTTAAAAAGTTACCATAAATCTCAAGGTTTCCTTACACACCCTCATTTGCCTGGTGTCATTTTAGAGTATAATTTTGATGAAACATTTTACAGGGCATTCTCTGATTAAAATCTAATGAGATTAAAAGAATACTGAAGATAAAATAAGTTATGTAAACCTGCATTAACAGACCAGCTTCATCCATATTGTATACTTTGCATTGAATTCATGTTTTAAACATTTTAATCATCCTTTACTAATCCTTGGATAGTTTTAGTTAGTGAAGCAATTCTATTTTTCTGGAAAGAAATTTGCAGCTATTTCCAATAATACATGTAACTGTGTTTTCACTTTCTGTTTATCATTAGTGAGTGCTTTGCCCATTTCTTTGCATTTAGCTTCCTTTATGACTCAAAGAAATATATCCAAAACTATAGTGCTTTTGTATTTTGTACTTTACCAAAGAACAATGTTAATTAAGCAATACACACAAAAATTATCTCTATTTCCATTGTAATTTCCCCTAAACAATTGAATAAATTAAAAGTTTATATAGGCCCCGTTTCAGCAAAACATCAGGATTTATGCAAATTATATACAATTGCTCAGGCAGGTTTAATTAAAACTGTTAGAAAAAAATTGGTTTGATGAGATTATGTTTGAGAATGTACAATTATCTTTCAGTTTCATAATAAATTCTTAATGTTATAATGCATGAAGAGAGGGTATGATACCATGCTTAATAACAAAACTATTGAGCATTTATTGTGGGTTAGGCCTATTCATATACTTTATCTCTTTCAAACTTAATCAAACAACAGTGTTGTAAATCAGGGGCCCCCAACCCCCAGGCTGTGGACCTGTACTGGAACCAGGCCACACAGCAGGAGGTGAGCGTCCGGTGGGCAGGTGAGTGAGCGAAGCTTCATCTGCCCCTCCCCATCTCTCTCCGCATTACCGCCTGAACGATCCACCTCCCCACTGTCTGCGGAAAAATTTTCTTCCATGAAGCTGGTCCCTGGTGCCAAAAAGGGTGGGGGCCGCTGCTATAAATATACATTATTTAACTTTTTTTACAGAGAAGGAAATTTAGAGTTAGAAAGGAAAACTTGCTAAAGAAACTCATTAGACTAATCCTAGAAGTATGTCCATAAACCCAGCAAAGTTTTGAGAACTACAGAGAATCCAATCATAAGATATTTAGATATATTAAAAGGACAAAATGCAAGCATAACTGATGCCATATAAAAGTTTATTTATAACCTAATCTGCAGGCTTTCATACTTCTCACAGTAGACAAGCATTTAGTAATAACGAGTATGACTTAAAAGTTATGCATGTGAGCTTTGAAAGCAAAGCTAACCAAGGTTTTAAAGTTTGGGAATTTCTGATATTACATCGAAAACAGGTCTCAAGGTGTCCAATCAGTATTGGAGGCAAGAATCTCTGGTTCTGCATCTTAGGTAAATTCTCTGGTCAATATAACATCTAAGCTAACTGGGAAGATAATTTCATACTGTGTGTTTTCATTGATTTTAAGTTCAAAACCGGAAAAAAAAAAAAAAAAAAAAAAACCTCTGGTGACAGCAGTCAAGATACTGGTTTTCTTTGTGGGATATTGACAGGGAAGGCTATAAAGCACCTTCCACGCTGCTGATAATACTGTTTCTTATTCTGTATGCTGGTTATTTGGTCACATAGATTTTGTGAGAATTCATTGAACTATGCATTTTGACTTTGTACAATTGTATTTATGTATGATATACATCAATAAAAATAGAAGAAAAATTGCTTTGATGGATAACCACAAGCATACCAGCTGGCTGCCTTCAGTTATTCACTCAAAATTATTCTTATTATAAAATAGTTGTTGTTTTATTGCATAAATGTTTCAGAATGGAAAAGTTAAATATAAACTTCAAAAATGGATAAGCAAATCAATAGTAGTAATAATTGTATTATAGAATAATGTGTTCATTTTTAAGTATTTGCAATATTTAAAATACTTTAAAAATAGGGCTTCCCTGGTGGCGCAGTGGTTGAGAGTCTGCCTGCCAATGCAGGGGACACGGGTTCGAGCCCTGGTCTGGGAAGATCCCATATGCCGCGGAGCAACTGGGCCCGTGAGCCACAATTACTGAGCCTGCGCGTCTGGAGCCTGTGCTCCGCAACAAGAGAGGCCGCGATAGTGAGAGGCCCGCGCACCGCGATGAAGAGTGGCCCCCGCTTGCCGCAGCTAGAGAAAAGCCCTCGCGCAGAAACGAAGACCCAGCACAGCCATAAATAAATAAAATTTAAAAAATAAATAAATAAATAAAGCAAATAATTAAAAAAAAAAAAAAAAAAGATCAATATTGACATTCTAATTTAAGATGTTTAGTTGAAAAAATGATTTATAGTGTGGTTTTAAATAGTAATCTTAAAAATTACATAAACTGTATACACATTTAAGAAGCATGAATAGTCACCATATTTATAAATTGAATTTATTAGTTTTATAAAAATATTGACTTTTTAAAAGGCTTATTTATTAGTAAATGTGAAGTGCTTATAAAGCTAATAGAATACAGTAAATTATAAATGCAATATTTAATCACTAATGTCAAAGACTTAATGAAAACCAAGGACTAAACCAGTAGTTCAACAATGTGAGGTTTATTTGTTTTCTGAAACAAGGAAGGGAATTCCAAAATAACTGTGGAATACCTTTCAGTTAGGATGAAACAAGGTGATTTTTCTTTGCAAAACACACTTGGACTGAATGATTCTGAGGAGGCCACAGCAAGTGGATTGTTTGGTCTTCCTGAGGTGAGGCTACAGGAGACAAGGGTTCACTTCTCCATTGACTGTTGCCACTAGGTGACAGTAGCTTAGCAACAGAGTATCTCTTATCTGTGTTCAAGGGTCATGATCAATCATGCAATAAGTTATTGGTGAGGAAGCTGCAGTACCTCAGAGAAGAGGGCTGGTATAACACTTGAGAACTGCAGCATGACCTTGGAGAAACAGTTTCTTGCTAACTTTGCCGCTGAATTTATCCATGTCTGTTACAGCAATCTGATTAATGGCAGGATTGATTTTCATGTTTGCAGTCCCAAGCTGACATCATTTACTCTTTTAGTTTCAGGTTAGTTTTTTCAGATTAGTTTTCAGATCAGTTCACAACGTTTAACTATTTTTCCTTTTGCTTCCTTTTCGTCCACCTTCCTCTCTTCATCCCTCCCTTCCTTCCTCATTTCCTTCCTTCTTTTCCCCCTCCCTCCCTCCCTCCCTTCCTTCCTTCCTTCCTCCTTCCCTCCCTTCCTTCCTCCCTTCCTTTCCTTCTTTTTTGGAAAAGAGGGATGAAAATTACATGCCCAAACTTTTTTTCTCCCATGTTTATTTTCTTCTCAAAAGCAAAACACATGACACACCAGTCTACTTTTTGTCCTCTGCCCAAAATCTTGATGGGACTTTGGAGAATTCAGGACAATGATAGTTGATTAGAGTAGAATCAGAAGCTTCATTTTGGTCCTGAAAGTAAGATCTATTTTTGACCCTGGAGAGCAAAAACAATTATGGGTGAGTGATTGGCATTCATAGCCAAGGTTTTCGCAAACAGCAAAAACTCCCTCCCGGGGTTGAATTTAATCCATTTGAAACCAAATAATACTAACATTCCAGTTGAGTAAATCCTCAAGCTAATTTGGCCTATACCTCTCAGAATTTTAATTTTTAAATTAAGATATAAGCAAACACATTGACAGAGAGGGCTATGAGTACAGAAACAAGAGAGCACACTTGACAGGAAAGGCTTGAGTTTTCCTAGAGGAGCAACTTCTCTGGGAGAGGGGATGAGGAACCAGGGCTCCTGAAGGCTTTCACTGTGTCCCAAATCTCTTTGAGTCAGAGGAGACCCCACAGCCAACAAGATCTCTGAAGAAACCCAGTCACATACTGTTCCAATTACAAAACTTGCCATTAGCTAAAAGTTGACTAATACGGCTACAATACAGCCTAAAGGTCCAGCTCTTCTTGTTAGCTTTGGATTCTATTGAATGCTTACTTCTTCATGCCCTGTGAATTAATTTATTAAATATTCTTAACGCTAGATGTTCTAACTCCTGAGATTGAAAGATCGTTATAGTATTTAAAGTAGCTGCTCAGGTATATAGATGACAAAAAGTCTATTTATCTATAAATTATTAATTAACTTGTCCACCCATAACCATAGATGGGTAACCCAAGTGGGTACAGGGAGAACTAATTATTAGTCATATTAACTAGACTTGCATTGTCTCTCTCCCTACTTATCCCCTAACTGCCTCATTATCCCGCATTCCTATCACTGATACAGTAGTTGTTAAGAAGAGAGGACGTTGGTGGCTTATCTCCATGATGTGTGGAAAAATATGCCAAAGGTCAGAGGAAATATCAGAATCGATAGGAAAGTAGAATTTACATATGAAAAGTATGGGACTAGATCTAGATACGTTTATTTGAGTTTCTGAGTCCAATAGTGTCTGATGACAAAATCCTCTAGATTTTTCAGAAGTGTGGGCTAATATGTTACACGTTTTTAAGAGGTTTTTCTAATTGGGATTTTCTTCCTCTTGTACCAGAAAGAATAGTACTCACTGAAATGACTCAACAACATAAGATGACTTGTGCTCTGCAGTGACTCTTCCTCACGAACAAACACTTTTAAGAGAAGATCAAAATAGTTTGTTCCACATATACCTACATTCATTTAAATTCCAATAATATGGATTCTGTAGTTTTTTTTTTTTTTTTAGTAAAACATGACTGAAAATATTTGTGAAATGCTTATTATATGCAAACTACCATATTAGGTTCTGGGCATTCAAATTTAAATGAGAAACAGAACTTTTTCTCAAGAAGGCAATGTATTTTGTGGAACGTCCAAGGAACAGGTGGATCCTCTTAGAGGGTTAGACCTGAAAGATATTATTTGGAGGAATAATTTCCTGTGAAGGAAAGGGGAGAGAGGGCCAGAGAAGGAGAAAATAGAAGGTCTGACCCCTATGAAGTTAGGAGGGAAGGAAAAAGGAATAAATAGGCAGAGTTACAGCCCAAATCTGTCTATTAAATGGGTCCTGTATCTCAGAGGAATGAGCTGCCTAGTCAGGGAATCTTGGCTTCTGTGGGTACTTACAGGTAGTCTAGAGGGCTCCCAGCAGCGGTAGTTGCTAACCAACTATGTTGCTTACAGCAGGGGATTTGATGGGCACATTTTCATAGCCACACATGAAACTAAATGTAATAATGACCTAGAAGAGGAAAAGCATAATAATAAAGTTAGCAAGACCAAACACACACATACAACTGAAATTAAATTTGAAAGAAAAATAATATATTAAGGGCTTAAGGCAAGCTTCAAAGGAGAAAGCAATTTGACCTAGGCTTGAAGGAAGAATAGAATTTCCATAGCACAGGAAGTGGGAGAATGGCTTTCCAGGCAAAGAAACAGATAAACTGAAGCATGAAGACTTTGGAATACAGGGCTGGTGGCGACCTCCAGCATTTTGCTGGTGCTGGTATAGACTTACCTGAGAGTGAGGTTGAGATAGATTGAGAAACATGTATCATGTGGGTCAAGAATGTGTTAGGAATTAATATTTGTCAAGAAAGCAATAAAAGAAACAACCTGTGTGACGAGGCCAATTCTGGTGTCAACAAAGAAGGTGGGTTAGAAATGGAGAGATGAGGAGGGAGTATAAGGCAGCGCCAAAGTGAAGGTGAGAGCTGATGCCAGGCAGTGGGGATGAGGGCAAGGCGGGGATGGTCCGTGTGGGGCAGAAAAGGGAGGAAAGACACCAGTGAGTCTTAAATTAGTTGGTACCCATGCCTTCCAAGATTATGCAGCTAAATAATACAGAATGCAGACAAGATGTTCAGATTTATACTTACCGAGTTCAAGACATGGTGCACAGTGTAATGGATTATAGTCACTTCCTCATCCCGACCATCAGGGTTTGAATCAGGGCTCCACCACTCACTGTCTACGGGACTGCAGGCAGGTCTTTTAAATTCTGTGCCTCGGTGTCCTCATATGTTAAATGGGAATAATGATGGTATCTGCCTTTTAGAGTTGCTTTGAGTATTAAGAGATTAAATTGGCCATAGTTATAATCATTGTTATTATTATTTTTTCAGAATGCACAGCAATCACTTGAATTATGTAATTGATAGCTTTTTTTTTCTCATGACACAAACAAAAAGTAACATTGGGCACCGTTTTTAATTTGTACAACTCTTTATAAATCGATAAAATGCTATAATTCTAGACTACTATATATATTAGTACATACATATATATATGCTATTTATATATTTAATTTGAACATAGTTACTTTTTGCTGAGTAAATGACTCTGCTTTATCAATTCCTAATCAAAGTTATTTGATGTGGTATATTTCTGCCTTGTCCCATAGCTTACATTGTTAGGAAACTTAATTGGAATGGTTAGATAATAAAGACAAACTCTTGAAATTAGAATATATAGCCAGTTTTCTGAGAAAGAGAGAGAACACAGGCTAAACTTTTCTCCCCTCCTCTCTCTTCCTATGCTAACATGGCTTTATAGCTTACTTTCTCACACTTCATATTAAAGCAGTAAATTTTATCTCTTAGCTGCGTTTTTTGTTTGTTTTTATCTCCACATGGAAAATATTCTTCTCATATTGCTATTTCTTGATTTATAAATTTTAGATCTTATCTACTTTTACTTACTACTCTGATACATTCAGATTATTGTGTTATATTGCATATGTAATACATTACATATTATTACATTACGACACATGAGGATTCAGTTCTCTTAACTCACCTCCTCCAATAAAGTTAAAACCTAGGCCATCCTATTAAATGCTAAGTATTAACATTGTTATGAATATATAAATATTGTTCATTGTAGATAAAATGATGTACTATGATCTTCTCTTTTTTAAAAACTTGTTAAACTTAGAATTTTCACTTGTTTTGTGAACTGCATGCCTCAACTTTCTTTCCCTGATCTATTAGTTCGCACCTCCCGCCCACTCCTCAGAGTACCTCATCTTTCTGTCTTTCTGCTCCAATCCGGACTGTTTGATTTCAAGATTAAACTATTACATGGTTATCATTCTCACAGTCTATTATAATGTATTTATTGCTTCTTGTATGTCATATATTTCTCTTTTTTGCTTATTTCTTCCTTGTTTAAAGAGTGGTCTCCAAGGAATTACCAGGAAGTTAAAGGAAATAAAAGCTTACAGATTTCTGGGGTACTTACTTATTGAGAATGTTTCTAATTTATCTTTTACCTTGATTAACATGCTGGTTGAGAATAACATTCTAGGTTAAAATTCAATCTTTGCCAGAATTTTAAAGGCTTTCCTCACTTACCTATTGCTGCTTCTGAGAATTATACTATCATTCAGATTCTCTATCTTGTTTATTTTGGGGGGTTTTTTTCTTCCTTTTCTTTGGAAGCTTTTTGTATCTTCTTTCTCACCTGTGTGCTGGGGAAATACTTGGCCACTTTCAATTTGGAAAAGGATGCTTCTCAGTTCCGATAGTTTTGTGCTTGGTTCTCTGTGGTCAAAGCAATATCATCATAACTACCTCCTGTATCCTCTGCATGGGAAAAGAGAATTATCAAAATCCCCTTCCCAAAGAATTGTGAGAATTTGTCAACGAGAGGTACTCCAAGGACTGCTGTATGCACACATTGAGCAAATGATAAACTCTTGCTGCAGGATTGCAAGCACTAAAATCAATAGCAGTGATCCACCTTCCCCAAGATTCTTGATTTACAGTAGCTGCCAGGCAAAGCTTCTGAGAATCATTGACTTTGGCAGTTGAGGCTGTGAGCACTGTCTTCCTTTGAGCCTCTCAGATGCCAGATATTTTTCTGAAAATCTCCAGCCTCAGTATTTGAGGCAGTGGATAGCAGAAGTGGTCGGTGCCCATGAGAATTCTGAGACTTGAATCGGGTGCCTGGAGATCTCCCAGGTATCACCTCCTATTCACACTTTCCTGTACCTTTGTATTTTCAGCCATTACAAGGGTGTGTGCGTCTCTCACTTTTTGTATTCAAAAACTTCCTACTTGGAATATCAAGAATGGCTTCTCCTTTCCTGAGTAAACTTGGCTGAAGCCCCTTCTTTTGTATTTCCTTGATAAGGTTCTCCTTTTATTCTCTCTGCCAACACTTTCTGTTATTATAACAGAACCTCTGTTATTCCATCAGCGGTGTTCTTAGACTGATGCTCTTTTTTAAATTTGATTTTCTAGGCTGTTTTTCATTTCTTTTTATTTCGATTGTACACCTAGGAAGTTTTCTTAATCTTCTCCTCTGATCATTTTATTGCTTTCTTTCATTTTAGGTATGACATTGTTCATTTCTAATAGTTGTTTTCTGATCTCAGATTGGTCTTCTTTACAGCTTCCCATTATTTTATAGATGACATATTTTTTCCAGGAAATTTAATTGTTACAATTTTTATTTGTGTTTAGCTCCTGTTTCCTGAATTGTGCCTTTTTTTACCATTTACATTTTTTATTTAAATTAGTGTCTATACTATGGGAGGCATTCCACAAATGTCTGGTGATACTTAAATTCCAATTTAACAATAAAAAAAGCTCAGCAGAAGCTGCATTGCTGGGGATGATGAATGGATGGATTTTGATAAAAAAAATTGCTCAGTTACAGAGCTACTTTTTAAAGCTATTTTTAACTGCCAATATCCAGAGTGCTTTTTTGGCACTTTTCAAGAATAATTTTCCATTTTCTCCAAGGAGCTTATACTTGGCTAGAAACGTTCTGTGAGTTGGAAGGGAGAAGCCTGGGGTTCCCACTGTTGTGTGTGAAAAATTTAATTAATCTCCTATTTTCCACTCCATAACTCACTCCTTCCATCTGCCTTTTCTGATGTGCCTGAAAGGGGATAATATATTGTTCAATTTCTGTAGAGAATAAAGTACTAGTCTCATGCCTGGGAGTGGGGCACTTCAGCCCAAACTCCTACAATGCCTGTCTTTTTGTAACTCATGACTCTCATTTAGTATTTTCTTTAAAAGCTCTAGTTTACCTCTTTTTTCTGCTGTGCCTATCATTTTACCAGCCTGTCTCCTTTCCATCCTCAAAAAAATAGTTAATATCTCCTACCCATTTAAATCACCTCTTCTATTTTATTTGAACTTGTAGTTTCATGTCTTTTAAATTCTGTATTGTCATTTTGTGGACAGGAAAAGAGAAATACACATGGTTAATCTTCTGTGTTCAGCTGGAAACCCCAGAGCCTATTACTTATTCACTGTGATACGCTGCTCTGCAGTGTTACTTATTCTGGGGAGCAGAGAGGGGTTAGAGTCAGGACTGAAGAGAACAGAGGTTAAGCTTCACAGGTAAATTCCTCTTTCACTCTGTAACTTGTCTAAATGCTCAGACTTGAAGACTCTCTCTTTTAATTCTTATTCCACAAGACCACGTAATGCTTGGCTTCATGGGGACAAAGAAAGCTCCTGTGATTAGTGTCCATTCTGCTGTGCTGTCTTTCTAGTTAACTATGTGGGGTTATCACGTGTCCCACCTGGGCATCCAGTGGCTGCTGAAGTCAAAGCAGGTACTACCATGTCCTTTCTCTGGTCTCTTCTGCCTCAACACCACTGGCAGCATGGAGGCTTTACCTAACCCACATCACCCTGCCTCTTCTCCATGGCTGCTGATGCCCCATGTTGGGGTGTGGACCTTGGGCAGCTGTTGCCACCCAGGGTCACAAAGAAGAAATTAGGAGGGCTCTTCCTTTCTCAGCTTCCCCCATGCCTGTTAGGATTTTGAACCTGCCAGTGAAATCAGGAACCAAGCATCTCAACTCATAATAGTAATCCTTGATTTATTCATCAATAGTGGAAGAATAATGCTTTTAAAAACATTTTGATAAGCATGTCTCATAACATATCTTATATTTCATTTAATTACTACTGACAATTACTACTGACAGCAAGACCCTCTCTTCTGTGCTGCCCAGGCGTACATTAAATATGTAAGAGAAGTTGAGACCTGTGAAAGAATACAATAAAAATAATATAAAATAACATTAAAAATTATTATACACTTCTTGTCATGGTATCAGCTGTTCTCTTGCATGCTCCTGAGTCCCATATGAGAAGCAGGGTGATATGTGAGCATAATATGGCCTCTCTCTAACAAACTAATAAGGCATGGATGCTTGCTTCCAGATTTTCCTTCACATTAGTGTGGAAGGGAAATATAAGAAGGTCAGAAGTTACTATACCTTAACTTCCTCAACTTAAGTGATGTAAAGAAATAAATAAAAATAATTTCCCACATTGAAAAAATTTTATTAACCACTGTGTTATGCATCCAACATATATATAATAGAATATACAATGGTTACTGTAAGTATTTAAAATATACGAACACCATGACACATTTTCATTCATTCTTTATTTTTTTTTCATTTTCTACTTCTGTGCAATTCTGATCAGAGTGAATTCCATTTCCTTCTGAATTTTCACTTGACTTTTTAGAGGGGCAGAATGCCAATATTACAATTTAAATAAATGAAAAAACTCCCTTCAAAGTGGGAAAATCAGAAATACATGCTGCCTCTGGTAGCAGAATTAGAGTCTTTCAAGTGTAGAAGTTGAATTGCTTCTTTCTTAAATACAATATTAAAGTCTGTGCAATTATTAAGTCACAATTGAATAGATATGAATATTTTACTAACATCAAACACTGCCTGCAGTGTGCTTGAATAGTTATTCCTGAAATATTATGCAAAAAGGAACCTAAATTATTTATTGAATTCTTGAATTGTTTAGTGTCTCTGATTTTAAGAAGGTTCCCTCATTTATTCACAGCTGTCAACTTTAGATTAACCCCAGGGTTAATTATCCATTTTATGATTTGTCCATACTTCCCCCCCTTCTCCCTCTTTCCATCTACTTGCTGACTATTTTCCTATTAGATGGCACCTGAGTCATGGCCTGGAAAAGGAGCTAATGTTGAATGAAATGAAAAATGCCTCTATGAAAAGTTGAAAAGTTCTAGAATTAATATTTCTATTTGAATCTAAATTAACCTGTAATCATTTCTATGTCATATCCATACACATCAGTCAAAAACGCTCCATGAGAAGAATTTTCATCCAAATAAGAACAATAAGTCAATGAGTAAAGCAAGCTAATCAGTTGCTTAAAATTATACATCACAATTGACGCTATGAGAAAATGATTAGATGACACGTATTCCCTTATACCTGTGTGGAAAAACTTTTAAGTAATTTTATAAATCATTTTATGTATAAGGGAAAATATAAATATTATTTTTGCTACACAAAGGAAAAATAGTGTTCTTTCTGAAACGCAGAGGAAAGAAGTGAACACAGGATCATCTAACCATTTGAAGGCAGCTCACTGACTTTATGAAGATAGATTCAAACCTGGAGATTAAAAAATGATATCATTTGGACACATGAAAATATTTTATTTCTCCATGTATTTGCCTAACACTACAAAACAAAAACAAACAGAACCCAGGTTGTCGTGCCACAGTTTGCGGCTGCTCTGTTAGTTGGTGTTTCAAACATCACTTAACCTCCCACTCTTCTGGGGCATTTGAGTTTGTTTCCTCAGTGCCAACCATCGTGAAGTTGGAATGCCTGAAGGAAATGGACAAACACACCTGGTTTTAGGTCTTATATTTGGAAGAAAGGTGATTTCAAGTCTCAGCTATTACATTTTTCATGATTTAAATCTGCTCTAATACTAGGAAATGGTTTTCACCTTAATATTTTTCTGTTCATTAAATTATACTCAGTCAAGAATTGTTGTATATCAGCAAGGCATGGGTATTACGCTATTAACAGTTAGCTTGTATGAGTTCAAGACATGTCTCTGCATTTTAATTAGTGAAAGTGAGGAAAATCATTATCCAAAATTAAATTTTGATTAGAAAAATGTCAGTGACAGTGAGGAGACCTTGCCTCTGTCTCCTCCTCTACCTCTGAATTGATATTTGTGATAAGACAAGCTTTTATACTTATCTTTTCTATATTTTATACTCTTCAACAGTAAAATAAATAAAGTCATAATTACTACCTGCTTAACTTAAAGAGTGCTGTGGAAATTCTGGAGATGAAAGCCTTAAACTCTTTTGATCTCTCTAGATCAAAGGTGCTTCATACATATGAAGTAGTTTTATTTCTTTAATTAAGTTGAAGAAGATGTGCATCATATCTAAAGCAACTATACCTCATCACTTGCCACTCCTTATAAATACAAAATAATCTAATTAGCACAGTGGTGGCTTCTGCTTGAAATTGCTTTGTGAGATAAGAAAAGACAAGGGCACCCTTCGGCACGCATAGAATTAAGCTCCTGGAAATTTTGAGGGGAAATAGCCCTCAGCTCTCTGCTGCTCCTGGTGTATTGTGAAATTAGCATTCCTTTGCAGTTAAATATTTGGTCCCATAGCATAAAGAATTGAACTGAGAGAATATATTCTACTAATTAAAACAAAGGAAGTTATATTTTCTTCATCTAGTTAAAAAGTTATCTTCCTACAAATACATGAAAATAACGAGGAATTAGCTTACAAATTACTTTTAGAACAGTTTAGGTACAGCTATCCACAGTAAAGTGATTAAACAAAAAAATGTAGCAGCATCAGGAAGACCAATGTCGTTGAAAATGTAGGAAATGTGGACGTGGTGGTGATGTGTCACCTTTTGGTGAGAAAGCATCTGAACCTTCTTTGACATTTTGAGTCTTCTCTGCCATGCGAGTTGTGCAGAAGACAGAGTGTGTCAGCTGCTAAGGAAGTGGAAAATGAGGGACTCACTTTCCCGCCGTCCCTTACAGCAAAGATGCAGGCACATGAGCCAAGCTGTGCCAAGGAAACGCCAGAATTAATTAAATTTAATTAACTAAATTAATTTAATTCCCTAGTATTAAAGTGGGAATCTAGTGTCACACACGCATGACCTGAGGCACTCTCTCAGAAAGTAGTTTCCTGGGCATCAGTGGCAACATCGGTGTCCAGAAATATAGAATTGACCATGCCAGTTACAGAATTTGTCATCTTACCAACTTGGCAATTATGTTCTCAGGTGACTACTCACAGTGCAAATTTGGATGTGATCTTCCTGTCTGTGTAGCCTCGAACTTAATTTTCAAGTTACTCTGGCAGTTATGGGAACTAAAATCCATTTTCAGAAACATTTCTTCTGTGATCAGAGAGAGACAGTTTTATGTAGCTTGCAATTTAGATTCCTAACTGATTCAAAATGGAATTAATAGCTATATGGTATTATTTACCACATTAAAATCCATTTAATACAACATGGTGACAAAATATTGTTATTTTAATGCTCTGAAGAAAGATCAACATGTCATTTTAATACAAATATCAGGAAATGAGTTGGATAATCTTAATGAGGTCTTAACAAATAAAAAAGGTTTTATTCAAAGAAAAGTACTTTGGTATTCTTAGAGTAGAAAAATATTTTATATTTTATGGTGGAAAAAAAAAAAGAAGAACCTCAGAGCCTGTCAAATAAACTGATATCTGGCATTTCTACTTTCCATCATGTGACTTTAGATAAGTCATTTAAACTCTCTGACTCTTAATTTCCTCCCTCTTATGGAGGACAAGAGAGAGAGAGACTATTTCTGTTACGTGACTGGTGGATTAGAGGTAATATATTTCAAATGCTTACCATAGTGTCTAGAGCATGATAGGTGTCCACAAAATTGTATTATGAGATACTTACTGGATACTAATGTCCTTTCTGAGCATGAGTTTTAGCTCGGTGTGTTCTTAAACATCGACAAGGTGGATTCTGAGCCAGTCTGCCCATGTGACACCCTTGGTATTACACTTGGTACTGATGGTCTGGTGTCTCTGCTATATTGATGACTAAATTTTTTTTATCACTCTTGGTCCTACAAGAAGAAGATATGGATATGGATTGGAAATCTGCTAGGTTGTTTAAATTGTATTATAAAATAAGAAAACTCTTTTATAACATGTGACTCTTCATTCATGTTTGCATTTTGTATCTTTGCTGACCAACTGTGACCGTTACTATAGATTGGCTGCCCTATGTTGATTCTTCCCATTTTACTTCTTGATTACTTAAACTCAAGCTGAAGATCTACGAAATAAAGTGATATGCTATCTGTTCCCAAACCTTCAACATGCCTCTTGACTTTAGGTATCTTTGATACAACGTTAGGCTTTGATGGTTTCCTTGCTTTGAGCTCTGAAAAGATATTCTAGACCTTTACGTTCTGCTTCAGATACATCTGTATCTCTCTATTCACAACGAAGGGTCTAGCTTCCAAGGATAGAGAAGATAATAGAATTAGAATTTCACATAATTATTCACTGGTTTAATTCTACATTTCATGTGCAGTATTCTCATTTAACAATACCAATACTACTACAACCATTATGATTTTTAAAAATTATGTATTTTTTGTCATTTCACTCCATTTTTAAATGTTGTATATCTACATTATCAGAGCGTATGGGCTATATACATAGTTTCTCTGTTTTAAAACCCTCGCTTAGTTTTTGTACTAAATGCAAATCTTTATCTACTGTTCACAATGAGTCTTTATGTCAGTGTCTGACTAGTCATTTTGTTTCTCTGGGATCTAAACTATACTAAATTCCTCTTCCAAATTGTCCATAGCTTATATGCTTGAAAAGCAGTTTAGTTTCATAAAATCCTTGGTTCACATTTTCATTTCTTGCAATCCCAACTATATTTATTTTGGCAAAACACATTGCTATTGAAAACTCTGATAACAATTCCAATCTGGTTATTTTTTTGTTTTGTTTTGTTTTTCATCTCATAAGAGTGATTTGATCTTTTCACTTGGGTATTTAAAAGACATCTATCTCCTCATCTTCCTCCCCGTGCCCCCTTCCCTTCCTCCCCGTTTCCTCCTCTTCCTCCTCCTCCTCCTTCTCCCTTTCTTCCTCTTCTTTTTCTCTCTCTCCCTCTTTCTCTTTTTAAAAATCTGATAATTATACTAGAATTCATCTTGTTGGTTTTTCTGGGTCAATAATATCAGGTAAAAGCTTTTCCAAACGTACTTTTAAATCTTTTATTTATTTATTTTTTTGAGGGTGGGGACTTCTTTGAGTTATAGATTTTAGCATTTGTTTCTATTGATTTGATCTTCTTTTCTTCTTCTTTAAGGAATCTTCTTATTATAACTTTTTAAGTTTTTTTCTGAACTACATACTTAGCTGTATGCTTATTCATGCCTGTTTATTTCTAGTTTAGTCTTCATTTCTGAAATGATGTTTTCCTTTTATTTAAATGACCCCATTTCAGAGTTTTCCAATTCTAATTTTTATTTTGTTCTATCAAATCACATCATATAAAAAATATGTATTGCTTATTTTGCCATAATATTCATTTGTTCTGTGACCCCCGTCTTTCTAGAACGCTTTTTGTGGTCTATAGCAATGTTGTTCTGCACTTCACTGTATTAGAATTCCTAGTCAATCCCCTTGCTCCAAAATCACATATTCAGTAGCTTGAAACCGTTGTTTCAAGTGCTCCCTAGCTCCTGGCAGGGGTGCTTCCATAATTTAGTGTAGAGTTAGGTCTTGTATCTTGGCTCAAATTATCCTGACTTGTTTTCTGTACACACTCACCTTCCTCTTCCCCTACACACTCTAACAACAACAACAAAATGTGGTGGGGTAAGAAATTAAATCCGCATAAGCAGATTTCACTAACAATTTTCTGAGGAGAATGGACATAATATTTGCATTTTACATCCTTGAGGAAATTGATTTGAAATGTATCATGGATATGTCTGATATCCCGGGCATATTTAAGTCACATAACCATTGATGGAACACACGCAGTGGTGAAAGTTATGAGAATTATCTCAGTGAAGTTCCCTCTCTCCATATCTTCTATCTCTAAAAGGTAGTATGTTCATCATCCCCTTCAAGGAAGAAGGGAAACACTGTGCTCTAGCATAAGGCGTTTCTGGCTGATATACTGTTTTAGTAGTAGTAGTAGTAGTAGTAGTAGTAGTAGTAGTAGTAGTAGTAGTAGTAGTAGTAGTAGTAGTAGTTGTAGTGTTCTATTATTATTTCTGGTCTAATCACTATTTTGAATTTAAAAGAAATTTTCTTTTTGAACTCCATTCCTTTGCCAATATTTTATAGACACACAGAAAATGTAAAACAGCAGGCTACTCCTTACTTCAAATAAATGAAGAGGATAAGAATGATTAAATAAAAATTAGAATTGTATACCCTAAAGTAATATTTTCTAGCTTTCTGTGAATAGCAATCTATCTTGCAAGTCTTAATTATAATGTGAAAAGGGACTTTCATTTAGTTTCAATATTCTTTCATCAAAATAAAATATGTATTTTTTCTCTTTTTGCTGCCTAAATTGTATTACTTTGTTGACACAGTCCACTGATAGTTGTATATTGAATATATTCGCATATATATAGGTATGTGATTGAATAAATATATTCCATATTTGCTTACAGAACAACAAACACTGGCATAAATATTCTTCTAGCTCCATGAAGGAAGGGATATTTGTTTCAGGAATGATATCAACTACCAAGAACTGTATCTGGAACATATTTTGTTCTCCATAAACAGTTCTTGAATGATTGCTCCTAATATATCACTTCCTCCCCACCAACCTCCTCTTCAGAAAAAAAAAAGTTGGATATGGTGCTTGATTTTGCTATAATATTGTGCTTAACTCAGGATTTGGAAATTTGGATGAATAATTTGTATAGAAGAACATATATTGAAAAACTATGTTGAAAGATAGTGAATGTTACATAAGATTCACATAAAGACATTTTGATATAACATTTAAATTTGTTTCAAGCTAAAGCCATCTATTTCCTTGAGGATTTATGGTAAATACTAAAATTGGGGTGGGGGTAGAGTTCTTTTTCATGCCATTGGAATAATGACCTTTGTAACTAACACTGCCATGTCCCTGATGAAGTCCTTGGCTGTGACCGTCCCTCTTTAGACTGAGGGATGAAGGTAAGGGCAAAAGGGTAGTTCACATTTTCATATAATAACTATTTCCCAAAGAACACATTTCTGCCTTAGAAGACTTATTTATTATCCAGAGCACAACCTACCTACTTCTGTGGTTGAAAATCCAACTCTTAATATCTGAGAGAGCTGGACCTTACATTGTGCAAGGACTCTCTGGGTGCAATAAGGTGCAGAAACACCAAGCCTAAAAAGAACCCCCAATTTTCCTACCCTTGTGACTATAAGAGGGTCACATGACAATGTGACAATGACTCTGAAGGTGTCACTGAAGACTAAATTGACTAAAGGTTACAGAGTCTTCACTTGATTTAGATCTTTCAACAGAAACCCAAACAAGTCATATGCTGGAGGCTTGATAAACAAAAACATTCATATTCGAAGGGGAATTGTTTTCATCTGAGCTGTGTGGTAGAACCTTGCTTCTCTCTTTACTTCAAAATAATCAGTCTACTTGGCAGTCACATCAAACTCACTATAATTGTCACTATAATTGTCACTAAAATCTCACTATAATTTTATCAGTTATTCCCAAGTTGGAAGTTTGTATGATAAACTGCCAACCTCAGATGTCCAAGAATTTTTAATTTTCTGTCTTCGGTACTAATCACAGGTGGTTTGGAGTCAGCTCCACAGAGGAAGTGTCATATTGTATCTCAACCACCCTTTTCCTCATTCTTGGCCTAAGGTAGAAGGACATGGCATCCCTGGGGGCCTGCTTCACAACAGCTCAAACTTCTCAATGTTTCTTTAAGAAGAAACAACTTCCCTTCCCAAGTTATTGATAGATATGATGTCAGATCTAGTTAGCACTTGCTTAGATGGTCAGCAATTCTTGGTTGTCCTAAGAACAATGCTCTACTATGGGAAGATATAAAACAAATAACTAATTAGATGATTCTCTGACATTTTTTTCAGATCAGACTTTCAAGTCCATTAGTGTTGGCAGTAGGGATTATCTGTTTATAAACTATCATTTTCATAATCCCCTTTATGTTTATCTTCAATAATATTTTATTTTAAATAGATTATCTAGTATCACTTTTTTTGTTTCTGTGTTTACTTTTTCATTCCTTCACTGTTGCTCCAGTAACATATATTAAAATATATATATATATTTTATTGAAGTATGGTTGATTTATAATGTTGTGTTAATTTTTGCTGTACAACAAAGTGATTCAGTTATACAAATATATATATATATATATATATATATATATTCTTTTTCATTTTACTTTCCATTATGGTTTATCACAAGGTATTGAACATAGTTCCCTGTGCTATACAATAGGACCTTGTTGTTTATCATAGTTTGCATCTGCTAATCCCAAACTCCCAATCCATACCTCCCCTACCCCCTCCACCTTGGCAACCACAACTTTGTTCTCTATGTCTGTGAGTCTCTTTCTCTTTTGTAGATAAGTTCACTTATGTAGATAAGTTCATATTTTAGACTCCAAATATGAGATATCATATGGTATTTGTCTTTCTCTTTCTGACTTACTTCATATATGTATGATAATCACTAGGTCCATCCATGTTACTGCAAACGGCATTATTTTGTTCTTTTTTATGGCTGAGTAGCATTCCATTGTATATATACACCACATCTTCTTTATCCATTCATGTGTTGGTGGATATTTAGGTTGTTTCCATGTCTTGGCTATTGTAAATAGTGTGTAGCATATGTGTTTTTATCTAAAGTTACAGATGAGAAATAACATCTTGGTTTATGATGGGATTCATCCTGGGGACCAATGTTGTTTCACCTGTTGGTTATTTTAGAATAAAAACTGATCCAAATTTATAATGTTTATCCACTCTCCTCAAGATGCAAAAAATCCTGAGCTGAGAGACGTTCGATACTGTTAATTTATTGATATCAGCAACTTTCTACCTTTGACTTGTAAGAAAAACATTTCTAAACATGTGATTTTTCCAACTGGTATTTGCAGTAATTGGCCACAGCAACTGACACAAACTTCATATCTAAGGGAGCCTATGACCCTCGCTCTAGTGACAGTAATGAAATATGTTCCAATGTCCACTGTGGTAAATTTTATTACTGTTTATAAATACCTACTTCCCTACTCTGGAGGAGGTGCTTATTTTCCCTTCGCTTACTAAAACCAGACTTTGATATGTTATTGCCTTTAGCCAACAAAATGTGAATATCAAATCCAGGAAGAAGTTTTAACGTCTGTGGTTTGCAAGGCACATTTTCTCTTTCTTCATGCCCTACTGAGTGAAGTGCTCCAGATAGAGAGCTGAGTCCGGTGAGAGGATAACTTGAGAATGTGAATCCCTTCCATGCTCACAATGCCTTTTACCTGGGAATAGGCATGAAATGTAAGTGAGCAATAAACTTTTATTGTTATAGGCCACTAGGATGTTTGTTTGTCTGTTGGTTTTTCTTTGACCATATTTATCACAAACTCCTATTAGAGAAAATATCTTCTGCTTCATAGTCTCCAATTTATCAACCAGGGTATTTTCATATTCTCAAAAACTCTACCATCATTTTGGCTGCATCTTAGTATGTACAAAATTATTACTTTCCATTGAGCCAACTCCTTTTTTCTGCTTGTTTTTCTCTACTCCCAGTATAATGGCATATACCTAATAATTTCTTCTGCTGAGGTGATATTTGTGACAGCTGGTGCAGTATCCTTACTTTCCAGTGATTCTCAGTCTTAGTCATATAATGAGTGGACTACACTGTGAATCATACATCTTCCTAGGGTTTAAAACATTTGTCACTGGCACCAATTTTCAAACGTATGTGATGTGTGATTCAAAGATAACAATTGGGATTTCTTTATTAGGCAGCAGACTATCTATTCAGGGTCCTTATTTCCTTCTGTAGAGCACCTTGAAACTGTCACAGATACATTATTTCAATTTAATTATGGAATAATTAATTATATACTCCCCACTGATGTGACATAGAGACCACAAAATACTTAATTCATAATTAAGTGTACTGGTAGAAAAACAATTAAATCCTAATGTTTAATTTCTGAACTCGTAGGAACCCAATGCAAATTGCAATCATGTTTTAAAGTGTAAAACTTTCAGTACCCTTTAAAACATCATTTGGCATCTCTTCCAATTTCCAAACAATATAATGAAAAGGTTTTAGAAAATTCCAATATCATATTCCTTTCAGCATATACCTAGACCACATTTTGCCCAGAAACTGCAGGTGAGGACCACCTCTCCACTGAAATCTGTAGGTGTTGAGTGATTGGCTCTGAAAAATATCAAGAGTATTATTCTCAGGTGAGATTATATTCCATGGCCAGAGGACAATTATATTGGCCACTTGACTTTCTTCTGAAGATTTGTGTGTGTTGAGGAAGGAGGCATGGGAAGGAAAACGGGGTAGAATGTTATCCTGGAAAAGCAGAGAATAAGTGGTGGCATTAAATCTTCAGATGCAAGATGGGTTTACTTACCTTCAGGGATCTGAGATGGTGCTTAATAGACCATGGTGTTCCTAAGACAGAGTAGACTTGCAGCCCATGAAGATATTACTTAATTTATAGCCCCCAAAAAATCAAGAGTAGGTGAGCAAAATACTGATAGCAGCTGCTATAATGGAAATTCCTAGTCTCTCAGTTTCCAGATCTAACTGGTTTTCAGACTTAAAACTTGTTGATTAAAAAGGAGCCAGTTCCCTTGAGGAAGAGCCCTTCAATGTCATAACAAAGGTTTAAAATAAATATCAGCCCAACTCTTCCCCCAAAGCACTTAATTTTTTTGTTAAATTTAATATACTTATGGATAAAAGAAACCAAGATCTTTTGAAAGCTGTGGGGTTCAGCTGACACAAAACACCATCAGGGCCCCTCTCCACTTGGTGCAGAGATAAAAGCAAGCTAGGCGATCCATGACATGCTGTCACAAGTCTACCCCCTGGGTGTCTTACAGACCTGCAGATCAAACTTGTGGTTATCTCTATAGTCCCTAAGTGTATAATTGGTGTGATGGCAGAACTATCGCAATGGTTTCTTAGCCCAGGGAATGAGAGCCATTACGGTAGGAAAAGCCAGACAGACGTCTCTGAAACATCCCCCTCTACATAGAGAAGATAATCAGCATCAGTGTCATGTCCGACGTGGAATGGCAGAGACTAGTGTCTTAATGCGTGCAGTGTTACAAATCGTCATTGCATTTTATTTAATTCACCAATATGGCCACTGCAAAAATAAGATGGATATTGACAGAAGACAGTGGACCACTTAAACATAATAAAGTGGTAGTACCAAACGTGGCTGCTGTGAGAGGTGGGATAGCTTTATTAGAAAAGATTTAATCAGTTCTGGAAATGGTATAAAGCTAAGGATCTGGTGGCATGCTATTTTCAGTCTCCACAAGGAAAGATGACCCGAACTAGGACACATTCAGTGCCTTGACCCAGAGCTATGATAACTTTCTTACACAGTTTAAAATAGAGTCAGGGACTTCCCTGGTGGTCCAGTGATAAAGAATCCGCCTTGCAATGCAGGGGACGCGGGTTTGATCCCTAGTCAGGGAACTGTGATCCTACATGCTGCGGGGCAACTAAGCCTGCGTGCCACAACTACTGAGTTTGCATGCCTCAACTAGAGAGAGAAAACCCGCATGCCACAACTAGAGAGAAGCCCATGGACTACAACGAAGAGCCTGCACGCTGCAACAAAAGATCCCGCATGCCGTAACGAAGATCCCGCATGCCGTAACGAAGATCCCGCACGCCGTAACGAAGATCCTGCACGCGGTAATGAAGATCCCGCATGCCGCAACTAAGACCTGACTCAGCCAAAAAATAATTTTAAAAAAATAAATAAAGTCAAAGAAAATTTGGTCATCTTGATGTTCCCTAGAGCAGATTCTCTATTGATGAATGACATTAAGGGGACCCGGTGAATCGAAATAAGCAAGTACTTTCACTTCCCTGCTAAGATTCACGTGCGACAGAGTAGAAAATAAATCCTGTGATGATCCAGGGACCTGTAACATGGGTGAGTTTGTAAGGGCTCTAATTGTCTGGAGATGCCAGGACATTCCTTCAATGGAAGGACAAATTATGACATTTTACCTCTCCCAACGCTAGTAAAGGGAACAGCACTCTGTAGGCATTTTTGGATTTTGAAGCAGAGCATAGCTCTTTTTGGAATACTTTTTCAATCTATTTTTAGATAATTCAAAGGCTGCCAACTTTTAGTGGAGCCAGAGCAAGATAGGTTTCTGCAGTAGGTCTAGACTCTGGTAAAAGCTGTTTTTCAGCTCAGTCTTTTTATCTGATAGACCCAAAGGTGCTGAAGGTAAATGAACATGTTATGTGGAGTTTCTGGAAACAATAATAGGGGAATAACAGTGAAAACTCCTATGTTTTGGAGAAAGGTTGTAATTTATATAGCAGAAACTGTCAGCTTTTGACATGCTGCTAGGTCCCAGTAGATGGTGAACACCTGATGATGGAACAGTGCGTGACTATGGGATCAGAGTTGACCCTTGGGAACTTGAGATGTCAGACATTCCAACTCATAAATCAGGTACTGATGGAGTCTAAACAAATGTAGAGGGTATAAGTCAGTAATACTAATAATTGTGTGTGTCTGTGTCATCTCTCTTTGCTGCACTGACACCTCTCCTTAAGCTCATCCCTATGGTGTCATGGGGGATGAGGGACAGATCCCTTATGAGTTGCTGGTGTAGAAGAATCATCTTGGGCCCGGATCAAGAATGGCTTAGCTAGATAAAGTGGTTCGACCAAAAAAACTGGACTTCTGCTATATTACAATCCAAATTAGAGGTGGCCCTGAAGGCAGTAGTGAATCAAAATCCTTCCACTCCCTAGAGTCTTGAGCCACACACTTGGGCGTCCACTTTGAGTGGAGGGAAAAGTTGTTAAAGCAAGTGTATGTATAGAATTCTGGGCAGTGACAAATAACTCGGAAGGATGATTAGCATCTTGGAAGGTGAAAGAGAAAAAGATCATGTACAAGAAATTCTGGGGGGATAGACTTGTGGATGGATCTGGTAGTGGAGACCAGGGGAGAAGATCTTTGTGACCAGTTTTAACCCAGCTACTGAATGTCTGATCCGTCATTAGCAGGGACCAATGCTAAGCACATAGCATGGATCTGTTTGTCCTATTTTACACCATATTACCCAGAAGTTACAGGTCAGAGAAAATACTGCAGTGACCTTTTAAACATATATAAAGAAGGCACCAACTCTGGTTCACATCCTGCAGGGGACTGAGGTGTATTTCCAGATGTGGTGTATACATTGAACATATAGCCATCATAAGATGCTATATCTCAACAACCTGGAATAGGGGTCCAGAAACCAGAGTGAAAGTAGGATGGGCTCTCCTCACCACTATTCCCAAGCACCACTTAAAGAAATTTATGCTTTCAGCTACAACTTTGTTGGATTATATGTCCTGATCCCAAGAATGAAATGACTCCACCAGTTTATACGGTAGAATTTGCACAGATCCTAAAGTTATGACTATCAGCTTGTCATTTTGGCCTCCTCCAGAGAAGACAGACTGAACTTCAAGTGGAACAGGAATGGATCTGAGTTATGTGATACATAGGCTGTATTGATGCTATTGGAGCCTGGCTTGTATCACCACATTCTATTCTGGATTCAACTGAAGCGTCAGTGGGTTCCTGTATATACTGACTCCCATCTCAGATTTCTCTATCTCCCTCCTTGAGGACTCACTCTGACCCCTGGGGCATGCTTAAAAGCTTAACAATCATATTCAGAAATATCATTCTTGAAAGTAAAATTTAAAAAATAATAGTGTATTTAAAATTTTCTTGCACAACACTGTATTAAAAGCTATATAAATTCTCTTAGATATTTTTGATTAAAATTAAAAGAGCAACATGAACTATAACGTAATTAAATTGCATTATAAATTGCATTATTATGCAATTAAATGTATTATGGTAATCTATAACATTTGTTATATTTTTGTGTTAAATTTTTAACAAACATGGTGCACATTTTAACATGCATAGATTGTTTTTAAACATATTGAGTAAGATTAGTATTATTTATGTGAGTTACATAACCATCTCTATATTTAATTGCAAACGTTTCCAGTGATAATTACATTTATTTTTTAAACTGAAAGAAGCGTCAAAAACATCACAGGCAAAGTGAGTTCGCTGTTTAAAAAATTCAGAAGCATAATAGAGTTAAGTAACACTTAAAGATTGTCCACCAGGGTACAGAATCTGAGTGCTGCATGCCTCCAAGTTAATTATGTCTGAGTCACAGCTGGGGACACTAAGCATGCTTGATAACAGGCTAGTTTAGCAGTCTTTTTCTGCGTTCTTGACCCCAATCGCCCTGTGATGTAGGGGATCTCCAGATATTTCAGCTGTGCCCTTTCGTTGTCCCAGATTTTGACTGTGTTATCCTGCACCCTGCGGTTTGTGACCAATTGGCTGTCACTCTGGTTTCGCACTTTCAGAATATTTCTGTTTTACTCTTGGGCAAGTGGTGTCATTTTGATGAGGTCCATGCCATATGTGAGCCAAACTATTTCAAGAGAGCTCTCTCTGTTCTCTCCTATACATGCATTAGTGTTCCTGTGCAATTGTGAAAGTCTGGTCTGGAGGTTTTACATCTAATAGCGATTTTTCACAACTTTACTTCCTATTACCTGCGTTGGATCCATCCCAAGACTAAATCATAAATCTCCTAAAACCTCCAGAATTCACTCACATCTCTTCATCTTGCTCATTTCATCCTAATCCAAGCTACAATCATCTCTTGCAGTGGACACCTAAAAAACCATTGTTCCTGTCCCAATTCTTATCTGCATCCACTCATTAGTAGCCAGATGCTATTTTTGAAATATAAATGCAATTCTGTCCATCCTTCTTCCCTCCTACCTTGTTGATTCACGTTCAGATCATTCTAGGGCTTTGCACAGGGCTTAGTCCTTAGTGCTTCCAGTTCCCGGGGCTCTGCACAGACTTTGCTCTGGCAGTCCCTCTACTTGTAAAGCTTTCCTCCACGCTCCACCTGTAATTATCTCCTAGTCATCCTACAGGCTCACTGTCATACATACATGCATGCCTTCTATGAGGTCTCCATGTGTTCCCACAGCATCATGCACCTGCCCTAATTAGATCCTCATTTATTTTATTTTTGGATGATTATGTGTTTATCTCCCTCATTCGACTGTCAATTCCATGTGGTCAGGGCTGGATTTACCACTGTATTCAGAGTGCCAAGTGGGCCTTGGTTGGGAGGGCGTGAAAAGTTGCGATCATGATATTAAAGCTGGTGAATTAAGGAATATGATGGAGTCCAAGTAATCAATGTGGTGGTCCATGGAGTTAACAAAGGAAGGGAATACGATGGTCCTTATTCTCATTTTTCCCCCTTAATCGTTCCATTGTTCTATTACAACCAAATAATAGTTGACTCCTCTCAGGAATTGTAAAATTGGGCAGAGGTATTTTTCTGCACCGAAATCATGTGTCTTCTTCATAACATTAATTCTACAGGAGCGGGCACATTTAAGCTCAAACAAGTGAAGAGAATTGAATAAACAAGAACTCTTGGTGCACAGCTCATTTACAACATGAGGACTCCGTTTATCAAAGACAAGCTCTTAGACAATATTTTTCAGAATCACGTCTCAAAAACATTCGTGTTTCATGAAAAAGCAAGGAAAAGTATCTTCTCCCTGAAGGAGAAGATATTTTCTTAAGAGTGTTTTATGTACATCATAGAAAATTGTTGGATTTAGTCCAGATAAATTATTCATCATTTTCCCTGGGCAAGGCTGAAATTTTAAAGTAATGGTGAAATTTTTGCTTCATCTCCATAATAGAACTTAAAATATTCCCGGTTATGCTTTAAAATGTATTTCAGAATTTGTGTCAGCCATAACAGATCCTCAGAAAATGCTTGAACTCCTTAAATATATTTTGTGTAATAAACCATCCATTCTTTTGCAATTACAAGTTTACTATCTAGTAGCAAAAATACAGTTTAAAAAGTGTTACCTACACATGAGCTTAATTTCTCCAGGTATCAACTGTCTGTGGTTTTCATTAGCAATATTCACTTGAGGTCCATGGGCAATTACCTGCATCTTGTCATGGAGGTCCTTAGGATCCTTCATATTTCCCCACAAATATTGCTTTATCATTGACGCCCAAGGAGGTTTTGGAGGCCCCAAGAGGTGTCTTATTTGCCTTTTACACGCACATCTATCCTGCTGCGTGCTGTTCTTCCCGGCAGTTTGACTGTTCTTCAGCAGGCACTGCAGTGTTCTTCCTGACAGAGCTGGAACCATCCTGAGCATTTTCGTCCCGATCAACATCTTCACTGTGCTGCTAGGCACTGTTGATGCTGCCTTAGGAGGAACAGATTTTGACAGATGCTGCTGCTGCCGTGCTGAGTATCGTGGTGTCTCTGTTGCTGCTACAGCTCTTGTCCCTTATGTGCACCCCCAGAAATGGCCCGAGGCAGCAGTGGGTCTAGAGCTGTTTTGCCCTACTGCTGGCAAAGTGCAGGAGAAGGCACCTTTCCTTCGATAATACATTTTCTTAGATTTAGAGACATTCAGAAGAAGAATTTATGACAAATACCTTGCCTTACATAGTTTTAGGCAGACATTCCTTCCTGTATTTGTTTTGTTTCATTTTACTTTATCATGTACTTGTTTTCTATAGTTCTCAAGCATGAATCCACTAGGGATTATGCTGTGATAACAAACCTCAGCATTCCAGCTCTGATCATGACCTTAATACAAAAAGCTCTTAGTTGTAACAGGTCATAACACATCTTCAAATTCTACTTTGAATCAACTGGTGAGTGTGGGCAACCTCCAACACAATTACAATTAATTTGCATAAAGAATAACCTTTTACAGAGTTCTCTTCCAAATTATTGTGAGAAGAGTACTGAATTGAAATATGTTATTCTCCCCAAAAGACAATATTGATTAAGAAAAAAAAGAAATAATGTAATGCAGTGTGGAACATACCACACAAAACTAAATAGATTAATTAATTAATTAAAAATCAAAAGATTGTGTATCCTATAATCCAGTTTATTTCATGAAAACAGATCTTAAAATCAAATTAATATAGCTATTGTGTTCTTTTACCACCATTGAAAACCTTACCTTAATTGAAAAGATAAAAATAGCATGTACTATAAATTATGAAATACATTGTAAGGATTGTTACAGGTACAATTTATTCATTGATTGTTGCACTCACTATCAACATTTTAAGGCCAATTGCCTTAAAAATAGAAAATAAAAAAGTACATGTTATAATGCAAAATAAACTAAGAAATATTCATTCCTATGAGATCTTTCTTGATCTGCAGAGAGGAATATGCAAAAATCTGACCTCACCATTTATCCTAATAGCATTGACAAAAATATCATCAACAACTAATTCACGATGACTTAGGTCTCTACCTGGACTTAGCCTGAACTTCACAAGTTAAGAACACAAGCTTCCTCCACAAGACTGCCTTCACTTCAGACAACAGCTGCAAGTTTGGGGATTCCCAGACACCCACAGTCCTGGCCAGCTGGCTACAAATTTGAGAGTTCCTGCTACCTCTTGGGTTCAATAAATCACTAGAATGACTCTCAGAATTTGCTGACAGCACTATACTTACAAATGCAGTTTCACTGTAACAACAAGGATACAAATCAGAATCAACCAAAAGAGGAGATGCACCAGGTGTCTCTTCTAGAGATTTTATTGGGGTTGCATTATGTAGACATGACTGATCAAATCTTTGGCTGTGTCATTGAACTCCATCTATATCCCCTTTTATTCCCTGGATGTTGTGCTGATATCAAGTGGCTCAAAGTCCCAACCTTATAATCATGTGATCTTGCTGGCTTGGCGAGTCCCCATCCTGAGTCATTTTATTAGAATAAACTATCTAAGGGTCCATCCTGAGTCACCTCATTAACATAAATTATTAGAACAGACCATGAATAACAAAGACACTTCTATCACTAGGGAAATCCCCCAAGTTTAGAGGCTCCCTCCCAGGAGACAAAGACCAACCAGATTCTTTATTATACAATAGAAAATCTGTCCATGCCATTTCTTTCTTTTATTTAGCCTTTCTTTTTCAAATTTCTCTTTTAGCCAGTAATTTAAAAATACCTCTTGATCTATAGCAATTTACTCTATCCCATGTGGAATTTATTAAAATTTTATATTAAATTGCCTCAGACATCCTTTTTGACCTCTCCATTACCATTTTCATTACCTTATTCCTATCAAACCAATTGTGCTCCTACATTATATATATCTGTAGTCCCCTAGCTGTTACATCTTCTTCATTTATACAACAAACAAGATAAACTCAAAGAAAACCATACTAGAACACGTCATAATTACATTTTTGAAAACTAATGACAAAAATAAAATCTTGAAAGCAGTCAGAGATAAATAATATATTATTTGTAGGGGAAAGCCAATTCAACTGAAATCTGATTTCTCATCCAAAACCAAGGAGGCCAGAAGAAAGTGGCATGATACTTTTTATGTGCTGAAATAATAATTGTCAATCATGAGCTCTATATTTGGTGAAATTATCTTTCAGGAGTGAAAGAAAAAACATTTTCTTACCAAGAAAAATTAAGAGAATTTGTGAATAGCAGCCCTACCCTTAAAAACTGGTTAAAGGAGTTCTTTGAGTTGTATTGCATACAGTAGACTCTTTCTTGAGCTTTTATATGAGTACTTATATAAAATACTCCTTATAAGTTTATATATGAGCATATAAATATATGATTTATAAGTTATATTTGATTACTGAAATTAAAATAAAAGGTCATGTGATCCTCAAGACAGCATTTAAAACTGTAGCAAGTAAAAGGACTTAAATGGAAGTGAGGTTTACACCCTTGATTGGAAGTGATGAAATGTTGGTACCAGGAAACTATTATAAGCCACACGTGAATATTATAATACACAGAGATGGAAAGTAATTGGTGAGTTTTATCAGAGAAGTGATATATTGTGGCTTACATTAAAACAAAACAAAACTTATGCTGCCAGGTGGATAATTAATTCCCTGGAGATAAGGGACACACACACACACACACACACACACACACACACACACACACACGAGGTTATTACAGTGATTTATGTGAAAGGCAGCTTGGCACAGGGTAGTAATGTTTAAGATGATGGGAAATGGTCGATGCTGGATATATCTTGAAGGTAGTACTATGAGTACTTACTGGTATATTGAATGGGAGTGTGAGTTCTGAAGAAGGAAAAGGATGACCTTAAGAGTCTTGATCTGAGCCAAAATATGTAGTTGCCCTTTATCCAAATTGAAAGTTTATAACAAAACTTAGGTTTTGGAAATCTTACTAATGAATCTTAGATGACACTTAGATGTAGAGTTGTGTAGAACTTTTAAAAATATGTAAATCAAGAATACAGAGTATAAAATAAAACTAGAATATATGTATAAAATTTTATTCTGCTTTATGGGTCACATAGTAATATTAGACCCACGAAGCAAGATAAGATCACATTAAGAGTTGAGGTACAGAGAGAAGAGAAATGCTATGAGGACAAACCCTGGTGACATCCAAAATTAAGACATCATGAAGATGAGGTGACTGAGAAAAATAGACTGAAAAGGAACAATAAATGAGGTGTGAGAATTGAGAAAGAGGTATTCTGGAATCTAATTTAAAAAAAAAAAAAGGGTTTCAAGAATAAGTTGTCAATCTCCTGTTACAAATGCTGCTGAAAGTTCAAATGACATGACTGGGACTGACAATTATATTAGCCTGTGTTCTATTGTCAGGATCTAAGAGTAATTTCAATGACCATAAATCTCTATGAGATGATTTAATGCTATAATGATGGAATGATAGATTCCATATTGATAAAATGTGTGAAACCCTGTACTTCTGAAAGAACATAAAGCTATTTCCTGTCCACTCCCCTACCTACATGCTATGCACCCTCTCTGTCTCTAGACTTAGGTGTTGCAACCAGAAAATGTATAAAATGTCTTAATTCATAGGTTTTGATTCTGAGGTAAATACAATAATTACCTCTGTTCTTTATTAAGAATTTTTTTATGATCAAAGCAATCATGCAACAAAGAGGAGTAAGGGCACTGCCAAGGGCACACTCTATGTATTTAATCTACCACATCCCCTCCACCTGAGCAAAGTGCTGTGAGCAAGCTATAAACAGAAAATGCAGCAGGAGTCATACAATTCTGGGGTTATTTGTTCCACCAAAAATCTATCATTCTCCCTGACAGACACGCAGATACTGTGAAGAAGCAAAGATCTCATCTCAGTGAAATTAGATCATGCTTGATAAGTGATGACTCGTTAATGGGAATTGTATGCATCAAACTGTAGATCTAAGAAGTGAATTAAAACATCACTCAAGCAGATAGGTTAGGAGACCAAAAATGTGTGATTTCCCACGACTCCTTTCTGTTGAAACGCTGATTCTGGGTAGATTGTTTCCAAGCATGTGATTTACAGAAAAAATACGGCAGAAGTAGGGTCAACATGTCATCCTGAAAACACAGTGGTACTGTGTCAGTTGAAAAACATAACTCTGGAAATCATCTACAATAAAAAACAAAAAAAAATTAATTTTAATTAAAAAAACCAGAAAGTCATAAGAAAAATGAAAGCTGAAAATGATGTACTAAGGTAAAAAGAAAACAGGATTACAAAAGGAAGAATTGCATGGACAATAAAATTGTAAGAGGAAAATGTATACTGATAGTGTTAAAAAAACTGAGACATATAAAAAAGTGTCACCACATTACAGCCAAAATAAATAGAAAATTAAACAATCAAGAACTGTCCTATAAAGAAAAGTTTTAAAATTACAATAATAATGAACAAATTCTGCAATCACTGAGCCTCAAAGAAACCCAAACACGAAACAAACACATAATAACAAAATTAGAGGTCTTTCTATAACTGATCAAATATTATTATAAACTTTTAAGGTAGAGAAATTCGAGCCAGAAAATTTGGGGTTAAAAAATTCAGTTTCTGGGCTTGCCTGGTGGTGCAGTGGTTAAGAATCTGCCTGCCAGTGAAGGGGACACGGGTTTGAGCCCTGGTCTGGGAAGATCCCACATGCCGCGGAGCAACTAAGCCCGTGAGCCACAACTACTGAGCCTGCGCGTCTGGAGCCTGTGCTCCGCAACGGGAGAGGCCGCGACAGTGAGAGGCCAGCGCACGGCGATGAAGAGTGGCCCCCGCTCGCCCCAACTGGAGAAAGCCCTCGCACAGAAACAAAGACCCAACACAGCCAAAAATAAATAAATAAATTAATTAATTAATTTTAAAAAAATTCAGTTTCTAATGAACGTACTTATTCAGATAATTAATGATTCAGAAATTTTATCATACATGCTTTTATAAATATTTTTTTGCATAAAAGAATACATATACAGTTTTATTTATGGGCCAATAACATACAGGTATATAATGTAATTGACAGTAAAACACAAACGATATGGGTAGGAGAAAAGCTATATGGGAGTAAGAATTTAACACCAGATGTTAACTTGAATCCACAGGAGCAAGTGAGGAGAACCAGAAATAGAAAATAAAACAAACTCTATAATAAATATAGACTGACTCTCTTTCTCTTAGCTTAAAATGTATATAATTGAAATATATTTGACTTATAACATTGTGCAAATTTAAGGTGTAGAACATGTTAATTTGATACATTTATATAAAGCAATATGATTGCTATTGTAGTGTTAGCTAACACCTCTATCTTGTGATATAATTGCTCAGCTTTTTCAAAAGATACAAATTTATATAAATAATGATTCTAATAATGTACTGTAAAATATTTTACTGGGTTTGTAAAATATGCAGACTAAATACATATAACAATAGCACAAGAAGGGGAAGCAGAAATAGAATTATATAAGAGTAATACTTTTATGTCTCATTGGAATTCAGTTAATGTAAACATGATAGATATAGTAGGTTAAGATGTACATTGTAAGCCCAATAGTAACCACTAAGAAATTAACTAAAAAATCTAGTATAGTGACATATGATTAAATAAATAAGAATGTTATATTAGAAAATATTCACTTAATGTAAAAGAAAGCAGAAAAGGAGACATGGACAAGAAAGACATGAATCATATAGAAAACAAGAAGTAAAATGGCAGACATAAATTCAACTATGTCAATAATAACATTAAATATGGATAGATTACATAATTCAAACAAAAGGCAAAGATTGACAGACTGACTAATAAACAAGATCCAATTAAATTATGTCTATGGCAGAAATACTTTAAATTCAAAGATAAAAACAGATTGAAAGTAAAAGGCTAAGAAAAAAATGTACCATGAAAATACCAACCATAGAGATTAGAGTGGTGATACAAATGTCAGATGACTTTGACTTTAAGACCAAAATAGGTTACTAGATATAAGGGATATTTTATATGGATAAAAAGTCAGTCTATCAAGAGTTTATAACAATTATAAATATGTATATTCACAAAATAATAAAACCCCAAAATACATGAAGCAAAAACTGGGAGAATTGAAAGGAAATCTAGACAATTTAACAATAATAGCTGGAGAGTTCCTCAGCCCATTTTCTTTTTTTTTTTTTCAGATTTTTTGTGGAACATTTTTTTTTTTTTAACATCTTTATTGAAGTATAATTGCTTTACAATGGTGAGTTAGTTTCTGCTTTATAACAAAGTGAATCAGTTATACATATACATATGTTCCCATATCTCTTCCCTCTTGCATCTCCCTCCCTCTCACCCTCCCCATCCCACCCCTCTAGGTGGTCACAAAGCACCGAGCTGATCTCCCTGTGCTATGCGGCTACTTCCCACTAGCGATCTATTTTACATTTGGTAGTGTATATATGTCCATGCCACTCTCTCACCCTGTCACATCTCACCCCTCCCCCTCCCCATATCCTCAAGTCCATTCTCTAGTAGGTCTGTCTCTTTATTCCTGTCTTGCGACTAGGTTCTTCATGACCTTTTTTTTTTTTCCTTAGATTCCATATATATGTGTTAGCATACTGTATTTGTTTTTCTCTTTCTGACTTACTTCACTCTATATGACAGACTCTAACTCCATCCAACTCATTACAAATACCTCCATTTCATTTCTTTTTATGGCTGAGTAATATTCCATTGTATATATGTGCCACATCTTCTTTATCCATTCATCCGATGATGGACACTTAGGTTGCTTCCATGTCCTGGCTATTGTAAATAGAGCTGCAATGAACATTTTGATACATGACTCTTTTTGAACTATGGTTTTCTCAGGGTATATGCCCAGTAGTGGGATTGCTGGGTCATATGGTAGTTCTATTTTTAGTTTTTTAAGGAACCTCCATACAGTTCTCCATAGTGGCTGTACCAATTTACATTCCCACCAACAGTGCAAAGGGTTCCCTTTCCTCCACACCCTCTCCAGCATTTATTGTTTCTAGATTTTTTGATGATGGCCATTCTGTCTGGTGTGAGATAATATCTCATTGTAGTTTTGATTTACATTTCTCTAATGATTAATGATGTTGAGCATTCTTTCATGTGTCTGTTGGCAATCTGTATATCTTCTTTGGAGAAATATCTATTTAGGTCTTCTGCCCATTTTTGGATTGGGTTCTTCGTTTTTTCATTATTGAGCTGCATGAGCTGCTTGTAAATCTTGGAGATTAATCCTTTGTCAGTTGCTTCATTTGCAAATATTTTCTCCCATTCTGAGGGTTGTCTTTTGGTCTTGTTTATGGTTTCCTTTGCTGTGCAAAAGCTTTTAAGTTTCATTAGGTCGCATTTGTTTATTTGTGTTTTTATTTCCATTTCTCTAGGAGCTGGGTCAAAAAGAATCTTGCTGCGATGTATGTCATAGAGTGTTCTGCCTATGTTTTCCTCTAAGAGTTTGATAGTTTCTGGCCTTACCCTTAGGTCTTTAATCCATTTTGAGTTTATTTTTGTGTATGGTGTCAGGGAGTGTTCTAATTTCATACTTTTACATGTACCTGTCCAATTTTCCCAGCACCACTTATTGAAGAGGCTGTCTTTTCTCCACTGTATATGCTTGACTCCTTTATCAAAGATAAGGTGACCATATGTGTGTGGGTTTATCTCTGGGCTTTCTATCCTGTCCCATTGATCTATATTTCTGTTTTGTGCCAGTACCAAACTGTCTTGATTACTGTAGCTTTGTAATATAGTCTGAAGTCAGGGAGCCTGATTCCTCCAGCTCCATTTTTCGTTCTCAAGATTGCTTTGGCTATTCGGGGTCTTTTGTGTTTCCATACAAATTGTGAAATTTTTTGTTCTAGTTCTGTGAAAAATGCCAGTGGTAGTTTGATAGGGATTGCATTGAATCTGTAGATAGCTTTGGGTAGTAGAGTCATTTTCACAATGTTGATTCTTCCAATCCAAGAACATGGTATATCTCTCCATCTATTTGTATCATCTTTAATTTCTTGCATCAGTGTCTTATAATGTTCTGCATACAGGTTTTTTGTCTCCTTAGGTAGGGTTATTCCTAGATATTTTATTCTTTTTGTTGCAATGGTAAACGGGAGTGTTTTCTTAATTTCACTTTTAGATTTTTCGTCATTAGTGTATAGACATGCAAGAGATTTCTGTGCATTAATTTTGTATCCTGCTACTTTACCAAATTCATTGATTAGCTCTAGGAGTTTTCTGGTAGCATCTTTAGGATTCTCTATGTATAGTATCATGTCATCTGCAAACAGTGACAGCTTTACTTCTTCTTTTCCGATTTGGATTCCTTTTATTTCTTTTTCTTCTCTGATTGCTGTGGCTAACACTTCCAAAACTATGTTGAATAATAGTGGTGAGAGTGGGCAACCTTGTCTTGTTCCTGATCTTAGTGGAAATGGTTTCAGTTTTTCACCATTGAGGACAATGTTGGCTGTGGGTTTGTCATATATGGCCTTTATTATGTTGAGGGAAGTTCCCTCTATGCCTACTTTCTGCAGGGCTGTTATCATAAATGGGTGTTGAATTTTGTCGAAAGCTTTCTCTGCATCTATTGAGATGATCATATGGTTTTTCTCCTTCAACTTGTTAATATGGTGTATCACGTTGATTGATTTGCGTATATTGAAGAATCCTTGCATTCCTGGGATAAACCCCACTTGATCATGGTGTATGATCCTTTTAATGTGCTGTTGGATTCTGTTTGCTAGTATTTTGTTGAGGATTTTTGCATCTATGTTCATCAGGGATATTGGCCTGTAGTTTTCTTTCTTTGTGACATCTTTGTCTGGTTTTGGTATCAGGGTGATGATGGCCTCGTAGAATGAGTTTGGGAGTGTTCCTCCCTCTGCAATATTTTGGAAGAGTTTGAGAAGGATAGATGTTAGCTCTGCTCTAAATGTTTGATAGAATTCGCCTGTGAAGCCATCTGGTCCTGGGCTTTTGTTTGTTGGAAGATTTTTAATCACAGTTTCAATTTCAGTGCTTGTGATTGGTCTGTTTATATTTTCTATTTCTTCCTGGTTCAGTCTCGGCAGGTTGTGCATTTCTAAGAATCTGTCCATTTCTTCCAGGTTGTCCATTTTATTGGCATAGAGTTGCTTGTAGTAATCTCTCATTATCGTTAGTATTTCAGCAGTGTCAGTGGTTACTTCTCCTTTTTCATTTCTAATTCTATTGATTTGAGTCTTCTCCCTTTTTCTCTTGATGAGTCTGGCTAATGGCTTATCAATTTTGTTTATCTTCTCAAAGAACCAGCTTTTAGTTTCATTGATTTTTGCTATTGTTTCCTTCATTTCTTTTTCATTTATTTCTGACCTGATCTTTATGATTCCTTTCCTTCTGCTAGCTTTGGGGTTTTTTTGTTCTTCTTTCTCTAATTGCTTTAGGTGCAAGGTTAGGTTGTTTATTCGAGATGTTTCCTGTTTCTTGAGGTAGGCTTGTATTGCTATAAACTTCCCTCTTAGCACTGCTTTTGCTGCGTCCCATAGGTTTTGGGTCGTCGTGTCTACATTGTCATTTGTTCTAGGTATTTTTTAATTTCCCCTTTGATTTCTTCAGTGATCACTTCGTTATTAAGTAGTGTATTGTGTAGCCTCCATGTGTTTGTATTTTTTACAGATCTTTTCCTGTAATTGATATCTAGTCTCATAGCATTGTGGTCGGAAAAGATACCTGATACGATTTCAATTTTCTTAAATTTACCAAGGCTTGATTTGTGACCCAAGATATGATCTATCCTGGAGAATGTTCCATGAACACTTGAGAAAAATGTGTATTCTGTTGTTTTTGGGTGGAATGTCCTATAAATAGCAATTAAGTCCATCTTCTTTAATGTATCATTTAAAGCTTGTGTTTCCTTATTTATTTTCATTTTGGATGATCTGTCCATTGGTGAAAGTGGGGTGTTAAAGTCCCCTACTATGATTGTGTTGCTGTCGATTTCCCCTTTTATGGCTGTTAGTATTTGCCTTATGTATTGAGGTGCTCCTATGTTGGGTGCATAAATATTTACAGTTGCTATACCTTCCTCTTGGATCGATCCCTTGATCATTATATAGTGTCCTTCTTTGTCTCTTGTAATAGTCTTTATTTTAAAGTCTATTTTGTCTGATATGAGAATTGCTACTCCAGCTTTCTTTTGATTTCCATTTGCATGGAATATCTTTTTCCATCCCCTCACTTTCAGTCTGTATGTGTCTCTAGGTCTGAAGTGGGTCTCTTGTAGACAGCATATATACGGGTCTTGTTTTTGTATCCATTCAGCCAGTCTGTATCTTTTGGTGGGAGCATTTAATCCATTTACATTTAAGGTAATTATCGATATGTATATTCTTATTCCCATATTCTTAAATGTTTTGGGTTTGTTATTGTAGGTGTTTTCCTTCTCTTGTGTTTCTTGCCTAGAGAAGTTCCTTTAGCATTTGTTGTAAAGCTGGTTTGGTGGTGCTGAACTCTCTCAGCTTTTGCTTGTCTGTAAAGGTTTTAATTTCTCCATCAAATCTGAATGAGATCCTTGCTGGGTAGATTAATCTTGGTTTTAGGTTTTTCTCCTTCATCACTTTAAGTATATCCTGCAACTCCCTTCTGGTTTGCAGAGTTTCTGCTGAAAGATCAGCTCTTAAACTTATGGGGATTCCCTTGTGTGTTATTTGTTGTTTTTCCCTTGCTGCTTTTAATATGTTTTCCTTATATTTAATTTTTGACAGTTTGATTAATATGTGTCTTGGCGTGTTTCTCCTTGGATTTATCGTGTATGGGACTCTCTGTGCTTCCAGGACTTGATTAACTATTTCCTTTCCCATATTAGGGGAGTTTTCAACTATAATCTCTTCAAATATTTTCTCAGTCCCTTTGTTTTTCTCTTCTTCTGGGACCCCTATAATTCGAATGTTGGTGTGTTAAATGTTGTCCCAGAGGTCTCTGAGAGTGTCCTCAGGCTTTTCACTCTTTTTTCTTTATCCTGCTCTGCAGTAGTTATTTCCACCATTTTATCTTCCAGGTCACTTATCCATTCTTCTGCCTCAGTTATTCTGCTATTGATCCCATCTAGAGTATTTTTAATTTCATTTATTGTGTTTTTCATCGTTGCTTGGCTCCTCTTTAGTTCTTCTACATCCTTGTTAAATGTTTCTTGCATTTTGTCTATTCTATTTCCAAGATTTTGGATCATCCTTACTATCATTATTCTGACTTCTTTTTCAGGTAGACTACCTATTTCCTCTTCATTTGTTAGGTCTGGTGTGTTTTGACCCTGCTCCTTCATCTGCTATGTGTTTTTCTGTCATCTCATTTTGCTTATCTTACTGTGTTTGGGGTCTCCTTTTCCCAGGCTGCAGGTTTGTAGTTCACGTTGTTTTTGGTATCTGTCCCCAGTGGCTAAGGTTGGTTCAGTGGGTTGTGTAGGCTTCCTGGTGGAGGGAACTAGTGCCTGTGTTCTGGTGGATGAGGCTGGATCTTGCCTTTCTGGTGGGCACATCCACATCTGGTGGTGTATTTTGGGGTGTCTGTGGCCTTATTATGATTTTAGGCAGCCTCTCTGCTAATGGATGGGGCTGTGTTCCTGTCTTGCTAGTTGTTTGACATAAGGTGTCCAGCAGTGTAGATTGCTGGTCGTTGAGTGAAGCTGGGTCTTGATGTTGAGATGGAGATCTCTGAGAGATTTTCGCCATTTGGTATTACATGGAGCTGGGAGGTCTCTTGTGGACCAGTGTCCTGAAGTTGGCTCTGCCACCTCAGAGGCACAGCCCTGATGTCTGGCTGGAGCACCAAGAGCCTTTCATCCACACGGCTCAGAGTAAAAGGGAGAAGAAATAGAAAGAAAGAAAGAAAGAAAGAAAGAGGATAAAATATAGTGAAGTAAAATAAAGCTATTATAAAGCAAAGCTATACAGACAAAATCTCACCCAGAAGCATATACATATACACTCACAAAAAAAGAAAAAGGGGAAAAATTAATATATCCTGCTCCCAAAGTCCACCTCCTGAATTTGGGATGATTCGTTGTCTACTCAGGTATTCCACAGATGCAGGTACATCAAGTTGTTTGTGGAGCTTTAATCCGCTGCTCCTGAGGCTGCTGGGAGAGATTTCCCTTTCTCTTCTTTGTTTGCACAGCTCCTGGGGTTCAGCTTTGGATCTGGACCTGCCTCTGCGTGTAGGTCGCCTGAGGGTGTCTATTCTTCGCTCACACAGGACGGGGTTAAAGGAGCCGCTGCTTCGGGGGCTCTGGCTCACTCAGGCGGGGGGAGGGAGCGGTACGGAGGAGGCGGGGCGAGCCTGCGGCGTCAGAGGCGTCGTGACGTTGCAGCAGCTCGAGGCGTGCCGTGCGTTCTCCCGGGGAAGTTGTCCCCGGATCACGGGAGCCTGGCCGTGGCGGGCTGCACAGGCTCCCGGGAGGGGCGGTGTGGAGAGTGACCTGTGCTCGCACAGAGGCTTCTTGGTGGCGGCAGCAGCAGCCTTAGCGTCTCCTGCCCGTCTCTGGGGTCCGCGCTGTTGGCCGCGGCTCGCTCCCGTCTCTGGAGCTCGTTTAGGCGGCGCTCTGAATCCCCTCTCCTCGCGCACCAGGAAACAAAGAGGTAAGAAAAAGTCTCTTGCCTCTTCGGCAGCTGCAGACTTTTCCCGGACTCCCTCCCGGCTCGCCGTGGTGCACTAGCCCCTTCAGGCTGTGTTCACGCGCCAACCCCAGTCCTGTCCCTGCGATCCGACCGCAGCCCGAGCCTCAGCTCCCAGTCCCGCCCGCCCCGGCGGGGAAGCAGACAAGCCTCTCGGGCTGGTGAGTGCTGCTCGGCGCCGAGCCTCCGTGCGGGAATCTCTCCGCTTTGCCCTCCGCACCCCTGTGGCTGCGCTCTCCTCCGTGGCTCCGAAGCTTCCCCCTCCGCCACCCGCAGTCTCCGCCCGGGAAGGGGCTCCTAGTGTTTGGACACCTTTCCTCCTTCACGTCTCCCTCCCCCTGGTGCGGGTCCCGTCCCTATTCTTTTGTCTCTGTTGTTTCTTTTTTCTTTGGCCCTACCCAAGTACATGGGGAGTTTCTTGCCTTTTGGGAGGTCTGACGTTTTCTGCCAGCGTTCAGTGGGTGTTCTGTAGGAGCAGTTCCACGTGTAGATGTGTTTCTAATGTATCTGTGGGAAGGAAGGTGATCTCCGCGTCTTACTCTTCCGCCATCTCACCCATTTTCCTATATTTTTAAAGCAGGAAAATAAGGTATATATAAGCATCCTTCCATTCATACATACATACATATATAAGCTGGCTGAGAGATGGATTAAAATTTATGCTTTAAGAATAAGGCAGGGGTGACAGTACAAAAAATGATTGCTTATAACCAATATAATCCAATTAATACTTTTACAATTAAATGTAAATTTTACAATTAAATATAAATATCAAAATAATCTTGAAGCCAAAAGATGGGATATAAATTGTGAGTGTCATAACAATGATCTTAGTTCTAAATCTTAGCTTGTATTAACACAGAGGTAGTTTTGGTATAATCATTAATAATAGAGGCTTTTCAGTAAGGCAAACTTATTTCAAATTCCAACTATACTGCTTACTAGATTTGTGTTGAGATGTCATGTGAACTTGGTCATTTAATTCTAAAATATGGTAAACTACGACAGTATACCAAAACGATTGCTGCCAATATCACAACCAAATATGTGAATTTTGGGGATGCCTTTCTTACCTGTTGAATCACATCCGTGTCACTTGGTCATAGGACTTACCTGTCTATTCAGTTCGTACTTGATGCTGTTACCATACAGTCGGTCTTCATTAAATAAGGGTATCTGCTGTGTATACCCAAATTTATGGTTTGCTGGGTAAGGTACAACTTTTTCATGATGGGCAACTCTGGTTGTCTTGTAGATTGTTCTCACCTGACCAAGTATTTAGTCTCGACTAAGATCTAGTGTTAAGCCTTCTCAAAAGGAGAAAAGTTAACTGAAGAGGATGGATCTCTTTGTTCCAAAACCTTAAGGGTCTGTGCTGTGCTGTGATTGACCTGCAGGTGTCTTTCCAAAGGCTCCATGGCATTTCTGTCTGTCATAGAAATTCCAGGCAGCACTGAATCTACTGAGCTATATAGTCCAAGGGGCCAAGCAGCTTTCATGACAATCTAGACCTAAGCAGAGACTCTCTTGTTTTTGGAACTCCTCAAAACTGTCTGCTTCTCAGGTTACTCAAAAATGGACTATGGGAGTGTGCCTAAATAAATTATATGTTGCCTCAAAGATGCAAAGAGGCCACAAGGCATTATTAGTTGTAGGGAGAAGATTTAGCAACATATTCTTTCATTTGAAGGAATATCACAATATGGTCTATTCCAAGTGTCATTAAACCACAGCCTGTGGGCCAAGACCAGTCCACTGTCTATTTTGTAAAGAAAACTACTGGGAAAACAGTCTCATTCATTTCTGTACATATTACCTGTGGCTATCTCATATTATAAGGGCAGAATTGAGTAGTTGTGATAGAGACATATGGCAAAGCCTAAAATATTACTATTTTCCCCTGTAAAAAACTGTTTGCCAAACCCGGTCCAAGACCAATGGGCAATGAGAAATTTCACCAAGTGACAGATCATTGTATTTTGTGGGATTTATTTCCCCCAGTCTGGCGTGCATGTGTCATACCAATGTGTCTATTGTAGTTACTAATTCCAGATCATCAGGGTCCAATCATCATGATATCATCAATTTAATGAACCAACTTGATATTCTGTGGACTAGAGATATGATATAATTCCTTACAACTAGATTATGCTATAGGTCTTGCCTGTTGATATAGCCCTGAGGCACAATAGTGAACATATATTGCTGGCCATACCAACTGAAAGTAAGTTGTCGCTGATGATATTTATTCACAAGTATAGAGGAAAAAAATGTTCTGAGTTCAGTAGCTGCATCTATGCATCAGAGGATATGTTCATTGCTCAAGCCATGCAACTTGTGTTTGAAATAGCAACCACAATTGAATTCATCATCTTCTTAAGTTTATTCACCATCATTATCTGAAATACATCTCTCCTCTGCACAGTTAAAATAGGCACATTAAATGTGAAGTGATAAGGATCACTACCCCCTGCCTCTTTCAAGATCTTGGTGGTGGCTCTAGTATCTGTAATTTCCCCAGGAATGAAGGTCTGCCTTGATTTACTATTTTGATAGGTTGTGGAAGTTCTAGTGGCTTCTGTTGGGTTTTTGCTACAAGATTAGTCTTATGATATGTGTCTAGGCACTAATATAAGAATTTTGGCAGTTGACGTGTATATCTAATCCTATTAAGCATTTCAGAACTGGGATAATCACAAGATAGGACCAGGGATGCATTCAATTCACTTAGGGACAAACCTTGGACAAAACTTAAATTGATCACCTGAACATCATCTGCTCTTAGTCTGACTGGTGGACCACAGTGGTGTTCTGATGTCCAAAAATCTGTGTAAGTTACAGTCAGCATATAACAATTTCAAAAATGTCTAATTATTTCCCATTACCCAGTACTCAGTGCTATGGTCTGAACAGTGAACTCCCAAAACCCCCATGTTGGAAGTTGTAAACTCAGGGTGATGGTATTTGGGGGTGGGGCCTTTGGAAGATTATTAGGTTTATATGAGGTCACAAGGGTGGGGCCCTTATGATGGTGTCAGTGCCCTTACAAGACTCCAGAGCCCTTGCTCACTCTCTCTGCCAATGTGAGGACACAACCAGACAGTAGCCATCTATCACCAAAGAAGAGAGCCCTCACCACAAACAGACCATTCTAGTACCTCAACCTTGAACTTCCAGTCTCCAAAATTATGAAAAAAATAAACTTCTGTTGCTTAAGCTACTCAGTCTACGGTATTTTGTTACAGCAGTCCAAGCTGACTAAGACAGATTTTGGTACTGAGAGTGGGATGCTGTAGTAACAAATACCTAAAATGTGGAAGCAGATTTGAAACTGGGTAACAGGTGGAGACTGGAAAGTTTTGAGGTCATGATAGAAATATGGTTGTTATGGGCAAATCTAGTGAGTTCTCAAACAGAAACAAGGAACAAACGTATTGGAAAGTGAAGAAAAGGTGATGTTTGTAATCAAGTGGCAACAAACTTGCCTGAACTGTGTTCTAGTGCTTTGTGGAAGGTAGGACCTGTGAATAATGAAATTGGATATTTAGCTGAGGAAATTTCCAAGCAAAGTGCTGAAGGAGTGCCTTGGTTCCTCCTCACCACTTAGAGTAAAAAGTGAAAGGAAAGAGATGAATTGAAGAAGAAATTGTCAAGTTAAAAGGAAACAAAATTTGATTGATGATTGGAAAAACTTTTAGTCTATTTATATTGCAAAAAATGGGAAAACATGTTCTGAGGAGAACACCAAGGTTGTGGCTGGACTGTTGCTTGATAAAGAGCTTATGGGATTATAGAAGCAGAAACACTGCCACTTAGAACTGAAGGGGGCAGAGATGGGGCAAAATGAAGGAAGGCTGTTGGACTTCCTGGATTTGACTGGGCAGTTTGTTACTGGGAATGAAGACTGGTGAGAATAAACGTGTTGGGAGCAAGGTCTTCAGATGTGACTGTGATATTTTTGTTCTCAAAAAAAGGAGTTCTGACCAAATATGAAATATGTTAACATTCAGTAAACCTGGATGGAGGCATATGGGGCTTCATTATACTGTCTTCTTCTATGTGTGGATCAAATATTTCTTTAAAAAATTATATAAGAAACAAACCATAACAACAACAAAATAAAAAATGGTACAACCAAATCAGAGCCCAGTGACAGTTTAATTCTCAGTCTTGAATCACAGATAGTAAGAAGTTCAAGAATCAAATGTGTGCTCAGACTCGAAGCCATAACATGGAATAGGACAGATACTACACATGGTAAAGAACAGGTAGTCAATCTACATGGGCTCACATACATTCTTGGGTAACTGATTTTAGAGGCTGGGCAAAAGAAAACTTTTAAGTAAAATATAAAATGCTTTTTTATTGTTAGAAAAAGATTTTGATTTTTTAAAAAAAATTATCACCCAAGTATTAAGGAAATTAAAGCATTATAAATTTTAGAGTAAATGTTTTAAAATCATGGCAGAAACTTTTATATATTTATATAATAAAACATTTTTCTAAATAATGTCACGTCATACTTCCTTAGGTTCTTGACCTTAACTTTGTGCTTTAGATTAACTGTTTCCTCTACTTTTGGCATTTTAAATAAATGGGAATTAGTAAAGCAGTAACAAATTGACGTACACAATATTTCTTTCTCATTCCATGCAGATGTGGTTAATATGAGTTTCAATATAAAAGTCAAATGGCATTATACTTAGTTTAAGTCTTATGCTCTTCATTTGAAGGTAAGACTTTCAATCTACTAAAATGCAAAGCTAAAAATGTCAATAATTCTGAAATTAAAACTAATAGATTCAATGGTGGTGAAGTAAGAGGTCTAAAGGAACACAAGTTAGAAATGAAAATTGGATATCATTTTCTTTAGCAATTTTACTTTTTTTTTAAATTATTGATTTACTTATTCATTTTTGGCTGTGTTGGGTCTTCATTTCTGTGCGAGTGCTGTCTCTAGTTGCGGCAAGCGGGGGCCACTCTTCATCGCGGTGCGCGGGCCTCTCACTATCGCGACCTCTGTTGTTGCGGAGCACAGGCTGCAGACGCGCAGGCTCAGTAGTTGTGGCTCACGGGCCCAGTTGCGCCGCAGCATGTGGGATCCTCCCAGACCAGGGCTCGAACATGTGTCCCCTGCATTGACAGGCAGACTCTCAACCACTGCCCCACCAGGGAAGCCCCAGCAATTTTACTTTTAATACCACTATGAAATGAACAAAATATTGTGTTCCCATATTTAACATTACAGGGGGAAAAGGATATACATCAAAAGGAAACTATACCAGCGGTTTCCACAGTTGCTAATATTACTTCATAGAAGTGATCTTTCTCATCAAAATTTAAATAAGTTTTACTAAATTTTTATTTTGCAATGACTGTGAAATAAATGACGAACAACAAAAAAGAGCTCTTCAAATATTTTTATTCATTCTGCAATATTTAATGTGTTCCTTTGTGGGTTTTTTTGTTTTATTTTTTAAAATTTTTTATTGAAGTATAGCTGATTTATAATGTGTTAGTTTCAGGTGTACAGCAAAGTGATTCAGTTTTATATATATATATATATATATATATATATATATATATATATATATATATATATATATATATAATATATATGTATATTTATAAATATATATATTTTAGATTCTTTTCCCTTATATATTATTACAAAATATTGAGTCTAGTTCCCTGTGCTATACAGTAGGTCCTTGTTGGTTATCTATCTTACACATAGTAGTGTGTATATGTTAATCCCAAACTCCTGATTTATCACTCCCCCTTTCCCCTTTGATAGCCATAAGTTTCTTTTCTATGTCTGTGAGTCTGTTTTGTAAATAAGTTCATTTGTATCATTTTTTATTAGATTCTACATATAAGTGATATCATATGATATTTGTTTTTGATTTACTTCACTTAGTATGATAATCTCTAGGTCCATCCATGTTGCTGCGAAAGGCAGTATTTCATTATTATTATGGCTGAGTAATATTCCATTGTGTGTATATGTGTATATATATATATATATATATTCCACATCTTCTTTATCCATTTATCTATCAATGGACATTTAGGTTGCTTCCATGTCTTGGCTATTGTAAATGTGTTCCCTTATTAAAAGAGAAATTAAAAGAAAACTATTTAAGAAGAAGACAGTGTTAAATATCTGTAGAACTCCATCACCTGTTTATGAGCAACTTCAGTGAATTTTTTGAATCTAGATGCTACAGGTTAAAGGACAGGAGTGAAGTAGGAATAGTGAGGAGATCAGGGGAACATGATGAGACAAAAACACCAGGGGAATCACACGTGAAAAATCTGATACCAGTATCTGCTCTGCCTCTTCCTAGCTATGTAATTTTGCATATTGACCATCTTCTGTAAGCTTATGTTATTTAATCGACAAATGCTATAAAAAATTTTTTGTCCTATTTCACAGGGTTTTTCAGATGGTTGCTATAAATATTCAATGAGAATTTATATACAAGTAGCAACATATTTTGAAAGCCACTCAGCATTTTGTACAGATGAAAATTAATATTATTATTTGAATCTTACATATTTCTGGTGACATAGTGAATACATAAAAGTAAATCATATGCCCAGGAACAAAGCTATTGGGGTTATTGGGTTAATTGTGAAATCTAATTAGATAAGGGAGGAACTTGTTTTAAGTCATGTCAAAAGATTTCATTAAGAGGCAAACAGCAAACACATCATTAGGGTGATTTCCTTTGTTGTTATCAGGATGCTGAAGATCTGAGAAGCAAGAATGTTTCAGGATGCTATTATTTGGATATGCATGCATAGCAGCTGGCAGATTTGGTTTAGAAGATACTACTAAATAGAGCAAGAAACAAATCTGCTTTCAAATTTTTACTCAGCCACTTACCATCTGTTACGACCTTGGGGGAAATTAATTGGCTCTGGAGTTCAATGTTATCAAATATCTAAAATAGAGATGATAACATTAATAACAATAATACTAGTAACTTGAGAAGCTACCACTGAATGCTAATTGCAGCAGGTACTGTATTCAGTGCTTTCTGTAGGGAATAATCATGTACAAGATTGCTGTAAAGAATGAAAAATATGTCATGTGTAAAAGATTTACTATTCTCTGAAACTTACATGTGTTAAATAAAAGACAGTCACATTTATTTTTATCAATTTGAGAAAAGGGAAATACAGGATAGTAGCTATGTTATTTGGTTTTGGGGTAAATAGATAAGAATTTGAATTCTGACTCTGAGATAAAGTAGGTTATTTTAAAATAATTAACCTCTGTAAGCCACAGTTTTCCCACTTCCAAAAGATTAAATAATAGCAACTAATTTAAAATGCTTTTAATGATTTTTATAATATTGTTTTTTCATGATACTGACATAAAGAGTCAAAATAAACATTTGCATTTTATGTAAATTAGTGTATTTTTTTGATTCAAGATTGTGAAACACTTTAGAAAAAGTCAAATATTAATCAGTGTTGTACTGAACTCTGAGTTTGTATCTGGTCTTATTTTGGAAAGTTCTGAAATACGATGTTTTTTTCTTTAATGTAATACATTGCTTAAGATGGGCAGTTTCATTTGAAATCAGTAGTACTTTGTTTTCAATTCATTTTCCCACATTTAACATTAAAAATATATTTTTTTAATTTGTCCATTCTTCAATGATTAATCCAACTCATGTAAACAGCTATTTTAAAAAATCTTTATGAATGATCTGAGAAAAATTACTTGGAGGAAGAAATTAAGATAATTTTCAACTTAATATTGATTCTTCCCTATGCCAAATAGGATATTATTTTCAACAAATGACATGAAATTATTAAAAATAGAGCACATGATACATATCGAGGTGTACTTGGGTGGCACTCAGTCATTTGAATATCTCAGCAGCCCAGAATCAAGTGTAAGCAAGAGATAAGCTAGATCAGAAGCCTGGTTTCAGGACTGGAAAGCCATCTGGAGTGTACTGAGTATTGAAAAATGATTTTTGGTTTGTGTGCACAGGACAGGCACAGAGAGAGGCAGCTTGACTCCTTTGGCTAGTAAGAAAGAATCCAGTGAGGAGTGAAATCATGTTTATATTTTAGAAAATGAAATTAAAAATAAAAGATTTAGATCATTTGAATGCATACAAGGTGCAGAGTATTCTGCTACATGTTATTAAAAAAAAAAAAAAAAAAAAAAAAAGAAGTACTGAGAAGTAAATCAAATACAGACCTGGTGTCCACCTTTGAGAATTTTCATTTAGAGATAGATAACATTTGTGCTGACACCAAAAATAAAATATTTAAAAGATGAGGACATGTGGGCAGTCAGGCAATCCTGAAAATAATTTCAAAGATGTTTCCTCTCGTCCAAATTGTGCACCAGAGTTTAGTGATATGTCACTGTTGATGTAGCAGGCTATTAGTCAAAGTGAATTGACTGAAGCCTGCATCAACAGAAAGACAATTTCCAAGGGGGAAATGCACATCATAGCATTATCCTTTCTGACTTTTTTTTCCATGTTGGGCAGTTATAAAATGTTTCCAAAGCCTTGTTTCTTTGTTTCTCTCAAACCCTGTGTACCCTGAAATTTAGTTCCTGTTTTGTATGCTGATTGGCTGTCTAGATTTATGAAGTCAGGGGCTTTCCTGCCAATGGGTTATTCATTTATAAAACAACCATTTGTTACTTCTTCCTATTTGTGAGATTCTGAGCCAGAAATTTAGAGTTAAACAAGGTACAAGTCCTTGTCCTATCAAACTCAGAGTCTTACTATTTTTACCAAAGAGTAGAGAAGAAATGCAGTAAAGTTGAAGAGAAAGGAGTCAGAGAGGTCTTTACAAAGAAGAACGTTTACTCTGTTTGCTAATTAAGTAGGACTTCTTGGGAAGAGAATTCTAGAGAAAAGTTTGCCTAAAAAGTGTCCAAGCTTAAAATTCATTATCTACGAAGTGACTGTGAAACTGCAAGTAAATTAGTATAGTTGGAGGACAGGAGTTTTGGGGAGAAGCAGGAAATAAAGGCTGAAATAAGTTTAGATTATATATTAGCTTGTTATGGCTGCTGTAGAATATTATTACAAGCAGATTAATTATCTTCTAATTCTGCAGTTCAGAAGTCTGACACCGAGGCTAACTCCAAGAGTTGGCAGTGCTTCTTCCCTTTGGGGATTGCTCTGGGGGGGTTCATGCCCCTACTCATTTAGATCGCTGGCAGGTGTCCATGTCTTGCTGTGGTAGGACTGTGGTCTCTGTTTCCTGGGTGGCTGTCAGATCCAGAGGCTGCCTGCAGTCATTGGCTCGTGACCTCCTTTCTCCAGTTTCAGAGCAGCAATGGTGGACCAAGTTCCTGTACACTCAGAATCTCTCTGCCTCTTCTTCCATTGTGACGTCTTTGATCGAAGTCTTCTGCCTCCCCTTCTGCTTTCCTGGGCTCATTTGATTTCATTGGTTCCACCTGGATAATCTAGAGTTCTCTCCTTTGCAGGTCAGCTGATGAGCAACTTAATTCCTTTCTGAGGGCTAAAGTAACATACACACAGGTGCCAGGGACTGGATCTTGGACATCTTTGGGAAGCATTTATTCTGCCTACCATGGGTCACGTTTGCCATATTTGTTTAAAGAAAGTAAAGAGAAGGATATTTTATTTCATTTCAGATTCTTCATTATATATCTGTATATTCAAATTTCTTAATTCTTCTTTGCCCAATTCTAGTATATTAAATAAAAATTCCTCCATTTGTTTATGTTATGAAATTAATTAGCACATAGATATACATACTATTCTGGAATTATTATTTTAAACTTTTACTGTGTTAGTACGCATTCAACGCTTTAATTCACATATTTTCCCCTTCTTTCTTCTTGGTTGGCACCACTAGAAGTCTTACATCCTTGTAGATCTTTTCCAAAAACCTGCTGTTGATTCTGTAAGTTTTACTTATACGTTCTTTGTTTTCTATATTCTTTTTATTCTTATTTTTAATCCTTTTTCGGTTTTCTCTATTCTTTTCAAACTTCTTGAAATGGTTGTTAGCTCAGTAGTTTTATTTCTCTAATTTTTCTTTCTCATATATAAGCTATAAATTTCTCTCTCTGTTTTTTCCTGTACCTTGAAAATTTTGGTCTCTAATGTTTTCATTGGCGTTCAACTCTGAGTTTTTAAAATTTCTTTTATAATTTCAAGTTTTAATCAAATAGTCAGTAAGTTATATTTTATTTAAAATGGAAAAAATGGTGTTTCTTTTGTCATATTTTTAAAAAATTATTAATTTCTATTTTATTGCATTGTGAATGGAGAGCACATTTTGTATGCTCTTAATTCTTTGGGAAAAAGATGTTTTTGTATATTATTTCATGGTAAACATTAAAAAATTTCCATCAGGGTTTAATATAAACGTGCATTTTCTGTTTAGATGCATGTAGTTTTATATATAGTTATTAGAGTTTTATACTTAGATTATTCAAATTTTATGTATTTTGGTTTACTTACTGTCTACATCGTATCAACTTCTAAGAGAAGTAACAAGCGTAGTTTAATATTTTATCATTTCTTTAATATTTAGGGGCTATATTATTCATTATACATCACATTAGAGGTAAAATCTTTAATATTTGTAATGAACAGATAATCATTATCTTGTAAAAGGAGCTGAACTAATTATAGGAAAAATGAGAAATAAGAAAAACTGCTCCACTGATTTTATTAGCCAGTTAAGTATAAAGAAAATAAAAAGGATCATGTAATTTATGAATATTAGGAGTATATGGTATCTCATCCACTTTTGTAAAAGGTATGGCACTGACAAAAACAGCAAATAATGTACTTAATAGACTTTAGGCTATTCCTGTTAATAAATGAAGCTCAGTACATTATCAATGATACTTTCTATCACTTCTAACATTTAACATTACTGGAAGGGATGGGTAACGCTATAAAGAAAATACATAAGAAGCATGGGGATTGGAAGAGAAGATATTTTTTAAATGTGATATAATCATATAAACAGACAGCTCAAGAGAATCAACAGTGAGAAAGTTCATCAAGGTGGCTGGATAAAGATCAGCTTATGGCCATCAATAGCACTTCTCTGTAGCAGCAGCAACCAACCCATAAATGTTATATTAAACAAATATTACTCATAATAACAACCAAAATTTAAAATACCTAGGAACCAACATAAAGAACTAACATTTTATAGAGTAAATTGTAACTATAACGTAGTAATAAAATATGTAAATAAAATTAAGTAAAAAGTAGATTTAAATAAATGAAAAAAATATACCACATACAAGAATGAATAGCTACATTTATATGTCTTAAATGTCAATTTCCTCCAAAGTAAGACATATTATCAATACAATCAATGTGAAATTTCCAGATGAGCATTCTGAGACATTTAACAATCTTATTCTAAAATGGAAATGAAAGTTTTCAGTTGTAGAGATGTCTAAGTCAACTTTAATAAAGACGGTAAGAGTACCATCACTGACAAATATTGCTATGTATTAAGAAACCATGGTACTAAACTGGCACAAGAACAAGGAGTTTGACTTAGAGAACTAAATAGAAGGCACAGAAATATATATATATAAATGAGAACTGGAGAATGTATGGTTTATTTAGTTGTCAGTGTTGAGAAAACTAACAACTCTATAAAGAAGAGCACAGCTATATCACTACTTTATTCCAAATAATGATGCAATCAAAATGTATTAATACACCAAAGGTACAAGAAAAGAAAAAGTATAAAGATAATAGAACACAACTGAACAGAACTTTTTTGTTGCCAAGGGGTGAGAAAAACTTCTTGAATGAGATATAAAAAGCACAAAAAATAAATAGAGAAACAGATTTGACAACACACACACACACAAATTACCTTCACTGACAGTCTCTGCAACCAAAATCAGATAAACAATAAGTGAAAGATATTTCTAAATATCTTCTGAATTCTAAAACTAAAAAAAAGATTAATAATATAAATTATTAATAGCTAATAATTGTTCTAATTACAGAACAATAAAAAGAAAATATTTCAACAGCAAAATTGACAAAGAAGTGAAGAGCAAATTTGTAAGTGTTGTAGCCCAATGGCTGTGCAAACTTCATAAGTAACCAGAAAAAAGGCAAATTAAAACATCAGAGTGGAAAAATTTAGAAAAATGGATATAATCTACTGGTGACGAGGTTATGAAGAAAGGAAATCCCTGACAGCACTTAGGCAGACTAAACATTGATCCTACGCCAGAGTAATACATTCCCAAAGGGGAAAAAAATTTCTCAAAGGACCTGAGAAGACAATGACAAGGTATTTATGGGAACTTTCTTTGTCATGGCAGGGCGTCTATCTCTAAGTATGTATAGATAGGAAATGGGAAACTTCTATTGACAGATGCAGTAAGAAGAAAGAGACTAAAATACATATAGCACCACGGGTAGATCCCCAAAACCTGTAGATGAATGAGAAAAACAGCAAATAGGTCTTAAAGCTTAATGCCATTGTATAAATTAAAATAACACATTCATGAAATAATAAGTAATATCTTGTAATAGCATTGGCATGTTAAGGACATACGCTGAACACATTAGATTGATCCCTATGAAAGAGAGATGTAGAAATAGGTATTTGGAAGAAAGAGGAAAAGAAAATAAGATATAAATTGCTTATATCAGAAAACTCCATAATAGTAATTTAAACTTTTAAATATTCCTTTTTTTCCTTAATGTAAAGTGAGTCCAGAACTAGGCAGATGTAAATTAGAATAGCAGTTCATGATATTATCAATCCATTAAATTCTTTCTATCTGTCTGGAGGTGTAACTGGGTTCATGGCTGTTATACATCTCTTTCACTTCAAGGTTTGGCACATACTCTCCAGACGACCTGGAGACAAACACAAAGAGCAAATGACAATGGAGTCTGTCTTTATAAATGTAGTGATATTTTGGTAATTGTGGTCTTGAGGAACATGAAATATGTATTGTCTATTATTTACTTTTTCTTGTTTCGATTTATTTGCACAATTAGGCCAAAACTTTGTCATTTTACAAAGGTAAATTAATAATTAACAAAAACTGTACTTATTATTGTAAAACTATGATGCATTCAAATTTTAACAAAGTATCAACAATTTCAAGTATCATGAATAATTCAGTGTATTTTTAACCACGCATGCTCATAAACAGTAAAAGAACTTTAAATGTTACCTTTTTCAGAAAATCTTATTAAGGAAGTGGCAATTTATTGTATCGATATCAGGATTCTTGGGTAGCATGCTGACAAATTTACTATTGTTTACTACTGATATTTCTTTAAAATATATTGGTTTTTTTCCTTTGTATCTCACTCTACAAAATGTAATGGAAAACCAGATTTCTAATACGTATTGACCTCTGCCTCAAGTTGTTACTATACATCATCTCATTCAATCCTTAAAACAACCACTTGATGTGGGACTATTATTCTCCTAGTTTACAGAAGAGGAGATTAAGATGGAAAGGATAAATGCCTTCCCTGAGCTATGAAGCTAGTTGGCAGTGAGCACAGATGGGCACCAGGAAGGAATTCTATCTCCAAAGCTTGCTCACTGAAAAATCATGCCCTCCCTCCTTCTCCCAGGGATTTCCGTTATTCTTTGTTTAAACTGAAGGTATGCTTTGACCAAATGTAGAACACGAACCTGAGGCTTTTGGAATTGAAACCTGTGTTTAGTCCTACCTTCATCATTAGTGTGAGAGCAGAGTTATGTGAAAGGAATAAAACAAATATTCACTTAGGGCACTAACAGATTCCTTCTGGGCTCTAAGAAAACCCATGAAAGGATTTTCCTTCATGAGTTTAAAAGTATCTGGCCTCTTACGTGTGATTTACGAAAAATAAATAGGCTGAATAATAAAAATAAAAAAATAAAATAGGCTGAATAAGTTCTGAAAAGCAAGTGATTTGAAAGCTTTTTATTTGCTTCTATGGGAACATAACAAAGAAGCCAGAAGCAAGCAGAATCAGTTTATCCTGTTGCTTGTGTGTCAGAGATGCCCCTGAGGTGCATTATAATAATGTTCTGTGAATAATTCTGTCTTAACAACCCAAGTTCAATAAGGACAAATAATTCTCTTTTTCACATTGAGAATTGAAAGAGTGTTTTTTGGTATAAAATTCTAAAAATTGTTGCCCATATTGAACAAGAGTGAACGGTATTAAAGCTGAGTAATGAATTAGTGTATTTCTTTTCCTATATTGGATCACCGTCTTAAAAACAATTGTTCTCTCATATTCTTTTAAACCCACAGTATTATAATCAGGTAAAATTATGCCTTCGTCAACTCTCATTATCTGGCTTTATTTATTTTATACTTGTACTTCATACTGCAAGTAATATCAAATATTAAAAATATTTAAGATTTACATAATATTTAATGTTTCTGTTTCTTTTATAACATAGGTGAAGAACAATTTTAAAATGACATGCTTTTCACATATATGCTAAATAAAATTGCTAAAATTAAACACAGTTTGATTTTTTCAGTAAATACCAAAGGTTAAAACCTGTTGTAATAATAAAAAGTAAGTATAACCAAATCTACATTTTCAGTATAGCATTGCCTATAATCTACTTTATAGTATCAACTCAACACATAAATTAACCATATTTAATATTATTTCTGTCTATACTTCTTGAAGGTAAGATGACAAAATCAATATATTTAGGAAAGTCTCCAATAGGAGTGGAGCTTAGTGTCTAAAAATTCTTTAGGTTCTCACCTTCCCAAACAAATTAGACAATGAAATGCAACTAAATGCCCTATAATAATGTATCTTCTCCACTTCCCTTCAAGCCACCACTGAACAGGTCTGAGACTCTTCTTTTCTGGCTGCTGACAATATATTATGCAGATCCACTTGTTTTAAAATTAATAATAGTTATTATTATTAATAATAATTAATAATAATAATTAATAATTGCCATCAGTTTTATTCATCCTCAGTCAACACAGGTAAGTAATTTCTTGACAAGACCTTAGAAGGGAATCGAGGGAATTATAGCTGTGAGGTGGGAATAGGCACCCTGGGAATGCATGGAACTAATGTGATCCTTTGGACCCTGTGTGAAGATCACCCTTCTCCCCACACCTCTACCTTATGATCAAGGATGTTACTGTGTGTCCCAGCTATGCTGAGGTGTATACTTTATGTAGTGAGACAGTGGGAAGTCCTGTAGATGGATGAGAATCAGTAACTACTCCAACTGAATTGTGGGACACATACAGAGAATTGGTATATCCTTAAGGCAGGATAGAGAATGTACATTGCTGTTCTTTCCAGGAGAAAGTAGGCTTTTCTTTTGTTTGTTGCTGAGTGATTTCCAATAGATGACTGTATATCAGGTGTTAAGGCATATGCTCTCTACTCCAATAAAGAGAGAATAATTGACAAAATTTTCACTTTGAAACCTTATTAATTTTATAACCATTCCCTTTTACTTTTAAGACCCATCTGTCTTTTTCAGAGTCCAAATAGGTAGGCTAAATGGTGATATTATCAGGATAATGGAACCAATGAATGGATTCTATATTGTCTTCAAATATCTTTCCAACTGCATGCTCAGAAGTTGAAAGTTAAACATTCTTTGGATTTGGGGTCCCACAGTTCTGACCAAGAGGCAGACTCAGACTCTAAATCCGCTTATTAGTATACCATCATGTATACATGTGATTTGAGAGCAGGGTCCTTCCTGGCCAGTATGCAGACACCACTTCCCTCCAAAGGCACTCAGAGTTTGTAGTTCACATCTGAAAAACAAAGAAAGGCTCTAACTATCTGTTGTAGTAGCTTCAGTCAGGCTTCAAATCCCCAGATTTATAGTTTTCTCGATTTATACATCTAGAAGTAATTGTTCCAGAGATGCCACCAACACTCTCTTAAAAGTTCCTATGATTAGACCATTTTTATCGCCTTTTTTGTCTTTTGCATTGCTTCTTGTGTACAATTGTAATTATTCGTTCTCTGCCACCTGAGAATCTTATCATTTTCATTGAAATCAGAAAACCCTATTCAGTGGCATAATCACCCCTCCGTATCCTCAGACTACATATAGCAACTACTAAAAGTAAGTTTTCTCATATTGCTACTCTCCTCACCAATACAGTTTTCAGATATCCTATGAAGACTATCAGGAGAGAGACCGTAGATGTTGGAAGAGGAGTCAGATGATACAGCTTCTCTAATGTTTCTAGCTCCTTTGATTATTCCCATTACATAATGAAAATTAAATATTAACATCCAAATTAGATTTTACCATAGGCCAACATCAAGTCCAAGTGCTAGTCAACCAAACAAGTGAATACCAGACCGTTTGAGAATCCAGGTTTCTCTTATTGGCTACTTTCCCCGCAAATACAGCCTGATCTAATACTTTCAGACTACAATATAACATATGCATTCTCCATATAGAGTGGAAAATACCTGTGATCCTTTTGGTGTCTGGGGCATTAGGAAGGCGCCAAATAAATAAGACACCAACTGTGGGTTCCCATCATTAGCAGACCTCCAACGAGATTCTCCCGAACCTTGACTTGAGAAGAAAATGTGAAAGTAGTACCACTCCAGAAAGAAAATTTATGAGAAGATGATCTGAACAATACTCACTGTGTCCTAATTTACTAATCAGGAAGTTCCCTTCATTACTCTTGGGCCAGAATTTTTAAATTAAGCAAATTGTAGGACTGGCCTATTTGAAATTTGTCTATATGGATTATATCGGCTTATTCTCTTCAGGTTACTATAACAAATACCATAGACTAGATGGATTAAACAACAAATATTTATTTCTCACAGTTCTGGAGGTTGAGAAGTCCAAGATCAAGGTGCCAGCCGACTTGGAGTGTATTGAGGGCCCTCTACCTGGTCTGCACATGGCCCTCTTCTTCTTACCTTCTCACATGGCCTTCCTTGGTGAACGTGATGGGGAGAGAGAGAGAGAGAGAGAGAGTTTTCCTGTTTCTTCTGCTTCTTATAAGGATATTAATCTTATTTTGAGAGCCCCATCTCCCAAAGGCCCCACCTCCAACTACCATTGTATTGAGGATTAGGGCTTCCACATATGAATTTTGAGGGGGACACAAACTTTCAGCCCATGCATCGGCCCTGAGCCTGTATGAGAAAAATTGTTTTTAATTAGAAATTTTACAGGCATTCTTTCTTTCTGACCATTGCACTCTGAAGTTCTCATTTTCCTTCTTTACACTCTCAAATGCAGTTAGAGCAACCAGGTCAGCACATTATCCCTATATAAAGCCCAGCAAGGATTTATTAATGGCTATTAGGTAACTCACAGGAACAACTGGAGGCTTGGGAAGTATCCAAATACATGGGAAAACTTGTAGGACTGCATAACTTAGATGAAAAACTAGAAGTCTCTTTCTTTATCTTACAACCCAGAATAAGTCCTTTCTTTTAAAGGAGTTTTTCTAAACTACTGCATAGACAGGAAGCTTGTTTTAATAAAGATGATTGCTTGGTTTTTTAGGACATTTTACTATTATTAAATAGATGGTAGCAAAGACCACCCATTTGTTTACTTTTCTGTAGTCTATAATGGTCAAGATTTGTGTAGTTGTGGAATTTTAATGGGAGAAGAATTTCCCTAAGTTGAGTGTTCAAAGTGAGTGTGTGTATATGTACATTCATTAAGATAATATGTGCTCCTTGTTTAATAAAGGGAGGTTTCCTTGGGTAACTTTGTAAAGAAATTCATAATTTCTGGGCTCTAATGAATAGATTTTGATTTCTGGACAAAATACCAGCATTTCATTAAATATTTTATATATATTAAGGAATGATTGTATATATTTAATTGAAATTTTTAGAAACAATTGTATATTGACACACGATTGTAAGTTATACAAAGAGATCCTGCGTATACACAGTTTTCACCAATGAAATTTGCAAAACTATAATATAGTATCACAAACAAGATATTGACATTGATACATTCTACTGACCTTATTCAAGCTTCCCCCTTTTACCTGTACTCTCTTGTGTTTGTGTATGTGTGTGTATATGTTTGTGTAAGTCCTGTGCAATTCTATCATATATTTAGGTCCATATATCCACCGTCAAGACACTGAACAGTTCCATCACCAAAAGGATCTCTCAAGTAGCTCTTTTATAACCACACCTACCCTAACACCCTCTCTCTGTCCCTACCTGCTGAAATCCACTACTCTGTTCATCATTTCTCAGACTGTGTCATTGCAACAATATTATATAAGTAGAATTTCACATTATGTAATCTTTTGTGTTGCTCTCCCACACCCTGTCTCAAGATTCATCCAAGGTGTTGTGTGTGTCGATTCCTTTCATTTTTTTATTTTAGAGTAGTATTCTTTACTATATATCCACAACAGTTTACTTAAATACCAGCTTATTCACCTATTGAAAAACATCTGAACTCTTTCCAGTTTTGCAATTATAAATAAAGCTGCCATGAGCTTTGGTGTACAGGTTTTGTGTGAACATATGTTTCATGTCTCTGGGATGAATGCTCAAGAGTACAATTTCTGGGTTGTATGGGAATTGCAGCTTTAATTTTGTAAGAAACTTCCAGACCATTTCCCACGGTGGCCATACAACTTTACCTTCCCAATAGTAATGTATGTGTCATCTATTTTCTCCACAATCTTTCTCGTATTTGGGGGTTTTCACTACTTTTTTAACCCTTCTGATTGGTGTATAATGTCTCATTGTGGTTTTTGTTTGCATTTACCTGATGGATACTGGTGTTGAACATCTTTTCATGTGCTCATTTGTCACTTGTATATCATTTTCAGTGAAATATTGTTCATGTTTTACTGCTCAGTTTTTAACTGGATTTTTTTCATAACTGTTGAGTTTTGATAGTTTTTAATATAGTCTAGGTAACAGTGCTTTGTTGAGTATGTGGTTTGCACATATTTTCTCCCAGTTAAAGCTACTCTTTTTATCCTTTTCACATCAATTTCACAAACCATGTTATTCTGCAGGCAGTGAGGTACGTGAATCACGTTCAGAATCATATTCTGCCGCTAATCTGTGGGATCCCCAATGTGGCTCTTGAAGACACCAGCCTCAGCTTTTAAGAAAAGCAATGTTTACAGAAAACTCTCTACTGCTAACAGCCAAATGCTTTATGCCCTCAGGGACCTGACAGGGTTTGGGTTGAGATGAGTGATGATGAGTTTGCTCTGGCCTTGACAGGGTTCACCTGCCAAAGAAGCTGGCAGGTGTGGTGACTCGAGGACAGCTAAAGGGTCTCCTGTGTGACTGTGACAGCAACAAAGGCCACGTTCTCCAGCAATCTGGTTTGCAGTTTTTTGTTTCGTTTTGTCTATGTTTTTTATCTTTTAAGGCGACCACAGTAAGTTTTACGTTATTACATTTAGGCAAATGACCATTTTAATTCAATTCAGTTCATCAGTTTTTTTTTTTTTTATGGATCACACTTTTGGTATCAAGTTTAAGAATGTTTTGCATAGGCCTAGACCTCAAAGATTTTTCTCTTGTGTGTTTTTTATTTTTCTAAAAGTTTTATACTTTGGCATTTTCCATTTAAGTCCCAGACCTATTTTGGGTTAATTTTTGTATAAGGTGTAAGATTTAGACTAAGTTGTTTTTTGGTTTTTTTACACTTTGGGTGTCCAATTGCTCTAGAGTCTTTTTTTTTTTTTGGAAAACACTATCCTTCTTCTATTGAACTGCTTTTGTATTTTTCTTTTTTGTCAAAAAATCATTTGAGCATATTTGTTTGGGTGTATTTCCAAATAATATATTATGTCCCATTGATATATGTTTCTATCCCTCTAATAGCACCACACAGGCTTTTTCACTGTAAGCCTTAATATTATGTACAGTGAGTTCTCCCACTTTTTTTGTCAAGATGATGACTACTATAGCAATTCTAGGATAAGCTTGTCTATGTGTATAACAGTCTTTGTTAGGCTATTGGTAGGCATTACATTAAACCTATAGACCAATTTGACATCTTTACTATGTTCAGTCTTCTAATCCATGAACACTGTATGCCTCCCCATTAACCTAGATCTTTGATTTCTTTCCTCAGCCTTTTGTAATTATCAGTATACAGATTTTGTATATGTGCTGTTAAATGTATGAAAAGCGCTTCATTTTTTTGGTGCAGTTGTTTATTATGTCCTTAATTTTAGTTTCTGTGTGTTCGTTGTTAGTATAAAGAAATGTGATTGATTGTGTGTTGATCATGTATCCTGCAACCAATTGAACTAACAATTTTTCTAGGTCTCCTATTTTTTTTTTTTTTTTGGTCTGGTAAGACCATTGTTATGCTCTACACAGATCTTTATATCTACATATATAGTTGCATTTCTTCTCTTCCAATCTGTATTGTTAAAATTTATTTTTCTTGCCTCATTTCAATGTCTAGATCTTCCAAAACTATGTTGAATAAGAGTGGAGAGAGTGGCCAACTTTGTCCTGTTTCCAATATTAGAGGGAATATATTCAGTTTTTAATCATTAAAAATGATACTAGCCAGACAAGAATGCCACAAGAAAAGAAAATTACAGGCCAATATCCCTGATGAACATAGAAGCAAAAATCCTCAGCAAAATATTAACAAATCAAATTCAACAATACATTAAGAAGATCATACACCATGATCAAGTGGGATTTACTCCAGGGAAGCAAAGTCTGCAAATCAATCAGTGTGATACATCACATTAACAAAAGGAAATAAGATAATCATATGATCATCTAAATAAAGGCAGAAAAATAATTTGAAAAAATTCAATATTTTGAGATAAATATTCTCAATAAAGTGGGTAGAGAGGGAAAGTACCTCAACATAAAAAGGCCATGTAATGGGGGCTTTCCTGGAGGCACAGTGGTTGAGAATCTGCCTGCCAATGCAGGGGACATGGGTTCGAGCCCTGGTCTGGGAAGATCCCACATGCCGTGGAGCAACTAGGCCCGTGAGCCACAACTACTGAGCCTGCACATCTGGAGCCTGTGCTCCACAACAAGAGAGGCCATGATAGTGAGAGGCCCACACACCGCAATGAAGAGTGTCCCCCGCTTGCCCCAACTAGAGAAAGCCCTTGCACAGAAATGAAGACCCAACACAGCCAAAAATAAATAAATTTTTTAAAAAAAGAATGCAACGCAATTCTTAAAAAAAAAAAAAAAGAAAGAAAAAACGGCCATGTAAGACAAGCCAACAGCTAACAGAAAACTTGAAAGCTTTCTATTTAGAATTAGGAACAAGACAAGAAAACTCACTCTCACCACTATTATTCAATGAAGTATTGAAAGTCTTATCCAGAGCAATTAGGCACAAAAAATAAAAGGCATTCAAAGTGGAAAGGAAGAAGTAAAACTGTCACTATTTGCAGATGACATGATACTATAGATAGAAAACACTAAAGACTCCATCAAAACTGTTAAAACTAATAATAAAACTCAGTAAAATTGCAGGAAACAAAAGTAATATGCAAAAGTGAGTTGCATTTTTATACACTAATAATGAACTATCAGAAAGAAAAAGTAAGAAAACAATCTCATTTACAATTGCATCAAAAAGAGTAAAACACCTAGAAACACCAGAGGTGAAAGACCAGCATATTTAAAACTACAAGATATTAAAGAAATAAATTGAAGAAGACCCAAATAAATGGAAAGATATTGCTCATGGATTAGAAGAATGAATATTATCAAATGCCCATAGTACATTTAATGTACATTTAACATTCAATGCAATCCCTATCAAAATTCCAATGGCATTTTTCACAGAAGTAAACAAACAATCCTAAAGTTTGTATGGAAGAAAAAATGACCCTGAATAGCGAAAGCAATTTTGAGAAAGAACAAATGTAGAGGCATTACATTCTCTGATTTCAGACTATCTTACAAAGCTATAGTAATTAAAACAACACATTACTGACATAAAAACAGACACATAAATCAATGGAATAGAATAGAAAGCCCAGAAATAAACCCATATATATATATGGTCAATTAATTTATGATAAAGGAGCCAAGAATATACAATGGGGAAATGAAGTCTCTTTAATAAATGGTGTTGGGAAAATTGGACAGCTACATGCAAAAGAATGAAACTGGACCACTATCTTACACCGTAAAGAAAATTTAACTCAAAATGGATCAATAACTTGGATGTAAGACCTGAAACTATGAAACTTCTATAAGAAAACATAGGTGGTAAACTTGTTGACATTGATCTTGGATATGTTTTCTTGATTCTGAGACCAAAAGAAAAGTCAACAAAAGCAAACACAAATAAGTAGGACCACATTAAACTAAAAAGCTTATGCACAGTTAAGGAAAGCATCATCAAAATGAAAAGACAGCCAACTAAATGGGAGAAAATGATACATGTAATAAGGGGCTAATATCCAAAATATATAAAGAACTCATACAATTCGAAAGCAAAAGAAACCCAAAAAAACAAGCAATTTTATTTAAAAATTGGCAGAAGATCTGAATAGACGTTTTTCCAAAGAGGACATGCAGATGGCCAACAGGAACATGAAAAGTTACGCAACATCACTGATCATCGGGAAACGCAAATCAAAACCACAATGAGATACCACCTCACACCTTTCAGAATGGGTATTAACAAAGACAGGAAATAACAAGTGTTGGCAAGGATATGGAGAAAAGGAAACTCTTGTGCACTGTCAGTGAGAATGTAAATTGGTGCAACCACTATGGAAAATAGTATGGCGTTTCCTCAAAAAATTAAAAATAGAACTAATATGAACCAGCAATTCCACTTCTGGGTATTTATCCAAAGGTAACAACAACACTAACTCAAAAAAATGTAGGTGCCCCCACATTCAATGTAGCATTATTTACAGTAGCCAAGATGTGGCTATAATTAACTGTCTATCCATGAGTGAATGAATAAGGAAATTGCCATGTATATGTAATGGAATGTTATTCAGCCATAAAAAAGAGTAAAAGCTTGCCTTTTATGACAACGTGGATGGACATAGAAGGCATTATGCTAAGTAAAATAAGTCATACAGAGAAAGATAAATACTGTATGATCTGTCTTATATGTGAAATCCGAATAAATAAATAAATAAATAAATAACCAAGCTCATTGATACAGAAAACAAATTGGTGATTGCCAGAGGAAGGGGGTGGGAGGGATGGGAGAAATAGGTGAACTTTTTTGTTTCATTTTAAGTAAATTGATTGAATGAATGAATGAATGAATGAATAAATAGAAAATCTGTTTTACACGAATAAGTTAATACTGACCCTCAAGAGTCATTTTTACATTATTACCGTATTGCCTTTATCTACATGAAATGCATCTGTTCATCTTTTTATCCTTTATGACTTATGCAAACAGATCAAATTCTTACTTTATTCAAGGCCCAGATAATGTATTAATTTTTATAATGTTACTTCATTCTTTCTTTTTAATTCTTTTTTCCCTGTTCTTTATGTCCGATGGGTATATAACATGATATAACAGACATTTATGTGTGTCTGAATTGTCTACATATTTTGCTATGGAAATTTAAATATACATGAATAATATAAACTAGTGTAAGGTACCTAAGTATTCTACCTTCAGCAATTAACTTCTCATGTCCTATTGTGTCTCCTTTAAACCTTTCAACTCTCCCCCCTCCTGTATTGTTTTAAACTAAATCCTAAACATCATATTATTTCATTCATAAATATTTGAGTATATATTATATTTATGAACTAAAAGATAAATTACTTTCAGTAAAATCACTTGGTGGTGAATAAATACATGCTTCAGGGTTGATTGAAAAGTTTAAGTTTTGGTTGAAATCAGTGAAAGGGATCTGTGTTAGCTTTCCATGATAATTACATGAAATTATCAAAAGTGATTATTAAAAACTGTTATTTTACCCTAATACCATTTTTTATTATCATTGTTGAACCCAATGTTATAACTGCAGGTGAGAAACACTTCAATACCATGAAGTCCTGTATGACTCACCCAATTGAATAAGGGTTCCATTAAAAAAATGATACTGGTTATAGTTGTTGTTGTTTTGTTTTTGTTTTGTAGATGCTATTTATCAGGTTGCTGTAATGTATTTCTATTCCTAACCTGCAGGATTTTTTAAAATCATGAGTGGGTGTTGGATTTTGTCTAATGATTTCTTGTGTCAGTTGACAAAGTCATATGATTTTTCTTCTCTAATTGATATGATTTATTGCATTATCTGATTTTAGAGTGCTAAAACAACCTTGTATGTCTTGCATATATCTCACTTGGCCGTTGTGTATAATTATTTTCATATGTTGCTAAATTTGGTTTGATAGTGTATTGGTGAAGATTTTCATCTCTGTGTTGACCTATAGCTTTCTTTTCTTGTGATGTCTTCATCTGTCTCTAGTTTCAGTAATATACTGATCTCATATGAGTGGCTAAAAATTATTTTCTTTTATATTTTCTGGAAGACATTGTGCATAATTGTAAATTCTTTCATATATGTTTCCTAGAATTCTCCAGTGAGCCTATTGATTTATTTTTCTGGAGTTTTTAAATTATTCCCTCAATTTATCTGATGGTAATAGAGATATTGAGACTATCTCAGTTTAGCTGAGTTTTGTTAATTTGTGGCTTTCAAGGAAAAATTGACCCATTTCTTCCAAGTTGTTTATAGCCATTATTTTTTTAATGGCTAAAAAAATCTGCAGTTATATCTCCTTTTTCATTTCTGATATGGGCCGTTTATGTTTTCTCTTTTTTCATTTTTGTCATTTAAATAAGCTCATCATTTGTACTGATACTTTTTTCAAATAACCAGCATTTTTTTATCACTGATTTTCTCTATTGTTTTCCTATTTTCAACTTAATTGATTTAATTTTTCTTCTGCTTGCTTTTGGCTTATTTTGTTCTCCCTTTTATAGTTTCATGGGGTGGAAAATTAGTTTATTCATTTGAGCACTTTCCTTGTTCCTAATATAAGCATGTAATGCTATAAATTTCCCTCTCAGCACTGCTTTAGCTGCATACTACTTATTTTTATTTTCATTTCTGTACATTTTTTAAAATGTCCTTTAAGTCTTCTTTACTTTACTCTAGAATTATTTACAAGTACATTGTCTAATCTCCACATGCTTAGAGATTTTCCTGTTGTATTTGTATTTTTTACTTCTACTTTGATTACATAATAGATAACTCATTCTATGATATCTTTTTTTTTTTTTTTTAATTTGAGATGTATTTTACAATCCAGGCTATGGTATATCTTGGTAAATATTCCATGGCCACTTGAAACAAATGTGCATTCTGCTGCTGTTGGGTAGACTATACTATGTATAACAGTTAGATCATATTGATTGGTTGTGTTTTCAGGTATTTTATATCCTTGCTGATTTTCTGCCTAGTAGCTCTATCAATTTTCATTATAGATTTGCTCATTTCTCCCTTAAATTCTGTCATCTTTCTTCATTTATTTTGAGGCTCTGTGTTTGATGCATACAGATTTAAGTTAATTATGTCTTCCTGGTGGATTGTTTCTATTAGCATTATAATGATCCTCTTTGTCTCGAAATTTATCTGTGCTTAGAAGTCTACTCTAATGGATAATAACATACTCATTCCTGCTTCTTACATTTTTTATTCACTTTCAAGACATATTTAATATCACACACATCTATTTTTATGTTTTTTTAAACAAATATCTCTTAAAACGTATTAATTTTATTATGGAAAGACGAACTTTTGAAAATAATCCTCAGAATTACCCATGCTAATTTTAAAAAAAGTAATGTTGAGTAATCAAGAAATATACATTATGTAATTACTTATTGACTCACTAATCAAATTATGATAGAAGAAAAATCTGAAAACCATTCAACTGCCCATGATCAGATCTAGAAATATAGGGAATGAGACTCTATGAGAGGAATTAACACACACAAGTCATGATACCACTAACACAAGGCAGTTAGGTAGGGTACCATGTGGGACAACAATCCAGGTTTGAAAAAGGGAGAAATGAAGTAAATAAATTGTCAGAACTAGTACACAAAGATGATGCTTAAATAACAGCTACATTTACTTGATGCTGTTGATATTTAAGAATCAAGCTATGTTGGGATAAATAATGTATATTTTGATGTAGTCTATCTTACACGAATCACTTCTCCCACAAGTATCATGTGGACAGTGAAACAGTCAAGATTATTATGGCTTGAGCAAAAATAGCACAGTGATTACACATATACAGGGATAATAATATTGATGATAATACTAGACATGGACCAATGTATTGAGCTGAATACTTATGTGCCAGGTACTCTGATAAGCAATTTATATGCATTTCTCCGTTTAATTATCCCCCAAATCACATGAGATTGATGCAACAAAGAAGTAATTATTTTCCTTAGGAGAATTACTTTCTGGACTATGTTAATATACACTAATATGAATTCAACTCCCCTGAAGTTTGTGTAAGCACTGGATTTTCTGATTTATTTTCTATTTATTTACTAATGTTTTAATTGATTTAAGTTCTACTGATTATGATGATCGTTGTTAAGCATTATCTAGCTTTTGTATTCACTGAATTGTTTTAAATCTGATTTCCATCATCAGGCAGTTAAAAATAAAATAACTATGCAAAATTTGTATACAGTGAGAGGAAAAATTTTACTTTTCTAGTGTTTGAACTCTGTACTATCAAACCATCTCTCTTAAGTCAGATATAGTTTTCCCTATATAAATTCATTGTTCTTACTATTTTCAATTCATTGACTAAAGCTTAGCAGATTTACCTAGAGCAATGACAGTGGTGTTTGTAAAACGATGAATCTTTCTTCGATTCTAGAATATATAGCATATATGAAAACTTTTATAACTTTTAAAATGTTATTAAAAATAAAGCATTGTCAAGGTATTATTTCAGCCCTGCTGTGACACATCTGAGGACATTTTTTTTTCAATATCTTTTTTTTATGATTGGAAAATATATTCCAGAAACATAAAAAAGAAATTCAACAAGAAAATACCCATTAATTACCAAGGGTAACAATATTCTATAAATAAAAAAACATAAAAAAGAGAAACATAAAAAAGAGATTCAACAAGAAAATACCCATTAATTACCAAGGGTAACAATATTCTACATGTTTCTGGTTATATCCATAAATATGTACAAATATATACATATATACACTATTATATACATATTTACATTTTTGAAAAGTAAAATCATGTTATAAAGCTTTATTTCATTTACGGTTTTTATCAAAAATATTTCCCTGCACCATTAAATATTCTTTCAAAACATAATTTTAAAAACAGAGCCATATTCTCAAAATGCACATACTAGATTTCCTTTAATTATCTCCCTATTGTTGGGATTGTAACTGATTAAAAACTGATCATTTTAAACACACTGGGGATATATTTTAAAAGAATCCAAGGTGTTGATGTATGAGTGCAGTGGGGTGTCTTCTTAACATATGCCTCCAAAGAATTCATCAGCCTTCTGTAAGATCGACATTCTAGCTCTCCAAGGTTCTATTTTTCACTAGGAAATGTTTTAATATATAGCAAGCAATTATAATCGTGCTATCACAGTACCTGAGGCATTTAATCACACGTGATTCTACCCTCTTTGCCCAACTGTATCGGAATTATCTTGATGAGAAAAAAAGTACTTACAGGTACAGCAGGGCTGCAGTAAAACCAGTGGAAAAAAGTAATATAAAAGATCAAGCAGAAAAGGCCTGTGAAGTGCATGAGAAACTGTACCTGGGTTTAGGGGACTGGTTCCTACTCTCTGCTGAGCACTTAAGTATTGTCATGCCTTGGGGAAAGTCACTTAAATTCTCTAGACCTCTGACCCCTCATCTGATAATTTACCTCGAATAGTAATTTTTGCTCCAAAAATTTTAATTTATCCTTAGAGGGAATAAATGCCTCAATCGATGTAATCTTGTATCAAAGTGACCTATCTGAAACCAGGTGAAAATTATACACATTAATTCCATATATCTGGCTATGTTTACCAATGAGGTTTATGTAATTAGAGCTTGAGTTACTCGAGATGATTAATGTCATGTGGTTAAAGTTCAGAGCATTTTTCTAAATGTTTCTCTACTATTTTTTACTCCTGCATAAACTCAATACATTCTTGTAAAATATACAGTAAATACTCATATTAACTTATCTTTCATATAAACATAAGAATTTCATTTTTATCTCTAAAATAATTCATTTTATATTGAGTAGACATGTATTCAAATCAAAAATAAATTTGGGAATAATTAATATTATTATACTATTGAGTCCCATCAGGATGAAATTTAAAAATCCTTCTGGCAAAAAGAATCTCTTAGAATCTGATATTTTCACTTTCAGAAGAAATATTACTCAAAACGAGGTTCTTTCTGACAACATGTACTAGAAAAATAAATGGATGGGACTCACCCAGCTTATTGTGTATGAGCAGAGAAATGAGAGAGACCTAGCCCTAGCAGATAATAAAACACTCCTACAGTATTAGATCAGTATGGTATTGGCCCTTGAATAAAAACTGAGATCAAAGAAGTAGAAATGAGAATCTACAAAACAAGTCTGACATTAGTAGAAAAAAATATTAAATATTCAAAAGTAAAACTGGGACAATTGTTAGATACTTGGATCTAAAACAAGGATATAATCTTCCTTCTCAATTTCACCAAATGAGTTCAGTATGAATCAAAGTGAAAGAAAGAATATTTATAAAATGGAAAATAAAACACCATAATTAGCAGAAAAAAATGTTGATGTATTTTTACGAGGCCTTCCCAGAATAGACCCCCACCATGTCCATCGCCTGCCTTTTGTCTGTAGAAAAACTTTAGTCAAAGAATAAATTTAATCAAAGAACTGAGAAAATGCAGAAAGAAAGGAAAACAGTCAAGTAAGAAAAAAATAATAATACTTTAGCCATTAACAAAGTCAAGGACCTTTAGCTCTTCCTCCAGGGCTATAGATAATATTCTGAGCAATGTCCTTTGAGCTGTTTTGCAGCTACTGAAACCCCACCAGGTGGAAGAAGTTAACTGTATGCTTTCCACAAGAACGTAGATCCCAGACCTCTTGGAACCAGGAGGTTGATGATGCTGACTCCCGATTACCTCACCACCAACCAATCAGAAAAACGTCCATGAGCGGACCACGCCCTGCTCCTTGAACTCTGTAACACTCCTCACTACAAGCTCCAGGGCGGGACACGCAGTCTTGAGTCTTGGCCCCCTTTGCCTGGTAAAACAATAAAGCTATTCTTTTCTGCTTCACCCAGAACTCTGTCTCTGCGTTTCGATTTGGCACCGGTGAACAAAGGCCGAGTTTCTGCAACATTACTATGCTATAAAACTGTTTCTTAGCAAAAGACCAAAAATAAAAATACATGAAGACTAAAAGTGGCAGATTTGACAGCAAAAAGCTACAATCAAAATGTAACAAGGGAAGTCAAAGGTAAAATCAGAAAAACTAAAGAAAGCAAGTGCATCATAGCCAGTATCACAGGTGAACTATCTGTTTAATATCTTTAACAAATAAGGAGATTTTATAAATCAATATGAAAAGTTTATGCATGAAAAAGAAAAATGGCATAGAAATGAAATTGATTAATTAGAGAAGAAAATGTATAAAAGACAAATAAGCAAATGTGACATATTTGACCATGCTTGTAAGCAAACAAAAGCAAATCAAAGAGACATACGAGATATAATATTTACCTGCAACATTTCTATTACAAATGATGTGGGACACTATCACAGATTACAGTGCAGAAGCGCCAACTTTATTTTGTCCCATTTAACATCAAAAGCTTTCCAAGTTCATGGTGTTTGTTCAATCAATTCAATTCCAGCAATTTATCTTCAGCTAAAACGGGCAAGTGTATAAAGGTGTGATTAAAAAGATGTATTGGAGCAGTTTATACCAGTGAAAAGTTGGAACAACTTAAATGTTTTTCAACAGGAGACTGGTTAAATTAATCATGGTTTATTTAAGAGGAAAGTTCCATTGGTCAAAATAACGACAATAAATGTAGATACTCACTAACAAGCAAAAATGTGTACAATAGATGCTAGTAGCATTTCTATTTATTTTGTATGTAATTTATTGACTGTACTTTTAAAGAGCCAGATCCAGATCCGCTTGTGTCTCCTAAATGGCATTGCTATAAATGACACTTTTGGAAGAACCCATTTAGTGAACATACAAACACATTTATAAAAATACAAACATAGATTTTTCTGTCATATCTTTTACAATGTAAGGTAGTTGACAAAGTGTTTCTGTAAACATGTTTAAATTAATCTGATCAAATAAGTGGCTATACAAGGTCATTTTGAAAGAAAATATTAAATGTTTTAAAAGAAGCAAATCATTTATATAATTTAATACAATTTTTATAATTTAGACCCACTCTGAGGAAATTAGACAAAAATGAATAGTTTTTACATGTTGATCAATATATCCTATATGCCTTATGTATTTACAAGATATGCACTTATAAACTTGCATACACTTCAGACTGTTAATAAGTTTTCCTTGGACTTGCATAAACATAAGGTTTTTCTGATGTTTCTGGAGTTAAATATCTCTTAGATAATGCTCAAAATGAGTTAGCCTTACAGTATATTTCACAGTGACTTGAATATTGTAAATGAGTTAAGTAATTGTATATCCATTTGTATGCCTTCTGACATTTCATTAAATCCTGTAGGGTGATGTAGAGTTTATAACTTTAAGGAGAGTATTTCTGGAGTGGAATTGAAATTCTTTGCTGCCAGGCAAAAGAAAAAAAAAAAAAAAGGTCTGAGTGGGAGTTATTAATTCTTGCATAGTTTCAGTCTTTTTTAAAATATTGATACTTGAAAATGTGCACTGAAAGTGTTGGTTTGTATGTATGTCTCAGAATTAGAGGAAATGTGACCTGGCTTTATGTATCTAGTAGTTATTAGTAAAATAGTTTAAATATCTATCATCCTCCACAACTAACCTTCATTGTCCAGTACAAAAAGGAGGAAAATAAGGTCAAGGCTGTCTGAGGTCTGTCTGTTTCAAGATGGAAGAAGTAAAGTGAGAAGAAAGCCCAGAGAAAACTACATGTATAGGAGGCTTTACTTTATTCTTATCAATTTTTAAAACAAAATTATCAAATATTTGTTATCTAAATCTGTTCTAATTTAAGATATTTGAATAGTCAAAGGGGCTGCAGCTACCACGTGTCTGATCTTTCAAGATTGTCCTCGTACGTAAAATGGACCCAAACTGCAGTGGGACTGCTGTTAAAGCTGCTTGGGTGACAGTTTATAAAATGTCATATAAATTTTGCAGCACAAAAGAGGTGTTCTGCACTTTATCTCTTTGTCTCCTGGATAAATACTTGTTCTCCATTTTAGCTAGATGCCCAGTAAGTTTCAGGCGAACTTACCTGTTTTTCATTTCATCATGTATTCAGTACAGTATTTTGTTAGGTAAATCTAACAAAGCTGACTTGAGAATCAGTGTCTCTAGCTCCCGGGGGCGCAGCTTCTTGGTTGTGTGACCTGATGAATAGAACTCACCAGGATCCACCTTTGGAAGGACTCCACACCTGGTTCATGCTCTGCTGTTGCCGTCTTGAAATTCTGAATAGTTTTGAACCCTTCAAATTATGTGGTCAGCCCTGCTCACCCCTTACACACACACCCCTGATGATGCAGACAGCTGGGACTGAGCTAGTGGGCTTGGTCATAACACAGCACTTATAGGGAACTTTTCTAGACTCTGAATGTTTTAACTATTAAAATGTAAAACAATTACAGACTCGTAGAAAGTTGTCAAATTAGTACAGAAAAATCATGTGTACCCTTCCCCCAGTGGCAACATCTTACATAATTCTAGAGCAGCATTAAAACCAAGAAACTGACCTTGGTACAATCTAAGACCTTATTCAGATTTCACCAGTTTTTTACCCGAACTCAGGTGTCAGTGTGTGTGCATGTGGTGCGTGTGTGTGTGTGTTTCTATTCAATTTTATCCCTCAAGATTCAGGCGATTACCACCACAACCAAAACACAAACTGTTCAAGCTCCTTTTCTGATGTCCTTTTATAGCAGGAGTTTTTATTTTAAAGACATAACAATTTACTTAAACAAAACAACTTGTCCATTAATTACATCTGGCATTAACTTTAGCATTTATTATTTGTTAGGGACCATTCAATTCTTTCTCAAACATTAACACTTGTAATCCATTTAAGAAACCCATGAAGTAGATACTATTATCCCCATTTCACAGCTGAGGATATTTATATATGAATTGTCAGAATATGTGAAATCCTAATTCCTTAACCTATGGACGCTATGCTGTCTCTCCAAATAGTGAACACATATTTTTAAAAGTCACTGTTTATTTGTTACTAATTCATCTTTAAACTTGTCCAAATGTTTTATTAATTTTAAATGAAAAATATTAATTATTGTTAGAAAATGTTTCCGTATTTTGGACCCTTGCCCATAAATCCCAATCACATACTATTTTAAAAAATATGTTCTTTTAAACAAGTATTTGCAAAAAATATTAATATAAATGATTAATGTTTTATCCATCCTAAAGTCTTTATGTATGATATCTTAAACATGTAAATCAATTTATGAAACACAGATTTTGGGTTAAGCAGTAAAATAAAAAAATAATAACCTTCCAATAAGCCAAGATTCATGGAAATAATTATAAATTGGGCAATTAAAATCAAGTTTTTAAATTCTCAAATAAGTTAATTATAGAAATTATTTTACCCTATAAATACATTATTTTCTACTTTAACGTAGGGAAGTTAAAATTTATAATCAAATTTATCATGGCCATATATTGAAAACTGCATATTTAAGCCAATTTCCATTCTAAAAAACTATAAAATAAGTTGTTTTTCAAGGACTAGTCTGTACGTTTGAGCCTTAGTTATCATGTATGCTCTATCTGAATATGTACAACTGACATGCTGTGCTGTATGTATTTAAGTTTAAATATTTCACAGGAATTTTGAAATTAGATGTTATGTATGCTCAGGAATGATATTTTGTTTTTATTGTTTTTTTAGAGAATGCTAGAGGACAGAATGATTTGGAGAGTTGGGCTATAATATATATTATTTGCTGTAGAATAGGGCTGTTTTATTTGAAGGTCTGATTATTACTTATCTACCTTATTTCTAACAAACATAAAGTCTTGTGATAAATCTAGTCTGCTACAAAAAAAAAAAAAATACTTTCAGTGTTAGCTTGTGCTTGTCAGGGCAGTAGGGAGCATCAATTGAATAATATATCCCATATGCTTTCTTTTTATATGTGCATGAAAATTAGAGACAGTAAAAGTATAGTCCTAAACGATAACAAGAAGGCATAAGACTAAAGACAGCTAAATGGTGGTCAAAGGAAATATAAAATTGATTCTGAATTTGATTATGTACTCTGGGGATATATGGAGCTTATCACATTTTTAGTGCACATACACTTGAGATAAAAATATGCTAACTGAAAACCCAGAACTCCTTATCCTTTAATAATGAACAGGAAAAAGATCTCATGGCACTTTTCTTCAGCTGTAAGAGAGACCCTGCTGAGATCATAGTACTCACAATCTATGCACCTGGAAATGTAGCTTCCATTCTTTGCCAGGTGCACTCATTCACATTTTGACAACTCACATTCTGAAATGCACATTTCAATGAGCCTCAGGGCCTCCTACTGTCTCCCATCACTACTCTAAGGGAGTAAACCAATTTTACATACACATATATCCATTCTTTTTCAGGAACTTTTCACATATAGGTTATTACAGAGTACTGAGTACAGTTCCCTGTGCTATACAGTAGATCCTTGTTGATTATCTATTTTATATATAGCAGTGTGTATATGTTAATCCCTACTCCTAATATATCCCTCCCCCCACCTTTCCCCTTTGGTATCCATAAGTTATGTGTATGTAAAACTGAGTCACTTTGCTGTACACCTGAAACTAACACAACATTGTAAAAAAAACTATAATATAAAATAAAAATTTAATTAAACAAACAAAACAGAGTAAACCAGCTTCCAACAAACCTTCCTAGGAATTGTCCAAATCCAACAGTTACTTCGGATACCAAGTACCCTGCGCTGACTCTGAGGTATAGAGTGAGTAAATAATGTTAGTTAGTTTGATTTCTTTAGTTAGTTTTCTTTTTTTCAGGCATCCCTTCCATTGTTAACATTTTGAAACACAAATATTAGTTAATAAAACGATTGTTATGCAAAGTTTTTTTATCACTAATAATGTTCACTTTCCCTTCATGTTTATTTTTGTCTAATAAAGCTATCTGTGCTCTTTTTGGTTGTTGCTTTTATTTCCTACTCAATCGTCATTCTTGTCTTGGGTGAATGCCTAGTAAAGTACACATTGCTCATTTTTGCTCTCTCTTATTTATCCAATTGTGATGATTTTTAAAATAGGACCTTAAAAAAATAGGACTTTTTAGACCATTTCTGTATAGTGTGGCATTTCTTTTGTGCTTTCTGTTTACCAGCTTTATCTAAAATATCCATTATTCCCTCTTCCTCTCTCTCTCTCTCTCTCTCTTAGATTTCACTATTAATATGTATATTTCTTCAACAGTAGAATCAAGTTAATCACCATTTCTTTCTTCCACCTGAGTGAAATATGAACCTTAGAATCAATTCAACGAGATCACTCTGTTGCCATTTAATGCTATTGTTTTCTAATATTTTAATTCCACATTTAGATTTTTAAAATTTAGTCATTATTATTATATTTCGCTTTGTCTGTGTTCAATTTTCTTCTTCCAGAAGAGCATTCTTTAGAAGTTATTTCAGTGAAATTCTATTGATGACAAATTCTTTAAGTTGTATCAATCCAAGCCTGTCTAGTTCAGCCGTTTTCTTGTTCTTAAATGATACATTACCAAGTTTAAAATTCTAGTTTGGCAAATTTGCTCAGAACAACATTATTCAATTCTAGGTTCAATTTTTCCTCTTTTAAAGTCTTCTACTCTGTATAATTGCAATTATTTGTGTGCTTCCCTCTGATTTTATTTTGAATTTTTTTCTTTATTTTGGGTGTTTGGCAGTTTACTTTAAATAAGTTTATGCTTTGTCATGTTTGGGATTTGTGAAGCTTCCTGAATTGGTGATATATGCTATTTCTGTCTTGAATAGTTCCTCCCTTACACATTGTTTTTTGGTCTTTCCTCTGAATTTCCTATTTCTTTCATTTTGTATTACTTTTATTTTAAACTCTCTCACATTTTCCCCAACTCTTTATTTCTCTGTGATCTATTATGAAAGAGTTTACAGACCTATTTCCTAACGTATTAATTATCGCATAAGTTTTATCTAAACAGATGTGTTAAGCATCTTTATTTTTTGAATTTCAATTATTATATATTTCATATCAAGAAATTGTATTTCTTTTAAAAATATACCAGTTAATGGTATATTACTTTATCATGTTTTCAATTTCCTCTAATATTTATACATTTACATTTTTCATCTATAGCCAATATTTTTATTTTCTGGAGTCTGACAATTTTCTAATTCAGCTATTTTTTGTTTCCCCTGATTCTCTTTTATGGCGGTTTGTTTTATTACTTATTTTGTAATTTGGAATTGTGACCTTGTATTTCATTGCTTTAATCTGTGGAAATGCTCTGAGATTCTATTTGAAGGGTATATTTTGGCAATCGATATGTTTGCTTGCTTCTAGCAGGTGATCTAGTGATTAAATGGTCCAATACTACATTTTGATGCTAATGTCCTAGCATCAACTTTTGTTGGAGTGATCACACAGAAGGTGTAGTTTGGAACCCCAAATCCATTTGAAGATAGGCCTGTGATTTTGAATTCTTAGAGGAGACTTTTTTTTCTTTTCTTACCAAGATATCAGGTCAAGATAGAAGCTGCTTTAATTTCACTTCTCTTTTCCTGTGGGATGTTCCTTTTCTAGTCTTCCTTTCACTTACCTGTAGCTACTGAAGTTCACAGTTTTGCCTCAAGTGGCTCCAAAGCATTGTCTTCCATACCTGCATGGACTTTATCAGCAAAATTCCCAAGAGGAAGTGAAAGTTTTGTGAGGAACTTAGCTCTGTAAGTTTTAGCACTGTATTTTTGGCCCCTGGGAATTTCACCTCTTTATATGTTTTCCTACCATTTAAAGCAATGTGTACTAAACGTTTTCAATAGTTTTTTAAAAGATTTGTGTACATTCCTAGCTGATACCTGAATTTATCCTAAAGAACCCATTTCCTTTCCATCCCACTCCAGTAGGAGTTTTTACTCATTCTTACATATCCTAACATAGAGCCAGGAGGAGAATTCTTCTTCGTCTGTACTTTCATCCTGTTTCCCAACCACTAACATTACAACCTCCAACTAAAGTCCTCTCCTTGGAATCCTTCTGAACTTGTCATCATCAATATCATCACCATCAATCGAGTGCCTGATATCAATCTAGGGAAGAGTCTAAGCACTTTTGCACATACTGATTCACTTCCTACTAGGAAATGATTACTATTACTGTACCCATTTTGTAAATGCAGACTCTGAGGTATAGAGTGAGTAAATCATGTGGTCAAGTGTGTAAATGATGAAGTCAGGATCTGAATCTAGAAAATTTGTTTTCAGGGCTTATGCTCATAATGACTATTCTATGTGTTTTACTCCCCCATGTTCTGTTTTCTGATTTCCAACACTAATTAAGTATTTAGCAATCTGGTTCACCAGCTTCCTCTTAAAACCAACTTCTGCCGTAATTACAAACATTTTAAAATATATGGGACAACTCATCAAAGACACTAGGCTAGTGTCCATTGATTTTTTTTCAATATCAGTCATTTTCAATTCCATTCCACTTCAACAGCGTACTCCAAATTGTCAGCTCTAGACCTTATTCTTTATATTTTTGCAGTTTCCACCTCTGGAATCCTTAAATGTATTTTGCTATAGTTTCAGCTCTTTCAATATCTTATTTACAAGGCACCTGTCTTTTGAGGGAGATCTCTACATGGAAAGGTCTCATAATCTCTCTGTGCTTCAATTTCCTCACTTATAAACTAACACTTTCTCCAAATATTTTATAACTTCAGTGAGATAGCATGTGTAAGGCTGTACCATAAATCCAGAGAATGGTTCTGATTAAAAGCCTGACTTGTACTCCTCATTAAATAGTAAATTCTCTCCTAACACTTCAGTTGTGTCTTTTTTTTTTTTTTTACCATTATTTGTATTTTTAAAATCGAATTTAGCTATTTAATATTTTTCATTGTATTTATTTTTATTGAAATATAGTTGGTGTACAATATTATGTTAGTTTCAGGTGTATGACATAGGGATTTGACATTTAAATACATTACAAAGTGATCACCGTAATAAGTCTAGTAACCATCTGTTCTGGTAGAAAGTTATTACAGTATTATTGACCATATTCTTTATGTTGTATAATACATCCCATTGACTTATTTATTTGTGCCTTAATCTTGCCTTCATCCACTGATCAGTTCTGTTTTCTTGTAAAATTACTATTCCTTGTAATTATTTGGTTTATATAATTTACTTGCTTATTGTCTTACATTGCAAGTATCAGTAGAAAATGTTAAATAGCTGTGGTTGTGTTCTGTGTGGTGCATCTGGGTTTCAGGAGCAGATTATTGACTTTAAAGTGTCTACCTGTATTTGGAGAAATGCCAAAATGATAAAGCAATTCTAGATTAATAAAGAAATGACCTTGTGTCTGAATTTTTGTATAATATCAGAGAAGACAATCATGGGTTTCACAGCAAACTTTTAATAACTTGGCAAGTGTGAAATATTTGCCCAGTGTGAAGATTGTTCTTTGCTTGTAATCAACTCAAATATTTATAGCAAATATAATCTTAATATTTAAACATAGTTTAAAATCTTTATATTTGTAACCTAGGTATACTTGTAAAAATCCTTGAAGATAATTAAATACAATTAAGAAAAATAATCAAATTATACTTTTTACTTGATTTTATGTGGCACACCACAGACCTATTTAAAAATATCAACATAGATAATCTGCCAGTTTCTACTAAAATTTAAAAATACTGGTTAGATTCTATGCCTATTAGCTTACATACAGTCCAACTAACAGTAGCATGTTGGTAAATACAATATAAATATATCAAGAGAATTTAATGCCCAATTGATTTACTCATTTATCATAGAATTTTACTCTAACTGTATAAAGGATATTAGCCATTTCTAGGCAGAAAAGGAATGTGAAGTAATGAGCTGATGGAAAGTTTGAACAAAATGGAAAAAACTTTTTTAACCAATTACCAGCACAACCATTTAATCTACAAGAATTCATACTACAGTTTAACAGCCTATTGAAAATGTCAAGTCATTTTAGAAATCCAGCCCCTCAATTCAAATGTTTGTAAAATTACTCTGGAAGTGCTGGAAGCATCAGCATTTTTTCTCTCTATCTTTTTATTTATCTATTTGTGCCTACAGGGAGACTTAGTCCCTTACTTTCTAGGTAGTTTTATTTTGTGATGTGAGATAAAAAGACTGTCTGAGAAGCATATTCTACTCCTCCCTGAGGAAGAAACTAAACTGATTAAAATCTTGTCTACTGTACTTTCAAGAGTGTCACTTTTCATTTGCTATTCTTACAACGTTGTGCACATACCTAAAGAGAAAAAAAAAAAAACTTGGCGATTGATTTTATTTTTATAAAATGTGTTTTCTTTAATGGTTTATTTCTACAGTTTAACTTCCTGTTTATTCTTGGTGTAACTTAAAATTGTTCAGCTAATGATGTCTCATGACTGCTGATGTTGGTAACAATGAAGGTAGGACCTCAATATGTTTTTCTTTTCATTGTTAATTAATATATTAAACCCGAATTCCAGGGAGGTGTATATCCTGTTGCAGAGAAGGAAACTGCATTCAAGTAAGAGATATGTAAATCGTTAAGAGTGAGTCCACATACTTCTATACACTTTATTTCCATCAAAGTTAGATCAATTTTAGGCTTAAATTGACTTTCTAATATTCTGATACAGTGGTAATCAGTTTAATCAGGTCTGTGGTCAAGCAGAGACCCCTATCTGTAATCAGATGTTGCTGTCTTTGCCTTACCTTTTGTGACCCATTTGTTTTGTTTGGAGTTAAATACAATTTCATTCACTTGAAACATTACTTTTGGATTAATATACAAACATACATAGCAGCCTAGGAATACAGATATTTCTGACAGCACAAAAACCAACCTGATATTTCTGTTAGTACACTGGTCATGGGTAAAATGCCAAATGCAATATGTAATGCAGTGTATTTAAATCATCCTGGACATTACTACTTGCGAAACTTAGTGCTCACAGAAATGACACTGCTATACTCCTAGGTATTTCTTGGGTTTTTGGGGGACAATACTGTAGCTGGTACTTACTTTGGAAGTTTGTATTGCTTGCAAAATGTGGTTGAACAGCAGTTTGTACCTAAATCTCCTTTAAGGATATTTGTAAGCAACTTATTAAACCTGTTACTGATAGCATGAGGAAGACCCAGAGTTTTTCCCATTGTATATGATGATTCTTTGAAAAAGATCTCAAGATTAAATATATTTAAAACATAAAATTTACAAAAATGTGGCCAATGTTTTGAAAACAGATAATTTCTAGGAAAATAGAAGAAATTACTTAATGAAAACATTATACATATATATGTAAATGTACAAATCAATCCTTTGTGGGGAAGAATTAGTCTGAGTTTTCTATCACTAGTATCAACCTCTTCAGTTTCCTACTATAGTTGCAAGAAAATAAAGGCATTTATTATATATTCCAGGACCCATTGCTCTTCACTGGTTTTTTTCTTTAAATCCCTTTTAATGTCTGGTTTATTTTTGAATTTGAGACAGGTTGTTGAAGCAGATTTCATTCATATTCATGACTTCATTTACCAACTATACAAAAATGACTGTCATGTTAATATCTCCACCACAGAGTTCTCCTTTTTTTTTTTAATTTTTATTTACTTATTTATTTATTTATGGCTGTGTTGGGTCTTCGATTCTGTGCGAGGGCTTTCTCTAGTTGCGGCGAGCGGGGGCCACTCTTCATCGCGGTGCGCGGGCCTCTCACTATCGCGGCCTCTCTAGTTGCGGAGCACAGGCTCCAGACGCGCAGGCTCAGTAATTGTGGCTCACGGGCCTAGTTGCTCCGTGGCATGTGGGATCTTCCCAGACCAGGGCTCGAACCCGTGTCCCCTGCATTGGCAGGCAGATTCTCAACCACTGCGCCACCAGGGAAGCCCCAGAGTTCTCTTTTGACTTCCATACTTACATAGCCAATGGATTCCACCAAGTTATCTCCAGGCTATCTCAGTGGCACCTCACATTGACTGTAGCCAAAATTACGCCTATGACTGAGGGACACTGTTTCTCATCTCAGTGAAAGTATCCCTAACCAACTGTTTTTCAAGTCAGAAACCTTATAACCTTGATGATGTTCTGCTTATAGAACAAGTAGTCTATCATCAAGTCCACTCTAATTTATTAAATAGCTCTCAAATAATTAATGTCTTTTCCCCTTATGGTACCACTACAGGAGTCCAATGTTTTATCAAGGCAAATCTCCCAAAGCTAATCCTCTCCTAGTTAGTTCGTTCACACCTACATCTTATTCAATGTAGTTGCCACACTCAGGCCACAGAGGTCACATCACAGATGGAAATCTGAGCTTGCCTGTGCTCCTCTTTTCATTCCTCAAACCTTCCTTATGGCTCATGGAGCAAAGAGTCAAACCTTAACACGGTTTCAAACTCCTGCATCATTTTGCTAATTTATTTTCCACGTGCTCTCTTTGTTTCAGTTACAGCAACCTCTTAGCACTTTCTCCAAAATGCTGTGACCGGTGCCGCTTCAAGTCCCTGTGAAACTGCTACATCCTTTGCCTAGATGATAATTTTGCCCTTTTCTTCTTGGTTAATTTCTACTGACCTTCAGTCCACTGCTCAATGTTACTTTCTTAAAGGAGCCTTCATTAAGCCTAGGACTAAATTGGATTCCCTGGTTATATGGCCACATAGTTCCCTATGCTTTTCTTTCATTGCACTTATTATAGTTTACAGTTTACAATTTGGCATTACTTAATTACTTTCTGTTTACCACACACAGCTCTAAGTTTTGTATGGCCTGGATAAACAGTCATACCTGTTTATTCCACCACTGAATTTTTGGCCATAATTAATTGCCTGGAAATCACCAAATATACGTTGGCTAATAAATATTTTGTCTGAAAAATAATTTTAAACTTTTACTGGTTTGGTACCTGTTCACAGCTACCCACATACCATGATATCCATAATATTAGTGACTGTGGTTCTGAAATTGGGTGTGTGAACCCCCAAATAAATAACCCACAAAATTATCATTATAAGATTACTCATCTGTGATTATAACAGGTCAGAATATAAGCAAATGGTTTTCTCTGTTCTTTCACATTTCCTCTTCCTAAAATCACTGCTTTATCATACAAATGTCAGCATAGACCCAATAGGTCCCTGTAAAAGTTATCATTCTGCTTCTGATCTGTTTCTTTCATTTTCAAAATGGAAATATTTTGTTTAAAAAAAGAATAAAACAGAAGTTGAGGAGTTGAGAAGGAATAAAAAAGGCAGGTTCCAAATTGTGCCTACTATTACTTGGTTAATATTCTTGTGAGATATCCTCCTAAATAATCAGATCCCAAACCAATTTTCTACATGAACTAAACAGTGAAGGTCGTATGAAATGTCCTTAAAGCTCTACTCCTATCTCACAGTAGTAAAAAGAGGGCAGTGCATTGTGATGCAGACTTGCTGAAGCATTCAGCCTAGTTCTCTAGCAGTTTCCCATGAATATCATTATCCTGCCCATAAAAAGAAGAACAGGTAGTAATGGGCAAAGCACTACCCACAGTAAGATGAAAAGCCCTCTCAGCTAGCAAACTCAAACACTTGACATTTGAATGTTTGGGAATTACCAATAGGGGCAGGGAAGCAAGGCAATAAGGATATTAGGTTAAGGTGTAAGGAATTAGGCAGAGAATCTAGTGTTACCACTGAGAGATATTGAACTGAGCTTGGTATTTGGCAAAGGTTATATATTTGAGAGTTACAATAAAATATGAAAAGCTAATGGAAATGAGTGTCCTAATCAGAAGCAGTATTGAGAACAAGTCTTAAAGGTCTTTCTTTAAAAAAATGGAGCATACAGTAAATGAGGCAGTTTCATATTATTATATTTTTCATGTATGTACTTTATAGCATTCAATATATATTGTAATAAGGCATTTTTTAATACTAAATAAGCATTCTCAAAAGGAAGGTAGATGCACATTTAATTAATAACTGAATTGTTTTTGAATAAAATTTATTTGCATAATCTAATATGAACTATATATTAAACTATAAGGACTACTAATAAATAACTTTTATCGTCAAAAGAAAAATAAAGTTCAGAGCTAAAATCTAGGAATTCTGAGTGAATAATAAACATACAAGAGTCAGACTTTAATTAAGTTTACACGTGATTTTAATAGAAATATGCCAAGATAAACATTCTTTATCTAATATTTTGTCATTGTAAACATTCTAAGTCATTAATATTAAACAAGAATATTAATTTTGAAGTAAATGTTCTTTACTGGTTGTTTAGAAATCAATGATTATTTGCTACTTATTTTAAACTTTAACTGTATTGCTATTGAAAATGATCATAAATTATTCTGACATTTAAAATGTCACAAGTGTTTAGACAATAAAAGAACAATTATAAACTCTGGACAGAATAGAAAATAAAACTACCTGAGGGCTCTGATGAGTGAATAAAAACAGGGAGAATTTAGAGAAGTTCAGCCTGAAAGGAAGGGACACACATGAATGTATTTCCTGTTTTAGGTCCAGAGGGGCTGAAACACCAACAGGAAATACAGTCGTATTTCTAGAAAGAAGAAACAAGTGAAGGTGCCCCGTCCCGGAGAATCAGGGTCACCAGAAAGTGACCAGAAAACCTGGGGAAGTAAAGAACCATAGAAAGAAACTCCACATTCTGTGTAAGATCGTGTACTTGTGCAGGAAAAACTGAAAGCAGTCTGATTGGACATCTGAGCTCCCGGCCATCGAAGGTACGGCAGACTTTTGGTCCAACCTAGACTTTGCTAGACAAAAAACATCAGCTCCCTTCAGAACAATATAAAATAATTCAGAATGCCCACAACACAAGGTTCACAGTATCCAGGAGACAATCCCAAATTACCTGACATATAAAAAGCAGGGTAAATGGAATCATTCTCTCAAGAAAATGAAAAGCAGCAAACACCAAATGACCCAGATGTGGGTTTTAACAGACAAAGACTTCAAAACATTTCTTAATATTTGTAATTGTGGCAAATGAATTAAATATAGAAAATTTCACCAAAGAAATAAAAAATATTTTAAATGGACTATTTAGAATGGAAAAATGAAATCTCTGAAATGAAATATTGAGAAGCAGGGCTTAATTTCAGAAAGGAGATGTCAGAGGAAAGATTTAGGAAGTTTGAAGATAGATTAATAGATATAATATCATCCAACCTGAAGAGAGAAAAAAAAAAAAAAATGAATAAAATGGTCAGAGCCCCTGAGATGTGTGGCATATTTTTCCCCAGAAGCTTTGGCCATTTTATTCACTCATTTATCTACATATGGATAATTGAAATGCCAAAGAAGAAAAGTGAGAGAATTGAACAAATAAAGTGTTTGTACAAATAATTGCTGAATATCCCCCAAATTAGAGAAAAACATAGATTTAGAGATTCAAGAAGGATAATCCAAACAGAATAAATAGAAACACACACACACACACAAGTACATCAAAGTTAAACTATTAAAAGCCAAAATTAATAGAAATGATTGAATTCAATTAGAAAAATACACATTAAATACCGAGGAACAATTATTATAATGTTCTCTGACTTCTCTGCAGAAACCATGCAGGTCAAAAGAGTGAAGAAACATTTTTAAGGCTAAGGGAAAAAAAGAACAAAGATGAAGTAGATTTAAGTAAAGAAAATCTAAGACAAACTTGATACTGAACCCACACTGAGAGAGAAATGTTAAATAAACTAATTATTATTTAATTAATTATTCCAAAGAGAATTCTAATCTTAAAGAATGAATAATGAACATAATAACTGGTAAATACCTGAGTGAATATAAACATATATTTATAAATATATTATTTATTTATATATAAATATATGTTATATATATACCAAATATTTATATATGAAACAAATATATATATACCAATCAAAGTAAAGCACACGTTTTGAAACAAATAACAAGGTCAATTCTAAAGTTGGTAAAGAAACAAACTTAACAAAAGAACAAATTTGGGAGAAAAACATTACCCAATTTCAAGATGTAAGTTTATAATAATCAAGACTCTGGGTTCACAGACTTGTTCTGAAAGGGAGAAGATAGTAAGTACCTTAGCATTTGCCATCTATGTATATGGTCATTTCACCATTCCAATGGCAGAATTCTGCCATTTTAGCATGAAAGCTGCATAGTCGACTTTGTAAACAAACAGGATGGCTCAGTTCTAATAAAATTTTATGAAAATTGGCAGCAGGCCCAATTTCCTTGTGGGTCATAGTTTGCTGAACCTGAACAAGACTGTGGAATTTGTGAAAAGCCTCAACCTATAGATTGATGGAACAAAATGAAGTCCAGAATAGACCCTCTTGTATGGTCAGTTTTCAACAAAGCTGCTAAATCAACTCATTGATGAAAGATGGATAGTAGTTTCTTGATATAGTTATAATTTGCATTTCCCAAGTAATGATGTTGAATGTCTTTTGTCTTTAAGAAGTTTATCATTAAAGTCTGTTAAAATCTACTTTGGGTGAAAATTTTAAAAGACTAGCAGTGCAAAGATTTGATGCAGATGCGGAGCAACAGGAACTCATATACTGATGATGAGAATATAAGTTACCCATGGATTTTAGAAAATAATTTGGCAACTTCTTCAAATGTTAAACAAACACCTACCATATAACCCAACAATTTTATCCCCAGTTATTTAGACAAGGGAAATAAGAAAAGTCCAAACAAAGACTTATAAATGAATGTTCACAGGAGATTTATTCATAATAGCCCAGCCTGAAAAAAATCCTGTGAGTATGGATTGATGAATAAACAAACTATGACATCTCCATACAATTAAATAATACCAGCAATAAAATGTAACAAACCTCTGAAACAAGCAACAGGGATGAATGTCATAATCACTACACTGACTGAAAGAAGTCAGATATATATAAAATTTTAGAAAATGCCATCTAATCTATAGTGACCAAAAAACAATCACTAGTTGCTTATGATTGGGAATGGTGGACTATATTAAGGAATAAGGTTCCTTTAGGGATCATAGAAATGTTTTATATTTTGATTCTGGTGGTGGTTTTACAGAAGTATATAATTTTAAAATCTCATCACATTTTTAATGTTAAATGTATGCAGTTTACCATAGGCAATTCATATCTCAATGAAGTTCATATAAGTGAAAATTGCATAATAAATATACTATTATATTATTTACATGTAAATCTAATTTAGGAAGATGTTTTTAATGTAACAATGCAATATAAAGGACTCTTTTTGTAGTTAATGCTGTTTAAGTATTTGAAAGAACTTTTTGTGGAATAACAGCCCAACAACTTATAGTGAGGTGAAATCCATCATGCTAAAATTCTGAGACTGGCCTTGTGTATTGATTTCATTGGTAACAAAGAATGTCCATTTTTTTTAACAATCTGAGTCCATTCAGTAACAGAACTCACACAGTAGTTTGAAAAAGGAATACTTAATATAAAGATTAGACTACCGTTAACTAGTAACATGATTTCCTACTAGGATAAAGAGAATTCTGGGGAACATAAGAATAGCAGTTGTAGGAATAAGGAGTAACAGGATCTGATGGTAAGAATATCCTTACTTCATTACCTTAAACGACAGATAAAACAACAGAGTAATATGCCAAATATGAATAAACAAAGCACAGTCTGATTTGATCGTACGTGGAATTTTACCTTAATGGATTAACAGCTGGTCTTAATTCTTTACCTATTGCTTTGCCAGAAGCAGAGCAGATAGATATTTGAAAATAGTGTCTGACTTACACATTTATGCACAAACGCCTTGCTTTCTAGTTTTCCTACTTAAGGCTGATTCCATTCTCCTACGCAGTCTTTCCAGAATTTTTTATTACTTTTCTCAAAGAAAAAAGACATTTTTGGTTGGACACTATTTTACTTACTACAGTAGAATAGTTGTTTGCTTTCCTGTGCTTACAGACTCATCAAAGCTGTCCTCAAGAGATCATCTAATATGATCTCACATCCTTACATCATATATCTGATTCTATTAAATTTTTAAAGCACAACAGTAGTTCTTATTCCGTAACAGTCAAGTCCCCTAAATGGGTTCCCTATTTCCAGTACTCTGTTTTATCTTAAACCTTGCCTCTCATAATCTAATTTATGTATGTTATCAGACATTATTGCTTCATGTTCATTGGGATCAATATTTGGCTGGTTAAGGTAAAGCGCCGACTCTAGCAGAAGATCATTAACAAAATTATACTATATAACATTAACATTGTTTTTTAATTTAAAACATAAAAAGTACATTCATTCAGTAATCTATTATGTAGAGCCAAATTTCCCATAGGTATAATCTTAATAATGACTAACATTTGTCATCGTTCATTTAAATAGTACACCCACGGGACATCATCTACAATATTCAGTTGAGCTCTCTAAGCTAAGAATAATTCTAAAGACAATGGCAAATTAATCTGAATTCATTATCATTTACAAAACTTACAGAATTTCAAATAAATAGTATTCTTTCACTTTTCACTCCTTCCATTGGCTTATATAATACATGGTACATACCTCCTTTATTGTGCTTCACAGACACTGTTGTTTTTTGTTTTTTGGTTTTTTTTTTTACAAATTGAAAGTTTTTGGCATTGACCATTTTTCCAACAGCATTGGCTTATCGTCTCTGTGTCAGATTTTGGTAATACTCACAATATTTCAACCTTTTTTGTTATCATATTTGTTACGGTCATCTGTGATCAGCCCTCTCGCAAGGTGTCCCACCAGTGGTGGAGCCCTACAACTTACCCTCTCATTCCACCAGCTCTTAGAAAATGCAGATGAGACCTATTGCATTGATAGCAAGGCCCATCTGCTATGGAACCCTCAAGCTGACCACTCCACCTGTGCTCCTTGGGCCAGCTCAATGCTGATCTGTGTGAGCTGGATGTGAACAGGGGGCTCTTCCCTTGCCTGCCTTTCTTCATGCCCATCTTCACCCCACTGACCAGCAGGGGAGCCAGCAGTACCGGGTCTTCAAGGTGCCAGGGCTTACGCAGCAGATGTTCCACTCCAAGAACATCATGGCCGCCTATGACCCCGCTATGGTCCTACCTGACTGTGGCTGCCAAGTTCGAAGGCTGTTTGTCCGTGCAGGAGGTGGATGAGCGCGTGCCTGACTCCAAAACAAGAACAGGAGCTATTACATACAAAACAGAAATAGGCCCACAGACATAGAAAACAAACTTATGTTTACAAGGGGAAAGAAAGGTGAGGGATAAATTAGGAATTTGGGATTAGAATATTCTCAGTACTATATATAAAACAGATAAACAACAAGGACCTACTGTATAACACAGGGGACTATATCTAATATCTTGTAATAGCCTATAGTGGAAAAGAATCTGAAAAAGAATATATACATAAATAAGTATATATATATGTTTATATATATATATATATATATGTGATTCACTTTTCTATACACCTGAAACATTGTAAACCAACTATACTTCAATAAAAAAAAATAATAAAAAGAAAGAACAGCAGCTATTTTGTCAAGTAGATCCCCAACTACGTGAAAGCAGCTGTCTATGACATCCCACCTCAGGGGCTAAAAATGTCCACCACCTTCACTGGCAACAGCCCGGCCACCCAGGGGCTGTTCAAGCACATCTCTGAGCAGTTCACAATCATGTCCAGAGCAAGGTCTTCCTGTACTGGTGCTCAGGTGAGGACTGGATGAGATGAAGGTCACCCAGGCAGAGAGCAGCCTGAACGACCTGCTGTCCAAGTACTAGTAGTACCAGGATGCCATAACCAAGGAGAGGGGCAAGCTGTCTTATTTTAAGAAATACCACAACCATCCCAACCTTCAGCAACCAGCACCCTGATCAGCCAGCAGCCATCAGCATCAAGGCAACAGGCTCCACCAGCACAACGATTAGGACTCACTGAGAGCTCAGATGATGCTTAGCATTTTTAGCAAAGTATTTTTAAATTATGATATCTACATTGCTTTTTTAGACATAACACTACTGCAGTTAGACTGTAGACTGCACTTGTCTTATAGTAGTGTAAATATAACTTCTATATGCACTGAACCCAAGAAATTTGTGTGACTCACTTTATTGTTGGCTTTATTTTATTGCAGTGATCTGGAACCAAACCTGCAACATTTCCAGTGTATGCCTGTACTTCTTTAAATTATTTGGTGCTATTATAAGTAAAGCTAACATAAATAAATCAAACAAAATAAAATCATAGCATATATTTCATCCGATAAAGTTTTCCTTAGCATACTAGTGAATAACCTAGTAATGTCAGCATTAAGTATCAGTCAATATGGTAAACAGATTAATGGTGGTAAAATGACAAAATCTTTTGAGTTAAAATTGTTTTTCAGAGTTTCTACTTACTTACTCTTCCTGTTCTAATATACACTAACAAAATTGATCAATTACATATTTAATGAATCTCTGAAAATACGTTCAATACAAAGACATGCACCATGTTTTATTGAAAAAAAGTACCAACTTCAGAAATACTTACTCATCCATACATCTATTTAATCATTTACTCAACCATGGATTTAATCTCCTCCTTCACACTGGGCACTGTGCTAACACTTGTATACAGAAGGACAGAAGAGTTCAAAGCCTGAGTGGATTCAAGTCCAGCTTTTCTTACTACATGAGTGATTCAGAAAAAAAAGTCACTTTCTTATTCTAATTGTCAATGTTTTCTTCTGTAAGATAGAAAGTATACATTGAACTGATGAAAACTAAATGAGTTAGTACAGAGATGAAACTCACACAAACATTAACATAAATAATTGTTAACAGTACTTGTTTTTATCAACACACAGTTTTTAAAAATGATGCTTATTGTAGGTAAGAAAAAAGAGAGATAAATGAAAAGTGAGAGATAAGTAACCATAACTTCAAACCGTATGCAAGCTTGAGAGACACTGACCAAATAAGAGTAAGTAGACCAATCTCGAGGTTTCTGAAGGAGAAAAGGGGAGTCAGTATAAACTGCCCTGATAAGCATTTTGTTAGTTTGTTTGGCTCTGTTTCCTTTCTCAGATATGGAATAATTATGAAAGAGGTAAAGTCATCAGCACTGAAGAGAGAAATCATAATATCTCCTTAGACACAAAAAATGAGGATCCCATTAAGTTGAGCTAGGAAAATATTACTTAAGCCAAACCAGTGTTTATCCACGAAAACTTCCAAGGTGCTGCAAGCGTGCATGGTCTTGGCTATAAAGGGCTAATTATCACAGACCTCCTTTTTATATTCTTCTCTGAAAAACATACCCTCCTTTTATGAAACACATGATCATCTATGTCATCGGGATATGGAAAGAATGGATATCTAAATCCCCAGATAAGTTGCAATTTAATTTTTAGATAAAAGAACTTCGCATTGATTTTAGTTCCTATAATACTAAAGTGAACTATTTTTGTTTCCAAATTAACCTCTCAATGTAAACCCTCTGATAAAATGCTAATTTATAAGAAGATACAGTCATACCTCTTACTAAAAGTATACCCTGAATCTTCACCAAGAATTTCTCTTCTGTGCTTTATATTATTTTCTTCAATTTTAAGTTTTATGGTCAAAGTTTTGGAACTTTAGTGTCTTTCATGATTTTTAAGCTAGTATTTTACACTTAGAAAATAATTTTATCCTACTATGTCCATAACAAATGATGTTGGGCTACTATGAACCAAGCCAAGTGTAGCTGAGGCAAGAATTGGACATTATTGGGTAAATTTTGCACATGTCATGTTTGGCAGGAATGTATTTATGTGGAGGCAGTAATTAAATCTAGAAAATGGATTAATACATTTATTAAACAAATATTTATAGACAAGTATCCATGTGTCAGGCACTTTGCTACACACCTGGGATAAAGCAGAGAATAAAGTATAAAAATGTCTCTGCCCTTAAAGTGCTGCAAAGATATTTTATTTTTATTATCTTATGAATCTGGGTTTATAAGTAATAAGAAATCAGGAGATGGGGTATAGAAAGTTTGAGTGGGTTTTAGGGGATTTAAACCAATCTTATGCAAAGCGAGCTTATGCAGGAAGGAGCAGACAGGAGTCTAAATCAAATAAGCATCACAGTCAGCACCTAAAGATTATCCATGATGGAGCCCGATAAAGGGGGAATGAGTTCTGTACCAACAGGAATAATGAACTTGGGGGAAATAAGGAACACTAGATGGCCTGTGCCATCAGTGGGTGAAAATGTAGAGCAAAGCATGGCTTACTGTGAAGCTTCCTAGATGATTGAAGCAGCTGTCTGGCAAGGGGACGATCAGGTTGGCATGCTTAAAAGTGGAATAAAAAACTTGTACACATTCTTCCTTCAAGCCAACTTTTAGAAATCAGTTATGCTAGATAGTTTACTTCTTCGCTGAGGAGAAGGAACTTTTGACTTAGTTTTAATTGCCATTATAGAAAATAGTAAAATCTGCCAACTCTATGTTTTCTACTGAGTTATCAATGACATGGTACAAGTATTTATTTCTTCCTTCTGTCAGAGAAGGTTAAAATCATTAAGAAAGCCTATTCATCCCTGAAAAACTACAGTTAAATCACAAGAAGCATGGCCTTGGGGCTTCTAGGGTAAGGCAAGGTTCACTTTGTCCTTCAGATTGTTGCTTTTGTATTGTACAGACATGACGTTTTGGTTGAAATTTGTGTTTGACAGGTCTGTAATGTAATTTTCCAGAATGTGTTGAAGTGGAACCCAATATCGTTGGCTTCATTCAGTAGATTTTCTGCCTGATGGAACATACCATTACTATTCTATTTATTTTTACAACCAATGAAAAAATGGATTATTTCAATTTGTGAAGTTCTTTTACACATAATTTTCCAAAAGATAAAGATCATATAGCAATCCCTATATTTGTTCATGATTGAGCATTGATTGACTCTGATCTGTAAGAAATTCCCTACGTTGAGTTATATTTTGGCATTACGTGTCCTAGCAGTTAACAAGTAGTATATTGGCTTAAGGAATATATATGAATAGAGGGAGAATTCTGTGGAATGATTTAAAGGGGGTTCATGTAAAAGTCATCCGTAAGTACAGAGAATGAAAAAGGGATTTTACAATATAAAACCAATTCACAATCTGAGAGGAGAAATGATGCTGAGTCAAATACGTGTGCCAAGTGAAAAAGCACTGGGGTCTTGCGACACAGGCCTTTTGGGAATAAGAAGCAGAGATAAGGCTGAGGGTATTGGAGCTCAGAGATCAAGTATAGGTCATGCTATCATCAGAGGGACACCTAGGTTTTTCTGGCCAGGAATGTAACACAGAAAAGAAAAGATTTATAGGTTTTAGGTATTGGAGTAAAAAAGTTAAGCCAGACATGATTTTTTAAACACTAGTTAACATGAAATTAGAATTTTAAAGTCAAATATTATTTAACTTTTTCCATCAGATTAATCAAGGTTACCCTTGTGACTGTAGGGAAACTATGACAACTTGAAAAAGAGGCTACTACTGGACATTATTGCAATTTTTAAATGTTTTTCTAAGTGGTTTTTTGTTGTTGTTGTTGTTGCATGTCTCTGTTCCATTAATAAAAGGCTGGAAATCTATCTCTTGACATTCAAATGTAACTTTAATCAATCTATTTAGCATAGTGAACTTGAGAATAAAATAAATAAAATACTTTATTAATATAAGAGAAACCTAAACAACAGTGAATTTTTGATATTAAATGTATAAAAAGTTCTTATTTGCTTTTGTTCTCTACTTTTCAACATGAAGATATTGTATGCAGATAGAAATCATGATGCTGAAATCGTAGGTAGGTTAGCAAGAAAATGGAAATCTTAGAACTTCAGCATAAAAGGCCATCGTATAACATAAGATTAATTATTTTTTATAGTAGGAGCACATGCATAAAGTGTTCAAGCAAAGGGTATTATGAATCAGGTACCTGACTATATCCTGTGGCACCAGACTGTACAGTCAATCCAGCTTTTTAAAAATTTTCCGATAATTTTTCTGCCGGTCTCCAGGAAGCTTAGACAAATATGATAAGAACCTCCTGGTACTTCTCAAGCTTATCATAATCAGCAGGAAATCATTCATGTGAGGTTATTTGAAAATGAAGCAAGCATAAACTTCTGGGCTCTGGGTCTTTTTAAAGAGAATATGAAACATTCACTTTGCTTGAGTCAGAGCTGGCTTTTCTTCCTCCTTCTCACTGATGCTTTATATATAAATCTCTATCTCAGCTTGCCCAGGCCTGTGAAAGTTGCCTGACCTTTCTGCCTTAGCTTCCCTCCCTATGGTTCAGCCTCTTCTTTTGCTGGACTATGATGAGAGAACTTGGCTGATGCCTCTTATCAATCAACAGTCCATTGCATGTGGTTTCCATAGGAATTAAATGAGATAATACACATAGGGGCTTAGCATATTGCCAGTATGATACATTTTATAGTTAAATGCTCTTTCCATACCTTAAAATTTTAAAATAAAATTTAAATTTCTCATGCTACACAACAATTCCACACCTAGATATCTACATAAGGGAAATGAAAACTATGTTTACATAACCACATGCATGCAAATATTCATAGCAGTGTTACTCATAATAGCCAAAAGCTGGAAATATCTACATTTCCATCAACTGGTGAATGATAAAATATGTATACTGGCTGTATATTGTGCCCCATAAATCCATGTCCATTTGGAACCTTGGAATATGACCTTATTTGGAGGTATTTGCAGATGTAATTAGCTAAACAAGGTCATGTTGAATTAAGTTGGATCTTAATCCAATGATTGTTATTTTTATACTAAAAGAAAATAGAGGAAAAACATAGACAAAAAGGAAGAACCTCATGTGACAATGGAGACAGAGATTGGAGTGATGTCTTTACAAACCCTGGAACACCAGGGATTTCTGGCAATCACCAGAAGTTAGGCAACATCACTAATCATTAGAGAAATGCAAATCAAAACTACAATGAGGTATCACCTCACACCAGTCAGAATGGACATCATCAAAACTCTACAAACAGTAAATGCTGGAGAGGTTGTGTAGAAAAGGGAACCCTGTTGCACTGTTGGTGGGAATGTAAATTGATATAGCCACTATGGAGAACAGTATGGAGGTTCCTTAAAAAACTACAAATAGAACTACCATATGACCCAGCAATCCCACTACTGGGCATATACCCTGAGAAAACCATAACTCAAAAAGAGTCATGTACCAAAATGTTCATTGCAGCACTATTTACAATAGCCAGGACATGGAAGCAACCTAAGTGTCCATCGACAAATGAATGGATAAAGAAGATGTGGTACATGTATACAATGGAATATTACTCAGCCAAATAAAGAAATAAATTTGAGTTATTTGTAGTGAGGTGCATAGACCTAGAGTCTGTCATACAGTGTGAAGTAAGTCAAAAAGTGAAAGACAAATACTGTATGCTAGCACACATATATGGAATCTAAAGAAAAATGGTTCTGAAAAACCTAAGGGCAGGACAGGAATAAAGACATAGAGAATGGGCTTAAGGACACAGGGAGGGGGAAGTGTCAGCTGGGACGAAGTGAGAGAGTGGCATGGACATATATACACTACCAAATGTAAAATAGATAGCTAGTGGGAAGCAGCCGCATAGCACCGGGAGGTCAGCTCGGTGCTTTGTGACCACCTAGAGGGGTGGAATAGGGAGGGTGGGAGGGAGACACAAGATGGAGGGGATATGGGGATATATGTATACATATAGCTGATTCACTTTGTTATACAGCAGAAACTAACACAACAATGTAAAGCAATTATACTCCAAAAAAGATGTTAAAAAAAAATTAACCCCACAAAAACAACAAAAAATATCCACTATATTTGAGTAGTTTCTCAAAACCAAAAGCATAATGAAATAGTTTAAAATAGGACATTTCATTAGAAACCGTCAATGAACTGAGAAAGCTGCATAAGTGATTAAATAAACATAAACATGTAGTTCATATACACTTGGATTTAAAAAAGTAACTCTAATATGCATATAATTAAATCATTCAAGTTGATTATATTTTAGTAAGTAATACTTCATTTTACAATGCTTATGCAGTATCATATGAGAAGTCTCTCTTTTCTCACTTAGTTTACAAATATGTCCTTTTGCATTTATTTCAAATTTTGCAGGCTGCAATTTAGAAAATATTTAAGAAACAGTAATGCAAGACCCAAGTAAACTAATTCTAAAGACTATATTAGTTCCGTTTAAGGCTCTCACCATTATTCACTGTGTTCTATGTTTTCTGCATTTCATTTTCCTTACCTTTCTCTCCGTTTTCTTTGTCTTTCCTAGGATTAAATAAGTAAAGTTCTTTAAAATAAAAGCAACAATGTATCTATTATTGACCCATCCCGATCATTATTCTCCCTTTTCCAGTCACTAGCGATTACAATGTTGTATGTTATTTATGTTTAGGAACAAAGTCATAATAAGCATTGTACATTTTACTTTCATTATCAAGAACCTGAATATTAAATGGCAAAAGCAGGCACAGCATGGATCTACAAGTGTGGTGTGCGATCTCTTTCATATGTTTTGTCTTTACACTTGTGAATTGGATAAATGCAGCCATACATGTTTTTGACAGCTAATTAAACGTGAATATGTGAAATTATATGCCAGTTTACCACCACTATTTGTGGAAATAAGATGGGGTTTTTATAATTTGTACTGAAATACTTTAACTTCTGTTACTTTACAAACCTGATTTTATGATACCTACTGAAACATTCAAATTGAAATTTCCATTGTGTGGGGGGGGTTATATACATATATATTTATTACTTATTTGTTTTTGTTTTTTTTAACTATTAGGCTTCTATTTAAAAAAAATTTCCTTCTTCTCATGTACCCTTCCCGCGTGTGTCCTCTACTTTCAAGTTTCTTTCAACCCCCTCAGTAAGTTCCTCTCTTTTGGTGGCGAGCTCCGTCCTGAAAGCACATTTTTATAAATCTCATATAATGCCAAATCTGTGAGAAGCAAATAATGTTAGTTTGGAAATAAGTTTGAAGGCCTTGGCTTTTTCATTACTTTTAGCTTTTGTCTTTTGTAAAAATTCTTAGGGAAAGAACACACTGTAGGGCTTTTAAAATACTTAGATTCATGAGAAAACATATGTTCTTACTAAATTGGCATGCCATTATCTTGAGTTAGTCACAGAGACCAGGAGTAATTAGTCAGCCTCTGAGTTATGATGGAAGATGATGTGTCCCAGAATGATATATGTATCAAAATATAGCCTAAACTGAGCCCAAATTCAACAAAATATCTTGGATTTCAAACAGCCTATACTTTTAACTGTGTTCTTCCATCCTGCTTTCCCCTATAAAGTTGATCATAAAATATGAGAAAAATGTAAGGAACATAAGATGATCATAAAAAGAGGAGTAGAGATTTAAAACGGAGAATCAATTAGGACCACAAAAATGTATAAGTCCAGTATAAACGAACAATGGGCCACAGATCTGGCTGTAAGCTTTGGAAATTAAAATGAAATGAGGAATTAAGTAGATTGATATTGCACAATAACAAAAAAATAGAAACAAACCAATTGCTCACCTTAAGGTGAAAAATTAATTTTATCCCAAAGTTCCCTGTAAAAATGACACCACTGTAATTAGCAATGCCTTTAAAAGCAGGATTATAGTAAACATCGAAGTTTTTCTTCTAACTTCCCTCAAAAAATGTTAATGAGACTCATGTTCCGTAAAAACATTTCCAAAGGGCAATCATAAATGGCAAAATCTAAGCTCTCTGTTCGCCTGGTTAAATTACAATGTAGATGTTTACTGAATATTTTTCAAACATTTCTTTATAAATACCATTATTTCTCAAAACTGTACGTCCTATATAAATGTGTTAACAACAAATTGCTAATATCCTAAACTAATTTTGGTTAAAGAGTTTCCAGAATTGCCTTTGGGAAACCACCCATTTGATCTGCATGCTTTTTCCCATCCTGCTGTTACCCTGGAGGGCAGTAATGGGTCCTAACCACTTAGTGTAGAGAGATCCAAACAGGCATGCTTTCTAAGCAAAAACCATGAGAAATTGAGATGTTTGCTGAGACTTTTGAGACAGAGTTATAGTCTTTCTTTAAAAGACAAATTTAGATGTGTATCTTTTTGGCATTCTGCCACAAATTGTTGTTACCACTGTATAGCACCTGAATATGACTCCATCACAATGTAGCACAGCATCACATGGGTTCTGATGTTACGTGTGAGTGGTAGTCGAGTAGAAACAGGGAGCAGACTACTGGTAACTTACTGTTATTTAACTATGCCATTTTGTCTAAGTCAGATTTGTTGTATTTTCTATTAATTTATGTTTAAATGTTCCATACTTATAAAATAGTATATACACAGGGATAAAAATTTAAAGGGTAAAAAATGGTATCAGGGTACAAAGTAAATATTTTTCTATTCCTGACTCTGAAGATGAACAGAGTCAATTTACCACTACAGAGGTGAAAATTGTTAAGAGTGCCTGTGTGCTTCCAGAAATATTCTATGCATACACAAGACAATATGTTTAAAATTTCTTTATTTACTACACAAGTAGTAGCATATTCCTCACCCTTTTCTACTTAATTATTTCACCAAAAAATGTATCTTGGAAATTCCTCCATATTAAAAAGACTGTCTCTTTTGTTTAATGACTTTATGATTTATATAACTAATCCTCCAGAAAAATCTGGTTGAATTGATCTAATCTTTTGCCACTATATATAATGATGCAATAAATAACCATGTATATGTTTTGTTCGGCTTTTTGTACAGTTGTAAATATAAGTATATATGTGTATGTACACACACACTCACAAATGCAAAATTGTCCCCACAGTGATCGTACTAATTTACTTTTCTACCAACAGTGTATGAAAATATTGATTTCCCCCCTCCCCCAGATCTCCTGACATAGTGTGTTATCCACCTTTGGAAACTTTGATCACCTGAGGGATTAAAAACTAATCTACGTGGCTAATTATTAGAGAAATGCAAATCAAACTACAATGGGATGTCACCTCATAGCAGTGAGAATGGCCATCATCCAAGAGTCTACAAACAATAAATTCTGGAGAGGGTGTGGAGAAAAGGGAACCCTCTTACACTCTTGGTGGGAATGTAAATTGATACAGCCACTATGGAGAACAGTATGGAGGGTCCTTAAGAAACTAAAAATAGAGCTATCATATGATCCAACAATCCCACTCCTGGGCACATCTCTGGAGAAAAACATGGTTCAAAAGGATACATGCACCCCAATATTCATTGCAACACTGTTTACAATAGCCAAGACATGGAAGCAACCTAAATGTCCATCAACAGATGAATGGAGAAAGAGGATGTGGTACACATATACAGTGGAACATTACTCAGCCATTAAAACAAATGAAATAATGCCGTTTGCAGCAACATGGATGGACCAGGTGATTATCATACTAAGTGAAGTAAGTCAGACAGAGAATGGCAAGTATCATATGATATCGCTTATATGTGGAATCTAAAAATAATGATACAAATGAACTTATTTACAAAACAGAAACAGACTCACAGACTTAGAGAACAAACTTAAGGTTACCCGGGGGGATGAGTTGGGGGAAGGATAGATTAGGAGTTTGGGGTTGACATGTACACACTGCTATATTTAAGATAGATAACCAACAAGGACCTACTGTATAGCACAGAGAACTCTGGTCAATATTCTGTAATAACCTAAATTGGAAAATAATTTAGAAAAGAATAGATACATGTATATGTATGACTGAATCACTCTGCTGTATGCCTGAAGTCAACACAATATTGTAAATCAACTATACTCCAATATAAAATTAAAAATTTTTAAAAATACGTAATAAACTAAAGGACAAAAAATACTAATCTACGTTTTTTCTTATTCTAAATAACATTGAATTTTCATTTTAATTTCTTGGTTTGTGAACTAACTTCACATCCTTTGTCAAATTTCTTTGGATTGTTAATCTTTATTATTATCATTTTTTTATTTTTTTTAACTGGTTGTGGAAATCAGTCCTTTGTTATAAGTTGCAAGTTTTCACAAGTTTTGTATTTGTTTCTTCATTTTGTATATGCATTTTTTCTTCATGAAAATTTTAAAATTTTGATTTATTTAAAGTTGCCATTCTTTGTTTTATATCTTTGTGTGTGTATGTTTGCAATTTATAACATATATTTGAAAGTCTTTTCCATCCCAAGATTACTAAATAATTGTATAAGATTATCATTTCCTTTTTGGACATTTATATCTTTGATATACCTGGAAATAATTTTAGTAAAAGGTGGGAGTTATGGCTCAACTTATTTTCCCAGAAGACTAATCAGTAATTAACACTATTTTTAAAAATTTCCACTCATACCTCATGGGTATGAAATGCTACTTATCCCTTCCTTTTTTATTTCTTTTTCATGTTATGGTAACACCATGTTGCTTTAATTATTTCAGTAGTATTATATGATATTTATTACCTAGCAAGCGTCATTCCTACATCATTTATTATTACTATTTTTGTTGTTTTTTTTCTTATTTCTACTTCACATTTTATTTATAAACTTTAAAATCAACTAGTCTACTTCCCCTTTAAGTGGGAAAAAGTGTGAGGTTTTTTTTTTTTCTTTAATTTCTTAATGTATAGACTAATTTAAGAGACTTCACTTATTTTGTAGGTCTTTATTTTTTCCCAACAACATGGTAGTTGTTGGGAAAACAACTTCTTCTCTTTTTGTTTAAATATCCCTTCTGTTCCACAGAGTCACATCTTAAAGTCTCTTTATACCTCTATTACAAATGTCTTAGTTTTATTAGATATTTTAACATTTATTCTATTATGAAAATCATTGTGGTAGGCATAATTCTAAGATGATCCACAGTTATCTTCTACTTGTATAATCCTTTCTACATTTTTGTGGAAGCTGTGAATTTGATGTTTCAAATGATTATACTACCATGACTATATTACATTATTTGGCTAAAGGGAGATGATCCTGGGTAGACCTGGTTTATCAGATGAGCCCTTTAAAAGCAGAGTTTCCTCCTGGTGGTCATAGAAGAGAAAGACAGATGTGGGAAGCACCAGAAGGATTTGACATTCTGTTGCTGGCTTGAAGATGGAAGATGAACAGGGTCATCGGGTAATATCCTGAGGGTCATCCCTAGGGACTGAGAGTGGTCCTGGGCCTACAGCCAGCAAAGCAACAGAGACTTCCATGGGACAACCTCAAGGAACAAACTCTGCTAATAACAGGCATGAGCTTGGATAATGATCTTGAGCTTCAAATAAGAAGGCATCAAGCTGACAGCTTGATTTCAGTGTGAGCAAAGAACCGAGTCATGCTGTGCCAGACTGACAAACAGAACTGTATACTAATACATTAGTGCTGTTATAAGCCACTCAATTCTTGTTAATTTTTTATGCTTCAATAGAAAACTAATGCAGGCACGTCCATCATTTTATCTCCTAACAGCCTGTTATTAGTTACTTATTTTCATACTCTATTTTTGTGCTAAATGATCTCATTTCATAATTTCATAATTAGCCAGAAATATCAGTTTCTGTTCTTTAGTTTTTCAGGCAAGCAAATATATCATCTGCAAATAAAAATGAATTTGCCTTTATTTTTCTTTATTTTTATTTTTTTTAATAAAAAGCTCAGAAATCGGTGTTTATTAATTTCACATTTGCTAAAAGCAATTTATCAGGAAAGAAGATGAAAAGGCAAATTAAAACTTAAGTCCCATCATACCGATGTAATAGTTTGCCTTGTCACAAAGTATTCCTAAAAGCTTCAGAAGTATGAAAACATATTCAAAAGGCTGATGCTTATATGCCTTTGGTAACATTAAGATGCATTTGATTACACTTAATACATCATTTTTTATGTATTAAAATCATGTCTTCTAAATTAAAAGTACCCTGGTTTGCAAAAAGTTTAGATATTCATTCATTCTTCTGGTATGTCCTTTTTAGAAATCCAATTTATATAAATGTTCCAGATAGTTGATTTCTTAATTTCAATTTCTCTGCCTTTTATTTTACATTTAAAAATATTTTATCCTGCTCAATATTTTTGACCGTTATTACAAAATAATGCTACCTTATAAAAGAAATTGCAGACATTCTTATAGCAGACACTGCTGTCACACCTATCTATGTTTTTGTTTGTTTGTTTGTTTTTAACTGGGATCGCCCAAAACTCTCTGCTTGACAGCTATTTTCTGCTGCAGAAATAGCTACAGTCATTATACAGAACATGGCATGAATGTTGAAGATGATTACTACTTTCCTATTGTTACTATAAAAGATTACCTCAAATTTAGCAGCTTAACCAATACAAATGTATTATCTTATAGTTCTGTAGGTAGAGATCTGACACAGTCTCACTGGGCTAAAAAGCAATGTGTTGGCAAGATCATGTTCCTTTGTGGAGACTAAAGGACAATCTATTTCCTTGCCTTTCCAACTGGTGAAGACAGCCCACATCCTTAGTTTATGCCTTCTTTGCTCCATATTCAAACCCAAAACAGTGGGTTATATTCTTCTCATAACAGGTCACTCTAACCTGATGCTCTTCTGCCTCCTTCTACTGGTTTTGAAGTCTCTGATGATTACACTGGATCCAGGTGGATAACCAAGGATAATCTTATTGTTTTTAATACATATTTATTGGAGTACAATTGCTTTACAATGCTGTGTTCATTTCTGGTGTACAATAAAGTGTATCAGCCATATGCATACATATATCCCCATATCCCCTCCCTCTTGAGCCTCCTTCCCACCCTCCCTATCCTACCTGTCTAGGTTGTCGCAAAGCACCAAACTGATCTCCCTGTGCAATGCTGCTGCTTCCCACTAGCTATCCATTTTGCATTTGGTAGTGTACATATGTCAATGCTACTCTCACTTCACCACAGCTTCCCTCTACCACCCCGTGTCCTCAAGTCCATTCTCTACATCTACATCTTTATTCCTGCCCTGTCACTAGGTTCATCAGTACCAATTTTTTTTTTAAAATTCCGTATATATGCATTAGCATATGGTATTTGTTTTTCTCTTTCTGACTTACTTCACTCTGTATGACAGACTCTAGGTCCATCCACCTCACTACAAGCAATTCAATTTCATTTCTTTTTATGGCTGAGTAATATTCCACTGTATATATGTGCCACATCTTCTTTATCCATTCATCTGTTGATGGACACTTAGGTTGCTTCCATGTCCTGGCTACTGTAAATAGTGCTGCAATGAACATTTTGGTACATGACTCTTTGAGAATTATGGTTTTCTCAAGGTATATGACCAGTAGTGGGATTGCTGGGTCATATGGTAGTTCTAGTTTTAGTTTTTTAAGGAAGTTCCACACTGTTCTCCATAGTGGCTGTATCAATTTACATTCCCACCAACAGTGCAAGAGGGTTCCCTTTTCTCCACACCTTCTCTAGCATTTATTGTTTATAGATTTTTTGATAATGGCTATTCTGACTAGTGTGAGGTGATACCTCATTGCAGTTTTGATTTGCATTTCTCTAATAATTAGTGATATTGAGCATCTTTTCATGTGCCTCTTGATTATCTGTATGTCTTCTTAGGTGAAATGTCTATTTATGTCTTCCACCCATTTTTTAATTGGGTTGTTTGTTTTTCTTGATATTGAACAAAAAAAGAAAAAAAGAACAATAACAAAGAGTAAAAAATAAAATTAGACTAGGAAACTAACAGATAGGTTAGAAATAAAGTAAAAATAAAAATATAGATGAAACAACTGGAAGGTAAAACAGGACCACAAGAGTAAAAAAGAGAAGAAGAAAAAAAAAAAAAAGTGGAAAACACCTTGGCTGTGGAGGGCTGGGTCTAAGGAGCGGCAGGGTTTGGGCGGTGGGCTGGGCCTATGTTTAAGGCCCAGAGAGCTGGAAAAGGTCCTGGGGTTTTGGGGGGATTGGGGGTTAGGCACAATGGAACAGCAGGGGCCCTGGCTTGCCTCTGCCCTCAGAGGGCAGGGGACCTGCCCAGGGAGCCCAGCAGGCTTCCTGGGCCTGAGCGTGAGGGGCAAATGCCCTCTGCTCCTCTTCCATTCCTCCGGTCCTGGAGGCCCCCTTCCACCTGCCTATCCTGTTCTCCCCTGGCCTCCTCCCTATGCCCCCAGGACAAACGCAGTCTGGATGGGGCCGCTGGGGGCACAGGACCTGGCCTGAGAGCCGGGAAGATTCTCCTGCTGATTGGGCAGGAGAAACACTCAGCGTGCTCCTCCTGATTGGAGCCCCCAGTGTCCCACCAGTTCTCTCGGGGTTCTTCCCATCTCCTTGGGCATTGAGGTCCTCCACCAGCCCCTGGTAGGCACCCTAATTGTGGGGAGATGTGAATTCCGCATCTTTCCAAGTCGCCATCTTGACTCTGCCCCCCAGGTTAATTTTAGAGAGAAAAAATATGTTTCTGTGGATATTAAGTTCTAATGTCGTTAATTGTCTTTGAGGTTTGATATTCACTGCCTGAGGCTCAATCCCTAGATGACTCCTTGGTACTATGTTACATTATTATAAATTTTAATTAGGTTATTAAAAGGATAGTGTAAGCTTGTTTCTGAAGCTTATCACAGTAATCTACATTTGGGTGAAGATCAGATGCCACATGACATGCAACCAGGGGATTATGAATACTGGAAAAGACATCATTTAAAGGGCTCTCCCCAACCTAGATGGAGAGACACTTGTGAGGTACTGTTAACTAGCTCATGTGCAGTAAACCTGAAGGAAATTGATACTTGGATTCATATTTTCCACTCAAAAAAGGCCCTTGCACTGGACTAGTCTATAGAGAGGACTGCTGACCTCAAACTCACCTGAAAACAACAGTGAAACAGAAGAGAAGTGACACCCACACCAGGATGAGAAGTAGAGAACATCTGAGTAGACAGCTTTCCCAAGGAACCTGACCAGGCCAGTACAGTTTTGCTCAGCAACCACATTTTCCCAGTCGCCGGTCCTAGGGTTCTTTGCCTTCCCAGCATTTGCCTTTTAATTCCTTAGCTCAAATTGTCTTCTCCCACCATGGCTGATGTTTATTTGGGCTGATGTTACCTATTAAACTGTATAACTTCTTTCGTGACCTGACAACCTTCCAGCATACGCATTCTGTCTCCAACTCACATAAACGCTGTCCCAGCATCTTCAGACTCTCCACACTGAATGACCAATGACTCCAGGCAGGCAATGACTGAACTCTTTCCCGAACCCCAGTAAATTTGTAAACAGGTTCCTGGAAAACACTTTCTGCATGGCCCAAGTTGCTCACTTGGTTTTGTAAGACCCTGTGAGACCCAGATCCCTCGGTGGGAAAAGATGGGTCCAGGGCATGTAGCTATGCTACTCTGGTAATGAAATGGGACATTTGTCCACACTGTTGATCAACACTGCCTCTGGCAGGTTTTAATCAAAAGGGGTAAATGTGAGAATAAAATAAAAATCCTCTGAGGAAAGAACATAGAAAATGGGCCTGGAGTGGTTAACAGGGACCCAAAATAAAATGGAGTCAGGCATTCATGACAGGTCTGGGGTTCAGTCACATACTCTGTGTTCTAAGAAAAACCATGAACTGAAACTATATGAACTTTTGACCCTGCCAAGATTCCTGCTCAGAAAACCCCTAAGGAAAAGTGTTGACTACAGCCAATCATCAAGGACTTGCGGTCAGGCTGTCAAGTTCATCCAACTTATGAGTGAGTTTCCTAATTGTGGTTCCTATGGTTTCTGCCTTTAAAAACCGCTTGCCCCCCCTTTTGGTTACTGCCAAAGACTATGTATCCCCAGTTTAATAAACCCTGAAAACAATAAAGCTGTCTTCTTGTTTCCAGACCGCACTGATTATTTTCTAGGATTTATTTCTAATTTAGGACAATGATTTGATTTAATATTCTATTTTTTCATGAGATTTCTTTTTTAGCAAAGAGCTAATTAATTGAGCAACACAGTAAAGCGAAACAATTTTTCCTTTAAACAAGTTTTTTAAACCAAAAAAAAAAAAGTAACAAGTAGAATCTTGATAAACAAATGGATCATTTACAAAACCCCATTTTTATGTCATGTAGAGTATTCAAGTCAATGGCCAACAATGTGAAAATATATAATATTAACTAATTAATTATATTTTATATATAACTAATATGTATTTTATATAAATATATTATAAACAGTGGCATACATTAAAGAATGCTGCATTTATCTTCCAGAGTTTTAAATTTATCATTTAATGGATTACATTATTGTTTTTCAATTTTCTGAAAGAAAACTTTTAGTCATTATTAGGAACTAATGTAAAACATGCCCACAAGACATGAAGAAAAATTAAATTTCAATCATTATTGTACATTTTTTCAAAAATCAAAAATTCTTTCACATGATATCAACAAAAATCTCTTTCCCTTCTCTGGCATGTTAGTCTAGAGTTGATGATATATTATTCCTAAAATTGATAAATACTATAAGCTAAATGAAGCTTAAAGGAAACTAATTATTCTTTTCCCAATCTCTCTTCAAATCTTTCCTTTTTATTATTGACTTATTCATCACTTATTACAGAAACAATGAAAATTAAAAATGGAAATGAAATGATACCCAGATTAGCCTACATCTCAGGCTGAATGTAGAAAATCACATATTTCAGAGATTTTCCAGAGAAAAAAATGATAGGTGATGATGGTGATGATGATGATAATATAGACAGATTTATCAATAGATATCTGGACACAACAGCCAATGAATAATAGCAGGTGTAACCACTCTCCCCCAGCAACATATTCCATTCATTCTGTTGGAAAGTGAACACAATGACTCAAATGAACAGATCCATTTGGAAAGAAAAATAATAAATTGGAAGCAACACAGTGATCACTGCTGTATCTCTCTGAGCATTTTCTTTTATTTTCTCTAAGTTTACTCTCTGGGAAGTTTCCTCGTATATACTATACTTCATGACCAGAGATGAGCTGGAAACAGAAAAAGAGCTCTTCAAGAAGCTTTACCTATTGTGTGGTTTACCTTCTATATATATACTTAGAGATGCCTAAACTTTTCTTAGAATTTGAAAAATTATGGAACATTGCTGAAGAGGCCTGAGGTTTGTTCATTTTGCAACTAAATGTACAGACGCACACACATACACACAGAGGATCTTACTACAGGATGCAATAAATAGCTGATAGAATATTTATACATTTTACTTTTCAAGTCTGCTATTGATGTAACCTTGGTAGACACACAGTTTGATTCCCCACTTATATTAGTTTAAAGTGTATTCAGCTATTTGTACCTCAGAGCAAGGATTGCCAACTCAGCCAAATCCACAGACTGGGGTCTCTCACTTACAACACCCAGGTTATGGTAGCAATTTGTTTCAGTAAGAACATCTGAGGTTCAAAGACTCAAAAAACACCTGAGGTTCCAAACCACAAAGCCAGCATCAAGCTTAGGGTGAGACAACATCAATACTTCCATTGATGATAGGAAAAGAATAACTCCTGTTTTAGGGTGAATTGTCCCGGAAGAGCACCTGAGACATGGACTTAAGAGCAATTATTTTATTGGCAGGTTATCTTGGGAAATATCAATAGTGCAGAGCTGAAATAGAATGTGTGGGGAAGGGAGCCAGAGAGAGTGAGGAAATGACAAGTTTACTCAATGGTACCAATGGGAGATATTTGTCAGCATCAGACTTTTCCTACAAAAAGGGAGTGTATGTTGGTTTCCTATCACTCCCACAACATATTACCACAAACACAACATCTTTACACAACACAAAATTATTATCTTACAGTTCTGGAGGTCACATGCCCAAATGAGTTTCACATAACCAAGATACTGGCAGGGCCGTGTTCCTGATTCTGGAGGCCTTGGGGGAGATGTGTTCATTGCCTTTTCCCAGATTCTGAAGCTGTCTTCATTCCTCTGCTGTGTCCTTCCATCCTCAAGGCAGCAGTAATGTTTGGTCTTTCTTCCATCACTTACTTCTCTGCCTCTCTCTTCCATTTTTAAAGGGCACTTACCATTACTCTGGCTGACCTCGTTAATCCAAGATCATCTCTTTAAGGTCAGCTGATTAGAAACCTTAATTTCAGTTGCAATTTCTCCCTGAAATGTAACACTATATCAAAAGTTTCCAGGGATTAGGATATGGAAGTCTTGGGATGGACGTGGGGGGTTAATCTGCCTATCACAGTGAGGAAGTTTGGTTGCAATTTTCATCTGCCATTATGTTGGGGGCTTCTCTTAAGCATTATGACTCATGTGGCTGAACACACTCCTGTAGCAAGGTGAGTAGTTCTTATAAAGTCTCAGGTGATTGCATTAAGAGCAGCATATATGTGACTGCTAAGTTGTGCTGTTGCCTTTTACACTCCTTCGTTGCATAACTCAGACCCACCCATGCCTCCACAATACCATCTGTTCTGTCATTAACTTATCAAGGCAGTAGTCAGTCAGAATTTCTTAATTAAAAAAAAAAATTTACCAAAGAAGAATTAGAGAGAAAAGCTATACCTCTAGACATCGTTGCTCTAGTTGGTTCCTAAACTGGAATTTATAAAAACCATCATCTCCCTCCTCTGCTACACGTTCTAGGTTTCCCCTCACAACCAGCCAGTGTGTGGTCTAGTGCAGGATGCTCTTCTCATGTAGTAACTCATACTTTCATCCCTGAAGAGTTTAGCCTCTGGCTAGTGTGCCCTTGTGAGGACATGGTTTCTGTGTTTGTCTGTTAATGATTACTATTGAGCAAGAAACAATAGGAGACATCTACTTAGTGAGTGCCTTGAGTTTTAGATGTAATTCTTCCAGCCCTGGTCATGAAGAATCAATCTCTATCTCCTTATGAAACTCTCAGTTAATTATTACTGCCTCTATAGTAACTTGCTTCATTGCTTGCCAGTCCAGAGGCATAAAGATTGCAAAATGATTAGGTGACAGTTATAGCTTCAGGTTTAGTAGAAACTTTACTGTTGACCAGAGGTATATCAAAGATGGCAGCATTCTTTCATAGGTTCAGACAAAAAGAGTGTGCTTTGTATAGAATTCAGAAACACTCATGAGCTGTTTACATTGTGGTTGTTGTTTTTTAATCAACATGCACCAGCAGCTAACCACTAACAACTTCAGTGATAAAATACTCATCCTTGTCAGGAATGCACACTTACACCACATCTCCCTCCACCTTCCACTCCACGCTTGGTTGGTTTGCCACTGCTATTGCCTAGTTGTAGCAGCTATCACTTAAGGACCAGAGTCTCTAATTCAGGAAAGCCTTTTCCAGTGCAAATTTCCAAATAGATCACTGGCATTAATGGTTAGAGGAGAGACACATAGTTCTACATTTAAAAATTTTTTCTGGACCAGTATATTTTAGTTGTTGGAATTAAGAAACATATAACGACCATTGTATGTGTGTGTGTGTGTGTGTGTGTGTGTGTGTATATACACACACACACACATAGGCTGCTCATTCATGCAAAGTGTCACCACTAAGCCTTAGCTGCACATTTAAGAGTCCATTAGAACATTCTTTCAGACTTCCATCTTCCAGATGAACTAGTAAAAGAAAAATGTTCTGATGTTTAAATGGAAAAATAGATCCTGAAGAAATACGGCGATTGTCGCATCTTCTTTGTTATGAAGTAATATCTTTATCCAAAGTGTTCTTAGGTAACAATCATGTCAGTAAATCAGATACTCTAAAAGGTTCACAAAGCGCTGCTCCCATGATGGGTAAGAAGACAAACCTTAATCCGGAACGTATATCAATCCCAGAAGAGATGGTGTACTGCTCTCTCGAGGATAGAAGAGGTCTAATAAAATCAACTTGATACTGATGCAATCATATCAAAGGCTCAGCCGTCGATTCTGCTCCTGTGGGACATGGTGGACTTAGCATGTCTCCCCAGCAGGAAAGTTGATTCAGCTACTATCACAGTTGAAATTTCATGCCTGATGGGCACTGACAAGAGACACAAACATCTACACGTTTTGTCCTAATTTCCATGGGCCCATCATCAAACCTCCTTCCAGGCCTCTTTACTTTCAGGTGCCTGACAATCCAATCAGGCAACTTCTTACTATTCAGGAATCAATATATATACTCTGCTTATCTCCTTATCTTTAACCACTTCTCCTTCCATATCAGGTTGGTGGCCAGCTGAAAGGTGGAAAGATTTCCCCTCATTCTGCCTTTTGGTTCCCCACTAAGTAGTGGAGTAGCAGTCTCTTCTCAGTTCACTTCAGCATACTGAGACCCAGTCTCAGGGTTTTCTCCTCTGGTTGCAGGAAATTCTCCAGAAGCCTATAGGGATTAGCTAGAAGAGAGGCATTAGGTAATAAGTATGCACGTCCTGAGGTGTGAGCTTCTTATTTCTGAAAATTAATTATTCCTCTGCACCTGCTTGCTTCCTACCCTGAGCGTACTAATTCCATTTTATGAGATTGTTGTTGTTCATACTCAAGCTTTTGAGGTGGTGGATCTTACAATGCACAGTTCAAGATACCCAACTCTGGACACCGTCAAATGATGTGTGAAGGTCAGATAGAGTGTCTACTAGGACCCAAAAGCATCTCAAGAGCTGATTTTCAAGTGATGAATGATTCCTTGTTACAGCAGCATGACTCTGAATCACACCCCAGGGTGTATTCATCCCCTGCAAAGCTCCTATTTAGACTGGCCAGAGAGTCCACACACTATCCTATCTTTTATTTCTTTTATGTTCTGGCATCTTCTGGGTCCTATGAACTAAATTGCAGTCATTTGAACATCAGTCTGAATGTTCTACAGAACACTCTCTTGCTCAGGCCCATTTAAAATTTGAAGCTTTATGATTCACCTGATAAGTGGGTTGTAGTAGTATGACTAAGTGATTTATATATTACCTTCAAAAGGCAAAGAGGCTTAGAGAACTTCGTGCTCTTTTCAGTGGTAAGATGTGCAAGATGAAATAATTTTTCATTACATTAGAAGGGATGTTCCAGCATACACTAGACAAGGGCAAAAGCTTTCTTTGAAAAGGTCCAAATAGTATACTTTGGGCAGTAAGGGCTATGTTGCAACTACCCAACTTGATAATGTGGCAGAGCAGAAAAGTGACCTTAACCTGGGGAAATAGTGTGAATATACATTGCCATGTCTCTCAGGCAAATGCTCTTTCTGATTATCCTTTCTCATGGAAATCAAAAAGAACCCTGTTATTAGATTAGCGGAAAATTCCAGAGTCTGAGTTAATAATTTTTATTTTATTAAATAAATAAATTGGTTTATTTAGGTTAAATTTAGGTTAAATTTGGTTAACCTAATTTTGGTTAAATTTAGGTCCATGTTATCTGCCTATGATTCTTCTTGTTTCTGTATACATCAAAGCTATAAATTAAATAGTGATGTGATGGTGACTAACACTTTTACATCCTTTAATTCTTTGAACATGGCTCTGATCTTTGCCATTTCAAATGGAATAAGATATTGTTTCTGATTTATTATTTTGTCCCAGTCTAGGGTGGAGGAAGAGGTACAGTTTCAGAAATGTTCACTTGGTCTTTTTCTTTAATTATAATGTGAATGACTTCACAGGTCAGAGAACCCATGTGAGGATTGCATTGCCATCTATTTATTCTTATGATAAAATCAAGTGTGGGGAAATCGTTTTAGAATTATTCAGTAGACCATTGGACCTATGATGAGATGAGTTTCGGCATTGACTCTGTCACCTGGGCTTTATAGGGAAAGAGCATTGTGTTATTTTGATCCCCATGACATTAATGTCAACTAATATCCTGCATCAAGCAGTCCATGAAATTCTGTATATTTTCCTTTCCCAATGGATAGCCACTCTCATACATGGGCTCAAGTCCCTTTGAGAGAAAAATAGTGATTGTACATACTTGCTGTGACATTTTGTACTTCCTCAAGAGTACCTGGCCTCCAGTTTAATCACTGTCCTCTAGGCTGAGAAATATCTCGTCTGGAAAACTTTCAATGTATTGTGATTGTTCACTGTGACATTTAACATCAGCCTTCTTTTGTTTAACAATCATTCACTCTTGATATTTTCTGGTTACTTATGTCAAGCAACAACTTAATTGACTGCCCACCTATTTTGCTTCTAGGCAGAAACAACCTGTTCTCTTGCCACCATCAGTGATGCCTATGGTTAAAGTGCATATGGATTGCCAGTCATGGTGAACCTAATGGTTATATGTTGACACCCTATGTCAACTATGTCACCCTATGTCACCCTATGTCTGCTCTTCAAGAATCCTGACCTCTCCACTGACATTAGGTAGACAAATCAAAGCTGAATGTCTTCCCATCACTCTTTGCTCACAAAGGACAGCCACCACTAACTTTCTCAGATATGCCAATGCCTCCCTCACTAGTACATTTCTTATCTCCGTGTGTGTGAAGGAGTGCTTTCTGGGTCACCCTGGGAATCATTTTCAGTCACCAGGTTCTCAGGTCTTACATAACATTCATTCCAACATGCCTACATTTCAGAGCCATTTGAGCTGAAAATCTGTACTTTGTCGAGACAGTTATGACAGCTCTAACTCATTTACTATAAACCATAGCTGTTCCAGATACATATGATTTCAGGCATCCTTGCCAATATGTTAAATTTTGAGTCCTGAGAGAATTCCCCCATATTGACAAATTTCCCCTTCCATTCATTTATCCTTCCTTCACTGGTCCAGCCCCGTCAAGATGCACACTCAGGCATTATCTTGCAATTGCTGCCAGTGTATGCTAACCACATTTCTCAGCTCCTTGGTGAATACTTTTTCTTTTCACAGCAGGGACAGTCCTTTAGGCTCTATTATGCTGAGGTTTGACTCTTGCTATTGATGTAGAAACAATGAAGGGAGACAGTGGAAGATCTGGAAGAGGTTAAGCATAACCAAGCAAAACATCTTTCTCAGCTGAGAGCTTTTCATGGTCAGGTAATGAGAGACTGCATTCCTCTAACAAAAAGGAAAGGAGCCATTTCTGCCAACCTAGAACATTTAGAAGATTTGAGTTCAGATATCTCTAGCACTTCCCCCAAAATACCAATCCCAGGTCTCTGAGTTCCCCTCTTTTCATAATATTTTAGCACGGGAGCCAGTGATTGAACTTTAGCTTGCTTTATAATTCCACTGCTTTTGCTACCAAACCCTGGGCGTGATTTCCATCACAGTTTGAATTTGCCGGTAGGGGATGAGTGTCCCTTTAAACAGTGCAATGCCAGCCTTTTAACTTTCACACTGTGCCTTGGATCAAGTGTTTGCTGACCTCAGCCTGTTATTTTCTTCAAAGTTTTTATGGCCATTAACAACTGTCAGACAACCTCTCAATCCTTATTACCATTCCTCCCTTCACCTTCTAGTTCTCAATCTACTGCACGAAATCGTCCATCCCTTTCTGCCTTTTACCCCCATTCTCAAGTAAAAATATTAATAATTTGTGATGCTTATGTATATTAGGGATAACTATCACCCTGGTTTCAACAGGCAATGGATTTCTAGCTAACCATATGACCAGTGAGTAATCTAGTTGTAGAATTCCATTGTAAGAGTCTATTCCCAAGGACACTTATGTTACTAATTGTCTTAGGTAAGCTCTTCATCTCAATAACAGGAAAAAAAAGATTTTAAACACTGATTTGAGAACACTGAACATATGAATAAGAGCAAGTGGGGCTCAATCCCACTTGTAACCTATGAAGACAGTTAAGATCAGATCTTAGAGGTGTACCATCTCAGGGGTGTGGAAGCTGGGATATTCTCCTAGGCAGAATAGTTGCCCCCCACACCACCAAAGACACCCATGTCCTAATCCCCACAAATGTGAATATTTTAGGTTACATGGCAAAGGGGAATTAACATTGCCTATGGAATTAAACTTCTGAATCATTTGGTTTTAAAATGAGATTGGGGGCGGAGTCAAGATGGCGGCCTGGGAAGACACAGAGTTCACGTCTCCCTACAGCTAGGGTGCCTGCTGGATGCTGGTGGGGGAACTTGATGCCCAAGGAGATGGCAGGAACCCCCAAGTGAACTGGTAGGACGTGGGGAGACTGAGGGGGAAGGAGAAGTGGAAGCTGGACAGGACAGGCACCCCTGAGGGGTGGCTGAGAGCGGGCAGGCGTTCCCACGCCTGGAGGGACCTTCTGGGGCTCGGATGGGAGGAGAGTGCTGAACATTTCCCCTGCCCAATTGGCAGGAGAAATCTGCCTGGTTCTGGGGCCGGGTCCTCCAGACTTCGTTGGTCCTCGGGGCATAGGAGGGAGGCCAGGGGAGAACAGGAGAGGCAGGCGGGAGGGGACCCCCAGCATGGGAGGAGTGAGAGAGGAGCGGAGGGCATTTGCCCCACACACTTGGGCTCAGGAAGCCTGCTGGGCTCCCCAGCGGGGTCCCCAACCCTCTGAGACCAGAGGCAAGTCTGGGCTCCGTCTGTGCCATTGAGCCTAACCCACACTGCCTACACACCCCCAGGGCCTTTTCCAGCCCTGTGTGTCCTAAAAATAGGCCACACCCTCCACAGCCAAGGCCTTTTCCAGCTTTTTTTTTCTCCTCTTTTTTACACTTGTGGTTCTGTTTTACCTTCCAGTTATTGTTTCATCTACATTTTTATTTTTACTTTATTTCTAACATATCTGTTAGTTTCCTAGTCTAATTTTATTTTTTACTCTTTGTTATTGTTCTTTTTTTCTTTTTTTGCCACCTCGCACAACTCGTGGGATCTTGGTTCATGAGCCATGGGTCAGGCTGAAGCTCCTGTGGTAGGACCTCTGAGTCTGAAACACTGGATTGACAGAAAACCTCAAACCCCAGGGAATATTTATCAGAGTGAGGTCTCCCGGAGGTCCTCATCTTGGCAAAAAGATCCAGCTCTACCCAACAGCCTACAAACTCCAGTGTTGAAAGCCTGAGGCCAAACAACCAGTAAGACAGGAACAATCTCACCCATCAAAAAAAAGGAATGGCAAAATAATATGTCACAGATGAAGGAGCAAAGTAAAAAGATACAAGAACAAATAAATGAAGAGGAAATAGGCAATCTACCTGAAAAAGGATTCAGAGTAATGATAGTAAAGATGATGCAGAATCGTGGAAATAGAATGGAGGCACAGATTGAGAAAATACACAAAATGTTTAACAAAGACGTAGAAGGACTAAAGAACAACAAACAAAGACGAACAACACAATAACTGAAATGAAAAATAAACTAGAAGGAATGAAAAACAGAATAACTGAGGCAGAAGAACGAATAAGTGAGCTGGAATACAAAATGGTGGAAATAACTGCCAAGGAGCAGAATAAAGAAAAAAGAATTGAAGACAATCTCAGAGACCTCTGGGACAACACTAAATGCACCAACATTTGAATTAAAGGGGTCCCAGAAGAAGAAGAGAAGAAGAAAGGGTCTGAGAAAATATTTGAGATTATAGTGGAAAACTTCCCTAATATGGGAAAGGAAATAGTCACCCAAGTCCAGGAAGCACAGAGAGTCCCATACAGGATAAACCCTAGCAGACACATACCAAGACACATATTAATCAAACTAACAAAAATTAAATTCAAAGAAAAAATATTAAAAGCAGCAAGGGAAAAACAAAATATAACATACAAAGGAATGGCCAGAAGGGAGTGGCAGGATATACTTAAAGTGATGAAAGAGAAAACCGACAACCAAGATTACTCTACCTAGCAAGGATCTCATTCAGATTCAATGGAGAAATCAAAAGCTTTTCAGACGAGCAAAGGCTAAGAGAATTCAGCACCACCAAACGAGCTTTACAACGAATGCTAAAGAATCTTCTCTAAGTGGGAAAAACAAAAGAAGGAACACCCACAAAAACAAACCTGAAACAATTAAGAAAATGGTAATAGGAGCATACATATCGATAATGACCTTGAATGTAAATGGTTAAATGCCACAACCAAAAGACGCAGACTGGCTGAATGGATACAAACACAAGACCCATATATATGCTGTCTACAATAGACCCACTTCAGACCTAGTGACACATACAGACTGAAAGTGAAGGCGTGGAAAAAGATATTCCATGCAAATGGAAAGCAAAAGAAAGCTGGAGTAACAATACTCATTTCAGATAAAATAGACATTAAAATAAAGACTGGTATAAGAGATAAGGAAGGACACTACATAATGATCAAGGCATCAATCCAAGAAGAAGATATAACAATTATAAATATTTATCCACCCAACATAGGGACATCTCAGTACATAAAGCAAATACTAACAAACATGAAAGGGGAAATTGACAGTAATGCAATAATAGTAGGGGACTTTAACACCCCACTTACAACAATGGACAGAGCATCCAAACACAAAATTAAAAGGAAACACGTGCTTAAATGATGCAATAGACAAGTAGATTTAATTGATATTTATAGAACATTCCACCCGAAAGTTGCAAAATACACTTTCTTCTCAAGTGCACATGGAACATTCTCCAGGATAGATTTCATCTTGGTTCACAAATCAGGCCTTGGAAATTTTAGGAAAACTGAAATCATATCAAGCATCTTTTCTGACCACAATGCTATGAAATTGGAAGTCAATTACAGGAAGAAAGCAGTGAAAAGACCCCACAAATACATGGATGCTAAACATTGCACGGCTAAATAACCAAGTGATCACTGAAGAAATCAAAGAAAAAATTTAAAAATACATAGAAACAATTGAAAATGAAAAAATGATGACCCAAAACCTATGGGACACAGCAAAAGCAGTTGTAAGAGGGAAGTTTATAGCAGTTCAATCTCACCTCAAGAAATAAGAAAAATCTCAAACCGTCTAACTCTACATCTAAAGCAACTACAGAAAGAAGAACAAAGAAAACCCAAAGTCAGTAGAAGGAAAGAAATCATAAATATCAGAGCAGAAATAAATGAAATAGAAACGAAGAAGACAGTAGCAAAGATCAATAAAACTAAGAGCTGGTTCTTTGAGAAGATGAACAATATTGATAAACTCTTATCCAGACTCATCAAGAAAATAAGGGAGAGAAAAAAAATCAATAAAATTAGAAATGAAAAAGGAGAAATCACAACTGACACTCAGAAATTCAAAGGATTATGAGACTACTACAAACAACTATATACCAATAAAATGGACAACAATGAAGAAATGGACAAATTCTTGGAAAGGTACAATTGCCCAATACTGAACCAGGAAGAATTAGAAAATATAAATAGACCTATCACAAGTAATGAAATTGAAACTGTAATTAAAAATCTTCCAAGAAACAAAAGTTCAAGACCAGACGGCTTCACAGGTGAATTCTATCAAACATTTAGAGAAGAGCTAACATCAGTCCTTCTCAAACTCCTCCAGAAAATTGCAGAGGGAAGAACACTCCCAAATTCATTCTAAGAAGCCACCATCACCCTGATACCAAAACCACAAAAAAGATATCATAAAAAAAAGAAAATTACAGACCAATATCACTGATGAACTTAGAGGCAAAATCCTGAACAAAATACTAGCAAACAGAATCCAACAACGTATTAAAAGGATGATACACCATGGTCTAGTGGGATTTATCCCAGGGACACAAGGATTCTTCAATATACGCTAATCAATCAATGTGATACACCATATTAACAAATCAAGGAATAAAAACCATATGATCTTCTCAATAGATGCAGAAAAAGCTTTTGACAAAATTCAACACCAATTTTTGATAAAAACTCTCCAGAAAATGGGCATAGAGGGAACCTACCTCAACATAATAAAGGTCATATAGGACAAATACACAGCCAACATCATATTCAATGGTGAAAAAGTGAAAGCATTTCCAGTAAGGTCAGGAACAAGACAAGGGTGTCCACTCTCACCACTCTTATTCAACATAGTTTTGGAAGTCCTAGCCACAGCAATCAGAGAAAATAAAGAAATAAAAGGAATACAAATTGGAAAAGAAGAGGTAAAACTGTCACTGTTTGCAGATGACATGATACCATATAGAGAATATCCTAAAGATGCCACCAGAAAACTACTAGAACTAATCAATGAATTTGGTATGGTTGCAGGATACAAAATTAATGCACAGAAATCTGGCATTCTTATACACTAATAACAAAAGATTAGAAAGAGAAATTAAAGAAACAATCCCATTTACCATCACAACAAAAAGAATAAAATACCTACGAATAAGCCTACCTAAGGAGGTGAAAGACTTGTACTCAGAAAACTATAAAACACTGGTAAAAGAAATCAAAGATGGCATAAACAGATGAAGAAATATACCATGTTCTTGGATTGGAAGAATCAATATGTGAAAATGACTATACTACCAAAAGCAATCTACAGATTCAATGCAATCTCTATCAAACTACCAACGGCATTCTTCACAGAATTAGACCAAAAATTTTACGATTTGTATAGCAGCACAAAAGACCCCGAATATCCAAAGCAATCTTGAGAAAGAAAAACGGAGCTGGAGGAATCAGGCTCCCTGACTTCAAATTATACTACAAAGCTACAGTAATCAAGACAGTATGGTACTGGCACAAAAACAGAAATATTGAACAATGGTACAGGATAGAAAGCCGAGAGTTAAACCCACACACATATAGTCACCTAATTTATGACAAAAGAGGCAAGAACATACAATGGAGAAAAGACAGCCTCCTCAATAAGTGGTGCCGGAAAACTGGACAGCTTCACGTAAAAGAATGAAATTAGAACACTACCTAACACTATACACAAAAATAAACTCCAATTGGATTAAAGACCTAAATGTAAGACCAGACACTATAAAACTCCTAGAGGAAAACAAAGGAAAACCACTCTTTGACATATACCACAGCAACATCTTTTTTGACCCACCTCCTAGAGTAATAAAAATGAAAACAAAAATAAACAAATGGGACCTAATTAAACCTAAAAGCTTTTGCACAGCAACAGAAATTATAAACAAGGCAAAACACAACACTCAGAATGGGAGAAAATATTTGCAAATGAAACAATGGATAGAGGATTTATCTCCAAAATATGCAAACAGCTCATGGAGCTCAATATCAAAAAAACAAACAACCCAATTAAAAAATGGGCAGGAAACCTAAATAGACATTTCACCAAGAAGACATACAATGGCCAAGAGGCACATGAAAAGATGCTCAACATCACTAATTATTAGAGAAATGCAAATCAAAACTACAATAAAAAAAAAAAAAACTACAATGAGGTATCACCTCACACCAGTTAGAATGGGCATCATCAGAAAATCTTCAAACAATCAATGCTGGAGAGGGTGTGGTGAAATGGGAACCATCCTGCACTGTTGGTGGGAATGTAAACTGATACAACCACTATGCAGAACAGTATGGAGCTTCCTTAAAAAACTAAAAATAGAACTACCATATGACCCAGCAATCCCACTACTGGGCATATACCCTGAAAACCATAATTCAAAAAGAGATATGGACCACAATGTTCATTGCAGCACTATTTACAGTAGCCAGGACATGGAAGCAACCTAAAAGTCCAGCAACTAGTGAATGGATAAAGCAGATGTGGAACATATATACAATGGAATATTACTCAGCCATAAAAAGAAACAAAACTGAGTTACTTGTAGTGAGGTGGATGGACCTAGAGTCTGTCATAGTGAGTGAAGTAAGTCAGAAAGAGAAAAACTAATACCATATGCTAACACATATATATGGAATCTAAAAAAAAAAAATGGTAATGATGAACCTAGTGGCAGTGCACGAATAAAGACGTAGACATAGAGAATGGACTTGAGGACATGGGGTGGGAGGGGGAACCTGGGGTGAAGCAAGAGTAACATCAACATATATACACTACCAAATTAAAACAGGTAGCTAGTGGGAAGCAGCAACATTGCACAGGGAGATCATCTTGGTGCTTTGTGACGACCTGGAAGGGTGGGATGGGGAAGGTGGGAGGGAGGCTCAAGAGGGAGGGGAGATGGAGATATATGTATACATATGGCTGATTCACTTTGCTGTACAACAGAAACTAACACAGCATTGTGAAGCAATTATATGCCAATAAATATGTATTAAAAAATAAAATAAATAAAAGTAACCTCTTTTTTACCAAATATAGCCAAATTAAGAGTAATTTATTTGCAGAATAAGTCTGGTTTTAGTAAATGTGGCCTGATTAATTACATAAGTGTAATGAAATTAGCAACTGATCACATAGGATTTTTTATTTTTTATTTTATTTTATTTTATTTTATTTTATTTTATTTTATTTATTTATTTATTGGCCATACAAATTATTTTAATCTCCATTTCAACTTTGCAAAGGGAGTATGATGCGTCTCATATAAAAAACGAGGCTTTTTTTTTTTTAAACATCTTTATTGAAGTATAATTGCCTTACAATGGTGTGTTAGCTTCTGCTTTATAACAAAGTTAATCAGTTATACATATACAATATGTTCCCATATCTCTTCCCTCTTGCATCTCCCTCCCTCCCACCCTCCCCATCCCACCCCTCTAGGTGGTCACAAAGCACCGAGCTGATCTCCCTGTGCTATGCGGCTGCTTCCCACTAGCTATCTATTTTACATTTGGTAGTGTATATATGTCCATGACACTCTCTCACCCTGTCACATCTCACCCCTCCCCCTCCCCATATCCTCAAGTCCATTCTCTAGTAGGTCTGTGTCTTTATTCCCGTCTTGCCACTAGGTTCTTCATGGTCTTTTTTTATTTCTTTTTTTCCTTACATTCCATATATATGTGTTAGCATACTGTATTTGTTTTTCTCTTTCTGACTTACTTCACTCAGTATGGCAGACTCTAACTCCATCAACCTCATTACAAATACCTCCATTTCATTTTTTATGGCTGAGTAATATTCCATTGTATATATGTACCACATCTTCTTTATCCATTCATCCGATGATGGACACTTAGGTTGCTTCCATGTCCTGGCTATTGTAAATAGAGCTGCAATGAACATTTTGGTACATGACTCTTTTTGAATTATGGTTTTCTCAGGGTATATGCCCAGTAGTGGGATTGCTGGGTCGTATGATAGTTCTACTTGTAGTTTTTTAAGGAACCTGCATACTGTTCTCCATAGTGGCTGTATCAATTTACATTCTCACCAACAGTGCAAGAGTGTTCCCTTTCCTCCACACCCTCTCCAGCATTTATTGTTTCAAGATTTTTTGATGATGGCCATTCTGACCAGTGTGAGATGATATCTCATTGTAGTTTTGATTTGCATTTCTCTAATGATTAGTGATGTTGAGCATCCTTTCATGTGTCTGTTGGCAATCTGTATATCTTCTTTGGAGAAATGTCTATTTAGGTCTTCTGCCCATTTGTGGATTGGGTTGTTCGTTTTTTTATTATTGAGCTGCATGAGCTGCTTGTAAATCTTGGAGATTAATCCTTTGTCAATTGCTTCATTTGCAAATATTTTCTCCCATTCTGAGGGTTGTCTTTTGGTCTTGTTTATGGTTTCCTTTGCTGTGCAAAAGCTTTTAAGTTTCATTAGGTCCCATTTGTTTATTTGTGTTTTTATTTCCATTTCTCTAGGAGCTGGGTAAAAAAGGATGTTGCTGTGATATATTTCATAGAGTGTTCTGACTATGTTTTCCTCTGAGAGTTTGATAGTGTCTGGCCTTACACTTAGGTCTTTAATCCATTTTGAGTTTATTTTTGTGTATGGTGTCAGGGAGTGTTCTAATTTCATACTTTTACATGAACCTGTCCAGTTTTCCCAGCACCACTTATTGAAGAGGCTGTCTTTTCTCCACTGTATATGCTTGCCTCCTTTATCAAAGATAAGGTGACCATATGTGCATGGGTTTATCTCTGTGCTTTCTATCCTGTTCCATTGATCTATATTTCTGTTTTTGTGCCAGTACCAAACTGTCTTGATTGCTGTAGCTTTGTAATAAATTCTGAAGTCAGGGAGCCTGATTCCTCCAGCTCCATTTTTCGTTCTCAAGATTGCTTTGGCTATTCGGGGTCTTTTGTGTTTCCATACAAATTGTGAAATTTTTTGTTCTAGTTCTGTGAAAAATGCCAGTGGTAGTTTGATAGGGATTGCATTGAATCTGTAGATTGCTTTGGGTAGTAGAGTCATTTTCACAATGTTGATTCTTCCAATCCAAGAACATGGTATATCGCTCCATCTATTTGTATCATCTTTAATTTCTTTCATCAGTGTTTCATAATTTTCTGCATACAGCTCTTTTGCCTCCTTGGGTAGGTTTAATCCTAGATATTTTATTCTTTTTGTTGCAATGGTAAATGGCAGTGTTTCCTTAATTTCTCTTACAGATTTTTCATCATTAGTGTATAGAAATGCAAAAGATTTCTGTGCATTAATTTTGTATCCTGCTACTTTACCAAATTCATTGATTAGCTCTAGGAGTTTTCTGGTAGCATCTTTAGGATTCTCTATGTATAGTATCATGTCATCTGCAAACAGTGACAGCTTTACTTCTTCTTTTCCGATTTGGATTCCTTTTATTTCTTTTTCTTCTCTGTTTGCTGTGGCTAACACTTCCAAAACTATGTTGGATAATAGTGGTGACAGTGGGCAACCTTGTCTTTTTCCTGATCTTAGTGGAAATGGTTTCAGTTTTTCACCATTGAGGACAATGTTGGCTGTGGGTTTGTCATATATGGCCTTTATTATGTTGAGGGAAGTTCACTCTATGCCTACTTTCTGCAGGGCTTTTATCATAAATGGGTGTTGAATTTTGTCGAAAGCTTTCTCTGCATCTATTGAGATGATCATATGGTTTTTCTCCTTCAATTTGTTAATATGGTGTATCACGTTGATTGATTTGCGTATGTTGAAGAATCCTTGCATTCCTGGGATAAACCCCACTTGATCATGGTGTATGATCCTTTTAATGTGCTGTTGGATTCTGTTTGCTAGTATTTTGTTGAGGAGTTTTGCATCTATGTTCATCTGTGATATTGGCCTGTAGTTTTCTTTCTTTGTGACATCTTTGTCTGGTTTTGGTATCAGGGTGATGGTGGCCTCGTAGAATGAGTTGGGAAGTGTTCCTCCCTCTGCAATATTTTGGAAGAGTTTGAGAAGGATAGGTGTTAGCTCTTCTCTTAATGTTTGATAAAATTCACCTGTGAAGCCATCTGGTCCTGGGCTTTTGTTTGTTGGAAGATTTTTAATCACAGTTTCAATTTCAGTGCTTGTGATTGGTCTGTTCATATTTTCTATTTCTTCCTGGTTCAGTCTCGGCAGGTTGTGCATTTCTAAGAATCTGTCCATTTCTTCCAGGTTGTCCATTTTATTGGCATAGATTTGCTTATAGTAATCTCTCATGATCGTTTGTATTTCTGCAGTGTCAGTTGTTACTTCTCCTTTTTCATTTCTAATTCTATTGATCTGAGTCTTCTCCCTTTTTCTCTTGATGTGTCTGGCTAATGGTTTATCAATTTTGTTTATCTTCTCAAAGAACCACCTTTTAGTTTCATTGATTTTTGCTATTGTTTCCTTCATTTCTTTGTCATTTATTTCTGATCTGATCTTTATGATTTCTTTCCTTCTGCTAGCTTTGGGGCTTTTTTGTTCTTCTTTCTCTAATTGCTTCAGGTGCAAGGTTAGGTTTTTTTTTCGAGATGTTTCCTGTTTCTTGAGGTAGGCTTGTATTGCTATAAACTTCCCTCTTAGAACTGCTTTTGGTGCATCCCATAGGTTTTGGGTCATCGTGTCTCCATTGTCATTTGTTTCTAGGTATTTTTTATTTTCCCCTTTGATTTCTTCAGTGATCACTTCGTTATTAAGTAGTGTATTGTGTAGCCTCCATGTGTTTGTATTTTTTACAGATCTTTTCCTGTAATTGATATCTAGTCTCATAGCATTGTGGTCGGAAAAGATACTTGATACGATTTCAATTTTCTTAAATTTACCAAGGCTTGATTTGTGACCCAAGATATGATCTATCCTGGAGAATGTTCCATGAGCACTTGAGAAAAATGTGTATTCTGTTGTTTTTGGGTGGAATGTCCTATAAATATCAAGTCCATCTTGTTTAATGTATCATTTAAAGCTTGTGTTTCCTTATTTATTTTCATTTTGGATGATCTGTCCATTAGTGAAAGTAGGGTGTTAAAGTCCCCTACTATGATTGTGTTACTGTCGATTTCCCCTTTTATGGCTGTTAGTATTTGCCTTATGTATTGAGGTGCTCCTATGTTGGGTGCATAAATATTGACAATTGTTATACCTTCTTCTTGGATCGGTCCCTTGATCATTATATAGTGTCCTTCTTTGTCTCTTGTAATAGTCTTTATTTTAAAGTCTATTTTGTCTGATATGAGAATTGCTACTCCAGCTTTCTTTTGATTTCCATTTGCATGGAATATCTTTTTCCATCCCCTCACTTTCAGCCTGTATGTGTCTCTAGGTCTGAAGTGGGTCTCTTGTAGACAGCATATATATGGGTCTTGTTTTTGTATCCATTCAGCCACTCTGTGTCTTTTGGTGGGAGCATTTAATCCATTTACATTTAAGGTAATTATCGATATGTATGTTCCTATTCCCATTTTCTTAATTGTTTTGGGTTTGTTATTGTAGGTGTTTTCCTTCTCTTGTGTTTCTTGCCTAGAGAAGTTCCTTTAGCATTTGTTGTAAAGCTGGTTTGGTGGTGCTGAACTCTCTCAGCTTTTGCTTGTCTGTAAAGGTCTTAATTTCTCCATCAAATCTGAATGAGATCCTTGCTGGGTAGAGTAATCTTGGTTGTAGGTTTTTCTCCTTCATCACTTTAAGTATATCCTGCCACTCCCTTCTGGCTTGCAGAGTTTCTGCTGAAAGATCAGCTGTTAACCTTATGGGGATTCCCTTGTGTGTTATTTGTTGTTTTTCCCTTGCTGCTTTTAATATGTTTTCTTTATATTTAATTTTTGACAGTTTGATTAATATGTGTCTTGGCGTGTTTCTCCTTGGATTTATCCTGTATAGGACTCTCTGTGCTTCCAGGACTTGATTAACTATTTCCTTTCCCATATTAGGGAAGTTTCCAACTATAATCTCTTCAAATATTTTCTCAGTCCCTTTCTTTTTCTCTTCTTTTTCTGGGACCCCTATAATTCGAATGTTGGTGTGTTTAATGTTGTCCCAGAGGTCTCTGAGACTGTCCTCAGTTCTTTTCATTCTTTTTTCTTTATCCTGCTCTGCAGTAGTTATTTCCACCATTTTATCTTCCAGGTCACTTATCCGTTCTTCTGCCTCAGTAAACTGCTATTGATCCCATCTAGAGCATTTTTAATTTCATTTATTGTGTTTTTCATCGTTGCTTGGTTCCTCTTTAGTTCTTCTACGTCCTTGTTAAATGTTTCTTGCATTTTGTCTATTCTTTTTCCAAGATTTTGGATCATCCTTACTATCAGTATTCTGAATTCTTTTTCAGGTAGACTGCCTATTTCCTCTTCATTTGTTAGGTCTGGTGTGTTTTGACCCTGCTCCTTCATCTGCTGTGTGTTTTTCTGTCTTCTCATTTTGCTTATCTTACTGTGTTTGGGGTCTCCTTTTCACAGGCTGCAGGTTCGTCGTTCCTTTTGTTTTTGATATCTGTCCCCAGTGGCTAAGGTTGGTACAGTGGGTTGTGTAGGCTTCCTGGTGGAGGGAACTAGTGCCTGTGTTCTGGTGGATGAGGCTGGATCTTGTCTTTCTGGTGGGCACGTCCACGTCTGGTGGTGTATTTTGGGGTGTCTGTGGCCTTATTATGATTTTAGGCAGCCTCTCTGCTAATGGATGGGGCTGTGTTCCTGTCTTGCTAGTTGTTTGGCATAGGATGTCCAGCACTGTAGCTTGCTGGTCGTTGAGTGAAGCTGGGTCTTGATGTTGAGATGGAGATCTCTGAGAGATTTTCGCTGTTTGGTATTACGTGGAGCTGGGAGGTCTCTTGTGGACCAGTGTCCTGAAGTTGGCTCTCCCACCTCAGAGGCACAGCCCTGATGCCTGGCTGGAGCACCAAGAGCCTTTCATCCAAATGGCTCAGAGTAAAAGGGAGAAAAGATAGAAAGAAAGAAAGAAAGATTATAAAATATAGTGAAGTAAAATAAAGCTATTATAAAGCAAAGTTATACAGACAAAATCTCACCCAGAAGCATATATAAATATATATACACTCACAAAAAAAGAAAAAGGGGAATATATCCTGCTCCCAAAGTCCACCTCCTGAATTTGGGATGATTCGTTGTCTGGTCAGGTATTCAACAGATGCAGGTACATCAAGTTGTTTGTGGAGTTTTAATCCGCTGCTTCTGAGGCTGCTGGGAGAGATTTCCCTTTCTCTTCTTTTTTCGCACAGCTCCCGGGGTTCAGCTTTGGATTTGGACCCGCCTCTGCGTGTAGGTCGCCTGAGGGCGTCTGTTCCCCGCTCAGACAGGACGGGGTTAAAGGAGCAGCTGCTTTGGGGGCTCTGGCTCACTCAGGCGGGGGGAGGGAGCGGTACGGAGGAGGCGGGGCGAGCCTGCGGCGTCAGAGGCGTCGTGACGTTGCAGCAGCCCGAGGCGCGCCGTGCGTTCTCCGGGGAAGTTGTCCCCGGATCTCGGGAGCCTGGCCGTGGCGGGCTGCACCGGCTCCCGGGAGGGGCGGTGTGAAGAGTGACCTGTGCTCGTACACAGGTTTCTTGGTGGCGGCAGCAGCAGCCTTAGCGTCTCATGCCCGTCTCTGGGGTCCGTGCTAATGGCCGCGGCTCGCGCCGGTCTCTGGAGCTCGTTTAGGCGGCGCTCTGAATCCCCTCTCCTCGCGCACCAGGAAACAAAGAGGTAAGAAAAAGTCTCTTGCCTCTTCGGCAGCTGCAGACTTTTCCCGGACTCCCTCCCGGCTAGCTGTGGTGCAGTAGCCCCTTCAGGCTGTGTTCACGCCGCCAACCCCAGTCCTCTCCCTGCGATCCGACCGCAGCCCGAGCCTCAGCTCCCAGCCCCGCCCGCCCCGGCGGGGGAGCAGACAAGCCTCTCGGGCTGGTGAGTGCTGCTCGGCGCCGAGCCTCTGTGTGGGAATCTCTCTGCTTTGCCCTCCGCAACCCTGTGGCTGCGCTCTCCTCCGTGGCTCCGAAGCTCCCCCCTCCGCCACCCGCAGTCTCTGCCCACGAAGGGGTTCTAATGTGTGGACACCTTTCCTCCTTCACAGCTCCCTCCCACTGGCGCGGTCCCGTCCCTATTCTTTTGTCTTTGTTATTTCTTTTTTCTTTTGCCCCACCCAGGTACGTGGGGAGTTTCTTGCCTTTTGGGAGGTCTGAGGTCTTCTGCCAGCGTTCAGTGGGTGTTCTGTAAGAGCAGTTCCACGTGTAGATGTATTTCTGATGTATCTGTGGGAAGGAAGGTGATCTCCGCGTCTTACTCTTTCGCCATCTTCTTCTCCCTTCCTAGGCTCTTTTAATTTGCCTTTGCTGGAACTTTTCATAAGGAATCTCAGAACTTTTAAAAGGCCTCTCATGGTCAGGAAACTCATGCTAAAGACTTATCAGATTTTGCCTCGAATACCTACAGATTTAGGTGGATTTCTCTCTTTTTGAGATGCTCAAAATATCTTAGGGTTCTTGCATCTGTTAGGAAATTTCTTTCCTTACTCACCTGGTAAGGCTGCTGGAAACCCTGTAAGCAAATCACTAGACTGTTTTTCCAAGGAGCTTTGTGGCTTCATAAAGTCCACCTTAGTTCTATAAAGCTGTCTGGTCGTATCTGAGTCTATGCATGTCTCTCTCAAACAAAATATTCCAGTCAAAGCCTTGGTAATATAACGAATGTTTCCTATTGTGTCCTGTTATAAGGAGAACAGATTCTTATTGAACTTTTGTAAATAACTATATTGCCATGAAAATAAGAATACTCAAGTAAGAATTTCCAAATTCTGGAGGGGTCAGAGAAAAAGAAATTTTTCTTTGTTTACAAAACTCATTGTTAGCTTAAGGGAAATGTTTTTCATAACTGGAAAATAAAGATTAAAAAAAACAGTTATATTTCAGTCAAAAAACATAAAAATTATAACCATATTCATCAGTTTATACAGTTCTGTGTAACTAATTCCTGTTGATCTTGCTCTTTTGTTAGCAGTTTATGAAGCCATCAGATTTTCCATTAGAGTACTGTAATTTCTTACCCAACTTAGTGATATGATCAAAAAGTTATCAGAAATCTTTATTTGTCAAAAAGCCCCTTTTATGAATATTCTTGAAGATTTTCATTTTTGTAAAAGAGTTAGAGTAAAATAATAACTGTCTATAAATGACAAAAGACTTAAAATGCCATGGTTAAAGATCTGACTACAGTGCAACTGACAAATAAATTTGGTTATATCTGCCACATACAACATTTTAAGATAATAGCTAAAATTATAACACTATACCCAGACATATACAACTTTTGGGACCTCAGATAATTTCAAGGACATTTATATTAATAACATTTACCCATAATGTATAACCTCAGAAGGTTTATCATCACTCACTTGATAATGTTTTCCATGTAACATACTAAGTAAGCCTAATTAGTTTAATATCTCTCTTTGAATATTTTCAGGGACCCTCTGAAGCATCCCAAAGTCAGGGAGAGGTGAAAAAAACTTCATTTAAAATCTGATTTGGGGAAAGATATCAAAAGGTCTTAAAACATTTGGTCAAATAGGATTATAGGTCACTATGAAGCAATACTTATTCACTTAACCAAAGAGACAATAAAAGGTTTCAAATGCAAATACAGAAAGTTACAACAGATTAATTAAAAGTTAAAGAAGCTTTATAACTTGTTATGAAAAGCAGATCAATCATCCAAGAAAACTTTGTTTTCTAATAGAGAAAATCAAATTCTAGTTTTGCATCAGCTCACTTTTAATATCAAAATTCATTTACTTAATTAAACGTATTGTAATCTTAGCCAGTCCTGACCATTAATAAAACTATTTTTTCAGGGGTTCTTTTCCATAAACATTCTATAACTTTCTTTTTGACATTCAGATTTTGTCTTATGTTTTTGTTTCTCTCTCTCGCTCTCTCTCTCTCCTTTTATCAGCTTAGGACAAAATTAATTTTTTTCTTTAACAAAATACATTTCCATTCCTTTCACCTCTTTTGTTGGCATAAAAAGATGTTTTCCTGATTATTTTATTAATTTTAATTACTAAAGTTCCCCTTATCTTTCCTCTCCCTTGCTCTATCCCAGAAGATTCAGGGACTTTGAGAAGCCAAATGAGGGAGGAAGGGTGAAAGTGATTCAGTAAGGAAACTAGATGGACCAAAGAAGTCTTCTAAAATTTTCTTGCCTGAGACAAGCTCCAGTTACATGAGCAGGAGTAGCTACAGTCATATAAGATTGTAACCTTGAATAGTAAGTGTGACTGAACTCTAAGGACTGAATCAGATCCATATCCTTGTCTTGGAGTTATCATAAGCCACTTCGTACTAATCAGGAGTGACCAGAGAAGGGCAGAGTCTTCAACTAAGGGAAGAAGAAGAACTTGCTCCACATTATGCATTTGGAAGTTAAGTTAGGAGAGGAAAAAAGAAAACAAAAACTTTCTGATTACACACTATGAATTGTTTTCTCAACAAAAGATACAAATTTAAAAGAGAATATTTTAAAAATCAGAGTCTATTTTGCCATGTTATATAATTTACAACTGTTCAAAATAACTGATACCAATAAAGAACCAAAGAGACATTGAACAATAAATTTATCCAAAGTAAAAAAAAAAAAAAAAATACTCCATTTATGAACACTTACCCACAAAGCTTGCTAATTTATGAGGGACTGTGTAAAACAGTTCTAGTGTTTAAAGCTTTTAAATATTCACTTCTCTTGACTTAATTATACACCACTTCTAAATGTTTACCTATTTCTCTATTTATTTGCTCTTCAGTTCATAAAAACAATATTTGCTATTTTAAGTGGGATAGTCATATGCTTCTGCACATTTAAATAACTGGGACCAAATAATTTGACTGTAAGAATGTTACAAAAGTAATTTATATTGGAAATACCTTGGTAAATTAAATTTAACCTCTTACTGATATGATTATTTTATGTACTTATCATAATGCACATTTTGTAACATGAATTATAATGCTCTATAGACAAAGAAACAGAAGTAAAAAGAAAAAAATAGTATAGAATTTTGGCTGAAAATACTACTGTAAACATGGATATATGTAGAGACCCTATACACCACATTGCTTACCTTGGAAGAGCATTATGGCATATAATCTTCATTACCACATATTACAGTAAACTTCTGTGAAATACTCCATACCCAGATGTCATTGGGCACAAAGGATTGTTTATATATTTCCAAAGAAGGAACATCAACTATTTGGAGAAAAGTTTTACAAGTTTGAGAGGGTCCTTGAGTTTAGAAAGTGTCAGTATTCCTGAACTTTGTCCTTAAAGTCATCTTCTAGAATCTGATATGTCCTATCAGGATGTGATTATGTGATCATGCTCGTAAGATAAATGATTCCTATCAGCTTCAGTGTGTTCTTACCTACCATTCATCTTCTTGATTCCACCCTCAGTGAGTGATGCATGCAACAAGCTTAAAATTGGTCAAGGTTACTAAATATATGGGCTTCGGAGATGAATGCTGGAGTGGGCAATCAGATTTTGACAAGGAGAAAATAAAGTACTTCAGATTTCTGACAACTGAGTGCTGTCCAAATAAAATTCTCTAGCTGTTAAACTGCTGGAAGAGTATCATCAACTGAAAACACAATTTTGATCTTAAGGTTGTTGTTATTACCTTCAGCTGACACAACTCTTGAAATATTAGTATGCATCCACAGCACAAGGAACACAACAATTCTGAATTGGAATGGAAATATCAGCATTGTTACCATTCCATTTCTGCTACAGCATTCACTGCAATATGCCTTCTTGTACAATTAGAAATCTGTCTGTTTTTCTCAACATATTTAGAGGACTTAGTATATCTGTCTGTTTAGCTAACAGAAAGTGAGTGCTATATAATTGAGCTTAGGGAAAAGAGATCTTATGTGTCTCTTGCCATATCATTCCTCTATCCACAAAAAAGAGGGGTTATTATGAATGGATCATAATTTTGAAGGACATTCTAGTGTCTGAATATGAAAAGTTTTAACAAGGCTAGACTGTCATTGCTTATGAGACTGGTTCCATTAACTCTCCTGCTTTTTTATGATGAAAATTATAAAGGATCACTGCTACTCATTTAGGGTGATTTCTCTGTGAATAAATGTTTTATACTTACTCTTTAGCATCAAGACAAAGGACTTATGCTATGATCTGAGCACTGGTCTAGAGCATACAGCATCAGCCCATTCTGTGGTAGGCATCAAGGACAGATTTTATTATTTTTGTTGTTTGATTTTTTTTCTTTTATTTTCTTGCTGACTATTGGTGAATATACTTTTTCATGCCACTGAAGTGTTAAATTATATTGCTTGAATTGATTTATTCTTCATTGTGGCAATTATGAGTTCAAGAAAGAGAACTTATTGAACCATACTCATGACTTAGATATTTTTATATTTTGATTTTAAAGTTTGGCTCTGGAGCCTCAGCTTATAAACCACTGCTTCGTTTGCTTTTCCACTATTTATTCCCACTCATTTGAAGACTACATTGGGTGGAAAGGTGGTTGGACCAACATACATTTATTCATTCCTGTATCTTCTGCTTTATTAATAATTCATAATATGTTTTAATATGACACTTTACTAGAACCCGATTATTGTTTGTCTAATATATATTTTTATATTGGGACCTCTTCCTCCGTAGGTAGCAGAAGCTATTTAATTTCCTTAGCTTTAAAGTATATCTTTTTAATGATTTTTATATAAATTAGAAAATAACCTCATACTATTGTTCTAATTTACAAACTTTAAAGGATTTAGCACCTTTCATCACCATAGCAGCTAGGAGCCTAAACAGGGAGAGGTTAACCATCTGTAAAACCTTGCCTATAATTTGAGATATTTGTTCCAGAAGGTCTTCTCTCTCATCTTTCCAAATATCAAAAATCACAAGACATCCTCTGTTAAACATAAAAATGGCAAAATACAAAAAATATAATAATACAGAATATATTCAACTTCTGAGAAATTACAGGTATCTTGCAGCATGTATTTTAAAATAGATTTAGAAAAGTAGGTGGAAAACTACTCTTCAAGTCATTTCAATCAAATTTAATTTTTTAAAAGTGTGAAGATTTCTTAAAGCAAATATATAAGTTGGAATTTTGTGCCCAGGAAATCTATTCTCAATTACTTAAATTATATAGAATTATTTGCAGATCAACCAGGTATTTTATTTTAAACTTGAAGATGGGACAGCACGCAATAGATGTATAATTCAAAAACAGAGTATGTTTTAGGCACTACTATTCAGTGAATCATTTTTATGACAAAAATTATAATAGCTAAGTATGGTACAAAATCTGTATCTTTTAACAAGGTTAGGAAATAGTATTAAATTATAGCATCCTCATTACAACCCTAATTCAGTCACTTCACATTACTTTTGTCCAGGTTGATGTGTGCATTCACAGTCATGGCCAGATTTCCATTACTACCTTCTCCTGTCATTTATCATTAGTGTAGGATAGAAAGCCAAAAAAGAAACCTAACGTGATAAGGAATATATAAAAGGAATACAGCAAGTAAAACGAAGTGTTCCAAATAATCTTCCTTGCATATTCTGGTACATTATAAGCTGGGGGAAGAATATTATTTCTTCTTTTATTTCCTTTCTAATATTATTATAAAACTGCTCATATGGGAAATATGCTAATGCAATATTATTAAACAATGTATGATCGTGAGCAATTTATAAATTAGGAAAGTCAATTGAAAGCTAGCCCCTTATCCCAGTTCCCTTCTCAGAATTCATGGAGATGGATAAAGTATAGAACTGTGATGAAAGGCTCAGGTGAAGTTATACTATGGGGAATTTTAGCCTGACCCTATGCCACTTTTCCTTAGTGGGGCCCAGTAATCCCAAAAGCTATCACCTTTCTTTCATAAAGCTTCCTACCTAGATCAAAACGAATCCTTGAAAGGCTGAGATGGAGAAAGATTTTCTAACTATCTGGAAAAGTCATAGAGCCCAGTTAACAGTGGACGTTCTTAGGAGTGTTTCACATCATTATCAAGAATAATGGGCCAACCTTTCCTCTAAATGAGGTACTCTGTCTTTCTATGTCCTTAGCTATCAAATCCATTAAGTTATCCAACTAATTGCTTGAAAACCAGCAAGATGGGTTATAAGGAAATGAGTAAAGTAAGACAGTAAATCACATAAAACCTCTCTTTATTGTTCATAAAAACACTCATTGGATTTTCAGAAAAAAATTAATTATATATTGCAACCAGAATATAATAAAAATGTACCAGGCATTTAAACGAAATTCCAGTGCATATTCAAGGCAAGATTTTGTTCAGTGACCTTACTGGTGATTAACAAAATAGAGAAATCATCACCCTCAAGTAAGCTATTATCCTCCAAAATGGAGAAAAAAACAAAAAAAAACAAAACTAACAACACTTTAAAAAAGAAAGTACTCATTAAAAGTGAGACATTTTGATCATGTTAGATATGTTTGCTTAATTCTCAATATCTATTTGCTCCTCCTGTGTGCCTTGCTCTATATCTGAAAACTACATTTCCCAGAATCTCTTCTACATGTCCTAGATAAAAATTAAGCTTTACTAATTTTATGAACTTAAAAGATTTATAAGGCAGAAAGGAAGCCAAGGCCAACTTAGTGGTGTTTTGCTCTTTTATCTAGCAAGAAAAGTCTATGAGGACATGCGTGTCTCCTTACTTTAGTCAATATCTTCCTGAATACATAAGGCACTTGCAGATTCAATTGGGCAGCCTCCTCATCCTGGCTTTCTTATCCCTAGACCAGCAGGTTCAGCATGGCCTGATGCTCACTCATTTGGCCTTTCCAATTATTTTGTAAAATTTGTGGATTAAAGGTTTTCCTGTTTAGAATACCTAGAATGGTTTTGATTCTTGGAACAAAGTCTAACGGATAATAAGCAACAAGAAGTAGGAAATGGGGTTAGTTTATTTCTTATGTTCAAAACCATCAAAAACTTTTGCAAAACAAATTGCCTTTACCTGTGAAACTGACAAAAGTCTCAGGCATATAAACACAAAGGAAATAGTCTTCCTTTGGTGTCTTGGTCTCATCAGTTTCCAGTTATAGCCTAGGATTGATGCATCCACTATGTAACTATTAAGTCTAGAGTTTCTTCCCTCGATCCTTAAGTGAGCAATATGAACAAGTCTTCAACATCATCCCCCCTGTAATCCATTCGCTTGGGATCTGCAAAAGAAAAGAAAGAGACCATTTAAAATGTCAGAGAAAAGAGTATTAAACAGGTAACACTGAAACATTTAACATATTTTTTGAAAAAGAAAGAAGACATAAAATAATGCAGAGAAAAGTGTATTAAGTATGAACCACTGAAACATTTTACATTAAAAAAAGAGAAAACATGAAGTCACTGATAATTGCGAAAAGAAACATGAACCCAGCGATTATATTCCTTACATAAAACTTTTTATTATCTTATGAAAAAATTAAGTTTTAGAGAAAGAAATATGATTGCCAAAGCTATTAAACAATGGCATCATGGAGGCTCTGTGCCGCAATATCATTCAGAGGCAAGCTGATTGATAAGCCACCATCTCGTCAATCTGTTTCCAATAGTTTGCAAAAGAATAAAGCATAAAAGACATGTAGGGCCTTATTAACCATTAAACAAATGCCAGACACAGGTACAGCAAAAACATTTGTAAAACATGCAACTTTCAATGAATCAGGTACTCTGAAAGGTACTGATTCTTTTATCTGCAGTACTCTCTCTAGAACTTACTTTAGTGTGGGCTTACCATTTACAATTTTTTTCAGTTTTCATTTTTCTGAAGGATATTTGCACTGGAACTAGAGTTCTGGGATAAGAGCTTATTTTCTTTCAGCATTTTAAAAGTGCTATACTTTGTTTTCTTCTGTTGAGAAGTCAAGATTCAAGCTTACTGTTTCTGTTGAATTTTGTTTTCTAAAGTTTATTTTCTCAACGAATTTCAAAGGATACAAAGCATACAGAGTGTGTCTTTGCAGTAGAAGTAAACTAGAAACCAGAAACAAATAAAAAAAAAACTAGAAAATATTCAGTGCTTGGAAATTAAGCAATACACTCCTATATAATTTATGGGTCAAATAACAAATCACAGTGGGTATTAAATAACACTTTGAAACAGTGTTAAAAAATATTTCATGTCAAACCTCTACTGATGCAGCTAGATAATCTTAATGCAACGATAATCTCTTTAAAGTGTATAATAGAAAACAAGACAGAAAATCAATGAACCAAGTATTCTTAGAATTTAGAGGGCTTCCCTGGTGGCGCAGTGGTTGAGAATCTGCCTGCCAATGCAGGGGACGCGGGTTCGAGCCCTGGTCTGGGAAGATCCCACATGCCGCGGAGCAGCTGGGCCCGTGAGCCACAACTACTGAGCCTGCGCGTCTGGAGCCTGTGCTCCGCAACAAGAGAGGCCGCGATAGTGAGAGGCCTGCGCATCGCGATGAAGAGTGGCCCCCGCTTGCCGCAATTGGAGAAAGCCCTCGCACAGAAACGAAGACCCAACACAGACATAAATAAATAAATAAATAAAATTTAAAAAGAAAAAAACAAAAAACAAAACAACTTAGACAACAAAAACCACTTATAAAAAAAAAAAAAAAGAATTTAGAAAAATAAATAGCAAATTAAAGTAAAAGTGTGGAAAGAATAAAATAATAGAATCAATAGAAGAAATTAATAGAAGAAATACACTACAGAGAATTGTTAAATCAAAAGGTGGTTTTTGAAACTAAAGTTGATATATCTATAGAAACAAGTCAAGAAATGGATAGAGAAGATATACTTAAACTAGTACATAAATGATACTAGTATTTAGAAAGATAACACTACTATAGAACCTACAGTTACTATGATGTTAATAAAATAGTTCTATAAATACCACTGTGGGATAAATATGAGCAATATATATGCAATGAATACAATGTTAGAAAACCAACTATATTTAAAACTGACACAAATGAAATACTTTTCATATACACAAATGCACACACATGCACACACACACAGACACAAACAATCCATAATTTCTTACAAAGAAAACTCAAGATTCACGGCACTGTGGTGAATGCAACGTGGCATCATAATATTACGTGAGATAAAGGGAGCTGAGGAAGAGTGCTGCAGGTCCCAATCCCCTTCACCTTATTTAAGGAGAAAGTTGAAATTCACATAAGGGTACAGTTGGGCTAAAGGGAGAAGGGCAGCATGCTAGCCTAGGTTCTAATATAAACTGGCTATTATATTTCCATACTCATTATTGAGGAGGTATAAGTGAATCACTGACTGCACATGAAGGGTCTCACTTAAAATTTCCAATATCTCCTCTCAAGGACTGTACATCTTTGGAGCTCTGAGGAGATTTGGGGTAGACAAAACTTTAGATTTAATAAAGATATAAAACAAATATACATCTTAATATCTCATTTAAGAGCCACCTAAAGGTGAATATATAGACAGACTAAAAGTAAAGATATTATTTAGTCAAATTTATAGAAAAAGAAAATAAAAAGATAAACAATTCTATGTACTATATGTCCCTTCTTTTTTAATTTTTAGTTTTCATTCCATTTCCATGTTTTGGGGTTGACTGTTTTATTTACTTAGTGCTTCCTCTTTAAACAAAAAATAACAAAGTGCCTCTGGGAATTTCTTACTTGATATATGTGTTTTATAAGCTGTTATGTAGTGTCTATATTGACATTATTTTCATTATTTTCTTATTTTCTTTTAATTTTAAAAGTTTAAAACAAATGTATTCCTATAATTCAAAGCTTAAACTTCATATTCATTTAGTTATTCAGCATACATTAATGAGAATTTATGTTTAGAATAAGAAATTAACATAGTCCCTAACATCAAAAAGCTCACAGAATATAAGGGATACCAATAAAATTATAAATAATCACAGAATAAAATATTTAAAACTATTTAAAATTCAAATTTTATGGAAAGGAAATTATTCTTTAACCAAATTTCATAGGTAAAATTGAATAAACTGAAAATTGAAATGAATAGGGTAAATTCAATATACACAATATATAACAAAAGTTAAAGTAGAACACATTTACAATTTCATGATTTATCTCTAAAAATAAATTGTTAAAAAAAAAAGTGTTGAGAAATCAAAATTTTAAATTTTGAATCTTTGTGTCAAAAAATAGAAATTAGTAAAAAAATTAAAACAAAATATTATTTTATATAACACGTAAATCAAAGAAGAAATTAAAAGCACAAAAATGGAAAACTTAGAAAATAATATAAATGATCATGTGATGTGGCCACATACGAGACTTAGACAAGTGAGAATTCATAAGAAATTTCAGTTACAAATAATCTTCAAAAAGAAACATTAAATAAACATAGTGGACAACTATAATACTGCAAATGGAATAGAAAAATAACCCAATGGAAAATATGATGTGACAAAGATAATATCAGAAATAAGCACATAAAATAAGGAAAATTATAATGAACACAACTAAATTCATGTTTTTATAAAAATGCATCAAAAAACAGAAAACTTTGTGAGCTTCGTCTAGAGAACAAGACAGAAAGCACAAACAGCAATATATTAATAAAATACAGTTTAGGAAAATATAATGATGAAGATTGGGTAGTCTCCACCTGATATAGTTAATAATATCAATGTACTATATTATTTTCTATATAATAAGTAAATTTTTATAATTAAAATAGTAACCTGAATTTCCAATAATAGCACTCCATAATAATTACGGAGCCATTAAAAATCAAGACAATTGAAAATGTGCAACATATATAATTCTTAATATTTTGCAATAAATTTTGATTAATGTTATGCTACTTTTGGAAATTAATAAAATATTAAAAAATAAATGAGTTCTGAATAAGTGACCTACCTCTTCAGAATCTATGCATAGCTAACCATTGGGTGCCATCATGCCTGCATCTTGAAATACATACAGAGAAATATCCCTTTCTTATCCTTGGTTCAGAAGAGTTGAGTACCTTCCCTTGTCATTAATAAATACAAATACCTCCTCTGAATTAAAATCATTATTACTAAGATAATAATAACGGTCACAACATTAATTACCATCAGTTGTACTAACACAACTGTGAAACTGTCTTCTTCCAGACCTGGTGGCTTTATAACTAGTCTCAATGTTTCTTGTCTGGACTTTCGGTATTCTTCTGTCTTAAATTAATAGTTTTTTTTTTTTTTTCTTTTTTATCTACTGGATTATGTGATGATCTTTGAATTTAACAAAGTGTAACACATACATTTTAAACAGCTTCTGAACGTTGGAAGGATCTGTCATCTACAGGATGGTGCTGTACAGCCTTAGGGTTTAGGTGAAGCCATAAAGGGATCTAATATTTTTTGAGTGATAGCAATAAGCCAGGCAGGATACTGTCCTTTACAGATGCCACTTCACCTAATCTAATGCAGGTATGAGGCAGGAGTTTAGCATCTTTGTTTTATCAATGAAGACATTGAGTTCCACAAAGTTAGATGAATCGACTAGGGCCACAGCCAGTTAATCATGGAATTAGTGTTCACATCTTCTGCTACTATCCTAAATCGTACATAGAGGAAATGTGCATATATGAGTCAAAAGCATTTAAAATGTTAACAAAAAGCTTTCCTCTATTTCTCTAATATTATTAACAACACTGAGAAAACAAAACTTCCCAGGTGTGTGCAGTATGTGGTGGCATTCATGAACTCTGGCTCTCTCTCTGGATCACCACACCTTTTCCAACAGTCCAAATTGCTTTCAATTATAGGTTTTGTCAGAGCTATCAACAGGACCCTACTGACTTTAATGCACCCAGAGAATCACCTCGTGGCATACTTTCTCTAATACTTTTCTCTATGGTGTACACGAGTGAAAGGAACAGCTGTTCAGGAGAGTGCCGATTATTTTTTTCTTGGTCTTTCCCTCACACATCTAACTTTTAGGCTAGAGGGAAAACAACTGGATCTGGAAACAGTAAAGTCACATTAGAGTTCTGCATTTTCTTACAGTTACTGTTTATTTTCCTGGAATCCTGGTGATTCTCATCCCCATTATGCACTGTTTACCAGTGTCTCTCTCATCATTCTAATTTACTCTCTAAGCGTCACCCACAGTTATCATTTTATGTATCTGCTCCAGGTGCTGGGAATGTTTCCCTGTTTTGCTACACTGTATAGCAAAGAATGAAATAACAAGCTCAAAGATATTTTCAAATTCGCACGAGACATGGGCTTGTACATGTCTGAACTGTGGAGAGATCTAATTTGTATTCCCCTTGTGCAGAGCAATTCCCTGCAGAGTCCTGAAAATCAATTGCACATTGCAGCAGCGAGACTTGCCATGCTCCTCCCATAGCTGACATTTGGTTGATTATCTCAAGAATGTCCTTGTATCACTTTCTATTCTTGTTGATGAAACATTTGACAAATTGTGTTCCTGTTCTATTTGTTTCATTCTTTTTCTCATGGTTAGTTAGATTAGGAACAGGAGATAACTTAAATTTTTCATATAATTTACTCATCTCGTTTTTTTTTTTTTTTTACCCCTTAATATCAACAGTACACCATATTTACCTTTTGTGTGTGATTTTCCTAAGCATATTTAGAGTATGTCTAAACTTGTGATGATCCTTTAATGTGATATGGAATAAAGCATATATCTAAATAATTTAAATTAGGCATTTACACTATTAATGCTATGAGTCATTCCCTCAGGGGGTCATTTATTTCCTCCTTTAATTAGAGCAGGAAAGATTGTTAAATTAGTAACAAAGTGCAATTATCTTTCTGTGGCTTCTCTTAACATCTGTTTACAGTTAGATGTTAATGTATCTTATTTAGATTAGAAAGCTTTTTGCTTCCCTAGACAATTCCAATAAGAAGTTCAATATTATTTATGCAAACATATGTCATTTCAAGTTAAAACTGAGAAAAATATTCAAGACTTTAAAAAATTCATTAATGTTAATGAGATGGATATAGTTAATGATCTAAAGATTAAATTTAATGTTAAAATGTAAATAAAACTTAACAAATATTAAATTATAGAATATTATACTATTTTATACAATTACCTTTAATCTTCCGGAATATGTTCTTAAATTAAACATGAGTATTTATTTCAAAGTGCTAAGTACCTGTATATATGATCAGCCTATACAATGCATGTGAAACACATGGAGAATGCCACTCATTAAGTGATTTAATAAACTCTATTGGATAGTATTTTGTGCCAGATACTTAGCTAAGTGCTAGTGATAGGGATAGAGTAAAGGGACAAAGTAGGTAATTAAGTAGTTAATCTCACCAAGGGATTGTAAGTAAAGGAAACATATGGGAGACCCCTGTAAGTTAATTATCACTCAGGAAAGTGGTTTGCTTAACCACAAAGTCAAGCAGGCTTGCTTAGCAACAAAACCGTACAACAGTAGCATGAGACATACCCCAAAACAATAAAACAAGGCAGCATGAAACCCACATCCTGCTCAGTGAGCTCAGGAAGTTAATGACCCCAGGACATTTGCTCTGTACACATAGAAAACAATAATTAGGGAAAGGTGACACTTCTAACTGAAAGACCCTCATTGTACTGAGACCTGAAATAATTTTTCCATAGCACCATGACAGTCTCGGTTTGACAATGTAGGGACAAGAAAACTCCCCCACCTGACACAGAGGAGGAGGTGATGATGGAAGCTTGATGTTTACTCAAGGATGAGGGAGAAGGAGGTCTTATCCCCCTCCCCAATTTTCCTTTGATTATAAAACTGTTGCCCACTAAGTTCTTGGTATGGCACCTTCTCGCCCGCCCCCTTGTAAGCCTCACAGAGTCCTATTCTAGTAAGTCACTTCTTATCTATCATTGTGCCTCTCACTGAATTCTTTCTGCACTGAGACATAGAGAACTGGCGCTCCTCAGAGCCCCCCAAAAAGCCACCTAGCGGTTTCACTAGGAATGAAATATTTCCTAGAGAAAATTACAGTTCAACAATGAAATACATGAACAAGTAAATATTTTTAATTGTTTTAGTAAATGATTATAAATGTTTCCAAAGTAACACAGACACAAGCAAATCATTCCACCTAAAAGAGTGAAGAACATTTGTCCAGGATTAATAACTGAGTTATGCTGTGGAGAATGGGAAGGGTGGCATTTCTATCAGGGAACCCGAATCAAGAACACGTAAAGCACATAGGATGCTTTGGACATAGGAGGAAATCTGTATTACATTCCTAGCGCTGCCTTAACAAAGTGCAACTATCTTAGTGGTTTAAAACAAAGGAAAGACATTCTCTTACATTTCTAGATGATTGATCAATGTCCCCTCTGAAGCTCTAGAGAAGTTTCCTTCCTTGTCTTCTCCAGCTTCTGGCATTTCTTGGCCTATAGCTGCATCACTTCAGTCTCTGCCTCTGTCATCACATGGTTTTCATCCCTCTGTGTCCTCTCCATTTATATTTTCCAATATCTTTATCCTTTTAAGGATACCAGTCATTGGATTTAGGGCCCATCCTAATATAGTAAGACTGAATCTGAATTTGATTATATCAGCAAAGACCCTATTTGGAAATAATGTCACATTCACAGATACTAGAATTAGGACTTGACCATATCTTTTTGGGGAACACAATTTAACCCATAACAAAATCCCACCAAAAATTCTTCAGAAACAAATTTAAAGCAGCTGATAAAATATACTAAGGAATTTGGATTTGAGGCAGTATGGAAATATCAAGGCTTTTAATCCAGGTATCTACTAAGGTACTAATTTTTGTTTTAGAAAGCTTAAAATGTTGGACCTGTGAAAGATAAATTGGAAGGTGGGAATCACAGACTCAAACTAATAAAGGACTACCAAAGACTGGCAAGAGAAGAAACAAGTGAAAACGATGGGCATCAGTGACTTATGAATTTGTCAAATTCAGCTTACGTGGAGTATGGCGTGTTGGATAGTGAACACTAGGTCAACAACAGACCACAAGAGGAATCGAAATAAAGCAGTTTATTACTCCCAGGTCCTGGAAGGAAGCACCCGGCATGCCTCCAGGGGCTACACAGGGAGGGGAAGTCAAGATAGAGTTCACACAAGGAGAAAGGCAGTACCTGTGGTATATGCCTTTACTAGGGTCTGTGGGTAGAGTGCTTTGGGGTTCCTGGGCTGAGGCCAGATTGGTCAATTCTAACCAAAAGAGCAGGGTTTTGGCAAGTCTCATGGGGGTCTTACCTAAAGGGGGAGCATAAGGTAAAAGTGTGCTTTTGACTGTGGGCTCCTTTTAGGGCAGGTGCTTGTGGGAGGGGCTGGAGTTAGTTTAAGGTCCCCATAGGCAGCTTGACCAATGAAATGGATGCAGAGGCAGCAATACCACGGAGGACCTTAGGATATTACTGACAGTGATAAAATGTGTGAGTTATGTGGAGGGAGGAAATAAAGGAGGAAGAAACCTGATGCAAAAATGTGTGGCTTGGGTGAGTGGGTGGAAGGCAATGTTCGTACCCGGGAAGCAAAGAAATGTAGGTTTGGAGCAGAGAATACAGAAGAATAAAAGTAGTTTGCTTTCAGTTTTCTACAAGGAAACCTTGAGATTTGGGGCATATATTAATTAAAAAATATCCCACGGGCAGTTGTAAATACCAACTTGGATTTCAGAAAAGGGTTGGATGCTGAAATGATGTCATCAGATGTAAATGAGGATTCAGTCCTTGGGGAGTAAATATCACTGCTCAGTTTTGCTGGGGTGGGAGAAGAAGAGAGTAATAAAGACCAAAATCTTGGGAAAAATTTGACACTATATCAAGACACTCTCATAAATGTCATATATAAAACTATATTTAAACTATTTTGCAGAATTAAACAAAATGAAGGAATACATTTAAATCACTTAGAGCTGTGACTGGCACATAAAATATTTTAATAAATATTTGTATTATTAATATATTCATTATCATTATTATTGTTCAAGTGAAACATGCTTACTTTCTATAAGTCTGATAGGATTTTATAAATGATAGGACTATCACTTTTTTACCTCTTTTTTTAATTCAATGAAAGGTTCTTTAAATTCCATAATGCTTTACAATTTTCAAATGTTTCACACACATGATTTTATATAATCCCATAATAACCCTTTTTTTTCCTACCCTTATATTGCCCATCTCTCCTAGACTATCATATTTTTAATAAACGTTTTATTTTAGAGATATTTTAGATTTTCAAAAAAATGTTAAGATAACACAGAGTTTCCAGATTTCATACTCAGTCTCTCTTATTGTTAAAACTTACATTACTATGGTAACATTGTCACAATTAGTGAACCAATATTGTTGCATTACTATTAATTGAAATTTATAATTTTGAAATATTTCTCTTAGTTTTTCCCTAATATTCTTTTACTGTAGTTGTGTTTCCTTTGGCTCCTCTTAATGGTGACAGTCTGTCAGACCCTCCCTGTTTTTGGTGACTTTGACCATCTTGAAGTATGCTGGTCAGATATTTTGTAGAATGTCTGTCAATTGGAATTTGTCTGCTGTATTACTCACAGTTAGACTGAAGTTATGGGGTTTTGGGGGGAAGAGCTCAGAGATAAAGTGCCATTTTCACTGTATCATATCAGGGGTACATATATCAACATGATTTTCACTGCTGATGTTGACTTCAATCACCTGGCTGCATAGTGTTTGGGAAGTTTCTTCATTGTAAGTTACTCCCTATTTTATCCCTTACAGAAACTTTAGAAGAAAGTCACTATGCAAAGCCCACACTTAAGGAATGGGGCGTTATTCTTCCCCTTCTTGAGAACAGAGTACCTACATAAATTATATGGAATTCTGCATGGGACATTTGTCTTTTCTCCTGTAATCATCTGTTGATCTAAGCATTATTTATTATTTATTATTTCAGTATGGACTGAACTGTGGGTGTTTGTTTTGTTTTGTGGATGTTTTTACTATCTAGCACTACTACTTTGCTCCAGGATCATCTTGTATACTTCTTTCCTCAATCCTAAAAACATCCATTTCCCAAGGAGAAATGGATCCTTTTCCTGGAGAATTGTATTGGAAACAAATTCTGCATGCTACATGTGCTTATTACTATAGAGGTGTCAATACTTCTACACCTGCTCAGATGACAGAAGAACAAAGTATGTGCGTATACTGATCTTTGTATATACACATATTTCCTAATATTTCTATATGTAATAATTTGTATCTATATGAACATGACATGAGTTTATATTGATATATCCAACTCTAAGACATTACCACATAGGTTATTCTAGCCTCCTCTCATTTTATTTCTATAACCTTCAGTCCAACACTGAGAAATCCGGCTCCCACTACCCACCATCCATATACAGGGTTGCTCAATTCCACTATATGTGTATAATGGTATTAGAATTTTTAACTTAAATCCATGTGGAAAACCACTATATCAACTAGAGTACAATGTAGCTTATTATGTACAATTCCTTTTGTCTTTAGTCTTACAGATTTCAACCACATCCAAAGCTACTTAGATTAGTACCTTTTCCTACATCCCTTTCAGGGAGGACAATTTATATATTTGTAGAGACTTTAATATTAAAAAATGATTTTAAAATAATTCTTAAATCCACATTCAGAGGATTAGTACTTTTACACCAAAAGGAAAGGAAAAAATTACTAATAGTCATAAGTTTGAATAACTGCAATTATAAAATGATACTCTTTTCAAAGCAAAAAAGATACTTTTAAACTATCCTTAAAAGATGTTCATTTAGCATTATTTTGAAATTGCCCTTTGCAGGGTAAAAATAATTTTGTAATTATTTTACTTCAGTAGGGTTTATCTAAATTATTCTTCGAAATTTAAAGAATAAAATAGAGACCTAGTATTTATGTTAAAATGTCTACACAATTAAATTTCTAAGGTTTTCTACAACTAAAAATGAAATACTAACTAACATGAGTAGGGTAAACCAACTTGAGATGTCTCCCAGCCAATCTTATGTATTTTGTTTAGATATCACTCCACATTTTGGAAAAACTAAACAAATTATGATTATTGATACTACACTACCAAAATTAATCAAGTAACAGCCCTCTGTTTATAAAGATCTGTCCTAGTGAACTGTTAACACAGTTCTATAATAGAAAGGAGAAAAATATACATACTTTATCATTTAATAATGTCTTTCAAATACCTTTTTAACAAGAATACATTAAAACTAAGCAAAATAAGATTCTAGGCATTTGAACACATGGTGAGACTTGTTCTTTTCAGTGGCATAAAATTATTATTCATCAGTACTCATATTTGACATATGATTGTTGAAATCTTATTCATTTTCTGAAAAACAATATCTAAGTTAAGATACCCAGACATCAAACTAAGGTCTAGTGGGAAAAAAAAATAAATCCATTACCACAGAGCTGAGAAGATCTGTGCTCCAGACTTGGATTTTTCACTGAATTTCTTGTGACCTTGAGCTCTCCCCTTAACTCTTTGTGTTTCAACTTTATGTAAAGTTGTTTGATTTAAGTACATTCTAATGAATGCTCTGATGTTAGTGTGATATGATTTTCTATAAAAAATTACATATGGCATTCTTTATTCCTCTAATCACACCCATAAACTCATACAAGGTAAGAGTCTCCTCAGCACAAAATAACATAGAAAGCAGCTGGGGGAACAAACAAACAACAAGTCCTATAGTTTTAAAGTTATTGTCTCTGAAATCCTACATAGGGATTAGCTGACACTGTGAAGTAATAATTCTAATTCAGAATATGGGTCTTATTATTAATCAATATCCTATCCACACTCAAGACAACCTAATAACCCAAATATATTTCACTAGAATAATTTTTATTTTCTCAGTACAGATACTACTCCATAAAGGTGTTTGGAAACAACAAGCAGAAGTTGCAGAACAATTTAGTGAGTGGCATCTCAATAAATCATTGAAAGCTCTTCTCTTGACACAGGATTTGCTCTCGAGTCAGCTTTTTACAATTCTGTAGTTCTAAATATCCCACATTTTCATTCTTCAAAGCTCAATTCCATAAAAAATATAAGTACATATTTACAGCCCGTTGCTTAGTACCCAAGCTCTCCATCATCTGGCTCATGTCTGTATCTGAAGCCTCATGGCCCTCTCCTTCTCATGGTTATGTATGCCTCAGCCTTGCAAATGACCCACAGCTGCCCAAATGAGACCTTCCATCAAATGCTTCACACACGTCTTCACACACGCTGTTCCTCCTGAATGTAATGACACTACATTCATTTCTTTATCTGGATGATTTCTAAACATTGAACTGACTCATGTACCCTCTGAATCTCCCCACTGCTTTGGAGTTTAACTTAATTATCCTGTTTCTGATTCCAGAGTAGAACTTTACGTATAGCGATACGTACTGTATTGTGTATTATTGAGTTACAAGGTCTTTCTCCTCTAGATTGTGCTTTCTTTAAGACTAGGGACACTTTTATTTTATTTGACATTACTCACACCTAACTAAATGGGGTTGTCACGCAGTAAATGCCTCTTGACTGTATCAGTGAAAAGTTAGTTTCTTAAAAAGTGTGAAGGAAAAAAACCCATCCGAGGTTTATCAATGCAGCCATTTAACAATGCACCTAATCTTTACAAGTTGAAGCAGGCCATTTCATGAAGGGTAAAGAGAATTGACTTCTTATTGGGCTGATTTTTATTTAAAACTTGGATATGGCTCTTATTATTAGTAGGTTGACCTAGAACAAATTGCCTTCATTTTATGAAACTCAGTTTCTTTATCTTAAGTAATTGAATGAAAATAAATATATCCATATTGTTAAGAGGTGTGAGTGAAATAGAAAATGACAACAACTCCCACTATGTGCAAGGCACAGAGTGAATCCTAATTCTATTCCTCATATGCTCAATTTGAAGTTAAAATTACATTCGAAAAGATTTAAATAACCGATGAGATATGTACATAAGTCCCATAATTATGCAATCAAGTCTTTAGATATTAATTCGCTTTATTTTATCTTAAACGTGGATACAACAATTATTTTGCAAGTTAGGGGAATACCATTTTAAAGAAGTCTCACGTAGTCTTAAATTAGAATAAAACTACTACAATAAATGGCTAGACAAAACCAACAGATAGAATGGTAGTATTAGACTATCCAGAAGGCACTGAAGATGATCACTACTGATATCCAGGGTAAATTACTGGTGTTCAACATTCTCCTAGGTCCCAATTCACATTTATCAAATTTATATGCCAGATATGGGTCAAAACAGAACCTGATTCTATTAAAATTAAACAACTGATTACTAAAAAACTGATTAGAAAGTTTGAAAGCTGAATTTCTATCAGTCAATATCAGTATATTCTGAGAGATTATCTGCAATTTGGAAAGATTAAAATGCATATTATCATGTCAAAAAATAACCAATTGAAGAAAGCAGTTGACTATTTCATTAATTGAAACATTAGGTGAAGATAGATTTTGAAGCTGAATTAATATTTCTCCCAACCTAGATTTTTTCCAACGATAGATAGCTCTGGTAATACTTGGCTGAACAGTTGTTGTCAGAATAATGTATAAAGTTAAATATTAACATAAAAGTAAGTGACATGATGTTATGAAATTAGGTTTTGCATTTTTGTCTTTTAAAAATTCTATACTAATACTCTGGATATTTTAAAGTAATTTCATGACCTTAATAAAATATTATTCTGAAAACCCACTATCTCTTATGGGGACCACAACATTTACAGCATGCAAAGACAAATCTCATCAGAGTAATAAAAATACAGCAAATCAATTTGGAAAATATGAATACAAGAAAAATGCAGCCACTCCCTTATTGACCTTCTCCAGTCTCTTGGCTTTGAACTGTCTATACTGGGAAGACTCATATATTAACATCTCCATCCCAAACTCTCCTCTGAACTCTAGACTCCTATATTCAATTAAATACTCAATAACTTCACCTCTATATTATCCCAACTTTCATATGTCCAAAGCAGAACTCCTCTCTAAATCTGCTTATCTTTCAGTCTTCTCAATTTCAGTAAATGGCCAGTATTTTAGGGTCATCTTTGACCCTTCTCTAGGTATATTCATATGCAATTCATTAGCAAATACTGTTGGCTCTGCCCTCAAATATATATATCCATTGTCTAACCACTTCCCAACCCTTCTGTGATAACACTGTGGTCAAAGCCATATTATCTCTCCTTTGAATTCTTGCATTAGTTTTCTAATTGGTTTCCCTTCTTCTGTCTTGTACAACTGCAGTCTGAAGGTAACACAGCCAGGATGATCTATAAAATATATATTATAATATCATCACTTTACTCAAAACTATCTAATCCCACCAGGAATACACTTGTAGTCAATGTTAGATTGATGCATGAAGAGAAAGTTCACATCAGAGAAAGCCTGTGAGTGTCAGTAAGACAGCATTTACATGGAGGAAATTATTATAAGATTCTAAGGAGGAATTTGAAAAACAAGGGTCTGCTTTGGATTAGATAGTGTTAATTAGCAGGGCAGTTCAGTATTGGGTATCTTGATCATCTTTGTTCAGAAAACAAGAAGAATGATTTGGTGCTGGTAAGAAAGCAATCACACTTAAGGAAACTGTGGTTATTTTATAACTGTGATGTGGTCTTTTGTTTTAAAATTTTTATTGGTGTATAGTTGATTCACAATGTTGTGTTAGTTTCTGCTGTACAGCAAAGTGAATCAGTTATACATATACATATATCCACTCTTTTTTAGATTCTTTTCCCAAGTAGGTCATTACAGAGTATTAAGTATAGTTCATGTGTTATACAGTAGGTCCATATTAGTTATCTGTATTACGTATAGTAGTGTGTATATATCAATCCCAATCTCCCAATTTATCTCTCCTCCCCCTTTCCCCCCTGATAACCATAAGTTTGTTTTTTACATTTGTGACTCTGTTTCTGTTTTGTAAATAAGTTCATTTGTATCATTTTTTTAGATTCCACATATAAGTTACATCATATGATATATGCCTTTGTCTGACTTACTTCACTCAGTATGACAATCTCTAGTTCCATTCATGTTGCTGCAAATGGTATTATTTCATTCTTTTTAATGGATGAGTAACATTCTATTGTACCACATCTTCTTTACCCATTTCTCTGTCGATGGACATTTAGGTTGCTTCCATGCCTTGGTTATTGTAAATAGTGTTACTTGACTGTGTTCTTTTAGAAACTGTGTTGATGTAAGAAAGGATAGACTGATTCCCATTAAGACTGATTGTCATCTTCTCAGAGCCCATGGACTTCATCCACTCATTTAAGGCAAAACCCAGTATTATCACAGTGAACTATGAGGCCTCAATAAATGTCATCAGACATCTCTGACCTAGTTTATTCCTACTACTTCGGTCACTCTTTTCTGTACACATTCTCCCCTGCTTTTTCTACAACAACCAGGTGTGCTTCATCTTGGCATCTTTATATTTGAAATTCTTCTGCCTGGCATGCCTCTCTGCAGGATTAGGAAGAGTTTACTTACTCTCCTTCACACCATCACTCAAACAGCACATTCTCAATGTTGGTTTCATGGCCACATTTGCATTTTAATTTTGCAATTAACTGCAAGTATTCTCTATCCCCCTTTTTTGCCATATTTTGTTCCCAGTAACACATCATACAACGTGGATTGCTATAGAATTTATATAGTTGCTTTGCTTACTACCTCCTTACTTGTACTAGAATCTAAATTCCATGGAGGCAGGTATTTTCATCTGTTGTGTTCATTGATGAGCCTAGTGCCTAGAACAGTGCTGAATACAAAGTAGATGTTCAATAAACAAATATTCCTTTTCGTCTTGTTTATGGTTTTCTTTGCTGTGCAAAAGCTTTTAAGTTTCATTAGGTCCCATTTGTTTATTTTTGTTTTTATTTCCATTTCTCTAGGTCAAAAATGATCTTGCTGTGATTTATGTCATAGAGTGTTCTGCCTATGTGTTCCTCTAAGAGTTTGATAGTATCTGGCCTTACATTTAGGTCTTTAATACATTTTGAGTTTATTTTTGTGTATGGTGTTAGGGAGTGTTCTAATTTCATTCCTTTATATGTAGCTGTCCAGTTTTCCCAGCACCACTTATTGAAGAGGCTGTCTTTTCTCCATTGTATATTCTTGCCTCCTTTATCAAAGATAAGGTGACCATATGTGCATGGGTTTATCTCTGGGCTTTCTATCCTGTTCCATTGATCTATATACACTACCAAATGTAAAATAGATAGCTAGTGGGAAGCAGTCACATAGCACAGGGAGATCAGCTCGGTGCTTTGTGACCAGCTAGAAGGGTGGGATAGGGAGAGTAGGAGGGAGGGAGACACAAGAGAAAGGAGATATGGGGATATATGTATATGTATAACTGATTCACTTTGTTATAAAGCAGAAACTAACACACTATTGTAAAGCAATTATACTCCAATAAAAATGTTAAAATAAAACAAAACATATATTCCAAAAGTACAGTGAGTAGCACTTTGTTTTCTTTGAAACTTAATCTCATTTGTAAATTTCAACAGCTTAGGATAACTAATTTTCTTACTTTAATGCTATTGTCTATGATCAACTGAGCAATGATGGACTTTTTTTCAGCAGTACACTAGTCCTGAGATTAGAATAAAAAATAAGCCAAACAATGTAAATACAAAATGGCTTAAGGAGTTTAATATGAACCTTGTGGAAGGGTATTTTAGGAGATGAAAGTGCATGAGGAGACTGAAAAAAAAAAAAAATCTTGATTGGGTTTTGACCTTTATCTCATAGACATAACAATGGACAGCCTTTGGTGGTCTTAAATGCAGTGATATTTTTTGATATGTACATTAAAATATAAATTGACAGCAATATGGAGAATTATTATAAAGTAATAAGATGGGACATAATCACTGCTTGCAGATTTAAGTGTTTGATTTCCTATAGGACGAATATCTTGGGGGACAATCTATTAGCCAAAGGTAAATACTAGTGTTAGTCATATGAGGTATACAACAAAGACTAAAATTTGGCAATCATTGATGTACATGGAATTTTTAAATTCCCTGTAGGATACTTCATTTGTGGATATATATTGTATTATATGTTAATCATAGAGGTTCCCAAAAATAAGTTTTTTTCTTTGAGTTGAAGAAAGTATCCTCATTTAAGCATTGCATCACACTTTATAACATATTATATTTTAAAAATACCTAAAAATAAAACTTTTTAATTAAAGGACTTCAATGATTGTTCATGCACATTTGTACTGCTGATTTTATTCCTTCAGAATGATTAAATAAACATATCGGTGTTTTTAAACTGAACAACTTGTTTTTTCATCTTTAATAAATTCTAATTAATGCCAAAATTAGTAGCCTAATAAGAATGTATACATGCAATTCACTAGTAAGCATAATTCACATTATATCAGGCAAAGAAAAGAAAAAACAGAGAGAGAGAGATTCATAAAGGATGCCCAGCCTTTCAAGCTTGCATTACAGCAAACCTGGGAGCATAAAGACCTGAATAAGGCCTTTAATATGTCAAGTAAAATGCCATCTCCAAAAGATGAATATGAGAAAAACACTCATTAGCAGTAACAAAATCCTAGTGTAAACAGCTTTAAATAAAACAGAAAAGGTCATCAAAAAGCAAGGATAGAAAAGTTTGAACATTTTCTTAAACAGATCACTATGATTCAAATTTCCTCCTGATCAAAAGGAAGAAACTGGTCTTTGTCTAGTCTGAAAAATGTATTCACATAAACAGTTAAAACTTACTTCAGTTTCAAAATCTACCTTATTTCTTAGAATCAGAAGTTCTTTGAATGTAGTATTTTTTTCTAACAGTTTTATTGAGATACAATTTACATATAAAATTCACTCGTTTAAAGTATACAATTCAGTGGCCTTGAGTATATTCACAGAACTGTGACCCATTATTACTGTCTGATTTTAGAACATTTCATCACTCCAATAGGACACATACTGAAGAGCAGTCTGGCTTTGTTTCCCGCTCTCCTAGGCTCTAGCAACCACTAATCTACATTCTGTCTCTATGGATTTCCTATTCTAGATATATCTATATATAAATATAATTATAAACGTTTTGTGGCTGGTTTCTTTCCCTTAACATAACATTTTCAAGGTTCTTCTTATAGAATGTATCCTTCCTTAATTATTTTTATTGTCAAATAACATTCTATCATATGGATAGACTATATTTTTTATCCATTCATCAGTTATGACCATTTGATTTGATTCCACTTTTAGATTATTATGAATCATGCTGATTTGAACTCTGTACAAATTTTGCCTAGGTATATGTTTTCAATTCTCTTGGTTATATTCCTAGGATTGGGACTACTGGGTCATATGTTAACACCTTATTCAGCTTTCTGAGGAACAGCCAAACCATTTTCCACATTGGCTGGGCATTTACATTCCTATCAGCAATGTGTGTGCATTCTAAACGCTGCACATCCTAAACACTTGTCACCAAGCTTTATTTTTTAAAACTCATACTAGAGGGTGTTAAGTGGTGTCTCACTGAGTTTCTCTTTTTCTTTGTTTATTGAGGTGTAATTGACATATAAGATTATATTAGTTTCAGGTGTACAACACAATGATTCAGTATTTGTACATACTGCAAAATGATCACTGCAAATAAGTCTAGTTAATATCCATCACCAAACACAGTTACACAAAAGAAATTTTTTCGTGTGTGATGAGAACTCTTAAGATCTACTCTCTTAGCAACTTTCAAATATACAATATTATTAAGTATAGTCACCGTGTTGAACATTAAATCTTCATAACTTATTTAATTTATAACTGAAAGTTTATACCTTTTGACCCCTTTCACCAATTTTGCCCACCTCTGGAAACAAACATATTCTATCTGAGGTTTTTTTTGCTAGTTTGTTTTAGATTCCATATATAAGTGAGATATTATGGCATATGTCTTTTTATGCCTGACTTAACCTTATTTCACTTAGCATTAATGACCTCAAGGTCCACACAGGTTGTCACAAATGGTGAGATTTTATTCTTTTTTGTTACTGAATAATATTCCATTGTATATACCTATACAGCATTTTCTTTAGCCACTCATTCATCTATGGACAATTTGTTTCCATATCTTGGCCATTGCAAATAATGTTGCAATGGACATTGGTGTGCATATAGCTTTTCAAATTAGTGTTTTTGTTTTCTTCAGATAAATATCCAGACATGGAATTGCTAGATCATATGGTAGTTCTAGTTAAAATTTTTGATTTACAAAAAGGTAAATGTTTTGATTTACATTTCCCTAATGACTATTTATGTTGAGAATCTTTTCATTTTTTTTAATGTTATTTGTCTATCTTCTTTGGAGAAAAGTCTATTAGTACATTTTGCTCACGTTTGAATTGAGTTTTCTTTTTATTGTTGAGTTATAGGTGTTCATTATATATTCTGGATACTAAAGCCTTATCAGATATATAACTTGTGAATATTTTCTCCCATTCTATGGGTTATATTTTCACTTTTTTTGTCTTGTGAAGTACAAAATCTTTAATTTTGAGAGCTGAATTGACCTCTTTATCAGTCACTTGTGCTTTTGGTGTCATATCTAAGATACCATTGCCTAATTCAAGGTCATGAAGATTTGTTCTTATGTTTCCTTCTAATAATTTAATAGTTGTAGCTTCTACATTTAGATACATTATATATTTTGGGTCTTTGTTGCTGCGCACGGGCTTTTCTCTAGTTGCAGCAAGTGGGGGCTACTCTTCGTTGTGGTGCATGGGTTTCTCATTACGGTGGCTTCTCTTGTAGCAGAGCACAGGCTCTAGGTGCACGGGCTTCAGTAGTTGTGGTGCTCAGGCTCAGTAGTTGTGGCTCACAGGCTCTAGAGTGCAGGCTCAGTAGTTGTGTTGCGTGGGCTTAGTTGCTCCACAGAATGTGGGATCTTCCCAGACCAACCAGGGATTGAACCTGTGTCCCTTGCATCAGCAGGTGGATGCTTAAGCACTGCGCCACCAGGGAAGTCCCTCTAATTATTATTATTAAGTTATGTATTTCTCTATTCAATAGTGTCAAAGCTAAAATAAGTCAATACTTTATAATGGATGAGAAAAATAAGCAATCATTGGCACCATGGTGTTGCCAAATTTCATTGAAGGATCAGATAACACTTTAAAGATTATTTTGCACTGATATTAAAAGGAATCCTATGAACAGAATCTAACATGGTCTGTTTTTTAAATTCTATGTTTATCAGTTTTTCAAAACCTTCATTAGCTTAATCTACAGCTGCCATTGCATAAATCCCAAATTTGTATAAACCACATATTTATTTTTCTAAATCAGACTATTATAAAAGAAAACCAATTACCTAACAAATACTTGTAATCACTTGATTTACTCAATTAAAATGTACATTCTTAGTATTTTTTGAACCTTATTCATCATTCAACAGTCCTTTTACTTTCCCAATGCAGCAACATTTCTTAATTCCTACAGAAGTAATTTTAAACTTAACTCGATTTTGAAACCCTTAAATTTATATTAATACTGATTCTCCTTATCTTTTTAAGAATTGATATTATATTTACCTGTCATAACTTTTTCTACCTCTCCACAATAATGAACACAGTTTTAATGATAGATATCACTTGAAACTTCATTTTAAGGACCCCATAACATAATTTTGTGAAACTGGAGGCTTGAACTAATTTAGAAGAATGGGTCTCTCTTACAGGCTTTTTTAAATTGTAGACTTCAATTCCTATAGATCTATGTGAATTCTACACTTTTGAGGCTGTGTATTATTTTTATTTGTGGTGAATATAACTTTATAATTGGAGTAGAGCAGTAAAAGTACTAGAAAGATGAACAGTGAGAAAACTGAAAATCTCTCCTTCCTTTCCTTTTCTTTCCTACTTTTTATCCTGATCAACTTGATGAAAATATTTTTAATTAGAAATTGCAGGCACAAGATGAATAGCTTCTAAGAAATAAAGACAGTCTCAAAAAAAAATAACTTGCAAAACTTTAAGGCCATCATCTTTCTAGCACTTCATAAGTTTAATAAGTCATAAGTGTAGGAGAATAACACTTAGTATTAAAATAACTAAAAATATTCATCGTCAATTTTTTGAAAGTAGAAATTGCATGGTACACAATTAAAGGAACAAACCTACTTTATGATTTCTGATGAGTCTCTAAAAATAGCCACATTACTGTGTGGTTAATGATGTAGATGCACAGGATTTTATGTCTAGAAATTAGAATCATTATCCATACTCAAAGTGTTTCATGAGAACTATTAGGCAGAATTTCCCAAATAGAAATGGTATTTATTTATTTATTTATAATTTTGTGACTCCTAATATCCCTCATCTATTTCTCTCCTCTCTCCACCCTCTCCCCTCTGTCCTTTGTATCTATGACTCTGTTTCTGTTTTTTTATGTTTATTTTGTCGTTTAGATTTTACATATAAGTGAAATCATACAGTATTTGTCTTTCTCTGTCTGAAATGCTCTCAACATCCATCCATATTGTCTCAAACGGCAAGACTTCATTCTTTTTTAAGGTTGAGTAATATTCTATTATATATAATGGAATATTACTCTCTCTCTCCCTTTCTCTCTCTCTCTCATTCTCTGTCTTTCTCTCTCTCTCTCTCTCTCTGTGTGTGTGTGTGTGTGTATATATATACATATCACATTTTCTTTACCCCTTCATCTATTGATTGACATTTAAGTTGCTTCCATATTTTTGCTATTGTAAATCATACTGTAATGAACATAGGAGTGCATATAACTTTTCTAATTAGTGTTTTTATTTTCTTCAGATAAATATCCAGCTAGGAAATTGCTGGATCATACGTTAGCTATATTTTTAATTATATGAGAATCTCCATATTGTTTTACATAGTGGCTAAACCAATTTACATTCCCACCAACTGTTTATGAGGGTTCTCTTTTCTCCACATCTTGCCAGCATTTTTTATTTGTTGTCATTTTGATAATATCCTTTTCTGACAGGTTTGGGGTAGCATTGCACTGTGGCTTTGATATGCATTTCCCTGATGATTAGTGATGTTCAGCAAGCATATTTTCACGTACCTGTATGCCACCTGTATGTCTTCTTTGGAAAAAAAAGTTCAGATCCTCTGCCCATTTTGTAATAGTGTTGTTTCTTTTTTTGACATTCAGTTGTATGAGTTATTTGTATATTTTGGATATTAACACCTTATTAAATATATTGTTTAAAAATATCTTCTTTTTCAGTAGAATACCTTTTCATTTTTTATTTTTTATAGTTTCCTTCACTGTGCAAAAGCTTTTTGCTTTGAAATTGTCCCATCTGTTTATTTTTGCTTTTGTTTCCCTGAGGAGACATAACCAAAAAAGTATTGCTAAGACCAATATCAAAGAGCATACTATCTATGTTTTCTTCTAGAGGTTTTATAGTTTCAGGTCTTACATTTAAGTCTTTAATACATTTTGAATTTAATGTTGTTCATGGTGTTAGGAAGTACTCAGTTTGATTCTCTTGGATGTAGCTGTCCAGTTTTTCCACTTCCATTTTTTTTTTTTTAATTTAGACTACAGGCTTTATTTATTCATGTTTCACAATACCATTCAGACAAACAACTAATGACTTTTTTAAAAAACATCTTTATTTGAGTATAATTGTTTTACAATGGTGTGTCAGTTTCTGCTTTATAACAAAGTGAATCAGTTATACATATACATATGTCCCCATATCTCTTCCCTCTCCCATCTCCCTCCTTCCCACCCTCCTTATCCCACCCCTCTAGGTGGTCAAAAAGCACCGAGCTGATCTCTCTGGCTATGTGGCTGCTTCCCACTAGCTATCTATTTTACGTTTGGTAGTGTATATATGTCCATGCCACTCTCTCACTTTGTCCCAGCTTACCCTTCCCCCTCCCCATATCCTCAAGTCCATTCTCTAGTAGGTCTGCATCTTTATTCCCGTCTTGCCTCTAGGTTCTTCTGACCACTTCCATTTAATAAAGAGGTTGTTTTTCCCCACGGTATATTCTTGCATTCTTTGTCATAGATTAATTGCCCACTAAGCTTTGGATTTATTTCTTGGGTCTCTGTTCTTTGCCGTTGATCTATGTGTCTGTTTTTGTGCCAGTACCGTCTATTTTTGATTATGTAGCATCGCAGTGTGACTTAAAATCAGGGATTATGATACCTTCAACTTTGTTTTTCTTTCTCAAGATTGTTTTTGCTATGTGGCATCTTTTGTGTTTCTAAACTGTTTTAGAATTATATGTTCTAGTTCTGTCAAAAATGTCCTTGCTATTTTGATAGGGTTTGCATTTAATCTGTAGATTGCCTTGGGTAGTATGGTCATTTTAACAATATTAATTATTCCAATTTATAAACGACATATCTTTCTATCTATTTGTGTTGTCTTCAATTTCTTTCATCAGTGTCTTATAGTTTTCCAAGTACAGATCTTTTACCTCCTTGGTTAAGTTTATTCCTAAGTATTTTATTCTTTTTGATGTGATTTTAAATGGGATTGTTTCCTTAACTTCTCTTTCTGATAGTTTGTTGTTAGTGTATAGAAGCACAGATTTCTGTATATTAATCTTGTATCCTGCAACTTTACTGAATTCATTGATTAGTTCTGGTAGTTCTTTGGGGGGATGTCTTTAGAGTTTTCTATGTATAGTATCATGTCATCTCTAAACAGTGACAGTTTTACTTCTTCCTTTCCAATTTTGTTCCTTGCATTTCTTAAACCACCATATTTGTACACTGGAGTTGAAAAAATAAGTAAATATATTATAGATAATAGGAATTTATTTTTACAATATTAGGTAACTTATGATTAAGGAAAAGGGGAAGGCTGAAATTAATCTTGTGGTGTTGGATTGAAATCCAAGGTGTCAGTATGAGCACATGTTTTAGATAGACTTTTGGTAGATAAATGATAGATAGAAATAGATAGATAAATATAAATATGGATATGAACACAAGTACAGAAATACAGATGAGTGTATAAGTGTGGTTAGGATATACACATATATTTCCTAGCCTGAACACTGAGAGGACCTGGAAGTAATAACTTCTCATAGCAAAAGTTATGTTTAAGGTCCTTTCTTGGTTTCTAAAAAGTAATTTAAAAAAAAATTTTTTTGATGTGTACCATTTTAAAGTCTTTATTGAATTTGTTACAATATTACCTTTGTGTTTTGGTTTTCTGGGTGCGGGGCATATGGGATTTTAACTCCCTCACCAGGGATCAAACCCGCACTCACTGCATTGGAAGGTGAAGTCTTAACCACTGGACTGCCAGGGAAGTCCCTAAAAAGTAATTCTTAAAAACAAAAGAACCCTGAACATCTTGCAGAAGTGGTTGATTACTGGGCTGGCTCAGAAAAAATACAAGATGAACATGAAGCATTTTGTGGTGCCATAATGAAAGAAGTACTAGAGAAGAAGGAAGGAAAAAAAAAAAAAAACAAGGAGGAAGAGAGGTAGAGAAGAAGTAAGTGAAGGAGGAGGGAGGAATAAAGGGGAAGAAGAGAGAGGAAAAAGAAAGGAAGCAGTAAAAAAAAAAAAAAAAGCATAAGAGCACACATGCAGGAGTTCCTTTTGGCCAAAGGTGGAAGAGTTTGACATCCCTAAAATAATTAAATAAATACAGATGTTTTCAGTTTGTAACCCATAAAATGCAAGAAACAAAGGAACGTCATGTCCTGATCCTAGAACAGAGAAAGGACATTAGTGAAAAAACTGGTGAAATTCAAATAAAGTCTGGATTAGATAATAGCATTATACTAGTGTTAATTTACTGGTTCAGATAATTGTACTACAGCTATTTATGATGTTAACACCAGGTGAAGTTTGGTGTACGATTTAGGAAAATTCTGCCCTATTTCTGCCTCTCTTCTGTAAGTCAAAAATTAATTCAAAACACGAAGTTTTTTCTGTTTTTTTGTGTTTTCCTTTTTTAATGAAGGAGGAAACACAAATCTAGGGAGGACGACAATTTGCAATGTCTTCTTTGCTGTCTCCAGGAGGTCAAGGGTTATGTCTTTAATAAGTTCTTACTTAAAATACATGAACTACCCTGGATAAGCTGTCAAAGCAGAGAAAGGATCAGATATTATAGCATAAAGTGGGATAACTAGATAATTTTCCACAGTACACTAGGAGATGGTGAGATATTTACCAGCTTCTGCTTTGTTTGGGGGTGTGTGGAAAGCAAAGCAAAACAAAAATAGAGAAACAAATGAGACACAAACCACACAGAAAAAAAATGTGAGAAAAGATTTCTTACCACATGGCAATCCCCGCACTGACAGAGAAATAAGAAGGCAGAAGAAATTTAAAGTGGTCTCAGGTTGATCGTATCCAAAGCTCATGGCACAACTACATATGCGTTAAATGCAGACCTGAAAGAATTGCCACAGATAAATATACAAGGATCACACCAAAAAAATGCAAACAGGTCATCTTGAACGAAAGCCAGTAGATACACACACAGATTGCAGTGGCTGAGAGTCTGCCTGCCAATGCAGGGGACACGGGTTCGAACCCTGGTCTGGGAGGATCCCCCATGCTGTGGAGCAACTAGACCCATGAGCCACAACTACTGAGCCTGTGCGTCTGTAGCCCATGCTCCGCAAAGGGAGAGGCCGCGATGGTGAGAGGCCCGCGCACCGCTATGAAGAGTGGCCCCCGCTCGCCACAACTGGAGAAAGCCCTCGCACAGAAACGAAGACACAACACAGCCAAAAATAAATAATAAATATTAAAAAAAAAAAAGAAAATGAAATGTCAAGCAATAAAAAGACATAGGACTACATTAAATGCACATCACTAAGTGAAAGAAGACAATCTGAAAATGCTACATACTGTCCAATTCCAACTATGTGGCATTTTGGAAAAGTATAATAAAAGCTAAGGAAAAAATAAAAAAATCAGATTGCCAGGGTTTAGGGGAGAAGAGAGGAATAAATGGGCAAAGCACAAAGGATCCTTAAGGCAGTGAAACTACTCTCTATGATACTATAATGGCAAATACCTGTCGTTAAAAATTTGTTCAAACACATAGTGTGTACAATAATAAGAGTAAAATTTAGTGTAAACTGTGGAGGTTCATCAACTGTAACAATGTACCATCTGTTGGGGCATGTTTATAATGGGGGAGGTGATGCATGTACAGGGGCAGGGGTATTTGGGAAATCTCTGTACCTTCTTCTAAGTTTTTAAAAATATAAAAAATAAAATAATTTTAAAGTATGCTTGTTATGTTTAAAGCCATGAAAAAGAACATTTAAAGTATTATGAAGAAAAAAGCATGCAGCAGGGTAGTGACAGAGATGATGATATGAATGAAAAGAATGAAGAAGCCATTTTTAAAAAGACACATTTGTACTGGATAGTTTATTAATAAGGTTTTGCAGTATTTTCTTCTGATTATTTGTATCGATTGATGAAACTAGATAAGTCTATTTGAAATCATATTAGAATATGTTTAACACCCAGATATTTAGGGATATAGTTAGCCTAATTTATATGATTGCCTTGTTAAAATGCAGATACTATACCACTTAATTAAGTCTCTGCAGCACTATGGGACTCTGGGTCATCTATCGTCCTATGAGTCACTCTGAGAGAAGGTAGATGGAACAGGGTGGTGGTTAAAGCTTTTTTTGGATGAATATGTATTATTTAATAACATTATTATTTATTTTTATTGATGTATAGTTGATTTACAAAATTGTGTTAGTTTCAGGTATATAGCAAAGTGATTCAGATATATAATATATATATGTATATATTCAGATTATTTTCCATTATAGGTTATTACAAGATATTGAATATAGTTCCCTGTTTTATACAGTAAGCCTTGTTCCTTATCTATTTTATGTACAATAGTTTGTATCTGTTAATCTCGTACCTTTAATTTATCCCTCCCTTATCTCCCTTTCCCCATCAGTGACCAAAGGTTTGTTTTCTGTCTGTGAGTCTGTTTAGTCTGTTTCTGTTTTGCATATAGATTCATTTTTATTATTTTTTTGATTCCACATATAAGTGATATCATTTAATATTTGTCTTTATCTGATTTACTTCTCTTAGTATGATATTCTCTAGGTACATCCATGTTGCTGCAAATGGCAATATTTTATTCTATTTTTATGGTTGAGTAATATTCCATTGTGTATATATACCACTTCTTATTAAAGAATTGTCTTTTGATGGACACTATGTAAATAGTGCTGCATGTATATGTCTGGAAAAGATGAAAACCCTCATTTGAAAAGACATGCACCCCAAGGTCCCAGCTGTTGTTATAAATCAAGGCACAAAGGAGATTAGAAGGCAGGAGAATCTCAGAAGCAACTTTCTTTACATCTTTCTCTGGTCTTGCCAGCATCACTCCAGCACCACTTGTTCATCTCTGCATCCAGATTTATCTGGCTTGTCAAGAAATAGGCTCTCATAACCTTTCAAAAGTGTCAGTCTCACGTGGTTGTTGCTCCCTCCTCAGATGCCTGATCCCTAGATCTGAGGGACTTCTCTGAAATCTTGAATTACCTAAAGTTTTTAGTCACTGAAGTTTGAATTTTGATCAAATAAATATTATACTTAAAATAAATCGAGGAGTTGAAAATCGTGTGGGGTGTGTGTGTGTGTGTGTGTGTGTGTGTGTGTGTGTGTGTGTGTGTGTATTGGTTGGGTGTTGGGTAATAAAGAGCTAAATCTTCCAACATGAAAAGTAAAAAACATGTAAAAAACAAGTAAAACAAGTAAAAAACAAGTAAAAAGAATTTCCAACATGAAAAGTAAAAAAACATAAACAAAACAAAAATTTTTAATGGAGAAAAATTTAACAAATAGAAAGATAAACATATTTAAAGATGTGGAAATTAGTACTAAAGCATGAGATGAAAGAGTAGAAATAAAGTGTTTTGGGAGAATTATAAATGGAAAAGGAGCAGTTGATGTATTTTTAACAAACTTTACTGAGGTATTCAACACTTTAAAGTAAATACATGTTACAATTCAACACTTCACTAACAATTAAAGCAAAACAAATAAAATCAACTCAGGAAACTAATTTCACAAAATAAAGTCTAATTACCCCAAGTAACAGGAAATATGATATTAAATATTATAACCCTGATGACACTTCTATTAAATTCAAGAATAAGATACTGATAATAGCCTTTACTAATATTTTTAACCATATTTGGATAGATTTAGCTGCTATCATAAGACAAGAAAATTTTTAAATTTGTAAATTTTGAAAAAGTAGATAAAAATCAGTTTGTATATTACAATCTTACTAATTATGAGGTTACTTTTATAATCATAGCAAAAGAGCAGTCACAATACAATTGCAAATCCATGTGCATGTGACATTTTGGCTAGGAAATTCAATGTTGCCTTTACTTCACTTGAGTTATGTATATTTTTGGAACTCCATCTGTTAAGTTTAACTGTCACTTAATATAACCTCAACAAAAAGAGCATACTATAATTTGATATCGAAGCAAAATATTTTGTACAAAACAGGCCTTTGAAACAGTAGTGGAGGTTTAGATTTGATATAGTAAAACAGATATTTATTATTTGTGAAATGTCTACAATTTTATGTTTTCTTGCATGGAAAAAAACACAATGGTCTAGGGAACCTGAGAAAAAAAGAAACACACAAGAACATGGAGCTATGTTATAGCTTGTCGTTTATATATGAGCAAAAAGATTTTCTATTACAAGTCAAGTGGTACAACTAAAGGCAAGAGAAATTCTCAATTCCTTGGAATAGATTTAAAAAACAACAAACACAATGAGAGATTGATTTGACCAATTTATTATTTATACATCACTGTCATCAAGAAAATAAATGTCATTTTGTTAGAAAATTTCTGCTCATTTTGTACAGAGACTATTTAACTCCAAACAATACATGATGCAAAAGAGGAATAAAATGAGTTTATGATTTAGTCAAAAAGGAAATGCTGATAAAATCTAATGCACTCCAGCATACCCAGAAATTATACTGCCAATCCTAAATATACAAAAGGCGTCAAGATCAAGATGATCAGGATGGGTTAAAAAAAAACATTGTTTTATTATGACATTATTGCCATATTAAATTTGAAACTGCAAAAGAATAAGGCCACCTCCAAATATTTTTATCATTGCAGAAAAAAAAGTTTGGATAAAGGTTGAAAAGGAAGGGTAGATAAATATAATTAGGAAGAGTCATAGAAAATATAATTAGAGCTATATCTATTTAATAATTGAATTTCTATTCAAACTATTCCCTCCAATTAAAACTTTAGACCAAGATGGTTCAACTGTTGATTCCTGTTCAGTATTTAAAGATGACAAAACGTTATCCTTGGTCCTTGAAAAATCTCATAAAGTAGAGATGCAAAGAGCACTAGCAAACTCACTCATATTGTGAAGCCAACCTCACCCTCTTTTCAAAGCTGGGACGGGAGTTACGAGAAAAGAAGAAGCCAGACGGATATCTTTCAGAAATGCTGCTATAGAATTTTTCAGCATACAACAAAAAAATCATATTCAACAATACACAAAACTACGATCAATATGGAAAAATGGAGTTTTTTCAGGCATTGAGTGGTATTTTACTGTTTCACATTTAATTGAAATATTTCATCACATTAACAGAATAAAAGATAAAAACCACACAGTCCTCTCAATTGATGCACAAAAATCATGTGACAAAGTCCCACAGCCATTTATGATAAAAAGAACATTTCAGTCAAGTAAGAACACAAGAATATCCTCAGTTTTTCAAAGGGCATCTACAAAATTTTACAGCCAACACTATGCCTAATGGTAAAATATTGAACACTTTCCCCACATTTCCAGGGTGAAAACATGCTTTGATATTTATCCTCACAGCCTCTGTTTAGTAATTTACCAACAATAACTCAAGAAAAATAAGTAGAATGAATACAGAGTATAAAGAAATTGCAGATTACCTGGTTGTATATATAGAAATCCTAAATATGTACACAATTCTGCTACAACTAATCAAAGAATTTTGAAGTTCTTAGGATACTGTCACTATGTTAAAAATCAATTGCATTTCTATATGTTAGAAAGAAACATTTGAAAAATTAAATAGGACAAAAGTTCCATTATTCAAAGAAAATTTCTATTATTCAAAAAGTCTATTATACATTGCCACCTAGTATGTGGCACTTTGCTATAAGAGCCCTAGAAAACAAATATAGTATTTAACTAAGAAAAACTAAAAATGTATGTCTACAAACAGCCTTGAACAACATTTTTATCAGTTTTGTTCATAACAGACCTCAGAGAGGAAACCATGAACAATAATCATGGTCAGAAAAGTGGAAAACCAATGATATAATTTACAATGCATAACTACCCATCAATAAGAAATAATGCACTATAGGTACACTAATCAGCATGGGCTAATCTCAAAAACACTGTGATGAGGAAAAGAAACCAGGCCAGAAAGATTATATATATTATGATCCTATTGGCATGAATTTCAAGATCAAACCCGAGGGAATGATTTGGGTGGTAAAATGTATTCTCTGAATTCAGTACCATTAAACTGCCTTTACAAGAAATGTTAAAGGGACTTCTCTAAGTTGAAAAAGAAAACTGCAACTAGAAGTATAAAAATTATGAGAGGAAAAATCTCATTGGTAAAGGTAAATACATAGTAAAGGTAATAGATCAACCACTTATAAAGCTAGTAGGAAGGTTAAAAGACAAAAGTAGTAAAATTATATATACATACAATAAGTAGCTAAGTTATACACAAAACATATAAAGATATAAAATATGATGTCAAAAACAGTAACCATGTAGAGAAGGGAGTAAGAATGCAGGATTGTTAAAATGTGTTTGAAATTAAGAGATCAGAAACTTAAAATAATTATGTATTTTTATAGATTGCTATATATAAACTTCATGGAAACCACAAAACAAAAATCTATAATAGATATACACACAAAAAAGGAAAAGAAATCTAGACAGAATACTAAAGACAGTTATCAAATCATAAGGGAAGAGAACAGAAGAAGAAAGTAACAAAAAAGAAAAACAAAAACAACCAGAAAACAATGAACAAAATGGAAATAGGTACATATCTATCAATAATTACTTTAAATGTAAATGAACTCAATGCTTCAATCAAAAGACCTGGAGTAGCTGAATGGATAAAAAACAAGACCCAGGTATATGCTGTCTATAAGTGACTCACTTCAGATCTAAAGACACACAGACAGAAAGTAAAGGGATGGGAAATTGCATTACATGAAAATAGAAATGAAAACAAAGCTATGGTAGCAATAGTAATACCAGACAAAATAGAATTTAAAATAAAGACTGTAACAAGAGACAAAGAAGGATGCTACATAATGATAAAGGGACTGATTTAACAAGAAGGTGTAACAATTGTAAACATATATGCACCCAACATAGAAGCATCTAAATACATAAAGCAAAGTTTAACAAGCATGAAAGGAGAAATTGACAGTCACACAATAATAGTAGGGTAATTTAATACTTCACTTAAATCACTGGACAAATCAGACAGAAAATCAGTAAGGACACACTGGTTACCAATAACACATTAGACCAGATGGGGAATATATCTAAATCTATCTATCTATCTATCTATCTATCTAGAAAATTCCATCCAAAAGCATCAGAATACATTCTTTTAAAGTGCACATGGAATATTTTCCAGGATAGATCACATGGTAGGCCACATAGCAAGTCACAATAAATTTAAGAAGATTGAAATCCTGTCAAGCATCTGTTCTGACCATTATGGTATGAGACTACAAATTAATTACAAGGAAAAAAAAAAAAAAAAACTACAGACATGTAGAGGCTAAATATTATCCTATTAACCAACCAATCCATCACTTAAATCAAAGAGGAAATTAAATATATATATATCTGGAGACAAATAAAAATGGAGTCACAACAATCCAAAAATCTATGGCACACAGCAAAAGCATCCCTCTTTTTAAGAGGGAAGTTTAGAGTGATACAATCCTACATCAGAAAACAAGAAAAATCTCAAATAAAGATTTAACTTTACACCTAAAGGACCTCAACAAAGAAGAAAAGCAAAACCCAAAGTGAGCAGAGGAAAGAAATAATAAAGAACAATGCAGAAATGAATAAAATAGAGAATAAAAAAATAGAAAAAATGAATGAAACTTAGAACTATTTATTTTAAAAGATAAACCTTTAGCCAGAATCAAGAAAAAAGAGAGGGACCCCACACAAGCAAAATCAGAAATGAAAGCAGAAAAGTTGCAACTAACATTTCAGAAATACAAATGATCATAACAGATTACTAAAAACAATTATAACCAATAAAATAATCAACACAGAAGAAATAAATAAATTAATACAAATTTACAATTTCCCAAGACCAAATCAGGAAGAAATAGAAAATATGAACAGATTGATTACTACTAATGAAGTGAAATCTGTAATTTAAAAATTCCCAACAAACAAAGTCCAGGACCAGATGGCTTCACAGATAAATTTGAACAAATATTAAAAGAAGAGTTAACAGTGATCCTTCTCAAAATATTCCAAAAAATTGAAGAGGAAGGAGTCCTTCTAAACTCATTCTATGAATCACCCTGACACCAAAACCAGATTAAGACACCACAAAAAAAGAAAATTATGGCCAATAATCCGATGAACATCGATGACAAAATTCTTAACAAAATATTAGCAAAACAAATTTCACAATACATTAAAATGATCATAAACCATGGTCAAGTGGGGTTTATCTCAGGGATTCAAGTGCTGTTCAATATCCACAAGCTAATCAATGTGATACACTATAGTAACAAATTTAAGAATAAAAATCATATGATTACCTGTTTAGATACAGAAAAAGCTTTTTGACAAAATTCAACATTCATTTATCATAAAGACTCTCAACAAAATGTGTGCAGAGGGAACATATCTGAAGATAATAAAGGCCATTTATGACAGTCCTACAGTGAGCATTATACTCAACAGTGAAAATCTGAAAGCATTCCCTCTAAGATCAGGAACAAGACAAGGATGCCCATTCTCACCACTTTTATTCAATATAGTATCGGAAGTCCTAGCCACAAAAATCAGACAAGAAAAAGAAATAAGAGAATCCAAATTGGTAAGGAAGAAATAAAACTGTCAATGTTTCCAGATAACATGATACAGTACTCTTCATAGAAAATCCTGAACGTAGCACCAAAAAGCTATTAAAACTAATAAATGAATTCAGTAAAGTTGCAGGATATAAAATTAATATGTAGAAATCTACTGTGTTTAGATACACCAACAATGAACTATTAGTAGAGAAATTTAAAAAATAACCCTATTGACAATGGCATCAACAAGAATAAAATACCTAGGTATAAATCTGAACAAGGAGGTAAAAGACATATAAGTAAAAAGTAGTAATATAAAAAGTAATAGTATCAAATAATTAGTTAGACCCCTGTGTCTACATAGAGTCTTGCCTACAGAATATTGGTTCTCTTTTTCATTTCACTCCCTGCATAAAATACAACCACAGTTATTTTCTGAACATACAATGGTGAAAACTAATAATATTAACTTCTTTCTATACAATGGATTTCTAGAAAATACTTTCCTAGAAAGTATTACTCAGTATGATGTAGGAAGTTACTAACAAATAAAATATTAATTTATAGACTTCCAAGAGGGACTTTTCCATGCTCTTTACCTGAGAAGGCCAGGTGAGGTAGGCCTGGCTGGCCCAGTTTCATTCACAATGATGGATTATTTCTCATTGAGTAATTGGTTCTGTGGAGAAGGGAATCAAATACCTAAATTCCTTATCAATAAATTTTTGTGGTTGAGCATCATGGCATATCAAAATGTCATCAGCCCCACAGGGGATGTCACAGGAACAGACCACAGACCCAAAAGTGGGACTGAGGGTCTAAACAAAACAAAAGAAAAGCAATCCAAATGAGACTTCCTTTCTACACATTTAATAGATCAGTAATGACATCTTGCAACTGTTATTAGAAATTCTTGTGAAATGCTTCATTGGTGTGGGTTTAGGGATTTGGTCTATTTGTTACCAGAATGAGACAGAGACCAGAATATATACACATACTCTCTCTCTAAGGAAGTATGGCCTTGTTATTTGAAGTTCCAAGCAAGTCCAGCCACGTGATTTTTGAACTCTAAAAGTCATTTATTTATTTATTTATTTATTTATTTATTTATTTATTTATTTATTTATTTATTTTTGGCCATGCAGGAACTTAATTCCCTGACTAGTGATTGAACCTGTGCCCCCTGCAGTGGAAGCACGGAATTCTAACCACTGGACCGCCAGGGTATTCCTCCAAGTCAATTTTATAACTTTTTATAGTTGCTTCAATAGTTAGAGTTAAAATTTTCCCAAATGAAATTATCCTATGTGACCTTTCTCCTTAGCTATTTAAGTAAAAGTTAAATGACCATACAAGAAAGACATGGTAGAGAGCTTTCTCCTCCAAAGGATCTCAAAGGTACTGACCACCACTAGGATTCTACAGTTCCATTAAATGAAAAAGTATTGGGATCAAAACTCATGTTTATATTTTGGTCAAAAAGTATGTTATTACATATGTAGTTATTATAATAACTCTAAATTTTGGTTAAGAATTTATATTATAAACCTCAATAATTCTTAGCCTGAAAATAAGCAAGTGGAGAATTCTCATAGAGAATTTCAACTAATAAATTTCCAAGTACTGGGTCTTTGTATTATACACATTCAGATTTTTGTGCTAGATTTGATCTTTATTTAGTGAAGGTGGAGTTTCAAGAATACAGTGTGACCCAAGGGATATTAGACTTTTTTCATAAGATAACAGGGAAATGATGAACATTTAAAGCAGTATTGATTTGTAACTTGTAATAATGAAGAGAGGAGTGGGTTCATGTTTCTTTGCCATTAAGAGAAGGTTCTAAATAAATAAATAGCCTTTAAAACAGACTGGATATAGTGTTCAAATGGCTCAAATGTACGCTGTTAAGAGCATTCCAGTATATTAACACTTCAATCTCTGAAAGAGTAATATAAAAATAATTATCTACATATACAGTATCGGAGATTTTGCAAGGAATTTATGGTAGATTATATGTTACTCTAGTGAAGCAAAGTACATTTTTGAGTGGGTTCTAATGGTTGGTACAGTTCATAAATAATACATATGAAATATACCTATTATAATTTTGTATGAATATTTGAGGGAGAATATCCATCATGAGATGAATAATGGTAAATCTTAAAAAATTACAATATTACTGTACAGTTTACTAATCATAAACATAAAATATAATTGAAATAATAAATAAAATAACAAAATACATTTACCTTTTATCTACAAAGATATAGAACTGTAAGATCATTGTGAATTAACACTCCACCAATAAGGACATATTGAGATAAAAATTAAAAAGAGAAAAATAAGATACTGTAAGTCAGTTTGATTCTGCTGTATCAATTATCTAAGGAAACAAGGAAAGATGAAAAAAGGCCAAATTTAACTTGATAAATTGAAATACAGGAAACAGATTCTTACTAACTTGATTTTAACCTGTGGAGAATGTCTGAATATAAACCAGATTCACAGCATAGTGATAATATAACTGAAATTGATCAAACATATTTCATTGGAGACTTCAATAAATCTATTAATGAAATAATGAATTGATTATAGGATAAGTAGCAGAATATCCTTCTGACACATGCCAGAGATATTTCTGTAGTGGTGTATTCTTTTTCTTCCTAATCAAAATATAAATTAATATATTTGTAATTGTTTGATGAAGGAGACATCAAATGCCATACTTAGTTAAAAGATAAGTCTTCAAGAGCCAAATTGTAAATTCTTAAGAAAAACATGATGATATAACTTAATTTTAATAAAAATTTACATTTTAATCTTATAAACACTAAGCTGTTGAAAATAGTATTATGTGTGTGCCTATCCTGAAGTTATAAGGACAACAATATATACCTCAACAAATTATATATACACCTATCCAAAATAATCATTTTCTTGATTCCAGTTTAAATTATCCATAGTTAAAGTGTAAGAGTAAATGATGACAATTTCTACAGAGACTTATCCAAACAATTTAAAACAGAATTCTAATTAATTATTCTTTAATATTGTCAACAGGAGTAAAACTACCTACATGGCATTGATTGCTAGTGTTCTCTGTTGAGAGTAGATATTCTGTATTTTCTAAGGAAATTTATTGGAAAAGACAGAAAATAACATTACTTGAGTACTTGATATAGTCCATGTATTCTTTTTATTTATTTATTTATTTATTTATTTATTTATTTATTTATTTATTTATTTATGGCTGTGTTGGGTCTTCGTTTCTGTGCGAGGGCTTTCTCTAGTTGCGGCAAGCGGGGGCCACTCTTCATCGTGGTGCGCGGGCCTCTCACTATCGCGGCCTCTCTTGTTGCGGAGCACAGGCTCCAGACGCACAGGCTCAGTAGTTGTGGCTCATGGGCCCAGTTGCTCCGCGGCATGTGGGATCTTCCCAGACCAGGGCTCGAACCTGCGTCCCCTGCACCAGCAGGCAGACTCTCAACCACTGCACCACCAGGGAAGCCCCCATGTATTCTTATACTATTTTATTTTGCTGTCACAAAAACTGAGAGCACATTTTACTGAGGTGAGTAAAACTGAGATGAGTAGTCAAGATATAAAGTAATTTAGTTTGTCTTAAGAGGTTGTACAACTTTTGAATAGACAAACAGTTTGGGGAGGATCATGGGTAGCTTGTTTCAGTGAGTAGAGTGACCATACTTCTCCATCTAGCCAGGACAATCCTGGTTTACATCTGTAGCCTGAGGCTGATTATTAATCGTGCCTCTTTTACTCTCAAAAGTCTTCCAGTTTGGATGACAAATTATCTGGTCACTGTAGCAATGGGGAACAATGGCAGGCCTTCTAGTGGGATACTGACATGATGTGGGAAATGCTTTACAAAGATTAATTTGAAAGAAATGTGTAGAAAGGAATGAAGATAGGAAAGACATGAAGCAGAGAAACCAGTTGGGTTTTCAGTCATCTCAGGAAATGTATTGAAAAATCAAGGGAAAGGAAGAGAGAATATATATTACAAGCTGAATGAAGCAATGTTACAGATATAAACTAAATAGAACTTGGTGCTTAATAAGAGAAAGAGTGAGGAATTAACAGTGATTACAAGGTTTGGATACAGCATGACTGGGAAAGTGATGCCCTAATATGTGGAAGATATTCTGATTGTGTTCTTTGCCTGGAAACTTTTTTTTTGAGAAAGCTGCTTCAGTTATTATGGATTATCTGAAAATGTTTTCCTGTAAATTATTACATTTCAAGTACTAAGATGCTAATTTATATTTGTTTGCAGAATTCCTAGCTATGTAGGTCACTCTTACAAGTACAGTTGATTTTACAAACTATTAACATAGAAACTCATGTGCTCCAATATTTTCACAATTGATTTTTCTTCTCTCTTTGTCTATATTATCCTGCACAGCAAGTCCCCATACCTCAGCACAAACAATAAATTTTAAAAGTTGTTACGGTGTCTACCATGTTCCCACACAATCAACATTGTGCAAAACACTAAACAGAGAATTGATTAATTTGCAAATATTAAATAACTGCTTACTTTTGTATAGTAGAGTACTTGGGCTACAAGTACTACCAGCACTACTCATAGTGGAACAAACATGAAAGGGTGGCAATGCCAAGATTTAGGAGGGAACATCATACGTAATTTTTTTTTTTTCTTTTTAACTTTTGGCAGTACTGCAAGGCATTTGGGATCTTAGTTCCCCGACCAGGGATGGAACCCTCACCCTCTGCAGTGGAAGCGAGGAGTCTTAACCACTGGACCACCAGGGAAGTCCCAATACTTCTTAAATGATGAGAAGTTGTTCCAGTTGAATTAAAAACAGGATCAGTTAATCACAGAGTGGGAGTGATAGTGACACTGAGGGAAATGCATGCGGAGTAGAAATGGAAATAGCATCATTCTAATGTAAAAGAAAATGAATCTAAAGAAACTGGTCCACTAGATGTTTAGATACTTTTTCCCATTTTTTTAGTAATAAGGTTTCTTGGGAATTATATGTATGGAAGACATATATTATATTATATTATATTATATTATATTATATTATATTATATTATATTATATTATATTATATTATATTATATTATATTATATTATATATATTCTTCCAAGACAACCCATATCTTAAAAATAACTGTTATATTGAATTATCAGTGTATATTTGGGAAAAGAAAAAAGAGAAGAAAGAGTAGTTAGCCTTAGGTTGTGTTTTGCCAAGATTCTTGATGTTATTCATCTGTATCTGGAATCAGGACAAAAGGAAGGTTATATGCAGCCTAAATATTTATAGTAATTGCAAAAAATGTCCTAATTCTTGGAGCATGCCAGCGATTATTCTGCCATTTCCTCTGCATGTCTGCTTAAATGCCATGCTTCTGGGAAGGAGGTAAGTGAGCAAGTGTGAAAGCGGGGGAAATACTGCAGATAACAAGCTGCAGAAGAGGCAGAGGGATGATGAAATGAGGGTCAGGAGTTCAGGGAAGTCATGCTCGAGTCAGGAGAGACAGAGAAAACTACAATCCGACAGCAAAAGAAAAACATAACTTTAAAGTTATGAATAAAAAAGAAAAATGAAAATAGGAAAATTATAGATTAAGGGAATGTGTACATTAGCTTGAGAAAAATTCAATGCAAAGAATAAATTTCAGGGGAGGCAATGAATTGAGTGTAAGGTGAGGAAAATGATGCTAAACCTGGGAAGCATGACTTTTTATTTCCCAATAATTCAAATCAGGGATTTTCCTAATTTTATAATCAAGGTTGGGGGGATTCTATGCCATGGAAGGGAGCACAATAGATGAGAGAGAATTTATTCATTTAGGCAAGATTCAGTAATCATAGAGATTACTACAAACTAGGCAATAAATCTGGATCTTAGTGGATACCTTCTGCGGTCAGCTATGTCCTCTCCTCACTGCCTCTGTTGTCCTTAAGTCTTCATATACAGGTTCGTTGGTATCTTGTATCTACTAGATTCTGTTTAGAAACCAGCCTTCACCAGGGCAGAGAATACACCAGTGACATCAGCCTCTTCCATTCATGTGGGTAAAAATTATTTGTGATCCTCAAATGTATATGCTGGTGATCAATTACTAGTAAGCATATCTTTACTATCTAGAAACAGGCTCTGGAAAATCTCCACTACAATAGGAGAACCTATAAACCTCTGGAGTCACATCAATCGCAAGCTACCCTGCCCCTATACCCACCCATGGAAATAAAACAAACAAAAAAAAAACAAAGCAACATAAATATTGCGCTGATCCAGTCTATAAGCCTGGGCTTGTGCCTGAGAGACACAACTTGTAACTATCTGTATGACAGATGGAAAAATTGTAGTTGTTGGATGAAGGCAGAATTAGATGTGAACTATAATGTTAACCCTTTCTAGATACTATACTTTAAAATAATAGTTTTCTCCTCTAAGGTAAGGATAAATTTGAGAATAAACTCTTAAACTGAGTTTAAAAATACATGACAAAAAATCACCATCTTAAGCATTTTTAAATCTACATTTGAGTAGCGTTAACTATATTCACATAGTTGTGCATTTTCACTGGAAGCACTGAAACTCTAAATCCATTGAACAACTTCTCATTTAACCCTCATTCCAGCCTCTGGCAACCACCATTTTACATTGTGTTTCTATGAGTTTAGATATCTCGTATAAGTGGAATCATAAAATATTTGTCTTTCTGTGACTAGCTTCTTTCACTTAGCAAAATGTCCTTAAGGTTCATCCATGTTGCAGCATGTGGCAGGATTTCCTTCTTTTTTAAGGCTGAAAACAATCCCATTGTGTGTATAGACCACAATTTACTTATCCATCCATTCATTGCTAGACATTTGGGTTGCTTCTACCTCGTCACTATTGTGAATAATGCTGCAATGAACATGGATGTCAAATATCTCTTCAAGATCTTGCTTTCAATTACTACAGGTATGTACCTGACAGTGGAATTGCTGGATAATGTTGTGATTACATATTTAATTTGTCGAGGCACTCAATTCTTTTTTCCATAGCAGCTGCACCATTTTGCGTTCCTACCAACAATGCACAAGGTTTCCAACAAGAGTTCCAGTTTCTGCACGTCTTCAACACGCTTGTTTTCTGTGGGCTTGTTGTTCTATTTTGTTTTGTTTTGTTTGATAATGACTCTCTTATAGCTACGAGGTGATATCTCATTGCAGTTTTTATTTGCATTTCTCTAAAGGTTAGTGATGTTGAGCATCCTTTATTATGCTTCTTGGTCATTTGTATATTTTCTTTTTAGAAATATCTATTCAAGTCTTTTGTCCATTTTTGAATCAAGTTGTTTCCTTTTTCTGTTTTTGAGTTTGGGGATTTATTTATACATTCTGGGTGTTAACTCCTTATCAGATATATGATTTTCAAATATTCTCTCCCTTTGCATGTTTCTTTTTCATTCAGTTGATTGTTTCCTTTGCTGTGCATAAGTTTTAAAACTTGATGTATTCTTATTTGTCTATTTTGCTTTTGTTGCCTGTGCTTTTGCTATCATATTAAAAGAAAACTTTGCTAAGTCCAATATCATGAAGTTTTCCCTTTGGGCTTCCTTCTAGGAGCATTTACAGTCTTACATTTAGGTCTTTAATCCATTTTGAGTTAATTTTTGTATGTGGTGTAAGGTGAAGTTCCAACTTACTCTTTTACATGTGGATATTCAGTTTTCTTCTTTTCCTAACACCATTTGTTGAAGAGACTGTCCTTTTCCCATGTGTGTGGTCTTAGAAGTCCTGTTGAAGGTCATTTGACCATATGTGTGAGGGTTTATTTCTGGGCTCTCTATTCTTTCCATTGGTTTATATGTCTGCTTTATGCCAATACAACACTCTTTTGGTTTTTGTAGCTTTCAATTATGTTTTGAAATCAGGTCGTGTGAGGCTTCTGACTTTGTTCTTTTTTTTAAGTTGGTTTTGGCTATTTGGGGTCCCTTGAGATTTCATATAAATTTTAGGATTTTTAAAATTCAATATTTCTGCAAAAAATTTCATTGGGATTTTGATAGGGATTACATTGACTCTGTAGATCTTTGGGGTAATATGCATATTTTTAACAAAATTAAGTTTTCTAATTCATAAGCATAGGATTTTTTTCTTTATTTGTATCTATCTTAATTTCTTTCATCAGTGTTTTGTAGTTTTCAGTGGACAAGTCTTTTGCCTCCCTGGTTAAGTTCATTCCAAAGTATTTTATTGTTTTTGGTGTTATTGTAAATGAGATTGTTATTATAATTTTTTTTATTTATTTATTCATTTATTTATTTATTCATTCATTTATGGCTGTGTTGGGTCTTCGTTTCTGTGCGAGGGCTTTCTCTAGTTGTGGCAAGTGGGGGCCACTCTTCATCACGGTGCGTGGGCCTCTCACTGTAGCGGCCTCCCCTGCTGCGGAGCACAGGCTCCAGACGCGCAGGCTCAGTAATTGCGGCTCACGGGCCCAGCTGCTCCGCGGCATGTGGGATCTTCCCAGACCAGGGCTCGAACCCGTGTCCCCTGCATTGGCAGGCAGATTCTCAACCACTGCGCCACCAGGGAAGCCCTGTTATTATAATTTATTTTCAGATTATTCATTGTTTATAGAAACAAACTTATTTTTGTATGTTGACTTTGTATCCTGCAAATTTGTTGAATCTGTTCTAATAGGATTTTACTTTTTTTGAAATTTAGGTCTTTCTACATATAAAATCACATCATCTGTGAAGAGAGATAATTTTGCTTTTTCCTTTCCAATTTGGGTGTTTTATTATTTTTTTTCTCGACTAATTTCTCTGGCTAGGACTTCCAGTAATACGTTCAATATAAGTGTCAAGAATGGGCATCCTTGCCTTGTTCTTGATCTTAGAGAAAAACTTTCAGTCTTTAACCATTAAGTATGATGTTACCTATGACTTTTGTGTATGGTCTTTATTATATTGATGCAGTTTCCTACCATTTCTAGTTTTTTGTGAGTTTTTATCATGCAAGGATATTTAATCTTGTCAAATGCTTTTTCTACATAAATTGGGATAACCCTATGATTTTTGTCCTTTATTCTGTTAATGTGGTGTGTATTTTCTCTTCTGTCACTACCACATCCTCAGTGCCTATTATATCACCTGACCCAAAGAGATGCTCAAAATATATTCCTGTAATTATTAAAATTATAAACATATCAAATAATAAAACTTCACCTTCACATTTCATACCAAACTCTTCGTCTAAAATCTAAAATTTGCTTATTTTAGCTGCATTTATATGACAATACAGGTCAATCTAATTCATGTGTGTATTTCAGGCAGATACAACTGTAACTCAGAAGCAAGTCAAGTAAGATTTTCTCTTTCATATTTGCAAATGGACTTGAAGCTTGGTTAAAGTTGAATTAGTATCCAGTCGTCCATCTTTGTCAAAGTATTTCATGAAAATATTAAGGTTGGGGCAAATGTAATGATATTTGTAGGAAAAAAATAGGAACTTCTGTAATAGATGAGGTGGAGAGTGTTGAGAATCCTCAGCTCCGGTTTAATTAGGATGGATTAGATGTTAAAATGATAATGAAACAAGGGAACTGGAACTATTAATTGTACACAAAGATAGGTAATAAGGCAGGTTGTCTGTGACCTGAAACTGAGGAAACAGCTCTGTGAAGTCAACCAATATTATTCTGAGACATATATTGTACAACTGAGTGAAGTTGTCACTTGCCTGGAGTAAGTATATAAAGTGCTGTGCCAGTAATAGGGCCTGACTTGGAGTAAAAATAAATAAATAACCAAATAAAACATTGTATTATGTGTGCACTGAGTTGTTGCTTAAGTCAAAGGTATCTGATTACTTTAATGTTTTTTCATAAATTTTCTTTACTAGTTTTTCTTGATATTTTATGCTCAATAGTAAATATAGCAAATAGAACACGTTAATCTTTAAGGCTCATTTTAAAATGTGTTATTTCTTTGTTTATAAATTTTCATTTCTTTCTTCTATTTCACTGGCTAACAGATTACTTTTATTTATTCAGTGTAAAATGTCCTCATAGAACTATTTTCAGTAATTTAAGCAGTATTCTGTAAAATAAATAATATTATTAAGCTTTTTGGCTACAGTTTTATACAAAATTTAGTAATATTGTATTGTTATTCATAACTGATATGCACCATTGAAGATAACTTAAGTATAATTGTTTTCATGTATAACTATAGTGTATGTGTTCTAAATTTCTGTGTCTATGATAATTACATTAGCTTAATCTCTATTTTTAGGAAAAATAACTGTATTCTGTACATAATATTTAAATCCTATAGTACAGAAATATTTATTCTATTTGCCACCAGTTTTCTCCTGTTAATAGATGAAAGATTCCTTAAATATATCAATTAGTGTCTGTTGATTGTTTTTCTTCATAAAGCAAGATATTATAATTTTTTAACTGACAGGAGGGAAGGTCACATTGATAAAAGCTACTTTGCCAGTGTCTTTGCTGCTCCTCAGTAAAACCACTCAACAAATATAGTAAACTCACTAATAGTTGCTAGTGATTACGTATTTGATAGATTACTCAACACAAACACTACTATTTAGTTGTTTAAAATGGGCATATAAACAGTTTCTATGTAATAACCATATTTTGTATATCAGCCTGGAAACTTGGGTCTATATTTTCTTAATTTTTTGAAATCTTATAAGTTGTGTTTGTGTCATGAACAAAACAGTGGCAAAGGAGAACTGAATATGTATCCATGTAAGAATAACAAGTATTATTTTGTCAGTGTAAATTTGGTTTAAAAGTTCTAAACTTTAGTCAAAGTTTAAAGTATGTATTCTTAAGTTATCTTGGTTTGCATTCCTCTCTCCTACATTTACCGAGGATAAGTACAGACTGAGAATCAGTAAAATACTTTACAGAGTAAGGTAAGACATCTAAGTTCATGTCAGGAAGTTGAAACATACGAATCAAGGGGCATACTGCTTACTCTCAGATAATACATTTTCTATCCACACTATTCCTAGAAGCTGATATATCATTTTTATTCCTTAACCATTCATAAAATTTTAAATTAACCATTTGTTGGATAAATAATTAGGCATAATTAAAATTCTACTAATCTTAAAACACTGCTTGATCATGTAAGCAATTTAAATGATTATAACGAATATAGCAGGCTTGGAATAAATTTACCAGATGATGGTGATGCTAATACGTTGACTGTCAAGGGAAAAGAATATTTTAGGAAATGTCAAATTCAGTGAGAAAATGTTCAGACTTTTTCATTCTTTCAGCAGCTATTCATTGGGCTTCTCTTACTTGCCAGTTCCTGTCAAGGAGATGAGGATATAGCAGTGAGCAAAAAAAGGAGGTCAAACTCTCCTTTAGGGATAGATAACAAATACATAAATAAGTAAATATATATGTTTCTAGATTGTGTTTACTGTGAGTCAGAAATTCACATTACATTCTGGATATTGAAATTGTAGAGCCTAGATGTTTTCTTTGAGGTGATAATTATCTAGTGATCACAGAGAGGAATTTTTTAAAAAATAAAAAACTTTGAATAGAGTCAGAAAGAGCCTCATGATAGATTTCTACACTGGTTCAAAGAAAAGATGTGTCACAAGTTTGAAAATCAAATAAAGTTTATGAAAGAAGTAACATTCAATCTGCTCTTGAAGGATGGGTAGATTTTGAAAATGTTAAAAGGTACAGCAAATGAATGCATTGCTAAATACATGAATGCATTTGTTCAGTAAATGTATTGAACACTTATACTAAAGGCAGTTATCTGACTCCACAGAATACTAGTATGAACAAGTTGGGTCTTATACTCAATGAGCTAACATTCGAGTTTGAGAAGACATAATGTTGATGACTGAATTAATAAATAATATATCTTCAAATATTAATATATTCCATGAAAAAAGTAGCTCTATAAAGGTTAAGAGTTGGTAGTGTAGAGGGTTGCTAGGCAGAAAAAGGTAATTCCATAGGGATGAATATTAAAGACTCACCCATAAGGAAATCTGGGGAACAGAATTTGGGAAAAAGAGGCATCAAGTGTAAAGGCATTAAAATGGGTATGAGCTTCATATGTTGAAAGAGAGCAAGAATGCTACAATGATTGAAACTCGGTGAAGATAAGGGAAGGAGTAGTTTCTGACGTGGAAGGTGTGTGTGCCTAGTGATAGGAGGACCTGTGGACAACAGTAAGGGATTTAGGTTTTTTTAAATACAAAATGGAATGCAAAGTTTTAAGCAAAGAAGGGACATAATGTGACATATATATTTTTTAAAATAACTATAGCTGAGGTTGTGAAATGCAGTTTGAGTTAAGAGAGTAAGTAAAGAGATCAGTTAGGCAACCAGATAATCGTAGATGATAGGTGATACCTAATATAGATGTTCATAGGCCATAGATGATGGTAGGTTGGAATAGGTGTGTAGCAATGATAAATAAACCACAAAGTTCAGTGAGACCTGTGCTGTCCAATTTTAATTGTATGGGAGGTTAGAGAGGAATTAAGGCAAAACCAGGAGTTTTCATTTAATTTACTAGACAATAGTAACTCCTTACAGGTTTTTTTTTTGTTATTGGTGATGGTGGTGGTGTTTTATTTCTTCTTCTACTTCGTCTTCAATACAAGTCTTGATTTTTTGAAGAAAGTTGTCACATGGGATATTATTCATACCTTGCTGAAGTTAAATTCCATGGAGTTTGTATAATTCTTTTGAAATTCCAGTGGCCAATTGTGAAATTCCTTGGAAATTGTTTAAGTAGTTACTTTCATCATAACAGTTTAGGCCTAGCATGAGTTGGGGAAAGAAGCAGAGGGCTTGACAAAACCAGACTACTACTTTAAAAAAGCAAGGAGGCCAATTCTGAAATTCAGCAGTTTGGGCAAAGCACAGTACTCAAAGAAGCAAGTAATTTGTCATCAATTTTAGGTAGATAGTAAAGGATAATACGCATTTAACTAGCTGTTGCTCACCTAAGTGAGTGGAGTAAGCAAATATAGAATACAGGCTGACAATACTTGGAAATGTGGAGATCAAATATTTTATGTCAGGGAGCAGTGTCCTTGGAAAGTACCAGTCAGTGATTCTGAATGTGTCCTAAAGGCAGAAATTTAGTTCCTAGTAGAAACAGCCATAAGGTTCATACTGGACTGAGATGATTCTAGGCACATTACCTTATTTTAGTATTTATTACATTGTATAGTAATGGTTTAGTTGGGTTTTGTTTACAGCATTATATATTATTTATCTTTGTATCTCTAACCTCCAGCATATCTGTTTCAGAGTAGGAACCCGATTCTCATGTGTTGAAGGAACACTTGGAAGGGAAGTGGTTTGGTTCTTACTCTGGGTACATGTGGGTAAGAGGAAATGAAATCCTTAAGTGAAAGATAGTGAACCATTACAAAAAGTCTAGAATAGAAGCCCAACACATAGCTCTAAAGTAATGTATGCAGGTCCGAATGATAGACAAGTTATCTTGGCTCAGGTCACTACAGGAGAATTTAATTTTGCCAGCCTAACCTAAGCTTATTTTAGGATGGATATTAAGAGGATGAGGTTCATTTTGTTTAATTCCAGATAAATGCAAAACCTAGAGAAAAAACAAGCCTATACCTGAGGGGATCAATGACATCTTTCGTGTAGGAAGCCAGAGACGTCAGCTATGTGTAACAGGTGTTGTGAGAGATTGATGCAGACACAACTATTTCAAAATCAACTCAGTTGCTGATATTTACCAACTGGTTTAAGTTATTGATGCTGTGATGACAGACTAATAATCTTCAAATCTCAGTGGCCTAAAACAACCAAGGTTTATTTCCTGCTCATGTTCCATGCCCACCATGAGTCAGCAGGTTTTCTCAAGAAACAGCACCAATAGGATTTAGGCACATAGATGAGAGAGAGAGAGAGAGAGAGAGAGAAATAGACAGGAAGATATTTGTTATAGGAATTGGCTTACACAATGACAGAGACCAAGAAATCCCATGATCTGCCATCTGCCAGCTGGGCAAGCAGCAAAGCTGCTGGCATAATTCAGTCCAAGTCCAGAGACCTGAGAAATGGGGGGTCGGAGGTGGGGCAGGAAATGGTGTAAGTCCTGCTTTGAGTTCAAAAGCCCAAGAACCTGGAGGGCGGATGTCTGAGGCCAAGAGAAAATAGATGACACAGCTCAGAGTTGAATTTGCCCTTCCTCTGCCTTTTTGTTCAATTCAGGCCTTCTGTGGTTTGGGTGATGCCCATTCACGCTGGTGAGGGCCATCTTCTTTACTCAGTCTACCAGTTCAATTCAACTGTTAATCTCCCCCGGAAACGCCCTCACAGACACACCCAGATATAATGTTTGACCAGCTATCTGAGCATTCCTTAGCCCAGTCAGGGTGACACACAAAATTGACCGTCACAGTCAGCAAAGGCCATTCAGCTCCTCATGTCCCCCAGGAGTCTAGGGTAACTGGAGCAGCCACTATCTCAAATGTTGCCCATTTCTTTGATAGAGAGAAAAGGGTGCTGCAGGATATTGTTAAGTTCTCAGCCCAGAAGTGACATGTGTCACTTCTATTCATAGTTCTTTGTACGGAAGTGGCTCCACTCAACCATCAGAGACCATGAAGTGAGACTGAAACACAGTCACAGGAGGAAGGGTGTGGTTAGTAGCAGTAGTAAATACAAAACAAGTATAGTGCGAAATCCTAATTTGTTACACAGAATTGTTTTCAGGTTTCTTTATTGGCAGCTTTTGCTTTTTGAAGTTCAAATAATTTCTGTATAATGTTAATAAACAACAGCAATACACATTAACAGAGGGAGTCTGCAAGAAAAGGAACATACACGTCTCTTTTGGTCCCTAGCATAGTTCCTCCGAGACAGCGCTAACACCATTCTTGGGAACAAACTGGGACAGATGCTCTGGTCCATATGCTCTGGATGGATCTTATACACGGCAAAGGCTAAAAAGAGCAAGAAAAATCAGTAGTAATTGCTCACTTCACCAAATGCTTCTTTACTTCTCGTTCAACTTATCAGTTTGTACCTGTGACATTTTACTAATTTTTACTTGTGATATTTTATATATACTTGTAATATTTTTCTATCTTAATTATATCATAATTTTAGTTATAGAGTTATTAATTTATATATTATTTACTACATAAAATATTTGTATTATATATTATATACACACAGATGCTAGACTTTCCCATCCATTCTCATTGCTGGGCCTAATGTCTAGCAACTAGCTGTGATGTTTGACAAAATGAACTTTCCATCTGTCCAGATACATAGATTATTTCCACTTCTAGCAGTATATTTCCTTTCACGTTACAATCTTTCTGAACTTGAGACTTACAGTCATATTTTCAACATCCTTTTACATTCTGCTCTCAAAGATTATAATGTAAAATATGTTACTGTGTGTGCCTCTTTTGAAATTTGAAAAGATAGTTATTTTGATACTCGTAAAAAAATCACAAGTTTAAATAAAATACTGATGGCAGCAAATTCAAACAGTGATATAGATTCTAAGAGACAATTAACATAAATTTTGAAAATGTTGAAATGTAAATATAGTATTATAAAAGTTTTATAAGATCAACTCCCATACCATATTTGTTTTCATGTATTTGTTTAATACTTTAAATCCAGCAATAAACATTAAACATTTCTGTCATAAATCTCTTTATCAACATACATTTAAATAATTGTTTTGATACAAAGAACTCTAGGGTTCAGACTGCTGTACTCAAATTCTCATATGCAATACTAACATTGGCCAGTAGATGCCCTAAGAGATCTCCTAAACACAAGAACTCTAAAAATTAAAATCATCTGTTTGAGCATCAGTAAGTTCTTATACTTTATTTTCATAGTTCAATTACACTCGTGAAATGGCACAATATTTTTAGATTCCAAAGACTCTTAAGATTACCAAATTTTAAACCACCTCCTCAAACTTTGATTATTAAAAGGATAGAAGAAAAGGAAACGTTTCCAGAATTGATTTTTAAAACTACAGTGAAGATAGCGATACATCTGATCCACTTAAATTGATTGCTTCTAATTTAAATAAATGTGGCCAACACTATAGTGTGTAAATATAACTCTAAGCTTAACTTAATCATAGAAGAAGATGAGGTTGAGTTCTAAAGCATTTGCTTGTATTATCTCACATATTTGGATTTTTCTGATTTTAAAACTACAATTTCTATTATTTTCTATAATAGTTATTAGAGTAGTGTTCTTCAAGGTCTACTAATGGAAGTTATTTTAATTATAGATCTCTCCTTCTAGGTTTTTTAACATTAAAGTTTACTTATAGAAAAAAATGTTACTCAGATACATTTGTTATATAAAACTGGGAAAATAGAACTATGTTGTTTTCTCCCTACCTTTAGTTTATAAAAAATTACTCAATTACTCCTAAATTTTTTTTTGCTAAGCCAAGGACTAAATGATTTTCTTCTAGGCTTATATCTTTATGTGTCATCCTCCTAAGGAATTTATCTGAAATTGTATAGATATGTGGCCATATAAAAATAATCTTTAACTTATTCAATTACAATTATTATAAAAATATTTTCTTAATCCATCATTTCTTTTGACACTCTCCTTTAGAAAGCAACACGTTTTGACACCATCCCTATGAGCCTGAGAATTCTGTGCATGGACATATTGGTGGATGACAGTTCTTATTGAAATTTTATTCCCATTGTTTTATTCCCATTGTTTTCCCAGACTAAGATATACAAAGTCCTGTTTTACCACACCAAAACAGAAAAGAAAAATACAGCTCTGGGAGAAATTCATAGTTATACCCCTTGGAAGTCAGAGGAAGCACGTCTATAAAGGAGCTATTCAATTAGGAAGATAAAAGTACATGAAAGCTTGAAAACTAGAGTAGATAACACAAACCAGAGTCTGGCAAATCTGTCTGTCAATGTTCATTCCCCTTGACATGCTTATATAAAGAGCTAGTTGCATTTTCCCCTTCAATTTAAAAGATAAAACTTATAAAGTCAAGTAACCATGTTTATCAAGAGGGAAATATTAGGTTTACAGGTTTTTCCACACTCGGCACCCTTGGCACATACCTTTCCTTGTAGGCTACAGTGATCCTTTTAATGTCCATCAGTATTTAATTCTGGATTCAAATTCAGAATCTGAATTTGACCCCAAATTATTGATGTTAATTATTGGCAATAATGAACCTTACGTTATTGACTACAATGAACAAATTTATTCCTTTAAACCCAAAATAGATTGCTCTGTTAAATGCTCTAGGTTTTAGCTTTTTAGTTTCACAGCCTTTCTTGAAACGTTCTATCATTTTTCTATTTAATATTATCTCAATACAGATTGAGGTCAACCAATTTCTTAAACGTGTAACTTTTACTCATGTTATACAATTGCCCAGGTTCTTGTGGAATTTGTAAAGCCCATTTACACAGTGGGAATTAAAGATTTCATAAGTGCATCGATCTGAGAGTTTGAGGGATAAAGAGCTATATACAAGCTTTAGCATAATATTTCTGAAAAAGATCTATAATCATTTATGAAATATACCATTTTGTTGGTGAGTTCATGATTAAAATTTGTAAAAATAGTCTTTCTTAGTGTATCTCCCTGTGTGTTACAGATAATACTAGTAAGAAAAGAACTATCATCTTCCATATTACTCATGATAAATGTAAAAATCTCTTATCCAAAACCAACACAATGCCTGCACTATGGTAGAGAATGGAGACCAAAAATTTAACATAATCTCAATTTTCAATATATAATGAGAGTTTTAAAAAGTAAACTAATAAAACCTCATGAAAACTATGTAGTTGATCAGAAATAACTCTTAGGTAGAAAATGTGTATGTGTAACTCAAGTGGTCTTCAGTCTGTAGCTTTATGTATTGGTATTGAGGTTTTGATTCTTATATGTATCCCAAGTCTTATGTCTACATTTTAAAGAAACACACTTGAAAATCCTCATCAGCACATACTTTCCCTCCAACACCCCATACACAAAGTGCATTTAAGATCGCAAATCCACGTTAGTTAAGAAATTTATATTTAAATGAGTTGTATCAATATTCCATTCCATGACACAATATTGTATTTAAATATCCTATAACACAGCAGATGTATCACTAATAAATGTTTTATTAAGGAAATAAAAGATAGGGAGAGAGAGAGAGAGAAAGGCCCTAAGGGGAAAGAGTTAGGAAGGGGGAGGAAAGGAAATAACAAAAATAAGAAAAACAAAAGAGGAGGTAAGGGAAGGAAAATATATTTTCAGGTGTCAAATAGTCAAATAATATTGTAAAACTCTGTGTATTTAGCATGTGGAATTGAATTACAAGGCCAAAAAGTAAGCGTACATTTCAGAAATTCTCTTTTTTCCTGAGAACTAATTGTTAAAGGCAGCATCGACGCTTTAGAACATGTATCAGGAGAAAGCATAATTATAGAGAAGTCCACGTTGCAGAAGATTTGAGGTCTCTATGCGCTTATGTTGTAAGCTTGTTGCTCTCTTTAGTTAAAGAAGGTTTGGTCATTATGCCTATGATTTTTTCCTGTCCTGGTTTTTTAGGATTCCCCAAAATTAAGAGGGATAATTACCTAGCACAAAGTAGTGAATCTTTGCTTTTCAAAAAAGCATGTTCTTAATTCTCAGCAAACCTTCGCATAATTGATTCAAAAAGAAAAATTAATAACACACACACTGTTATTATCTGTAGAGTATTTATAATTCTAATGTACTACAAATACATTAGAATAATTATAATTTGAAAAGGAGCTTGGAAAATTTGATGACACTACAGGAGTCCAAAAATAGAGAACTGAAAAGCAGTATGATTAAAAGGTAAATCTCTCATACAAGTATAAATACACACTCACAAGAAAACAACACAATGAGCTTCATGATTTCTGTGTATCACATTTTAATATGCTCATGTAAATTACTTAAATTAAAATCCTTTAGTAGATGTTGGCCATTGAGCCCTAAAGACATTTCCTTGAGCGTATTTACTTGATATTTTAGTCATCTTTCCAGTGACAATTTACAGCTAAAAATCCATGTAATCACTTTCTGCATGCCTTGCATCTTATTGTTGTTCTACAGCTGCCTTGAATATCCTAAACAGTAATTATATGTGACTATATGAGTATATTGTAATATTGCTTATATAAAAATAAGTGACTACTTTAACAAACCATTCAGTCCTCTCTTAGTTTCCTCTTGGATAGGTAAAATTTATTTTCTGACCTCTTAGCCTCAACCTTGGCCCTAGTCACTCATCCCCTTTCCACACCCCCCAAACAAATTAGCCTAAGGTACTATTTTCATAGTCTTAGTAACAGATGCCAATTTTTCCCACCTAAGGAGAAAGTTCTTAACATAGTGAATTCCAATATAAAAATTTCTGAAGTTTTTGAATTCTAATATAGAATCCCATAATGGTGGATATGTAGAGGACTTTAAAGATAATTTAGTACAATCCCCAGATTTTACCAGTGATGAGTATGATGAAAGAATAACTTGCTCTTGGTCACACAGCCAATTAGAACAGAACAAAAGCTAGAATACAGTCCTCCCATTACTTTTCTGCATGCATACATCTCTGTGCATGCATACCAAAATAGTTCTATTTTTTTTTCTGTTTTTTTTCTTCTTTCTTTCTCTCTCTTTTAGGGACAATGAGAAAAATGGTCTGTTTTTTCTTTCCACATTTGAAACGTAGGTCAGTTTTCCAGTTTCATCCCCTCAGGTTTTTGCTTAGCATTATGCTTGCCTTAATTGAATTCATAGCCAAAAGCAATATGATCACTGAAATGAACTGAAAAATAGTGTCTATTAAACAACACATGACACAGGCTTTGGTGGAATTATATAAGAGTTTTTTTATAATGTACTCTATATATTTCCACAGTGAACTTTTAAGTCTTCTCTGACATTTTGGCAGGTTGTCATGAAGCAGACCAAAATATGTCATGTGACATTTCCAAAGAAGTAAAGCACATGTGCTTTGATCTGCCTTAAAACAAGCTATTCAAATGGTTCCATTGTAATTACAATTGTAGAATGACCCTCTGTTCCCAAATGTCATCTTTCATGCCCTACTATGGTGTCAGAAGCCATTATTAAAATCACTTTGGGAATTGAGGGGCTTTCAGAATATGTGTGTGTGTATACATGAGTATGTGTGTGTATACATGAGTATGTGTGTGTGTACATGAGTATGTGTGTGCATACATGAGTATGTGTGTGTAGGGAACCGTGCAAAAGGCATGACACTTGGTGTTTATATATTTACATAAAATCAATAGTCGTCACAGGAAAATAAAACATTGCAGATTACCTGGAATACAAACATTACGGTCTAGATGTGTTGGAAGGATATTCCCAGGAACTTGAATTTTGGGAAAGAAACTGACAAATTTGGGAATAAATTTGATACAGAGTAGAAAAAAGAAAGGTCCCTCAGAAGGAAAAATAATATATTCTTTTCTCTCGATTTTGCTCCTGTTTAAATAGCTATTAAGAAGGTATTTGAGTATATATGCCCACAAAGTAAATATGCTTCCTGAAATAATTTCTTAAACATTGCAGAAAATCAAATTTATTATTTATTTTTCCTGATAGGAAAATAAATGAGTGAATTCATTCCATCAGAGTCCCTGAAAACACTCAGGAGTGAATCCAGCACAAAATTATTTTAGACTTCAGGAATATGACGACACATATATGTATGCATTTGGATGAAAAACAAGGTGTTGAATGCTATGAAATTTCTTGAATAAACATCTTTTTATGAAAAATGTTTTATCCAACTTAAGAAAACTTAGGCTTAATTTTATTTGCTCATTTCTTTGTAAAAGTAAGTCCTGATGGCTGTAGGTGGGACATGGGATAGTATGTGAATAATGACCCTTTGGGATGATTGATCATTTCAATTCACAAAAAGTGTTTGTTTACAGGGTTAAGCAGTCAGAAATCTGGCGTGGTCCCCCCCCCCCCCCGGCCCCACCAGGTTCTCTTTCTGTCAACGGCCTTAGAGTCTCACTGGGACAAGATTCATCACACACACTGAGAGAATTGCTAAAGGCTACGGAATGCTTCCAGCCTACCCCATCTTCCATAGAACAATTGATATATTAGACATAATCAACATTGCATAACCTTCAGGATTTTGGCAGTGGAAGTTGAATTTGAGAACTCTCACTTTTTTTCATTATTAAATGATGCTTTTAACCCTGGAATCTCCAAATCCATTTAACTTGACAATGTATTTAAATCATGTCAATGAGAGAGAGGGTTCCACAGATTTTATAGGAACACATATGAAGTCTGATATATGCTACGCAGCACTCATATAAGAAAAATTAAGACAGCATTGTTTACGAATGGTAAGTACTGCAAGCTTTCACATTTTCTCCAAGCGCTCAAAGCATTTTTTTTTTTTTTTTTTCCCCCTCCAGAACAAGTTTCTGCTGCAGTGACTCCCTCTAGCAGTTTCCTGAACCGAGGAAAGAAAACGGAACACCAAACCCATCCTTTCCAGTAGACAAATGGCAGGGAGAAAGAGGGAAGTTTGGCCAGAAAGATCAAAAGGACTTTTTTTTCTTTTTCTGACCGGTTGCACGGATTCCTTCGGTCCCCTGATCCCCCGTCCTTCTCCACGGGCCCCTAGCCTGTCCTCTGCTCCACGGTCCCCTCCGCCCCGTCTCCTTCCGGAGCTGCTAGCTGAGGTCTCCGGAGTGCACGGGAGCGGCGGTCCCAGCGAAGGCAAAGCTCAAGCAGCGCCGAAAGCATTCGGTTTCTTCAGGGCTGGTTGTGATGGATCGTGAAGTCCAGTGATGCCCACGGCGGTCCTCAGCCTGGATTCCGTCGCCTCCACTGCCTCAGCGGACCCCAGTGCAGGGGCCGGCCCCGCACCGCCCGGGGAGGTGAGATGCAAAGTCGTTACGTCAGATGGAGGGGCGGGGCGCTCCCGGGGTGAGTGGCAGCAGCCCCGGCTCGGGGAGGAGGCGCGAGAATCAGCCGGGTTCAGGGGCTGAGACACGCTGGAGGCGAGAAGAGCGGGTGCTGTCCACGGCGCTGCCGGTGCTGAACCCGGGGCGCGGGAAGACCCGCGGCTCCCGCCCCTCCAGGCGACGCCCTCTCGCACCCTCTGCGCCCTGCGCGACCCTCTTCACCAGCTGGACCCCATCAACTTGACAAAGGAGTGTGGTCTCGGACGTGGGAGAGAGTCCTGCGTTCGCCCCCTGGGCGCCCAGCCAGGCGTGACTTCGGGGATTTCTATAGTTTTAGAGCAAACTATTTCCATCTTTTCCCCAGCTAAGACCATCTTTTTAGTTTTTTTAAAAATTATTATTATTATCGTGATTTACAGATACACGCCGTTTAAGAATCTTTCTGGGAGACTTTGTAACTGTTGAAATAAGGTAAGAAAAAGAACATTATTATAACATTTTTACAAATGGGGGAGCAATGCAGACTGTCATACAAAAATTTAAGACCAAGTTATGATTATTTTTATAATTTGAAACGGGACAGTTGGCAATGATTGCAACAATTATTTTACTAATTACTGTTATCATTACTACTACAAGAATAATGATTGGTGATTAGGCACTGAATTCTAGAGGGGAAGTTGAAGGCTCTGTTTTTTATGTGTGTGAAGTTAATGTCATCATGTTACATCTTGCTTTATAAATATAAATTTTGTAGAGCAACACTTCTTGCATGGCTCAAGGAACAGGAACCATTCACTGCAAGTTCTCAAATATGTTAGTAGATTGCATTAAATAATCAACCAACAAGTTGTTTAAAATAAATGTAACCTTAAAAATATGTGAATGGACTAATCTCTGATTAATCAATATTGCCTATGGTATCTAGAGCTTAGACTGCAAAGTGCAGAGCTCTCTGCACATTATTCTGGAGGGGAGGTGGTAAGGATAGGAGCATTTATACCATGCTGGGTTCATTTAGATGTGTTATACAGTAGATCCAAATAAAACTTGTGAAACTCGGTCTCTCAGAATTCTGCACCCCAAGGTCATGTGTATTTCCAAGTTGGGAGCTGTTTGTTCTGCTTGACTAGTGAATGTCATCCCCTCCCTGCCCCCTCAGGTCAGAGGTGGATGTAAATGGGAAGCTCTGATTTAATAATACAGTATTAGCTTGTATTATAGTTGCTACTGCTGTTGGTAATTGAATGGAACTGGGAAGCGTGGGCTGGGAAAATGTCTCGCTATTTCAGCAATGTTTAACCTCTTGTATGCTTAACAGAGAGCTTTTCTCTACTTGGGAGATTTTCTTTTGAAGCTACATTCCTTTTGTCAATTGGCAGTGTGTTTTGAGTGTGAATGTATAAATAATTCAGTGCAGAAAACCACTGAACAGTACTTCTCATAATGAAGAATCATTAAATGATAGAAGTTAGCTGGTGCTCTATGTATTTCTATTACTATTCATGACTTTTTTAGGTAGGCATGATAGTTTGTTTGATAAAGGATATTATGTTCTTTCATTTATGTCATTTAGTGACATTAGATTAAGTATAAACGATGGCCGGGGAAACATGGGGAGGAGCTTCTTTACATTCCAGGAAGTGAGTTCAGGTTGCAGCTAGATGTCCTTTATTAATAGGAATGGGTAAAATATGAGCTATTTCAGACAATAAATACCATTCAACTGACCAGGGCTATGTTTTTCAGCAACTAAAAAGTACACTAAGTTTAAATATTTGTATATTTTTAATCATCATAAAAATTTCTACTACAGTTGCATTATACATACAAAGATGAACTTTAGGTTTAGAGTTTATTGTTTAAAATAATTCCTCTGGGTAAAGATTTTGCATTTTATTAATGGCACAGTCCTATATGAGAGTGATTGTTAAAAGAAATGGATATTATTGCAAACACTAGAGGTCAAATGTAAGCCCCTTTAGCTGTTCTCATGTTTTACCCTAAGCAGGTGTTCTTTGTAGGATTCCTGTAAGTCATGCTATCTTCCATTAAATAGTGATACAAGTTTTTAAGAACTAAGCAGATAGAAAAGCAAACTACAGTCTATGGAACACTAGGCCATGAGGCTTACACCAGCCTCTTTTAATTGTATAGAGAATCATTCTTTTCTTCTGTATATTTTGAAACGTTCTCTTTAAGACTAATCATATTGGTATAAATATTCAGACTGTGGAATTTTAAACAGATTTATAGCTTTAAAATTTTAGTTTTATTTATTATATGGAAACATAAACATATATTTTTATTTTATAACTTACTCTAAAAGTAGTAACATATATAAACACTATATTCACCCAAATGAGTATCTCATTGACTTTTTTTTTCCATGAAGTTTTCCAAGATGTATGTCTTTGTTTGGGTAGAAACAGTAAAGCTTTGAACTACCAGTATCCGGAATTCTTTTAGATGAAGTTTAGAGTTGTCACAATGAAATGGTGAAACACTAACATCAAAATGTGTTATTGGTAGTAATGAAACCAGTAAGGTAGGTTCAATGAGATTGCAAACTTAAAATACTAAAAGCATTTTCCCCTGATTTTTTTTACGTATTAAGCTTTTATATAACAGTTCTGAAGTAAGGTAAAATTAGGTGACCATAATAAGCCCAAAATCAGCACGTAGGAGATACTATTTGATCAGAATGCAATTCTAGCTGTAAACAAGTAAAACTGCCAACTTTGAAGACTTCTAGTAAAGATATTCACACATGGTGGTATTTCATTAATTCTTTGCTCCACAAAGAAATGACCATATTTTGAAGTTATAACTTGTCCATGTGAAATTCAAGGGAATAGTCAATACCATAGCAACAGATAGCCTGCTCAGCCATTAATTCATTTCATAGGCACTGAAATTGTGTAAAGCACTTTTTATTTCAAGATAATGAACTTTTAGAAAGTATATAGACAAATTACTGAAATAATTTAATGTCACATATGTTCAAATTGTTTTCTTTCTTATTTCTCAAATTCTTAAAGCACATTGATCTAGATAATAATTTAAAAGATGATATTTCTTGATAGATGTCCTTTTTTCCCTTCCAAATAATATTAATGACTATGTATGACTGGAGGAATTTAAGATAAAGATGAACAATTTGGATTTTATGTTATCAAGACTATATATTGCTATCTTTTAAAAAATTAATTAACATGTACAGTAGAGAAATCAAGTAAGTAATGATAAAATCTGAAATATGCTGAAAAGTTTACTCTAATTGACTTTTTTTAAATTAACTTTTAAATTATATCTAATAGTTTATTGAGAATTTTCTTTGAATGATGGCCAGTTCTCATGTTTAATACTCATTTACCCATGAAACCAAAGGACTTTGAATAATATGTTCCTATGAATCTTTTATATTTGCCCCAAATTGACATACAATCTCTAGTATTTTTTATTACTTACTATATAATATACTTTATATGATATACTTTATAAAGTATACTTAATAGAATATATAATATACTTTATAATAAGTTCAGAAGATGTTTGTGAACTAATAAGCTAGAAAAATGCTTCCTGTTGTTAACCTCATTGTAACAGCCATGTGCCCAATTATTTTCTTCAGAACAAACTTAATCACCTTCGGCTCCAACACCTCCAATGTCCTTTGGGCTTAGTCTACTTAAGGTGACCTGTAGATTCCCTTGCGGAAAATCCCAATTTCCTCATTAAATTGGTCACCACACAAGAAAACAACTGGTCCCTTTGTTCCTTAATCACCTTGGTATTGAAGAAGTTAATATTTTATGTTATGAGATATATTAAGAGATGAGATAGTGCTTTTGATACATTCGGAATTCTAATGAGTCTTAATATGGATTTTCTAAAAGAATAAAAATTAAACAATAATATAATGCTTACTCTGAGTGTGTGAATGTATATATATGAATGTATTATACATAAATATGTGTATATATATATATATATATGCTATCTACCTATCTATCTAATTAAATATATATATATATATAATTTTTGGTAAATTCTTCTCTACCATAAACATGCAATGGGATAGAAATCATCTGGAACATGCAAGTTCAAGAAATGTTACTTAATATAAAAATAATTTACATATTAATCTATAATACAATATATAATTTATAGTGGCAAAAGTGTTTTCTAATTATTGTTAGTTTTTATTTAGGCTAGTTCTGCACACACAAGTTTTTGTTTTTGTTTTTGTTTTTTCTTGCCATGAAAATGTCATTCAGAAGGTCTCATGTTGATTGGCAAGGGAAGGAAAAACTGGAAACAAAAAATTGGCAGGAATAAGAAACAGAGTGAATGTGTGAATAATGAAGAGATTAGAGCACTACACTGATTCTGCAAAAAGTGTGGGTAATGATAAATAATTTGAAAATTATTATCTCTAAAAGAGGCACATGAGGTTTACTTCTTATACATCTTCAGGTAATAAGCATGAACGTCTAAGGAACAGAGCCTGGATATCCCTACGCCTAAAATGTGTTTGCTGTTTGTATATCAATGTTTTCATACATAGATGTGGTGAAATGTGGGAAGAAGAGCAGCTCAACTCTGAACTTTCTTGCTTTAAAACCAAATTATTAATATTAATTTAATGTGGTTTTGGTATCAAATTATGTAAATCTCTAAAGCAAAGTAGTAGCTTAGTGAATTCATTTGCATGTCAATGCAGAGACTATTATTCCAACTCATAACTGGTTCATAGCACTGCTAACAACTCTAAAGCACAATGCAGAAGATTTGAAAATCCTTTTTTCATTGAGTTTTATTTAAATATATTCATTATAATTGACAGTTAAGAGAAACTTACTTTAGTGATATATCTTCCCCGCACAAGTAGCACCAATGTACCAATTAAAACATACATACAGTAGCAATTAAAACATACAAGTCTGAACTATGTTCCCCAAAGATGATGATGAAATGAAAATAATCTGCCCTTCCACTTCCACCAAACATATTAGATAGTGTTTTAATGACCACCAAGGCCTTATTTTTTCTAATTTCTAAAGCCTTCAAAGTAAGGTTCTTACACATATGAAATGACAAATGCTCCCATGCCCTTTGTGGTTATGTGCACCTTTTTCTCAAAGACACAAGTGTTGTTGTGGCCCTGATGTCAGTCAGACTCTGGACTACCTCATTTAGGGGTAAGGAAGTGGTCTCATTCATCTTTCCAAAGAAAGAGGGCCAGTGAGCCACTACTAGTAAACACTTTTTCTGTCTCATGATAGACTACCTATTGACATCTGAGCATATGGTCTGTGAATCTAGATTTGCATATACAGGAAGAGGGAGAATATAGGAAAAAAATGCTATTTTAAAGTATTAATATGTGTACATATACATTTTATTCATATTATCACTTTATACATATTAAGACATTTTTCATTTACATAACCATGTAGAAGTTTCTGTTATCTTCATTTTAGATATGAGAAAGCAGACAGGTGAAAGCTTTCTACCTCTCCAGCCCATGGTCCCACCACTAGGAGTAGGTGGATTAGGCAATCGAGCTTAGCTCATCCATCTTGCATCTACTCTCCAGTTTTAGCACCTCTGTTTAGGTCAAATATTCAAGTGGGTGTGTCTTATTTAAAGCTAGGATTTTTTTTTTTCTGATACTTTATTTATTTAATGTGAATGCCATTTCCCCTCTTGCCCCAAGTCTTTCCCTTAATTATTAGGTTATGTTGAAATGATTTTATGTCATATATTCTCTAGTATACAAGCTTTAGAATGTATAATACCAAAGGTCTTAAGGAGTCTTTCCTCTGTAATGTTAGAGGTGCTACATTATTCAATCTCATAGACTATAATACTAGCAACACAATATTTCCCTTTATATCTCAAATAGAATAAGAAACAATATAATAGAGCTCTTCCCTAAGAGCTCAAGTTTTTTGTTTGTTTGTTTCATTCTCTAAAAAGTCCTCCTGGATACAAAATTCAAATCCAAATACATCTTGAACTGAAGTTCAATCACCTACTTCAAGCAATCACCACTTGTGTTATAAACTGCTACTCACATTTAAACTTTCAGACTAGTTAGCTGCTAATATTTCAAATAGTCTATGAGATGAAATAAAATAATCAAAATAAAATTAGTAGTTTTGAAGCACAATACAAAGAGAGGTAGTCTAAAGCGGGCTCTTGAACACTCAGGAGACATTCAGTACTTCACTCTGTTGTTTCTTCTATTTGAGGTATACAAAGGGAAGTGCTGGCCAGTAACTGAGGCTCTTTGCTTTCACAGGACTTTTAGGATGACTGAGGAGAAGCGGTAAGTGCTGGTGGCCCTCCCAGGAGGGCCCCACAGTTGCATCAGATCCCCTAGTGAATCCTCGTTATCCGAGTTTGGGTTGTCCTTATTAAGTGGATCCCAAAGGAGATAGAAAAGTTTGATTTGTGGAAAAAGTTTAACTTAAAAGTGGAAAGATTTATAGGGATTTTATTAAATATTTTACATGCTGATTAGCAATACCCAGTGTTTTACTTCTGAAATGAAGCCTGGCATAAAAGTTTTTAATCTTGAAATGTCTACACTATTTTGTATACTATTCACTGTTCCTTATTCTCTCGGGAGGCCTGCAGGAAGACTGTTCACTCCAAAAGCTACAATTATTCTCTCTTCACAAACATCTTCCAAATACATAGCTCTGGCCCACATTTGAACTCCATAAATGTAAATATTTACAAAGGTCTGCTAAACTTTTTAACTCTGATTTCATGGTGACAGGACAAACTCCATGAACTCATTATCTCATCCCTAACGTGGTCCCCCATGCTAATTTTTCTGCCTGTCAGTTAATGACATACTTTTTTTCCATTTACCTAGGCCTGAAAATTCATACACATTTTAAACTTACATCATTCATATTCAATTCTATTCTATTCTATTCTATTCTATCCTATCCTATTATATGCAGTGAGTCTCCAAGTTTTGACATTCTTCCCTTTGTAATGTAACTTTACCTAATTCTCTATTTTCTATTCTCTCCTCTTATCACTTTTACCTTGACCCAGACTGTCTCATGTCAACCAGAATTATTTTGACATTTTCTACATTGATCTTTCTAATTCTTGGTTCTTCCTGCAGTAATAATAATTAATGATTATAATGGTAAGTAAATGTTTTGATGATTCATAACAGATCATGAAAGGTGTTAAGTATTTATAAACATTATTTCATTTTATATGCACAACACCCTATGAGATAGACACTGACAGACCAAAGCTTCAAGAGTTATGTTGCCCACAGAGCTGGGACTCAGACCAAGCTCTGTCTGAAACAGCTGCATGATCATAATCATTATGCTCTGTGGATACAGAATTCTTACCTCTTCTAGATTCCTCTTGATTAAAGTAAGCTTTCAAATGTCACTGTGTTCTGAAATCATCAGTGGATCTCTAATTTTTACTGTATTAAGTTGAAATTCTCTGCTTGTTTTTAAGATCCTTCTAATTGACTCTACACTCTGCAAGCAATCAATCTGATTTTCAGTTTTCTCATATGTGCAATGCACATTTGTAAAACAGAGATAGGTCAAAATGTAAAGTATGATCCCTTCCCAGTATATAAGCATGATGTCTTTTCTGGACTGCTGTATTTTCAATAATCCCAACCTATAACCCACTCCTGTTTCCAGCCAAGTTTTCTCACAGTATAAGAGCATATTGTGCTCATGTGTACTTTTCAGTCTCTGTAGTTTTTGTTGCAACAAATGACATGTCACTGTCACCCTGGATATCACCAAGATGTCAATATTTTTGTATGTATTTGTTTTAGATTGTTGCATAAAAATTACCATAATCTTATTGGCTTAAACTGTTATTATCTCACAGTTTTCATGGGTCACAAGTTTGGGTACAGGCTAGCTGAATCCTTTGCTCAGGATCTCACATCCAGGTTTCATCCAGGGCTGGGCTCTTATTTGAGGCTCAGATTCCTCCTCCAGGCTGTTGGTAGGTTTATTTCTTTGCAGCTCAGAGCTCATGGGAGGTTGCTTCTTCATGGCCAGAAAGCATCTCACTGACTTCTTTGGTCTGACCTCTAGAATTGCTTTTCTTTAAAAGAAACCTCATTGGATCAGGTCAAGAGAGAAAAATCTCCTTTTTGACATACATAAAATGAACTGATTTGAAACCTTAATTGCTTCTTAAGATCTATCCTCTTTGCCATAGAACATAACCAAAAGAGCAATATCACATCACCTTTGCCATATTCCGTTGGTCAAAAGCATGTTAAAGGTTCTGCTTACACATAAGATGAGGTGGTTATACGAGAATGTGGGTCATTGGGATTCACTCTAGAATTCTGTCTACTGTACTTAGTTCAAGTTCTATTGAACTTTAGAGTCTTTCCTCATTATTGTGGTGCCTCTGAGTCCTTCTTTCTCCTCCCTGGTATGTATGACCTGGATTATATGCAGTGGACAGTTTGGCATTGTTTTGCGATTTTTAAATCTGTCTTAGGCTGTTCTATCCAATTAATCTTAATCTATTTTTAAAGGAAGAAGCTTAGGAGTTCCTGCCATGTGTATAAAACTTTGTGGTTTACAATTATTTCAAACACATTATTATTTAATCTTCATTGAAGTTAATTATTTTTATGTTTGCTTCTATTATGTAGTGTTTTTATACATGTAAGATTATAATAAATTTGTACTGTGTTTTGCACACCTAAGACTGTAACAGATTTATGCTCATGAATTGGTTAATATTTCTAGATTTTAGATTTAGGTATTCTGGTCTGTTTTCATGTGTTTGTCTTTGATCCCTGGCTAATTGAAAAACCACACAAAGGGTTTTTTATTATTATCTTATTTCGTGCAACATGGGATCTTTCCATGAAAAATCAGGAATTTATACTTAATATTATGCTTTACAGATGATATAGAACTTATGTAAAGGGTGAAAATGTTTCCATTTGCTATTTAGGAAAAATGCAAGAAATTTATTTTATATTTACTTTGAAAGAAAAATTTCACAATTTAAAAGAATGTCACACATATGGTACCAATAATTTTGTTCTTGCTTATTTGGTCTGAAGATTGGTAAATAATCACACAAATACTTTTACAAACATTAATTATACAGAAAAATTTCATTGGACTTATACCTTTTATAGTTTGTATACAATTAAGGTAATTTTATTTTGACAAAAGCTAAAGGAAATTAGTGTATAAATTCAATTTTTAATTTTAATAAACAATAATTTTCTTAAAACAGTAAGATCATATTTATTATAAAATAAACTATTAATTCAGTAATATTGATTATGTACCTACTATGTTTCAGATGCCCTTTCAGTTTCTGGGGGTTGAGCAGGAATGAGAGACAAAGTTCCTGCTCTACTCTTTCTGTGGAAAGATAGATGACAAGCAAACCAGTAAAGACAAAGGATAATATCTGGCATTGACCAGTGTAATGATAAAAAGGACAACAGGGAAAAGATTACTAAGGGCTAAGAGTGCTGCCTAAGATACGGGTCAGCATAGGAGCCAACTCTGCTGTTCTAAGATAGTCATTAGGTAGTTTCTGATAAGTTAACATCACTTAAGGCTATTGTGAATAATACTACAATGAACATGGGTGTGCACATATCTTTTTCAATTCTTTTGGATAAATACCCCGAAGTAGGAGTGATGGATTATATGGCAGTTTTATTTTAAATTTTTTAAGGAGTCCCCATACTGTTTTTTAAAGTGGTTGCACCAGTTTCCATTTCTTTCAACAGTGCACAAGGATTAACTTTTTCTCCACATCCTCCCCAGAACTCGTTATTTGTTGTCTTTTTGATACTAACCATCCTAGAAGGTGTGAGGTGATCTTGTTGCACTTTTGATTTGCATCTTCCTGATGATTAATGATGTTAAGCATCTCATTTATTTATGTACATTTTGATCCTTTAAATGTCTTCTTTGGAATATCTCTCTCATTCTTTTTTCTTTTTTTTAATTGAAGTATAGTTGATTTACAATGTTGTGTTAGTTTCAGGTATACAGCAAAGTGATTTATATATATATATATATATATATATATATATATATATATATGAATATATTTATATTCTTTCTCAGATTCTTTTCCTTATAGTTTCAATACAAAGTACTGAATAAAGTTCCCTGTGCTATACAGTAGGACTTGTTGTTTATCTATTTTATATATAGTAATATACATATGTTAATCCCTAACTCCTAATTTATTCCTCTTCCTCCTTTCACCTTTGTGTTTTCTATGTCTGTGGGTCTATTTCTGTTTTGTAAATAAGTTCTTTTGTATCGTTTTTTTTTTAGATTCCATATATAAGCGATATCATATGATATCTGTCTTTTTCGTCTGGCTTACTTCACTTAGTATGGCAGTCTCTAGGTCCATCCATGTTGCTGCAGATGGAATGATTTCATTCTTTTTTTATGGCTGAGTAATATTCCATTGTATATATGTACCACATCTTCTTTCCATTCATCTGTCAATGGACACTTAGGTTGCTACCATGTCCTGGCTATTTGTAAATAGTGCTGCAATGAGCATTGGGATGCAGGTATCTTCAGATTATAATCTTTTTCTGGATATAGGCCCAAGTGTGGGATTGCGGGATCATATGGTAACTCTATTAGTTTTTTTAAAGAACCACCATATGGTTCTCGATAGTGGCTGCACCATTTACATTCCCACCAACAGTGTAGGAGGGTTTCTCTCTCTCATTCTTAATATCAAATCATGGGCAAAAACTCAAAGGCTGTCACCATAAAAAAAAATTTCTTCTTTTTATTTGTGATTTTCTCATTAATGAAAATCAGCTTACTTCTTTGTTTGGTTCTACAATATATTTAAACTGTTATTTAGATCAATTTTTCTTTCCACTTTTAAACACACTATACAGAGCGTGTTGCATCTAAATCCTGGGACTTAAAGTGAATCTAAAAATTAGTTTGTACTCTTTGTGCATTGTACAGTTTATTTGTTCAGAACTTCATATTTTTTCATAGAAAACTTAACTGCTCTAAAATCGGTGTTCCTTTGAATCAATGATCCAGTGGGCTAGTACTTCTATCAAATGATCCATTATCCCAGACACTATGGCATTATTAGGGAAAGAAATGCTTAGAATGTCTTTTGGGTTTGTGCACATGCTTGAGAAAACACAGTTTATTAATTATGTAATTATGTTCTTCTTACCAAAAAGTGTGACAGCATGGAGCCATGTAAGGAAAAAGCAAAAGAAAATAAATGTAATAAAAACATACACACAATTTAACAAAATAAACGTAACAATTAGATGCACAATATCTCAAATCTTTGGCAGAGGCTCAGAAAATAATATGTTTACAAAAAAGTAAGACTTGAAAGAACTTGCACAAATTGTGCCAGTGCTTTGCCTGACTTATTTCCTTTGGTGAGCTTTCTCATGAAGCCATAATTAATTGAGCTAAAAAAAAAAAAAGTGAAGATAAAAATTTCTAGAAAATTCTTTGCATTTTAAGTCTACGTGTTTACAATTCATGATAACAAAGAATTCAAATAATTATCTTCTACAACTGTTTATTTTCTTTTGGCAAGTGTCCTATTTCCCAAGTTTCCTGAGGCCTGAGGAAGGGGAATAGCGTTCAGAGTTTGTTTCCCTGTCTGTGCACAAAAAGTACAGCTGAACTGGTAATGTCTGGAGTAGAAGTGTGCGTCCACCTATGAAAACAGTTCCAGATGCTAGCACTCAACTGGACGTCTTGTTAATTATGTATGTTTTGTTGAACATTTCAATTAGGTTAACAACTGTCTGAAAATCAGGAGAAGGAGCTCAAGAAGGCAGTCAGGATATTTTGATAGTAGCTTCCTAATGTCATAATGCTTTTCCTCAAAAACCGTCTTCTTCACGTATGGGAAATAAAGATTTCTTAAGTGCAAAGTAATCTTTTTGAAGTTGGGAAATTCACGATTATTTAAATAATTAACGAAGCTGCACTATTTCTCTTTAAATTTCTTTGTGCTATTTATTACAGAAGGTAAATGGGTTTGATTTGTAAAGTATTGGAGCACAATGAGGACCCTGATGTTATCTCCAGGCTTTTACTGCACCAGGTTTTAGATCTTCGTACAGGGCTCTTGACCTGGAAAGAGAACATGAACACTAGAGGCCTAGTTTTCAAGGGACTTTTATGAAACATCAGTAGCCTTAAATTAAATCTGTGATAGCCCTAAGAAGATGGCAGGCCATATCCTAAAATTGTACTGGTTTGCCTAAATCCACTGGAATTTTGTTCTAACCCAGCGCTTGTAGCATCGTTCTCCCAAATGTTTAAAAACTGGCACAAAGCTAAGGGACATCAGTCCCCAGAAAACCTTAAACAGACTGTTTTTAATTAGCAGCTTCATACCAAGAGCCATATCCCATATTTATAAAGTTTATAAATTTGGACGTATCAACTATTTTGTGTTATTTTTGAGTGGAACTTCCTTACATAATTTTTCAAAGTTCTGCTGCAAATATAAAATTTTCTAATTAAATTTTTTCAAAATTAAAATTTTATATTTTTCTATGGATCAGAGAGTATTAAATATATCTGAATATTTCAACTGAAAACCTAACCAAGATGTAAGAATGAGCTATGGCATAACAGCATTCTTGTAAAGGAAATAAATATTATTACTAATAATTTCTTAACATGGTTTCACAGTGATAGTATTATTAGTCCTGATTTAATACTAAATTAATAGATTCTTTCCTTGCCTGATGATATTTTAATAATTAATTGCTTTTTTCTATAGGACATTTAAATTTAGTAGTAGCATCTATGAAATATTAAACTTTCATTTTAGTAAAATTTATATTTATTTACTATTTACTATATGTAAATTTACTATTTACTATTCTTTGTCATGCAGTTAATTTTTTACTTATTTTTTATTCTTTAAAATTTTTATTGGAGTACACTTGATTTACAATGTTGTGTTAGTTTCAGGTGTACAGCAAAGTTAATCAGTTATACATATACATATATCCACTTTTTTTTTTTTTAAGATTCTTTTCCCATATAAGCCATTACAGAGTATTGAGTAGAGTTCCTTGTGCTATATAGCAGGTTCTTATTAGTTATCTATTTTATATATAGTAGTATGTATATGTCAGTCCCAATCTCCCAGTTTTTCGCTCCCCCACCCCTTAACCCCTGGTAACCATAAGTTTGTTTTCTACATCCGTGACTAATTCTGCTTTGTAAATAAGTTCATTTGTACCCCCTTTTTTTTAAAGATTTCATATACAAGTGATATCATATGATATTTGTCTTCCTGTGTCTGTCTTACTTCACTCAGTATGAAAATATCTAGGTTCATCCATGTTGCTGCAAATTACATTATTTTGTTCTTTTTTATGGCTGAGTCATATTCCATTGTATATATGTACCAGATCTTCTTTATCCATTCCTCTGTTGATGGACACTTAGGTTGCTTCCATGTCCTGGCTATTGTAAATAGTGCTGCAATGAACGTTGGGGTGCATGTGTCTTTTTGAATTATGGTTTTCTCTGGGTATATGCCCAGGAGTGGGATTGCTGGGTCATATGATAGTTCTATTTTTAGTTTTATAAGGAACCTCCATACTGTTCTCCATAGTGGCTGTACCAAATTACATTCCCACCAACAGTGTAGGAGGGATCCCTTCTCTCCACACCCTCTCCAGCATTTATTGTTTGTAGATTTTTTGATGATGGCCATTCTGACTGGTGTGAGGTGATGTCTCAGTGATGTTTTGATTTGCATTTCTGTAATAATTAGTGATGTTGAACAACTTTTCATGTGCTTTTTGGACATCTGTATGTATTCTTTGGAGAAATGTCTATTTAGGTCTTCCACCCATTTTTTGATTGGGTTATTTGTTTTTTTTTGATATTGAGCTGCATGCACTGTTTGTATACTTTGGAGATTAATCTCTTGTCTGTTGCTTCATTTGCAAATATTTTCTCTCATTTTGAGGGTTATCTTTCTGTTTTGTTTATTGTTTCCTTTGCTGTTCAAAAGGTTGTAAGTTTAATTAGATCCCATTTGCTTATTTTTGTTTTTATTTTCATTATTTTAGGAGATGGACCAAAAAAGATCTTGCTGTGATTTATGTCAAAGTGTGTTCTGCCTATGTTTTCCTCTAAGAGTTTTATAGTATCCAGCCTTACATTTAGGTCTTTTATCCATATCAAATTACCAATGGCATTTTTCACAGAATTAGAACAAAAAATTTTACAATTTGTATGGAAACACAAAAGACCCCAAATAGCCAAAGCAATCTTCAGAAAGAAAAATGGAGCTGGAGGAATCAGGCTCCCTGACTTCAGACTATACTACAAAGTTACAGTAATCCAAACAGTAGGGTATGGCACAAAAACAGAAATATAGATCAATGGAACAGGATAGAAAGCCCAGAGATAAACCCATGCACCTATGGTCACCTAATCTATGACAAAGTAGGCAAGAATATACAATGGAGAAAAGCAGCCTCTTCAATAAGTGGTGCTGGGAAAACTGGGCAACTACATGTAAAATAATGAAATTAGAACACTTCCTAACAACATACACAAAAATAAACTCAAAATGGATTAAAGACCTAAATGTCATGCAGCTTTTATATGAACATTAAGCGATCTACAAACTCTTGAAATGTATGTTTGAAATCCATCCAAATCTTTTATTGTTATAAAATTTCCCAGAGGTTAAATTACTTAGTAAAATCACTTGTCATTCTTAAGATTAGAGATACCTATGCCATATTATTTTCTAAAATGATTACATCGATGCATTTATGCTAGTAATGTTTGAGATATTTGACCATAGTGTTGTGTGTTATGATTTTCTTAAAATAATGAAAATTGAAATTTCTAGATCTTTTTAAATTCAAGATATATTTATTGTTGTCTTACTTCTGTTCATTTCTTTCATCTACCTCAAGTGTGAGCTTTTATTTACAATTGCTTATTAGTGAATGTGGTGTTTCAATATACCTCTTAGAAATAATTCTTTTGTTGTAAATCCTCCTGTATGTTCTTTGACTGTTAATCTAAGAGAAACTTGATTTTACAGAATCAGTGAAAATTGGATTCTATGAAATAATAATAATAGTTTATTGAGCAAGTATTGGGTTTCAAGCACAATTTTAGACACCATATAAATTATTTTACTAAAGCTGTAAAGAGCTTTTAAGGTAGAACTGAGGCTGAGCCCAAGGTTTCTTGGGAGGTTAAAGACCCAATGTCTGTATATGAAGAACACTGAAGTTTTAGTTCATATTTTCCAGGCAAGCTGATTTTTTTCATTGTCTAAAATTTTCAATAAAAATGCACCAGGTTCAGCATTTTTTCTAGAGAGCACTTGGATTTCTCAAGTACATAAGTATTTCTACAGAGCAACTCATCTCTTGCATGTCTAAAATTCTTAACAAAGATATTTTATTCCAATGCAATCCTGATTATCCATTATTTTTTAATTGAGAAATTCTAAATTTCTCAATTTTACAAAAAGCAAAAGCACTATGAATTAAAACTTTCCCTAAATTACGGGAAAATAAAACTAATTTTGTTAATACAATTTTATCTCTGTTTTTCATTCAAGTCATATCAGTAAATGGTGGAATATCCAATTTTCTATTTCTGGTACACTCCAAATATTGTTTCTTAAAAACAGATAACAGGACTTCCCTAGTGTTCCAGTGGATAAGACTCCATGCAAAGGGGCACGGGTTCGATCCTTGATCAAGGACGTTCCACATGCATGCTGCAAGGTGTGGCCAAAAAACAAAAAAACAAACGAAAAAACAAATGACAAACTGAACATAATATTGAAACTGACTTACAAATTAAGTAAAATCACAAGGTATCATTTTCACCAGGAACAAAAATATTTTTACAATCATCTTATTTTTCCCATAAAATTAAATATACGCATATATATATTAATGCAGATATAAATATATAGACTATTTGAATCCACATTGAGTTTTCAGTGATGGAATCTTTATTTTCATCAGATTCAATAATAAGAAAAATAAGATTAAGCCATTTTATTTTAATTGTAATTGGACTCAACTATGTATGGGCCTCATTCTGTCACTCCGCACTTCCATATTTTTGTGTATAATCCTTATATCCATTCAGAGATACTCAGCCACATAATTTGGGGGGATTGTTATTGTAATAAGTTTTGAATACTAGAACTCCATTTATGAGCCTCATAGCTATGATCATATATATGGTGAAGGATACAAACAAAAGGATTTGATTTGGACTTTGCAATATTTTTCCTTACAAACTTGGAAAAAGTAATGTCAAACATTCCTTTGTTTGATTGTTTTCCATTTTTATGTATATTTTCAGGCTGAGTACTAAAGATGTTACTTCTCAAGAGTTTACCCCTTTGTAAGCATTATAGCACTTAAAATTCATTTCAAATTATATAAGGTGTATTCATTTATAAAATAGTTTGTGGAATTATTCCTTTTGTAATGCAATTTAATAATGCCTGACTCAGAAAATCAAAGTACGGTAATAAATCACATGGACTTCAAGAAGTTTATATCATTTTTTGAGCTACATTGTATAATACTTTTTACATGTTTAAGATGAACACAATTATCTTTTTGGGAGTGAACTACACATATGATAATTTATTATTGACAGTGAATACTCTAATCATGTTTAACTTGAAATACGTAATATTTTATTTTTATACCATCTGATATATATATAGCCTCTAAAACTCTCATATCAGTTGGAATTTTTATGATTATTAATATGTAGATAACTACATTTTCGATAGAGTATTATATTGACATATTAAAAGTTGAAGTCCTGTTAGAATCATGTATATACTAGATATAATGGTTGAAAATGCAGTAAAGTACCAAAGTCAAGACAGAACTGAATTTAGGGTGACACAATAATTAATTAACACACTAAAAAATATCAATAGCGCCTTTGATCTCACATTAATTTGAATTACGCTTGAGGATTTTTTAAATGATAAACTAGTTGTGGGTATCAGAGGGAAGAACTGATCACCCAGTAGGGAATAGTATAATTTGTTCACAAACTCATCTAATATGTGAAGGTTCGGACAGCTTCACTGTTTAAGTGTTTATTTATTGGTTTCAGATATCAAACTTCACTAAATATTAACCAACAACCTGCCAGATTCTAGGTAACTCAGACTGTGATTTAGGTAATGAAGATGGATCAGTCATTTATGCCTGTCATTTACCTAAGCAAATAGGCAAACTAAAGACATGACACACAAACAATTAAAAAAATGCTTCTAGAAAGTTTCTTCAGAGAAAGAATAGTGAATTGATCTCCAGTAGAATTTTAACTTAAATGTTGTACAGAAATGTGAATCCAATTTGGATTTATCACTCTATTTTGTATTGGGTTGGCCAGAAATTTCGTTCAGTTTTTTCCATAAGATCTTACAGAAAAACCTGAATGGAAATATTGACCAACCCAATATTTTCTCATGATAATAAAGTGAATGTATAATTCTGTACAACAAATAAATCTTACAGCTTTTTTACAAGGCACACTTGGAAATGCCAAGCATCAAAGAATTGTTGTAGATTTAAAATCCAGTTTTTGCCTGTTGTGAAAACAGCTTCTTGTGAAATGCTTCTTGAATTTGGACTTGATTGGCATTATTTGAAAAGCAACATTTCTGTGTTAAGCTAGGGAAAGTGACCTAAAAAGAAATAGATAAGTTTAGAAACTAATTCCCAGATAAAAATATTTACAAAATTTGGGGAAAAAAATGAAGATTAGAAGACTAGCAAGATCATAGTTAAGAGGAGCATACAGAAACAACATCACCAAATGTAATGTGATGTCCTCAAAGAGATCTTGGGAAAGAAAAGGGACATTCGGTAAAACTAAAACTATCAAAATATAGTACAGACTTTAGTTAATAATAATATATTGGTTTTGGTAATGTATCATAATAAGATGTTTACAGTGGGGATACTAGGTGTTAAGTATATAGTTATGATCTAGCACAGTATATATACTATCTTTGCAACTTTTCTGTGAATCTAAAACTTAAAAAAAACTGTAAAAATCTTTAAAAATGAGCTGGAAACAAAGAAAATGTGATAAGAAACCTAGTTAATCTATAGATAACTTATTTATTAATAAGTGATTTATTTTTGGATAATCAGTATTTTTTTGCTATACAGAAAATCATAGATTTGAACATATTTTAATACTCCCTTGTATAAAGAGTGCAGAAATTATGACAGAAAGTCATTATAAGGAATTTATTCTAGAAAGGAAATTCTATATTTGACCCTTCATTAAAATAGATTCACCCCAAAGCTTCACAGGTATTTCAATTAAAGAAGAAGTATTCTTTATCTAGAGAGATAGATGATAGATTAATACATAAATCGATTGATACATAGATACATACAGGTAAAGATATATAGGTGTTATTAAGTATGTAGACATCTCCATCCAAGGGTTAGAAAGAAAATAACATTAGGTGCTTAATGGGTTAAGGTCTGGGTTCCAAAAATTCATTATTATTTCCTTCCCTATCAAGCTATATGAGTAAAAAATTATTATGATTAGATATATTTTAGTAATAAAAGAACATCAAGATTTTAATTACTAAAGTGCAATTGTGAAAAACTTTTGTCTATTTATCTGTCACAGAGTTGAAATACAGCATAAACTACTATTTAAAGGTATGTTCATAGAAATTTAGTGCAAAAATATCCCACTTAAAAAAATAAGTCACTTGTTCAAAAAGTTTAAGGAGCTTCAAATACAGCTTTGGAGAATCATAATACACATTCAGGATAGTATAAGCTTTACAATATGAAAGGTCCTGTAGTGTGATAGAAATTATTACTTCTCCCCAATTCTTTATTCTCTTCACCTTCTGAGCACACAGAGATTACACGATCTTATCCCCTTAAAGTGAGCTGTGGTCATGTGATTTGAGAGTAGATACACCAGGGTCACTCCTCTCTGGAAGCATTGAAGAGCGGGTGCCCCATTCTTTCTGTTTCGTTCCCCTCTATGGCACATCCTGATGCCCATGAGATAACAATGTCATAAGACTGGGGACTCTCCATCAGTTCCTTTTTTTAGTGACTCCAGGAAAATACTTTTTTCCTGCCAACCGTCAGTGAGTGCATAGCACAGGCAAAAACATGCAATAAAAAAAATAGGTTCCTGAGACTTTCGAATTGTTTGTTGTGTAACCTAGACAATCTTGACTCTAAACTGTATAAACCCTTTATAAACTTGTATTTTTATAGATATTTTGAAAAGAAAGTTTTATTTTTATTATACCTACTTGTAATATTGCATAGGCATTGTGCCCTATATGTTTCTAAATATGTGTTTTTATTTTTACATCTTAAATTCCATTAAAGAAGTTGAGATGATTATAAGAATTCTCTTCCGTTATTTGTAAAAAAAAATAAATTTCATATTTTATAAGTTTATAATTCTCTCTATATGTAAGTGTGCATGCTTGTATGAATTTCCATTTGTGTGTGTGTGTGTGTGTGTGTGCATAATGGTATTGGATATGTGTTTATTCAAAATGCTATTGTATTATATAGAAACTTATGTTTGTTTCATTTTTGAGGATTCTCACTTCTTAATTTACAACCTATAACAATAATTTTGTGTGAATATCTACTGTTTAGAACAAGCTTCACATTCTAAAATATACACCTTTATAAGCATTGTATAAGGAAATTCCAAAACAAAAAATACATTTTTAAAAATGTCCATTTAACATACCAGATCACAATAATATGTGTATATTGGATATTTCTTAATTCTTTTTGCTTTTCTGTACTGGCTCATTGATGTAATATAAATTCACCTTTTTCCCACTGATCATTATATTTGTATAATGATAATATAATGATAATATAAATTTTCAAAACGACCATGATGTCCTTTATATTTACAACCTCATCACGAAGAACCACAACTTTGGATTTGGTGTCATTCTCCAGAGCAGACAAAGTTACTTAAAAATTTAAGTTGAGTTTGATTCCATACTAATCACATACTCTGAGTGATTGTATGCAACCTAGCATACTCTGACATGTTTGAGTATAATGAATGGAATACAGATCAAATAGCAACCTGGAAATACATTTCCATTTGGAATAGCCTTGTGGGAGAAAAGTTCAAATTAAATCCTCCTAGTGCATTAAAATGCAAATATAAGAAGGCAATCCAATTGAGTTACATCGATAATAGAATATATAACACAAATGGAAATTCCTCCCAAATAATTAAGTTATAGCTCTATAAATCACTGATGTGTGCATTTGAATTTTGTTCTTTCTGTGCATGCCTGAAAGTTCATTAACTTTGGACCACATTAGAAGATGTTTTGTTTATCTCGCACAGACCAGTCACTAGACAAGTTTTTCCCCACTGAGGCCGATGAAGGCTCTTCACTGCTCTTCATTGCATTCAAATACTATCACTAAAGCTGTCAATTCTGCTGGCAGGTTTTGTTTCAGACATAATTATGGAAGCTCTGTAATTGGGGTACCACCATGGGAATGTCAATGTCCTGAATTTTCTCAGTAAATCATTTTGACTCTAAAACATGCAATATCTTGAGAACAGTCATGTTCACACTTCAGTTGTGTAATCTTGAAAGAAAACAAAAAGCTTTTGAAAATTCTGCTTAGAAACTGTAAAAGCATGTGTCTCCTTGTGTGTGTGTGTGTGTGTGTGTGTTAAATTTCAGATATAATGTCACTTTAGCTGTTGGAATTTTAAAGTGTGTGTGATGATCCAATGTGCAACTTATAATAATTGTGGAGACCAAGGAGCACTTGCAGTAAAAAGAGAAAAATGGGAAGAAAATAATATGCTTTAGACATTTAAATTAGTAACGATGCCAATTATATATCCAATTAGTAAGGAGCATTAACTATTATGCTGACCACTAAACACAGGCAAGAATGTCTTTGGTACAAATTCTGATCTTGAGAGATGATCATCTGCTCTCAGATTTAAATTCTAAGGACACTTGTAAGTGATAATGTGAATTCATAATTACAACTTTAAAGTAAAAAAAATAAATTAACTAAATTTGATTTAACTTAAATTTAGCAAGTATATGCAAATGCCTTAATACAGATCAAGCTATAGTTAATAACTTTTAAAAGTAATTTTTCAGACATTAGTGTTTAATACCTATACTAGAAACAAAATGACCCAAGTATAAATTGCAGATTGTTGCGTATTAAAAGAAGTGTAGCTGTTGTTTGAGATACCATTTCTAATGTTATCTATCATTGGGTATCAGTGGGGATCTTTCTTAGCAGAATATATTCTATTTTAAGAGACCGCTAAACAACTATAGACATTACATTTGAGACTTTAAATGATGATAACAATCAGAGATATTTCAAGGATGAAGGAATTGATTTTATCATTTAAAAATCAGAACACTAATAGTTGTCATTATTTGAGAGCCTAACTGTTTTATTTGAAAATAAATTGTTAGGTGTTATACATATATTATTTTGCTTAATTCATTCAACAGCCTCACAGGAAGGAATGATTGCACAGGTGAAAGCTGAATTCAAGTGTAAATAAATTGTCTAAAATCATTTTGCTAATAATTGACAAAAATCACAATAATGTTCCTGCAGGTATACATGCATATGACAGAGCATGCTTGTTCTGTCATTTTCTACTTAAAAATAAACAAAGAAACAAAAAAACTTTGGAATATACCAACTACTATATCATATCTTCTCTTAGCTACTCAAGGGCAGTGGTCCAAGGGTTTTCTCCCCTCTTCCGTCAGCTGGTTCTGCTTTGCTGGTTTATTTTCATCAGCAGAAACGAATGCTGTTGTTTTCCTATCTTTAAACCCAACGAACAAGCACAACTCTTTTGACTGCAATTATCCTTCAGCTATCACTCCATTTCTCTCCTTTGTATGGTTCAAAATTCCTCAAAAAGTAATCGCTATGCACTCTCCCAAATTCCTCTCTTCAAATACATCCTCACCTGCACGGGCCTCACCAGTCCCTGAGATCTATGGTGATGTCAGTGATGTTCTGCGTTTACTGCATAACATTGCTCAACTTTTAGTCTCAGTTTGCTTGAACTGTTAGATGATTTGCTAGATTCTATCATGGCAAACATTTTCTTCATTCGCCAGTTTCCCCACCTAGTTCTTCCTCTGGGATCTCTCATACATCTTGGTTCTTTATTCTTCCATATGCAATTTAAAATCAACTTGTCAGGTTCTATAAAGAACCCCGTTGGGATTTGGATTGGAATTGCGCTGATCTGATTGCTTAGTTTGGGGAACACTGATATATTTATGATAGAGAATTCTCTCCAAAATACAGTCAAGGTCACCATTTATTTTAAATTGTTTAATGTTTTCAGTAAAATAATTTATTCTATAAAGAGCTTTAATATATTTTTTTATTGACATTCTAAATGTTAATTTAAAAAAAAATACATTTTCTAACCAAACATTTTGGCCTAAAGAATTATGGTTGTGTGTCATATGTCAACTTCTTCTTTTGGTTGAGTCAGCCTTATTTATTCTAATAACAAAACTGCACGTGGAACTTTCTATATAGACAATCACGTCATTAAAAACAAAGAGTTTTTCTCACCTTTCCAATCATAGATTTTATTTTTTTATTTTTTCAGCTACACTGACTAGGACTCCAGTACAATCCTAATAGAATTGAAAATAGCAAACTTTTTCTTTTTATTTCTGGTCTTATTAAGGATTATTTTAATAAGTATGTTGGTCTTAATATGTTTTCTTTTAATTTTTTAAAATAAATGCCCTTTTATTAGGTTTAGTAGGTCCCTTCTATTTTTTGTTTGCTAAGAGTTTTTAATCGTACATTATCTTATATGTAATTAAGGGAATTATATCTGCATGTACTAAGATGAATTCTGTTTTAGTATCCCTGTCCTTTAATCTGTAAATTGGGTAAGTTACAATAAACACTAATCAGATTAATTACTTCAGTTAATTACTTAACTGAAGTTTCTGTAATTCTGAAGTGTTCTTTCCATCTCACTGTGCTTTCTCAAAAAAACTGTTCCATATTTGGATTAGAGCTGGTTGTTGAACTACAATCTCTTAGCACATTTAAGAGAGAGGTTTATACTTTATTTATTTATATGTATATCTACTCCGTGTGTGTGTGTGTATATATATATATATATATATATATATATATATATAGTCTTCAGACTTTAATGTCAAAATTTGGAGCACATATTATAATTTTTCATTATGTAGAAAATAACCATCAGCTTTTATTTATTTTTGCTGGGAGAACTATGATGATAACTATTGATTTATTGCCAACATAGAAAAATAGCTGAGAAAAAGTTAGAATATACTTTACACACTTTTTTTTCATTGTTTAGTATACTGCATCTTTAAAAATCTTGTTTTACTTAGTACCGTGGATATACAACTGAGTTTCCTGCAACTATTTTTAGCAATATGTTTCAAAGTTTATTCACAAGTCTCTTTATTCCTTAGTATATTCTTCTTTTAAAAATTAGGAATTGCTCTTAAATATATATATTTTTTTATTTTTATTTTTTATTGGATTATAGTTGATTAACAATGTTGTGTTAGTTTCAGGTGTACAACAGAGTGATTCAGTTATACATATGCATGTATCTATTCTTTTTTAAATTCTTTTCCCATTTAGGTGATTACAGAGTATTGAGCAGAGTTCCCAGTGCTATATAGTAGATCCTTGTTGGTTATCCATTTTAAATATAGCAGTGTGTACATGTCAATCCTAAACTCCCTAACTATCCCTCCCCCACCTTTCCCCCCTGGTAACCATAAGTTCATTCTCTAAGTTTGTGAGTCTGTTTAGTGCTGTTTACAATAGCCAAGACATGGAAGCAACCTAAATGTCCATTGACAGGTGAATGGATAAAGAAGATGTGGTACATATATACAATGGAATACTACTCAGCATAAAAAAGAAAAAAAAAATAATGCCATTTGTAGCAACATGGATGGATCTGGAGATTATCATACTGAGTGAAGTAAGTCAGAGAAAGACAAATATCATATGATATTGTTTATATGAGGATTCTAAAAATAAGTGATACAAACAAATTTATTTACAATACAGAAATGGACTCAGACTTAGAGAATGAACTATGGATGTTAAATATATTTAGGAAACCCTGCACACTACAGCTTCCTCTTGGAGTTTCCAATACACATTATCATACTGAAGTCTCTGACAATTCTTTCATAAAATTATTTTTTATCCCAGCTTTCCTAAATTAATTTGACTATCTAAGTCCATTTCCTTTCTGTATAAATCCAGCTAGTAAATCACTAGTGTTCTGCAGGATGCATTTTGGAAAATATAGTTTTAGTTACAAAATACATAATTTTTCAATAAGACTTTCTTTTGGTGTATAAGTGGCTATCTTCACAGGTTGGACTTTCTGGAACAGAGTTATAGCTTTTTTCTAAGTAGTTTGGCTTAATAATCCAGTCTACAGCTATGGAGTTCTGTCTAGGTTTCTTGGTTAATACCCTAACCAAGTCTCTCTCTGTATCCCAATCCATTTCACAGGAACCTTTATGTCCACACTTCCCCAAATCTTGAAATTTAAAACCTAAATTGACAACACTCTTAATAAACACTTTAGTTTGCTGATGCATTTATCTCAAAAGTAACCATCATGGGCATTTATTCCTCCAGATTATCTTCAATTCCTCTCTTTTTTCACCTACAACTGGGGTCTCTTCATTCCCCACAGTCAAGCCCATTTTTGTCAGATTATTCCTAAAGACCTCACAGAGAGATGAAGTTATTTTGGGGGAGGTGAGAGGATTTTTTTTTTTTTTTTTTTTTTGGCTTAAGATGTTTCTGAGATGTATGTGTCAAAGTGGAAAACGACAGTAGACAGTCACATTTATGAATCTGGAAAGAGAAGATCTATAATGGATTTTGATTTAGGAAAGATAACCATCCAGATGACAACTGAAATAACAAATGAGTGTGTGGAGAGTCAGGTAGATTGTGAAAGATGAAGATGTAGAGAAGAAAGTCACTAGCATTGAACGTAGCAAGGAACAAGAGAAAAATAAAAGAGATTTTGAGCACTTTTTCACACAAATAGTGGAAAGTAGACAAAGTTTATTGCCATAATATAAAATGGAGAGATTGTCTGAAGGTGAAGGACATCATCATTTATTCAACAAAATATCAAAGGAGCCATACCATGTGCCAGGTACTGTGCTAGTACTGCAAAGATAAATAAGACAGGTACCACTCCTGATCTCAGAGAGACTGAAATATATAAAGATACTCAATTATTTAGGGAAAGCCAAGGCAGATAAAAATGTATTTAGAGGTTTTTATTAAATTTAACAACAACGAAGATACAAAAGGCTCAGTGAGATAACTTTTCTGGAGTAGTGGGGGAAAAAGCCATATTGAAATGGGTTGAACTATACTGTAACATTTATTTTAGATTATATTCATAAGGAAAATACTGAAATGCACCAATGTATTAACCAGCATTGACTCTGGACTGTGGAGTTACAAGTAATTTTTATTGTATTTTTCTTTCTTTTTTTTTTTAAAAACATGCAACATTTTCCATCTTAATTTTTTTTTTTTAAGTATTTGTTTTTATTTATTTATTTATGGCTGTGTTGGATCTTCGTTTCTGTGCGAGGGCTTTCTCTAGTTGTGGCAAGTGGGGGCCACTGTTCATCGCGGTGTGCGGGCCTCTCACTATTGCGGCCTCTCTTGTTGCGGAGCACAGGCTCCAGACGCACAGGCTCAGTAATTGTGGCTCACGGGCCCAGCCGCTCCGCGGCACATGGGATCTTCCCAGACCAGGGCTCGAACCCGTGTCCCCTGCATTGGCAGGCAGATTCTCAACCACTGCGCCACCAGGGAAGCCCTATTGTATTTTTCTCATATGTATTTTATAAATGCCTACAATAAGATACAGCCTTTTTTTATAATAAAAAATATATATTATTAAAAAAGAAAAAAATGAGCTACTCTTTTCTAATGAATTATTATTAATTACATTTTAAATATAAATGAAACGGAGGCATAACGTTTATCTGAATAATATGATAAACACGAAGAGTGTAATAAAATGATTCAAACAAATACTAACAATAGCAAAACCTGAGTACATCTATTTTGAAGACTTCATTATTTTGATTGGCTCCAAAATGATATTATTATGCAGATAATTGCCCAAACTCAACTTTTTCTATGCTGACAACACACATCCACCAAAATCTAGAACTGCTTGAGCTGCTAGAAGTTTTTAAAAAGTGGAAAGCAGAGCATTAATTTATGTAGCTAGTAAGTCGGCACGTGCTAATGCTTTCAAAATGTAGAATGGCTTCAATTCCCACCAGTTTAGCAGCTGACATGATTATGCACATGAATCCTCCAGGAAATTGAGGAAACAGTAATAACAAGCCCAGTTAACAAGAGAAGAAAAGGACTGCCTGGCTGGCTGTCTAAATTCCCTATGTTAACGCTGATTATAAGCATCAGTGGTGGTAAACACAGCCATTCCACCAGATTGAGCTGTGAACATGTATGGGAAAATGAGATCAACAGCCATGATTCCATTCTATTAAAACAACTCCCCTGAGGCCTTTGTAGGAGAATACCTTTGTTGTTCTGCCTTCCCTCCAGCATGTGAGATCACAGTCTTCAGGAGCAAAATCAGAAGGGGTTAAATTGTTAGTTTCTTCCAACATTATTGCATTGTTAAAAAATACACCTTGGAAACCAATGAGCTTCTAAATCCTTTTTTTTTCCTCTCAGATACCTTTCCAAACAAATTAAAACATTTCTGAAATATTCTCAGGTGGTCTCCCATGCCATTTAACAGAAAAGAGTGTGTAATTGCTAGCCTGAAGCCCATCAACCAATTATGGATTAAAATACACCTTGCAAGATGGGAAACTTCAGGGGCAGCGTAATCACATAGTTTAAAATTGATCATTTTGCATTACTGAACACGCTTCTAGGTCACCTGACTAAAATTATTCTCCCTCAGCACACGTCCATGAAGCCTCCATGGCCTGAGATACCACTGTGCTTAAAATTATTCTTATTTATCAACATTTTACAATGCAATGGCCTAGAGGTAAATGTCAGATAAAATAAACTGTATGCAGGAAAGAGGGAGAATAATGGAAGCTATGGATTAGAAATCAGAATTCTGAGATTTAAGAAACCATGAAGATCATTCATTCAAGGCCCCATGATTGACAAAAAAATACACATATATATATTTAGTGATATACCCAACATGAGACAAAGTTGGGTCCAATTCATATGTTCTCTGGCTTTTAGTATTAGGTGTGCTTCCAATGCAAGAACCATGAGTCCAGTTCGTTTAGAAAGAGGCAAAATCAGAGAGCCTCAGGGAACCTGGGATGGCAGTGGTGGCACTAGGTAAAAATGAGTCCTGACTGACCAGAAGCGGGTACATGCACATCACAATCTCTGCCCTTTGTATTTTAGAGCTGCTTACTTAATGTTCCTTAAAGGCTGACACACAAGAAATGAAGCATCTCATTATGGCACTAATTACCACAAATTTAGGAAGATTCATAATTTCAAGAGAACTATTTCTGATAGATCTTGACGTTTTCACTTTTCAAATATTTGTTAAGTCCACCATATACCCGGCACCAGCTGAAACACTGATCTGACCTGAAAGAAGGGCTTCATTTTAAAGTATCTGAATGTGGTCAGTATTTATATTAAAATAAGATGTTACATGGATGGCCAAAAAAGGAAAAGATGTGGGTGAGAAGAAGGAAGAATAAGAAGGAAAAAAAAAAAAGCACAGGGACTTGAAGACAAAACGTTTCATCAGTGAACAGCAGTGTAGTCTCCCTCTTGTGCTTTGTGTGCTGAAGAAACCATGAGTTGGAACCACAGAGCTAGATTCAGGGCGATCTTCTAACTTACTCTCTGTGTGACCTTTGGAAAGGTACTTACCTGCTCTGCCTCAGTTGCTTAATTGTGTACTGCAGACCAGACTTTCATTCCTTCCTTTCTTGCAAGGTTTCTGAGAACCACAAATATTGTTAAAAGCTCAAATGCATATGAAAATACTTAGATTAACCTCAACTCTCTATGCTTCTGAACGACTATTAGAATTATATTACTACAGCTTCTTTGCTACATACTAAAACAGTTTTGATCTATTTCTAGTAATTATACAAAAGTCAGATTTTAAAATAATTAGTTGCTATAACTTAATAGCATACAAGAGTTCACAGGTTGACAATCTCTGGGGATCAAACAAGTTCCTCCCCTAGAAGATAAGATGGAATTAGTTCCTCCTAGAGAGAGCAGATAGCAAAATCCTCAAGAGAAATATAAATGCCTGCAATTTTCTTGATTGCAAATTTTTCAGGCTCCTGAAGTTGATTTCATATCTCACACAAAGATGCTCTATTGTCAGACTCTGAGGAACAATTTGCAGGGTAGGTATTTTTAATGCCACTAACAAGTTCATTTCAGGGTGGAAAGATTAAATTTTTTAAATTCTAAAGTGTGCAATATATTGCCTCTGACGGAGCACCATATATTTTCTGGCCCTAATCTTGTAAATGCAGGTACTTACATAGATGCAGTTCTGCCTCTATTAGAAAGAACAAAACCAGCATTCAGCAACTGAAATCCCACACTCAGTTTCATCAAAGAAGCAAATAATTGCCTGCAAATATTTTGCTAGATCTTGGTACACAAGTTGAATTCATGTGTTTTGAGGTGAATCTGTTTCTTATGTGAGTATAGTATGTAGTGTAGAGCAGTGTTTCCCAAGTACGGGGCTTACTGTCCCAGTACTGGAGATGATCTTGGGTGGCCTCGGCCTGCAGTGGCTTGAAGCAGGATTTCTGTTCCTGGCCAGAGATTGAAGTCAGGCCACGGCAGAGAGAGCGCCGAATCCTAACCACTGTACCCCAGGGCCAGCGACCAGTGATAAGGCCCCGGCGCCAGCTTTGTAGAAATGAATCTCCACAGAGAGACGGAAAGTAGTGAAACAAGTAAAGTGCTTCTTAGGAGGAAAAAGAGAACGTGTGAATAGACTCACACGGGCAGGCTCAGAGAGAGAGTCGTGCCCTCACTGTAGTTCAATTCACTTACACGGGGCAGATCTTCTGCGTTTCCTCTGGCCAATCATCTTGCTTTGCCTGGTTCTGAGTCCGTATTTGATTTAACTCAGCGTCCTCTCCTGTGTGCGGGCGCATCTCTTAGTCAAGATGGATTCTGGCGAAAAGGCCGTGAGTAGGTTGACATCACCTATGATGGGGTGGCGCCCCTCCCTCTTGACCTCCGAGGAGCCTTTCTGCGCATGTGTAGTCAGGAAGGTCTCCTCGACCGTGAGAATGAGAAACATGTGGTCTCTTTGTCTTTTACCTGAGCTGGACTCAGCTCCTCCTATTATCTTCCTGCTCTTGTCTTCATCTTGGGGTATCGGTCCACAGGGGACAGACTTCAGCTGCTCATCCTGGGGCCCATCTATCTCCTGTCTCAGAGTCACCGAGGATGCCTGCTTAACGTGCAGATTCTTGGATCTCATCCGAAAACGCTGAAATCAGAATCTCTTTGGTTGGGCCTAGGAAGTTTTAACCAACACTCTCTATTCAACATTCTCTTGCCCACTGAAATCTGATAGCCATGGGAACAGTGTCAGGTCTGCTGGTCTCAGTGCAGAGAAAGCAAAGGCAGAGAAGAAGGAAAAGTCAGTGAGACAAAAAGGGCACAGAGCAGGGTTACCACTGGGCCCTCTCCTTGTGCGGAAGCTTTTGACTTTCATTCTGATGCAGCTCATGTCCATCCAGCCCAGGGAATCTTCTGTCAGTGAGAAGCCACTGCCATAGCAGAAACTCTCCAGTTCCACAGAATAATTTTATATCATTGTGACATTTGATTACTATAATCTCTGTAAAGAGAGTTGAATGGCTTAGCCATGTCCTCCAGAGATCAGAGTGCATCGTTTGGAACATGACTTCCATCTGAAATGAGACCAACAGATGGCCACTTTGAGAGATCAATGAACTTGTCCCTAAGTGGTCAAAGGGTCCCCACATTGTAAAATTTAGTTATTTTTGATATTAAACAGTTGTGACCTTGTTATAACCACAATCCATATTTTTTTTCACTGTGTGAATGCTAACAGATAGTGTAGCGGATTTGTTTGTTTAGTATAAAATGTTAATAGAGCTTTATTAGCCCACAAATAGTGAAGAATATAAAATCTTTCCAATGAGAAATCATGGCCTATGATCACTCAAATCACCCAAATGATATCTGAGATTCTAATTCTATTTAATTTAAGAGGTGACTGTGGAGTAATGTGGTCCTGCTAGTTTAAGTATATTCTTAAGTCTTCTAATGGGATTGTATTTTGATTAACTCAGCAGACAAAGATATGTAAACCCACTGGACCACCACATTTGCAATGAGTATAATGCAAGTTGTATTCTAAATCAGATGATATGTTTACATGGCCTATAAGTCTTTGGGCTAGACTATGTGGGTCTCTAAAATAATAGAGGTTTCAAAGTAATTTTCTTTTCCATTTAATATTCATATATCTAATGAGCAATGTGGCTTAAAGGTACCACCATTAGGACTGACATTTATATATTCACAAGGAATAATATATATGCCTAAGCGGATACATCATGTAAATAAGCATAGAAATATGTTCAAGTCATAATCATTGACCATATTTAATACTTCATACCACACTACATTATGGAAATGTTGATAAGGTAAACTAATATTTTGCTGTTGTTTGCTGTTGTTATTATATTGTTTTAACTCTGTAGGCCTTGACATATCTAGAAGGGCTTTGTCTATAGTTCTCTTTGTGCTAATGCAGCTTGTATAAATACAAAAACCTAAGAAGAAAAAAAAAATCACATTCACTTGGAACTTTTTCTTATTTAACATAGTTATCAGTCATTTGAAAAAGTATGATTGTAAGAATAATAAGCTTCTGTTTACATAGGTCTTAGATATTTAACTCAAACCCTTTCTTAATCAGTTGCATAGAAAGTGCTTTCAGTGTTCAGGCTTGATTGAGCTCATCTTAAAAGACTATAATTTTCAAATCCATGAACCTATTTATTGTGCACTTGATGAGGGGTGAATTTATAGTTGAGATGGAACATTTGATACAGGTAGTTCTGAACTCCTGAATCTCAGAATACTCCTCCTTCCTAAGAGTGAACTCATACAGGCAGTGAAAACAGAAAACAAAGTGAGAGTTTTTCAAAGACCAGACACAGACGATTTTCCCTAAACTCTTTGTCAAGTGTTCAGGGATAGCAGAATAAAGTTATTTTTACAAGACCTTCAGTTTGTTGCTTAAAATGGCAGGGTGATTTCAGAAAATGAAAAATGTTCAATACCTTTGTGGATTTGATGCCTCTAGGTCCTTAGAATTCTATTGCTTCATATTGGTAATCTCACTGTATTGTCTTTGTAAAATATATTTATAGTGCTAGCATGTTGCCTCTTAAAAAATGGCACATTTTAAATCTTGTGATGAGTAGATCTAAAAGAATTTGATGGTTTTGTTTGAATAAGTTCTTCCTCTCTTCCCTTCATAGCAGATGTATTTCTGAGTCCTATCTCTAAAGGTATAAAATTTGGAAAAATGTGTTTTATTATTTATTTAAATTTAGCATTTGCCTAAGCTTTTTCTATAAAAATGGATTATTTACTTTGTATTAAATTAATATTTGAGCCAAATATAACAGGGTTTTTGTTTTGTTTTGTTTTCATAAATAATGAAATATTTATTTTCGTAAATAATGTTATCTTGATATTTTTGATTATTAAGTGATTTTTGATTATTAGGTTTTAATTAAGAATTCACTATATAATATCAACTTTACCATTAAAGTGGGTTTTTTTCACTTATTATTTTTGTAAATTATATGAAAACTTGCAGATTTTATTTGGAAATATTAAATTCCAGCTGTGTTCCCTGAAAGAAATTTTCTTAAAACTTAAAATACAAAAGATAATAATTTACACTACAATATTTAAAGCATTCTACTTCATATAAGATGTGGATTTTCACAAAACAAATCAATTAATTAAACATAAAAATAAAGTGTCAAGCAATGCGGTATCAAAGTTAAATTTAACCTGGGGATAACACACTGCCACAATGTGACAGATCTGTTGTACATAAAGTCATTTTCACAATGAGAAAAGTTGCCATTTACAAACACTGTTACAGAAGTATGCATGCAAAATAACCAAACACATTGTTAGAGCAGGACCAAGAAAATACCAGTAGTTTTATCCTGTTATCTTATTCTAGACATCTTTTTCTTACATATTTTATAATATTAGGATAATCATATGGAGGTATTCAATTAAAACCTTCAATAAAAACTTAGAAAGAACTCTAGGTATTAGGAAATTTTGTGTCTAGACATATTCCTACATATGTGTCTAGAAATATTCTAGATGTATTGCTGGAAGCTATTAGCTAAGTACCATCAGATTTCAGCTCATTATACTGATTTTTGTTCCTCATCTGTGGAGAAATGACTTTGGACTACATAAATTCTAAGAGGTCTTTCAAATATAAAATTTGTGTTTTATCAGTTTTATAAAATTCATGTTTCATTGAATTTATGTTGGCATTAAATTAAATTTAACATTAATTACTTGCTCTGTAGTTTCTGAAAATCACTATGAAAAGATGGATGTATATTTTTTAATGTAAAAAAATATTCTCAGTACATCATTTGAAATATTTCCATGGTTGTAGATCCAATAAATTAATGACTTTCAAATATTATCAATTTTCTCCACCCAAGAGAAAATTAGTTTATGAACTGAATAATAATATATCTACTTTTGAGTAATATTAATAAAAGACCCCATGTTCAGGTTGACATTTTCTACTTTTCTCCAGATTTTTACAATGAAGGCCAAGTTATATCTTAATAGTATATATTTTAGCATTTTGTATCCACATTTGTACTTTAAGGAGCTTATAAATGCAAAAACATTGTCCACTTAACTTTTATCATGAAAAAAGTTCATGAAAATTCTATTAATTTATCTAAGTAAATTCAAAAAGCAATTATATACTCACTAAATGACCAGCAAATGGCATTTCCATGAGGTCCACTTTTTTTTGAATTCTTAACACAAATTTATTTATTTTTGATCTACCTGATAAATAGTTAATATTTGGTCCAATAACTTGGATGGGCTATAGTGTGAGCACAGCCCTGACAGTACAATCCCAAAGCAAAGCAAAATAAAACTTATTTCCCTATTTATCCTTTGAGGATATTCTTAAGCATAAAACATATAATAATAATAGATAAAACATAAAAGGGGAAATCTAAGAGGCATGACTTTGCAGGAAAGCAGGAGGAGTTGGTGGCAAGAGCCAAGGAGAAGCAGGTAAGGCTGCCTGGAGAATTAGTTACTTGGGGTTAATGGGAAAGAGAACTTTCTGTAAAATTCATGGGAGGTGCCAGAACCAAACTGAATCCAGGGACTGGAATAGTATTGATCTGAGATGGAGAAAAAAGGCTGGTCATTGCTGCAACTTAAATAAAGTATTATGTAGAGAGAGATGGTTACTTAAAAAAAAAAAAAAATTCTTGTGATCAGTCAAGCTAGCCTCAAGCTTGACTCTGCAATGCTTTCAGCAGAGTAACATGGCAGAAGTCCAAAGCTGCCAATATAAGACCAGGGAGGTAAGGTGAAACACAGACAAACACCCACCTTTACTTAAGCACCCCCCAACACACACAGCCACTGATGCTACAAATAAATAAGCAAATACATAATTGAAGATATGTTCCAGAAGAAATTGAAACAAATGTAAATTAATATATTTAGGATCATCGAATAAGTAGAAGAAGGTATAATGTCCAAAAATAAGAAGACTTTATGAAATGAAGTCAGAATAAATTAAATAAAAATAATTTGATATTTTTTAAAGACTAAACAATTTGAAATCTTGACAAAATACCTATAGACATTTAAGTAAAAGTTAAATGGATAAACTACAAGGTCCTATTGTATAGCACAGGGAACTATATTCAATATACTGTAATAAACCATAATGGAAAAGAATATGAAAAAGAATATATATATATGCATATATTTATGTATAACTGAATCACTTTGCTGTACACCAGAAACTAACACAAAATTGTAAATCAACTATACTTCAATTAAAAAAAAATTAAGTGGACAGATTACACATTAGATTATACACAAAAAGAAAGAAATGAATTGTAAAATATTACTGAGAAATTCACCAAGAAGAAAGTGCTAGAAGAGAAAAGAAATAAAAATAACAAGGAGGGTATTAAAAGCTACCAAGGAAGAACACATTACCTACAAAGGTGTGACAAATAGATAAACAGATGGCTTCTCATCAAAACAGTACATGCCACAGACATTTGAAAGTGTTGGAGAGGAAACTACCAACCTAGAATTATTAACTTCTCTAAAATATAATTTAACAGTAAAAGCAAGACAAAGACATTTTAAGACACAAAAAACAACAGAATTTGCTTCTTATTGACTCACGTTGAAAAACTATAGAAATGTTTACTTCAACATAAAAGTAAACCATTAGAAATGTATGGTGTGTAAGAAAAAATGACAAAACAGAATTTAAATATAACTTTTTACGTTAAATATAATAATTGATTGTCTTTTAAAGGTAAAACTATTATTCTTGTTAATTTCATGTAAGATCTTATGTTTTCAAAACATGTTTAAATCTCAAAATTGTTTCTTGTTCAGAAGAAAGATCATCTATTCAATGTACTAGACAGCAAAACATATTTTCGGCTTCTACGTGAGAAAAAAGAGAATGTATTGAAAATACATCAATCCAATAGAATGTAAGAAAGGAAACAAAAGTATCAAAGGTAATAAATGGTTAAATAACAACAATACACACGAGAAAAAATAAAACTAATACAGAAATATGTTAAAATATATCTGCAATCTTAATAAATGTAGAAAAGTTATATGAATCTATAAAAGACAGATTTTCATAATGGCTTAAATATTTCATATGCTGCTTATATAGTAAACACCTAAAGTAAATTGCACTGAAGGATTAAAAAGAAATGCAATTTATATACGCATCACAACAAGCTCTGATAAAGAACTTTATGTGCTCATTCTAAAATGGATATGGAAGAGAAAAAGACCAAGGGTTTTCCTTACTGAATATCAAGAATTATTATCAAACTCTAGTAATTACAATCTGTGATAACTGCCTAGGTACAGATAAGTTAATGGAAGCAAATAGCGGAATCCCAACATTTAATCAAGATAGAATTATAAATCCAATGGGGACTTCCCTGGTGGTCCAGGGCTTAGGAGTCTGCCCTTCCACTGTAGGGGGCATGAGTTGTCTCAGGTCAGGGAACTAAGATCCCACATGCCCCACGGTGAGGCAAAAAAACCCCCCAAAAAACAGTAAATTTTCTTAAAAAACTGTAGTTAAATAGAATAAAAGTAGACTAAAAATAAAATTAAAATGCAAGTAAAATAAAATAAAATCTTTTAACCATACCATGCCCCAAATTATTTCCACAACAAATAAAAAACTAAAGAGAAAAAAATTAGGTGCAAATATTTTTATTAAGGGAAGGGTTTTTTTTTTAAACATTATCACAGTCCCTTAAAGAATTCAGTGAATTAAATAAAAATATATACATTATAATTAAAAATTAAATAAAAATAGAATAATTAATATGGTTGTCAGGGTTATTGCGGATTTTGCAGAATTACAAGGGTCCTGAAGCAGGCCATCTGTGGGTTGTATGATGCTACTAAATTTTTGTTAGCTGCCTTCAGATTAAAGCAGCATCCTGATGGAGTTGCAATTTAGTTCCAATTCCATGTAGTTCAATACCATGTAGTATTTGCTCTTAAATCTAATGAGAAGGACTCATCCCAAAATACCTCAGATGTGAGATTCTCAGAGAGCACACTGGTACCTGTGCCTTGCCTTTATTTTCTCCTAGAAGCATTTGCTTCTAGATTGTATAATATAGTAAATTGTTATGGATATATTGACTGAACTCACATATCTGGTCTACCTAAATCAGTGGATTTTGTGTTGATAGGTTGTTATCAAAAATGTGAAAGCACATGGTATACTTGTGCCTGGATGAAATATCCAAAAAGTACTTTTTATTATTATATTATAAAGCATTAAATTACTGATTTTGTTTTACATCTTTTTTCAGGCTTCTTTCTTTCCCAATCTGATAAAATGTGTTTTAAAAAAATTCAAGCTACTCACAGACATAGAGAACAGACTCGTGGTTGCCAAAGGGGAGGGTGGTAGGAGAGGAATGGATTGGGAGTTTGGGGTCAGCAGATGCAAACTATTATATATAGGATGGATAAACAAGGTCCTACTGTGTAGCACAGGGAACCATAGTAATATGGTTAAAAACATGATAAAAACGTGATAAAACATAGTGAAAAGAATATTAAAAAATAATGTGTACATATGTAAAAAAATCCAATATTTTACCAATGTTTATTTTTGAATTTGAAAAATACTGGTATAAAATAAAATGCAAGCTCTCTTAATGTCACTTGCTGAAAACCAACTTGACTTTCGCTGTTTTTTTGCTAATGACTTTTGTTTTGATCACTGTTCGCCACTGACCACATAACTAGCTACTACAGTTCTTGCTAATTCCTGTTAAGAGTTTCTTGGAAAGTTTCCACTTCCCTTGTCTGCTTGGGTTCAAATCACTAGGAATGTGCTCATCTTCAGTTGACTCAGCTGAAGTTGGTCTATATGCCCAGTTTGCTCTCTGCTTTTCATATCTCCCATGAAAACATGGATGTTTTGATTCTGAGAAAATGCTCAGATCTCTCCTTCTGGGGAGGCATGAAGTCATCCTGGCAAATATCCTGGGTCCCAGTGACTTCTACAACTGATTCTGGGCTCTATCCTTGGACTCTCCCCATACTTCCCTGAATATGAACTAGAATACCTCTGAGACTCAGCTGACCTGAATGAATGGGCAAGTTTTCCCCATGGCATTTTAGCTTTAAATACAGAGGAAATTAAGTTGTTCCCTGTGCAGCACTTCATTGCTAAACTGACAAATTTTTTTCCTTGTATACTAAGTGTAGTCTCAGATTTAAGGAACATAGGCTGCTAGAAATCTTGGTATGGAATAGGTTGAATTTAAAATGTCTGACATTGACAAAATTGAAATGATTCCTTTTAATAGCAAATAAAACCTGTAACATAGTACCTTTGGGATTTTAGGCATAGTCAATCCTAAGAGCTGTATTCTTCCTTAATTTACATTTTAAGTGCCTATCAAGGTAGAAGGCAATGAATTCAGAAGACAGAGCCTATAATGATGTTCTCTTCTCTTGAACCAGGGCAATATCTTCAAGGTCATATAATATATTATTATTTTTAAACTTTTAAAGCATCATTTTTTCATATCATATCAGTCAAACTTATTACTGCTTAGATACAAAGTAGGAGAATAGGTCTTTCACACCAAACATATAGGCAATTGCTAATCTTTAGGTAACATTTTGCAATGTGCAATAAGTTACATCCATTGTGTTTCAGGGAAAAAAGAGAAAAACCAAGATCATTGTGGTTGGTTTTAATTTGCATGATCCCTTCCAGCTGGTGCTTGCTTTGAAAAGAATGAAGCTATTTTTTATAGCTTTCAGTTTATATGTCCATGACATACAGATGTTGTTCCTTAATATTTTGGATATATTATCGAAAATAAAAATAAAAAGGCAAAGGGAAAGTGAACTTTATTATTCTGATTCAATTTTTCTTTTATGAATCAGGTGAGTAGATGAGGTGAATAAAGAAAAGTGGGGAAAGAGACTGCAGAAGGATGGCTAGAAATGTGAAATGAAATCATGACAATATTGCGTGATGGAAGTGAAAGTGTCAATAAAGACCTCACTTCTGGAGGCAGTTTCAGCGGACTAGTGGGGAGACACCCTGGGTTGAGAACTCTAAAGCAGTGTTAAAAAAATAGTTTATAAACACAGCCACAAATAGAATCCATCTCTTTTGACTTTTAGCCTCCTGTTATTTCCACTATAGAGTGCCGCTGCTCAGTATTGAAGGGACTTTTGTAAGGTTTGTAGAAATAAATACCTTCAGTTTATCACCCACCAGAAGAAAATGTGCCTGTTTGATGCCAGGCTTCTGGGAAAATGAACTAAAATTCAGAAATTTAACGTGTAATAAATTATATGAAAAATAGAGGAATGATATTGTAGTGGCTTCTTATTTTTGAACTAGTCACACATAAGACGGGTGGGCATAGAGTAGAGGAAAGCTAAGAGCAGATGAGCTGGGTCGCATCACCTTGGCCGTGTTAGAACAGGATTGTGACCTGTTATGTTTCACCATGTTATGGACCACAGCTCTCAGCAAGGTGATACTGGTGGTCCATTGTGTGCACATACTAAGATATTTAATCCAGAATATTATGATCAAATTTTCTCTAAGGTAACTAAGATTATTCATTGTGAAGAAGAAACTGACAGCCCATGATTTAATAAGCTGAACACAAAGAAGTGAATAAAGTTTATTTTTTGAAGTATTGTCTACCGAGGTCATCATAAAAATGGACATAGGGAATTAATTTAACTTCAGGCTATGCATAATACACTTTTTGACTACTGAATCATAAATGTATTATAAAGTCCAGGGACTTCTTTTGGGAGATTGAAAATGAGTCACTGAAGGTTGTATTTTTTTTTTTTTTTCTGCCTAAATTTGAGGTGCTGGTGTATACAGTTGGAAGTCCAGCCTACTGTAATGTTATACAATTTACAACATTTCCTGGGTTAAGTCAGCTAGATGCAAAGTTCATTCTTTATAAATCTATGTATCCTGTATTATATATAGCCACCTATGTATACCTATGGACATCCACATAGTTATATAACTACATAAACCACAATATATGTATATATATATGTGTGTGTGTGTGTATATATATATACACCGTATATATATACGTATATATATATATACGGTATATGTGTTTATATGAAACTACTGTGTAATTGCAGTTATATGAGGACAGCTGTAACCATCTATGTATAACTTTAACCACAACTACATTATTGTGCAGCGAAGATTATTGTGCAGAACAAAGGAACAAGAGAAAGGTTTTCCAAACATTCTATTCAAACAACACGATTCTCTAGAGATGGTGTCTCTGGTGGCCTACCAGCTAGCTTCTGGAAACTCTAGCAAGTAGCAAATACAAGGATGCTGGGGTTCACAGAGATGCAGTTTCTAAACAAAACCTCATTGATACCTGTGTGTCCTTTTCTTCCATAGTGAATGGATTCTACCGGGTGTGTTATAGTATTAGAAAAAATAATACCTGTGTACTTGGAATCAGGACAGCTGTATTCCCACCCACTTCTACTTTCCTCCTAGGCAAACCTTATTCTAACCGGTTCTCATGTTCATCACAAATAAAAAGAAGTGGTTACACTAGGTCTCTACTATGTTTTTCAGTTCTGTTACCTGTTGTATGTTGTACTTGAATATCTTATTTAAAAAATGTTTTCTTTTTAGTGCACCACAATAGTTAATATAACTGAGTATAAATAGTTTTGTAAAGCAAAGATGGTTTTGGAAAACAATATTTACCACCTAGCATGCTTTTCATAATGTGAGACTTTCATTTGCTTAAAGCAGAGTAACACACATTTTTTAATTAAATGGAATTCAGTGTGAATATTTTCTCCTAGTGCAAGCTTAAATTATTGTACATTTTAGACTGCAGTCCTAAAATGGCAAAGAATATATTTTATCTATATTTAGCTTCTTTCAGCTTCAAATTAAGCTGGCTATTGAAAGGTATGATTGATTAGAATCTCTACGGTTTTTGTTATCTGAATTAATGACTCAGATGTCATTACAAGTTCCACCTTCCTTGAAAGAGTGAAATTAATTTAATGGTCATAATTCTCATTATTTAACACTTATAATTCTATTCTTATACCAGATGTTTAAAAAAAGTGTATTGCCCATGTTAGAATTTTTCAACATAGAGCATTACACTTAAAAGTTTTAGACACTTTCACAATATGAAACATAGGATTAAGAATAAAGTTCCATGTTTGCCAGTGTTTCCATATAGATTTGAACCACCCTTACCCATGCAGTCTGGACACAGAAGTCACATAGCTACTGCTCTCACATTATAGCTGCATTTGTTTATCTTAAGTCTTCATTTACATTGATCTAAAGCAAAAAGAAGTGAAGGGTTCCCTCTTCCAGTACTACGCAGTCTGAGTAATTAGTTTGTTTTCTTTTCTTTTCTCTATGGCTACTTCTCATATAGGCTATCCCGTTATATCTGCAACATTATGTGTGTCTTAAAAGTAGAACTATATAACAGAACCATGGGTCAAATTTGATCAGAGTCATTCTTGGACACTTTATCTTGAGAAGTTTCCCTTTATTTATATATTAATTCAATATGAGCAATAATACCTATCAGGAAATGTTTTTGGATAATTATAAATACATCGTAGGCATTATCCCAGTATGTCTAGCTGGGTATACATGATCTGATTATCCTTTGCTGCTCTCCCCTATGATTATACAACTCTTAGCTCTTTTCTAGTTGGTTTTGTTTTGTATTCAAATGATACTCATTAGGATGAGTATTTGAACATAGTACATTTATTGGGAGAATCCATTGCTCTGATGTGGAGAATTCACGGCTGCATGGAGAGAATCCACCTCCCTGACAGGGAGAATCCACTGTCCATAATAAAACTGGGTTCTTTGGATAATATTTCCTTCTAAGAGAAATGTCAAATTAAAACTCAACCTCAGAGTTGACAGTGGTGGATGTCATGGTAAAGTGGGTCAAGAGATGAAAACAGTTGCTGCAACAGACAAGACTGAGGAATGTAGGAGAATCTTGCTGGCCGCTCCAATTTCATTTGAGCCAAAGAATGAAAAGGTTGTCTGTCTTTGACAAGAGAGGCTTTTTTAAAGGAACTTCCCATTGAAAGCCAAGCTCAAAGGTTTTCATCCAGGGGGAAAAGAAAAGCTTTTGTGATACATGCAATTTGACTTCTAGATTAATTTCATAGCCAGTTTTAATGAATATTTTTGACCACATGGAGAATATTAAGAATCCTTTTATGTACAGCTATAATTTCAAATTAATTACTTATCACCATTAATTATGAATTAATCAATCAAAATTATTTATTAAGCTTATGCTGTGTGCCATGTACTGCTCTGATTCACACAAATGATTAACAAAGTCCTGTCTTTATGAGATGACTTCTGGTTGGATACAGAGTACACACAAGCAAACCAGTGAAAATACAGGCTGTCAGATAATAAGAGCTGTGGGCTCTAGTCCTTCCATTCTAATGAAAATGCCCATCTATCATTTTTCTAAAATTGCCAGTTTACTCTTTTCATTTCCTCCACCTCCTAGCAGCACTTAATCTTCTGTTTCAACTAAACTTGCCTGAGGGCTTAGTCTTCGGACCTTTTCTCCTATCTAACTTCTTCCCATTTCCTACCTAGAGTAAAAGACATATAAATTTTCACAACCCCAAACAGGTATCTCCAGGCTATACCGCATTGCCAAGCTCCAGGTTCAATATCCCAGTGCCTATTTAACATCTCCAATAGGACTACAAAAGGCATCACACACACAAAAATCATAATTTCTCTTGCAAACCTGTTCTTCCCTGTATCTTCTCCTGATCAATAAATCTACTCAGTAGGAATAATCTGGTACAGGTGCTAGACTTTATAAGCTCATAAATTTCTTTTTACAGGTGGGGTCCAAGTAAGGCAATTGGTTTCGCTTAGGTTTTACAGCATGACACAAGGTAGTCTGGAAGTCCGTTTCTCCATCTCATTGAATTGCAGGATACCAGAAAGGAAAAAAGGCACTAGTGATCGTGTAGGCACCTCCCTCACCCAGAATAGAGCAAAGAGAAGTCTGTGGAAGTTAAGAAAAGTGTTAAATTGTGACAGAACCAGTTCAGTGTACTTCCTTCTATATCTATATGAGGATGATAGCCTTTCTTAAAGTGATAACCACAGTGCAAGGTAAAAAGTCTTCTAAGGGAGATACATAAAAATTGCAGCAGAGAGCAGTCAAGTTCATGTGAGATTGGCAGGGAAGTTTTCACAAAGGAGGTGACTGGGGCTATTTCTTGAAAGACCTATGGTAGTTTTCTAGGGTGGAGTGAGATGCAGTGGGGATACTCCAGGTGAAACTCTTAGGATAATTGACACCTCTAAAACATTTGTTAATGTTGGGGATTTGCTTTACCTTAACATTCGTTTCATTCATAGGCATGATACCAAAGTTTCCTTCCCCATATCAAATTCTGCATTTTGTTCCTAAAGCAATACTTTAACACTCTTATTTTGTTTTCCCAAATGATTAGACATTAGAATACAGAGAATGCATAAACAAATCAAAATCCCTCAAATTGAATCTATGAATAATGTAAGTACTCTAAATCCTACTGCCAAAGCAGTTATTGCCATATGGTGAAAAAAAAAAAAGTTTGATCAGAGAAAAAAAACTATTTTTTTGAAAAAGAGAAAAAAAAAAACTCTGTCCATCCCCCTTACCACTTTTTAAATTTTATTTTACTTTATTTATTTATTTTTTAAACATCTTTATTAGAGTATAATTGCTTTACAATGGTGTGTCAGTTTCTGCTTTATAATAACAAAGTGAATCAGTTATACATATACATATGTTCCCAAATCTCTTCCCTCTTGCATCTCCCTCCCTCCTACCCTCCCTATCCCACCCCTCTAGGTGGTCACAAAGCACCGAGCTGATCTCCCTGTGCTATGCGGCTGCTTCCCACTAGCTATCTATTTTACGTTTGGTAGTGTATATATATCCATGCCACTCTCTCACTTTGTTCCAGCTTACCCTTCCCCCTCCCCGTATCCTCAAGTCCATTCTCTAGTAGGTCTGCATCTTTATTCCCATCTTGCCCTTAGGTTCTTCTGACCATTTTCTTTTTTTTTAAATTCCATATATATGTGTCAGCATACGATATTTGTTTTTCTCTTTCTGACTTACTTCACCCTGTATGACATTCTCTAGGTCCATCCACCTCACTACAAATAACTCAGTTTTGTTCCTTCTTATGGCTGAGTAATATTCCATTGTATATATGTGCCACATCTTTATCCATTCATCTGTCGATGGACACTTAGGTTGCTGCCATGTCCTGGCTATTGTAAATAGAGCTGCAATGAACATTTTGGTACATGACTCTTTTTGAATTATGGTTTTCTCAGGGTATATGCCCAGCAGTGGGATTGCTGGGTCATATGGTAGTTCTATTTTTAGGTTTTTAAGGAATCTCCATACTGTTCTCCATAGTGGCTGTATCAATTTACATTCCCACCAACAGTGCAAGAGAGTTCCCTTTTCTCCACACCCTCTCCAGCACTTATTGTTTGTAGATATTTTGATGGTGGCCATTCTGACTGGTGTGAGATGATATCTCATTGTAGTTTTGATTTGCATTTCTCTAATGATTAATAATGTTGGGCATTCTTTCATGTGTTTGTTGGCAATCTGTATATCTTCTTTGGAGAAATGTCTATTTAGGTCTTCTGCCCATTTTTGGATTGGGTTGTTTGACTTTTTGATATTGAGCTGCATGAGTTGCTTGTATGTTTTAGAGATTAATCCTTTGTCAGTTGCTTCATTTGCAAATATTTTCTCCACTCTCAGGGTTCCCTTTTCATCTTGTTTATGGTTTCCTTTGCTGTACAAAAGGTTTTAAGTTTCATTAGGTCCCATTTGTTTATTTTTGTTTTTATTTCCATTTCTCTAGGAGGTGGGTCAAAAAGGATCTTGCTGTGATTTATGTCATAGAGTGTTCTGCCTATGTTTTCCTCTAAGAGTTTGATGGTGTCTGGACTTACATTTAGGTCTTTAATCCATTTTGAGTTTATTTTTGTGTGTGGTGTTACAGAGTGTTCTAATTTCATTCTTTTACATGTAGCTGTTCAGTTTTCCCAGCACCACTTATTGAAGAGGCTTGTCTTTTCTCCACTGTATATGCTTCATCCTTTATCAAAGATAAGGTGACCATATGTGTGTGGGTTTATCTCTGGGTTTTCTATCCTGTTCCATTGATCTATATTTCTGTTTTTGTGCCAGTACCATACTGTCTTGATTACTGTAGCTTTGCAGTATAGTCTGAAGTCAGGGAGCCTGATTCCTCAAGCTCCTTTTTTCTTTCTCAAGATTGCTTTGGCTATTCGGGGTCTTTTGTATTTCCATGAAAATTGTGAAATTTTTTGTTCTAGTTCTGTGAAAAATGTCAGTGTTAGTTTGATAGGGGTTGCATTGACTCTGTAGATTGCTTTGGGTAGTACAGTCATTTTCACAATGTTGATTCTTCCAATCCAAGAACATGGTATATCTCTCCATCTATTTGTATCATCTTTAATTTCTTTCATCAGTGTCTTATAATTTTCTGCATACAGGTCTTTTGTCTCCTTAGGTAGGTTTATTCCTAGATATTTTATTCTTTTTGTTGCAATGGTAAATGGGAGTGTTTTTGTAATTTCCCTTTCAGATTTTTCATCATTAGTGTATAGAAATGCAAGAGATTTCTGTGCATTAATTTTGTATCCTGCTACTTTACCAAATTCATTGATTAACTCTAGTAGTTTTCTGGTGCATCTTTAGGATTCTCTATGTATAGTATCATGTCATCTGCAAACAGTGACAGCTTTACTTCTTGTTTTCCAATTTGGATTCCTTTTATTTCTTTTTCTTCTCTGATTGCTGTGGCTAAAACTTCCAAAACTATGTTGAATAATAGTGGTGAGGGTGGGCAATCTTGTCTTGTTCCTGATCTTAGTGGAAATGGTTTCAGTTGTCCACCATTGAGGACGATGTTGACTGTGGGTTTGTCATATATGGCCTTTATTATGTTGAGGAAAGTTCCCTCTATGCCTACTTTCTGGAGGGTTTTTATCATAAATCGGTGTTGAGTTTTGTCGAAAGCTTTCTCTGAATCTATTGAGATAATCATGTGGTTTTTATCCTTTAATTTGTTAATATGGTGTATCACGTTGTTTGCGTGTATTGAAGAATCCTTGCATTACTGGGATAAACCCTACTTGATCATAATGTATGCTCCATTTAATGTGCTGTTGGATTCTGTTTGCTAGTATTTTGTTGAGGATGTTTGCATCATGTTCATCAGTAATATTGGCCTGTAGTTTTCTTTCTTTGTGACATCTTTGTCTGGTTTTGGTATCAGGGTGATGGTGGCCTCGTAGAATGAGTTTGGGAGTGTTCCTCCCTCTGCTATGTTCTGGAAGAGTTTGAGAAGGATAGGTGTTAGCTCTTCTCTTAATGTTTGATAGAATTTGCCTGTGAAGCCATCTGGTCCTGGGCTTTTGTTTGTTGGAAGATTTTTAATCACAGTTTCAATTTCAGTGCTTGTGATTGGTCTGTTCATATTTTCTATTTCTTCCTGGTTCAGTCTCGGCAGGTTGTGCATTTCTAAGAATCTGTCCATTTCTTCCAGGTTGTCCATTTTATTGGCATATAGTTGCTTGTAATAATCTCTCATGATCCTTTGTATTTCGGCAGTGTCAATTGTTACTTGTTTTTCATTTCTAATTCTATTGATTTGAGTCTTCTCCCTTTTTTTCTTGATAAGTCTGGCTAATGGTTTATCAATTTTGTTTATCTTCTCAAAGAACCAGCTTTTAGTTTTGTTGATCTTTGCTAACGTTTCCTTCATTTCTTTTTCATTTATTTCTGATCTGATCTTTATGATTTCTTTCCTTCTGCTAACTTTGGGGTTTTTTTGTTCTTCTTTCTCTAATTGCTTTAGGTGTAAGTTTAGGTTGTTTATTTGAGATGTTTCTTGTTTCTTAAGGTAGGCTTGTACAGCTATAAACTTCCCTCTTAGAACTGCTTTTGCTGTATCCCATAGGTTTTGGGTCCTCATGTTTTCATTGTCATTTGTTTCTCGGTATTTTTTGATTTCCTCTTTGATTACTTCAGTGATCTTTTGGTTATTAAGTAGTGTGTTGTTTAGCCTCCATGTGTTTGTATTTCTTACAGATCTTGTCCTGTAATTGATATCTAGTCTCATAGTGTTGTGGTCGGAAAAGATACTTGATACAATTTCAATTTTCTTAAATTTACCAAGGCTTGATTTGTGACCCAAGATATGATCTGTCCTGGAGAATGTTCCATGAACACTTGAGAAGAATGTGTATTCTGTTGTTTTTGGATGGAATGTCCTATAAATATCAATTAAGTCCATCTTGTTTAATGTATCATTTAAAGCTTGTGTTTCCTTATTTATTTTCATTTTGGATGATCTGTCCATTGGTGAAAGTGGGGTGTTAAAGTCCCCTACTACGATTGTGTTACTGTCGATTTCCCCTTTTATGGCTGTCAGTATTTGACTTATGTATTGAGGTGCTCCTATGTTGGATGCATAAATATTTACAATTGTTATATCTTCTTCTTGGATTGATCCCTTGATCATTATGGAGTGTCCTTGTTTGTCTCTTGTAGTAGTCTTTGTTTTAAAGTCTATTTTGTCTGATATGAGTATTTCTACTCCAGCTTTCTTTTGATTTCCATTTGCATGGAATATCTTTTTCCATCCCCTCACTTTCAGTCTGTATGTGACCCTAGGTCTGAAGTGGGTCTCTTGTAGACAGCATATATACGGGTCTTGTTTTTGTATCCATTCAGCCAGTCTATGTGTTTTGGTTGGAGCATTTAATCCATTTACATTTAAGGTAATTATCAGTATGTATGTTCCTATTACCATTTTCTTAATTGTTTAGGGTTTATTATTGTAGGTCTTCTCCTTTTCTTGTGTTTCCTGCCTAGATAAGTTCCTCTAGCATTTGTTGTAAAGCTGGTTTGGTGGTGCTGAATTCTCTTAGCTTTTGCTTGTCTGTAAGGCTTTTAATTTCTCCATCAAATCTGAATGAGATCCTTGCTGGGTAGAGTAATCTTGGTTGTAGGTTTTTCTCTTTCATCACTTTAAATATGTCCTGCCACTCCCTTCTGGCTTGCAGAGTTTCTGCTGAAAGATCAGCTGTTCACCTTATGGGGATTCCCTTATGTGCTACTTGTTGTTTTTCCCTTGCTGCTTTTAATATTTCTTCTTTGTATTTAATTTTTTATAGTCTGATTAATATGTGTCTTGGCGTGTTTCTCCTTGGATTTATCCTGTATGGGACTTTTTGTGCTTCCTGAACTTGATTAATTATTTCCTTTCCCATATTAGGGAAGTTTTCAAGTGTAATCTCTTCAAATATTTTCTCAGTACCTTGTTTATTCTCTTCTTCTTCTGGGACCCCTATAATTTGAATGTTGGTGTCTTTAATGTTGTCCCAGAGGTCTCTGAGACTGTCCTCAATTCTTTTCATTCTTTTTTCTTTATTCTGCTCTGCATTAGTTATTTCCACTATTTTATTTTCCATGTCACTTATCCGTTCTTCTGCCTCAGTTATTCTGCCATTGATCCCTTCTAGAGAATTTTTAATTTCATTTATTGTGTTGTTCATCTCTGTTTGTTTGCTCTGTACTTTTTCTAGGTCCTTGTTAAACGTTTCCTGTATTTTCTCCATTCTATTTCCAAGATTTTGGATCATCTTTAGTGTCATTATTCTGAATTGTTTTTCAGGTAGACTGCCTATTTCCTCTTCATTTGTTAGGCCTGGTGGGTTTTTGCCTTGCTCCTTCATCTGCTGTGTGTTTCTCTGTCTTCTCATTTTGGTTAACTTACTGTGTTTGGGGTCCTCTTTTTGAAGGCTACAAGTTCGTAGTTTCCGTTGTTTCTGGTGTCTGTCCCCAGACACTAAGGTTGGTTCAGTGGGTTGTGTAGGCTTCCTGGTGGAGGGAACTTGTGCCTGTATTCTGGTGGATGAGGCTGGATCTTGTCTTTCTGGTGAGCAGGTCCACATCTGGTGATGTGTTTTGGGGTGCCTGTGGACTTATTATGATTTTAGGCAGCCTCTGTGCTAATGGATGGGGTTGTGTTCCTGTCTTGTTAGTTGTTTGGCATAGGGTGTCCAGCACTGTAGCTTGCTGGTCGTTGAGTGGAGCTGAGTCTTGGCATTGAGATGGAGATCTCTGGGAGATTTTCACCGTTTGATATTACATGGAGCTGGGAGGTCTCTTGTGGACCAGTGTCCTGAACTTGGCTCTCCCACCTCAGTGGCACAGCCCTACACTTGGCTGGAGCACCAAGAGCCTGTCCTCCACATGGCTCAGAATAAAAGGGAGAAAAAAAAGAAAGATGAAGATAAAATGAAATAAAATAAAGTAAAATAAAATAAAAAAGTTATTTAAATAAAAAAATAAAAAATACTTATTAAGAAACAAAATTTTTTTAAGTAATAATAAAAAAAAAAGGACAGATAGAATCCTAGGACAAATGGTAAAAGCAAAGCTATACGGACAAAGTTACACACAGAAGCATGCACATACACACTCACAAAAAGAGAACAAGGGGACAAAATATATATATCTTTGCTCCCAAAGTCCACCTCCTCAATTTGTGATGATTCGTTGTCTATTCAGGTATTCCACAGATGCAGGTATATCAAGTCGTTTGTGGAGATTTAATCCGCTGCTCCTGAGGCTGCTAGGAGAGATTTCCCTTTCTGTTCTTTGTTCGCACAGCTCCCGGGGTTCAGCTTTGGATGTGGACCCGCCTCTGCGTGTACGTCGCCTGAGGGCGTCTGTTCTTCGCTCAGACAGGACGGGGTTAAAGGAGCAGCTGCTTCGGGGGCTCTGGCTCACTCAGGCGGGGGGAGGGAGCGGTACGGAGGAGGCGGGGCGAGCCTGCGGCGTCAGAGGCGTCGTGACGTTGCAGCAGCCCGAGGCGCGCCGTGCGTTCTCCCGGGGAAGTTGTCCCCGGATCACGGGAGCCTGGCCGTGGCGGGCTGCACAGGCTCCCGGGAGGGGCGGTGTGGAGAGTGACCTGTGCTCGCACACAGGCTTCTTGGTGGCGGCAGCAGCAGCCTTAGCGTCTCATGCCCGTCTCTGGGGTCTGTGCTGACAGCCGCGGCTCGCTCCCGTCTCTGGAGCTCGTTTAGGCGGCGCTCTGAATCCCCTCTCCTCGCGCACCAGGAAACAAAGAGGTAAGACAAAGTCTCTTGCCTGTTCGGCAGCTGCAGACATTTTCCCGGACTCGCTCCCGGCTAGCCGTGGCGCACTAGCCCCTTCAGGCTGTGTTCACGCTGCCAACCCCAGTCCTCTCCTGCGGTCCGACCGCAGCCCGAGCCTCAGCTCCCAGCCCCGCCCGCCCCGGCGGGGGAGCAGACAAGCCTCTCGGGCTGGTGAGTGCTGCTCGGCGCCGCTCCTCCGTGCGGGAATCTCTCCGCTTTGCCCTCCGCACCCCTGTGGCTGCACTCTCATCATGGCTCCGAAGCTCCCCCTCTGCCACCCGCAGTCTCCGCCCGCGAAGGGGCTCCTAGTGTGTGGACACCTTTCCTCCTTCACAGCTCCCTCCCCCTGGTGCAGGTCCCGTCCCTATTCTTTTGTCTGTGTTTTTTGTGTTTTCTTTTGCCCTACCCAAGTATGTGGGGAGTTTCTTGCCTTTTGGGAGGTCTGAGGTCTTCTGCCAGCGTTCAGGAGGTGTCCTGTAGGAGCAGTTCCACATGTAGATGTATTTCTGATGTATTTGTGGGGAGGAATGTGATCTCCGCGTCTTACTCTTCCGCCATCTTGAAGCTCCTCCTGAAACAAGCTTTCCCTCTTACTATTTTTAAGTCCAACTTTGTTACCTATGATGTTAGGCAGATACCTTTTAGGTAACATGCATTTTGTTTTCTCTAAGTTAATAGGTTGTTTTCTGATGCTTCCATATAAATATTGAGGTTAGAAGGAAATGTCGTAGGATCATTATCACACCATCTGCTCCAGCTGGTTTGTTTTTGTCACATGCTTTTCAGTGTTCTTACTGAGCTGTCAACAAACTGCCAATTAATTATGAAAACCTAACAGGTTGTCAGAGGTTACTATACCGAGAAAGTGAGCTCATGAGTCAGTGTATCAGGGGATCAATTATTGCTGATTTAAAATTTCCAGAACAGCTTCTGTGGACAAGTGAACTTTAAAAAATACAATAATAACGCCTTTGGATTCTATAGACGAAGAGAAGTAAGAAGGTAATAATTATTTTCTGAGTATCCTTTGAGAAGAGCCATCTTTATGTTTAGGTTGCCATTTGATAACTATATAATTGAATTGAAGTATTTTCCTTAGTGATATTTCAATGAAGAAAATCTTATGAGGTACCATTCACAGAAGATAAACACGGAAGCTAGTCTTTGTCCTTTGTCTAACCACTGCTGAGCTCAAATGTCTATCTGCAATAGAAATCAGAGATCTCCTAAAAAAATGTTATCTGACTTTTAATATTAACTCTTTTTTACTTTATCTGTAATACCAAGTAAATCACTCCAGTTGTATGACAGTTTTTTTTGTTTTTTTTTTTAATTTATTTATTTGTGGCTGTGTTGGGTCTTCGTTTCTGTGCGAGGGCTTTCTCCAGTTGCGGCAAGCGGGGGCCACTCTTCATCGCGGTGCGCGGGCCTCTCACTATCGCGGCCTCTCTTGTTGCGGAGCACAGGCTCCAGACGCGCAGGCTCAGTAATTGTGGCTCACGGGCCTAGTTGCTCCGCGGCATGTGGGATCTTCCCAGACCAGGGCTCGAACCCGTGTCCCCTGCATCGGCAGGCAGATTCTCAACCACTGTGCCACCAGGGAAGCCCGACAGTTTTTGATAAAACATTCTTATTTTTGTATAACGTGGTATTTTTAAGAAATTTTAGACTTGAAAATCATAAGACTACCACTGAAGAAAAAATGAATCACGGTTAAGAGTATCAGAAAAGTAGATTAAAATAGTATAAACAGGTTGCATATATCAATACTACACCAAAGATTTACTCACTGACTTATTTTTCTCAACTAATGAAATTTCTTAAAGTAGATATTCCTATTCTGTTGCTTTTTGGCAGAAAATATATTTCAGCAGATTGTTGATGTAATTATCAATGTGTAGAAGTTCACTCACCCAAAATTTATGAGATTTTTTTTCACCTAATTAATTGTTCATTTGTTCTGTATTTTATAGTAGATGAACTCTTTTCCATGTGGGATATATATATGATATATATATATATATATATATATATATATATATCTTTTTTTTGTGTGTATATGTATATATATATATATATATATACACACAAAAAAGATACACAAAAAAAGAGAGAATTAGAGGGAGTTTAGGAGGGGAAGAGAAAGGGCAGAGAAAGACAAACCCTTAAGGGAGCACTTTTAGGAAATTTATGACCTCACCTTCACCTAGAATCATAATGCTACAGGGTTGTTGCCATGCCTCTTTCCTCCTTCTCCTGCTTCACGACAGAAGGAACATAGTATTCAGAGCTCTGAAAAAATACCCCTTCACCTGAACTGTTCGCTTTATTCTCTGTCTCTATCTTGAATTTGAAATATTCCATCCAGTTGTCTTATAAACAAATATTTACCTCTGGGAGAAGGATTAGACTATATGTCAAAATGACAGCAGAAGGAAGGATTGCAAATGAAAATATTTAGTTTTCTCAGGTTAGTTTTCAGATATTTTGTAACAGTAGTGGAAATGGGAATTGCATTCAGAATTTTCAGAATGCAGGAAAACATGCTCTTTCTTGTTTCCCTTGCATGCAAGATGACATTCATTTATGCATTCATTCATTGTATGCCCAGTAGGTGACAGGCAATTTGGCAGGTCCAGATGATATAATGGTGGGGAAAAAAAACCAGAACAAAACAGATTCCAGCAACCACGAAGTTTGAAGGAGACAGATATATAGTCTTGTGAGTACACTTTAAAGTAATCATATTAATGTTGTATAATTACAAAGAGATGCTCTAAAATGAAAGAATACTGATCTATGAGCAGAGTAACTAAGAAATGTAACTCAGGCTTCGTATTATGGGGAAGGATTCTAAGGGACATTTTTGATGTGTGATGGTCTTTGGATAATAAATGGGAAAATAATTGTATTTCAAGTGGAGAAAATAGTACACAAAAGCCTTATAGTAGGAATGGACAAAACAAGTTCAAATAACTGCATGAAATTAGTCAGGCTGGAGAACAGTTATTTAGAGAAGAATAAGACATGCAGAGCCTAGATGCTGTAGGAACTTGTAAGAACCAGTGGTTTTGTTTTTTATCTTAAGGATAAATGTATATATCTCAAAGTTACTAGCAAAGGCAATAACATCATGATGTTTAGATTCAACATGATTGATCAGGCTGTTGTGTGGAGAAGGAATTGAAGGTGCATAAGTGTGGAAGGAGGGGAAGGATGGGATTGGAGCATTTGAAGGGAGAAGTGGTGCCTACAGCTTGAACTAGGGTTGTGGCTATAGATTTGGAAAGGAACTGATGTTTGAGAGATATATATAGGAAGGTAGAACTAATAGAACTTAGAGATGGGTTTAATATGGAGAGTAAGGGAGACTAAGATGACAAAAATGTCTCCTTTGTTTCTGGCTTGAGTAAAGGGATGAATGAAAGTCTGCAAAAGCATGGCTTTATGTAGGGATGTGTATACTATGAGGAGTTTCTTTTGAAACATGAAGGCAGAGCTGTTAAGGAGGCTAATCATACCAATCTGGAGATTTAATGAGAAGCACTACATATAATTAAAACCATAGACTATGTTGAATGTCTGGCTGAGTGAATGAAGTAGGATACATGGCTAATGGGATTAAGTAATATTTAATGGCAAAATAAAGGAGTAGGATGACTTGCAAAAGGACTGAGAAGACGTTTTTGCAAGCTCTATAGACACAGAAGAGATGGATGTCATAGACATCAAGTAAAGTGACCATTTCTTGAAAAAAAGAAATGTTATTTTGATAGAGTGATGAGGATAGAATCATGATTGGTCAGAAAATGGATAGAATGAGATACACAATTCCTTCCAAAAATTCAGAAGGAGAGAAGAGAAATTATCTTAAAACATGGATGATTTGAACACATTTAAAGATGGAAGAAAATTATTTAGAGACAGAGTTTAAATACACTAAATAGCAGGGTTAATCAGTTGGTTAAGTTTCTCAAGCCAGATGACCAGATTGGATTAGACAGGAGGAGAAAAAGCTCCTCCTATGGTCACAATAGTGACAAAGATGTGAAAGTGGTAAAGTGGAATATAGTTGAGGTCAAAGCATAGATTTGTTTGTTTGGAAGAGGGCTTAGAGAGTTTATATGGTGATAAATTTATGCAATTTTACAGTTTCTCTGCTATAGCCAAGAATATAGAGCTGTGGAAAGAGCCATAGGACTTTTAGTTTAAAGCACTTAAAAAGCAATTTCTAGGAAACGTCCTCTTAGGTGCTACTGGTAAAATGCATTCATAACTCGATGTAACCTATCTGTATAATTTCTGTTGTACCTCAGTTTATTAAGTACTTACCATAGAAGACTATCCTATCAACCTCTCACCAGTATTTACCAGTAAATTATAATAGCTATAGTTTTATTAAGCATTACTCATCAAATATACTCAAAGAGGAGTTTGAGATTTAAAAACATATTGATAATTGTATTCTGTATGGATGCTTAGAAAATTTATCATTGTTTAATGTTTTCTCTCTTTTTAAAAAATTTTCTTTCAACATGTGTTTATTAATTGTTCCTCAATACATTTTTATTGGCCCCTAAATTTCTACTTATTCAATGTTGTGTAAAGCTGTATGAGTAAAACAAACGATATTTGTTATGATCAAAAAGATAATCTTTATTCAGAGATTCTTACCTATTATGGATTCAGTTGGCGACTGCTGCCAGGTTTTGATTAGATCTATGAAGATTTCTATTTGCTATTGAATATTTCTTGATACATTTATTCAGTATAGAATGTATATTCTGATTATTTGCAATGTTAATTTTCACAGGTGAAAAGCAATAAGGATGTTTAAGTGCTGGTCAGCTGTTTTGATTCTTGGATTCATTTTTCTGGAGTCAGAAGGAAGGCCAACCAAAGAAGCAGGATATGGCCTTAAATCTTATCAGCCTCTAATAAGATTGCGACACAAGGTACAGTACCCATCTGGACTTGCTCCTAGTGTCTAGCGGTTATGAACTAAACTATTGGTTGTCTGGTTTACTACTCACTTAGGAGCACTTATTTCAGAATATGCTTTCAGAATATAATTTACATAAAAATCACATTTTAAAACATGAAATAGTAGTAGCTTTGGAAACTTACAACTTTGGGAATTAAATACTTTTTAACAAATTATAGAGATGGGTTATTTTAAAAATATGTCACTGAAAGTTCACGTGAAGTAATAGTAAAGGATTTATAAAAATCAGTAAATATGTTAAGACCTAATCACCCAGATGCTTTCTATTATTTTGATATTAATTTTAAGTTTAGAACTTTTCAAAATAAAACAATATTGTTATGTTCTTGAATTTGTCATAAAGATAAACAGAAAAGGATGTCTGTACCATCTAGAGATATAGTTTGGCAGTTTTTGTTTTTATAAAAATCATTAGACATTTTAAGTTCATCAAAAATCATAATTTTGTGTTGTCTAATGTTGAGAAAATACTTCATTTATTTATGTTAAATATTTTCAAGAAAAAAATAAGTTGACATTTAAGAATTCTATAAATTATATAGATTATATACTTACAATAAATTAAGCTAGTGCTTTTATTTTAATAACAGATCATGATACTACAAATAAGATACTGAAGCAACATTTTATTCAATCAAATAAGTTTACAATACATTTTGGTTTTCCTAGAGAACTGAAAAAAGACAAAAATGCTGATTTTGAAAAGAACATATGTATTTTAAAATTTCTTATGCTACTTGTCTTTTAAAAAACACTTGAAATAAACATAACTATATTGATTTTCTCCCTTACATTCAATACATGCTAGTGACATTTATTTTTCTGAAATTCTTTCATCACATTATTGTATTTTGATAAAATTGCTAACCTTTACTGGGATTTTTATGTGCCAGACACTAGGCTAAGCTATTAAATGTATTATTTTATTTAATCTTCAAAACAAACTGATGAAGACGTATCTGTTTTCATTCTATAGATGAGAAATAAAAATTCTTAGAATGTTAAAGGATTTTTCTGAATGCATATACTTATTAAATATATCAATAGGCTAGGGTATAACATGCAGGATAGATTTGATAGGAATAAAAGAGAAAATAAGTAAAATATAAAATATACTTCAATGTCAAAAATCATTGTAGAAATTTAGTCTCATGTAAAAGTAAATAAGTTATTAAAGTGTTCAGTCTGGATAAATACAATTGGAGAATTGGCCTCGTTCTACTATCTTTCAAATATCATTTGTTTCCCCTACTTCTTGGGCTAAGAATAAGTTTTATCACTGCCCCAAACTTAGAAATAATAACTCCTTTATGAATGCTCTCTAAACACATTATTAATTCAACATATTGACTCATACTGTTACAGACCCAGTGAATATTTATTCCATGCTTTGTGTCTGCCCTATGTTATGTGTCTTAGGTCAGAAACTGTGCCTTTCTAATCTTTTCATTCCTGGTGCCATGAATATAGTAGATACTGTTTAATTGAATCGATGGCAGAAAAATGACAGGTAGAATGCATGACTAGGAGTTTTGACTGTTCCCCTGCTAAATATAAACCACAGATTTTTATGTATTATTTATAAATAATTTTGAATTAAATTTGGACGTTGAAGATAAATTTCTTATCCTGCACTGCTGTGTGATTTAAGAAACCTTTAAGGAAATGAAACAACAAATGAGTTAAACCTGTTTTAGAAAGACTAATACCCACCCAAAATGATCAAAGTCACCTCCCAATCTTTTCCATCTCTGTGTCTTTAGCCCGAAATAATTAGAAATAATACATGATTGCTAGTATGTAGAAGCAGATAGCAGAGAATGCTATGTAATACCTAACTTTCAAATGACGTGAGACAGAGGTGACATGAAACTATAAGAGGTATTCTGTGACTTTGTGTGTGTGTGTGTGTGTGTGTGTGTGTAAACGTGTGTATTTGACAGGAATAAAGAAGCACCTTGAGCTGTGCAAGTTCCTGCAGTGTCCCACCAGATACTTTCCACATACTATCAACCCCTGACCCAGCCACTGGGATCTACTTTTCCTTCCCCAAGACCTTGAAGACTAATCTCATTATACTATTTATTCTTGTTTATATCAGTCACTGTTTGAATCCCAGGGCTACCTGGTCGTCCTTTTTCCACTGCTTTCATTCCAGTTAGGTTCACATGCTACTTTGTTAGGCTTTCCCAAACCATAATTGAAAATGGGACAAACATAGACATTCCCTAGATCCCCTGTTTGATTTCTTTTCTTTTCTTTCTTTTTTCTTTCTTCTTTTTTTTTTTCTTTTTTGCTAGGAAATAAGCTTTTATTAATTAGTCCCAGAGGTTCTAAACTTTTTATGTCCATTTTTTTTTTTTTTGTCTTAAACAGGAAGGGCCTTTTCTAGTCTTCTTACTGATATTCTAAATAGTTTTGTAAAATGTTTTCTTCTGTACTCTTCTCTCATATTTATTTATTTGTTTATTTTAAAATTTTTATTGGAGTATAGTTACTTTATAATGTTGTGTTAGTTTCTACACTACCACATAGTGAAGCAGCTATACATACACACATATCTCCTCTTTTTTGGATTTGCTCCCCATTTAGGTCATCACAGTACATTGAGTAGAGTTCCCTGTGCTATACAGTAGGTTCTCATCAGTTATCTATTTTATACATAGTATCAATAGTGTATATATGTCAATCCCTATCTCCTAGTTCATCCCACCTCCCCTTCCCCACTTGGTATCCATACGTTTGTTCTCTACGTCTGTGTCTCTATTTCTTATTTCCACTCATAGAATACATCACTATTTGCAAGATATCTATTTTAATTATCTATTAGTTTGTTGGATGTTTCCTTCCATTATGATATACGCTACTATTCATCTTGCTATAACACAGCACCTAGAACAGTTTGTGACACATGGTAAACAAGAAACAAATATATGTAGAATGAATGATTCCATCTGTTGGCTAGAATAAGGCTTAAATCAAGATGATATACATGTATAATTATATCATATTATTATAATTAATAATAAGTCAGAAATAATTTCTTTTTCTATCATTTTACCAGAGTAAAATCAATAGAGCTATACTTAATAAATTTTTAAAATACATTATTTTAATAGCATTACATAAATTGATTACCTCTTATTTGTTATTTTTTAACCTACATGGTTTTATTTAAATTGCAAGGAATAATAACATCTATAAACCTTTGGATAGGTGTCACTAGTATTAAATATTAGTTATTAACTACAAAACTATAAAATAATAGATATGATAGATACTGAGTTCTGATTAGCCAATCTCCACATTTTCCCCAGAGAGTTGTCTGTACTTTGAATCCAGACAAATGTATATACAGAATTCATTTTTATCAAATATTTGTGTGTTAACTGTATAGTGAATCCCCTTTTGGGAGCAAAAACTGAAATGTGAGAATTATTACACAGAAATAGTGTAGATATAATTATAAACATATATGTACATAGTTATATCATTTACAACTCTATATACACACAAATGTGATTACAAATATATTTGTCTGTCTCAAGATAAAAATGAGTAACATAAATCCATCATGCTAATTATAGAATCTTAATTATAGTCCATAGTATGTATCTAAGGGAGCTGATCCTGTGTTTCATCCAATGTGTTTACCCAACAAGTATTTATTGAACTTAAGAGTAGGAATTCATTAGCACTGTAAAATTGTAAAATACAATTACAAAATGCAAATCCAAATAGTGGCTCTTCCTTCATTATTATTTTAAAATAACCATTGCATACTTATATTGTACTATGTACTTTCATATACATTAATTGTTGTAATTTAATTCTACAGTAATCCTGGGATGCAGGGAATATTATTCCTGTTTATCCAAATGATATTATTAAAATCAGAGAGGAAAAGTTACTTTCCCAAGGAGAAGAGAGGGGAACAGACAGAATCAATGAGATTAGTAAGAGGTAGATAAAAGCATAGGTAGACAACAGATGTGGAAGAGGGACCAGAAAAGCATAAAGATGATGATGGTAGTAAAGCAACGTGACATTAACTTCAACGAGAAACATCTCATGTTCTTTCAGATTGTTTCTCTTGCCTTTCCATAAGCACAACCACAATGTTCCCACCTCCATTTTCTTGGCCAGATTGAATGCCTTCTTCTGAAGGTTGCTGTAGCTCTGGTTTAGGCCAGTCTCCCAATGAAGTCTCACTAGGAAGCAATAGTCACCACCCTAACTGCTGGTCTGTTGCTAGGAATCTGGGTGTTGAGCATAGTAGTAACTATTGGCTGCCATGTGCATTTGTGAGAAAATTCCCTGAAGTCTCCCAAATTTTAAGCCATCTCCAGAATTTGTATACTCAGAGCAGCCCATACAGAACTTAGTCTCACAGAACATTGACTGTATACCAGGTACTCTGTTAGCTTTATTCTATACATTGGTTTAATTATATGAAGATTTTCATGTCATAAGTGGTTTTATTACCATTTGATAAATGAGAAAATTGGGCTTCAAAAATGTTTAGTAATTGTTTAATACAACACCCTTATAATGTTAGGAAGCAGGATTTAGGATTTCATACAGAGTCTATATATCTTAATGCCCATTCCACAGTGAGTAATTTTTGTAGTAATTTGACCTGTGTGCTGTGTATTTCCTATTCTCTCTGCATTCTGATCACATAGTAGTAAGGCACGATTTTATGTCTTGGTCCCTTTGTGGTTGATGTGACTATGTGTCTACTTCTGGCTAATGAACTGTAAGAAGTGACATGAAGTGCATCTGGGCTGAACATTTGATCCCAATTGTAAAATCTTCCTGAATTCTCTTTTTCTTCTAGCATGACAAACAGCATCTGATCAAGGTGGTGTCAGCTTAAATCATCCCAAGTGTCTAAATAACTAGGATGAGTGAAACACACGGGCAATTAGTGAACATTGCATACTTATATTGCACTACGTACTTTCATATACATTGTTGTAATTTAATTCTACAATAATCCTGCGATGCAGGGAGTATTATTCCTGTTTATCCAAATGATATTATTAAAATTGAAATGTGAAATGAAGGGAAAATCTTCTGTTTTAAACCACTGAGACTTGGGAGTTGTTTGCTATCTCAGCATAACCATAGTCTGTTCTCACCAATAAAGAGAGAACTAGAATGTAAACTCCTATCACCTAACCACAAATTCTGGGCTCCTTTTCCTCTACTGTCGAGGTATTTTTTTTTTTTCATTTCCATTCCTAGACTTTTCTTCCTCTCTTTCATCCAGTATTTCTTTCTCCTCTCTGTTTCCTGCTGAGTCATAATTTCCTATCACAATTAAAACTCCTGTTGTAGTCACAAACCTGTAATATGCGTGTACTAATATTTCAGCATATTACCCTAGTCAGTTCACTGTAAATCCTGTTAGGGTCGGTGCCTTATCTAACATCCTTTTTCTTACCTTCGGCACTGATCGCACTGCTACATTGTTTGCTGATACTGGTAATCAAAGCCAAGCTAGAGGGAAGATCTTATGAGAACAGTAAGGAGTTCTCTTTGAGTATACCTAGTGGGACCACTGAAAGATCTTAAATAGCTTACATGTTTGTGTGGCCAGAGAATGTGATGCCCAGCTTTATAGTGCAGAGAAAACCAAAATTGCATTACTATCCCTTTACTTCCTAAATCAAAATGTTAATCTATGAAAGTAGTTACCGTGCAAATGGAGCAAAGAGTTTGCATAATTTAATAAGTCCAGAGAGTGTTGCTATGCATGGCAGTGCACTATAATTCAAAGGAGTCGTTTGTGGGAGGTGATGTTTTACTTTTGGTATTAAAAGATTGATAGATGTGGATTGGTGAAGAGTGACAGGAGAGAACTCTAGGGAAGGAGAAAAACATTAAACAACACATCAAAACCGTGACTGCTCAGAGGATAGAAACCTTCAGGCAAACCCAGGAGCATTATTTCCTGACTGACTAAAAATTTTGCCATTCCATCTGAAATATCTTACTGCTTCCAGCATGTTCAAGGGAAGGCCTTTTAAAATGTTAATGTATTTTGCAGAGGTCAAGAAGCGATTTGGACCATTATGTAAGAGCAAAAATGGTCGTGATGAGGGAAGTAAAGACATCATGGTGGAATGATTGATTAAGTAAATGTTAAGGAATTAATCAATTAATATATAGATATATTTATTCCATATATATCTTAGTGATTGATTATTATTAATAAATCTCTGGCTTTTTATGTTTTATTTTTTTATTGAAGTATAGTTGATTTACAATTTTGTGTTAGTTTCAGGTGCACAGCAAAGTGATTCAGTTATACATATATATTATTTTTCAGATTATTTTCCCTTATAGGTTATTACAAAATATTGAGTATAGTTCCTTGCACTATACAGTAGGTCCTTGTTTATCTGTTTTATATATAATAGTGTGTATCTGTTAATCCCAAACTCCACATTTACCCTTCCCCACCTTTCCCCATTAGTGACCATAAGTGTTTTCTATGTCTGTGAGTCTATTTCTGTTTTGTATATAAGTTTGTTTGTATCTTTTTTTTTTAGATTCCACATATAAAAGATATCTTATGATATTTGTCCTTCTCTGTCTGGCTTACTTCACTTAGTATGATAATCTATAGGCCCGTCCATTGCTGCATATGGCATTATTTCATTCTTTATATGGCTGAGTAATATTTCATTGTATAAATATACCACATCTTCTTTATTCATTCATCTGGCTATGGACATTTAGGTTGTTCCATGTCTTGGCTATTATAAATAGTTCTGCTATGAGCATTGGAGTGCATGTATATTTTTGAATTATGTTTTTCTCCAGATATATGGCCAGGAGTGGAATTGCAGGATCATATGGTAGCTCTATTTTTAGTTTTTTAAGGAACTTCCGTACTGTTCTCCATACTGGCTGTACAAATTTACATTCCCACCAACAGTGTAGGAGGATTCCTTTTTCTCCACACCCTCTCTAGCATTTATTAGTTGTAGACTTTTTGATGATGGCCATTCTGACTGGTGTGAGGTGATACCTCATTGTAGTTTTGATTTGCATTTCTTGGCATTTTTCACATAACTAGAACAAAAAATTTTAAAATTTGTATGGAAACACAAAAGACCCCTAATAGCCAGAGCAATCTTGAGAAAGAAGAATGGAGCTGGAGGAATCACAATCCCTGACTTCAGAGTATACTACAAAGCTACAATAATCAAAACAGTATGGTACCAGCACAAAAACAGAAATATAGATCAATGGAACAGGATAGAAAACCCAGAAATAAACCCATGCACCTATGATCAATTAATCTACAAAAAAGGAGGCAAGAATATACAGTGGAGAGAAGACACTCTCTTCAGTAAGTGGTGCTGGGAAAACTGGACAGCTATACATAAAAGAATGAAAATAGAACATTCTGTAACACCATACACAATAATAAACTGAGAATGGATTAAAGACCTAAATGTAAGACCAGATGCTATAAAACTCCTCTAGAAAAACGTAGGCAGAACACTCTTTGACATCCATTGCAGCAATATCTTTTTGGATTCGTCTCCTAGAGTAATGGAAATAAAAACAAAAATGAACAGTTGGGACCTAATTAAACTTAAAAGCTTTTGCACAGCAAAAGAAACCAGAAACAAAATGAAAAGACAACCTATAAAATGGGAGAAAATATTTGCAAATGATGCAACTGGCAAGTGATTAATCTCCAAAATATAGCAACTGCTCATACAGTTCTCTCTCTCTCTATCTATCTATATCTATATCTATCTATCTATATATATTTACATATGTATATATATATATAAACAACCCAATCCAAATGGGCAGAAAATCTAAATAGACTTTTCTCCAAAGAAGACATACAGATGGCCAAAAGGCTCATGAAAAGATGCTCAACATTGCTAGTTATTAGAGAAATGCAAATCAGATTTTTTAATCCAAAAATTATGTTTGAAAAAGAACATTTATTTATTTTTTCTGATAAATGAAGTTCCGCTATTAATTGAGCTAGTGCCTGAAGCCTAGTTTCCACAGGACTATGCAAAGAGGGCTATGTTATAGCAGCATACACCATAGGATATAGAAGATTTGTGCATTGAAGGACACAATATGGGCCGTTCTTTGCACCAGAAGAAGACATTATCTTTAGGATACTGGACAGTAGGTAGTCTTGCCCTTTGCTTGGATTAGAGATACAATCTCTGTCTTCTAAGGCTGTATATACACTTGCCTTTGCTCCGGAAGGGGACATTATCTCTGTGTTTCAAAGCTGCTTGCTGTACAAACATCCTTGAATAGATTCCAGAGCAAATGACAGTCAGTGTCTCTGCTCAGGAGATGTGCAAAAACATGAGGGGGATTGTCTCCCAAGACACAAGGGGAGTACCACCTGTATCAGGAGGTCAGAGTCACCATCAAGTGTATCTAAGGCCTGAACTAATGATGTGTATTTCAAAGTTGATTTGCAAACCAAGTGCATAGGTATAACTTCATCCTACCTTTTACTGCTTAATTTTGTACTTCCTAGAACTTTAAGGAAAAAAATGTTTTGTCGACCTTCGAATGTGTTGCTTTCATGTTTATTCCTTTACACCAGGAAATATTTGCTAATCTGGGGAAAATCGGCATGTGGTTGACTAAATCACTTTCCTTACCAAAAATAAGTCAATAAAGGGATATATCTAACTTTTAAAATCTTCAAGATAAGAACCTACTAGTCATTTGATCCTTTTGAGAATGAATTCTCAAAGCAGTACTATTATTACAGATGTGTAGGGTGATATGCATAAAGTCTGTCCCTTTATACCTCTATGACCCTACATTAAAATATTTTTTGTAAAACTTTAAAAGTAGTAGTTATAACTGCTTTCGTTTGAAGATTTGAAGTTTTGAAATGTTAAAAATGGGATGCATTAGCATTCTACTTACATCTATTCAATAAAATATAACAAAGTAGTCAAATAAATCAAATTCATATAGTTTATTAGAACCAAGCTTGTCAGGATTCCAGAAAACTCTGTTTATGCGCTAGTCTTGGGCACTTATGATGTTTTTTACCACTCTGGGATGAATTTCAAGTGACCTGAGCCACAATGCTTTCTCTTACCCAACTCAATAATTTAAAAAATTTATATAGATAGATAGATAGTTGAAAAACAGTGGCTTTATCCCTGTTTCCCTGAACAGTTATTGATTCTTTTACTGATCAAGAAGCACCAGAATATTAGGACCTAGATGCAGTTAAACAGGTTTGTCATTATTGTTCATTTTGATTGACTTTTGATTAACTTCCAAAACCTTCTTATCTTTAGATATAGTTGTATTTTTCTCCTCATTTCTGTGGAAAGAATGTGCTAGTACACATCAGTTTGCTAAGGAAAACAAACTACTGATAGACCCAGATCTACCACTAATTAAGCACATTATACTACCTCCTGTTAAAAAATATATATATAGGTGTCATAGTTTATAACAGGGTTCAGTGTGGTTACTCTAAACATGTACATGTAGAAAAAAGGCTTATGAGTTAAGAACAGGCAAATGAGGTAAATTAATATTAATATACCACAACCTAATATTTGTATTCACTACTTCAATGTGTAAACTAATTATAAGTTGTTTTGTACATCTTCCATTATTAAAATTCTATTGTGAATTCAATTAGCAAAGCTCTGTATTATAAATGAAAATAAATATTCTGATTTATGAGCTTGACATTCAACATGTTTAAGGCATAAAATCCCTATGGTGTATAGATCACAGTTGAAAAGAATAGGATTGGTTTTAACTAATATTGCTTACTGCTTATTTCTGGCGTCGGGTTCCCTGTATATGAGCTGAGATATAGTGGTTTTAGAGCTATAAAATAGTAGAAAATATTCAATCCATCTTTAAAAGCATATAATACAGATGGGAAAAGTGAGTGCCTGAGAGGAAAAGGTCTTTATTGAAGATCACACAAGTTGAACTAGCCACAAGTCTGTCTGAAAGTGATTGGGAGTTTATCAGTTGTGTGTGTTAAACAAATGGCCCATTCAAAGATTGGGCTGTCAGTCATTATACTACCAATTGGTAGACCCATCCAACAAAAAATGTCTATTTTCAACATCCTGTCAGAAGGATACTTGCATATGCTATCAGCAATGGTGGCAATGTGGTTTTATTTTCTCCTAAAGGGCTTCTTTTCTCTTTCCCAATTTTTAAATAGACTATTTTCTTATAACACTTTTAAGTTCACAGCACAATCGAGTAGAGAGTCTAGAGAGTGCCCATATACTTCCTGGCACCACATCTATAAGCTTCCCTCACTATCAGCATCCTGCACCACGTGGTACTTTTGTTACAATTCATGAACCTACAGTGACAAATCATTATTACCTGAAGTCCATGGTTTGCCTTAGCATTCACTCTTGGTGTTCCACACTTTATGGATTTTGACACATGAATAATAACCTGTATGCACCATTGTAGTAGCATACAGGATAATTTCATCCTCCTAAAAATACTCTGTGCTCTGCCTATTTATCTCTCTCTCCCATAACACCACATAAACTCTAACATGTTATTGTCTCCATAGTTTTGCCTCTTCCAAAATGTCACGTTGTTGGAATCGTACAGAATATAGCCCTTACAGATTGGCTTCCTTCACTTAGTAGTATGCACTAAAGATTTCTCCATATCTTTTCATGTCTTGATAGCTCATTTCTTTTTAGTACTGAATAATAGTCCATTGTCTGGATGTACCACAATTTATTTATCTACTTACTTACTGAAGGACATGTTGGTTGCTTGATTTTGATAATTAAAAATAAAACTGTTATAAACATCTGTGTGCAGGTTTTTGTGTGGACATAAGTTTTCGACTCATCTGGGGAAATTCCAAAGAGTGTGATTATTGAATCATATGGAAGGGTATGATTAGTTTTATAAGAAAGTGTTACACTGTCTTCCAAAGTAGCTGCACCATTTTGCATTCTCATCAACAATAAATGAGAGTGGTTCCACATTCTTGTCAGCATTTGGTGTTGCCAACTATTTGGATTTTAGCCATTCTAATATACATATAGTGGTATCTCACTGTGGTTTTAATTTGCCATTCACTAAAGACATATGACATTTAACATATTTCTATATGTTTATTTGTCATCTGTATATTCTCTTGGTATAGGTGTCTGCTCAGGTCTTTTGCCCATTTTTTAAATTGGGTTATTAGTTTTCTCATCGTTGAGTTTGAGTCCATTGTATATTTTGAATAATAGTCCTTTATCAGATGTGCTATTTTCAGATATTTTCTTCCTGACTGTGACTTGTTTTCTCATTTCTTGACATTGTCTTTTGCAGAGAAGACATTTTTTAACTTTAATGAAGTTCAGCTTAACAATTATTTCTTTCCTGAATCATGTCTTTTTTGTAGTATTTTAAAAGTCATTGCCGTACTCAAGGTCATTTACATTTTCTCCTGTGTTATTACCTTCTGGGAGGTTTATAGTTTTCCATTTCACATATAAGCCTAAGATTCATTTTGGGTGATTCTTGTGAAGGGTTTCAAGTCTGTGCCTAGATTCACAGGTGAATGTAGGTGTCCAGTTGTTCCAGCATCATTTGTTGAAAAAGCTATCTTTGCTCCATTGTACTGCCATTGCTCTTTCATCAAAGATCAGTTGATTATATTACTGTGGGTCTGATCTGGACTCTACTCTGTTCCATTGAGCTATTTGTCAATTCTTCCACCAATGCCACACTCTCTTGATTACTGTAGCTTTATGATAAGTCCTAAGTGCATTCGTGTCAGTACCCACACCTCCTTCTTTCTCAATATTGTGTAGCCTTTTCTGGGTCTTTTTCCTCTCAAACTTTAGGATCAGTTGTCATTATCCATAAAATAAGTGGTTGAGATTCTGACTGGAGTTGCATTGAACATATAGATCAACTTGGGAGGAATTGAAATCATGACAATATTGAGCCTTTATATCCATGAACATGGAATATCTCTCCATTTATTTAGTTCTTTGATTTTGTTCATTGGAGTGCTGTAGTTGTCTTTATATAGATCTTGTACATATTGTGTTAGGTTTATATCTAAGTATTTAATATTTCTGGGTGCTAATGAAAGTGTTATTGTCTTTTCAGTTTCAAATTCCACATGTTCATTGTTAGTATGTAGGAAAATTATTCACTAATTCTGAAGTTTGAGTAGTGATCTATCTTTTTCCATTGTACTGCCTTTGTTCTCTTGTCAAAGATCAGCTGACTATATATATGTGGGTCTGGTCTGGACTTTCCAGTCAAAATCTGACAAAATACCTCCTGGAACTAATAAGTGATTGTAGAAATTTCATAGGATACAAGGTTAATATACAAAAGTGAATCACTTCCCTTTTTACCAGCAATGAATAAATGGAATTTGAAATTAAAAACATAATACCATTTACATTAGCACTCACAAAAATGAAATACTCAGGTATAAATCTAACAAAACATGTACAAGATCTATATGAGGAAAACTACAAAATAAACAAAATCAAAAAATAACTAAATAAATTAAGAGATATCCTATGTTCATAGATAAGAAGACTCACTATTGTCAAGATAACATTTCTTCCCAACTTGATCTATAGATTCAACACAATCTGAATAAAGCTCTCAGCAAGTTATTTTGTGAATATTTACCTCATCTACTGAAAAATTCCTGTGGTAATGAAGGTCAGTCATTGAAATGTCCACATGATACAGTATTTCAAAATAATATATTTCTATTATTTGCCAGTTTATACGTCCTCAGGAAATTTTGCCAACTAAGTTTCTATAGAGACCTAACAAAAACAAGTGTTCTGACATTATCAAAACAAACAAGTAAATAAAAATACAACAATTTATATTTTAAAAATATATGCTTTGAAGTAATATAAACATTTGTCTTAATTGTATGAAGGTTTAGGAAATTATTGAAGGGAATTATGTATCCCTTATATTTTATTTTTACCCAAATTTTAGAATGAAATTTTAAGCATTCAGGCAAATTTGAAAGAATTTTACAGTGTGTGCCCATGTAACCAAGACATCAATGAATATTTTGCTATGTTTGATTTTCACATATTTATGTGTGTGTTTGTGTGCCTCTCCATCCCTCTTTCCATTTATTAATTTATCTTACTGTTGTATTAATTTCAAATTATATTATAGACATTAATCTCTTCTTTCTTACTTTAACTAGATTTAACTATATCATTAACTAGAGTTAATATTTATTTAGAATTTTTAAAATTATTTTAAAATACTTTATCCATACAGTGGAAAACTCAAAACTTATGTCTTCATTCTCTGAGTTTTTGACAAATGTGTACATTTGTGAAACAGGCATCTAGATACAGGTGTATCAAGATTGGAATGTCATCATTCCCCAAGGAAATTCCCTCACACCGCTTCCCAGGCAGTCTCTGACCCCATTCCCTCTGAGGCAAACAAAGTTCTGATATTTTTCACCATAATATAGTTTTGTCCATTCTAAAATCTCATGTAAAAGGGATCATGCCACATGTGCAGATTTGTGTAATACTTCTCTTACTCATCGTAATGTTTTTGAGATTCATCTATGTTATTGAGCTTCTCCATAATATATTTAATTTTATTGTTGAATAGTATTCCAGAATATGAATATACCACAGTGTTTTTTTTAAAAATCCAGATCCTATTGATGAAAACCTGGTTGGAGTTCTTATAAATAAAGCTGCTAAGAACATTCCTGTATAAATACTTCATGTTTGTATATTTTCATTTCCCTTGGGTCAATAGATAGCAGTGAATTGCTTGTTTGTAGGGTAGGTATTTTTCCTTGAATAAGAAACTACCAAAACTTTTCCTAAAGTAGATGTACAATTTTACATTCTCAAGATTAATGCATACAATTTCAGTTACTGCACATTTTGGAAATATTTGCTTTTTTCTGTGTTTTTAATTTTAGCCATTCTGAGGAGTCTTATTCATTATAGTTTTAATTTGAGTTTTCTTGATGACTAGTGACATTGAGAATCTTTTCATTTGTGTACTGGCCATTCAAGAATTTTATTTTGTGAAATCTGTTAAAATCTCTTTGCCCATTGTTTGTTATATATATATATATATATATATATATATATATATATATACACACACACATATATTTCATATTTGGTTTTTAAAGTTCTGTACATTTTATAAGTACTTCAAAGTATATAAATTAATTTATGGAAGTATTTATATTACTGTAAAATTTCAAGGTCAGTAAAGCCACTGTTAACTTCGTCAGTGTGATTTCATAGAAAACAATGTGAAGACAATAAAAAGGGTCTGCATTTGGGCAGAAGTTTTAAATGTTTAAGTAAACAATAATTGAAAGCTATAACTATTAGTACAAATTAGATATGACTAAAATAATGCTATATTTTATTACTGTACACCTAAAGATATATCTGTATATTTTTATATATGCATGTGTATTTATATGTTTGTATATTTATAATTATATATAGTAATATGTTTTATAATATATAATTACATATTTACTGTGATATATAAACATTCATGTAATTCCAAAACATAGATTGTTTATTGTTAAAAAATTTAGGAATTCATCTGTTGCAGTTAGTTTATGAGCCACTAAAATTAATCGGTCACACCCAATTTAAGATCTAAAATAGTATTTCCCTAGTATATGATCTCTATAACTCACTTCTCTGAGAAGATTAACGATATGCAAACCAGAAATAGCAGATATAGCATTTAAAAGAAGGAATTAAAACTCCAATTAGGAAAAGAAAGTGTAAGAGAACATGTAACTATTGTGACGAGAAAAATATCTCTTGCTTTATCACATCATACTAGATTTTTAACAAGTCTTAAAAATGAACTACTATTTTATGTTTGAAGAATATGAAAGTAAAAGATATTTAACCTTACTGTGTTTACATTCCTATCAGTACCATAAGCATGTGGCCAAGTGTTAATACAGCTTCAACATTACGTCACTCATTGTATCAATTCCATTTCATCAACTGAATACTGTTGACTTTCACTTTTTGTGTTTATCATTTAAGTTTATTTTTTAAATTTTTAAAAATATTTTATTTATTTATTTATGGCTGTGTTGGGTCTTCGTTTCTGTGTGAGGGCTTTCTCCAGTTGCGGCAAGTGGGGGCCACTCTTCACCGCGGTGCACGGGCCTCTCACTATCGCGGCCTCTCTTGTTGCGGAGCACAGGCTCCAGACGCGCAGGCCCAGCAATTGTGGCTCACGGGCCCAGTCGCTCCGCGGCATGTGGGATCTTCCCAGACCAGGGCGCGAACCCGTGTCCCCTGCATTGGCAGGCAGACTCCCAACCACTGCGCCACCAGGGAAGCCCTAAGTTTATTTTAACAATACAGATATTTAAGATATGTGAATAAATTTTATAATTTATATATATATATATATATGTATACATATATATATATATTAATTGAGGACAATTGTAAAAGCTTTTTTCCAAGGGAAAAAATTAAACTTTTGACACCTAATTGCATTTATTTATACATAAGTTACAAAAACTTCATTAAAAGTTGAAGTGTATCTGATCTGTCTACAAGTCTAATACCTTCATTTGGCTAATGAAAAATTCAAGTCCTAATTGCTAAATGCCCAAGTTGCTAAAATCAATTAGTGATAGATTTGCAAATAAAATTCTCATCTTCTAACTAAGAGTAGGTAGGGACTCTACACATTAGTGATATCTTTTTTGATAAATTTGTTTAAAATGCTCCGTCAAAGTACTTACATGCATGTATTTTGTGTATTGTGTGTAAAAATATTTCCATCACAACAATATTTTTACCAATTCTACTAGATTTTCAGTTCCTATATAAAAACTCTTTCTTCAAAACTTGGGATTCCAAATAACTATGTGTTCCCCCCAAAGAAAAGCAATTCCTTTTAATTCTCCATGTGAAATATCAGCCTACTGTTTAAGTCCATCTTTATAATCACCCCCTTAAAATGATAAATATAATTGGGTTATACACTATAGATTAAAACTTCTTGCTGTGTTCAGTGTCTCTCTCTCTCTGGAAAACTGTTCCTGAAGATCTTAGGATTTTTCTTTTTGATTGATATAATAAAATCCCTTATTCACCTCCCAGAAGTCTACATTCATTGCCCCTGAGAAATTATTTCTGAGAAATTTTCTGCTGAAAATGGATTCTAATGGCCAAGTCATTTGGAGAAAACTGCATATGTACTTCTGTGAAAATCCACAATGCACAAGAGCATATTAAAATCTGAGAAATATTCTAAACTTTGCTTAACCTAGAATTTCCCAACTAAATGAACTATAGAAAATTTTGAACACCATCTGATATTCTGGGAAACACAATTCAGGGAACTCTGCTCTAGTGGCTTTTTAGAATTAATTGTTGCTATACACATCAGCTGACTTTGCCACCTCTTGAAACTAACAATGTTAAAACTCTGGCTTAATATCTAGTTGTAGTAACAAATAGTAAAGTATTATTAATCCAGTCTCTTATTCTAGGGTATTTTTTTCTAGAAAGAGAATGCTGATGATAATTTAAGAATTATGAGACAGGATTTAAATCACAAACTAGCCATGTATGAACACTATTTCTCAAAATTTTGCTATGAGTAAGTAGACTGTGTTGTTCAGGAAAAATATTGAACTACATCAATTTTTAATTTGAGGTAAATTAGATACAGTAATGTACATAGGTCATCACTGTACATTTAAATACACGTTTATATATGTATCCACTCACAGAACTACCACTCAGATTATAATGTAAAATATTTCCTGCAATCCAGAAGATTCCTCTTGCCAATTTGAATCCATACTACCTTCTGTAGGTAATTACTATTCCACGTTTTTCACCATTAATTTGTTCTGCTTTTGAACTTCATATAAATGGAATCCTACTGTAAGAAGTCTTTTATATATGGATTTTTTTCTTTTTTGCTAAACACTATGTCCGTGATATTTATCCACATTTTTGAATGTAGAGGAAGCATATTGTTCTTATTACTCTAAAGTTTTGTCACACAAAATTCACAATTTTTATGCATTCTGCTAATGAAGTATATTTGAATTGTTCCCAGTTTGGGGCTATTAAGAAGTTCTTGTGTATGGCTTTTGTTGGGCATATGCACTTATTTCTCTTGGAGTGTAATTGTAAGGTGGGCATATATTTAGCTCTAATAGATAATTCCAAAGAGTTTTGAAAGTGCTTGTACCAGCATATTTATTTTTGTAAAATATTTTAGCATGATTCTTAGGAATTATTTTAATTCTAGATCTTTCTTTTGTCTACCTAGTTGGAAAACATGAGATGTGAGCAGATGTAATGTTATTGCTGCTGATGATGAATGTTGAATAAAACAATTACAGAATGATTAAGTGACTGAATATTCATCCTCCAAGAGAAAAAAAATACTAAAACTGAAGCTCCAAAATTTCTTGCCAAGTCCCTTTTTGAAAGTTTAGTATGATGTGAATTAGTATGCAATATCTGACTCAGAAAAAGTCATTCTTCAATTATGAATTTACCTTAATGATAAATCACAGAACTTTGTAGTTTAAATTTTTCTTAAAGGTATTTATCTCTTTTGATATGTTAGGAAACTTAATGATTAACAACTTAAACTTCTTAGAGCTTTTGTACATAACATAAACATCAAAGTTTTTGACATTATTTATTTAATTATTTCATGTAAAATACACTCCAGGTATGGAATTTCCTATTTACATTCTTTAAAATAAGGCTTTTGAAGAAGCTTCCATCTCTCCTCAATCCTTACTAGGGTTGACCTCAACATTTTATTTTTTTAATATTTGCTGATAATTACAAAAACAGATTTTACTGTAGAAAACTGTATTCTTCTGAATGAGTGCTTACTACTGAAAAGCATAATAATTTTTGTATTCATTTTGTGACTATCTTATTTTTGTAATAGTTTTATTACTATTAATAATAGAGATTTGCTGAGACTAGGATCTTACTGAAATTACCTAAGTTTATAGGATATAAGATGTTACACCAGTAGAAGACATAAACTCAGCTATTTTTTGAATTATGTGCCAACTGGTAGAATTACTGAGCTTCTAAATGAAGCTACTGTGGCTTATTTCTTTTTTACTGATCGAATTGTAGAAAAATGATTGTCTTAATCAGTTCAGGCTGCTATAATAAAAATACCATAGACTGAGTGGCTTAAAAGACATTTATTTATCACAGTTCTGAAGACTTGAAAATGAAACATCAAGGTGACAGCAGATCTGTTGTCTGGTGAGAGCTCTCTTAATGATTCAGAGATAGCAGTCTTCTCATTATGTCATCACATGGCAGAGAGAGAGGGAGAGAGAGGGAGAAAGCCAGCTCTCTCACATTTCGTCTTGTAAGGGCACTAATCCCACTTATGAGGGTTCCATCTTCATGACCTAATCACCTCCCATAGTCTGTACCTCCCAATACCATCACATTGGAGATTAGGCACCAACATATTAATCTGGGGGAAATACATTCAGCCCATAGCAGTGATCTCAAAACTATTTACTTCCATTTGTGTGTTAGTGCTGTTATCAGGAATGTAAGAAAAGTGAATTGATTTCTGGCAACAAAATGATCATCTGTTGGGAGTTTTACCTGTTACCAGTTATAAATGGTAACAAATATTTCTGACTCTCAACAGAAAACATATATATAGTATCATCATGGTGAAACATTATACAAAGCTGCAGCAAAACGTTTTATATTTCTGTCGAGTTTGTTTCTTTTGAACAATTAAAGAATATTTTGAGAATTACAGGTGTAAACTGACTCTAGGGTCTCTAAAGCAGTGGGTATAAATCTTGACTGCATATTAGGATCATCTGTGATCATATAAAAATACAGATGTCTGGTCCATTCCTTTAGAAGATTGAATTAGAGCTTCTGGGATTGGGTGCTAGACATGGATATTTGCAAAGGTTCCTGGATGATTCCAAAGTGCAGTCAGGATAGACAACTGTTCTACTAATGGCTAGAATTCCATATCAAAGAGTTGAATATAAAAAGCCATAAGAATATTGATTTTTATTTAAAAAGCAATATTAAGCATTTTTAAATTTAGAAATTATACATAAGTCATATAATAAGAATATACGGAGAATACACATAATAAATTCAAAATATATATAATATAGTCTATAATATATAATTAGACAAAATATATATTCTAGAAAAAAATATGTTATAGAAAAGATATATATTCTAGAAGGAATTTTCAATATTTCTAAATTAAAAATATATACTTTCATGTATAAATATATATGTATGTGTGTGTATATATATATGTATATATATACAATTTGAATAAAACTAATAAGGAAAAATGTTTCCATATAAAAAGTAACCCACATTGGTGAAAACTTTGTGCAGGTGGGAGAAATTGTATTTGCTGCTGCAGTTGTAAGAACAAAGAAAATAATAATGCAATGACATTAACCAGAGAGGATGTGAATGTGTGATGCCTGGGGTGGGTTGTTGTCTATGATATATACTTGATATCAGAACAGGAAAATCTAACCTTTAATCTTTCAAGCCACAATCAAGGCCTGGGAGAGTGAACTCCAAACAAATAACAAGAACAGAACTTCCAGAGGGTCTGTTTGGATCATCTCTTTAATTAGAATCTTTTAATTTCTGAGTTGGCTGGGGAAAGATGCTTGGAAGCCTTTAATGACAATTTACGGTGAAAGAAATTCCAAAAGGAGCCAACACCTTTGTTCAGGCCAGGGTGATTCTGTTCATAATGAAGAAAATATCTTTGGTTTAAGCCACAACTGACAGCAGTTGAAAATTATGAAGCAAGATGGCTGTGTAAAGCTTAGATATTTAAAATCTTCCAATATTAACATACTTTTATTTAAGTATGTATTAGTGCAGAGATTTCAACAGTATTTAGTACTTATACATTCGGGGAGATAATTTATCAAGCAAAAACTTGAGTTAACTGCAGGGCACAGTTGATATGCATAAGATAGGCATTCAAGCTGGTTTTTTGGGGGGTTGGGTAAGTGAAGAAACAACAGAGCTGATACTTGAAAAAGAACGTTGGTGTTAGGTAGCAAAAAGAAGGGATAAAAGTGTTCTAAGCAGGAGGAAAGACATAACTATTCAGAAACCCTGAGAATTATTTCAATATTTTCAAGGATTGAAAGTATTCACCCTACAGGGAAATAGAGGGAGTAACTCAGTTTAAAGAGGTAAGGAGCAGAGAGACAGTGGAGGATACCATAAATAACTTTTGGATCTTAATCAGGTATTGACAAGAGGCCAATGAAAAAGATATAAGATGAAGAAATAATATAAAGTTAGTAACTTTATATACCTTAAAAGTTAAAAAATATATTTTGCTAATTTTTAATCTAACATAATTTTGTGCAGGAGCTAATTTTTATCATGTTTCATTTAATCATATTTTGGAAAGGCTGGCCTTTCTGCATAATAACCTGGAGCTCAGATTGCACTGTTGTCTAGGTGCCATTTGCCTGCTTGAAAGTCAGCAATAACACAACAAACCCACTTCCTTAAGGCATTGAATCAGAAAGTGTGGTCCCAGAATCAACTCTGCCAGCATCCATCAGGAACTTGTTAGAAATGTAAATTTTCAGATACCCCCCAGATCTACCAAATCAACTTTCCTGGTAATTCTGACTCAGCATAAAATTTGAGAATGACTGGGAAAAACAGAAGGCAAAATGTTCCAGTTTTTTTTTTTTTTCTTTATTTTTTTAGTATAGTTTTTAGTGCTTGTTATCATTGGTGGATCTGTTTATTGGTTTCGTTGCTCTCTTTCTTTCTTTCTTTTTTTTTATGACTTTTTAATTTTTTTATTTTTAATAATATTGTTCCAGTTTTCTTAACATAAGAAAATAACTCCCCTTGTCCCCTGAAATCAAATAAAAATTTCTAATAAGTGTATAAGAATTTAAATCAGGGCTTCCCTGGTGGCGCAGTGGTTGAGAATCTGCCCGCCAGTGCAGGGCACACGGGTTCGAGCCCTGGTCTGGGAAGATCCCACATGCCGCGGAGCAACTAGGCCCGTGAGCCACAAATACTGAGCCTGCGCGTCTGGAGCCTGTGCTCCGCGACAAGAGAGGCCGCGATAGTGAGAGGCCCGCGCACCACGATGAAGAGTGGCCCCCGCTTGCCACAACTAGAGAAAGCCCGCGCACAGAAACAAAGACCCAACACAGCCATAAATAAACAAATAAATAAATTAAAAAAAAAAAAGAAAAGAAAAGAGCCTCTTATTAAAAAAAAAAAAAAAAAGAATTTAAATCATAAGTGTTCATAAGTATTCCTTTTCTAACATAAGAGTTCACTTACTGTATGCTACATATTTTGGATGTGTTAAAAATCATCATTTATCAAATGATTATTCTTTTTTGATTGAATAATCTCAAAAATGCCTGTTAAATAGTCATTCAGCTTATAGGAAGTTACTTTAAATAACATGCAGCCGCTTGTAAATGGATGAAACTCCTCAGTGTTACTTGAAAACATGCTAATTTATTTTGAACTAAAATCTGTCTCCTTGTAGCTTTCAATTATGGGTGCTAATTCTGCTCTGTCACTTTTTTTCATAAAATATCTAATATTCTTTCTACAGAGCAGCCCTGGAAATATTCCTCAAGCTAACATTTTTAAATTTTATTAACTATTATTCATATGACTTGTCTTCTAACTTTGCTGAATGCACTCCATTTTATCCCTTTCCTGTGAAGTGAGGTGCTTGGAATAAAACCCAGTTCTCTAGGTGTGGTTTTCCCCCAACTAAACTCAAAATTCCTTCTGGATATGACATTTGTATCAAAGTACTTAAGTTATTAATAATGAATTAGTTGTTTCTTTTCCTTTTCTTCCCCCATCTTATTAAATATGACATACATTAGTTACTCTAAAATCTACAATCTAGAATCTAATTTTGTGCTTTTGTTTTTGTTTTTTTGTTTTTCTTTTTTTTTTTGTGGGAGAGATATTTTTTTCTATCATGCTGTTAAGTCAGGCTATTTTATTGTGAATTGGGGGAACTCTCTGTATTGAGAATTAAACCAGTATCTTATCTTTATTTTTGTTAAAGTCCAAAATCCCTGTTTTATTCATTTTTTCCACTTAGATTCATGTTATTCCCAAATCAATATATTATTTTGTATATATCTATCTAAGACAATGCTTGCAACTTAGACAACGTTGATATAGCTGTTGGCATAGAAGATGTGAACAATTATTCAAATAGATGCAAGGGCACTTGGTTGGTCCAGAATCAACCTATGTAATTCAGCATCCCATAATGATACTATGAAATGTATTCAATACTTTGCTGAAGTGAAGATCTACTCTATCTCTACTTGTGATAACCTTCAAAAGGGAAAATAAAAAATTTAGTATATGATGACTTTTACTTAATCATCAGACTCTCAGCTTCTGGGTATACAAAGCATGTTGTTCAGTAAATGCTTCTGGAAAATTGTTTGAAATTAAAATTCTTCTGTCTGTGATTTGATGAATCTGTTTTGATATTTTGTCTCTTTTTTAATTGGGGGGGAGCGAAGAAGATGGAATTCATTTAGACCATGAAATTTGAATTTGATTGAAACAGGAATATTTACTATTTATAATCCCTTTAGTTTTCCTGACCTTTTACCTTTTACCAATGTTTTTCTAAGGTTTTATTCTCTCTTGGTTTTATTTGCTTCAAAACGAAGCAAAAGCAAACTGAAGATTTTTCCTTCGTGCATGGCAATCATAACAAAACAACAGACCTGTTATTTGCTTGATTTTCCTTAAATACAAGTAAAATTATAAACCAATAAATAGCCACACAGATTTTTGTTCAACTTAACTTTCATTAATTGGAGTAGTTTTATATAAGCTACTCTGTAAGTAATTATCGTTGCAATGTTTCATTTGGAATTCATTTGTTACTTTTTCTCATTCTCTTATTCAAAGAGAATAAAAGTTTGATTTATTTCCTCTGAACAGAGATAAGTTAGTTATGATGATGAAGAACACAGGAAATCTGAAGAGAGTTCTCAGACCTCTGAATCGCTGTGTTTTATACACTCACACTACTGCATATCCTCATAGATTTCTTCAGATTTGGTGCAACAGTAAATTGTCTTTATAGATACAAAGAAAATGAATTTTCTATCAGAAACAAGTTATCACTTTAAAATATCCAAATAATAGTTATCCTGAGAGACAGGATAATCTGTAATGTGAATGCATTATTACACACTTGGATCTAACCAAATATTCAGATATACTTTATTCCATTTTTAAAACTTATAGAACATTGTTGAAATGTTAACTTCATCTTTCAAGCTCTAAAATTATGTTATTATTTTCTTAAAAGGAAGTGTCCATTGAGAACATAGAAATTGAGTTATGAACTCTTTGAAAAAAGATAAAAATATGTAGCTCTCAGATCAATAGCAATTTTGAAATACATAGGGAAACCAAAAGTGGAAAAATAACCCCTCCCAGGCAAAATACATTTGGAATAAACCACAAAAATTACCACAATTCACCATTAAAAAAGTAATAAAAAGGGAATTACATTTTAGATGGTGTCAGTTTTCAAAAGCATCCTACAGAGATACAAGCCATAATGTCTTAAAAATAGTAATAATAGCAAGCCACATATTCGTTATGCCAGAACTGAAAGTTTTATAAATACCCAGATATTGTTAATGTTAACAGTGGAATACCAGGTCAGGACGTAATTGAGTAAACAACATCCATTATCAAAATTGAAGTTTGAGAAAGAATAGCAAAAAATAAGTTTGGGGGGGCAGGTCAACAAGAGGGAGGGGAGTAAGGAGAAAGAGGCTAGAAAAGCAAAGGCAATAATATGTGCAGTGGAAATGATGTAAAGGAAAGAAAATAAAAAACGAGTATAGTTCCCCTAATCTATGTTACAGAAGTTTGGGAGTCAGCATGGTGCATTATGAAATTAGGTACCTAAAGCATCTATTTTAATAATGGTTGAGTTAAGAACACTTTAAATCCATTAAATATTAAAGGAGAGAGCAAAAAGAATATTAAATATTGCATCTGGTGCCTACACTGAAAACACCCTGAGGCTAATAACAGATTCAATTTCAGAGACCACCTTCTAAATGCTGTATTTTTGTTTAAATGCTGATTGCACTGACTTTTTACTTTTTTTTACCTTGCTTCAGGAGCCTCACTTAATTTAACTATGACAGTTTGTGATGTAAATTAAATTGCGAAATGTTGTGGAACAAAAATCACGTTAACATATGAGTTGGGTATCTCAAAGGTATCAAATCCAAAGCCCTGTATTTTAGTGTTCAGGAGACTGAATATTTGGAGGTAGAGTGAGCCATCATGCAAGTGACAGAACTGTTCAATGGCAGACCACCATGACCAGGCAGGAATACTGGGTGCTTCCCTCTACACTACACAAGCACTTTATCTGTCTTTTCTACACCAACGCCTGATAACGTTTCCTGTTCATGAACCTGATGCTTTAGTGCCTGGCTAGTGATTATATGTGGATACATTGGATGCATACTGGATTCTGGATATATAGAGTATATTGTATCTGGCTGATATAATTGTAAAAAACTAAGAAATATTTTGATTTGACTTTTCTCCAAAATCATTGAAATCAGTATATTTTTCAAATTTCCTTATAATGAAGCTGAAAATAATCTCCTTGTTATTAGTACTATTATTTATTTTAAGTAATATTAAAAGTTGTGTTATGTTCATTGGATATGTGACTTTGCTCATTTTCACTATAGGTTTTTTTTTTTTTTCACTATAGGTATTTTAACTTTTATTAGTATATTAGAATACTTGATATGCTAAAGACATTAACACTTTGGTCCTACTTACTACAGAATTTTTCCCAGTCTTAAATAGCTTCAAAGGTTTTTAGTGAATAGTATTTTCAATGATGAAAATTTTAAATACTTATTGGTCACACTGAATTTCTTTATGCTTTTTAAAATTTTTTTTTAATTTTTATGTATTTATGTATTTATTCATTCATTTATTTTTGTCTGTGTTGGGTCTTCGTTGCTGTGCATGGGCTTTTCTCTAGCTGCGGCGAGCAGGGGCTACTCTTTGTTGCGGTGCGCAGGCTTCTCATTGCGGTGGCTTCTCTTGTTGCGGAGCACAGGCTCTAGGCATGTAGGCTTCAGTAGTTATGGCATGCTGGCTCAGTAGATGTGGCTCGTGGGCTCTGGAGTGCAGGCTCAGTAGTGTGGTGCACGGGCTTGGTTGCTCCATGGCATGTGGGATCTTCCTAGACAAGGGCTGGAACCTGTGTCCCCTGCATTGGCAGGCGGATTCTTTTTTTTTTTTTTTTTTAATTATTATTTATTTATTTATTTATTTATTTATTTTTATTTATTTATTTATGGCTGTGTTGGGTCTTCGTTTCTGTGCGAGGGCTTTCTCTAGTTGCGGCAAGTGGGGGCCACTCTTCATCGCGGTGCGCAGGTCTCTCACTATCCTGGCCTCTCTTGTTGCGGAGCACAGGCTCCAGACGCGCAGGCTTAGTAGTTGTGGCTCACGGGCCTAGTTGCTTCGCGGCATGTGGGATCTTCCCAGACCAGGGCTCGAACCCGTGTCCACTGCATTAGCAGACAGCTTCTCAACCACTGCACCACCAGGGAAACCCGGCAGGCGGATTCTTAACCAATGTTTTGTTCTATTTATATAGGAATAACTCCCAATATTGTAGTCATCAAGCCAAGTTATTTATCGAGTTATTTTTTTTCTCTGCTGGAATTGTACTACAGGCAAACCATTAATCTAAAATTCTTATCCTAGAATGAATATAATTACATGGTTTAAATTTATATTTAAAAGTGTAAATACACATTCCAAAGTGTTTAAAATATATTTTGTTATTGTTTTTTTGTTGACTTTGGGGTCAGAAATCTTTAATTTTTTCCTCCAAATTATTAACTAGCTTTTCAAATAGAATTCTTGTGATTAATATTTTCTAACCTCTTTAAATGCTATTTAGTCATAAATTAAATTGCCAAATAAACACAAATCCAGAAGATGATATTCAAAATATTTAACAATAAGCATGGTTATGGGCATTGACCCATCAGAAAGACTGTTGTATGTATTTATCAGCTAACAATCTGTCCTGCAAAACTCTGTGTCTATAATTTATAATTTATACCGTTAATGTATCTGTTCACTCTGGCGTAAGTGTAACAGTTTTATTTAGTATAGCTTTATGATATTCTTTAATCCTGAGTGGGTATGCATCATCCTTGTTATAATTCATTTTTCAGAATTTTTTCTACTTACTGGCACTTTCTTCTATGAACACTTTGGAGTAATGGTAGTTAAATTACAGACTTATTTATTAATGTATTGCATTAAAATTATTAATTAACTTGTTCCTATATCAAATACTGTATTTGTTGACAGTCTCATATCACTGAATTTTACCTTGAGAAGAACCATCATATTATAATAATGAATTTAACTTTTTCCATGAAGAAACAAAATGTCTCTCAACTAACTTTCTGTTGACATCTCTTTCTAATGTTTCCTAGTTCTCCTGATAATGGTGCTATACATTTTAAATTGATTTCTAAGAGTTTTACATGTTCTGCTATTGTAAACTGGTCTGTTTTGGTAATATTTTAAATATTCAAGTGATATGACTTAAAATTATTCCTTGCAACTGTACAAAAATGATCCAGATTTTTGTAATTAATTTTGTTTTTGGATAACTCTATTGGTTCTCACATATTTTGAGTTGAAGATCTTTTGTTCTTCAGAAAGAAAATCTCTTTTAAAAAGACGCCATTTTTCTTCATTAACTCGTTAATTCCTTTCAATAAAGCTGTTATCTTGCACAAGCTATTTGAATGAAAACATGTTTATTTGACATCAAACTGTACTCTTAAAGGGAGGCAACACTTTATAATATAAAGCTGAACTATCTCAGTTTTTATCGTACTTTGAGTGAAGTGATGTATGTAACATTCATCCCTGTGGATATTAGAGCACACCATGTGGTAATGATTGCTCACTGTTTTTTTTATGAATTCAACATTTTGAAGACTTTCATTACACTTGCTTAGCCATTAAATACAAGACAATCATCAAGTAAATGTTAATAGCCATATGTTCTGCACATGTTTCCAGTAGAACTATGTGAAATCAATATTGTAAAAGACCCTCTGCACCCATTTTTCCCAAAGTGTAAAAAGTGATAAAATAGTTCATTATCTTTGACATGCATATTCTTATGATAAGCTCTTTTCCAAACAAACAGCTCACAAAATTCTTGCCATTGAGTAAGCACTAAATATGGACAGCAGCTTTTACTGATATCACCCATTTACTAAGCTTATAAAACTATCACTATGAGGTACCTTCGACATTACCACTATCTTTGTATTTGATAATGATTTACTTGTAGTATGTACTGAAGCATTTCTTCAGTGGTTAGTTTCTGAGTGTGTTTGGAAGCCACATGAAGTTAAACAGATGGGACTGTATTTCCTCTTGTCTCAGAAAAGAAAAAAATGTTTTGTGACACAGGCTTGAGTAAATATAGATTAAGTTTAATGTGATTTTGACAACAGAAGATGTAAATTTATATATTTATTATGCTGAGTTGCCATAAGTTGACGTGTTGATGTTCAAGGGTTGTGAATTCAAATGATTCTGGGAATTAAATGAGTGACATAAGTGAACAGATTGGGCTTGGTGAAAACTGTAAGAAACTAGAGGAAAAGATATAGCCTTAAATACCTTCTTTAGTACAGATTTTGAAAAAGTAAAGAACTTAATTTTTCATCCTAAAATTGACCCAAGAATAAATCAAGTAAAATCAAGAATAAGGAATTTTTGAAGTAAAAGCAGAAATTAATACACTAGACAATAAAACTTAGTGGAACAGGTAAATATATCCAAAAGCTTTTTCTTTCACTTACTAAAAAATATATATAATCCTCTCTTAAACCTGACTGATTAAATACATGAACAATAATAGGAAATGCCAGGAAAGATGAAAAAACCATAAGCAGTTCTTACAGCAATTCAATTGCAGAAATTTGAAATTTAGACAAAATTAATGATTTTGTAGAAAAATGCATATTTTCAAAATCAGCTCATGTGAAAGTGGAAAACATTCTCCAACTACTATAAAAGAGATTGGAAAAGAAATTAGAGGTCAACATTGATGGAGCACTAGAACCAGAGGCTCCACAGCTGAGCCATCTCTGCAATTAACTGTCCAATTTCTAAACTATCTAACTTTAAGAAACCAGATAATTCCAGTGGTACTAAAATAATTCCACTCTTTTTCTTGAGAAATAACTCAATTTTTACATGTTGAAATTCATTCAAATTTTATAAAATATTCTGAGATCAAGATAACTTTCCAGAATATACTATTACATTGTTTGAAATGTCCTGTCGCTAGGACTGAAGGCTGCTTATTCGTTACTGAACTCAGTTTAGAAATCTTTGAAGTGTATTTTCTTGTACGTTTGTCTGCCTAAGAAAATGTGTGTGTGTGTGTTTGTGTGTGTGTGTGTGAGAGAGAGAGAGAGAGAGAAATAAGAGAGAGGGAGAGTAGAGAGAGACTTAAGTGATTTTCTTCCTGTTTCTGTTTTCATATCATTTAACTTTTTTCTAGTTGAAGGTATCTATGGATGGGATGCCATACTATAAATGAACCCTTGTTTGCCAAATTGTTCTATTGACCCTCTGGTGTTGTTAAGTAATAAATGGGGTATGTTTTCAGTGGCCTCCTTAGAAATAAAAGAAGAATCTAACTCCCCTAAGACAAGCCTGAGTTTTGCTTCCCACCTTTATGTGTTTTGCCTTTGGACGGGCAAGAGAAAAGATTGGGTTTCATTTTCCATATCTTGTTTGATTTATCTGCGTTCTGTTTGCCCATGAAGAGAATCACTTTACAAATTGGCCTTTGTCTAAACAAATGCCAGGTTAGCAATAAATGAGTTAAATCGTTTTGACTGGACATCTGTCTCTGATCTGCTTCATTACAGAGGGCTCTCCCCCAGGGTCCCTTTGAACCCTGGCTTCACTGTGATCCATTATATCCTGTCCCTTGTGACCTACGCTGACAGAGACTTGCCTTTTCAGTGTATTTTTGTGCCACTGACCCAGGAAAACTCTCATTTTCTATAAACTCCAGCACTGCTAGACCTTGAGATGCTGGCATTAGCTGATGAGAGATTACACATTCATTTTTTAAAAATTAGACTGCTTCCTACAGTGAAGATTATTTAGAGGACAGACATAAAAATATCTGCTAAGATTACCTTCCTAGCTTAATCAATCTAATAATATATTTCAATCTTGGAATTTCAATTCTTATTTTGGAAAAAAAACTCCCATGGACATAATCTGTACAGAATAAAATTGTCTAAAACAGTGAGGCTTATTTATGCTTAGTTCACATCAATGCTTTTAAATTTAGGCAATTTAAAACCCTAGGTTACTTTTAGTCAATTTATTTAGGACTTGAGAGTTAAATTGTGTTTAGAAGTCCCTATATTTAATCTACTGTACAGAGTTTGTCAAATTTACATTGTAAACTTTAATAACAAAAAAATTAGCAATTTTGGAAGCATGGGGAATTTTGTTCAGAATCAATTTCAAATTATTGATACTCAAACTAAAAAGTAATGATTTGGAGACAAGATAATGCAATGAACAGTATCATACAAGAAAATTAGTAAAACTTTGAAAATGGATTGTTTTATGATTAATTTAAAGGAAAATGCTAATCTGTGGTACATTTAAAAAGAGTATACTTTGCAGCACTTTACAAAAATGTCTAGAATGAAGGTCTCCTGTAGAATTTTCCAGATTAGTGCCTTACTTCAGTACCAGGGATGCAGTAATGAAAAGGAGACTGTCCCCCACGCCCCTCTCTCTTCTAATTTGTCTTTACAGTATTCTGCACAGAGGGAAAATTCTTCCTTAAAACCCTCTAGCAATCAGCTTATGCCCTGCAGCATGAGATTAAATTATTCATGTCAGTTTTAAGACACACGTTAAATACGTTAACTCAGAAAAAAATGCTTACAAAATTTGTCATAGAAAAATAAATATAATAAAAATGTGAGTAAAATTACCCTTCAAGATGATTGAAATAAATCCTATCTGAAGTGGCATGGGGAACTCAACACATATAAATAATCTCAATACTATATTGTTTCAAGAGATGTTTCTCAGCTAGTGATAAACAAGACAGAATATTTAAAGGTTCATGTGAAGCAGCACAAAATGCATCATTCTAGGGAGAGGGGTATAGTTTTCCTGACCACAATTTCTGTCATTTTACTTTTGGAAAAATTGTGGTACCTTCAGAAAGATACGCATTCTCTTTTCCATTAACTAATATCGTCTTTGGTTGGCTACAATCTCTTAATTATTTTCCTGAAGTGTGTACTGTACTATTTATCTCTTCAACAAATCTAATGTTCTCCTAAAATTGACAGTAGTTTCTTGATCTTCATACCACACACTAGCATTACATCAAATCCAAAGTACACTTTACTATCTTAAAATTTATTCTCAATTTGATTGTATTGCATGTTCTTCTTAGGTGATTTTTTCTTCTATTCTTATATTTTCTTTAAATGAATCAAACCTTCCTAATTTCTGTTCCAATTCTCATTTATATAATTGTCTCTTTGAACATTATAACGCTTTGAAGTTGCCCTGCTCCTGTCCTGAAGAACTTTCTAATTAAAGGGTAATTGTCACCATAGCCAAATATTTACACATGCAAGTTTAGGGACAAATAAACATAAATGCAATATTATTATATTTTTATTTAATTTTTAAAGCTTTTAAACGCATAAAGTATTTCAGAAAAATAGCACAAGGGAAACTCACATCTTATGACCATATAAAGAGGTATTAACATTCTTCCAGGTTAGTTTCCTATTTCTTTATGTAAAAAAATAGAAAAAACAAAACAAAACTCAGATATACCTAAAGACCTTCTCTCCATTCCTCCCCACTTCTTGTTTCCATCTCCAGAAGTCATTTTCCCTGTAGTGTACTGCAACCACCTGTCTCAAACACCAATCCATATGCCCAGAAGAAGACATACTGAGTTCCATTTGTCATGGAATACAGATTGGGATGATATTCTTTGCACTAATTCAATCATAATCTCAACTTGATATGCTTTATCCTGAAAGCTAAATTAGAAATTTAACAACCACCTACATACGATATGTAAATCCACAGGAGAAAGGTAGGTTAATAGAGAATAGATAAAGGCAGAAAACACTGGTGTCTTCTACAGTCTGTGATTCTTACTTAACTGATCAAAAATTATAGTTGGTGTTTATGACATCCTTCCTCCACCAACTGTTTCATGTTTTCTCGATCCCTAGACAGTATCTCAACCATTAGTTCTTTCCCTGGTAGGATGGGCTCAAATTTCTTTCCTGAAGGTCCTGAGATTTTAGGATTTTGTTTTTTCTGTATTAGGTTGCTGTAACCTCTTATCAGTATTTACCAATGCATGTGAAAATATTATGCGTCAGTCCAAAGGATCTTCTGAGTTCCAAACTCGTGCTTTGAACCTGCAACCCTGTTCCCTTGATAATCATAATCAGGATCCCTGTTTTCTTCTTATTTCAACTGCGTGAAAATATGCAGTTGTCAAGTGGCACTTTAGACAACCAATTCAGTGGAAGAATTTTTTGTGCCTTAGTGGGACCATCCCTCTCTGGAATACTAAAGTAGCAGAACTTGAAGTTGGAGAATGTGTGAACAAAAAATTGAGTATAAGCTATTAAGTGTAATAGTAAGAAATACTTCTCCTAATGGTATCCCTTTGTTCCTTGGTCTTCTAGGATATGGAAGAACAACATTATGATTTCCCCTTTATACTATCCATCTCATCTTGTACCACTAATTTACAAGCAATTGTTTCCTCGTAGCTGGGAACATAACTAAGTACCCGATAAAATAAACCATTACACTTATCTGTAAAGCCAACTGCTTCTGGGTATTGAGATTCATGGTAAGATCAGTGGATTTCATAATCCACTGTTGGAAGTAATCCTGTTGATTACTTCTTTTACATGAAAATAGCTATTTGGTCCAGAAGCAATATTGTGTGGAGTATATAGCAGTAAATAAGGCATTTAATGAGTCTAAAGAAAGTGACCACTTCAGAAATATTTGTGACAAAAAAGGTAAATCCATATCCAGAAGGCTGTCTATTCTAATGTGGAAAATATCTACTCCATGATGCAATGTGACCAAGGTAATCAACCTGCTTAGGTAATTGGCTGGTCCCTCAGTGTGATATGGAACATTGTACAGGTGCTACATCAAGGATTTAGAGCTGACTTCTGCTGTGGCATAACCATAGTACTCTTCAAGTGTGGTGGTGATCAACTCACCTGTGCCTTTATAAAGATTTCACACTATGATATTTTAGGGGATATTAAAGAGCCTGTATATGTAGTTTAAGATGTGTACTTTAACTTTACTATCACCTTGAGTGTTTTATTTAATCTTTTGAACTATAGCAAAAAAGTTTAGGACTCTCAGCATTATTTAATATAGGCCACTGATGAGTATACTAGCTTTGGTCAATAAATCAAGCAAAAGAATCAAATGTCATATTCTGATTCCATCCTAGTAAATCCAGAATACTCGTAATTACACCCATATTGATAAATATGGCCTAATAGTTATTTTATTTCCTATATAGTTCATTACTCTTAGAGTTCACCTCCACACGTATTATCCACATTTTTGCCTGTATAAATTATCAACATCTTGCAATTATTTTTATTTGTTAGTTACTTCCTCCTCAGTCAGATTTTATTCTTGTTTCCTCTGGGATACCTGGATCTGACAGTCAGGGATAGAAAGGGGCAGAAAAATATTGGCATGTCATTGTAAGGTAACTATTTCAAGTGAGGTTATTATAATGTCTTTATATATATTATAATGGCAGAAGTAGTTTGATTAGACTTAAGAGTTCATTGTGCCAGCAGAGGAGGTTCTGTAGGGTATATCAGAAACAGTTCATTCTATTTTTCAGAGTCCTATGTTCTCCCACTTGGTACATTAACGCTTATATGAGACATGGAGGAGTTAAAAATTCAATTTATGTTGTAATTCAACAATCCATAAGATTAGATTCTGTAGCACATCAACCCTGTGTCTACAAAACAAGATGTGATTTTAGGACAGTTAATAAAACCCTTTGGTCCTCTCATCTGAGTGCAGGAAGTCCTTAGCTTATAAGTTTCACTATTTATTCCAGGGCAGCCAGAAGCAGCCAGTGCTCCAACCCCACCTTTGTACTTCTCTTTCCCATTATAATGTTCCAACAACCAGTTCATTCACAGAAGATTTGCTTTCAACTGGCACCTTATTCCATATGATCTCAGGGGATTATTTAAGTAATCCTTGGTTACTGAATTCTTGTGAGTTTGTCTCACAGCTGAGGAACCCAGAACTTCTGCATGTTTTATAATGGGCTGCAGCAAACCTATTAAATCTTAGCCTAAAGATAACAAACACTATTGTTGTTATATTGGAAAGAAAATAATTCTGCCATTTATGCTGGATGGAAACAGTATCTCTAAATTCCAAAACTATGCACTATCCAAACATTCTTGACAATACAGTTTGGAAAAAGAAGATAGACATTGCCTTGCTCACAAGATGTGCAGAAACATCAGAGACCAAGGGAGAACTCCGTCCCAGGACATTGAGATTTTAGCTACAGCAACCCGTTCCGGGACTTAATCATCCAGTTGTAGCTTCAGACTCTTACTCCTCCAGACCTCCTAATTATTGCATAAGCATCTAATACCTATATTTGATATTTGTGCTAGAAATACCAAGAATAGTTTCTGCTTCCTTCCTGCTACAATATATGTCTTAAGTTCATTTCCTGGAAACAGAAGCTGGGATAGAGATTTGGGCGCAGGTGTACTATTGTGGAATACTCTGAAGAAACCACCTTTAAGTAATGAAGGATTGGACAGAGGAATAAATTAAACTACTATGATGTTGCAACAGAGACCCCAGCCAATCCCACAGGGAACTCAGGAGCTGGGATGGTCTTTCAGGGATGGCCCAATTTGAGACAAGGGGGGCTGCCTTTGTAACCCTGTTATTAACCGGTCTCCACATGGGGTTGCACCTAAGGAGGGTATGCAGCAGGCACATGGGTATCTCTTCATGGCTCTAGTTGGATCTGAACAGGAAGAAGACCCAGCATGAAGTAGCTCATGCTTTCTGCTGTGCCATTAGTAACAAAGTCATTTGCTTATGACGCCCTGGTGCCTTCTGGCTGCATCTATAAAACTGGGGTGGACTGACTTGTTACTTGAAAGCCGTGTGAATTCTCAGATCCTTCATAGTTCTTGACATTAAGAAGCTATTGGTGCTGCCGCTACAGCTGACTCTCATGCCCATGAACCTGCTGACCAGATCCTGGAATGTGGCATCTGTCTGTTGCCCCTGACTCAGATCCCCATGGAGATGACAACTGGATACTGGCCACCTCAGCGGGGTCTAACACTCAGTGTCACCTCATTGCTTTCTAGCAGCAACAGAATCAGGAAGATGACCTCTGCCTCAAGAATTGTGTGCCAAATCCCATGCAGGTGCATCTAACTAGGAACATCCAACTTACATCCAAAGCCTCATGGAAAAGGACATTTGGGAAATATAAATTTTACATTTTCTGTCTATCCAACCAACAGTATGGACACAAGATTGAAAGATTGAGGGATTGAGAGATAAATCCTGTGGAGTATATCCTAGTTTGTGTCTCTCTGGAAAGCTTTTGCTTTTGATTCTACTTAGCAATATATCCAGCCAGGGTCAAATTTCATGTTAATAACTTTCCTGAGGTTTTCCTATAGCACAGGCATTGCTGTGCTATAGGAAAACCTACCCTGGTGGGCTCGTGATTATTATTATGTGTTCTCAGAGATTTTCCCAATTCCCCAGAAATAAATCAAAGGTAGTTGCTTTGTTTTCTTCTTTCTCCAGTGGGTATATATTTTTATTTTTTACCTAATTCAAACTTTCATTAAGGGTACAGCCCACAGAAGGTGCAGATTTTTTACAGTCATCACACATACAGGCCAATTTTTGGAAGCCCGAGTCTTCATTTCCTTCATGTTCAAGGAAACTACCTTGGTATTGTGTATTAAATGTTTACCTAGGACTATAATCTCAAGTATAATGTTTGTTATACATACACTTCTCAAAATTTATCACCACTAAATGATACTACATCAAAAGTGACTATAAAACTAATTGAAGAAATGTTTATATATATTTTAGTATACAAAAAATTCAGCCTGATGAAACACCTTTTCTTTTCAAACATTATTTTCTATGTTTCTATACAAATGGAATCTTTACCTCTGCATTTTAATGAGCCTTGCCATAATTACTATAGAGTGGCTTTTCAAAGATATTTGTTGCACTAAAAACCATGGTAGTAAACTCAGTGAACATGATGTGTGGAAGAGCATAATTAGCTGATCAATATTTTTGTCCAAAATACATACAAGAGTAATAAGAACATACCTTTTAAACATGATAATTACTACAATTTTTTCATCTCTGGAGGGCAGTGCTTATATTGTCATGTGAACATGGGTTTTGGTACATGAAGTGGTAGGTTTGTTTTAATGCTTTATGTCAGAAATATAAGAATAATAATGAAAAGATGGTACATAGTTTAATAGAGTGCAGAGAGAATATTTCAGTTTATGGAAAACCATGGGTAAAACAAGCATTGGAGTACCATCTTTAGAAATGAGACAAATATTTCAGCCAAGAATCTGTGCAAAGAATTTTGTAGACCATCTTGTTTTAGTCATTTATTACTGATGTTGTTCAAACGGGTAAATATATAGGAAAAAATAGAATAAACTTGGAAATTTGAGATTTAACAAGAAAAAATCTGAATTATAGAACCAATCACTAGCACTTGCTGATGGATATTGACAAACCATCCCCCTTTTGCTCCTAAATGTATGTACGTGTTTCAAGATTTTTGTTTTTCCAATTAAAAATGGAAACATCAAAAGAATTTTTCATATTTCATGTGGGCAATATATGTCAAGCCTCAGAATTACTATTTCAGCACTTTATGGAATGTGCAGTATTCCTTTTGACTCTTGCAACTTGATTTTTCACTTTCCTATTTGTTTTCCTATTTGTTTCTAGTACCTTTGTCTCCTTCTTTCTTGAAAGCTCAGGTATGTATTTAACTGAAAATATGTTATACATTTTCCAGAATTTCTAGGTGTTCTTGGAGGGAGTGTGTGTATGTGTGTGTGTGTGTTTCTAACAGATTTCTGAAGCTAGTAGCCAAATTACCCATATCGTAATCATTTCACACCATTAAACATTGTCTGATATATTTCTTTTTTCTTATTTATTTATAGACACTCTTTTTTTGTCTAATGAGAAATTGATAGTTTTCCCCTAGCTCTCTCCTTTAAAAAGTTTTTAAAATTTTATTACTAGATTTTTGGATGTCAATCTCTAGGAAAAAAATCTCTTGATCAGCTTTAGACCATTTTTACATAGATGTGGGCCAAATCAAGGGAAGGCAGTGATTAAGCTCTAAAAATCTTACTTGGAACATGAATTCCTTGGAAATGTTCCATTGAGATAATTTCCCGTATACCTAAAGATGAAAATAATTACTTCTTTTGATTAAATTAATGTGAATGTTTGTCTTGGATGCTGGTCTTTTTTCCATGAGTAAAAAATAAAAGGAAAAATATATGGGACTTGTTTATATGAAGTTCATATAATGGTAAGATAGATACTAATTCCAAAGATTATACAAAGGGGTACATAGTTGGAAGACCAATTCAGTCTGTCATATTTTATGTATATTAACAATTAAGGTAGTATATGTATTAAATATCAATTCAACAGATATTCATTAAACCCATAGTACATATTGCCCTTGGTATTCCATACTGAAATTTTCAGTCTTAAAGAAAAAAATCCTTTGGTCACAGTTATAATATCCATATGGATAAATTTAGAAAGTAACAAAAGATTCAAATTAAAAATAAAGAGAACTTAGCAAGCATTAAGAATACCATCTGTTAAACAGTAATAAATATTCAAAGGAAACTGAGCAACCATGATTATAAAAATAATAAATGTAGTAGGCAGGAAAAAAGATTTGTAAATCTCCTTAGGAAAAGGGAAATAATAAATCTGTAAATTACTAAGTGGTGAGCAAATACTTGTGCCTGGGGAATCACTTAAAGTCACCAAAGGGAACAATTTAGAATCACCTAAAATTGGAAAGTAGCTGTGCATAATGCATCTGACTTTGTGAAGGGCTGATTGTGCTGAACTAACTTCCTTTTTTGGTAGAATAAGAGTTTTCATAAGCATGGAACTACCTGAGAAATGTAGAAATGCAAGTGAAAAAGGTATATTTTAGCTTATAAGACTCGCCATTTACAAGGTAACAAATATAACATACACTGTTCAATTTATTTTTAAAATTCATTGGCTCAAGAATCTCAAAATTCTCTAAAAATAGTGTCTGTATTGCTTTGGCAAAAGTTGCAAACCCTGAAAACATTGCCTGATCTATCCTAACTTATTTCTGTAAAAGAGGAGTACAGCAGGAATATTCAATTTCACATAAAAGGGTACTAGAATAAATATAGTTTTTATTTATAACCATTAATTTCCCTATAATTTTGTCCACTATATATTTTCCCAACAAAAATTAATTCACCAAAGCAAACTATAATACAACAAATATTCATGTTTTACATTTGCTATTGCAGTCAAATATCATCTAAATACTTCTTAATCAGAAGCATATTTTCAAAGTATAGCTGTTTGTTTTGCTGCTTCTTGAGATATTTCTTGATGTAGAATTTTTCTATTTTTGCAAAGATTAAAGGCATAGCCTAAATAAATGTATCAGTTTGCCTTCATATAAACAGTTTTACTGTGGCATTTGCAATTTAATCAATCACATTAATTTACTAAAAGAAACAAAAAAGAAAGAAAAATGTTTCTGAAAATGGTCAATGTAAAATAAGTTATTCTTTTTTAATCAAAAATATATCATTATATTGAGTTTATATCATAAAACACACACACAGACACACAGTGGTATAGTGGTTAACAGCAATTCATTAATAACAAACATTTGTACATTCTGTATTAGTCAGGCTTCTAATAGAAGCAATAGGAGAAATAGAAGCAATAGGATGTACATATATATTGTTTTGTTTTGTTTTATTTTTCTTCATTGTATATGTTTATTGTTTTTTAAATTTCTATTTTATATTAGAGTATAGTTGATTAACAGTGTTGTGTTAGTTTCAAGTGTACAGCACAGTGATTCAATTATACATATACATGTATCTATTCTTTTTTCAAATTCTTTTCACATTTAGGTTATTACAGAGTATTGAGCAGAGTTCCCTGTGCTATACTGTAGGTCCTTTTTGGTTATCCATTTTACATATAGCAGTGTGTACATGTCAATCCCAAACTCCCAATCTATGTACATGTATTTTGAAAGAGATTTCTTACAAGGAATTGATGTACATGCTTATGGGGACAGATAATAATGGAGCTCTGCAGGGTGAGTCAGCAAACAGGAGACTCAGGAGAACTGATGGTGTGGTTCCGGCCTGGAGGTGGGCTGTCTTGAGAACCAGGAAGAGCCAAAGTTTCAGTTCAAGTCCAAAGGCAGGAAAAAACTAATGTCCCAGATCCAAGGGACTCAAGCAGAAGGAATTCTTTCTTCCCTGAAGAGAGTCAACATTTTGTTCTATTCAGTACTTCAACTGATTGGATGAGGCCCACCTACATTAGAGAGGGTAATCTGCTTTACTGGCTCTACCTATTGAAGTGTTTGTTTTCCCCAAAAAACATCTTCACAGAAACACCCATAATAATGTTGGACCAAATATCTAGATACCCCTTGGCCCAGTCAAGTTGACACATAAATTTAAGCATCCCACATACTAAACTTAAAAATGTCAACTATGTTGTAATTGAATATATCTTAGATTTCAACTGTATTACATTACACACAGCAAGTGTTTGCTGTTGTATCAGAATGCAATTAAAATGTTAAAATTGTTTTCACTATATTTGTCCTATAACTATTAAACTTGACTCTGTTTTAAGAACTAATTTCATACCTAGAAACAAAATCATGTAGTGTATTTATTCATTGAATTAGTAGTAAATAGGTGAAAAATTACTTTTGAATTCATTTGTTAATATAAGAGCTTATCCCTTTTTGATTTCTTACAGATTTCAGAACAAGGTTATCCTCTTTTCAAATTAATTATATATTTTATTTCAACATTTTAAATATACTTTATATTTTGGAAGATTAACAATAATTGGAATTATCTTGGTAAGATTCTATCCTTATTCCCTGTATGTCGGTGGTGGAAAAAAAGGATATACTTTCATAAATAAGCACTTACACTTTGAGTTTTTAGATGTGAAGTAATATCGTGAGCTCTGATTAGATGTCCTTTATTAACTATGCATTGTTTAATCTGTTGAACTAATGTCAACTAAACTAACATTATTGAGAAAAATAATTACAAATACAGGCTATTTGACTTAAGACTCCCACATAGTCCCTCCAACTATTAAGATTCCTTTGCATCAAAAATTCCTTGATCACTTGTAGATATTGATGTTATGTTATACCAACAGCATATATAATATCAAGTATCCATGCCAATTCATCATAACTGAGGCCAATACTCACCTAATTTTTTGTGGATGAATATACCATCCTATCCTATGGGGAAATAGCTGAACTCTTAAGACAGAAAGAAAATATAGAAAACATAATTATGGTAAATACTGGGCAAGAGAAAGGGAAGAAAATGTATTTCTTAATTTCTTAGTCTATTTTTCATTGAATCTACAGAATGAAAGGTGGCTTTACAAAGTTTATACAAGTTTCTGGGAAGAAGAACATAGGGGAGAAGAAACACTTTAAAGGATAGCTCAATTTTTAAGAATTCACTTCATAAGTAAGTGAATAAGTAATAGGAATAACTTCCTAGAAAAGTCTCATGAAATGGGAACCTTGGTTAATTCCAGAGAGATGAATTGAAGCACAGTTGTCCAAATTCAAATCTTTCAAAGTAAGGCATTTATCATTTTAGAATAGGACAGAAACTGATTTTTTTTTAAGAGATGGCAGTTGGTTTGATCAAACAATAACAAATCAACAAGATTTTAGAAAGAAAAAAAGAAATTCAATGACAACTGTCCAGGCCAAATTTAGATAGCTAATTCTCATATATAATGATATATATTGTTTTTCTTTTAGAAATTAGCATCTAAGTTCAGCATTTTTACTGTGCAGTATAAGATTCGGAAGGATGATTTTACTGTGTTCTTTCATTTCAGTACAGAGTTTTAGTTGATACAGCACATTGATCAATACAGGGTATCAGTAAAACTCAGGAAACCATTAAAGCGGGATTTTTGAAATTTAAATGCAATCATTGTTTTGTATATGGAAAACAGAAATATGAAAATTCTCATATAAAAGAAGTTTATAACAACTGCATTGGAAAGAGGCTATGTTATTTAAAACTAAGTATATTTAAGGATAAATACAGAAAACCAGTACTTCAAAAATAGTTCATAATTTACAGATGAGAAAAAGGAGAATGGAGATAAAATAATGGAGCAAAATAACAAAAGCAAATAATCATAATAATCACAGAGTAGCTAAAAGAATAATCTCAGAAGAGTTAAGGACACATGGGAGATTAAATAATGTTGAGATGTAACAATGCAATTGGAGGACTCAGTAGGATCACAAGAGAGGGCATGCCGGGTGTATCTGAACAGAAAAAGGAAAACACACAATTTAAAATAGCATATAGTACACATAATAAATAGATATGCAAATTTAAGACAGGATATTATCATTATCATGTATAAAACACTGGAGAGAATTCAATAGGGCAATGTTTTGTTTAGGGAGAATTTGGTTTGCGGACCATTTGCAAATTTATAAGAAGAGAATTGTATGACTTTTATTATCATTGTTATTGTTCTTGTTTTGGAAAACATGAAAAATTTGAAAATGTAGTTCAGTGTAGGTAGAAAAGCTCAGATATCCAACTAAGCTGTGTGAGTAAAAATATATTTTTTAAACATTCTTGAAGTAAACTTTATTGTAACCAACCTTCTAATTGCAAAGGGGAACATGAGGAAGACAAAATATTATTTAATATTTAATTATAAAAATTAATAATCAATCCCAAATTGATTTCTTACTTAGAAGTTGTATCCATATGAAATGAGGATAGGAAATGTCAAGTGTATGAATGTGTATAAATTGTTCCAAGAAGAAACATAGAGGAGAAAATAATGTAGTGTATGTATTATCTGCACTTTCTCAGGAAGGTAAAGCAGGTGCTGAGAAGAGAAGTTATCAATTTATTTTAGGAAATTGTAGTAGGAATTGAACTAAACAAAAAGCAACATAAATATCCTGAATCTGTGAACAAGAAGGAGTGTTAAGAATTCCTCATTTTGTTTGTAAGACTACCTGGCTAGTATATATTCACACTTCAAATTTGACTACTCAACTGTTATTTAGAAATCCATGTCAAGGAGAACAGTAAATTCATGATGAGATAAAGTTTAGACTATATGCTTAATCTATAGTGAAAATATCACAAACTTTGTATTAATGTTGCTAATCAGAAATAGTATGTGCCATATATAAATGAGGCAGATATTTTGACTTCGTGCACCTAACTCTAATAAAATTTAGAAAACACTTCTTGATCATTTTAATTAAAAAAATCTAGAAAGTAAACTGTCAAACTAGTAAGCCATTTATTTGTTTAATACTTCAAAATATATTGCTGAGTCAAATACTCTTAGCATATTCACCGTTTTAATTTTTAAAGCAGTTAAAAAGCAGGAAATTAAATTTTAAGATTTCAAATAGGTATCATACTTAGTAAATGGAGGAATTATAGGAAATTGATATACGTGCTTAACCATAATCCCATTAGGTTAATAATACTGTGTCGTATCAGTTGCTACCCTATCTGCCTCTGAATGAATCATATCCAGGTAGGGCAGGTTTTATTGGCATGTGACCTAGGCAATTGAGTGAGACTCCATGCTTAGTAGGGCTGCATGTTTGAGTTTAAACTATGCTGCCACTATCTTGAAATTCTTCATAATTTTTGAATAAGGGGCCTTGTATTTTCATGTTGCACTAAGCCCTGCAAATTCCGTAGCTGATCCTATCTCAGGGCCACAGATATTTCCTTCATTTATTTCAGGGAGTCCTAGGGTGGCAGAGCCTCTGGTTTGCATTCTCTGCAGCTTTTGCCTTTCCCAGAGCGCACACATGGCAGGAAGAAGGATATAATTGAAGCTGCTCCCCACATCACTTTGCAACACTCTGGGTGCCTGAGGTTTCTTGCCCATTGACCTGGAAGGGAGAGAATGACCCTTTGCACTGGTCACCTGTGCTCCAAAGCAGAGCCTCAGAAAATCACTCCTCAAAGCGGCGCCTTTGGGTTCATCATTTCTTTTGTTTCTCCCTGGGAGCTGGGCAGCCACGAGGCCTCGGTCACATTTCCTTCATTACCTCAGCCACTTCTTTATTCTTTTATTGTCCTCTTCGTGTGTTTCTTTAATTTTTTTTCCTTGTTTTTTGTCCTAGCATTTTCTTATCTTTTATCTTTTATTATTTTTTAAATTTTATACTATTTTTTTAAATTTATTTATTTATTCATTTATGGCTGTGTTGGGTCTTCATTTCTGTGCGAGGGCTTTCTCTAGTTGTGGCAAGCGGGGGCCACTCTTCATCGCCGTGTGTGGGCCTCTCACTATCGCGGCCTCTCTTGTTGTGGAGCACAGGCTCCAGACGCGCAGGCTCAGTAATAGTGGCTCACGGGCCTAGTTGCTCCGTGGCATGTGGGATCTTCCCAGACCAGGGCTCGAACCCGTGTCCCCTGCATTGGCAGGCGGATTCTCAACCACTGCGCCACCAGGGAAGCCCAAAATTTTTATACTATTTTTAAAGGTTACTTTCCATTTACAGTTGTTACAAAATACTGGCTATAGTCCCTGTGTTTCATAATACATCCGTGAGCCTGTCTTACACCCAATAGTTTGTACCTGCCACTCCCCACCCCTATATTGCCCCTCCCCCCAATGGTAACCACTAGTTTGTTCTCGATATCTGTGAGTCTGCTTCTTCTATGTTATATTCATTAGTTTGTTGCATTTTTTTACCTTCCACATATAAGCGATATCATACAGTATTTATCATTTTCAGTCTGATTTATTTCACTTAGCATAGTGTCCTCCAAGTCCATCCATGTTGCTGAAAATGGCAAAATTCCATTCTTTTTAATGACTAATATTCCATTATATATATACATGCATATACATATACATATATATATATATGTATATATATATATCACATCATCTTTATCCAGTCATTTGTTGATGGAGACTTAGGTTGCTTCCATATCTTGGCTATTGTAAATAGTGCTGCTATGAACATTATGGTATATGTATCTTTTCAAATTAGTGTTTCTGTTTTTTTGTCGGATATATACCCAGGAATGGAATTGCTGGGTCAGCGGAGAAATGCAAATCAAAACCACAGTGAGATATTACCTCACCCCTGTCAGAATGGCCATCATCAAAAAGTCTACAAATCACAAATGTTGGCGAGGGTGTGGAGAAAAGGGAACCCTTGTGCACTGTTAGTGGGAATGTAAATTGGTGCAGCCACTGTGGAAAACAGTACGGAGGTTTCTCAAAAAACTATTGATATTAGAACTTGCCTTTTATCTTGAACCAGAACCCTTCATTTTACTTCCAACAAGTAAACAAACAAGCAAACAAAATAACAACTCAAACCCACCAAAGCATATAAACTCAGGTGCAATACCTATTCAGAAGTGGAGGAACATTGTGCCAATCTTCAAAAATACTCAAGACCCAATTCAGTCACTGAAAAGTTATTTTGTTACAGAGGCATACATTGAATTTTAAATGTTTCCCTAGATAAATATAAGCCAATAGTTAGCTTATGAGTAATTAAAAGGGGAATGTGTCAACTCTCAGTAACAGTTATGCCAGAAATTGTTAGGTTTTTTTTCTGTGACAATATATTGGCACCGCACAATAGATATGACTCAAATAAACACATGTTCCACTTGATAAAAATGACCATATGCTATGTGAGTATACTAGGACCACCATAACAAAATACCACAGACTGGGTGGCTTAGAACAACAGCAATGTATAATCTAGCAGTTCTGCAGGCTAGAGGTCTAAGATCAAGGCGGCTGCAGGGTTGGTTTCTTCTGAGAGTCGTGAAGGAAGATCTGTTCCAGCCCTTTCTCCTTTCTCCGGAGGTTTGCTGGCAATCTTTTGCATTCCTTGTAGATGGCATTCTCTCTGTACCTTCATATCATATTTCCTCTGTACATGTCTGTCTGTATCCAAATTTCCCCTTTTTACAAGGACACCAGTCATATTGCATTAGGGCCCATGATGACCCCATTTTAACTTCATTACCTCTGTCAAGACTCTATTTCCAATTAAAGGTCACATTCTGAGGTACTGGGGGTTGAGACTTCAACATATATCATTTTGGGGGGACACACTCCAATCTATTACACATGCCAACATAAATAGAGAGGAGGGAAAGGAACACAGGAAGAAAAAAGTGGAAAAGACTTTTTATTATGATGTGAACTGGCCCTCATTTTAAAATAAATCACCAATAGAAAAAATTATAGGTTTACAGATATGAAGTGAAATATTTTATTCTTTCTAGCATCTGATGCAAAAGTTATTTATTTACTTTTAGTTGATTTACAATGTTGTGTTAGTTTCAGGTATACAGCAAAGTGAATCAGTTATACATATACATATATCCACTCTTTTTTAGATTATTTTAACATATAGGCCATTACAGAGTACTGAGTAGAGAGATTCTGAGAAATTTGTTATGGCTTTCTTGAGGCAAGACTATCTCTTTCAGAAATTTATTACATTTTAGATAATTTTATCAATAAAAGCACTTATCTTTCATACTGTTAAAGTGTGGTCAGATATGTTGAAAAATGTTCTTAAATAAATCTTTTCAAAATATGTCAAAAGTTTTAAACAAGATACATGACATATCTCTTGATGAAGCATCTTATTAATGGAGAAAACAGGCAATAATACATTTTAAAAAAGCAAAACTGATAAAAATCCAATCCCAATCCAGAGGATTTCAACAGTGAAATAGGAGGAAGGTCTGTAGACCGTACAAGAACAAAAGTAGCACCCAGAGTTCTCATAGCCTGAGAAGAAAAGCTAGGGCCAGAAGCTGGTTTAAGAAATAAAATAAGAGCAGTAGAGTGTCAGCTGAGAAACTCCAAGATCAGGAAGAAATTCTTTTCAAAAGCGAAACTAGTCAAAATGGGATAGGGTAGAATGGAAAACTTGTATAGCATATGGCCACAGGTTTTATTTTTGTTTTTGTTTGGGACATTGAAAATCAGTGGCTTAAAACAATTACTTTATAGCTATCGATTAAAAATGAAGTCATTTCATATCAAGCAGGAAGAAAAATCATAACTAATTATCACATTTTCCAATATTGATGCTGTAAAAGGAGTATTTCAATCCTGCATATTTTAGAAAAAGTGGCCAAGGGGTATTTCCATTGCATTGTAGGAATTTTTCGAGTTCAGTGTCTCAATGTGGCCGAATATGGGATCCTAGCCAGTTGGAAACGTGTTTTATGATTGAAGACTCCCCATGACATCTGTAGAATTTCTTATAGTCATTTTCTGACATAGGAAGTCACAGTGTTAGGTAGGTCTGCTAAATAGCCCATACTATCCTATCTTTATGACGGGAGGACAGCTCGGAAGAACAATGCTTATTGAAACCTGACATGATGTCAGATATAACTCAAATATGAAAAAGACAAATATCACAGTATAAAAACTGAAGGGGGTTATCTAAAAAAATGGGGGTTGTCTAAAAAAGGGTTTAATAATGATTTTAGAAGACATGTACATGATAAAGCTAGCTGGTTCTGAAATTATACTAGAAAAATCCGATCACCATTCTAAAACTCAAACAAGATACTGAGTCTAGAGGGTCTGCTGCAATATGATGTTTTCAGTTTCAGCCATTGATCCACCGATTCGAGTATCAATCTAGTATGAGACCACTGTTCTAAAATTTTACAACAAAAGTTTTCAAATACAATGTTTAAGAAAGTTATGGAATGAAAAGTATTTAGGGGCAAGAAACAAATACTAGAACTGAATATAAGGAATTAATTGAATCCTCCAATAAACACAAGCCAACTGAGTGTAACCTTCAATTCTGATGTTTTTTTATTCCACATTTCCAATATCATTTTGAGAGAAATTATAAGAAAAGGCTCTTATGAGGAATTTATTTTAAAGATATTTTAGATAAAACATATTGAATCAATTCACTCCTCTTAAAGTGGAATCCAAAGGAGCCTTCAGTTTAACAAGTTCCCCGGTGATTCTGATGCACACTATAATTTGAGAAATATGAAACTTTTTCCAGACCTGTGACCTTTATCCAGAATTCAGACATCTGTGTATATGTTTCTGATCTCTTAACCTTGATCTTCTTTGCAGCCCATCTTTCCCCAGAGTCCGCTTAAATTTTGAGCATGATCCTGCCCTGTTTTCCTCATGTTTATAGACATAACCATTTCTCATTTGTCTGAGTTATAGATTATGCTATTTACAGACTATTATTAGCTTTCCCATTCCACTCTGACCCTTGACTTTTCCTGACCTTTGTGATTGTTTGTGCACTGACTTGACAGACTAATATGATATTAATAGTGATCTGAAACAGAATGTGGTTTTCACATTGTGCTGAAAATACTGATGATGTTACATGAACCTAATAATAAATAAACAGTATCTGATATTATGTATTTTTCCATTTTATTCTCAATTTCCAATATGAGGCAAAAATGTAAATTGTCAAATCTAACAATATCATTCTATTGCAACTTAATATTTATTTGACTTTGAAAAAGTTTGCAATTTGAATGCTTTAACCCAACCATAGCACTAATATGTAAGAATGTATGATTTCTACTATGCATGATGTTCTGTGGCTAATATTTCAGTTCTGAAAAACTCAAACATTTTGACTATTGATAAGTATGAGAAATTAACACATGATTCGTGGGTTTTCTTTTTCCTCTCTCCCTTTTGTTGTATCACAAGTATTAGCCGCTCAGCACCTGTTGGGGTTTAAATATCAAATAGTTGAAAATTGTCTCAGACTTCTTCTGATACTTTCTCTCATATTTTGACTATTATTTAAAAGGTATGCATATAACCCTCCAACTATTTAATAAGTTTAAATGTTACAAGAATTCTACCTTATTTTTAAAAGATTTCCTCAATTATTTTGAAATGTTATTTCTTAAATTTGAAATTGATAGAATCATACCTGTTCAAAGGGCAAAAATTGGTGAACTTGCTTTCCAATACAATTATGCCATTGTTTTAGATGTAATGATGAATTGCATCCTTGAAAGCCTGTAGGCTAATTGATTTTTTTTTTCTCTCTTAATTGAGGGATTATGTGAATATACCACATCTTCTTTTGACTTTACTCTTTGACACAAAGCATGTAGTATGTCCTCTTTGTATTAGTTTAGAAATCTAACTCCGTTTAAAATGTGTGTCAACATAAAAATTATTCTAATTGAGTAATAGATAACAAGCTGAAAATCTAAAGTTGATGAATTATTCTCACTTTTGGAAAACTGTCATAAAAATCTGATCTCTTTCCCTGTCATTTCATACCCTTTCTTTATTTTAAGGCCAATGATTTGGATGAACTCTTCATATTTCCAATCCAGCCTTGTCCTTAACTCTTGGAAAAACTTCCTCATCACTGATGTCAAAGAACAAAACATATGGGTTCCTCATCTGTCACCATCCTCATCCTCATGTATCTCATTATCTATACCAATCCTCACAATCAGAATATATATACCTTATCTACTTTATAACTATGAATGGACTCAATTAAGAATGTATACACATGTGTAATAGGCTGAATACTAAATTTTCTCATATCACACAATTTCAGAATATGTTTGTGGCATACTACCCTGTCATAGCCAATACCCCAGCATTGTATCTTCCAAATATAAAAATGTATTGAATATAAAGTGAAATTAAAACTAACATTTAAAGAGCAATTGTAGGAATGTTTAGTAAATTCATGGGTGCATTTTTATTGTTTCTTTAAGCAAAATGGTCCAAGTAGTTGTAAATATATTTAACTTTGCATACTGGTCTATGTTATGCATAAGGCAAAAACACTAAAAATAATCGAATTTTATTAATTCTTAAATCTTCTTAAAATTAGTTTTAATAGTATGAATAATTTCTAAATTATTCCTAGATTTTTTTTTTTTTTGCTTTAATCTCAGCTCAGGGGAGTTTTTTGTTTGTTTGTTTTTGGTTTGGTTTGGTTTTTTCCCAATAACGTAATGGCAGAGGATATGGAGAGTTTATCAGGATAGTAACCATCTATGAGAGTGCTCTTGAGGGAAATCCAGATTAAAAAGGAATAAGCAGAGGGAAAGCTTTTACAGTCCTATAGAAAGCTATGACTTAGTGAAATGAGGTTCCTGGAATTTAAAGATTAGATAAAAATAGAAGCTGCTTGTCAGCCCCTTTCAACCATGGTGCTAATCAGGCAGGTGGGCCACACATTCCAGCTGGGTTGTTGCATCCCCTCAGGACCTATTTGCAACCTGCTGCACGCGTCTTTTTATATTAAGCAGCAGTTTAAATCATATGCCTCTGCAGACACACAATATCAAATGTCTCCATGTATCAACATATTTTTCTGTATGATAATGAAAATAACAACAGATGTTTTGAGTTGTCTTTTTATTCTAGTTTAGTTTTTTGCAATTTGGCATTTAGATAAACTGTTTTCCCACAATTTATTAGAAAATATTTCTGATATACAATAACATATAAAATAATTTAATAAACCCCTATGAATCCAACACCAAAGTAAGAAATAAGATATTGAAAATATTCTTTAAGCCCCTCTGTATCTCTTCCCAACCATATTTCTTACTTGACCACCTCTTTAAAAGAAAATGTTCTTCTTGAATTTTGTGTTAATCACTCCCATTATAGTCTTTGTAAGTTTAATACATATGGATATGATGACAAACAATAAATAGTGATTTACATATTATAAAATGTTATAAATTATAATATTTTATTTATTCATTATGATTCCAATAGCTTCAATTTATTTATTTCCTCTATAATTAATCCTCACTCGTAAATACGCCATGCTAGCCATGTGAAGTGTTTCAAATTTTTATTACAAACCGTGCTGCTTGGGAGCATTCTTATATATTTTTCCAAGAGCACAAATGCAGAAATTACTCTAGGATACATTATCAAAAGTGGGTTTCCATCTCACAGGATATCTGCATATCCAAGTGTAGTTGATATTCACAAATGAGTCTAGAAATGTCCTCAAACAATAGTATTTCTGATGGCCCGGTGACAGTCACCTGCGTTGATTCCAGGTTCTTTGGTTGACCTGTTCAGATTTGTCTTCCAGTCTAATTGTTCAGCTTGGTGCTGTTCAGCGTGTTAACTAGTTAGGTTATTTTGAACTATCTTAGTTGTGCATTTAAAAGGGTCTCACAACTTACTTAGATGTGCCTCATTCTCTGAATCTGTGAACATTCTAATCTCTTCATGTTCCACATGCAGTAATCTCGGTGTTTGAAACGTGGGACAGCATAGCTGGCCCACTGCTGCCTCCCCTGACATTCGCATGTGCTGTAATTGTCCTTTTGGCTTCTGAGGCTGTGTTCTTTTCATTCCTGTCCCTGAGGACCTTGGAAATCATGAGTCAAGAACACAAGTCTCCAGATATGAAAACCTCTTGGCTGTAAATGACCTTAAAGCATTACCAAAGTACAGACATTTTAAGTTTATTTCTTGAGTTTTTATGGTCATATCAGTAGTATAAACCTGCAATCCAAATCTTTATGAGGACATGCCTAATGTTACAGATACGAAGGGAATTATCTTCTCCCCAGCTAGAGCTCATTCTAGAAACGGCACATTCCCTTGTTGCTTCTATTTGACAAAAATGTTATTTTAGAAAATTTATATAGATGTATATATATATGTATCTCTCCTGTTTGAATTTCATACAAGACAGTTAATTAAGGCATGTTAAGTACCTGTTATCAACTGGTGACATGAATTATCTATTTTATTTTTATCTATGTCTATGTGTATGTGTGTATATGTGTACGTATCTGTGAGTGTATGTATGTATGTATCTATCATCTATGCATCTACCAATCATTTATCCACCATTCCATCGATTCTTTTTATCCTCATCCTCTAACTCTTTCCATTATTTCAGCCTTTTTAATTTGTTTGATTGTTCTCGGAGGGACAGTAGTCGTGAACAAGGCTCTTATTCCCCTGTCCAGGGATTGAACCTAGCTGCCAGTCTGCCAGGGGCTAGAGGCTAGAAGCCAAGTTCCCTGATTCTTATCCCGTTTGAAAGCAAAAACGTTTCAAGGAGGAAAAACTGCAAAACAGGTACAAAGTTTATTATTAGAGACTCAGCACAACTTATGGGAGGGCACACAGAGTAACAGTTTATTTACTTAAAGCAGAAATACACACCCAGAGAGGAGGGCGGGAGCCTGAATGAGGAGCGCCGTGAAGAGGTGATTTAAATCATTCATATAGGCCAGTTCTTCCGGGTCTTTGTTCACATTTGGCCAGTTATCTTGTTTCTTTTTTCACACCTGACTCGTCTTAGGACCCTCCCCAAGATGCGCGTGCAACAATTTTCTAAGATGGATCCCACCGCAGAGGGCTGTGTGTGCATGTCCACACTTATTATGGGGTGTAGCCCCCTCCCTTTTTGACCCCCAAGGAGCTTTCCTGTGCATGTGCAGTTGGGGAAGTTTTCCTTGACCTCAGGGTGGGCACCTCATCTCTTTACTTCAGCAGAGCTCAGCTTCTGCCACTGGCTTTGTCCTTGGCGTGTCTGGGTGAGAACAAAGCTTCAGTGTTACTCCACTTGACAAACACCAGCTGTCCAGCCCAGAGGCCCATCTATCTCCTACCTCATGATGACTAAGTTTTATGTGTATGTAGACTTATAAAACTGTATTTTCTTGTGCTTTTGTGGTTTGAATTCACATCAACAGCACTGCTTTTGTTCTCATTCTATTGATTAATTTTTCACTCAGTACTCTATTTTTAAGATCTTTCCATGCCATTTGATTATTGCTTCTATCTGTTGAATTCCCAGTCTTTACAAATCAGTTCTCCTAGTGATCACCACATCAATTGCCACCAATACCTTTTACCACAAACAATGCTGTGATGGTCATCCTCCCACCCTATTCCTTTAAGGAACTTATGAGAATTTCTAAGCATTTATAATGTGTGGTTTGCAGGGGATTATTCCTACTTTATTGCTCTGGTCTCACGCAAACAGTAGTGTGTCTTTTGTAATTTTATTTTTCTTGAATGTTTTTTTCTAATATACAAAACATTTATTCCCTAAATATACAATAGAATTTATCTGCTAAAGTATTTGGGTCTCGGTATTTGGAAAGATAGATTTTTCATGGCAATTTCAGGCATTTCTATTGTTTTGTTTTGTTTTTGTGTTGTTTTTTAAGATTTTACTTACCTATGCAGGTTTTCTTTTTTCTTCTTGTGCCATTTTGATATTTTGTACCTTTTCAGAAATACATCATTTACATCATTTACATTTACAAGATTATTAGATAAGACTTTTAGAATATAGTGCTTAAATACCCTTTACATTAAATGCCTGTTGTCTGTATGTCCAACTTTTTTCATACCACATTTTCTTTACATTCTATCTGTACTTTTTAAATCAGTCTTGCAAAAGGTTTGTCTTATTAATCTTAACAAAATGAAAGTCCCAGTTTAAACTTTGTTTATATTCTTCATTTCTTTTTGTTCTCTATTTCCTTGATACCTATCCTTTTTGTTTATTTTTGTTTATGCTGTTACTATCTTTTAATCTCTTAAGTTGAATGCATAGTTTGAATTTTCTAAACTTTCTTGTTCCCTGATAATTAAAGCTATAAATTTCCCATGAAAGTTGTATTTGTAGAGCTCCATGAATTTTGTCATGCAGTGCTTTCCTTTGCTTCAATCTAAATATGTCAGAATTACTTTATGGTTTCCTTTTTAATCAAAGGATTGTTTAGTAATCCATTATTTAGATTCTGGATATAGGATGCTAATTTCAGCATCATTTTGTTACTATTCTAACATTACTGAATATTATCTGATAAAATTATATGCATAATTTTCCCATTGGTTTTAATGAAGTCCCCTTTATGGCCTAATATACATTCAGTTATTATAAATGTTACATATGTGCTTTAAACAATACATTTTTTTCTTCATTGAGTATAGGATTCTTTACCTAATAGCTTGAGCTGATTCTCTTTAGAATTCATAGTTCAGATTACTCTTTGCTTGAATTTTCAGTTTCTGAGAGGTTGTTAAAAACCACAACACCACTTGTAGGTTTATTTGTCGATATATCTACTTATATCTCTATTGAATCATTATTTAATATAATTAATTTATATATTAATTCAGTTTAAGTCTATTAGATGAATATATGTTGGTGATGGTTATATCTTCTTATTCTATGCTTCTTATTAAGACTATATTTTCTCTCTAATTCCTTCATCATGTTTGCATATTTTTTACCTACATTTTGTCTCAGATTCGAGTATTGCTATGCCAGATATCTTTGTTCTTATTTGGAATAGATAGATTGATTGATATAGATATACATTTCTGTTCTTTTAAGTGCTTCTTGAAGACAACATGTTGCTAGATCTTATTTTTTGACCCATCAGAATTTTAAATGGTGAATTTAAACTGTTTTTAATTACTGTTATTACTCTTACATTTGGTTTTGTTTTCAACATCTTCCATTTATATTTCATATGTGTTTTACTGTACTTTTATGTTCTATTTTTCTTGTTTCTTCCTTTCATTGTATAGGTATAATTTCCTTTAATTGGTTTAAATGTTATAGTTTGGTTTTCTCATTATCATATAAAATCTATACTTAAAACTCAGGTTAATATTCTATTTATGATTTATTAACTTCCTTAACATTTATATCTACCCATAGAACAACACATATTTCACTAAGATTAGACTTAAATCCCTTTGTATTCTACTGTCTGTCCTCCCAAAACAGAACAAGTTGATAGTCTACATCTGTGCCTTTACCTAATATGCAACTAGCTTTTCTTTTCTTTTTCTGTTTTTGTCCTTGTCATTTAGGCAATTATATACTTGTTGTCATGAAGTTATTTCCTTGTCAAATTCTTCTGGAGTCTTTTTTCTCATCTTAATGAAATATTTTCTCGAAGAGTGACTTTCAAAGTGAAAGGGGAAAAAGTCACACCGCAACAGTGAAGAACTCTGCTGAATTATTGACAGCCCAAAATATTGAAACCATATTTTTTTTTCTACCCTTATGCCTAAAGATATTTTATTATGAACTCACATATAAATGTTAAAAAATAAATTTTATTAATTTAAACATTTCATTGTCTTATTATAAGTATGTTGCTATTGAGAAGTCTGATGTCAATATAATTTTTTTAAATTATAATTTACTCTTTCTGGAATTTAAATATATAGGTACAGTATATGTAATATATACATATATTATACATATGTCACTGATCTCTTTATATTTCACTCTATGCAAGTAGTTATAATTTGTTTTCTTATATCTTAATTGATACATTATAAACTCTTTTGATTCTAGATTAATTACATAGTTTGGATAATGTATTTCCACTATTTCTTCTACTCTTTCTTACTTCCGTTTTTAGGTTTCTATTTTCCTGGAATCCCTATTAGCAGTTGAAGGCACTACTAATTAGAAGCCTTGTATTACGTAACGTCACTGACATCTTTTCTAACACTCTTTCCAGGATTCTTTGTTTTATCTCACTTATACTTTGCTAATCATTCTGCTTCATTCTTCCTGAAATTTATTTCATTTCTCATTTTATTGTTTCAACTATTACACTGTTCATGATTAATATTTCTACTTAGTTTTTCTCTATGATAACTTGTTCTCATTTCATTTACTAAAACATTTTCTTAAATACGCCCATCATGCTTATTTTAAAATTATAATTATCTCCCATGGTTTATGTTGTCTATTTGCCTTTATCTTCTAGTAATTGTATTAAGATGCCTAGATGTTTTGATCTGCAAAATCATGTTTAGGCACTGCTCCCTGTTAATCCTGATTTGATTCAAAAGAGAGTAAGAGACCGCAGTGTTAAAATCCTTAGGCACCAAAGAAACATCTCTGATCTTTCCAGTACTACAAATGTTCCACGAACTCCTGTACTGAGAAGTTTACCTTTCAACCCTTTGAAAGGAACAGTGTTGTGAAGCTGTAATGCCCTTAGATTGTAATCCGTAAATCCTTGTGATCTTGAAATACAGTAGGTAGAGAAATACATGAGCAAGAATATATAATCAGCCAGCTCACTCCAGCTGGGGGCTTGAGCTGCACTGAAAGTATTCTGTTGAAACCCATAAAAGGTGTGGAAAGAAAATAATATGCCTAAAAAGATGTTGCTGTGGTTTCTGTCAAAGAGTGTTTTTCCTATGTTTTCCTCTAAGAGTTTTATAGTGTCTGGTCTTACATTTAGGTCTTTAATCCATTTGGAGTTTATTTTTGTGTATGGTGTTAGGTAGTGTTCTAATTTCCTTCTTTTACATGTAGCTGTCCAGTTTTCCCAGCACCACTTATTGAAGAGGCTGTCTTTTCTCCATTGTGTGTTCTTGCCTGCTTTGTCATAAATTAGGTGACATATGTGCATGGGTTTATCTCTGGGCTTTCTATCCTGTACCATTGATCTATGTTTCTGTTTTTTTTACCAGTACCATATTGTCTTGATTACTGTAGCTTTGTAGTATAGTTTCAAGTTGGGGAGCCTGATTCCTCCAGCTCCGTTTTTCTTTCTCAAGATTGCTTTGGCAGGAAGAGATATGGGGATATATGTATATGTTTAGCTGATTCACTTTGTTGTAAAGCAGAAACTAACACACGACTGTAAAGCAATTATACTCCAATAAAGATGTTTAAAAAAAAAAGATTGCTTTGGCTATTCAGGGTCTTTTCTGTTTCCATACAAATTGTAAAATTTTTTATTCTAATTCTGTGAAGAATGCCATTGGTAGTTTGATAGGGATTGCACTGAATCTGTAGATTTCTTTGGATAGTATAGTCATTTTCACAATATTGATTCTTCCAATCCAAGAACATGGTATATTTCTCCATCTGTTTATATCACCTTTGATTTCTTTCATGAGTGTTTTATAGTTTTCTCAGTACAAGTCTTTTGCCTCCTTAGGTAGCTTTATTCCTAGGTATTTTATTCTTTTTGTTATGATGGTAAATAGGATTATTTCTCTTTCTGATTTTTCGTTGTTAGTGTATAAGGATGCCAGAGATTTCTGTGCATTAATTTTGTATCCTGCAACCTTACCAAATTCATTGATTAGTTCTAGTAGTTTTCTGGTGGCATTTTTAGGATATTCTATATATAGTGTCGAGTCATCTGCAAACAGTGACTGTTTTACTTCTTCTTTTCCAATTTGTATTCCTTTTATTTCTTTTTTCTCTGATTGCCGTGGGTAAGACTTCCAAAACTACGTTGAATAAGAGTGGTGAGAGTAGACACCCTTATCTTTTTCCTGACAAGCATTAGTGGAAATGCTTTCAGTTTTTGACCATTGAGTATGATTTTTTTCTGTGGGTTTGTCATATATGGCCTTTGTTATGTTGAGGTAGGTTCCCTCTATGTCCATTTCTGGAGAGTTTTTTTATCATAAATGGGTGTTGAATTTTGTCAAAAGCTTTTTCTGCATCTATTGAGAGGATCATATGGTTTTTATTCCTTAATTTATTAATGTGGTGTATCACATTGATTAATTTGCATATATCGAAAATCCTTGCATCCCTCAGATAAATCTCACTTGATCATGGTATATGATCCTTTTAATATGTTGTTGGATTCTGTTTGCTAGTATTTGTTCAGGATTATTGTATCTATGTTCATCAGTGTTATTGGTCTATAATTTTCTTTTTTTGTGATATCTTTTTCTGGTTTTGGTATCAGGGTGATGGTGGCTTCGTAGAATGAATTTGGAGTGTTCCTCCCTCTTCAATTTTTTGGAAGAGTTTGAGAAGAATCGGTTTTAGCTCTTCTCTACATGTGTGATAAATTTCACCTCTGAAGCCATCTGGTCCTGGACTTTTGTTTGTTGGAAGATTTTTAATTACAGTTTCAATTTCATTACTTGTGATAGGTCTGTTTATATTTTCTAATTCTTCCTGGTTCAGTCTTGGACAATTACACCTCACCAAGAATCTGTCCATTTCTTCATGGCTGTCCATTTTATTGGCATATAGCTGTTTGTAGTAGTCTCTTATAATCCTTTGTATTTCTGTGGTGTCAGTTGTGATTTCTCCTTTTTCATTTCTAATTGTATTGATTTGTATCCTCTTCCTTTTTTTCTTGATGAGTCTGGCTAAGGGTTTATCAATTTTGTTTATCTTCTTAAAGAACCAGCTTTTAGTTTTATTGATCTTTGTTATTGTTTTCTTTGTTTCTATTTCATTTATTTCTGCTCTGATCTTTATGATTTCTTTCCTTCTATTGACTTCGGGTTTTCTTTGTTCTTCTTTCTCTAGTTGCTTTAGGTGTAGGGTTAGACTGTTTATTTGAGATTTTTCTTGTTTCTTGAGGTGAGATTGAATTGCTATAAACTTCCATCTTAGAGCTGCTTTTGCTGCATCCCATAGGTTTTGGGTTGTTGTGTTTTCATTGTCATTTGTTTCTATGTACTTTTAAATTTCTTCTTTGATTTCTTCAGTGATCTCTTGGTTATTTAGTAGCACACTGTTTAGCCTCCACGTATTTGTGGTTTTTACAGGGTTTTTTTCCTGTAATTGATTTCCAATCTCATAACACTCTGGTCAGAAAAGATGCTTGATACAATTTCAATTTTCTTAAATTTTCCAAGGCTTGATTTGTGGCCCAAGGTGTGATCTACCCTGGAGACTGTTCCATGTGTCCTTGAAAAGAAAGTGTATTCTGCCACTTTTGGGTGGAATGTTCTATAAATATCAATTAAATCTATCTGGTCTATTGTTTCTTTTAAAACTTGTGTTTCCTTATTTATTTTGTTTGGATGATCTGTCCATTGGTGTAAGTGGGTTGTTAAAGTCCCCTACTATTATTGCATTACTGTCGATTTCCCCTTTTATGGCTGTTAGTATTTGCCTTATGTATTGAGGTGCTCCTATGTTGAGTGCATAAACAATTTTAATTGTTATATCTTCTTCTTGGATTGATCCCTTGATCATTATGTAGTGTCCTTCCTTATCTCTTGTAACAGTCTTTATTTTAAAGTCTATTTTATCTGATATGAGTATTGATACTCCAGCTTTCTTTTGATTTCCATTTGCATGGAATATATTTTTCCACCCCCTCACTTTCAGTCTGTATGTGTCCCTCAGTCTGAAGTGCGTCTCTTGTAGACAGCATATATATGGGTCTTGTTTTTGTATCCATTCAACTAGTATGTGTCTTTTGGTTGGGGGATTTAATCCATTTACATTCAAGGTTATTATTGATATATATGCTCCTATTACCATTTTCTTAATTGTTTTGGGTTTGTTTTTGTGTGTCTTTTTCTTCTCTTGTGTTTCGTGCCTAGAGAAGTTTCTTTAGCATTTGTTGTAAAGCTGGTTTGGTGTTACTGAATTCTCTTAGCTTTTGCTTGTCTGAAAAGCTTTTGATTTCTCCATCGAATCTGAATGAGATCCTTGCTGGGTAGAGTAATCTTGGTTGTAGGTTTTTCTCTTTCATAACTTTAAGTATATCCTGCCACTACCTTCTAGCCTGCAGAGTTTCTGCTGAAAAATCAGCTGACAACCTTATGGGGATTCTTTGTATATTATTTTTTTGTGTTTCCCTTGCCACTTTTAATATTTTTTCTTTGAATTTAATTTTTGTTAGCTTGATTAATATGTATTTTGGTGTGTTTCTCCTAGGATTTATTCTGTATAGGACTCTCTTTGCTTCCTGGACTTGGGTGACAATTTCCTTTCCCATGTTGGGGAAGTAATGGGAAGCAACAACAGAGCACAGGGAGATCAGCTCAGTGCTTTGAGATGACCTAGAGAGGTGGGATAGGGAGGGTGGGAGGGAGGCTCACGAGGGAGGGGATATGGGGATATATGTATGCATATGGCTGATTCACTTTGTTGTACAACAGACACTAACACAGTATTGTGAAGCAATTATACTCCAATAAATATCGATTAAAAAAAAAAGAGAAAGAAAATAACATGCTCATAGATTCAATAAGGTTTTAATTGTCAGATTTAAATATGTATGTGTATACTACTAAATGCATTTCCTAAAGGGGGTGGAAACAATATTAACAGCAGTGGGTAGATCAGATGAATTACTGACCACCCAAATTGTATCTTGTCTGTAATATGTTACTGAATGTCATCTGTAAACTATCCTGGGATTTTACTTTTTTTATATCTTGCATATGTTTCAGTCCTTAGTGTATATTGTAAGTTTTTTGAGGGAAGAGACTTTGACAACGATTGTAAACAGTAGGTTCTGTCAGCAAGATGGAGGGCTAGAGGTAGTCTCCCCGAGAAGCACAACAAAACCAATAAATAACAACTGCAAACTGAAGAAAGTAGCTCTGGGAAAGTTCTGGATCATAATAGAGGGCAGCAGAAATCTTGTGAAGCTAAAAATCTCAGGATCACCACACAGAAAAAACATAGGGAACATTTTACCTGCATCACCCTTTACCCCGTTCCAGAGCAGCTCAGCACCAAGAGGTATACCTTGGAGGTATTTTATCCCATGCAAGCCTCACTGCCATGGATGTTTGCAGCCTTTGCTACAGAAGATCTCCACAGTCTTCACGAACACTAAGCCCAGCTGATGGAGCTGCCCAGAGTTCCTGCCTCTTCATCTCCTCTGGAGCTAGAGATGTCTGTAGTGAGACCTATACACAGGGGCCCCACTCACTGCCTCACTGCTTTGCCCTGCTCTACAGGATTGGAACACCACAGTGCTTCACTATCTATAGGACCAGAGCTGCTGCTGCTCTGCCCCCACCCGCTGCCCAAGTTCTAAGTCAAGGCTTTGATCCACCATTACTGTGACTGCACTGCTGTAGCTCTGTGTGGCCACTGGGCTTCTAAGTTGCAACTTTGTCCCACCATCACTGGGTCCAAGCTGCTGCTGTTCTGTGACTACCCCAGGTGATGTTTCAGCTTTGACCCACCATCACCAGGCTGCACTGCTACGGCTCTGTGCCCAGTGTTCTAAGTTGTGACTTTGACTTGCTTGCTATCACTGGCGCTGAGTTGCTGCTGTTTTGCAATCCCTCCTGGGACTAGAGTCAGGACTTTGATCCTCCACCCTCAGAGCATGCAGCTACTGCACTCTGTCAACCCAGAGCCTTGCTACTGCTGCATCCTCTCCCATCCTCTGCAGCCTGAGTCACTGCAGTGAGCCCCAGAGACCCAGACCCCAGTTCCATAGATTTTCACACTCCTGCAACTCAGACACTGACACCACCACTGCTGCAAGTGCATCTGTGCCCCAGGATCCAGGCACTGTGGAAGTTCAATGTGCACCTGATCCCAGGGTCGTGGCTCCACTGCTATTCTGAGAGTAATGTGTCAGACCTGGCACCAAGAGGGATCTCTTGGTGAGAACATCCTCCAACGGGCAAAAAAGAACAGAAGGACTCTAACAGCCTTCACCTCTGTGGACTGCAATAGCTCTAGCTGCCACAGCCACTCACAGAACCTCTGTAGTCTCAGCCACAGAAGACAACCCACTCTCTTTGCCAACATTAACCTAGACCGATGGAGTTTCATGTGACCTCCTTGGAACCAAAGACACTGCACCTCACCCAGCCAGCACTCTTGTAGATACCTTCAGGATAAAATATTTCCACATTAAATCCAGTCTGAAAAGTCTGGAAGAGATGACTGCTCCATCAAATAAGCAGACATCAATGTAAAGCCAATAGAAACATGAAAAAGCAAGGAAACATGACACCACCAAAGGCACACAATAATTTTCCAGTAACTGACCTCAGAGAAATGGAGATCTGCAAGATACCTAAAAACTGATTCAAAATAATTATTTTAAGGAAAACTCAGTGAGATTTAAGGGAACACAGACAAAGGAGTCAATGAACTAGTAAAAGAATGCATGAGCAAAATGAGAAGTTCAACACAGAGATAGAAATCATAAAAAAAAGAACTGACCACGGCATGTGGGATCTTCCCAGACCAGGGCCACGGATCAGCTGGGCCCCTGAGCCACAATTACTGAGCCTGCATGTCTGGAGCCTGTACTCCACAACAAGAGAGGCCGCAATAGTGAGAGGCCCACGCACCGCGATGAAGAGTGGCCCCCACTTGCCACAACTAGAGGAAGCCCTCGCACAGAAACGAAGACCCAACACAGCCATAAATAAATAAATAAATAAATAAATTAAATTAAAAAAAAAAAAAAAGAAAAGACCAGACATCTGGAGCTGAAAACAAAACAAAACAAAACAAAACAGTGACTAAAAATGAAAAAGGAAACAGAGAGCTTAAATACCAGGCTCTATCAAGCATTAGAAAATAATATGTGAATTTGAAGACAGATCTCTTGATATTATTGAATCAGATGAGAAAAAAAATAAGAATGAAAAAGAGTGAAGAAAGCTTAGGTGAATTATGGGACACCATTAAGAAAAACAATATTTGCATTATAGAAGTCCCAGAAGGAAAAGGGAGAGGGAGAAAAGGACGGAAAACTTATTTAAAGAAATATGGATGAAAGCTTTCCAGATCTGGGAAGAGATACAGCCATCCAGGTACATGAAGGTCAAACATCCCCAAATAGACTCAACCCAGAGATCTTCACCAAGACACGTTATAATCAAACCCTCAAAAATCAAACATGGAGAAAGAATTTTGAAAGCAGTAAGAGAAAAAAAAAGACTCATCAAATACAAGGGAACCCCAAAGAGAAAGGCTATCATCTGATTCCTCAGCAGAAACCTTGCAATCCCATTTACAGTAGCATCAAAAACAATAAACTTAACCAAGGAAGTGAAACACCTATGCACTGAAAACTATGAGATATAGATGAAAGAAATTGAAGAAGATACAAATAAATGGAAAGATACCCCACGTTCTTGAATTAGAAGAATTAATATTGTGAAAATGTCCGTTAACCCAATGAGATAACAGATTCAATACCTGTAATTCCAATGACATTTTTCACCAATGGAAAAAAAAATCTATCCTGACATTTGAATGAAACCACTAAAGACCCCAAAGAGCCATAACAATCTGGAGAAGAAAGAACAAAGCAGGAGGCTTCACACCTAATTTCAAACTATATTTCAAACTTAGGTAATCAAAACAATATGGTACTGGCATAAAAGGAAGCACATAGACCAGTGGAACAGAATCGAGAGCCCATTAATCAACCACACATACAAGGTCAGCTAATTTTTTTTTTCCTTTAATATTTTATTTATTTATTTATTTATTTATTTATGGCTGTGTTGGGTCTTCGTTTCTGTGTGAGGGCTTTCTCCAGTTGCGGCAAGTGGGGGCCATTCTTCATCGTGGTGCGCGGGCCTCTCACTATCGTGGCCTCTCTTGTTGCGGAGCACAGGCTCCAGACGCGCAGGCTCAGAAGGTCAGCTAATTTTTGACAAGGGCACCCAGAACATGCAATGGGAAAAGGAGAGCCTCTTCAGTAAATGGTGCTAGGAAAACTGGGTATCCACATGCAGAAGATTAAAACTGTAACTCCATCTTACAGCACTCATAAAAATTAATTCAAAATGGATTAAAGACCTACTTGTAAGATCTGAAACAGTAAAACTACTGAAAGAAAACATAGGAAAAAATTATTTATTTTTTGGAAATGACTCCAAATCATAAGCAACAAAAGCAAAAATAAACAAGTGGGACTACATCAAACAAAAAACCTTCATCAGAGCAAAGGAAACAATCAATAAATTAAAAAGGCAACCTACAGAATGAGAGAAAATATTTGCAAATCATATATCTGATAAATAGTTAGTTTAAAATATAAATAACTTATACAACTCAATAACAAAAAAGCAAATAATCCAATTAAAAATAGGAAAAATAGCTAAATAGACATTTTTCCAAAGAATATATCCAAATGGCTAACTAAAACATAAACATGTGCTCAACATCACTAATCATCAGGGAAACGCAAGTCAAAAGTGCAATGAGATATCATCTCACAACCTGTTATAATGGTTACTATCAAAAAGACAAAAGATAACAAGTGTTTAAGAAGATGTGGGGAAAAGGGAACCCTAGCGCACTATCGATGGGAATGTAAATTGTTACAGATATTATAGAAAACGGTAGAGTTTTTCTTCAGAAAAATTAAGATAAATGTACCGTATGATCCAGAATTCCCACTTCTGGGTATATATCTGAAGGAAAAGAAATTACTATCTGGAAGAGATATCTGCACCCTTATGTTCTTTTAGCATTAGACAATAGCCAGGACATGGAAGCAACCTAAGTGTCAATGGACAGATGAATAGATATTGAAAATGAGGTATCATTCAGCCATTAAAAAATGGAAATACTGCCATTTGGGACAACACTAATGAAACTGGAGATCATTATGCTAAGTGAAATAAGCCAGATAGAGAAAGACATGCTGTATAGTATCACCAATATGTGGAATATTTTTAAAAAGTCAATTTCATAGATACAAAGAATAGAATGATGGTTGCAAGTGTTGAGGGGAAGGGAAATAGGGTGATGCAGGTCAAAGGGTACAAATTTAAAAGAAGTCATAAGAAGTTACAAGAAGAATAAGTCTGATGGTCTAAGCATACAGTACATTGACTATATTTAATAATAACAGCCCCATATTGTATGCAGTGGTCTCTCCATATCTGCAGATGTGGAGCCCATGGATATGGAGGGCCAACTCTACTATGCCATTTTATGTAAGGAACTTGAGCACACATGGATTCTGGTATCCTTGGAGGTCCTGAACCCAATCTCTGCATATACCAACTAATGACTGTACATGAAAGTTGCTGAGAGATCTTAAACATTCTCACCACACCCAAAAAGAATTGACCATGTAATATGATGCATGTGTTAATTATCTTGATTTTGGTTATCATTCCACACTGTGTGTGTTTTTGAAAATATTTATAATACCATCCAGTTGTATACCTAAATATATACAATTATTGTTGTCAATTATTCCTCAATAAAGTTGACAAAAGTAAACAATCATAAACATAATGCCATAGGTCTCACTTACCTTTTGGTGAAAATTAAGCTGATATTACAATAGCTGTTACCACCTACCTGGCTAAGCATGAGTGAAAATCCTATCAAATATTCTTCTACTTATTCTAGGAAGACCCCAGTTGGGCAGCTCATCTTTTTATAAGGGCAGTTTAACTCAGGTTTGGGCTCAGGTCTCATGTAATCATATTTGCTTGAAAATACTTCTGTACATGTCATGGTCATCACCCCCTAGAGAACTTCATGAACTTACAGTTTGAAAATGCAAGTAGGGGAAGCTAGACTGTGACTTTTGGTCACCTCAGATGAGATAACATATGTAAACGACTTAAAAATTGCTTGCCACCTAGTAAAACTGATATGAGTGTTTTAATCTTCCCGCTTCTCCTCCTCCTCCTCCTATCCCTCTTCTTCCTCTCCATCTCCTTCTTCTCCTCCTACTAATTCTCCTTCTTCTACTGGCATTCCTCAAGCCTCAATCTTCTTTTCATTGACACTTGCAAATGGTCTCTCTGCCTATTGGGAGGCAGCTGGTGTGTTGATGCTTAGACTCCATGCTACTGACCACTGTTGTTCTTACCTTCCTCAAAACGCCCCACGGTTACCTGTGCCAAGAGTATCTCATATTAGGTTGGGGTTACCTGGGATACCTGGCTATAAGTATTTATAGTTTCTTCATTGCAGGATATAGTTTATTGACAAAGTATATTCTCAGTAATAAATGGTAGTTATTAATTGGCAGTCTTTCTAAGTTTTATATTGCTATCCATCAATCCAATAACAAGTTCTCTTTATTTTTTTTCCTTAAAATCCCATAAAAATATCAAATATAATATGAACCTATAATAAGAAGCAACTACAATTTTTTTAACTTTTTATTTTATATTGGAGTATAGTTGATTTACAATGTTGTGTTAGTTTCAGGTGTACAGCAAAGTGATTCAGTTATATATATCTATTCTTTGACTTCGGAATTAATGATATCACACTAACAAATTAAGCCAAAAGAGAAGCAGCTGTAGATTGACAGTCTATAGCTTTTATAGCTTGTACTTTGAATGTCTATATAGAGCTAGATGTCTCTCTCTCATATATATATATATTATATATATATAATATATATATATATCATAGCAAATATTTTATCAAATTTTAACATATGTTAAACATATGTTATATGTTAGACTATTAACATCATATTTAACATATATTATATGTTTGTTAGACTATTAATACATCTGATGACATTTCTTTAAAAAATTAAGAAAATTTCTTTCATGTCATAAAAAGCTGACAATTACTAGTTGCCCAACTGTATTTAATGTTTACCGTACCAACTCTGCAGTACCACAAACATTGTCTGCAGTTTTGCAGTCTTACCATGCAACCTCATGGATCTTTAACTTCTTTCGTGCTATGTTTTCTGCACAGAATCTTCTCCTTCCCTTTGCTGTAGAGATCAGCTACAGCAATTATTCTTAATTAATAATTCTGTAATTATTCTTACAACCTCTTCTTCTCTCTGTGTATCCCTAGTTCTCCACACTCACAAAGTTTCCCTTCACCTGCCTCAGTTAAGACAGAATGCATTGCTCCCTTGACCTTTCCCTCTAGATTTTATGCACAATTATACTATTGAATGTCACGTTTTATTTCACAGGTTGTGTTTTACCTGTTTCTTCTTCACTAGGCTGTTAAATTCTAGAGTTCAGACACTGTATTAAGAATGGTGCCCACTCTCTTGTAGATACTCTTCTAGACACTGTGGATATACAAGTTAAGACTCCAGTAACGGGAACATATCGTGAAAATAAATATACTCCAGTAACGGGAACATATCATGTGCAAATAAATACATATTATCCCAGGAAGTGGTAACTTCTGTGAGAAATGAACAAAAAGTTAAGAAAATCAAATAATAATGGGGGTGTTGTTTTAGAAAGAATGGATAGGGATTGGGGCTTGTTGCAAAGGTGATATTAAATCAGAAACATGTGGAATCTAGAAAAATGATACAGATGATCTTATTCACAAAGCAGAAGTAGAGTTACAGACATAGAGAAAAAACGTATGGACACCAAGGGGGTAAAGGGGGGTTGGGATGAATTGGGAGATTGGGATTGACATATATACACTATTGATACTATGTATAAAACAGATAACTAATAAGAACCTACTGTATAGCACAGGGAACTCTACTCAATGCTCTGCGATGACCTAAATGGGAAGGAAATCCAAAAAAGAGGGGATGTATGTATACGTATAGCTGATTCACTTTGCTGTACAGTAGAAACTAATCCAACATTGTAAAGCAACTATATCCAACAAAAATTAATTTTAAAAAACTTAAAAAAGTAAATCAGGAACATGGCTTACATTCCAAAGGGAACCATCTTAAAGATAAGATTGTGATTAAACGTAGTAAGACTGAAAATCACCATTACAGTTTATTAAAAATACATTGATAAACCCAATATTTAGGAGGCTAGATACACTGTATTATGATTGTGATATCCCTTATTTTCCAGACATTTTATAATTAAATTGCCACCAACAAAATATGTTTGAGGGAATGTATGTACATAGTGTGTGTGCGTGAGTGTGTGCATTGAAGGCCTGGGGGAGAGAGCTAGTGTGTTCATGGGTATGCATGCATCAGAATGGCATAGAAGAGATTTGTTACAAGACTGTGGTGGGCCAGCTCCACTGAAAGTGTTCTATTCCCAATTTCCATGAATTTACAATCTATATTACTGAATAGCTCTAATAAATATACGAACATTTAATATTTCATATTTTTACCACCTAGCACATGGAAATGTTAAACAAATATATATTGAACATGAATACTCTACTGCAAATTAGCAATTCACAAATTTTGTTTGTTGGTATTTGTCTGGGAAACAATTATTATTTACATCGAGGAGAAGGGAAGAGTTCTGAGAAGGAATTTAAACTAGGCTGCCTTCTAAAATTAATAAGCTTTATGTATGTTTGCCACCAAAATTTATATTTATATATGCTTCCTTTCCATCCATTGACTGTTTTCACTGTTAGGATCTATTGACCTTTAGTCATGAGTTTAAAATTACATACGTTTACTTGAACTTGTATAGCACTGCTGTGTATATACATAAAGCCACCTTTGGTGAATGATGACATCAATTTACTTCAAGAACAATTGTGGGTCATATGAACCGGGAGGAAGATTACTTCATCTAGGACACATCACTTCTGGTTACTATAGACTTCGTTGTATCAGTTGTTAATTTTTAAATTTTAAGTTAATTGATTCATTGTGGGCTTTATTCAATATGCCTGGAAAACTCTTCCATAAATTTGATTTGTCTTACATCCCATGACAGAAGTTACTTTTTGCAGCACATGATCAACCTAAACACAGTTTGAGTGTGCTTCATTATAAACTTTTGGCAAAGAAAAATAAATAAATAAAAATACCTTTTCTCCCTCCTAACTTTAAAGAGGTGAAGTCTATATTCTCTTAGCCTATGCCACCAATTCAACCAAAGGAAACATTATGTTTGAAACAAAGGGGTCTTCTTAAGAAGACAACAGCTTTCTAATATTATCATGTTAATTATCTAGGTAGCATGGGCTTACCATAGCTTTTAATTAATGGCCAAATGCAAACTGAGTCACATGGGGCTGAGGAAAAACCATAGCGACCCAGAAATCTTTTCTTCATTACTCTTGTATTAAAGGAGGGAAGACTCTTGCATTTTCCACCCTTGATGACCCCTACTTCCCTCATGTATTGATAGTATACACTGGTTATTATCATGTGTATTCCAGTGAAAGATTAAGTGAGACAGAGAGACAATCTGTTTACTTTTCTAAGGAACCAATTTAATTCTAGCTGCACCTGTTTCATTCTACACCCCTCTGTGTGAAGGGAAGCCTGTGGGATTCCTAATATTGACCAAAGAGCATATAAGGAGTCTCATTATTCTAATATCATACATATGCAATTAAAAAAAAAAAAGGGTATCCATGGGTATTACCTGTATAGGCTTCATGCCTTTTCCTTAAAGTGATTTAAGCTTTATAACATGGAATTGGAGGACAATTCACTGATAATCTGATGATTATAACTCAGTGCTGTTATGATGGACATGATGCACTCAGGATTCAGGTGGTTTCTTCTCTTCCCAGAGAGCATGTGCTTCACAGCCAGAAGGAAGAAACAAGATAAATTATGCTTGAAGTTGTCATAGCCAGATATTTAGTTTTAGTGTTTGATCATAAGACATACATTTTTATGATATAGCCATCATCAGATGTTAATAAATATCATACCAAAATCCAAATACTAGATAAGAAACATTCTTAATAATATCTTCTAGAGTGATAACATTCTGCCCATTTAAATTCTGCACAGGCTGCTGTGCATTGATGTTATTTGGTTATATCTTAGTTTGCTTAAATATTTTAGGACTGACCACCACATCTCATTTTAAAAATTACTGCTCCCAACTTGACTTAATTTTACCCTGGCTTAGCTATGTTCCACTCATTTTGTTGTATTTTGTTTAATATTTAAGAAATCATATCTTACAATCATGTGTTTCTTCTGAATCCATACTTCTGTCCAGATTGTCTTTGCTAATCTTTACATACTGTCTGAAAGGATCTGTTTGCCCATTTCTACTATTGAGCTGGATTTCACGTAGTCTATTTATGTAATAAAGATAGCACTTTGGGATTCTTCCAAGAAATGGTGTGGTATGAAGTAAAACATGAATCATTTGCTTTGATTTAGCTTTGATACATAGCCAAATATATATTTCTTATTTTAAGACAAGACCACTTTGTCAGAAAACCTTTTGGAAGAATATTAAAATTGAGATATACCAAGAGATTGGCACTTCTTCTATTATGGACAAGACCGAGATTGGCACTTCTTCTATTATGGACAAGACCTAAGTTTTCATAATGTAAGAATGGTTCTCAAAAGTATCATGCAGACAGGGTAAAAAAATTTTCTGATCTCTTAAGACTTATCGCATAATTAAATAATTATAGTTTTCTTCTTAACATTTCCTCATTTAAAAATTAACATTTAAAATATAAAGTAATAGTTTGTAAAATAAAATTGTGGATAATACATATTGCTTAGTGAACAATGCAATATTTTAGTGATAGAAACAATTTGGAACAGTTATTACTTTGAAAATCCTAAATTATACATATATGTGTATACACACACACACACACACACACACACACACACACTTACACTGACAAAGTTCTAATACATGTTTAGGAATAAATGAGGTAGTTTATCCCTTTTACCTTCCTACGTTACAAGTCTGTTCCTACTCTTCCCAGTCCATAAAATTAAATTAATCATTAATTTAACTTCTGTAAATGCAGGCTTCTTAAACATTTACCATTTGTAAAATTTTTAAGGATATTTCATTGGTAATTTATAATTACATACAATTGTACAAATAGAGAATTGAGTGTTAAGAAAATAATAAAATAAAATACGATATCGGTGAGTGCTAAGCCTATTTGACTATAGTTAAAATAAGTCACTATATATTTACAGTGGCAAAACTCAGTTAAGATTTCAAAAACACCAAGCTGTTTTACTCAACTAACCTCACAAAAAACAGTGCATTTAAAATCTACGCTATCTCCACAAATTTCTGACAAGCCATCCTACTTCACCACTCAGCAGACTTTTCTTCTATTACATAAAGAAAATATCATCACAGATTGAACATGTTTAATTCATCATATCAAACCTACAAAACTCCTGCATTTATAACCGTGCCTTCCTATGCCCACCGGTTACATTAGAGCAACTGGTTGTCTTTCTAACTAAATTTTGTCCCCACTTATGTTCTGTATCACATCTACTTTTTCAATAACCTTATAAAATTAGTCTAATCATCTCTCCCTTTTATGTTAATCCTCTCCATTTCTACTATGTATCTCCTATCATTTAGACTTTCTCAATTCTCACTTATGTAAATAATATATTATAAATTTATACAAAATAAAACAAAAAGACAAGTGAGCAAAACAAACACTATACCTCTGTGGACCTCCCTTCACTCTTCAGCTACACACCATCCTAGACCTTTCTTTCCCAGCTGTGTTTCACTCATTCCATTTTTACCACTTCATGTATTTCTCAATTACCCTCTCCTTCAATGAATAACTTCAGTTTTACTTCCAAGCCCAAACAACATCAAAAATGTGCTTATTTTTAAATCAGTGATTCCATATATGTCAGTTCATCTGAAGGGCATTGCCTTAGATCTAATTTTGCTAAAGCAGTCATAATAATTCTATACTATTGAAAATTTCCCACTTACATAATATATTCCCTAGTATTCCATGATTCCATGCTCTCCTGTTTGTTCTCCTATAATTTGTCTATCCTTCCATTCTCTTTTGTTGGTTAATTCGACTTTATATTTTTCATATATTGTTTACAATATTCAGTTCTAGATGATTCAACTCTATTATATGTCCTCCAGATGCAGTACTGATGATTTATACATAGGCTGGTGATTTCTAAATTTATGCAGCTTGTTAAAATATCTCCCATAAGTTCCAGGTATTTTGACCATCATCCTACTTTGCATCCTCAGAGTGATATTCAAAGTAAAATCAGAATCAAATGTCAAACCCCTGAAAATATCAGGCTCTTTACTCTTAAGAGACAGAGAAGGATTACTTTAAGTGTCCAAACAACAAGGAAGATGGAGAGATGAAGAAGATGAGAAAGATGATCAAAGAAGTCAGGGAAGATCAGAAGTTTAGTTTTAGACATGATAGGTAGGCTGTTATTAGATAATCAAGTAGAGATGTCAAAAATAAAGCTGAGTCCTCAAGTCCATTCTCTACAACTGCGTCTTTATTCCTGTCCTGCCCCTAGGTTCTTCATAAACATTTCTTTTTTTCTTTTTAGATTCCACGGGGAGGGGGAAGGGTAAGCTGGGACGAAGTGAGAGAGTTGCATGGACTTATATATACTACCAAATGTAAAATAGGTAGCTAGTGGGAAGCAGCTGCATAGTACAGGGAGATCAGCTCAGTGCTTTGTGACCACCTAAAGGGGTGGGATAGGGAGGGTGGGAGGGAGATGCAAGAGGGAGGAGATATGGGGATATATGTATATGTATAGCTGATTCACTTTGTTATAAAGCAGAAGCTGGCACACCATTGTAAAACAATTATACTCCAATAAAGATGTTAAAAAAATAAATAAGTAAAGCTGAATCTTTGAATCTGAAGTACAATATTGAGGATTAGCTAGTGATATAAATTGAGAGTCCTTAGGAAAACATGGCACTTAAAGCCAGAAGAGTAGAAAAGATCACCAAAAGAATGAGGTGTATAGAGGAAAGATAAGGGCTCAGTGTCTAGGAAACTAGTAGTTAGAAATTGAGGAGACAAGAAGGGATCAGGACAGGAGATAGAACAGGGGTAGCCAGACAAGAGAAAAATGAACAAAGTGGGACAGTACCAGAAGGCAAGCCAAGAAGGGATAAAAGTGTTTCTTATTTGGCCATCTTCCTTATCTTAGAGGTAATGCCATTCTTCTACTGGCCTTGACACTTGAGATCACCCTTTTAAGCACTGTATCTCACACCCAACACTTATTCTATCAACAAACCTCTCCAGCTCTAACTGATATTCCAACTCCACTGGCACCACACCTTTCTGAGCCATTATCACCTCCCACCAGGATTCCTGCAATACCTTCTCTACTGGTCCCTCTAATTTTGTCCTTCCCTTGTTCAAACTATTCTCAATAGCCAGAATGATTCTACTGAAATGTAACTCAGATAATGTTAGTCCTCTGAGAAGAAACTCTCAATGTTTTTTTCAGCTCTCTCAGTGCAAAAACCAAAGAAATAACCAGGGACCGCAGTGCTAGTCTCTCTGCCCCTGTTGCCTCCTTGATTGAACTTCCTACAAAACTCCCCTCACTCAGCCTGCCCTGTTACACAGGTCTCCTTGGTATTTTTGACAATGCCAAGACCTCCTGTATCTCAGGAAGTTTGCAGTTGTTTTTCTCTCCTAAAACATGTTTTCCCCAGTTATATCATCTCATCTCACTCAGAATTCTATTCAAAAATTATTTATCATTATACACCTGTGTAAAATTCCAGTCATTCACTACAAAATAACTCCTTTTAGGGTATTTCTTTTTCTAAATATAATTTATTACCATTTATGTAATAATTAGGTTCCAACGGGACATAATTTTTTGTTGGTTTTTTCATCCTTCATAGTCTTATCACTTGGAGCAGTGTCTGGCACATAGAAGTGATCTATGCAAATTTGTTGAGAGAATGAATGATTAAATGAATGAAAAAATGGCAAAAGATGAGGAGAGAGAGAGACACAGATTTTTCTCTTCCTCAGTACCCACTTGGAAAATTTAAACCAGCTTGACCTAAAATTATGTAAAAATAATGTACTTTTAAAGCAAGTAATTTATATTTATTTATATAATATACATAAATTTGTATTTCATATTTAAATTTTAGTTTAAATGAACAACAAACACTCTAAATTAAAAATACATCAGAACTGAAAAAAAATCAATTAATTAACAAAGGACAGGACATAATTTAATCACAAAGCCTGGATGGGTTAGAATAAGAGACAAAGTTTTAGTCTAATAGAATTATACATAGGGTTGGCTGTTTCAGTAAATATACATTTGTCAATATGCATTTTTATTATCATAATCTGACTCTGGGATGAGTGCTTGCCGCAAAATAAGTTCTTTATATTTTTTAATGTGTTTATAAATTTTACCAAAATTTATTAGCATTCATACAATTCTGCAGTTCTCTGTGTATGTGTGAGACATTTTGTTAGAAACATGTTTCAAAATTATTTTTAGTTTGAGACCCTGAAACTTTTAGACAGAGTAAACTGTGCTTGAATATGAATTGAGAAATTATAGAGTGCACAATTTCTACTTAAAAACTTGAAAGCAAGCTAATTCTTCTGGGGTTGCCTGGTAACTAATAAGGAGTATATCAAATTGAAAGACAGGTCTGACTGAAGCAGCTTTGAATAAATAATAGAATTGTTGTCAACTTTAGCCTCAGAGAAGCGAGACAGGGGTGAATTCTAAGCTAAACTGAGGGAAAGACTGTTGAAACATGTCTTGTGTTTTTTTTTAATTTTTAGTGAATTATCCACTATTTGCCTTTAAACCTTTTTTCTCACCAGAATTTTATGATTAACATAGAGACATTGAAAGCAAATTCTGAAGACATCATTGGAATTAAATGGAATGAACCAAGACCTTTTTAGGGCATAATAATTTATTTATTATTTATTAGGCATTTATTTATAAATCCATATTCTTACAATGCATTGGTTTCTTAGAAACATTTATGTCCACTAAGAATGATTACTGCTTTGATAAAAGATTTGACATAAGTATTTTTTAAGTTGAGAATTGTGTTACAGTAACTCCTGGGTATATGTACAAGAAAATATTTTGACAAGTCTTTATTTATAGTGATATTTTATATCAGCCTGTTGATAAAATACTTACAAATTTTGAACTATTTTTGTTTTACTTCCAGCAGGAAAAAAGTCAAGAACGTTCAAGAATCAAAGGTAAGGAGTGACTATTTTACGATCATTGTTTTATACATTTGTGTAAGTATAGGAGAAGGAAAAAAAAAAAGACCTTGCTACTTTGAAATTATAGTTAAAAATGAGAAAACAATGGGACTTCAAAATCTTCAACATGATTTTAAAACCATTGTGAACCCTTTGGGAATTCCCCAAGGCCATTGAAGATTCTCTATCAAGATTTCCTTTCTTCAATAGTGCTTTTGGAAACTTCGACACAATTTTCTGTTTATTCCCTGAGTTGTTCTTATTGAATTCCTCCACCAACCATTGTCCATGCACTTGAGGACTCAGGGAAGGGGAAGGGTGAGCTGGAGAGAAGTGAGAGAGTGACATGGACTTGTATATACTACCAAGTGTAAAATAGATAGCTAGTGGGAAGCAGCCGCATAGCACAGGGAGATCAGCTCAGTGCTTTGTGACCACCTAGAGGGGTGGGATAGGGAGGGTGGGAGGGAGATTCAAGAGGGAGGAGATATGTGGATATATGTGTATGTATAGCTGATTCACTTTGTTATAAGGCAGAAACTAATACATGATTGTAAAGCAATTATACTCCAATAAAGATGTTTAAAAATAAATAAATAAACTAGAAGGAAGAAAATTTAAAAAAAAAAGAGTTGGTGTTCTGTCACATCTATGATTTAGCAGATGAACCTTTTCAAAATATGTTTTGTAGAGACTGAACTATTTAGTCACTGCTATCTCACTTTATATTCTCTGAAAAAGCAAGAAAATATGTATTTATATATTAAAAGTTGGTGATAGCTTTTTGTATGGCATAGTCAATCCTAGTCAGGCACAGGAAGGTTCTTTACACCATAAAGACAATCTTAAACTTTGAAATGCACTCACTGAGATAATAAATTACCCTAAGTAGATTGTAATCCTTCAACAAAATGTTTCCATTAGTGTGTGCTCCTGCTCATCATGATAGAACTTCACAGATTTTTCCAGGGTTAATCCTTCTGATCTCTCCATTCTTATTCTATGTTTTGGGCATCCTTGCCCACCTATCCCTTCCCCAAGGTGTAGTAGTCCCAAGCCTGACAATGGAGCAAAGCACAATTGCCTTGTTTTGTTTTGTTTTGTTTTTAATTTATTTTATTGAAGTATAGTTGATTGACTATGTTGTGTTAATTCCTGCTGTACAGCAAAGTGATTCAGTTTTATATACATATACATATATATATATATATATATATATATATGTACATTCTTTTTCATTTTCTTTTCCATATAGTTTATCACAGGATATTGAGTATATTTCCCTGTGCTACACTTTAGGAACTTGCTGTTTATCTATTTTGTATGTAGTAGTTTCTATCTGCTAATCCCAAATTCCTGATTTATCCCTTTGCCCACCCCTCTCCCCCTTGGCAACCACAAGTCTGTTCTCTGTGAGTCTGTTTCTTGTTCATAGATAGGTTCATTTTTGCCGTATTTTAGATTCCACATATAAGTGATACCATATGGTATTTTTCTTTCTCTATCTGACTTATTTCACTTACTATGATAATCTCCAGGTCCATCCATGTTGCTGCAAATTGCATTATTCTTTTTATGGCTGAGTAATATTCCATTATATATATATTCCATTATATATATATATATATCTCACATGTTCTTTATCCATTCATCTGTCGATGAACATTTAGGTTGTTTTCATGTCTTGGCCATTGTAATAGTGCTGCTATTAACATAGGAGTGCATGTATTGTTTTGAATTACAGCTTTGTCCGGATATATGCCCAACCATGGGATTGCCGGATAATACAGCAGCTCTATTTTTAGTTTTTTGAGGAACCTCCACACTATTCTTCATAGTGGCTGCACCAATTTACATCCCCACCAACAGTATAGCAGGATTCCCTTTTCTCCACACCCTCTCCAGCATTTGTTGTTTGTAGTCTTTTTAATGATTTCCATTCTGACCCGTGTTTGGTGGTATCTCATTGTAGCTTTGATTTGCATTTCTCTAATTATTAGCGATGTTGAGCATTTTTCTTGTGCCTGTTGACAATTGTCCTGTTTGATTCCATGCTTTTGGCATAGGAAAATTTTTTTAGCGTTTTTTGGAGTTATACACAAATAAATTTTAAAATATAACTGTGGAGAAAGCTACAAAGATTACATGTATTCCTGAAATGATGAAAGGATTGTTACACTTTTGAGGGTGGCTAGGTTGATGACAGCAGTTTTGCTTACTTAAGTCCAGATATAATCTTCTCTGCACATTTTCACACAACTGACTGACACAAATTTTTCCTTGTTTGGTCATCTGTAAGCATCTATATTACTGAAGAATATGAAAAGACATACTTTTTAAAATATTGCTTGGTATATTTTATTCAAATGAATTATGTAAAACTGCCCTTTGAGGGATTCCCAAACTATGTTCTTTTTCATCAAACTGAAGTATGTCTTGTTATTTTATATATGAAATTATTACATTTATTTTTCCTCAAAATACTCATATTAACTCAAAGTTTTGTACTTTTGTGTTGCAAAAGGGAATTTCTATTCTAAGAGGTGAAGTGTGATGTTCATTTAAATGATATTTGCATTTTAAGCATACTGAGTGCACATCTTCCTTCTTACGGAGGGGCCCAGTGTTTCAGAATAATCTTAAATCATATTTATAATTCTGTTATAGTTGAAATAAGTTAAGTATAGCTTTCTTTTTGATGCTTTATTGCCTTGCAGTACATAAATTATATCATCTGAAATAGTAGAAATTAGTTTTTTTCCAGCTATTGACTGGGAACATGTTTTCTTTTTATAATGTAATAAAATTTTCAAGATGATGCTTGCCACTTCTTTCATTGTTATTGGCTGACACATGGTTCAGAACCTTGACATAATGTCTGCTAGACTACTGAATTTTAAGTAGATATAGGGTTATATCAGGACTTGTTGCCTAGCTCTGCTTAGAGGAACTCTACATTTTTTCTTGAATACTTATGGGAATCATCTTACAATATTATCTTACTGGAACTTATGAATGGTCATTTAAATATTTTTAAATCTATATTAAGCAGAAGAAAATTGTCATAGAAGCAATAGCTTACTCATTATTAAATAACAAAAATTCTGAATAGTAAATACATTTCTTGGTCACTAATAGTTGAAGTGTGAGCTATGGCCTCATTTGATCTTAGCAAACAATTCTCAGCTAGTAATTCTCTGACTTCCTGACTAATTGGTAACCTTATTTGCCAGAACCCGTTTATTACATTGTCAAGAATGTATACACAGAGTCTTCATCTTCTAATTTCTTGCATTCGGCTCCGGTTTCTGCTTGAAGCAACAATCCCAACCTCATGATATCAGTGACCTGAAATTACATTAATTCACAAAGCACTACAATGAGAACCAATCTCTCATTTTTCTGTGTACATAGAGACATACATTGAAATGTTTGGAAACTTGCAATTCTATCTCTAATTGATTATTTGACACTCACATGCTCTTATTCTAATATTATTTTGGAATGTTATACAAATCCATATTTTACATATTCTAAAATTATATCTATATGGAATTCAACCGACAAGATGAATTTCGGTTCAATAGTTAGTATGGATTCTCAACTAATTTTCATCTTTATATTGCCTGTTGTTAAATGAGACAAAGACCAACCTCTATTTAGTACACAATTTTGAGGTTTACAATTAAGATGTCCTTCCTTAAAGTTACATTAAAGATTATAGCAGAGAAATAAAGACAGTTACACAGGTTTGAAAGAAAGATCAACTATTCAGGAAACCATCTTTCACACTGTTCTCCAGTGACATTACAGCTAAATTAAACAGAGCACATTATGTGTTTAAAACCCATTGAAAATTGTATAAATATTATCAAGAAATAATTTCTACTGTAAGGATCACAACAAATCAATTATCATCTGCCAATATTTCTCAGGTAAGTATTTTAATTTGTGACTGGTTTATTTGTGTCTATTTTAGAGCATCTCTCTAGAGTTCTTAGTGATAAAACAGTAACAGTTTTGGAGGAAAATTTAAATAAGCCATGCTTGACAAATAGCTTAAAAATTCTGTCAAGTTTTTACTACTCCAAAATAGAGTGAAGTTTTACTACAATCAGAAGGATGAAATCACTGTGGAAAGTTTGCACGTGGTTATGCTGTAGCATGCTCCTCAGTACTGACTTCACCCTCTTCTGTCAATAAAAGAATGTCCATTCACCAAAGAGATTCGATTGCTTTTAACACACAGTTTCCCCCCTCCTCTCTCCTCAAGTGGATATTCTTGGCTCTTCCCATTCAGAAGGGTTAAAAATAAAGTATGTTCCCCTTTCATTACTAGTTATATTTTTGTTAAGACTCTACATTTGGGGGAGACTGAGGACTAAAGTCCGTTCCCTAATAATCGTTTACATGTTATATTATTATCTTCTCTGTTTTGTTAAATATCTAATTGATGTCAGACACTGTGCTTTTTACATATATTATCTCATTTTAATAGTCAAACATGCATTATTAGTTAAGATTTAGAATCCAAATATGCCTGCATTTTGAGAAATCACATCCAAAGTAAATAATTCAGATCAATATTATCATTCTCATTCTATTTTAAAAGGGATCATAGTTTATTTACCCAATCACCAACTTATGTTAGGTAAATTCAACATACTGTTATTAGCAATGTTTTTTACATTTTCATGGATTTGATACATATGAATTTTATTACTTATGCATTATTTTTCTTTAACATCATGGTCACAAATATTTTCCTGCTAATTTATATAAAATCTGCTCAGTGCTTTGTAGCTTTAAGAAAAAAATAGATAATGGTAAATGCAACATAGTAATATTCTAAGGGACATATGTAAGAATTATACAAGCTTGTTCACTAAATACTTATGATCTTTTACAAGTGACTTAACCCCTCCGGAAGCAGTTTCTCTTTTATGGTAAATATTAGCGAAACATACCTTGTGATATCAAAAGTCCTTTACGTGTCTGAAACTCTAAGGCTTATACTTCTATAAGGACATTGGACAATGCTATTATTACAAGCACTTATGATGCAAAAGTCTATGACTCAATAGGTTCTAAATGGCAAATATTATGTCATACACATTTGTGTATATGAAAAAAGTAAGCTGCACAATTGCTCTTCCTAAGGTACATAACTTCTTACATACATTGAGCAATAACAGAAAACATTATGTCAAGACCATACTTGATTGAATTAAAAGAGTGTGTTTGGGACAGTAAATGCTATTAAAGAACTATGAAGCCTGCAGTCTTTATACACATAAATGCACATACAAGCTACATTCTATTTATTTTTAAACACTCATGGGTTCAGATTCTCCTTTATTTCCTTCATCACAAAATTGGTAACTTAGAACACTAAAAATAATCTGATATATACAGGAATTATATCTCAGTCAGGCTGAAGGGGCATTGCTATGAGATTGGAATGCTAAACTCCTCATTTGGGCTGCCTGAATATTCAGAGCTCCTTCATTAGAATAATTTCACAGAGTTCCTGCGGTCAGCTCTCTTCTTCAAGCTCAGGTAGCTAGTCAGGAACAGTGAGTGGATAGAAATTGACCTTCAAATACTTATTCATAAAGGCCATTGGATATATTACATTAACAAATGAAAATATCATGTAAAACTGAAAGACAGTCATTCATGTATATGAGCCCTTTATGAGACTGTTTTGTCTAATTATTTCATTTCTTTATGTTTAGGAAACAAAATATAGCCAGCACAATTAGTAATACCTGAAATGGAGACTCTTACCATTAACTGAAATACAGAGTCACTATATATTTTTTAAATAGATCTTTATTAATAATTGCTTCACAATACTGTGTTAATTTCTGTTGCACAACAAAGCAAATCAGCCATATGCATACACATGTACATATCCCCTCCCTCTTGAGCCTCCCTCCCACCCTCCCTATCCCACCCCTCTAGGTCATCGCAAAGCAACAAGCCCATCTCCCTGTGCTATGCTGCTGCTTCCCACCAGCCAACTGTTTTAAATTCCGTAGTGTATATATGTCCATGCCACTCTCTCACTTCACCCCAGCTTTGCCCTCCCACCCCATGTCCTCAAGTCCATTCTCTATGTCCACTTCTTTATTCCTGCCCTGCAACTAGGTTCATCAGTACAATTTTTTTTTTTTTTTTTAGATTCCATATATATATGTTAGCATACGGTATTTGTTTTTCTCTTTCTGACTTACTTTGCTCTGTATGACAGACTCTAGGTCCATCCACCTCACTACAAATAACTCAATTTCATTTCTATTTATGGCTGAGTAATATTCCATTGTATATATGTGCCACATCTTCTTTATCCATTCATCTGTTGATGGACACTTAGGTTGCTTCCATGTCCTGGCTATTGTAAATAGAGCTGCAGTGAACATTGTGGTACATGACTCTTTTTGAATTATGGTTTTCTTAGGGTATATGCCCAGTAGTGGGATTGCTGGGTCATATGGTAGTTCTATTTTTAGTTTTCTAAGGAACCTCCATACTGTTTTCCATACTGGTTGTATCAATTTACATTCCCACCAACAGTGCAAGAGGGTTCCCTTTTCACCACACCCTTTCCAGTATTTATTGTTTCTAGATGTTTTGATAAGTGGCCATTCTGACCGGTGTGAGGTGATATCTCATTGTAGTTTTGATTTGCATTTCTCTAATGATTAGTGATGTTGAGCATCTTTTCATGTGCCTCTTGGCCATCTGTATGTCTTCCTTGGTGAAATGTCTATTTAGGTCTTCCGCCCATTTTTTAACTGGAAAGTAAACCATAAACAAGACAAAAAAGACAACCCTCAAAATGGGAGAAAATATTTGCAAATGAAACAACAGACAAAGGATTAATCTCCCAAATATACAAATAGCTCATGGAGCTCAATATCAGAGTCAGTATATTTTTAATGGATTACAACGTCATACATTATGAATGTTAGGTTCTTTGGTATTCAGTTTAGAAAGCTATTGCTGAGAGAAATAATCATTTGTAGGATTTATGAAAACTGTGGTGTTCTTTCTATCATAGTCAATAGTTATAATCCTTAGAAAGTCCAAGCACCGAAAGACAAGAAAACTCACCTCTAGAATATGTCAACTGAATGATCCATAGGTTTGTTTATTTTTTTGTTTTTGGCAAAGAGCAATGCTGGATAAACCCCAGACAAGTGTACTTATGGCAGACTTGTGATAATAATCTTAAAAAATAAATGCTGTAAAAGAATGTGAAGGAACAATATTTGTTTTGTATACATTTTACGCCATAGCAATTGCATTATAGCAGAACAATTCTCTTTGCACTCTGTTTACTTAAAATGGACTTTTGAAATTAAATGGGGGCAAAATGTATTCTCATAAGTAATTATTGAGTACCTAGCAGCAAAGTGTCAATGTCCTATATGCACAACTTAATAGTGTATGATTGACTAGCAACTCTTTAATTGCTTATATGAGAACCTCAAACATTTCAATCCATTTCATTTTACACTTAACAATATAAATTGATTGTTCAGTGATAAATCAATTAAAAATGTAATTTTCAATTATTATAAACACATTGGCAGTCTTCTCTGATTTCATTAGCTGAAAATTGTTCTATTTCTGATCTTTCACTATTAAACAAAGTGATCATATCTCTTTATGTGAGTGATGTGAGTTTTTGTTTTAAAGTGAATGAGGTTTGGAAACAAAAATGATAACACATAGATGTAAATTCTGGAAGCCATTGTATACATAAGATAATAATTGTTACTTTGACAAACTTTGAAACATATAACAATTTAAGTTCTAATGTATAACTCCATAAAAGAAAAATTAATTAATGGAAATATATTCACTGCAAATAATCTAAATAATGCCCCCAAATGATTTCCTACATAACTTTTTAGTAGTAAAGATTTCAATGTCAGTGATAACTTTTCTCTGTGAATTAAGGTAATATTCATCCTCCATTCTTAAAAAGATTCATTTAAACAGCTTGGTCCAATTTTAGATGCTCTTGATGCATGTCGTCCTGCCCCAGCAGCAGGAAGACAGACATCCACCTCTACCTAATGATGCTATTCTCATCAACAAGAAGAGGTTTCAGAAGTATCTGATTGTGTTTCTCATTTATGCCAAGAAAGGCTCAGTTTATATTATGCCAAACACATCATCTTTCCCCCTCCATTTTGCATACATTCTCTAGCTTTCTAAAAGATATTCATAAATCATCCCATTCAATGGGTCATTTATTTTGGTTTCAGGATGATTAATTTTGCAGCTCACTTTGCCCACCAGGAGGCAGTGCTATCTAAAAGAAATAGAGGTGTAATAGGTTGTTGGGAAAACAACCCAGAATAACTGGATTTAATTTTTCGCTAATAAATAATGATTTCACTCTGCATGGAGTATCAAATGAATATTGTTCAGGCTTTTCTTTACATAGTTTTTTCTTATTATTTTTTACCTGCACAGTAACATCCCAACATGGATCTTCCTTTCAATTACCAATAAATAAAGATATTTTAGACTTTTAACAGAGCTCAGTGATTTCCTAAGTATGTTTTTAAAAAAAATTCCCACACAGTCTCCTGAAATAATTGAACGTCATGTCTCAAGAAACGTCAAGTAATATTAACCAAACTGTGTTTGATGGCTTCATTTATTTAGCTGGAAACAGTAACTTCACTTACTTGCAATGGTTAGCCTTTGTGAAAGAGGGGTTCTTGAAATGGTCATATGAACGTAACATATTTTTCTTTTTTTTTGCAGAAGACACTGTCTTATCCTCTAATGAAAAACTATATGGTTTATCAGTTTTTCCTTTTGGCTTTGCCTCCCCTGGCACTTTAAATATGAAATTTGATTTTACTTAATAAACCATATTTACTTGGATTTTTAAAATATATATTTCTTTTTTTTCCCCAAGGTCTTAACCTAACATTTAATGTAGTAATATTTAAGTATTTTGTAAATTGTTTGGTTTTTTTGAATTATGAAGGATATATATTTTATATAAGAAGGATTTATAACTCTCTAAGTGATATTGTACTCAGTGACTTCTATGAGGCAAAGTAGACATACATTTCTTTGTCTAACTATGATGGATTAGTTAATTTGGAGTTTTACCTATTATGTCAAAGACCAAATAATTTTCCTTTTAAATATTTTTAAGCAGCATTTCATAGTTTTAACTCATTATGTGGGTAATAATTACTTAGATAAAAAGATGTAAATGTTTTTCCTGGAAAATAATGCATATCACTCTACTAAAGTTAATATAATTGTTTCTTAAGTTGGTGCATGAATTCCTTATCCACTGGACATCGGAAAATATGGAAAAACTCTGGTCAAATATGCACTGTGATATTGTGAAATTTTTACATAATCCTTTAGTGATGCTTACCTTTGCTTTACTAAGCATTTACAATTGTATTTGACCAAGGATTTCTTTTCCCACATTGGCCACCTTTCAGGAAACAGCTATTACCATTCAAAGCACTAGAGTTACAAGAACCACATTCTGAGAAGCATTGAGTTATATCACACTTTTCAAGATATATCATGGGGTTTAGCCTCAGCATACTTAAGCTCAATTATTTATCTCCACACTTAAGGACTCTTAATCTCTTCTTACCTGTAATGTAAGTATAATATACCACAAAGTGCTGTTGTAAAGATTAAATAAGGTATAGAAACCTTTTGAGTGGAGTAAAAAGCTCTTGGTTTATGTGAGTTCTTATTTCAACATGTTTTGAAATGTTTATAATCATTTTTTAATCTATCAGTGGTAGACACATTTATGAAAAAAATAATGTTCAATTTCATAAAATGGTAAGATTAGAGGTCAACACACATTGACTTGGCCTCATTATTTTACATAATTCTAAATTATAATCCACAGATTTTCCATACTTAAGATATCTGACCTACTGATATAAAATAATCTCTAGGTATCCTGTGATATTTATTCTTAGGCTGACATTCTTATCAGATCCCTAGCATGAGGCATTCAGCTCCATTGAAAAAAAAACAGTACAGTGCAGTGGACACTGCTTTGGATGTAAACATAAACAGAAGATTATTCTTTGGAAAGTAAAGTATTATACTCTGAGAGTACTAATTTGATGTCTTAATGGCTTATATTAAATTTGAAGAAATTTATGAGAAATGTTATTTTTATTTTTAAAAAATATTTATTTATTTATCTCTCTATCTATTTATTTATTTATTTATTTGTATTGGTTGTGCCAGGTCTTAGTTGCGGCACACGGGGTCCTTGTGGCGGCATACAGGATCTTTGCAGTGGCATGCTGGATGAGAAATTTTAAAAAACTAATTTAACCCACTGACTTATAAGTTAGCTACTGTTTCATTTAGAAAGTGTTGCTTTATGTCAGAAATTTTGTGGTAATGTTAGCCTGTCCAAATAATTCAGAAGAGAAGATATCAGTTCAACTGCATTCTATAATAAAGCCTAGTTCAACCAACATTTATTAATTTCAATATTAGAAGCAAAGTTAGATGCCAGAGAAATTAAGGACAAAGTTATGAGGCAGGTTATACTGGCTGTGAGTTTGGGAGATGGGACCTAGGACTGATAAATACAGTTGCCAAAAAAGCGTGATAGATTCTTTAAGAGAGAAAGGCTGGACTGCTGTGCAAGCATGGGGGTAAGGCGAGGGGTAGGAAGGGGGTCTGGGAATGGACTTTTGGAAAAGGTTCACCTTTTCTTTTTATAGGGAGACAAGATCTTGTCTAGAAGAACAGGGAGGAATCAGAGAGGTGAAGAATAAGGGAGATTATTCCAGTTCGTGTGGCATTAGTGAAATACACGTTTACATATTAATGTGAGGTTGATGAGAAGCAAAGGAGAAATCAGTACAGAGTAGAATGGATTCACAGAGGAATTTAAAACTAGGAAAGTATCAGTAGCAAATTGGATGGCAGGAATAATGCTAGTGTGATGAGATTGTCCAGGCTAGACAGAAGGCTGATATTGATTAATAGGTATAGCATTGAGAAATACTGGGTACAAGCTCAGCAGTTTTCCAGTTTGATAAGCTGCAAGTTCTTCTGAAATTATTATTCCATTTTTTTTCCTTTCAACAAACAGAACAAAAACCTGAGAACTGCACAATGATGATAAAATCAGTTTTGCTTGGTGGTTTAACACTCAGGCTTCAGAACCAGAGTAACTTTCAGTCCTGAGTCTACCACTAAATATCTGTGTGACAATGGAAAATGACCTGACCTTGGTGGACTAATGTCCCCATGTGTAAAAACTGGGTAATGATGGTTCCTTCTTGATAGGTTTGTTTTTGATGATTAAACAAGTTATTAATACAGAGAACTTATCAAAAACAGTCTGAGATTTTACCCTCTTCACAAACCAGCATGGGAGCCTCACAGTTTTCTGGATTCTGGCAGAAGACAGGAGGCTCCTGTGTCAGAGGCAAAGTTTCTTCCTCACAGCCATGGCAGTTGCCAATGTGCCAGTACCTGTGCTGAACCCCCAGGGCGATGGGAAGAGGCCCTCAGGATGCATGCATGTGCAGTGGTTTGTATTGTAGGAGAGGACCACTCCCTCTGCCTGCCCCGCTTAGGAAAACCAAATATTTTATAATGGGCAGGAAGCACGCCTGACATTTGACTGTCACACTTGACAAGGAAACATACTTACCCCTGGCTCCAGAGGGAGGTGCTCTTTCTATTTTCTGAAGATATTCACTATAGAAAATCCCTGAGAAGAAAAGTCTGGAATAAAATACAGTCCGTATCTCTTCTCTCAAGACACACAGAAATGCAAGAGACCGTAGGGAACTGTCTCTCAGAGCATTTAGAGTAGTAGCAGCACAAAATACCACTCAATAAACCTTCATAAATGCCAACACCACCACGAGCATCATTATTCAACAGTCTTTTGTTTGTTTGTTTGTTTTTCTTGATTATCCTCTGGAGTGCAAGTCAATGTAGATAGATGCATAGAGAAATACATATACCATATTCTTTCTCTCCACAGTGTTAATGTGTGGTTATTTTAAAAGTCAAACGAATTCAGAAACTTAAAAAGAATAATTACAGTAATTCACAGTTTCTGTGTAATTAATAAGGGCCAGGCCCTATGTCTCTATGTAATGTGCTTCAGTTGCTTTATCTTGATTTATATGTGTGTGTGTGTGTGTGTGTGTGTGTGTGTGTGTATATATATATATATATATATATATGTATATATAAAGTATATATGTATATATGTGTATATATACATATATGTGAATATATATGTATACATACACATATATTTGAATATATATAGTTATACATATATAACTATATATAGATCAGTGTTGGAATGTTACTGTGCAGGTAACTATATATTGTTATGAATATATATAGTTATATATATAAATATGAATAGTTAACATTACTTTTTTACTGCCAGGTCTTCTGCTAAGTGCTTTCCATGTATTATCTTATATAACCCTCAGAAGAATATTATATACTAGCAAGAGAGTAAATTTTATTGGCAATGTATCTATCTATAAATGACCATCATTAACATTTTGGTATATGTGGATTCAGAAATTTCTTACATATGCATCTATTTCTGCAAAATAACTTTCAGTATTCTCCTTTTGGAAGTATTCATGTATATCCTTTTTTCTCAAAAGTTGCAAAGGATTTGCAGTAGGTACTGTAAATTGGTTCACTCAACAACCATTTCAAACACCAATTAGCTTGCTTTCTTTTCATAGATTTTTTTTACAGTGTCTAGTAAATGAAAAGGTACATTTCCCGGATTCCCTTGCAGTTAGCCTTCTGGAAGTGTTTTAGGTTTCTCCAATCAGATTCATGCAAGTATGACCTTTTATGAAATTCTTGTTGGAGAAATAAGCACAGTTTGGGGGAAAGACATTTTCCTTTCACATGTAATGACAAAGACATTGTAGTTCTGAACCCAGCAACTAGGGTGATAGCTTCCTTTTGTGCTTAGTCCTGACTATAGTAAAGGTAGTAAACTTTGATATTTCAGTTCTGTGGTGAGTTCTAGAAGTTTTTCTAACAGCTTAGTATACATCCCTTCTCTTCAGCCCTGTGAACAATTTTCTGTACTCTTTCACAAATATCTCTAACCTAAGTTAAATTAGTGCAGATTCTATTGTCTGTAACAAAGAGCCTTGATCAATGCAAAGTCTGTCGACTGAAAAAAAAAATACACAACTTAAATTTGAGAGTATGTTTTTTTCGTCAGACATTCTGAGGACGAAAGCCTGGGACACATCTCAGTAGCTCTGAAGGACTGCTCGGAAGAGGTCAGGGAGAAGCCAGGATATATAGGAGTTTTTGCAACAAAGACAAGGTGGTAGGAACATCAAAAGATTTCTATTAATTAAAGAAAACCAGACATCTCAAGTTAAGGAATTTAGTGCTTTTCTAGGTATGGGAAAATGTGAGAATCTGGGCTCACGGAAATCATTCCTTTGATATGCACCTCAGCTATCTGGAGTCAGTATCCTGTGTTTTCTCATCCTGAGTCTCCTCAGGGAGCACCATGGCGGGGGTGGTGGCCACAGCGGCTGACTGATGGATGGTGGGGACCCTATTTCTATCCTGTGTTCCCTCAGGGCTCACCATCAGGGCAGCTGTAATGAGATGGCTTAATAGCTGCAACAACCTTTGTTTACTGATATGGCAGGCAACATATTTTCATTGACAGGTCTACTCTAGGACTACAACTAGCGTATCTGGTATGGAAAAAGTAAATAGCCAAGGGTTTATCAGAGATCTATTTACCAGATCTTCAGGAAAGACTCCAGGAGCAAACCTATCTGCAAAGCTGATGTAGGCAATGACGCCCAGGAGGCACAAGTTGTTAAAATCAAATTGCAGAGCAAACACATACATTGTTCAGGCAAATGTAAACCCAGCTGGTCCTATCTAGCTGGCAAGCATAACAGTAGGACATTCTTAAGCCAGATATAATGATGGCTCATACAGTCACTTTTTCAAACTTTTGTGTTGAGTATCAACTATGTACCAATCACAGACCTGGCCATGGAGATACTGTAGTGGACAAAACAGGACAAATATCTTGTCTTCCTGGATTTTAGACTGCAGCGCCTAGTAAATCTGCCCCTGCCACAGGAAAGATAGTTGCTATTTTCTAAAAAACAAACAAACAAAAAAACCTTCTAAAATCCCATGAAAAGCACAGGCATACAATGAAAGGATAAACTCCATCCCTGACGGTTTAAATATCCCCCCCACCAAACCTTCAAACCTTACAGTAGAACTCGTTTCTGATTCTGCAAAATACATGTCTCTTAATCTTGCCTTCAAATCTCTTCCTAGTGGTTCTGAATCATGGGAATTAAATGGTAATTTTCATGATGTAATTCCCATGAATCCATAAAAGGAAAGGACTCTACATCATTTCTTAGTCCTGTTTGGTCTTCATCAATTTATTTTCTCAGGGTAATGAAGCAGCAGTGCTTTGATAAGATGACTTAGAACACACAGGCTTATAGTTCACCTCTAGAAGTATCACCACATTTCCTGGTTTTCTATGTGGTAATCCTTCTGTTCTATTATGCAAATCTCTCTCCTATCAAAGGCATTGATCGAATATTATTATCCCATTATAATTTCTAATAAAAAATTGTTTAAAGTTTCTCCTTAAAAAAATCTTAGTATAAAGGACATTATATAAATTATATATATAGTGTTAATACAAAATGTTAATATACACATTAATATATAATACATAATATATAATATTATAAATTATATGATCTATATGGTAGATCATATAATAAATAAAATTTATGTAAATAATAAAATTAATACAGTCACAACATTAGGTTATTATAGATGTGATTTATTTTCTGCATTTGTTTTATGTTTGTTGCAAAGACTTAAAAGGAGAACGAATATATATCAATCTCTTACCATGTACCACGTATCTGTTCATATTTTTATTTCTTTAGCTTATTATAACTATCAAAAAACCCTGAGAAGTAGACAGAAGTTCATATGTAAGGAAAATGAATCTTGAATATTAAATAGCTCATGCAAAATTATACAGCTAATAAATGCTTGAAACTTCATTTAAAATAAACTTACTGCTTTTACTTGGATTGCCATTCTAACAAGTATCCTCAAGCATCCTACTGCACATGTAATACAGTGAAATCTTTCTATTTTTGTGTAAGTCTAAATGTGAGAATGTGTTCATTGTTTGAAGCTGCCTAGTGACCAATAAAAATTACATTGCGTCCATTGTAAGATAGAAAAGTCTTATCCCTTCAAAACTTGAATAGTTTAATTATTTAAATGTCAGAATCCGTGTGAAAAATTAATGCTTCCTAACCAATACAAATGTGAACAGGTTAAATGGGATAAAAACTTTAAATTTTGCCTTAAAATAAAAAAAAAGGGTCTGTGATTTAAACAAGTGAAAGATTAATTTTATTTACTTAAATTTCAATTATAAAATAAACAAAAGTAAAACATTAAATTACCTCTTATGAGGAGTCTGATAAGGCAATAATCATTTGGTTCAATCAGCAAAGAGCACATGATATATGTGCTGAAAAAACATAAATTTATTTGAAATGCTTTTTTGTTTGTTTGTTCTTTGTTGTTGTTGTTGTTGTTTTAATTGAGTGTGAAGTGACTTAATCCTCTTCTGTCCGGTTAGGCAGAATCAAATCATAGTGCAGTGAGATCAAGGGTCAAATGCATGGGTGGGATCCTGGCTTGGGCATTCACTGGCCATGAGACTGCCAAGCCCCTCATTAGCCTGAGCCTTGACTTTCTCTGCCCTAAATCACAGACAACTAATAGCACCCACCTGATTGTTCTGTTGTGAGAGTTAACTGGTTGCAAATAGAAGTGTTTGAAATAGTTTCAGCACATAGTTAATACTCAAAAATGGCTGGCTTAAATACTATTATTATAATTTACTGAGTGATTTGACATATGAACTAAGCTTTGGAGAACTGTCTAACAACTATATCATGAGTTATCTTGGGTGGGAGCAGAAAATATCTGTTGTAAGGAAAAGGATACGTTTCAACATCCATATCATTCACAGCACTGAACTTAATCATCATTTTTTGAAATACTGGATTAATTTTCACTAAACAGATTTGTTTTAAATCTGTATTTTCCATAACTTAAGTAGTTAGTATTATTCACAGTGTGAGTTTATCCATAGGACTTGTGTCCCATGACCCTGGTTAATCAAGACGTCAGTGTGCAGTGTTATTTATTCAAATTGAAAAAAAAAGTTTAAATTGTATAATTTTTTTCATTTCTCTTTACATTTCTCATTTATAATTTAGGATTTTTAAAAAGTTTTTCTTTTTAGGACCAAATAAGATGGTGAATCTAATAATATATATGAGAAGTACTTAGCACATTACCTGGAAACTCACAGGTATTCAATTAATGTTTATTAAAACTAAATCAAATTACAGTTTATGAATATATGTAGGCATGTACACACATATATGTCCATATTATAAATAGTATTAAATATCATATATAATAATTTCCATAAGCTCATATATAAATGAAGTATATTTGAAATAACTATAAATATACATATATACTTAGATACATAAAGATATAAAATTAAATCACTTTCCACCTTTTGAAAAGCTACTATGCATTATTACACACACTCAGACATACACACACACACACACACACACACACACACACACACACAGCCAGATTCTTTATGGTTAAAATAAGGACTTACCCAGATTTGTATCTCTTATAACCCTGGCAGGTGGGTTCTTCATAAAAGCTATTCCAAAAATATTTGTGAATACATTATGAATGAACTAGAAGACACATTCAGTTACAAATGTCAGTATACTTTCACAGAAAAGCACTTAATGCAATCCACAATGAATTATTTAGACTATTTCTAAGTAGAAATGTGATATTATTTTTTTCTCAAAGTTAATTACTATTACCAGTGTTCTATATTTAAACAATAGCAAATATATTCCCTTTCAGTCATCTGTTAACATGTATAATCTAGAAAAACAATGTAGTCTATTATTAACTTTTTACATTTACTGACATACATAAAATTTTCATTTAATTTCAAGAGTTGAAGTTTGCAAATGTTGAATCATGTATTTTCATTATGAGTTAAAAAATGAATTGATATTTGGATCATATGTTATGCTTTGCTAAATTTTTAATGAGTAAGATACATAAATTTGTGATCTGTTCAAATTGTTTTTATTTTATAAGACACTTTAGGGATTATACATGGATCACCAAAATTCCATTTTCCTCAATTGGGGAAAAATATGTGCCATATCATAAAAAGTACCAAATTTCAGATGCAGAGAGAAAAGGCATTCTCATGGCTGACTGGCAAAATCAAATGTACCAGCCAAAATAATTTGAGTAATGTCATCAAAGGGCCACAGAACCAACAACAGAAAGTTTAGTCTCTGATTAGGTTTAGATGTCAGTGGATCAATTACTGCACCCACACAATAAATACTATGTGGGCCACTTAGACTTTTAACAGATTGTTAACTTTTTTCCATGCTTTATTATTAAACATATTATTCAGCACGGAATAGATGGGGACAGTAAGTGAAGAAGACAGATCTGTACAGACTGAAGTGTAAGGAAGGGGGCTATGCAGCTCCCTCAGTGCGTGTTAGCTGTGGGTCCCGGAGAACAGGAACTGGGTCTGAGCTTACTGAGAAGGTTTTGTCGAGTTTTCTGGAAGTTGAGAAGGAACACTGAGTGGGCAGATGGCACTGATCTTTTTTATTTTTAAATTAAAGAAACGTAAAACACAGAAATATTATACAGGTCTACAAAAAAGAAATTAAAGTAAGTAGGCTTCAGGGTCAAGAATCATGAAGGGAGAAATAATCTAAGCTGCACTGTGGTTTCCACGATGCACTAAGCAAGAACATCTCATAAATATAAAAGAGCTCCACCCAATATACTGCTAAATAAAAATCTTGCACATATAAAACAATTATCAAATTACTATCACCAATCAACTACAATGTTAAATGCCAATAAGATGTTGAGAAATTGAATAGAAAGCAATATTCTAACAATGTAAAATCTATGAAGTTTGGTTCAACTTTTATTCACTTGCAAGGTCTTACTTAATGTATGTTTTTGTTTTGTATAACATTTTTTATTGAAGTATAATTGATTTACAATGTTTCAGGTGTACAGCAAAGTGATTCATATATATATATATTCTTTTTCAGATTCTTTTCCATCACAGGTTATTATAAAATATTGACTATAGTTCCCTGTGCTATACTTTAGGTCCTTATTGTTTATCTATTTTATGTGTAGTAGTATATATCTGTTAATCCCAAATTCCTAATTTATCCCTCTCCTTCCTTTCTCATTTTATAACCATAATTTTTTTTTCTATGTCTGTGAGTCTATATTCATTTTGTAAATAAGTTCATTTGTATCATTTTTTTAGATTCCACATATAAGTGGTTTTATGATACTTTCTCTGTCTGACTTCACTTAGTGTGATAATCTCTAGGTCTGTTCGTGTTGCTGGAAATGGCATTATTTCATTCTTTTTATGTCTGAGTAACATTCCATTGTATATATGTACAACATCTTCTTTATCCACTCATCTGTCAATGGACATTTAGGTTGTTTCCCTGTCTTGGCTATTGTAAATAGTGCTGCTATGAACATTGGGGTGCAAGTATCTTTTCAGATTAGAGTTTTGGTCTTTTCTGGATATAAACACCTGTTTTAAACAGGCCCAATTCTAACATTTTTGGGTCCTGGACCAAGAGTACAAATAGAACACTTCACCCACTCCCCATACACCTTGGTCTGCCCTCTTCTCTCACACCTACCTGCATGACCATTCCACCCCCTTACCTCTTCTGAAAGTTAAAAACAAAAAAGAAAACAAAACAGTCTGCCCTGTGCAGGTCCAGGAAGTAGGCTCAGGGTCAGGGTTAGGGAATTCTAGGATCCATTCCCCCTGAAGAAGGCCCAAAGGGTAGCAAGGCACAAACTTTGACTTAGTCCCTTGCTTGAACTTCTTGCCTTGCCAAGAGGGGAACAGTCAAAGGAGGGCTCCAGGCCATCCTCCAAAACCAGGGGCTCAAGGTGGGAACCCAGCTGCTTAACCCATTCAATACTGTTTGAGAAGCTGTAATGAGCTGGAAAATACCACTTAAGGAAGGTCCAATGAGTAGGGAGATTTGCATTAGGGGAAGCTAAGAAAAGGGAACTATATTTGGAAGAGCAATGGTTTACATGAGATACAACCCCGTTTTGAAAAACTTGAGTTTCATGAACTTGTTATCAAATCTTTGTATATTAGGAAAGAGTACTATCCACCGTCATCTCCTTCTCTAACATATTTTACAGTTCTTGTTGACCATATCCTCTCTGTTGATCCAATGATGCTGACTTAGTTAAGTGGTCTGCTGGAAGTATGAAAATAAGCTAATACCCAAAAAGTGCAGAAAACCATGTGCCTTCCAGCAGACGGCTGCTATAGGTATTCTAAGATTAGCCTGCTTCAAACTGCTCTTCAAAAATGGCCATGGAAATCGTACGTTGGATCTCAGTGCCTCCCCTGCCCGTCCAACACAACTTCCCCTTTACATGGTCATGTCTTTGGTAACAGATATCTTTTATAATGGTTTTAGTGTGATGTAATAGAATTTGGAAATATCAGAAGACACTTTATTAGAGAAAAGTGCTTTCACTTTTGTTTTAGGGCTCTGAGCCTTTAGTGAATTGATCTGAAAAAAACAAGAACGAGGTCAGAGAGAGATGAGAGATGTTGCAAAGAGTTTGGCTGTTGTCTGGTCATTCTCGAAAGAACATGCTGGCAGATAATCTACAGGATGGTAGCATACAGCCCATCTGGCATGTGGTCTGTGCGCCACAGGCCCTAAGATCAAAATCACAGCAGGAGAAACATGCACGCGGTAACCCCACAGGCACTCGCAAAAACTGACTCAAAGTGAAATTTACTAGAGAATAAGAACAGAGAGGACTTCCAACCCCTCCATCCAGATTTTTTTAAACTGACTTTTAAACCACTGAGCTAAATTACTAAGTCTATGTTCAATCGACAGTGTGAGCATCGTCCCTGGAATTTATTGAGACAGTTATAAGACTTCATGAAGTCACAAACTCAGTATCTACCAGAGCTACTAATGTTCTGACAGCTACTGTGGATTTTGTCCCCAAAAGATGCTGAAATGGATCAGAAAAAATAGCTTTAGCTCTAAGACTATTCCCTCCACATCTGAAAATCCATTCCTATTCTCTTTTCCTTCCCAAATTAAGCACAGCCATGTTGTGAACTATATTTCATGCGAAGTTCCATATTGAGATTATGTAACTTTTGAAAGATACTCCAGAAATGCCAAGAAGATAGAAATACCTCAAATACAGTTATGAATCTCATTCTTATTTGAAGCCTGGGGAAGCCATTAAAGAAATTTAATCAGGAGAATAAGTCCCCATGTCAGTAGAAATCCAAAGACACTAGAAGCCAAAGGGATTAAAACTCAAGAAAATCAATTATCCAGCTCCTTTAAATCTAAAGAAAATAGAATTCCCCCCATTTCTTTTCCTGATCAGCTTGAGCCTGGCTGGGACACAGCCTCTTTCAGCAGCAGCAGCCTGAGGACCCGTGTGCCACAGGGTTGAGGCGGTTCTCCCACAGGCTCAGAATCTCCATTAGATCTACATCAAGTCTGGTGTGCCACTCTTTTAGAGAGTCCGAAGATGATCGAAGTCTGTATTCTCATCCAAGAAATTTCGTAAAGAAGCTCATTTCTAGAACCCAAAGTTATTCCACTCAGAATGATGTTTTCAGAACCTAGGATTTGGGTTTGGCAAAGACCAAAACAGAAACTCAATGCTATCCAAGGAAAGGAGGTCATACAGTAAAAATGGGCTTTGTTTCAGCCACTCCAGGACACCAGTTCATCTACACCAGTCCATGATCTTTGAAGGTAATTTCAACCAGAAGAAGACTCTTATCAAGAGGTTAATTACGGTGCAGAGTTTACTGTAACTGAGAAGAAAGTAATCTCTTATGAACACTCTGCTTTCTCAGATAATGGCTGTTGAGACAAGACCAGCTTCTTCTGGAGTCTGGAAATATACAATAAAATGGCTTTGGCAAGTGTTAAATTATGTAGTTTTCTTTCTCATCCAGCATATTAAAATCTTCTAATTTCCTGTCTTAACTGAATTTCTCCTAAAAGCAGAGTCTTTGGAAAGACTTATGTGCTGACATTTTATGGTGAGCATATCCCTAGCGATTGAGAGGGAAAGAATAATGTAGGAAAAAAGAGAATATTGGAGACCATGGATGCAGTGCTCTTAAAAACTGGCCTTCATGACAAACAGGTTACTTAGTCTCACTGGACATTTTTAGTGAAAACGTATGAAGCTTCTCTATCCACAAACAGTCCATCCGTGGGAAAGAAGGCAGAAGAACTTACCTGAGTTCATTGATCACCTCCATACCCATATGTCGAAGCTTTCCAGACAAGCACTAAGGGTCATGCATGCACGTGTGCTGAGCTGCCCCTGGGGTCTCCGTGTGCAGTGCGTGAAGCAAGTCTGTGAATGTGGGAGATGAGAGTCACCAAGTCTATACTGAGGGCAGTGACAACTGGCTCCTTGACTCAGGATAACAGCTAAATTGTTGTTTGAGGCATTCGTTCAGGAAGTAAGTCAAGTAGGCAGATCCGGAGCAATGAATAAAACTGAATCCAGGACTTTTCTCTTTTCCGTGAGCCCTGTGTTTGTGGCCCACCAGTGCCACAATGAAGGTGGCTCTTTTCAGTAGCCAAGCCTCCCTCCTTTCTTTCATTTACAGTGTCTGGCCATGAGAGGCTCATTGCTCTGGAACTGTCCTATGCATCCTGCATCCTGGGGAAGGTTTTACTCCTCTTGTTTTCTAACATCCCTCTCCAAATATTCCTGACTTTAACCTCCCATCAATGCTTCAAAAAGTTTGCACTAAGGACACAGTGAGAATACAGCCAAGAATTTTTCAAGTCACTATTGCTCCTCATATTTTGAATGTTTTAGACATTTTTATTATTAAAGTATTGTTGATTGACAATATTATATTAATTCCAGGTGTACACCATAGTGACTCAAAATTTTTATGCATTATACACCATTTACAGTTATTATAAAATATTGGTTGGCTCTATTCCCTGTGCTGCACATTGCACCCTTGCAGCTTATGAATTTTATACACAGTAGTTTGTACCTCTTAATCCCCTACTCCTACTTTGCCCCTCCCCCTTCCTTCTCTCCATTGGTAACCTCTAGTTTGTTCTCTGTATCTGTGAGTCTGTTTCTCTTTTGTTATATTCATTTGTTTGTCGTATCTTTTAGATTCCACTTATAAGTGAAAACATACAGTATTTGTCTTTCTCTGACTTATTTCACTTAGCATAATACCGTCCAGGTCCATCCATGTTGCTACAAATGACAAAATTCCATTCTTTTTTATGGCTGAGTAATAGTCTATTGTGTATATCTACCACATCTTCTTTATAGATCTTGAGTGGTATTTCTAGTAGAAGTTTTCCATGCAATAATGGAAGACAACTTCTGTTGTTTTATTTTCGTACTCTTTCTCTTCTCTCTTTAGAAAAGCTATAGTGACCTGTTTATAAAGTTGGTCTCTTCCCTTTTCCACAGTGTAAAGAGATAATAATTTCCTGGATCCAAATGCCTTGCTCATTTTACCATCCTTGTGTTTCCATCCAGAGTGTTCAGATTTTAGCTTGCTTGTTCTGAGTCTGCCAGATGCATCCACTTTTCAAACAAATCTTATATACCTTCATTTCCTTGGCTTGGACAATCCCATCCAGGAGATACTGCCATTGAACCACAGCATGGACTGAATTTATCTTCATCCCATCTGCCTTCCTGTCATGTGCCTATTTTTTGCTATGCTTTCTTTTATGGTCTCAATTCCACAAATTTATCAAACATGTTCTCTCAAAGCACAGCAAATTCCTGGATAGTTAATTAAATGGCACTTCATTATCTAACATTGTTTATTACTTTTCAAATCTCAGGCTTGTGGACTAACTCCATGACTTCAAGCTTAGTTCTTCCACAGTTTCCTCTTTAGCCCTGAATGTAAGATGACATTTGAAGCATTAAACCTCAGGCTGACAATAATAATATAAAAACTGAACCTCTTTAGTGTTATGTAGTATGCTTGGAATCCAGCTGCCTTGTACTATAAAAAGCCATTCCCTGCAGCCAGGCTGAAAAGCATGGCACAAATGGAAATAACTGTTCTGCTCTGTAAAGACTAAATGGTAGGTGTATAGAAAGATTCCCTTTTCCATACAGTTGAGCTCTTGCTTCAGTTAAGTCCAATTACTTGTGCCTCTATAGTCCACGGCATCTACCGAGGCACTGCTGCCTTCACACATGTATGGAGGGCAATGCAATCAAGCTGCCACAGACACTCAGAGCCAGGACTCACTGGGCTCACCCCTTTCCCAAGGCCTGTGAGGCTTTGAGTGTGCTGTGGAATTTTCTGCCCACATACAGTTTCTGAGATCCATGTGGCTTCTATTTTGCTTGAAGCCGGGATGCCCAGTGTCTTTATAAAAGTCAGTGCACCTTTGCTTAAGACCTGATGTTTGCAGGTATGTCTTTTTTTTTTTTTAATTTTTATTGAAGTATAGGTGATTTACAATGTTGTGTTTGCTCCAGGTATACAGAAAAGTGATTCAGTTATATACGTGTGTGTGTGTGTGTGTATAGAGAGGCAGAAAGAGATAGATATTGCTTTTCAGATTCTTTTCCATTATTACAAGGCTTTGAGTAGAGTTCCCTGTGCTTTAGAGTAGGTTCTTGTTGGTTATCTATTTTACATACAGTAGTGTATATATGTCAATCCCAAACTCCTAATTGATCCCTCCCACACCCTGCAGGTAAGTCTTTACATCTCTTTTAAAAGTTGCCCATGGACGTCCTTCATAAGCTGTGGTGACCAGTCCCAACAGAAAAATAAATCACAAATGTTTGATTTAAGGCTGTTGACAACTTAAAATTCATTTAAATAACCTAATCTAAACCTCTACAAAAACAAACATAAGAAACATAAGACTCTTGTTTACTAATGCCTGAAATAGAGCCATGTGCCATGAGCCTAACCTGCAAAGCCTAAATCATGGAGAGTAGGGAATAAACTTCCAAAAAAAACAAAAACAAAAAAACAGGAACTAAACAGAACAAGCCCAGTTTTTCTCCCAAATTCACCTCTTCCATAAGTCTGGCCTTCTCCCAAAGGACCGACGCAAGAAAACAAAGAAAGCAGGAGCTCCATGTGTTATATTAATATAGTTCCTCCCTGGGAAGGACCTTCCTCCTCCTCATCTCTATGCCCTGGTCCTCAGCACTGCCCTTCCCCAGATCCCAGGGGAACAGACTGAATGCTGAAGTGGTTGCAGGGAATGTTTAGACTATAATACACTCTTGTGAAACTATTCTAAGAGGTTACATTTTAGTGAATACAATTCATAACACTATGAGATTCAAAAATTCTAATGAAATATAATATCATACAGAGGAAGGGGGTGAAAAACATGATTCTCCAACCATTCCAGAAAAATAAATCTATTATAAATCTCCAATTTAATATGATTAACTACTCAGATATTTGATGTTCACTTAAAATGCATCTGATATATTTAAAATTTTCCTATATGATTACCTAAAAGATAAAATGAAGCTTTCTATGATATTTTTTTTCTACCAAAATTCATCAGCAGGGTAGAGATTAAAATTTATATGCTTAGAACTGTTTTCTTTTAATTTTCTTTTAATTGATATTTGGCCACAGATTTCATTGATTGAAGAAATAATTGGAATGTTTTGAGTTATGGTTGAAATAAAATTTGGGTTACATCATTTAATTTTTAACTGTGATTTTCTGTTTTACTAATAATCTATGGTCACTTGAAGAATTGTAGTTCTATTCAGATATCTCAGATTGCATCAAGGCAAGAGAATCTTGTGCTGATATTCTGAAGTGTTGGGATAATGCTTATTACAATTCAGTACTTTTACCCCTGGAATATCATCAAGATTTCTGTGGGTATCATGTCCTTGAGGATAATATATTTTTCCCTTATTCTAACTTGAAAGGTGATAGTGGAGTTTATGTCTCATTTCAGTCTGCTGCCTTCCAGAGATACCTCCACAGAGGGTTCCTGTAAGTTGTATATCAACATTTGTTGTGTCCTAGGCAATGCAATACTGGCATCACACAGGGCTTTAGAATCTACATGTTTATTAAACATCTGAGAGTGTGGAAAGTATTACCCTAGACACACCAAAGATGCAAACTCATAAACTATTTTTGCCTGTCTTCTAGTTGCTGTGCTCCACTAGATAAGTCAAAAATACACAGGGGGAGAAATATCATAACAGAATAAACAGACTCTAGAGAAAAATAGCAAATAGCAGATTTTAGGAAGGCTTTTGGAAGAGTGAGATTTGATACAGTGCTTGAAAAATGCACAAGACTCGAAAAGTATTCATAAAAGGGACCCATGTTCCAAGCAAACAACACAACTTAAAGTAAATCTAAGTTAAGAGAGTAAAATGACAAGCACAGGTTCACTGAGAGGGCTGGACAGAGGGAAGGCTGGAAACACAGGAGGAATTATATCTCCAAATTTGGGGGAAACTATGATTTTAAATATTCTGTCCTGCTGTTAGCCCATATGTCAACCATATGTTCTGGTTTTACTTTGGAAATCTGGTCTCTGGACTAGGAGCCAATTCATGGGGACATTTTTCCAGAAAAATTCAAGTCAGATCTTTGGCATGTAAGCCAGGTATGTCAGCCTGGGGATGGAAATCTGAAATCTTAAGGTTTGATGATAAAAAGAACAATGGCTCAGCACAAGAGTAGCACTGAATATCTGGCTTGAGAGTTCCCCTAACTCGGAGCCCCATCTTCCAGGCATCATTGCCTCCTGCTTCTCACTGTCATGCGTATTTTCTATAACATGGTAGCCAAGAAAGAAGGCAGTGAAACAGATGTGTTCTTTCTTTCTGGGGGGATCCATAAACTGTTCTGGTGTTCCTGTCTTTTACTGTACTATATAGAATTCCTCAAAATCTAATTAGCTTAAACACTGAGTTACCATATGGCCCAGCAATGCAATTCCTAGGTATACACCCAAGAGAAATAAATCCCCATCAACTGATGAATAGATGAACAAATTTGGTATAAGGCAGTGGAATAGTATTCAGTAATAAAAAAGGAATGAAGTTCCAATACATACTACAACACGGATAGATGAATCTTAACAACATTATACTAATGAAAGAAGCCAGACACAAAAAGCTTATATGGTTGCATTTATATGAAACGTCCAGCTTGGCAAATCTATAAATACAGAAAGTGTGTTAGTGGTTGACGAGGGCAGGAGGGGTAAGGGGAAAGGTGAAGACTGACTGTTAACTGGATGTGTGGCTTCTTTTGGGAGTGATGGAAATGTTCCTAAATTAGATTGCAGTGATTGTTGTACAGCCCTGTGAATACACTAAAAGTCATTAAATTGTACACTTTAAATGGGTGAATGTATGGTATGTGAATTGTTTCCCACATGTTCCTCTTTCATTTTTCTTCCTTAGGATGAAAAGCATATTATTATTCAGGACTCTACATCCTATTTAACTGCCTGTGGCCTGTGATCTTTAGCAATAATGCATTGCCACCCCACAGTGCTATGACAAATTTATAATTTTATTGGCCTACAAGTGCATTAGAAATTGGAAAAAAAAGTTTGAGATATATTGCATAATACAACCTTGTTATTTTGAAATAGTGTTGTCTGCTAAACTCCTAAGCTCAGTGTGTTGAACTCTATAAAAAGCAAATTAACCTACGAATGGGAACAAAGCATCAAGAAATGGTTCAGAATCTCACCACTTATGCTTATATTCTGTACTACTAAAAAGATAGTAAAATAGTCAAAAGATGCAATAGGTTCAATTTCTTAAAACAAAAACAAAAATAAACAAAAAATACCAAAAAAGTTTGTTTAAACTTTCACATGAAAAACCAAACACCAAAAATAGCATGCCACTTTTCATCTTTATAGTTTGTTACTAGTACACTTGATTCGTAGAAAATGGTCAGAAATATGTTGAGTTGAAAGATTACTTATGTAATGTACATAAGAAGAAAAACAAAATACTAAATGGTATTGAAATTTTTATGCATGCACAGAATAATGGAGGAATAAAAATAATGATCCTTATTTTCGGTGTATAGCAGTTTTATTATTTTTGTTTTTATGCCCCCTATTACCTTCAAGTCTATGAGTTAATGCTCTTAAATATTATTAATTATATATTAAGATGTATTAGTTTCTCTTGTCTACTGGTAATTTAAAGGACAATTAGAGCTCATATAACCTTGAAATATGAATCCAAAGAGTGCTTTTTTATGTGGCATATTTTATAATAGTAGCCTTTTGCATTATGCAGGTTCTTAATGAAACAATTATTGTATCATTTTGTGCTTTTACCTTTCCAAAGAACTGCTGCATTTCCTTGACAATTAAGGTCATGTTCTGGTTCACTCCATGTACTTTGGTTTGCTCCTACCCCAGATCCAAGCTTGCGATGAACAGTGCCAGCTCTGGTTAACGTTTCCATCAGACTTAAGAGGAGATATTACAGGGAAGTGCAAATCAAAGCCTGCTAAAATTCTGCTGCCGACAATTACACTGGGACATGAGTACATTTTTCATTTATATCAGTGGGTCAGATTAACAAGGCTGCATTCCACATTATCATAAAAGGTGGACCAGGCTGTCAGTTCTGATTACTGTTAAAGCAATGGCATTTCAAAGAAGGCTTTGCCAAAAGAGATACATCTATTGTTAACTAGTGGTTTAAATGTATGTAATTATTGGCTGCTTTTTGTAGGATGGTAGAGGCTTCTGTCAATCAAAGGTCAATTTTGTTTTAATGTTCCCCCTTTTATTTACTTTTTCTTTTCAGTTAATTTCTCTGCAAAATCAAACCCCTTTATGTAAGCTAAATAGAAGAGAAAAATTCTTTCATTTTAATAGCTTCTTAAGTAACTAAGCCTGTTTAATTTAAAATATTGCAATGCAAATTACTATCCTAGAGGAATGTGTGAATCAAGTCCAAGTTTACGCAATTCATCCTCCATATTAAATATTTTAAAAAAAGGAATATCCTAAAGTCATTCATGTTAAAAGAGATCACAGCCCAGCATTTTTTCTATCTATTTCATTGTCTTTGGGGTAATGGTGTCTATCTCCTGGGACACAGATGAAAATTGCATTTAATAACTCATTGTTTATTCCTGTGTAATATGAGCAAACATCACAGTGATTATGCCATGGTTTCTACAGAACTGGAACATCAAATAAGATCTTTCTGTCCCTGTCAGGAGAATAGTGCATGAGTTATAAACCATCTCTAGATTTTTAAAAATGTAAAAAGATGACTTTCCTACAGAACTATCCTTAATCAAAACCAAAATTAGGTCAACTTAAATACTCTAAAGTATTAAAAGATGCTGTTAGAAAATAAGTCATGCATCTTAAAGTTATGTTCCTGACTCCTTCAACTGTGCTTCAGCCCTGTCCTGGCACTACTGTTCTTTGATTATTTGATCACCATCACCACATAGAACACCTGTATTTGCTTTATTTTATACTAAATGTTTTAGTTTTGTAAAATGTTTAGTTTTGTAAAAATCACAGTGAGGACTAGTTAGCAAAATTGTTATCTCATTCATGGTCATTATATAAATCCAGGTGATCAGAGTTTAAATTTCAGAATGCTTAACAATACACTACTTATAACATTTCCATAATATGTTTTTTAAAATAATGTTTTATGATAGTATAGTTCACATAAGAAAATAAACAAATTGCAAGTATAAGATTTGATGTATACCATATAATTAAACTGAATGTTACCAAGCCCTCTGAAGTTTCTCCCTCTCCTGCCACCCACTGCCCAACCACTTGCAACTTCAAAATTTAGCCATGAAGGCAACTTTTGAAAACCAGTTTAATTTACCTGCTCTAATGATACATAAATGTAATAATTTAAATATTTTGTGTTCAACGCTTTAAGACCTTTATAACAGGTTGCTTGAAGCTGTGGTTTGTTCATTTTTATCGTTATATACTATTTTACTGTAAGAATATACCACAATGCAGTTACCCCTTGTGCTGCAGACCAGTGTTTGACTAATTACAAGGGGTCAGTCCCAACTTTGCCTGTCTTTTGAGCCTGTACTATTTCTACTACACTTTTATTTATTTTTCAAAATAACTGGAATATGGTGAAAGACTGTGTTCGAGGCTTTGCAAAGTTAACACATGGAGATATATACATAAACACAATACAAAATTTACCCAACAATATAAAATGTTTCAGTTCTTATATTTTTCATAGAAATCTAAGCATTCAAAAGGTGGGTGTGTTCTTACACATTTTTATTGTACTTGTCTCTATATCACAATTTTTAAATTGATTTTCATTGGAACATAGTTGATTTACAATGCTGTGTTAGTTTCTGCTATACAGCAAACTTACTCAGTTATACATATACATATATCCACTCTTTTTTAGATACTTTTCCCACGTAGGTCATTACAGAGTATTGAGTAGACTTCCCTGTGATATAGAGTAGGTTCTTATTAGCTGTCTATTTTATACATAGTAGTGTGACATATACACACTATAAAATAGACAACTAATAAGAGCCTACTCTGTATCACAATTTATATTTGAAAAATATACTTTCTTGACTTTAAAATATTTTACTATGTGTTATGCTTCCATATACCATGGTTCTTTATAGCCTCTCCATATTAATAACTTTAGAATGTTGAGTGGTAAATTTATCTTATTTCTTTTGTCTTTATAATAACTCATATATTGTCAACCACTGATAACCTCTTGATGGTTAATTGTGCATCTGGCAACAAGTTACAGATAAATGGGGACTCATCCTTAAATCTCTTAATGCCTCACCGTATGAAAATAAAATTCTTATTGGCTATCAGAAAGTCAAAATATCCCAAGAACTGACATGGGATGTTACCAGATGGCTTATGTATCTATTATTTTTTTAGTTTAAAAATAATATTTACTGATCTAGTAATTTTAAGACTTGGGCAATCCCTTCCCACAGTCATGAGACTATTTCACTGTTTTTGCCACTGCATTATTTGAAATAAATCTACCATAAAAAATAGAAAATTATAATATTGAATAGGATCCACGGGAATTGAATAATTTTCAAAGCAGGAAATATACTTGGAAAATAACACGAGCGTGGCAAAAGAAAAGAAGTTGTGTTGGCTTATGATTAAGCCACTTAGAACAACAAATAACACTGGAACTTAGGAAATATGATTTCATTCTTGTTAGCAAAAGAATACTAGTTCTAATCCATGAAAATTCATTCTACTGTAGAAATACAGAAAACTTGACATTAATCACAAAATATTTTACTTGTATAATAACAACATATAAAATTTTTTCACAAAAAACACAGAGAACATGTATTGTCTAAATTTTTATATAATGTATTTATTTATTTGGTTCTCATTTTTTAAGCACCACAATGCCTGGGTATTTACCAGTTTAACTTTCTAAATGAAGGTCAGAAAATTATTTTTAAAATTCTACTATTATCCTAATTTCTTCCACTTTTTCCAGAATTTACAGGGCATCTAGGTCATTAATTATGTTTAGATTAAATGAGGGAAAACTTAAAAAATCACGTATTGGGGATGTAAATATTACCAATAATAAAATTCACTGTGGTAAAAGCTGCAATAATCTACCCAGTTATAAATTATATGCAACTATAACTTTAGCCTTTATATTAGTACATTACAGTATCTTACTATCTTTTACAGTCTTCATTTACATTATTCAAAAATAAAAGCCTGTGTTAAACTTGAGTTTTGCAATGAAAACTAGTAATGCTGAAGCTGTATATATAGCTGCTGCCATTTAACTTTGTGTGTAGGGTGGGGGATGGATGTGTGTGTGCATACACACAACTGAGGACCAAAATATGAAAACAGCACAACTTGGGAAGTACCATTTTGTATACAGTCAGAGAAGAAGCAGTATGCAGAGGAGTAAGAGAGTGGGTTTCCGTGTTTAAATCCACTTACGGAACGTGTTTCCTCAGGACAGTTATTGAGTCTCTCTCTGCCCTGGTGGAGGTGTAACTAGGACCTATCCCACGGTGTCATAACGAGGGTTAAACGTGGTCACGTATAGAAAGGGGTTAGAGTTGTGCTGGGAACTTACCCATATCCGTTCCTCACCTTCACACAGTACATGAAGTGATGGAGCTGAAACAAGAAAGAGCAGATGTTTGTAGTATTCCCTCCCACCTCCCCGACTCCGTTGTCTTCTCTGTCTCTCCCCCTTCTTTTTCACTGGCTTTACATTCTTTTCAAGCTCTGAAGTCTTGAGATCCCACTGGCATCTCAATGGGCTTCTCACTTAATTCACTCTCTGTCGATCTTAATCACGTGATTTTATCTACAATTTATCTATTCAATGATGCATTAAATAATGCAATGATGCAGAGAGGAGGAGACTACCAAGGATACAGTAATAGATAGAACTTGACTCATGTAAGTTATGGTTTGGAAATAAAGACAGAAAACAAACTTATAAACAGAGGGTGTTATGGAAACACTAAACCTAGACACAAGGATCTTAGTCAGAAAATGGAATGCTCTGTGGGAAATATATACTTAAAAGTTGTATGAAGGATGCATAAGGAACCTACCTCAACATAATAAAGGCCATATATGACAAGCCCACAGCTAATATCAATGATGAAAGCTATGACATCAGGAACAAGACAAGGATGCCCATTCTTGCCACTTTCATTCAACACAGTACTGGAAGTTCTAGCCAGAGCAATTAGGCAACAAAGAGGAAAACAGATAAAGGCATCCAAGTCAGAAAAGAAGAAGTAAAATTGTTTTTATTTGCAGATACATGGTATTATATATAGAATAATATACACAGAAAAAACTGTAGGATAAATGAATTTGGTAATGTTGCAACATACAGAGTCAATATATAAAAATCAGTTGCACTATACACTATGAAATCTATACACTAACAGTAAACTTTCAGAAAGGTAAATTAAGGAAACAGTCTCATCTATAATAGCATCAACTTCACTGAAGCCACTGATTCAATGTTAATCTCATCTGGAAGACACCCTGACAGACACACCTGGAAATAATATTTAATCTGGGCATCACATAGCGAGTCAAGCTCATGCATAAGATTAGCCACCTAAAGTTTACCCCTTGTCAACTCGGCAGCCATATGCATCTTAAACCGTATTCAATCTACAAATAAAGACACAAATAAGGTTATAATTACACCTAATGTGACAACTATCTTGCATTCAGCCAAAACACACACTAACGTCTTCCCTAGAAGATAAGTAGAAATCATTGAGTGATTTTTGCTCTTCTCCTTGATATCCTGTAACTTAAATACTGTGATATAAAATCAATACATTTTATACTGTGGGATGATGTAATAAGAGACAAAAGAAAGCAAAGATAGATGATAGATAGATAGATGGATAGAAAGATAAACACATAAACATATTCATAGTAAAATAAGGAGGAAATACTCATGACAATTACAGTTCTTGTTTCTCCGACTGGTCACATGGTTGTAGCTGGTATTTATACCTTCCATGTTCCACTATCCATTCTGTTTTCCCTTTGCCTTCAGTGAGCCCTTCAGCTGGTTATGGTTCTTTTACCTCATGGGGTGATGCAAAACTTCATTCCTGCAAAGTCTAGTCCATTAATAGTCCTGCCTGAGTTGGGTTGTTGTAGTTTTCCATTGGCCTTAATAATGGAGTATGGATACTAAGATATGCCCTAAGAGATCTCCTGTGTTCCAGACATATTCTTTCTTATCGCCATTGTGGTGTCATAGTCCCCTTCACTATCAGGATCAGTCACCCCAGCCAACACCGTAACTCCCTCCTTTGCCTGTTGATTCAGAGATACGAGGAGCCCAAAGGGGCATGATGGCAGTTTTTACTTCCAGTTCAATAGAATCTTTCTCGTCTCTCCTGGTGGAAGCCTTTCTCCTTCTGAAACTAAGACCTCTAGGCCTGCAGAGCACAAAGTCATGGAAACTGGAAGCAAAAATTTGGCTAAGGGTTTATTAGTGATGGTGGTGTGTGGTGCCACTCACTTGACTCGTGGACCCATAAATCGTGGTTCTGGGAGAAACAACACCATATATTGGAAGTTCATGAAGAGCAGAAACAGCTTTTTGGAGAAGCTTGCCCTAGCTCAGCAAGACAGTGTTACCTAGACGATGCTGTATTTGAGTCCTCAAAAGGCCATAGTAGCATTCTGTCAAGGCAACTGCACAAGGATGGTGGGAACTATGGTAATACCAGTGAACTCCATTAGCATGAGCCCATTGCCGCACTTTTTTGCTGTGAGATGGGTTCCTTGATCAGAAACAGTGATTTGTTGAAAACCATGGTGGTGGATAAGTCCACAGATGGTAGTTTGGGCAGATGCACTGCATGTAGAGAAGGGAAATTCTTATCCAGGGTAAGTGGCTCTTCTAAATACTAAGAACAAAATGCTGTCCCTACCATGATGGAGGTGGTCCAGTGTAATCAGTCTGCCACCAGATAGCTGGCTGATCACCCCAGGGAATGGTGCCGTGTGGGGCCTCAGTGTTGGTCTTTGCTGTTGGCAGGTTGGGTATTCACTCAGCTGTGGTCATAGACAAGTCAGCCTGGATGATCATAAGTCCATGTGGCTGAGCCCATGCATCACCTCCATCCCTGCCACCATGACCACTTTGTTCAGAGCCCATTGGGCAATGACAGAGGTGGCTGAGGAAGGAGGCTGGCTGGTATCCACAGAATGGGTTGTCTTATCCACTTGATTATTAAAATCCTCCTCTGCTAAGGTCACCCTTTAGTGAGCATTACATGGGACACACATGTCTTCATTTTTTTTGTCCATTCAGAGAGGTCCATCCACATATCATTCCCCTCAGTTTTTTGCCACGAGTTTTTTAATCATAATCCTTTCCAGTCTCTGACCATCCAGCCAAACCGTTGACCACAGTTCATGAGCTGCTATATAATCATATGTCTGGCCACTTTTCTTTCCAATAAAGTGAACAACCAGGTGCATTGATCAAAGTTCTGTCCACTGGGAAGATTTCACTTTACTACTGTCCTTCAAAGATGCCCCGGAAAGGAGCTGTAGTACTGCAGCTGTCCGCTTTCAGGTGGTGCCTGCATACCATGCAGCCCCATCTGTAAATCAGGCCCAAGTCTTCTCTTCCTGTGTCAACTGATCATAGGAAGATCCCCGTGAGGTCATAGGTGCTGCTGAGAGAAGCCAGAGTAGCAGAAGGAGGACAGTGGGCATTTTGGCCACTTCTTCATATAACTTACTTGTGCCTTCAGGGCCTGCTAGGGCCCAATCAAGTATATACCACTTCCATTTAATGATAGAGTCCTCCTGTACTCACCCAACTTTATGGCTTGGTGGGTCAGATAACATCCAGTTCATGATGGACAGCTCAGGTCGTGGTAACTTGGTGGCCCATGGTTAAATGTTCAGTCTCTACTAAGACCCAGTAGAAGTCAAGAGTTGTTTCCCAAAAGGAGAGTAGTTATTTGCATATGATGGAAGGGACTTGCACTAAAATCTTAAAGTCCTGTACTATGATTCACCTATAGGGGCCTCCCAAAGACTCCAAACAGCACCTCCATCTGCCATTGACACATCAAGCACCATTGAATCTGCTCAATTACATGGCACAAGGCACCTTAGAAGGGATATCTTAATATGGACCACACCACTGGACCTCCAGAAATTTCACTAGGTAGAAAACTCATGAATTTTAGAATTTATTTCCTACCCTCTAACACACAAATGTCTTATCAATAGGTCTAGAGTAGTTGTTACCCCTTGCATACTAGGTCCAATCAGCATGATGTCATTGATATAATGGACCAATGTGATGTCTTGTGGAAGGGAAAGGTGATCAAGATCCCTGAGAACTGAACTATGACGTAGGCCTGGAGAGTTGATATACCCCAGAGGTAGAACAATGGAGGTGAATTTCTGGTCTTTGCCAGCTGAAAGTAAACTGCTTCTGGTGAATCTTATGGGCAGGCGTAGAGAAAAAGGTATTTGCCAGATCAAAAGCTGCATACCAGGTACCGGGGGATGTGTTAAATTTCTGAAACAATGAAGCCACATTTGGTACAGTACCTGCAATTAGAATCATCACCTGGTTAAATTTTCTGTAATTCACTGTTATTCTCCAAGATCCACTGTCTTCTGTACAGGCCAAATTGGACGGTTGAAGAAGGATGTGGTGGGAATCACCACCATTTCATCATTCAAGTTCTTGATGGTGGCACTAATCTCTGCAATCCCTCAGGGGATGTAGTATTGATTTTGGTTTACTATTTTCCTCGGTAGTGCAGTTCTAAAGGCTTCCACTTGTCCTTTCCTACCATAATAGTTTTTATTCCACAGCTCAGGGAACCAATGTGGGGATTCTGCCAGTGTCTATGTACATATATTCAAATTATGCATTCTGGAACTGGGAAAATAACCACAAGATGGGTTCATGGGCCCACTGAACCCATTGTGAGGTAGATCTGATCTTAGATGATCCATCAATTACCTGACCTCCGTAAGCCCATACTCTTGACTGGTGGGCCACATGGACATTCTGGGTCTCCTGGAATCAGTGTCAGTACAGAGCTAGGGTCCAGTTATCCCTAAAAGTTCTGATTATTTCCTTTTCCTCAAAGTATAGTTATTCTAGTAGAAGACTAGAGCTTCCTTAGGGAAAGGGTTGGAGGAAGATTAATAGTAAAATATTTTAGTAGTGTTCTTCCTCAAGGGGACCTGACCTCTCCTTTATTCAGTGGGCTTTGGGGCTATAAATGGGCTCAAGTCTAGGATTTGATTGATGTCTCATGACTCTCTGTTTTTCAATATTCAGGCTGGACTTGTGTTCACTGAACCTGAAATTTTTCTGCTTTTACAGATATAGTAAGAGTTTAACAGGCTTTCTATCTATTTCACTTCCAGGAATATCATCATCAACTAACCGTTGATCTGCACAAGTCAGACTATTCTGATTGCTGCTTTGACTCTGCTGTCCATTACCATAATCATGGCCACCTTGCCTTTGGCAGTTGAGTGCTGTCACTTGGCCCCTGTCACCCCAGGGATGAATTACTCCCCTCATGTTTAGGTTTCCCAATTCAGTGACTGCAGTCCCCACTGGGAGGTCTGTCCTACAGAGAAGACTGATCACACTGCTCTCTAAGGAGGCCAGGGCTCCCCTCACAAATCGATTCCTCCCAGTATCCATGAAAGATATGCCTTCTGGACCCTCTCCATTGTAACATTTCCATCTCTCTAAGCCTTTGAACCCCTTCCTCTAAATTAAACTAAGGCACATCCAGCAATTCCAGTTGCCTCACAGTGGGCCTCCTTTTGGTTCATGTTTCAGTCAACGAACCAAACAAACTTAGATTTAAAGCTCTTTCCAATTCTGTTACAACTGCTGCATTAAATGCCCAATCTCTTTTTATTGAGCTCATATCAATAAATTCAGGCTGATCCAACTTTATGTTCCTTCAGCCATTACCCCACACCCTTAATATCTATTCCCAGAAGTTTCCCAGATATTTTTCTGTAAAAATTAGGAAACTGAAGTTGTTACTTTGGACTGTAGCACAGATCCTCATGGGTCACACTTTGTACCTCACCTTTAGGGGCCTGCTGGCAAATGAGTCTAATTATAGGTCTAGAAGCAAAGAGGGTGCTGGGATGGGTACTGAGGAGAATTAAGATTGTCTTGTATGTCAGCTTCCTCAGGGAAGACTATTAGAGTTTTCTAAGGCAATGCATGGTTAATCTCCTCAGAAGGAAGTGGAGAAGGCAATACCACTAGGGGTAGGGACGTTACTGCCACTGTGGGTGGAGAAACCTCTTCCACTAGCAAGGAAGACTCATCAGAATTTAGGGACTCGATATTCCCACCTTCGTAAGGGTCTTACCACATGTCCCCATCTCAACCTATGGGATCCTATTCCTTCCCGATCAATGCCCTCACTTTAGCAGTAGACACCCTGCGAGGCTGAGAGGTCTGCTTGCATTTTAATTCAGCCATTCACAGGATAAAGTTCTGCTTTTGATTTTTAACAATTTTAACCCTGCAGCTACAGGAGACAAGGGTTTCCTTCAGTGGTGCACTCATAGAAGCTCTTGGGTTATTTATGTGGTGCTTGATCTGGGAATTCTAAACCCTGAACTCATCCTTTTCTTTCACCACTTTATCCAGTGACATTAAGAGCAACCAATCATTATATTCATCAGCTTTCCAAAAATGTTCAAAAGAATCATGTACAGTCACTTAGCTCCTTGTTTCTTATAAGTAATTAGAAGTATACTGTAAAATAAGCATATATTTTGCATATCTCTATAAACAGTTCATATCATGGACAATCAGTATCCTCTTTATTAATGGAAGTATAGTCATCAGTGTCTTTAAATCTAATAAGACTGAGGAGACTATTCCAGAAACCCGAGAACCAATTCAGAAGATTCATTCTCTCATCGTTGAATTCTATCAATATTTCTCTAGGAACACTCTTGTTTCCAAAATTTGTATTAGGGTTCTCCAGAGAAACAGTAGATATAGAGATAGAGAGAGAGATATAGATATATAGATATGACAGAGAGAGGAAGAGCTAGCTTTATTATGAGAAACTGGCTCACACAATTATGGAGGCTGAGAAGTCCCATGACATGCTGCCTGCAACCTGGAAATCCAGTGGTGTAATTCATTCTGAAAGGGCAGGAGAATATGAAATAAGATGCCCTAGCCTAAACAGTAAGGCAGTAAAAAATGAAGCAATATGTGTAAAGGAACTTTATTCATATAAAGTGTTAAATGGATAGAACATTATATATAATTTGCATATATATCATTTAATGAAATAATATTTTATTAATTTCTGCATGTTTCATTTATGTTATATATATTAAATAGGTCATTCTTATGGATCGTAGCGTACCATTCATTCTGTCTTCATCATTTAATTCATTGTAAGTTAAATACTATTCTTTCCTCCCTACCTTCCTTTCTTTACTTGCTGTCTTTTTTCTTCTTTTCTTTTTTTCCTTTCTTTTCCTTCCTGTCTTCTCTAAGCATTCATACATTTAGTACCGAATCTGCTAAGATAACATACTATAACAATTTAGAGTTCAAATTTCAAAGCCAATCATCTGAATGTAAATTCTGAATGTCTTTGGTCACTGTGCCTTAGTTTCCCATCTCCAAAGTGGAAATGGCAGTTCCTACCTTATAGTGTTGATGGAAAATGAAATCACTAAAGCACATAGACTGACCAACATCTGGCCCACAGTAAATGTAAATGTAGCATTATATTACTCCTTGCCAGATATTGTGATAGATAAGGCAAGATGATGGATGGCCCCTGCTAATAACCTTTAATAACCCAAGGTCTACAGAAGAAAAGCAGAGTTAGACGTGAAACAGATAACTGTAATAATAATGTGGTATTTGATTACCAATGTAGCAAAATACTGCAGTAAGATAGAAGAAAACTCTCTTATGTAATAAGGAAAGACTTCACATAAAATAAGTATATTTGGGTCTATGTGGTAGATTGCCAGTATTTCATCTGATTCTATTAAGTCTCTTTATGTGTATAGAACTAGAATCCGGTGACTACCATATCCTGAAGCAAACCACAATACATTGGATTTTTGCATTTGTAACCATTTGTTTAGTCAATAGGATCATCAACAAAGTAGGTATAATCTCATAGTTAACAAACTGAAAATAGCAACTGTAATTGAATAATTGACAGGACAAGACAACATGAAATGGACACACCTAGCTGCAGTCTCTACCTTATGGAGCCGTGTGCTGTGGTTGGATTCATGGAGGGTTTACTAGACAACGCAACCACTAATCTGATACCTGATATAGGAGCATGAGTTAACCGTGGGATGGCAGGCTGGATTGGGGGAATAATTTTGCTGATTTTAAAGTAGATCTTTTCCTCTGAAATTATTTTGAAACAGTAGTTCTGTGTTAGTGTGCTAGTTAAAGCTGTGTAATGAAGCAGATATATGTTATAAAAGCTGCACATAAAATCATAAAATATCAATCTCTTTGAGTGTATAGCAATATTGGTCCAAATGTAAAATTTTTGCATATCATCAATTTAGGTACAATATTCCTATATGAAATGCTACATTTCTAACTCAATTGATCAAAATAATAATAAAGTTTAAAGAAAACAGTAGGCAATTCAACTCCACTTGCAAACTTATAATATTATGATTGCCCTTGTAATCTAAAAACACTGCCCTAATGAATAGGCAGTTTCTCTTTACCTACAGTTTCTCTTTATCTAGCCACAGTGTCTGAAACAAGACCTCCAATCAGGTATAGAATTTTAAATAAAAATAAAGTAAAGGAGAATAAATCATTTTTCTTAATCTGCATTAAAGAAGCAAGAGAATGAGACGTTTGTGGGTTTGGCACTAATGCAGAGAGAACGTGGGTTTTGGTGTAAAAATAACCCTGGGCTTAAATCCTCATGCTAACAGTAAGAACACTATCATTTCTTGAAGTAATAAACATGTGCACTCACACTATTTGAATGTTATGTATGTGCATACGCATGTGTGTACAACACAGTACAAGGTACACACGCAGGCATATATCCTTATCAGAAGGAGCCTTGTGTACATTATCCAATTAACAGCTCACAACGTATAAATGTATTTACTACCAGACCCTTCATATACAACGAGGAAAACTAAAACTCACAGAAACAATGCAATGTGTCTAAGATCTAATGGCCAGCAAGTGACTTAGTTGTGATTTGAACTCATGACCATGTGACTCTTAACTTCTATTCAATGATGCCTCCTTTTCACGGTCCTTAATAGCTGCTAAATATCACCTCAATTCCACTCCATATATATGATGTTCTTCACCTATACAAGAGAGAGTGATACCAACTGCCTTATAAGCATATCGTAAAAATGAACGCGATGCGCAGACACACGCACTTATAAAATACTGACTTTTTCTCCCTAAAGGGAATACAACATTTTCAGTATCTTATCTGGCTTGCCATCTTGCACTGTATACAATACACTGAAGAATTTGCTGAGGAGTTTCCCTCTTTTAACAATCTGAATGAGATAAAGATATAAATACACTACAGCCGCCTCTCCCCCCTTATCTGAGGTTTTGCATTCCACAGTTTCAGTTAACCAGAGTCAGCCACGGTCTGAAAATATTAAATAGAAACTTCCAGAAACAAACAATTCATAGGTTTTAAATTCCATGCCATTTTCAGTAGTGTGATGAAATCTCACACCCACCAGCTCTGTCCCTCTGGGGTCGTGAATCATCCCTTTGACCAGCATATGCACCCTATACACGTTCCACGCCAGTTAGTATGGGAAGAGACATAGTATATGAAGGATTCGGTACTTTGTGCAGTTTCAGGCATCCCTGGGGGTCTCGGGACAAATTCCCCATGGAAGGGGTTAGGTACTGTATTCAGTTCCTGGCCCATGGCAGGTAGATTATAATTGGTAACTGATAATTCTTATTTGTTTGTTATTATGAAACTAAATCAAAATCACAAAATCTCAGGACTTCTTGTTATTGTTTGGATATTTTTTGGAATTCAAATTTAAAATTGTGTTTGCTCATCCACTTATAGTTTCTAATAAATCTAAATTCATAGGATATGAAATTTCATTGCTTATATATAATTATATGGTACTTCTAATAATCTATTTCCAACACTTAAAGTTTTAATACCTTGCCAAACATTCCCAGGCATATTCTCTCTCTCTCTCCCTTTATTTTCTTGTTTCCGTATTTTGCACCAAGGACTGATATTCCTGCAATTCCTATTTTACATCTACTTCCACAACCCCTGTAAGATAGTTTATAATTATGACCTCTTTAAAAAATAATAGCATTTATTTTAGTAACACAATTTCTCAATCTCCCATTAGATTAGAAAGGTCATTGTACAGAGGTAATTTTGCCCAATCATCCAAAAATACTACTTTAACTTTACTATTTTATTTCTCAGAAGTTTAAATTTTTAAAAAATGTGTAAGAAATATAGCTTTTTCTGTTCTTTTAAGTCTGTAAGTGGTACATTAAAAAAAGAAAATATTCCACCTTCAATTTTAAAGCATGAATTATTCACCTTATGGATACTTGAGTCTTTGTGCCTGGCAGGCAGAAATGTAAGCACAGAGATTTTGGCTGATGCTGCTAGAAGTCAAACCTCTTGACATCTGTTCTCCTGATAGCCCCTAAGCAAAAGCACTTCAAATACAATATCTCAGATCAGCTCATCAGAATCAATTTCAGTCTTCAATCAGTTAGTGCAGGCTGACCTTATAGTGCCTGAAGAATCCAGCAAAAACAGATTACTTGTGTTTAAAAATCTACTTGTGTTTTACCTGTGAAATCAGAGCTGAATTTGACCTCAGAAAACTTTTTTGACTTTTGACTAGACTTAACGATGACTTTGATGGTTTTCATGTGAATTGTCTAAGGAAGAATTACAAGGAATGTGATTTTTATATCATTATTTTATGTAGGCTATCAAATTTTTAAGACTTATGGATTATACTTGAAATTTTCATTTCTAAAATTAAGATATAATTGAGGCATAAGTGAGATTTGTTGGCTCTCATGGTGGTAATTCAGCCACATTAAAACGTCATATCCAAATGATCATTTGTGCATGCATAACACATTGTCATTTTCCCAGAAGAGAGTTATTCTCTTCTTATTAGACTTTTTTTAGGCAATCTATTTGCTGATGAGTACAAATACCTTAGTGACACCATGAAGTGTTTACTATACATAGTTAATTAGAAAGATATTTACTATACACAAAAGGAGATAATTTCAAAGCAATTTTGTTTTCTCATCAATATTAATTTGTATTACCAGATTAAAGTTAATATTCCATTTTCAACGTTTAACTTTACTTTCAGGGGGCTGTTTGTTGTTTATTTTCTATCATTACTTTAAATAGAACAAATATTTTATAACTTTGGTCCAAGTGGCATAGCATTCATCTGCATAGTCAGATAATGTATTCTTTATTACAGTATGTGGTCTTTATCTTAAATAGCTAACTTCATATTTCTTTCACTGTGGAAGTAAAACAAATTAATGTCTTTATAAGCAGTCTTTGTTAAAACTTGAACAGGTCTAAAAACCTGAAATGTAATAAAAATTTGTTATTGATAACTTAAGTATTGGACATATTTTCATAGAATTCTCATAGTTCATTTTAATCAATATATGTCACCTATTTTTTGTAAACAGTATTAAAAACACATATGCTCTTTGAAGTTCTCTTTCAACACATTTTATATTCATTCATTTTCTTAAGCACCATAATTATTTCAAGGATATGGCCTCTTTGCCATCTTTGACATTATTCCAGGCATTTCTGAAAGCATCATCCTTTGTCATTTAAACAGTATTTTCAGCCCACGTTAGTTTCTTCCTCCAACATCTGAATAATTCGCTAGATAGGAGGTCTGATTCCTTTAATGAACGTAGTTTATGGTAACACAATCATCACAGGCTGTGTCATCCCTTATGGTTACCAGTTCCATGCAGGGTTATAACTCATGTAACTTGGGTTATTTCAGAGACTAAGCAGGAAAACCTCAAAGCCAAGAGCTTGACAATATTTTCAGTATAACCGTAGCCTCATTTATTTTCTTACATTGCTCTCTAAAGATTTTTTTCAAATACTTCACATCTGCTTTGCATCCGAACTATCAGTTATATTTTACTCTCATTGCTATGTTGTTAATGTTTTAATTTTTTTTTCCTAAAATTAAGATGGCCAGAAGAAATAGAGTATTTGAAAATACTTTTTACGTGTAAGTGATTTTTTAAATGCCTATCTTGGATTATATAGTCTGTTGGAAGTTTCATCTAATTATATAACATTGTGGTAATAAACTTATACACCAGACTAGAGGTCACAAAATCCTATCACTTATAGGACGTTGCATTTAAAAATAGGGTTATTCACAGAAAACACTGGAGATATTTGACCTAAGAGAAAACACAAATTATGAGTAAAGCCAGGATCAACATTCAAAATGCAATAGATCATCCACCACCTTATCTAAATAATTATTTATTTATTTGTTTGTTTATTTAATTTATTTTCATTAAACTTTTAAAATTTTTATACAGTTTTAAATGTTACTTTCCATTTTCAGTTATTAAAAAATATTGACTATATTCTCCCTGTTGTACAATACACTCTTGAGCCTGTCTTACACCCAATGGTTTTTACTCCCTACTCTCCCACCCCTATATTGCCCCTCCTCCCCTCCCCACTGGTAAACACCAGTTTGTTCCCTATATCTGTGAATCGGCTTCGTTTTTCTTATATTCACTAATTTGTTGTGTTTTTTAGATTTCACATAGAAGTGATATCACACAGTATTTGAATTTCCTGTCTGACTTATTTCACTTAGCATAATGCCCTCCAAGTCCATCCATGTTGCTGAAATTGCAGTGTTTTGTTCTTTTTAATGGCTGAGTAGTATTCCATTGTGCATACTTTACTTTCAACGTAAGTATACTTTGTTTACATTTGCTCCTTCTTAGGGTTGGCTGAAGATGGCGGTATACAGACTGGAGTAGCCAGGGCTGCTGAGGTTTATTGGGGGTCATCGATTACAGAGCAGGCTCCTCTAGAGGAACATGAAGCACCACCAAGGCCTTGGAGTTTTCAGCTGTTGCTAGTAGTACTCTGGTGGATAATCTGGTTCCTATGATTACCTGGGTTTACGACTAAGCATAGCGGGGTATCTAATCCCAGTTTGGGTCTTAGCTATCGTGTAATCAGGTATGTTAAAGTCACTTTTGTAGTCTATTTTTACTTTAATTATGGCTTTTTACAGCTGAATCAAGGTTTAACTTTATTTTGTATTATTCCTTAACACGCTTTACACCATAATTCTATTAATTTGGGTCATTCGTATGACCGTGGGGGCTGGCACAAAATTTACCAACCTTAATTAATATGGTTTAGTCGAACTTTCGTTTATGGCTTAATTCTCATTACTGCTGTCTCCCGTGGGGGAGTGGTTGAGCAAGGTGTTGTGAGCTACTGGTATAGTGTGCTTGATACCTGCTCCTTTTAATCTTAGTGATTTAGAGGGCATTCTCACTGGAGGGCGGTTACTTGCATGTGTAATTCTACTAAAAACTAATAGAAAGGCTGGGACCAAACCTGTGTGTTTATGGGGCTAGTAAGCCCGTCTAGGCATTTTCAGTGCCTTGCTTTAGAGGTTGTTTAAGCTACATCAACTTGTTATACATAGGTGGTGTTTATATGGCTGTGTTGTGAGGTTTGTGTCAGACTTAGTATTAAATTTTTGATAAAATGGCTGATGAATCTAGGGAGATGTCTGTCTATATGGGTGGTGAATATCTAAGTAGTTTATTGGTACGATGGGGGCGTTCTGAGGCTGATTTGTTTTGATGGGTATATTGTTTTAGACGGGGTGGGGGGAGAGTGGAATGCTATGTCTATTGCACATATGTACATGTATAATATCATTATATCCTGTGACCACTGACTGAATTGCACACCATGGATTGCTGATGCTGCTAAATAATCTTCAGTTAAAGTCCAGCTACAATTTGCTTGACTGTGTTAGGACCTTTTAAGGTCATAGCTGAGTCCAAGCATCCCCCCTAAAAATTAAAAAATGCCAAATTTATGAAATCGCAGTTATGTGTGAGCATGGGCTGATTAGTCATTAGTCCATCAAGATGTCTTATTTAAGGGGAAAGAGTGGGCGATTTTAGGTAAGATGGCCCTGAAGTAAGAACCAGATGTCTGATAACATTCATCAATAGAAACCCCCAAAAGTTATGGGCCCAGAGAGAGAAGAGGGACACCTGCCAAGCGGGTTGATGGTTTCACAAGACCTGGTGATTAAGCTTGTGATCTAATGGACTGGATATGCATGTTGACTGGAATTGATTTGACTTAATGTACTATGTATGATTAATAACCTGTATGTACTATGCAATGCTAATAATATAATGTACATGCTTATAAGCATGGGGTAAATAATGTAATGTACGATTATACATATAATGTAATAGGTATGTATAAGATGTATGTATTCATTAATGTGGTGGTGCAAAATATGCACGATCTACATAGTAGTATGTGATAAAATGGACTGCTTTAATACTGACATAGTACTTAATAATTTTATAAATGTCTTCTAATACAATTTCAGGGGATAGTTTAAGTAGAATTTCAGCTTTGGGTGCTGGCAGTGAATCAGCTAGATTCAGTATTCACTGCTAGAATCAGTATTGAGAGTAATAGGGCTAAGACTCCTCCTAGTTAGTTGGGGATTGATCGTAGAATTGCATATGCGAATAGAAAATGTCACTCTAGTTTGATGTGTGGTGGTGTGTTAAGTGGGTTTGCTGGGGTGTAGGTGTAGGAGTCGCCTAGCAAGTTGGGTGAAAATATGACTAGTATTAGTGAGGCTAGGATTAGTAGTAGGGAACCTAGGATATCTTTGATTGTGTAATAGGGATGGAATGGAATTTTGTCTGTGTCGGATGGGATTCCTGTGGGGTTGTTGTATCCTGTTTCGTGGAGGAATAGTAGGTGGACAGCTGCTAGTGCTGTATTGATGAAGGGGAAAATGAAGTGAAAAGCGAAGAATCGTGTGAGTGTTGCTTTGTCTATGGAAAAGCCGCCTCAGATCCATTCCACAAGAGTGGTTCCGATGTATGGGATTGCTGAGAGTAGGTTTGTAATAACTGTCGCTCCTCAGAATGATATTTGTCCTCATGGTAGTACAGAGCCTATGAATGCAGTGGCTGTGACTGTAAGCAGTAGAATAATTCCAATGTTTCTTGAAAGGCATAGGATCCATAATATAGGCCACGTCCTACGTGAATGTAAAGGCAGGTAAAGAACATGGAAGCTCCGTTTGCATGCATGTATCAAATGATTCATCCATAGTTGATGTCTCGACAGATGTGTGTTACTGATGAGAAGGCAGTTGTTGTGTTTGGTGTGTAGTGTATTGCTAGGAATAGGCCTGTTAGGATTTGTAGGATCAGGCAGATGCCTAGTAAAGAGCCGAAGTTATCATGATGAGATGTTTGATGGGGTTGGGAGGTCGATAAATGTATTGTTGATGATTTTTATCAGTGGGTGAGTTTTTCGGATGTTGGTCATTGATGTTCTTATAGTTGAATGACAATGATGATTTTTCATGTCATTGGTCATGGTTGGAATCCATGTGAGAATAATGATGACATGTATTTTTTTTAAGTGTTATTTTTGTGATCAGTTCTGTGGGGGCTTCTTATAGATAGATAGATAGATAGATAGATAGATAGATAGATAGATAGATAGATAGATAGATAGATGTATATTTATACAACTATATCTATATCTATCCCTCTCTGTATATACATACACACATCAATCTTCTTTATCCATTCTTCTGTTGAGGACATTTAGGGTGCTTGCATATCTTGGCAATTGTAAATAATGCTTCTATGAACATCGAGGTACATGTATCTTTTCGAATTAGTGTTTTTGGTTGTTTTGGATATATACCCAGGAGTGGAATTGCTGGGTTATAATGTAGTTCTATGTTTAGTTTTTGGAGAAACCTCCATACTGTTTTCCACAGTGGCTGCACCAATTTACATTCCCACTAACAGTATACAAGTGTTCCTTTTTCTTCACATCCTCTCCAACATTTGTTATTTGTGTTCTTTTTGATGATGGCCATTCTTCCAAGTGTGGGGTGATATCTCATTGTGGTTTTGATTTACATTTTCCTGATGATTAATGATGTTGAGCATCTTTTCATGTCCCTGTTGACCATCCACATTTCCTCTTTGGAAAACTGTCTATTCAGTTCTTCTGCCAATCTTTTAATTGGGTTGTTTATTTTTTTGATTTTCAGTTGTATGAGCTGTTTATATATGTTGGATATTAATTCCTTATCAGTTCATATCATTTGCAAATATATTCTCTTATTCAGTTGGTTGTCATTTCATTTTGTCGATGGTTTCCTTTGTTGTGCAAAAGCTTATAACTTTAATTAGATCTCATTGTTTATTTTTGTTTTTATTTCCATTACTGTAGGAGATTAATCCAAAAAGATATTGCTGTGATTTATGTCAAAGAGTGTTGTATATTTTCCTCTAGAAGTTTTATAGTATCCTGTCTTACATTTAGGTCTTTAATACATTTTGAGTTTATTTTTGCACATGGTGTTAGAGAATGTTTTAATTTCATTCTTTTACATGAAGCTGTCCAGTTTTCCCAGCACCACTTATTGAAGAGACTTTTCTCCATTGTATATTCTTACCTCATTTTTCATAGATTAATTAATAATAAGTGTGTGTTTATTTCTGGGATTTCTATCCTGTTCCATTGATCTATGTGTCTGTTTTTGTGCCAGTATCATACTGTTTTGATTACTGTAGCTTTATAGTATAGTCTGAAGTCAGGGATCCTGATTCCTTCAGCTCTGTTCTTCTTCCTCAAGATTGTTTTGTCTATTTGGAATCATTTGTGTCTCCATACAAATTTTAAAATCATCTGTTCTACTTCTGTAAAAAAAAAAAAAATGCCATTGGTATTTTGATAGGGATTGCACTGAATCCCTACAGACTGCCTTGAGTAGTATAGTCATTTTATCACTGTTGATTCTTCCAATCCAAGAACACAGTATATCTTTCCATCAGTTTGTGTCATTTTCTATTTCTTTCATCAGTGTTTTATAGTTTTTGGAGTACAGGTCTTTCATCTTCTTAAGTATGTTTATTCCTACGTATTTTATTCTTTTTGATGCAATGGTAAATGGGATTGTTTTCCTGATTTCTTTTTCTGATGCTTCACTGTCAGTGTATAGCAGTGCAAGATATGTCTGTGTATTAATTTTGTATCCTGCAACTTTACCAAATTCATTGCTGAGCTCTATTAGTTTTCTGGTGTTGTCTTTAGGATTTTCTATGTATAGTATCATGTCATCTACAGACAGTGACAGTTTTACTTCTTCCTTTTTAATTTGAATTATTTTTATTTCTTTTTCTTCTCTGATTGCTGTGGCTAGAACTTCCAAAACTATGTTGAATAAAGTGGTGAGAGTGGGTGTCCTTATCTTATTCCTGATCTTAGAAGAAATGTTTTCAGCTTTTCACCATTGAGTATGAGGTTAGCGGAGGGTTTGTCATATATGACCTTTATTATTTTGAGGTATGTTCCCTTGCACTGCATATATCTTGCACTGCTATACACTAACAATGAAGCATCAGAAAAAGAAATAAGGAAAACAATCCCATTTACCATTGCATCAAAAAGAATAAAATACATAGGAATAAACATACTTAAGAAGATGAAAGATCTGTGCTCCAAAAACTATAAAACACTGATTAAAGAAATAGAAAATGATACAAACTGATGTGATGTCCACTTCCTGGAGACTTTTTATCATAAATGAATTTCGAATTTTATCAAAAGTTTTTCTCCATCTATTGAGATGATCATATGGTTTTTATTCTTCAGGTTGTGGACGTGGTGTTTTAAATAATACACTTGACACTTGGGGTGGGAAATATTTCTAGGTATTATGTTTAAAAGTAAATTTTCTATAAAATAAAGCAACAACATTTATTTCAAAATTTATCTGTAAAGCAGGAGCAATATAAATATATATTTAGAGTTTAATATTGTTTGATATATATTTCCCCTTAACAATTAGACTGTTATAATTTCTTTCCTTTACTAATATACTAAAAAGTACTTATTTCTCTTATATTTGTAAAATTTGAATTCACAAATTATTTTCCAGTATTCCACTCCTTCAGCATTTACCTTCTTAGCTAAAGACCAATTTCATAATATTTGAAAATATAAGTCTTGAACTTTAAAAGCAATGGAATAATATTGCTCTATAGCACTTTTGTTTAGGTTTAGTCACTTGGTCATTTGACAAATCATTTTTTAAATCTTTATATTCTTTTGTAAGAAAACTAGTTTTTAATATATGAATACAATAGTACATATTTATTTTCCAGGATAAAGAATGTGTGTGTGTTATATATATATATATATATAATAAAACTTAAACTAGTTGACCCTCCAAAAACAAGTTTATTATTAAATCTCTCCATGCAATTTCTTTTATATAGTACAAAAAGCCAAAGATCTAACTATTTAAGGTCCCATTTGCATGAATGAATCAGTTGTCCGAATTGGCTGGTTATTAATCCAAAAGCAATTCAATCAAATCACCTTTCAGCTATATACTTGCACATTTATTGTAAAGAAAAATTGCTATGGATACTTGTTAAAAGTGGCAAGCCTCTATTACAGACTATTTCAATAGGAGTCAAAGCTTGTTGCAATAAGTGAGAGAGACTGAACTCAACTCCACCTAAACAAAAGGATTTTAAATGGTGGAGTGAGGTAGTGGAAAAGAACATGAGACTGGGAGATAAGGGGACAATCTTTCTTGATTATATTTCAAAGAGGTGATTCCCAGGTCCTTAGGAATGACATTCCTGGGTTGTAGATTTACATATCAAAGTGGAAGAGAAAGAAATTATAATTGAAAGTTTTCTAAAGTAAATTCTGCAAGAAAAGGGAGGTCAGAGGCCTATATGCAGGGAAAAACCTGTCTAAAATTCATCATGCATATAGGAATGTTAAAGCCATCTTGTTCACAAAGATGTACGGAACACTGTGGGAATTCTTACGCAAAGGGTAGACAGAGTTTCTTGTTTTGAGTAGCTTTAGATGAAGGATTGTTACAGCCATCCAACTCTGTTTCTTGTATAGTTCTAACTGGAGGTCTTGTGGCTTCTACTTGTGGCCACTGTTGCTTCAATCTTAACTGTTAAGGGTGATGTGGACCCTGTGATCCACACTCACGTTCACACAGGTACATATACATGCACACACATGTGTGCACACACATATATACACATATATGTTAAATAAAAAATATTTGTCATTTGTATTAAGGTATATTTGACTTGCCTTCGATTGAAGGAAATTTCCATTGTAAGGAGCATGTATATAATAACTCTGTTATCTACAGTATTGCTATATATGCAGAAGATATTTAGGAATTTTACAAAGGTTACTTAAGTTCTTTAGACATTTATATCGGATATGTGTTCATCCTTCATTCCCTCCTCAATGATCCCTGTAAGTTATTCTCTGTCAACTGTATGCATTTATGCTACACATCTTAAGATATATTCTAAAAAAATAAGGAAAAATCTATTAAAACATAAAAATTTTATATGCAAAATATATTGTGTTTAATTCATCAAATAAATTATATGATGAAAATTATGTTTCTAAATATATTTTTAAATCTATGAGGACCTTATTAGTTCAAAATAATTCTAAAAAATTAATATAGCTACTTCATTTGCTCCTCACCAAGGTAATAATAAAAAGTTAAATAAAACATTGCAAAACTATAAAATAAAAAAACAATATACATCTGTCTGACTCGTCCCATGAAAGATCTAATTAGCATGTGTTTTGACTATATTCACATAACTTTTATTGAAGTGGTGACTTCACACTTTAAAAATAATTGCCTACTAAAACATGGTACATATTTTTAACTGCAAAAATGATTCCCCTGTCATAACATCTATCCCAAGAGAGTGATTTTTGTGATGTTAAAAATATTTTCTAATTAGCAAAAGATATTCTTCTCAAAGTAAATATGTATTCCTTATTTATAATCAAACCTTCAAGTCATGCAAAAATACAGCTATATAGTGCGATAATAGTAGGAAACAAATAAAGATGGCCTATTTATCAAACAACAATCTGGGCCAATGGTTCCAAAGTGGGGAGAGAACACACCAGGTGGTACAAACAGGATGCATTTGGATGCAAGAAAAAACATGATGCTGTAGGCAAAGGTTATTAAATTATTTTTAATATGATTATTTTTATATGTTATTTTATATGCCAGTAGCTGTGTAGAGCATGGACTAAACAAAGAGACAGGGAAAGCAGGTGAAGGGGCAGTTGTGTGAAATGTGAATGCCTAAATTATGGCAGTAGCAATGAAGTTTGAGCAGAGGGAAAGAGCTGAAGACTGATGAAGAGGTTAGCGTCAATGGTGAATATTTGGATGTGAAAGGACAGGAAGAGATGCTGTAGATGACTTACAGGTGCCTGGATATTTGCCAAGCATTGTGATGATGGATCTGGAAAGAAAAGCAAGTTCTGGAGTGTAATTTCATTGAGATTTCACTGGTGAGCAGCCTTAGTTCAAGGCACCTGCAGGCCACTCACTGAAGTCAGATAATTCATGGTTAAAGTGTGGCTTGGCCATATGCAGGTTATATTACCTTGGACAACGTATTTAATATCTTTGAGTCTTAGTTCTCTTGATGTTTGCTGGAGACTGTAATCACTAGTTCATACAACTATTCTCAGGATTGAATTCAGTAGCAAAAGGTAACTTTTCCTAGGCACAAGGCTTTACCTCTCTGGTGTTTTGGGGCTTTGATTAGTAAATAATCCTGTTACTGCATTAATTCCCATCTTGCTATGAAAGTGGTTTTATATCCATGAGGTAACTGAGTAGTAACAGTCTTTTGGGGAGAGCAAAAGGCCTTAGACTCTAAGGAGATCTGAAGAGTGGTACGGACCCCCAGAGAGTTCTGGCTAACTCAGACAAGCAGTACATTTTCATTAGATATTAAAATGAATATTAATCCAACAGAAAAACACATTACATGTTAATAGATATTTGGGAAACTGCCAATATATGTAGAGAAATACTTAGAGAATATAAATTAATAATGCATTAGCAACCTAATGGTCTGTATCCTAACATATTTTTGATGTGATACACTATCTTTCGTACAAAAGCACTGATCAGAGTGCTAATTATTGCATTCTAGGTGCTGACAAGTGAATAACTCTGGTCCCTCTGCTTAAGGCTGATAAGAACAATCTTCCCTTTGGGTACTAAGCGAGCAGTTTTTCAGGGAAGATTGGTACATAAAGGATGTTGGTGATACATAAAGATTTGACACGATAATAGCAAGCCAAGTGCAGTCTCTAGTGATAGACTGTCTGATTTGGAATCCTGATTCCATTGCTTCCTCACTCTGAAGTTGGGCAAGTCACTTTTTTTCTTTGCAAGAGGAAATCATTTCAAATTTATCTGATGGAGTGGTTATGAGTAGCCAATGCTAAGTGTGCACAGTCCTATCCTATATATATCCTATCTATCTATCTATCTATCTATCTATCACATCTCCCTTATCTACTTGGCTATGGATGGGCACTTAGGTTGCTTCCATATACTAGTTATTGTAAATAAGGCTGCGATGAACATAAGGGTTCATATATCTTTTCCGATTAGTGTCTCCTTTTTTCCTTTGTGTAAATATCCAGAAGTTAAATTACTGGATCACATGGCAGTTCTATTTTTAATTTTTTGAGGAATCTCCATACTGTTTTCCAGAGAGGCTGCACCAATTACATTCCCACAAGGGCTCCTTTTCTCCACATCCTCACCAAAACTTGTTATTTGTTGTCTTTTTGATGATAACCATTCTGACAGGTGTGAGGTGGTATCTCATGGTTTTGATTTGCATTTCCCTAATGATTAGTGAAGTGGAGCATCTTTTCATGTGTCTGTTGGCCACCTGTACATCGTTTTTGTCCATTCAGGTCTTCTGCCCATTTTTTAAATGGTTTTTCTTTCTTTGTTTATTTTTGATGTTGAGTTACCTGAGTTCTTTGTATATTTTGGATATTAACACCTTATTAGTTATATCATTTGCAAATATCTTCTCCCATTCAGTAGACTCCTTTTTCATTTTGTTGATAGTTTCCTTCATTGTGCAAAAGCTTCTAAGTTTAATTAGGTCCCAATTTTTTATTTTTACCTTTATTTTCCTTGCCTGAGGAGGCATATCCAAAATAATATTGCTAAGACCGATGTCAAAGAGTGTACTGCCTATGTTTTCTCCTAGAAGTTTTATGATTTCAGGTAGTACATTTAAGTGTTTAAGCCATTTTGAATTTACTGTTGTATATGGTGTGAGGAAATAGTCCAGTTTGATTCTTTTATATGTAGCTGTCCAGTGTTCCAACACAGTTTATCAAAGAGACTGCCTTTTCCTCATTGTATATTCCTCCCTCCTTTGTCATAAATTAGTTTACAGTCTAAGTGTGGTTCATTTCTGGTCTCACTATTCTGTTCCATTGATCTATGTGTCTGTTTTTGTGCCAGTATCATACTGTTTTGACTACTGTAGTTCTGTAGTGTAGTCTGAAGTTAGAAAAACGTGACACCTCAAGTTTTTGGTCTTCTTTCTCAATATTGTTTTGGCTACTCAGGCTCTTTTTGTTCCCATACCTATTTTAGAATTCTTTGTTCTAGTTCTGTGAAAAATTCCTTTGGAAGTTTGATAGGACATGCTTTGAATGTGTAGATTGCCTTGGGGATTAAGATCATTTGAACAATATTAAATTCTTCCAATCCATGAGCTCAGTATATCTTTCCATTTATTTGTGTCATCTTCAATTTATTTTACCAATATGGTAGTAGTTTTCTGAATTCAGGTGTTCCTTGGTTAGATTTATCCCTATGTAATTTATTCTTTTTTGATGCAATTGTAAATGGAATTGTTTTCTTAATTTCTTTTTGGTAACATTGTTGGTGTATGGAAATGAACAGATTTCTGTACATTAATTTTGTATCTTGCAACTTTAGTGAATTTACTTATTAGTTCTAATAGTATTTTGCTGGTGTTGTAGGAATTTTCTATATATAGTTTCATGTCATCTGTAAAGAGACATGGTTTTACATCTTTCTTTTCAAATTGGGTTCCTTTTATTTCTTTTCCTTGACTGACTTCTGTTGCTAAGACTTCCAATCCTGTGTTGAATAAAAGTGAGAGTGGGCATCCTTGTCTTGTTTCTGATATTAGAGGAAATTCCATCAGCTTTTCACCATTAAGTATGATATTAGCTGTAGGTTTGACATATATGGCCTTTATTAAGTTGAGGTATAATTCCTCTATACTCACTTTGCTGAGAGTTTTTATCATAAATATATGTTAAATTTTGTCAAAAGCTTTTTCTGCAACTATTGAGATGATCATATTATTTTTATTCTTAAATTTGCTAATATGGTGTATCATGTTGTTTGATTTGCAAATATTTACATCCCTGGGATAAATCATACTTGCTCATGTTGTATGACTCTTTTAATGTAATGTTGAAATAAGTTTGCTGATATTTTGTTGAGGATTTTTGCATCTATGTTTATCAGTGATGTTGGCCTATTATTTTTTGTTTTTTTGTGTTTTTTTTTTCTTTTTTTATTATCATGATGATGTTCGCCTCATAAAATGAGTTTAGAAGTGTTCCCTCCTCTTGAACTTTTTGGAATATTTTGGGAAAGACAGATGTTAACTCTTCTTTAAGTATTTTGTAGTATTAACCTATTAAGCCATCAGATCCTAGGCTTTTGTTTGTTGGGAGATTTTTGATTATTGATTTCATTTTATTACTGGTAATCTATACATGTTTTCTATTTCTTCTTGATTCATTCTTCATTGTATTTTTCTAGGAATTTATCCATTTCTTCTAGGCTATCTACTTTTTGGTGTATAATTGTTCACAGCAATCACTTATAATCCTTTGGATTTCTGTGTGTTTAACTTCTTTTCATTTGATTTTATTGATTTGGACCATCTCTCTTTTTTTCTGGGTAAGTCTGGCTAAAGGCTTATAAATTTTGTTTTTGTTTTTTTGTAACAGTGGTTAGTTTCATTGATAGACTCTATTTTTTTCCCCTCTATTTCATTTATTTCTGCTCTAATCTTTATTATCTTTTTCCTTCTACTACCTTTGGGCTTTGTTCTATTTATAGTTCCTTTAGCTGTAAGTTTAGACTTTTTACTTAAGTTTCTTTTGTTGTTTCCTGAGGTAGGCTTGTTCACTATATATTTCCGTCTTAGAACTATTTTTGCTGCATCCCATAGATTTTGGATCATTATGTTTCCATTTTCATTTGTCTCTGGTTACTTTTTAACTTTTCCTTTGATTTCTTCTTGACCCACTGGTTGTTTATTAGCATATAGTTAACCCTCTTTGTGTTTGCTTTTTCTGCAGTTTTTTTTCCTTTAATTGATTTCTAGTCTCATACCACTGTGGTCAGAGAAGATGCTTATATGATTTCAGTCTTTTTAAGTTTACTGAGACGTGTATTGTGGCCCAGGATGTGATCTATCCTAGACAATGTTTCATATGCACTTGAAAAGAATGTGTATTCTTCTGTTGGGGGGTATAATGTCCTGTATGTATTTATTTAGTACATTTTATATAATGTGTGCTTAAGGCCAGTTATTCCTTATTGATTTTTGGCCTAGTTGATCTGTCCATTGATGTAAGTAGAGTGTTAAAAGTCCCTTATTATTATTCTGTTACTGTCAATTTCTCATTTTATGATTGTTAAGTTTTGCTTTATGTAATTAGGTGTTCTTATTTTGGGTGCATTTATACTTATGTTATATTCTCTTGTTGTATTAGTCCCTTTATCATTATGTAATGTCCATCTTTTTTTCTTATTAAAGTCTTTGTTTTAAATTCTGTTTTGTCTAATATAAGTATTGTTTCCCCAGCTTTCCTTTCATTTCCATTTGCACAGAATATCATTTTCCATCCTATCACTTTCAGTCTGTGTGTCTTTAGAGCTGAAGGGAGTCTCCTGTAGGCAGCATAAATATGAGTCTTGTTTTTGTTTTTGTTTTTGTTTTAAGTTTATCCAGCCACTCTATGTATTTTAATTGGAGCATTAAAATTGTGGTCTTTTTATTCCACTTAGGAAGGTCCCTATAACATTTCTTGTAAATCCAGGTGAGTGGAACTGAACTCTTAGCTTTTGCTTGTCTGTAAACTCTTTATCTCTCTGTCAAATCTGAATGATAGCCTTGCCACATACAGTATTCCTGGTTGAAGGTTTTTTCTTTCATCATTTTGGCTATGTTATTACAATCCCTTATAGCCTGCAAATTTTCTGCTGAAAAGTCAGAGAGTTCCCTTTTAAGTATCTAGTTGAATTTCTCTTGCTACTTTTAATATTCTCTCTTTCTTTATAATTTCTGCCATTTAAATTATAATGTATCTTGTTGTGGTCCTCTTTGTGTTCATCTTGTTTGGGACTCTCTATGCTTCCTGAAACGGATGTCTATTTCCTTCCCCAAGTTAGGGAAGTTTTTATTTATTATTTTTTCAAATAAATTCTCTCCCATTTTCTTCTTTTCTCTTCTACTTCTGGGACCCCTATAATGCAAATGTTAGCATGTTTGATGTCATCACAGAGGTCTCTTAAGCTATCCTCATTTTTTAAAGTTATTTTTTCTCCTTCTGTTCAGTTTGGGTGATATCTACTAATTTGTCTTCCAGTTTACTGATCCATTCCTCTGTACCATCTTGTCTACTGTTGATTTCTTCTAGTGTATTTTTTTAATTTACGTTACTCTTTTCTTCAGCTCTATTTGGTTTTTCATTATATTTTTTAAATCTTTACTAAAATTCTCCTGTGTTCATCCATTCTTCTGCCAAGTTTGTTAAGCAACTTTATGGTCACTTCCTTGAACTCTTTATCAGATAGGCTGCTTACCTCTTCTTTGTTTATTTATTTTTTCTGCAGTCTTGGCTTATTCCTTCATTTGGAGCATATTCCTCTTTCTTCTCATTTTGCCTAACTCATTATGTTTGTTTCTATGTATCAGATAGGTTGGTTATGTTTCCCAATCAATCGTGATGAAGTAACCTTGTTTTGGATATGTCCTTTGGGGCCTAGCAACACTCTCCCCTCTGATCCTGAGAACTATATGCTCTAGGGGTGCCCTTCACATGGATTGTGTGGGCCATTCTGTTGTGGTGGGGCTGAGGAAGGTGGGCACACTGGCCTGGTTGACTTTCAGCCCTGCTGTCTTTGGTGGCTGCCAGCCCATTGGTGGATGGGGCCTAGTCCTGGCATGGTTGGCTGCATAGCGTAGGGAGTCCCAGAGCTGGTGCTGGCCACTGGTGGGCACGGCTGGGTCCTAGCATGGCTGGCAGCAGGGTCCTTGGGGCCCCTAGGCTGATATAGATCTCTGTTGGGCCGCTGATCCCCAGACACTAATAGGCTACAGGAAGGACTCCAAAATGGCGCTTGACGGTACGACTGTCCTCGTGGAAGAAGGGGCTCCATAAAACGGCTGCCTCCAGAGTCTGTGCCCTCAGGTAGCATCCCAATTGTCTCCTGCTTCTCTGGGAAGCTCTCCAAGATTAACCAGTGTGTCTGACCCAGGTTCCTTTCAAATAACAGCCTCTGCAGTCTGACTTGGAGCATATGAGATTTTTAGTGCACCCTTTAAGAGCAATGTCTCTGTTTCCTACAGCCCCCCAGCTCCCATGCACAAGCAATACTGGCCTTCGAAGCCGGACATGCTTCCTTGTTGCAGGTTCCCTAAGCTGTGGAGCCTGATGTGGGGCTCAGACCCCTTTCTCCCTGAGGAGAATCTCTGCGATTGTGACTATCCTCCTGTTTGTTTGTGGGCTGTCTACCTGTAGGTGGTCTATATGTGGTCTCTGACACTCGCACCCATCTCTTTGTCATTCCTTCTCTATACCTTCGGTTGTGGAAAGTGTTTTCTGCTGGCCTTCATGTCATTTGCATAGACAGTTGCTCTGTAAATGGTTGTAATCTTGGCGTGCCCGTGGGAGAAGGGGAGCTCAGGGTCTTCCTATTCCGCCATCTTGGCCACGTTTAATAACCTGTAATCTTATTACACAAATTGTTAACATTTGAATCAATTATATATTCCAAGTAAAACAACTGTCTGACACACAGGCATGTGCATACCATGCACACACACACACATACATGTTCACAGAAACCAAAAATCAGGTGAAAATAAATTTAGTGTTAGTTTTATTCACTACTCCTCCCCCACTTGCCACAAAAAGGCATTCCACTAAGGTATTCTTTTTTTTTTTTTTTAATATTTATTTATTTGTCTTCATTGGGTCTTAGTTGTGGCACACAGGATCTTTGTTGCAGCATGAGAGATCTTTTGTTGCAGCATGCAGGCTTCTCTAGTTGTGGCATGCGGGCTTCTCTCTAGTTGTGGTGCATGGGCTCCAGAGCATGTGGGCTCAGTAACTGCAGCACACAGTCTCTCTAGTTGTGGCACACGGGCTCCAGAGGGCTCAGGCTCAATAGTTGCAGTTCGCAGGCTCAGTTGCTCCACGGCCTATGGGATCTTAGTTCCCCAACCAAGGATCAAACCCTCACCCCCTGCATTGGGCGGCGGATTCTTAACCAGTGGATCACCAGGGAAGTTCTCCTATTGCACATTTAATACATTACAGTATAGTATAAACATACCTTTTTTTTTTTTTCTGGTTTATTTCTCTAGCTTTATTTCTTTTTTGATAAATTTTTATTGGAGTATAGTTGCTTTACAATATTGTGTTAGTCTATACTGTACAGCAAAGTGAATCAGCTATATGTATACATATGTCCCCTCTTTTTTGGATTTCCTTCTCATTTAGGTCACCACAGAGCACTGAGTAGAGTTCCCTGTGCTATACAGTAGGTTCTCATTAGTTGTCTCTTTTATACATAGTATCAATAGTGTATATATGTCAATCCCAATCTCCTAATTCATCCCACCCCCCCTTCCCCTTTGATATCCATATGTTTGTTCTCTACATCTGTGTCTCTATTTCTGCTTTGTAAATAATATGGTCTATACCAGTTTTTCAGATTCCACATATTTGCGTTAATATACAATATTTGTTTTTCTCTTTCTGAGTTACTTCACTCTGTATGACAGTCTCTAGGTCCATCTGTGTCTCTACTATTGACCCAATTTCATTCCTGTTTATGGATGAGTAATATTCCATTGTATATATTTACCACGTCTTCTTTATCCATTCCTCTATTGATGGACATTTAGGTTGCTTCCATATCCTGGCTATCGTAAATAGTGCTGCAGTGAATATTGGGGTGCACGTGTCTTTTTGAATTATGGTTTTCTCTGGGTATATGCCCAGTAGTGGGATTGCTGGGTCACTTGGTAGAGTATTCTTAATTCAAAAGCCAGATTCTTTGAAAAGAGTTGTTCTTTTGTGAGCCTGTAATAAGGTGTGAGAAAGTCCTATAATCACACAGCTTTAAAGTCTTTGATTTCTATATACACCAAGAGCAAAAAAAAAAAAAAAAATGTATACTGTTTTTCCATTTACTTTTGAGTAATTTTCATTATGATTAAAACATATGCAAAGGTAAAATTCACTTCATACTTTTGAAAAGGACACTGTTTCCTAGTTATAAATTATATTATAATTTTTCAAAGAAATCACACAACTTATCAAATGCCTCATATGCAACTTACATAATTTTTCTTGTTCCTTTTTAGTTGATATTGCTGTATTCAGTAATAAAGTTAACTCATAAACCATTCAGTTTTCTTTTTTTGAAGCATAATCTACCAAGAGCCTTTGGAAATGAGTGCATTTATATAAGAGTGTCATGACTTTTTTTCAAGTTTTACATCAACCATATCACTAAATTATTGAAAAAATAATTATTGACAATTTTTTTGAAATCTTGGTTTACATTTGACATTCAAGCCATGGAGTCACCACTTGATATCAAATAAGGCATCATAATGCCTTATTTCTAGAAAACAAAAGAAAACAAAACACACACACACACACACAAACTGTGAGACATATTGAAACATATCTATACATGAATACCTAAGACATCTCAAACTTATCCTATCCAACCCAGAATACTTCTTCCTTCTCTTGGTATCTTCATCTTCTCAATTTTCTTCTCCTTCCTTCCATGTGCTCAGTCAAATCTTGCATCAACTTTGAATCCTCTCTTTCACTAGGTCACTCTCTCTATATCAGAGCTCTAAGGTGCCCCACACCTCTGTTTCTACTGCTTTTGTATCTCCGCTTAGAAGTTTATCCCAATTACTCAACTACCTGCCTGCATTTTCTTCCCTTCAAACTCTTCTCAGTCCAGCAGCCAGAAGGATTCCTATAGAGTCACTCTGCTCAAACCACTCTTATGGCTCTCTACCTGCCTAAAGGCCAAAGACCTAGAATTACTCACATGGCCCTGTGAAATGTGTTCCTGCCTCTACATCTCTGACCTCAGCCAGTATCACTTTCTTTTCATTCATGTTGCTCCTGCCTCACCCCCCTTGCTGCTTCTTGGGCAAGAACGTATCCGACAGTCTCTTCCCTGGGGTCTTTGCACTCCATTCTCCCTCCTTCTGAAACACTCTTCCTTACTTCCTCACTTGTCCACATGGTTTATTCTTTAATATCATTGATGTCTGTCCATGCTTAAAGGCCAACTTCTCCATGAGGTCTACTCTGACCCTTCTCTTAAAAACTGAAACTTCCCATTCTAGTACTTCCTCTCCTCTAACCCTGTTTTCTCTTTTGTTGTGGCCTTATAAACTTTTAACGAACTATAGCTTTTATTTGTTTATCCGGTTAATGTCTGCTTCCTTCACTAAAATGTGAGTTACGTGAGGACAGGGTTTCCTTCTTTTTGGGTCGCTTCTGTATGCCCTATGTATAGAATATTATTATGTAGTAGATCTTTGATAAATATTTTTAATGAGTTAATAATGCAGGAGATTGACTTGTACTTCTATCTTAAAATATTTGATAGAATACATGAAAAAAGTTTCTACAAATAATTATCTTCCAACAGAAATACTGAACTAAGTAAGAGAGAGAACACGCAGAGTTGAGGATAGTTCATGATGGAGCCACCAAAATAGGTTCACAACTTTGATACTCCTACCTCTCCAGGAACTCAGTTTTTCTGCTTTCCCAAAGCTCAGTTATCCTAGGTATAAAATTAGATGCAGATTATGAATTGGCATTGGTTATTCAGTAGATATGAGAGGAAACAATATATTATGTGAATTAATTTACATTAAGATAAAATTATATGAAATTAAAACATGGCATTTCCAATTTGAATATATTAATAGCCCTTTTATTTTTGTGCCTTGATGGTATTTCCAAATCAGTAACAGTGTAATAAATTTTGTTGGGAAATCAGTGTTGGCAACTTGATCCACATCTAGAGAATTTTTTTTTTTTTTTTTTTTTTTACGAAGTCTATTTCTATTCACTCACTTCTGGGATTCCATTGCTAACATCCTGCTAGTAGCTGCTATATTCTGATCTCCAGGTGAGTGAAGCCAGCAAGTTTGGGCTTGTACATCTAACACCTAGCTAGAGGGAATAATTATTTGTTAGCTATGATTCAATTTTAAAACTTTGTGTGTCATGCCTCACATATTTCATTCATTGGAAAATGTTCAGGAGTGAGAGTATTATTCAATTTATCTTCAACTAAGGTTATGATGATTCATAGGGAATTAAGTTTAAAATGTTTACTCAGGAAAAGAATAAGATTATACTTTAAGCTAAAAACTAAATAGCCTTTCATTGTAGTACCTATCATATCATCCTATGAATTTTCATATCTATTTGTATTTCTCCCTGTATTTCTTAATGAGTTGGAATAGAAAGAAATTTACATAATGGTAATATAATTTATATGTACGTAAATTAATGTTAAAATTATAAAAGAAGAAGAATTGGTATATTTTATTACATTTTATTTATTATATTAACACATTTTTATTATACATATTTTGTAACAAGGTAGTGTTAATAATTTATTCATATTTAAAAGTGTTTAAAATTTAAGTTACTTTATTGATCATGATTTTACAATATCATTTTCTTTGAAAATGCATCAAAAGAACCTAAAAAAATAAACAAAATTAAGTACTTTTAAGAGTGTTTTGATAAAGAAGGCATTTTGTATATAATCCAATATATCTTTCTTGCTAAAAATCCAACATATTAAATTCTTATCATGGTATGACAGTCACTTAGAAACTGCTTTAATATTGATCATATAGCCTAAAGTCTTAAAACAGAGTTGACTAAACATGGACTCAGCCTCACTACTTTGAATACAATCCACTGGACTGTGTAGCATCTGAATTTTACCTTGTTTTATTTTGAATATTTAAATTTTGCTTTAATTTAAAATTATGGAAATAGCTTCTCCAAAGTTATTTCCTGTATATCTACATTTATTTAAAATGACTTTTAACTATTTATTGAGGTATAATTCAATTATAGAGGTTGTATGAGATTTTTAAAATTATTATTATATGTATCTACCTTTATAGTATTGTACAGAGTATTTTCACTGCCCTAAAATTCCTTTGCATTCATTCCTGCCTATTCATTCTTCCCTCCCTTCTAACCCTTGACCACCACTAACCTTTTTAGTGTCTCCATAGTTTTGCCTTTTCCAGGTTTATATGGTTAGAATCACACAGTACCTAGGCTTTTCAGATTGACTTCTTTTACTTAGTTACATGCATTTAAATTCCTCCATGTATCTTCATGGCTTTATAGTTTATTTCTTCTTAGTGCTGAATAATATTCCATTGTCTGGATGGACCACAGTTTATTTGTCCATTCACCTACTGAAGGACATAATGGTTACTTCCAAGTTTTGGCAATTATGAATAAAGCTGCTGTAAACATCTGGGGGCAGGTTTTGTCCTGTGAGCTTGACAACATATTGACACATACAACCATTATCCACATAATCAAGAGATATATGAATAAATATCTATCTACTTGTATATCAATCCCTATACCTATTTCTATATCTCTATCCACACACTTATACGTGAAATTTTTTATTTCTTATTTTCATACACAGGTCTATGAGTTTTTTGTTGTTGTTTATAACTTTTACTTTTTAATTTAATTTTTACTGGAGTATAGTTGCTTTACAATGTTGTGTTAGCTTCTACTGTACAGCAAAGTGAATCAGCTATGTGTATACTTACATACCCTTTTTTTTGGATTTCCTTTCCATTTAGGTCACCACAAAGCATTGAGTAGAGTTCCTTGTGCTATACAGTAGGTTCTCATTAGTTATCTATTTCATACATAATATCAATAGTATATATATGTCAATCGCAATCTCCCAATTCCTCTCACCCCCTCCCCTTTCCCCCTTGGGATCCATACATTTGTTCTCTAAGTCTGTGTCTCTACTTCTGCTTTGCAAATAACATCATCTATACCATTTTTCTAGATTCCACACACATGCGTTAATATGCTATATTTGTTTTTCTCTTTCTGACTTACTTCAGTCTGTATGAAAGTCTCTACGTCCATCCACATCTCTACAAAGGACCAATTTGGTTCCTTTTTAAGGCTGAGTAATATTCCATTGTATATATGTACTATGTCTTCTTTATCCATTCCTCTGTTGATGGACATTTAGGTTGCTTCCATGTTCTGGTTATTGTAAATTGTGCTGCTATGAACATTGAGGTGCATGTATCTTTTTGAATTATGGTTTTCTCTGGGTAAATGCCCAGTAGTGGGATTGCTGGGTCATATGGTAATTCTATTTTTAGTTTTCTAAGGAACCTCAATACTGTTCTCCATAGTGGCTGTATCAATTTACATTCCCACCAACAGTGCAGAAGGGTTACCTTTTCTCCACTCCCTTTCCAGCATTTATTGTTTGTAGAATTTTTGATGATGGCTATTCTGATCGGTGTGAAGTGATACTTCATTGTAGTTCTGATTTGAATTTCTCTAATAATTAGTGATGTTGAACATCTTTTCATGAGCCTCTTGGCCACCTGTATGTCTTCTTTGGAGAAATGTCTATTTAGGTCTTCTGCCCATTTTTGGATTGGGTTGTTTGTTTTTTTGATATTGAGCTGCATGAGTTGTTTCTATATTTTGGAGATTAATCCTTTGTCTGTTCCTTCATTTGGAAATATTTTCTCCTATTCTGGGGGTTGTCTTTTCATCTTGTTTATGGTTTCCTTTGCTGTGCAAAAGCTTTTAAATTTAATCAGGTCCCATTTGTTTATTTTTGGTTTTATTCTCATTACTCTAGGAGGTAGGTCAAAATAGATCTTGCTGCAATTTACGTCAAAGAGTGTTCTGCCTATGTTTTCATCTAAGAGTTTTATAGTGTTTGGCCTTATATTTAGGTCCTTAATCCATTCTGGATTTATTTTTGTGCATGGTGTTAGGGAGTGTTCTAGTTTCATTCTTTGACATGTAGCTGTCCAGTTTTCCCAGCACCACTTATTGAAGAGGCTGTGTTTTCTCCTTTGTATATTCTTGCCTCCTTTATCATAGATTAGGTGAACATAGGTGTTAAGGAAACAATCCCATTTACCACTGTAACAAATGTAATAAAATACCTAGGAATAAACCTACCTAAGGAGACAAAAGACTCTATGCAGAAAACTGTAAGATACTGATGAAAGAAACCAAAGATGACACAAACTGCTGTAGAGATATACCATGTTCTTTGATTGGAAGAATCAATACTGTGAAAATTACTATACTACCCAAAGCAATCTACTGATTCAATGCAATTCCCATCAAATTACCAATGGCGTTTTTCACAGAAGTAGAACAAAAATTTTTCCAATTTGTATGGAAACACAAAACACTGAATAGCTAAAGCAATCTTGAGAAAGAAAAACAAAGCTGGGGGAATCAGACTCCCTGACTTCAGACTATCCTACAAAGCTACAGTAATCAAGACAGTATTGTACTGGCACAAAAACAGAAATATAGATCAATGGAACAGAATAGAAAACCCACAGATCTATGAGTTTTAAGACCTGTTTAGCATTTTGTAATTACTACCAAAATCAAGATACTAGACAGATCCATCAACCAGTAATACTTCCTAATGCTTTTCCTCCACAGTCAAACCTTCCCTGCTGATCTGATTTCTGTCCATATACTTTCACCTTTTCCAGAGTGACGTATGAATGAAATCATGCAGTTTGTAACCTTTTGACATTAGACTGACATCACTATCTAAAGCATTTAATATTTCAATAAGGTAGTGTTTGTTTTTAAGTTATTAGAGTACATGTATAAAAGTCAATGTATAGTTAGCCATATTTTTTTTTTAAGTTTTGATCATATAGCTATGCTTTAACTGGTATTTGGAGCATCATCAGTCTACGTTCAATAAATGTAAAACCTGTTGTAATACTTTTAACAGTATCTTGGTTGAAAGGTACTAGGATATTTTTCTCCTTGAAACATTAAATACTTCAAGCTAATTTGAGTATTATATTTCCAGAATATATTGATTATTTAGTATACAGTCGGCTGACCATTTCTATTCTCTCTCCAGTTTATTCAGAGGGAGGAAGATTTTCATGCGCTGGTTTGTCTTTTTGAGAAGTCAGTTGCAACCTTAGGCTTTGTTGGTCTGGGTCTCCTGAGAAACATCATGAGACACAAGGCCTGTTTATTTCTTCCAAGCCTTTATTGTACTGGCAAAGACTGCCCTTTCCCAGATGTCTATTTTATTTCTCAAGTTGTGGAAACTGTTTAAAGGTTAGCAGAATCAGAGATTCAAGTGGAATACATCCTTGGCATTGGGAGCATGAAGGTCATTGCCACATTCCACAAAATGATTATACTTTCCTATCAGACACTTTTCAATCTGATCCAGTCTATCAGAAAAGTCAATATTTGCATTCTGTTGAATATGCATGATCATTAGTGTTTGAAGAAAGGGCTACTTGATATGTGCACTTGTATGATTATCTTGTTTGCATTCATAAGAAATTATCTGAAAATCCTCTAATGATTCAAAGACTTGCTCTAAGGGGTTATTTCATTATTTGAATTAGTTCTGCTGCAACTTTAAATTAAACTGACTTAGCATTTTACATCATTTAATTTAAAATAAATCGCCAGAAAAGGGAAAAAATTAAAATGTCTAAGAAATAACCTCTTTGTTCATAAAATGTCAGATGTATATATGGAAACAGAGTTTCAGTATTTTCATCATAGTCCTGATTTTGTTAATCTCAAAAGTATGTGCAGTGAAGGAGTTTGTCTTCCTGGGTGTTTCTCATATTTTAATAAAGCCAACTAGCTTCCACTGAAAATTATAATATGTTAGTTTTTAATTGATAAATAATTTTCAAGCTTTAAATTCTATAGAATTTTCTTCTTTTTGAGATTTAGCATCTCTTTGAGAAGGATTGACTGTCACTATAATTTATTTACACATATTCTGGATTTTTTGTTGTTGTTTTGCTCTATATCACCTTTTGTAATGATCCATCTTCTGTTTTCAGTGATTCTGTTAACTGAAATACAATGGGGTCGCCTTTGTCTGCTTGTCTACCTGTGATTTCCTTATTTTAAACCCCGTGCTTTGTGGTTCCTAGGCTATGAAAATAGAGAAATCTTGTTAATTACTTCATGAGACCAAACCTCTGTACTTTCTCCAAATTCTATTTACTGTTCCAATTTTGTGAAATCTAAGAAATGCTACAGCTTATCTGATACTGGAAGCATCTTTCAACTCTCATGAGTTTCCTAAGTTGCTCTTTTAGTGGTTTTTAATTCAGTCAAGTAGTCTCAACAAAATTTATAGTACCCTCTTTGTACCTTTAGTTTAAAATTTCAAACTGAAATAGAGTAAGTTTCTTTACGTCTCTGAGATTCACTTTTTGAGTCTGTAAAATGATGAAGTTGGACTAGAAAAAAAGCTAAATTTTATTATGATTGGTAGTTTGACCCTTACTGATCTCTCAAAGCCCAGCTGAACGTTGCCAGTCTCTTGCCCGGGGGTCATGAAATTGATGGTGTGCTCCGGTACGAAGTCCTTCACTGAGATCTGTAAGCCTGCAATTAGAATCTGTTGGAGCCCTTGAGTAGGAATAACCCTCCTGACTCTGACTTCCTCTATTAGGCTTGGTAAGCTCACTGAATTCTCATTTTATATAGTATTTAAACTGTTCCTTAAGAATTATAAGCCTACTCTTGTATTTAGAAAGTTTTCCTCCTTTCCCTACCATCCCAAAATATCTTTTTCACTGCTTTGTTACTGTTTCCAAAAACCCACCAGAAGAGATACATTCATTTGGATTAAGAAGTGTTTTTGTGAACACAAATAAAAACAATCATTACCACAACAAAACCTCTGTGAGCCATAACACAGAAAGATATAAGTAATAAAAAAGGAATTGGGATTGTTTTTAAATCAGGTTTCCTCTACATGACAGTTAACGGATTAGATTTAATAAGGAAAAACTAGGGGTGGGATGTGTGTCTTCCCCGGAATCACTGCAGGTTTAGGTTCCTCCTTCCCTTGGGCATCAGAGCCAATTTCATAACTTACAGTTTTCAAATATCATATTTTTAGGAGTCATCTGTCAAAACTTATGATTTTTGACAGATGATTGACTGATCTGTGGTTAAGTTCCCCAGATTCCTAGCGTTAATTAAATCTGACTCTTGTCTTCAGCAGTTATTTAAACAGGAACAGCTAAAGGCAGACTGAAGCCATGAATGCACGGCACCTGCAGCCACCCTTCTTCCTGTGTTCTGTGTCTCTATCACCTCATGCGTACTTTTCAGAAAGCTTTTGAGGTGAAAAATCTGGCTTCCACTCTCCATGCAGTCATCTCATTCTAGGAACTAAGATTTAAACAAAGATGCTTCCACATTGGAAACAATTCTGAAATCCCCTAATTATTAATTTTAAAAACTCATTTAATCCATACATTTATTCCTCTAGCTTCTTTCACTATTTATTCTTTAAACAAATGTTTTTTTTAAGTTTTATAAATACCATGATCTTTGGTAAACATTAAGGTTACAACTGTGATGGGTTTCATTCCCTACTTGCAAACACCTTATATTCTAAGAGAAAGAGGTGTGCAAAAATCATAACAACTTTGAGATCTCTATAGATTTTTATATAAATCAATTTAATTCACCATTGTTATATAAATGTTCAATTTAAATGTATACATTTAAAGGGCATATTAATTAATAGATTATTTGAACGTCAAGAATTCAAAGCTTCCATGCCTTTTCAAGGTAAAGAATATATCTAAACACTAAAATACCAAGTTGAAGATCAATTCCAAAGAACTGAGAGGGGGAAATCCAAACCTATATTTGCTACAAAGTATTATCAGGATGAACTAGTCACGTGCTCTGAGGTGAGACTGTAATTACACGTCATTATGGAAATAACAAGATGTATAATGGCATATCACTAGAGTAAACGAAGAAAATATGGGGAAAATATTATATATATATATATATATATATATATATATATATATATATATATAGTATAAGTGGTATTTGGTAACAGTTACCTACACCTCCTGAATTAAATAAATAATTCTGAATTAAACAATGTCCTGAGAGTATGAAAGTTTTACATTTTTTTGTTGTCGTATATCAAAAGGCAAAGAGCTTTTCTAGGTAATCTCTGGAAGTCTTTACACTACTCTGATTTCTTATTGGAAGCACTATAAAATTCAAAATCATCATTGTAACAGTAAAGCATTTTCATTATCTTTTAATGGATCTAACTTCTGGTTTAGAATGTGTGCTGTGCACGATAGCGAATTTCAACTGAGGAAGCTAGGATTTTATATCTGTATTTTAGTAAAGAGGTAACACATGTTGGTTCTCTCATCAAATCTTTTCCTACACTGACTTTTCAGAAAATATGTATCTTAGAACTATAAAGTGTTTTTCTTTTTCTTTTTTTTTTTTGCTTTTGGCAGAAAAAAGGAGCAAAGATTTTATACATGCTAAGTTTTGCAAAAATTACTTGAAGAAAGTACAACCATGTTGTGCTTATTATTAAATTCCTTTTATGCTTCTTTTTTTTAACAGAGGGGATTGGTGTCTTGAATAGATAAATTTAGAGAACAAGCTAGAGTATAAAAATACCACTCACTTTCCTCTAATTTCCACATGATACAGATGACAAATGAGAGACAAAAAATTAAACTGAAGACTATAAGGAAAAAAAGAGAAGATAGAGAAGATGAAAATGTAGGGAGAGAGTTATAAATGGGAGACAAGAAATGGGAGAAAGAAAGAGACAAATGGGGGGAAAAAAACTGCCATGTTTAGGAATAAAGAAAACAAAAGAACAGGTGCCTGTGGATATAACTTGTCATTTGTTCTTTGGTCTTAAGCAGCTGCTTCTTCTTTCCCAATGTTTGTTTTTAAATCCATCTGCCTCTTGATAATGTATTCAGCTCCTTAAATGTTCTTCTTTCTTTCTTTCTTTTTTTGGTTGGAAATAACTGAAGTATATTTCTCTAGAAAAAGTTTGGCCTTAGATATAAAAAATGCATAATGTTGGATTTGCATTTGAGGCCTTTATATGAAAGCATGAATTGAATATATATATATATATATATATATATGTGTGTATATATATATATATATATATATATATATGTATATATATATATTCCTTATCTTTCCAATAAGACTAGAAGCAATCACTTAGAGTAAGACTGAAAATACATAGAGCCCATATCTTGATTTTTCAGTACCATTCCCCACTAACTTGGATAAGAGATCCTTGAGAAATGGGTGATCCCACATCTGGGCAGCATTGAATATGATCTTATTACAGAAAGCAAAGAAGTGCCCAGAGACAACAGGGTCATGTCCAAAGAACATAATAGTGTTAAGGGTATTCCCTTGTACAGTTTGATATAACTTAAATTTTAAAAAGAATAATTCTCTAAATAAATTATAACCTATTGAATAAAAAAAATTGTATCCATAATGACTCATTAAAAAAAAGAACAAGGAGAGAGAAAGAGAGAGATAGATTTATTTAAGGCAAGTTAATAAATATGGATGGAAAAAAAATTAGAGAATCATTATTTTTCAAGACCCAAAGTTACTAAGTCAAGTAAAGATCGTCAATGTATGCTATATTCCATTTGTATACAGTCTTATGTTGTAGCAGGTACAAAGAACATTTATTTCTTCTTCCTGTATAGTTACTCCAGGCTGCATATTGGGTTCAGATCAGTCTCATGTGTTTCTCTTTCTCCTGGACCAGGGGTGATTCCAGTCACATTCTTCTCATGGTGAAAGGCAAGAGTGCAAAAGAATAAGCCCAACTGAGCAAGGACATTGGAGGGTGATTTCATCACCTCCATTGACATCTCTGTGGCCAAAGTAAGCCACATGACCAAGTACACACCCAAAAAGAAGCAATGAATGCTTGTCCCATGATTTAATCTATCACAGATTAGATAGATCTGTCTAATTAATGGTCTGAAAGTTTGTTGAACATCAGGGTATTCATACTCAAATATTACAATACAGATTACTTTTTTGGTTCAGAGATAAAAATAATATACCTATTGAATGACGGGATATTGCAGTCACCATTTAAATTAAGAGATAAAACAACCAAAATTTACAAATAGCTCATGCAGCTTAATATCATCAAAATAAACAAGCCAATCAAAAAATGGGCAGAAGACCTAAATAGACATTTCTCCAAAGAAGACATACAGATGGCCAAGAGGCACATGAAAAGATGTTCCACATCTCTAATTATTAGAGAAATGCAAATCAAAACTACAGTGAGATATCACCTCACACCAGTCAAAATGGCTATCATCAAAAAATCTACAAATAATAAGTGCTGGAAAGGGTGTGGAGAGAAGGTAAACCTCCTACACTGTCGGTGGGAATGTAAATTGGTACAGACACTATGAAGAACAGTATGGAGGTTCCTTATAAAACTGAAAATAGAGCTACCATATGATCCAGCAGTCCCACTCCTGAGCATATATCCTGAGAATAACATGGTCCGAATGGATCAGATATACAATGGAATATTACTCAGCCATTAAAAACAATGAAATAATGCCATTTGCAGGAACATGGGTGGACCTAGAGATTGTCATAGAGTGAAATAAGTCAGACAGAGAAAGAGAAATATCATATGATAACGCTTATAAGCAGAATCTAAAAAGAAATGATACAAATGAACTTACAAAACAGAAACAGACTCATATAGACTTAGAGAAGGAACTTACGGTTACTGGGGTAAGAGTGGGGAGAAAGGATAGTCAGGGAGTTTGGGACTGACATGTACACACTGCTATATTTTCTTAAATATTTATTTATTTACTTACTTACTTATTTATTTTGGCTGTGCCAGCACTTATTGTGGCATGCGGACTTCTTAGTTGCAATGCTGCTATATTTAAAATGGATAACCAACAAGGACCTATTGCATAGCACAGGGAACTCTGCCTAATATTATGTAACAACCTAAATGAGAAAAGAATTTGAAAAAGAATAGATACATGTATATGTATAACTGAATCACTTTGCTGTACACCTGAAACTATCATATTGTTACTCAACTATACTCCAATATAAAATTAAAACGTTTTAAAAAAAGAGATAAAGCAAAAACATCAGTCATTACAAGCTGATATCATGTATCTCCTAATATGATGCACAATATCATCTGCATAGTAATATTATCTAAAAAAGTAAATTTAAATTTAATTATGAGAAACAATAGGCAAATATGGATGTAAAATATTCTAGAAGACAAGTGGCATATACTCTATTCTTCAAAACACATACTAAAAGGCAGTGATGATGCTCTTCTACAGGAAAAAAATAAAAAATCTAAGAAGTCATACAAACAAATGCAAGGTATAAAGGTTGATTAGTTCCTAGATCAAAAAAAAATCATGGATAAATTGGAAAACAAGTAGGGACTATACAATTACTTGATATTATTAAATTAATAATAATTTTATATAGTGTTACAATAATGCTGTATTATATAGAAGTCTGTCATTCTTAGGAGATGCATGCTGAAATATTTAGATGTAAAGTTCATAACATCTGTGGCTTACCTTCAAATGCATAGATAGGTAGAATAGATGGATGGATAGATGATAGATAAATAGACACACAGACAGAATAGGGCATTGTTGAAATTTAAACTGTTCTGAGAGTGTGAATAATAAATAAAATAAGAGTTATGCATTTTTTGTATGAAAATAAGCATATCAATCAGCTTCATGTGATTGAGACAAAACAAATAAGTATCTCTCAATAGCCATAAGTGTCCACTAAAAGGTTTTTCTTTTTATTATTGAGGGTTATTTTAACACTTTAGAGAACATTAACATTTTATAATCAATAGATTCACAAGATAGAGTATATGCATATAAATATATATTTGAATATTTGGTATTCTAATTTACTTAAATGAGACATGAATAATATAATTTATGTCTAGCAAATTATCATGATTTGTGTATTGTTAATAAAAACTCATTAAGCATTATTTTCAAAGGCTGTTATACACAGACTACATTAAACAGGCACAGTAGGTTGCCTTTGGATGTTTACAATTTAAGTAAAAGTGGAAAGGCCAACACTATTAGTTTCATTTCGATACTATCAGCACAGTAACATGAGTGATTAATGGATTCTTCATTTTTATGAGAGCATCAAAATAACTTATAGAATTTTATGGTAGTTCTTTGTGATAATGTAAACAGATGTATAAGCACTATGGATTCTCAATCCATAATTAAGATATGGGTTAATAAAGAATATTATATCAAAGGAAACTTCTGGTCTGCCTAATTCTGTTTTGGTGAATTGTGGTCCACTGTAAAGGAATGATGGGTTCACTTATGACTGAGACTTTATAACTTTAGGACTTTATAATTGTGCTTCTGTGAGTGAATGAAATGAAGATAGCCATAATAGTCACCAATGAAAACAAAAAATGATGGTGTCCATTTCCAGGGAAGATTGGCTATCTTGATAGTTTGAATCTTGGAAACTTAGTGTTGAATGAATTTGTAATTCTCATATATCTCAAAGACCTTTTTCTTCTGTTCTAGAAGTCCCTTGGGGTTAACTAGACTCATGCAAACTTTTGAAAACTGCACCTTAAAATCACCTTGTAAACATTAAAATACTACTCATACCTAGGTCCTATACCAATAAATTTAGATGTTTGTATTAGGAGAACCACTTTACTCCATTCTTCCTTTACCAGCCCTTATGCCTATTTTGAATTAATCACTCTATACAAAGACTATCAAAGAGAGTCCTTCATGATTAGATGTATTTTCCCATCTTTATTCCAAAGGAGAATCTGTTCATGGTCTGTGATTTTCCCCTTGAGATGAATGTGCATGAAGATAAAATGCACAGAAGTAATAATTTAGTGATTCCAATTTGGCCCCTGCCTTTCTCTGCTTATTCAGTGGTAGAACTTGGGTCTCAATACAACACACGCAGTTCAAATTCTCTCCCCGACTCTTTTATCAGAATTGAAGGGAAGGTCCCTCCTCAGTGCTCCAAGTCTCCTAACACTATGGGACTAAGTGGGAGTACTTTGCATTGTACTGAATTATATTTTTGAACACTTTTAAAAATGTTTTTGAATATTTACTCTGTAATAAGCATAAAACTAAGTTCTTTCCAAACATAAGCTCATTTAATCTTCAATATAACCTTATGGCTCATATATAAATATAACATAAAATATTATTTACATTGCTAATGAAGAATTCCTCATTGCTAGTGAAGAAACTGAAGTACAAGATATTGAATGTAGTTCTTTGAGCTATACAGTAGGACCTTGTTGATTATCTATTTTATATATAGAAAAAATGTGTATATGTTAATCCCAAAGTCCTAATTTAGCCCTCACTGCCCCTTTCTACCCTTTGGTAACACGTTTGTTTTCTATGTCTGTGAGTCTGCTTCTGCTTTGTAAATAAGTTCATTTGCATCCTTTTTTTAGATTCCACATATAAGTGATATCATATGATATTTGTCTTTCTGTGTCTGACTTACTTCACTTAGTATGATCATCTCTAGGTCCATTCATGTTGCTGCAGATGGCATTGTTTCATTCTTTTTTATGGCTGAGTAATATTCCATTGCACATTTTGTGTGTGTGTGTATGTGTGTGTGTGTGTGTGTGTGTGTGTGTGTATCACATCTTCTTTATCCATTCACCTGTTGATGGACACAGGTTGCTTCCCCACATTCTATCCTTAAGTAGCAAGTCACAGCTTCCTCCCCCAGTCAGGCAGGGATTGGGGGGCAGACAAGAGGAATTATATGAGTGAGTGAACACTGGCAGGCAGGGGTCACTGAGGACCACCTTGGAAGCTGTACACCATGGTAACTTTGACTTGAAGTAGCAACTAGTGATGGAAGATAGTATAGAAAGATGATTGAGATAATTAGAAAATATTACCAACTAGATAATGGATTGGATAAGGTAACGGTGGGAGAATGACTTCAAGAATATTTAACAAACAGTTGAAGGAAAGACGTTAGCATTTCTGAGATATAAATCAGTGTTTATATTACTGTTTAGGGTTTTTGTTTTTTTTTTAAATCTGAGACGTGCAGTTTATAACTGGGGTTTTTTGCATCATTCATGTCAATTGATAGACTATGATGCCTTTTTTGTTCTCATATTTAAACTCAGGAAATTTATCGTTTTCAAGGAGGAAAACCATATTATTGATTTAATGTTTTCCCTAAGAATGTTGAGGCAATCACAATTCTTATTCCATGTGTCCTGACTGCCCCCTAATAGTTATTCATGTATGAGGATGGTTCTCTGGGTTTGTTAGAGAGAGGAGTTGTGAATATAATTAATAGGTACATCTTAAGTCATCCAATACTATATGAAATATGCTAGAACCCTTAAAAAGTAGTTTAGGAATATTTTAATATGGGATTTGTAAAATTAATTTCTCATATTTTAAAGTAGAACTATATGAAGTCTGATATTTCATAGTTTATGACCTATTAAAAAGAGCAATTCATATGGTTCAATGTGACACTACATTATCAGAAGTGATTGACAATCTGCTATCTGATTTGAGAACACCACTCTATTCATCTCATGAAATCTCCAGTCTGAGTCATTTTATATCAAAGAAGATAAAAAATAAATAAGCATTTAATATTTGCCATTTCTATTATGATATTATGGCAGTAATTGACACATGCATTAGTAGGAAATTTTTATTGTTTCCTAGTAAAATAATTCACAGGCCCAGATGGAAAAGTCATTTCTTAATAATGAACCAGCTCCCTTTTATGTAATTACATTTTTTACATAGAGTACACAAATGAAATAGAATCTATACCAGGTATTAACTTTAATTTCTACATGATTCACTTGAATTTCATTGTTCAAATATAACTGATACAGTCAGAGTTTCTTAGAATATAAATTAATGTCCAATAATCTATTGCAATCATATTATTCTATTTGCACTTCAGAGGCTATTTTTTGAATATTTGCAAGCTTTAGCATGGAGGTTTTATTTCTAATATTCTGTTTTAATGGCCTCTTTCTTAAACCAGGTTTAAAATTTTGTGCCTTTTAGAAAACTTTCTGCTCAATATTCCAGCCTGAGAGAGTTTTTGTACAGGGTGGAAAAATCTGTTTCTCACTGCACAGATGCCTTCCCCATAAGGTGAAGCTTTGCTTTTTTCCTTTAGTTCAATCTGGACACCAGATTCCTGAAAAATTAAATAAGGTAATTCTATGTGAATTAAGTCTTTTTAAAAATTTTGTCTTGAAGGATATGTAATGTAAGTGAAACTTCAGTTGTAACTGCAGTATCGTATTTCAAAACATTATAGTTCATAAATCTGTATTATTCTCATTACTCTTTTCTTCCTAAATCCAAACTCATTGCTATTCAAAATCAATTAAGGTATTTCCAAACTGCAAAGGATCTCTTACAATCCTGGAAAATATTATCGATATAGTCAAGATAAACTTGCTAAATATAGAATAGACTCTGTGAGTGTAAATTCTTAGTGTTTTTAAAATCTGTTCTTAACCTCTTTATTCCTACTACCGTGATCTTGCCTGAGGTCCTTGTGATCTCCATCTGGACTATTGTCATAGTGGAAAACAGTCTTTTATTTCACTCTTCCCCACTCAAAAACATCTTCCACATTAATGCAACTCTTCCTATTTTTTAATCACATATTTTCCCTGAATTTCCATCAAATCCAGTTCAGATGTCTTAGCCTGGAACACAGGAGTCTGGTCCCCACCAATCTCTTCAGCTAATAGTCTCTCTCTCTCCACATTAAAGCTATCCTGAATGCGTAATAAACTATTTGCAGTTTTTCAAACATACACCATCCTCTTCATTTCCTCTAATCCTCCCTCATTTCCTCTGTACTTATTAACATCACCTCCCATTCCTTATTCATTCCCCCTATTTGTTTGTTTGTTTGTTTTTTGAGATTGGGTTCATGAATCAATCCCACAACAAGAAGTCCTTACTCATCCTGAGACTAAGTTCCCCTCTTCTATTTCCCTAAGTCATCCTACATTACATCTATAATAGCAGGTGTTATCGTTCTTATTTGCGCTGGAAATAAAGGTGTGCCATTGTCATACACTTGGTTGTATTTTAGATTCAGTGAAATAGAGGAAGAGGTCGTTTTATACTTTGAGGAATACTTTGTATCACTGTATTTTCCTTTCCAATGAGTGGGAAGTACAATAACTTGATTTCTTCTAAAATGAAATACTTAAATTGATAGTTTGATCATTATGTGCTCCTTAAATTCTGTGGTTTATCCTTCTACAACCTAATTATTTTATGTGATTCTATAGACGGATTTCTGCCTTCACTTATATAGTCTTGACCTTAATTTCTACCTGCCCCTAAATGCTGAAAATCACAAACAAGTATAATTGGTTAGTCTTTTGTTGATTGTTAATTTCTTTTGGGATGGAAATCTATTGTTTTGGTCTTATTCTCTGCCTTTTGAACACACTGCTCTATAGACTATTAACATAATCTTAATTGTTATCATTTTACTCTATATTCCAATTGGGTGACTCACCACTGCTCTAAGGTAGCCTTTGTTATTAGAGAGAAGATATTCATAAGATGTAACAATCGTTTTCTCAAACTTTCACTGCTTATTCCACTTTGCCAGTGTCTCTATCGACAGTGTCCTGTGTCAGATGTTCCTCTTTATGTCGTCAACCATGTGCTATTTTGATATTTTGAAATATGTCCTCTGTGTAAATGTTATTCTTTTGTCTCCTAGGGACTGAGTATCTTGAGAGGACTAACTGTGTTATTCAACTACACATCTTCTATATTTATGGCTTTGGTCCAACTCTCCCAATAATAAATATGACCCAAATACATTAAAATAATTACTTATAAATGCATTCCTTTCAAAATAAAAGTAAAATAAATGATATTTAGATGTCTGTGACTCTGTATTATTGTATCTTTTTAGCTTACAGAAGAAGTGCTTGACAAATTTGTGTATATCATAAAATTCTGATAGAAAACTAGGTAAATATTTTGTAATCTCAATCCTGTCAACATCTTGGCAAAGAGTTTTAGTAAAACCACTTAAAATATGTTAGTTCCAACACTTGCATAGAAAAAACAACTTGAGAGGAGGAGGGAAGAGAAACAGAACATTAAAGTGTCAGAAAAAATGTATGAATTAAACTTACTTATCCATATTAATAAGTCATATGACACAATAGACATATTGATAACTGCACTCTACAAGAACTCAACATGGAGTATTTTTTTTTCATATATAAGTGGGTCTACACTTCCAAGCAATAAAGTCCCCTACCCCTGCCCCACCTTGGAACTTGTACAGAGGATGCCCTTGGTAAAAAGTTTCACAGTCAACTCATAAGTTTCTGTTCCTTACATAGTTCACTGGAAGAAGAGCAAGTCTTGTGTGTGTGTGTGTGTGTGTGTGTGTGTGTGTCTGTGTGTATACACATTGTTTGTTATGAGTGTTAGTGAGAAGCATAATAATCATCTTTGCTTATTTAAAGTCTGTTATGACAAGAGGCATTTTTCCTCTCTTTTATGTCCACAAGGACTAATAAGTCGAGGCTAAAGTAAATGTATTTGGCTCCATATGAGCCAAATATTAGCTTTAAATAATGGGGATTTTGGGACAGTCTTGGCAGGCAGTATGTGGTGATGCTTGTCCCAACAGGTGTTCAAACATAGATGGAATGGCTTCTTGGCTAAGATGATTTTGAGGAGATTAAAATATCAAATGAATGGTTGTCTTAGAATGTCTCAGAGAGCCCTTGTAAACCCTGGATTAACCTATTTTTAAATATCCTTTTTCCCAAATGTCTAGTTCAAATATTCAGTGGGAAATTTCTGCTCTAAATTCCTACTCTGAGAAAGATCACATATTTTCTTTTATATCTCTCCATATAAGGAATGTGTGGTGCTACATATATGAAATAATATAAATATTTGATTTATAAATACACTGCTTTTCAACTATTTGTGTTCATGTGTCTTTTAGAGGCAATATAACATATTTCAAGGGTAAGGATGGCACGTTTTCAAAAAGGTTGCGTTTACATTTTACACTTGTATTTCATTTTCTCCACTTAACTAATAATTAGGGTATATTTCTCCCTTAACTTATTTTGTGTAACATTTGTCCCAGACACTAAACATTGTTTGTATCATATATTCAACTTAAAAAAAAAAATGAGAAAACTGGTGTTCAGGGTAATAAACTAATTGCCATAGTTGCACAATCAATAAGAGAGAAATCAGGGTATTTTTAAAAATCAGAAACACACCAAACACTTGTTCTTATCAACTACAGTATATTTAAAACAAACAACAAAGAAAGAAGCATTTTTTTTCTTGAAACATCCATAAGCATAGAAAATGTTTAAAGGCAAACTCTTTCTTGGGAAAATTCCTTATTTTGAGCATAAAATATTATCTTTATTAAGATTTGTCTGGAAGAAGGTATTTCTTTAACATTGTTTTTCAGAATAGACACTTAAATCAGGAGGCTTTTTAAAGCAACTGCTTCCAATAATTAATGATTTTTAAAAAGAAATGTTGACTTAGCACAAACTATGATTCCCAAATATTAGTGTGAACATGTTTTTTGTCTTTTGTGTCTTGTCTGTTATATCTGCATGCTGTGGTTGTCTCATATCTATACATCATTTAACAAATCAACAACTTAACAAAGTTACTTTCTGTAATCAAACCTTTTTTTCTTTTACTTAGATGTAGGACCATCCTGCTTTTTACCTTCTTCTCCTTAAGGGTGCTCTTTTTTTTTTTTTTTTTCTGTCCTTCCTTTAATTTCTTTCCTTTCCTTGTCCTTTTTCTTTCCTCCCGTTCTCTCTTTTGCTTCTTTTTTCTTTCTTTTGGGTTGATTTTTTATTAGTTTTTTATTGAGGAAAGTGCTGATTATTTGAGGGTATCGGGAAGCAGACTATTTGTGTTGTTTCTAGTTCAATAAACCTCAAAATTATTCAAAAGGAAATTTTATAAAGTGGAGCTTCTCAACAGCACATGACAAGAATGCATCAAATGTCCTTTAACAGCTGTGACTCTCACCCAGAACATTTCAAGACAGATGTAACAAACTGACTATCTCAGCTAGACTAAACAAAAACTAAAATGTTTACTTCAAATCTTATATTAGAGTAATGCTATAACATTGTATACCTATAAGACACATTTTTTTGTGAAATATAAATCTCAAGTCATTAAATACCCGACTTTCTATGAAAATGTTATTTATAAAAATTAAAAATTGTGGAATGATTAAGCAACAGCTTTAGTTTTAAAATAGCTTATCTGTGTCACTTGTTGAGAAGTCAATAATTTTTTTTGAAACTTGAAATAAAATACAAGAATGTTTGTGTATAAAATAATATTTTTCTTATTCAGTAAAGAATTTAATTTGAGTTGTTATCAGATCATTCAGATATAAGTAAAAAGGGGGCGTACCAGAACATATTCTGTTTTATTGTGTTTTAATGCCATAATTCTTGATTTTTAAAGAGCAGTTTCTAGTTTTTCATCAATGACATTTTGAACTCATGAGGCTTAGCTCATCATGAATTCTGTTTACATAGTAAAAATCTAGAGGGGAAATAGGAAATGAGTCCATTTCTAGTTCATTATTTTTATGTGTAGAGGTTTATTATGGCTAAGGTAGTTGTAACTAAGTCCATCTTGTATAGAATTTTTCCACTGTAAGATCTAGATTTTTTGCATGTCAAGCCACAAGTTGGTCATTCATTTACATTAACTAAAGCATTATTTTATAAAGATAGACTAGATGTACCCAAGTAGGATCATGATGGCAAAATAAGAGGTTCTCTATTTGTTTGCTGGGGTTGCCATAGCAAAGTACCACAGACTAGTTGGCTTGAACATCAGAAATTTATTTTTTCATAGTTCTGGAGGGGAAGTTTGAGATCAATGTGTCAGTAAGGTTGGTTCCTGCTGAAGGTCATGAGGGAAGGATTTGTTCTAGGGATCTTTCCTTGACTTATAGATGGCCACTCCTTGTGTTTTCACATAGGTTTCCCTTTGTGAAAGGGAAACATCAGTGTCCAAATTTCCCTTTCTTAAAAGGACACCAGTCATATTGGATTGGGGTCCACCTGATGATCTCATTTTCATTCAGTCACCTTTGGAAAGATCCTATGTATAAATAAGATCACATTCTGGATTTTAGGGGTCAGGACTTCAAATTCAACACATTAATTTTGGGGAGAGACACAATTCAGCTAATAACCACCTATTAGATATTTCCTTAAGTGCTTATGAAATTATCTTTAAAGAAGATTACCTGAATAATTTATTTAATGTTTCTTTCATACTTAAGTGCACAAAGTGAGCAATTTAGTGAAACCTACAGTGGACAAGTTGAGATCAACAAAATCAGGATAGATGTTTGCAAACTGTAGCGCTGTAAGCCAAATATCTGTATGAACTGAAATTTAGGTTTCCACAACCTCATTCATCTGCTTAGTATAAATCAAAGAAAACACGTATGTTTTCTTGTTATAGCTTCGTATTTCCTACCGAAACATTTTATGGCATCTCACTTACCTCTGTGGCAATAAGAATATCACACATACACATATATACCCACATGCTCACATATAAAGTAAGAAATTTACACATACATGACACATACTAAAATTTATTAGGTCCTAGGTGTTTTGCACATCATTTATCTAATCTGGTTATTCAACAGGCCTTAAATGAATAAGCCAAGTATGTGGGAACTTTATAAACCATGACAGATTATCCACACCCTACTACTGATCATTGGTGAAAAGAGAAACATTATTTTTAAGGCAGCTGAGTTGAATTTCTAAATATACTTACCAGTAGAAAATGACAATCCTCACCATTTTTTCTCCCTTTAAATGCCTTAGCCCAATGCTGTCTGAACAAAGGCCTGAGAAGTGCTTTATTCCATATTAAGCAAGTGGTGAATTATCACTTTCTGATACCTTTAAATAACATTCCTATGGAAAGTAAGAAGCAAAAGAAAAAAAAAAAAAAATAATGGCCTCTAAAGAAGATATGTATGGTGCATTCCTTCCAGATTTATTTCTACTAGGCATAGCAAATCCCCGTCTCAAGACAAATGTGATCTGGTCTTCCTAGAGATTCTGAGTTATAATTTGCTCACAAAAATATAATTAAATGACTTACTAAGTACGTCAAATATAAAAGATAGGAGATACTGATTAATATTCACCCCCTCTCTAGTCCAGACAAAACTTCCATTTACTATTCCAAGGTGAAGTTACCAAAACTTAGTCTTTCTTGGGCTCAAAATAAGATTGCTAGAAGATCTAACTCCCTAAAATATATAAGGGTAGACCCATCCTCTAGTTCAACAAATTTGGGGCACTTAAAAAAGTGTCTAGAGTGTCATCATGGACCAGAGATTCGGAACATAGTTTTAAAAGGGACCATGGATATTGCATGGAAGTTATGGTCATGTAACAAAGGTAATGGGCCCACTAGACCTATGAAGGATTAAGGTATAATGAAAAATTCAAAATTCTCATGAATAACATGCGTTTTACAAAAATATTCAAAAAATTAATGTATGTTTACTAGTAATCAGTTCTCCTTTAGTTGTAATACTGTTTTAGAAGACATTTTAACAGTTTTATATCAACTCAATATTTTCTTCTTAATTAGATAAATGTTATCCTGCTCTAGAATAAAATGAAGCAAAATAATGGTGAACCAACAATTAAAGAGGGTCTTATTTGTTACAAAGAAATTATTATGCTTTTCTTGGAGCTCAGGAAAATAAAAAAATTCTAAAGAATTGTGACCATATGTGTTTAGGAAGTATTTTATTCCAAAATGTAACAGTTATAACTAGAAGTCAAAAATCATGTTTTGAAAATTTCTAATATTATCATGCTGCATCCTAGAAGGCAAACACAGGAAGCTATTAATATTTATAGTCTAAGAATGAAGTAAACCTTATAAATTAAATATTACCTGTATTCATAGAAGAGCACAATAAATGGACCAAAAATCTGGCAGGTGATTTCCTGTAGAAGCAGAAAAAGAAAAACCACAGAGGGTCTTTAAAATAGTTAACCTTTGATGTTATTAAATTGCCTGCTTTACTACATGCAAGAGCCTGAATTTCCCGAGGTAAATAACAAACAGCTACTCCTTAGAATTTTAGCTAAAACTTTGTATTCTGCATGTAATTCCTCATAATGTAGCTTGACTGTCCTATGTGGTTTTGTGAAGAAAACCATAACAATCTACATGTAATTTGTCAACCATGTTAAGGAGCTGCTGTGAAGCTCTGTAGAATCTAACAGAGAATTTAATAAATTGGTTGTTAATTAAATAATCAAAAACCAATATCAGTGAGCTGAAGTGTGAAGATGTCATTTTCTGCTAGAGGTGAAATCTGACTTGAAATTTTCCACCTCAGTTAGATGACTGCCAATCCAGAACACATGCTCAGAGATAGTCTTCAAATTACAATAAGACCACCTTCAATGTGGTGTTTTTATTCACAGCTACCATAGTTCAGGGTCACATTAGAATTCCACAGGGGCCCAAATCACGGCAAGTGTGAATACTTAGTATTTGACATTCATAAAGTTTAAATGAAAATAGAGAAAAAAGGATATTACTTACAATTATTCTTTATTATCTATTCTGAAATCCTTTTTCCTAGTAATACAAATCTGTATAAAATTCAGAATTCATGGAGATGTATTATAAATACAAGTACTCTCATAAGCTCTTTATGACTACCAAAAAAAGAAAAAAGAAATTATTTAAATCACTGCTCAGTATATTTTACCATTAGACACGTGTCAGGCATGAGCAGGAAAAATGTTTTTGGAATTTGTTCAACATAGCATAGTATCATGTTAATACTTAGGCAAGGCCATTCATTGCTAATAACAAGTATGCACGTTATGTTGAAAACAACAGTAGTTGTAAAATGTAAATATAAGGAATTCTTTGTACCAAATGACATCAATCCCTCACTAAAGGTCAGACATTAGAAATGGACAGTTCATAGAAGAATATGGTTTAAATAAATCCCATATTTTGCTATGATTTTGTTTATATGAGTGTTCAAGCATTTATCCTAATTTGTTACTTTCAAGTGTTTGAGTCATTTTAAATTGGAAATATATAAGAGGGGAATTAAATTATCTAAGGAGGAACAAAGCTACTGTAGTATTTCAGTTTTGCAAGCATTATGCACAATAAAGAACCCTGCAAGTGAGGAAACTAGCTGTGAATGTTTTAATTGTTTTGATTGATTTCTTAAAAATTCAAAACCATCTTCTTAAAAATACTCTTCTTGCAAGTATATACAATATATGGGGGATTTTAAATGTATTGTTTTAATAAAGAGCCTTTTTGTATATTGAAGGTGACTCTATATGAACTTGGTAGAACAAAGGGAGCTTTTCTATTTCATAGTTATTTAAAATGCATTTCCAAGGAAATTCAAAGAAAAAAAAATAAAACTCTCATGTATTGTATTCAGGTGTTCTGCATAACATTTTACTTAAATAATTTCATTCAAATTTACAGCAGATCTGCAAAATAGTTATTTTTTTCCCTCTCTAATAGGAGTAAGTTGAGACTAAACGAAATGCAGCTAGCAAGTTGCGTGGCTGGAACTCAAGCTTTGTTTTAACCCCAAAGTCTATGCTACCTCTTTCATACTAACACTCACATCTTGAAATACAGTATACACCAACACACACAGACACACACACACTTATTTCCTCCCTTAAAATATCCTTGTAAATTAAAATACGCCTTTACTGGGTTCTAATTTTTGAAAGCAAAATTTATACATATGCAAATAGTATTTCAAATAATTTGTAAATAGGAATAAACCAAATGCTTACTAATTATACGTATATACTCATGAAAATACATATTACTATTACTGGTAAGACAGTTTTCAGAGGAATAGCCACTTTATCCACAATTATAATAAAAAGGGGGCTAGTTGGGAGACAGGAAAATGGATTCTGATCACAAAATCACAAATCTAGCATACACAATTTTTAATTTCATGTTCCTTAACTGAGAAATAAATGTGTTTAAATGATAGTCCTTCAAGTGCCTTGAGAAATAAAAATTCTTTAGTTATATGAACATGCCTGAAATTACACTTAGAGATTATCTCAATAGTGGTTTCAAGAGTATTAAGGGCTCAGTTAATAAGCTGTCTCAGTGACAAAATTAAATTTAATTCATGGTGCCTGCCCTAGAGGAACTTAAAGGATAGGGCATCAACTTATGAAAATTAAATGACAGATAATCAACAGCAAAGGTAATAATAGAAGATGCTGTTGTACAATACCTGTGATTCCATTTTCAAAGAGCAGTATGAATAATTATTCCTCTTAGTTCGTAGGAAGCTACAGGTTAGAGTGTTCTGGGGTGTTACAGTAGAGGGAAAGAGATTGCTTAGATCTCAAAAAGGAGCTGCCTTGCTAGAGTAGCAAAGCAGAAAATATTTTCTAGTTTATATAAAAATAATAACATATAGAGAACGATGCTAGGTTCTGAGGCAAAATATTTAAAAGAGTAAGTGGAACTCTACTCTCATGGAGCTTACAGTCTACTTGAGAATGTTTATGTAAATCGTCAAATTTTATTCTGTAATTTTCTTAATATTTTCAATAATACTATAAAAAGGTTTTACATTTGAGAGCTGGGTACACAAATTCTTCAGTTCAGAGTTTATTAGATTTTACTCATATTTGACTTTTTTGTGAGTGGGACTCAATTTTCAAAAAAACAAAGATTATATTGTAATAAATATACAACATTATGTGATGCTGATGTATTTATAATAATATAGTCAACACATATTACTATATATAGCATAAATAAAATACATATCAAACTAGTTGGTAGAGAATTTGTTTAAAATTGCATAAGTTCACCTAATTTGAGCAATCAAAGTTTATAATGGCTATGTCTGTTTTATGAATTTTAAGAAGTTTTATGGTGGAATTAGGTCATGTACTAAAGATAAGGACCATGATACAATTGCTAATTGAGGTTGGGAGGAAGGACATCTTTTTAAATTAATATTCAGGTACTAACTGGGTTTTACAATTAAAAAAACAAAAACAAAAACTGTGTAGCGCCAAATTTTGAAATTTGGAGACATTGCAATTGTTCTGTAATGGAGAAATGTATTGCTAACAGTTGGTTTGGGGATGAAAACAGAGTTTCCTAGGTTAAGAGAATTTCAATTTAATATGAAAGGATACTAATTATATATATTCTTTCTCTCAAGGTAAAGTATATAGTATTATTTATTTGCTCATTACCTTTTTTGGGACAAGTATTCCAGTTGTTATTAACTATGCAATTTAATTTTTATTTGAATTTAAAATTCAAAAATCTATTATATCCAAAGTGATCTCTCTGCTTTCCTTTTGAAAATAAAAAGCACAGTAGAACAAATTAAAAGCTTCATAATCAAAAGAGTATACATCAGGAAACATCACCAAGTGATTATATTTAATGAGATATACATGTAGAACAAGAATTTAAATTAAAATTTGCTTTTTCACTTACAAGTGAACTCACTCCATCCCGTGATTTACTTTCATTTTGGCTCACAACTCTTTCCAATATTGAATAGTTTCCTTAGTTTTCCCATTCATATCTGAACCTTCTAAAATCATTTTTGCTTTGAACCATCTTCTCAGGGTCTTCTTAATATTTTAGTGTGATATCAGGCTTTCATGTGGTGGAAAGCAAATAGTTTAACAGGAGGTTCACTTCTGTCTTGAAATAAATAGCGTGCATTGATATGTACAAGAAAAGCATTATACTTAAGTAATTTAAAATAAATTAGTTATTTCAGCCAGTTATATAATGTAAATATTTCTACATAATGACCAAACATATTAGCAAGAACTATCTTAGCACTAATTGTTGGTAGTGAAAAAAAAAAAAAAATATATATATATATATATACACACATTTTATTGGTTAGAATATGTTAAAATTCTGTATATCTCAGTCCACTTCTATTTTAGCATAGGAATAAATATTGAAAAAGCAAATAAGCTAACTGAACATTCAAATGTCAAAATGTATCTTTAGTTACATTGCAGATAATGAATGTTTATTTGCCTTATTTTTCTTGATATGGTGTTTCAGTTTGCTTTAGTTTGGGGTCTGGGATTACTGGGCAATATTAGCTTTGTCACACTGAGCACATAAGAAGCCAGAATCAGTCTTCTGTGTAAACTGTTCCCTAGATGTAAATTTAAGGCATAGTTCATTCTTCTAGGCAACCAGAACACCACTATATGAATTACCGTTTGTGTTAAAGGATAATTCAATAGCACACCTTTGAATGAATGCCCTCAGACAGCTAATTAGCACCCAAAGAATTGTGAGGTACACAACTCTGAGGGTAGAAACATTACCAAAAAAAAATCTCCAAAACCAGTTCTATACCAAAAAACATATCTAATTTAAATATATGCTATTTCTCACACATATATATTACTTTTGTTAATGTAGTTAGAAATTGTTGATACTACTAAGATACGTTAAAGTTTGACAGAATTTCTTCCATTGTTAGCATTATCTCAATCATTAGTTGAACTTCTGTTATATGAGCTTACATATTTTTAACATGAAAATATAATTAGTATGCATTAAGTAAAGAACTATTTACCTAAAGTGTTTATAACTATCTGAGGTAACAAATTTCACTGAATATAGAATGCCATTAGCTGAAGGACTTTATTTTGGTACTACAAAAGGAAAAATGAAATCCAGTTAATTAAATTATTACATCTATGTTAAAATGTGGGAAAATGTGCATGTTAAAATTAATGAAATGGATACATTTATTTAAAAGTTGTAAGTTTTTACTGACCATGATACAAGTTCTTGTCACCTGGCATAAAATAATATTTTTATAAAAGTAGAAGTCCAAACTCTATTACAAGATTTGTGCTTCCAGACAAGAGGAAGGAACAGGGAAAGATTCAGCCTTCTACCTGAAATAACTCAAAAAACAGGACAAAATATATAAAACAATTTTTTAAGACATTGGGCATCAGAGAACAAAGCACAGTGATCCCTGAGAGATGGGAAATCAACAGTGTGAGAACTATGTACACCAGAGGTCATAGGCAGGGAAGTTTCTACACCATGGCACAAGGAGATGGAGCTTAGAAAGAGAATTGAGGGGGCAAAGCTGGATTTGGGGGAAACTAACACAACTAGAGTTTAAAGGACAAAGTATTGAAAAGGAGAGAACTGCACAGAGAGAAAAATCTGGACATCTGGGCATCTGCAGAATTTCTTCCTTGAGGCTTCAGCTGAGTTCTGAACAGCACAAGCATGTGAGAAAAATATCTGTGGCAGGAGAAAGAACAACCTGAAAGGATTAAAGGGAATAATCTCTGGAGCTCACATAGGACTAGGAATAGTTCCAAGCTGGTCCATCATCCAAAGTAGAATACTTCATAATTCAAGAAGTGAATCATTGGGTATAGTACTCAAAAGGGTCTTGCCTGAGAAATGAGTCAAGTTTAGCACTAGGTTAAATACTGTTCTGATCTCTATTATCAAAGCTTAAAAACAAGTTAAAAAATGATCAAACTGTTTCCAAGTAACTTTTCTTTTCCAAGAAAAGCTCAGTAATATTAATAGGAATACAAAAATATCAAGCACCCAAGAGGATAAACTTCACAATGTCTTCTATCCAATCAAAATTCACTAGACATGTGAAGAATCAGGAAAGCATCACACACAATGAGAAGAAATGGCAATCAATTAAAACTAACCTGTGACAGAGATGATAGAATTGGTAGACGAGAGCATTAAAAGAGATATTATAACCATATTCTATAAGTTTGAGAAACTAGAGGAAAATTTTAATGTATTAATTAGAAGTAGGGAAGATATAACTAAGACCCAAATTGAACTTCTAAAGTTGAAAACCACAAAGTCTGATGTGAAAAATATAGTGGAGGGATTAACAGCAAATCAGATACCGAAGATTGCTAACACTGAAGACATACTAATGAAAATTATCCAAAACATAAGAAAAATATAAATGAGTTTAAAAAAAATGAAAAGAGTATCAGTGAGTTCTGGGACAGCTTCCAGCAGCCTAATATATATGTAACTGAAATATCATATATTTTGTTTGATTATGTTTCCTTTTTATTTTTAAGAACTGGACTTTGTTGTGTTAGTTCTATTTATTTATTTATTTATTTTAATTTTATTTATTTATTTATTTTTGGCTGTGTTGGGTCTTCGTTTCTGTGCGAGGGCTTTCTCTAGTTGCGGCGAGCGTGGGCCACTCTTCATCGCGGTGCAAGGGCCTCTCATTATCGCGGCCTCTCTTGTTGCGGAGCACAGGCTCCAGACGCGCAGGCTCAGTAATTGTGGCTCACGGGCCTAGTTGCTCCGTGGCATGTGGGATCTTCCCAGACCAAGGCTCGAACCCGTGTCCTCCGCATTGGCAGGCAGATTCTCAACCACTGCACCACCAGCGAAGCCCCAGTTCTATTTACTTTTTAAAAAAATTTTATTGGAGTACAGTTGATTTACAATGTTGTGTTAGTTTCAGGTGTACAGCAAAGTGAATCAGTTATACATATATATATATATATGTATATATATATATATATATACACATATATATATCCACTATTTTTTAGATTATTTTCTCATATAGGCCATTACAGAACATTGAGCAGAGTTCCCGGTGCTGTAAAGTAGGTCCTTAACTATTTACTTTTGAAATTCATTTATTTCTATTTTACCATTTGCTCCTTAGTTTTACTTTATTCAGTTGGCTATTTGTAACCTAAATCTTATACAGACTTAAATGAATAGGAGCTTTTATTTTTATTTCTTCATCATAGCAAACAATGTAGGTAACTGGTACAACAACTTCACTACGGCATCATTTCCCCAAGCTCTTTTTCATTCTTTCTCTGCTGTCTTTAGAATGTGATTCTCATTTTTACAGTTTCAAGGCTCCTGAACTCCCAGGAGCCTGTCTGAGTTTCAAGAATGAATAAGGGTAAAGAACAAAGGTCTATTCTACTGGTCAAAAATTTAATCTTCTTATATTTCTCTTATTATTAATCAAAACCACATCACATGACCACCTAGCTGCAAGGGTTACAGATGCTGAATACCCTACATTGGACTCACTTGCACACTCCAAACGCAGGCTCTCTTTGCAGAAAAGCAGGTCGATCCTTCTTAGCTAGGAAGCTAGTTGTGTGTCTTCTGCTAGTTGGGTGTTTTTTGGAGATTTTCTTATGATGTGTTTTGTGGCTCAGTTTTGGTTTGCCATCTTTTAAGTTAATTTATTTCAAGGTTTTTGCATAATATTATTCCATATAAGTGTAGATATTTTCCATTTTGTGACATTTCTGTATCCTCCAGGTATTGCTGTACAATGTTATTGCTTTGCATTGCTTTTTTTTTTTAATCTTAATTTTAGTTTTTATTCTTATTTAAAATAAGATTTATTTAGAACAGATTTTTTTGTGTGTGTGTTTTTTTAATTTACATTATTTTCTTGGGGGGTTATTCTTTTATTATTTATTTACCTTGTTATTGTTTTGAGGTCAAATAATTTGGTATGGAGGAATTTTACCTTCTGGAATTAGTTAGAATTTCCTTTGTGTCTAGGTACCTAATCAATATTTGTAACTGTTCCTTAGATATAAAAGAATTTACCATTCCTATATGGGACATAGTCTCTTTGGCAAAACCAATCTCAAATTAAATGCATTTTTTAAACTGTTACCAGGCTCTACCAAGTTATATATCTTATAATTATATAGAAAATGTTTGAAAGTCATTGGAAAAATTCCTCTGTATGATAACTACAGTGTTTGAGATACACAAAGTGAAACAATTTTGTCATTGTGCCCTCAGGACTTAAAATATTTCTACCCAATTTTTGAAAAGATTTGTTTGGTAATTTTATGGTGACCTAAAATCATGTAATTTTATTAAAATAACATAAAATGATTTTTATTTGACTCTATGAAGGCAAACTTAACCTACTTAAAGAAGTATGCTAGTTCTGTAAAATATAAGACTAATGTGTGAATTGAATTCACATGGACACATACAACTTAGAAGTTAGCAATGTCTTATTATATACCATTCATTTGTATAAAATAAATGTATTATCATAAACCAAGTGTTTCTGTATTTCATAATACTTTTCATATCATTTACACATAACTTGTCACAAGTTAATGAAATATAGTGTTAAATTTTAAGTTACAAATTTAAAAGTTTCAGAATATTTATATTTTATAGTTATCTAATTGTACTGAGATTTAGATGAGTTGATTGTAAAGTTAACAGAAAGATTTACAGCACTGTTCTTGAAGTTGTATGCTTGAATCCACAGACTCACACATTATACTGTAAACTAGAATACAACTCTTCTGAATTTAGAGAGCAAACAGCCATATTTTTAAAGTATGCTCTAAAGGACCCACTTAGGTTGCCTGTGATAATACATTCTTAAGGAGAGAAAGGGAACTAAAATAATCCTTTGATCAGCCATCTATCTTAGGGGCCTTCAGGCAGATAAATGTCTAAATCATTTTAAGAGTTGTGTCCTGTATTCATGAAGATAAGGAACATTGCCCTTAGCCGATGGTAAATGGTCATATAATTTAATGTATGCTCAGTTCGCTATAGACCCTTCATCTTTTTGTACATGGTTATGTTTTTAATAAAATGATAGTTCTTAAAATTATGACTGGAATGGCTAAATTTGAGTTGTACAACAATATTTTCAGAAGCAGTTAAACATTGAGACTCTACTAACCTGTTCTGATAGAAACACAAATGTATCAGTTACCACCTTGATCATTTTACTCCTAGTGTAGTACCATGTCTAGGCTCCTTAGATATGTGCTAAATAAATGAATGAATTTAATTATTTTATTGAATTTTAAATTGAACCTAAGACCTTGATCATGTTTATTTTCAAAGCCAGGTGGGATCCCTTTACTGCATAATAATGTTTAAACCCAAAGATGAGATGATTTCCTATGCTAAGTAGCTATCTGCAATCCAAAACAAAGCTTAACTAGAAGTTTCAGATATTTTTCAAGGCTTTGGCTAAAAACGCTATGTAGTATTTTTTCCTTCTTATTATATGATGGGTTAAATTATTTTCCAATGACCTCACATCTGTCTGCAATAATCCCTTGAAAAACCATTGCATTATATCTTACCTTCTCTCCCTTGTCTGGATTTTTATCTTCTCTCTCACTTTCCATCCCCTGAGGCGTATTTTTCAATAAGGTCAAAAGTAGAACTATTGATTGTGTCTGACAAATGTCAAAGGTCTTTTCTAACAAAAAGAAAGATGAGAAGAGTACCTGAGAGTCTGATCAAAGGCTGTGAGATAGACAGTGTCACATTAAAAAGGAAGATCCACTATTTTGCCACTTTCAACCCTTAAGCACACTTAGTTATTTATCAAGTTATATTTCTGTAAAGCTTTCTTTTTTCACAGATTATTTTTAATTTAAAGTTTTGTCAAGGGGCTTATGTTTTAATTACTTCAAAGAGTAAACATATAATACCTTGAAGGCTATATATTTCAACTAAATAAGAAACAAGTGAATTTGTTTGTAGCTGTATCTAAATCATTTTCTACCCATATAATTGAGTTTAGAATTATGTTAAGGCATTTCTATGAAAACGTCTTTTTTCCCACTGTTATTAATCTAAAAATCACACAATTCTAGCTTAAAAATAAAACTGTATTTCCATGTAAGGACACAACAATACGTGAAAATTTACAGACACAAAATAGATAAATTTAAAATCTCAAGGTATATTTCAATAATTTTGCAGAAAAAAGTGCTCTTAGATACTTTAGTCTGAAGTTATAGATTTTGATATATTATGGCATATGACTTTTGAAGTTTATGTATACTATACTTTCTAGTGTATCTAATAGATAAAATTATTTAAACATTAATAGCTAAGTTAATTTTGAAGATATACCTTCAGCTCAGGATTAGTTAGTACATATTTAATGTCAAACATTGCAACATTGCAGACTTCTGCTTTGAAATAAGACAAAGAGAATATTACCTTCAGTATAATAATGAGAAAAAGACAGATAACTGACAAACTCATCGTTTTAAAAACCCATCAGAGATGAGGATGCATTCAGAAATCTTAGTAAACCAAAACCCATGAAGTGACAGTTTCCTCCTAGGAGAGAAGAGAGCTAAGTCTGCTTCCATTCCAACAGAGTGGATGAAGGAGGAGGAATTCGCCTTAAGAACTAAGTCAAATGAAAATACATTATATAATATAATAATAATTAAGGCCAAGTGTTGTCTACCATGATGGTTTAGAATCCTGAAGGGACCCAACCTCCAAGCCAGTCTCCACCTACCTGCTAACTCTTTCCAAAGTCTTTACTGAGAACCCGCTTGCAACCAAAAGGCAAAATACAGAGAAGAGTGAATAGAGAGAGTCTCCTGAGCTCACCGAAAGCTGCAGTCAGGGTAATTGAGAGGAACCAAACCGAGGCATTCTGTCCCTAACTAGGAGGCTGTGGCTGCTGGACACTGAGGGGAGGACAGGACTGTGAAGACTAACTCCTTACAGGGAAGCAGTCTGGTCCCTGGGAAACACTGGGCATGGCTGCCACAGGCTGTGTAGCAGATGATCTGAAGATGATGCCGCTGAGGTCCACTGTGTCTTCTCATAGTCTGAAGCTCTGCAGCTAAGGATGGTGACAGGATAGGAAAGTGCAGAGGAGTCTTCCCAAGGCTTCCCAGGCTTCTGCTGAATGTTGGACCACAGCCCTTCAAAGCTTGGGCACAGGGCAGCAGGGGAGAGGAGAGAGAGAGAGAGAGGGCAGCTGAACTCATAAAGACAGATGCAGGAGTAGAAAGCAAATAGACCTCCTCAGTATCCCAATTTAGCTGAGCCAAATCTCCCATGGTTTAGAGTGTTGGGACTGTGCTGAAAATCAAAAAGGGATTTTTGCAGTGTTCTTGATACTAAGAGCCCAAACCCTGCTAAGGGGAATGTACCACATCAGTACTGAACTCAGTCTAACCAAAGCATCAGCCTGGGCTAGAACTTCTCAACACAGACTCACTGGCTCAGACACCCACATGATCATTCTGACAGAGAATGGGTGTACCATTTAGTGAAGGAAATATTATTTATCTCATTTTTGCCTTAATTGTTTAAAATTATGGGGTATGAAAAGGAGCCATAAAATGTAACCTCCTTAAGAGATGAAGAAATTAGTGGAGGCAAATGTAGAGATGGCCTAGTTATTATAATTATCAGATGATTTTAAAAACCTGTAATAAATATGTTATTTATACAGCAGAAAAGTAAATAGCTTGAGTAAGCGGATGAAGAATTGAAGCAGAGAACATCAACGATTAAACAAAATTCAAATGAGATGTTAGGAAAAAAAAAAATTTCAGCATGGGTGTCCAAAAAATGAACACAGGAGGGGAAAGAATCAGTGAATTTGAATACTGATTTTAAAAATGATCTAAACTGAAACATGTGTAGAAAATACAGAATAATAATAAATATAGGCGGAATGTTTGTGATCTGTGCAACAATAGAAATGTTCTATGTGTATAAACTGAAGTCCAAGGAGGAAAAAGAAAATTAGAACAGGGAAAAAAATGGAAGACATAAAAGCTGAGATTTTCAAAATTTGGTAAAATACATTAAGCCATAGACTCAAGAGCCTCAGCAAATATTAGGCAGGAGAGAAAAAATAAAGCCATGCCTAAGTATATCAAAGTCAAGTTGAAGAAAATTAAATATAAAGAGAAAATTCATAAAAACTATGTGTAGACTGAATAGTAGCTCTGCAAAGACATCCACGTCTTCATCTCCAGAACCTGTGGGTATGTTACCTTACGTGGCAAAAGGATGTGATTAATTGCTGATGTGGTTAACCCTGTTAAGTACATGGATATGGGAGATTGTCCTGGAGGATGTAGGGGACTCAGTATAATCACAAAGGTCCTTATAAGGGAAAAAGGGAGACAGAGGGCATGAACCAGAGAAGGAGAACAGAGAGCAGAGAGGAAGTTGGGAGCAGAGAGGAGAGAGATTTGAAGATGCTGTGAGGCTGGCTTTAAAGAAGGAGGAAGAAGTCACAAGCCAAGGAACACAGACCCCCTCCAGAGGCTGCAAGGGGCAAATTCTCCTCTGGAACCTGCAAGATGAATACAATGCTGCCAGTGCCTTAATTTTAGCCCAATAAGACCATTTCGGACTTCTGATTTCCAGAATTTTAGGACAATTAGTTTTTGTTTAAACCACCCAATTTGTAGTGATTTGCAGCATCAATAGGGAGGTAATATAAACTGCCAGAGGAAAAAGCCATGGGACACACTGAAAAACAGCAAGAAACATGGCTAAGTTCTCATCAGAAAGAATGCAAGTCAGACTAAGATGGAACAACAGCTTTCAATAAAAAATAAATGAATTAAAATTTAATAATTAAACTGCCACCTAGAATTCAATTTCTAGCAAAAAGTATCCCTCAAAAATTGAAGGTGATAAAAAACACTTCCAGAAGGACAAAAACTGGAAACATTCCTCCCCAGCAGACCTGTACTCTAGGAATTATTAAAACAGCAGCAACAACAAAGTTGTACAGTCTGAGGGATAATTGTATTGGATTAAAACCTAGATTTTCAGAAACAAAAGTATCAGAAAGGATTAACTGATTTCTTTTTATTTCTTTCTCAATTAGAAATAAAGTATAATTTTCACATCAAATAACTAAGCATAAGTCTAACAAATCTAACAAAAGCCTTTTTATGGAAAACCTAAATAATAGAGAGGAACACCAAATTCATGAATTAGAAAAACACAAGGTTGTTATGATGTTTATTCTTGCCAAACTGATCTATAGATTTAAATAAAGCTCAATCTAAATCCCAGAAGACAAGTTTTTGTAGAAATTTCAATAAGATTCTAAAACATATAAGGAAAATCATCACACCTAGACTGGGCAAAACTGTTTGAGAGGAAAAAAGAAGGAAAGAAAGAAAAGGAATTATGTAGCCTTCACACTAGCTCACAATGTTGGTATAGGCAGAGATAACTTAGCACACAGAAAGCAAAACCCCAAAATAAAATAAGAATAAGAAGCAGGACTTTTAAAAAATAAAATATATGTTCATCAAAAGTCTCCATCGAGGAAATTAATAGGCATCAGCAAGTCACAGAATAAGACATACACACATACACACACATGAACACCCACACGTACACACACAGAACATACATAACTGCCAAAGGAGTATATACAGAATTTCTAAATATCAGTATATAAGGATTATGACCCAATAAATATAGACAAAAGATTTGAACAGAAACTTTGGAAAACAAGAATATAAATGTCTAATAAGTACATTTAAAAATGTTCAACATAATTATTCATCAGGAAAATTAAAATATGAAATACCATCCCACATGCACTAGAATGGCTAAAATCAAGAACGATGACAAGAACATGATTTAACAAAGATGTAGCATGTGGAACTAGCACATGAGAGTGTAATATATTAAGTCACTTTGAATAATAGCTTGGCAGTATTTTATAAAATTAAACATTAATCTACATTATGACAAACAAATTCCACTACTATTCAGAAATGAAAACATGTTCCCACACAAGTATTTGTCCGTGAATGTTCATTGCAGTTTTATTCATAATGGCCCCAAACAGGAAACAACTCAAGTAACCATCCACAGGTGAATAGGTTAGCAGATGTCCGTGTATTCGTATAATGGAATACTACTCAGCATTAAAAATGAAATAACAGATATTATGCATAGCAACGTGGATAATTCTCAGAAAAATGATTTAGAATGAAAGATGCCAGACACAAAAGAGTACGTTCTGTACTCTGATTTCATTTACATGAGGTCCAAAGCAGACAAAACTTTTCTATGGTGCTAGAAATCAGTGTTACATTATGACACTGTGGGCACTAAGCACATTTGCCTTGATGGGCTCCTTCCCTTATGCAAAAAAAAAAAAAAAAAAAAATATTATGCTTTATGACTCTCCTGGTATATTGAAAAACAGTGTATAACATTCCCTTCTACCTGGAGTTTACTTTTTCCTTCTGATTTAAAATAAATTAAAACATTTTCATGGACCCCTAAAGGTGTTATGGGCACTAAGTACTCTCTCCAGACAGAAATCAGAATGATACTTATTTTCAGGGTGGGGAGTTGAGCTGGGATACTGACAGGAAATCCAGAAGTGGACTTGATGAGGTGATGGAATATTATACATCTTGATATGGATAATGTTTATATTGAGTGTGTAGGATTGTCAAAATTGAATACTTGAGATCTATGCATTTACAATATATAGATTCTGTCTCAAAATAAGCTAAATATATACAAATGTATCATATCCCCAAATATGTATAGAGAAAAATAAAATACTGGGTGAGATTAGAAATTAATTCTTGCCTTCCGAAGAGACCATTTTATTCCTCTTTCTCATTGCTCTATGACATTATGTATATGACATAATTATTCTCAAGTGAGAAACCACTCAATGCCTCAATCTCTGTAAATTAGCAGAGGTAAACAGAAATAAGTAATTTAAAAGGGATTCCTCTCTTCTGTCTCTCAACGCCATTAAAAAAAAATGTAATACTCTTTTTTTTCCTGCCCTATAGTATGTATTTTTGGAAGTTTCCTTTGTTAATCTGGTAAAGCTACTTAACTTGCCCATGGTTTACTGTAGAGAATGAGGAGTGTATTCACCCTACCTGACCTGTGAGATTATCTTTCTTGGGGGAACACATGGATTAATCCAGGGATGGGCACAGGATCCAATTAGGGCCAATTAGAACCCTTCGAATGAGCTGATAGACCAGAGGAGGGTATCTCCTCTTCTGAGGTAAGATCCATGTAAATCCAGAGTAGCCTGGGATCATCATTGTTGCTGGGTGGAAAGGCCATTGTAGAAGTTGAGGCCAAGAAAACAGAAAACAGTTTGAGAGTAAGGATGATTCATGATGACATTGATGAGTACCTGAAAAGAGCCACATCTAAAACCAGAATCAAATCTGGGCTTTGAGTTACAAGGTCCAGATACTCTCTTTTGTGTGTAGCTAGTTTGAGTGTGGTTTCTGTCAGTACCAAGTAAAAGCAGTCTGACTAATCCCAGCTCTATTCATAACCTACACGGACACTTTCCAAAAGCCATTCTATGTATTCTTGAATTTTCTGGCAACACCCTGCATCCCTGGGGTCCTTTATGTGCCAATGTTTCACACACGTCTTGGCCATGGAGCTTTTCCGTCTTCCATTTTCCCATGCTTTTCTATCCTTTCATCATTGATAACGTGAACAACCCTCCTCATGCATGCCAAGAAGCCCAAACCCTGTTTTTAAGGAAGAGAGAAAGATGGGAAATGACAAGGGGAAAGCAGGAAGGCTACGAGCATTTCCACAATCATAATTTTTTTATCATAATTATCATAGACTATTTGTAATAAATTCAGTGTTGAAATAAGAAAAGCATACATTGCATATTAAAATTTAATTTTGAGAAAAATAAATGCAAAAATACTGGTATGAACAATCATTTATGTCTATTTATTTATATATTTTCTGCATATTTATGCACAGTCTTATGAGTATAAAAATATGACATCTAAGGCTAAGACATATTAACACAGTTGTCACCTACATATTGCTTAAAAATTACAGTGAGCTTTTCTCTGGATAAAAAAAAAAAAATGCACATTTTAATGTTTCAGTAGATCCTAAATTACTACAGTGTCTGTTATGAACTTTGCAGGTAAATTTTTTTAAACAGCATAAGGCAAATCTAGGCAACCACATAGGTATATCAGCAGAAATTAACACGTATGGCCATTATACATCCCGAGCACAACTGCTTAGACAGGAAAGCTTAAAGCTAATGCATCAGTCCTGAGCGTTCTTGTGTGTGCTCTGTAATTCCAAATCCGTAATGTCTGTGAAGGAGTAGGGAATGAACCTTTTCTCTTCACATATATTGCATATCCCTGTTGGTACATTGAACTCAAGAAACGTTACAAATATCTAAATTGTATCATCAAGAATTGTTTTTTCCATAGCTGCATTGATATAATTTTTGTATATTTATAATTGTATTTTCAAGAACAGAAGTCAACTCAAATTATCTTGAGTAATAATGAGAACTAGAGAATTAAGAATTGTGTTTGTCTCATAAAACCCACCGAAGGCATGGTGTAGAACTGGGTTTAATCTGTAGGTAGGGACAGGCACCAGGATACACAGTCATTAGATATCCAGGTAGCATTTTCTTTCCAGCTGTCTATTTTCTCAGGACGAAGCTGCCCATGTTCTTTGTGGAAGCCTTGATGACCCCACACCCTCCAATCCTGCATGTTAGAATTCCCCAACTACACACTGAAACCATCTAGAAGTCTCTTGCTTCCAATTCCAAATTAGAAGCAGAGAAAAGTCTAAGTAACAGAGTTTGGGCTAGCTGTCCTCTCCCTTCATTAAGTTAGCTGTAGTCAAGGGGTGAGCATTCTTATTTGAAAATCTTCCTGATGATTGGCACATCCAGTGTTCTTAAATAACAATCTATAGACCGGATCATGTGTACTAAAAACAAAACAAAACAACAACAACAAAATAATCCTACTTTATGTTTTTTGCTAGGTTCTGAATATTGGTTCCACACTAAGGGTTCCATCAAATGCAGAGTTCGAAATGCAAAGATTGGTTAAAACTGTATGTAAATAGCACAGTCCACATACTTGCTTTCGTTTGCAGACGTGCATAGTAAACACTAACCAGCAAACAAGTGAAAGGACTCATGGCTGTCTACTTTGTTTGAGGATGCCACAGAAGATATGCTAACATGATTCATAGTCAGCTGTAATTTTTTTTTTTTTTTTTACTTATTGTTGTGAATTTTCAATTAGTAGTATTTTAAGTTTAGAATGAAAAAAAGAATCAAAGATTAAAGGATAGATCCTAGTTATTTGAATTACTTGATCTTCTCAGGTGTTCTTCAAAATTATTATAAGATACTATTCAGTTATAATTACAATATTTCAAAACATATACAACTAACTAATTTGAACTAACAATCTGATTTCATTGAAATTTCTGAAATCCAACAAATATTCTGTAATAGATAAATCACTTTAAAAAAAACACAGCGTCTTTTATGAGAGTAGCGTAAAATCATAGTAGTATACTGGTTTGAAGTGGAGAAGAGGAAAACAACATTTCCTCTGCCTCTTACTTCAGTACCTGGGGCCTGCAAATTAAATTGACAAAAGAGAGATTAGCAGGAGAAAAAGGTTTATATATACATGCATGTTATGTGCTGAGGAGCCAACAAAAGAAGTAGCTGGCTGGTTAAATAATTCAAGTTAGAAGTCTAAATACCTAGGGTAGTAGGGAAAAGGGAAGGGGGGAAAAAAGGCTCTAATAGGAAGAACAGAGACACTTCTTTAGAAAAGACACATGGGTTTTTAGAAGGCAGGGGAGATAAAGTCTTTATACCGCTTCTCTACACAGGTGTGAGTGGTCTTCCGATTTTCTTGACGGATTTATCGTAGGTTTACTTTTGTTCTTCCTCGGGCAAGGTGACCCACCTTGAAAAGAGAATTTATGGCAGCCTCCTTTCCCTGAAGTTGCTGATTTTAGTCATTTAAGGGAAGCTCAGGGACTTCTTTCTGTTTCTGTTGAATTTCAAATGCCTTCAGCTTAAAATAATCTTTATACCAACTCTGGGTTTTCCAGCTAGGTCACCACAGAAACAAATGGGACACATTGTTTAAAAGATAAACAGTGGCATATTAAAAATTGTGAGGGTTTATTTAAGTAAAAATCGATTCAGAATGCTCAGTCACAGCAAGCCAAGGGAAATAATTATATAGAGAAAATGTGAAAACAAAAAAAGTAAATTATTTGATTGGCTCTAGATTAAAGCCTAGTTGTCTGTTTGTGATTGGTTGCCCTTAGCATTCTGATTTCATAACTTTAAGGAATTTTCAGACTTAGATTTTTCTTTTTTTATGTAAGCTGCCATGGCATTAAAGCCACCTCAGTCTAAAGGTCTCCTTGTTTAATTAATTTAACAACATACATTATGTGAATGTTCTCACCAGAATTCTGTGTTATTTGACAATTTTATTAAAGTTTTATATCTTCTGAAGCCATTTAATAGGAGGAGGTGAGAGAAGGACAGTGATTAATGGATACAAAATTAATGACATGACTCAAAGTTCAAAGATGACCAGGCAAAGATGGAGACCGTAAAATTTAGAAAGGTCATTTGAAAAATAAGGTTATGACTGAACAAATTAGACTGGTTTATACCTAATTCTGACACAGGAATTTGAAATGTAGCTTACAGTGTACAGAAAGAAATACATGATGAATCTATAAAAAAAAAAAAAAAAAAAATTGATAAGCCTGGGTTATACCTTTTATGTGTAAATATGTGTAAAAATTATTTTATCCATATAAATAGGTGATTTTGGTAGCATTGATCAGAATAGGAAAAGAGCATTAGCAAAATTTTAATTTAGAATTATAATATGAAAGTCTTATGCATTTTTAAAATGTCTTTAACTCTCTGTGTCTGTCTCTGTCTGCCTGTTTCTCTCTCTGTTGCTCCTCCCTGGGGCCTCCTCTCAGAATTCTATTTTTTTGTTCTTCATTTTCTCTGATTCCAAACTTAAGAGTGTCGCTCCATCCTGCCCCAGGATTTCTTCATGCCTCATCAATAGTTTATGGAATTAGGAAAGGGGAAAGAAATGTAGATAGAATTCTTCCTCATATAAAGGGGATCTAAAAACTAGCAATTTTGTTGTTTGACTGTGGGTGGATTCTAGGAGGAAAAGAGAGTCCAGCTCGACATATAATATTTGGCTTTGGAAAACACTGTAACAGTTGACATCCTTTGATTAATCAGAAGCCTTCGGTCTTTACTAAATTATTTTAACAGCAACAACATATATCTTCATGAAAGAGACACTAAAGTTCTTCTAATGTACAAATGAAATCATCACCCGAGAGAAACACCATGGAAAGATAGGACTGCCCTCAATTCAACAATTTGACTGATGCCAAAAACTTGGCCTCTGGGCACCAGTGCCCAATTGAATCTCAGAGACAGTTTTGGGTGAAGTAGAAAAGAATAGCTTTATTGCTTTGCCAGGCAAAGGGTGCCACCTTGGGCTCCTGCCCTTGAAAACTGTGTGTCCCCACCCGGGGGAATTTGGTGAGGAGTTTTACAGCAATGGTTCAAAGTGAGATTGCTAATAAGGATCAGGGTGTGTGGAGGGCCTGCATTCCTTTAACCTGTCCTCAGGGGGCCTCCTGATCTTCTCTGAAGAATGCTTCAACAACTACTTAGCACCTTCCATTTTTTAGGGATTTTAGTTCTGCAGAAGAGCTCAAAGATATTGTTAGGTGTATCCCTTGACCTACAAACAAGAAACGGGGTAGGGGCATGGAGGGCTTCTGTGCCCAGGTGCCCCACAGGGTCCGACTTGGTTTCACAACCCCTGAGTGCTGGGGAACTTCTACATTATTTCCCTGCTGCTGGTACCTAGCTTGCACAGACACTCTTGTTTCCCTGTCTACTTTGATCCCCAAATGGTAAAACTAAGAAAAAAAAATAAGTAAATAAGCAAGTGTAGGGGAGGAAAGATAAATTCCCATCTCTCCTTCTAGGTTCCTAGCTGAGACATCCCCCCCCCTTTAATAAAAGACAGATTAAAACAAACAGAAGTTTAATAGCATGTACACCTCCTGTATACATGGGGGAGACCCCAGAAAACTGAGTAACTCCCTGAAATGGCCCAAGTTACCACCTTAAATACCATCTCCAGCTAGAGACAGAAAAAAAAAAAGATGCTGGGCCAGTTTCGGGAGGTGACCAGAAAAAGCACAGTAAACAAGACTATCGTTTTGCAGATTTAAGTCCTTGTCTTCACTGGTAAGTGTTTCTAGAGCTTCAGAGTCATCCTTGTCTTCCTAGTACAGGGAGGGGGTCACCCTACAAATGGAGAGTTACCTTAAAAATGCAAATGTCTCTTACAAAGGATAACTTCTACTCAATTTTCAGAATTTCTCTTGTCTTTGCAGTTTATTAAAAATGACTATCTCAAGATAACCAGTATGCCCAAGGGACATATTTTGGGGTGGTATATTTTGATCCTTTTCACAGGCAAACATAAACTTTTATTTTTTCACCTATCCTATTTAGCACAGGTGATAAACGTAGATAATCTTAAATTAAAATAATTTGGGGAAGAAGAGTTGGGCATTGAACCTAGGATATACAAAATATTCTATAAAGTAAAATTCATGTAAGATATATTTATAGAACATACATTATAGAATATAAAATATTAAAATATTTTTGATTTGGCTGATACAGTCTAGATGTAGAGGTTGGCACTTAGAAATGTACTAACTGTGTGTTTTTTCATGCTGTTTCTCCATTGGACTATGGCCTTTACACTAGGGTCCTTTTTGCTTTTACTTTTTATTCTCTGTCAGAGGAATAAACTTCAAAATTAAATTCCTTTTTTTTAAACTTTGAACTAGGTAATTTTTCTCTGTTCTAATTTTCCTTCCCTGAATTTTGTGTTCTGATCTGGGGAACAGCCATACTATATAACTTATGTGGCAACTCATTATTATGTATCATGGAGAATGAACACCCTATAAGGGGAGGAACTTTCTCCTCTACCCTCTTAGGTTCTCTGGCTGAGCCTAAGAATTAAAGTTATATAAAAGCGATTGGCAGAAGAAAAGCATACCAGTTTTATTAACTTTTTATTTGTACATGGGGGCTTTCATAAAAAATGAAGTCTTGAGGAAGCAACCAGAGAAGCAGAAGACTTTTACGTATTTTAGACAAAGGAACAATATATTTGTGAAGAAATGTTTTAAGACAAAAGGATTGGGCCAGGAGCAATAAATTATGGAGAAGTGACTAGGAGATGTAAGAGGGACAGTACCGGGAAATAAGGGCTATTTTAGTTTCTTTGTACAGACCCATTTCAGCATTGATTCCCAGTCTCTGGTGATAAGGATATTCTCTTCCTGTTAGAGGGACCCCAACTTTCTCATGGGAAATTGTATGGCCCACTTTTAGGTAGAAAAGGGTATGTCAGAGAGCCCTTCCTGCATCTGCTGTTTCTCAGGTGTCTTTTTCAGATTCTTTCCCCATTTAGATTATTACAGAATATTGAGTATAGTTCCCTGTGTTATACAGTAGGTCCTTGTTGTTTATCCATTTATATATTGTAGTGTATATATGTTAATTCCAAACTCCTAATTTATCTCTCCCCTTGACATTTCCCCTTTGGTAACCATAAGTTTGCTTTCTATGTCTGTGAGTCTGTTTCTGTTTTGTAAATAAGTTTGTTTGTATCATTTTTTAAGATTCCACATATAAGTGATATCATATGATATTTGTCTTTGTCTGACTTACTTCACTTAGTATGATACTCTCTAGGTCCATCCATGTTGCTGCAGATGGAATTATTTCATTCTTTTTTTATTGCTGAATAATATTCCACTGTATATATGTACCAACCTTCTTTAACCATTCCTCTGTTGATGGACATTTAAGTTGCTTCCATGTATTGGCTATTGTGAATAGTGCTGCTATGAACATAGGGGTGCATGTATCTTTTCGAATGATGGTTTTCTTCGAATATATGCCCAGGAGTGGGATTGCTGGATCATATGGTAGGTAACAGTATATATATGGACCCATTTAGTGTAAGCATACATTCTCTGTCATGCCACCCTGATAGATGGATCTAGAGAGAATCTACCATAATATGGAATCTTTACATACAGTCAGTCCTTAAATTATGTATAAACAGTTGTTCTAAAATTTAACATGAAACATGTAACACATGTTTTCATGAAACAACTTTAGAAATTGTTCTTAAACCTATGTGGAGATTAATTCACAAATAATTAACCTGATATGCAGTATAAATTGTAGTATTACAGACGGTTTCTACTTAACAATGTTTCGACTTATGATTTTTTGACTTCAGGATGGTGTGAAAGCAACAAGCATTGAGTAGAAGCTACATGTTGAATTTTGATCTTTTCCTGGACTAGTGACATACAATATAATCCTCTCCTGATGCTGGGCAGTGGCAGCGGCCGCGGCCCCCGATCAGCCACGTGATCATGGGGGTAAACAACCCGCGCTCTCACAAACCATCCTAGACCCAGACAGCAATTCTGTTTTACACTTTCAGTACCTTATTCAATAAATTACATGAGATGTTCTACAGTTTATTATAAAATAGGATTTGTGTTAGATGATTTTACCCAACTATAGGCTAATGGAAGTGTTCTGAGCATGTTTAAGGTAGGTTGGGCTAGGCTCTGATCTTCAATATGTTAGGTGTGTTAAATGCATTTTTGACTTATGATGTTTTGAATTTACAGTGGGTTTATTTGGATGTAATGCCGTCGTAAAACCTAGGAAAATCTGTAGTCTGGACCCTGCAAGAAGGATGTAGGCAGGATATGAAAAATGTTTTCCCCTGATTAAGCTGATGGCCAGTGCAAATAAAACTAAAATAGATAACATTGTAGATGCAGACTCTTATTTTTCACCTTTAATCCATTTACTATTTACTACTATCTGAGATTATAACATATGTAGTGTATGAATCCTTCTATTCTCACATTATACCTGAGATTATCCAATTCTAAAAGTTCTCTAGGTGGGTCTTCTCAAACTGAAAGTAAAATATGAATATTACTTTATATTTAAAGTAATTAAAGAGGGGACTTTGCAAATTACAAATGTTCACTTAATTATTTTATCTTAATATATATCCATAACTAGTTATAAACTTTATATATTAATAGCTGTTTTACATTTATAAAACCTAAAGAGTATTATAAATTAAATACTACCAAACTATAAAACCAGTATCATAATTTGATTTAACTTAACAGATATTATTTTTCTAAAACTAAATAATAATTTTCAGTGTATGTATGATACATACTACTATAATGATGACTCTGAGTTTAAAATATGTATATGTACTTTTTATATTGCAAATTTTTCATCCAGTTTCTCTACTTATATGACAGTGTAATGCTTACTATTATAGCATGCTATGACATCGTTTGGCCTTGCTTCAGTAAAATACATAATACATTCTCTATATCCATTTCTAGTCTTTTCTAATTAGCCAACAGTAATTAATCAATTAACCATTATATTATTTTCATGATGTCAAATATGTCTCATTTTTTGAAATAACATAAGACAATAAAGTTTTAGCTTTCTAAATTGCCTTTCAGTTTTTAATTATAAATGTAAAAAAGACAGTTGTCTTTTATACTGGCAAAAATATTTCAACATGTGTTCTGGAACCAACACAGAAGATTATTGGCAGTTGATATTAGGATGTATTGGTATAATGATAAAAATAATTAAATGCTAGGATCTTCTTGCAAAATGGTAAACTATGTTGTTATCAACAAGCAACCTCTAGATAGAAATATATAAAATTTCAGATGAAATACAAGCTGATGGTAGTGAACCCAACAGAGTTCCACATAAAGATAGAAGTTAGAGGCTGAGCATCAGCATTGCAAGGAAAGAAGCAATTAATATACACCTCAGAACATTGGAAACTAGAAGCCATAACCCTGCAGACAGACTAGATACTTAAGTTGCTTTTCTGCATGTTAAAAAAAAGCAAAAAAGCTCCAAACCTCCACCCATCAACTCAAGGCAGTAGAAAAAAGAAAGACAACCATCTGCCTGAGGACTTGTGGAAAGGAGGAAAAAAATTAGTTGCTCATTTTTTTTTTTTTTTTTTTGGTGTTTCTGTGGAGAGATGTACCCTTAGAATTTCCTGCTCCACTGCTATTGCTGATGTCATCTTGCACAAAACTTTAAAATTAACCTTTCTGATTGGCTATTTTCCTCATGTTACAGCTTTTTCTATAATTGAGGATGCCACCTTATTTCTTGTCAAATGGAGCCAAACTCTCCAAACTGGCAATGAGAATAGCTTTACGTTTCCCTTTCATAAGTAATAAAAACCAAGTCCTCTTACAGTCCTTCTCATTACATGGTCATTTTCATGCCTGAGTTATGAAGAGTGTCAACCAGTTTAATGATCCTGCGTGCAGACTAGATGAGAATCAGCTAGTGGTAATAAAGAAGAAAAGTTGCTGAAACCATTAACTGAATAGCCCTAAAATAGAATTACATCTTATCTTGATCATTTGGGATTAAAAGATATCATAAAAAAGTAATATACCTACAGTAAAAAAAAAGCTTCTCATATTACAAATATTTATCATATAATTTCAAGTTATAGGTATGCCAATGTTACCAATAATATGTATCTTAGGACTTCGTTGTGACTTCTGTACCCTGTTTCAACTTAATACATGGAAACATAGTTTTCTTATATTTATTCCAAGCAAACAAAATCAATTTATTATTCATATACACCTTTCTTATTATTAAATATTTCAGCAACTTTCTGCTGCATAAAATGGCAACACTTTGTACAGTACAAAAATTAAATTATTTCATCAGTGTCTTTTGCATCTCTTAGATGATGTAATTAAGGGTCTCAGTTAACACTAGGAAAGTGTTATACTATGCTCACTGTCATTCTTTTTTCCTGTGGCTACAATTCCTTAATATATTCTTATGTTACTAACTGTTCTGTTTGTTGAGGACTGGAGCAACAAATATAAATCTTTAAGTTATTGATTCAAGTTAAAATGAATCATTGGAAAACTTATGACTTACGTCACCAATAAAAGGAAACTTAAGTTGAAGAATAGCCTATTTGTTATAGATCAAAGTTTTAAATAAATATAATGCTTTTTCATAAGAATGCAACTATTAAATTATTAAAAGGATCTTACATCTAAAGTTCTCAGACTAAATGGAGGTCAAGGACGAACATTTTGATATGTAATATACATTGCAATATTTCTTTAGTTATGTCACATTTTTGTCAGCCTTATTTAATCAATTTATTATATTTCAGCATTGGATTTTACTACTCTAACCTACCAACCATACATTTTAATGACCCATGGTACATAAAAGATGAAGTTGTGCACAGTCTTTCATATGCCAAATGTTCTCATATAATATTTCTCATAGGTTAAAAATCTGTGCCCAATTTATGGAATTTTGAAAGAACCATTTTTGCTGAATATTGCTTTTTAAATGGTGTGTGTGTGTGTGTGTGCATGTGTGCATCTTTTAAAAACATTTCACAATGTAATACCATTTGATGATGCATTTTGATCTTTTTGCATATAATACAATATCAACTAGCATATCAAGCATTCACTTATTCACTTATCAAGATTCATCAGAGAATCTGCTAGCCCCTGAGGAGACAGTTGTTGAACTAACAGACATATTTGCTCTCTTGGAACCCATATTTATTGAGACATAGAAATTAAACAAATACTCAAATAAGTATTCCTACAATCACACTTTTGTTTAGGTGTTATGGAGAAAAACATCGAATTCTACAAAAGTGCATGGACACTTCAGTAGTAAAGTAGTGTAAGGAAGGGTGGAAAGGAAGAGGGTAAGTGAAAGGAAGAGGGTAAGTGAAAGGAAGAGGGTAAGTGAAGCCTCTTAGATGGGAAGACACATCACAGGAAACCTAGGATGAATGGGAGTTAGACAAAGAGAACAGGTGTGTCGGTGGGGAGGTGAGATGATTTCGGAGCAGTCGCTATATTAGGATGCCCTCAAGACCTGAAAGCCTGTAACAGGTAGGGCAAACTGGCAGGGCTGTAGTGTAAACCAGGTGCTAAAGTACAGCAGATGTACGGGCAGAGAGACAGGTCTGAATTTTTTTCACCTCTAAATTTCACATTCCCTATCTCCAACTCTCAGGAGTCCGCCAAAGCAGAAAGGCCTCTCTGGAGAGGAGTAAGTGTCCTCAGGAGCAGGACGTGGAGGGGAGAGCAGGACCACAGACACATCAGCACAAGGTCCTCTCCCTTCAGAATCCTGTGCAGCTCTGTGGCCTTTGCACTTTCCCCACTGCTATTGAGAAGTCAAAACAAATTCTGAGTCTTAACCCATTTTGTGTGCCTGAACATATCATTTTTCTGTTTGGAAGCTTGTAGAAAATTGTCTTTGTTTTCAATATTTATAAATTTCACAGTATGTCACGGCATGAATCTATTCTAATTTATTTTACTGGGCACTGGGTGAACTCTCCCAATGTGGTAATTCTTGTGCTTCAGTTCTGGGAAATAGTCTAGTAATTTTATTAATTATTTCCTACCATCTGTTTTTCTTCCCCCTCCATCTGGACATTCTATTATTTGTACTTTGGAATTCTGGAAGTGATATCTATGTTGTTTTGTATTTTCTTTCCTATGTGTTATTTTTTCTATTTATTTATTGTCTGTAAGATTTTCTTAACTTTATTTTCCAGACTGTCTCTTGATGTTTTTTATTTAACAATCAGGTTTTTAAATCCGAGTAGCGCTTTTGGTTTTAGAAAGTTTCTTCTTACTCTCAATTGTTGGATTCACTATTATCTTTTATTTCTTTGAGGATATAAATTATAGGTTTTCTTTTGTTTTTGCAGTATTTTTCTCTCTGCATATTCTCATTCCCTATTGTTTTATGTTTGTGTATTTTGGCCTTATTTTCCATGTTACACTGTTTACTCACATGTCTAGTTAATATTGGCTTTCTGCTTTTGATTAAGACAGGGATATCAAAAAGCTGACTTGGAAAAATAAACAAAAGGATAAAATTTTTTAAAAAAAGCTAACTAGGAATTTCTGAGCACTGGATAAGGCTTTCAACTGTAAACTTCACTGTGGGTGACCTGGGTGGATCGGTTATAGGGATCCCCCAATATGAGGTTACAGATTCTGCAGAAAAAGTCTTTGCGTCATCTGCCTGAAGGCTGTGTCCATGACTGTTGGCATTTGTGCAGGTGCTGGAAGAGAGGGCAATGTGGCAGAGGAAGCCTTCTCTGGTCTTCACACTCCATGCAGTTGTGTCCTGAATGAATTCTCTCAGGAATGTGAGGTGGAGGGGATCTAGTAATTTAACAACTTCTCAAACAATTTGCAGCAGGTCATCATATTTTTAAATCACCAGCACTTTCACTCCCAGAGGTATTTGGTATTACTAAGTTTTTTTGGTATTGCTATTTTTTTTTTTTTTTTTTTTTTTTTAGTTTATGTACTTTTTTGAGGAATCTGTGCAGTAAATAAGGTTTTACCCACCACAAGGTTGGGGTTCAGCTTCCTTAGGGCAACTAAGTCAGGTCCCACTTACCACATGCTTTCAAACTTCCAGTATTTCCTTGTGGCCTTTTCTCCAGTTCTCCTCATCCTGTGTGTATCTTTTAAAATATATTTTTAGTGGCTTTGAAGGATTTAAGGAGAAAGCAAAATGATATTTCTGTGTTCAATATGGCATAGTAAACCAGAAGTGCACTTAAGAAGAAAATATATGTATGGTACTGTATATCTAGGTACACATACACATACTCAGATTATGTAATTGCATGTATGCATGTAAAATATAAAGGAATTGTCATTGCTTCTTAATTTCTACAATTCCCCTAAGGAATAACGATGAAGAAACTTTGATCTGTATTTCATTAAAGGAAGCTGTGTGCTGGGTGAAAGTAGTTCCTATTTTTTGTTTGCTTGTTTGTTCATTTACTAAAAGTTTCAGGAGTAGGTCTTTAAGTCTGTGCTTTTCTTGTAAGACTACTTGTGAAGGATGTACAGATTTATCCTATTGGTTGCCATCAGGACCATTGAGAAACCTAGGAAGAAAATCTGTTAATTGGACCTGACTGGATGAAAGTTGACTACAAGGAAAATGACATAAGGCAAAAAAGACTGAGAATCAAGGCAACAGAGACACATGAAAAGGAAGAGGTAGAATATGATACACAGAAGCTTGAAAAAAGTCCTCACCTTCTCCAGGAGAATTCCATGAACAGTCCTGCCAAATGTCCAAACTCTAATTACCTCTTCCTGGTGATTAAGGAAATGGCTGTGACTATGCAGCCCTAGATATCAATCAGAGTTTTCATAAGAGAGATGCATTCGATAACACCAGCTTCCTTAGGTCTGTGAGGACAGCCATTGGTAAGCTGATGGATACGAAGCAGTATAGGATGGCCTTTGCAGGAAGACATTATGGGATGGTTGACCTTGTTGAGGAAAGGCAGAGGGTTCTGCACCATTGATGCTGTGTACCTGAGAACAGAGAAAGAACTGGAAGCAAAGATTATCTGGGAATCAAAATTGAGAGAAATAACAGGTCTCCACAGTTTTCTCTCCCTACTGTCTTAATGTTCTCATTCTTCTCTTTACAACCCCTTACAAATGCCGTGCATTTGTAAAAACTGGAACTCCTTTGCTAAACAGAATCACTAAGTAGAAGCTGAAGGAGTTCTTACTTCCATTACTCGATACATTGACAACGTGGACAGGAAATTTCTTACAAGAGAAGAAATATGGTCATGAGATCCAAAGATAAATTTCTGGCTATATTTGGTTTAAGAATGTTTTACACATAATGATTATTTTCTGTAATATCATCAATATGGCCTATACTATTGAATCATTGATGGTTAAGTAAAGTTCGTGGGTTAACCTGGCAGCCTATCATGGTAAGTGTTGTTTCAGTAAGCATCAAATATCACATAAACTCTGGGATATAACTTTGCAAACTGCCTACATTTTTGGTTGTTTTTTAGGGTAAAATAATGTAACAACAATAACAGCAGCAATAATAATATTAATAATACATAACATTAATGTTGCATTTATCTGATAGGTACTATTTCATGGGCTTTATAGGCATTAATTTACAATAATTCAATAAGATCATTTCCATTACCACCTCCATTTTCCTGATGAGAAAACAAAGCAAAAGGAAACCAAGAAAATTTCCAAGATTACAAGAACCAGTTACTGATGCAGCCAAGTTTCAAACCCAGGCAGTAGGACTCCAGGTCCAAGGCTCCCAACCACTAGTGAGAAAAATGAGCCTTTTTTAAATAGACACTTCTTTAATGTCTCAGGGTGAAGGTGCTCCCTGTCCTCTGAAAAACTGCCTAAGTCCAAGTCTAGATATTCCTAACTGTCCCTTCTTCATATACTTTTATTTTTTTTTTTGTAATACATTCACTCATAGCTTCACGTATCATCTTATATAGATGGTTGTCAAATTCAGATTCCTACTAAGATCAAGTTTCCATTTCCAGGTGCCTATAATACTTACCTCCTATATTTTCCACCAGAGTTATACAGATCAGTAGGAATGACATCCAGGCAGAATCACATAATTTTTAATAGTTCCAACAGGCATGAGTTTGAAGCTCGGTGCTTTCACTCACAGTTGTGTGGCCTAGGACATGATAAGTAACCATTTTGAGTTAGTTTCTTCTCTATTCGTAAAACAGGAAACACATGGCAATTGTTTCCTAGGATTGTTACAAAGGAGGAAAAATGCTTAGGAAAATGTTTTAGTCAGTATACATAAATGGTCGTTATTAGAAGGGAAACTTGGTTTGAGATGTTTTCTTATTTCTTTTCTACTTCAGAGCTACCACTCAAAGAACTAAATACATAGAAAAAGCTATATTGTACTGCTTTTTATGTAATTTTTGAAAATACAGGGTAATTAATTGTTTAAAAGTAAAACTGCTTAAGGAGAGATACAGTAGGTTTTACTAGTTGTACTTTGTTGGGACCATAATAATGATGGGTTTACCAGCTTAGGGAAATTATCACTCTAAAATAACAGGTAAGGAAAATGAGAGCAGGGTCAAGATTTTTGGAACATAGAATATTGCTTTTTTGTCTTCCCATGCTTTTCCTTTTCCAACCCATTTCCACCTGTCAAAAGCCTAACCATTTTTTAAAAATCTCTGATAAAATCTGAGTTTATTAGGAAGCTTGTATTACTTTCCCTCTAAAGAACAATCTCTCTTCTCTAAAATTTCATATCACTTTGTCTCCCATGTGACAAGTTTTTTTGTTTGTTTGTTTGTTTTACCTTTTAAAGTATTTACGTTTTAGTTATATCATAGCCCTACTAAAATATAAGGCCCTTGTAAGTCTAAGCATCTTAGTTTACTTTTCAGTACTTAGGGCATTACCTTCATGTGGAGAGTTCTATAATACAGCCTCTACACCCAAGAAGGAGGAGATGGGCAGAGGGAACAAGCAGTGATAGTCACCAAGTTATTAACACCATAAAATATCAGTCCAGTGGGATCCTGTGGCCCTGGAGCCTGAAACAAATGAGAGAAACCCTTGGAAAAGAGCATCAGTGCCAGATATGTTGGCACAGTAGGGAGAGAGTGGATCCAGGTCATGAAATAGCTTCTAAGTTTACAAAGAACCTGACATATCTGTCTGCCAACAATGTGAAACAGAAAATCAGTATTACTATCTAATCAAATTATATGTGATATAAAGATGTGTATGCAGAAGATTATCATATGTAAATTAAATAAAAAGAAACATTATGTATTGTAGTGTAATGTTTTGTTTTGTTGTATAACTTGTAGAGAGTTTATCAATGGTTTGAAATGACAAAGCCAGTGATGGGAAGAACACCAAAACCAAAATATTCAGGAGGCTAAGAACACGATGCAATTAGCTAACAAACTTAATAAAATAATCCTAAAAAACAACTGAAAAACTTTTGCTTTGGTTAAGTGATGAATTTTAAAATATCGATTTCATTTTTTGGAAAAGTGAAGATTCCAAATATGTAGAAGTCATAAGTATGGAATAAGTTTAAAAAAACAAATTGGTTTTTCAAAAATGAAAAATAATAAACAGAATGATATGGGGCAAAACCAAAATATTTACAGTGCTACAGAGTAGAGATAAATCAGTAAGACCAAAGACTTAGCTATCACCGTGGGACTTAGGCTAAATGGGATTTTAAATACTAATACATTAACCATTTTAATATGGTAAGTATTTTTATTGTTAGGGTAATTATTTTTAAGATATTTAAATCATATTTCTGCTATGTAGAGCTTAATTTTCAGACACATGAAAACAGCAGGCAAGTATCAGAGCTTATGAACATAAAGGAGATAATAAACAGTATGTTGGAAAAAAAAAGATTTAAGATCTTGGCAATTTTGCATTTAAAAAATCTCCTGTTACTAGGGTGGATGGAAAGAGAATTTCTTATTTTCATAAATATTAGAGAAAAGTCAAGATATTGTCATTTCAGCTGAACAGACTATGTTGGGCTTAACTCCTTGACTATAAGTGATATTAAAGTACAAAACAATTTACCAGGCAAGAGTTTAGGAAACTTTGCCTTGTTTCCCCTATTTGTACCCTGGTCCTTGTACCCTATGAGCAGTACTTTCTTCTGGGTTGCTTCTCATCCATTCAAATCCTTCCACTACATGGAACATGTAGGAACATTACTCTGAATAGTGCCATAATCTTATAGCTCCACTCTTCCATGTGAGATGGCTGAGTATTGATGAAAAACAACATGACTTTGCAGATTAGTGCAATTAAAGGTATTTGGTTTCCACCCTCAGTTGTGTCACTTTAATCCACAGACAATTATTTATTGTTCTTGTGCTTACTGTTGTTATTATTATTCAAGAATATTAGTTAAGAATTCCTTTGAATGCTGACAATGCTATTCACACAATTATCTTTATTTATAACCACTTTTGACTCCTTCCTTTATGTTCAAAGCTACACTTTTTGCCCCCTCCCTTTTTAATTCATTTCATGTTGCTCCAAAAATTGATTTTCTTATAGTTCTCTCCTTGTTCTGACAGGTTATTTTCACCTAGACTAGGGTGGTAGCTTCCTAACTCCTGTTGTTTCTTTTTTAGAGTCTACAGACACTCCTCCTTAAACCTATTAAGTAGTAACTTCCACAACCTCAGTAACATAGCCTTAGTATAGCCTTCAGGACGTCTATTATCATTTCCCTAATTTGTTAACCACATTTTCTAACAGTCTCAGCCATAATCACCACACTTTGGCAACACTCAATCACTTTGCGCATAAATTCACACTTTTGCCCCAAGTCTCCTCTCATGATTCTCTTCTCTACATGACTAATTCCTGTACAGTGCCAGCTTGTTCTCCTCTGGAATGCCTTCCAGAACCTTACTAGACTGGGTTAAGTGGTCTTTTGTTATGGTGGTGACATAATACGTTTCAGGTACCATTCTATTATCCGTACGTGCTGGCTTACAGAATTTTAAAAAGAAATTAACTTCAGCGTGGGGCTCTGATTTCAGTAAGAAAAGGGGCAGAAGTAAAAAGACACACCTACAATGATCCACCTAGTTTATTTCTTGGCAAGTGAGTATCACATCTTCTACAGAGACTTGTGCTTGTGTTACAGGGGAAGTGGGTGTCTTAAAGCTGTCCACAAGAAAGCAGGAGCCTAACCTAAATTATTAAATGTCTCTAAGCACATACATGCATGCATACATACTCTATAACTCCATAACCATTAGATTTCTGAAAAATAACATTTGACTGAGAGTTTGTCAGTCAGAAACTTAATATGATTTGTTCGTTTGAAGACAAGGGCATGAATAAACTTAACCTTTGTCCTGTTTAATCAATGGATTGAATCTGTGTCTGTTACTTCAGGGAAGGTAAGTCAATGAAAAGCTGAAAAAACCTGCTTTTATTCCAGACACCTAAGCTGGGGGAATTGAGAGGGTTCAGAGAATGAGTAAAGTTTTTGGATAAATTAGACATAGTTTTAAACCACAGATGGTGGAGGACAGAAACGGGAGTTTGAAGGAAATGAGTTGATGAGCCTAGAGAGAGTGCTTTTTGTCCAAATTTTTCTTTTTAATGTTCAAAGAACCTGAGTGACCATGAGAATAAAAACCCAGAATTGTATCAGTAATGAACTGTGTGGTCTGAACCCGAGGTCAATGTATTTATCTCCCATGTCTTGCTATTTCAGTTTACACTCTGGAACATAGGCCTAAGCCCTCAAAAGTGAAAGAAGAAGCCTCAAAAATGACTGAGATTGAAGTTTTATAATTTATTTATTTAAGTATGGTGTTTCAGATACGGTAATAATTTGATTCTTAGGAAATATATAAAGGTCTCTTTTTTGCAAATAGTAGATGCTCAAGTTGGTTGATGGTGGTGAAGGCTGTATGGTTTTGGAAGGAGGGGATAGGTAGGACCTCTGCACCTTACTTTTTTTTTTTCCAATTTTTTGTGGAAAAATGCATATAACATAAAATCTATCTTAACTGTTTTATGTGTCCTGTTCAGTGGTATTAAGTACATTCATATTATTGTGCAGCCATCACCACCATCCATCTCCAGAAATCTTTTCATCTTGCAAAACTGAAACTCTATACCTATTAAACAATAATTGCCTATACCCCTGTCCCCTGGTCCCTGTCAAACTACCATTCTACTTTATGATTTTGACTATTCTAAGTAGCTCATATAAGTGGAATCATACCGTATTTGTCTTTTCTGTGCCTGGTTTATGAAACTTTCTATACTTTCCACTCAATTTTGCTGTGAACCTAAAAATTCTCAAAAAGAAAACCCCATTAAGTCCCTTAATTGAAAGCATAAAATCAAGACATTAAAAACCTCTTTTTTTACAAAGAAAAATGATTTTTCAAATAAATATTTTAAAATAACTTATTGAAGTGAATTTTGAAATGAAAACTTTTAAATTCCAAAAGCAATCTTTTTCTAGCAGTCATTTATTCCTATACTTATAACAGAAATTGCTATGTCTTCATTTCTCCCTCAGTTCCCTATTAGCCATATGCCTGGTCTGACTGTAATGATTAGCATTATAATGAATCTAAAGATTACCTAGTCAAATCTACCCTTCTATTATAATGTTTGATCTTCACTTTAAACTTCTGATTTTGCTATCGATTAATAATATTTTCATCACTTTGTGAAAGTATGTATATTATTTGAGAACAATCTACCTACTGCTTTAAATCTTAATAAGAAATAATGATGTTTCAAAGTTTTGGGTTTATTCGAAAGCCTGAAATATTTTTAGTCTCACAGATGATTTAGCATATGTATTTACTCTCACTGCATAGACATATAAAATAAAACACTTTTCTGTTATGTTTGCTAATTAATTTATTTTCTTACTTATTATATTAATCAACATCATGGGAGAGAATGGCACCTAACTACTAAGTGAAAAAAATACTTTTTTTCTTTTAATATCACTCAAAATCTTCACTAAACGAAAACATTTTAGAACAAATATTTTGCTTTTAAAAATCACAGGCATCTAAAAGTATTAAGTACCAATATATTTGTTTTTGATTTATCTCTGTCTTTCTCTCTTTATCTATCTATCTGTCTAGCTACCTATCTAGCTATCTCTCTATCTATCTATAATGTCAAGACATTTCTAGCCACTAATTGAAACTACTAGAGTAGATTTCTTTGGCTTCTGTCCCATTTCTATGATCTAAATAAATAACACAGATGATGAAAGTATTTTCAAGTATATAATTGTAAGTACTAATCGAAGTTCTCTGTGGGCTAGACATATTAATAGAGAAATATCAGCTCTTAGATGAGACTTGGAAAGGATAAAATTAATGATAAGGAAAAATATTTGTGTACTTTGTTATCAAGGTCACAGTTTGAAGTTGGAATGTTTTAAGAGTGTTTCTTAAGCTCTTTCAGTGTTCTGTCGTCATAATTAGAATTATCATACTGCATTTGAGAACATGAAATAAGAAGTAACTGTTACCATATTACTTAGTGAACTCAAATCATCTAACTTCTTGAAATAACACATCGAAACTCATCTGCACTGTCAAAAACGAATTTTCATTAAACAAACTATAATTTGGATGGATGCAATTTAACTGAATCCCGGGCATCTTTTGTACTTATCTTTTCAAATTTACTTCTTTTAAAATAAATTTGATTGCATAATTACATGAAGGTGGTTGCAAAAGTTCAGTGGATTGTCTGAAATAAGATGGGAAGAAGATACAAAATTCACCTAACTGCAGATATGTGACTGTTTTTCAATAGTGGTACCCTGGGCAAACACAGTCAGGCAATCTTGTTTCAACCAATGTTACAAAGTAGCAGCAGGAAATACATATCCCAGTCATTAAACGTCATGAAAAGGTCATATTGCTCAATCTTCTGTAGGTTTGGAGTATTTTACTTGAACTGTCACTTGCCATGAAGTTTGTGAGGGCTGAATGTGTTTTGTTAGAGTTTATAGTGTGCAACAGAAAATTGTATTTTGGATTTATTGAAGAGTTTCACAATTTTTCCATACATAGGAAGCAAACATCACCAAAATTCTTATTTTTAAAACAAAATATGTACTTATATAAACGTGAGATTTTTTCCTTTTTTTGCATATGAGGGAAATTCTTATCTAGTGGATACTCTTGAAAATTTTATGTGCATTATTTGAAAACATATGTTTCAACACACCAATAAAAACATTTCCAAGGACTTTAATAAAAACTAGAGTTGTGACAGGCTGTTCTTTATTCGTTCCAATTATTCTAAGCCAATATATTCTACGGGCCAAATCTGTAATAAATGATAATTCTTCATAACTATTTTTATTAATACATACAGTGTGCCAGACAATTTCAATACCTCATCTCACTTAATCCTCTCAACAACCTTATGCTACCATGATTATTATTGCTACCTCCATTTTAATGTATTCATTTAAATAATACACAGTTTCTTCTATGTTCTAGTTAGATGGAGAAACTGAGGTTAAATGACTTTAACTAACTTTCTTAAAATCACACTTGTAGTGACAGTTGGAATACAAATAAAGGACTCTGATTTTAAAGTCCAATTTGTAACAAATAACACACTGAAAAAACAAAATAAATAATGACAAAATCTTAGGAAAAAAAACAATTTAGCAAATCAAAGTTAAAAATAATTTGGGGAACTTCCCTGGTGGTCCAGTGGTTAAGACTCCGTGCTTTCACTGCCGAGCACCCTGGTTTGATCCCTGGTCAGGGACCTAAAATCCCACAAACCACAGAGTGGCCAAAAATTAAAAAAATAAGGAGTAATAATTTTGCATTTTGTACAGCTGATGCTATTTCTTTTTCTTTTTCTTTTTTTTTACATTTTATTGGAGTATAATTGCTTTACAATGTTGTGTTAGTTTCTGCTGTATGACAAAGTGAATCAGCTATATGTATACATATATCCCCATATCACCTCCCTCTTGTGTCTCCCTCCCACCCTCCTATCCCACCCCTCTAGATGGTCACAAAGCACCGAGCTGATCTCCCTGTGCTATGAGGCTGCTTCCCACTAGCTATCTATTTTACATTTGCTAGTGTATATATGTCCATGCCACTCTCTCACTCCATCCCAGATTACCTTCCCCTGCCCCCTGTGTCTTCAAGTCCATTCTCTTACATCTGTGTCTTTATTCCTGTCCTGTCCCTAGGTTCATCAGAACCTTTTTATTTTTTTTTTTAGATTCCATCTATATGTGTGTTAGCATACAGTATTTGTTTTTCTCTTTCTGACTTACTTCGCTCTGTATGACAGACTCTTGGTCCATCCACCTCACTACAAATAACTCAATTTCATTTCTTTTTGTGGCTGAGTAATATTCCATTGCATATATGTGCCATTTCTTCTTTATCCATTCATCTGTTGATGAACACTTAGGTTGCTTCCATGTCCTGGCTATTGTAAATAGAGCTGCAGTGAACTCTGTGGCACATGACTCTTCTTGAATTATGGTTTTCTCAGGGTATATGCCCAGTTGTGGGATTGCTCGGTTGTATGGTAATTCTATTTTTAGTTTTTTAAGGAACCTCCATACTGTTCTCCATAGTGGCTGTATCAGTTTACATCCCCACCAACAGTGCAAGAGGGTTCCCTTTTCTCCACACCCTCTCCAGCATTTATTGTTTGTAGATTTTTGGATGATGGCCATTCTGACTGGTGCGAGGTGAGACCTCATTGTGTTTTTTATTTGCATTTCTCTAATGATTAGTGATGTTGAGCATCCTTTCATGTGTTTGTTGGCAATCTGTATATCTTCCTTCAAAAAGTGTCTATTTAGGTCTTCTGCCCAGTTTTGGATTGTTTGTTTGTTTTTTTATATTGAGCTGCACTAGTGCTTGTATATATTGGAAATTAATCCTTTGTCAGTTGCTTCAGTTGCAAATGTTTTCTCCCATTCTGAGGGTTGTCTTTTTGTCTTGTTTATGGTTTCCTTTGCTGTGCAAAAGCTTTTAAGTTTCATTAGGTCCCATTTGTTTATTTTTGTTTTTATTTCCCTTTCTCTAGGAGCTGGGTCAAAAGAATGATCTTGCTGTGATTTATGCCGTAGAGTGTTCTGCCTATGTTTTCCTCTAAGAGTTTGATAGTGTCTGGCCTTACAATTAGGTCTTTAATCCATTTTGAGTTTATTTTTGTGTATGGTGTTTGGGAGTGTTCTAATTTCATTCTTTTACATGTAGCTGTCCAGTTTTCCCAGCACCACTTATTGAAGAGGCTGTCTTTTCTCCCTTGTATATTCTTGCCTCCTTCGTGAAAGATAAGGTAACCATAGGTGCATGGGTATATCTCTGGGCTTTCTATCCTGTTCCATTGATCTCTATTTCTGTTTTTGTGCCAGTACCATACTGTCTTGATTACTGTAGCTTTATAGTGTAGTCTGAAGTCAGGGAGCTTGATTCCTCCAGCTCCGTTTTTCTTTCTCAAGATTGTTTTTGCTCTTCGGGGTTTTTGTGTTTCCATAAAACTTGTAAAATTTTTTGGTCTAGTTCTGTGAAAACTGCCATTGGTAGTTTGATAGGGATTGCATTGAACCTGTAGATTGCTTTGAGTAGTATAGTCATTTTCACAGTGTTGATTCTTCCAATCCAGGAACATGGTATATCTCTCCATCTGTTTGTATCATTTTTGATTTCTTTCATCAGTGTCTTACAGTTTTCTGCATATAGGTCTTTTTTCTCCGTAGGTAAGTTTATTCCTAGGTATTTTATTCTTTTTGTTGCAGTAGTAAATGGGAGTGTTTCCTTAATTTCTCTTCCAGATTTTTCATCATTAGTGTTTAAGAATGCAAGAGATTTCTGTGCATTAATTTTGTATACTGCAACCTTACCAAATTCGTTGATTAGCTCTAGTAGTTTTCTGGTAACATCTTTAGAATTCTCTATGTATAGTATCATGTCATCTGCAAACAGTGAAAATTTTAAATCTTCTTTTCAGATTTGGATTCCTTTTATTTCTTTTTCTTTTCTGATTGTCGTGGCTAAAACTTCCTAAGCTATGGTGAATAATAGTGGTGAGAGTGGGCACCCTTGTCTTGTTCCTGATCTTAGAGCAAATGTTTTCAGTTTTTCACCATTGAGAATGATGTTGGCTGTGGGTTTGTCATATAAGGTCTTAATTATGTTGAGGTGAGTTCCCTCTATGCCTACTTTCTGGATAGTTTTTATCATAAATGAGTATGGAATTTGTCAAAAACTTTTTCTGCATCTATTGAGATTATTGTATGGTTTTTATCCATCAATTTGTTAATATGGTGCATCACTTTGATTAATTTGCATATATTGAAGAGTCCTTTCATTCCTGGGATAAACCCCACTTGCTCATGGTGTATGATCCTTTTAGTGTGCTGTTGGATTCTGTTTGCTAGAATTTTGTTGAGGATTTTTGCATCAATGTTCATCAGTGATATTGGCCTGTAGTTTTCTTTTTTTGTGACATCTTTGTCTCATTTTGGTATTGGGTGATTGTGGCCTCATAGAATCAGTTTGGGAGTGTTCCTCCCTCTGCTATACTTTGGAAGAGATTGAGAAGGATATGTGTTAGCTATTCTGTAAATGTTTGATAGATATCTCCTGTGAGTATCTCTGGTCCTGGGCTTTTGTTTGTTGGAAGATTTTTAATCACAGTTTCAATTTCAGTGCTTGTGATTGGTCTGTTCATATTATCTCTTCTTTCCTGGTTCAGTCTTGGAAGTTTGTACTTTTCTAAGAATTTGTCCATTTCTTCCAGGTTGTCCAATTTATTGGCATATAATTGCTTGCAGTAGTCTCTCATGATCCTGTGTATTTCTGCAGTGTCAGTTGTTACTTTTCCTTTTCATTTCTAATTCTGTTGATTTGAGTCTTCTCCCTTTTTCTTGATGAGTCTGGCTAATGATTTATGAATTTTGTTTATCTTCTCAAAGAACCAGCTTTTAGTTTTATTGATCTTTGCTACTGTTTCCTTCATTTCTTTTTCATTTACTTCTGATCCGATCTTTATGATTTCTTTCCTTCTGGGTTTTTTTTTGTTCTTCTTTCTCTAACTGTTTTAGGTTTTAGGTTAGGTTTTTTATTTGAGATTTTTTCTTGTTTCTTGAAGTAGGATTGTGTTACTATAAACTTCCCTCTTAGAACTGATTTTCTGTGACCCATGGATTTTGGGTCATCGTGTTTTCATTGTCATTTGTTTCTAGGGATTTATTGATTTCCTATTTGGTTTCGTCAGTGATCTCTTAGTTATTTAGTAGTGCGTTTTTTAGCCTCCATGTGTGTGTGTTTTTTACAGTTTTTTTTCCTGAAATTGATAGCTAGTCTCATAGTGTTGTGGTCAGAAAAGAGATTTGAATGATTTCAGTTTTCTTAAATTTACCAAAGCTTGATTTGTGACCCAAGATATGATCTATCCTGGAGAATGTTCCATGAGCACTTGAGAAGAAAATTTATTCTGTTGTTTTTGGATGGAATGTCCTATAAATAGCAATTGAGTCCATCTGGTCTAATGTGTCATTTTAAGCTTGTGTTTCCTTATTTATTTTCACTTTGGATGATCTGTCCATTGGTGAATGTGGGGTGTTAAAATCCCCTACTATTATTGTGTTACTGTTGATTTCCCCTTTTATGGCTGATAGTATTTACCTTATGTATTGAAGTGCTCCTACGTTTGGTGTATAAATATTTACAATTGTTATATCTTCTTTGATTGATCCCTTGATCATTATGTAGTGTCCTCCTTTGTCTCTTGTAATAGTCTTTATTTTAAAGTCTATTTTGTCTGATTATTGCTACTCCAGCTTTCTTTTGATTTCCATTTGCATGGAATATCTTTTTCCACCCCCTCACTTTCAGTCTGTATGTGTCCCTAGGTCTGAAGTGGGTCTCTTGTAGACAGCATGTGTACAGGTCTTGTTGTTGTATCCATTCAGCCAGTCTATGTCTTTTGGTTGGGGCATTTAATCCATTTACATTTAAGGTAATTATCGATGTGTATGTTCCTGTTACCATTTTGTTAATTATTTTGGGTTTGTTATTGTAGGTCTTTTCCGTCTCTTGTATTTCCTGCCTAGAGAAGTTCTTTTAGCATTTGTTGTATGCTGGTTTAGTGGTGCTGAATTCTCTTAGCTTTTGCTTGTCTTTAAAGGTTTTAATTTTTCCATTGAATCGGAGTGAGATCCTTGCTGAGTAGAGTAATCTTGGTTGAAGGTTTTCCCCTTTCAGCACTTTGAATATGTCCTGCCCCTCCCTTCTTTCTAGCAGAGTTTCTGCTGAAATCTCAGCCGTTAACCTTATGGGGTTTCCCTTGTATGTTATTTGTTGCTTTTCCCTTGCAGCCTTTAATATTTTTTCTCAAAATTTAGTTTTTGTTAGTTTTATTAATATGTGTCTTGACATATTTTCCTTTGATTTGTCCTGTATGGGACTCTCTGTACTTTCTGGACTTGACTGAGTATTTCCTTCCCCATATTAGGAAAGTTTTCAACTATAATCTCTTCAAATATATTCTCAAACCTTTTCTTTTTCTCTTCTTCTCCTGGGACTCCTATAATTCAAATGTTGGTTCATTTACTGTTGTCCCAGAGGTCTCTAAGACTGTCCTCATTTCTTTTCATTATTTTTTCTTTATTCTGCTCTGTGGCAGTTATTTTCAGTAATCTATCTTCCAGGTCACTTATCCATTCTTCTGCTGCAGTTATTCTGCTATTGATTCCATCTAGAGTATTTTTAATTTCATTTATATGTGTTGTTCATCATTGCTTGTTTGCTCTTTAGTTCTTCTAGGTCCTTGTTAAACGTTTCTAGAATTTTCTCCATTCTACTTCTGAGATTTTGGATCATCTTTACTGTCATTACTCTGAATTCTTTTTCAGGTAGACTGCCTATTTCCTCTTTATTTGTTTGGTCTGGTGGGTTTTCACTTTGCTCCTTCATCTGCTGCATATTTCTCTGTCTTCTCATTTTGTTTAACCTACAGTGTTTGGGGTCTCCTTTTTGCAGGATGCAGGTTTGTATTTCCTGTTATTTTTGTTGTCTGTCACCAGTGGATGCGGTTGGTTCAGGGCTTGTGCAGGCTTCCTGGTGGGCAAGACTGGTGCCTGTGTTCTGGTGGATGGAGCTGGATCTTGTCCCTCTGGTGGGCTGGGCCATGTCTGGTGGTGTGTTTTGGGGTGTCTGTGAGCTTAGTGTGACTTTAAGCAGCCTGTCTTCTAATGGGTGGGGTTGTGTTCCTGTCTTGTCAATTGTTTGTCATGGCGTTTCTAGCCCTGGAGTTTGCTGGCCATTGGGTGGAGCTGGGTCTTAGTGTTGAGACAGAGATCTCTGGGAGAGCTCTCTCCAATTAATATTACATGGGGCTGGGAGGTCTCTGGTACTTCAGTGTCCTGGACTCAGCTTTCCCACTTCAAAGGCTCAGGCCTGACACCCAGCCGGAGCACCAAGACCCTGCCAGCTGCATGGCACAGAAGAAAAGGAAGAAAAAGAAAAAAAAAAAACTGACCAAACAGAACTCCAAAACAAATGGTAAAAGAAAAACTAAACAGACAAAATCACACATAGAAACATACACACTCATAAAAACAAAAACAAAAAATGAACATACAGAACCCCAAGGCAAATGGTAAATGCAAAACTAAACTGACAAAATCTCACAAAGGAACACACACACACAATCACAAAAAGAGAAAAAAGAAAAAGAAAAAAAGAAAGAGGCAACCAAACCAATAAACAAACCCACCAATGAAAACAACAACTAAAATCTGCACTAAGATACACATAAAACCAAAAACAAATGAAACACAGAAAGCAAACCCCAAGTCTACAGTTGCTCCCAAAGTCCACCGCCTCAATTTTGGGAATATTTTTTGTCTATTCAGGTATTTCACAGATGCAGGGTTAATCAAACCAATTGTGGGGATTTAATCTGCTGCTTCTGAGGCTGCACAGGGAAATTTCCCTTTCTCTTCTTTGTTTGTACAGCTCCTGGTGTTCAGGTTTGGTTTTGGCCCCACCTCTGCATGTAGGCTGCCTTAATGCATCTGTTCCCTGCCTAAACAGGAGGAGGTTAAAGCAGCAGCTGATTAGGGCTCTGTTGCTCACTCAGGCTGGGGAGAGGGAAGGGTACGGTAGTCATATTTGGAATGTGGGGAGAGCCTGGGGCGGCAGAGGCCGGCGTGAGATTGCAACAGCCTGAGGCATGCTGTGTGTTCTCCTGGGGAAGTTGTCCCTGGATCACGGGCCCCTGGCGATGGCAGGCTGCACAGGCTCCCTGGGGGGTGTGGGTAGTGACCTGGGCTTGCACACAGATTTCTTGGTGGTAGCAGCGGCAGCAGTAGTGGTCTGTGCCCATCTTTGGGGTCCGACATGATAGCCACAGCTTGTGCCCATCTCTGGAGCTCACTTAGGTGGTGCTCTGCCATCTGTGGGCACATGGAGCAGGAAGCCTCTCTCCTCGTGCACCCCGAAACCATGGTCTCTTGCCTCTCCAGCAGGTCAACTTTTTCCCAGACTCCCTCCCACCAGCTGTGGCATACTAGCCCCCTCAGGCTGTGTTCACGCAGCCAACCCCAGTCCTCTCCCTGGGGTCTGACCTCCGAAGCCAGAGCCTCTGCTCCCAGCCCCCACCCCCCCAGCGGGTGAGCAGACAAGCCTCTCGGGCTGGTGAGTGCTGGTTGGCACTGATCCTCTGTGCGGGAATCTCTCCGCTTTGCCCTCCGCACCCCTGTGGCTGCGCTCTCCTCCGTGGCTCCAAAGCTTCCCCCCTGCCAGTCTCCTGTTTCTGCCACTGAAGGGGCTTCCTAGTGTGCAGAAGCTTTTCCTCCTTCACATCTCCCTCCAAGAGGTACACGTCCTGTCCCTATTCTTTTGTCTCTGTTGTTTCTTTTTTCTTTTGCCCTACCCAGGTATGTGGGGAGTTTCTTGCCTTTGGGGAGGTCTGAGGTCTTCTGCCAGCATTCAGTAGGTGTTCTGTAGGAGCAGTTCCACATGTAGATGTAGTTTTGATGTATCTGTGGGGAGGAAGATGATCTCCACGTCTTATTCTTCCTCCATCTTGAAGGTCTCTGATGCTATTTCTAGAGTACATAAATATTGTTTAAAGTAGAGAATTATGAGTATATGATTGTTTCCTGCAGGTGAAGTTTACTTATTAGGCACTCTAGAGAAAGATTCCTAAATATATTCTCAGACATTACCTTTTATTAGAAACTGTTTTGTCAAGCACTCTTAAATGAAAGGATTTTATTCAGATGAGAGTGAATCTAAAGATGATTTATCAGTTTCCTTTTCTCTTACCATTTAAACATCTGACCCAAAGAGATTGCAACCCAGCTGAGGTCAGTCCAATAGGTAATGGAAATGCAAAGACTGTAATCCTATTCTCTTCCCCAAAATCTGTTGTTCTTTTTAACAAATCAAAGTTAACATAATACTTACATTTTGTATCAAAACATTATGCTTTTTTATGAGAAAATTAACACCTCAAATAATTTGGCACTCTAATTAATTTTGTTTATGTTCCACTATTATCATTAGAGGTAGTTAGCTTGTCAAAATCTGGTTCTTTCTTCCTTCTGCTGTTACTGTTTTATATCCAACATCAATCTTTAATTCATACCTTGTCTATTCCATATATCAGCCTTCTGAACTCCTAACCCATTCCTGGAACATAACCTCAACCATGACATGATATAATATTTGTGAGGTCTTACCTGATATTATTCATCTCATGCTCCTTTGTGCTCCTAAATATGTCCCTAAATTTTTAACTCTCTCCTTCATCCCAAAGCCTGCCTTATGCCCTTTTTAAGCCACTAAAAAAAGTATCAGTGACTGCTCTTTTGATCTGTAGTATCTAGTATAGTACCTTGCACATAAAAATAATACATTTTATTAAAGTTTATTTCAAATTAGATCCACTCTATATGAAGTACCTATTTGATAAAGTATATATAAATAAACCACATGAAGAGAATTGCATCATCATTGAGAATCTGAGAAGACTATCTTTAGAATTATATAGAATGATTTTGCTTTATGACTTGGTGTCTTTCGTCTTTCGTTTCAGTTCTTTGTTTATTTTAAATCTGAGGAATCTTTGTAATGCCCTGAAGGCATAGAAGTTATAAAATAATGTGCTTGTTAAATACATAGTACTTTTGTGGGAACACATGTTATTTTATCAAGTTGCGAGATAGCAAGATAGAAGTTCTTGATTAAAATTCATTTAGTGTGTTATCTGACTGAGTATACTTAAAAGAAAGCTTTGACATGTTGATCAGATTAAATTGAGTTAATCTCAGCTGATACTTAAGTTCAGCATTAGTCATGGATAATTACTGTCAGAAAGGATATGTTCTAGTTATTCATTTACATAATATGAGCTTTCTTTTGGATTGCATATGAATTAATTAAATTTCCTTTAATCGTAGCAGCTATATGCAACACACGGCTTCTAGCTAGTGTAAAATAGTTCATTAACTTCTAGAAAATGGCTTATTGGCCATTCTAATACAAATCTCTGAACTGGAGTACAAGCAAAAAGAGGAAAAATTGAAGAAGAGAGAATCAAGGAAAGATACTCATTGACCTAAATATACCATAAATGACCTCATTTTATAGCAGAGCATTCCTTCTTTTTTAGAAATTGTACTGATTTGGTTAGCCACCTCAGTTTATGACCAAAACATAAAATAATCTCTTGACCCAGTTGACCTTAAACTCATTCTTAGACAATAAAAAAATAAAATAAAATACTCCATTCATAAATTTTAAACTATTTGATAGCAAGAAACTAGTTGTTAGTAAGATATTAAGGAAATAAGGAAAATATAAGATATAAAACTGTACAAAATACAACTATATTAGTCAAATCCCTGTGCTATAATGGCAGCCCCACTTTGGACCCTATAAACATAAGATCAGCAATAGGCATAAGTAGAAAAATGAAGAAAAGGATTTTCCAAAATGAAATCAGTCATTATTTTACAGTTGTAATTGACACAATTATGGAATTTCTTTTATTACTGTATTGTATTGAACACTAAAAAAGCAATTATGTAAAAGTAGAAAAATTTGCCCAATATCATATCCAATTAGCTAATCAATTGTGTTCATTTTTCCATATCCTTTCTTAGTTTCATTCAAATACTCGCTTGATTTTATCTGGTTTTAACCATAACATAAAGTTCTCACTTTTCCACTTAAGAATATTTCATAATTGTTTACCTAGTCTTTTTGTTTTTGTCGTATTTATTTTAATTAGCAATTAGGATTTCATTAAGTCGAAGGCCCAAAAGTTTGATACCAGAAACCAAAATAACATCATCACCTGGGAAATTAGAAATATAAATTTGGGGTTCAATCTCAGATCTACTGAGTCAGAAACTCTCGGGTAAAGTGAAGGCTGAATCTATGCTATAAAACTTCTGTAGGCCATTCTAAAATGCCACACTTCAAGAAATACTGCATTAAATATATTTTCCAAAATCTACTAAATATTTCATAGTAATTATCAATTATTTAAAGTAACACTACATTGGAAAGATTGATTCAATAAATTTTATTGTCTCTTTTCTTATTTTTTGTTCTAAATGTTTTAGAATGTTTTCACAAAGATTATAATATGGTATCAGAGTGCAAATAATTTTAAGTTGCTTTGAAGAACAGTTGTTCCAATTTGCAGTTCTATAAAAAATATAAATTAATTTTTAAATTATACTATTGATAGTCTTGGTCTTTTTTTATTTCAATTTTTCTAAATTCCACTTGGAAATACATGCATTATATGAAAATCAAAATGCCTAATGGGTTTTATTTATAAAAACAAATTGATTATTTAAATACTTTTTTATTTGTATATTTGTTCTTATGAAAATTAGTTACTTAAAAAAGTAATAATAATAATAATAACTAACATTTAAATGGAGTTTTACACGTGCCAAGACTTTTAATTTTGTTTTCAAATGAAGTATAGGTGATTTACAATGTTATATTAGTCTCAGGTGTACAGCACTGTGATTAGATATTTTTATAGGTTATACTACATTTAAAGTTATTATAGCATATTGGCTATATTCCATGTGCTGTACATTACATCCTGTATCTTATTTATATTCTACCTAGCAGTGTGTACCTCTTACTCTCCTTCCCCTAATTTGCTTCCTTCTCCACCCCTCTCCGCACTGATAACTACTAGTTTGTTCACTTGTCTATGGGTCTGTTTCTGTTTTGTTATATTCATGAGTTTGTTTTATTTTTTAGATTCTACATATAAATGAAAACATAAAACATTCTTCTTTCTCTGTCTGACTTACTTCACTAAGCATAATACTCTTCAGGTCTATCCACGTTGCTGCAAATAGCAAAATTTTATTCTTTTTATGGCTGAGTAATATTCCATTGTGTATATACACCACATCTTCTTTATCCATTCATCTGTTGATGGACACGGAGGTTGCTTCCATATCTTGGCTGTTGTAAATAGTGCTGCTCTGAACATTGGGGTGCATGTGTCTTTTTTTTTTTATTTATAAATTTATTTATTTATTTTTGACTGTGTTGGTTCTTCGTTTCTGTGCGAGGGCTTTCTCCAGTTGTGGCGAGCGGGGGCCACTTTTCATTGCGGTGCGCTGGCCTCTCACTGTTGCGGCCTCTCGTTGCGGAGCACAGGCTCCAGACGTGCAGGCTCAGTAGTTGTGGCGCACGGGCTTAGTTGCTCCACGGCATGTGGGATCTTCCCGGACCAGGGCTCGAACCCGTGTCCCCTGCATCGGCAGGCAGACTCTCAACGACTGCGCCACCAGGGAAGCCCGCATGTGTCTTTTTTTTTTTTTTTTTTTGAATTACTACCCCAAGGAAAATGAAGGTGCTGGCTTTTTTTTTTTTTTTTTTTTAAAGCACTTTTCTTTTTTTTTTTATAGCTACTTTATTTATTTATTTTATTTTATTTTTGGCTGTGTTGGGTCTTCGGTTCATGCGAGGGCTTTCTCTAGCTGAGGCAAGTGGGGGCCACTCCTCATCGCAGTGCGGGGACCGCTCTTCATCGCGGTGCGCGGGCCTCCCACTATCGCGGCCCCCCCCGCTGCGGGGCACAGGCTCCAGACGCGCAGGCTCAGTAGCTGTGGCTCACGGGCCCAGCCGCTCCGCGGCACGCGGGATCCTCCCAGACCAGGGCTCGAACCCGTGTCCCCTGCATTAGCAGGCAGATTCTCAACCACCCGCATGTGTCTTTTTGAATTAGTTTTTTTTTTCATTTTCCCTGGATATATACCCAGGAGTAGGATTGCTGGGGCAAACTATTCTTTTTTCTCCACATCTCACAACATTTATTATTTGCTGTGTTGTTGACAATAACCATTCTGGCAGGTGTGAGGTGATATCTCATTTTGGTTTTGATTTTCATTTTCCTCATTAGTGATGTTGAACATTTTTTCATGTTCTCTTGGCCATCTGTATGTCTTTGGAAAAATGTCTATCAGGTCTTCTGCCCAGTTTTTAACTGGATTGTTTATTTTTTTGATATTGAGTTGCATGAAGTGTTTATATATTTTGGATATTAATCCCTTATTAGCCATATCCTTTGCAAATATCTTCTTCCATTCAGTTGGTGGTTGTTTCATTTTGTTGATGGTTTTCTTCGCTGTGAAAAAACTTTTACATTTAATTAGCTGCCATTTGTTTATTTTTGCTTTTGTTTCCCTTGCATGAGGAGAGAGATCTAAAAAACTATTGCTAATATGTATGTGAAAGAGTGTGCTTCCTTTTTTTGCCCTAGGAGTTTTATGGTTTCCTACCTTACATTTAGGTCTTTAATCCATTTTGGGTTTATTTTTGTATAAGGTGAGAGAAAATGTTCTAATGCCATTCTTCTACATGTAGAGTTCCAATTTTCCATCACCAGGTATTGAAGAGACTGTATTTTCCCCATTATATATTCTTGCTTCCTTTGATATAGTTTAATTGACCCCATGTGCATGAGTTTGTTTCTGGGCTCTCTGTTCTGTTCCATTGACCTATGTGTCTGTTTTTGTGCCAGTGCCATAGCGTTCTGATCACTTTAGTTTTGTAGTGTCTGAAGTCAGGTGGTGTGATACCTCCAGTCTTGTTCTTTTTTCTCAAGATTGCTTTGGATATTTGGGGTCATTTGTGCTTCCATATAAATTTTAGGATTGTTTGTTCTAGTTCTGTGAAAAAAGTCATGGGTATATTGATAAGGATTGCACTAAATTTGTTGATTGCTTTATGGACACTTCAACAGTATTAATTCTTCCAATACATGAACACAGGATATCTTTCACTTTCACTGTATCATCTTCAGTTTCCTTCATCATTGTCTCATAGTTTTCAGAGTGTAGGTCTTCACCTCCTTCCTTTAAGTTTATTCCTATGTATTTTATTCATTTTAATATTATTGTAAATGGGACTATTTTCTTGTTTTCTCTTTTTGATAATTTATTACTAGTGGATAAAAAGCAACAGATTTCTGTATATTTATCTTGTATCTTGCAGCTTTACTGGATTCATTTATTAGTTCTAATAGTTTTTTGGTGGAGACCTTAGGATTTTCTAGTATAGTATCCTATCCTCTGCAAATAGTGAAAGTTTTATGTCTTCCTTTTCACTTTGGATGCCTTTTCATTCTTTTTCTTGTTTGGTTTTGGTGGCTAGGACTTCAAATAATATGTTAAATAGAAATGGTGAGAGTGGCTATCCTTGTCTTGTTCCTGATTTTAGAGGAAAAGCTTTCAGGTTTTAACAGTGAGTATGATGCTAGCTGTGGGTTTGTCATAATGGTCTTTATTATGCTTAAGAAATATTTATTCTATACCACTTTGTTGAGAATTTTTAGGACAAATGTGTGTTGAATTTGATAAAATGCTTTTTTTGCGTCTATCAAGATGATTATGTGCTTTTTATCCTTTGTACTTTTAACATGGTGTATCACATTGATTTGCAGTTATGAACCAACCTTGCATCCTTGAAATAAATCCCACTTGATCATAGTGGATGACCCTTTTTATATATTGTTGAACTGAGTTTGTTTTTATTTTGTTGAGGATTGTTCAATCTATATTCTTCAGGAATATTGTCATGTAATATTCATTTTGTCATGGTATCAGGGTAATGGTGGCCTCCCAGACTGAATCTGGGAGTGTTCCCTCCTCTTCACTTTTTTGGAATAGTTTGAGAAAGATAGGTACTAACTATTTTTTACATGTTCAGTAGAATTCTCCTGTGAAGTCATCCAGTCCTGGACTTAGAGTTGTCAGTAGTGTATTGATTACTGCTGTTATTCTTTCATTTGAAATACATTCCTCTGTCTTCTCATTCTGTTTAACTTTATTTTTCTCTATGAAGCTGGGTGAAACAGTTGCCTATCCCAGGCTTGATGATGTGTCCTTGTGTGGGAGTGTCCCTATACACTCTGCATATGTTCAGTGGCTCTGGTGGGAGAGCTGGATCTGAAGAGAGTACAGGCTGTGTCCTTCCCTTGGGTGTCCTGCTTTGGTGGGTGGTAGCACTGGTGTAGCTGGGCCACAACCAGAGCCAGGTGAAGGTCAGGGCATCGTCTATGCTCAATAACCATTACTGCCCTATCTGGGGCAGAGTTGAGGCTTGAGGGGCTAGAGCAAGAGCCCTGAGGTATTTGGCTTTCTCCCAGGTGTGTTGGCAGTCTCCACCTTGATTTGGGATGTAGCCAGGGCTTGAGTACTTGGGGCTGCACTTCTGTGCTGGTTTCACTTTCCCCCCTGGTGTGCCCACTGTCTTTAGAGGCTGGCTTGGTGCTGCAGAGGTGGTGCCACACCACTGAACTGACCCTGTCCACTCTCAAGTGTGCCCAGGGACTCATGAGCTGGCAATGTCTACCTCCACACTGGACAGAGGCTGGGCTGGGGTCTCAGCCGGCTCCATTCCCTCCAAATGTGTGCAGTCTCATTGGCGATGACAGCCTCTGCCTTAGTGGCGAGTAGCACCAGAGCAAGATGGGCTGGAGCAGGAGGCCTTGCAGGCTGGATGTGTGCAGAGCATGTCCTGGCAGGCTGGCCAGAGCCCCAGGGAATTTCAATCTTCTGCCTCCATGATGTGACTGGGAGTAAGTCTGTGTGTGTGCTCTTTTAAGAATGGAGTTTTGGGTTATTACAGCCCTCTGGTAAGCCCCACTGGTTTTCAAACCAGCTAAGAGGGCTCACCTTCCTGGTGTTGGACGCCCCAGGCTGGGGCACCTAATATGTAGCTTGAATCCCTTGTTCCCAGGGAGAATCTCCAGGCCTGTGATATTCATTCCTCTTCTGTGTCCCCTGCAAGAGGTGTGGGTTCATGCCTGATCACTTTTCTCCCTTCCTATCAGATGCTCTGTGGATCTTTATTTATAGCCTTGGTGTAGAAGACCTGTTGTGTTAGTCCCAGGTAGATTTCAGTGAGTGTCACTCTACAAGGATTTGTAGTTTGATGTGTTTGTGAAGGGAGTTGAGCCCAGCCTCCTTCTACTCTGCCATCTTGATCTCTCCCTCACAAACCCTTTAATCTTGATAAAGATTTGAGGATATATACTATTAGTCCTATTTTACAGATGAGGAAACTAAGTTATAGATACCCACCCAAGGTCCTGAAGTTTGTAACTGGTGGAGCTATGATTTAAACTCTGGATCAGAAACCATGTTCTTAATCATTATGATGCAATCATGTACGGAGATGGTTTTAAACCAACCAGCTGAAAATATACACTAAATATCTAATAAAATTACTGTAATTTAAGTATATAACCTCTCAAAACTTTATTTTTTTGCAGTATATAAGTGTCACCAATGGTAAATATATGTACACACACATTTATGCATGTGTATATATATGAATATATATTATTCCTTGAAATACATGTATATATATTTCTCTCTCTCTCTCTCTCTCTCTCTCTATATATATATATATATATATGTATATATATATGTATGTATGTATGTACAGTTTACTGACATTTTTTACTTTTCAGTCAGATAATGTTCTCAAAGAAGAAAAGCCAGATTTACCTATAAAAGCCTGAGTATTGAAGTTACTTAGTTTGGTTTTAGTACAAGACTGCTAGATCCACCTATACTTTTCTGATGCAAATGTAGATTGTTAGACTGAACAAGTAACAAGACAATCAAATTCTTCATGATTTGTTCATTTAGTCATGAAATTAATCAGTAATTGCCAAGTGGCAAAGGTCAAAACAAGAAAGGATCAGATGTTAGAACCCAGAAAGAAGTTTTCAAGACACTGTTTCTTATTCCTATTCTCTCCTATTTCCTACATTATATGCATACATTTCTTTTCTCCTACCAGAATTCTGCTAATGTAAAGGTTGACATTTGTTAAACATTTGCTATGTGCCAAGGCTGTGCTTTCTGTGGACCAGTATATGTACTATTCCTTACAACTGTAGGAGATCATCTATACTATCAACCTCGTATTACAGATAGGACAACTTAGCACAGAGAAACAATTTATCCAAGGACATAAAGCTAATAATTGGTAGAGAATTTGAGTTCAGGCAGTTTAACTTTAGAGCCCTTGTCCTTAAGGACTGCAATACTCATTGGGTAGGGAGGTGAGAGTTCAAGGAGAAATGGGAAAGAAGGGGAATATGTCAAGGGTATTTTGAAAAAGCTCACCTGCTGGTTCTAATACAAGTCCCTTCTCCACTGAGAACAACTGAACTCTGATTATATTTCTCTTAGATTATTTTTTTCCTTTTCCCTTTAAACTTTAACATCATCATTTTATTTGGACATATGAATCCAAGTGATTTTCTATTCTTTGTCCTCAGGATTCCTGATTCAGGATGGCCCTTTGGGATCTTGTGAAAACAAATACTGTGGTTTGGGAAGGCACTGTGTTCTCAGCAGAGAGACAGGGCAAGCGGAATGTGCCTGCATGGACCTTTGCAATCGGCACTACAAACCTGTGTGTGGATCTGATGGAGAATTCTATGAAAACCACTGTGAGGTGCACAGAGCTGCTTGCCTGAAAAAACACAAGATTACCATTGTCCACAATGAAGACTGCTTCTTCAAAGGTAAATACAGGGTGAGCCTAAAGTGTCACCTTTCTCTGTTTCTTCCATCTTCTCAACTAGTGCCTTTAAGTTTAAACTCTAGCACCACTTTATATAGCAAGTGTCTAAAAAAATAAAGAAAAAAATGTGAGCTTAATGACACTTGTGATCAGCAAGTGGATAGAAATTTACATGGATACAATTCTGAATCTCAGTCATGAGAACAAAGCTGGCCAAAATATGACTCAGAATTTAATATAGCTTACAGCATTGCACCATATGGCTTCCCAATCATGGCAGTTTTCTTAGGGACACAGAGTGGCCAATTCAGTCAACAAGCCAATTCCACCCATTGAAATGTACCTGGAGTGAAATTGGGAGAAGAATGAGTGCCAAGCCATGCTGAGAGAACATCTCACTTCTTCCTGATTAAAAACGATGCCTTCATCTAGTACCACATAATTCAAATTATATGGAACCTGTAAATGCCCACTGAAATAACTATGAACTCATGCTAAACCCAATTAGTAAATCTGAGATGACAATAATTTAAAATTTAAAAGTTAGCAGTATTTACTTCCATGGTGCTCAAAATCAGTGGTAACTGTTTATGGAAAAGTACTGCTGAATTAGTAATTTGACAAATTGTTTTAACATGCTGGATAAATAAATCATTAAACATCTTTAATGCCTTTGATTTATTTATAAACTTATTTCTTGTTTATTTATTTATGCTGGAAAGAATATTTTTTTATTAATAGTCATAACACAGACTGAAATTATAAAGTGTTAAGTATATAGAACGTCCATCATTCAAACAGGTCAGTGATCAGCTTGATTTCTAACCTTCAATTGTTTCTACATCCCTAGCTCTCAGAATGTTGCTGAAGTATTTTTACACTTAAAAGCTCATGTGATATTTTAATTCTTAGCTTAAATGTATGGTAACGTAAAATGTTGTTCATTTGCCCACCGATTAAATTTTCTTTTTCAAACTTGGTAGAATAAAGTATTATTTCCAAGGCGATTTAAAAAAAGACACACAGCTTTTCAAATGAATTAAGATGGAAGGCTCTGTAGTCATTGTGGCTACTAGAAGCCCTTTGATATAAATGAGATAAATTACAAGAATAGTTTCTTTACCAGGGTGAATCTGTGCACCTTGATTACACGTATTGAAGAAATTGATGACATTAGATTATTTTCTTTTACCGAAAGAATAACAGATGCTTTGGTTTCAAGTTCTGTTTCTTATCCTCTTCTATCTAATCTATCTTATAAATAGCTAACATTAACTGTATTAACATTGTGCTTTAATACTCATAAAATAATATTTTTCTGTCATTTTGACCTGAAATGGTAAGTGAAATTTTTACTATTCCATTGATGTATAGTATCATAAAACTATGCAAATAATATGCGATTAACTTAGAATTATATTCTAAAGTTGAGGTTTGGCCCAGCCGATTGATTATATGGAAATATACGATAATTATCATGTGAGGGAAAAAATCTGGAGTATTTAATGTTCTGCTCTATTGCTGGAGGCTTAGGCATAATGCAATGCAGTATGCAAATCAGCGTGGAAATAAATGAACTGGATATAGCGTGTAATGTTGCCTTCCTTATGAGTTACTTCATGAAACAATGGTTTAAAAATCTTTTGTCCTTCAGACATACTAAGCATATTTATTAGATCTATGATTGCTTCCAAAATACTTTGTCATCATACATAGTATTACAATTTAATTTATATTAACTGGGTGAGTTACCAGGGGTTAACACATTTCCCAGGTCTCAGAATTTGTGGGTCTTCTGTTTGTTTATTTGTTTTGGTGTTTTACCTAATATAAATATATATGTATCTCATAAGAGGATTTTATTTCAGCAGGAAGGAAGTAAATAATATATAATAAAATGATAAATTGCTTGTCTTATTAGTGTGCAATTGGCCAAATTTTGGACATAAAAGAAGATTCTATGGAGCTGAAGGCCTAATAGTGTGATGGCTAAAATTAACTCTTGTGCTTGTGGATTATTCTTTCTGTGGAATTTCAGCAGTTTATATTGTTTCAAATAATGGCCCAAAGGAAGAAGCAAATCAAAATATTATGTTCAAGAACTGCTAAAAAATTATGTTTAATTAAATATTTTCAAATAGAAAACATCAAAACAAGCAAAATAACAGGAATGTTTTCCTCAAAATTTTTTTTCTACTTTTAGATATAATAAAAAGTGATTATGAAAACCTTATAGAAATCCACAAACTGGAACCTATAGGCCAAATCCAGGTCACTGCTTATTTTTTTAAGCAAAGTTTAAGTGGAATACGGCCACACTATTAGTTTAGGAATTGTTGTTGGGTGCTTTTGAGCTACAAAAGGAGAATTGAGTCGTTACAACAGAGACAGTATGGCCTGCAAAGCCTAAAATATGCTTTATCTGCATCTTTTCAGTAAAGGTTTGTTAACTTCTGATTTAAAAGATTACTAATGCCTTAAAATCAATTTTAAACATATTCACATATCTTTATTATCCTACCTTTTCGGATAAGGTGGTGAATACAGGGACCTACGTGTGTGGTAAAATTGACTAGAACACAACACACATACCCACACACAAATGGATAGAAGTAAAACAGAAAATCTGAGTAAGATCAGTGGATAGGGCCAAAGTTTGTATCCTGTTTATGATATTGTACTATATCTTGTTTATGATATTGTACTATAGTTTTGCAAAATGTTACCATTGGTAGAAATGAGTAAAGGATGCATGGAATCTCTCTGTATTATTTCTTGCAATTGCAGATGACTATATAATTATCATAAAATGAAAGAGTTTAATTTTTAAAGTACTGAAAAAATAATAACAAAAACTTTTAAAAAGTTAAAGAAAGGAAGATTTGCATTATTCATTAATGACTTGAACTTTAAGCAAAGTTCTATTTGTTTCACATATCATAAATTTATCAGATTTATGTTTAGTATTTATAATTAAGCCTGTGTATTTATTCATCATTTTAAAATTAAGACTAGAGTCCAGATTAAAAACATTTATATCTATATCAATACATATATCTATATTTATATCTAACCTATATCTATATATATCTTCTTATTATTATTTGTGTTAAATATTTAAATGTCTCTGTTGTATACTCAACATTTACTACTACTGACTCATAGACATGAATTCACTAAGAATTTTCTTTAGTGATTTATGATTTCTGAAACTATAAAGAAAATATACATCTGTGAACACAAATTTTTTTCTAATTTATTTCTATTCACATTTATTTGATTATGAAGAAACTATCTACAATAGGATATATAATATTATAGTATTTGTTTATTGGCATCAAATACTTTATGATGATCTTTACCATAGAATCAAACTTTCCATTTTATATAATGCCTTGTTATTCACTGTGATGAGAGTTTTGCTTTAATTTCCCATCCCTCACCCCCAAATGGCTTTCTGACTGCTGCAATACACGTGGTTATGCATAACAAATAAAAGGTCCTCTCACCCTGACACTGGGTCAGTCTGTCAGACACTGAGTCACCTAGCAGAATTTACACACTCAGAGTATAGATGTAAGCTGGAGTAAGAAACTCAAGATATAACCTCTTCCAAGAGGAGTAGGGAATTAAACCTTTTATGAGAAAGTCAATTGAACAGAAACACTTTGGGCATTTACCGCACTGAGATTGAAACTGCTATAAATGCAAATGTTCTGTGCACCTGAATGTGCATCACAAAGAGTAACAACTTGGGAAATATGTTTCTTTATAGCTATGTGTGTGCTATTTGAATGAGATCTGACATAGTGTTCTTTTTCTTTGGTATAATCTGGAGAGACATTCATATTTCATGTTTAATTGATTCTCTTTCCTAATTATTATTATTTTTTAAGACAGAACTTCTAGAACTTAGGCTAGAAAACTGGGCTGCCAATTTTAAAATAGATCAGTAAAATGCTCTGTGATAATCCACCTGGGCTTTTAGATTGCCTTTTTTTGGGGGAAAGGGCATGTTGGTAAAGCTTCTATTTTATGTTGAAACAGACTTGTTTACCATTTCATGAAAAATAATTATGTTGATAATATCAACTTTGGAAAATGGCACCCAGATGTTGGTTTGTTTGTTCTGTTCTATTTTATTTTGTTTTTAGTCATATTAACCAAATGGAATTACAGATTGGTGGTGAAATTAATAACTTCGACAAAATGCTGACACTCAGAAGTTCCAGTTCCTCTGAATGCATCCTGTACCCACAACCTCAAAACCAATTTTATTAGTCCCCTGAATTTCATTAGATGTACATTAATTTTTTCTGATTTGATGACAAAATCAACTGAGCTGTGTTTCATTTTTCATATCTATTTTGCACTGAAATTTTAAGCAGTGTTAAGAATATAGTTGTGTTGTCACTCTCCTCTCTAATCAAACTGTGACCTGCAGAATCCTATGTATAACCCACTATATAGCATACTTTAGGAATCGTTGTTAGGTGTACACTTGTAAATGCACTAATTGCTACTAAAATCATACCAAATATTTACTTCTCCCCTGATTTTTGAAAACTCTGTAAAGGATTTTGTAAACATTACATAGTGTATGTGTTTGTCTTCCATTTATAGATAGTAGATATGTTATAGATTTTACATATAATATGAAAAGCTCCAAAAGAGGAAGATTTAAATGTTAGGACCACCCAACAGATGTATTAAAATATTATCAGAGAGAAATGAGAAATATTGGGTATTATTTATGTCAAAAAATCTTTCACAACTATGATATTATTAATTCATTATAATAACAAGCCAGAAGGCAAGAAGCCTAAGATTTTTTTAAATGGATTCCAACATTCACACTGTAAGTTAAAGCTACTTGGATAAGAACCAAGGGCTTCTGGCCTCTCTTTTAGTGTATGTATGCTTCAAATCATTCCACTTAAGTCTCTAATATCATAATAGCTTACTTGCCTTTGATTTTTAAAAATTTATTTTTTATAGTAATTTCCATGTGTCTATTTTACGTTATTTACAAACAACGTTTCTCACTGTGGTATGTGTAAGGATTAAATAATGTATTTAACACAGTTCTTGGGCAAAAGAAGAAGTTAGTAAGAGATAATTACTGGGTTTAAAAGACTGGAACTTCAATAACTGTGAACACTTGATTGAAATAAATTTTCACCCTTGAGTCTGGGAAGCCACACATAATTTCTTTTAGTTTTACATCAGTCTTGTGTAAAAGACTGGTCAAATTATTACAGAACCAAATCTGTCAGATCATAATAAACAAATTGAAGGTAATAAGTTTTCCAATTGTAAATAAGACTACTTAAAGAAAAAAATAACTCAAGTTTAGAAACATATTTATTATTAGTTTCTTGATTGTAATTGAACATCTGTCTTATAGTCACCTTTCTCACTGACTTATTATAGGCTTATTTTGTTTACCGTATACTATAAATAGAATATCTATTAGATGTATAACAATGTGATTTTACCCCCCTACACCCCCCATATAAATTTAGAGACTAAGTGGACTTCTTGTTGTATTTAATTTTTGTCAAATTTTCCTCTTTTTGTGACATATAGGAGCTAAATTTAACTTTCAAATACATGGATAGTCTTAACTTGTTTTTGTACATTTTTATGTTTATCATTTTTTGGGGATCAAGTTATAAAAAGAATATTTTATTTTTGTATTTTATTTCATGTTTTCTATGGATTTATGAATATTTATCAATAGAGCACAGTATTCAACAATGACAGAAAAAATGAGAACAATTTATTAGTTCAAATAATTTTGATTCTATCTTGAAGCTGTTTAAATATTGTATCAGTCATTACCTCTCACTGACACCTACACTTATGGTGTTCATTTTCTTACTATCTGATTCTCAAATGTTAAATGTGATATTTCTGCAACTTACAAAGTGAAGAACAGTTTTTACAAATATTATTTTTCAATGTAGTTGATTTTTCCTCTCTGATATTTCTTTGCAAAAACCAGATAATGAAAAACTTTCCATTGATTACATTCACCGTATGTAATTGGGGATAACATGTTCTAGAAAATTCAGTTGGAAATTATTCTCAATTAGTCTGATCTATGTTTCACTTTGAAAATCCTTTCTGAGGGAGTTCCTATAGATATTTCAGAGAACATTTGAAAACCTGACAATAATAAAAATTAAAGCCAAATAGGAAAAGTGAGAAGCTTTGCATGTGATTATCATCCAGAGAGTTATGTAGAAACAAATTTGGAGGGAATCACGTTGCAACTCAAGGAAGATTTTGGAGCACGAGACATACATTTAAGAATTATAAGTGTCAAAACCAAAGAACTCTATGGTTGAGATAAACTAGAGGATGAATGAGTGCACACTGGGAAGCAAGAGAGCTGAGGATAGAACCTTGCTGTACTTCAACAACCTTCAGCAGTCCGAAAGTGGAGAAAAGCAAACAAAGAAGACAAACACATAGTTAACAGCGATATAGCAGGAAAACTTAGAGAGCATAGATAAACAGAAGCTAAGTAAGAAAGTTTTTCATGGTGGCCAGAATGGTGAGCTGAAATAAATGTGGATGAGGTCAAGTCTGATGAGGATCGGGAAATGACCACAGGTTTGGAAAGATTAAATCCAAGCTTGACTTTGGTGAGAGTTGGTAAGAGAGAAAACAGGAGCCGAGAAAGTGAGAGATAAAGTACAGAAAGCTCACTGGAAGAATGTTTCTCTAAAGAGGAGCAGATCCATATAGAGATTCCTTATCTCTTTGTCTCTCACCTCTATATATGGTGATCAGAAGGGAGACATGTAAGTGGGGTAGTGAAATGGAGAAGGGGAAATTTCTGGGGCAAGAGAAGGAGGGGCCCTTGCCAGAGAAGAGCCTTTGGATCAGCTAGAGAGAATGGGACCCAGTGCACAAGGGCCAGATTTGGCTTTAGATGAGAGCACAGATTCTTCAACCGTTAACAAGAAGGAAGGGAAAAAACAGGCCCTTTTTGGTGCTGGTAGCTGGACATATTTCATACTATAGATGTGTGTGGTTCTCATCTGGGTGCTTATAATTTCTTAATGAAATAAAAAGGAAGCATGAGTTAAAAGTGGCAGAGAAGAAAGTTTCGGAGATTTGAGAACAAAGAAAAAAATTTGTGCAACAATAAACAAGGAAAGAGAGAGAAAAGACCAGAGGATGTAATAGGGTGTTGGGTAGTGCTGACAAACCATGTGATAACATTTTGCTCATGAATTTAAAGTGAGAGTAGTCTTCCATGGCTGTGTATTCTTCTACTGATACAAATATAGTCAGCTGCTTAGAGTAAGGCATTGAGAAGGTAAGGAATGGGGTTGAACCAGGATTTAATTTTTCCAGGAAAGAATTACATAGGAAGAAAGAGTCCAAAACCATATTTTCTCCCTCTCTCAGGGGCAGAATGATTATGTTATCTTTGCTTTATTGTGCATATCTACTCTGTATCCAAAGCTCTCCTGGTGAGTACCTTTTGCCTCAGCTTGTGTATAGAACAAAATGGATTCCCAACCATCTCTAAATCCTGGAAATTCTCTTACATATTTTGGGTTAACTTCCTAATGCTAATATACAGTTTACATTTGTGCCTCTTAGTTAAAACTTGCAATAATGAAATCTGTTTAGACTAGTTAGCCAAGACACACCTTTCCAAAGTATTTGGAAAGCATATAAGTCTACAATAGCTATTTTATTTCAATGGCTTTCCATCTCTCTGATGAATTAGCACTCACCATTATGCGTAACTATTTGTGTCATACACAAACTATTTTTATTTAGGAAAAAAGAACTGTTGACAGATAACTCTCAAAAAACAGAAAGTGGATGGGCAATTATCTTGACATATATCTAAGATAATAGCATTTTATTATTACTTCCATAAGCAAGCTATAAGTCAATGTTATTGAGAACAGTCATTGTGCTGAGGGTATACTTTGACAAATGAAACTGCTTTATTTGGTTAAGCAAATTATCTGAAAGTTTGAGGCAGCTCAAACATTTTCTATCTAATATTTCTTCATTTAAACATTTAATTTATTCAATATGTTTTAATCCATCTGGCTCCCAATCATATTGGAATATAGATTGGCTTAATGTGCATGTTTCTAGGGTTTTTGACATTTAATTCACTTTTTTTTATATAAATTTATTTATTTAATTTATTTATTTTTGGCTGCATTGGGTCTCCGTTACTACACGCGGGCTTTTCTCTAGTTGAGGAGAGCAGGGGCTACTCTTTGTTGCGATGCACAGGCCTCTCATTGCGGTGGCTTCTCCTGTTGCGGAGCATGGGCTCTAGGTTCATGGGCTTCAGTAGTTGTGGCTTGTGGGCTCCAGAGCACAGGCTCAAAAGTTGTGGCGCATGGGCTTAGTTGCTCCGTGGCATGTGGGACCTTCCCGGACCAGGGCTCAAACCCGTGTCCCCTGCACTGACAGGCAGACTCTCAACCACTGCGCCACCAGGGAAGCCCTAATTCACTTTTTGAAACATTTTTTTCTTAAAAAGGAAGAAAACGCTAATAAAAATTGAGAGAGATGCATGAGCTTTTGATGAACCTAATTAAGCATTAGTGTAATTAATTGAAAGGAACAATATTACATATGCTTGATTAAATTTATAAGTGTTCAAAGTGTCACATGCCTGTCAAAAGGCTTCAGGTTATAATTAATAAAAGTATCTACAGAAAATATATATGCATATATATATACCATGGATAGGTATGCATCAGCAAATATAATTTTTTGACTGTTCGCTGATGATCGTTTATTGTCACCTGATCCTGTGGCTGACCCATTTTAAAGGCACTATCCAAAGATGAAGATGACACAGTTCTTACTTTTGCCAAATGAGTGGAAATGAGTGGCTAGTTCATTCGATAAATGCCCAATGATGTTTTTCCCCATTGCCAGAAAATCTCATGTTATGTTAGATTAGCATATATACCTGATAGTCAGATATGCTGAAATCATTCTGTGTCAAAACAACCTATCTACCCTTTGTTTAAGTGAAACATTTTTTTATCAGTGTATATGTGTCACATTACATCCAAACATTATTTATGGTCATATAGTTTTTGTTTTTTCTCTTGGCAGTTTATTATTACTGAGTATGAGGTCCAAATTAAAAGTGGAAAGGAGGGATGTTTGAGAACAATATTCAGAAAGAAATGAGACAGTCACATTCAGAAAACAACAGGGAAGTTCGAACTCAGAAGGAACGTGTTGAGAACAAATTTCACCTTCTTATCCCGCGTGTTAACTCATGCGGCTTTGAAAATCACTGCCCATTCTTTTAATAAGAAGGGAGTCTTCCTTTGTAAGAATTCACATCTTTAACCTATTCTGTTCACTCTGTCAACCTAGGAGATACTGGTCATTCACTTGAATTTCAGATGAGTACCAGTAAAAGTGTTGTGATGTAGTGTGTGCTGAAGCTAATTCGTATGTATAAAAACTCAGACAACCTGAAGTCCTGTACGTAGTGCGTGGCCTGTTTTGACTAAGGGAATATTATAAGGAAGAGAACGATTTTTGGAACTGCTCATTTGCATTGTATCTATCTAGTCACTGGATGTCCATCTACTCCCAAACAAGCACAGAATATTGACATTAGAGCTCTAGCTTTGAGTGGAGTTTCCATGCCTTATCAAAACCCATAATTCATTTTTTGGATCCCCAGATTTACTTATTTTCAAAACAGATACATGGGTGTAAACTAATTATATAGACAATATAACTGATCATTGTTTAATGTTTCACTTGAAAGATACTAATAGGCCCACATCAACTGCACTTTTGGTGAAATAGAAAAGAACATGCCGGTTGGTATTGGGTGTGTTTTCCAGTACTCGGAATAATAACTATGGCATTTAACTATGATGGAATTCTACAAAACATAAGAGTGGGGTTGGAGTTTAATTAAATTTTGTCAAAATTACTTTCAACTCCTGAAGAAAAATATGTTTGAATAATACAGCACATGTTTTGGCCTTTAAAAATCTTAGGAAGTGGAAACATTTACATGACATGTTGGCACGCTCTCCATAGCTCAGAAACAGCTCATATACAACATAGCGACAGCTTTGTTCATTAATTCCACAGTAAACCTGCACACTGACTCCTGTATAAATTTGTTACTGCTGTGTCTACATCTACTGGAAGCAGCAGGCGTGGAGTTTCATTTAAACATATCTTTAAAAATATGGGAGAAGGATGATGCCATGTCCTTTCTGTGGAATTCTAATTATTTCACCATCAGAATACTACACAAAATAAATTAATAAATAAGCAAAAATCATATTTAGACATCGAGACATTATCTTGCAGGCAGTAGAGAGAAACAGGTTGCTGTGTTTGACTCTAGGTCATCCTGAATATTTGGAAATTTTACTTGCAGATACAGAAAATGGTTTGTTACTCAGAGGCAAAGCCTCTTTTCACCTCACCCCTCTCCCAGCCCTCCTCACTCCCCTGTCCCAACACGGACCATCCCATTGCCCTCTGAGACTGAAAGCAGTGACCTTGAGAGAAATAAGTCATTACACTGTGGCTTTAGGAAGAGGCCAAGGCATTGCCCCCATTTACAACCCAATCTCTTGACCCTGTTTCTTAAGAAAAGCCCAGGAGGACCAAAGTGTTAAGTGCATAAAAAGCAAGCTCTATTCCAACCTTATTTCCAATCAGATTAGAGTGAATGGATCAATTTGAGCTAGAGCCTTTAGCTATTTCAAAAACCTATCTTCTTTTCACCAAAGTACTTGACCTAAATCTCTTTGTCTTTGTCTGATGCTTTCCTTTTCCTACTCTTGCATGCTGGGTAGTCTCTTCACCAGCAACTAGTAATACAGAAGGAACTCTGGTTGTTATTCGTGATATCAGTGAGCATTCATAGGATTTAACTCTGGTTGATTTCTTGCCATTTCTTGGGGCACTTAGTTATGTCTCATCCTCAGGAAACTCAAATTTCTTTTCCATTCTTCTATCGCAAAATCTCTTATATGGACTCAGGATTCTGGAAGTTTTGACTCTGAAGTTATCACAGGTTTGCACAGGTTGGGCTCTAATTTGGGAGTTCATGTGCCAAAATCATAGGTTAAAACATTGTCCACAGGTGGGTCCCCCAGAAGATTCCAGGCTCAGCTACTTTCTGCCTCTGAAGAAAGCCTCACTCTGAAACTTCTCCATTCTCCTTCTTTTCTGCTTGGTTGCACTTTGCTCAGTGTTCTCTGTGGTCAGTAAATCTCAGCCAGAGCTCTGCCAGCCTGCCACACCATGTTTCCCTCATTTTGAACATCAGGGTCAAAATTCTATTTTTCATTATTACCTACCAGTGCATCCCCAGAGCCTTCACCTAAACACAGGAAAAAGCGTCTCGTTGGTTTTTTGCTTTACCTTAACCATACATATTCATGAACTTTGATCATAATCTCCTCTCAAAGTAAATGTGGATCATTTGCTTTATATTCATATTCTACAAAAAGGCCATTCAACAGGCTCTTTCCTGGGCATGGAACGAACGTCTGGGACATGGTGTAGCATCTCTAGGTAAACATACAAAATTCAGTTATTCCTGACCAAGCACCCTGGGAGCACAAAAATTGCATTGCATGTGAATTTTATTGTCTACCAAAATTTCTATGATAATTATGTCTAATTTGAATCATTTAAAAAATTTTAAACGAACTACAATGGGAAGGAATATCTCCTGTAAAATGAAAATTACTTGACAAAAAAGATAATTTTTTCATAGTTTATTAAAAGCGAATTTCTATATATTGGGTTTGTTAAGGCACCATATCACCCAACTGCCTGTTACTGTGATAGGGCCTGTGATAAATTCATAATAGTAGGCAAGAATTAAGTAATTAAAATATGAATTTTAAAATAGTAATATATATGTACATACATATATACATTGATCTGAAATTTTAATATTTACAATAATAATGCTAATCTCTATTTTCCCACACATTTTAACAATAAAATAATAAGTTTTTTTAAAGACTGGCATTAGTGTGAACAGATATGCCTCAATAATTAACTGGCTGAGGATCCAGATATTTATAACATAAAATAACCAATAAAATGTACAGGTATATTAATGTTGGTATTGGTACTCAAATCATTATGACTTTTAACATTTTTTTCTTTATTATGTGAAAATGTGTGTGTTTTGTGGTTTTTGTTTTTCTAAGGATAGCATAAAGTGCATCTTCTACGGTCTAGTTTCTGCTGAATGCCAAACATACCCTTACTCTTTAAGAAAAAGGAATTTTACATAAATGGAACACTATCAGTATTGTTTAACATAAATTATTTAGACTAAAGTAAAGCTTCAACAATAAGTTTCATTTTATGAGAAAAAGATAAATGGGATGTTTAAAATGATTAGCTCTCATCATTAATCAGTAATGAATTGAGTTTTGAGAAAATAAACTTCCTATTTCTAATTATCAAATCCTAAAGCACTTGAATAAACTAAATTGTGAGCTAGCTTAAGAAACAATCCTCTTGATTCCTTAATTATTTTAAGACAAGACATCACCACATTTATGTTGTGCACCTGCAAATCCAGGCTAGGATTGGTATTTATGTGCCAAGGTCTGTAAGTTTGGAAGTGATAGAATTCATCAGAATTGTGTTTGTTTGTGAATATCTAAGTTAAATCTGGAAATTCTAGTTGGAGTTTAAAAAATCATATTTCTTAAAGTTTTAGAATTTGAGATTATAGAAAAAAGGAGTGTTGTTCTTTTTTTTCTTATAGGACTATTCTAATGTGTTTTGCAATATACAGGAAATTTTTCTTTGCCCTGATTTTCTCCCATGAGCTCGGCTCTTGATTTTTTCTAGTAATACTGTTTCTGTCTTTGTCATAATGTTGTCATTTACCTTCAATCTTTACATGATTGAAGGAAGGACTGGAGACTTGGAAGATAAAGGAGGGGCCCAGAGTAACACAGAAAGCATTTGGGTGGCCAAGGACACAAAGTATCTGAATTTCTGTTAATTAGTGATTGATCTATGCATGGTATGTTTTTGGAGAAAAAAGACGAAATATACTTTGGAAAATCGACATACTATTTCCCCAAGAGGGTCTTATTGTCTATAACTAAGCACCAAAAATGCTCCATGTATCCTCAGTGAAATATCGATGTCTAATTTCTGGGAAAATCCAATGTGACTTCAATAATTGAGCTATCAGGCTTTTGATAAGAATTATTTTTAAAAGTCTTGAGATACGTAAGATTTATGTTGTATGTCAGCAATTGTTAAAAAATACATTTTACTAAAATTATAATATATTTATAGCAAGGATGTTTTAATAATTTACACTTAGGAATAGCGGTGGAAAAAAATGAAAGGATGGTTTCAAGTAATAAAAATTGAAGAAATGAATGAAAAAAGTGTTCCTCATTTTTCTTATTTTTATGGGACAAGGTATAATAGTTTTTGAGAGGTCTAGAAAAGAAAGCTTTTAAAAAAATATCTCTTTATGCCAGAAGGAAATGAAAATTATATTTGAATAGAACCCTTGGGGCCAGTCACATCAATAGCATCCTTTAAACTTTGTTAAAAGTGGTGGTACGTAAAGTAAGAGAAACTTATAGAAGACTTAATAACCTGATCAAACAAAATGAATGAAGTTCATGAAAAAATAAGTGTTAGAGCTTGGGATTTGATATCCTGTAGGAATAACACCTATTAAAAAATCCCACAATAAAAATCTGATAAGGTGTTTAATATAGTCTACTGTCAAATATTGCTAGGGTGAGTAGCCTGACTTTGATGATTAATTAGACATCACCCTTCAAATATCTAAAAGCAATTATCAAAGTCTTAATATTGGTGGGAAAGCTAGCAAAAGGTAGGATAGCAGATATGAGAGTAGCAAGGATTAAATATATCCACAAAAAATATTCTTTGGGAAATTATTTTTATAAAGCTTTACATTTTAATTCCTTTCATCTTTAATGACACAAATTCACAGAAGATGAAGAAAATAAAGAGAAACACTACTACATTCCAACTTAGCCCTGTTGCCTTTGTCTATTATTTAAATATCTGTATGTTCCCTTGCCTGATCATTTAAAATATTATGTATTAAAAAATAAATAAAACACCTGTCTCAATGGCTGTACTACTAAGAAAGTTAATTTGGCTAAGGATTATTAGTACATAAAAGCAAGTCTAAGAGAATCTGTCTTCATTTAGTGAAATTAAAAGAATAAATGTTTACTTATCAGATTAAATATCATATGATTTTACATATTAAATTGATTTTACAGAGTGTTTATTTTATTTTATTTTTTGGCTACACCACAAGGCTTGCAAGATCTTAGTTCCCCAACCAGGGGTGGAACGGGCGCCCCCTGCAGTGGAAGTGTGGAATCTTAACCACTGGACAGCCAGGGAAGTCCCTACAGAGTGTTTTTATGTAGTTGCGATCTTCATTAAACTTATTAAAACTAGGCAAAATATTGCTATGTATAACATATAATTGGTAACAATATTAAGTTGGTAAGTATTTTAAAGAACTGAGCAATGAAACTTATCAGAATACATATAACGAAGTATATTTAGATGAAGAAATTAAGAAGAAAAAAGAGATTGAAAATGTGGCACATAGATACTCATCTTTATTTGGGGTTTAATTGATGTAAACCCAGTCTTATGCTAGTTTTGTTTGTTTGTTTGTTTCTAACTACATATCTGTTTCAAAGATTAGAATGAAATTTATAGAAGACAAATAAGATTATGTTGCTCTCCTTCTCAGAACACCCCAAATGTTCTTTAATACCCCAAGCAGAATGCAGTCTTAGTCACAATCTAGGTTTCACAGGATCCATACCTTAGGCATCCTTTTTATCAGTCTCCCTAACTGCTCACTCATTCGGTCCCATGTCCCTTTTCACTGATACTGAAACATGGGGAGCTCACTCCCACCCAAGGGCCTTTATGTTCCCATCCTTGCACGGCTGTGAAGGCTGTTCCTCAGGTCTGCATATGGCTTATTCCCTCACTACTCCAATCCTCATATGTCAGATCCACATAGGACATCCTTTATAAAATATCTTTCGATATTTTTCTTCAAAATACATTAAGTATTCTATACTTAATTTTTAAGTACAAAATACATTAAGTATACCTTAGTAACATTACAGAAATGATACTAGCAATTTATGACTTCTGGTTTTTGGCAGGCTTTCTTATTAAAATGTAAACTCAGGGAGAGCAGGGACATTTTCTTTCTTATAAACCATCTTTGCCAAGTCTAGAATTGAGGTAACAACTCAGTAAATATGTGGTAAATAAATGAAGGAATAAATAAAAGAATGAATATTCAAACATATCCCTTCAGACATCTTGAGGGATAACAATAAAAGTGGTTTAGAAAAGCAATTTCAGAGTAAGAATAAATTACTAACAGGCTTCTAAAGAGTTTGACAGTACAGACAATCTCAAACATGTTTAACTATTGCTGTAACCTCTTTACAAATGAGAACTGGTCAGTGCTTACTGACCGAGTAGGACCAGACCAGGGCCACAGCTCTACCGCTGGGATGTGTCTGCATCTTCTCAGGGTTCAAGGTGCTCACAGACGCCTTCGCAGTGGCGTAGCATCCGCATATTGCTGTGATTATTAAGGGTTTTCTGTTCTTTCGTTTCTTGTTCACTCCTCTTGTTGTTCCTGCCGCTCTCTGCACTTCATTGTTTTCTCTTTTTAGTTTCTGTTTCCTTCATCATTGGTCACTCCCTCTGATGAGATGCCTTCTCTTCCAACAATGTTCTTCAACCTCTATTTGAAGGCTGATTTTGACCATCTGCTTCATAAAACTGTTCCTTGATTATGCTCACTTGCCTTGAACCACTGTTAAAAGTAGTTATATTAAAATATATATTTACATATGAATATGAAGGTAAACATAAATATAAATATAAAAACAGTCTCGCTTTGCTGTGCTGGGTTCAGAGCTTTCTTGGCAGCGCTGGTAACATGTTCTATAAATACGCAACCTCTTCCAGGCAGGCTCCTTCGTGTTCTCTTCACAGACACCTGGCTGCTCTGGGGAAGGGGTTTACTTGTCCTTGGTTTATTTACTTGTCGGTGTATACTGTCTGTTTTTCTCTGTTTCCTCCCCACTGGAAAGACATTCCTTAAAGACAGGGACATTAGTTGATTTTTCATCACTGTATCCTCAAGTCCTAGAACACAATCTGACACTTAGTAGATGTTCTGTAAATAAGAAATAGCTTAAAATCCTGAATAAATAGGAAGAGAGAAGCTTCCTAGGAGTTCTGCAGAAGAATTTTAGGACTTTTCATGACACCTCTGTGTGAATGTATCTGTTTGCAGCTTTGAAATTGTTAAGTGATAAAAAAAATCCAATGAATTGGATTAAGCAAAAAAGTAGGACATTTAGTTGTATGTACAATTAAAATTGCAAGGGTAGAGTAAAGCTGCATGCCGGGGCTCAAATGCTTTCCCATGAAGGTGTCCTCTGTCCGCGCCTGACTCTGATCTCCTCTGCATCAGCTCTGCAGACCTGAGTGGCAGAAAGCAGACTTTCTCGAGAGTCTGCAGCACCATGGGACTTACTTTCCCCAGTTTCCCGTCCAATGAAAGACAGACTCTCTCTCACACAAATTCCCATTAGAATCCCATGACTGACAGTTGTGTCACCTGCCCATCTCTAATTCTTTGCCCACCAACTGACTCTTATGCCAGGCCTGTTTCAAATATTGAAGATGGAATTACTCCATCCAAGAGGATAAGGGATGGAAGGAAAGTATCTTCCTGAAAGAAAACTGTAGGGTTGTTACCTGAAAAAGGGTAATAGAGACTGAGCAGTGATGGACACCTCACTAAAGAAGATAAACAAATGCAAACATGTGTATGGAAAGAGACTCAACATCAGTTTTCATATGGGAATTGTAAATATAAATGACAATTAGGTACTATTATGTAACTATTAGATAGGCTAAAAAAAATCCCCAAACTGACAATACCAAATGGTGTGGGGCTTTTTGGGTTTTTTTTGTTTGTTTGTTTTTTCCAAAAGACTTGACACAAACTTGAGTTCCACATAAAATTGAACTCTTCAGTTTGTTTGCTGCCACTTAGTGACTTTTATGTTCTGGCTGTTTAAAAAATATAAGAATGACACTTTTCATTTGAGAGTTTGTTGTAATTATAATCTCAGGACTGAATTATACTTCCCTGCATTCTACTAGAAAGAGATTGAATTGTTTACTTGGTGTATCTGTGTAGATACCACAGATCTGATTTATTTCTGGTAATGATATTCAATCATAGATTAGCACTCTAAATATTCAAAACTTAAAACACGTATTAGTAGTTGTTGAAAGTCTCCTGAGAACTAATGCTTAATTTTGAGAAAGTAAGAAAGCATACTTTGGGTTGATAGATGCAAGTTTTTAAAACATTAATTAAGAATAGTCAGAAGTGTCCCCAACTGTTATAATTTCCTTTGCTTCAAAATTTGAGTAATTTCTCTGAAACCAATATTTAACAGTTTGGAAGTTTCTTAACAAAGCTAAACATTGTTTTACCATATAATCCAGTAAACATGTTCCTAGGTTGTTGAAAATTTAGGTGCAAAAAAAAAAACCTACACACAAATGTTTATAGCAGCTTTATTCAAAATTGTTCCAACCTGGAAGCAAACAAGATGACCTTCAATAGGTGAATGGATAAATAAAGACTGGCAAATCCATACAATAAATATATAAGTATATGCATTATAAATATGAACATAATTTATAAATTAAATTTTAATATAGTGTTAATTATATTTATATTTATTTTATATATTTAATATGTAATACATAATATTCTCCTAATTGCCTATTACAAATAAATGGAATGAAATGTGTAATTTATTCTTTTAATAATATTTTTATTCATAAACAGCATGATTCAGTTGAATTCAAATGTTTGGTGTCTTAATTTAAAAATACAAAATATTGGGCTTCCCTGGTGGCGCAGTGGTTGAGAATCTGCCTGCCAATGCAGGGGACACGGGTTCGAGCCCTGGTCTGGGAGGATCCCACATGCCGCGGAGCAGCTGGGCCCGTGAGCCACAATTGCTGGGCCTGCGCGTCTGGAGCCTGTGCCCCGCAGCGGGAGGGGCCGCGATGGTGAGAGGCCCGCGCACCGCGATGAAGAGTGGCCCCCGCTTGCCACAACTAGAGAAAGCCCTCGCAGAGAAACGAAGACCCAACACAGCCAAAAATAAATAAATAAACAAAGTAAACAATGCCTTAAAAAAAAATTTCTTTAAAAAAAAAAAAAATACAAAATATTAATATATATTTACTATTATTTATTTATTTATTTATTTTTGGCTGTGTTGGGTCTTCGTTTCTGTGCGAGGGCTTTCTCTAGTTGCGGCGAGCGGGGGCCACTCTTCATCGCGGTGCGCGGGCCTCTTACTGTCGCGGCCTCTCTTGTTGCGGAGCACAAGCTCCAGACGCGCAGGCTCAGTAGTTGTGGCTCACGGGCCTAGTTGCTCTGCGGCATGTGGGATCTTCCAAGACCAGGGCTCGAACCCGTGTCCCCTGCATTGGCAGGCAGATTCTCAACCACTGCGCCACCAGGGAAGCCCTATTTACTATTTTTAAAAGTATATATGTATTTATAGTTATATATATATATATATATACATATATATATGTCAGTGGAATCCTTATTCACCTAATGAAAAAAAATTAATACATTTCACAGAATGTATGATTGATTGATTTATGCTTCCACACTGAAAATAAAAATGTAGAATGTAAGTATACAAAATTCAATTGTCTATAATGCAAAAGGTCTTAGAGAGTAAAAACACAATTTTTAATTTTTATAAAATTCTTCTCATGAAATTATGTAAATGCCTGATTACCTAATTAGAAAAATGTAATAGTTTTTCAGGTTTAAGATATTAAAATTTATCAGCTTCCGCAGCTGCAACTTTATTAGATACAAACTCCATTATATATATTATAACCATTAATATTTATTGATAAATAAGAAATAATTCCTAGTATTATATAAAACAAAATGGAAGATAGGAACTTTTCCGAGTTACATTAAGCCGCTTTAATTCTGTCTAATTTGTATGTGTGTGTTGGGGGGAGGTGGTAAACATCTCTTCAGCATTTAAATTAAAAATTTCACAAAGCATTAATACATTGGTGGAGGAAAATTAAAGAAGTTATTACCAAATAACCAAGTTTAGCATGAACATTTTAGGAAATAAGAAAATATTATCAGTTTGAAGCATTAGAAATTGCTAATATGCAATCATTTTTACCTACAAAATAATTTTGTGTATTTCAATCATTGAAAATCAAAATATATTTGTATGTAATTCAATAATTACAAGACATTTAATCTATCAATTTTACCATTAATTAAGGAAAGAAACAGTTCAGGTACAAAAACAACAAAGATACAAAAAATGCCTAATTATTATTGACAGTATTTTTGAGTTTAGCATCATTATGGAATTCAGAGGTCATGACAGCATATCAAAAAGATTAAGGCTAAACTAATACATGATAGATTAATTATCTAGACAAGTACTGATCCTATGTATCAACTGTATATTTCTATATATAGGTGGAGGAGGAAACTATTACTCTCTTGTGGCCCAGGTGGCATTGATAAAACCCACTACTGTCATATATCTGAGGGAAAATAACAGAAAGGAAAGTAGTAGAAATGCTCCTCTGTATTCTTGTTTGTGGTTACGAAAAAGTGCAACCTCTGGAGTACGGAGTACTTGTTCTAAATCCCACCACTGCCACCTAGAAGCCAACGGTCCTCTGGGCAATGACTAGGACTTGCAAAAACGATTGTGACCTGTAAAAAATAATTCTAATAATCTTAAGTGAGAATTAAACAGCAGGATTTACAAAAACCTTTATACCTTTATCACAGTGGCTGGCACAAAGTTAAGTGCACTCTAAAGTAAATTAAAATAATTAACCTTATTATTTTATTTGCAGCTTCTTGCTGCTCTAAACTGTCATATATAATATCACAGTTACAACTGCTATGGATAGTAGCTCAGGCAAATCCAAAATGTCTGCATAAATTCAGCTTCAAATTTCTCTAATTGAAATAGCTCTGGACTTAAAATCAGAAGATTGAGCTTAATTTCTGTCTTTGCTACTTATTAACAGTGTGGAAAGCCCTCCTATTTAATTGAGCTCCTCAGTTAACTGTGAATCATAAGCCTCATTTAAAGCTCCTTCCAAATAAAAGGAAATGAAGCATAATAGCCTTTTTCTTTAAATTATTGCTTCTTTGAAATGTAGAAAGAACTATAACAATAGATTTTTTTTTTATTCATGCAGAAGAAAGGGCATTTCTAATATAACTTCGAAATATAATAATGAAACACAATGTGGCCAGGTGGTTAGGAGAACAGGCATTGGAGTCAGATTACATCTGCTTGATGTGCTTCTGCTACTTATTATACTTATTATTAGCTATGAGACCTTGGGTAAGTTAGCCAAATATTCATGTCTGCATTTTCTTATCTGCAAAATGGAGGTAAGAACAATACCTACCCCAAAGGGTTGTTGTGTTGATTGAACACTGTAAAGAACATAACTGTAACTCTCAAAGCACAGTGCCTGTCTTTGTGAAACCAATGTCGTACTGCTTGCTCATGACTGGCCAATAAATCAAGAGACAAGTTGTTGGGACAAGGAATAGCAATTTTTGTTGGAAAGCCAGTGGACCAAGAAGATGGTGGACTAGTGTCTCAAAGACCCATCATCCCTAAGTTAGAACTCAGAATTCTTTTATGTTAAAAGGGGAGTCCTGGTTCGGGTCAGACTCTGCAGTGGATGTGTTAATTTCTTCCTTCCTGCAGTCATTCACAGGTGGGCCTGGTCAGGATGTTTTCTAAGAGCTAAACGAAGGTGTTTTAGCTTAATGCTCATTACCTGGGAGGCAGGGTTCCCAAAGATGGGCCATTATGTGTTATTTAAGCTTATAGGCAACATCCCTTTAGTGATTAACTTGTAATACAATACAAAGGTTCTTCTCGATCACACTTGTCACATAGCAAGTGCCCTGTACATGTGAGCTAGTGTTGTGACTGATTTCTCTAAATTTTGATTTACTTTTGACAAGCACTGCACTGATAGAGCCAGGAGAGCTTAACTAAATAATGAGCACACTCTTGAAAATAATTGTCTGCTTTATAGAAACTTCATGTCCAACATGGGATAGAGTATAAATATGCACCACACAAATTAATTTCTGTGTATGCATATGTGTCTGCATAAGTACATTTGGAAGAAGCACATGTTTCTTTGTTCACAGGCAGATACATTAAAATGACCCAAACAGTTGTTTGTTTGTTTGAATTGACCAAATACTACATTAACATGGATATTGGTAGGGTTCCTGTAGTTATGTGAGCATGTAAGAAGAGACCTGATTTTTCTAGACTAGGACCAATAGTTCCCTAGTGTAATGCAGAGGAAGTGGGTCTCGAGTCAGGAAAGCCTGACAGTAACCTGTGTTCCACCTCTTACTGTGTGACTTTATCCAAACAATCATCTCAGACTTACATTTCCTTATCCATGGACATACCGTTGAGTTAGGTGAATGGTAATATGCTCTTCATGTAAAATTCTGAAGCTAAGAACTGTGTGTCAGCCCCTAACTTGGATAATTTTATAATATAGCCTATAGATATAGGATTAAAAACATACCTATATTTTTCTATGACAGATAGAATTTAAGGTCTGCAGGCATTCCCTAGGAAAGTCTGACTAATACTTAAGTTTGCAGAAATAAAAAGTAGGTTTTCCCCTCTAGTCTGGAACATGATTAAAATATTTAGGCACGAAGATGATTCAATCTCTAGAGAAAAAATATATCAATTAATAAAAATTGCTGATGTCAATTTAGAGTTCTGAAAACTCTTAAGGTTGATTTCTAAGGAATTACTGCTGATACTGCAAATCAGTCAGCAGTGTGCAATGCTCATGTGTTCTAAGACCTCATATAGCTATTTAGGAATTACCCTGTTACCAGAATACATAATAAATATCCAATGTTTAGAAACAGCTTCTAATTACCTGATAAGAAAACAAAAGTGTATGCCTGCTTATTTTTTGCTAGGCAAAAGACATTTAGTGATTTTTTTTTCTATTGTGTATGTAATTGGAAATAGTATGAAAGCATTCTGATAATCCAGTGGTTTAGCTGTTGAGGATTATGTGATGCCTTTAACCAACACTGATGGTGACATTAGAAAAATGAAGCAAAACCATAGTCAAAGAATTATGCTAAGATGAGAAGTTTAAAATGTTAGAATGGAAGGTAGAACTTGAAAACAACCTTTCCAGTTCTATATGCTAATTATGACTTAAAAGTTCTATTATCTGTCTTAAATTTAAAACAACTGCTAAACGGATCATTTCTTTGTTATTTAGCAGTTTGAGCTTCTCTTTGATAAAGGTCCTTGCCATTCAGATGGAACATAAAGATTTTATTGGTCTCTAATAATGCCAACTACAGCTGTACAATCATCATTTTAGAGTCCGAGCTCTGTCTGTTCTTAGATCTGCTGTTGCTTGATCACAATTGCAGAAGTGTCTTTAAGTGTATTTGCTTAACCAGATGGCAAATGGCTGTACAGGGATTACATCCATCTTCGTTACTGTGTGACTAAAAGTGTTAAACCAGAAATGTTAGCTGTGGTGGGAAAACACAGACTTGTATCACACTAAAAATAGTTTTTCTTTGTTTATTGCAAGAAAAAGATACAAATATATGCAGCATGAGAATACAACATTATGGCAAACACTTTTATAATATGTACTTAAATATATGAATAATACTTCTAATTAAAAGTTAGGTAAAGCATAAAATATTGGCATAAAATGTTATGCAATTCCTGATATATTTTTCAAAAGAAAACCTGAAGAATTTCTACTTGCTATATTCTCCTATAACTATTACTTTAAAATATTAGCTTATGGGTGTATGGGTTAGGGATATGGTTAGCTTAATTTTTGTTATTGTATAAACTCTCCTTTGGGATTTAATTCATTTGTACAGTTCAAAATGCATAGTTAGATTTCCAAAACTCAGTTATACCATCAAAAATGTACTGAGGAGAGAAATGGCTCAAGTATATTCCCTTGTTTACTTTCATTCATTCTCCAATTTAGATAAATATAAATCATATATGATCTTATCCCCATTTATTTATTTTTTATTTCCACCTCATGACAATATAAATGGCAAATTTTACAAAAATCATTCTTGTGTGTATCTACATGCATTTTTTTCAACTACTTTGCACACCTTAAGTTATAATATTCAATAATTTTGTTGATAATAACTACCATTGTAGCTTGTACATTTAGGGGTATAGCTGTCAATCAAAAATATCCCCCTTATGGTAATTTAGATCATTTGTATTAATCTCTCTCCTTCAATTATAGAAATTATTCAGATATTTAGAATTGAGATGAGTATCAAAGACAATCACCAGAATAATTCACCTAAAACTTTCTCCTGAATTTTCTCAATTTTCATGTGTAGAAATTGAATTTGAACCTCACTAAGATCTCAAAATATGACAAAGATCAGTTGCAGATTTTAAAAAAATGGGTGGTCTCCTACTGAGATAAAGACTTTTCAGTTTTATTACCATCTTTGAAGACTATGACTATTTTAACCTTAAATTCACCTGGTAAAATGAAAATTAAAATTCTAGTTTCCATTTATCCTGGCATCTCTCAAACATAAAGTAATTTAAAATCAAAAGGGAATATAACCAAAATTTTAGTTTCAATTTCTACCTGAGACTTTGTTAAAGCAAAGAAGCCAAGCACGTGTCTTTTTATTGTTGTTTTGTAGAATGATGATTTAGTGTGTAATTTTCATATTATACTATTTCTGTCTCAATAAAAAAAGTTCTTAGCAACTGGAAGAGACATAGGAAAACTTTGTTAACATTTTAATATTTTCAGAATGCTCTTGTCATAGATATAATAATTTCTTACATTTGTATAGTACAGGATATGAAGTTGACTTAAGGCAATGGTGACATAATGAATAGTCTAGAGATTTTTAATTGAAATGGAAAAAATAGTTTTGGGGAAAAGCAGTATTATCTAAATACCAAAAAAAAGATACTTTTATTTAAAATGTATTTTGTGTATAAATATATCTGATTTCTAAAACATTAGATTTTACATAAGATATAACTCCCATAAACAAAACCTAACTTAATTAGATGGCATTTTACAAGTTTAAGTAAACAAGTATATAAATTATATGTCTATGCCCTTTTTACTCTCAATAGAAGGTGAGCTCCACTTTATATTGCATTTCACTCCACTGTGCATCAAAATTTCTTAGGAAACGTGGAGTAGAGGAAGAGAGAAGAAAGAAAGAAACAGCTCTGAAACTCATAGTGGGAATGTAGTGTGGTTCTCTAAGCTCAGTCTTTCGCATTAGTTTTCTCATCTAATCCTCAGAATATTCCTACCAGTGTATATGAGATGGATTGAATTGTGGAGGTCAAACCTCACCTAAATTCCTCACCTAGTAAGTATCAAGTTTGAACTAACATCCTTGCCCATAGCCTCTTAATCAGCATTGTTCTTCCCATCTTTCATTGTAATTGACACCATGCTATTTCCAGTGGAGATAGAATTCTTCCTGACAAGCACTTCTTAAATAGAGGTAAACAATCAGAAGTTCAAATGAATTTCTACTATTCTGTGCCATAAGCATACTTTACAGAAAAAAATGAGTGCATTCTGAAATATGTAAAATTTTCTTTTCTAAATATTGAACAAATCTAACAGAAACATTCAAAAAGGTGAGGATACATTTTATGATAAAAACAAAAAGTAATGCATCTAGGAGTCTCCTGATTTACTGGAAACATCATTAGTTAACTTCCGGGAGAGTCTCAGACATGTGAAGCTCTGTCTCTGACTTCATGAGCTTGGTATCTTCCTGTGTTCACCAGCATCTGTTTTTGACCTATCAATTAACTTTTATATCTATTTACTTCAGTCATTAGTAATTGGTTCCTGATAAAATTTGATTTCAACAAAATGCTGGCAAAGTTCATGATTTTAAATCTGAAATTACTCATATTGAAACATTTTTAATTTCCCAGAGGGCTACATTTGCTTCCCCTACTCATCACAGTAGAAATCAGGAGAAATCTTTATTTTTATTCAAATTTTAAATTACTTAGCAAACAGCTGCCCAAGACTAATATGAGACTGATAATGATGACAGAGTTAATGTGACCTGAGAACTTAGATTAGAAATTAGGTGGATAATTTGTGTATGCTTAATACAACAATATAAAATATTAATTAAATTAGGAACTTAAGGAATATTTTGTTACTGACTATTGTTAAGTGATTGGGGCTCATTCAACCAATAGTCTTTGATACTATTCAGATCAATGACAATTTCCATGGGAAGTTGAAGAATTTATGGACTAGAGATTAAAGTACTGCAGGTAAATACACGTAATGCTGTTATTTTCTTAACACTATGTTTTAGAGCACTTTTAGTTTCACAAAAATTGAGCCAAGAGTGCAGAGAATGTCCGCCTACTTCCTGGCATCACAGGCCTAGCCTCCACTATCAAAATCTTTCACCAGATGGTACATTTGTTACAATCTGTGAACCTATATTGACACATCTTTATCACCCTAAGTCCATGGTTTACTTTAGGGTCCACTCTCGGTGTTCTGAAATTTATGGATTTTGATACATGCATAATACCTGTATCTACCATTGTAGTATCATACAGAATAGTTTCATTGTCCTAAAAATCCTCTGTGCTCTATTTTTTTTTTTCCCTCCCAACCTCTGGCAACCACTGATCTTTTTTTCTGTCTCCATAACTTTGCCTTTTGCAGAATGCCATATAGTTGAAATCATACATTATGTAGGCTTTTTAAGATTTGCTTCTTTTACTCGGGAATATGCATTTAATATTTCTCCTTTTCTTTACATGACTTGATGATAGTTACTTTATTTTTAGCACCAAACAATATTCCATTGTCTCGATCTTCCACAATTTATTTATCCATTCACCTACTGAAGGAAGTCTTAGCTGCTTCCAAGTTTTGACAGTTGTAAATAAAGCTGCTATAAACATTTGTGTGCAGGGTTTTTGTGGACATAAGTTTTGAGTTCCTTTGCATGGATACCAACAAGTGCAATGGCTGGATTATATGATAGGAGTATGTTTAAATTTAAGAAAAATGCCGAAATGTCTTCCAAAGTGGCTGCACCATTTAGCATTCCCTCAAGCAGTGAATGACAGTTCTTGTTGCTCTACATTCTCACCAGAGCTGCTGTTGTCATTGTTCTGGATTTGACCTTTCATATAGGAGTGTAGATATATCTTCTTGTTTTATTTTGCATTTCCTTGATGACATCTGATATTGAGCATCTTTTCATATGATTATTTGCCATCTGTATATCTTCTTTGGTTAGGTGGCTGTTAAGGTGTTTCGTCCATTTTTTAATCAAGTTTTGTTTTCTAATTGTTAGGTTTTATGATTTCTTTGTATATTTTGGATAACAATTCTGTATCAGGTATTTATTTTCCAAATATTTACTCCCAGTTTGTAGCTTCTCATTCTCTTGATGTTGCTTTTTGAGGAGTAGAAACTTATAATTTTAATGAAATTCAGCTTCTCAATTTTTTCTTTCATGGATCATGTCCTTTGTGTTGTAACTAATAAGTTATTGCCATACCCAAGGTCATCTAAGTTTTCTGGTGTTAGAACTAATAAATGGATTCAGTAAAGTTGCAGGATGCAAAAATCAGCATACAAAATCAGCTGTGCTTCTATATACAAATGGTGAACTATCAGAAAGAAAAATAAATAATCTCATTTGTAGTAGAATTAAAAACAATAAAATACTTAGGAATAATATTAGCCAAGGAGGTGAAAGATGTATGCTGAAAACTATAAGACATGATGAAAGAAACTGAAGAGGACACAAATAAATGGAAAATTTTCCCATGTTCACATACCAGAAGAATTAATATTGGTAAAATACCCATACTACCCAAAGCCATTCCTAGATTCAGTGCAATCAGTATCAAAATTCCAGTGACATTTTTCACAGAAATGGAAAAAATAATTCTAAAACTTGTATGGAATCACAAAAGACCTCAAATAGCCAAAGAAATCTTGAAAATTAGGAGCATAGCTGGAAGCATCACACTTCCTGATTTCAACCTATATTACAGAGCTGTAGTGGTCAAAAGAGAATAGTATTGTCATTAAAACAGACACATTGACCAATGGAACAGAACTGAGAGCTCAGAAATAAATCCATACATATACAGTCAAATAATATTTGATGCAACAGCCAAGGATATTCAATGGGGAAGGATAGCTCCTTCAATAAATGGTGCTGGGAAAATTGGAATCCATATGCAAAAGAATGAAATTGGATGCCTAACTTACACGACTGACACAAATTAACTCAAAATAGGTTAAAGATTTAAACATAAGACATGAAGCCATAAAATTGCTAGAAGAAAACATAGGGGAAAAGCCCCTTAACATTACCTTGGCAAAATTTTTTGGACAAGATGACAAATGCACAAACAAAAAAATAAAAAATAAACAAGTGGAAATACATCAAATCGAAAAGCTTCTGCATAGCAAAAGAAACAATCAACAAGATGAAGAGGCAACCTAAGGAATGGGAGAAAATATTTGCAAATCATTTATCAGATAAGTGACTAATATCCAAAATATATAAGAAACTCATATAACGCATTAGCAAAAAAAAAAAAAAAAAAAAGATAATCTGATTATCTAAATGGACAGAGAATTTAAATAGACATTATTCCAAAGAAGACATACAAATGGCCAAAAGTTTCATGAAAACGTGCTCAACAACACTAATCATCAGGGAAATGCAAATCAAAACCACAAGATATCACCTCACACCTGTTAGAATGAATATCATCAAAAAGACAAGAGATAACAATTGTTGGCAAGGATGTGGAGAAAAGGAACCTCCATGCATTGTTGGTGCAAATGTAAATTGTTACAGCCACCGTGGAAAAAGTATGGAGGTTCCTCAAAATAATAAAATAGAACTATCGTATGATCCAGCAATCCTACTTCAAAGAAAATGAAGTCGCGAGATTATCTCCATCTGAAAGCTAATTGCAGCACTATTTACAATAACCAAAACATGGAAACAACCTAATCGTGTATTGATAGATGAATGAATTATATCTACACACATTTTCTTTATTAAGCTATGAGAAAGAAGGAAATCCTGCCATTTATGACAATATGGATGGACCTTGATGACATTATGCTTAGTGAAATAAGCCAGATGGAGAAGGACAAATACTGTATGATACCATATGTGGAATCTAAAAAAACAAAAAGCCAAACTTTTAGAAACAGAGAGTAGATTGATGGTTGCCAGGGGCTGGGGACATGGTGTGTGGGAAGATGATGACAAAAGGTACAAACTTCCAGTTATAAGATGGATTAGTTCTGAGGATCTAATTTTCAGCATGGTGACTGTAGTTAACCTTTCTGTCTTATATACTTGAAATTTCCTGAGAGAGACTATCTTAAATGTTCTCACTGTAAAATAAAATTGTACTTAGGTGATGGATGTGTTAACTAACCTTATTGTGGTAAACATTTCACAATATATACATGAATCAAATCATTATATTGTATACCTTAAGCTTATACAATGTTATGTGTCTGATATATCTCAATAAAGCTGGGGGAGGATCCCTCTAAGCACTTTTAACTACATCCCACGCATATTGATAAGCTGTGTTTTCATTTTCATTTAGTGCAAAATATTTTTAAATTTGTTTTGAGATTTCCTCTTTTACTCATATGTTCTTACATTGTTAATCTCCACATATGTGGGGTTTTTCCAGTTGTCTTCCTGTTATTGATTTCTAGTTTAATTCCACTGTGGTCTGAGAGCCAACATGTTATGACTTCTGCACTTTTAAATTTGTTAAGGTGTATTTTATGGACCTGAGTGTGATCTGCCTTGATGAATGTGCCATGTGAGCTTAAGAAGGATGCATATTCTGCTGTTTTGGGATGAAATAATTTATAGATGTCAATTATATCCAGTTGATGGTGCTGTTGAGTTCAACTATGTCCTATGTCATTTTGTTTTTCACTCTTTTCCTGCCTTTATATAATCATTTTGTACAATTTTATTCTTTTTCTCATTTTTAGTATTTAGGTTATACTATGTATATATTTATTTATATTTATTTTTTATTTTCTTACTTTTTGTAGTGGTTGCCCTAGAGTTAGCAATATACATTTACAGCCAATCTAAGTGCTCTTTCAAATAACACTATACCGCTTCATGAGTAGTGTAAGTTATAGCAATAAAATCATCCTAATTCCTCCCTCCCATATTTTGTTTTATTGCTGTCATTTCCTTATATGTATATATGCATATATAGGTTTATGTACATATACATTACCTATATGTATCTAAACATTCACAATCAAATGTTTTGTTGGTATTATTATTTTGACAAAACTGTTATCTGTTAGATAAATTAAGAATCCAAATATAAATGTTTTTATTTTTTCTTTACTTATTCCTTCTTTGACACTTTTCTTTCTCTTTGTAGATCCAAGTTTCTGACCTGTATTATATTCCTTATAATACAGAACTTACTTTAATATTTCTTGCAAAGCAGATCTAATGACAACAAATTTCCTCAATTTTTATTTGTGTGAGAAAGTCTTTATTTCCCCTTCATTTTTTTTTTTTTTTATGAAAGTTTCTTTCTTTCTTCCTTTCTTTATTTTTGGCTGTGTTGAGTCTTCATTTCTGTGCGAGGGCCTTCTCCAGTTGCAGCGAGTGGGGGCCACTCTTCATCGCGGTGCGCGGGCCACTCACTGTCGTGGCCTCTCTTGTTGTGGAGCACAGGCTCCAGACGTGCAGGCTCAGTAGTTGTGGCTCATGGGCCCAGCCGCTCCGTGGCATGTGGGATCCTCCCAGACCAGGGCTCGAACCCATGTCCCCTGCATCGGCAGACATATTCTCAAACACTGCGCCACCAGGGAAGCCCTCTCCTTCACTTTTGAAAGATAATTTCATAGGGTACAGAATTCTAGGTTGGTAGGTTTTTTTCTCTCATCTCTTTAAATATTTCACTTCACTCTTTTCTTGCTTGCATGGTTTCTGAGACACTGTCAGATATAATTCTTATATTTGTTTCTCTATAGGTAAGGTGTTTATTCTCTCTCTGGCTTCTCTCAGGATTTTTCCTTTATCTTTGATTTCCTATAGTTTGAAAATAATGCATAGGTTTAGGGTTTTTTTTGTTTTTGTTTTTGTTTTTTTAATTTATCTTGCTTGCTGTTTTTCATTTCCTGGATCTGTAATTTTGTGTCTGTCATTGATTTGAGGAGATTCTCAGTCATTTATTGTTTGAAATATTCTATGGCTTTCTCTCTTTCTTCTATATCTGGTATTCCCATTACATGTATATTACACCTTTTGTAGTTGTCCCACAGTCTTGGATATTCTGTTATGCTTTTTTTTTTTAAATCATCCTTTGTGTTTCTTTTCAGTTTTTGAGGATTCTAGTGATATGCCCTCTAGCTTAAAGATTCTTTTCCCAGCCATGTCCAGTATATTAATAAGCCCATCAAAGGCAGTCTTTTATTTCTTTTGCAGTGTTTTTCATCTCCAGGATTTAATTTTGTTTCTTTCTCATAATTTCTATCTGCTTACATTACCTATCTGTTCTTGCATGCTGTCTACTTTATCCATTAGAGTCTTTAGCATATTCATCATAATTGTTTTAATTTCCTGGTCTGATAATTCCAACATCCCTGCCATGTGTGATTATAATACTTGCTCCATCTCTTAAAAGAGTGTGGGATTTTTGTTTTTTTTGCTATTTAGTATCATGTGAATTTTTATGATAGCAAGACATGAAGTACCAGGTAAAAGGAACTGCTGTAATTAGGTGTTTAGTAATGTGGTGTGAGGTCTGGGGGAAAGAAAGTATTCTATAGTCCTGTGATTGGGTTTCAAACTATTACTGCGCCTGTGCTTCTGGACTGTGAACTTCACATGTGTTTCTCCATACTTCCCCCTCCCTTACATGGGACTGGATGGCTATCGCTGGCTAGAGTTGAGTATTTCTTTTCCTCCAGGTCAAGTAGGCTCTGATAGAATACCAACAGGTTAGACTCTTCTTCAAGGTTTTCCCTGGGGCAAGCCTCCTTTAGAACAAAATGCCGTCTCATACTTTAAAGTGGTTCCTTTTCCCCTCCTGTAGCTGAAAGCATGAGGGGAATTTTCTCTCATATTTACTGCAAGAATCTGGTCAAGCTCCTGGAAGTAAAACCCACAGAATTGTGGTAGTCCCCCCATGACTGCGTACGCCTGAAGTTTTTAACTCTCAGCCTTGTCCACACTGATTCTCAGCAATTCAGCAATTACAGTTCAGGTTTTATTTCCAGCACAGGTCCCCACTGCAATTTCCACTCTGCTTTGGTAAACCCTATCTCCCTGTACTCACCTGTCTGTCTGTCCAACCTAGAGACAGCAGTTTGCCTTGTATTCTCCTTTCTCTAATGAATTGAAGGAGAGTTGCTGACTTTTTAATCTGTTCAGCTTTTTACTTGTTGTTAGGACACAGTGGTAACTTACAAGCTCTTTACGTGAGGAACTGGAAACCAGAAGTCCATATATACTGTTTTAAAGTTTATCTTTTACCTCTTGTTTTCAAACTGCAATACTGTTTTCTAGGCAGGGAAAATATCACATGCTTTTCAAACATCTAAAATATACCTTTAATGGACTTTACCCACAAATAGAGGAGATATTTGTTCTTCAGCAATGATCTCACTGAAAATCAGTAATTCCTTATTGACCCAAATGGGATAAAACATTGACATTTTGGAGGGGTGTCTTTTGGAGGCAAAATGAAACCAAACTATTTATACGTTTCAATGAACCATTTAGCAATAAGCCTCATACATGGATGACCAGAGTATTCTACTGATACTCCTGCCTATTCTACCATGTAAAGAGTCTATCACTCTTTCTTCAACTGGAAAGATAACTCGAGTTTTGTAAAATGGTTATTCCACTGTAAATGGAAATGAAAGTGTGTAGAGAAAATAAATGAAGATAAAACATACTTTAAAATTCTTTCTATTTTCGATTAGCCTTTTTGATTTATCTAAATAGGAAATTTCCTAGATATAGTATTCTTATTCATAGTTATTTAAAGCTTTTATGTTTCCTCAACAAAGAACTGTCATGATCACTTTGGATTTATAGATAATATCATTAGGTTGAAATGTTCATTCTGGGTTTTTAAAATAATACCATTGGGATGAATAAGTGTAAATAACAAACAGGTAAGAAAAGAAAATTCTTAGTTAAGAGAAATGCCAAAAGCTGTGTGAATGTTTTCCATTTTCCAAGTATTACAATTTTGCTTTGGTACAACAGATGAAGTTTCAGGATAATCTGATGTCAGGAATTAGTTGAGGATTTGTGGTTTTCAAGTAGTAAGTCACTAGTGATTTGAGAAAATCCTGAATTAGAAAAGAACAATTTAAGATAAGACAGGTGATCAGCTTGAAGTCCATTACTGTTGGCTTAGGTCTTATAAGAGGAAAAAAGTATTGCTGGTGCTCACAGAATCTGAAAAAGCTTGACCTTTTTCAGAGGATGAGGGTGAAAGAAAGCTGTAAAAAAGGACTTTTATATAATTGAATACTATTTAATCAAATATAAAAGATATTCAGGAACTATTTTGATCATTTGTAAAACCATTGTATATTTCTGCCTTAAAGTTGCTTGATCAAATAGGAATTTTAAGTGGTCAGAAAGAAAAGAGTCTGACCTACATAAGAATTAACATCAAATATTAGTTTGAGGACACTTTATAAAATTCCCTAGATGCCTGCTCAAACGGTTAATAAATAATCTTTGAGGGTTAGTGCAAATTAACATTTAAGAAATTCCGGTATTCAGAATAAAGGAATCATGCTCATCATGACTGAAATGAAGCCAAGTAGCCTGAGATAAGCCTGTGTAAGAGAAATAATTTTTCATTTCCGTTTTTGTTTTTTATAAAAGAAAAACAAAACCCCCCAAAACCGCAGTGACCTAAGTCTTTCCTGTTATTAGTAGAATGCCAGGACTTTTTCTTCTTTTTTTCCCCATTAGGATATTTAGAGCAGCAGGACAATGCTGTCAGAAGAAACAATTAATAATCAGCAAGAAATGTGCCAGTGTTCAAATGTCAGGATCAGAAAAATTGTCATTAGTTTAAACAGTGATTTCTAAAATGTAAATGTGAATAAGAGGTGTAGTTGTTTGTACACCTGTTTGTTTTTCATTTACTGTTGTTTTATTCGGTGTTCCAGGTAATTAGTACAGTATGTTCTTAAAAATATAAAAACTATTTGTCCCAAAGTTTAATCGATACTACATTAGTATGCAATTTAACCCTACTATGAAAAAAGATGAAAACATGTATGTGTGTGTAGCAAGTAAAGGACAAAATGTTGATTTGAAATACAGTTATCAACTATGGGCTGGATATATTAAATTGCTAAATCATTTGCTCATAACCAATCAGAGTTGTTAAAATTAAGTTTAATTCCTCAGCAATATCACTGATTACTATATTATGGAACACTATAAGGTGATATTTTAAAAATTTACACATAATCATATTTACCTTTTTCATCTCTTTGGTGTATAGTGCCATGAGTTTTAACACGTGTAGACTTGTGTAACCACCTTCATAATCAAGGTACAGAGAAGTTTTCTTATGCCCCCAAAATTCCCTTTGCTGTTTGTAGTAATACATTCTCCCTACCCCTACCAGAGGGCAGACACTTAATCTCACCTTTTTCTCTGTAGTTTTGCCCTTTCCAGAATGTCATATGAATGGAATCATACTGTACAGGACCATTTGAAACTGGCTTCTTTCACTCAGCATAATACCATTGAGGTTCATTTATGTTGTGTAATAAGAGTTTCTTTATTTTTACTGTTGAGTAGCATTCCATTTATGAATATTGTAGTTTGTTTATCCATTTGCCCATCAAAGGACAGTTAAGATTGTTTCCAGTTTGGGGCAAATAAGAATAAAGCAGCTATAAACATATGTATTCAGATTTTTGAGTGGACATAACTTTTTATGTCTCTAAAATAAATACCTAGGAATGGATTAGCTAGGTCATATTGTAAATACATGTTTAACTTATTAAAAAACTGCCAAATTGTTTCCCAGAGGCCTGTACCATTTTACAGTTCAACAATATATGGGTGTTAGCTTAATACATATTTTTAAAAAATACAAATATTAGAGAGATGAGTCAAGGTCCCATTATATTTAATACTTATATTTTATGTTTAATTAATGTGGTAGAAAGAATAATGGCCCTCCAAAAGATATTCAGAACCTAATCTATGGAAAGTGTGAATTTACAATAAGCAGCAAAAAAGGTCTTTGCAGATGTGATTAGCGATCTTGAAAAGGATGCCTGCTGGCATGGTTAATAACCTTTAAGGTTAATAAAAATTAACACTAAAGAAATTACTGTATTCAGAATCAGAGAACCAGGCAGAAAAAACAGTTCTATTGCTTCCATGAAATTAATATTCTAGTGGGAGAGACCAGAGTATAAGGAAATAAATAAATATAAAATATAATAGTGATAAGCATTCACAGACAGAGAAGTAGCCCAGGGTTGGAGGAAGAATGCATCTTGTAGAAGAAGTTCTTGCATGGTCCCTCTTGTAGGATGATATTTGAGCAAAGGATTGAATGAAGTGATTTGTGCTAGCCATGTGACAATAAAGAAAAGGAAAGTTCAAGGCAAAGTGCAAAGGGGTTGGAGAGGTGCTGAGGCAGTAGCAGACTGCAGGTCTTTGCAAGGTTGCTACACTGTGTGGTGAGATGATGTTGGGAACAGCCTGAGATGAGTTCTCGCAGAGACTTGTCCACATTGGTGAGAAGCCTGATGTTATCCATTATGGGAGGCACTGCAGTGCTTCGCTTTGCCCAGGGAAGTACCATGAACAGATTTACATTGTAAAACAATCACTCTGGCTCCTGTACAGTGAATAGTTTGCAGTTTGAGGAGAGTAGAAGCGGGGGGGCTCAGGGAGGGGGCTATTAAAGTGGTTAGACTCCGGGTGAGAGATGTTGCCAGCTTAGAGCACTGTGATAGCGGTGGAGCGGAGGGCAAGTTCTTGGACAGTGCTTGTAATTTACAACTAAATCCAATGAGATTTGCTGCTAGTCAGCTAGGTGAGGGTGGGGTGAGACAAAGATAAAGTCAAAGGTAATCCTAAAGTCAAAGACGTCAATGATAACACCAAAGTTTCAGTTGTCAGAAATAGCCATTTCTTGACCAAGGACAGACTGGAGAAGAGAAAGTTCAGGAAAGGGAGAAAGCCACAGTTCTGCTGTTTAGAGTGAGTATTGAATCTTTAAGTGGAGATTTTGAGTGAGCAATTCAAAATACAAATTTGATATTTATTGAAGAGGTCATAGGTCCAGAAAAATTAAGAATCACCAGAAATTGTATACAATTCTGAGCCCAGTGGTATTATCTATAACCTTAGGATTATACTGTCCATGTTAAAGAATCAGATGATAGTTAGCATTTTTTTTAACAATATAGTCTTTATTAAACATATGCTATTACAGACAATGTACTACAGTGCAGTGTAAATATAACTTTTATAGGCACTGAGAAACCAAAAAATCGTTGTGACTTGCTTTATTTGCCGTATTCACTTTATCGTGGTTGTCTGGAACTGAACCCACAGTATCTCCAAGGTATTCCTATATGTGTGTGTGTGTGTGTGTGTGTGTGTGTGTGTGTGTGTGTATATATATATATATATTTGTGTATATATAAATATATATGTATATTCTGGTTGAATAGTACATATATGTATGTTGAAGTGTATAGATATAGACTTGTTCAGACTTTCTGAATCAATTTTTTTCATAAAGAAGATCAGGTATGTAAAATTTTGTAAAGGTCTTGAGCAGAAACATTCTTAAAGCCATCACATTAAGCTATGAAAGACTTTTCTGGAAATCAATAAACTTTGTTTTTCTACTAAACAATATATTTTGATGTGAATTAATACGTAGTTGTAAAATGTACAAACAATACCAGTTTAGTGGTTAAAAATTAATTCTATTACTTTCTTGAAGTAATGATAATTGGAAGAGTAATAACTTTCATGACTGTGCATTTATGACATGCCAGATGCTTTTCTGTGTACTTTCAATGAATCAAAGAAGGGCTAGTTTCATGCAAGCACTTTGTGAGACAGTATAATTATCCCCATTCTACAACCTGAGGACGGAGGTCAGTGATGTTTGTAACTTGTCCAAAGTCAACAATAAATTAGTTTGGAAAATGGATAATCTTCCTGCATGGGGTCAAATAAGCCTTTAACCAGCATCTGTTAATCATTTGATAGTTAGGTATTTTACTTTAAGATGTAGAATATTAATTCCTGTGTACCTCATAATGTGAATTGTCATGACTATTACATGTGGAAATATATGTAGGATTATTTTTTACACAACATGGTATTAGTTAACTGTCTTTTGCCTTTACTGTATTGCCTTTTGAAAACTGTGGCAAATTTGCAATCTTGTGATCACATCTAATCAGAGATTCATCGAATAGATTTTAAAAGTTGCAAATAAAAATTTTAAATACCAATTTTTCACAAATTAAGAATTCATTAGTCTGTAAAACAAACAGAAATTTTTCTTGAATTTGAAAACTGAAAGTAGCTAAACAAGTCTATGGAAAATTAATAAGGATGTAAAGATATACAGACTAGTTAGCTAGCAGCTATGTTATGTTTTATATTTACTATGTAAGGTAAATCTATATTGTCTGTAGTATGTGCTAATGAATCTCATTATAAAAATTCTTTATAAGACCAAACAATTATAATTCCTTTAAAAGTATTTGCTTTTATGGATGGCATAGTTGTGCATAACTTGTCTGAAAGAGTAGTCAGATATTCATATAATAGTCAATTCTTCTTGACTTTGAAAAGTAATGTGAAGATGATATTTATTTATAAGACTATGGTTTTCAAAGCAGTGGGTATTTTTTTAAAATGTATATTGAATTATAATTTATTTTTAAGTAAAATTTCTGATTTAAAACATATCTTCACATTATTAAGTCATCTTTATGAATCAAGGTTTACTCTGTTTTGTGTCTGTCATTCTTTTGGGGCTTGTTTTCATTATGTGACCCATTGATTAGTATCCTTCTGTCCGAGATGTTTCACAACCAGAAAATTGTTTGGAAAAATAGAGACAGAAAAGGAAGTAATATGTATCGAACACCTCTAATATGTCCAACACTTAGCTTACTTTATTTAATTGCATCCTAATAAAACCTGGAGGTAAGTATTATTAGCCCTATTTTACAGAAACTATTGTGGCTCAGAAAGGTTAAGTGATATTTATTCAGTCATTGAGAATTTATTGAGAGCCAAGTATATACCAGACATTTCTTCTTCCAGACACTTGGGATACATTGCTACATGGCTTAACAGAAAAAAAAAAAAAAAGAACCCTCCATGATGCATGAGCACTATGATGTGATATTAAATAAGCAGGGCACATATTGGAAACCAGCTTTTCTAGTATTTATATATATATATATATATATAAATTTATATATTCTAATCAGATATATGTATGATTGAGCAAATAATATTTCATATTTGTAATGGAAAGATAGTCTTTAGTTACTTGCTGTTTTGTGAAAAGATAAACATAAAACAAAACAATAAAACAATTAATTACCATTTATATGCCAATTAATATGTGCCAGATACTGTGCTAAGCACAGGAGGGTGAACACATTGTATGACCTCTCCTATGGACTTCAGAGAGAGGGTAGAAAATGGAGAAAGAGAAATAAGAGGTGGAGGAAGAGAGACCTTGACAGTGGATGGAGAGAGCTGGAGAGGATGAGAGGGAGACTCCACACTTAAACATCACTTCTGCTTTTAAATCCAAATATATCCACTTAAGCCATACACACTCTAGACAAATACCTACCTGTAGGAGAATGCTACATGCTGATGTCTTAAAATTGGCACAGTGCCGGGGATATTCATGATTGGTTATTAGATCAGGATTTCTTGAACTTGGCTCTATTGATGCTTTGAGTCAGATCATTCTTTGTTTTGGAGGGCTTTCCTGTGCATTGTAGGATGTTTATACACATCCCTGACTTCTACCTATTAGATGCCAGTAACACTCCCAGGTTGTGAGGGCCGAAAGGTCTCCAGACATTGCTGACAATTCCCTAGGAAGTAAAATCACCCTTGATTGAGAACCTCTGCTGTTAGAATGCTCATGACTGGCAGCTGGAAAGGGCGTGGGGTAAGAGTCAGCCACAGTGACAACAACAGGGGTATTGTTCCTATTTTGCTGATAAAGAAACTGAGACTCATGGATTAAGAAGCTTGTGGACAGCTACATGTAAAAGAATGAAATTAGAACACTCCCTAACACCATACACAAAAATAAACTCAAAATGGATTAAAGACCTAAATGTAAGGCCAGACACTATAAAACCCTTAGAGGAAAACATAAGCAGAATACTCTATGACATAAATCACAGCAAGATCCTTTTTGACCCACCTCCTAGAGAAATGAAAATAAAAGCAAAAATAAACAAATGGCACCTAATGAAACTGAAAAGCTTTTGCACAGCAAAGGAAAGCATAAACAAGATGAAAAGACAACCCTCAGAATGGGAGAACATATTTGCAGATGAAGCAACTGACAAAGGATTAATCTCCAAAATTCACAAGCAGCTCATGCAGCTCAATATCAAAGAGACAAAAAACCCAACCCCAAAATGGGCAGAAGACCTAAATAGACATTTCTCCAAAGAAGATATACAGATTGCCAACAAACAAATGAAAGAATGCTCAACATCACTAATCATTAGAGGAATGCAAATCAAAACTACAATGAGGTATCACCTCACACCAGTCAGAATGGCCATCATTAAAAATCTACAAAAAATAAATGCTGGAGAGGGTGTTCAGGAAAGGGAACCCTCTTGCACTGTTGGTGGGAATGTAAATTGATACAGCCACTATGGAGAACAGTATGGAGTTTCCTTAAAAAACTAAAAATAGAACTACCATACGACCCAGCAATCCCACTACTGGGCATATACCCTGAGAAAAACTTATTCAAAAAGAGTCATGTACCACAGTGTTCATTGCCACTTTATTTACAATAGCCAGGACATGGAAGCAACCTAAGTGTCCATCGAAAGATGAATGGACAAAGAAAATGTGGCACATATATAAAATGAAATATTACTCAGCCATAAAAAGAAATGAAATTGAGTTATTTGTAGTGAGGTGGATGGACCTAGAGTCTGTCATACAGAGTGAATTAAGTCAGAAAGAGAAAAACAAATACCGTATGCTAATGCATATATATGGAATCTAAAAAGAAATAATGGTTCTGAAGAACCTAGGGGCAGGACAGGAAAAAAGATGCAGACGTAGAGAATGGACTTAGGACATGGGGAGGGGGAAGGGTAAGCTGGGACAAAGTGAGAGAGTGGCATGGACATATATACACTACCAAATGTGAAATAGATAGCTAGTGGGAAACAGCCGCATAGCACAGGGAGATCAGCTCAGTGCTTTGTGACCACCTAGAGGGCTGGGATAGGGAAGGTGGGAGGGAGATGCAAGAGGGAGGAGATATGTGGATATATGTGTATGTATAGCTGATTCACTTTGTTATAAAGCAGAAACTAACACACCATTGTAAAGCAATTATACTCCAATAAAGATGTTAAAAAATAAAAAAATAAATGGGCCACACTCTTCAAAATGTTAAAGAAAAAAAAATAAAATAAAAATAAACAGGAAAAAAAAAAAGAAGGTTGTGGTGATCACACAACAAGTAATCTGTGATCTGCCTTAACGTGAAGCTAATATTCTAATAGCTTCTATATACTTCCCCTCCTAAATAGTTACTCACTGAATATCATTTATGTTTTAAAACATTTACACACATTACTGCATTCTCCCTCACAGCTGCCCAGGGAAATCAGCATCATTTATTGTCTTTTCACAGCGAAATCATTGTTGCAAGAGATGATTCAGATTACAAAGGTAGCACTGTCAAAATCTGTCCAGGAGACTCAAAGAAGATTGTCAAAGGAGAAGATAGATTGTTAGAGCAGAGGAATAAGTATGGCCTGGGACATAACCAAAGACTTATCCAAAGAGGGCACACCAAGAAGGGGGTGTAGCATTAACAAATGAATGCACTTGTGAAAGAGTGCTGAATTAAGAAATTATAATAATTTCAGTTTTAAGTAAGGTACTTATCATGCTAATGGGTTTAGACAGTGTCCAGTTAATGATACGGGGTCATTGAAAGAATATGACCAAAAAATTAATAACAGCAAAAATTTGCTAGAAAATCACTTTGACAATGTAGTAGAAATTAAATTTGTGAAGGAAGTGGGACTTATTTGAGACCGAAGAGTAAGTGGGTTCAGACAAGACTGGGTGAAAAATGATGAGCATCTAAAGTAAAACAATATCCATGGTTTTGAAGAAAAAGTGAAGTTTTAGAAAGGTTTAGAAAATTAGATCTACAAGAGATGTAAACTGAGTTGAAATAGTAAAAGAAGGAAGGTAACACCTAGGGTTTGGCTTGACAACCTAATTGGTACAGTACATTGACAAGGAATACCAGAAAAAGAAAAAGAGAGAGAGAGACAGAGAGAAAGCAAGATGGAATGGAGGAGAAGGTCAAAAAGGCACGAGAAATGTGGATGATGAATAGAACAGAAGAAATGGAAGACTAGCCTCACAATGGTTTTCTTGTTTCATTTCAAACACTAAGTTTATCTCATTGTCTCTCTAATTTAAAGAAAAACCTATTTTAGTTAAAATTGTGCTGCTCTAAACATATGTATACTCCATTATATTTTGGATTGGCTCCCTTCATCCTCTTTTTGATGTAGTTTTTATTTGTAATGTATGTCGTGAGCATACTATTAACAGAAATTTGTACCAGGTTTCTCTTACTTTGCACTATAGGCAAATCCCTATTGTTCAATATTTAATTTTCTTTAATTTTTGCACCAAAAAATCCTGACATAAACATCTTACAGTGTGACTTTTTTTTCCTGTAGTTTGAATTCTTTCCTAAGGTTAAGGTCTCATTACTTGGTGGATATCTAATGCTCCTATTACATATTGCTGTCTTTCTTTCATAAAGAAGTTTACTAAATTATTTTCACACAAGTAATATTTAAGCATGCTATTTACTTTATGTATCATTATACATAAAATATATATATATAATTTTGAACATATTTGATTAGTTCTATATTTGAACATACTTTCCAAAAATATTTAAAATATTCATATTTCTTCATTTTAAGTTGCCTGCATAATTTGCTCAAATATCTATGTGTCGGTCACATAGAAAATGCTCATTAAATTAATGTGTAATTAATGATTTGAGACATTGGCAAATTAAATATATTATTAATACCTTGTACTACTTAGGGCATTAATATTAAAAGAGTGTATGATCTACTTAGGAAAACATATTATAATTAAAAGACAATTTCAAGATATCAAGTAGGATGAAAATATAATAATATTGTACATAATACACAATGTATATGTATACAAATATAAAATGTATATGTATGGAACTGAGGCCGCTTGATAAAATGCCCTCGAATGATAAAGCAATGGGTCGGGATTGGAACTGCAGCCCAGTATAGCTCATTCTATTTCTGTCTCTCTTCTTCTGAATTAAATATAACAAATATTTCCAGAAGCAAGCAAGAGAGAGAGAAGTCATTTTATTAACCTCGTATAAATCACATTTGACACTTGCTTTCGTTGTCTTCTCTTCCAGAAAGAGCTTAAAGATAAAGTGAAAAAGTTGCCATTTAATTTCATAACACAAATTAATAAATGTAAAATTCACCATTTCCTCAGACTTCTTTTTGTTCCTTTATTTCCCCATCTGCACTATATTGCAAAATGAGTTGATACTGTATTAGTCCTACTGGCAGAAAATAACAACTTGATTTTAGAAGGCTATAGAAAAACACTTTAATACATAGGAAGAAAAATGTATATGTAACTAAATATATTTTAGATTTTAATTTGATCACTACATTTTAGCATCAAAAATATTATTTCATTAAATTGTAACTGATGTTAAGGCTACACTGACTAATGCACTCATTGTTTAGATAATACATGCTGAGTGTCAAAATTTTGAACAGGCTCAGTCTCTGTCTTAAGGAGTTGATACTATAGAACGAACCTGAGGCAACAGATTTGAATAGAAACAAAACACACACACAACAGTGCAACTGAAGTGATCTAAGACGTTTGCATTAAAGTTGTAGAAATAGGCAAGGAGAAAATCATAAAGCGCCTGCTACATCAGGGAAACAATTTAAAATATTATCCTAAGTGCAATCAGCAAAGACTGAAATATTTTCAATGAGAAAATTGAATTTTTTTTTTTTTTTTACAAAGAACACTCTAATATTAGGTTGCAGAAGAAGTTGGAAGAACATAAGAAAGAAAATTGTAAAACTAGGGGGACTAGTTAGAAACCCATTGAAGACGAAGTAAGAGATTATGGAGATTTGAACCAGGTTGGTGGCACTAGGAATGGAGATCAGAGATGACAGAACTCTGATTTTACATAAGAATAAGAAGGAGAGAAAGTGAGTAAAAACTCCAGAATTTCTCTTATGTGCAAATAAGAATGTGATATCCTTTATTGAAATTGGGAAAAAGCGAGTGTTCATTTTTGAACACTATGAAACGTCTAAATGGAAAACTGACACACCTATAAAACATCCAAATGGGCATAGCAGCTATAGTATCTGGGTCTGCAGAGAGAAAACAGGAAAATCAGGAAAGGCATGTGTCCCAGAAGCCAAGATGAGAATGAGTTTTAAGCAGAAGGCAGGATATTTTTGTGTTTAATTATTTTTAGAAATGAATTATTCTGGTAAAGTTCCAGAAAGAAAATCCACAAAAACTGACTGATATCCTGGACAAAATAGTGTGGGAAATGTTGGAGCCATATTACATACGGGGCTTGAAAAGGTCTGGAATGTAGTTTTTTAGAGGGAACCATCAGGCCAGGGATAAACTAATCCTGACTCCGTAATCTTCTTTAGGTTCTCTATGAACTAGAAGGGCACCGTTATTCCAGTAGCCAGCACTACCGGAAGTACTTAGAATACTTAAAACAGTTTGCCTCAGGGAGCAGCTCGCTGCCCTTTCTCTAAATTATTTTCTCTGAGTCACACATTGTGAGGGAAAAAAAATCTCTTTCACATTGTGGGCTAGACGCGAGATGTGCCGTAGTTTAAGATAAAGGTCCATCAACTGTTCTTGGGAAAGATTTCCTATTCATGTTAAATGTGCTTCAGTCTATAGCAGCAAAGGAACTTGAGTTTTAGAACTGCTGATTGGAGATGTTAGGTTTCAATTTAGTACAGCAACTAAACAGAAAGTGCATCCTCATAGGTCAAAAGAGCCTATGTTTTGCACTTGTGATTCAAATTAGAGCAGAGCAGGTTCATGATGCTTGAAAGACTATGGAAATATCTTGTGAAGAAAACGGATTAGGATATTGTAACATTAAAATAACAAGGCGATATTTCAGTGGTTCTGTATCTTATCATGACTCCTGACATCCTGATGTATTATAATAAAAAAATGCATTAAAATAATTTACTGAGGTTACCATTTGATTAATAAAAGTGAAAAAATTGTATGTGCTTTCTTATACATCACTGAATGCATGTTTCTATTTATTTTCATATGTAATATATGTGTTATTATTCTTTAACCTATGTTTTGCACCAAATAATTTTGTAGCCAGTTTACAAATTGTCCAATAATCTTTAAAATACCAATTAATTTTAAATTAGATGAAGGATATATAAGCTTCTCCCCACAGTGATTTCCATGGTTGCTCTTGCTGAGGAATTTAACACTCTTAATCACCTTATTTTTTTTTTTTTTACAATCTTTATTGGAGTATAATTGCTTTACAATGCTGTGTTAGTTGCTGCTGTATAACAAAGTGAATCAGCTATAAGTATACATATATCCCCATATCTCCTCCCTCTTGCGTCTCCCTCCCACCCTCCCTATCCCACCCCTCTAGGTGATCACAAAGCACTGAGCTGATCTCCCTGTGCTATGCAGCTGTTTCCCACTAGCTATCTATTTCACATTTGGTAGTGTATATATGCCAATACTACTCTTTCACTTAGTCTCAGCTTACCCTTCCCCCTCCCCGTGTCCTCAAGTCCATTCTCTACCTCTGTGTCTTTATTCTTGTCCTTCCCCTACGTTCACCAGAACCACTTTTTTTTTTTAGATTACATAAATATGTGTTAACATACAGTATCTTTGTTTATCTTTCTGACTTACTTCAATCTGTATGACAGACTCTAGGTCCATCTACCTCACTACAAATAACTCAATTTCGTTTCTATATACAGTTGAGTAATATTCCATTGTATATACGTGTCACATCTTCTTTATCCATTCATCTGTCGATGGACACTTAGCTTGCTTCCATGTCTTGGCCATTGTAAATAGTGCGGCAATGAACAATGTGGTACATGTCTCTTTTTGAATTATGGTTTTTGCAGGGTATATGCCCAGTAGTGGGATCACTGGGTCACATGGTAGTTCTATTTTTAGTTTTTTAAGGAACCACCATACTGTTTTCCATAGTGGCTGTATCAATTTAAATTCCCACCAACAGTGCAAGAGGGTTCCCTTTCCTCCACACCCTCTCAAGCATTTATTGTTTGTAGATTTTTTGATGATGGCCTTTTTGACTGGTGTGTGGTGATATGTCATTGTGGTTTTGATTTGCATTTCTCTAATTATTAGTGATGTTCAGCAGCTTTTCATGTGCCTCTTGGCCATCTGTATGTCTTCTTTGGAGAAATGTCTATTTAGGTCTTCTGCCCATTTTTGGATTGGGTTGTTTGTTTTGTTGATATTGAGCTGCATGAGTTTCTTGTATATTTTGGAAATTAATCCTTTGTCAGTTGCTTCGTTTGCAAATATTTTCTCCCATTCTGAGGGTTGCCTTTTCATCTTGTTTATGGTTTCCTTTGCTGTGCAAAAGCTTTTAAGTTTCATTAGGTCCCATTTGTTTATTTTTGAGTAGTAGGGATTTTCATAAAATGAGCTTTATGTGTATTTAGGCATTATGACAATTGAGAGCAAGTTTAATCAAATAAAATTGTAGTGTTATCACAGACACTTGGTACAGAGAATAGTTTGTACTCAATGGAGAATTAATGACACACACTTTCTTCATTCATTCATAGCCTTACCACTTTTGTTTTTCAGATAGTTTGAATTACAGTAAAAGCACATTTGTAAATTCTTTACATATTTTGAGAAAAGAGAGAACGGACAATCACTTAAGTTCTTTACAATTTTCATATCTCTTACACTGACTTATAGATCATTCTTTTTCTGATATTAAATGCTTCTTTAAAATTGATATTGTAATAGAAAATACTGAACTTCTCTTACTAGATAAAAATTGCCCAATAACTATAGAGTCAAGACTATCTTTATATTTACCCATGAGTGAAATAATTATCTATTTTTTCTCTTTGCCATATTCTGAAATGTCACTGTAAAAAAAATAATATATTTTATAAGGTTATCAAAGACACTCATTTTATCTATACATAATCAAGTGAGTTATTTTAAATGTTTTTCTGCAGTATTTATCAAACAGGAAGTATTTTCATAAAGAATGTATTCCCTTTGAGAGTTAATGTGATCTCTGTATTACAGTTCCTCCTAAAGAAGGAAATTCAATTCCCTTGCATAGGCTGTGTCAGTTTTACCAGGTGAGGAAAGACTAATGTTGTTAGATTACTTTTCAGTGGGATAGAATGAGCTAAATTTGCATCAAGGGAGAAATGATTTCTTAGCCACAGACACATGCATTGATCAGATTATCTGTGAGTAGTTTATTCTATGTATTTATATATTTTCTTTCCATCTTGCTGTCAACTATTATTATACCGCATTTATTATTGGAGAATTAAAGTGAGAAAGGAGCTTCCAGAGACTGCTTGAGACGAATTGAAGTTCTCCCACTAAATCCTTCAGCTGCTTCCCTAGGAAGAGTCCAGAAGGAAGAGAAAACCTCTACCCATGAAAAATATAACACTAACTGAACTTTTTTCCAAGAATTGGCTTGTTGAATTTTTGGTACCATGTTTGAATGAGAATCAGTGCCAGAATAATTCTGCTAATTTGAGTGACGCCACCGAACTATCATTTAGCATTTCTTACAGGAAAAGAGAATACTCTCTAGCAGAACCAGTAAAAGGGATGATTTCATAGCAACACAAATATTTACAAATGTAACACACAATACACTGAATAAAGAAATGATACTTAAGCATATTTGGTTGTAATATTGACTTCGATGCTGTATTTTTGAGAAATATAATAGACTACACTTTGTTTGTAGTAATATGTATACTCTCCATCCAAGGTCTCTTGGGCTTGAAACAAGTACTTGTGTTGTTGTGGGTGTATGCATAAGCATTTATCCACTGCTAAACAACACTCTGTCAGAGTTTCTTGTAGTGTGAGCCTCATAAATATAGTGTTATGAGACGTTCTCTGGGAAAAATGAAGGCAAATACATGTAAGAAATGTTATACACTTTATTCCCTTCTTAGAGATTTACCAGGCAGAATATAAATGTGCAAAACTAGGGGAATGGTTAAGTTAATTTCTATATATCCACAGGGTAGAGTATTTTAGGGGCCCAATGCCTCTACCCTGATTTATGCTGCCATTACCTTTTACATGAGAGTTCCTCTTAGTTCAGCTTTCTGCCTGCATTTTTATACTCTTGGACAGTATTTCTTCCCTGAAGCCAGAATAGAGACAGACTGATATAAAAATCAAATCTAACCTTATTAATTCTTCAAGCCTCCCTATGCTTTTATTACAATATCCAAGCTTCTTAACATGGCAACAATAACAAAATTACTTGTTCAACTCCGTCTGTCACCCACCTTCACCTTTAGCTCTGCATTTCAGCCAAACTAAGTTTTAAATTCTATACGTACTCTTAACATCTCAGAAAAGCATGGCACACATTGTTGTTTCCTCCCTGCCGTCTCTTTTATGTAATACATGCTTCTCATCCTGTAGCCCTTAATGTAATTGGTATTTAATGTTCAAAGCCTTCCTTGACAACCCACCTTAACCCCTCACTCTGGGTACCATTTCCTTCTACATGGTCCACAGATCCCACAACATCATATAATAGCATTTAATTGATGGCTTGTAAGCATCTGCTGCTTCAAATGGGCTGTGAGCCTATTAATGGTAAGGAACAGGCCACTTCATTTATTATTTTATTCCCAGCAGTTAGTGCTATGCCTTTAATATAGTTGACTTCTTGACTGGAATTCACTTCCCAAGTTTTTGAAATTGAAGAAGTATAATTTTTTAAATAATAAAAAAATACAAGAGTGTTGGGGAAAAAACAAAGGCCCTGTGAATTGGGAGTCCATATGTAGAGTGAGAGTTGTAGAAAGCAGCATTATTTATCATGAAGTTAGGTTACAGAGTTTTAAGTAAACAGATGAAGAGATTGGGAAAGATACTAAAGGCTTAAAGAAATTTCTGGGAGTTTTTGTATATGGATGGAACCCAGTGAAATATATTTTACTAAGGTTAATCTAGTGATACAATGTGTGATGATTCAAAAAGAAAAGTTCAAGAGCAGAGAGACCATTCCGGAGGTGTGTAAATTAGCATTTGTGTAAACCATAAGAATGGTGATAGGATGTGAGTGTGAGAAGTCCCCACCCATTACTCTAGGGTAGAAATGAAGGCAGTGGGAACGTTTGTGGCTGTGGATAAATGTGCCAGCACCAGAGCAGTAAGTTAATGGTCTACTTTTGATAGACCAAATGTTCCAAAAATGTAAAGCAATATGATATGCTAAGAGACTAGGAAACAGTGTTAAGAAAGATTCCTGGAGAGAGTGGAAATCAGACAGACCTGGCGAGGGGCACATAACAAGTCTACTGAACAACGCTGTTCCTGATGGAGATGGGAAAACACAAATTTGCAAAGCCACTAATTAAAATTTTTATGGGATTTTCCCCAGCAAAGTTCAACTGCTCTCACAGAATTAGAGAATGAAAGATACATAAATATATTACAGATTAGGGCTTACCAAGAATCTGTGGCTTAAAGCAGAGTTGAAGAAGATGAAGCTTCAGGAAAGAGAGAAGAGCCAGGAGATATTAAGGGAAGAAGAAGCAGGGAGTAAACCCACGAACAAAGCAGTCATCTAGGGTAAAAGCCGAGGTCATGTACCAGATGTCTCAACATATGCACAGAGCGGGTCGAGCAGAATGAAAAGGGTGCAGGGACCAGATTTGTGGTCTCGGAACCAGGACTAGAATTACAATAGAAGTGGAGAGTTCAAGGCAGCGTCTATGGTAGAGGGGAGCTAACATGGACGGGAGGTCAGGGTATTTAATGGGCTTGTTCGATTAGTATTTGTCTCCTCCATCAGAATTGCATTTGCCTGATGGGCTCTCTCAATATACCTTTTATGAAAGTGAATTATGCAAGTAAGTCAAGGGCTTTCAAAGTCGAGTATGAATGGTTGCCCAGGACTTTGGATTTGGTAGTTAGCTAAAAGTAGGCAAAAAGCCTCTTCCCCACCCAACACTTAGCTGATTGGTAGTTGACAGCAATAAGAAGAGGTAAAAGGTGATAGAAAAAGACAGCAGGAGCTCCCATATAAAGGACTGGAAAAAAATTAGGAGAGACAAGACAGAGAATTGCTTACTCACTCAATAAATATTTATCGACATGCCACTGCTGGCAAGGTCTTAGTATTGAGAATAATCTGTGAATATAACAGACACAGTCCCTGCCTTTCTGGAGCTTTCATAGTAGGGATGGAAACCTTAAATTATTAAATGAAAAATTAAGTAATTAAAATTGAGATAAATGTGTTAAAAGATATGTAGGCTTGCAGAGAAGCAATCTCTAGGAAGATACTGAATAATAAATAATGAGTAGCAGAATAGCAGTTAGATTGATGAAGGGGATGGAGGATGGGCTGGGAGGGGTAGCACTCCAGGCAGATGAGTATAATGCAGCCATTAAGGCTAACTTAAATTTAATAACTTAATATTATAAATGATTTCTCCCAAGCATTTTCTTCTGGACTTGTTAGAAAAAAATAATTCTAAATGAATTGAAATATGTTTTTACTGAGGTGCTCAGACAAAAACACAGAAAATATTGGTTACTCCACTTTCTCTCACATCTCACATCCCATTTATCAGCGGGTCCTGTAGCTGACATCTTCACAATACGTATGTGATTTGAGAATCTGGTCAAATCTCATCTGTCCTCCACTACCACCTCGTCCATGTCACTTCTGTTTCTCACCTCCACTACAGCAGTGGGTTTTTAAACACCACTTCTCTGCTTCCAGCTTTGCAATCAGAATGATCTGGTAAAAAGGCAAGTCAGATCAAGCCACTGCTGCTTTTGAACATCTCAGTCAATGAATGCCCAACAGCGCTTAGAGTGAATTCCAAACTTCACACAGGAATCTACCAGGATGGTACATCTGGCTTCTCCATCCATCTTGGCCCTCACCTCATCATTCTATCCACAGGTTTACTCTACTTGAGTCCACATGGCCTACTTTTCCCTTCCTTCAGCACACAAAACTCCTTCTGGCCCCAGGGCCGTGGGTTCTTGAGTACTGTGCCTAAATCCTCTCCCCTCAGGTCTTCCAAAGCCTCATTTCTGTTCATCATTCAGGTCTCGGGATGCATTCATGTCTTCAATCTTTAAGTCCCACCCAAACTTTCTATCCCCCACCTGGGTTTTATTCTTCAAGATACTTGTTAATATTTGAATTTACATTACCTACTTACTTGCTTACCTGAGTGGGTATAGACACATACACATGCATACATATAAACATGCAAATAAACAATAGAGGCACAGATATAAATAGAAATCCTCTTTCTTTCTTGTTAGAATATAAATTCCTCAAAGACAGATGAGAATTTGGCTGTCTTGTTCACTCTTGTTTCTCCAGATCAAGAGCAGTATCTAACCCAGTATATGCTCCATAAATGTTTGATGATTGCATATAGGAAAACCACAGGGTGTTTCAAAATGGCTTCTTTTTTTTTTATTTTAATTTTATTGGAGTGTAGTTGACTTACAATGTTGTGTCAGCTTCAGGTGTACAGCAAAGTGATAGAGTTATACATATACGTATATTCAGAATGGCTTCTTTTTTCAATGACTACACTTTGATGCTATGTAGCCCTTCCTAAAATCATTAATTTTATAATTAAATATATTATTAATATTTCCCTTGAAGAATATCTTTGAAAACAACAAGCTAATTGGTTACAATACTCTCCTTCCTCTTATGCACACACGTTTTCCCTCCATCATGCCTTTCTTCATGCTGTTCCTTCTCATTTCTTAATCAAGAAATTCGGTCTGAATTATCTTTTTAGGAAAATTTATATTCTTTATGATATGTGAGAATTTTCCCCTTTTTCCAAATGGAAGTAGTTTACCGTTCCCTCAGCATCAAGATATTTCCCCCTGCTTTCACTAATTAGTATTCTGTATTATATACATGTGGTTTTTACTGTATGCTTATAAGACCTTTATATATTATAGATTTGTGGTTTATATTGTATCTCTATAAGACTATAAGCTATTTAATGGCATGATGTATATAAGCATTTAAAAACAAAATAAGCAAACAAACCAAACAAAAAAAATAGCAAGGTTTGAAATATCTTGCTTTCATTCTTCTTGTTGAGCATTATTTCTTGTTCAGACCCAGATGCTCTTTCTTTAGTGTCTTCTCCTCCCCTGTGTTGAATGGTTCTTCCCAAACCAGCCAAAATTATGCACACTTTAATATGTACATGTTGGAAAAAAATATCCAATGAACTGAGATTGCATTTAATTTTGAGGTGTTTATCTTACCATTCTAAGTGAGGAAAATAAATGTTATTAAATTAACTTCAGTGTAATATGATTGGTGTCTCTAATAGTGAGATGATAAGTTGCTATGTGACCAGAAAACAAGCAAACTAGTAAACAGTATTATAGTCCTAGGACCAAACGTCATACATACTGCTCTATCTTCTTCCTGAACTTCCTATATATTTTGGGGTTGATGTAATGAATAACTAGGAGCACATTTCTCTGAGTTTCTGTATATTTCCAGTATAACTATATATCCTGAAACAAATGTGAGTGAGTCAGCACTCTGATTGCAAAAATGCACACTGACATTATATTGAAAAAAGAGTCTGTTTATGCTGAAAGGAGAAGTTTGTTTCTTTTCCATGTACTCCTTATAGACATGAATATATAATTTTCTTCAATTGTGAAATTTCAAGGGAATATAGAATAGCTCTGAATATACCAGTTAGAAAGCTCTCCAAAGATGCCTTATGGCAATATTGTCCTATGCTTACATAGCCCAGGGCATAAAACTTTGCTAATCTTAATCTTTATATTTATTGCAATATAATTAATTTACTCCAAATAGCACAATCAGGGCTTTATCAAGGCTCTCTTCTCTTTAATATTACTGCCTTGAGTCAGATTCTTGAGAACATTCTCAATCTTTCCTTCCAAGCTGTAGAACTTAGTGATAATAAGACTAGAAGGAAAAAAACAAAACAGAACTCACAAATGTACTTCTCAGAAGAAATGTGAAGATAGGTATAGTTACACTGTTATTTACATGGTAATTATCAGGTTTAGATTTAGGAAAATGATTTGGCATGTTTTTGTTTGGAATTTTTAAAAAATAACCTTTTGAGTTTCAGTAATATGTTTGAATATATACCATATGATAAATATAGGTCTATTTTGAAATTATTTTTAATATAGACATTTATTTTATATAGCAAATTTTGAATTTTATATATTTTATATAGTTCATTGTGACATATTTTATAAAAAATTTCTCATGACCCCTCTATTCTTAAGAAAGCCAGCTACTATCTTACACAATAGCTTAACCTAATTCATTTATTCCTAGTATTTCTCATTTGAGTCACACTCTCTGACTCAAGAAGTACATGCTTGTCTATAAAATTGGTGTTTTTGTTGAAATAACATTAGTGATTCCCATGGAGAAATAAAACCGCCATTACCCACTGTGAAATCAAATATCTTTTGTTCTCTTAAGCCAATGAAGAGGCATGTACAGTATGTCCCCTACATACAAACGAGTTCCATTCCGAGAGTGCGTTAGTAAGCCCAACTTGTTCACAAGTCCAACAAAGTTAGCTGAGGTACCCAACTAACACAATCGGCCATATACCGCTGCTTGTACACTTGCTTCAGGACGTGCTGGGCTTGAAATAAAGATATGGTACTACTGTACTCTATACAGTGTTGTACAGTAAAGTACACAAAAGCACAACCACTTGTAGAGAATGCATAAACTTGACAATTTACGCCAGACACGTGAACTAACTTACGTGATTGGACATGCGAACGCACGTCGAATCTTTGAAAGTTCGCAACTTGAAGGTTTGTATCTAGGGGACTTACCGTAATCGTGCCCAATATATACAAATGCTTATAGTCAAAACCCTTGTCAAGAGGAATGATCGTGTAGGGTAGGGACTCCCCAGTCGTTCATGGCACTCACCCCATTCATCCAAAGAACAAATACTGCTCCTTCCTATGCAAGCAGCCTCTGTGCTGAGCGCTGAAATTGTCCGCTGGAAGATTCATTCCAGACCAGAAGCTCCTTCTAAGGACTGAATGGACTCTTGAACAGTGGCTCTTCTCAACTGGGAAGTGAATAGTAATCATTTTTTTCTCTTTATAATTCAAAGTATAACTGCCCAAAGTATAACTTCCTGAGTTCCTCCCATCAATTCTAGGAATTCTTCCTAGAATTCCCGTAAAAGGCTTTCTCCTAACCAGCCCCGCCCTAACCCAACTGCATAAGTTTGTGTTTAACTTTAAGGTTAGCACTACAAAGAAATGTATACAAGTCATAATCTATGTTTATAAATATGTATTTTTATGGTACTTAGTTTTCTTATTTACTGTCTTTTGGGTGGACAATTTTATTGAACCCTCATCTTGAACCTGGAAGGTAGAAATTATTACTTTCATTGATTGGGCAAGGAAAGTGAGTCTCAAAATTTGTAGCTTATCTAAGGCTACATTGCAAGTGAGTGGAGAGTCTTATCTACTCCAGAATCCTAATGTCCCCTGATCTGTTTTCTGTCAGACTCTGGATAAATCACATTAAAACGCATAGGAACACTTGGAATCAGTTTTACTGTATTTTTCTGACCAAGATGAAGGGGAGAAACACCTACCCATGAAGAAATAAAAATGACCCCTTGACCAGGTCAATAATGTTAACTATTTAAAGTGTAAAAATGCTAACAACCATTGGCATATACCCAAGAAAAAGTAACAAAAAAGTGATTAACTTTTAGGAAAGTGTAAGACTTTCTTTTTTAGAAGTGAAATATAAATTCTTTTAAAAAAAAGTCACTTAACCCTTATTCATCTCTGTGATTAAGTTATACGGTTTTCATTACAACTTCCTTAAAGGTGAATTGTATTCTACTGATATGATAAAAAATGGATGGGCTAAAAAAAATGAGACACAATTTGATAGAGTTCATCAGGGAAGATTTAGGAAACCAATTTTTTCTCTCGTTTCAATGATAGAAATAGTACATAAGTGATATAAATATGAGAAAAGAACAAGAAATTATTTCACCTTTATGCTAAAGGGTAGGATGTATGCTGAATTTTTGTTGTTGTTGTTTTTATTTATTTTTATTTGTTAATTTTTCTTTAGTTTTCAACTCCATTATCTTCAAATTAGTTATTTTAATATTTGGCAGTCATTTTCCTTTAGAACTTGTATGTATAATTTCTAATACATGTATATATTTTACAACTGCCTTTGTTTAAAAAGTGAATTCAATGAGCATTCTGAAAGGATGAGCACCAAGTTATAACCTCATTTAACAAAATGAGAAACTATAGTAATTCTTAAAATACATTTCTTAGGTAAGTCTGAAAGATGGCATAAATTAACCAATTTACAATGCATTTTCTGATAATGTTATAGCTTAACAAAGTAACCGAACTGTCATAAAGAGAAAATACTAATAAAACCAAGATACAATTAAAGTAAATCAAATGCTTTGAAAAATCATGTGTTCTGGTGTGTGTGTGTGTGTGTCTGTGTGTGTGTGTGTGTGTGTGATAAATTGGATTTTCCTTTGTACTATTTTTCTTATCATTTAAGATGGTTGTAATAAAAGTAAAACTATCCCTAACTTACATAACTTTGAGAGAAGCCAAAGTTATAAATGGTATAACATGCAAAACAAAATATATTCAAAGATTACATGGAATATATATGACTCATACATTTAATTTGTTTTCTGAGTTACTATAAAATATTTTACTAACATTTAAATATTCTAATAGTGTTTACCCTAACATCTAGAATTAAATTATTTCTGATGTGGGAAAAATCATAGAAATATATGATAATATTATGAATTAGATATACACATATCATATGCATATATTTGTATATATGTATGTGCATATATGCACATAACTTTTGTTTTGGCAATTTGTCATTAAGAAAGACATATTGAAACAGTGTTTCTAAAATTGCTTGCGATTATGTGCACTTGTGCTTGTGTGGTCAGTACCTAACTAGTGAAAACTGAACGTTCTCTACACCAAACAGATAAGTTTAATAGTGGCATGATAATAACAACACAGACTATACTAAAAATTCACATATATTTATGTCATAAACATTTTATGAGGGTAGCTTCTACATTTCTATATATTCCATGTGAAAAAGGACTATGGATCAGCTTTCAAATCCAAGCCCTCTCATTTGCTTCCTAAATTATTTACTGTGAGCAGGAATTTAAGGTTTCTAAGCTTCAACTTTGTCATATGTAATTAATGGGAATAAACACTCCTACAGTAGACCAGATTTTTGCTTGAGTCATTCTTTCCCTTGCAGATATGGATGAAATTAATTCAAACTCCCAAACTCATATCCTTGCTCCTCTCCAAATTTGTACAAATTTCTGATTTTATTTGCTTACGATCATGTTTGTTTCCTCCCATATTAATACACAGGTCTTAGCTTTTCTTCTTCCGGTGAACACTTGAGGATCTGTGGGTTAATGGAGAGACAGGTCACTTTATTTGGTGCATAATCACCCCTCCTCAGATTTGAACACCAATTCCTTTTTGTCATCCGGTGACTATTGTCTCATCCTCCATGCCTTCTGTATGATTTTGAGCCAGACCCAGGATTCTACTCCACTGGGAAGAGTGTCCCAGACTCACCAGCTCTGTGCTCCCCTAGCACAGGTTCTCACTATTCTTTGCATGAGATAACTCAATTGTGTGAAAAAGCTATTCTCTCCATCTTGTTCTATCATGTTGAGTGTTCACCCTGGTACATAAATGGGCTAATGTTTTAAAAATCCATGAGAGTACACAATAATACAATCAATGAATTTTAGTTTTCCTCTCTTCAGACAGTGTAATCTTCATCCCATGGTGCTGATTCTAAAACGCATTACTATTAATATCTATAGGTAGCAACTTCTACAATTTTCTGGCTAAAATTTCCTGAAACCATATTATCCCTTTCCCTCAGTTATAGACTACTATGATGAAATACATGTGGCATTGATGAAACTGTCTAAGAGTTTACATGCTGAAAGATACTCATAATTACAGCCCACTTTTCTACAATATATATTTTCAACAGACATTACAGGGTATAAATACTATAGCAACTTTCATGGAAAATTAACCTTTCCTTTGTAGTCTTTGTGATGTCAAACAATTCAACTTTAATGGAATAAAAATAGTACATATTTTTGACACAGAAATTGACTTTCTTGATTTTGTCATATTAAGACCTAGAAGAGCTGCCTTTGCCTAGGGATAATCTGTAACATCAGGGCTCATGTCAAAGAAAATAGAAATAACAATTTTATGACTATGAAAAGAAAAAAGTCCTAGACGCTTACAGGCAATGTAGTTTAAATATAAGTAGGCCAACAGTGTCACTAAAGACATTGACCATTAATATTTTACACTATTAAAAGTTGGTTTTTGCCTTTCTCTTACTTATTCCCCACTTGTAGCATTTTTATTCCTATAATGTATATAAAAGAGCTTATGTAATTTTTATTAGTATTTTGCCTTGTGTAATAGAGTTATTCTTGTTTAGCAAAGAAGGACATAGAGGAGACAGAGAGAAAATATCCAATAAAGTTTGAGAATCCTCTGTGTTTGTGTGTGTGTGTGTGTGTGTGTGTGTGTGTGTGTGTTATAGCTTTGAAGGCACTGATGAAACTTTGAAGTAATTTTGTGTCCATCAAGTACAGATACTCCTAATCTAGAAGACATACATAAGCCTCAGAGGTTATTTATTTTTTCCCTATGACTTTAACCAGTAGGATAATTTTAATACTATTCTGTGGGTAACTAAGAAATAATATCCTGTGTAGAGCTAAGGAGTCAAGGAGATCAGAGCACATAGGAGCTGATAACCCATCACTGCTGGATGGTCTAGGAGGCAGAGACCCAAGCAATGCAATCCTGTTGCTGGTGGTTATCAGGGCTTCCTTCTGAGGAAATAGTTGGTTTTATCTCGAGTTTACTCAGATTTTCTAAAGATCTGCCCAAGAAAGTGTCTTTAATGCAGAAACAATTTTACTTTAACATTTATTCAAAAACATTTATTTAGCAACTACTATGTTCAGTTAGGTCCAGGTTTGTCCCTAACCCCCCTATAGATGTCATGCTCATTCTTCATATCCCTTTCCCGTCCTAACAAACTCAGAACAGCTATGTAACTTACTTTGGTCAAGTTAATGAAAGCAAAAGCGATATATGTGCCACTTTTCAGACATTAAGAACTGATTCATGTTTGTCAAGACTCTTTTCTCTCTGGCTTTTTTTTTTTTTTTTGCTCTTTGTTTTTATTTGCCTTTTTTTTTTCAAGGACCAGAAATTTTCCAGGTAGAGGCAGGACCACAAAATTGGACCCCCAAATAGTTTCATCCAACACACTGTGAACATGTAACAAGGGCTTTTCTGATTGTTTTGCACTGCAGAAAACCCTATCTATTCCTGACTATATCATAATGAAATAATGTTATATATATATAATATGCAAATATGTAACATACTATATTAATTTTTGAAATTACACAACACATGCTAGCATATTAAATACTGAGAATTCATTGAGCAATGTTTATCTAGTATGTTTTAAGAATTATGACGGGACTCCCTTTTTTATAGTTCCCATTATAGAAAATGAATTTGGCATACTATTAAATTAGAATAGTTCTGAAAAACTTAAATAGTGAAATTATTATTTTTAAAATGACAGTAACCTTCTATCTCCTAAATCAAAGCTAAAGTAATCAAGAGGTCAGGATCCTGAAAATTACAAGGCTGATGATCCTTTTATTGTAGCTGTTTATTATATTTCTGAAAAGCCTGATTATACCTGAGATCATTTTTATGGATGATTCTTGGAAGATGGTACATTTATGATAAATGGTAGTCATTTTAATACATTAACATTACTGTAATTTTGCAATAGTACCAACTATTGTCTTTTCTTAAAACAAAACATCAAGAAAAAAATAAAATTGTATGCATTGTCTAATATTAAAGTAGAAATGATTTTAAGATTATGCTGAAATTAAAATGTTAAAGTGATAGCTACAAATACTAAAGTAAGCCTGGGAGTTATTTTGGTTTTTACTCTAATTCCACTTAGAGAAAGAGAGAAAACAAAATTTAAAACAAAACAAAAACATAACAAAACAAACAAACAAAAAAACCCCTGCTTTCTGGAAAAGCAACCAGCAGTGATCCTAGTGGTGTCTTAGCTCTAAAAAGTAAATCAACTATGGTGCTTGGTAGGGAAGCCCTGGAGCCCTGCTGACTGGCATTCAATCTCAGCTCTCCCACTTAAATATCTATGTGGCCTCGAGTGAGTTCCTTAACCATGCTCTGTGTGCTTCTTCATTTGTAAAATGAGGATAGTAAAAGTAGCTCCCTCATAAAAGATTTGTATTAATTGAGCTGATCCATGAAAAATGCTTAGAACAATAGCTTGCACATTGGAATCACTCAACAGAAGTTATTTATTGTAACCATAAGAAAGGTTACTAATTCATCCTTTCTTTTTATGATTCTCTAATAAAATGTTGTACAAATATTTTGGGGTTTTTTTCCCTTTATATTGATGTTTTCTAAATATTCCATCCAATATGTATATCATGTGAACCGAACACCAATAAAAATAATATAACTTTTCTGACCTTAAATATTTATATTCCTCAGTTTTAAAGATTGTATGATTTTAAAGGTATAATTCTATTATGCTGAAAAATACCTCCTACCAGTTATTTGAAATAATAGCTATGTCTAACACAGATTATTAGAACACCCAAATATCACTTTAGATCTAGGTTTAAGGGTTAACTATATGTTCCAAGTGATAGATGCACACAGTAACATATTTTTATCAAAAACCATTTCAATATTTTTTCTTAATCAATTACCAAAAAAAAATCACATTAGACTCTGAACTCAATAATACTTGACTTCATGGTTGTATAGTGAAGTGGGATTAGTCGTGGAGAAGAGAGTGCTTAGGTTCTAATTCTCCATTCAGTTTTGAATAGCTAATAACCTAGGTAAATAAACTTTCAGTACCTCAGTTTCTTTATCTGTGCAATGTCAGTAACATACAACAGAGATTGGCACAACATTGTAAATAAAATATACTTGAATTAAAAAAAAAAACTACTTGGTATTGTGGTTTTATGATTAAAATGAAATAATGAAAATAAAAGCTGGACAGAATGGATTGTGGTTGGTTAACCATTGTGAATTCTCTTCATAGATATCTGTGGAGGAATTTAGTTTCCACAGAGTGTTAATAGGTAGTATATAGCATTTGAAATCATTGTTACTATTATTTCCATACTAATGAAAACCTACAAATGCATTACATCTTAACTAGTAAATTAAAATAACTTTATATTCGAGTATGAATTTAGTTGTATATTGTTTATGATATAATCAATGACAAAAGTGTGTACCACAAACTTAAATACCAAATTGCTGTTTCTATGATTATAAGCAGCATTTTAATATATGGTAAAATCTCACAATTTTGAACAAAAAAGGTACTTTGGATATACAGACTGATTTTAAATATATCTATTTTTAAAATTTTCACTTGATTACAGGAACTAATTTAAAGATTACCCCCAAAATAACACTGTGGACTAGCATTTACTTGTCCTTTTTCTCAGTACATACACACACACACAAATACACACTCACAAATACACACACACATACACACAGTACTTCATATCAGATAAAATACTTAAAGATACCTGCAAAGAATAACATTACAAATTTTTGAAGTAATGAAATAGTGGGCCATATTATGACTTAATATACTTCAATTATCAAATGAAAATCTGAAGATTTTGACATTTCTGAAAAAATATCTTGAGTTTCTGTTTTGCAATTGCATTTGTATTATAAAGCAAAAGTTTCCAATATATTCAGTGGTGGTAAATTTGTTTTATTTAAAGTAGAACCATTTCATGTCTAGTGAATAAGATGGGCAATCAACCTTGATAATATCATTTGCAGTCACTAATGCAATTTGTCTACTAAAGAGTGAGATTGATTTTCCTAGTCTGCAAGGCAGCTCCTAAGTACTCTGAAGCTTGAAAAGACACACAATAGTCGTGCTTGTTTTAAGAGCACATTACCTTCTTGCATCAGGATAGACAGCATGAATAAAGAGAAGCAACAGCCTGAGTTAAAACAAAACTCAAAAGCAGAAATGATTTTACTTGGTTTTAAAGATATTTAGGAATCAATTATTATAATTCATAAAGTACCTTAATCTCAGAGCTTTTACTACTAAAGTACATTAAATAGTTTCTCAGACATGCAATTTGAAGATATGTGCATTAAACTCAGGAAAGAAATAATGTTCATAGTATGGTTGAACTCCTAAGAACAGTGTTTGTTATTGTCTTTGGTTCTATTGTTTTTTTTTCTTTTTAATTTTATTCTGTAAGACAAATGAAGCAACAAATTCCAGGTACATTATTATCATCTAATAATAACCCAAGGCAAGGAGAATAAAAGTAACACAATGGAGTTTATATAAATAATAAGATGGTTATTCAGCCATTTAAGTGGATATCCACAAAATCTTTAAAGGAGGTTTCTGAAAAAATGCTACTGCTCAGCAAATAAAGAATTGGGTTTATCAATCCTAAGAAAGAAGAACAAGGCTGAAGGCATCACACTTCCTGATTTCAAACTTTATTACAAAGCTATTCTAATCAAAACAGTATGTATTGGAACAAAAACAGACACGTAGATCAATGGAACAGAACTGAGAACCCGGAAATAAGCCAACACATGCATGGTCAGCTACTATCTGATAAGGGAACCAAGAATACTCAGTAGGGAAAAGACAGTCTCATCAATAAATCGTGTTGGGAAAACTGGATATTTGCATGCAAATGAAATCAGACCCCTATCTTAAACCACTCGCAAAGATTAAATCAAAATAGACTAAAAACTTAAATATAAGACTCAAAACTGTAAAACTGCTAAAAGAAAACATAGAAAGTTCCTTGACATTGGTCTTTACACAATTTTTTTGTATATGACACCAAATGCACAAACAAGGAAAACAAAAATAAAGTGGTACTGCATCAAAAAAAAAAAAAAAAAAAGCTTTCTGCACAACTAAGGAAACAATCAGCAAAATGAAAAGGCAATCTACAGAATGGGAGAAAATATTTGTGAACTACTTAATAAGGGATTAATATCCAAAATACATAAAGAACTCATACAGCTCAACAACAACAAAAAAATCTGATTAAAAAATGGGGAAAGGATTTGAATAGACATTTTTTCTAAAGAAGACATACAAATGCCCAGCAAGTACATGAAAATATGCTCAACAGCACTAATCACCAAGGAAATCCAAACCAAAACAGCAATGAGATATATCCTCATATTTGTTAGAATGGCTATTACTAAAAACCAAGAGTTAACAAGTGTTAGTGAGGATGTGGAGAAAAGGATCCCTTGGGCACTGTTGGTGGGAATGTAAACTGGTACAGTCACTATGTAAAACAGTTTGGAGGTTCCTCAAAAAATTAAAAATAGAACTGCCATATGATTCAGCTATCCCACTTCTTATAATTCATCTGAAGAATGTGAAATCACTATCTGGAAGAGATATCTGCACCCCCACGTTCACTGCAGCATTATCCACAATAGCCAAAGCATGGGAACAACCTAAGTGTCCACCTGTGGATAAGTAGACAAAGAAAATGTGAGACCTATATCTATAACTATATATCTATATCTATATATCTAAATATATAATGAAATATTATTCAGCCATAAACAAAGAAGAAACACATGTCTTCTGTAACAACATGAATGGACCTTGAGGGCATTATGCTAAGCGAAATAAGTCATACAAAGACTAATACTTTACGTCCTCACTTGTGTGATCTAAAAAGGTTAAACTCGTAGAAATGGAGAGTACAATGACGGTTTCCAGGAGCTGGGAGATGGGGAAAATAGAGGGATGGTGGTCAAAAGGTACAAACTTCCAGCTATAAGATGAATAAGTTCTGCAGACCTAATGTGCATCATGGTGACTATTGTTAACAATACTCTATTACATACTTTAAGGTTGCTAAGAGGTTAGATCTTAAATGTTATCACCACACACAGATGCACACACACACACACACGGTAGTTAAGTGAGGGGATGGAGGTATTAACTAACCTTATTGTGATGATCATTTCTCAGTATATACATGTATTAAATTATCACAATGTATGTTGTACAGTAACATATATATCAGTAATATCTCAATAAAGCTGAAAAAAAGAATTGAGTTTATATTGCACCATCTTAATAATTTAAGAAAGAAATATTCAATCACGTGAAATGATCAAAACTGTTAAAAATATACAGTAGAGCAAACACAATCAAGTTAACACACATGTACTCAAATCCTTCTGTTCTCCTTAGGGTAGTAGATAAAGAATAATTGAGAGCATTAGTGATTCTGGTGGAGAACTCGTGATAGATCAAAGTGACTAAGGTCTCAAAAGATCGTCATGTTTTATGACGTGTCTATGTTTTATGATAATGTTATTTGAACTTTAGAGCAGGAGAGTTAGAAGAAGAATTAACAGAATGGCTAGTTGTAATTGCTTAGTGGAAAAATAAATGATATTAAGAAACCACTTGGATTTGTCAAAAATCAATAATAGCTGATTGTTGTTTCTCTTTGATAGGATAACATTTTATTAGTAGAAACTTTTCAAAGACTTTTTTAGACATAGTATATTGTTAAAGATATATACTGTTGTTTATTTTAGTGACAGCTAGGAGTAAGTTTGAAGTTAAACTTAAAACAGATGATAGATTTGAGATAGATAGATGGTAATTATTAAGCAGCATATTCTTATGTAGTCCATTTATCAAATATAAAGAGATACAAATTTCATTTTAAGTGAGGATATTTGCATTTTATTTTGTATCATTTGTAACTTCAGAAATAACCTGAAAGAACAATTACACTGGTGTTCCTTTTTAGGTGACCACTTTCAGGATCATAGTTGGTTCTCCATATTGGTATAAATGAAATTTATAAAAAAACAGATGCTTGAAATTATATAAGCAAATATGTAATCTAATGTGGTGAAAGCATAGATAGGGGTTGCAATAAGCCTATAGCATTTATAACACAAACAGCTAGCCTGATTATACACAGGAAGATTCACAGACTGTAGCTTCAAAATACAATAATCACCATCACATTTCAGTTCACATTTAGCCACCTGTTTTTGATTACTTGGTACCAGCTGTCTATTTGCAGCTATTTATATTGATGTCACAAGGTGTCCTAGCTTTGCTGGAGTCCTTCATGGAGTTGACACCATGCAAAATCCCCTTAGTGTTTCCCTGAAGCTCAGGGTAAAGACAGACTCAAATCTGAACCAACACACACTCAAATTTGAACCAACCTGCAGCCCAGCTGGGAGTAGATCTTCAAACCCATTGAGTGGATGCCAAAGCCTCATTAGCATCAAAAACAGTTATTGCAGAGCCAACTTGAAGAATAAACTCTAAAATATTAAACATTCTCTTACTCACTATGCTTCTACTACACTGGTCACATTTCTCTTCTTAAAGTAACTCCCTTAAAGAACTAGAAACAGTAGTTAATACTACATAAGATTTTTATCTATTTCTTTATTTGTTTATTTATCGTCTGTATCCTCTCACCTAAGTATAAACTCTATGAGCGCAACGATCTTATCTCTTCCTTTTAACAATTTACCTCCATCTCACAGTAAGCTGCCCTATAAATATCTATTGAGTCAACAAAAATCATCTCACATGTTCATCTATGGACTTTTGCTCCCAAATATTACAAAATATTACTTTAGAACACATTTTGTATATTCAAAATGGAACTGATTTTTTTAAATAACTTTAATATCATCAGATGAAGATGTATACAGTCTACTATATTTCCTGTTTTGTTTTAGAATAATTAGGCTATTATCTGGTAACTGAAACTTTGAAAGTTTTCATTCATAAAAGACTGAAATACATATTCAGATAACATATCCAGCCCTCACAATTTGTTTATGGCAGAAGTTGGAATCTCTTCATGCCCACTTCAAACACCTGGGCCACTTGAGCCCTACAAATATATGGTATCAATATATTTTATACAATATTTTATATAAGATGTGAGTAAGAAACTGTAACAGTAGTGCTATCATTTCCCTTTCATTTATAATTTTATCAATAGAAGAGGCAAAGCAATCAGAATTCTGACAGGAAACAAATGGCACATGCACTTCGGGCAATTTGAAGGGAGTTTAATTAATGAGCTGTTTATAGAAGCTTGGAAGGACCTAGTAAAAGCAAGTTCTCCTTCTCAATTTTAAGACTAAAAGGCAAAGAGAAAGCAGCTGTTACCAGGAAAAGAGCCATGTGCAGAGTGCCCCTGACAAGAGCTGTGATGTTAGGTCGAGGGATGTAGCTGAATCCCACTGATTCCACAAGTGATAGGGAGGAGAAGGGATATCTATCCACATCCACATCTACATCTACACCTACACCTACACCTACACCTACATCTACATCTACACTTACACCTACATCTACAGCTACATCTACACCTACATCTATACCTACACCTACAGCTACAGCTACATCTACACCTATACCTACAGCTACACCTACACCTACATCTATACCTACAGCTACAGCTACACCTACATATACACCTACACCTATGTCTACACCTACACCTACATGTACATCTACACCTACATCTACATCTACACCTACACCTACATCTACACCTACATCTATACCTACACCTACACCTACAGCTACACCTACATATACACCTACACCTACATCTACACCTACACCTATGTCTACACCTACACCTACACATAAAATCTACATCTACACCTACATCTACACCTACATATACACCTACACCTACATCTACACCTACACCTATGTCTACACCTACACCTACACATAAATCTACATATACACCTACACCTACATCTACACCTACATCTACATCTACACCTACATCTACATTTACACCTACAGCTACAGCTACATCTACACCTACACCTACACCTACGTCTATACCTACACTACACCTACAGCTACGTCTATGTCTACACCTACACCTACACCTACCTCTACATCTATACCTACACTTACCTCTACATCTACATCTGTATCTACATCCCCATCTATGTCTATATCTGTATCTAATCTATATTCTAGCTAGCTAGTTTTTCATCTGTATTTACATATTCCCAGTCTCAATGTCCCTTCTCCTTTGATTTCTTGCCTGTACTCCTCATTTTTGGAACCCCACCAGAAACCAAAAGTCAAGGCAGCTTCTTGAAGTCATCCATAGAAGTCAAGAGAGGATCTGGACAGGGAAAGAGAGAACAAGCATAGGAAATATGATCCAAATGGGGAACTAAGATATTAGTGACCCAGTTTATCTTGCACAATAATTTTAACAATGTTTATGGGGTAATTGGTAAAATGTGGTTGGCCAGATAACTCATATTACATCGTAGTGATATTCCTTTAAAGGAATTACCCAGTAGGAGATAGAGTGGCTAAAGTTAAATTTAAGGATTAACGAGACAGTTCTTTTTACTACTGTCGACTTTTGCTGATATCAACATGGCTTGAGAATACTAACCGAGGCTTAGTTTTGAATGAAGATCTTTTATTTATGCTGTTCCATTTTCCTTCATCCAAATTAAAGAAAACTTTATTACACACTGAAAAAGTAACATTATCACATAAATTCTGAACAGAATATAACAGTTACCTTGGATATATCAATATAGGATCCAACACAATCTTTTCTGGACATTTTTAAAACCCTAGTTTTATTGTTTTTTTTTTTTTTTTTTAAATTTCTGCCTCTTTTCCATGTCATTTAAACATCTTGAAAACAAAAACATCCCTTTTTTATCCTTACTCAACATCAATTCTCTCTTATTTCGCTTGTGCTTCAAAAAATACATAGAATCACTTTCCCTTAGTTCAGCCAATACCTGCTGATACAGTGGATACTGTTCAGCAGTGACCTAAAGAGACTTCTACAAATAACACTCCTGAACAATAAAAAAAAAAAAATCAACAATATTAAAATTATGCAGCCCCTTAGCTTTTGTAATATGGCAGTTTTCTTATAATTACACTCCAAACTCTGAAAATTTCCAAGTAGCCTACCTGTTATTCAAAATTCCAGGCTTTGTCCCATGCTTTTCTCTCTAAATGCTCTCTTGAAACAAGCTCATTCAGCCTTATGTTTTCTTTTAAAATGTTTGTTATTGATGTAAAATTTACATACAATGACATACTTAAGTGGTTAGCTCCTTGAAAAATGCATATACTGTGTGATCACCACTCCAATTAAGATATAGAATATGCCCAGCACTCCAGAAAAGACTTCATACCCCTTTCTCGTTAAACCTCCTTTCTCAGCCAATGTTATCTTTCATTCCTAAATAGTGGTGATTTGTGTTCTCTCTCTCTCTCTCTCTCTCTCTCTGGTCAGGTTTTTAGGGGTTTAATCATTTTTTTTTTTTTTTTTTTTTTTTTTTAATTTTATAGCTACTTTATTTATTTATTTTTTATTTTTGGCTGTGTTGGGTCTTCGGTTCGTGCGAGGGCTTTCTCTAGTTGCGGCAAGTGGGGGCCACTGTTCATCGCGGTGCGGGGACCGCTCTTCATTGCGGTGCGCGGGCCTTTCACTATCGCGGCCCCTCCCGTTGCGGGGCACAGGCTCCAGATGCGCATGCTCAGTAGTTGTGGCTCACGGGCCCAGCTGCTCCGTGGCATGTGGGATCTTCCCAGACCAGGGCTCGAACCCGTGTCCCCTGCATTAGCAGGCAGATTCTCAACCACTGCGCCACCAGGGAAGCCCCGGGGTTTAATCATTTGATTAATGTTTCAAAAGAAAGAACTACTGACTTTTTAAATTGAAGTATAATTGACATATAACATTATATTAGTTTCAGGTGTACAACATAATGATTCCGTATTTGTATATATTGTGAAATGATCACAATAAGTCTAGTTACCATCCATCACCATACACAGTTACATTTTTTTCTTGTGATGAGGACAAATAAGATCTACATTCTTAGCAACTTTCATATATACAATACAGAAGTATTAACTATAGTCTCCATGCTGTGTGTTACATCCCCACACCTTATTTATTTTATAACTGAAAGTTTGTAGCTTTTGACCCCTTCACCCATTTTGCCCACTGCCACCCCCTACCTCTGGGAGCCACCAGTCTATTTTCTGTATCTATGAGCTTTTATTTATTTATTTTTGGGTTTTTAAATTGCTTATATGATTCCCATTTTGTTGATATTTACTTTTATCTTTATTATTTAATTCATTTCATACACTTTGGGTTAATTTTATCTTTAACTCTAGCTCCTTAAGATGGAATTATATCACTGAGCTTAAACCTATTTTTCATCCTTGTATAAACATTTAAATATCCATTTTTTCTCTATAACTAGGAATACATAATCTTCCTGTGTAACAAATCTCATAATAGCAAAAACAGTTTTTATAAAACGAATAAATTGGAAAGATTATCTTACCTGAAATTAAGACAGTGTGGTATTAGTAGAGAGATAGACACATAGACCAATGGAACAGAATAGAGAACTCATAAATAGAGCCAGAAAAAGGCAAAGGCAATCCAGGAAAGACAGCCTTTTCAACACGTGGTGCTGGAGCAAGGACAGGCATAGGCCAAAAAAAAAAAAAAAAAGAGAGAGAGAGAGAGAACTTAATCTTAAAATAGATTAAAATATTTAGGATTTAGGATTTGATAAAGATTTCTTAGAATCAGAACAAAGTCATGATTCAGAAAAGAAAAAAAGTGATAAATTGAATGTCATCAAAATTATAAATATTTATTCTAGGAAAGCTTATTGGACCAGGATGAAATGACAAGTTACAGAGTACAAGAATATATTTGCAAATTGCATATCCAATAAAGGACTAGCATTTAGAAATATAAAAATTTCAAAATTTAACAATAAAAATAAACTATCAAATCAAATTTTAAAGTGGGCAAAAAACATGACCAGACTTTCACAAAAGAGGATATACAACCGGCAAATACATGGAAAGATTTTCAGCATTATTAATCATCAGGGCAATGTAAATTAAAAAGACAAGGATATATCACTCCACACATATCCGAATGACGAAAATTAAAAATAGTGATAACATCCAATTCTGGTGAAGATGCAAGAAAACTGGATCACTTATACATTGTTTGTGGGAATATAAAATGGTACAGCCTTTCTAGAAAGCAGCTTGTCAGTTTCTTATGAAACAAAATATCCAATTACCATACTTTATGGACTGAAAGTTTTTGTTCTTCCCAAATTTCTTTGTTGAAGCCCTAATCCCCAGTGTGGCTGTCTTTGGAGATGACGTCTCTAAAGAAGCCATTAATGTTAAATTAAGTCATAAGAGTGGAGCCCTGACCCAATAGGATCACTGTCCTTATAAGAAGAGACACTAGACAGCTTGCTTTTTCTACACACACAATTGTGAGCACGTGAGAGCAGATGAACATCTGCAACCCAGGGGGAGAGTTCTCACCAGACACCAACCCTGCTCTACCTCGATCTTATACTTTCAGCCTCCAGGAATGTGAGTAGATAAATGTTTGTGTTTAAACCACAGAGGTTGTGGCTTTTTATTATGGCAGCTTTAGCCAACGAACCTATCATATAACCTAGCAATTGTATTGTTGGTCATTTATTCTAGAGAAATGAAAACTTATGCTCACACAAAAGCTATACACAAATAATTATTTCAGCTTTATTTATAACAATTAACAACTGGAATCCACCCAGATGCCCTTCAACAGGTAAATGGGGAAACCAAGTGTGGTCTACACATACATGGACCACTACTCAGCAGTAAATAAAGAAATAAGCTTGGGATTAATCACCAAGGTATAAAAAATCCTGACTGCTACGTACTGCATGATTCCATTTATACAACATGTTTAAAAGTATGCTATTTTAGAAATGGAAGAAAGTTTAGTGGTGGGTTGCCAAAGGCTAGATGGGTGCCAGGAGAAGCTGGAGGGAGCTGAGTGTGGATATAAAAGTGCAACACGATGGATCCTTGCAGGATTGGATCTGTTTCTTATCTTGACTCTGGTAGTGGATCCATAACCCACACAAGATAATTTACTATTGTTACCAGTGTGTGTGTGTGCACATGTGTGTACATCTTGGATAGATTTGATTGAATTCACCCCCACTTGCCAAAATAAAAAATAACACATAGAATATTAAAACCATGTTAAAAAGACAAATCTTTTAAGCATATAAAATGATCAAGTCAAATGGTTAACATTCTGTGACTTCCACAATGATATATTAATATTTGTTTTATTGACCCTGAAAGTCAAAAATATATGTATTTTATAGATGAAGAGGTATTCATAATTTCAAACGAGTCAGCCTTGCTTATATGGGTAGATTAAAGGGTATTAAATGCATAACACAGAAGATGCATCTACCTCATAAGCCATAGAATGTATTTTTAACCTTATTCAAGGCTGTATTAAAGTTAACTCTTACAAAGTATTTTCGTTTTTCTCTATGGTATTTTAAATATTAGAGTTTGTTGTGTAATTAGACTCCTTTCTTCATAAATCCTACATATACAAAGATGGATGGGACCTCACTGATAAAATAGTATAATCTTTTTATTTGACTAATGATATTCAAGTGTTTCATATCTTTAGACAAATACCTTGTCTAAGTTCATTATTTCAATTCCTTGCTATCTCTTCACCTCAAACTAATACAATGACATGTGCTCCCCCAAATCCACTGAAACTTCTTTGCCTAATTTCAGTCATCCTACTTAGTTACCATATAAAATAGACATTTTCCAGGATTGGTTGGATATAACTTTTCAGATTATTTGAGGTTTTTGAGCACTTTATATATCTAGAAATTCTCAATAGTATTATTTTCTAAATTTCCCTCAACGTTTTAACATCTTTTAGTCTCATTCACGGGCTCCCCTTTCTCCTCCTTCAGTCTTGAGGAAAGGTCTTTCTCGAATCCCTTATTTTGTGCTCCTTCTTTCCACAATACACTCTTTCTTTGGATGACCTCATCATCTCTGTTGAGTTTCGAATAAATTTTTAATCATTTTACACCCTATTAGCAAATAAATGATACTCTCCCCCGTGGCTTCAACTATCACCTACATTTTAACTAATTCTTGAGTTGAAAATATATCCTGAGCTTCCAGATTCACAGGTTCAGCTACACATGTAGCACCTGAATTTGTGGTCACACAGATGTGCCTCCAACTCAAAGGATCCAGAACTGACTGATTACTGTTTCACAAAAACTGCCCCTTCTTTTTTCTTTTTTCTGTCTAAAAAAATGAAATCAACATCTACTTGACTATTCAAATCAAGAAATAGGGAGATATTCCAAATTTGTTTTTAAAAAATTCATGATCTGTTAAATATATCTCCTTTTCTTATATGTGCATGCTCAATCTTTATTTTAATATCTGAAAAATAATTTTTAAAAATCCAAAATTTCACAATATCCCAAATTGCTTCTCAACAGTCTATTCTCAACAGTGCTTCCAGAGTGCTCTTTCTACTATCCAAATTTGATTATACAGTAGCTCTGCTTAAAATAGGCTCCCTGATGTAGTCCAAACTCCTTGGAGGAACATACAGGAGTCTCTGTGAACAGCTCATTACCCACCGGACATCCTCAGGGATGATGCACTATATGCAGGTGTTGGAATAGTTCTTACTCATTACCAACTCCGTGCATCTCTACTCGTGTTCTGGCTCTCTGGAATAATCATCTCTCCTCACAAAATTCACCAGCATCTTGTTCTATTGTGCAGTTTATTTTTTTTAGCTCAGTTTTCATACCATCTATGAATTCTTCCTTTGTCCTTGTCCTGAGACAATGATTTGTTAGTCATCCCCTCATCACCTTGAAAAAGTATACCATGCATAAAACTGTCATCCACTCCCCATGTTGTATTATAGGGGTCTGTTTATGCATAGGAATTCTGCACTAGCTTTACTATCAGTCATCTTTCAACTCTGTATTAACTTTCCTTGCACATACCAAGCAGGGGGCAATAAGTATCTGTTGAATGAATTAATGGTCTTAATTGGGCCGTGTCCTTTGCTATTATTCAAACCACTTAATAAGTTAATAAAGTCACAAGTCATTACTTTTATCAGTCTTTTAAAATATGTTTTCCAGCAAATTGACTCTAAAGCCCTAGGAATATTTTTTTGAATTTTCAGAATGGCATTATTTGTATATGATGTATATATGTATACATCATATATAAATATATATGATGCACTGATGTGCTATTCATAAGTATGCATATTACAGTAAAATAGAAGTTACTTAGTGAATGACATTACTTTAAGAGATATTTCTAAACAGCTCTTACTTTTCAAAACTAAAATCTTGTGGAGATACACATTAGAATAAAATACTATATTGAATTTGAAAGAAAGAAAAAACTAGTTAATTATCTTTTTTTAAATAAATTTATTTATTTTTGGCTGCATTGGGTCTGTTGCTGCACGTGTGCTTTCTCTAGTTGCGGTGAGCAGGGGCTACTCTTCATTGCGGTGTGCGGGCTTCTCATTGCGGTGGCTTCTCTTGTTGCGGAGCACGGGCTCTAGGCGCGCGGGCTTCAGTAGTTGTGACTCACGGGCTTTAGAGCGCAGGCTCAGTAGTTGTGGCGCACGGGCTTCGTTGCTCCGCGGCATGTGGGATCTTCCCGGACCAGGGCTCGAATACGTGTCCCCTGCATTGGCAGGCGGATTCTTAACCACTGCGCCACCAGGGAAGCCCAGTTAATTATCTTTTAATCTCAAATATATTATAATGTAAACTTTTGAAATTGGGAACTAAATGATAACATTTTTTAAGTTTTTATATGATTTATATACTTCCTAACAAAATAGTGAGTAACCTTTGGAAATTTAACACTTTCCATTTTATTTCCAAAGTTTGTATTATTTCCTCCTCACAATGGCCCAAAAGAAAGTATTCAGGTGATGAATATGTCAGTTTAAAAACTAGGTAGATGGTGCTTGCTTGTCTTATCAGGTACAGGATATGAGCTATATTTCAATGAGGAAAAATTGAATTTAAATGTCCAAACAAGAATTTGCAATATTTCTATTGATTTCAATATTTGTGAATGACTCCAAGAGCCAAAATATTTCCTTATGCTAAGTCATGAAAGTCTCATTTTGACCTCTGAAGAGCATGTAAGAATTGTGATTATCAAATGAGTTCAACATCATAGCAATTTATTGCTGATGGGAACCCATATGTCATCCTATACTACCTTTCCCCTCAAAATAACAATGCAGCATCCTAGGGGTCACAGAGATGTTAACACATGTTCTAATCCTACTTCCCACATCCCCATTTATGGAAGTACCCTGGTCAACTTGAGGAAATGCAGATTTATTGTCTATTTATTTATTTAGCGGTTTTTTTTTCAAGATTTCTTGAAGTCCTTAATATTCTGAGGTTGGTAGGGTCTCTTTGTTGAGAGGCTAGAGAATGATTATTTTCCAAGTATTTTATCAAGGAATACTTTCATTTAATTTTATACGTTTGAAGCACACAGGATCATCTTGAGTTTGATACTGATACCTTCATTTTGTAGACAGAGAATCTCAAGACCAGGGACTTTTTTTTTTTTTTTTTTCCGATGAGTCCACTTTATTTATTTATTTATTTAATTTATTTATTTTTGGCTGTGTTGGGTCTTCGTTTCTGTGCGAGGGCTTTCTCTAGTTGCGGCAAGCGGGGCCCACTCTTCATCGCAGTGCGCGGGCCTCTCACTATCGCGGCCTCTCTTGTTGCGGAGCACAGGCTCCAGACGCGCAGGCTCAGTAGCTGTGGCTCACGGGCCCAGTTGCTCTGCGGCATGTGGGATCTTCCCAGACCAGGGCTCGAACCCGTGTCCCCTGCATTGGCGGGAAGATTCTCAACCACTGAGCCACCAGGGAAGCCCCAAGACCAGGGACTTTAAGAAGGTCTCAAGGCCACAAAACAAGTAAACAGAGAAGACAGGATATACCTCCCTCAGAATCAAACGTTCTGCCTCTACAAATGTATGCCTGCAAATATAATTTCAGTTCTGTCAAAATCTTTAATTTAAGCAGGGAAATGTAATTTTGGTCAAGTTAAATATTATGGACAAAATTGATAAGCAGTCAAATTTTAAAGAAAAATCTAATTATGGATATCTTTATTAATTCTTACTATCCCCTTAAGAACTAGGAAAGTATATCCTAGCAGGCAACAAAATCTCTGGAAATAGTTGGCAGCATGTTTACTTACTTTCAAAGTACACAACTTGGAGTATTCTGGGTGTTCCAAAGGCAAAAATATGTGTCTGAAGATGAGTAGCCAACTTTTCTCTGTACTGTAGTCGTAACCACAAAGAGAATTCTGCTTGCACAATAGCAAATATGTTTACCTAAGTTAAATCCCTATGAATGTTATTACATCAGCCAAAAGGTCCACCAATATTTGTTATTTAAATCTGTTATATTTATATTATATATATTTTAAAAACCACTTAAAACAATAAGCTGATTCTGGAATTCTACTGGATCTTTGCTTTCCTGTCTTTATTCATCTCAAAAAATGCTTCTGATTCTAGTCTCTCACTGTTGTAAACTTAATTATTGTTTTTTCCTTGTGAACAAAATTGCAAAATGTGTGTGTTCCTTGTCATTGATGCATACACTCATTTAAGGGAAAATTGGCAGGATTTATCTGAGATTTTGGCTCTGTGGTTTGAAGACACTGCATACGCTTGTGTAAAGGCAGGTGGCAAAATGTGAATCCAAAACTATATCCATTATGTTCATTTACTTTACCGTTTACAAAGTACAGATGTTAACTATGTAACATCAAGGTGGTTTTTATTGTAATCCCCTGCTGTTAGGGTCTATCCTGGCACAGTAGCCAAATGGATTCTTGTTTCTTTCTCATTTACAAGGTGTTTGTTATATGATGGCTCAAAACAAAACTGGAAATTATTTTTCATTCATAAGAAATGCTTAAAATGAGATCATTTTGAAGAAAAATCAGTATAAATTTGAATTGCATACTATCATAGTTAATTGTATACATTCATCATAATGTAATTTGTGTTGATTTTCAGCTTAAAAATCTAGTTCTCTCTTGGTTTATCTTTTGATTTACTATTGTTTAGGCAGAATTCTTTCTATTCACTGACAATCCTGAAAATGAGTATTTGATTCGTTTTTCCTTTAGCTCTCACCCAAAATGGAAAATTGTAATATTTTCCTATGCTTGTTTTTGAGTTAAAACTAATATTTTAAAGAGCTTTTGCCTTTAAATACCAGAACTTTATATATATATACTCACATGCTAGTATTTACATATAAAATGTATAGTATTATAGATATGATACATGTAATGCCTACCTATATTATAAGGATTTTTTCATTAATGCACTAGTCAGAAGTTTCATCAGCAAAGAAATAATTTAAAATGTACAAAGATCTCTGTTCCTGGAGGTGGAATCCACTTGCCTCCTACTTCTCATGATGTCTAATGTGACTGAAAGTTTTTTTTTTTTTTTTTAGCATCTTTATTGGAGTATAATTGCTTTACAGTGTTGTGTTAGTTTCTGCTGTATAACAAAGTGAATCAGCTATACGTATACATATATCCCCATATCCCCTCCCTCTTGCTCCTACTTTGCACCCTCCCTATCCCACCCCTCTAGGTGGTCACAAAGTGAGAGAGTAGCATTGACATATGTACACTACTAATGTAAAATAGATAACTAGTGGGAAGCAGCTGCATAGCACAGGGAGATCAGCTCAGTGCTTTGTGACTGAAAGTTTTAAACTTCCAATTTTTCCTCTTTGGAGTTAATCTATTTCTCAAGTATTCTAAATTCCCCACCATTGACAACTTCCAAGTGCAGAGTTCCAAAAGACTTTGTGGAGGACAGGACCTCATGTTCTGCTTCTACTACTCCAGCCTTTGACATACTCTTGAGTTTAATAGAACTGGCCCCTATCCCTAGCTAGACCGAATCAAAATATTTGTCTCTCTCTCTCTCTGTTGATCTTCCTTTCTGTTTTCATGCATATCACCTACATAAGATACTGTAAAATCTAGCAAACATGTGGTGTACTAATGATTCACAATAAATATCATAACTGCTAAAGAAAAATTGGATACAAAATATATACTTTTGGACTTCCCTGGTGGCGCTGTGGTTGAGAATCTGCCTGCTAATGCAGGGGACATGGGTTCGAGCCCTGGTCTGGGAGGATCCCACATGCCGCGGAGCAACTAGGCCCGTGCACCACAACTACTGAGCCTGCGTGTCTGGAGCCTGTGCTCCGCAACAAGAGAGGCCACGATAGTGGGAGGCCCATGCACCGCGATGAAGAGTGGCCCCCACTTGCCACAACTAGAGAAAGCCCTCGCACAGAAACTAAGGCCCAACACAGCCAAAAATAAATAAATAAAGATACCTCTCCATTAAAAAAAAAAGTACTTTATTCAATCATTCAATAAAATGGATTGAGCATCTATCAATTGCTAAATATAACTTAACTCTGGCCTAGAAAGATTAACACTATATGACTTTACTCTCAAAGAAAATATAGTACAGTGAAAGAAATCACAGATTCTAAACCTGTCAGATAACGTTTCTCAAAAGTTAATGCCTTTTTCATAGTTTAAAAATACCCTTCTCCCTCCCTTTTAAAAATGTGAATCTTAACATGCCCAAAAGAACCTAGGAAATCTTCATCATCTAATTCTTCATTGTCCTTTAATTAAACCTGTGTTTAATCAAATATCATTATTCAAGAGTGTTTACAAATATATGCATTTTCCATTTGTAAAGTCTTTGTTTTTTTGTAAATCACCCTTTGAATTCTAATAATTAAGAGTCCTTGAAATGTTAATTAAATGACACTAGGGCACTGTAACAAATAAAAACATTGTGATGGATTAAATATGATAGACATTTTTTTCTTGCTTATATAAAATCAAAAACACGTTTCTGAAGGGCTACTTGTTTTCCTCTCAGTGGTATTTCAAGGACTCAGGTTTCTTCCATCTTAGGGCTTCATTATCTTCAGCATGACTTCAAAGTGCCCCCTTTTCATCTGCAGGTGGTCTATGAAAGTAACACGCAAAGGAAACCACCCGGAGACAGCTTTTAGGGTCTGCCCCTAGAATCACCATAAACACCTCTATTCATTTCCCATCAGCTGTCACTCAACCACACCCACTACAGGAAACTCGAAAAACCGCACACAACAGTGAATTCAGGAAGAAAAAAGAAAATGGGTTTGGTGAACAGCTATTACCTATTTTTCGATTAAAATTAGTATGTATGTGTGTGCACGCATGTATATACGTGGTATTAGATTGCCGTATGTTGGAATTCATCGTTAAAATACATCTATTTGAATCCTGAGAATCCCCAAAAGTTCTTAATGGTGATTTGGATTTTTTTTTCTCATCTCATTGCTTCCATTAATGTTCTTCCTGGAATCTAGGGGGAAATTATGTAATAAATCACTTCCTGTAATCTTTATCTGCCAATAATGCTTTCTAATCTTATTTTTTTTAAGCTAGAAAATGTTTCTATCAATTGATATTACTTGAAATAGTAGACAATGTAAGAGGAAATTCTGGTAAATTTTTGTAAATGGTTTGCTCCTTTGTATTATTGAGAACAAGTTTTGGAAAGCATCAGGAAACAAATATTACTTTCCACTTTAAAAATATACCGTAATAGAGTAAAAGATTATTCCAGCAATTTAGTGGAACTAAAGAGTCTTCAATGTCCTTTAGAAAAAATCGCTATATACATTTTTTTAAAAGTACTTACATGACTTTTTTCCATCATATTATGACAAAAAACTCCAAAATATCATCAATTTTTGATATAGACATAATATTTTGAAAACAAATTGACTCAGAAGATGGGAACTAAATTTTCCTCTGAATTACGATTATTGAGGACTATGGTTTAATCACATATTTATCATGCCAACTTTATTAGAATATGCCATTTTTACATAAATTTCAAAGGAGCTTACTGTAGGTAAAATGTATTTTGAAATGATCAAAACTAATTTTGGATTTTTTTCTAGTTCATAATTTCCTCCTGTTTGATGCAATGGCTTGAAAAGAAATTACAGTATATCTGATTGATGTAGTTTTTCTAACAAGGTCACATTCTATGTATATCACAAAATGCAAATACTGCATTTTACAGTGTTGGAAATCCACAGAGAGAGACAAGTAGATGATGAAAACTGGAAACTAAAGATTAAATTTGAGAAACTCTAAGCCCTCTTTATGTTAGTTATACAAAACAAAATGTCAGGGAAATATTTTGACTATTACTGCATAAAATAAAAGGAACCAGCTCAAATTGCCTGTTGTTTGCTGAGTAAGTTATTTGACATAGAAAGCTATTGCTTATTTCTAATAGACATTTTTTTTTTAGCTCTCTTTGAATATTGAAAAATTCTAGTTTTTCAGTACTTATAATGAAACACAAAGAAATGTATTTGACCAAAAATATCATTAACTTTGTAATTATTATTAGATAAATGCATTAGTTCATGCATTAAGGTATAGAAAATTAAGGTTAATAGTATATTGTATTGCAATAGGGAGATGAATGCATATAAGCCATAGCATTAATATTTAGAATAGTTAAATTGTACTATAAACTGTTCTTTATTTCAACATATGCATCTCTTTTTACTTTTCATCACTAAAGTTTTTATTAAGCCTTAAGAATGTGAGGAGCAAAATAATTATTCAAGGTGTTTCCCCTCAAAAATTAAAATCTGAGCATTTAAGGAAGCTACAGTTTTCTTGAGAAACCAAATATATCCAGCAAAAACAATAGGTAAACAGATTAAAAAGGCACCCATCCGTAGACACAAAAATCATACAGCAAATCCTGTTGTAATTACTGAGCAGATGTTATTTAGCTTTGGGACAATTCCCATTAGCTCAAAATACACTGAAATTTTAGAAAGCCCTGAAAGGAAAAGGGATTTTTCCTTGACTAGAAAAGTCATGTGTTATTCTAAGATTTCCAATGCAAACTAAGATCTAATTATTTAAGATAATTGAAATAATTTAAAAGTACTTATAATCCCAGACCCTTTTATTTGAAAGTACACACACACACACACACACACACACACACACACACACACACTCAGAGTCCTTTACATTCAATTTCCAGGTATATTGTGTGGCCATCACCATTTAAATTTCTATGAAATTTGGAAATTGTTTTTAAAATACTATTAAACACTTAATAAAAGAAAACTGCTAAAAGTGTTGAGGATATTTTGCAAAATGAGAGTACAGATTATCTTCCTGTTTAGAAATCCCAGTCAACTGCCTCATTTCATCACTGTAGAATCCAGCAGAGGCTCAACCCAGGCTACTATTAAACATTTCCTGCTCCATCTCCATTGTTCTAGGCTGGCTTCCCCTAGTTACAAAGTTATATATTGTACTTTATTTTCTCCCCTAAAGCCTCCTTTTTAAAAAGTACTTTTCACTATTTTTTTCCCTAAGCAATATTTCTGCATACTTATTTTTTTATCTCAAGCCTAATCCTTGAATAGGTCTTTTCACTGATCCCAACAAGCTATTAAATTTCCTTCCCTGAGGTTACAACGCACGTAGTATTTGTGTGTCCTCTCCACCAGTATTATTGAGAGCCTTTGAAAGAACAGCTCAAGAAATGCCTTTTCAAATTAGCTTATGGACTCCAAATTGGTTCCTGGCTTTCAACTTAATCTTCCACATTTTTTTTCCAACTCCAACTTTGGCCCTCAATATATTGTGTCTTCTTTGTTATGATCTATACCTTTGATCAAACTCTTCAACTTGTTCCATATGTGTGACCTTTGAACTCTTGGTTATAACAAAGACACACCCTATTTTGCTCTGATTACTCCACTAGTATGATATTATAATTTTGGCCTGTCTTCTTACATGATTACTCAGAGTTGGATATCAGCAGAGTTAGAGCATAATCCTGAGTAATTTAGAGCCTTTAAAATTAATTATTGCTAATATAGGTGATATGTCAAGTGACTTATTTTGACATTGCAATATACTTGATATATAAAATTAATTATTTTAATATTGTCCATCTCTATGAAAAGCCAATCAGTCAGAATGTATGTACGGTGCTCAGCACTCTATGGGCACTATGACTTGGAGGGTGGAGGAGGGTAAGTGGATAGACTCAGCTTAATTCCATGAAATATAATAGTCACAGTGTTAGACCCCCTCGTTAACCTCCCTATAAAAATATCTCAAAGAATAACTTAGCCTCCCTCAAGGTCTGAATCCTAGTCATTGCCCTTTAAATTTTGCCCCATGCTTCATCTGGAACCAGGTGAGCAGGATGGTATCATCTTTAGGTTGTAGTAAAAATGTAAACCAAATTGTAATATATGTGACAATTGTAAATTTGTAACTGTAAACCAAAAAATAAATTTGAAAAAAGGCTCTCCTCTGATTGTGGACATACTCCTGTATAATGGATGAACATTTCCATGGCTACTTGAATTTTTACAACATAAAGATATGTAACTATGGAAATTAAGTTTTACATATTAGTGACAAACTTATTTAAACATGATGTGGTTATACTCAATAAAGACATGTATAATTAATTGTATAGTGTTTAAAATTAAAATTTAAAATTAAATAGTGTTAAAAATTAAATATTCTATAAGGCCCAAATATGGAAAAAATGTCACATGATACCCATCTCAACCTGCATGGTGATAAATACCTGTATCAGGGCAGAGGTGAGCGATAGCCTGACTAATGCCATCACCTCAGTTCATTTGCAGGACCCAGAGTCTGAGTCCACCCTGAGCCTTCATTTGCCTGATTTAGGACTACATCCCAGTGGGTTCATCTATGGGAAAATTATTCCCATTCATCTAGCCCACAGGACTGATGCCAGTTTGCTAACGTTCCATGTGTTTGTGTTCCATATAAGCTGCTGTTTCAGCAAAAGTACCTGCTTTTAAGACACCGTTTTTTCCCTTATTACTAAGTTCTTGGTGCAGGTGGAGAGAAGATTTCATTTGACTGATTTTCTATTACTTAAAATGATACATTTAATAAATTACCATTCAATAAATATGTGAAGTAATTGTAGCAAAACCAATAACATAATGAAATTCAGTAATTGTCTAAAACTATGTATAAAAATGCATTAACAAGAAATACACTAAATAATTTGCTGCATATATCAGTTGTTCAACAATGTTGAAACCATTCAGATTTGAAACAATAAGGTAATACAAAATGACTCCTAGTTAGGAAATTATTTTTAATAATCCTAATTGGAAACTATACTGACAATTTATTTGGGGAGCTGAATAAACAGTCACTTGTATTATGATGAATAATAAGTGATAAATAGATCTTGTTTTGGGACAAATTGCCAGAGTTTTATTATTTGTAAAAAAAAAAAAAAAATGCAATAAATGGCTGTCAGTATTCATGGGGTTAAAATTCTAGACAAATATTTTTCTGTATATAGAACAATATATAGTAGTATGGTAATTTTTATACTTAGGGTATAACTATTTGCATAATTAAATATTATCTTTATCTCCAAGTTGATATGTCTTCAATGAGAAAGATATATGTAATAAACATTAGCTGAAATTATTCTTATCTATCATGATATCATCAACAGTATTCTATTTATACCATTATATATAAGGTATACAATATTTACAATATTATAATGTTTAATTATTTAAGAATAAATAAACATATAAAAATATCTTAAAATTAAATTTTAAATACATGTAAATTATATTTAAAATTTAATAGCTTTGAAGGCTTAGAAAGGATACAGACTTTTTAACCTTGATGGTTAGTATGGACAATTTGAAAAGATAAATCATCAGACATAATCTACAACTGTTTCAAACAAATAATTTTTAAATTATCTTTTAATTTATTTATTAGATGATAGTGTCAACCTCAAAAATAATCAGTTATTTTACCAGCAAGATGGATTTATTCAGGAAGAGCAGAGAATTGCAAGTCAGGACAGGCAAGCCTGAAGAGACAAAGGGAAGTTCAACTTTCATTAAATTTTAGGAGAAAATTGGGGAGGGTTGTTGTTCACTGGAGAAGAACAAGAGTTCAAACTTGTGGTGCTTTCTTATTGGCTGCAAGCAAGCGGTGGCTAGAGCATTGTAGCTGGGACAGGGAGGTATCTTCCTTCCTTTTCTTAAAAGCAGGAGATGAAATTTCCCTGTGAAAAAATGTCCTCCTTTGGACCAGAAGAAAAGTGACATCCTTATCATCAAGGATCATCAAGGATTGAGACGAAGAGAATTTTATACAAAGAACTGTACACAAAGAGACCTTGTTAAAATAATTCTTATCTCCCTTGTTCCCATTGGTGATGGAGGGGTGTTGAGGGTACCTGCCTGAGAGCTCCCTCTGCAGGGCTTCCTGACTCTATTTTTCATGAGGTTTTCCTTCATTTATTTTCACAACAGTCATGATCATCTGCAACTGTTGATCTTAAATTTTCAATATAAAATTAAAGCAACACTATATTATCCTACAAATGTATAGTTGGTATCTCTGCTGGGATACTAGTTCTACACAAAGTATACTAGTTCTACACAAAGTAAATACTAGTTCTACACAAAGTAAATATTATAAACCCATTGTATTAAGGAAATACTATCACATCTTAGAGAATTAATAAAGGTCTATCTCATAAAGTGGATAAAATAAAAATTATGTAATTGACTCAAACCTCTACATTTCTTTTTTGTCACCAGAGCATAAGCAATTGCACTAAATGTAAGTGTATAAATGCTTTGGAGGTGGGAAACATTTTACCATTTTAAGCCAGAGGTTGGAACCAAAGCCATATGCAGCGCAAAATTCCTTTATAGAATGCAAATGTTTCAATCGCACTTTCCTGAGTCCATTGCAACTGAACATGAATGGTGAGAAGTTTTCTCCTGTTTCCAGGTTATTATCTAGAAATGGCACCTGGAGTTAAGGTTAACTTGCACCTAGTACACATCTAAAGTATTATGTGATGTCAGAATGTAACCTAGCAGGACGGACCCTTCCCCCATATCCTCTGCCATAGCTCCTCTCTGAAGGACCTAGATAATAGTATCTGATGCACATTTCTTGAGTTGTTTTACTGATGCTAAAAAACACCAGCCAATGGAAGAAATTAACTACTTGATGACCATGAGTACATAGCTCCCAGACCTACTGGAACCGAAGGATTGATAATGTTAACCCCTGTGATCCTGCCCAGTTACCTCACCATCAACCAATCAGAGAATTGTGCAAGAGCTGATCACATACCCTGTGACCTCCTCCTTCACCTGGCCTTTAAAAATGCTTTGCTGAAACCCATTGGGGAGTTCAGTCTTTTTGAGCACGAGCCATCCTGAACTCCTTGCTTGGCACCTGCAATAAAGGCTTCACCATAATTGGTATCCGTAAATTGGCTTTACTGTGTGGGAGGCGAACGGACCTAAATTTGGTTCAGTAATGAGAAGAATCAGTCCAAATATTTAAACATCCATGAAACAATAATCCATCCAGAAATGAGCTAAATAACCTCCTTTTTAGGCCAGTTTGATCCTTTCTCTGGATTTAATCCACGAATCCATAAATCATAGCAGTATATTCTTGGCAAGAGCTTAGTTGAAGAACTTTTTGTAAACTAATGACTGGAGATTAAAGGCTACAGGATTATTTATACAGACTTTCATGGAACAGAAAATGCACAGATGCCTTCTGGACATGCTGATTTTCTCTGTAATTTCCTGGTTCTTACCCTTCTCTATCTTCTCCTCTCAGTGAATATTTACGTCTTCACCCATCTGTCTTTCTCTTTCCCAAACTTTTCATTCTCTTTCCTTCTCTTGCTTTCTTTCAGCATCATTTACTTTTTCTCTGTTGCTCTCTGCCCACCTTCCTTTACCCAAACACTTGCTGATCTGTTTTTCTTTTTTTTTGTGCTCCATTACCTCTTCATGACATAGAGACAAATTTCTTTATTGACTGGGTTCTTTAGATAAAATTTGCATTTTCTATTTAACTAAAATTGAATAAAAGAGTCTGAACTAAAACAAGATGTCTTGTACTTGAACTATCTTTTTATCTCCAGTTTTGTAAGGGCCAGGGATCTTGCCCAAAACTTTTTCTTTAATTCCCAATACCTGATCTAGAATAATAAAAATAATCATAATTATTATTATGTATAATCAGAATACACTATCTTATTTACACTCTGGTAGCAGTGTTTTTTAAGGAGGTCATATTTATAAAATGCAAAAAACAAACATTGCAGTTTCCAGAGGTGCTCTGTTTTTGAAGACTCAGCTTGTGCTATGCAATATACCAGTATGTAACCCTCAAAATGCTGAGGGTTCACAGAGGGGAAAGACCAACTAGACATTCTCACAACAACCTCAGAATGAAAGTTAGGATTCAAAGAAATAAAACAACATTCTCACAATCACTTCATAAGTAAGTGGCTGATTCTGGGTTCTGCATTCTCTTTCTACTACAACATGCTGCTTCTAGTAACATTTTAGTACATGTAAGCTGTTTCATTGTTCACAGTTTAGCATATTTATGAAATGCGGCCTTCGCGTGGCCTTGTGTGATTCTAAAGCACCTGTAGTCTCATATCCCCACTGCCCTAATCTCATCAAAATACGTGTTAGAGTCCGTGACTCATCTAAACAGGATCTCTGACCTGAGAAAACTTTCTTAGTGGCTCTTCCTACTTCTGGAACAGAATCCTTTTTGGTGAGATTTGGTATCTTGTTTGGATGAAATTATTCCCTTGCACCTAAAGATTCACATCTATGATCACTCCTTAAATCACCCATTCAAGGATCCGCCAAGGGCAGCTTAAGTGGTAACAAAGGCTGGGCTAATATTGTTGAAAATGTAGAATAGTACATTGGTGAAACGTGCTCAGACCGAGTGTGTACTTTGGTGCACTGCTCCTCAGAGACGCTCCCAGGAATCCGTGTCTTCTTTCGGGCTGCTGTGACAAAAATACCAAGACTGAGTGGTTTAAACAACAAATATTTATTCCTCACAGTTCTGAGCATGGAAGTCCGAGATCAAAATGCAAACAGATTTGGTGTCTGGTGAGGGTCCTCTTTCTGGTTTGCAGACAGCCAGCTACTTACTATAGCCTGCCATTGTGGAGGGAGGGAGAGAGAGAGAGAGAGAAAGAGAGAGAGGAAGAGGAGAGAGACAGAGAGGTCTTTTTTCTCTTTTTATAAGGGAGCTAATCTCATTCATGAGGACTCCACCCTCATGACCTAATTACCTCTCCAAGGTCCCACCTCCAAATAACATCACATTGGAGATTAGAATTTCAGTGCATGAATGTGGGGGAGGGAGGATACAGACATTCAATTCCTAGCCCATTGTAACAAGAACCAAATGTTAATGGGGGTGTCCTATGTGCCAGATCATACTTTAACTCCTCAAAATATAATTTTCAGTCTTCATTAGAACCTCATGTGATAGTTTTGTTTGACTGATTTGTATGGACTTTTTCCTTAATTTTAGGAGAAAATTTAGAGAAAGAGAGGTTAAGCAATCTGCAGTCTTATACCTAAAAAATGGCAGGGCTGGGTTTTGTCTCAACTCAGTGTGGTCCCAGAGTTCAGCTCTTAGCCACGCATCACAGTACCTGTACACCAGCTCTGTGACCAAGGAAAACGGTGAAAACTGCATCTGTGTGATCCTCGCGTGAAAACTCAGTCTTTTTTTAAAAGGTCTAAAAAAATCTCTTTGAGGATGTTTGCTTCATATTATTTCCCAAATATATCTGTCCCACAAACTATTTTTTTAATGAAACCTCTATTTGTATTTTATAGAACTAATGTTGCCTAAAACACAGTTTGGTAACACATTTCTCTATAACATCTATTGAATTTTCAGCTACATTGCTGTTTTATCAAAACAGAGGTTCTAGGATTCTGAGAGGACTATTTCTTATTAATATTTATGTTATATTCAAACATTTCCCAGGGACTGTTATCAAGTATTACTTTAATACTTAACCGGTTATTTAGAGATACTCATAGGGAGGGATGGATTGGGAGGCTGGGGTTAACAGATGCAAACTATTCTATATAGAATGGATAAAAAATAAGGTCCTACTGTAGAGCACAGGGAACTATATTCAATATCCTGGGATAAACCATAATGGAAAAGAATACGAAAAAGAATGTGTATATATATATATATATATATATATATATATGTATATGTATAACTGAATCATTTAGCTGTATAGCAGAAATTAACAGATTATAAATCAACTATACTTGAATAAAATAAATTTTAAAAAATGAAAGAAATACTCATAGGGTAGACCTAGCTTTACGAATAGTGAGCCTCAGAGCCTTTAACTTGTATTCAGTGAGGCAGCCCTGAGAGCCAATTGGAAATAATTATTTATTTTAGATAAATTCAGTGTTTATTTTTAATTCCTAAGATAAATATTTGATGCTACGGCACATTGTAATATTAAATATTTATATAATTTTTTGTGCATGAAATTTGCTGATTTACAACAGAATAATGGCATCTTTATTCTGCTCTCCATGGTTTCGAAGATTAGCCATGATTAATGCCATATTTTTATTTCTTCAAGCCATGTCTTGATTTGAACATCAAATAAAATTTGAGGCCAATGTTTCATTTGTGATTTCATCTCTATGCCTTCAGACATGTTGTACACAAAATTCACTCCTTTCTCAGTAGAGTCATTTTAAGATTAACTCCGTAGCTTTTTACAGTGAAAGCTGAGTGAGGGAAATTTAGATTCAATTGTCACGTATATAGAAAGTCCATTAAAATGTTGTCACAATGTACAAGTCACTCAATAGTTCAAGTGCTTGGCATCTACGTGAAAGGAAAACATTTTAAACATCTCATTATAAAATAATGTTATATTTTGATTATCCTACAAAAAAATTATATGGTTTTTAGATTTTTAACTCTCTCCTAGTTTGAGTCAGTGAGGTTGCTCTTGTTCAGTCCTCCTTTGGACACCGAAGCTGTTCCTTCTTCAAGTCCTCTTGCTTCTCTTACCGTTCCTTTCTCAGGACACCACTCGCATTTCTCATCCCATCTCTATTTAGTCACTTTGTATGTCCTGTTCATAAAAATGATGGAGGGGAGTAAAAATAGGTCACAGAGGGTTTTGAAGATTAAAGGAGAAAATTTATGAGAAATCTTTAGGACAGGGCTAACGCAGTTACACAATGAGTGCTTCATGCCTTCAGATGGTAGCTACTCTTGGTGGTGATGCTTTTATTTTGTTGCTGTTGTTGTTTTGTTATTATTATTGGATGCTTATCAAGTGCTTGTGCCAACAGTTATTAGTTTTGTTATAGCTACATCTAAGTACCTTCTATATGTTAAGGGGTTTAAATAAATTACCATTATATTATATAAACTATATTTTGATTAGTATTTTAATAATTAAGTATATAAATTAATTTTATAACAAAGCTATTAAGTTTTATCTCTGTCACTAGGATTTTAAGTAAATACTCAAGGTCACATTGGTAGTAGAATTAGAAGTCTTAATCTATTTCTTTCTATTTATGCAATGTAGCTTTTTAGGAAATGGAAACATTTTACCATAACAGCCGCCAAATTAATGCCCCTGGTCAGGAACTTTCTCTCACACCTGGTTCTGAGTTCCCAATTTCCTTTTAGACATCTCTACAGCTTTCTTTCTTGGCTACTCAAAAGAGAATGCATCCCTCATTCTGCATAACATTCATTTTGCTTCTCTTGCATTTTCTAAGTATTTTAGTAGTTTTATCATCAGTGTACACCTCAGTCTCAGGAGCTTGAAATAATAGTACTAATAACCAATAATAATTAATTTGTATTGATTTCTTTCCATGTGCCACATGCTGTGCTAAGTACTTCAAATGTATTATCTCATTCTATCTCATTCACAACACCATCGTGGTTTATGTTTTAATATTATTCTCATTTATAAATATGGTAACTGGGACTTAGAGAGGCTAATTGACTTGTCCAGGTTCACCAATCTGTAAGCAATGCTATTTTGACTCAAATTTACATCTCCTAACTTCAGAGCCTATTAGTCAGACCAAAATATTTAGACTCTTTAGAATTCTTATTTTATTGTTATAAAATATGAATAACATAAAATTTACCACTTTAACCATTTTTTAGTGTACAGTTTTAGTTCGTAAGTACATCCACATTAGTGTGCAGCCACGCTCACCATCCATCTCCAGAACTTTTCATCTTCCCCCATCTATGCCACTTAGACGCTGATTCCCCATTTCCCTCTGTCCTCAGCCCCTGGCAACCACCATTTTACTGCCTTTTCCTATAAATATGACCACTCTAGGTACTACATTTAAGTGGAATCATGTAACATTTGTCCTTTGTGCTGGCTTATTTCACTTAGAATGCTTTCAAAGTTCATCCACATCATAGCACGTGTCAGAATTTCTTTCTTTTTTATGCTAATATCCCATTCTATGTACAGACAAAATTTTGTTTATCTATAAATCCATCTATGGACCCTTGAGCTGCTTCCACCTCTTAACTATTGTAAGTAACGCGACAAATATCTCTTTGAAACCCTGCTTTCAATTATTTTGAATATATACCCAGAAGTAGAATTGCTGGATCATATGGTAGTTCTATTTTTAATTTTTGGAGGAAAATCCATACTGCTTTCCATAGTGGCTGCACCAGTTTACATTCCCACCAATAGTTTACAAGTGTCCCAATTTCTCCACATCCTGGCCGTAACCTTGGTTGTTGTGTGTGCATGTGTGTGTGTGTGCATATATATTAGCCATTCTAATGGGAGTGAGGTGCCATATTGTGGTTTTGATTTGCATTTCCCTAATGATTAGTTTGTTGAGCATTTTTTCAGATTCTTGTTGGCATGTGTTTATCATCTTTGGGAATATACCTATTCACGTCCTTTGTCCATTTTAACAGGGTTATTTTCATTTTTGTTATTGAGTTGTAGGAGTTCTTTATAAATTCTGGATATTAATGCCATATCAGATATATGATTTGCAAATATTTTCTCTCATTCTGTAAGTTTGCTTTCTGCTCTGTTGATTGTGTTATTTGATGCACACACTTTTAATTTTGGTATAGTCCAATTCATCTATTTTTACTTTTTTACCTGTGCTTTTGGTGTCATATCCAAGAAATCACTGCCAAATCCAAAGTTGTGAAGTTTTTCCCCAATGTTTTCTTCTGAGTTTTATAGTTTTAGGTCTTTGATCCATTTGGTGTTAATTTTTTGTAAATGACATAATAGTTCATCTTGTTTATCCATTTATCTATTGATGGACACTTCAGCTGTTTCCATCTTTTGGCTATTGTGAATAAAGCTTCTATGAACATGGCTGTACAAATATCTGTTCATGTTCCTGCTTTTGTTTCCTTTGAGTACATGCCTAGAAATAGAATTGCTGTATCATATGGTAATTTGATGCTTAATTTTTGGAGGAAACTTTATATAGCTATTTTACATTGCTATCATACACTTCAATCTATCTATCTTTCATCTATTTATCACTATTTTTTATTTTCTGCCTGCATTATTTTAATTTCCCATCAATCCTTTTCTCTGGAAGTTATAACACTTAGATGATTTTTTTCTTCACTACACTGCCAAAAAAATAATTCTTTCATCAATCACATAGATAGAAACTTGTTGTAGCCTGATTTTACTGTATTCTATTTCATGTAGCCTTTTGTTTCCCTTTCTTCTACCCAATAACACACAACACACATGTTATGTGTCTCCTTTGATTTTTGGTTCCTTTAATTTCTCCCTGTATATAATCCCCTGATTTAATTAGCTCTTATTTCCAACGCAGTCCATTCAACATGGTCAACACTTTTAGCGCAATTTTGTCTATATTCTCAGCCCCCATGTCTTATCACCTGTCCTGTCCACTGATTGGCACACTCTGCTCAGGTGCAATACAAGTTTCTGCTTCCTTGTTTACAACCAAATGGATATACATTCCTGCCGAGCAAAGGTCTGTAAACTATGGCTTATAGGCTAAATCTAGCCCACCACTTATTTTTGCAAGTAAAGTTTTATGGGAACACAGCTGTGCCCATTTATTCCTGTATTTTCTATGGTTGCTTTCATGTTAAAACAATAATTGAGTAGTTGCTAGAGAGACCTATGACCCACAAATCATAAAATATTTACTATATTACCCCGATAGAAATGTCTGCTGACCCCTGCCTTTACAGTATCAAAAATCGCACAAAATATCCACATCACAAATTCAGCCACAATTTGAGTATTAATTCTGCCCAGCGGCAATGCTTCTACATTTTGCAAGTTATCTCTGGTTTCATACTCCACAGCAACTATTTCAAATTGTCTCCTTTTTCTTCATCCACTCTTAGTAAACAGCCTTGATTTATCATTCAGAGTGAACATCATTGTCATCAATTTTATGCCTATAAACCAACTGATTAACCTATATCAAGACTCCTTGCTTCTGATTACCTCCTATTATAATAGAAAATAGTCCTCTAACTGAAGTATAATCTTTCTACCTATGTGCCAGCTCACATCCCTTTCTGGAACCCCTACTTAAATTTATTCTACTCTTCTTCCAATTAAAAATCAAACATATTAATGTGTCTATCATGCATCTTTCTATCTATCTAGTCTGTGGAATATAAAATATTTATGAGACCACCCTTAAACACTCCTCTCTCTTGACTACTAAACTTTAAAAAAAGAAGTCCCTTTTATAGCCACTCCCAACTGTTTTTACCATCTCTAATCAACTCAGGGGTCAACCAGCTTCAATTTGATTTTATTCCCACTATTCAAGGCTTTTTTAAGGTCATCACTGATGTGATTCTTGCTATGTCTGACAGCCATTTTTAGTCTTTTCCTCACAATATCTGCCTTTCACTGTCGGACACTTTTCCTTTTCAAGCCGTCTTTACTCGGACTGATACATTCAACGTTTTCCTCCATCTACTCATGGCCCTTCTTAGAGTCCTTGATGGACTAAAATGGCCAATGGTGGTACAGCAGTGGGAGAGATGGACACAAACACAAACATACCCACAGAAACATTTTACATGACTTAATGCTGAGTGTTTATCCAAGTGCTATCATTACTTATTGTCTAACTTGTGTAAAACTAACTTCTCTTTGGCTTAGTTTCTCATCGATAAAATTTAGTTTAATAATTACACCTACCTAATAGGATTAAATTTTAGGATTAAATGAGTTAATATATGTAAAGTGCTAAAATAGTGTTGTGCACATAGCAAACTTATAAACTATAAAGTTTAAGAATGACCTCTGGAACCTTCCTTTGACCACCTCAGTGTCAATGGATCTTAAATTTCTATATTTAGATAATTTTTAAATTAACTACTTTTTCTCTTCCAGTCTCTTCTGGTATTTAACCAAGTAAACAATGAACCTTTTTCTCTATTAAGAACCTGATTTGAGTTTTGCAATTTACATTAAGCACACCTCTTCAAGACCCTCCAGCCATCTGTGCCACTCAACAAATCTTTATTATCTATTAATTTCTATTTAAAAAATAATAAAAATCCATCCATATTTTTAAGAATTATCTCACAAATACCGAAAGTATGATAGCTGTTTTTCACTTTGAAGAAAAAGGATAATTGAACAGAAAATATCTGGTCATAAGAGGAACTGCTCAGTATATATTTTGGCACATAATTTTTTTTTGATAAACTTCCATGAGTAATTGGAATTTGAAAATAAAATATGATTGAAATAATTCAATTGTAAAAAATTGGATATGTAAAATAACCCCCCAAAATCTGTGGTAGGCAGAAACTCTCCCTCACCCCCAAGGACATCCACATCCAATCCATAGACTCTGTTAATAAGTTATATTAAACAGCAAAATGAATACTGCCAAAATAGTTATAATTAGGGTCCTAAAAGTAGAGAGAGTACCCTGCATTATCTGGATGGGGTTAACTAGTCACAAGGTCCCTTAATCCAGAAGTCAGAGAGAAGCAGCAGAAGGGAACATCAGAGAGATTTGAAGCATCAGAAGGATTTGAAGTGCCATTGCTGAGTGCTGAGAACAGAGAGGTCTTTGGAGCTAAAAGTGACAGCAAGGAAACTTCAGTCCTACAATTTCAAGGACTGAATTTGGCCAACAGCCTGCATGAGCTTGGAAGTAGATTTATCCATACAGCCCTTAGATAGGACTGCAACCCAGCTGACAACTTGATTTAAGCCTTGAGAAACTCATAGCAGAGGACCCAGCTGAACTATACTAGACCCGGACATCTGACCTAGAGAAACTGTGGAATGATAAAATTGAGTTGTTTTAGACTGGCTAAATTAGTAATAATTTGTTAGGGCAGCAATTGGAAATTATTAAAATATTATTACTATAATTTTTGTGTAAATTATTGATCACTAGCTTTGCATAGAGAAAAGCATCTGTTCATGCAAACTTACTTGTTATATTTAAAAGTGATCGTCACCACCATGAGTGTCTTTGAATATTTTGAAACTTGAAACTTTGAAATTTGACCATTATGAAGAGTCGGTAACAGAATATTTGATCGTCAGTGTTTCACAGGATCATAGATATTAAAAGACAATACACATATTGTCCTTTTTATATTGTATATTATCTCTCTTCAAAAAGTTACAACCTATTAAATTCCGATGTTTTATTTTTATGAATTCTTTTTATATGGATTTCAAGCATGACTCTGAAGCTTGTTATGCTAGACGATTAATTTTACCCAGTTAATCAATCACAAAGTCAGTGATAAACACTGAGCACTCCCAGGCACAGAAATAGAATAAAGGTTTAAGTGATTTTTGGAATGCCTTATGCAGAACTCATGCAGCATTCTCTTCAGTACAGCTGCAAATTAATTCACTTTTGGATTTGTAAACCAACAAGTATAAAATATACTAGATACTAGGATATCAAAGCTCAATATATGTGTCTTATACCTTAATTCTCTCTGTGGAATCTTAGTATAAATAATAGGGGAAAATAACCTTTCACAGATAGTGAATTATTAAGTTACAAAAATTATTTTCAAGCTATTGCCACAAAATATATACAACTCAGCTATCTTTAAGAATGGATTCAGGAGGCATCCTTCTGTTCAATAATGCCATGAAAATCATTGGAGATGGTACAGAATTAGATTTTTTAGTCTTCCCGTCCACATATGAATGGAGTTCCTCTTTTTAATAACAGCATTTGTGTTATTTGTCATCTGTACTTTACCGGCAGCAAGACATGAATTAAAGACACTCTTTGAAACATAGCACCTACCAGCCTTTACATTTTGCTTAATATACAGCAGAGCATCCTAGGTATTGATCTAATAATAAAGACAATTAATACCATGAGATTTGGAAGGATGGAACATATAGGCTTAAGAAAACTGCTCATACAGTAAAGTTTATTACCTCTTTTTACCTAACTAGATGGATGGGCCGCAGAGTAGAGCAAAGTCAGGGCTCCACATCATTTCCCCTGACAGCACTGCCTCACTCATCATTTGCCAAAGTCCTCTGGTTTAGAAAATTATAAATGGGTTCACTGTGTTAGATTTAGAAAATATTATCAGTACACACACACACACACACACACACACACACACACAGACACAGACACACACACACAGAGTACCTTTATACTACCTGGTCTTAGCAATTCTTAGACAAATGTGACTACAATCAATATCCTATGACTAATGTTTGGAGCCAGTTAACCATCTTCCATTTTGTGACCAAAACTGACCTATTTTAGCCATGTAACAAACAGAAACAAATGTGGTTATATTTTAAGCACATGTGAAGGGAGAATCCAAAGAATCCATTATTTTCCTAATCAAGAAAACAATGAAGATTGACCCAAAGAGTCTTCTTTATTTGTAAAGAATAGCACAGTATCTAAATATTTTTAAAAGTGTACACACGAGGCCTTTAGATGACTGCATGATTTTATTCCTGTCATAGATGGAGTACCACCACAAAGTAAGATTTGAATACTGTGCACACAAGGAGAAAGATCTTCAAAAATGCCATATCCTGCAGTTTATTTGCTGGGAATAAGGAAGACATGAGCAAGAGAGGCACAACAGGAATCTCTTTTTAATCTGTCCTTCAGACATTTCAATCAAAGCTCATCAGGTGTTCGAGAAACTTGATGGAATGCCTGCTACGTAGAGGCATTTTTCTCAAAAGGCTTTTTTATTTTTATTATACATACCATATCAGCTGGGTAAGATACTTATAAATATTTATATAACACAGTCATAAAGTGATATATTCAACTACAGTTTCACAAGAATGTATCAGTCATATTGAAAATTTTGATTACAGTATATCTGAAACCGAAGACTGTCCTGGATAAGAGATTTGAAATCTGAGCCCTAGAAAGTCTGGAAGGAGGGAAGGATTTTGCTTTCCCATCAGAAACATAGAGGGATAAAACAGAAGGATCTCTTGGTATTGCAGAAATGATTTCTTTCCCATATTTCTCTGAGGACATCTCCTCTAAAGAAAATTCCAGACCCCAGAAAACATAAAAATGAGAGAAAGATGGTCAGACCCCATTCATTTCTCCACAAAGTAAATGTGCATTGAGTGAATACATAAAACCAAATGGCACCCCTACTATTTGCCAGCGATGCTGCAGACTAGCCATGAAAAGATTAAGAAGAAGGAATAATATAGTTCATAGAGGAATTATATAATTTATGCATCAATCTTGTCCTCCCAGAAACACTTTCCCTCCTACGAAAAAAAACGCATGGATAACAAAAATCTAAAAACTAAGATATTTACAAAAAAGTTTTTTTTTTTTAAACTGGGACTGCAAAAATGCTGCTTTTTTATTTTTCATCTCCATAATATTACAAGCGTATCATTTTTCCTCACCTAATACCAATCCCTGCAGCTGCTTAATGAAACATATCCACTGTCATTTATCATTATTTTCTAATGTTTTTTCAGTATTTCCAAACTCCTATCAAAAGAAACTAAACAATGTATTCACATAAACTTTGATAAACTTATCAACTACTTAAATATATATCACAATATATTTCACAATAGTCACTGATTTATTTTTGGGGGGGATTGTTTGGGATCTCATGAAAATTAAATAAAATAGTGGTTTATATTAAAGATATTCATGCTACCTGAAGAATAGCCCGTTACAGTCATGCTTACATAGTTTATTGCTCACATTTTTAAAGACTAGTATTTTTCATGGCATTTTCTGATTTAAAATATGACTGAAGCTTAATAGAAATGAACTTCTTTAAATTTCCATTTACTATTTCAGTCACTTTTTTAAAAGTGCTAATTTATCAAAGTTTTAGCCCAACAAAATCTACATTAAAAGTTAGCATTACTTGAGAGGTAAAGAAATGAGGGCAATTCTGTCCCAATTGAGAAAAAAAAAAAAAAAGATCTTTGTATATTCATTTCCATCTGCCAGCTTGAGAAACATTTTCTTGTATAAGATTCTTTTACAATTTAAATTTAGTCTACATGAAGGCTCTGAAATGTCCTCTGACATAAATATTGAAAGGCAAAAATTGGCCAGGCCATGTAGGAAAGACGCTGATGGTGGGTGTTGGTCTAGTGCTTACATTATAAAAGAGGAAATAAAAGTCACTATGGAAATGTTCCTTTCAGCCTCTTCTTTAAGAGGTGTATCTCTCCATTTGGACTGGTTTTGTGTATTATTTACTATGTTTAACCCATTTGATGAAATTAACCATTAGAGAGAGGCAAGATTTATAACATAAATTTTCTTGTGAACCATTTACTTAAAAATAATAGGTCAACCTTTTTCAGCTCCTCAGAGATTACATTTAAAAATTACAGCTCAGAAACAAACAGTCGGAATGAAAATGGGAAAGGGATTTTTATTTCAGTGATAAAATAAAACGTATAATTAGCTCTTTAAGATGAGACATCACTATTTCAATAATCAGTTAGCCGAGTCTAATCTTAGCCCGCCTCTAGCATTCTGTACTACATCTGTATGATATGGAAATCTAAATTTGAACAGATGTCCTGAATGTTATGTCAATATTTGCATTGCTATTATGGCTATGAATCAATATTATTTTGTAAACATCCTTATTTCAAGTGTCTTGAATCATGGCACAGTGGTTAAATACACAGATTCTGGAGTTTAACTGCCTGATTTTATAACCCAGCTCCAATACTCACTGAATGTATCTTTTGTGGAGACTTAACTCCCTATTGCCATAGTTTACCCGCCCATGAAAAAGACATAAAAGTTATCTCCTAATAGAGTTGCAGGGATTAAATGTGTTAATACTCAGCTTTGGATACTATAATACAGTGAATATTCAATTACATTAGTTGTTGTCATTCATGTATACATTAGGTCTTGCTTCTACATTTCCATTTTGGAACCAGGCAAGCCATACATTCTACTAAAGTATAGACTATGTGAACAGATGTCAAGTGGAGAATAAGGATAGACAGTAAAGCAATTTGAGTCAAATATCTCTTTGTTTCCACTATCAAAAGAGTTCAGGCAAAAAACTTTTATATTTTTTCACGTATTTTACCTTTGGAAACATCAGAACATTTTAAAATAATATCTTCAAACTAAATTAATATCACTAATATCTAACCCGAAACATTTGTAAGTAGAGTATAAATATTGTTATATGATTTCTCATGCCTCACTCATCACTATGAGGGATGGGTTCTGTTTACATTAAAAGGAGAATCTAATGGAGGGTGGGTTTAGTTATGTGCCATAAACTATGATGAGCTCTTCACATATAACTTAATCTTTTCAAAATGTGTGAATTAGGTTTTGATATCACTGTATTAAATAAGAACACTAAGGCCCAGAAAGATCCAGTGATTCACTAATGCATTCACAACTAGTATTTACACATTGGAGTTAGGTTCTTAACCTGGGCGCCTTGGCTTTTGGTAATTGAATATATGGTCTCAATATCTAAGCTAATTTAGCGTTCATCTTTTGAACTTCCATTAGATTTTCCTATAATGCCTTCATAGCCCATCATAATTTCCCTTTTGTCTCTGGTCTGTCTAAATTCCACCCCCCTTCCCAACTCTACAATTTCCACTTTTCTTTCCACTTCACACAGTTTAGAAGTTCAAATACTTACAATTTTTTTTTTTTTATTAACTCAGATTATTAAAACAAACACCCGTTCATTTGGCATGCCAGGCCATGCTAAAAATGAGACTCAGCTCATCTCTAAACTACTTAAACTTTGTGTGTTTTTTATGTTTCTGAATGTGCCCCATCACTGAATCATATTGTTGTGTGTAAAACAACACAACACAACACTTGAACACAACAAGTTGCCAAACTTGAGTGTTCATGTGAATCACCTGAAGAGCTTGTTAAAGCACAAATGATTTGGTCATACACCTAGAGTTTCTGATTCATCAAGTACTGATTGGGGCTGAGAATTTGCAATTGAGTTACAATATGAGATCACTGGTGCAGACTAACACAGTACATTTTAAAAATGCCTTCAATTGTTGTATTCCCATGAATGCTAAGTACTTTTTAAATTATTATGACCATTGTTTTTTTATTTTTAACCCTTGACAAAATTCTAACTAGCAAAATATCTCTATTAGTTTTTGGGTTGATAAAGTTATGATTTTAAGACTATTTTTCTTTTCCATTTTTTAGATATGTTTCCATATTTCATAAACTAGAAAAATTATTTGTGAAACAGGAGGCTGTAGTCAAGTTTGTTAGTTATAATTATCTAAGGTTGATCACTATCACTGGGCAGACTATAAAGTGGCAGACTCTTAGCCAAACTACCTGAAATTCAAATTCCAGCTCTACCATTTCTTAAATCTGTCACTCTGATGAAATTAGTTAACTTCCATGTGTCATGGTTTCCTGATCTAAAAGAGGAAAATAATACTAGCATCTATTCCATTATGTAGTTTTATTATCATATAGATTTATATATATGCATATATACATATATATGACATTTAAAAATATACACAGTGAGGGATATATGAGTTTGAGCTTTTATTTGATGATGAGATTATGCTTTGCATAATGTAAAATCTTTTGTTTGGAGGGTTTATTAACTGATAATATATAAAGGGCATAACCATCGAGTCAAAATGAAATTCAAATCTCAGCTTAACATGTTTTACACTGCTTTTATATTTTTAATTTAACTATAATATTCCTGGAAGCTTATAACTGAAATATTTCCAATAGAAAAACCTTCAAAAATACCATATTAGTAAAGCAACAAATAGGCTTTGCTACTTATGAGAAAAGTAATTTCCTGTTCTTGAGAGTGCTGCATTCATTAAAAAATGTATTTGAAATTCTTTAATAAACACAGTACATATAAAACAGCATACAGAGTCCACCTTTTGTTTTAAAGTCCAATTTTTCTAATAGCGTTCCATGTACTTTATAATTGAAATATAATCATCAGAATGGATCAATTGTTTGGCTGAATATTTACTTCAGTTCCTAATTTTGGAGAAGACTTGTCATTTTCCTACTAGAATAGCTAATAGTGCCAGTGTGGTAGAAAGTAGCATTTTACCTGATTAAAACCAAATTAACATAAACAAACTGTTCTAGGAAAATTAAGTGCTGTGCTGAATATCATTAAGCAGTTCCCAGAATGTTATAGTGCTTAATTTGTAATAATTTAATATGTGTATGGACATTTAAACAATTTGAGTAAAACATAATGCTTACTGTGCAGCTTCAGTATGCTTTTCGTACCATGACCCTACTGAATAGACAGTATGAAATCTTTGCTAAAAGAAGTAGAGCAGCCAATGAAAAGTCAGCTCTCAGAAATTTCAAAGTATCCAAAGTAACTACACTAGAAATGAAGAGTTAGCGGCTTGTCTGAAGGACTGTGTCACATGTTTCTGTTTGGACTTAATATAGAAAGAAATGGTGAGCCATTTAAAGGTTTAAAGCAGAAAAGACATCTGAAAATATTAATTTATAGATTACTTTAACAGTAATTAGATTGAAGTCGGCAAGGTTGAAAGCAAAGAAAGTTAAAAGTTAGGCAGTTAGGAAAGGAATGCAAGATTCAGATGAATGATAAAGGAGTCCTGAGTTAATTTACCTACTGTTAGTAAGGATAGAGAAATACAACAGACATTAAGAAGCCAGGATGGAAGAAAGCCAACTGAGATTAAGCATTTATCTCCTTACCTCCTTAAGGCTCTTATAAAGTAAGTGGGAAAGCATAATACCGTAAAAGATTTGGGCCATTAATGAAAAGAATTTGAAATTTCTCAGACACAGAAAAGGAAAAAAATATTTCTACAATAAACATGTATGATACAATACCCAGGGAAAGCACTAAAATAAGGAAAAAAAATATATAAATTCGAAGTCTGTAACAGGAAAACAATGAAAAAAACAAAACAAATAAACACAATATATCCAAAAAGAAAACATACCAAAAAAGACAATAGAGAGCACAAAGAAAAGTTATAGAAATAAGTCCAAAGATATCAATTATTCTTATTTTCTTAGTCCATTCAAGCTGCTATAACAAAATATCACAGACTTAGAGGCTTATAATCAACAAACATTTATTTCCTACAGTTCTAGAAGATGGGAATTTCAAGATCCGGGCATCGGCAAGTTCAATGTTTGGTGAGGGCTTCCTGGTCATAAACAGCTGTCTTTTCACGATGTCCTCACGTGCCAGACAGAGTTAGGGAGCTCTCTGGGGCCTCTTTTATAAGAGTACTAATCACATTTATGAGGATTCCACCCTCATGACCTAATACTTCCCAAAGGCCACACCTCCTAATACCATCACATGGGACATTAGGATTTCAACATATTAATTTTGAAGTGACACCTTCGGGCCATAGCAATAATGAATATAAGTGGACTAATCCAATCAATTTTAAAAAAGAATATCAGATTTTTAAAATCCATTTACATAAGATTAAGTTAACATAATTTATATGCTAGCAATACCTTTATCATGTCTTCTTACCCCACATCACACCCCCCAATTATACATATATAAATCTTATAAATGATACGCATATAGTAGGAGAATAGAAAAAGGTGCAACATTTACATAGTAGTATTTGATTTATTTTATGACAAATAATTGAAATTTTATTATGCATAAATCTAACTCAAGAATCTGTAGATGATATGGAAATGAATCATAAATGGTCCTTACCATCAGCATATCATAGTCCAAAAGAAGGGGAAAAAAGGCATGCCTAAAAAATAAAAGGTAAATTGAGAGAGAGAAAGAGAAAATAAATATGATTCAGATAAAGTACTATAGATGTCTAAAGGGGAAAATAAAAATAGGCTCCAGCTAGGGCTTCTATAATTCTTCTTGAAGGACTGGGGACACTGCCTAGATTGCCCTTAAACTGGGCATTAAAAGTGGATGAGACTTGGAATGCAATTCATTGATAAAAGTGTATTTTTCTTCAGCTCCACTAATTTAATTCAGATTTACAATTACTGCAATAGACACAACTTACGAGTCCTAAATGCTCAAGGCATTGTTCCATTGCATAATCTAATAGGCCTATGTGCATGAAGAAGCAACTGTGAGATTATGGTCTAGATTTAGCACCCGAACTAATGTCAAGTTTCAGTTTTTCCCCTAATAGGGATGTGAATATTAATTTACTTTATTTAAGCTCGGAAACAGTGGCTCACCATCTTGGCTGCACATATGAATCACCCAATGTGCTTTTAAAAAACACTGATGCCCACACCTTACCACCAATGAATTAAATCAGAACCTCTGATAATGAGGCCCGGGCATCAGTTGTTTTAATGCTCCTCAGATGACTGTAATGTGAAACACAGGTGAAGAACTACTGCTTCTGGGAGTCCCATTTCCTCATTCAGTATAACTAAAAAGCAAGTTTAAGCTGTAGCAAAGTTACTCTTTGGGGTCAAATTGCCTGTGTGTCTAGCGTTCCTGACCATGCTCACTAGGTAAATGATAGCTCTGTCTTATGTTCACCAATTAATACAACACCAAATTTACCCTGATTGTATTTGACAAAATGTTTTCACCTGAAACAACCAAGAGGTTATGTCAATAGAAGTCCAAGGTCTAGTCCACTTTTTTATGACAGTAGAGAAAAATCAGTGACTTTGCTGGGATGTATGTGATACAGAAGCCTTCCTCTATTCTGACACTATCCCTAGAATTTACATAAAATGTTAATTTCTCACATATTATTTGAAATACATTTATATGACAAATGTTAGAGGATCTCTTAAATTGAGATAACAAAAAATTGCTACTTTTAAATTCATAATTGAATATGGCTATATCCACATGTTTTTTTCTCTGATTACCAAGAAGTCTATACTTAAACCTTTTTTTTTTAATTGAAGTATAGTTGGTTTACAATGTTGTGTTAGTTTCTGTTATACAGGAAAGTGATTCAGTTATATATATATACATGCATATATACACGTATTATGCATGTTTATATACATATTCTTTCCCATTATGGTTTATTATAGGGTACTGAATTAATTCCCTGTGCTATACAGTAGGAACTTGTTGTTTATCTAGTTTAGGTATAGTAGTTTGCATCTGCTAATCCCAAACTCCTAATTTATCCCTACCCCACCCCCTTTCCCCTTTGGTAACCATAAGTTTGTTCTCTATGTCTGTGAGTCTGTTTCTGTTTCGTAAATAAGCTCATTTGTGACATATTTTAGATTCCACGTGTAAGTGATATCATACGTATATTTAAATGTTAAGAACAACAACAACAACAAACTTGTTATGTTAATGCATTTTATACTGATATCTATCTACACTATACCATTATTTTATAGATCAGTGGCCAAAAAAATATGGCCCAAAGCCTGCTTTTGTAAATAAAATTTTAGTGGAACATAGCCACGATCACTTGTTCACATATGCTTGTGTCTGCCTTTACAGTATAACACGTTGCTATATAACACTGTGACAGAGAGGGGATGGACCAGAAAGCCTAACATATTTACTCTGTGGTCCTTTAGAGGAAAATTTGTCCAAACCTGCTATAAATTGATTTTTTTTTTAATCTATTACTTAAAATAATTTGTGATTACTAATTCTCTCAAATTACTCTTTGACAATTCCTTGCAATAAACAAAGAAAGAAGATAAAGTTATATGTGAAATAAGTTTATTCCTCAGTGTGGTATAATCTCCCTCATTTCCCTCCTCCATATTTTCTCTTTGTTTGTTTCTCCTCCTATGATACACTTTTCCCATCTTCCTAGGTCTATTTAAAAAGCTGTACCTCCTTGGACTTTTAAAATGATTGTCGTATTTCCACAAATCAAGTGTCAAATATTTCTTTGCTTCCCTGAGAGCAAGTCTGGGAAAAAGCATTTAAGGATGATTTGAAGAGAGAAGACTCAAATCAACAGAATTAGAAATGAAAAAGGAGAAGTAATAACTGACGCTGCAGAAATACAAAGGATCATGAGAGACTACTACAGAAATATATAGCAATAAAATGGACAACCTGGAAGAAAAGGACACATTTTTAGAAAAGTACAACCTTCCAAGACTGAAGCAGGAAGAAAGAGAAAATATGAACAGACCAATCACAAGCACTGAAATTGAAACTGTGATTAAAAATTTTCCAACAAACAAAACCAAGGACCAGATGGCTTCACAGGTGAATTCTATCAAACATTTAGGGAAGAGATAACACCTATCCTTCTCAAACTCTTGCAAAATATAGCAGAGGGAGGAACACTCCCAAACTCATTCTATGAGGCCACCATCACTCGGATACCAAAACCAGACAAAGATGTCATAGATGTCATAAAAAAAAAATAAACTGCAAGCCAATACCACTGATGAGCATAGATACAAAAATCCTCAACAGAATACTAGCAAACAGAATCCAGCAGCACGTTAAAAGGATCATACAACATGATCAATTGGAGTTTATCCCAGGAATTCAAGGATTCTTCAGTAAATGCAAATCAGTCAATGTGATATACCATATTAACAAATTGAAGGATAAAAACCATATGATAATCTCAATAGATGCAGAAAAAGCTTTTGACAAAATTCAACACCCATTTATGATAAAAACTCTCCAGAAAGTGGACACAGAGGGAACCTACCTCAACATAATAAAGGCCATATATGACAAACCCACAGCCAACAACATTCTCAATGGTGAAAAAAATTAAACCATTTCCTCTAAAATCAGGAATGAGACAAGGGTGCCCACTCTCACCAGTATTATTCAACATAGTTTTGGAAGTTATAACCACGGCAATCAGAGAAGAAAAATAAATTAACAGAATCCAAATCAGAAAAGAAGAAATAAAACTGTCACTGTTTGCAGGTGACATGATACTATACATAGAGAATCCTAAACATGCTACCAGAAAACTACTAGAGCTAATCAATGAATTTGATAAAGTAGCAGGATACAATACTAATGCACGGAAATCTCTCATATTCCTACACACGAACGATGAAAAATCTGAAAGAGAAAATAAGGAAACACTCCCATTTACCACTGCAACAAAAAGAATAAAATACCTAGGAATAAACCTACCTAAGGAGACAAAAGACCTGTATGCAGAAAACTATAAGACACTGATGAAAGAAATCAAAGCCGATACAAACAGATGAACAGATATACCATGTTCTTGGTTTGGAAGAATCAACATTGTGAAAATGACTCTACTACCCAAAGCAATCCACAGATTCAATGCAATCCTTATCAAACTACGAATGGAATTTTTCACAGAACTAGAACAAAAAATTTCACAATTTGTATGGAAACACAAAAGACCCCGAAGAGCCAAAGCAATCTTGAGAAAGAAAAATGGAGCTGGAGGAATCAGGCTTCCGGACTTCAGACTATACTACAAATCTACAGTAATCAAGACAGTGTGGTCCTGGCACAAAAACAGAAATATAGATCAGTGGAATAGGATGGAAAACCCAGAGATAAACCCACGCACATATGGTCACCTTATCTTTCATAAAGGGGGCAAGAATATACAAAGGAGCAAACACAGCCTCCTCAATAAGTGGTGCTGGGAAAACTGGACAGCTACATGTAAAAGAATGAAATTAGAACACTTCCTAACAGCACACACAAAAATAAACTCAAAATGGATTAAAGACTTAAATGTAAGGCCAAACACTATCAAACTCTTAGAGGAAAACATAGGCAGAACACTCTATGACATAAATCACAGCAAGATCCTTTTTGACACACCTCCTAGAGAAATGGAAATAAAAACAAACATAAACAAATGCGACCTAATGAAACTTAAAAGCTTTTGCACAGCAAAGGAAACCATAAACAAAATGAAAAGACAACCCTTAGAATGGGAGAAAATATTTGCAAACGAAGCAACAAAGAGTAATCTCCAAAATATACAAGCAGCTGATGCAGCTCAATATCAAGAAAACCAACAACCCAATCCAAAAATGGGCAGAAGACCTAAATAGACATTTCTCCAAAGAAGATATGCAGATGGCCAACAAATACATGAAAGAATGCTCAACATCACTAATCATTAGAGAAATGCAAATCAAAACCACAATGAGGTATCACTTCACACGAGTCAGAAAGGACGTCATCAAATAATCTACAAACAATAAATGCTGGAGAGGGTGTGGAGAAAAGGGAACCCTCTTGCACTGTTGGTGGGAATGTAAATTGATACAGCCACTATGGAGAACAATATGGAGGTTTCTTAAACAACTAAAAATAGAAATACCATATGACCCAGCAATCCCACTACTGGGCATATACCCTGAGAAAACCATAATTCAAAAAGTGACATGTACCACACTTTTCATTTCAGCATTATTTACAATAGCCAGGACATGGAAGCTACATAAGTGTCCATCGACAGATGAATGGATAAAGAAGATGTGGCACATATATACAATGGAATATTACTCAGTCATAAAAAGAAACGAAATTGAACTATTTGTAGTAAGGTGGATGGACCTAGAGTCTGTCATACAGAGTGAAGTAAGTCAGAAAGAGAAAATCAAATGCTGTATGCGAACACATATATATGGAATCTAAAAAAAAATGGTTCTAATACACCTAAGGGCAGGACAGGAATAAAGACACAAACGTAGAGAATGACTTGAGGACACGGGAAGGGGAGGGTAAGCTTGGATGAAGTGAGAGAATAGCATTAACATATATACACTAGCAAATGTAAAATAGTTAGTGGGAAGCAGCTGCATAGCACAGGGAGATCAGCTTGGTGTTTTGTAACCCACTAGAGGGGTAGGATAGGGAGGGTGGGAGGGAGACACAAGAGGGAGGTCATATGGGGATATATGTATACATATAGCTGATTCACTTTGTTATACAGCAGCAACTAACACAACATTGTAAAGCAATTATACTCCAATAAAGATGTAAAAAATAAAAGGATGAATTGAAGCATCATCAACATAAGATAGAAATTCAGATCATACCTCACATAACTTTTTATTTAGTCTCTCAACCTGGCCAAATTCCAAAAAGATAGAACTGTGCTAGAGACCTGGTCCTGAATCAAGTATTGGGTACCAGCCCAAATCCTGTCTGTTCTTTGGGGTGCCAAGGCCGGGTAAGAACAGGAATCAGTCAGTGGTATCAGGGATAGTAGCTCCAGAAAGTTGGTATAAAATGTTTACTATGAATGAGAAAAATGGAAAATATGAAAACAGCCTGCTCTTAAGTAGAATTGTTATTGACTAAATAATGATACCATTTGCTTTTAACTCTGTCTTTTGTTTTCTTGTCTATCAGATATATTTTTCTCTAAGAAGATATCTATTAATAGTAGTATTTTCATTGTACTTTTATCATTATTTTATATATTATTGGCTGATCTCTTTACATGATATATGAAACACTATGATAATGTAATGCATATAATGGTGTAAAAAAATAGAGGCTTGTTCATGAAAAAGGGCTTTGTTAGAATTTATAATAGAATGCTTAACTTAAAGTAAAATACAAAAATGATGCCCAGTACAAAACGATAGAGGCAAGGTTGCCATCAGCTGTCCAGGGTATAAAGGCACTGGGCCAAGGCAATGAGTGAGGCTGAAATTAAAACTACATCTCACTTTTCAAACCAGGCACCCTGGTGAATATACCCCACCAAGAAGAGCTTTCTTCTGTCTATGAAGTGTTGTATTCACCAGCTTTTTCCTCTTTCCACAAAGGCAGTATTTGCTTGCTAAGTTTGGTATCCAGAGTTTTGGCCACCTAACTGAGTGCTTTTCTTAATTCACTAGAAGGTGCAGTAAAGTCTAAAGGACCTTGTTAGAAGTGCATAGTAATTGGAAATTCTTTTGAATCTAACCAATCAAAATTTCATGTCTTTAGGAAATAATAGATCATGATATTTTTGCATTATTTCAGTATACCAAAATAAAAAATTATATTATTTTCTCCTTGAAAGGATGTTTTAATGATTAAAAACAATAAAAGAACTATTTATTTAGAGTAAACTGGTAGAATAAGTATAGGAGGTTTACTTTAGAAAGGTCAAGAGTTAATTCAGTTAGTGAGTTCTATTTTTTTAAAGCTTATTTTGTGTAGTAATAAAGAATCAAAAAATTAAACCTGAAAGGTGTTCTATAAGTTTTCTATTTACAATATCTTTCCTTGTTACATTCTTTGTTTATATTGCAGGAATTATATTTAAATTTGCCTATATATAGTCATTTATGTATTATATAAGTGATATATAATCACTTATATCTTAAACAATTACAAGAACTTTGAGCTTGTATTAATCCTTTTTTTCTTCTTCTAAGAAAAATGAATCAGATATCTAGAATGTTAAAGGATAGTTTTTCAAGGTAAAATCATGAATTTCTTACAAATATAAATTTAACATGTTAAATATTTAATTAACTCATTATTTAAGAGGGAACTAGGCAGATTTATATTCAGTTCAAAGAAGTCAAAGAGCCATACATTTATGTGGTGTAAACAATTGTGGAAATGAAATTACAAATAGACGTAAACCTGGCTTTTTCCACAAAAAAGGGAATAGAAATCAATTGAATCTTTTCCAGACAAAATTCATTTGCAAGTCCATAGGCAAGAATTATTTTCCATTGGTATCAGTTATCTGCAATTTACCAGGTAGTAAAATATTTCAAAGGCAATGAAAGGCTAAAGTCATATAACCCAGAAAGTCATGCTATAAATAATGAGTAACTTTCCATTGGAAACACCTAATAATGTCTTTGTTTATTCCAAACTTATTTACCAAGCTATACTAGAAATCAGTATATGGCCTAAATGACGTTCAAATCACAAGTGAAAATCTTTAGACACAAATTACATAAGCTATGGTCATTATTTTAATTATGAAGCCAAGAAGAAATAAATTTAATTGGAGAGAATACAATATCACTAAACCATTTTATATTTTTATATTATAAAACACTAAACCATTTTATATTTTGTATTATATACACAAACATACAAATATAGGCATATGAACATTAATGTATGTTATCTTCAAAGAGAAGATGTTTTTTATGTCCATTGTTCATAACAGGTAACTCAACCAAGAAATTAAATAAATATGAATTTTGGAGTGTATGTAAAGGCAAAATCTTGGTTTTCTTCTATCCCCAGAAACTAGAAAGCCAGACATCGTTTTAAAATGTGTTTATTAAGTAATTCCACAACTCAGTTGTAAAAATGAATGACTTTAAATACAAGGGGTTTGTTATTCATTTTCATCTGGAAAAATTCATGGAAAGGACAAATACTTAAGTTATTCTCTTCTGCTATTTATTCATAAGGTGAAAATTGGGAATTTTACATCTCTCTATTGACTTCAGAAATTTCACACATTTTAATGAATTTTTTATGTAAACGTATTCAAAACTCATATGCCTTTAGGTTGTAGCAAAATTAACTTAAGAAAAGTCAATTCGATGAAAAAGCAACTTTTCGTTATGTAACATTATCTTGGACTTTGATAAAACAACCCATAGCCTTTTTGTGAACATAAGTCAATACTATGTCAGAGGAATATATCTCTACACCACTGTTCTTATTCATATTAATATAACCACAGATTTTGTTTTATTTATACACAAACACACATATCCATGCATATGGTAAAAATTAGGATGTCAGCTGGATTTCACAGAAAACTTTTGCATTTCAGAGAAAGGCAACTTCCCTTGTCCTCATATTCTTCTATCTAACTTGCAGCAGTTATGAAATGGAGCAGGACCCTATGGTCCTTGTCCCCCACGTCCTCAGCCTGCCTTTTGTCTGTAGAAATCTTTTAGCCAAAGAATAAGTTTAATAAGAGAAGTGAGAAAAAGCAGAACAAAGCAAAACAGTCAAACGAGACCAAATAATAATAATAGTTCAGTCGTTAAGCAAAGTCAAGGACTTTTAGTTCCTCCTCAAGGGGGCTACAGATAATATTCTGAGCCATATCCTGTGAGCTGTGTTGTAGATACTGAAACCCCCACCAGGTAAAAGAATTTAACTACATGATGACCAGGCGGTAGCCATGACATAAGCTGCCACAATTCCAAGAACTGGCCTCAAAGAAACGGTAACAAACCGACCCTGGAACTAAAGACTAACTGTACTTAAAACCATCAAGATGACGAGATGACACTGGTCAGACCACTGCATGACCAATTTCAAGGTGACCGTCAGAGCTGACTGTGCTCTTTCTGCATGTAGCCCCCTCCCTCCATCTATGAAATCTCTCACCCACTGGTTGTCAGTGGGGGTGAGTTGGCCTTTGGACAGGAGTCCTCCCCACTGCATTGCTTGCCTCCAAAATAAAGCACACTTTCCTTTTCACCAACCTTGCCTTTTTAATTGCTTTTGAGCAGTGAGCGGCCAGACCCCTACTTTCAATTACAGTTAGCTGATATTTTTCCCTTTTCAAGGAATGGCCCTTAGCATATGAAGATGTGTCATAAATCTATCTTCATTCCTTCTTCCACCAAACTAGACAACGTTTTTGTGGTCTCTTTTTAAGTCAGCAGTGTCTTAGTACTCCTAAAAAATGCTCACAGTCATGTTTTGACCAGGAACATCTTTACTTCACATTTACACATGCCCTCCCTTAACAATCAGACTTCAGCTTCCATGCATTCACCAATGACACAAAGCCAATTCATCAAACCGTTCCTTTCTTCTTAGACTACAGAGCTTCTTAACTGACTATGTTTTCTTTTCCCTCACTGAGGCCTCTACCAGCATCTCACAATTACCTCAAATTCATCTCATTTAAAAGCTCCCCCAACTCTTGAGGGTGTAGCTACTTCCTGCAGTTGTCTCTGAGTTACTTCAAGATTTTTTTGTTTTTTATTTTTCACCTAATGCTTTAACAACAGGGAAACCAGTTCCCTATATTGTCTCCTGTTTTTTTTTTTTTTGTTTGTTTGTTTTTTTATATTTTTGGGGGATTGATTTTACTCTTTTTTTTTAAATTTTTACTTATTTTTTATTTATTTATTTATTTTTGGCTGTGTTGGGTCTTCGTTTCTGTGCGAGGGCTTTCTCTAGTTGTGGCAAGCGGGGGCCACTCTTCATCGCGGTGTGCGGGCCTCTCACTATCGCAGCCTCTCTTGTTGCGGGGCACAGGCTCCAGACGCGCAGGCTCAGTAGTTGTGGCTCACGGGCCTAGTTGCTCCGCGGCATGTGGGATCTTCCCAGACCAGGGCTCGAACCCGTGTCCCCTGCATTGGCAGGCAGATTCTCAACCACTGCGCCACCAGGGAAGCCCCTTGTCTCCTGTTTGAAATATCTAGTTTGGTTTTGCTTTTTGACTGGACTCTGACATAACAGGTCAATCGATCTTTGAACTCCTTCCAGTTTATGGGCTAAAAATCACACAGTGATACAGTGTTATAAATTATTTTTAAATTGGTAATTAGCTGACAATTTGATTAGGTGCTGCTTCAGTTCTTCATTTTTTTTTTTTTTTTCTTTTTGAAAGCCAATAATTTACAGGGCTGGGGAAAACACTCAACTTACCAAAGTATCTGTTATTCAGTCTCTAGGACTATTCATTTTCTCAATTTCTGGGAGACTTTCAAAATATATTTTATCAAGACTGATTAAATGGCTATTAATTATAGTTGTTACTAGTGGTACCTTATTTATTATACATGTTCAAAAACATTGGGAACTGTTATTAATTTCAATACACCTTTACCACTACCATATTTTGGATTAAATGCTTTTATCATATCATGTACTCTCAATATAATTTTTACCTTAGATGAACAAAATTAAACTATAAATTTATGGAAAACATTTGCCGTTGACCTAACTAGGAAGTCATCAACTGCCCATGAATCAAATCTGACCTATTTTCTGTCAAAAATATGACTGTTTTTCAGTTTTTGTTGGTGAAAAACTTGTTTTCAAGTTTTTTTCTATTATTAACGTCAGGAAATGTTTGTTTTCTCTAATATGTGGAATATTTACTATGTTTTGTTGAAAATATCTCCAAAGAACTATAATGAAAGAATAAAATTGTTCTATTTTTAAAAAAAGATTAATTTATCATTTCCCCTATATTTATTTACTCACTGTCTCATAAGCCCAATTTCTACGGAAGACACACACAGTTTATACTTAATGTAGAAACTTTCCAGTATTAATTACCCCATGTCCTCCTATTCACATCCCTTATATCATTTGTCCTCAGCCTTTGCTATCTCTTATAAATCTTTGGTCAAGGTCATGATGAGCTATTGTTAAACATGGTGCATACCCATAAGAAAGTGTAGGACTAAATAAATATTTGTTACTTATTGTGTGTGATTGTGTGTAAATTAAAATAAAATGTCAAATAGTATCATATTTCTATGATATATGTAACACTGAGGAATTGAACAGATAACATTTATAGTCTTCCAGAAAACAAAACAATAGATGTTGCATGTAGGCAATATATGACCAAATGTTCTTAATATATAGTATTTTATGTTATTGCAATTTCAGACAAAAATAGGGGTTCACTTTGGAAATATTCCAAAGAATCATTATGTAATAGAGAATGGCAGTCCAGCTGAAGAAGTCTTCTGTCGATGACTGAACTATTTAACTGCTGCTACCAGGACTCTTGAGAGCATTGGGTGATCCTTTTCTACAGAGACACAAATTGGTAGAATCATTTGTGTTTATTTGGTTGGTTTGGGGTCAAAGAGGAAGCAATTAGTGCTAGCATCCATGCTATGACCAATTGAAATGTGAAATATCAAAGGATTCTCATTGGACAATGTCTCCTGAAGGTCAGCTGTTCTTAAAGGAAATAATGACAACACATAGAGACTACCCCAGGGACATGGTTTTTTACAGTTTACATTTATTCAAATAAATTATTTGTACATATCATTGTATCAAGATAAAAAATCCAATAAAGTGATATTGCCCCACACGCATACAATACATACAAAAGATCTCTTCCCAAATCCAAGCTATAAATTGTTACATACACTAACCCACTTCAACGTTGAGTCTGTATGAAAGTATTTATCATAAAACAAAAGAACAACAATACTATAAGTGTTACTGTTGTGATGTTTAGTGTATAATGGTATTTGAATATTTACTGTTGCTTAGAATTAGATGTACTTTGGAAAGAATATTTCTTTATGTTAAATTTAATAGGATAAAGACATAGCTGGAGGTTGATGCCCATTCATGACTATTATCTCTTTTGTTTGCTTGATGGGAAATAATGAATAGGCTATATAGAAAATATATAAAGTAGAAACCATAGAAGAAATCCTGTTTTTTACTATCATTTTTGTATTTTTCTGTGATAAATAAGACAAAGAGTAACTGAGATAGTCTAAGACAAGACATATATGAACTCTTGACTGAATAAGATATTCAGTGACCAGAAAAAGACATATACTTATGCTCATAACTTGGAAACTTAACACCAAACTATAAATTTCAGGAAGAAAGTAACTCAACCTCAACCTTCTACTGTATATAAATTTAGCATTAAACCTGATGCTTATAGAAGAGTACTATATACCTGTAAGAGTGTATTTCTGGGTTTGCTCCACACCAAGGCACTATGCTTAATGGCTGCTTGATCTACATTTCCCATCTAGAAGTATTACAGTGTTTCTCTATCATTGTGGTTTATCAAGTTTGCCTGTTAATATCTCCATTTGATTCACATTTTTGAAGTTATGCTGTTTAGACAGGCTTGGAGAGTCATTTCTGTCAATATTATGCAGCATTCCTAATGATTGTTGGGGAAATTAAAAATCCTACCAACCAAAAGACCGCTCTCTCTCTCAATGTAACAGAGAAAAGACACATGATTTATTATTAAATATGTATATTCATATACATTAATATATGTATGTAAGCAGTCCTCAGAAAACTGTAAATTCTTGACAGAATTTCACACAAATTTGTAGAGTAACATAAAAGAAAGAATAATTAAAGCTTCTCTATCTTCTCAAGAGACAAATAGATGCAACTTGTGAGTCCTGTGTACCTCATGAGAAATGTCTGAGTTAACTAGTATGATGCGCTTACAATTATTGGGTCAGAATTTTCTTAATCTTTCATGTAAAGTCAAATGTCAGGCCTGGGGCTTCCCTGGTGGCGCAGTGGTTGGGAGTCTGCCTGCTAATGCAGGGGACGCGGGTTCGAGCCCTGGTCTGGGAGGATCCCACATGCCGCGGAGCAACTGGGCCCGTGAGCCACAACTGCTGAGCCCGTGCGTCTGGAGCCTGTGCTCCGCAACAAGAGAGGCCGCGACTGTGAGAGGCCCGCGCACCGCGATGAAGAGTGGCCCCCGCTTGCCGTAACTAGAGAAAGCCCTCGCACGAAACGAAGACCCAACACAGCTAAAAGTAAATAAATAAATAAAGTAGCTATTAATTTAAAAAAAAAAAAATGTCAAGCCTGTGATTGGGCTTATTATGTTTCAAGGAGATGGTATAGTAATTGTACTTACTTCACAGGATCATTATAAAGATTAAATGAGCTGTCTGTAAAATACTTAGAACAGTGCCAGCACACAATAATTGCTGTGTATATATTGGATTAAAATCATTATATGCCTATGGCTTCACGGATATGAATAGCATATCTTCTGTAAGATCAATGCAAACAATACAATTTTCATTGAAAACCACATAGTTGAGTACTGTGATGAAATTATTGGACAAGATTATTTAGTGTTCAGAAGTACTAAGAGTCCTGCTCTTAATGGAGGTACATGAGTCTTAGTTTTGACTCTACTTGATTCAGGGATAGACACTTTTTCATAACCTGATTACTTTTTTAAATTACTTTCATCAATTTTTTTAAAAATTCAAGAATATCTTTTATATGTCTTTACTCCTTGAAATATTATAAATCTAGGTAATATAAATCAAAATTAAAAACCTCTATAAAACACAGACTACCACAATGAGAACTGTAAGAACTGTGTAGTATAATTTTTAAGGCAATATGCATTCATACTTTAACAGCAATTGCAAAAATGTGAAAAGATGAAAGCCCTTCATATTGTGTACAAAATATTTGTAGAAAGGTTGCCAGAAAACAAACAATAATTAATTAGGAAAAACTTATTTCATAAACTGTTTGATATCATTAGCTACTTATCACATATTCTATAGGAGGTATGCCTTTTCATATGAAGCATACTATATTTTCTTGGTTTTAACTATAAAGATAATGACTTAAAAGACTGTTAATTTACTAAACGTTAAAATCACACACTTGAGCAATTGTGATAATTATATTACAAGTTGTATTTATTTCAGGTAAGATAAATATACATTTTTCACTAAGGTTCCCAAGCATTCTAGATAAACATCATCATTGTATTGTGCTCTGTTTTATTTTGTTGTGTTTTCTGCCAGCATTCTCTGCATCTTTACTTTATAATATGTGATTCTGTTTGTGAGGGTGATGAGAGAGGATGGGGATAGTAAGAGCTAAGCTGCCTACTTGCTCCAAAGTGTGTCACCTTTGAAGAATATAATTGAAAACAGAGCATGGGATGCCTAATCTTGTCCCTCAAAAGCATTTTAATTAATGTTCTTTCAGGGTAAAGAGAGCAAAGTGACCTGGTTACTAGAACACCTTTATTGAAATTATAATATCACATTTGCCAAGCTAGAAAGTCAAACCCCTTTTTAATACTGCTTGTATAGATGTAGGCAGTTGTCAATGACCATGTGGCATATAATTGAAAAAAGTTACATCATAAGGAACAAAGTGTTTGGAGAATTAATATTTAACTCACAGTACTTTCCTTTTATTTCCAGTAAGACTAATTCCCAACATTAATCAGTAAGCATGTCAATTGAATTCATTGTGTTTTTAATCATTTTCATTTAACTAGTCAACAACGTTTAAGGAGATGTTAAATTAAGCCAAATCACATTGTGCGTGTGCAGAGAGTGGGGGAAAGGTTATGGAACCAATGTCTCTTGTAAAATATAGTCCCTCATTCATTTAAAAAATTCCCTGTAAGACAACGTGATGCCACTACACACCTATTGTAATGGTGAGTCCAAAACACTGACAACACCAAGTGCTGGTGAGGGTTTGGAGCAACAGGAACTCTCATCCATTGCCGATGAGAATGCAAACTGGTACAGCCACTTTGGAAGGCAGTTTGGTGATTTTGTACACAACTAAACATAATCTTACATACAACCCAGTAATTATGCTCCTTAGGATAAACATTTGAAAACTTAAGTCCACACAGATACCTAAACGTGGATGTTTACAGCAGCTTTACTCAAAATTGCCAAAACTTGGAAGCAATAAAGATGTCTTTCAGTAGGTAAGGGGATAAATAAACTGTGGTCCATGCAGACAGTGGAATGTTATTCAGTGATAAAAAGAAATGAGCAAACAAGCCATGACACAAAGGAATCTTAAATGCATTGACTTCTCAGAAGCCAATCTGAGAAGTCTACATATTGTATACAATTCCAAATCTATGACAGTCTGGAAAAGGCAAAACTATGGAGACAGTAAAAAGGTCAGTGTTTGTCAGGGGTTAAGGAGGATGGAGAGATGAATAGGCAGAGAGCACAGAGGATCTTTAGGGCAGTGAAACTACTCTATAGATACAGGTGCACACATGTCACTATACATTTGTTAAAACCCATGGAGTATATAACACCAAGAACCCTATGTACTAATGAACTCTAATATAGGGGTTTTGTGATAATGACATCACTGTAAGTTCATCAATTTTTGTGGGGATGTTGATAGTGGGGGAGTCTGTGCACATGGTGGGGGCAAAGGGTACATGGAAAATCTGTATTTTCTGCTCAATTTTTCTGTGAAAATAAAACTGCTCTGAAAAGTAAGTCTACTGTTTAAAAAAAAAAAAAATTCCCTCTCCATGAGGAAATCATGGCTCTTTAAATGTACAAAGTTGTGCAGTGGTATGTGTAGGTGTGCTTGTATTAGTAAATTTCCAGAATTAGAATAGTATCTGAAACATAACAGTTTTATATTAATCTTATGTGTAACTGTAAACGTTTTCATAAGAACTTTTAAGTAAAGTTTATGTAATATAAAACAATTTACACCATTAGATTTTCCATATTTTAGTAGATACTCCAGTTAAAGTTTATTTTAATTTTGTTCAGACTACTTTTAACCAAGATAATTTTAATTCCTTCAAACACAGTTTAACAATTTACAAATGAATTTAAATATAATAGTTTTCCATGTTGAATTTATTCATAGATGCATATTAAATCAACATACTAAAGTTTTCGTACATTCTTTATGTTATAAATGCAAAGTATTTTTCTAAAACACATTTTAGAAAATATTTACATTTTAAAAAATGTTTACATATTAAAAAGATGTAAAAGTTTTCTTTTAGCAATTGTTTAATAGTTTGAGGAAAAAACAATTCCAGTATGCATTCTAATACATGAAAATAATTGATGCTAAAATAAAAACATTTAATTTGTATCCTTTTAATTTCTAAGATTTCAGCTTATATTAGGATCAAATTAATCAAATTTGCAATATAAATGCTAAAAAGAGACAAGTAATGTTCTTATATACTTAGATTTGATTATTTTTATGTTGAAAGGAATTGGTACTTCTTAATGATGGAAGGGAAGGATAAAAGTGTAATTTCAAAGAGATAACAAATTATAGGCTTTGAAAAAGTAGTGTTAAGCATAACTGATAGAATCTATAATTTTGAGCACTTATCATGTACTCAAAACTGATGGTGGTACTATCAGATATATAAAACATAATTATCCTCAGTTCAGTAGAGTCTTGGAGAAGCCTTGCCAATACACAGGTGTGACCATTTGAAAGTCAGAGAGTCAGAATGAGAAAGACAAATATCACAGGATATCACTTACATGTGGAATCTAAGAAAAGGGTACACATGAACCTATTTACAAAACAGAAACAGAGTCACAGATGTAGAAAACAAACTTATGGTTACCAAGGGAGAAAGCGGGGGAGGGGAGAGGGATAAATTGGGAGATTGGGATTGACATATACACACTGTTATATATAAAATAATCAACAATAACCTGCTGTACAGTATGGGGAACTCTACTCAATACTAAGTAATGACCTATATGAGAACAGAATCTAAAAAAGAGCAGATATGTATATATGTATGACTGATTCACTTTGCTGTACGGCAGAAACTAACACAACATTGTAAATCAACTATACTCCAATAAAAATCAATTTAAAAAATCAAAACAAGTGAGAACTTGTGCACATAATAAGAATACAGGAACATCATGCATGTTTTGGCCATGTGGCATTATCAAGCATGTTTTTTGTTTCACAAAATAGTTTAGTTTGAATAAAATTATGAATCTATTACTTAAATGAGAAAAAAAGAAAAAAAAAAAGAAAGAGATTCTGCCTTCTCCCAGGCCCCACAAGACTAGGTGGATTTTAACTGCCCTAGAATCACTCTGAGTCCAGAGTCCGTACAGCCCTGGAATCTGCATTCATGGGCAGGAGGATGGTATAGGTACCATCAGGTGACGACCTCATTAGTCTTGTCCTCAGTGTCTAGAACAGGCACAGCAAAGATGATCTCTTACTGGTCCCCAAGAGCACCAAGTGAGTCCAGGAGAAGTTTTCTTTCCTTTCGCTGCCTAACACCAGCAGGTGTCAGGTTTCTTTTCCTAACACCATTGGTTGAGTAAGTATTGAGAAAGGAATCCTACCAAAGCAAACAAATCAAAAACTAAAATTTCTTAACTTCCTTCTTGAAATTATTCTTGGATGAGGCCATGATTTCTTAATATACACTGATGTTTATTTCTAAATATCTATTCTTTTTCATTAATTATATTTTTTATATTGATACTTATTAAAAGGGTGGTAAACATTTAATATTTCCAAATCATCATTTTGTTTTTACTCATTTTAACCCATTGTAATAGGACTTTTCCATTTATTCACTAAAATTTCCCTTTATTGTCATCAATTACCTCCAACTTAAGGAATCTAATGAGCATGTTTCATTTCTTATCTTATTTTTACTCTGAAACATTTAACATTTCATCACACCCTCTTTCTTGAAAAGTTCTTCCCATTATCTTCCTCTTCGGTACTTATAGTTTTCTTGCTATTTCTCAGATACTCATTTTCTTTTTCTCGCTCTCCCTTTGCAAGTTCTTTTTTCTCTACCTGCAATTTAAGCAATGATATTGCCTGGAGTTTTTTTTTTTGTTTTTTTTTTTTTTCACTTTTCAAATAATCCTTGGACAAATTTACTGAATCCATGTATAAGTTGATTTTAAACTCAGTTGTGAAGAAGAGAAAAGGAGAGAATAAAGGCTAAAAGAGATATTGCCTGGGTGTAAAAATCACTGTGCTCCTTTCTAGCTCTGTAATTTTGAACAAGTTATTTAATCTCTCTGTGTCTTAGTTCTTCATTTGTAAAATAGTGGTAATTATAAGGTCTTTCTTGTTGGATTGTCGTGAGAGTTAAGTGATTTAATACATAAAAAGTTCCTGGCACATAGAAAGCCTGCATTACATGTAATCTATATATTAATAATAGATGTATCTATTTATTACTAAAAAATATCTGTAACAGTGATTATTTAAAATATCTAAATTCTGCAAAGCTTTACAAAATTTTAGGACTGTTTATTGCACATTTCCATAGAATGTGAATGCTTTAACTGCAATGCTTTTATTTTTGTTTTCTTTGGATTGCCAGCAACTACCTCAATACCTGGACTTGCCAGGGAATTTACAATTTGGGAAAAAGTATCTATAGAGAGAGCATGATGATGATTGTATTACTTGATTTGATCAAAATTAGAGTGTAACAACCTAAAATTGTATCTCCTCATGTCAAATTTCAAATATTAGTTAAAAGGTGTTCAGCACTTAAATTCTATTTCCCATGTTCTCACCTGCTCATCATGGATGGTCACAGGTCACCTCCCCCAGACTCCATCCTCCTTCCCATCAGTCAAATGAAAGGACAGGCAGGTCCAAGGTCAAATACAGAAATCCCAGGGAGGGCTGTTGGAATGGTTTTCTCCCTCTTCCTGCTGCACGCACACACACACACACACACACACGTATTTGAAGTCTCCTCTTATGCATCTTTCACAGACACCAAAATTGTTACCTATCCCTCTGGACTTGATTACTTTTCTCTTTTGTCAGTGATTTCTGTTCTATTACGAAAACATATTCTTCTTCTTCTTCTTTACTGAGAACAGAATAGTGCAAAATTCACTTAATTTGTGGTACAAAGTTTACGTCTTGTAAAAAAAGAAGTTTTTGACAGGATTGCTAAACACTAAAATTGCTGAAAAACAGAAGCCATTTCACTGTCTTTGAAAAACAAGATAGTCTCTCATCTCTCTGGAAGAGATTGTTTTCCATCTTGTCTGGAAAAGGAATGAGACCCCAACCCCATGCTTCTCAGACATATATTTTAAAATCTTTAGAAATATTGTAGATTCTGTCACAGCTTAATTGTCGAAATGAACCACAACTATAAAGTTAGGTTTTTTCCTAAAAAATATATTGTGAAAATTCTCAGCTAATATAATGCCTACTTTTTCATTTATAAATTACATTACACATTGTATTTTCTGTATACATTTTAAATCACATTTACTATCAATAGTAAGCACATTTCATTTCAATGTGTTATAAAGACATCAGCATGGAGACTATTGTAAGAAAAATCCTTTGTAAAATAATGATGTCAAGATATTAGAGCAATTGCAGTTATTTTTGAAGATATTAAGCCAAGCAACTATTTCCATTAACTGTGAAGTTCCCAGTATTCTGCTGGTTATTTTATGGGAGATACTGAAAATCTGTAATGCATTGTTTCTTCAGTAAGCTCATACTTTAGCTGTGGAAATGAAATTGACAGGTTAAGACTTCAAGATACAAAATGGAAACATATTTCATATTATACACCAAGACTCTAAATGGAGAAATAGATGAATATCAGAAAAATAAGTAAATAAATAAACTTTTGGAAGAAAACAAATATGAGCTTAGCATCATTAAAAATAGAATCAAGAAAAAATGTAAATACACACACACACACAAACTTCTTCAAAACAAATCCAAATGTAAAAAATGTATATATTTCCAATTAAAAACTTGCTATACTCTTTTGGAGCCAGACATATATCAGTTTAAGCACAAAATCCAGCACAATCTAACCCTTTGTTTGGGTGAGCCATTTCATCTCCCTGAACCTCATGTTCAAAACCTGTGAAATTATCACTATAGACATGTATAGTGAGGAGTTAAACTAAGATAGTGTATTTAAACTTTGGAGCCAATTGAAGCTATCATGTTTTTCTATGTGCATTCATAGAATCAATGACTGTCATCAAGAAAACACACAGTATTTTTGTCGTTATTGGATTTGATACTAATGAAAAATTTCTATCCTCTCATGTAAATAGCCCATTCTTTTTTCCTTGTACAAGTAGTAAAGTATGCAATTAGAAACATAAATATTATGTACAAAGTATGTTATCTACTAGATATCAGCTTAAAACATTAATAAAATAAATGATTCCTTTCTAATAATATTGTTTTGAAAATAACTTAGTTCTTCTGTTACAGGAGATAACTGCGAGGCCACTGAATACAGCAAGATGAAAAGCATGCTTTTAGATTTACAAAATCAAAAATATGTTACACAAGACAATGAAAACCCTAACGGTGATGACGTATTTCGGAAGAAGTTGCTGGTGGATCAAATGTTTAAATATTTTGATGCCGACAGTAATGGACTTGTAGATATCAATGAACTAACTCAGGTAGGATTAATGACTAAATTAACAAGCTCATTTAAGTATAGCATATGCAATATATTTACATTTGTGTGAATTTATGCTATATAAAAAAATATTTTTATGCATATAATTTGACTATAGACATAAAATATTTTTAAGAGAAAAATTTGACTACTCTAACAGCAGTATTAATTTTAAGTAACATTTATATGATGTTGTACAATTTAAAAGAGATACCTACTTTTGACAGGTTTCTATACCTTAAATACCTAAAGGAATTGCCAGTTCTCTCTTATAGAATTTATAAAATATCTCCAGATATATTCTGGAACTTTTGTAATGTTTAATTTTCTATCAGTCAATGGAAGCTTATTTATCTGGTATTCAAGGGCATTACTGAACAGCAATTGAGTACATCTATAACATATTGTAAATAAGTGATTTAAGAAGGTATTCAATTATTGACCTACTCCAGTACTTTTTTAATTATCAAAGATCAGGTATATTAAATCTGATTTTAATACTATGTCAACATTATTAAATTTCATTTCTTTGAAAATTGCCACCAAAATGATACATATAGACAAATTGTTATTAAAGAGAAGAGAATATTTTAATAAACAGAAGGTCTTTATGTGAGCCATTTTGGAAAAATAGAAATATTTTAATGTGTCTGTTACTGAGACAGACTGCTGAAGGAAATTGAAATACCCAGATTTAAGAACCTAAATTAGTTGCGGATAGTGATGGAAATATAAAATGATGGACATAAGATTTCTCCACAAATATATATAGGTTTTTAGGGAACAAAGGAGAGAAGAAGCCACTCCAGGGCGACTAGGAAATTGCTGATAGCCCTGAGGAGTGCTGCTGAGTCCATGTTAATTCCTATAGTGGATCTTAAGGTGGATTTTGCTGCTGTGCTTAACAGGAAATATAGTTTTCAAAAAAAAAATTCAATTGTCTATTTCCACAACATCATGCCATTCACGTTTCATATTTAATTTTATGGCTTACTTAAAAAATCCAGCAATGTGGAATATCGGTCTTATTATGCAAGTATTTCAAGTTTTGAGATAGTGTAACGTAGTTTAGAAACTTCATATCAAAGTGACCTTGTGAGCAAATTGACTTGTCATTTTAGGTAATTAAAAAACACACCGTTTTCATTATCTTCTTTAACTCAGCTTACATTTAATGAGTAGTTACTAAGTCCCAGGCCCTGGGATTCAAGGAATGAAACTCTGGAATTTTAAGGTAAAGTTAGAAAACTTTTAATTAAGATATTCATGTTGTCATACATGTCATAATTTATTTTTCAAGAATGAAACTCTTTAGAATTTTACATTTCTAGTAAAGAAATGATGTAATTCAGTTAAATTGAATTCATAATTAAGGCATGTCACTTGGATCTATGCATGTCTGACATATTCAAATATATTGTGTTTTTGGTTTTGTTTCTTACTTTTTTATTTTATAATAGTTTTTAGTTTTCATTATCATGTCTACACTACTTTAACCACTGGTTGGGTATGACACATGATGATCTGACCAAATCCAGGACCCACTTCTGAGTCCAAAGAGAAAATTGCTCATCACTGGAAAATGGCATTAACAGCACTCACCTATAATTGTTTCAAGTTTCTGCTACATCCAAGTTTATATTAGTTTCCTAGGGTGGCCATAACAAAGTACCACAAACTGGGTGACTCAGACAACCTCTCTGTCAGTTCTGGAGGCTCAGCGTCTGAGATGGAGGTGTTGGCAGGGCTATGCTCTATCTGAAGCCTCTTGCGGGGGAGAGTCTTTTCTTGCCTCTTTCAGCTTACGGTAGCGCCAGGCATTCCTTGGCTTGTAGGTGCATCACTCCAGTCCCTCCCTCTGCAGTCAAATAGCTTCTCTCCGTGTATTTGTTTTCACATCATTTTGTCCCTTCTTCAAAGGATACCAGTCATATTGGACTGAGGGTCCACCCTATTTTAGCAGGACCGCATCTTACAGTATCTAATTACATCTTCAATGATCCTATTTCCAAAAAAAGTTTACATTCCGAAGTCCTCAGGGTTAAGACTTTAACATATCTTTGGGGAGGACAGAGCGCAACCCATAATAAAGTCATCTGCTACAGGGTTTAGTTTTGTTTTTCCTGTTACCTTTGATTTGGATTTGCTTTTACATCTGAAAAGTGCCCTTCCAATTCATCTGAAAGTTATCATGTGAGAGCAGAAAGGCTCTTCAGAATCCTATTTATATGTTGACCATCCACAAGGTACAGGCAAGGAAGGATCTGGGGAGGTAATATTTACTAACCTCTGAAGACATGCCCCAGTCCTTCCTTCAGCTTTATAGAATGGAAATGTTAACATCTCATCTGTCAGCAATCAGCTGTGAAAAAACCAGAAGGTTGTAACTGATGTCATGGAAAAGATATAATACATTTCTAGCTCTTATGAACATAAATATTGTTTTTGATTTGTGTCTTTTTAGGTTACAGGTGCTTTTAAAGAACTTGTATTCCAAGTATTATAATATTAAAGTCAATAATGTATATGACTTTAAAAATCAACTTGGAAACATATAATATCATCATTTAATATCAAGTTTCAAAATAAATTAAAAGAGTAAAAGGGGAAAGGATCTTAATGGTGTCTGCTAATAATTTACAAGCTATTATTAGCAGAAATGTAATCTGTAACTCCAAGATACTGCCAATGACAAGTAAAAATTAACGAACATAATTTGGCTTTGAGGTTTTATAAATTCAGCATAAAAGCTGGCTGCCCGTGTTCTGTTCATACTTCACATAATGAATATATATTCTAAAGCTTCTCTTGCAGATTTTCAAGTAAATTAGAAACTAGAGGTAGTTGAGAGAAGAAAGAGATAATAAAAAGCAATAGTTAAAGGGGTTAAGATCCATAGTATCACAGTTTAAGAACTTTGATTATAGAACCTGGACTCATATCTACTACTTAATTCCTGTGCAACCTTTAGCAAATGACCCAAACTCTCTGTGTCCCAACTTCCCTTTCTACATATCGGCAATGATAATAACACCTAGTATGTAAACTGGATGTGATATTGATATTATTTTGAAAATGTAGACTTCTTAGAAACATAACTAGCACATAGGAAACATGATGTAATTGTTAGCTCTAATTAAAATTTCCAATCTAAGTTTCCTGTGCATACCATGGAGGATAATTGAAATATAAAGAGGGCACACATGCTTGAGTTAGTGGATGAGCAACTGATCAATATTTCCATACAGTTAATCCTTTGCATTTTTTAATGATTACAATTGGCTGATACGTGAGAACAAATCGGCCATTATAACCCAGAAATCTATGTACACATTATTAAATATGCAAACATTTTAATACCAATTTTCACAATGAAAAAATGTTTCTTACAAAAGAAGAAAAATAGTTTGGTTATTCCAAGAAATAAGGAAAAATAAATGGTAGCATGTTTTATTTATTTATTCATTTATTTATTTTGCTCATATCATTTGAAGTACTCATCTGCTTATCTCACGTAGCTAGTATGAATTTTGTTAAATCCTGAGTTCTAGGCTAGAGACAAGTACATGGCATCATTCTACAACCACTGTGATGTTGGGCATTTTTCTCCAGAGTATATAGTGCCCCTGTCTTTACAGATATGATGTTAAATTGAACTAAACTTAAAATAAATATCATATATATTTTGTTTTTAAGATGCTGATATATATTATACTAAAATATCCTTACCTGTCAAACTGTAAAATACCTAGTTTTGCGCAGTTTTTTCTTGCCCATAAAACAAGTTATAAGAAATAATTGAAAGCAATATCTTGATTAAGACAGACATAGATGTGTTATGAAAGAAACAATATGCTTTAATTGACTATATTTTACAATTTAAATATTTTAAAAATATATAGGTCCTCAGTTAGTATAGTACAGTAACTTAGTAATAATAGTAGTAGTAATTGTAATAATACTATTATGTTTCTATAATCCAGATGTCTGTCATTTCCTTTGCATTTCTCTTTGAGCTACACAGACACACACACACACACACATACACACACACAGTCCATTTGCAAAAAGCAATATGTACTTGGTTGAATGACTGAAGATGTATAGGGTGGTAGGGGATGGGATTATATCACATATTATACAAATCACACATTGAAATCCAGTTTAGATGAAGCACTTTGTACACTTTTCCTTTCCTTGTGCTCTGTCCAGATCATGCCTTGCATTTTCTGTACCACAGACGCAGGACCCAAGTCTATCTCTCAGTTTCAACTCCTTAATTTTCCCTGGGGCTCCAAATTCCTTATCACTCAAAACAATATAGTTCTGTTTTATTTATATTCTCCCCCTAAATGTGTATAACCAAATACATCACTTTCAATAGTTGCCAACATCTATGTGCCTTTCTTAAAAACTAATGGCAAGTTATAGAATATAATAACACCAACATCAAAAACCGATATCTGCAAGAGGGAGGAGATATGGGGACATATGTATACGTATAGCTGATTCACTTTGTTATACAGCAGAAACTAACACACCATTGTAAAGCAATTATACTCCAATAAAGATGTTAAAAAAAAAAAAAAAGCAATATCTGGCACAGTCTTTCCTTTGGCAAATAAGTCTTCAGTCCCTGAGACAAGTAGAAATTCTTATCCTCTGTCTTCTACCTTATTTTTTATACCCTCAGAGCCAAGTGAAATCCCACATCTCTCTCTTTCCTCAAGTATGTATGATGCCCATTTTCACCCTTGGTGAGGATTTTTGCCTTCCCGAGGGACATGGGGTTGGATGACAGGGGAGAGTGTGGGAGCTTTTTTACAGGAACAGAAGAGATGATCACTCTCTCCTCTCCTATATACGTGTCTTAATTACTATATGACAAAGGTAATATTTCAATCACATTTAAAGTATTTGTTGAGCATTTTTGTTTTAAAATGTCTATTCTCTCTCTATTGACAATGGGTAAATGGACACTTAATTTACTTTGGTCTAGGCAGCCCTGTATCTTTTCTTAAATCTGTGCTATACTGCCTGGATCCTATTCAGAATGAGGTGGTAGAACTGAGTGGTCTCAGCCAGTAAGCAGTTCTGTGCAGTAAAGGCAAAATCAAATGTTCTGGCTCTTCCCAAAGACCAGGCTGATGGTTTGAAACCTTGCTTGTTTGGTGTTCTCTCTTAGTTCCATTCCCCAAATCTAAACAAGTGTCTGAGGTTCATCTCTATTATCTGTATCTCTCTCCTGCTTCTCTTAAATTGCCTTCTCCAACAGTAAGAATTCAGGGCTCTCTTTGGGTCTATGGTGAAATCTGAGCTTTACTAATGCTTGCTTCAGTGAAAATTGTCCTTGTAGCAATATGCTCCAAATTTGCTTAATATTCAAATGTATGTCTCATAGGATAATAGCTCACTGAAAAAGCCTTAACAAATGTAAAGTATAGTCTTTATTTGAAACATAATAATGAACAGGGTTTCTCCCCTAAGTACTGTGTATGTGACTAGTGTGGTCAAGCACTCAGCTACACAGTAACACATTTATGGTTTTAAGAACATATGTTATTCCAAAACAGACCTGTAATGCTTGAAATAAGGATTTCAGGATGAAGTGACCTAAGGTATGATCACGTTCCTTTTGGCAGGCTGGCATGTAGGAAAACGTCATTGGAAGAGAGAAGGTTAATGATCATTTGCTATGAAAAGAAGCATAGAACTCTTCCTGGTGGTTTATTCATATGCATTTTGAAGTTTCTGGGGATATTGATAAAGAGTTAAGGTAGACAGAAAGATTGTGAATTGAGGGGTAAATCATTGGTGAATTTTGGGGAAAGAATAGGAAAGAATTATGTAACTGACCTGACATTCAAAAGAGTAGCTTCTATTTATCATCTATCTATCTATCTATCTATCTATCTATCTATCTATCTATCTATCTATCTATCATCTATCTATTTATTTATCTATCTATTTATCTATTTATCTATCTATCTATCATCTATCTGTCTATCTATCTATCTATCTATCTATCATCTATCTATCTGTCTATCTATCTATCATCTATCTATCTATTTATCTATCTATCATCTATCTATCTGTCTATCTATCTATCTATTTATCTATCTATCTATCTATCTATTTATCTATCTATCTATCTATCATCTATCTATTTATCTATCTATCTATCTATCATCTATCTCTATTTATCTATCTATTTATCTATCTATCTATCTATCATCTATCTATCTATCTATTTATGTATCTATCTGTCTATCTATCTATCTATTTATCTATTTATCTATCTATCATATATCTATCTGTCTATCTATCTATTTATCTATCTATTTATCTATCTATCATCTATCTGTCTATCTATCTATCTATCTATCTATCTATGTATCTATCTATCTATCTATCATCTGTCTGTCTGTCTATCTATCTATCTATCTATTTATCTATCTATTTATCTATCTATCTATCTATCTATCATCTATCTATCTATCTACCTGATGAAAGAAAATTGATTTGGCAGGAGGAAGAAATCCAGAAGTGCCAATAGAGAAGCATTTAATTTTTGACCATCTTCCTTCCATTGAGGTAGAATAGACATGAGAAAAAAATTAGTCTCCAATTGTTAAAATTATTGGACAAATGGTTTTCTTAAGTGGTAGCCAGATTTTCTTAAAGTCAGTATGGTGAAGAACATGTTTTCATAAGAAATAGAAGCCAAAAGAGAATTTTCTGATCAGAGAGCAGGATTTACAGAGGATACTATGATGGGTTTGAGTTGGAAAGGAAATGAGATTAGGTCAGATTGGGAAATGTGCACAGCAATATGGGAAGACTTGGATTTTATAGAGTCACAGAGGTAAACCAGGGTTTGAAGCACAAGGGAATTTGTATAAATTGTCCCTTAGAGAAAGGACAACTACTTCTTGCATCATGGTTCCATCTATTTTCTCCTCAGAGTAAAATGAGGGGATACATATGCAGACTTCACTCAGCAGAATGGCGCCCTTGAGTTTATTAGCAATGTTAAAAGATAAACTGAAGCATATTAAAATGTTGAGTTTATCTGAACAAAAATCCATTCAAATCTGGCAGCGCCACACCAGAAGTGGTTAGAAGCATTCTGCGGAGGGGAGCTAGGGAAAACTTTTATAGAGAGAAGGTGAAAGCAAAGTAAGGAAAGTACTAATTGGCTACAGATTAAAGCCTAGTTGTTTGTGATTGGTTGTCCTTAGGTTTTGATTTCATAACCTTCAGGCATTTACACGTTTAAGGGTTGGTTGTATTGTATGTGCCAAAGCATTAGAGCCAACCTCAGCCTAACATTCTCCTTGTTTAATTTAAAAGCAGCCAACATAGAGTTCTTGAATTGAAATGGTGCTAATGGCTTGGCAAATGTGTTCCTCAGCCTTCTCTCCATTTCATAAAATAACCGCCCATGGAGTTTAAGTAAGCAAAGTCATTCCCTTGTGAGTCTGAGTTTAAATTAGCAGCTGTATTGAGTATATTGATTTAGCTTTTTTCTTCATTTAGATTCTGTCATCTTAATAAGCTGATTCACATTAGGAATACATATTAGAATGAAATATTTCCTTAATGTGCACACATGACAACTGTTTATTAAAATAATAAAAAGAACTACTTGTTCTCAGGATTTAGATTATTATGTTACATATATTTGACTTAAAGAGCCATTTGCTCAATGACTACCATATGTGAATTCATTTACAAAATTAAATAAAAAAGCAAGAATAAATAGCGCTAGATATTTTTAAGCTAACAGGATAGGCATGGTGCTGATGTCTTTGCAGACACAAAAGTACATATCCATTTTCTTTAAAATTTATTAGAACTGTTCCATAGGGAATGGACAGTCTTTATTTTGAGTTGTTAAGCCTATTACAATTTTAAAGATTTTTAAAAGGGTTCTTGTAGCTAGTCAACATATTTATTTATAATGAGATTGGTAAGAATTGTTTTACCCCATAAATAAAATGCTATTTTAGTGGAAACAAACTAAATGCAAATAAATAAGCATTTGTTTAGGTAGAGAAGGAGATAAGTGAGGACTGTCTGGGAGTGCCATAGTAATTAATCCTATTCAACATTTACAAACCCCATAAACCTGTCAGGTATACAAAATAAGGCAGCAGAGACCAGGTGTTAAAATGGCATTGGCAATGCCAGTAGGTAGATCCTAGTAGAACTGGGAATTTCCTTTCAAGGGCTAAGGATTTCACAATAATAACAGCAACAATTAGCACTTAAAACAGAAAGGTAAGGCCTGTATTGTTGGGTTAGGTGTAGTTCAGGGCTCCAATTAAGAAACAGTCATTTCAATTGTAGCTGGAAATCTTAGTAAGTAGTTTCAAATATTCCTTTTTTTTTTTTTTGCTTTAACTCTGTTCATAGTATCATAAGACAACTTGAAAATTAAAATTAAGTTTTTAAAAAACTTTAAATATATTGTTTGTAGCATCTTTCCTTTAGAATGTCAAAGTACATTAAAAGTGTTGGCATTCATGTTCAGAGAATCCCTGTGAGCCGTATAGAATGCCTTAAAACTAAAATAGTTTTCATCCCACCAATGGTTTAATAATTTTATCTCTTCAGCTAGTCTTTCAAAATTAATGTTGGCCCTAATGATTTTTTAAATGTCTTCTAACGTGTTAAGCATGTTACAAAACCTAAAAGAGAACTTAGAAGATGTGATTATTGTATGCAATTCTTTTCTTTTAATACATATTGCAGGGTAGCATCAGTTATATATGATTAAACCATTATAATTTGTAATATTAATTGTTTACCCTGTGTCCTTTCACATTGTTTATTTTTAAGCGCTGTTGACCATCCATAATTATCTTGTTTTTTCAATTGATTACATGTTCCCACTCACCCTTTCTAGAATATTAACTCCATAAGGGAGTCATTCTTACTTACTAATTAATCTCCAGCCCCTAGAACTATTCTTGGCACCTGGTGGTTGTAAAGAAAGGAAAGAAAGAGGGATGGAGGAAGGGAGAGAGGGAGAAAGGAAGAAAGTGGATAAGAAGTAGTCTGGAGGACCAAGTAATAGAAGAGCCAACCTGTATTGATGTAGGAGAAACTTAAAAGCCAGTGCCTGGAGATGTGTATTGTTACCACAAGAGTATATTTATTTTCTGAGCCTTGGAATGTAATCTACACATTTGTCAAGTAAAGGACTGAATATATCTGCCCCTGCTTAACCTCACAAACGTGATGGACTTTCTTTAAAATAGAGGATCACTGAGCTCTAACTCTACTAAGACCATTGTGATTCTGACACGGGCATGATTAGTTTGAGAAAAATAGTTTGCAAAGGATGAGGAAGAGCTCAGATTACTTGAACATATTATTAACTGAAAAAAAAAAAATGCACAACGTGAGAGCTGTGAGTTGTTTTATTTGGGGCAAAATGAGGACTATAGCCCAGGAGACAGCATTTCAGATAGCTCTGAGAAACTTCTCCAAAGATTTTGGGGGGAAGGTCAGTATACATGTAATTTTGGTGAAGAGGGAGTACATGCAATCAAGCACATATTTTTTGCAGAAGGTTTCTGCTAGTCTCGTGAAGGTTACTCGTCACAAGGAGCAGACATCACCATGAAGGATTTTAGTGTTTTTCTAGATATGAGGAGATGCAAGAATTGGGCTCATGAAATCTACACCTGAAAATATCTAACTATTTGAAGACCCGTTCTGCCAGTTTTTCGCAGAGCACAGAGGGCCTCATTTCTGATCTCTACCCTGTGCTCCTTTCAGGGGGTGTTGAAGGTCAACAGCTGCTGCAGCTCATGACTTAATCTTTGTAGAGGCAGATGGCAAGTGCCAATTAGTAGTTGGCAATATGAGTGGTATATTTCATGAGTTCATCTTTTCTCCTACTCCACCAAGGAGAGGAAAGAAAAAGACACAAAACTGGAAGATTAGACTCCTCTGTCTTCCTACCCCCTACACAGACGGTCTCATCACCATGACCTGACTTGAGACATCAAAATCATCTACATGTACCTTATCGTTTTTATGAGAGTTAATATAATAACCTTGGATGTCCAAGTCATGCCTTATCCCCAGAAATCTAATAACCATACATCTCTTAACAGGGAGACAATCCTTTACATCTACCTCTGGCACTTTCTATTTCTATTTCCAGTTTTATTTATCTTTAGATAAGTTATCGTCATCTGAGATTCTGTGTAGGGTACAAGCATATCTCAGAGATATTGCAGTTTGGTTCCAGACTACCACAATATTGCAATAAAGCAAGTCACATAATTTTTTTGTTTCCTAGTGCATATAAAAGTTATTTTTACACTACACAATATTTTATTAAGTGTGCAATAGCATTATGTCTAAAAAAACAATGTACTTACCTGAATTAAAAAAATACTTTGCAAATGAAACTATGACTGGCCTCCTAGACTAAAGTTTCAACATGAGATACTTCAGTGACAGTATATTCAGTGAGTCTGGCCTTGTCAAGAATCTCTAGTTCAGATGTAACACATGCATTTTGAGGAAGCTACAGTGGAAAGTCTTTGGAACCAGAGCCAGACGGTAAATGAAATAAATGTCCTACAAGTTTGGATCCCCAGCACCAGAGTGCTTAATGTATTACTACTTCTATTTTGTTTTATACTTTCTTTCCCCCAGTCACACATTCAGCTCGTTAAGGCTATCAGAACTCTGAATATCTGAAGCAATTTTCCCAGGCTGGTTAAAAGGTCTATAGGAAAGTATCTTCCTCATTTGGAACACCCCAGAGTGTGCCAATGCTCCCATCAGGAAACAAAGGAGAGAAAAAGTTACTAGGAAGCATTTCTTAAGTAGGCTATTTCATTGACCAAAAATGGACTAAATGAGGAAAACGTGTATTTAAAAAATGGAAGAATGAGGGAGTGAATCACCTCTCCCCTGTGCATGGGCATGGCCAAGTGTCAGTGAACAAGGATTTTTATAAAAAGCTCACTAGCCAGGACCATGCACTTTTCTAAAGCACATTCATTAAAACAGCATATCCAGCTTGAGTTTTATAATCATGATCAAATCAAGATCAAGATCAAATCAAAAGCAAGCTAGTCTTATGCCGAAGCCAGTTTCAAGGAAAAAAGTCGGAGTCTGTTCTCTTGGTCTATACATGATTTAACTTGAGTGAAACAGAACAGAAATAAATATGAGACATACACTACAATGATGAAAGATTCTCCTCCAACTTTCTGTTCCATCGTTTCACAAACAGGTATGTGACTAAAGGTCACTAAAAATAGTACTAAAATATCTGACCAAATCCTGGTGTCACTGCATCCTAAAAATTACCGCAATGCTGGCACTGCAGGTCTTTAGGAAGAGTACAGTGAGGTGAGATCAAACACGCTGCTCCTCCGCTACCCAGAAAAGTCACTTCCCATTATCTAACAAATAACAGATGGAGAGTGGCTGAGAGCTCCGTTGCTTTCTAAACAGAAAAGCAGTACTTGTTTTCCCATTAGGCTTATAGGAGAGAGAGCTTCAGCCATTAGATAGATTTGTTAATCCCTCCAGCTGGACCGTGCTTAAGCCTAGGGCTTTAATCCTCACTATCAACAATATCTATTTATATGGAAAGCAGATAAATCATTCACTTTCCCCCCCTTCTAAGGCAGCAAATGCCAGCTTAGCCAATGAAATTTGAATCCCGTAAACAAGAAGAGAGAACACATGATGTGTAAAAGTCGTATTTAGCAGTGCAGGTGCTGTCCTTGCATGTCACCACTCCGGTGGCTACATGGGGGGCTGGAGCTTCTGGTGATCCATCGGCTAAGCTCCATCCTCAGCGCTGTCTCTGCAGCTCATCCAAGCACAGGCATAACAACTTCTAACTTGGGGATGTTCCATAAAAGGTTAAAAGTAGCTCTTCAGAAATTCCTATCACCAATCTGCCATTGCTGTGACAAAGCTTGAATCATCCCGCTCTACCAAAAGAAATAATAAAGCATCATGAATATACAACTATAATGTGCACAAACTGGTGTGGAAATCTGCAGTGAATTATTATAATGAGAAGCACATTAAATAAAAATCATTATTTTTAACTTTGATTAGGTCTGAATGTATACCGTATGTCTTGCACTTGACGATATGTGTGTGTATAAGCATATACATGTTTTTAAAAGTCTTCACAACAACCAGGAGAGATAGAGGTTACTATCTTTAATTTCTAATTGAGAAAAGGTTGAGTGACTTGCCAGATATTATAGAACTATTAAGTGGCCTTGGCATGGTCTGAACCCAGAGCTGGCTGACTTCAGAGTCTGTGTTTCCTGATTGCACCAACTTAAAAAAAAAAAAAAAAAAAAAAAATGGGGAAGCAAAGCTCCAAGCAATATGAACCACTCCTTCTGTGGACAAATATGAAAGACCGTGGACACAGCTATGCAGCTACCCAGAATGAAAAGGAATGTTTGAAAAATCTTGGAGACCTCTTTTACCAGACAGCCTATATCTGTCTGGTAAAAAGCAGAGTATAAAAAAGCTACTGCCCCAGTCCATGGAACAGAGCACAGAGTAGAAAAGCAGTCTGGTGATTTTCCTCACCCATGCTTGGGTAGGTTTCCATCATCAATCGGTGCATTAATTCTATCTGGCTCCTGGAAACAGTCATTTGCTGAATAGCTCCTTTGTGACCCAGGGAGTTAATTTAGAATACCAAATGCCTTCACTTTCAGCTGGGGAGGAGTTTAGGCAGAAGAGAAAAAAAAAATACTAACTTCATTTTTTACAAATAATAAGAAGATGAAAGTTGGACCAAATTTCCTCACTATTTTTGTTGGAGAACAGCTGTTCTATTTTGACATGGGTCACTGAGACATTGGAGGAAATTTTCACGTGCAGGTATTTCCTTGAGTCAATATAAGTGGAGCAAAGGAAATGACTGAAATACAAAAATGTCCTTTTAGTGTTCAGATTTTCTGGGTCCTACTGGGAGATTTTTGTATTAGAAAGTTTAGGCTAAATTCTAAGTATGTATCTTAGCGTCAAAGCAACTAAGTCAAATTTATAACTATATATTTGAAACAGTTGAAAATAAATGTCCAGTAACTGAAAACCCAGGTTTCTCATAGGTTCAGTTCTTTGCCCAACTACAGACTTAAATTACCTATTGAGTGATTTACATATAATTAATTATATTATAGAAACTTTAAGACAGATATAATTGCATGAATTTAATTTTCTTGTCAGGTGATAAAACAGGAAGAACTTGTCAAGGACCTTTCTGATTGTACTTTGTATGATCTACTGAAATATGATGATTTTAACTCAGACAAGCACCTGGCTCTTGAAGAATTTTATAGAACATTCCGTGAGTATAAGATTCATTCTCTAATTCCTCTTTGTTCTTTTTCCTGTTTCTTTACCCAATATGGTGTGTTTGCTTGATGTCAAAGTACAGACTGTTTCTTAAGAGAAGTGATATAATGGAGATAATTTAAGTGTGTGGCTGTATTGAAACGAATGTAAAAGCTAAGGGAGTTATAGTTCTAAAATGCAGAGCTGGAAATGTTTGATAACATTTGCTATCAGTTCCTATTGATTCTAGTTTAAGATATTAATTCCACAATGATGCTTCCAAGGTTATTTTAGACTAGGAACAGCACTTCACTGTCACCATGTATCAAAAACAATTTAATTATTTACATAATGACAATTTTTTTTTTATTTTATAGAAAAACCAAAGTTGATTAATAAAGTTTGCATATATGTTAACAACAAAAATTAGCATAAGAATTGAAAATTATATTTATGTTAAAATACTTTGGAATCAATTATATATGTTTAAAATGCTTAAAGACTTCTCAAAATTGAGTATACTTTATAGAGCAAAGTTGTAAAGATGATTTGGTTAAGAAAGTTGTATGACAGGTTATTCATTAAAAATAATTCAAAGAAAAAAGACTAAGAGGCAAAAAACAGAAGGGAAAGTTTTGGAGCTGTGTGTAAAAGAAAGAGAAAAAAAAATCATTAAATTAACTGGTTGGTATTTGAAAATCACCAAGTAATCAAAGTTTAATGAGATTTTAGATTGACAGATAGATAAATAGATGATAGATAGATGGATAATCTTCAATATTTTTATATGCACTCACATATATAGGGCTTTCCAAATATATACATATGTATATATATATTATTTTTCCAAAAAGGCAGGAAATAGGATATGTACTTGGTGTAAAAAGATCCTTTTTGAATTATGCCTCTGTCGTCCATCAGTTGTCTGATATTGGAAAAATTACTTAAATCTCTGAAAATTCATATAAATAAGGATAGTAATTACTACATGATCATTTTATATTAAAACACTGAATTATATTTTATGTAATATTTGATACTAGCAAAGTAATAAATGTGAAATAGTTGCATGTTACAAAGCTTTAAGGCAAGATGTCAGTATGCTCTTCAGATTTAATTAAACTGCATTTCCACTTTAAATTACAAGCAGAATACAAGATGGGATATCTCAGTAAACAGTTAATCCTTTAAAGTGTGTCACAAGGCTAGACAACTTTTCAAAGATAACAAGAAAGCAGCATTATAATTCAATGATTATATGAAGAAACTGAAACACAGTGAAGTTAAGAACCAAGTGGCTGAGTTTATTATCAGACCTATGCCAAACCAGTTAAGAAGTCTATGTGTTTGCCCCTAAACTTCACTCTGTAGTAGGCATTGATTTGTGTGCTTAGGATGACAGGAATATTATGGTTTATCAGGAAAAATTGTTTACATTATATTATATTGTATTATATTGTATACTATCATGTAAGATACAAGGGGATAAATGTCATAGGAAGGCCTACATAAAATATAAAGTGAACTAAGAATATAACCTCCAGCACTGGGGATCAAGGAGAGTTTATGAAGGTAGTAGCAATTGAATGGGTCTTCAGGATGAGTGGATTTGGACTTTAGGGAATGAGAGATGGAAGATGGACAAAGAGAAGGGTGTCAGGGAGGAAGAAATTTTCCTCTACCCTTCTGGGTCCTTTTGGCTGGTCTAAGAATCAAGTTCACATACGGCAGATTAGCAGGAGAAAATCAAAATTTAATAACATGTATACATGGGAGAGACCCAGGAAAACTGGGTAACTCACCAAAATGGCTGAAACCCTCACCTTAAATACCATTTTCAGCTAAAGACAAAAGAGGATGTTGAGGTAGGGGTTTTGTGCTTCAAAGGGGAGGAAAGCAACACACATGGAGATGGAAAAACAAGTGTTTGGTAAATGAATGTTCTCTCAGCCCTGCACAAACAATGGGACACAGAGAGTAATTTTAAGAAGCAGACTTTGCTGAGTTCCTTTCTGTCCACACCCTTAGTTCATATTATGGTAACCTGTGGTGATAGCTCCCTTCCTGGAAGATGTCCTCTATCCTCTTTCTTTTAGGCAGTTGGGGGAAAGTTGAAGTTACTTTCCAAGTCTTTTGGGCTTTGATTGTTTTCAGCTTGAAATAATATTAATACCAAAGAGACATTTTGGGGTGGCAATTTTGCTCCCCTACCTCAGCATAAATAAAATCTCTACTGCATGATACACCAGAGTATTTAGAGAAACTAGTCCAACCGGAAGATCTCTTCCAGGTCTGAAAGTCTATGGAAATATATCAATTATCATTACTATTTTACTAACTTATTGTATTAAACAGGCAGTCTAATCTACCAACTCCTATCCTCCACTCCCATAATATGAAGATACATGGATGTGGCTAAATAAAAGTAGTTGAAATCTATAGCAATAGCAGAAAATATTTTTAATGGTATACAAACTATCAAGCATCAATAAGAGAATTAAATTGTATGTTTACGCAGGATTTTTATTCAAAATATTGTTAATGGTGGAATAGTGGAGCTAGAAACTAATAAATACAATGAAAATAAAGTGTGAGTAATATGTTATTTGTATGGTAACACAGCAACGACTGAATAATGATCCCTGGCAATATCAGTACAAAAGAATCTTCCCTAGAATACTGCTACCTGCACCTATCAAGGGGAAAATGATGTTGTGTTTGGGATATGATTTGATATTGCTAAGGAAGGCAAGGTAGATCAGTATGTTGTAAAGATAAACAAAATTTGCAATTCAGAAATCTGAATCATCAATACAAACTTCAATAGAGACATAGTGAAACATTGTTTTTAAAGGAGCTACAGTGTACTACAAACTATTGAATTTGGAGAGAAGAAAATCTATATGATTCTGTTAGCAACTGGAAGGTAATATGGTAGCAATTTTATTGAAATTATTTATAGTAAATGCAATGAAGTTTAATGAAGATTGTAATGATTCTGCCATTCTGTCAAAATTATGTATAATGCAAAAGGTCTACATTTTTAATATTTTGAATCATAAAGTGATATTTGATAACGACAGCACTTGACAATCAGCAATCATATTATGAGGTTTTATCTTTTTGAATAATCACAAAACTTTTCCTTAACTATGATAAAATGATGTTAACATAATCATTTAGAAAAGGTAATGTTTTTAAGTAAATGCTGGAATTATCTGCGGTGTTTTAATATTCATTGTGGTCTCACCAAGCAGTTTTCTGCAATGTTTTATATTTTCAGTGTTTCACCGTTATTAAACAGGGTATCAAGCTCTAGAATGACCCTTTGGAGAGAGCAAAACTAACTTGTATGGGTTGTCTATATCAGCAAGATGTATTTATACTTATAAGTGAATAAGACACATACGTCTATTTCTTTCTCACCTTCTGTTAAAATACTTCACGACTAAACCCACCTCAGTTTTGTGAAGTTTAGTGACAGGCGTTGTATAATGACATGATTTTAGAAAGTCACTCTATTATAAAATATAAGTATCATGAATAAAAAATATATAACAATTGTGAAAAGGCAATCTATTTTAAAATTATATATTAAGTACCTATGTGTATAGACTGCTGTGACAGTTAAAGCAACTTGAAAAGATAAGTTTCCTTTCCTTTAGAATGCATCATCTCAGACAGACAATGATAAAAAGGACAGATATAGTAAGGATAAAAAGTAATCAGTTTTTCCACCCAGAATTCATTCCCCCAGAGAGTTTCTAAAAAGAAATCCCAGAAAACTAAAAAGTCCCTAAATGAATAGAATCTAGAAGAATAAGCTAAGACCAGAGAAGTTAAGAAACGTGTCTTTATCCAGTCTTTATTTACTGGCAGATACAAAGATAAACAGATTTCTTGAGTTCCAGTTTATTATCCTTTCTGCCACCACACAACATGGAGGAAAGTAAAGGGTACTTTGCAAACAGGAGAAGGTTAATGGTAAAGAAAAAAGAACCAGCACATTATCAACTGTTATTACATGATTAGGGTGTTATTTTAGTAGTTATAAAGTTTTCCATAAAATAGTATTTCTTTTCATTTTGGATAAGAAGAATTATTTTATTATTTTACAATAAGCATCAGATAATATTCTTAATTTTTCTCCAGAATTTTGACGTTATTAAAAAATCCTTTGATTTTTACTAGGATATTTAAAATAAATCCTCACTGCAAACATCAAATATCTTAAATCATGCCTTGTTTGATTAACAAACTTGGAAATCTATGCAATGGGATCCAATAAATCTTAAGTGAGATCAGACATAGTTTTGAATATTTAAAAGAAATACTAAATCCTCTCGTCAGATGGTGGACACACTGCACCCTTGCATTTTGTTGCCTTGATAGTAAAATGTGTAGATTTTTCAGTGCAAAGAGTACTTAGAATTAAAAACAAATTAATAGGGTCATTATTAACTACAAGGACTTGTATTAAAATACAGAGATTCAGCGTTTTATTTTCTTCCAACTCAAAATTAAAATACAATGTTTCATTAAGTTTACATGTCTGGAACTCTATATTTTTGCTTCAGATTTGTAGGTAAATGCAAGTGATTTGCCGTTAGACAAGGTGACCATACACAGAACTGAGACATTTAATTTCAGAAGTGATGCTCAAATAAATGTTTATATTTATTTATTTTTTCAAATTCAATTAAGATGATAAAGTGTTATTATATGGCTCTTAATTTTAGGAATTAATTGTTTTCATGTGGACTTTCTAGATAACCCAAAATGGTTTAAATGTCTACCCAGAGAAAAGATATTTGTTTTGTAAATGCTTTCCATGTACATAATTTCCTGAGTTAAACTGTAAAGTGCTTTGACTTAAAATTACATGAAGTGAGGAGTTTGTGTAACTCTGATAGATTCTTGAAATCCTATTAAATTACGAGTTGTAGTTCCCAAAACCATATACATACACTTTAAGATGTGTATGTGTTCTAGTGATTCAAGATCTAATGTCACCCTTAAATAAATCTTTATCAATTCAAAATGATCTCTATGTGTGGAAAGATCCAAAGGAAGACGTTTTTCTACTATGCATAAAATAATTAGGTTTTTGCAAGCATAATGCATCAGTTGTGAGCATTTATATTGAAATTAACTGTACAATATCTGTCTCTCTTTTCTTAAAAGGAATAATTAAGACTCTAAAATTCTAAAATATTAAAAAACATGGAACAGTTATTTTAAATCACCTAACTCTTCATGATTATATTCAAAATGTCATCTCTTTATATGAAAGAATTCTTAATGGAATATAAATTTGATAATGACATTATAAGGAAAATATATTTATTTTTCTGGGAAATCACAATTGCTATAATAAAATGTTAATTATCAGAATCATCTAATAAGAAGAGCAATAAAATATGAGTATTATATTAACATTCATTGACATTAGATCATTAGTGTATGAAAGTCCTTCATTTGAGAAAAATAGCAGAATTTAGTGAATTTAGAATTTAATAGCAGAATTTAGAAAAATAGCAGAATTTGGCATATTCAAATAGAAACTTTTGGATGGAGAATATGGTGGTCCAGAGTCAGGTGGGAGCTCTGGGACACAAATAGAGACATAGAACATGCAGTCAAAATTTGATACTCTGGCAAGGAGTGGGGTATCTAAGGTGAGTATGTGAAGAGAGAAGAGATGGGCAGAACAGCAGTAGGAAACTAAAACTAAACAACAACAACACTTAGAGAGATAGGAAGAAAGCCAAAGGAGTACACCATCATAAAATTTTAATAAGGAATTGTTTCCAAGGCTGGGTTCAAAACAAGAAAGTATATAGCAGATGAATGGGCACTGGATTTGGCAATAAGGAATTTGTTGGTAACTTTGGTCACAGCACTTTCAGCAGAGACGTAGGGGTAGAAGCAAAAGTGCTGGTGGTTGAGAAGTTGGATGTAAAAAAAAAAAAATGAAAAAATAATGTTGAGCAAAAAAGCAGAGCACATAGTATACATCAAGTATATATGTAGTTAAAATCCAAATTAGGTAAAACTCATCTGTGGTTTTAGTAGTTAATATGAATGGTTGCCTTTGGGGGAGTGGAGGGCGTGTGGTGGGAACACAAAGCAAGAGAAGGGCTTCTGTGGTGTTGGCAATGTTCTACTTTTCATCCAGATAAAAAATCCCACATGATTTGGGAAATGCTGCATTGGATGAACTGCTATAGAATAACCCCAAACTGGATCATTGTAGCATAAAATCTTGCAGCAAGTTTAGTTGACTGGTCCACTGGGGAAATCATTCTTTTGTTACATGCTTTGAATGCAAAGTTAGTTTACATGTGTGTATGAACATACTCCTCTATGTCGGAGTGTGGAGATATGCACAAATCGTTGGATACATAGAGCACCACTCGCTTACAGATGGTTGTAGTGTATGTTATTTTTGATGTGTCTGGGTTCTATCCCTAATAGAAACATACTGTGCAAAACATGATTGTTGAGATCCAACTTATAGACATAGGTTCCAAAAGGACAGTTTTCTGGTTCTAAAAAAAAAAAAAAAAAACTTACTTGTATACCCCAAATGTTAATAAAAAGACAACCGGGAGTTTGATGTCTTCAAAGGTGGCAGAGCCAGGGCACCTCAGAGCATTCCCACAGTCCGTCGAGCCCTCAGAGGTTGCCTCCGCTGGCTGACGCCTCAGCCTTTGCCCTGCACGCTGGTCTCGGGTTTCATGGAAGTGAAAACAAGCCAAGAGTAAAACAAAACCAGTACAAATCCCCAAGTCAAAACAGCTACAATCAAATTCAAGGAAAGCAAAGCTGTGTGGCTGACACGGTCTCTGGCTGTCAGGCCTGAGCCTCGGAGGCGGGAGAGCAGAGTACAGGACACTGGACCATGAGAGACCTCCTAGCTCCACATAATATCAATTGGCAAGAGCTCTCCCAGAGATCTCTGTCTTAACACTAAGACCCAGCTCCACTCAATGACCAGCAAGCTCCAGTGCTGGACAATCCATGCCAAACAACTAGCAAGACAAGAACACAACCCCACACATTAGCAGAGAGGCTGCCTAAAGACATACTAAGTTCACAGACAACGCAAAACACACCACCGGACACGGTCCTGCTCACCAGAAAGACAAGATCCAGCCTCATCCACCAGAACACAGGCACCAGTTCTCTCCACCAGGAAACCTACACAACCCACTGAACCAACTTTACCCACCAGGGGCAGACACCAAATAAAATGGAAACTATGAACCTGCAGCCTGTGAAAAGGAGACCCCAAACACAGTAAGTTAAACAAAATGAGAAGACAGAGAAACACACAGCAGATGAAGGAGCAAGGTAAAAACCCACCAGACCAAACAAATGAAGAGGAAATAGGCAGTCTACCTGAAAAAGAATTCAGAGTAATGATGGTAAAGATGATCCAAAATCTTGGAAATAGAATGGAGAAAATACAAGAAACGTTTAACAAGGACCTAGAAGAAATAAAGAGTAAACAAACAATGATGAACAACACAATAAATAAAATTAAAAATTCTCTAGAAGGGATCAATAGCAGAATAACTGAGGCAGAAGAACAGACAAGTGACCTGGAAGATAAAATAGTGGAAATAACTATCGCAGAGCAGAATAAAGAAAAAAGAATGAAAAAAAATTGAGGACAGTCTCAGAGACCTCTGGGACAACATTAAATGCACCAACATTTGAATTATAGGGGTCCCAGAGGAAGAAGAAAAAAAGAAAGGGACTGAGAAAATATTTGAAGAGATTATAGTTGAAAACTTCCCTAATATGGGAAAGGAAATAGTCAATCAAGTCCAGGAAGTGCAGAGAGTCCCATACAGGATAAATCCAAGGAGAAACACATCAAAACACATATTAATAAAATTATCAAAAATTAAATACAAAAAAAAAAAAAATTAAAAGCAGAAAGGGGAAAAACAAATAACACATAAGGGAGTCCCCATAAAGTTAACAGCTGATCTTTCAGAAGAAACTCTGCAAGCCAGAAGGGAGTGACAGGACATATTTAAGTGATGAAAGGAAAAAAAAAAACTACAACTAAGACTACTCTACACAGCAAGGATCTCATTCAGATTTGTTGGAGAAATTAAAACCTTTACAGAGAAGCAAAAGCTAAGAGAATTTAGCACCACCAAACCAGCTTTACAACAAATGCTAAAGGAACTTCTCTAGGCATGAAACACAAGAGGAGGAAAAGACCTAAAATAACAAACCCAAAACAATTAAGAAAACGGTAATAGGAAAACACATATCAATAATTACCTTAAATGTAAATGGATTAAATGCTTCAACCAAAAGACATAGAGTGGCTGAATGAATACAAAAACAAGACCCGTATATATGCTGTCTACAAGAGACCCACTTCAGACCTAGGGACATGTACAGACTGAAAGTGAGGGGATGGAAAAAGATATTGCATGCAAATGGAAATCAAAAGAAAGCTAGAGTAGCAATTCTCATAACAGAAAAAATAGACTTTAAAATAAAGACTATTACAAGAGACAAAGAAGGACACTACATAATGATCAAGGGATCATTCCAAGAAGAAGACATAACAATTGTTTATAAACAATATTTATGCACCCAACATAGGAGCACCTCAATACATAAGGCAAATGCTAACAGCCATAAAATGGGAAATTAACCGTAACACAAAAATAGTAGGGAACTTTAACACCCCACTTTCACCAATGGACAGATCATGCAAAATGAAAATAAATGAGGAAACACAAGCTTTCAATGATACGTTAAACAAGATGATAACGATTAATTGATATTTATAGGTCATTCCATCCAAGATCAACAGAATACACTTTCTTCTCAAGGGCTTATGGAACATTTTCCAGGATACAACATTTCTGATCTTGGGTCACAAATCAAGCCTTGGTAAATTTAAGAAAATTGAAACCATATCAAGTACCTTTTCTGACCACAATGCTATGAGACTAGATAATCAATTACAGGAAAAAAAAAAAAAAGGAAAAAAATACAAACACATGGAGGCTAAACATTACACTACTAAATAACCAAGAGTTCACTGAAGAAATCAAAGAGGAAATTTTAAAAAATACCTAGAAACAAATGACAATGAAAACATGACGGCCCAAAACCAATGGGATGCAGCAAAAGCAGATCTAAGAGGGAAGTTTATAGCAATACAATTCTACCTCAAGAAACAAGAAAAATCTCAACTAAACAACCTAAACTTATACCTAAAGCAATTAGAGAAAGAAGAACCAAAAAAAACCCCAAAGTTAGCAAAAGGAAAGAAATCATAAAGATCAGATCAGAAATAAATGAAAAAGAAATGAAGGAAATGAGAGCAGAGATCAATAAAACTAAAAGCTGGTTCTTTGAGAAGATAAACAAAATTGATAAACCATTAGCCAGACTCATGAAGAGAAAAAGGGAGAAGACTCAAATCAATAGAATTAGAAATGAAAAAGGAGAAGTAACAATTGACACTGCAGAAATACAAAGGATCAGAGAGATTACTACAAGCAACTATATGCGAATAAAACGGACAACCTGGAAGAAATGGACAAATTCTTAGAAAAGCACAAACTTCCGACACTGAACCAGGAAGAAATAGAAAATATAAACAGACCAATCACAAGCACTGAAATTGAAACCACGATTAAAAATCTTCCAACAAACAAAAGCCCAGGACCAGAGGGCTTCACTGGCGAATTCTATCAAACATTTAGAGAAGAGCTAACACCTATCCTTCTCAAATTCTTCCAAAATATAGCAGAGGGAGGAACACTCCCAAACTCATTCTATGAGGCCACCATCATTCTGATACCAAAACCAGACAAAGATGTCACAAAGAAAGAAAACTACATGCCAATATCACTGATGAACATAGATGCAAAAATCCTCAACAAAATACTAGCAAACAGAATCCAACAGCACATTAAAAGGATCATACACCATGATCAAGCGGGGTTTATCCCAGGAATGCAAGGATTCTTCAATATATGCAAATCAATCAACGTGATACACCATATTAACAAACTGAAGGAGAAAAACCATATGATAATCTCAATAGAAGCAGAAAAACCTTTTGACAGAATTCCCCACCCATTTATGATAAAAACTCTCCAGAAAGTAAACATAGAGGGAACTTACCTCAGCATAATAGATGTCATATATGACAAACCCACAGCCAACATCATTCTCAACAGTGAAAAACTGAAACCATTTCTTCTAAGATCAGGAAAAAGACAATGGTTTCCACTCTCCCCACTATTATTCAACATAGTTTTGGAAGTTTTAGCCACAGTAGAGATGAAAAAGAAATAAAAGGAATCCAAATTGGAAAAAAAGATGTAAAGCTGTCACTGTTTGCAGATGACATGATACTATACAGAGAGAATCCTAAAGATGCTACCAGAAAACTATAGAGTTAATCAATGAATTTGGTAAAGTAGCAAGATACAATATTAATGCACAGAAAACTCTTGTATTCCTATATACTAATGACAAAAATCTGAAAGAGTAATTAAGGAAACACTCCCATTTACCATTGCAACAAAAAGAATAAAATACCTAGGAATAACCCTACCTAAGGAGACAAAAGAGCTGTATGCAGAAAACTATAAGACACTGATGAAAGAAATCAAAGCCGATACAAACAGATGGAGAGATATACCAAGTCCTTGGACTGGAAGAATGAACATTGTGAAAATGACTCTACTACCCAAAGCAATCAACAGATTCAATGCAATCCCTATCAAACTACCAATGGCATTTTTCACAGAACTAGAACAAAAAATTTCACAATTTGTATGGAAACACAAAAGACCCCGAATAGCCAAAGCAGTATTGAGAAAGAAAAATGGAGCTGGAGGACCCAGGCTCCCTGACTTCAGACTATACTACAAAGCTACAGAAATCAAGACAGCATGGGACTGGCACAAAAACAGAAATATAGATCAATGGAACAGGATAGAAAGCCCAGAGATAAACCCAGACACATATGGTCACCTTATCTTTGATAAAGGAATCAAGAATGTACAATGGAGAAAAGACAGCCTCTTCAATAATTGGTGCTGGGAAAACTGGACAGCTACATGTAAAATAGAATGAAATTAGAACACTCCCTAACACCATACATGAAAATAAACTCAGAATGAATTAAAGACCTAAATGTAAGGCCAGACACTATAAAACACTTAGAGGAAAACATAGGCAGAACACTCTATGACATAAATCACAGCAAGATCTTTTTTGACCCATCTCCCAGAGAAATGGAAATAAAAACAAAAATAAACAAATGGGACCTAATGAACCTTAAAAGCTTTTGCACAGCAAAGGAAACCATAAACAAGATGAAAAGACAGCCCTCAGAATGGGAGGAAATATTTGAAAATGAAGTAACTGACAAAGGAGTAATCTCCAAAATAAACAAGCAGCTCATGCAGCTCAATATCAAAAAAACCAATAACCCAATCCAAAAATGGGCAGAAGACCTAAACAGACATTTCTCCAAAGAGGATATACAGATTGCCAACAAACACATGAAAATGGATACTCAACATCACTAATCATTAGAGAAATGCAAATCAAAACCACAATGAGGTATCAACTCACACTGCTCAGAAAGGACATCATCAAATAATCTACAAACAATAAATGCTGGTGAGGGTGTGGAGAAAAGGGAACCCTCTTGCACTATTGGTGGGAATGTAAATTGATACAGCCACTATGCAGAACAGTATGGAGGTTCCTTAAAAAACTAAAAATAGAAATACCATACAACCCAGCAATCCCACTACTGGGCATATACCCTGAGAAAACCATAATTCAAAAAGAGTATGTACCACAATATTCACTACAACTCTATTTACAATAGCCAGGACAAGGAATCAACCTAAGTGTCCATCGACAGATGAATGGATAAAGAAGATGTGGCACATATATACAATGGAATATTACTCAGCCATAAAAAGAAACGAAATTGAGTTATTTGTAGTGAGGTGGATGGACCTAGAGTCTGTCATATAGAGTGAAGTAAGTCAGAAGGAGAAAAACAAATACCGTATGCTAACATATATATATGGAATCTAAAAAAAAAAAAGGTTCTGAAGAACTTAGGGGCAGGACAGGAATAAAGTCGCAGACGTAGTGAGTGGACCTGAGGACACAGGGAGGGGGAAGTGTAGGCTGGGAAGAAGTGAGAGAGTGGCATGGACACATATACACTACCAAATGTAAAATAGATAGCTAGAGGGAAGCAGCTTCATAACACTGAGGATAAGCTCGGTGCTTTGTGACCACTTAGAGGGGTGGGATAGAGAGGGTGGGAGGGAGATGCAAGAGGGAGGGGATATGAGGATATATATACATAAAGCTGATTCACTTTGTTATACAACAGAAACTAACACAACAAAGTAAAGCAATTATACTCCAATAAAGACGTTAAAAAAATTTTTTTAAATAAACCTAAAAAAATAAAAAATAAAATTACAACTGTTAAGGCAATATAGATTTGAACTATACTTTTTAAAACAATGAAAGCCTTAAATCATTCCCATTTGAAGATGACTTTGTCCTCACCATTGCTAAGGTTACCTTAATCTGATGTAGCTGGTACACATTTATGTTTCTCTTTTTACCTATATCCACTGGCATTCTACACGCTCTGATTTTTACACGCTCTGATCTCTCACTGGTAAATTTTGCTTGTTGGCCTGTTTGTAACTTTTAAAAGCAGATACAGTTAGATATTTTAGCTTCTTTTATTTCAGGTGAAACACTTCTATTTATTTCTTGAAGTATTGACTCTTTTGTCACATAGATATTGAGAATTAGGACTTGCCTGACAAAGTGAAATTGAAATAAAAAATAATAAAATGGTAACTCACCAGTCTTTCTTATTTTCCACACTTGTCAATCATAATTTAGTGTGTCTGACTTAAAATTACTTTCTGCTAATTTCAGCATAATATTCTGAGATGGAGTTTGCCTGAGGCTGTTTATGGACTTTCACAATCATTTTTATAATTCACTAGTCCTTTGGCTTTGTTAACCCCATGTTCTTAATACCAACTTCTCAGAAACTCCTTGAATTGAGGCTTATGTTGTCCTTGTGTGGTCTGAAATCCTATCCGGATGGCGTCTTCATAGTGGCTTTATTGTGGACATCCAGGAGCCACTGCTGCCCAGATCCGAGCCATTTGGACATGACTGAGTGACTGCAGATTGGCACCAAAGCCTTTGCTTCATTTCAAAGTATCTCAGATTCCCAAACTGAGTTCTTACTAATGGGATTTAATTTTTAACTGGCCAAAATTGTTCAACAATTTAAAACAATTGGAATGCAATCTGTCATGTTTTAATTACTAGCTGTTCTCTAAATTCCCTTCTCTAGGTTATTCTGAGATAATGCATTTTATCTAAATCTTCCAGTTGAAAGTTTCTTTATAGGACTCTGCTCTGTCAAGTGATCCTTTAGAGAGGCATTTATCTAACAAGTGAGTGTTATTATGAAATATAAAATAAAGTGCTTTTTAAACTTATAATATCAGATAATATGTGGTTAAGCATTTAATCTTTTTTTTTTTTTTTTTAATTTTTATTTATTTATTTTATTTATTTTTGGCTGTGTTGGGTCTTCGTTTCTGTGCGAGGGCTTTCTCTAGTTGCGGCAAGCGGGGGCCACTCTTCATCGTGGTGCGCGGGCCTCTCACTATCGCGGCCTCTCTTGTTGCGGAGCACAGGCTCCAGACGCGCAGGCTCAGTAATCGTGGCTCACGGGCCCAGTTGCTCCGCGGCATGTGGGATCTTCCCGGACCAGGGCTCGAACCCGTGTCCCCTGCATTGGCAGGCAGATTCTCAACCACTGCGCCACCAGGGAAGCCCAGCATTTAATCTTTTAAAAATATTTATTTAAAGAATTTGATAGTTAATACTCAGAAAATACATTTTTGCTAAATTTATTTTAATGAGTAGTTATTATTACCTCATTTATTTTTAACCAGCTAAAGGTCTACTCTGTCAGTTAAGTGAGTTCTACTGCTTTTATGGAGTAGTTCTATGGTTATAACCAGACAAAACATAAAGCTTTAACAGGCCTTATCCACGTATACAGACATCGTAAGATTTACATTGAGTATCTAATATTAGTTTGAATCCAGTGTATCTTGTTGAAAAAACGGAAGAAATGAATCAAAACTAGAGAAATGGATTTTTGAATTTTCCTAAAGTTTAAGCCAAATTGCGTGTTAATAAAAGGTCTGCCAAAGACTTTACTTTTTTGCTTGTATTAACTACCATATTTCCATAACTTTGTTTCTTTTTTTTTAAGGAACTCCTTTCTTTCTTTCTTTCTTTATATTTTTGGCTGTGTTGGGTCTTTGTTTCTGTGCGAGGGCTTTCTCTAGTTGTGGCAAGCGGGGACCACTCTTCATCGCGGTGCGCAGGCCTCTTATTATCGTGGCCTCTCTTGTTGCGGAGCACAGGCTCCAGACGCACAGGCTCAGTAATTGTGGCTCACGGGCCTAGTTGCTCCGCGGCATGTGGGATCTTCCCAGACCAGGGCTCGAACCCGTGTCCCCTGCATTGGCAGGCAGACTCTCAACCACTGCGCCACCAGGGAAGCCCCATAACTTTTTTTTAACAATGATTATTTATTTTTCTTGCTGTAGAAGTTAAATAAAACAGAAAGGAATGCAAGAGAAAATTGGAATCAATTTTAATTACATCATTCAGTTACAATCACTTTGAGATTTACATATATACATATATGACTATATTATTCTTATATATTCAAGATTTATTTTAATTGTAACTTCTTTTAATTATTAGATATTGGAAACATATCTCAACATCAACAAATATAGTTTAATATCATGTTTTTGATGACTTGCATTGTGTAAAGATACCATAATTATAAAAATTATAATCATGACACTTTATTACTATCCTCAAACTATTATTCCTCTCCTTAGAGTTTAACACTGGCCCATTTGAAAAATAATACAAGCAAAATATTTTAGCCATCCTCATAGTTTTAAATTTTCTAGCAGTCGCATTAAAAACAGAAAAGAAAGAAGTTAAATTGATTTTAATAACACTTTACCCCAATATATCCAAAATATTATTATCACAACATATAATCAATGTAAAAGTTAAGGAAATAATTTGAATTCTTTTTTTTCAGCAAGTTTTGAAATCTACTATATATATTATATGTACAACACGTCTCAATTTGTACTAGCCACATTCCAAATGTTTAATAGCCACATGTAGTACTGGCTACCATCTTGGAGAGCTAACATTAAAGTGTTAAAAACAAGACTATCTAAAATTTTATCCCAGTATTTTAAATAGAGATTACAGAGTGAAGTAAGTCAAAGACAAATATCATATTATATCACTTATATGTCGAATCTAAAAAAAAATGATAAAAATGAACTTACATACAAAACAGAAATAAACCCACAGACATAGAAAACAAACTTATGGTTACCAAGCAGGAGATGGAGGGGAGGGATAAATTAGGAGGTTGGGTTTCGCAGATACACACTACTATATATAAAACAGATAAAATAGATAAAACCAGAAAGACCTACTGTATAGCACAGGGAACTCTACTCATTATTTTGTAATAACCTATAAGGGAAAAGAATCTGAAAAAGAATATAAATATATATGTACTACATATATATACACTATATATATATATGTGTGTATGTATAACTGAATCACTTTGCTGTATACTTGAAACTAAGAAAACATTGTAAATCAACTGTACTTCAATAAAAAATAAAATTATATAAATAAATAAATAAATATGAGGTTAAGCACATATTCTAGTTTGTAGATAACATAATGTGAAAATCATGTTCATATCTATTTTTCAGCAAACCAAAAAAATACACACATAGGATAAATGTAATCATCTAAGTGACAAAATATACATCCTCCACATAAATAAGATGTTTATTTTAAAAACAGAGTTCACTAAAATGTATTCAATACCACCTTCTACCAGTGTCTCCCAAATGTTGTTTATCAATTGACATTTAAGTCATATATCTCCTACCCATAATTAACACCTTTAAATATATATTTTCTAATTTTTAATAATTTTATTTTAAAACTAATGACTATTTGTTCTTCTGATTTAAATTAAATGGACCAATTATGTAAGCCTTCCTTTGACAACCTGTTCTGGGAATAATAGTGTTACTAGTCTGAGTTATTTCAGTTGTTGGACTGAATTAGCAGTGTGACACTTTCAAGGAGCCTGTACAACCTTATATACCACAAGGATTAATGTTTTATATTCAGTTTTGGGGAGGTTCAAAAATAGCATCAGACTATTGTTACCTCCAAGATCCCTAGGAGAATTAATTCACTACACTCAAAATAACCTAATAATTCTTTAATGCTTAGAAATCACCAAAATATTTTGTAGTGCCTCAGGGACATCACAGTGAAAAGAAATGCATGTACATATGTATGTACTCATGTTAACAAGGTATATGTAAAATACCTTATTACCATGCCTTATAGCAATTCAGTGCACGATACTTTCTTGGCAATTTCTCTTACAAATATTCCAAAACCAGTAACAAATTTGTTAAAAACAAAAGTTCTTAACAAACATTTTAAGAATTAGCAAAATAAAATGTTAATACACACTTATCTTCACACTTTTATACAAATAATTAATTGATGATTATCTATTTAAGGTATGTATGCCTGACACTCTATTTGGTAATGCTCAGTCTTTTGATTGTTTTACCCCATTTTATTCAATAACAAAGTCACATCTCTTAAGGAAATTCAATTACAAACTCTCTCCCTTAATTTATAACAGACCTCTATCTCTGCAGTATTATTTGGTGAGTGCATTTTCAGCAAGATCTACCACTGCTATCATCCTTAGTAAATTTGGAATGAAAATTTCCTGTAAAATAAAAAAGTAAATTTATCTTAAATTTTAATGAATATTCGTTATCTCCTTAGGTGACAATTTAAAAATAGATTTAAGCTAAATAAATTTCTTAACAAAAGTGGAAAGGAGGCATCCATACCAAGCGCTATTCTGCAGCCCGACAGAGGATTTTTTGGGACACAGAATACCGTATATCATCTGCAATGTGCTCACTGTAAATTGTGCTCATCCTAACAGAAACTGTTCCTATAAAAGGGAGGCAAATTGCAGTGAACTTGTTACCAGACATTCGAGTAATATAAATGGACCCTTGTTGTTGATGACCAGCTAGGACTAAAGCAAAGCATCTGTGATGTTTAAAGCATTACAGAAGTTATAGATTACTGATTGTCTTGAGAGGTAATGCACATTTATAGTGACTGCCTAGGAAACATTGAATGCTTAGTTTCTTCTGACTGCAGCTATAATTGATTATTAATCATAATAATACTTCATTAAATACATAAGTAAATTAGACATCTTAGTATACGATATATTGTTCTTGTCTATTCCAAAAGGATGAACATTTTCAACTAAAAATAAAAGTTAGAAAGTTAGGTTGGATGGAAGGAGGAGAGAGGGACTGAGGGAGAGGGAAACAGAGAAGCAGAGAGAAAAGAATTTAAAGAGAGCAAGAAGAAAGCCAGGCAAAGAAGAAGTATGGTCTATTTGATATTAAGTATTTTGTAGTTTAAAATTTATCAGCTGTGCAAAGATCCAATTCCATCCTTTTACATTTTTAAATTAATATTTCAAGTTACTATTATTAACTTTATCCACAACAACCAGCATTTTTTGTACTCTTATGTGACATTATCAAGGCTGTTCACTACAAATATAAAGATAGATAAGAAACGGTTTCTCTTCTCAATTCTAGGAAATTAAACTGTAAAAGACGATTACAAAATAATATGGAATAGGATAAAAGACACATGTATAAAATAGCACAGGGCACCAAAAAAAGGAGCAGTCTCAGGGATGGATTCTGAGCAGAGGTAACTTCTGAATCAAGTATATCCCTAAATAGTAGTTCTTACGAAGAAAGTCAGAGACCAGGTGCTTTTCTGGTAAGGAGATCACATCAACAAAGACCTAGGTGTGGGAAATTGCAAGCAGTTTGGGCGTCAAGGAAGATGGAAATGCAAACTGGAAATCAGTGAAGAAAGAGGCTGAGGAGGAGGTAGGGAGTAGATCTTGAAATGCCGTGAATACAACATTGAGAAACAGAGATAGTCCATGTTGTGACAGGCAAGGCACTTGGCAAGGATACGGAATGGTGAGATCTAATTTGGAAGGATCATTTAAGCTGAGTTATAAGGGGTTAACATCCAGCATATATAAATAACTCCTACAACTCAACAACAACAAAAACAACAACTCAGTTAAAAATGGGGGGCTTCCCTGGTGGCGCAGTGGTTGAGAGTCTGCCTGCCAATGCGGGGGACATGGGTTCGAGCCCTGGTCTGGGAAGATCCCACATGCCGCGGAGCAACTGGGCCCGTGAGCCACAATTGCTGAGCCTGTGCGTCTGGAGCCTGTGCTCCGCAACAAGAGAGGCCGCGATAGTGAGAGGCCCGCGCACCGCGATGAAGAGTGGCCCCCGCTTGCCGCAACTGGAGAGGGCCCTCGCACAGAAACGAAGACCCAACACAGCCAAAAATAAATAAATTAATTAATTAAAAAATAATAATAATAAAATAAAATTTAAAAAAAAATGGGCAAAGGACTTTATATAGATATTTCTCCAAAAAAGATATGCATAAGTCCAATAGGCACATAAAAAGTATGTTCAACATCACTAATCATCAAGGAATGCAAATCAAACCCATGATGAAATACTACCTCACACACATTAGCATGGCCATTACCAACAAACTAAGAAATAATTGCTGGTGAGTATGTGGAGAAATCAAAATCTTGTGCATTGCTGGTAGAAATGTAAAATGTTGCAGCTACCATGGAAAATGGTACATGGTTCTCCAGAAAATTAAACAAAATTACCATGTGATCCAGCTATTCCGCCTCTGGGCATATAGTCAAGAGAGTTGAAAGCAGGGACTGCAGAGATATTTGTGTACCCATATTCATAGCAGCATTTTTCACAATAGCAAAATGTGGAAGCAACCCAAGTTTCCATAAACAGATGAATGGGTAAACAAAATGTGGTGTATATGTACCATGGGCTATTATTCAACATTAAAAGGCAGGTAAATTCTGACCCATCCTTCAGAATGGATGAACCTTTAAGACATCGTGCTAAGTGAAATAGGCCAGTCACCAAAGGACATATATTGTATGATTCCGCTTATATGAAATATCTCATCAAATTCACGGAGACAAAAAGTAGAACGGTGGTTGTCAGGGGCTAGAAGAGGGGGAAATGGATAGCTTGTGTTCAATCCATACAGAGTCTGGGGAAGGTGAAAAGATGAAAATGTTCTGGACATGGATGCTGATGATTGTTTCACAACAATGTACTATCCTTAATGCCGCAGAAGTGTACACTTAAAAATGGTAAATTTTACATTATATACGTTTAATTACAATTTTAAACAAAAAATGTATCTGCAAATATTTTATAAAATAAATGCAAACGATTGAAGGATACATTTATTTTATTACCAATATTTATTTACTGATTAGAATGGATATCTACTATTGCCCCAATCTACTCTTGCCCTAGGTGCCCAAGAAGCAATTGGCTATTCATTATGAGTCAGTTTTACTTATTGTAGGAGATTGACATCAGTTAATGCACTGCTAAAACTCCCCATAGAATGAACAGAGGTAGGTCATACATTCCAGACAAATCTATCCCCTTTTCTGCACTACACTCATCTTTTCTTCATTATTTCTAGTTACAATATAAGGAAACACGTCTACCTTTAATTCCTTGTAACGTTTTTACATTCATCCTCTGTATCTTTTTTTTTTTTTTTTTTTTACATCCTGTAAGATCTGAGTCTAAAAATGATTCCTTCTCTATGGTTTACCTTTGATCTCTCACGTTATGATGGCCACCTTGCACTAATAATTTCAAGGACTTCTAATCTTTCCCCCCAAAACAGCATGCTTGCTTCCAATTGCCATTGTACTTGTATTCCCTTCTCATCCAAACTTTACAGTTTCTTATATTTAATGGTCCTCTACTTCCTTCACAATCTGATTCCCATGCTACCATGCTAACGAAGTTGCCCTTGCCAATGGCAACATTAACTTGCTTGTTACTAGACCCAGTGAAATGTTTTTATCTCTTATTTTACAAGTACGTCAAGTGTCTCCTCAACTATGTGAAATTGCTTATTATTCCCTCCACTTAAATGTTTGCTTTTTTTGGTTTTTCAGTCGCCATATTTCCTCAAAACCTATTTATTTCTGGTCACTCCTCAATTGCCTTTATTGAGTTCCTTTAGTCATCATACGAAGGTTGAAATTCCTCAGAGTTCTGCCTATGACTTTTTTCTTGTCTAACCCACTGTCCTTTGGTGATTATAATCTATGTGCTCTAATAATCCAATTAATACCTCCAGACTAGATTTCTCATCAGGACTACAACACATGCTTGGCCCACTGGACGTTGTCACTTGGATTCTCAATACTATTTGTTCAAACTGAATCCAGTTTATCTCACATCAAAGTCTACTCTTATTTCTGTGTTTCTGTTTAAGATCATGACATCACCATATACTCAGTGGCTAAAGCAATAAAAATATATTCTTCCCCCTTTCCACTGTTCCTCAAGGAATTAAAAATCCATGTTGAATCTTTCTTCTAAAAAGTCTAAAATGTGGTCCATTCTCTCTTCCTCCCTACAAGTCTCCCAGTTCAGGCCTCCATCATTTCTAAGTACATAAAGCAACAGCTTTCCTCGTGGTCTCTCTGCACCCCTTGCTGCCCCCTCTCAATCTATTTCTTCTATCTCAAATGCAAAGCTCAACCTGAAGTCATTTTAATGGCCCTTCAACCTCCTCAAGATATCAAATGCATTTTCCTTAATACGTTTATCTCTGAAATAATTAGTCTGTCTTTAGCCTGACAGTAATTGGAGTTTTTGTTAGCTTGTTTGTTTGGTTTTGCTGTTTTTTTGTTTTGTTTTGTTTTACTCATAAGCTATAAACTTCCCATACCAAAATACTATCCCAAAATGCCACATTCCTTCTTGCTTTTTGGTCTTTATACCTGCTGTTCATTCACGTTAAGTCATAACACCAACCCCAAATTTTCTTAATGAAAACCCATTCTTCCTTTATGTCCTACTTCCTTCCCAGTCCCTAGTGAACTTCAGTGGACTTGCCTAAATATTCCTATACTAACTCATATTTCTCCAGCATACCACTTACCACTCAGTGCTGCAATTCCCTGTTTATTTTTAGGAATTCTCTATTTGTTTTTTGGATATATTCAATCAGTAATATTACCTGTATTCACTTTCTATTGCTGCCTTAACAAATTTCCAAAATATTATAGGCTTAAAACAATACAAATGTCTTGTCTTATAGAGTACTGTAGGTCAGAAATCTGACACAAGTAGCCCTGGGCTGAAATCAAGGTGTCAGTGCCAAGTCTGTATTCCCTTTGGAGGTCTTAGAGAAGAAGTTCTTTCCTTGCCTTTTTCAGCTTCTAAAGGTGACCACTGTACTTGACTCATGGTTCCCATCTTCCATCTTCAAAGCCAGAAACATTGGGTCAAGGCTTTCTCAAGCTGCCATCTTTCTGGTTCTCTGCTTCCTGTGTTCCTCTCTTCCATTTACTTATAAGACACTTGTGATTACATTGTCCCCTCAGAATATTTCAGAGTAATCTCCCCATCTCAAGGTCAGTTGATTAGTAATCTTAATTTCTACTGTAACCTAAATTCTTCTTTTCCCTGTAATCTAATGTATTCACAAGTTCCAGAGATTAGGATAAGGATATTTTTTGGGGGGATGGGTACCACAGTAAGTCAATAAGTGTTCTGAATACCTATTTTATGAATGAGACAATCATCAATGAATGCATTTCAAGAGATATCAAATTCAATATGACAATTTTGGTATAAAACGTAAGGTTTGTGCAATGTCTACGAAAAGCACTGCACAGACATAGCACTGCTCTGTGAGTTAGTACAATATGCCGTTGTGTAAATAAGATGGAAATCAAAAACAAGAGACTGGAATTTTGTCTCAGTCCTGCTTCATCCTATTCTTGATTTGAGAAAAGTTAATTTCTCTTGCTAAGAATCAGGTGTTTTTGATGTTGTGCTGCTCTGTTTTCTCCTTGAAACATGGAGATTGAAATAGGGCCTGATATTCTTATCCCATAAAAACAAAAAATCAAATTAGATAGTGCATTAAAAACTTCTTCTTAAACCCTCTACACATTAGAATATTGTCAATTGAAGCAAAAAGGATTCTATCCTATTTCAGATACCTGAATTACCATCTGGGATCGTTTGCCCCTGATTTGTCTTTTGAACTCAAATTTAAGGATGCTTTAAATTTTAGGGTAGTCTACAAGAGATACAAGACAACAGTTATCTTCCTTCTGTGGAGCCCAGTTATACCCAGTGTTTAAAAATAGAGAAAAGTGTATTAGGCTACTGAAGTTTTGGTTTTGTTTTTCAGGATTTAAAAAAAAAAAAAAATGATTGGAGTCTAGTTGATTTACAATGTTGTGTTAGTTTCAGGTGTACAGCAAAGTGAATCAGTTATACATATACATAGATCCACTCTTTTTAAAGATTCTTTTCCATATAGGCCATTACAGAGTATTGAGCAGAGTTCCCTGTGCTATAGGGTAGGTTCTTATTAATCTATTTTATATATAGTAGTGTGTATAATACATGTTTACATTTTAAACAGAGGACAGAGCTGTCTTTCACTGTTTCAAGCTACTCCCATTCCTGGCCTTCCTTCAATTTACATTCGAATACCTTATTTCTGCCCAGATCCAGAAAGTTGGTCTCTCAGTCTGCATCTGTGTCCTGGTGTGTGCCTTTAGTCACACGGGCCCCTGAGGAGACTCCTGTTCTTGCTCTTCCTTATTTATAATTATTCCCCATAGAAGTCAATTTTGTAAAAATGTTTGACTCACTGTTTAGAAAATTTGGTAGTTAAATCAGTAATGAACAATTTAGAGATAAAATGATATTAGGCAAGTTGTATTGGTTTGCTAGAATTATTGTGACAAAATATCACACACCAGGTGGCTTAAACAGCAGAAATTTATTGTCTCACAGCTCTGAAGGTTAGAAGTCCAAATACAGGTTTTGGTAGGATTGGTTCCTTCTGTGGACTGAAAGAAAGATCTGTTCCTGGCATCTCTCCTTGGCTCCTAGATGGCCGTCTTCATGTTCACATGGCGTTTTTCCTGTACACATGTCTCTGTGCCCAAATTTCCCTTTTTTATAAGAACATCAGTCATATTGGATTAGGGCTCACGGCAATGACCTCATCTTAACAATTGATTGCATTTGCAATCACCCTGTTTTCAAATAAGGTCACATTCTCAGGTACTGGGGACTAAAGTTTCAACAAATGAATTTTGGGGAGGGACACAAACCCATAACACAAGAAGTTACATCAAACACATTTTTAATAACTGAAACGTACAAATTATGCATACACAAATAAGACGAAGCATAGTCGTTGGAATTTCCCTTTACAAATACTGCCTTAAATGAAATTTGGACAAAAATGTTTTTCTTGGTAAATTTTAAAAAGAATAGAGCACTTATAAGAGAGCTTGATTACAACTTGTATCATTAAGGAAATTGTGCAAGTGATTTAACCAAAATATGCAAATAAATTAGAATAATCAGAAAAAACAAGTCAAGTGTTTTAAGTATTATCAGAAAATATGCAAATAATCAGGCTTATTTTCTAGTTTAATATGTTGTTAAGCCAAAAAGTTTTGATCTTGCATATAATTTTTCAAGTAGGTAAAGCATTATTATTTGAGTTTGATCAACACCAATTAATTTGGTTACCTTTCTACTAGGTGTTCCTATTATATTTTTGTTCATTTTGATAAGCTTTGGCATAATGCAAGCTACATTTTGATCGTAGTGTATTATGTTAATTATCCTGTCTCTGGATCAGCTTCAATGCCAGCTTTTCTAATTTTTATTTTATTCTTATTCATATAATATTTGTCTTCAATGTGCTATCTCCCCATGTTCATTCTTGACCTTTCTCATTTTGTCATTGAGAAAAATCATTACTGAGTATATTGTGAGCTATTATTTCACAATTATTGAGCCAAATCAAATATATTATAAAGGTGTTTTGGTTTTCAAACCTAGCAACATAGGTTGCTGCATTGACAGAATTATTTAGATGTTAATGGCCACTTTTGAACACAAGGATTTTTTTCAGTGGACCATCTCACTCTTATTTTCTCAGGTAAAATTGACACTCAGAAGCAAATTAAGTGCTGTCCTGAAAACATAGTTTGTAAGTCATGAAATAATATATATATAATATATATTATAATATAATATATATATATACATTCCTATTCAGTATAGGAGAATGTATGTAACATAATTATTAGATAAATAATGTTCTTTCTCTTTAAAATATTATATCCACTATCATTTAGAGAATCAGAAAAACTTGCTTTCTCATTTTTTATTCAGTCTTAATCAATATGATCATTTGCTCAACATATGCTCAAAAGAAGAACAGCACTGAAATTCTAAAAAATGTTAGTTCTAAATATTTGTTCTTTAACAATAGTCATAATTGTTATATTTAAATGCATCATATTTGGCCATTTTTAAATTTAAAGTTATAAAGCGTATTATAAAGTAGTTGATTCAGAAAAAGCTGAAAATCCCCCCCTCTTTTTCTTTTTCCTTTAAAACCAATCAATGAAGAGAGGTCAGCAGTTGATGTTATAAAACATAAAAAAATTAAAAGTCAATGGTGTTTTTCAGTTTGGAAATAAATATATAGACTTCATTTAGTTGGAAGTTCAGCTGTCTTTGACTCTTAACTTTCCTTCCATTCGTTTAATTTATCATGAAAAAATATGCCAAAAATAATGTTTGAGAGCTACTTCATACTTGTGCCCAACTGGTGTTAAAAAGACTCTGAAAGATAGTGAGAGTATTAATGTCTCATATTATTGTTACAGAATGAACTTATAAGGTAGAAGAGTTGTTCCACATTCTCTGACCCTTCCGGCTTTTCCTGCTGCATTGCAGGATCAAATTCCCTTTTCAGCTCATCTCATGGCTGCATTCATCTGCCTGGGTGTGAGATCACAGAGGGTGACTGATGGCCACACTTCATTTTCCTTTCCTCACCCTTTCCTTTAGTTCCCAAAGAGCTAACACACAGTGCTTTATGGACATGAAAGGTAATAATAAGAAGTTAGATTTATTAAAGGGGATTATAGACGGATTAGAAAAAGCAAAACCTGAACTTTCAATTGGACATTTCCCATAGCCAAGGCTGAAGCTTGTACAGAGTTAACAGTGATACCTTTGTGGGTTTCCCTGGTCACTACCCTTGCTTGCTCTGCCTGCCCTCCAGTAATTCTCTCTGAAATTTCCTCCTTCTTCTAAGGTCCATTTTGTCAGTCTTCACTCAGCTTTTGGAAATCTAAATTTCACAAGATTGTTCAGGGCTAATACTGGTTCCTTAGAGGAGGAACCAATTCATCCTCTTCCTGTTCATTACCTTGAGGTGCAGCTATGACTTTATTCTTTAGATTTTCCAGGACTCACAGTTTAATCCAACACACACACACACACACACACACACACACACACACACACACACACACACACACCAGATACCAGATACCAGTAGGCTCCTATAGCCACAGACATTACTGACAAGCTCTAATTTGCAGGACAAATTCTCTCATAACCCTGTTCAGATTATGCATTCCACTGTGTAGAAATAGGAAAATAACTCTTATAATTACTTTTCCTTGGCTACACACTAGGGAAAATGGGAATTTCCTTGGCATGATCATTATCATTTCCTTTACTTGCCTCCTGGGAGGGGTACATGAGGTCACTTTTTTAGTTACGTCCCATTATCCAATACTAAGCTATCATCAATAAGGTCTAGGAAGGGAATGAAATAGATGCAGTTTATGTACTACAGGATATATTAGTTAGTGTTATAATAAAGCCAAAACTGCTTGTTAAGTGGTAGATTCACTCCATTAAATAGATAACTGTCTGGGGAGTGCCATTTAATCTGCACAGTAAATTTATGTAATAATGTTGTTCTTTCTTAAGAAAACAAAATTTTTAATAATGTTCTTTCTTAAGAAAACAAATTTTTTAATAATATGTGTTTTTACTGAAACAAAATGGTAGCAAAACAATGAACTAGATGACACAAGTAAACTGATCTTTGAAGATTATTACAGCATTAAACATTTTTATTTTGGTGATTGCAAGCAAATAACATGCTGTAATCAGATGTACTGTTATAAAATTGATATGATTGCTTTTTGAGAGTGCAAATATGTTAAATTTGATTTTACAAAGTCACATACACTCAAATACTAAGCTTACTGAGAGAACCTTACTCTCATAATTGTGGAAATCTGGCTTTTATGTTTCCTGAATGTGGAAGTAAAAAACTGATAAATAATCTCTTCCTCAGAGTATGCTATTTTCCATTTTTCCTTACTTTTCTTTATGTGTTGAAGTTAAGCCTAGATTAAACTATTCTATTAGAAAATAGAGAGTTTGGGGGACTTCCCTGGTGGTCCAGTGGTTAAGAATCCACCTTCCAATGCAGGGGACGGGGGTTTGATCCCTGGTCAGAGAATTAAGATCCCACATGCCACGGGGCAACTAAGCCCGAACACTGCAACTACTGAGGCCACGTGCCACAACTAGAGAGTCCACGTGCCACAACTACAGAGCCCATGCACTCTGGAACCTGTACCATAACTATAGAGCCTGTGTGCCACAACTACCGAACCCACGCACTCTGGAGCCGACGCACCACAGCTAGAGAGAAGCCCATGCGCTGAAACAAAGAGCCCACACACCAGAACAAAAGATCTCGTGTGCCTCAACAAAGACCCCCACAGAGCCAAAAATAAATAAATAAATACATTTAAAAAAAAAAAAAGAAAATAGAGAGTTTTAAGGAAAGAAACAAATAAGATTTTTGACCCACATTCCTTCTAAGAGTGAATATACAATATAAATTCTTACTTTGTTATAAATTATACTGGGAAGTCTGTATATTTAATTAAATGTAAACACAAACTATTGTCTCTTATTAAATTCTCAGTGACCAGTAATTTAAAATTATCCTTCTGATCATTATTGCTGACATTATCCATACATTAACAAGTAAAAGTATTACTTATACTATACAAATTTTAAATTCTGAATCAAATAGAAAATTTTCTTAACTAAAAATTGCGTAAAACTAAAAGACTCAATTAGGTTTCAGTTTACTGATCTTGGAAGAAGCAGATGATAATAAAAGATAGGGAAATCACCTAATTCTTAAATATTTAACTTATTCTTCTAGATTCAATTCTAAAGACTGACTACTTGTTAAACAAAAATATTTTATTTTCTCATAGAATCAAAGGGAATTTAGTAAATATTGAAACGGCCACATTGATTTGAGATACACATAAAATGAGATACCTACAGTAAAGCACATTTCAAAAAGTTAATTAATATATATTCATCACCTGTCAGGCCAATCAGAGATCACAAAAAATTTGAATCAAAAAATCATTTTTTTTAATACCTATACTTACACAGAAAATAAAAAGGCCTAGAGATAAGAGATAAGTTGTCCAAGGTTTCAAAGGCCATTAATTCACTGAAACTTGGCCCTAGCTGTCTATATCTATTGTAAATAATAAAAAATAAAACTACTTAGAAATACTTTACTGTCATTGTAAAAGTAACTAAATAATTTTGTTTATATTATTGGTACCTAAATTTTACTTCTCCTTTTGTTGACTGAAAATATCATTAATACTTGTGATAAAATACACACTTATGGAAGTGTTTATATATGGTATAATGTTTAAAAGACAAAATATTTCTCATCCATTAAAATGAATTTATAATAGTGTTATTTAATTCTCAAAGATCTATTCTTATTTTCTCATTGAATGTACAATGTAGATTAGTAAAAAGATTGAAAATTTAATTCAAAAACATTATTCATGTATTTTAAAGAAGAGAGACAAAGGACAAAGAAGGAATTTCTATATATTTACTTTGTGCGTTGAGTAACCCTGAGACAGTCATTTAAACAAACTGGGAATTATAATCTGTATCTCTAAATATAGAGTTAGTCTAGATAATTCCTGTGGCTGCCTACATTTCTAAAAGCAACGCCAATTTTCCATATTTGCAAGAAAATACAATCATGTGTTTTCACAAATTTTAATTACAAAATTAAGGAAACATATGAAACAAAGCTTGGTAATTTTAATAAAGTGATAAATATAAAAATAATTAAAATATTCCAACATATATTACTGACAAAACCTTCACAAATTTGAAATAGGAGGGAACTTTATCACCTAATAAAAGACATCTACAAATGACCTTCAGCAATCATACTTCAAGTTGAAAGATTGAATGTTTTCTCCTATGATTGAGGAAAAAATATTTGTCTGCTCCTTCCACTTATATTTAACACTGTCCTAGAGGTTCTCTCAGTGCAGAAAGGGAAGAAAAGGACCTGAAAGTTACACAGATTAGAAATGAAGTCAAAGTGTCTATTTGAAAACAACACTATCATACTAATGAATATATGAAAATCAGCTGCTAGAATTAATAAATGAGTTTTGCAAAGACACAGGATATCAAGCAAATAATGTATATAATGTATAATGTATACATTATACATAATGTATAATGTATAATGTATACATTATACATAATGTATAATGTATATTATACAAAGCTCAACTGCTTTTAATAAACTAGCTATGAAAAACTGGAAATTAATTTTTTAAATACCCACAGTAGCAACAAAGAACATGAAATCTGTTAGGGATAAATCTGACAAAAATGTGCAAAATCAGTACACTTAGAATGACAATTTTCATGAGAGATCAAGAAGAAGACTTAAATGAATAGAAAAGTACATAATGTTCAGGAAACAAAACATGGTAATTCTATAAAATTGGTCTATAGATAGATAAAATTGAAAACAAAATCCCAGGAGAATTTTAAGTTAAGATCAAAAATGTATATGAAGATGAAGAGTATCTAGAATAGTCAAAATTATTTAAATAAAGAGAAGAAAAAGTTGGGAGACTTACGTCTAGTTTTTAGATGTATTATTAATATAAAGCTATAGAATAAAGACTGAATTCTGTGAGCATAAATATAGACATAGAACAATGGAATAGAAAAAAAGAGTCAAGAAATAGCATACGTATAAGGTTGATTCATTTTTTTTAAATTAATTAATTAATTTTTGGCTGTGTTGAGTGTTCGTTTCTGTGCGAGGACTTTCTCTAGTTGTGGCGAGCAGGGGCCACTCTTCATCGCAGTGCGTGGGCCTCTCACTGTCGTGGCCTCTCTTGTTGCGGAGCACAGGCTCCAGACGCGCAGGCTCAGTAGTTGTGGCTCACGGGCCTAGTTGCTCCACAGCACATGGGATCTTCCCAGACCAGGGCTCGAACCCGTGTCCCCTGCATTGGCAGGCAGATTCTCAACCACTGCACCACCAGGGAAGCCCCAGGTTGATTCATTTTTGATAAAGGTGTTAAGGCCATACAATGAGGAAAGTACAATCTTTCAACAAATGGTACTGGAACAAACAGATATGCATAGGCAAAATAAATGAGTAAACAAATAAACTTTAACCATTATTACATGCTACAGACTAAAATTAACTCAAAATGAATTATAGATAAAACTATCAAATTTATGAAAGGAAATATAGAATAAAATTTCACTTACCTTGTGTTGGCAAATCTTAGTTAAAAATACTTAAGAAACACCAACTACACAAGAAAAAAAAAATCACTGAATTTGTCTTCATAACAATCAAAACTTCTGTTCATTAAAAAACACCACTACAAAAATGAAAAGGCAAGCACAGAATAGGAACACATTTTAGAACCATATATTCTACAAAGGACATTACCTAGAAACTATAAAAAATCCTTTCAACCTAATAATGGAAAGACAAAAAAACTCAATTTTGAAAATGGGCAAAAACATGACCAGAAATTTCACTAAAGAAGATATACAAATGACAAATATTCATATGAAAACTGTTCAACACCATTAATCATTAGGGATATGGAAATTAAAACCACAATGAAATACTGCTACAGTCCCACTAGAATGGCTAAAATTACAGATTGACTATACCAAATGTTGACAAAGATACAGAGCAATTGAAATTCACATACACTGCTGATGGCAATACAAAATAGAATAATCACTTTGGAATCATGTAGTTTCTCAAAAGTTAAACATAGAGCTGCCATACAGTCATCCTAGATATTTACAAAATAAAAATGAAAGGATGTGTCATATGAAATTTTATACATGAATGTTTATGTCAGCTTTATTTGTTATAGTCAAAATTTGTGAACAACTCAAAAGCCTATTGACTGGTAAATGGATGAACAAATTGTGGTACATCCATATAATAGAATGGCCCTCAATGATAAAAATGAACCAACTATTGACACACACAACAAAATGGATAAATCAAAATATTTATGCTGAGTAAAAGAGGCCAGACAAAAAATATCATGTACAAGATTCCACTTATACAAATTCTAGAAATGCAAACTTATCTACCATAGCAAAAAGAGAGTCAGTGTTTTGTCTGGGGGTGGTGCAGGGCTGGGATGGGGGGAATGCAAGTAAAAGATTACAAAGGGATACAGAAAAACTTTTGGGGTGATGGATATGTTTATCATCTGGAGTGTAGTAATGTTTTATGGGTATTTATGTATATTTAAACTCAACAAATCATATATTTAAATATATGCAGTTTAGTCTACACCAATTTTATCTCAATGATGTGAGAATTAACATATTGATTAAAAATATTAGTAATAGACAAGAAACCTCATTTGATAGTGACTGGTAACTATAAGTAAAAATTAATTATAATAAAAATAAATTATCTCAAACCCATAGAAGGTGAAACATGCTGTGAACCCTAATGTAAACTATGGACTTTAGGGGATTGTGATGTGTCAATGTTGGTTCATCATTAGTAACAGATATACCACCTGGTGCAGAATGTTGATAGTGAAGAAGGCTGTGCATGTGAAGGGCAGGTGGTTTATGGGAAATCTCTATACCATCTTAATTTTTCTGTGAACCTAAAACAGCTCTAAAAAAATTGTCCAATAAAAATAATAGATGATCTTAAAAATTAATATATTTATGTACTCATATTTTTCGCTTCACTTGGGCACTAGGAACATGTTTGTTTATTTGTTTGCTTTCTTTACAATGGATACTTATATCCCCCAAATTCCATTTATTCTGATATGAGATTATTAGTGTTTTCATTAACAACTTTCATTTACCTAGCATAAGATTCTGAGTAATTCAATGTTCAGTTGCAAATCTGAAATCCTTCCAAATCTCTTGTGGCTTCTACAGTCAAGTGCAAGCAAGAAAATGTAAATTAGTGTTGATTCAAAATTTATGGACAGTAGGCTCAGTATTCTGGCTAATGAGCCAATGCATCATTTCAGAGAAAGGGTTAGATTTGTGAGAATCTAGCTGAAAGGGGAAGCGAAAGGTCAACAACTGAAGATAGATTCTGACAGCAGCAAACTTTCTGTACTAGCTTTTCCTATGAAGAGTTGATTGAAGCCATCTATTAAGGACACTACTGTAGGAGAATCTTGATTGGTTCAGTACATTCTTTATGAAAAGTTATTTAAAATATGTTTAAAAAGATAAAATTAGAATTAATTTTAAATAAAGTTATTTTATATTAAATAAGTAAACAAAATACAAATACAATGGAAAATATCTCCTTCTCTAAGAAATTGTTTTAGATTTAGATACTTGATGTTTCCTATTTCTCATTTGTTGTAAATGGGTTCAGAAAAGCACTATATACTTGAAAAACATCTCAAAAAATACTCATTTATAATTCCTTTGGCATTGTATTTTAGAAACAAAGTTTCCAATATAATATGAATACTTTATAATTCTCAAAGGAATATTAGTTGCATGCAAAGTTCTTCTGTCATATAATTCAATAGGTGCAAACACACAGAAAAAGAATTGAAGCCACAAAACACAGAATTTGAATAAGATTGGCATGAACAGAAGTGAATAAGATTGACATAAAATAACAAAAGCATTCCTCTTGGAAAAGCTGAATAGAACCCACAAACATGGGTGCACACACACACACACACAATTCCAACAAATTCTGATTTAGAATATTCTAAGCTGAAAATATTTCTAATTTCTCATGAGAAGTAAACATATACAGAAATAAAATACTACACTGTTACATCTACGCGTAGGTAGAGGTAATGCTCCGTGTTGCTGGCGGGTCACACACTCTGGGAGCCCATCACTACTTTCTCCCCTGAGCCTCTGTGTAGAATATATGAGGCTCCCTCCATCACGGCCATATCCTGTACCTGAAAGTCCTTGGAAGGCAGTTTTAATCATTGACCAACTGCTACCCTCTAACTTCAGCATAAATGCCTGTGGAAATAAATGGTTATACACAGAATAGTAAGATTTTGTTTGCTTTTATTTCAAATCGGGTAGACATGGTCTCTTGCATATTTTTAGTAGATTTTTATAATTCAGAATTGCCTTTGCTTAAAATACCTATCTTTGTTCTTCCTTTCAAATGCTTAAATCACTGACAAGAATAAAAAGGAGACAAATCACATATCGCTGAACATGATGAAGTGGTAATTGCCATCTTTTTAAAGACTGCTGGACTAGAAAGAGGAGGTCTGAGGGCAGAGTTATTCAGAAGTGTGTGTTTAAAATCCATGAAGCTGAAAATCTGACATGCTCAGCATCGTAAAATATTCTCAGCTGTCTCTCTGCTCCTTGGCCCCATGCTTCTCAACTTTCACTACAGGAAAGTGATAGGTAGACGAGGGCAAGACATTCATTTTATTAGAGTTATTTGGGGGGTTATAAAGCGGAGGGAGTGGGCGAGAGTAGGCACCAAAACTTTCTCAAACCTAACTTTTATAAATGCGTTTTGGTGTTATGGTCACACTCCCTCACAGGATATCTTGGCTTGAAAGGAGGCTGCAGGGGCTCAGTGTTATTTAAACAACAGGAAAGCACATGTGGCATATACATGCCGCTCCCTGAATTGAGAACTGAGATGGAGAGGCAGATTCTGTCGACCTCCTAACATGCTGGCTTCTGGGGTACCATTTCCTAAAAGTGATGGCAGGTGGACCATGCATTTGTGGCAGGTTTCTGGAATTTTCAAGGTCATTTGCAGATGGATGATTGGATGGCTGTACAGGGCAGCTATGAATGAATTTGAACAGCATTTTATCTCATAATATTGGAGAAGACTTTTTAAATAATGTCTGTTAGTTTAAGTGTTATTAGGAGATCTGAAGGGACATTATTTACCATCACAGACTTATCATATTCTGCCCACTTACAGAGAAGTTCTACAAGTCTTTATATTTCACATGTTAGTCACACCTAAAATTTTTATTTCATTGTGTAGTTTTCACAGGAAATCAGTTACCTGGTGTATATTACTGAATCACATGTGTAAGGTGGTTTAAAGTCGGTTGATTTCTTTGTCATCTGCATTTTTTTTTTCATCATTTTGCTTACTGTCTTTTTTAGAGAGGGATATGCAGATGAAATAAAATACATCTCAGATTGACTTTGGGGAGTACTTAAGAATTTTCAATTGTGCTATCTTGACATCATAATTTTATTAATGTGATCTAAGTTCATAGCAATATCACACATTAATACCCACCTATTAGTTTGCGGTTGCTGCCATGGCAGATTGCTATAAGTGAAACAACTTAAAACAGCCCATTTATTATCTCACAATTGTGTAGGTCAGAAGTCGTGGTTCAGAGTTGTTAGGCTGAGTCTCACAAGCTGAGATCAGGCATAGGGAATGCTGTGTTTTTTTCTGGAGATTCCAAGGATGAATCTGCTTCCTAGCTCATTCGGATTGTTGGCTGAATTCAGTTTCTTGCAGTTTTAGGACAGAGAGCTCCGTTTACTTTCTGGCTGTCAGTGTGGGTCCGTCTTCGTTCCTAGAGTTGCCCGCATTCATTTTGTATTTTCCAGATAGTCCCAATTCCAGCAACGGCTGGCCAAGTCCCTCTCATAGTTCAAATCTCTCTGACTTCTCTTTCTGAGGCATCTCTCTGACATCAGCTAAAGAAAGTTCACTGCTTTTAAAGAATTATGTGAATAAAGATAGGGTCCACCTGGATCCAAGACAATCTGCTTGTTTTAAGGACAGCACCTTAATTATATCTGCAAAGTCTCCTTTACCACATAACATATTCAGAGGTTCTGGGGATTAGGTCACAAGCATAGTTGAAAAGCTATTATTCTGCCTACTATGGTATGAGAGAACATTCTAATCCAAGTCTTAAATGTATCTTGTGCATCTACTATGTAAGCAGTAGGTCCCACTCCACCAGCTTGGACTCTACCTACAGACAGATTTCTTCTTCACATCTACTCATGCATGTCCCATCTGCTGCAGTGATGCTTTGTGCTTAGCATTTCAAAGTGAGTCCTCCATAATGTTTGTAGGTTTGTCTGCTGATTTCTCCCCCATCGCTAGTTTGCCTATGTCCAGAGGAGCTTCCAGATTTAGAAATCACGGTAGCAGATGCAGACAGTTTCCTAAAATCGCAGGCTTTGATGAGTTTATGTCATCAGCACAGAATATCCATTCCTCTCTTGGATCCCTTTGCGACAGCCTACCACAGTTAGTGACATTCACATCCTTCGGAGGTTGTAATACCTTGACTTTCAGGTAAGAAATGTCTAACAAGCTAATTGCTTTCTTGTCAGTTCCCTTCTTAATTCCTGTGCCAATTTACCCACTCTCCTCAGCAACTGTCTACATCTCCATTTAGGAAGAAGTGTCTGGTAACTTTCACCATTAGTCTGCTAGTTTTTAATGGCTGTTGTTTGTTTTTTTTAATACCCCCCTGGGCATTGTTACAACTAGGTACCCTTCTCATTCCTTGTGACACACTATAGAGATTAATGTGGACTCTGTAATGGTGGAAATCTAAGTAGTAATGCAGTTAAATCATAGAAGGACAGGAAAGATATTTGCAATTAGAGAGAATGTGAAAAGTCTTCTTCCCTAGAGGTGGAAGGTTTTCAGTATCTTGAAGTTCTCTTTTGGCCAAATCTTCTCTCTCCACAATTATTAACTGGGAAGCAGAGAAAGAGAGAAAGACAGAGAGAATCAAATATATGCATATATATATATGTATGTATTTGTAATAGACTGTTACAACTGCCATTTCCAATAAATTCTTTGCAGCAGAAGAGAATAAAGTACATAGAATTATGTGAGTTCTTCCCTGGCTCCATCATGTACCTTCCTTTTTCCACCAATACTTGTTACTTTTTCTTTTACTGATACATATTTCCTGTGTGATATATAATTTCAGTTATACTGAGTAAGTCCCAATCTTTCTCTCTCTCCCTTCTGAGCTCAAATCCAGACACACACACATACAGTTTGATAAATTACCATACAAGTTCCCTTGAATGGCATCTTAAGTCCAAAAATAAACCAACATTATCATCATCCCTTCCAAACTATTATCAATCTCTTATTTCCTCTATGAGGTAAGCACCAATATTCCATGTCCAAATCTTTTCACTTCGTGTATTTTTTCCCGTGCCTAAACAGACAGTTAGTCATCAACATTACAAATCTGTTTAACTAAATATCTCTCAAAAATGCACCCTCTTCATCCACATTTGTACTAATTGATTAGTCCTTCAGCATTGATTGCCTAGATTATTGCAAGTCTCCTAATTAATATTTCTGTTTCAAAAGCTCTCACCTTAATTTCTGATCTTTAAGCTGCCAACAAGATGATATTTCTAACTTTTAAAAATGTTGCTATCTTGCTGTGAGTCTCTCAATGGCTCTCTCTGGCTTCAGGGATCAAGATGGACTTCTTGGGATCTGTTCTCTGCTTCCCTTTTGAGCATCATTTTAGTTGCTTCCCTCTTTTTCCTGTTTGTATCACTTTCCATCCTCATAGATTTTGACCCAACACATTTGGAACTTGCCTTGCTTTGTTTTCAACCATGGTTTTTAAAAAGCTACTTTCTTTTTCTTGAACACATTTTCCTCTCCTTTCTCTAGTGCAAGTTTTGCAAAACTAAGACATCACCTTTTTCAGAAATTCTTCTCTTACATTTACAATTATCATTTGTTGCTACTTTAATGACAAATAGTCTAACACTCTGGTGGACAGTGGGAGGAGCATAAGTGGATAAAGGCATATGTTTTCAACACACAGTACGCTACATGTTAGGTTAGAGAAAAATTCCACACAGCTCCACGTGAAGATAGAGGACCAGGGTCAGAGACAGAGCTGTCAGAGAACAAATGACAACTCTCAAAAAACTATTCAGCAGTTTGGAAGGTTAGTCATTCAGTATAATGAATAAAGTGAAATGGTATTTGGCAAATTAGCCAGCCTCTCTCTATTCAGTAAAACTACTGAAGCAGAATCACATGTGTCTACCTGGGGCTAGAACTATATCTGATTCCGGTGGAATTTCAATCAGGAGCAGATATGTTCATACACAACCTCTCTCTAATTTTGGCTCCCTACTTGTGAAGAATAAACAATAATTCAAATCATTTTAAAATATATGGAGACAAAAATAACTAAAGACCACTATTATCTCAAAATATAGTCTTATGAGGTAAATGAAGAGGTCAGTTTTCAAATCTGTTTACAAATTCAGCAACATCAGGATCCCTCACTTGGGTACATCTTCAGCCACTATAAATTTCACATTTGATGCAGGAAAGAAACATTAAATTAATATTTGACTCCTAGCTCAGCATCATAATAGGCAGGCAATGTCTCTGAACAATCAGAATATCTCTTCAAAATAACTCATTTCTCTTCAATTTTTAAATGAAAACTTGTATAAGATAAAGATATGCAAAAGATAAATTATACTTTCATTGTACTTTAATGCTTTTCTTCATCCCGACACAGAAACAATAAAAATTACATGACAGTATTTTTTCTGGGTTGATTTCTTGGCAGAGCACTGATTGCCTCTTCATAAGTTAGAATTCCTTAATTGACAATAACTTCCTTAATCTGTGGCATTTTGAGGATATCAGCTCCCAGAGGAACTGTTCTATAGGTATACTTACTTAGTAAATTAGCTAATTAGCTAACTACTTATGTGCAACTAGTGTACTTTTAATATTTATGATAATGAAAGGAATGACAGTGCATTTTAGTCTTTATAAAATGTGGTGTTTTTAATAATAATCATAAGTGATGCCGGCAGAGTTTAAACCTCTATTCATATTTCCTTCCAGCTTATTTTTGTGTGTATAGTATACATTTAGTTATTCTTTCAGAATTATGTTCAGATTATTTGAGTTGCATTCTGATATTCTTTCAATTATCATCACATCAAAATTGTCCATATCACTAAATAGTATTTTTAGTTTGAGTCCATTGTAGAAGCAGAATTGCTTTGTGTGGTCAGATGGCCTGTGTTTACATTTTGACTCTGCTGCTCACGTTTTTACCTTGGGTAGATTACTTAATTGATTATTTCCTCAGCTGTGAAATGGGGATTATAATTCAAGTTACCCCACAAGGTGGTAATGGGAATTAAATGTCTTGATATGTATAAAGTCCTTAGAACACGGCCCAGTACACTTAGCCACTCTTATCATGGTTCCTATGATTTAGGTAATCTTTCTCCTTGAATATCCAGATGAGTCCAAACATTGAAGTATATTATGAAGTTTGTCTTTTCACAGATGCACTGAATTAACATTACCAAAAATGCTTGCTATCACTAAATCTTATGAACGTATTTTTCAAAAATATGTTTATTTATTAATTATGTATTATGTAATATTTTCATATATTTTATTTATATATTGTGTTTTCTCTTTCAAGTAACTTTTCTTATGCACATGGTACAAAATAGATAATATTGAGGAATTTATAGACTCAACGGGACAGAAGAGTTTTGCCCTTTCACTTTTCCCCAAAACAATCCACCTCCCTGGAGGCATACATTTCACAAACCACTTAAGTGAATTTCCAGTTATTTGAAACATGTGCAAGCAATTATGAATTGTTAGACTATGATGTTCATGGGTCTATAGTTTGTTTTTTTTCCATTAACTATATCATATAGATGTTTCATGTTAAATCTTATGTTTCTTCCTTTTAAAAAAAAAAAAAAAATGTTTGTATGCCTTTGCCCAAATGCTTAGCATTTAATTTTGATTCATGTCATTTATCCATGATATAACTTCAAGAAATTTTTATAGATAGGACATTAATTAGTAACTTTTCTGAATAAAGGTGTATATGTGATTGTCTTTTTATTGTTTTCAGATAAAAACTAAAAAAAAAGCAAACAAACATGTATACATAAAAAATTTTGCATCATAGGCAATGTCTGTACATCTTACAATGTCTTTTAATGTTTTATATTCCAGAGGAAATTTTTAAAATAATTCATATATATACACATATATTAATGTATATACACATATATACAGGAATGTGTGTTTACACACATACATACATGTGTGCATGTTTTGTCTATAGTGTATATGGATATCTTTTCACTAACTTTTCCATTTATTGTGTCTGGAATATGATGAACTTTCTTGATCTATGTATATAGGTATTTTTTCAGTTCCAAAAAGGAAGTTATTTTTTTCCTAATAAAAATTACATTATACTATACATAGACAATCCTAAAGACACCAGCAGAAAACTACTAGAGCTCATCAATGAATTCAGTAAAGTTGCAAAATTAATATATATAAATCCATCACATTTCTGTACACTAACAATGAAGTTTCAGAAAGAGAAATTAAGGAAACCATCCCATTTACCATCACATCAAAAAGAATAAAATACATAGGAATAAACCTACCTAAGGAGGCAAAGACATGCACTCTGAAAACTATGAGACACTGATGAAAGAAATTGAAGACGACCTGACAGATGGAAAGATACACCCTGTTCTTGGGTTGGAAGAATGAGTATTGTTAAAATGAGCATACTACCCAAGGAAATGTACAGATTCAATGCAATCCTTATCAAAATGCCAGTGACATTTTTCTCAGAATTAGAAAAAATAATTTTAAAATTTATATGAAACACAAAAGACCCCAAAAGGCCAAAACAATCTTGAGAAAGAAGAACCCTGTCTTCAAACTATACTACATAGCTACAGTAATCAAAACAATATGGTACTGGCACAAAAACAGACATATAGATCAATGGAACAGGATAGAGAGCCCAGAATTAAACGCGGCACTTATGCTCAGTTAAACTATGACAAAAGAAACAAGAATATACAATGGAGAAAACACAGTCTTTTCACTAAGTGGTGCAGGGAAAACTGGAGAGCTACATGAAAAAGAATGGGATTAGAAACTTCTCTAACACCATATACAAAAATAAACTCAAAATAGATTAAAGACCTAAGTGTAAGACCAGATACTGTAAAACTCCTAGAGGAAAACATAGGCAGAACACTCTGACATAAATCACAGAAATAATTTTTTGGATCCATCTCCCAAAGTAAAGGAAATAAAAACAAAAATAAACATATGGGACCTATTTAAACTTAAATGTTTTTGCACAGCAAAGGAAACCATCCACAAAACCAAAAGACAACCTACTGAATGGAAGAAGATATTTTCAAATGATATGACTAATAAGGGATTAATATCCACCATATATAAACAGCTCATACAACTCAATATCAAAAAAAAAAAAAAAGAAAGAAAGAAAGAAACAACCAGATTAAAAAATGGGCAGAGGAACTGAATACATGTTTTTCCAAAGAGGAAATGAAGATGGCAAACAAGCACATTAAAAGATGCTCAGCATCACTAATCATCAGGAAAATGCAAATCAAAACCACAATTTGATATCACCTCATACCTGTCAGAATGGCTACCATCAAAAAGAACACAAATAACAAATGTTGGTGAGGATATGGAGAAAATGAAACCCTCCTACACTGTTGGTGGGGATGTAAGTTGGTGTAACCACTGTGAAAAACAGTATGAAGGTTTCTCAAAAAGCTAAAAATAGAACTACCATACAACACAGCAATTCCACTCCTGGGTATATGTCCAAAAAAAAACCCCAAAACCAAAAAACTTTAATTCAAAGAAATACATGCACCCTAATGTTCATAGCAGCATTATTTACAGTTGCCAAGATATGGAAGCACCTTAAATGTCCATCAACAGATGAATGGATAAAGAAGTTGATTGATTATATATATATATAAAGATATTACATCTTCATATATATAGTACATTATATACATATATATATACACATACATACAATGAAATACAACTCAACCATAAAAAGAATGAAATACAACTCAACCATAAAAAGAATGAAATATTGCCATTTGAAGCAATAGAGGGCATTGTGCTAAGTGAAATAACACAGACAGAAAAAGACAATTACTATATGATATCACTTATATGTGGAATCTAAAAATATAACAAACTAGTGAATATAACCAAAAAGAAGCAGACTTACAGATATAAAGAACAAACTAGTGGTTACCAGTGGGGAGGGGGGCAGAGGCATTTTAAGGGTGAGAGAGTGGGAGGCACAAACTATTGGGTGTAAGATAGGCTTAAGGGTGTATTGTACAACACGGGGAATAGAACCAGTATTTTGTAATGATAGTAAATGCAAAGTAACCTTTAAAATTATATAAAAAATAAAATAATAAGTAACCATTCTTCATTTTAAAATACCTCATTATTTACTGACAGTGCTCATTTGATTGTTCTGGCGTCTACTCTAGAACATGAACAATATTTGTGTGGCCTGCTCTCTGTCCTTATCTACATCTCTATTCATTTGCATTTTATTTTTCCTACATCCTTACGAAAATTTTCTCAAGTTTTCTCTCAGCACCTAGATTTTTGCATTACCTAGTCTGCTCTTATTGCCTTAAATACACAGTTGACCCTTGACCAACACAGGAGTTAATCTGTGTAAAATTTATAGCTGGCACCTGAATCGTACCCACAGTTCCTCTGCATCTGTGGGTTCAAACAACCACGGATTGTGTAGTATTTACTACTGAAAACTATCCATGTATATGTGGACCCTCAAAGCGCAAACCCGGGTTACTCAAGAGTCAATTGTAATTTTTAATTCTGCTAATGCTATTTTGCTATTTTGTCTTCATTGTGATCTTTTCTTTCCAAGAGCCTATCCCTTTGAATCTCATTCAGTTTTACTTTTATTTCACCTTTAAATCCATTCAAAAATACTTTACTCTTCTCACAGCCTTTCATTCTCCTTCGTAGATTTAATATCATTTTGAATTTCACTGACCACCTAAACAGTGACATTTTTTTTCTCTAGAAATAGCTTCAAATGTATATTTCTTTTTTGGAGGGTATCTTTCCTCTTTGTTTATAGACTATTTTCAAAATCCGGTGTTGGTTTGTTTTGTTGTTGGTCTCGTTCTTCAACATGCTCTTCATAATCCAGGCGTCTGTCCTGTGCAGTGAACACTGGCTAGTCGTTAATTCCTACTCGTAGAGAAATAGGTGTATATATTGATGTCCATGCCTCGAATCCTATCTGAGTTTGCCAGGCATTATTCTAACTTTTGTAAGCCATTCCATCTCCAAGGATTCAGTGCACACTTAATACTCCTCTCCCTAAATTCCCAGTTGTTGTCTTTTAAATGTACATTCCATAAATGGATACAAAAAGATGAGTAGAGAGCAAAGGGAAGAATAGTTTCAACAGTTAGGCTGCCCTAAAGGCATCTCACCCTGCCTATATTCTGTTTAGTGCAGATTCTTGACCTCCTACTTAAAGGACGAAGAGAGGGAAGGAAACCAATTGCTTATTTTATTAAAAAAAACATAACTTGTCCACTGATGTTTTTTCTTGTCAAGCTCAATCAGTGTTATAGTTAGTGGATAATCCCTCTATACTCTGCCAGCAAATTGCTTATCGTCTGAGTTTTAGTTTAGATATCGTTATTTTCACATATTTTAGTAGATGGAGGAAGCTGCTAATCAAATATGTTTCTAGCTACAAGTCTTTATATTTCCCCATTTCTTTACAAATGGCATTTCTGCAGGTGAAAATATGCCTTAAATGTGCACATTAATTATAAAGATTCATTCTTGTTTCAGAAATGCACTTCCTGGCAGCCCTCTTGGATGACTTGGCCTTGCAGATTTCTGTTTCTATAAAATCAAATGTTCTCTAGAAAGCATTGTAGCTGGTCCTCTGTAAATGTGAGGGTGACCCTTAGAAAAAGCCTTATATAGCTCTAACTGAGTATTTTTAATAAAGACACGCTTTAACAATAGCTATTCAGGTCCCAGAAGCCTCTGTGGCATTCTAGTGGCCCAAAAGGATTAACATGCCTCCATGATTCCCTTCTAGTGACATTTAGTATATTTAGCCTGAAAAGCTAATCAATCATGCCTTATGAGATATGTCATTTAAAATGTAGTTTGGCTAAGCATATAATTCAATATATTTAAGTGAATAAAAGTTGTGAGAATGATTAAAATGGAAATTGTCTAGAAGGAGGATGTAGCTAGTTAAGTACCATGGGGTTAGTTATGCATATAGATAGATCAACAGTGTTGTTATAGGGAAAATACATCATTGCAATTTACATGCATCAGAATATTTAAAGGAACTGGAAATACCAGTTAGGGAAAATCACCTAAAATAAGCGAACTAAAAGGAGATATATGGAATCTGAGCTGAACATCAAATGAGATTCATCTGCAGAGTAGGTGAGAAAATTATTTGAAATTCAACAATTTTAGAGCCAAGAAGAGCCTGGAAAGCAATATTCTAAAAAGACTTAGATGACCTGACTATTCATTTTTGAATGAAATCCATGTTGTTAATTAATAGTGACAAATGTTGAATAGGATTTGTCATTAAAACAAATAGATACAAAAGATTTTTACAAGAGTAGAAGACTTTTGTTAAGGAAATGTTTGCATTTGCATTTAATTTCACAGCTGTGTTTTCACATCAGTGAGAGGATGAAAAAAAAGTAATATTAACATTTCTGGGAACTAATCTCAGGCACCCACATAATCCTTAAAACAACGCAGTAGAAGCTTGGCATGTTATTCCAGAGATATGAAAGAAAAAGACAGCTTCAAGTATTTTTTTCATGTATATTTGCATTCACATTATGTATAAGATGTTACCACACTCTAATTATAATTTAATTCACCAGATATCCTTTGTGCCTTTTTAAAAATTCAATTACTTTGACCCCTGGCTCACCAGTATAATGATACCTGATTATGTTTCTTAAGACTCTTTGCAAACTGTTTTAAAATTCACTCACTATTTTTTGTATAATCTTTACCAAAGGGAGAGTTTGAAAATTTTCTATTAAGGAGCTTTATTCCAAAGATAAGCTTGTCTGTATGGGATGGTGTTTTTAATTTTTTTTCCTCACTTTATTTTTCTGGCACAATGTATTTTAATCCTACTCCACAAGGCGATAGTCTTCAAAATATGATTCTGGGAGACCGTGCCTTACAAGAAAAGCTCAGAGGTGATTACAGGGAGTGAGGGAAAAACCTGGCATGTGGGACTTGGACTTCCACTTCCTAACTCAGCATAAGCAGCTCAGATTTTAACCATTAAAGTTCCAGAGTTTTATTTTTGATGTCACTACAGATGAAGGTTTGTCTATGAATTACTGGTGTCAGTATTTCCCAAATGCAAACTGGATTTCTAGTGGCTTCCAAAGGTATTTCAAAGAGTGTGGACTCAATTACTCCTTTTTAAAGCAAAACTATAGTAACTAATTTGAATAGCAAGTAAACATCTGTGTCAGTGGCAGTAAAATAAGCATATAGGGATACAGATCTCCCTTCAAATTTTTACTTGGTAGAGTATAGCTGCCATAGTGCTAATGCTTTAATGTGCTTTTATTTATAGATGCATATTGTATAATTTACACCTTAAGAACCATAATTTAGAGATGGGGAATATAGGAAATACTAACTTTGAGATAAAACATTTAATGAGGAACATAAAAATGATAATAATTCTTCAAATTTCCCCAAGATGCTGCTCATAAATTAGTAAAAGACATTAATCTAAATGAATCCCTTACAGAGTGTATAAAGATATCTCTAAGACTTCAAATATTGTTGATAATAAAATAAAAATGTGGTAAAGAGTATTTTCAATTTCCCTTTTCAGTTATGGAATTATAGATCAGTCAAATCTACTATACTTAAAGAAAAGTGTTTTAAAACAACTGCAAGAATTTTCCAAAATTTGTATCATTTTTTATAAATAAGATATGGCAATTATTTTAATAGTATACCATTTGATTTTTAAAAGCACAATATGCAGTGATTTCAAATATCAGGTAATAAATGTCTATTTTTCTCTGCTAGATGTCATAACACATAATAAAAGTCTGTAATATTTGGAATTAATATTTCCCAGATCAAATTGATATAACACATACTTTGTATTACATTCATCAAATAAATTATTTTAAAAATGTTTTCAGTAACTATGTAACCTATTAAATGGGAAAAATTGATGTCTTTACATATATAAATATATAATTGGTTACTTCTACCTATACAGAAATATAATAAGCATATTTTTCTTATAATTACATCCTTATCAGGAAATAATTTAACAAAATGCCAAACAATAAATACATTTTGCTTATAATAAAAAACACACTTTTAAACTTCATGTTAAATTAAGATAAAATAATTACATAGTTTTATATAAAAATCATTTTTAACAGCCCACATATCACATATCACAAGAAATGCATTCATTCCCTTAAGTGGACTCCCTTTGCACAATTCTAAGAATCTTAGAACCCAATTCTCTGAAGAGGTCAATCTTGTTTACTTGACCCTATGGGTGGTTTTGAGGTGGAGATAATGGAAAATGTATTCATTTACACATTTACGCAAGAGGTATGCTTTTGATGTTATGTCTGTCTACTTTGAGGCTCTGTCCACTGGGGCATAAACCAGAGTGGGTAAGGCCTGCTGTCACACGAAGCTCTACATGAACAAATGCAAGTTACTGCCCTAAAGTCAGTAATAGTTTCTCATAATGAAGAGGAAGTGATTGTCTTTCCGATTGAAACACTCAGCTGTAGGAGCTCCACGGTTTGACTCAACACAGTTTAAATATTTGTTTAGGAAATGAAATCTCTAAAGAAAACATGACCTGCAAATTTCCATTAATAAAAAGGCCATTTAACTTCTCAGTGTGAAAAATGGACATTCAGGTCATGCCACTACATTCGTGTCTTAACCAAGCATCAAAAATTCTACTAAAGGCAATTTTCCAAAACAAAAGGAAAGTCTGTTCCAAAAAAGTGAATTTCAATGTCAGATAAAAATGAAAACAATATTCGCAGTTTTAACCAGGTAGTTTTTCTCCATTCTAGCCATAAAAAATGTTCAAACCATTTTGAAGTCTGTACTGAAACTGCTACACAGATATTTTCATCTAACTTCTTCTGTCTATCCTTAATGCTATGACCTGAATAAAATCAGAATTATCTCCTTTCTAGACGAGCAATAAACTCCTCATTCGCTCATTCAGTTAACAAAGATTGTATATCAATCACTTGGCACTGAGGACAAAAAAGTAAATAAAATACATAGTCTCAAAGAGCTTCCATTATCTTGGGAGGGGATGAGAAAGAAAGAGTGTCATTAGGAGATTAACAGACATTGTGTTATGTAGAAACCTGATAAGAATTTTGGCTTTGATTCCAAATGTGGTAAGAAGCCAGTTATTTACTTTTTAATGGATTTTTTCTGATGGCTGAGTAGAGAAGTCTACTGAATAAGAGAGGTAAAGTTTGGAAGTGATGGACTGAAAGGTAGTTTTGGCTCTGGTCCAGGCTGGAGATTATTCAGATACATATTTCATAATATATTTCATAGAGCATATCTTTTGATCAGGTATAGAGTGGATGAGAAAGGAAAATCAAGGATGACTCAGAATTGTTCTCAGAACACTTGGATCCATGGGTTGTTGCTTCCCTAGATGGGGGAAGACTATAGGAGGAGCGAATTTGGTGTATGTTATATTTAGGTACCTATAGACATTCAAGTAGAAACGTTAAGTTGGCACTCAGAAGAGAGAATGACATTGGAAGTACAAATAGGTGGTACTTTAGACCATGAAGAGTGAGTAGCTCACATATTAGGAGAGTGAGGAGCTAGATATTAGGGTGAATATTCTGCACCCTACTGTCTAAGTCAGGAAGGTGAAACAGCCGGCAAAAAAGGTGAGAACAAGTAGCCAGTGAAACTGGAAACAACAACAAAAAAACCAATTACAAAACGTGTTATTTGAGAAGCCAAATGAAGAGACTATTTCAATAAGGAGAGAAGGATCAACTTATCAAATATTTGGGCACCAGACAAAAGGATTTTGGCTGGTCTTATATCATCTCTTTCCCATAATTCAGCCTAATGCCCTTCCTGACTTCGGTCTCTATTTGCAGATGGAGGGAGAAACCTACATACATGTTAAATGTCTCACAAGTGTTAGGTTCTCAGTGCATTTTTTTCCCTTTTCTCCACCATCCTACTCCCTAAAATATTTGTTTCTCATGGTAGCAATTCTGGCTGTATTCATAATATAGCTACATTAAGTATTTTAAATAATAAAAAATTATTAGTTGTTTAAACATTTTATTTAGTCTGTTTTACTTTGAAATATTGTTACTATATAATTAGTCAGACCAGTAAATCTATTATATTAGTTTCAAACCTAGAATGAAAAAGATATATTTAAATTGACATTGAAATTATGAGTCTTATACCTACTACACATTGGATAGAGAAAATAACCTCAGGCCTTTTTTGCCAAAAAAAAAAAAAAAAAAGTCGCAACTCTTCTGCTAAAATAAAGCTGCATCTTTTTGCCTCTATAATCAAACTCTATTTCTCCCTGGGCAGAAAGTATGGCTTGTCTGTAAAACAATTACATACTAGAGCTGATATTTTTATTTCCCTGTTTCTAGAAGAGACTGGTTAGCATATAAAGGTGACCTTGAAATAACTACAAAACTAAGCAGATGACACAGTCAGGCTGAGGGCAGGAAGCGAGAATCCAGTGAAGAGCACAGCAAATCCTGCGGACAGAGTGAGCATTCATTACAGGAGGCAGGCGAGTGGATTAGAAGATTTGTTAAAGGATTAGGAGATTTGAATCCCATGTTTTTTCTTTTCCCTTTTTATTCCTCACCATAGCCCTCATTGTGTATATTGTTTATGAAATGTTTTATGTCTGAACATTAAGTAGAGAACGAATGTGGAAATAAGTAAGATGGAGTTCCCTTTTTAGCTGAGAAAACAGGACTCAGAATGTAAAGTTCTTACGTTGCGTTCTGGTTCTGAGTAAATTGAATAAGGATTTCAGGTTGTGATTTACATCTCCTTTGTGTGAGAATGTGTCATGTGGTGACCTCAGACCATTTCACACACTTTAGTGAATGTGTGCCTGCCCCCTGGGTCCCCCCTTTGGATGGGAAGCTCCTAAAACAGATTTTCCCAAAGAATGTTTTGGGAATAGAGGCAATTTTTGAAAGTAGGAATGCAAGTGACCGACCAATAGGAAGTACTCTTCATCCCACTAGTCAATAGAGAAAGAAAATGTGAAATGATGAAATTGTTTTAAATATTTACAAATACAATAGGTTGAAAAAAGTGGCAACACAATTCCCACAGGATTATGGATAAAAGTTATCTCTTGGGAGTGTAAAAGGACATATTTTTGGGGAGCAATCTAGCATTAAAATTCAAAAAGTTAAATTGCATACCGTTTAATAAACATTCCAGGTCTAAGTACAGAAAATGTAAAATAATACAAACTGCACCAAGAGTGAACTAGTTAAATAAAGTATACAAAAAAACAAAGTCTATCATAAATGAAAATGCATTTACATGAAATTATGCCTATTTTTGTAATGTTAGGAGAAAAAGTAAACTATGAAACACAATGGAGAGAATAATATAAGTAATGGAAAATTTTAAACATCTGTGGAGATAGATGTAGGGAAGTGTGTGTGTGTGTTGTTTTTTTAAATGGATAATCAAATGTTTTCATCACTGTTTTTGTGGGATTTCAGGTGATAATTACTCTTTCATTCTTTTTAAAAGGCAGGCATTATTTTTACACTCGGATAGAATTTATCAGGTGTTTTCTAATATAATTTAAGGGTATTCTGTAAAAGAAAACATTGAAAGTTATGGTGAATATTAGCTTTTCAAAGTAATGTCATAGAGCAAAGAAACACATTTGACCTTGTATTACCTAACTTTTCCTTAAAGTACTTACCCAGGAAATGCCAATTGACAGAAACAGTGATACTGCATGTGGTCTGAGAAACTCTCTTTGAAGCTTTCACACTTCAACTGTTTGTGCAAGGACACCTCCACACACCCAGGCAGAACTCCTAATAATATGCACGTGGGTAAAATACATTTGGGTGCTTTGGGTTTTTTCCCTCACATTATTAATTATTATTATTCATAATTTACTGTTCAGTTATTTCTCATTTACAACAATTTGACCAGAAAGAGGTACTCCTTTAAACCACATAGTTGTTGAAGGCAAGTTTGGACTTATTCCCTAGGTTCATTAACTATGCATAACACTACTGAACACTTGTTCATTTGGACCTGGGAACTGTGTATGATTTGCAAATGACCATATTTTCCAAGTGCCTTCATATCAGGCAGCCACTTTGAAAATCAATGTTTTCAAAGCCTCTCAGTCTTTATTTAATTCTGTGGTAAGGCATCTATTGTCTTTGTGAGTCTGTAATGGTTCTTGCAGTCACTACTAGGAAGGTGGACCTAATGATCAAATGAATTTAAGAATGTTTACCAGCACTTATTTTTTTCTACATAACAGCAGGTCTTGGTCCTATATTTATTACTTTAAAAATATACTTTTACGGAAGTATAACTTGTATACTTACAATTCAATTCACCTGTTTCAAGTGATAATTCATTAGTTTTTTAGTATATACACAGAGCTGTGAAACCTACATCACAATAGATTTTAGAACATTTCTAAAATCCCCAAAGAAATCCCATACCCCTTAGTAGTTGCTCCACATCCACCTCAACCTTCTCTATAATATCAAAAAGAAGCATTGAAAACCATTGTTTCTTTTTCCTGATCTTAGGAGGACAGCCTTAAGTCTTTCAAATTAAGCATGCTGTTAGCTGCTGGATTTTCACAGATATCCTTTATCACGGTTAGGAATTTACCCTCTAACTTCTAGAAATTGAGTATTTTTATCACAAAGACTTTTGGAATATGTCAAATACTTTTTCTGCATCTATTCAAATGATCGTGTATTTTTTTCTTTATTCTACTCATATGGTGTATGGCATTAATGGATTTTCAGGTGTTGAACCAATCTTAGGTTTATAAGATAAATTCCACTTGGTCATAATGAACAGTCCTCTTTATATATTGCTGAATTGGGTTTGCTTGTATTTTGTTGAGAATTTTGCATCCATATTCATAAAAGATACTGTTATGTGTTTTTCTTTTATGTGTTGTTTGTATCTAATGTTGGCATTAGGAAAATATTGACTTTATAGAATGACTTGGGAAGAAAACTGCTCATTTTGGACATGATATTTTAGCAAACCTGAATACTGATTCCGCTACTCTAGAACTTCTTCTTGTTGTTTGCATTTTTGCTTATGATTTGTTTAGTAATTTGGCCATAATATTTCAGTGAAGTCATTTTCTCTGCAGAAAAAGTTCAGCCTCTGATGTTGCAACTCAAAGGACTTATCTTGGGCATACACACATTCACCCTGGACCCCTCCACGCAGGCATGTCGGTGGTTATATTTGGTTTCTCTTTGACTGTCTCCTTGTTCAGCTTCTAACTGGTCTGCATCTGTTGACATCCCATCCAGTTGGTACTGTCCACTGTTAGCTGATAGTTCTGTTGTTTGATGACACTCTGGAGCAATCATTATTCCACAGTCTGATCCAATTAAATTCGGTAATTATGCAACAGTAATTTTAATGCATTATTTGAGGCTTGCTCCCATCCTAGGAGGGTTCTTTTTAGCTATTTCTTTCCCGGTCCTCTCTGTTAAATGTCTAGATTGTACACAGTTTCATGTGTTGTTATCATGAACTACCAGCCTCATTTTAACTGTTCGCCACAAAAATTTCCACTGTTTTCAGCAGTCCCCTTAGGCTTGAACTTTCCTACAATCTGTTCCAAAGAACGTTAGTCCTGTTAGGGCATGCTGTGGAGATCTTTTTTCCTTATGGCCTGCCTCTCCCCCTGGGCAGAATTTCTACGCCACGGTTCTGGACCTTGTGGTGAGAATAGCAGCCCATTTCTCTCTGTGTGATACTTCTGTTCTATAAGAGGTATATTGGGTAAGCATTGTTGCCTTTAGTCTTCTTGTCTTGATACTTCTGGGTAAGTAGGAATGAGTACCATTGAGCCCAGTGTTCACGCAGCTTCCAAGTGGGCACTGGGTAAAAGAAGGAACCCCAGACTTCTCATCAGTGCTTGCCTGGAAAAGAGCCTCCATAATATGGAACTGAAGGAGAGGAGAAATGATGGAAATCTCTATTTCCCAGGAAGCAACTGTAGCTCTAGACTTGTTGTTGGGGTAGGAGGGAGCACCCTTTCTTTCTGCATACGCCTAGCTTCCATCTTGATGAGGTCAGGGAAGAGGAGCAGGTCTTGGCTCAAAAGCCACAGATTCTGTTTTTACTAAGATTTAGTAGCTCTTCTAAAATGAATGTGTCCCCATTTGCTATATGCTCTTAGGACAATTCCCAAATGTTATATATATACATATTTAAACAATGTTTACCAGTTATGATTATTTTGCTAAGTAGGGGTGTAGAATTCTCACACTCTTACTCCTGAAGTGCTTTCCTTACAGTATTTTTTTCTTTTTTTTTGTTTTATTTTTGTATTTTTTTGTATTTTTTGTTTTTTGTTTCTTGCAGCATTTTTGAAAATTAATTAGGAAAACACAAAAAGAAAGGAAGTAAATATGTTTCATAGTTTTTGTATTTTTGTAATATGAATTTATCTTAAAGTTATAATAACATAGAAATAAAGTTCAATATTTCTCTGGAGAAGATTGATATAAATGAATACAGTATTCAGTTTTCTAACTATCAGCTAATTTAACAAACTATTCATTTAAGAATAAAGCTACAAACACACAGATTTACATCTTACAGCTATTTTATTGAAGAAATTATTATGGATATCTGTTACTTTTGCCATCCATTATCTATGTATTCTTCTAGTTCCAAAATCCATATGTTCTATTAGGGTTCTCAAACTTGAGCAGGCATCAGAATCACCTGGACAGCTTGTTGAAAATCAGATCTCTAGTTCTCACCATTAGAGTTCCTGATTGAGCAGAAGTGAGGTGTGGCTAAGAATTTGCATTTCTCAGACAAACTGAGAACCATTGTTCCAGGGGACTGTTCTTTTGCCCATTCTTAGTCTCTGGGGCATATAATAACTCAGGTCTGAAAATCACATTCTTCCTCCACAGTGATGGAACATGACTTGGTAAGGACCAATGATGCTTGAGGTTTTGTCTGTGTCTTTGTTATTTGGTCTTTGGTGATTTATTTTGCACGCTTGGGAGAAAGGCAAGGATTCTGAGGAATCCTCTAACACTAAGAATACCATTAGCCTGGAGCTACTGATATGGCCTGATAATGCAGATAATACAGCAAAAGCGAGAGCCATAAGATGGAATAAACCTGGTTTGATAACATGGTTTGGAACCTTTGAACAAGTAACATCTAAAGCCAGACCAGATGTAGTCCGGAACTGCCTTGTAGAAAGCACTTATTCCCAATTTTGTCCAAGCCATTTTGAGCTAGGTTTGCTATTTAACTATACTGGTATGCTAATGTTCTTAACATAACCAAATAATTATCATTTATTCATATATTCTAAAAAATATATGACATAAAATTTTTTGAAATAAATAATATGGAAATGATCTCTACTCTGTCACTATTATTCCCTTTAAAAAACTTAATGTTGTTTTCTATTTCCTGTTCCACTCTAAAAGCTCAAGAATATATCAATAAAATATAATAAATTTTTACTTTTTGATTCAATATTATCATCATTTATAGCATATATATTTAAGAATTTACTGTATCTCTTATTGATTTCTTATTTTTTCTGAACACATATTCCGAGAAGACTTTTAAATAAATAGAAGCTAATATAGTTTAATTCTGTTGATGATGCAATTAGATTATATTAAAAATAGTATGTGTTCTTCAAATTTATATTAATTCACCCATGTTTTTGGAATTGTGTATCAAATTGGATTTTTTAAAGTTTTACTGAAATCTGTTAAAAATGAAATGGGTATATGTAAAATAATAAAAGTTGCTTCAGGTCACTGAAATTGTTCAAGCTATGTTATGAAACACAGCAAGATATGTTGTAAGCAAAACAGTGGCAAATTTTTGTGACACATTAGATGATAAATAATCAATGTATACTGAATTTTTTAGATTTAAATGAAACTACAGCACTTATGATAAACTGCACTAAGAAAAAGCAAATTAGCAAATTATTAACATTATCTTACATCTGACGTTTCAAAAATATTCTGTATAATATTGTACACATTTTTATGTAAACTCAACATATGAAAAAATATATTTAGAAGAAGTATTCCTAATATATATTTCCATAGATCTCCAATCAGCGTGCCTGGTAGGCAAATAATAAGATGAACTGTTTTTTCTTTCTATTTTACAATTCATCTCCCTTTCTCCAGTTGCTAAAAAATACATAATCATTAGAAATGGAGGAAGAAGTTAGACAACAAAGTCTTAGTCACAGAAAGAAAACAAACATAAAATGATGGTATTTTTTATTTGGAAAATTTAAAAAATAACTTACATAATGACTTCATTTGGTGTAAGCAGAGACTGGAAAATCTTAGTCTCTAAATGATGCATATGGTATAAAAGAGCTTTATGGGAACACCAATGATAAAATAGTTTTTCTTCTGACTCAAGACTCAACACTTCTGTGAGTTTCATATTTTCATTGTTTTATTGGTTAATGCTTTTTAATAAACTGAAGTACAACTGTGCATTAAGTTTGGAGCAGTGTTATTTTATAAAACATTGAGTGCAAACGTAAACTATCAAACAAGAACCTCTTATTTTAGGTAAATTCGAAGTAAAAGAAGAAATACAGTGCAGAAGATTAATTTATTCTATATAAGCTTAAGCTTTGAGGGGTCTGCAGTTTTCTGAAGTAGACAAAGGTGAAAAAAATGTAATAGAGAAGAGATCTAGACAGTTTACAGGTGAGACAAGATTTACAGTCTTTTCTTTGCCTCTGAATTTAGGAAGAGGACCTGGGTAATTTCTGGGCTGAAGTTTTAATGGAGATAGGAAATGTCTAACCTACCTTTACATGGCAGTAAGATGTGCTCACTTGAACTTTCTATAATCTGGAATTTTGTGGGCAGGTATTAGAGTTCTACAACTGATAAACTGTACCTTTACTAAACTTAGAAGATGTTTTGGTGGAGGAAATAAATATCTATTAATTCCTGATGCTTGTTCCTCTTTTTACATTTTTCTGTTTCAATGTTATTGGGTTTAGATGCCAAGTATCAATGAAAAAAGGCATTGTCTAGAGAGCAAATTTTGTCAAAGATTTTTTATCTACTCCCTTTGTACTGTGGAACATATTCTCTTATTTTACTTCACCATTAAATGATGATTAGTAATGGTTGTTTTCCATTATGTTATAAAATTAAATTTACAAACTCAGGAGAACAAAATGTGTTAGCAAATTAAATGTTTTCATATATCACTATACTTGGCAGAATGATATTGAAATAACATTTTATGAGGAAACTTTGAAGTAAATTTTGGAATAGACATATTAAATGGTTTCATTTTCATTAATAAGCTGTGTTAATTTATATAGAAATATTATACGTAGTACATACTTCAATCTTTATTCTTTAAAATTTTTTATCCTATTGAGACATTTGTAGCATAATGAATGACGTAAAATTTTAAACTTTGATCATATTCTCTCCTTTCCAACTCATACATCTTTATATCTTCTAATAAATGTATCATAATAATTTTTACATTTGTTAACAAAATAACTTAGTCATTAACTATATAAACATCATTTCTTAATAATGTGTGTCATGTTTCTATAATAGTAATTTGACCAGGAAACCAGATTTAAAATTCTTTTCAGTACTATGTTGTTCTGACTTGTGAAAATTAAGTTTCTTGCTAAAGAAGTGAAAAAGTACAGGTAGCTATTATTAGCTAATTATAATCAATTTACTATTGTTATTATTTATTATTAGTAACTGTAGTCAATTTTTCTAGAAAGGTATTTCTCTCTGAACAAATTAATTTATAGAAAGAAACATAAATTTATTTTTTGCTGAGATGATTTTTTGCTTAAATACATTAGAATAGGTATACAGTAAGATAATTTATATTATAGCACTAATTACAATCTGTATAAAAGTAATATTAATTTAAGAATCGATGATCAATAACTGTGTGTGCAAATTTTTTACTATTATCTCATATCTCTTTTCAGTGAAAGATTGTCCTAATAACTGAGTGATGTTGGCAATGAGATGATTTCATTTTGCAAAGATTAATTTTGAAAACCTCATTCAGAATCTAGGATTTGGACTGCTCTTGATGATATTAGTTTATTAATTTAAATAAGCTAGTTCATCCAGATTTATCTCTTTTAGGTAGTGATAATTGTGACGTTCCAAAAATTCATTAGATATACATTTTCTCATTTTAACTTTAAAATCAATTTTGTTAAAACAGTGGAAATATTTATAAACCATACTTAATCTACAAAAATATTATTTTAAATGATTAATACAGTCAGAAAAATAAAAGCAGAAAAGACACCTCAGTATTAGCAAATACCCTGTAATATCTCCTACTAATTTTCTTCTCTTTTTTACAGTAAGGGGTATTTTATTTTATTTTTTAATATGTAAGAAGTGGGTTTATTTAGAGAGATACACATTTCATAGACAGAATGCAATCCATCTCAAAAGGTGAGAGCTGCCAGTAGGAGGTATTTTAGTGGAAAAAGCATTAGATTGACAATTGGACATTTAGTTTCTAATATTTTTCTAGTACTAATTATGTCTGCAAGCTGGAATAAGTCAATAACATATTTAGATATAAACTCCATTCTCAATAAAAAACTATGAAATGATGATAAATTATTTTGTTCCTAAAGTAAGATAATTTTATTAAATAACAAATGATGAAAAATAATAATGATCATATATTTTCTATGTATAAAATTAAATAATGATCATCTACTTCCTCACAGCTGCTTATTGTGAGTTCTTTACACTTACTATAAGCTAATACATGCTCTCTTCTTAAACTACTGTATTTACCTAATGTTTTTTATAGATGTTGGCAGTTAAGTCTCCATAGGTGCCATAGAATAAGGCTTTTTGCTTCAAGCAGTGTTACCTGATCTCAGGGATGGTTTTGACCCTCAGGAAATGGAGGATAAGTCCATCAGATAGAGACCACCAGGAACAAACCTGAAGTCAAACAAATTTAGGTTTATTAACCTGTTGCAACAGGGAGAACATAGGAAAGTCAGAATACCCTGACAAAATAGACAGCCTGGGGGCTTAAACAATAGAAATGTATTTTCTCACAGTTCCAGAGGCTAGAAATCCAAGATCAAGGTGCAGGCCTGTATGGTTCCTTCTGGGTCTCTTTCCTTGTCTGCAGATGGCTCCCTCTCACTGTGTCCTCACACAGTTGTCACTCTGTTTACATTCATCCTGGTGTCTCTTTGTGTAAGGACACCAAGTTATATTGGATCAGGGCCCCTCCTTAATGGCCTCATTTCACCATATTTACCCCCTTTAAAAGCCCTATCTCCAAATAAACTTACATTTTGAGGTCCTGGGGTTTAGGGCTTCAGCATATGCAGTGAGGATGCAATTTTAGCAAGCAGGGAAAAAAACAAAAAAGAAAACAAAAAAAAAACAAAAATGGCAAATTTGAAGATAGGACAATTGAAATCAGTCTTTGGAGGAAAAAAAAAAATTTAAAAGAATGAAGACAAATGAACAGAGCCTAAGGTACCAAGAAACATACCAAAATAGGAATTATGGGAATTGTAGAAAGAGAAGAGAAAGAGAAAAGGAGCAGAAAATATATTTAAAGAAATAATATCTGAAAACTTCCCAAATTTGAAGAAATATATGAATTTGCATATCCAAGAAGCTGAATGAACTCCAAGCAAGGTACAACAAAGAGATCTACACCAAAACACATTATAATCAAACCTTTGAAAGACAGAGAGAGAGAGAATCTTTAAAAAGTGCAAAAAAAGAAGTTACTCATCATGTACGGAGGTTTCTCATCAGCTGATTCCTCATCAGAAAGTATGGCGGCAGTAGGATGATACATCTAAGTGCTCAAGAAGAGAAAGCCTATAAAATAAGAATTCTATAAGAGGCAAAGATATCATTCAAAAATGAGGGAAAAATTAAGACATTCCCAGATAAACAAAAGCTGACCATTTGGTGTCTGCTCCACAATAGATGATAAAGGGACTCCTGGGAAAGATAAATAAATATTTATTCATAAATAAATATAAAAAGTAGAATTATTTTATTTTTCGTGTCTAACTATTCTTTTAGTTTCCTAAATTATTTAAAAGACAAATGCATGAAACAATAAGTGTAAATCTATGTTACCAGATAGAGAATGTGTAAATATGCAATTTGTGACAATAAAAGCATAAAAGGGTGGGGGGAAAGACTTGGATAGGAATAGAGTTAATCTATGATATTGAAACTAAGTTGGTATCAATTCAAATTGATTGTTATAAATGTAAGATATTCTTTGTAATCACCAATGTAACCATTAACAGAATATATTTTAGAAAACACACCAAAGAGAATGAACAGGGGTCAAAATAATTCACAGCAAAAACTGAATAAAAACAAGAAAGAAAGTAATGGAAGAAATGAAGAATAAAAATGGTATAATAAATACAGAAAGCAATTAGTACTTTAGAAGCAGTCCTTCCTTATCAGTAATTACTTTAAATGAAAGTGGACTAAACTCTCAAAGGCAGAGATGATTGACAGAATGGATTAAAAAAACATAATCAACTCTGTGTTGTTTACAAGAGACTCACTGTAAATTCAGTAACAAATAGTCTGAAAGTTAAAGAATGGAAAAAAATGTTTCATGTAAATAGTAACCAAAAGAGAAGTGAAAGACTATACTAATATTAGACAAAATAGACTTTATGTTAAAACATGTCATGAGAGATAAGGAAGGGCATTATATACTAATGTGTCAATTAATCAAGAAGAAGTAACAATTATAAATATATATATATATACACAATAAACCTCAAAATATATGAAGCAAATACTGACAGAATTGATGACAACAGATGTCTACATCTGTCTACATCTACTGACAACAGATGTCTACAGTATTGTTGGAAACTCTACAATAATACAGTTGGAAACAGTATATTAGTTGAAGACGTCAAATCTCAATGGAATAAAGCTAAAAATCAATAAAAAAAGGAAAACTAAATTCACAAATACATGAAAATTTTAAAATACACTCTGAAACAACAAATAGTTTAAAGAAGAAATCACACTAGAGAATAAGAAAATATTTTGAGATGCCTGAAAGCAAAAACACAACATACCAAAAGCTGTAGTATGTAGTAAAAAAAAGCACTCAGTGGGAAATTTGTAGTTCTAAATATCTACACTTAAAAAGGAGAAAGGTCTGTAATTAATAACTTAACTGTACACCATAAGAAAGTAGGGACAGATTAGCAAACTATACCTAAAGCAAGAGAAGGAAGGAAGTAATAAAGATTGAAGAGATGAATGAAATAGAGAATAGCAAAACAATAGAGAGAATTAATGAAACCAAAAGTTGGTTCTTTGAAAAGATCAGTAAATTTAACACAGTTTTATTTAGATTGACTAAGAAAAGATGAGAAAATGTGCAAACTAAAATAAGAAATGAAAATAGAGACATTACTACAAACTTTACATGGATGAAAAATACTACTGTAGAATACTAGGAGCCCTTGCTTGCCAACAAAGTAGATAATTTAAATGAAATGGACAAATTCCTAGAAATACACATATTACTAAAATTAGTCCAAGAGGAAATGGGAAATCCCACAGACATATAATAAGAAAAGATATTGGATCCATAATCATAAACCCCCAACAAAGAAATTCCAAGAACAGATGTGTTTACTGGTGAATTTTACAAAACATTAAAAGGAGAATTATCACCAATCCTACTCGAACACTTACCAAAAATATAAGAGGAGGAACACGTCCTTACAGGTTCTATCAGGACAGCATTATCTGATGACGAAGCCAGATAAAAATGTCAAGAGGAAAGACAGCTATAGACAAAAGTCCTTTATGAATATTGACAGGAAAACTCTCAGTAAAATACTAGCAAACCAGATCCAACATATTAAGATGATTATACACCATGACAAATGGGATTTATCTCAGGAATGCAAAGGTACTATATTCATTTGCTAGAGCTACCATAATGAAATATCACAGACTGGTTACTTAACAAATTCATGTTTTCACAGTTCTGGAGACAGGAAGTCCAAGGTCAAAGTGCCAGCAAATTTGGTTTCCTCTGAGGCCTTTCTTCTTGGGCTTTTGCTATTCTTACAGGTTTTTTGATGTGGTTTTTCCTCTGTGCAGGTGCATACCTAGTGTCTCTCTGTGTACCCTAATTTCCTTTTCTTATAGGGACAGCAGTCAGATCATATTGGGGTACACTTTAAAGGCTCTATCTCCAAATACAGTCCTATTCTGAAATACTGGGGATAAAGTCTTCTAAATATAAACTTAGAGGAGACATAATTGAGCCCCAAACAGGTGATTCAACATAAGAAAATCAATCAATGTCATACACCACATTAACAGAATGAAAGAAATAAAAAAAACAAAACAATCTCAGCATCTCAACAAATGTGAACAAAGCATTTGATAAAACTCAACATTCTTTCATGATAAAAATACTCACCAAACTAGGAATCAATGGAGCTTCCTTTACATGATAAAGAGCATTTAAGAAAATCACATAGCTACAATCATATTCAATGGTGAAAATTGAAAGCTTTCCCCCTAAGCTCATGAACAAGACAAAAATGCCCATTGTCACCACTGATATTTTGAGATACTATGATCTTATCTAGAAAAAGTTTTAAGGAATCACAAAAAATTACTAGAGCTAATTAACAAATTCAGCAAAATTGCATGTTAAAAGATCAATACACAGAAATTAGATGTGTTCCCCTGCCCCATCAGTGAACAATCCAAGCAGTAAATTAAGAATATAATTGCATTTATGATATCATCTAAAAGAATAAAATATCTAGGAAATGATTTAACCAAAGATCTGAAAGACTTGTGCATTGAAAACTATAGAACAATGCCAAAAGAAATTAAAGACTTTAGTAAATGAAAAGACATCCCTTATTCTTGGATTGCAATTCCTATCATAATTCCAATGCCCTTTTTTTTATTTTTCAGAAATAGAACTGTCCAAGTTCCCCCAATAGCAAAAACAGTTGAGAAAGAAAAACAGTGTGAGTCTTTAGAAGACTCACACTTCTCAGTTTCAAAAGTTTCACGAATCAAAATAGTGTGGTATTGGCATAAGGATAAATATATGGACCAACACATTAAAATTAAAAGTCCTGAAATAAACCCAAACCTCTATGACCAATTCATTTTGGACAAGTGTGCCAAGACCATTCAATGGGGAAAAGAATCATGTCAACAAATGATGCTGGGACAACTGGATAGGCACATGTGAAAGAATGAAGTTGGACAGTGTACCTTATTCTATACATAGAAATTAACTCAAAATGGGTCAATGGTCTAAACATAAGATCTAGAGTTCTAAAACTATTAGAAGAAAACATAAGGGGAAATCTTCATGGCACTGAATTTCACAATGTATTCTTTCATTTGACACACACACACACACACACACACACACACAGAACCATGAGCAAAACAGAAAAAATAGATGTCTTTAAAAATTAAAAACTTTTATTCATCAAACAACATTGTTAAGAAGGTAAAAAGACAACCTATAGAAAGTGAGAAAATTTTTTCAAATGATGAATCTGATACAAGTTTTGCATCTAGAATATATAAATAACTCTTATGACTGAACAACAGAAAGACAAAAAAAAAACTATTAAAAATGGGCAAAGTACTTGAATAGACATTTACTCAAAGAACATATGAAAATGGCCAACAGCATATCAAAATATCTGCAGCATCAGGTGTCATTAAGGAAGGACAATTCAAAACCACAGTGATGTAACACTTCATACTATGATGGTTATAGTCAAAAGCCAGAAAGGTGTTGGAGAAGATATAGAGAAATAGGAATCCTGATACATTGTTGTAAAAATGTAAAATGGTGCAGCCACTGCAGAATAGAGTTTGGTGGATCCTCAAAAAGTTAAGCCTGGAATTATCATATGACCCATTAATTTCACTCCTAGGTAGACACTCCAAAGAACTGAAAATAGGTACTCAAACAAACCTTGTTCATGGGCATTGGTAGCAACACTATTAACAATAGCTAAAAGGTGGAAACAAACCAAATGTTGAACTATGAGTGAATGGATAAAGGAATTGTATATCCATGCGATAGAATATTTTTCAACCTTAAAAATAAATGAAATACTGATACATTTTACAATCTGGATGAATCTCAAAAACACAATGATAACTGAAATAAGCTAGACAAAAAGGTCACGTATTAAATGACCCTTTTTATATGAAACACCCAAATTTGTAGACACAGAAAGCAGATTAGTGGTTACCAGAGAATGAGGGAAAGGAGGAATAAGATACGGAGTGTTCTGGGGAGATAAAAAATTTGGGAGCAACAGAGACATGGTAGTTGCACAACATTATGAATGCACTAAATGCATTGAATTGTATGCTTTAAAATGTTTAATTGTATGTTGTGTGAATATGATCTCAGTTTAAAAAATAAGCCCTCTAGAATTGTGCTGTTGAATAGAACTCTAATGCCAGGCACATGTGTAATTTTAGATTTTCTAGTAGTTACGTGAAAAATAGAAAACGGAACAGATGAGATTTAATTTAAAATATGTTTTATTAAATCAATATATCAAAACATTATTTTAATGTATGGTAAATATAAAGACTGTTAATAAGATCTTTTGGGTTTTTGCACTGCCTATAATAGAGTGTGTATTTGATTCAGTTCGTCACAAGTCAAACTAGCCGTGTTGCAAATTCTCAGTGATCACACCTGCCTGCTACCTTTGTCATAGAGTGTGCTGCATTAGAAACTACAGGACATTTCCATAAAACTGAACAAAAGTCACCTTCTTACAAACCGAAAAAAATATTCTTATAGAGTTTATTCTGTACAGAGTTCATTATGATTGGAAGAAGAAAAGTCTGTCCTATCCCAAGTGAAGAGGACTTTCTCAAGCAAACATTTTTAAAATTTTACTCAAAATAGTCGCTCCTATTGTGTAGTCTTAACTTATAAAATACTTAAAAGGAAAAAAAATATGTACAGAATATATATATATATATATATATATATATATATATATATATATATATATATATATAAACTGTGTGTAGTGACGTAAATGCTTCCCAACAAAATCCAGTGCTGCATGAAATGAAGTTGTTCATGACTTCAAGTAATTTGTTTATTTTGAAATTAACTAACCATAATAGGACTAATAAAATCAGTAAGAGACAAGGATAGAAAAAGTCAATTATTATTTGCAAATGATGTAACTGTATATCTAGGAAACCTAAAGATCTAAATTAAAAAGCACTATAATTGAGAAATCTTTTGGATTCAGGAGGAATACTCAAGCAGGACTACTCCTAATTCCATCAATAAGCATTTAGAAAACACAATGAAAGATGACATTCACTGTATCAACTGTATAATTAACTTACCCATAAAAATGTATCAGCTGTAAGAGGAAAAACCCTGTAGAATTATAAGTACATAAGAATTTGTCTGTAAATGGGAAGTCATAACATTTTTGAAAGATGTGATGAAATAAAAATGGCAAGCTGAGTGACGTGTAAGAAGTCCAAATACTCATGGATTACTGTTCTGTAAGGAAGCCAAAGGCCAAGGTGGTGAGAGAATGGTCCTGCGGAAGAGCACTGATGCACATGCCCCATTGACATGTGAGCAGAGACTCTTGGAACCTTCTAGTCTAGAACACTGAGCAGCAGAATGCAACAAAGTGAATGGCATGGAAAAGAATAATTAAGTAGTTGAGTTGAGGCTGAAATACTGACTTACAGAATCATGAGTGAACACAATGTTTTTCTTTTAAGTCACTAAGTCTTAAGATAGTTTGTTATGCCAAAAAAAAGTATTATTATAAGGAAGGGTTTAATTAATGAATTTAATGCATTCCAATATCAATCCAAATATGATTACTTTTTAAAAATAAGATTAAAACTGGGTACGGAATTTCCAGAAAGGCTCATTTCTCTCATTCCACTTTCTTCCTTTCAGTTTGTATAGAATGTTAAGGCTGTGTAATAGTTATTTTGGATCAAGAGGTAGCTTTGAGGATGGAAAACAGAAGGAGTGAAGAAGAGAGAAGAATCCTAGCTTTCTAATGATATTGTCAAGCCACCAATTCTAGACTTCTCCCCAGTACCTGAGAAAGAATAAAATCTTTTGTGTTTACACTATTCAAAGTGATATGAAAGTTTCAGTGATTAACTATTTGAAAATAGTATGCATTCTTACAATCTTAACTCATATCTTAGGGGAAGGTTAATGTAAAATGGCTCCAAATGATAAAAAGAAATAAGTGAACTAATAGAAAATAATAAATGCATTTTAATCACAGGTTCTGGAAAGCTTTGTGTAAGAACACTAATGGAATAAATACTGAAGCATATTTGTTAAATTGAACTGCACATAATTAAATATGACTCCATAGCATACACTGCCATAAAAAAGTATTTGTGACATATATGGCAGATAAATAAATGTTAAACATTGTATGAAATCATGATGAATTTAGTATACATTTATTTCACCATTAGCATGTCATTATACTTTTAGTTTGCTTCAAATATTTCATTGTTATAAATAATTACAAAAAAGCGAATTAAATTGAGACACACATTTTTACTTCTTTAATTGCCAAAGTGTGTCTGTTTGTGTGTGTGTATGTGTGCTGTTTAGTGATAATACGTAATGTTGGCAGGGGCCAGAGCAACATACATTCTTAGTCCAAATTATTAGATTGAAAATTGGTATTCATTTTGACAGCTCAAATATCAAATATGAATGAAAAATTTAAATTTGTTAACGAAATTTGTTTCACATATTCTAAGGATTTATTCTAAAAATAAAGTTTGTTAAAAAAGAGTGTGTAGTGTATATAAGATATGATTTATTTAGAATAAATAGTAATGGAGATCGAAATGACCATGATACCAAAATGATGAGACTGAATAAATAAATTATAAATGTTTTACATCTACATAATGTAAAACAGTGTAATTACTAAAAATAATAAAGAAATATGGGTAACAATATAAAAATATGCCTAACATATAATTGAGAAAAAGGATACAAATCTACAGATACAACATTACACTTGTATGTCTTATGTTACCATATATATGCATATGTTTATATAATAATGTTTTTATATATACACAGAAACATACATACACACATATTTATCAAAATTTAAACCTTACTATATAATTACTTGATATGTACATAAAAATATTTCAGTGCAGGAGAATTATGGGAGACCTTTATTATACAATATGTAGGGCTTTTTTTCTAGTTATTTTCCCCCAAGTATTACAAAATTGCATACTAAGTAGTATAATATGTAACATTAAAATGTGGAAGTAGTATCAGATTTATATGTATATATACACATACATATAAGAGTTGGACAATTCATTTTTCTTTTCTAAAGCAATTTAACAATATGTACCGAGAATTTTAAGAAATATTTTTAATTTTGACCTTTTAATTCCTCTTTTGAAATTAGGACAAGATAATATAAAATAATGGGGAAAGTATATAATCATGAACATGTACATTATTGTATTGTGTTTATTACACTAAAAATAATAATTAATGAAATTATATCTAGTCCCCATGATAAAATCTAGTCTTTTTTTTTCTTTTTTAATTTTTATTTATTTATGGCTGTGTTGGGTCTTCGTTTCTGCACGAGGGCTTTCTCTAGTTGCGGCAAGCGGGGGCCACTCTTCACCGCGGTGCGCGGGCCTCTCACTGTCGCGGCCTCTCTTGTTGTGGAGCACAGGCTCCAGACGCACAGGCTCAGTAGTTGTGGCTCACGGGCCCAGTTGCTCGGCGGCATGTGGGATCCTCTCAGACCAGGGCTCGAACCCGTGTCCCCTGCATTGGCAGGCAGATTCTCAACCACTGCGCCACAAGGGAAGCCCCTCTAGTCATTTTTTAAATGATGATTTTGAATGAGAAATCAGTTCTTGTGCAAATTCTGATCATCACCAGGGCTAATAATCAGCTGTCACGGACAATTTTACTAGTATCTCCTGTACAGTCTCTTCTGATTGGTCAGTGCCAATGTGATACTTTATGAGGTACTTCTGTTTACAAGGATGGAAAATAAACATAAATGTCTTGAAACGCACAAACATCTATCCATTCATTGAAAAATAGCTTGAAAAATGTTACCAAAATGCTTCTGATATGTGCTAGATTGTTTCCTAATTCGATTTTATATTTCTCATATTTTCTGTGATATAGTTTTTTGTTATTGCCGATTTTACTTTTATAAAAGAGAAAACAAACAAACAAAAAGCAATGGCATCAAAGTGTTTGTTTGCAATACCAGTATTTACACATTTTTAGTGGAATCATTTCTATTTTATGAAGATCGTTTTCAAATCACACACACACATACACACACACACAGAGGCTGTCTTTACTTGATTGACATGACCCAGGGCTGGATTTATCTGCTTCATTAATTGATTTCCATAGTTACTCTCTCGTATAATGAAACCTTTTCTTGGAGTCTGTAATTCAGTTTAATTTCTGGATGGCATCTACATACTATTACCATTTTCAGTGCTACACTTCACTGAACTGAATGATTTACCGTACTTTTCTTTATTCCGGAGGGCCTTACAAACAGGATAGATTAGAAAGCATGGAATTCAAAGATCTTCCTATTTTCAATCTTTCAGTACCTCCTATTTTTAAGTCTTCATAATGCCACTGTTAGTGTGTTGCCTAAAGTTTTTACTTAATCTTTTGTAAATTTCTTGTTTGACAAGATACCTCCTTTTCCAAGGGGAAATTAGAAATACATTTGAAAACATACACTCTATCATAATTTTTTCTTTAAATATTTTCCTCATTTAATTGAAAGAAAAATAAATAAAATAATAAATAAAACATAATAATAATAATAAATAAAATAAAAACAAACTCTAACCTCTAAGGAAGGTGGCATAAGTCACATCACTTGGAATGTGAGTGTCTATAGCACATCCTTTCCCTCCCATATGAAGATGCCAGAGAGAGAAAGATGAAAACAAAACAAACAAAAGCAGAAAAGTTAAAGCTTTAAGGTAGCCCTTCATCAAGCAGATTAAATAATGAGTCTTCCTGTAAACCTTACCAGATGTAAAGCTCAAAGGAGATGGAAGGGTTGAGGAATGAAAAAGTGTCTTGAAGGGACAAAGAACAGCTTAGAATTAGGACACTATGCACACGAGATGGGTAGGTGGTTAAACATTGATCTAATTAAGTAGATTCAGAGCTCAGAATGTGATGTGACAAGGATAATGTATAATATTGCATCTAACTCCAACATATTCACATCTATTTAATTTGTATCTCAAAGCTCTCAGTTCCTAAATTGAAATGTGGATTATATTCATTTTTAACACAATATTTTCTCCTTACATAAAAACATATTCATGTGAAGAAAAGTTTTTAAGTTAAAATTGCATCTTTAATATCCTTGGTATAATAGTGGATTTCACTTTATATCATGTAATTACACTTTGATTCAAAACTAACTGGAAGAATACAATTAGGAATAAAGGTGTAAATATTTGGGCCTTGGTATAATATTATTTCATACTTTCTGGAATATAAGTTCTGTGAGGACAGGACTATTTCTGCCCATTTCAAAAATGTACTTAACACACACATATTACCCAGCAGATCATATGACTGTGCCCCCTTTCCTGGGAAATAGGAAGGGGTCTTATAGTTTCAAGGTGTAAAATAGGGCTGTAGATAAGGATCAGGGCTGATGTTGTCTTGCATTCTTCTTCTCCTCCTGGTGGCACTGAGATCATTAGGGCTGGCATCAGGTAGTTCCGGAACAGGTTCTGGTGGTCCTTGAAGTTATCTTTCTGTGACCTTCTTTCTGGAATGAAGAATGCTCACAAAGGAAAAGAGTGCTAGGGAGTGTTGTCTTGGAGAAGTAAACATCAGGTGCATAGTACCACTTTAGCTAGAGGGCAGTCACTATCAGAGTGCAATCATGCAAGAAAGAAAGGGGCGGAAAAACCACCTGTAGGAGACCGGTTGAATGGGAGGAAAGAATAAGGGCTGAATAAGGGCTAGCATAATGGGTGTGTCTCAGCTAGTCTCTGCTACAGCAGAACCAGTGTAGCATAATGATAACGAGCCCATATTTCTGGAGCTGGGGCTGGGGAGTGCTGTATTCCAACCCCAGATCTGCCACTTAATAGTCATGTGTCCTTAGGAAAGTTACACAATTGTTCCCTGTTCCAGTGTTCCTAACTTTAAAATGCAATAATCATTGTAACTCATGTGATTTTGGAGAATTAAGTGAATAAAACCTAATAAAGCATGGAAAACAGTGTGTAGCACATAGTAAGTACTTAATGTGTGTTAGAAATTATTGTGAAAATCATGTTTTACTGAAATCTTTATTCTTCTATATTATTAGTCAGTGTTTCTTATGCTTCCTTTAATTTTCTCAAGTTTTATGCTGTAAGTTTTCAATATTTATATTATCCTTGCTCCACTGCTTTTAACTGTACAACCTTGAATAATTATTTAACATCTCTAAGATCTAATACTACATCTGTAAAATGAGGATAATAATATTTGCTTCAATATTTGAATGTTCAATGCCGAGAAAAGAATTTAGTACGATGTCTAGTACATACTTAGTGTTCAACAATGTTCAGTTATTATTGTTGTTTTTAAAGTTTTATTGTTTGCTAAAAATGGACTCTAGGTGTATAGATCAAAAGCTAATAATACCCTTCATATACTACAACTCATATTTCATTTAGATTTACTTCACAGTCATGTACCAAAATTCTTTCCCATGCAGTATATAGTTAATCTCCAAACGGTGTTCTCTAACCAGTACACTTCAACTTGTCTCTTTCTTTCAGCATTCATTTTGTGTATTACTTTATATTTATCTAAATTAAATCTCATCCTGTATTGCTGTTTTCCCATTTCTCACTTTTCATCACTCTGAAACTTTTCTCACTTTCCACTGGGTTTGCCGTTTATTTTGAAAATCTATCTGTAGCTCTGATAAATGCACCCTCTTCTTTCTGTTGATCAAATGCAGTGATAGACCCCTCTCTGGATTCAGCTTGACTCATAATTATAACATTCTTTTTCTATATTTTCAATAATTTATTTCTGTAATTTATATTATCAGTAGTAGTAGTAATAATGATGAAAACAAACTTGAAAGTACTTGGATCTTAGAAACTACAGAGATTGGTTCATTGTTCTTTGTTGCATTTCTCTGAGCCCAAATGTGTAACAAAAGGGGCCGAAGATTGTTGCAAATAATCTATTTTTCTTGTTGAGTGAAAAACAAAACAGCATATTTTAAATTACTCCCTTCAATCCCCCTTATATTCCCTTCCATGAGGAATAAATTTTCGTGAGGGTAGTTTGGTCACTGGGATTTATATCCAAGTGTGTGGGGTATATATACACATATACATAATATATTTATTTATATTATAAATAGTGTTATATATACTTGGTATATATTACATATAATAACCCTTATATATATTATACATTTGCATCCAACACAGATATTGACCAATCTGCTTATAAAAATCCATGTTTTCTTTATTATTTGTCTGGCATTAAATTTCAGCCTTCTTAGTCTTAAGAAAACTATAGTGAACACTCCAGATTATTAGTGAAAGGGCACGCCTGCTCAGTTCTCACGTGGGAGCTACAGGGACCAGAGATCAGAACTGACACAAGACAATGTGTAGCTGTTTCTGTTCTGACTGCCCAAGAATACTAATAGGTTCAAGAAGGGAAATGGTGACATTTCCAAATGTACGATATTAAGAGGCACACATTAAAAACTGATGAATAATAATTTTGAAATAAAGAAAAACAATATATTATAAAGTGGTAGCTATTAATTTCATCTTAGATCATAAATTTTTCCCCAAGATACAATATGTTGTTAATACTTTCTTGCTTTCCCTAACTCCTCCCCTCTCTTCCTCTCTCAATCTCTCTAATCGCCTCCCTTTTGGCCGGCTCTCTGTATTTCTCTGTCTCTCTATGATTCCGTCTGTCTCTGTCTGCCTGTCTGTCTCTTTCTCTCTTTCTATTTTTTTTCATACTAGATGGCAATATATGTCAGTTATATGGTATAAATAAATGAATATTTCTCAAACAACTATATTCTATAGTTTGAAATGAGCATTTTGTAGTTTTTTAAGATTTTTTTATCACGTATAATTCACTTACAATATTATATTAGTTTCGGATGTACAATATAGTGATTTGATATTTTTATATATTGTGAAATGATCAACATGATAAGTCTAGTTACTATATAGCTGTGATCAAAATTAGGTGTCAGGTATATATAAATTCCCTACGTTGAGACTGATTCTTCATTATATTTTAATTTAAAAGTGATATATAACATTTATAAAATCATATTTTACATGAATAAAAGGAAATTTACACTTATAGATCAATTCAGGAAGAAAAATATAAAGGTATCTGTTGGATTGACCCCTTTATAATTATGTAATTCTCTCCTTTGTCCTTTATTACAGTCTTTCTTTCAAAATCTATTTTGTCAGTTATGAGTATAGCTACTACAGCTTTCTTTTCATATCCTTTTGCATGGAATATATTTTTCCATCCCTTTACTTTCAGCCTGTGTGTTTTTGTTCCAAAGCTAGTCCCTTGTAAGTAGCATATAGATGGGTCTTCTTTTTTTAAAATCCATGCATACCCTTTATGTTTTTAGATTGGTGAATTTTGTCCATTTATATATAAAGTATAATAATTATTGATAGTTAAGCACTTATTGCCACTTTTTTATTTGTTTTCTGGTTGGTTTTTTAGTTCCTCTTTTTTCTTTTCTTCTTTTTCTCTCATCCCTTGTGTTTTGGTGGTTTTCTTTAGTATTTTGTTTAAATTCCTTTCCCATTTTTCTTTTGTGTATATTTACTATAGGTTTTATCCTTGGTGGTACATACGGCATCCTTTGTAATAAGTAGTGTGTATTAAGTGGTAGCAACTTAAATTCATACACATTCCAAAGCTGTATCTTTTATCACCCTACCCTTGTTTTATACTTTGATGACACATTTTACATCTTTTTATTTCATGCATCCCTTAACTAAATATTGCAATTTCAGTTTTTACTACTTTTGTTTTTTAACCTCCATGCTTGCTTTATGAGTAACTGATTCACTATCTTTTTTTTTTTTTTTTATTCTTTTAGAGTATCCATCGCTTTACTTACATTATCTATCTGTCCTGGCATGTTGCCTACTTTTTTATTTCTTAACATCTTTATTGAAGGATAATTGCTTTACAATGGTGTGTTAGCTTCTGCTGTATAACAAAGTGAATCAGCTATACGTATACATACATCCTCATATCTCCTCCCTCTTGTGTCTCCCTCCCACCCTCCCTATCCCACCCATCTAGGTGGACACAAAGCACCAAGCTGATCTCCCTGTGCTATGTGGCTGCTTCCCAATAGCTATTTTACATTTGGTAGTGTACATATGCCAATGTAACTCTCTCAAATTGTCCCATATTACCCTTCCCATTCCCCGTATCTTCAAGTCCATTCTCTATGTGTGTCTTTATTCCTGTCCTACCCCTAGGTTCTTCAGCATCTTTTTTTTTTTTTTTTTTTTAGGTTCCATATATATGTGTTAGCATATGGTATTTGTTTTTCTCTTCCTGACTTACTTCACTCTGTATGACAGATTCTAGGTCCATCCACCTCACTACAAATACCTCAATTTCGTTTCTTTTTAAGGCTGAGTAATATTCCATTGTATATATGTGCCAAATCTTCTTTATCCATTCATCTGTTGATGGACACTTAGGTTGCTTCCATGTCCTGGCTATTGTAAATAGAGCTGCACTGAACATTGTGGTACATGACTCTTTTTGAATTATGGTTTTCTCAGGGTATATGCCCAGTAGTGGGATTGCTGGGTTGTATGGCAGTTATATTTTTAGTTTTTTAAGGAACCTCCATACTGTTCCCAATAGGGGTTATATCAATTTACATTCCCACCAACAGAGCAAGAGGGTTCCCTTTTCTCCACAACCTGTCCAAAATTTACTGTTTGTAGATTTTTTGAAGATGGCTATTCTGACTAGTGTGAGGTGATACCTCATTGTAGGTTTGATTTGCATTTCTCTAATGATTAGTGATGTTGAGCATCCTTTCATGTGTTTGTGGGCAATCTGTATATCTTCTTTGTAGAAATGTCTATTTAGGTCTTCTCCCCATTATTGGATTGGGTTGTTTGTTTTTTGATATTGAGCTGCATGGGATGCTTGTATATTTTGGAGATTAATCCTTTGTCAGTTGCTTCTTTTGCAGATATTTTCTTCCATTCTGAGGGTTGTCTTTTCATTTTTTTTATGGTTTCCTTTGCTGTGCAAAAGCATTTAAGTTTCATTAGGTCCCATTTGTTTATATTTGTTTTTATTTCCATTTCTCTAGGAGGTGGGCCAAAAAGGATCTTGCTGTGATTTATGTCATGGAGTGTTCTGCCTATGTTTTCCTCTAAGAGTTTTATAGTGTCTTGCCTTACATTTAGGTCTTTAATCCATTTTGATTTTATTTTTGTGTATGGTGTTAGGAAGTGTTCTAATTTCATTCTTTTACATGTAGCTGTCCAGTTTTCCAAGTACCACTTATTGAAGAGGCTGTCTTTTCTCCATTGTATATTCTTGCCTCCTTTATCAAAAAAAAGGTGACCATATGTACGTGGGTTTAACTCTGCATTTTGTATCCTGTTCCATTTCCCTATATTTCTGTTTTTGTGCCAACACCATATTGTCTTGATTTCTGTAGCTTTGTAGCATAGTCTGAAGTCAGGGAGCCTGATTCCTCCAACTCCATTTTTCTTTCTCAAGATTGATTTGGCTATTCGGGGTCTTTTTTGTTTCCATACAAATTGTGAAATTTTTTGTTCTAGTTCTGTGAAAACTGCCATTGGTAGTTTGATAGGGATTGCATTGAATCTGTAGATTGATTTGGGTATTATAGTTATTGTCACAATGTTGACACTTCCAATCCAAGGACATGGTATATCTCTCTATCTGTTTGTATCATCTTTAATTTATTTCATCAGTGTCATACTTTTTTGCATAGAGTTCTTTGGTCTCCTTAGGTAGGTTCATTCCTAGGTATTTTATTCTTTTTGTTGCAGTGATAAATGGGAGTGTTTCCTTAATTTCTCTTTCAGGTTTTTCATCAGTAGTGCATAGGAATGCAAGAGATTTCTGTGCATTAATTTTGTATCCTGCTACTTTACCAAATTCATTGATTAGCTCTAGTAGTTTTGTAGTAGCATTTTTGGGATTGTCTAGGTATAGTATCATGAAATCTGCAAACAGTGACAGTTTTACTTCTACTTTTCTGATTTAGAATCCTTTTATTTCTTTTTCTTCTCTGATTGCTGTGGCTAAAACTTCCAAAACTGCATTGAATAATAGTGGTGAGAGTGGGCAACCTTGTCTTGTTCCTGATCTTAGTGGAAATGGTTTCAATTTTTCACCATTGAGGACAATGTTGGCTGTAGGTTTGTCATATATGGCCTTATTATGTTGAGGAAAGTTCCCTCTATGCCTACTTTCTGCAGGGCTTTTATCATAAATGGGTGTTGAATTTTGTCGAAAGCTTTCTCTGCATCTATTGAGATGATCATATGGTTTTTCTCCTTCAATTTGTTAATATGATGTATCACGTTGATTGATTTGCATATATTGAAGAATCCTTGCATTCCTGGAATTAACCCCACTTGATCATGGTGTATGATCCTTGTAATGTGCTGTTGGATTCTGTTTGCTAGTATTTTGTTGAGGATTTTTGCATCTATGTTCATCAGTGATACTGGCCTGTAGTTTTCTTTCTTTGTGACATCTTTGTGTGGTTTTGGTATCAGGGTGATGGTGACCTCATAGACTGAATTTGGGAGTGTTCCTCCCTCTGCTATATTTTGGAAGAGTTTGAGAAGGATAGGTGTTAGCTCTTCTCTCAATGTTTGATAGAATTCACCTGGGGGGCCATTTGGTCCTGGGTTGTTGTTTGTTGGAAGATTTTTAAACACAGTTTCAATTTCAGTGCTTGTGATTAGTCTGTTTCTATTTTCTATTTCTTCCTGGTTCTGTCTCAGAAGGTTGTGCTTTTCTAAGAATTTCTCCATTTCTTCCAGGTTGTCCAATTTATTGGCATAGAGTTGTTTGTAGTAATCTCTCATGATCCTTTGTATTTCTGCAGTGTCAGTTGTTACTTCTCATTTTTCATTTCTAATTCTATTGATTTGAGACTCCTCCCTTTTTTTCTTGATGAGTCTGGCTAATGGTTTATCAATTTTGTTCATCTTCTCAAAGAACCTGCTTTTAGTTTTATTGATCTTTGCTATTGTTTTCTTCATTTGTTTTTCATTTATTTCTGCTCTGATCTTTATGATTTCTTTCCTTCTGCTAAATTTTGGATTTTTTGTTCTTCTTTCTCTACCTGCTTTAGGTGTAAGGTTAGGTTGTTTATTTCAGGTGTTTCTTGTTTATTGAGGTGGGATTGTGTTGCTATAAACTTCCCTCTTAGAACTGCTTTGGCTGTGTCCCATAAGTTTTGGGTTGCTGTATTTTCATTGTCATTTGTTTCTAGGTATGTTTTCATTTTCTCTTTGATTTCTTCAATGATCTCTTGGTTATTTAATAGTGAATTGTTTAACCTCAATGTGTTTGTATTTTTTACAGAATTTTTCCTGTAATTGATATCTAGTCTCATAGCGTTGTGGTTGGAAAAGTTACTTGATACAATTTCAATTTTCTTAAATTTACCAAGGCTTGATTTGTGACCAAAGATATGATATCTCCTGGAGAATGTTCCATGAGCACTTGAGAAGAAAGTGTATTCTGTTGTTTTTGGATGGAATGTCCTATAAATATCAATTAAGTCCATCATGTTTAATGTATCTTTTAAAGCTTGTGTTTCTTTATTTATTTTCATTTTGGATGATCTGTCCATTGGTGAAAGTGGGGTGTTAATATCCCCTACTATTATTGTGTTACTGTAGATTTCCCCTTTTATGGCTGTTAGCATTTGCCTTATGTATTGATGTGCTCCTATATTGGGTGCATAAATATTTACAGTTGTTCTATCCTCTTCTTGGATTGATCCCTTAGTCATTATGTAGTGACCTTCTTAGTCTCTTGTAATAGTCTTTATTTTAAAGTATATTTTTTCTGATATGAGAATTGTTACTCCAGCTTTGTTTCATTTCCATTTGCATGGAATATGTTTTCCATATCCTCACTTTCAGCCTGTATGTTTTCCTAGGTCTGAAATGGGTCTCTTGTAGACAGCATACGTACTGCTCTTGTTTGTGTTTCCATCAGTCAGTCTATGTCTTTTGGGTGGAGCATTTAATCCATTTACATTTAAGGTAGTTATCGATATGTTTGTTCCTATTACCATTTTCTTAATTGTTTTGGTTTTGTTATTGTAGGTCTTTCCTTATCTTGTGTTTCCTGCCTAGAGAAGTTCCTTTAGCATTTGTTGTAGAGCTGGTTAGGTGGTGCTGAGTTCTCTTAGCTTTTGCTTGCCTGTAAATGTTTTCATTTCTCCATCAAATCTGAATGAGATCCTTGCTGGGTAGGGTAATCTTGGTTGTAGGTTTTTCCCTTTCCTCACTTTAAATATGTCCTGCCACTACCTTCTGGCTTACAGAATTTCTGCTGAAAGATCAGCTGTTAACTTATTGGGATTACCTTGTTTGTTAATTGTTGCTTTTCCCTTGTCACTTTTAATATTTTTTCTTTGTATTTTATTTTTGATAGTTTGATTAATATGTGTCTTGGTGTGTTCCTCCTTGGATTTATCCTGTATGGGACTCTCTGCACTTCCTGGACTTGATTGACTATTTCCTTTCCCATATTAGGGAAGTTTTCAACTATAAGCAATTCAAATATTTTCTCAGTCTGTTTTTTTTTTGTTTGTTTGTTTTGTTTTCTTCTTCTGGGACACCTATAATTCAAATGTGGTACATTTAATGTCGTCCCATGGGTCTCTGAGATTGTCCTCAATTCTTTTCATTCTTTTTTTTATTCTGCTCTGCAGTAGTTATTTCCACTATTTTATCTTCCCCAACACTTATGTGTTTTCTGCCTCAGTTATTCTGCTATTGATTCCTTCTAGAGAATTTTTAATTTCTTTTACTGTGTTGTTCATCATTTTTTGTTTGCTCTTTAGTTCTTCTAGGTCCTTGTTAAACATTTCTTATATTTTCTCCATTCTATTTCCAAGATTTTGGATCATCTTTGCTATCATTACTCTGAATTCTTTTCAGGTAGACTGCCTATTTCCTCTTCATTTGTTTGGTCTGGTGGGTTTTTACCTTGCTCCTTCATCTGCTGTGTATTTGTCTGTCTTCTCATTTTGCTTAACTTACTGTGTTTGGGGTCTCTATTTCACAGGCTGCAGGTTCTTAGTTCTCATTGTTTTTCTTGTCTGCTCCCAGTGACTAAGGTTGGTTCAGTGGGTTGTGTACGTTTCCTGGTGGAGGGGACGTGGTGCCTGTGTTTTGTTGGATGAGGTTGAATCTTGTCTTTCTGGTGGGCAGACCCATGTCCAGTGGTGTGTTTTAGGGTGTCTGTTAACTTAGTATGGCTTTAGGCAGCCTCTCTGCTAATGGGTGCATTTGTGTTCCTGTCTTGCTAGTTGTTTGGCATAGGGTGTCCAGCACTGGAGCTTGCTGGTCGTTGAGTGGAGCTCGGTCTTAGCATTGAGTTGGAGATCTCTGAGAGACCTTTTGCCGTTTGATATTACATGGGGCTGGGAGGTCTCTGGTGGATAAATATCCTGAACTTGGCTCTTCCACCTCAGAGGCTCAGGACTGACACCTGCCAGAGCACCAATACCCTGTCAGCCACATTGCTCAGAGGAAGAGGGAGAAAAAGAAAGAAAGGAAGAAAGAAGGAAAGAAAGAAAGAAAGAAAGAAAGGAGAGGAAGAGAGAAAGAGAAAGAGAAAGAGAGAAAGGAAGGAAGGAAGGAAGAAAGAAAGAAAAAAGTTATTAAAATAGAAAAAGTATTAAAAATTAAAAAAGTAATAAAAAAAAAGAGAGAAAGAAAGAAGAGAGCAAACAAACCAAAAAACAATCTACCAAAGATAACAAGTGCTAAAAACTATGCTAAAAAAAAAGAAAAACAAAGTCAAAAACAAAAAAACAATACAGACAGTCAGAGCCCTAGGACAAATGGAAAAAGCAAAGCTATACAGACAAAGTCACACAGAGAAGCATACACATACACACTCACAAAAAGAAAAAGGAAAAATACATATATAGGTATATAAAATAAAAATGGAAGACAGAAACCAAATCAATAAACAAACCTACCAATGACAATAAGCTCTAAATACTAAACTAAGATAAACATAAAACCAGAAACAAATTTAATGCAGAAAGCAAACCCCAAGTCTACAGTTGCTCCCAAAATCCAACACCTCAATTTTGCGATGATTGTCTATTCAGGTGTTCCACAGATACAGGGTATATGAAGTTGATTGTGGAAATTTAATATGCTCCTCTGAGGCTGCTGGGAGAGATTTCCTTTTCTCTTCTTTGTTCGTACAGCTCCTGGGGTTCAGCTTCAGATTTGGCCCTGCCTCTGCATGTAGGTCGCCTGAGGGCATCTGTTCCCCACCCAGACAGGACGGGGTTAAAGAAGTGGCTGCTTTGGGGGCTCTGGCTCACTCAGGCCAGGGAGAAGGAGGGAGCGGTACGGAGGAGGCGGGGCGAGCCTGCGGCGTCAGAGGCGTTGTGACGTTGCAGCAGCCCGAGGCGCGCCGTGCGTTCTCCCGGGGAAGTTGTCCCTGGATCACGGGACCCTGGCAGTGGCGGGCTGCACAGGTTCCCTGGAGGGGCGGTGTGGATAGTGACCTGTGCTCGCACACAGGCTTCCTGATGGCTGCAGCAGCAACCGTAGCATTTCATGCCCATATCTGGTGTCACACTGATAGCAGTGGCTCGCACCTGTCTCTGGAGCTCATTTAGGCATGCTCTGAATCCCCTCTCCTCGCACACCTTGAAACAATGGTCTCTTGCCTCTTAGGCAGGTCCAGACCTTTTCCCGGACTCCCTCCCGGCTAGCTGTGGCACACTAGCCCCATTCAGGCTGTGTTCACGCCACCAACCCCAGTCCTCTCCCTGCGATCCGACCGCAGCCCGAGCCTCAGCTCCCAGCCCCGCCCGCCCCGGCGGGGGAGCAGACAAGCCTCTCGGGCTGGTGAGTACTGGTCGGCACAGATCCTCTGTGCGGGAATCTCTTCACTTTGCCCTCCGCACCCCTGTGGCTGCGCTCTCCTCTGTGGCTCCGAAGCTTCCCCCTCCCACCCCCCATTTCCGCCAGTGAAGGGGCTCCTAGTGTGTGGAAACTTTTCCTCCTTCACAGCTCCCTCCCACTGGTGCAGGTCCTGTCCCTATTCTTTGTCTCTGTTTTTTTCTTTTTTCTTTTGCCCGACCTAGGTACGTGGGGAGTTTCTTGCCTTTTGGGAAGTCTGAGGTCTTCTGCCAGCATTCAGTAGGTGTTCTGTAGGAGTTGTTCCACTTGTAGATGTATTTCTGATGTATTTGTGGGGAGGAAGGTGATCTCTGCATCTTACTCTTCCACCATCTTGAAGGCGCCCCGCCCCACTATCTTTATTACACATTTACCTTTTCCAGTGAGATTTTTACTTTCATATATTTTATTATGAATAATTAGTGCCATTTCTTTTCAGTTTAAAATGTCTTTAATATTTCTTGTAGAGTCATTTTTGTGATGGTGAACTCCTTTATCTTTTGCCTACCTCTGAAACTCTTCATCCCTCCTTCAATTCTGAATAATAACATTGTTGCATAGAGAAGCCTTCTTTGGAAGTTTTTCCTTTCAGCAATTTGTCACTTCACTCCCTTCAGGCCAGTAAAGGTAGTGCTGAAAAATCTGCTGAAATGTTTATGGGGTTTCCCTCGTACATAACTAGTTATTTTTCTCTTTCAGCTTTTAGCATTCTCTCTTTATCCTTAACTCCTGCCATTTTAATTACAATGTGTCTTGGTGTGTGTCTTTTGGGGTTCATGTCATTAGGAGTTCTCAGGTTTCCTGGACCTGGATATCTGTTTCCTTTCCCAGATTAGGGAAATTTTCAGCCACTATTTCTTCAAATAACTTTTCTGGCCCTTTCTCCCTCTCTTCTCCTTCTGGGACTCCTATCATGCAAAGGTTATTTTACTTGATGTTGTCCCAAAAGTCCCTTAAGGCATCTTCACTTTTTTAAATTCATTTTTCATTTTGCTGCTCTATCTGGGTGAGATTCATTGTTTCGTATTCCAGATCACTGATTCATTCTTCTACCTCATCCAGTCTGATGTTGAACCCCTTCAGCTTATTGTTCATTCAGTTATAACTTCTGTTTGGTAGTTTCTTATGTTTTCTACCTCTTTGTCACAGTTTTCACTGTGTTCATCCATTCTTCTCCCAAGTTAGATTAGCATATTTATGACCATTACTTTGAGCTCATTATCAGGTAGATTGCTTACTCTGCTCATTTAGGTACCCCCCGCATAGGTTCTTTTGATTGGAACTTATTCCTCTATCTCCTCATTTTGCTTAATTTGTTTCTTTCTATGTATAAGGTATATCACGCTTATCGCTCCATCTTGAAGGAGTGGCCTTATTCAGGTGTCTTGTGTGGCTCAGAAGTGCAACCTCCCCTGTCCACCCGGTTCCAGGCAACTCGATGGCTGTCCCATATGTGGCTGTTTGTGCCCCTTGTGTGGTGCGACCGTGGCTGCTGTGGGGCAATGGTGGGGTGTGGCTGTCACTCAGCTGGCTGTAGAGGCCTGGTCACGTTGCAGAGGCTCTTAGCCGGGCATGCCCACTAGTGCTAGCAGTTAGATGGAGAATCCAATATTTCACCTCCCAGTGCTGGTGTTAACAGGGTACCTGACCTCACATCAATGGCTCCTGCCAGCGGCTGCTCCATTGGGAGCATCCCAAGTCTTTCCAGTCTCTCTGGAAGACACTTCAATATTTGTAAATGGGTTCCCTTCACCTATGGTCCATGCACTTTTTATGCTGGTGTATTTGTGCTGGTTTTCAGCTTGAGTGAGTCTGCACACAGTCCCTTTAAGAGTTTTTTTTTTTTTTTTTTTTTCATTCCCTACAGTTCTATGGTTTTCCAGGGTGTATTCCTCTTTGGTTTTCACATCCAGTTGTTTGGGGCTCATCTCTCCTGTGCAGGATCTAGGGGCTGGGGTGCCTGATGTGGAGCTCGAATCTCTTGACCCCCAGATGAATAAATCCGTACCTTTGTGATCCTGCTCGATTGTGGCTTGCTGCAGCCGGGATGTGGACTTTTTCTTGGCTAGCCCGTATCTCTGCCTCTATTATACACCTCGGTGTTGTCCTTTTATTCTTTGTTGTGGAAGTTCTGTTCATCCCGTTATCAAGTCTCTTTCCAAGGGAATTATTCCATGTGTACCTGAAGACTTGTGTCCCTGGGAGAAGGTAAGTTTAGGATCTTCCTATAGCACCGTTTTGACACCTCCCTTCTGTTTTTTTTTTTTTTTTTTTTTTCTTAGAAGCACATTTATGTAAGCATTTCTTGCAACGTATTAAAATCTGATTATGCAATATAATTTTGAGGGAAAATGACATTATTGTTATTTTTTTTGTCTCTAGAATTTTAATATTTGTACTTCTGAGGGAATTACTACATGGAAGTTTATGCTTTCATGATAATATAGCAAATCCCGGCTTCTTAAAACTACAAAATTAGAATTTTGATGAATAACAAATATGGATTATATAAAAGCGCTTTCCATTTAACTGTGTTAATTATAGAGCTTTGTTTTTATGAGCATAAGAGGAATTACTTAAGGATCTTAATGTGTTCCTGGGTTGTTATTTTAACAAAATGGTGAGCTTAATGTCTGAGTTATTTAATATTAAATTGATAATTAAGAAGTACTTGGGAAATATTGTGTTCTGTGAATTCATTTGTATTACTACTTCTAAGTAAATGAAGTACTAGCAAATATGCACTTAGAGATATGATGTGAAACTCCTTAAGGACCAAATTTAAAAATAAAATAAAACCAGTATTGGTTTATTAAATTTTCATGAAGAGAATAATACTAATGAAATATTTTCACATAATTTTAATCTCTCTCTGCTATTATTTTATTGATAATAAGCAATTAAATAAGCATATATCCATTTGTGTATTTTTAACTTTTTATTGAAGTGATTAGAAGCATGTCTATTTAGAGTTGTTATCTATTTACTAAGCTGAAATGTTTATGAAGTATCCCACATTATCTATAATCTTGTTTTTGTTGCCTTTAAATCCATTCATATTAAATTGAAACAGATATCTCAAGTGAGTCAAACCAGAGATTAAAAAGCAGAACTCTGATACTGAGGCATGAGATTGCTGTATGGGACAGTGGGTGTCTAACTCCTATGGAAACTCCAGAAGCACAGTGCCAATGCTGGGCGCTCAAGTCCAGAAGGGTTCTCCCAGGGATGAGGTCTGACACATTCCTCTGTTAAACAGAATGAGACATGTCTTCACTGAAATGTTTCTTTGTCACTGTTAACATTCCCCCTTTGTGCCTTCTGCATATTGACTGCCCTTGTTACATTTTTCCAGATAAACTGCTAAATTGCAGACCTGAGCTCCTAAGTTAGTCGTTAGCTACTTCTTAAGATACCCCAATCCAACAAGCCTACAGCAGAGCCCTTGGGAATGATGACATACCCATATGACAGCAGGGCCATGCCCTCATTGTGGCTTGAGGTGGTCCAAAAGATGCTGCTGGACCATGCTGCACTAGTTGTTGAATCTTGAATTTTTTTTTGTTGTCTGAGAAGTGATGCAAACATAAAAGGATAAGGATTACTTTTTATTTTGGGTATGATTTACATCAAAGGCTAGGGTAGCAATGGAGTAAAGAAGCCAATGGGTTTATAAGATTCCTCCTAAGATATTTTCCCTGTTGACTTTCTTTTTTTTTATTTTTAAAATTAAATTTATTTAAACTACTGTCTATAAGTATTCTTCAGAGAAATGTCTATTCAGATCTTGTGCTAATTTTTTAAAAGATCATTTTTTTTTTTTAATATAATGATGTATTTTTTTTAATTAATTAATTAATTAATTTATGGCTGTTGGGGTCCCCCGTTCCGCTGCGAGGGCTTTCTCCAGTTGCGGCAAGCGGGGGCCACCCTTCATCGCGGCGCGCGGGCCTCCCACCGTCGCGGCCTCTCCCATTGCGGAGCACAGGCTCCAGACGCGCAGACTCAGTAGTCGTGGCTCACGGGCCCAGCCGCTCCGCGGCATGTGGGATCCTCCCAGACCAGGGCTCGAACCAATGTCCCCTGCACCGGCAGGCAGACTCTCAACCACTGCGCCACCAGGGAAGCCCCAAGATCATTGTTTTTGGTATTGAGTTGTAAGAGTTCTTTATATATTTTGGATATTAACCCCTTATCTGATATATGATTTACAAATATTTTCCCAGTCTGTACCTTTGCACTTCGTTGTTGATTTCCTTTGTGGTCCAGAAGCTTTTTAGCTTGATATAGTCCCACTTTTTTACTTTTGCTTTTGTTGCTTTTGTTTTTGGTGCCAGATTCAAAAAATTGTCACCAAGACGTACGTCAAGGAGAAGCTTATTGCCTATGTTTTCTTCTAGGTGTTTTATGGTTTCAGGTCTCACATTCAAGACTTTAATCCATTTTGAGTTAATTTTTGCATATAGTGGAAGATAGTGGTCCAGATTCATTCTTTTGCATGTGGCTGTCCAATTTTCCCAGCACAATTTATTGAAGAGACTGTCCTTTCCCCATTGCATATTCTTGCTCTTTTGTCAGAATCTAATTGGCAATATATCCATTGGCTTATTTCTGGGCTCTCTATTCTGTTTGAGCTATGTCTGTTTTTATACCTATGCCATATTGTCTTGGTTACTAAAGCTTTTGTAGTAAAGTTTGGAATCAGGGAATGTGATGCCTCCAGATTTGTTGTTTTCTTCAATATTGCTTTGACTATTTGGGGTCTTTGTGGTGACATACAAATTTTAGGATTGTTTTTTCTATCTCTGGGAAAAATGCCATTGGTGTCTGATAGGGATTTCATTGAATCTGTAGATTTCTTGGGCAGTAAGGACATTTTAAAAATATTATTTCTTCCAATCCATCAGCATGGAATATCTTTCCATTTATTTGTGTCTTCTTCAATATCTTTCATTAATGTCTTATAATTTTCAGTGTGAAGTTATTTCATTTCTTTGGCTAAATATATTCCTAGGTTTTGTGTTCTTTTGGATGCAATTGTAATGTAGATTTTCTTAATTTCTTTTTCTGCTAGCTCACTATAAGTGAATAGAAATGAAACAGATTTTTGCATATTGATTTTGTATTCTGCAAATTCACTGAATTTATTAGTTCTAACAGTTTTTTAATGGAGTCTTTAGGGATTTCTATATATAATATTATGTTATCTGCAAATAGTGACAGTTTTTCTTCCTTCTTTCCAAATTGGATAACTTTTATTTCTCTTTCTTTCCTGATCGCTCTGGCTTGGACTTCCACTACTATGTTGAATACAAGTGGCAAGAGTGGGCATCCTTGTCTTCTTCCTGATCTTTAAGGAAAAGCTTTCAGCTTTGTACCACTGAGTATGATATTAAATGTAGGCTTTTTATATAGGACCTTTATTATGTTGAGGTATGTTCCCTCTATCCCCACTTTGTTGAGAGTAATGTTGAATTTTTGCCAAATGCTTTTTCTGCATTTATTGAGATGATTATATGATTTTTATTCTTTACTTTGTTAATGTGGTGTATCACATCGACTGATTTGCAGATGTTGAACCATTCTTGCATCCCTGGAATAAATCCCTCTTGATCATGATGTATGATTCTTTTAGTGTATGTTGACATCAGTTTCTTAATATTTTGTTGAGGGCTTTTGCATCTCTGTCCAGCAGGGATACTAACCTGTAATTTTGTGTCTATATGTGTAGTGTCCTTATCTGGTTTTGGTATCTTTTATTTGGCGCCTTTTATTCTGTACATTTCTTCCATTGTATCAGCTATACCGACTCTTTTATTCTTTCCTTATTTCTATTCTTTTTCACCTTTGCTTTCCTTCCAAAGGAATTCTTTTTGTAACAATGTCAGTGCTGTAAAACTTTACAATTTAGCTTCCTGCCAAAATATATATTTGTGTTAAAAAATTCTATTTGTAGTGAAAACCTGTAGTGGTTTTTTTGACATTAAACCTTCAGTTTCCTTTAATTGTACACGAAATAGTACCCAGCTGAAACAAAATTACTCTTGTTTAGAATTTTATATGTAGTACAGTGTTTGATCGTATCTTAAAATAGACAATTCTACATGAAACAGGTTAAAAAGCTTAAAAAGCTTTCCTATGACATTTTATAAATGTACATTGAAATATCCTGTTAAATATATAATTAAAACCAATTATAATTTTTTTTCATGAATTTAAAATAAGTATAATTATTCTCAAAAATAATAATTTAAAAATGTAAACAAATGTCATCTGATAAAAATTATGTACTTTTATTACAAATTAATAATACAAAATTAATAATATGAAACTTAGACTAAATGTAAAAATAGGGACATTTGACAATTTATTACAAAAATATATATTGTCAGATGCTGGAATTCATTAGTATATGTGTTTGTTCACTTTTTCGTTTACTTAACCAGAAATATCTGTTTTACTTGTTTTTTGTATGATGCTATAGTTTTGACTTTTATTATTTAAGAATTTACTATAAATCCTTTCAGATTTGCTTCAGCAGTTTCTTTCAAAAATAATTGTATTTAAATTTTATTTTTAAACATCTTTATTGGAGTATAATTGCTTTACAATGATGTGTTAGTTTCTGCTTTATAACAAAGTGAATCAGTTATACATATACATATGTTCCCATATCTCTTCCCTCTTGCATCTCCCTCCCTCCCACCCTCCCCATCCCACCCCTCTAGGTGGTCACAAAACACCGAGCTGATCTCCCTGTGCTATGCGGCTGCTTCCCACTAGCTATCTATTTTACATTTGGTAGTGTATATATGTCCATGCCACTCTCTCACCCTGTCACATCTTACCCCTCCCCCTCCCCATAGCCTCAAGTCCATTCTCTAGTAGGTCTGTGTCTTTATTCCCATCTTGCCACTAGGTTCTTCATGACCTTTTTTTTTTTTTTTTTTTTCCTTAGATTCCATATATATGTGTTAGCATACTGTATTTGTTTTTCTCTTTCTGACTTACTTCACTCTGTATGACAGACTCTAACTCCATCCAACTCACTACAAATACCTCCATTTCATTTCTTTTTATGGCTGAGTAATATTCCATTGTATATATGTGCCACATCTTCTTTATCCAGTCATCTGATGATGGACACTTAGGTTGCTTCCATGTCCTGGCTATTGTACATAGAGCTGCAATGAACATTTTGGTACATGACTCTTTTTGAATTACGGTTTTCTCAGGGTATATGCCCAGTAGTGGGATTGCTGGGTTGTATGGTAGTTCTCTTTTTAGTTTTTTAAGGAACCTCCATAATGTTCTCCATAGTGGCTGTATCAATGTACATTCCCACCAACAGTGCAAGAGTGTTCCCTTTTCTCCACACCCTCTCCAGCATTTATTGTTTCTAGATTTTTTGATGATGGCCATTCTGACTGGTGTGTGATGATACTCATTGTGGTTTTGATTTGCATTTCTCTAATGATTAATGATGTTGAGCATTCTTTCATGTGTCTGTTAGCAATCTGTATCTTCTTTGGAGAAATGTCTACTTAGGTCTTCTGCCCATTTTTGGATTGGGTTGTTTGTTTTTTTGATATTGACCTGCATGAGCTGCTTGTAAATCTTGGAGATTAATCCTTTGTCAGTTGCTTCATTTGCAAATATTTTCTCCCGTTCTGAGGGTTGTCTTTTCATCTTGTTTATGGTTTCATTTGCTGTGCAAAAGCTTTTAAGTTTCATTAGGTCCCATTTGTTTATTTTTGTTTTTATTTCCATTTCTCTAGGAGCTGGGTCAAAAAGGATCCTGCTGTGATTTATGTCATAGAGTGTTCTGCCTATGTTTTCCTCTAAGAGTTTGATAGTGTCTTTAATCCATTTTGAGTCTTATTTTTACTTAGGTCTTTAATCCATTTTGAGTTTATTTTTTGTGTATGGTGTTAGGGAGTGTTCTAATTTCATATTTTTATATGTATCTGTCCAGTTTTCCCAGCACCACTTATTGAAGAGGCTGTCTTTTCTCCACTGTATATGCTTGCCTCCTTAATCAAAGATAAGGTGACCATATGTGTGTGGGTTAAACTCTGGGCTTTCTATCCTGTTCCATTAATCTATGTTTCTCTTTTTGTGCCAGTACCAAACTGTCTGGATTACTGTAGCTTTGTAATATAGTCTGAAGTCAGGGAGCCTGGGTCCTCCAGCTCCATTTTTCTTTCTCAAGATTGCTTTGGCTATTCGGGGTCTTTTGTGTTTCCATACAAATTGTGAAATTTTTTGTTCTAGTTCTGTGAAAAATGCCAGTGGTAGTTTGATAGGGATTGCATTGAATCTGTAGTTTGCTTTGGGTAGTAGAGTCATTTTCACAATGTTGACACTTCCAATCCAAGAACATGGTATATCTCTCCATCTATTTGTATCATCTTTAATTTCTTTCATCAGTGTCTTAGAATTTTCTGCATCCAGGTCTTTTGTCTCCTTAGGTAGGTTTATTCCTAGATATTTTATTCTTTTTGTTGCAATGGTAAACGGGAGTGTTTTCTTAATTTCACTTTCAGATTTTTCATCATTAGTGTATAGGAATGCAAGAGATTTCTGTGCATTAATTTTGTATTCTGCTACTTTACCAAATTCATTGACTAACTCTAGTAGTTTTCTGGTAGCATCTTTAGGATTCTCTGTATATAGTATCATGTCATCTGCAAACAGTGACAGCTTTACTTCTTCTTTTCCGATTTGGATTCCTTTTATTTCTTTTTCTTCTCTGATTGCTGTGGCTAACACTTCCAAAACTATGTTGAATAGTAGTGGTGAGAGTGGGCAACCTTGTCTTGTTCCTGATCTTAGTGGAAATGGTTTCAGTTTTTCACCATTGAGGACAATGTTGGCTGAGGGTTTGTCATATATGGCCTTTATTATGTTGAGGAAAGTTCCCTCTATGCCTACTTTCTGCAGGGCTTTTATCATAAATGGGTGTTGAATTTTGTCGAAAGCTTTCTCTGCATCTATTGAGATGATCATATGGTTTTTCTCCTTCAATTTGTTAATATGATGTATCACGTTGATTGATTTGTGTATATTGAAGAATCCTTGCATTCCTGGGATAAACCCCCCTTGATCATGGTGTATGATCCTTTTAATGTGCAGTTGGATTCTGTTTGCTAGTATTTCGTTGAGGATTTTTGCATCTATGTTCATCCGTGATATTGGCCTGTAGTTTTCTTTCTTTGTGACTTCTTTGTCTGGTTTTGATATCAGGGTGATGGTGGCCTCATAGAATGAGTTTGGGAGTGTTCCTCCCTCTGCTATATTTTGGAAGAGTTTGAGAAGGATAGGTGTTAGCTCTTCTCTAAATATTTGATAGAATTCGCCTGTGAAGCCATCTGGTCCTGGGCTTTTGTTTGTTGGAAGATTTTTAATCACAGTTTCAATTTCAGTGCTTGTGATTGGTCTGTTCATATTTTCTATTTCTTCCTGGTTCAGTCTTGGCAGGTTGTGCATTTCTAAGAATCTGTCCATTTCTTCCAGGTTGTCCATTTTATTGGCATAGAGTTGTTTGTAGTAATCTCTCATGATCGTTTGTATTTCTGCAGTGTCACTGGTTACTTCTCCTTTTTTTTTTTTTTTAAACATCTTTATTGAAGTATAATTGCCTTACAATTGTGTGTTAGCTTCTGCTTTATAACAAAGTTAATCAGTTATACATATACAATATGTTCCCATATCTCTTCCCTCTTGCATCTCCCTCCCTCCCACCCTCCCCATCCCACCCCTCTAGGTGGTCACAAAGCACCAAGCTGATCTCCCTGTGCTATGCGGCTGCTTCCCACTAGCTATCTATTTTACATTTGGTAGTGTATATATGTCCATGCCACTCTCTCACCCTGTCACATCTCACCCCACCCCCTCCCCATATCCTCAAGTCCATTCTCTAGTAGGTCTGTGTCTTTATTCCTGTCTTGCCACTAGGTTCTTCATGGCTTTTTTTTCCCTTAGATTCCGTATATATGTGTTAGCATACTGTATTTGTTTTTCTCTTTCTGACTTACTTCACTCTGTATGACAGACTCTAACTCCATCCACCTCATTACAAATACCTCCATTTCATTTCTTTTTATGGCTGAGTAATATTCCATTGTATATATGTGCCACATCTTCTTTATCCATTCATACTTCTCCTTTTTTATTTCTAATTCTATTGATTTGAGTCTTCTCCCTTTTTCTCTTTATGAGTCTGGCTAATGGTTTATCAATTTTGTTTATCTTCTCAAAGGACCAGCTTTTAGTTCTGTTGACCTTTGCTATTGTTTCCTTCATTTCTTTTCATTTATTCTGATCTGATCTTTATGATTTCTTTCCTTTTGCTAACTTCGGGGTTTTTTTTTTTTTTTTTTTTTGGTTCTTCTTTCTCTAATTGCTTTAGGTGTAAGTTTAGGTTGTTTATTTGAGATTTTTCTTGTTTCTTGAGGTAAAATTGTATTGCTGTAAACTTCCCTGTTAGATCTGCTGTTGCTGCATCCCATTGATTTTGGGTCGTCGTGTCTCCATTGTCATTTGTTTCTAGGTGTTTTTTGATTTCCCCTTTGATTTCTTCAGTGATCACTTCGTTATTAAGTAGTGTATTGTGTAGCCTCCATGTGTTTGTATTTTTTACAGATCTTTTCTTGTAATTGATATCTAGTCTCATAGCATTGTGGTCAGAAAAGATACTTGATACGATTTCAATTTTCTAAAATTTACCAAGGCTTGATTTGTGACCCAAGATATGATGTATCCTGGAGAATGTTCCATGAGCACTTGAGAAAAATGTGTATTCTGTTGTTTTGGGGTGGAATGTCCTATAAATATCAATTAAGTCCATCTTGTTTAACGTATCATTTAAAGCTTGTGTTTCCTTATTTATTTTCATTTTGGATGATCTGTCCATTGGTGAAAGTTGGGTGTTAAAGTCCCCTACTATGATTATGTTACTGTCGATTTCCCCTTTTATGGCTGTTAGTATTTGCCTTATGTATTGAGGTGCTCCTGTGTTGGGTGCATAAATATTTACAGTTGTTATACCTTCTTCTTGGATCGATCCCTTGATCATTATATAGTGTCCTTCTTTGTCTCTTGTAATAGTCTTTATTTTAAAGTCTATTTCATCTGATATGAGAATTGCTACTCCAGCTTTATTTTGATTTCCATTTGCATGGAATATCTTTTTCCATCCCCTCACTTTCATTCTGTATGTGTCTCTAGGTCTGAAGTGGGTTACTTGTAGACAGCATATATACGGGTCTTGTTTTTGTATCCATTCAGTCAGTCTGTGTTTTTGGTGGGAGCATTTAATCCATTTACATTTAAGGTAATTATCGATATGTATGTTCCTAGTCCCATTTTCTTAAATGTGTTGGGTTTGTTATTGTAGGTGTTTTCCTTCTCTTGTGTTTCTTGCCTAGAGAAGTTCCTTTAGCATTTGTTGTAAAGCTGGTTTAGTGATGCTGAACTCTCTCAGCTTTTGCTTGTCTGTAAAGTTTTTAATTTCTCCATCAAATCTAAATGAGATCCTTGCTAGGTAGAGTAATCTTGGTTGTAGGTTTTTCTCCTTCATCACTTTAAGTATATCCTGCCACTCCCTTCTGGCTTGCAGAGTTTCTGCTGAAAGATCAGATGTTAACCTTATGGGGATTCCCTTGTGTGTTATTTGTTGTTTTTCCCTTGCTGCTTTTAATATGTTTTCTTTATATTTAATTTTTGACAGTTTGATTAATATGCATCTTGGTGTGTTTCTCCTTGGATTTATCCTATACGGGACTCTCTGTGCTTCCAGGACTTGATTAAGTATTTCCTTTCCCATATTAGGGAAGTTTTCAACTATAATCTCTTCAAAAATTTTCTCAGTCCCTTTCTTTTTCTCTTCTTCTTCTGGGACCCCTATAATTCGAATGTTGGTGCTTTTAATGTTGTCCCTGAGGTCTCTGAGACTGTCCTCAGTTCTTTTCAGTCTTTTTTCTTTATTCTGCTCTGCAGTAGTTATTTCCACCATTTTATCTTCCAGGTCACTTATCCGTTCTTCTGCCTCAGTCATTCTGCTATTGATCCCATCTAGAGTATTTTTAATTTCATTTATTGTGTTTTTCATCGTTGCTTGGTTCCTCTTTAATTCTTCTATGTCCTTGTTAAATGTTTCTTGCATTTTGTCTATTCTATTTCCAAGATTTTGGATCATCCTTACTATCATTATTCTGAATTCTTTTTCAGGTAGACTACCTATTTCCTTTTCATTTGTTAGGTCTGGTGTGTTTTGACCCTGCTCCTTCATCTGCTGTGTGTTTTTCTGTCTTCTCATTTTGCTTATCTTACTGTGTTTGGGGGTCTCCTTTTCACAGGCTGCAGGTTCGTAGATCCCGTTGTTTTTGGTATCTGTCCCCAGTGGCTAAGGTTGGTTCAGTGGGTTGTGTAGGATTCCTGGTGGAGGGAACTAGTGCCTGTGTTCTGGGGTATGAGGCTGGATCTTGTGTTCCTGGTGGGCACGTCCACTTCCGGTGGTGTGTTTTGGGGTGTCTGTGGCCTTATTATGATTTTAGGCAGCCTCTCTGCTAATGGATGGGGTTGTGTTCCTGTCTTGCTAGTTGTTTGGCATAGGGTGTCCAGCACTGTAGCTTCCTGGTCGTTGAGTGAAGCTGGGTTTTGATGTTGAGATAGAGATCTCTGAGAGATTTTTGCCATTTGGTATTATGTGGAGCTGGGAGGTCTCTTGTGGACCAGTGTCCTGAAGTTGGCTCTCCCACCTCAGAGGCACAGCCCTGATGCCTGGCTGGAGCACCCAGAGCCTTTCATCCACATGGCTCAGAATAAAAGGGAGAAAAAAATAGAAAGAGAGAAAGAAAGAGGATAAAAAAAATAAAGCTATTATAATAAAAAATAAGAAAAAAATTATTAAGAAAAAATTTATTAAGAATTTTTTTTTAATTTTTAAAAATAAATTTATTAATTTTTTATAATAAAAAATAAGAAAAAAATTATTAAGTAATAAATTTATTAAGAAAAATATTTTTAATTTTTAAAATAAAAAATATGGAAAAACTTATTATGAAAATTTTTTTTTTAATTTTTAAAAATAGAAAAAAAGGGGCTTCCCTTGTGGCGCAGTGGTTGAGACTCTGCCTGCCAATGCAGGGGAGACGGGTTCGAGCCCTGGTCTGGGAGGATCCCACATGCCGCGGAGCAAATGCGCCCGTGAGCCAGAACTACTGAGCTTGCGCATCTGGAGCCTGTGCTCCACAACAAGAGAGGCCGCGACTGTGAGAGGCCCGTGCACCGCGATGAAGAGTGGCCCCCGCTCACCACAACTAGAGAAAGCCTTCGCACAGAAACGAAGACCCAAAACAGCCAAAAATAAATAAATTTATTTAAAAAAAAAGAAAATAAGGAAAAAATTAATAAGAAAACATTTATTAAGAAAAAAACAATTTTTAAGTACAAAAAAAAAAAAAAAAAAAAAAGGACGGACCGAACCCTAGGACAAATGGTGAAAGCAAAGCTATACAGACCAAATCTCACCCAGAAGCATACACATATACACTCACAAAAAAAGGAAAAGGGGAAAAATTAATATATCCTGCTCCCGAAGTCCACCTCCTGAATTTGGGATGATTCGTTGTCTATTCAGGTATTCCACAGATGCAGGTATATCAAGTTGTTTGTGGAGCTTTCATCCGCTGCTCCTGAGGCTGCTGGGAGAGATTTCCCTTTCTCTTCTTTGTTCGCACAGCTCCCGGGGTTCAGCTTTGGATGTGGCCCCGCCTCTGCGTGTAGGTCGCTTGAGGGCATCTGTTCCCCGCTCAGACAGGACGGGGTTAAAGGAGCAGCTGCTTCGGGGGCTCTGGCTCACTCAGGCGGGGGGAGGGAGCGGTACGGAGGAGGCGGGGCGAGCCTGCGGCGTCAGAGGCGTCGTGACGTTGCACCAGCGTGAGGCGCGCCGTGCGTTCTCCCGGGGAAGCTGTCCCCGGATCACGGGAGCCTGGCCGTGGCGGCTGCACAGGCTCCCGGGAGGGGCGGTGTGGAGAGTGACCTGTGCTCGCACACAGGCTTCTTGGTGGCGGCAGCAGCAGCCTTAGCGTCTCACGCCCGTCTCTGGGGTCCATGCTAATGGCCGCGGCTCGCGCCCGTCTCTGGAGCTCGTTTAGGCGGCGCTCTGAATCCCCTCTCCTCGCGCACCAGGAAACAAAGAGGTAAGAACAAGTCTCTTGCCTCTTTGGCAGCTGCAGCCTTTTCCCGGACTCCCTCTCGGCTCGCCGTGGCGCACTAACCGCTTCAGGCTGTTTTCACGCCGCCAACCCCAATCCACTCCCTGCGATCCGACCGAAGCCTGAGCCTCAGCTCCCAGCCCCGCCCGCCCCGGCGGGGGAGCAGACAAGCCTCTCGGGCTGGTGAGTGCTGCTCGGCGCCGAGCCTCCGTGCGGGAATCTCTCCGCTTTGCCCTCCGCACCCCTGTGGCTGCGCTCTCCTCCGCAGCTCCGAAGCTCCCCCCCTCCACCACCCGCAGTCTCCGCCCGCGAAGGGGCTCCTAGTGTGTGGACACCTTTCCTCCTTCACGGCTCCCTCCCACTGGTGCAGGCCCCGTCCCTATTCTTTTGTCTCTGTTATTTCTTTTTTCTTTTGCCCTCCCCATGTACGTGGGGAGTTTCTTGCCTTTTGGGAGGTCTGAGGTCTTCTGCCAGCGTTCAGTGGGTGTTCTGTGGGAGCAGTTCCACGTGTAGATGTGTTTCTAATGTATCTGTGGGAAGGAAGGTGATCTCCGCGTCTTACTCTTCTGCCATCTTCTGCAATCTGCCGTATTTAATTTTTTTAGTACTGTTTACAAAATTTGCTCAAATGAGCAGGATAAAGATATAGTAGCTAGTAAAATCTTCACAGAATTGAGAAACATTATTGAATTGACATAAAAACTGAGAATTCTGCATGAAAATAGAAAAGATTTAAAATGTAAATTCTGGCACTTATTGTACTGTACCCCTTTTTTCAAATAATCAAATGTGCCTTGGCAGGTCTGAAAGTTATATCTCTAGAATTTAAAATTTTCAAATGTATAATTTAAATCTAGTACACTAATTTTAGCAATCGATGTACTAAACATCCATTCACAGTTATTGAATTAAGTGTAAAATTGTTCACATCTTTTCTTTGTTTTGATGATGAAGATAAATGACCCTAAATCTGAGTTCTTAGGCATTTAATTTGCTGGAGAGCTTCCAATTGTACTGCATTTACATGGGATTTGTAAAGACCTGCAGTTTTGAGGTACTGATATTATTTTAAGTTATGCCTAGAAGATCTTAAGAGACATACATATTTAAAGTAGTTAAAACTACATTCATATGCAGAGAAGATGTATTCCAAGCTTTATACGTGGTCAGGAACAATCATTGTATGGCAACAAATCATAGGTTTATAAAAATCGTTACATTTATGCATTTTTATTTTGGAGAGAGGTACAAACAAACCAGGACAATCTCTATCTTTCTTCAATTCTCGTTCTCTCTATAATTATAGATCATAAATAAGTGTTACTCATTCTTCCATTAATACTTTGTAAACTCTCTCTCTCTTAAGCATGAGTGAGAAAGAGTGAAGGTAAGTAAATATTGGTAATTTTTCAGAAACAGAAACCTGATTTTTGATTGTCAGTGAAAAGCTGCACCAGACAAGTTAAAAAGACAAGGGAGACTGTAATCAAGAATTTTGTAATAGGAGTCAAGACTATCGCAACGGGGGGGAGAGGTTGAATTCAACTCTACTGACACAAAAGGCAGGAGAGTTATTAGGTACTGAGGTGAGCAAGTGGGAAAGTACTGAAGGGCAATGGGGGTGGGGGGAGGGAGATGAAGTTGGTCAACGGGATTCGGACAGGTGTGTCTGCTAATTGGCACTTATTGCATTTAAACTCCTACATCCTCACAGAGACTGAAATTGGGGTACTATCTTCCCTGATGGTTACATTTCAAAGGGTTAGCTCCTAGGTCCTAGAGAAAGACATTCCTGGATTATAAAACCTGCAGCAAGCTGAGAGAAGACTTTCATCTCAAAGGGGCAGAGAAAGAATATACACTGCAACTTTCTTAAGAAAAGGGAAGTCATAGGCTTATAATCCAGATAGGTTTTGTCGAAAGGTTAGTCAAACTGAGAAAAACGGGAAGGCAGTCCTAGTCAGATCTAGGTCCCTCTGATTTCTTAGAAAGAAAGTGGCAGCAGTGTTGACAAGTGTTCCTGGGAAGATTTTCATCTCAAAAGCATTTCTGCTAAGCATCTTTTTGGTTAAAATGCATTTGAATTAAAATGTTCCCTATTAAAATGTAAATACTGTCTTGGCAATCAAGTTTGTTCACGGACTAGTACTGTGAATGACTTACATGGGAAAATCAGATAGCTTTCCTTCTGGCTGAGAATGTGCCCTGGGAATTAGTATTTTGATTGGAGGAAGAGGGGAGAAATGATCACTGTTTTACATGATAAACTTGGGGAAGTTTATAAACTTGGGGACCCAGTAGGACGCCATCATCAGGGACTAAGAAACTGCATTTGAACAAGAAAAATTTAACTCACATTTGCATTTTGCATTGGAATGTGAAAGGAGCAACTATTGGAGTTATAATAGAAACTCATCCTTCTGTTTTTTACAGAGGACTCAAAGATAAAAAATACATTGGTACTTTACAAACTCACCCGTTGTAAATGGGCACAATTTTCACGTATTCTCTGCATAATTATTTTATGCTTAGCGTCGACTGAAAAAAAATGCACAACCTAAAAGTTGAGAGTTATGTTTTATTCGGCGGACATTCTTGGGACTTCAAGCCAGGAGACAGCCTCTGAGATAGCTCTGAGAGAACTGCTCGGAAGAGGTCAGGGAGGAGCCAGGATATACAGGAGTTTTGCAACAAGACCAGGTAGTCAGAATATCAAAAGATTACCGTTAATTAAACAAAAACCAGACATCTCAAGGTAAGAAATTTAGTGCTTTTCTATGTATGGGAAGATGCAAGAGTCTGAGCTCACTGAAATTATTCCTTTGATCTGCACCTCAGCTCTCTGGGGCCAGTATCCTGTGCTTTCTCAACCTGAATCCCCTCAGGGTGCATCGTCCATCCAGGCAGCCCTCAAGTAATGGCTTCATGGCTGCAACGTCCTTTGTTTACTGATATGGCAGGCAATATTTTAGTTCTCACTACTGTTCTGACCTAGAGAATGAGCAGAATCCAGTAGATCACATTTAAATAAGTAAAGCATGTTGAAGGAAAGTAAAACCATCAAAGTAGTGTTTCAATTGAGTAGGCGACTTTCTATGAAGGGCCAGCAGAAATATTTTAGACTTTGCATACCATAAATTTTCTATAGCAACTGCTTGACTCTGCCTATATAGCAGAAATCAGCCATAGGCAATAGCACAGACAGTAGTAATGAATGGATATGGCCGAGTTCTAATACAATTTTATTTATAAAAGCAGGTGGTGGGCCAGATTTGGTTCATGGATGTAGTTTGCCAAGCCCACAACTATGGGAACATTTGCTTATCTGAAGAAGGCTCTAATAGCTCAACTCTTTTATAGCCTACCTGAGTTAATGGTCTACTTGCAAACATATGGTGATATGCGTGGTGTGAAAAAAAAAGGAAAAGGAGACCAAGAACTAAGAATTTGTCAATAAACTTGAAAGTGACAAGAAAAAGAAAGGTTCTCTACACAGAAATGCCTTTAGAGTTGAAAAAGGCAATTCATTAGCTGATTAGAGCTTGACTGGATAGGGAATAGCCAACTCCCTTTTTTGTAAGTTTCTATTCATCAATCTTGAGAAGTTTTTGACCTGTGCATTACAAGGGATATTCCCAGGCTCTCAGCTGACACTGCTTACTAAACCTGAGGCTTTCCCATTTGTAAATGAATAAATTGGTATTCCAGGATAAACAAAAGTATCCTGTGGTTTTGATTAGCTCAGTCAATCCCCAATGGTCTAATTAATTCTGGATGAATTGTTTAAGTTTGTTTCTGGATTTCCATAGCTGAGGCCCAGTCTTCAGATGCTGCAAAGAGTTGCCAAAATGAACAGCCAGCGTCCAGTGCCCCATCCTTCACATCCATTTGCTGTAACATCTTAGAGAGGCTCTAACTCTGTAAAACTTCATAGTGAAGGCAAATGCTCTGGATCCCAGTTTCAGTTTTATCAGTAATAGCAGTGCATTATGACTAAGAGCAGTCTTTCTTACCTGGATTGTTTTAATTAGACAAACAATGCTAAAATCTTTTTCGGTGGTAAATGCTCAAATTCTCTTTCACTGTGTGGAATGAATAGTTCATTTGTTTAGCTCTGTCTGCCTGGCCTTAATATTAAAAAATGGTGAAATTTTTTCACTTTATTAAAGACAGAGCAAATCATGCATTGTCTGATTCACTTCTCCTGCATTATCATCCTGGGGTTTCGCAGAGATAAACTGAGGGAATGAACACGGGTTAACGTTCTTTCCTTGTATCTGTAATAGCTTTTTAACAGACCACTAAGCACACGGTTAACATGCAGGAAATGTGTATTGATTAGCTGATTGCTTTCCTCGGACTGACAAATGAGGATTCACAGCAAACTCTTCATGTGGGATTGTCTCTTTCATATATCTATGCAATTTCTCATCCCAGATTACCTCATTGAATTCCATATATAAGTAATCATACTGAAACTTTAAAGGAAATATTAAAGACAGCAAGAAACTTCAGTATTTTATGCATTCAGGGATTTGGATCTCAATATCAAATGTTCTCAAATCATATGCTATTTATACCAATAATTCATACAGGGAAAAGATACTTGATGACGTCAACATTTCACTGATATTCTTCACAATTGTTTATAAATAGAAGAATGATTATCATTATGTTCCATAGCCTCTTTGTTTTAACATGCATGTATATAAGTTCAACCTCAAGGGCACTGAGTTTGTAGGTGAAAGTAAAACTAGAGCATAAGCAACCTAATGGGTCATGAGGCTGGGATTTTTTCTCTCACGCTTAAGTAATATCTATGAAAATTAAACCAATGAGATTTTATATAAGCAGTACCTTTCTCAAAGTGATCGCAAGGTTCTATTTATAAGCTGGGTGAAATGGCGCCTATCTTAACCTACAAGCACTTTTTTTAGCTCTTCACTAGTAATAGCAGCTGCAGCCTATGCAGAATTTGCTAAAGGCTAGACACAGTCATAAGTATTTTAAAATATCATATCTTATCTTCACAATATTCTTAAGAGTTAGGTACCATCTTTATTATAAAGATGGAAAAATTGAGACTTGGAGTTTAAGTCACTTGTCAAAAGTCTTCTAAATAGTGTGCATTAGAAATCAAACTGGGGCAGCCATCAGGTCATATCTCAAATCTGGGTCTTGCTGGTAATATAGTTCATGCTTTCATGCCCATGTTATGCAGGCTTCTTTGTCAGTAGCATGCATCTTTTTAAGACAATTGCTTTACACATTATCCAATAATAGGGTGTTTTCTTCTCACCATTTGTGATCAACACAACTCCTCTTTCCGTGTCCTTTTGTGGGGAAAGTTCCTATCTGATCACAAGACGTCTGGTGAAACTTCAATTATGTACTTCTTCCTTACCTAATAGTACCACAAAAAGAAAAAAAAAAAAAAAATTAGGGTCATTATAGCATCTAACTCTTAGATGTGAAGGTTAAATGAATCAACCACTTAGAACAGTGTCTGGCAAATATTAACCATTGAGTGAATGCTGACAGTTTTCTTTTATCCTAGTCCTACAAGGAGCAATTCACTTGTAAAGAAACATTAAACTTGGTATAACATACCTTGAAATATCAATACCTTATTATTCCAGCATACCTATCATGTGAAAATCATCCAGTTGTATGCACTCTTGAAGTTTTCCAAATCATAAAGTTAAAACTAACTTTACTACTTGGGGTGGCCACCAAATACTCTGTTGGATACAGTTTTTGTTAGGTCAGGTTTCAAATGAAAACTATTCTTCATAAAGAAAATTATTTTTCACGTTGTTAGTGTCATACATATCATTGAATGAATAACCTTGTTCTTCACATACTCCAGTTTAAAATTCAACTGTATAAAATTATTTGAAAGAAAGAAATTAAATTAAATGGAACAAAAAGTTGAATGGTAATTGTATTATATTTGTAAGACCACAGAAGGAGTATCAAAATCATGAATAAATAAAAAGGAAAATGTGACTCATTATTGTTAACTTGTAAAACTGCTTGAAGTATTATCAAAATACAGTCCTGTCTATAATAATGTATTGGCCTTATTACAGAGTTATGAGGTGAATAAAAAATGAAATTCTAATTTTACACAAGAACATATTGCTTCATTGTTTTACAGAAAAATCTTTTATGGAAAAGTCTTTTTATTTCTTCCCATAACTTTTAAATCCCACCAATGACATAGGAAGAAATGACCTTTTTGTTTTAACTACTAAATATTTTTATTTATGCCTGTGATTATAAGTCCTTCTTTCTTTCAGAACTTGTGACAGAAATCATTCCATTCTCACTTGAATTCTCAGAATTTCTTCACTAGTGGCTTCTTTTCTTCAGGATAAACTTGAGATTCCTTTTTCCTATTCCTTATCAGATTTGTCTTTCCACATTTAGGCTTCTCTTCTTTTTTCCTTTGTCCAGTATATTAAAGGTATCTTGAAAATGTATGCATCACTACCTCTGCTTTGTCTTTATAACACCTGAATACTCTGCCATCTCTGTGTCATACTCTAGGCTGCTACAAGGCATATGGAAACAGGAGCTGACAGGGCAATTTTCTCTAGCTGAGGCTTCATTTACCAATACAGAAAGTTTATATGTGAAATTACAATCTTGTTCAAGGCATATAAGAATTCATGTTGCTTCATATTCGTCTTGACACTAGACCTAGTGATTCATACCAATCTGAAAGGTTTGGCTTAAATTTGCATCTCCCTGATTATACATATAGTTGAGCACTTTTCTGGATTTTTCTTAGTCACATGGTTTTACTCATTCATGGAGCATTTGTTTGAGTTTCCTGTTGGTAGTTCTTTGGAGCTGTCTTTTTCTTATCTACTTTTGGGAGATCTTTATTAATTCTACGTATAAGATCTTTGATAGCTTTGTAGATGGCAAGTATCTTTTCCTGCTCAGTGGCTTGCATTTTTTATCTCTTAATAGTATCTTTTGAGGAAAAGATACTCTAAATTATAGTGTAGTAAAACTTATAAATCATTTCTGTAATGGTGAGTTTTTTGTGCCTTGTTTAAGAATATTTCTCTACCATAAGATTATGAAGATATTATATCTCCATTATATATTATTATAAATATATTTATTATTATTATAAATGTTTATAATTGCATATAATCATATATTATCAAGCATTCTTGAAGTATCAACGTTTAATGTTAAAGCTTAACACATATTTAACACATTTTTTTCTCTCCTTTCCTTTTTTTTTTTAAATTTTATTTATTTATTTATTTATTTTTGGCTGTGTTGGGTCTTCGTTTCTGTGTGAGGGCTTTCTCTAGTTGCGGCAAGTGGGGGCCACTCTTCATAACAGTGCGCGGGCTTTTCACTATCCCAGCCTCTCTTGTTGCGGAGCACAGGCTCCAGACGCGCAGGCTCAGTAGTTGTGGCTCACAGGCCTAGTTGCTCCTCGGCATGTGGGAATCTTCCCAGACCAGGGCTCGAACCCGTGTCCCCTGCATTGGCAGGCAGATTCTCAACCACTGCGCCACCAGGAAAGCCCTTTCCTTTTTGCATCTTTAAGCTTCCATCTGAGATCATTTTCCTTTTGCCTGAAGAACATCCTTCAGAATTTATCTTAAGACAAGTTATTAGAGATGAATTTTCTTACTGTTTTTTGAAAACATACTTATTTTAATTTTTATGTATGTGTATAAAATTCTGATTGACTTTACTTTATTTCATCACATAAAATATAATCCCAGTAGCTTTTTGTTCCTATTTTTGCTCATGACATCAGTTGCTTAACTCCTTACTGTAAATGCAATCTGTATTTTTTCATTTACATAATTTTAAGATTTCTCTGTCATTGATTTTCTTCAGTTTCACTACTAAGTGTCTAGATGTGGGTTATTCTAGCTTTTCATTTTCTTTGCTTGACATTTAATAATCTTAAACTTATAGATTGGTGTCTTTCAACATTAATGGAAAATTCTTAACTACTATTTCTTCAAATATGGCCTCTGCCCAATTTTCTTTGTTTCCTTCTTCTCGGTTTCACGTAAACCTATTTTTGTTAACCTCAACTGCGTTTTTAAATCTTTATTTATTCTTCTGCTTTTTATTCCATAATATTTCTTTTAATCTCTATTTCAGTTTACTAATTCTCTTTTGTACTGTGTCTAATCTGTTCTTAATGACATCAATTTAATCTTAATTTCTGTTATCATATTTTCTACTTATATAACTCTTTCATAAACTTATAATGTTCATAGATTATATATTTAAGTTCTTTTTTAGAATTTCTAAGCTGATTTTATTTTCATAAACCTAAATTTTACAATCCTGGTGACTTTGTTATGGTTGTATGTTATTTCTCCTCATTCTCTTAATGCTGTTGTCTTTCTTTGTTTTCTACATTATCTTTCATTGTGTACTGGATATTTTATTTAAAAAAATTTTATAACAATAATTAGATGAGCTAGGATGATATTATTATAGAGGGGAAGACTTTATGTTTTATGAGACACCCAGACAAAAATAGCCTGCAGTCCACACATTCATTTGCAGAGTGAGGTGCTTTAAAGTCCTGGCACAGAGAGGGAGGTGGTCTAGTACTGTACCTATCCCATCTATCCCATGTCTCTAGGAATAAGAAGCCATATAGGGCATTTAGGCTGATCAATCATTTTCTTAAGGTGGAAAAATTCCCAAAGCAATGTGACTCCAGGTGCAATCCCATCTCTCTAAGTTACAATTCTCTTCAGGACATAGGCTGGGAAATTCCTTACTGTCTTCTTGTCTCTTTCACAGATAAGAATGAGAAAGACTATCTCTTTCATTTATTCTTTAAAATATATTATGTGTATTTAATCCAGGGTTATTTATCCTTTGTTGTTGTTTTATTTCTTCAGTGGAAGGGTTAGTCCAAATTATCTACTGCATTGTTATTGAAGAAGTTTCTAAATCTCTTTTTAATTTAGTTTGTTTTATTTTTATAATACATATTATGTTATAAGCATATAATAATTTACAGATAAGCAATTAGCATAAAAAACTCTAGACATTTTATCATAATAAGTTAGTGTATATACTGATGTGTCTAACTTAGTTCAGACATAACATTTATTTGAATATCACCTATTTCTTGATGGAAGACACCATCATAAATTTCCAGTTAGTTAAAGAGCTTGTCGTTAAGTAATTGTGATTTTCTTATTATGAGAATAATTAATTTATTCCTTCTAGCATTCCTAAGTGTCTTTTATTCTGATGTATTTCTTTTTATTTTAATTATTATCTGCTTTTAATTAGTAATTCATTTTAGTAGAGTAGAGAAGGGAACATACACACTATTTGAAAATATCACTGATAAAATTTCTTCTACGTATCATTCCTAAAACAGAAATTATAAGCATGATCAGATCAACAAGATTATGAGACTAGTATTTAAATAAATTAAATAAAATATTCAACATCAGTATGTACTTTGGAACTTGAGAAGATGTAGGCATTTAGAAGAACAGAATTCTGTTTATGATACATTATTTTCTTCTTATGATTTTACAAAACTGATTTTCAAACAAATTTACTGAAATCATCTTCTTTTATAAACTGGTGTTTCACAAATATTCGAAATATTTTATTCCCTTTCTGTTCTATTTTAAATTTACATATTATTTTTACCAAACTTTTTATTGCTATTTCCACCACCTAGTTACTATTGGCATAAACGCTTCATAAATACTGATGTGCAGTGTTCGAAATTTTATTCAACTACACTTGTCTCTCCAACTTCAGATTCTGCTAGAGGAGAACACAATTTTTCATTTCTTTGAAAACAAACTCTTTATATTCCTCTAAGCCAAGTTGTGAAGGTGAGAAAGTGTAGAAAGGGATCCACAGAAAGAAAAAAAAATTTATTTGCCTCTTAGCTTTCCCAAGTGAGCAAACAAAAGAAGCTGGTCTGGAAATGGCATTAATAGTCTTCGTAATACAAGATCAAAGGAAGCACCACTAGAGCTCTAATTTCTTTCCTTGAATAACTTGAGAGGGCTCCAATAAGAGGAATAATTTATAGGTCAAAAGAAAGTACTGACATGTTCAAAAAACTCAGCAATATCTGTTATATCTAACCTATATGCTTTTACGTTTGGTCAGGACATTAGATGACTCTTGATGTCATATGATACATGTTTTTACTTAGACCTTCAAATGTGCAATATCATTGGAGCTAAAGAGATAGAGTACTAAAATGATAGATGCTATTTGCTGCACATAACTGTTATTTGTCTGTACATAACTAGCATACGATGTTTGTGATTAGAGTGCTATAGAATAAAATATGTTACCTTTAATGTATATCTACAAAATTGTATATTAATGATAATTGATAATGAATTAAATTTCAATACTTTTCTTTAAAACTCTTATTTCTAAACTAACAACTATGATCACTCAAATATACACAGATGCTCAGATTCAACCGATCTTACCTCTTAAATTCAGTTTTAAATTAGTTTAAGATTAATTCATAGCTATTGTTTCAGGTTGTTAATGTATTTCTAGAAATAATCACCATTTCTCTCTGAAATTTATAAATGTGACATGTTTTATAAACATTTAATCACTATTAAAGCATATTGAATGACATTAGAATATAGGAATAAAAATGTTTAACCTTTGTGATTTTGTGAGACTAAATCTTAGTCTGGTAATAATTATCAGAAAGACTAGTAAAGATGAGCACAACAATTTTGTAAGTAAAAGAAATCTTGCAGCTAAATTTATCTGAGAAAAGGACCACTTGATTTTGAACAATAACAGGTAAACGTAATTGGTTTTGTAGATGTAGCTCAATATAATACATTAAAGAAAAGGTGAAGCATGCAGGAAAAAAATTTTATAGACTTTTTGAAATACATAGTATTTAATAGCATGTATTACTGAGATAATTTTAAAAAATCATTTAAAAATGTAACCTCCAAATTAACATATAAGTTTTTACTGTGCATGTTAATATTTCCTGGGTGAATAGTAATTCTTATTTCTCATTAGGCATTCTCTCAAAGGATGTCCATTTTACAAGGATGTCCCACATAATGTTACGCCAAATCTCAGCATTTATTCTAAGATGTTCATATTATCTAATTAGTATTGTAATGTATAACTACCAAAAGCACAACTAATCTAAAAGGCCTTGGACCTAATACCAGATGCAGAAGGTTAGTGAAAACATTCCAAGGTGACTTAGTACCACTTGTATTTCTAAATGTCAGAATAGCCAATGCTAACATGCCATTTTTTAGAATAGATGCCTTATTATCTTGTACGTGATTTTATGAGGAGCCAGAAGCTGAAATTCAGGAATGTTAATGGAAATTATTAATAATTCTTATTTGATACCCTATATGATGTTATTACTTTTATAGTTTTCTCTCTTCCCGTAAGTTTGCAATATTAAAGAAAAAGACATAAAAAACACTGTGTCTGCAAATTTCAAAAATTTCCTATGCCTTAATGGTCAAGTATATTTTCTTTTAGTAATTTTATATAAATACATATAACAGAATGGGTATTAAAGAAAAGAAGATTGAACACATTCCCTTTGGTCTTATTACTCAGGAAACTTTGAAATACAATGTGAATATGGAGAAATGTCATTAGGAAAAATTAAACTGTCAATACAAAAGACTGACCAAGATGTTTGTTCCCCATTTCTATTATTTCTGTTAATGATGTAAAATCAAAAGAATACATTGAACTGAGCCTCTCTCATAGGATTTTGAAATTTCAAAAGATTGCCTACCCCACTCTTTGACAACACAAACCAATGATGACTTAAATAACTTGGCTTTTAAAGACAAGATCCTGTATAACAGAATATAAGGGTCAATCTCCTTCTGCTTAGTTTTATCAGATAATGGTGTGGAACATCAGCACTTAACAAGTGCATGTAGGGATTATATGTTCAATCCCGACCTTCTGAGACAAAGAATTGTGCCATTTTTTGACATTACAGTTTGTGGTGGTACCAAAAATTCAAAGAACTTTTTGTTGAACAGTTATAGTCTATAAAAATCATTTGATTAGCATTTCTCTTCCTCCTTAAGAGGAAGATAGGATTCAGAAAGAGAGAAAAGAAGGTCAAATGATGAAAAGGAAGAAGAGGGGTTTGTGGAGGATACAGCTCTGATTGTACCTGATCATATTTATTGCAAATTAAAAGTCACCACTTTGGGCAGTCAACACCTCCATCATGAAAAATATCATCAACCTCAACAAAGGAACAAAGGACAATTATGGTCTCCCCACCCACATGGAAATTTCAGTGAGAATAGTGATTTTGGTATTTCTCACCTGGCTAAGACTGAGCAAAGTCACAATGCAAGACTTCAGCATAATATAGAAACAATAGTGTGTCAGCGAGTGTAAGTTGAAAACTAAAGGGCAGTTGTCACATGGGTAAAGACTGGTGGGATTATCCCAGGCATCTCTGGTGACCATGGACAATCATGTAAATGTCATGGTTCATTCCCAAGCTTGGTGAGGACCGTCTGGAAACAGGAAAGAGGATCCAGATTACAACGTATATTTCCTGCTGTGGCAGCATTATTAGGAGAAATGCGTTTAATGGTTATTTAAAAATATATTTAACTTTAAAATTTAAGAATAAGGAAAAGACTGTACTGGACCCACACTGTCTGATAAAGGCAGCTGACAGAATTTCAGGAATTTGCTGTTTGGTTGGTGAACTTCAGTTTTTCCTCCCTCGACTTCCCAAATAAATCTTATTCCTTTAGAGTCAGTTTATGTTTCCCAGCATAGTGATGCATTTTACCCATTCAGCTATGCTAGTGTTCTCTGAAGCCAGCCAGCAATGATCTCACCTCATCCACAATATAAATCTATCAGTGAATAAACAACATCATTTTTATTTCAATGCCAGTGAACACTGCATGTTGATTTAGCAGGTAAATAATTTCTCTCTGTTCTGGGTGCAATCTGCCAGGCTTATTATAACTCTACTTCTGATATTCATTTCATGTTTAATAGTGCTTTGCCTCATGAGGATGCCTGTCAATCAATTAAATTAAAATGTCATTCTGACCTTTTATTGGAAACAATTTACTCTTTTTTCATTTCATCACAAGTTTTTTCCATCCTATACAAATTAAAAGCCTTAATTACTTGTACTCAGAAACTTTATACTAATTAACTTTACAAAACTACATGCTCATCCACATTCCTGATACTATCTTTACAGAGGTTATCCAGCTGAGTCTGCCTGAAGATCAGAAACTAAGCATCACAGCAGCAACTGGGGGACAGAGTACGGTTCTGAGCTGTGCCATTCAGGGAGCACTGAGACCTCCGATCATCTGGAAACGGAACAATATTATTCTAAACAACTTAGATTTGGAAGACATCAATGTGAGTACATAAATAGAGGTTGTGTATAATTTGTGCATTTGACATGATATACTCTAGACTTTGTGCAGTCTGAGGAGCTTAATGAAATAGGATGTAGAATTGAAGAGAATTATTGGAACATTTTCATATCCATTCTACTGTCTGGGAGGCACTTATAGATCATTTGAAATTATCCAAATCACTTGTTTAAGTGTAGTAAGCAGGTTATATACCATTGTGTTGGTGGGATCACAGAAACTTAAACCATAAAGGTCTGGCTCTAAGAATTCCTATAATTACCAACAATGAATCTCTATGTATTTGCTATTATAGTTGAGCAACAGCCTATAGCTTATGAAGTGTTAAAGTGGGTAAAGGAAGTTTTTACTTCAAATACTTCATAATGTATTAGAAACAATAAATATTAATAAAACAAATAAATGATTTATTTTTCTGGAATGAAGGAACATGTTCATCACTCAGGTTTATTCCTAGAGAATCAGAATCTAAACTCAAAGAGTGTACAGCCCAAAAGGTGAAACAAAGGCTGAACAAACTCCAGGGAATTAATTTCTTCCTTCCATGCTTTCTGTTGAAAATGAACATGAAGAAGTGAGCATCATCTTAGATAATGAAAAGAAGGAAAAATCGTATGTTATGGGTTGTCTGTGGAAATGAGGTGGGAGAATCCTTTACCTTAGTGATCTTGGGTTTCTATGATGTCTTTGCATATAAATTTTAGATATTCTTTACTCTCACTCAAGAAAGCCATCACCTATCCACTTATTCTTTGCTGCTTCATAAAGAACCCCTAAAACACAAGCCCAAGAGAGTCACTCTTATTTGTTACATTTTAATAATATTCTTGTTTAATGTCCTTGAATGCTTCGAAAAAGAAAACTTCTCCATTTTAGATTTCTTTACTTCTATAAAATTTTTCTAAATTTGCTTACATCCGGGAAATTTCCTCAGAGTACACGGAGAATAATGTTTAATTCTCCAAGATACCAAGAACATTGTGCCATAGAACAGCTATAATTTCAGGAGCATTCAAGATTCTTTGAGAGGTATGGCCCTAGACAAAATCATCTTAGGTTTCCTTATGGGTTGTTGTGTCTACATTTATGCTTTTTTAAAAAATTTAGGTAAAATCGGTATATAATATTATATTTGTTTCAGCCATAAAACATAAACAAAATCAATCTTTGTATACACTACAAAGCAATTACCACAATAAGTCTAGTTACCATCAATTACTGTACAATTGACCCCCTTCACCCATTTCCCCAACCCCTTTACCCTTTCCAGTCTGATAACTGCCAATCTGTCCTCTGTATCTATGAGCTTTGTTTTGTTTGTTTGGTTGGTTGGTTTGTTTGTTTTGTTTTTATACTCCATATATAAGTGAAATTGTCTGATTTATTTCATTGAGCATAACACCCTCTGATCTGGTATCGAACATCGCAACATTTTCTTCTTTTTATTTGGCTGAGTAGCTTTCCACTGTATATATATAGCACGTCTTCTTTATCCGTTCATCCATGGATGGGGACATAATTTGCTTCCATATCTTGACTATTGTAAACAATGCTATAATAAACATAGGAGCACATATATCTTTTAGAATTAGTGCTTTCATGTGCTTAGGATAAATACACAGAAGTGGAATAGCTGGGTCATATGGTAGTTTTATTTTTCATTTTATGAGGAATCTCCATACTGTTGTCCATAGAGGCTGCAACAATTGACATTCCTACCGACAGTGCACAGGGGTTCCCTTTTCTCTACATCCTCTCCAGCATTTATTATTTCCTGTCTTTTGATAACTGTCATTCTAACAGGTGTGAGGTGATATCTTACTGTGGTTTTGATCTGCATTTCTCTGATAGTTAGTGATGTTGAACATCTTTTTATGTGCCTGTTGTCCATCTGTATGTCTTCTTAGGAAAAATGTCTATTTAGATCCTCTGCCCATGTTTTTGATCTGATTGTTTGTTGTTTTGCTATTGACGTGCTTGAAGTATTTATACACTTTTTGATATTAACTCCTTACCAGACATATGGTTTGCAAATACTTTCTCCCATTCAGTAGGTTGTCTTTTTATTTTGCAGATGGTATCCTTTGCTTTCCAGAAGCATTTTAGTTTGATGTAGTCTCATTTGTTTATTTTTGCTTTTGTTGCCTTTGCTTTCGGGGTAAGAGCCAAAAAGTCCACGACAAGACTGAGATCAAGAAGATTACCACCTATGTTTTCTTCTAGGAGTTTTTATGGTTTCAGGTTTCATATACAAGTCCTTAATCAATTTTGAGTTTATTTTTATGTATGGTATAAGATAGTGGTCTAATTTCATTCTTTTGCATGTGGCTGTCCAATTTTCCCAACACAATTTATTTAAGGAACTGTCCTTCCCCTATTGCATATTCTTGGCTCCTTGTTATAAATGAATTGACAACATATGCATGGGTTTATTTCTGGGCTCTCTATTCTTTTCCATTGATCTATGTGTCTGTTTTTATGCCAAAACCATATTATTTTTATTACTATAACTTTGTAGTATAGTTTGAAATCAGGGAGCATGATGCCTCCAGAATTATTTTTCTTTCTCAAGAGTGATTAGGCTATTAAAGGTCTTTGTGGTTCCAAAGTAGAGGTTCTTACCTCTACTTCAATCTAATTGTGAATGATAACATGATAACTATGCTAAGTAGAATATTCTTAGTTAGAGTCTTTTTGTTTTTCACTTTAAGCACTTTGAATATATCATGCCACTTCCTTCTGGCCTGTAAAATTTCTGTCAGATCTTTAGATCTGAATGAGTCTCTTGTTGGAGGCATATAGATGGGTCTTGTTTTTTTGTTTGTTTTGTTTTTTTTTTAATAAATAATTTCAGGGGGCTTCCCTGGTGGCGCAGTGGTTGAGAATCTGCCTGCTAATGCAGGGGACACGAGTTCGAGCCCTGGTCTGGGAAGATCCCACATGCCGCGGAGCAGCTGGGCCCGTGAGCCACAATTACTGAGCCTGCGTGTCTGGAGCCTGTGCTCTGCAACAAGAGAGGCCGCGATAGTGAGAGGCCCGCGCACAGCGATGAAGAGTGGCTCCCACTTGCCACAACTAGAGAAAGCCCTCGCACAGAAACGAAGACCCAACATAGCCATAAATTAAAAATAAATAAATAAATAAATAAATAAAAATAAAAAAAAAAAAGAAATAAGTTCAGTATCTTATAGTTCAGTTCCCCCTTAAGTTCAGTATCTTATAGTTCTCAGTGTACAGGTCTTTTACCTCCTTGGTTAAATTTATTCCTAAGTATAATTTTTTTTTTTTAAATAAATTTTACACTTTATTTATTTATTTATTTTTGGCTGTGTTGGGTCTTCGTTTCTGTGTGTGGGCTTTCTCTAGTTGCGGCGAGTGGGGGCCACTCTTCATCGCGGTGCTCAGGCCTCTCACTGTCACGGCCTCTCTTGTTGCAGAGCTCCAGACGCACAGGCTCCAGACTCACAGGCTCAGTAGTTGTGGCTCACAGGCCTAGTTGCTCCGCGGCATGTGGGATCTTCCCAGACCAGGGCTCGAACCCGTGTCCCCTGCATTGGCAGGCAGATTCTCAACCACTGCGCCACCAGGGAAGCCCAGTATAATTTTTTTATTCTTTTTGAAGCAATTGTAAATCGGTTTCTTCTTAATTTCTCTTTTTGATATTTTATTATTAGTGTATATAAAGGCAACAGATTTCTGTATATTGATTTTGTACCCTGAAACTTTACTGAATTCATTTATTAGTTCTAACAGGTTTTCAGTGGAGTCTATAGGCTTTTCTATATATAGTATCAGGTGATATACAAATAGTGGCAATTTTACTTCTTCCTTTCCAATTTAGATTCCTTTTGTTTCTTTCTCTTACCTAGTTGCTGTGGTTGGTATTTCCAATATTTTGTTGAGAAAAGGAGGCTAGAGTGGGCATGCTTGTCTTATTTCTGACTTCAGAGGAAAAGATTTCAGCATTTCACTGTTGAGTATGATGTTAGCTGCAGGTTTGTCACATATGGCCTTTATTGTGTTGAGATATATTTGCTCTATACTCACTTCGTTGAGAGATTTTATGTTTGTTTTCATCTTGTATGTCTCTAGGAATTTATCCATGTCTTCTACGTTGTCCAATTTGTTAGTTGTATCATTATATATAGTAGTATTTTATGATCCTTTGTATATCTCTGGTATCAGTTGTAACAACTCCCCTTTCATTTATGATTTTATTTATTTGAACTCTTTCTCTTTTTTTCCCTAAGTGAGTCTAGCTAAAGGTTTGTTGATTTCGTTTATTTTTCCAAAAAACAACCCTTAGTTTCATTGATCTTTTCTATTTTTTTTTATTTTTAGTGTCTATATTGTTTATTTCTGCTCTGATCTTTATTGTTTCCTTCCTTCTAATAACTTTGGAGTTTGTCCTTTTTCTGCAGTTCTTTTACTTTTAAGAATGGACTGTTTATTTCAGATTTTTCTTGTTTCTTGAGGTAGGCCTATATCACTGTGAACTTCCCTCTTAGAATTGAGTTTCCTACATCTCATAAATTTTGGAATGTTGCATTTCTATTTTCATTTGTCTCCAGGTATTTGTTTGATTTCTCCTTTGATTTCTTTGACAAATTGGCTGTTCAGTATTATGTTGTTTAATTTTATGTATTTGTAACTTTTTTCATTTCCTTCTTGTGATTGATTTCTAGTTTAATGCTATTGTGGTCACAAAAGATGCTTGATATGATTTCAATCTATTTAAACTTATTGAGGCCTATTTTCTGGCCTAATATGTGATCTACCCTAGAGAAAATTCCATGTGCACTTGAGAAGAATGTGTATTCTGTTGATTTTGGACTGATTGTTCCTTATATATCTATTAAGTTCAACTGCTATAATGTAGTTTTAAGTCCATTGTTTTCCTATTGATTTATTTCTGGATGATCTGTCCGTTAATGTAAGTGAGATATTAAATCTCCCTACAATTATTTCAGTGCTGTCAATTTCTCCCTTTAGGTCTGTTAATATTTGCTTTATATATTTAGGTGCTCCTTTATTGGGTGATTACATATTTACAAGTGTTATATCTTCAAGTTGGATTGACCCCTTTATCATAATGTAATGCCTTTCTTTGTCTTTTATTATAGTCTTTGTTTTAAAGTCTATTTTGTCTGATATGAGTATAGCTACACCAGCTCTCTTTTTGTTTTCATTTGCATGGGATGTCTTTTCTATTCTTTCACCTTCAGTCTGTGTGTATCTTTATTTTTTTATTTTTTTTATTTTTTTATTTATGGCTGTGTTGGGTCTTCGTTTCTGTGCGAGGGCTTTTTCCAGTTGTGGCAAGTGGAGGCCATTCTTCATCGCGGTGCACAGGCCTCTCATTATCACAGCCTCTCTTGTTGCGGAGCACAGGCTCCAGATGCGCAGGCTCAGTAATTGTGGCTCACGGGCCCAGTTGCTCTGCGGCATGTGGGATCTTCCCAGACCAGGGCTTGAACCCGTGTCCCCTGCATTGGCCGGCAGATTCTCAACCACTGCGCCACCAGGGAAGCCCTGCTGTGTGTATCTTTAGATCTGAAATGAGTCTCTTGTTGGAGGCATATAGATGGGTCTTGTTTTTTTTTGTTTTGTTTTGTTTTAATCCATTAAGTCACTCAATATCTTTTGATTAGTTTATTTAGTCCACTTGCTTTAAAGTCATTATTAATAGTTGTATACTTATTGCATTTTGCTACTTGTTTTTTGGCCATTTTTACAGTTCCTCTTTGTTAGTTTCTTCTTCTCTTGCTCTCTTTCCTTGTGGTCTGATGATGTTCTTCAGTGTTATGTTTAGATTCTTGTCTCTTTGTCTTTTGTGTATCTACTATAAGTTTTTGCTTTGTTGTTACTGTGAGGTTCACATATAAGAACCTGTATAGAGTCTAAGTTTAAAGCAACTCAAATCTGAACACATTTTAAAAAATCTACATTTTTTATGCACCCCCCATATTTTAATATTTTGATGTAATATTTTACATGTTTTATTTTGCATATTTCTTACCTAATTATAATAGTTACAGTTAATAATTATACTACTTTTGTCTTTAACCTTATACTAGCTTTGTAAGTGATTAGTCCATTATACTTACTATATATTTGCCTTTGCCAGTGAGATTTTTTCCCCTTTATATTTTCTTAGTGCTAGTTAGTGCCTTTTATTTTCAGCTTAAAGAAGTCCCTTTAATAGTTCTTATAAGGCTGGTTTGGAGACAATTAACTCCTTCAGCTTTTGCTCCTCTGGAAAACTTTTGACCTCTACTTCAATCTAATTGTGAATGATAACATGATAACTATGCTAAGTAGAGTATTCTTAGTTAGATTCTTTTTGTTTTTCACTTTAAGCACTTTGCATATATCATGCCACTTCCTTCTGGCCTGTCAAATTTCTGTTAAGAAGGCAGCTGGTATTTTAAAGGGAGTTTTCTTGCATGTAAAATGTAGTTTTTCTCTTGCTGCTTTTAAAATTGTCTCCTTTATCTTTTGACACTTTAATTATAATGTACTTGGTGTGGATCTTTTTGAGTTCATCTTTTTTGGAACTCTCTGTGCTTCCTGGATCTGGATGTCTGTTTTGTTCCCCAGGTTAGGGAAGATTTCAGCCATTATTTCCTGAAATACATTTTCTGCCCCTTTCTTTAAGTCTTCTATTTCTGGGAACCCTAGAAGCTGAATGTTTTTCTGCTTGATGTTATCCCATAGATGCCTTAAGGCTATTTTATTTTTTTAATTCTTTTTTCTTTTTCTGCTCTGTTTGGGTGAGTTCCACTGTTCTGGCTTTCAGGTTGCTGATTTGTTCTTTGCTTCATCAAGTACACTTTTGAATTCTTCTAGTGTATTTTTAGTTCAGTTCTTGTATTCTTCAGCTCTGTGGCTTCTATTTAGTAGTTTCCTATATTTTTTATGTCTGTTGAAATTCTCACTGTGTTCATCCACTCTTCTGCCATGTTCAGGGACAATTAGTTCTAACTCTATCAGGTAAATTATTAATCTCTATTTTTAAGGTTTTTTTTCTGGGATTTTATCTTGCTCTTTTGTTTGGAACATTTTCCTTTGTTTCCTCATGTTCTTGTTTCTCTTTATTTTATTTGTTTCCGTGGAGTGGGTGAAACCTCTACCCTCTCCTAGTCTTTGAAGGTATATAGCTTTGTGTAGGCAATGTTACTGTTCAACTTTGCCCTAGCTCTGGTTGTCTCTAGAACTTTTGTGGCTGTCTTATCAGCCCAATTTATTCTTGATAGGTTCAGTTGTTGAGGTCATGCCAAGCCTTGTCAGTGTTTCACATGAAGGGATCTTTGTCAGCTGCTAGTTTTAGGCTAATTGAAAACTAGACACTCAGGTAGCAGCTTTTAAAATATGCAAATATATACAGTCCTGTGGGACTACCTCACAACCCCTGCTGGCCTCCAGATTAGGTGATTTGAAGATTTTCCCTTGGAGAGCGTTGAGAAAACCAGGGCTCCAGATGAGTGTATAAGGTCCTTTCTGGAAAGTACCAGTGAGCTGTAGCAAGGCCAAAGGAGAGCACAAGGATGGCATCCCCAGCCTACATTCCCTGAGAGTTCCTTTGCAGCCTCTACATGTGTGGTAAACCTGAAACCTGCCCCCTCAAGCCTGTGCCTCAAGCTCCAGGACAGGTAAAGAGGCCTTTGTCACGGAAAGTCTGAGAGTGTCTGTGTTGTGACCTGGGGGTTGTAGCCTGCCAAAAACTGTTCCTCCAATTGTTTCAGTCCTATGGGACCCAGAAATATAGGCCCCCTTGGCCACCCAAGCCTGGTGCTCAAGGGGTGTCCCCTGTGGGGACTGTGTGTGTCCGCTGGCTTCAGTGGGGCCACAGGGGAGCCTGGGGTTGGAGTCAGCAGCCAGCCTCAGCAGGGTCACAGGAGAGTTTGTGGGTGGGACAAAGCCACACACTTCAGTGGGACTTTAGAGGGGGGCAGGGCTGGGGTAAGCCCACCGCCTGCAGCAGGGCCACCTTAGGCTCAGGGGTGGCGTGGGATCATTGTCTTCAGTGAGGCTTTGGGAGAGTATCTAGGTGGGGCAAGCCAGCCAGCACTAGCAAGATAGAGGGAGTACAGAACCTGGTGCCCACCAGTGCCGGCTCTACCAAGCTGGAGTGAGAGAGCAAACATGGCACCCACTAGTTCCTCCATCCCCAGAGGAAGCCCCAACAGACTCCTGTGCCTCAGGAGGCACTTTAAGATTAGCTAGTAAATCTCCTTCACATGTGGTCTAGGCATTTTCAAATTGGTGTTTTTGCACTGGGTCCTGGTGTAAGTGAGTCTGTACATGAGCCCTTTGAAAACAGACTCTCCATTCCCCAGAGCCTTTTGGGTCTCCTGAACATAAGCCCCACTGTTTTTCAAAGCCGGGCTTTTGGGGGCTCATCTCTGCAGTGCAGATTCCCAGGTTGGGAGTGTCTGAGATGGGGCTCAACCCTTCCTTCCTCAGGGTGAAGTTTGTAATTGTGAGTTTCCTCCTGCTTGGGGGTTGCTGCACTGGGTGTGTGACATTTGTGGGAGACTGTCTCTGCCTCTTCTAACATCTCGAGGTGGTCCTTTGCTGTGGAGAAGCTTTTCAGCTAGATTTCAGCTGTTTTTCACAGGGAACTGATCAATCTGGAACTATAGAATTGGTATGCTTGCGGGGAGAGGTAAGTTCTATGCCACCATCTTAAACCACTTTCTGTATTTTATCTTTTATTTTCTATTTTCATCCTTACTATCAAGCTTACCACTGTTATTTTAAAGAAGCCTATGTATTCTATGATGCTTTGGTTTGAATACCTCAAAATAAGCTCATTTGAATTGTTCCAAGAATAAGGGGGAGTATGTACTATGTAAGTCATATGATGATATTCACAGAGCTATAGTCTGTGGACAACTTGTAAAAGTGGACATATTCTTGTGCATGGATCATGTAAATTATTTTGCTTACTTTCTTATTCTTGACTGTTCTAGAACCTTGAAATTTCCAGAAAAAAATTATTATGAGTAAGTTAGAGCTCTAAAATATATGTAAATGTTAGATGAATTCTGGCATCAATAAATTAACTTTTACTGGATGATGTTATTTTGGATACATTTCATAGAGCAGATAAATATTGAGAACTTAAAAAAATCACCTTTCCAATATTTAGAAAGTTTCAATTTCATTTCAAGGCATACTTAATTAAGTTAAACAAGCATTCATAATCTATAGTGTACACAAAACTACCAGCCTTTCAAATAAAGCTGCATGGAATATCCAAAGATGTCTTTGAAAACAGGGATATTTTTTCAACTTCCCAATATGCTTCTGGTGTTTTCATTAAGTTCTATGCCATCACCTGTCAAATTATCTGAATACATTTAATTGCATTTACCAATATAACTAAAATGTGAAATAAAACAGTTATAAAATCTCACTTGTGTTTTTCTTTATATTTATTTCTGCTTAAAGTCTGCTAAAATAAAGACTTCAGCATATAAATAAACTATATATTATATACATACATTTAGCACTGTCTCTGGTGGACATCTGACATGATTTTTGGTCACCCAACACCTTTTGAACTCCTCTTTGAATATTCTGGCAATGCTTTGATTTTTCCTAACCCCAAGGTGGAAAGCAAAATCTTACTTAATCCACCTTCTCGCAATTAGGAAGCAGATATGTGAATAAGGCTCTAATAAATAGGATGCTGAACAAGATTTCCTTTTATAAGCAAGAACAGGGGAATGCAGGTGCTTTTCAGAATCCACTCTCTCCACCCATCCTTCCCGGTGAGTGTTGTGGCAGCAGGATCTCACTTTCAAGGACATCAGTGACAAAAGCTCTGCAGTTGGTTAGTGTTCAGCTTCAGCAGGGTCTCCAGTTGGCCAGTCTCAGTATGTGGCTTGTGCACCTTTTCTGGCTTCTCATTCCCTAAGCTGACACGCTGATATCCTGCTTATTCTATGACCTTCCTAGTATCTTTATTAAACCCCTTTCCTGCTTAAAACACTATGAATGTTGTCTAATTATATTTTGAATTTAATGTTAAGAAGTATCTGTTATTATATCTCCTTAAAATATATTTTTAATTGTTCTATGTGGATTTATGACATGTTGAAAGATCAAGATAATCTTACTATAGTAAAATACATTTTACTTTGTTTATAAGCGAAGAAGACTTTCAAAAATTCAGGTATGAGTCGGTTTTTATACCCTGTTAGTATATTGTCTGTTTTCACAAAAGTGGGTTTAATGTCTATTAAATTGTGTAAAGTTAAATTTATAGTGCTTTTTAAGTCAAAGGGAATCAGTAACAATTTGCAATATTCTTTCTGATTACTTAATATATATAAGATAAAATTTAGTATTTATTTACCTACTGAATACATGAATACCTTCTGATTGCAAAAGATTAAAATAATATAGACATTTTTTTTAAAAAAAGCATAATTACCCCTCACCTTTTATATGCACTTACTCCTATTCTCAGGTGAAGAAGTCCTGTGAGTACATTTTGAATCCCCTTCCCATGCATTGCAAAGATAATTTTGTTTATTTAATAGGATGTGTTCATATTAGTTCTTATTACCTCACTACCTCATTATCTCATTAACCCTAAAAACAACTCCATGAAGCAAGAAATAAGTCCCCATTTACACATGTGGGAATTTATGCTAAGAGAATTGTTCACCGCAGGTTGGTAAGCTATTAAGTGGTACACCTGGGATATTTACATGGCCTGATTTACTCTAGATCATGAGCTAAACCATTGCATGTAAGTGAGACACTGTAGCTTTCTGTTGCCTTTTATAAAATGTATCCCAAATAATTCTGGCTCCTATGTATTACAAACAGATGTGTTATACTCTGCTATTTTGTGTGGGATTGATTCATGATCAATTGATGTTTGAAGACTTTCATTTTTCCTGTCTTCTGTTTTGCACCAAATGATTTAAAAGGACACCACAGAACTACTGGAGGAAGGATGACACAGAGGTTTGCAGCATGGGCTGGGGATTCAGACTATCTGGATTCCAATTAATATAAAGTGTCTTGGGAGTGATTTGCCCTCAAGCAACTTATTTAACCTCCCTGTGCCACAGCTTCCTTATCTGTGAATTGAATGTACCAATAAAATGAACTCATTTTTGTGTGAGAGCTAATGAGATAAAGTATTTTACAGTTGATAACACTAGATGAAGTACATTGTAAATGTTCAGTTGAACATTTCTTCTTCTCTCTCCTTCTCTTCCTCCTTCCTCCCTCTTCCTCTTTCTTCTCTTCCTCCTAATATATATTTCATGGACACACCCAACCTGCCTGAAAGAATGTGAATTCAATGTAAGTTACATATAGCAATAAGGGAGTTTGGAAACTTGCAGAAACTGCCAGAACAAAATTGTATCCAATTATAGCCTCTGAAATTGGAAGATTTTTTCTATTCAATGAAGCTTTAAGATCATGCTGTTATATCTCCATATTAGTAATCTTGTATTAGTCCCTGCTTTAAAGATATTCCATTAAACTCACTCAGCTATTATATATTTATCCATTTTTTGGTATGTGTGTCTTCAATCCTCTTTCTGCCCAATTCCTGAAAAAAGATAATTGGCTTATTTTGATCATCCTGTTTTGGGTGGAGCTTGGCACACAAGATTCAATTCTCTTATTACTGTGATTGAGCCTGAGTCCTAAGCCTGGTCTGATCAGCTTTGACCAGGTTATGATGAAGATGAGGACAAGAGTTATAGAGTAAGGCTCTTCTATCAAACTTACTTCTCTCCAGCTGCTTCCTGGTTTGCAATTTCCTTTTATTAAGGAAGCTCAGTTAAGGAAGGCAAGGTGTGCATAGAGACAAAGATATAGAATTAAGAGAAATGTGGATAGAAAATAGAATTCACTGACAGGATTGATAGTCAGAAGTGAGGGAAAGAGGGGAGTCGAAATACAATACTTTTTGGATATGTTGACTTTACCAAGAAAATTTTCAGTAGATCTTTGTAAAACAAAATTTTTTGCTTTCCTTTTGTTTTACCTGAGAAAAAAATAGGTCTAAAAATTCTTGTCTGTATCTTATTTATACTATCTGTAGTTTTGCACTATTCACTAAACTATATTACAATCTGATCTGGTCTATATTTAACATCAAAATCATATTATGTCATACCAACCTAGATTCCAATCCTAGTTTTGCTACTTATTAGCTGTATGTTCACAACATACTGATTGAAGCTTACGCTTCTGTCTCTTCATCTATAAAGAAGGGATTATTATAAAATTCAAGGACATATAACAAATGCTTAATAAAATACACGTTATTTTCATATCACTATGAGTAGCTTGATTCAATATGGCATTGTTGATCATGTTGAATAACAAAGCCACATGAAAATATTATTTCTTTGAAAATAACCTAATGTAATAAATATTACTATGAATTTCAACAACTTTATAGGTAGGCTTGTTAGATAAAATGCAGAACTTCCAGGTTAATTTGAATTTCAGATACATGATAAATCAAGTTTTACTGTATGTACCAAATGTTGCATGGGATATACTTATATAAAAATCATTCTTGTCTCTCTAAAATTCAACTTTAATTGGGGATCATATTTTATTTGTTAAGTCTGGAACTCTATTTACATGAAACTCAAATTGGTTTGAATATGGCATTAGGCTACTCTCCTAAAAATGTTACTGTGGCTTATATCACTGATATGAAATGTTTGAAATGCTGAAAGATCATGTGAAGTGAAATCCCAGGCTTTGTAGATTCCTTTCGTTCTCTCATTTTTAGTATTTGTTCTGGGATTTTTGTTTTCTACATCTATCTAACCTGTGTTAGTAATTGTGTCCAGCACCTAGTAGAAGACTGGAAAAAATAGTGGATTAAATGGACAGCAGTTTATTCTTTAATAAAATATACTGTCCACAGCTGACATGATTGCTCCTTGAGGCATCTGGAACTCAACCTCCTATCTTTTCTGACATTCCAAGAGCATGGCTTTTGTCTCCAAGATCATTTCAGGATTCAAGAGGGCCATAGGAGCTCCAGTCACCAATCTCTATTCTATCAACCTATAATTCAGGCTCACAATAGTACAAAGCAGGTGAAAGATGAACAGCACTTATTCCTGGAAGTCCCACACTGTTTATAGGTCACTGATGTGCCATAATTGCAATAACTATACCAGGGAGGCTGGTAAATACAATTGTTTAGCTGGGCATACTGCTCAGCCTTCTGTTACAAAGGAGGACCAGGAGAACAATCTCCAACTCTCTTTACAAGTCCATCTAAGAGGATATAAGATGTTTTACTTACACTCTGTCTTTCCGCATTGATCACATATGATTATCCCTCTGAATTCAAATTTGAATAACTCTGTGTACCATTTAAGTTCCTTCTGTAGTTGTATCAGCTTTCAATTTATTTCTTTGATTGTTTTGCTTTGTTACCCCTTCCTTAAATATTCTACTAACTTTTTTTTTGCATTCAGTCTGATGATTTTTCCTTATGATCATCCTTAATATTGTTCTATCCTTGAAACTTATTTGAGGTGATTCTCACCATGTACAGTTGATCTCCATTTAAAGCAAAGCATGCCAAAAAAAAAAAAAAAATCATGGAAAATAAAAAATTTAAAATGAACATTTTAATTCAAATCAGGATACAATTGCTGGTGTGGCAGCTTGTCATATTAGTAGTTTTTTTTTTTTTTTTTTGGTAGATCTTTATTGGAGTATAATTGCTTCACAATACTGTGTTAGTTTCTGTTGCACAACAAAGCGAATCAGCCATATGCATACACACGTCCCCAAATACCCTCCCTCCTGAGCCTCCCTCCCACCCTCCCTATCCCACCCCTCTAGGTCATCGCAAAGCACGAAGCCCATCTCCCTGTGCTATGCAGCTGCTTCCCACCAGCCAACTGTTTTACATTCCGTAGTGTATATACGTCGATGCTACTCTCACTTCACCCCAGCTTCGCTCTCCCACCTCAAGTCCTCAAGTCCATTCTCTATGTCTACCTCTTTGTTCCTGCCCTGCAACTAGGTTCATCAGTATCAAAATTTTTTTTTTTTTTTAGATTCCATATATATGCGTTAGCATACGGTATTTGTTTTTCTCTTTCTGACTTACTTCACTCTAAAATCTAGCATTAAAAAAAACCTACTCTGAAAAAAAAAAAATAGAATAGATAAATAAGTTGTGAGAAAAAAAAAACCTACTCTGGTCTAGAGTAGGTTTTTTTAATGCTAGATTTTCTAGTACATTGCTGACAAAACTAGCACTGGAAGATAACATATCAAAGCATAATAAATAAAATGTTCTCTATATGTCTGGATTCTTAAAAGCCATTAAATGCTTAATAAGGAATATTATACCTTATTCTGGTAAAAAAATGTTTCAGAATATGTACTGTACTTCAAATTTACAAGTAAAATCCCTAAATCTTATGTATTCCCCAGAGATGGAAAAGACTTTGTTACTTAATTTTAACGTCTAAAGCAGCGTGAAAATACAAATTTTTCCTTTAAATGTATGACTTTTAAAGTTCTTATATATATGAAAGGGACAATTTTACCCTTTAGGCTATTCATTAATAACAGAGCCCAAATTATATAACACCAATTAAAATAATTTAATTAGTAAGTTTTCTTTATAACTTTTTAAAACTCTAAAGTGTTGTGTTCTAATATGGGTCATATTAGACAATACCATCAAAACTAGTTATTTGAAAAGAAAGAAATTGACTTTTTTCTTCTCTAGACTATAAACAATCCATTTCTTTTTCCCCCTTCACTAAAAATGTAGACATTTAATGTTTGTAATATAATACATCATTGATCATGTAATTTTTTTATCACTAATTCATTTTTCATATAAGCCTGAGGCCATTGTGGATCTTAAAATCCACAAGTGAAATCAGAGAATATTTATGATTCAAAATCTTCCAAGCCAAATCAAGCAGGGAGTTTTGGCATGGCTGAGGACTTTGAATTTCTTCCACAAACATACAACATGCAATATGCATTCATCTATCACTTAAACATATGTGATGCAGGTTCAATACTAATTGTTAACTTGGTGAAATTGCCTGTGATCATAAATATTGCCTAACAGTATGCTGCTTTAAAAAGAATATTGTTCCTAAATTACTTTTTTTTCTGCTGATATAATAGAACACTGCATTTTACAATTCACTTCTCAAAGAATCTTAAAATCAGTCTTTTAAAAAATATTTTTGAATATATTTGGCCAGATTCCTTTGGAACTTACTCTTGCAAATAGCAATGTATAAAGATAAAATGTCCATGTCTGAATGAGTGGAAAAATATTCACATATCAGTTTGTTGAGTACTTGATATATATATTTTTTAATTTTAGGTTCAGTTTTCAAAATTATAGAAGATCACATTATTTAAATAAATTTGTGAAGAATAGTAATATGGAAACAGGACTTCACTGTGACATTTTTCCTTTCAGTAAGATCAATGGTCAAATAACTATATAGATTCTTAACGTGATGAAGCTTGTTTTTTCAATTTTTTCTTCATTATTATGTCTCTGAATCTAGGGCTTCAATTACTATGTTTAAGCTGATACATTCCAAATTATAGTTCTACTTTCAATTTCTCTTCTGAGTAATATTTTCTTCATTTGAATGTGCAAAATTCAAGGCAATATTTCTACCCTAAAACCTACAACATTTGTGTGTTTTCTATTCCATGTAAATGTAGTCAACAACTGAGTTCCTGCTGGATTTCTCTCTCAATTTTGCCCTCAAATCTAATATGTCACAAAACCTTGTGAATTTAACTTTTTATTTATCTTAAATCTATTCTGTCATCTCATTTCCACTATGGCTGCCTTAGTTTAAGCTCTTATCAATTCTCACCTTCAAACTTTATCTTTGCCTACTGAGAGTGCCCTTTTACTCATAATACAGCCAGGCATAGCTTCATAAAATTTACATCTGGACATTTCACTTTCCCCTTTACAACCCTTTAATGTCTTCTTGTGAGTTTCAGGAAAAAGAAAAGATTAAAATTATTTAACATATTCTAAAAAGCCTATTATCTATTAATTCTTCCTACATTTCACACATGTTCACTCTTTACTACAAGCTTTCCAAAACACTGGCTATTCTCTGTGTTGTGTTATTACTACCTCTGTCACAGACATTCTTCTCTCATCTGGAAAACCCTTCCTTGTCCCTTCCATCTACCTAAATCCAGTTCTCCTTTATAACAGATGAACACTTGTTATGCCTAAACTTGAGTTGTTTTTAAGTTTCTTGTCCAGTAACTACGATACTTATTGTATCACAATAAAACTATGAATACTCTTGCCTTTCTTCCCCGGACTAGAAACTCTGAACGGAAGGATCTTTACCTGTTCAGCTGTGTGTTATGATGTTTGCACTATACGGACAAAGAAGGTAATAATTTTTAAATGCTCAAATAACAAAAGACATTTTGACATGTCATATTTGTAATTTTGCACTATTGAGTTTGTGGGCTTTTTATATTTACAGCTTGCTAGGGATTTTATTTACTTACTTAGCCACATCAAGGATTATCAGTCAACTGATGTTTATTGGCAGTCAGTCGTTTAAACCTAGCACGGCTCACCAATTTCTGTATTCAATTACTTTAAACACATTTCTCATTAAGCATATCGATTTTTTACTACAGTTTCAATTTAATCTCCTATCATATGCAATAAGGTGGGTAAAAAAAAAAAAGATGAGGAGAAACACATATTTGGTCATTGTTTAATCTTTCTGCATCCCCAAATATTCATTTAACTGCTACACTTTTCAAGGCACTTACCTAAATGGTGAGGATATACCTATAAAATATACCATTTCAGTCTTTAAAAGTTCACAGAAGGAATCAAAAAAGAAAATAACTGCATTAAATTTAATAATGCATATGAAACAGTGTCATAAATATATACCTTTGTATATTTTGTACACAAATATATAAATAATAGAAAAGAGAAGTCAAATTTAAGTTTTCAGGGTCATAGAAGACTTTTAAGAATACACTAGTCTTACAGTTGAGATGATAGCTATCAACAGATGAAGAAGTGGTGGATAGGTATCCTTGAGAAAGGGTACATGGGCTTGAGATACCATGGTGCCTTCAGAGACGTGACTGTCCCTGTTATGTTTTAGAGGAAGCAAAGGCTTGAATATATCAAATAAATCCAGGTTTTTGCATTTGATTTTAGACTGTACATTTACATTTATAACATATAACACAAGATAACATTTGAAGAAAACTAAATATTTACCAACCATTCTAAGTTGTCATTTTTAAAAAGTGTATTAACTCATTTACTTCTCAGCACAAGACCTACGTAAACCAACATATTTATACCCATACAGGATGATGCTTAAGTTGATTTTTAATGGTATAATTTCAAGAATAACTTTGGTTCCCTTTGTAGTTTACCTTTCTCCATTCACTTTGGTCCACATATGCAGATTGAACCATAATTTAAACAAATAACACATCCATACAATTTTAAGCAATTTTTAAGTTCTATAGCAAAAGAAACTAGCAAGCACCATTCAAAGGTAAACTCCCTAAAGCATATACCATTAATTTCACAGGAGACTTTTCATTGCCCTTCTAATTACAGTTAACTTTATTCCTGACCTTTTAAATAATGCCCAGCTTGTGAGAGATATTACTGCTACTAAGTTACATTTAACAAAAGTAAGGAAAATTATAGTGGGATAATTGCTTCACAACCACCAAAAATCATAGGGTTTAAAATCAAAATCTTATTGCATAATTCAACGCAAAATAGATGGAAGATTTCTGACAACCAATCACTTTAAGGTTAATTGTTGATTCTCATTTTTCTTATCTTTGTCCTTTTGTGCAAGAAGCAAAACTAACAGCTTGATTTAAAATAAGCAGTATTATAGAGATGTATGTTATGTGGATGTAACAGTATCCATGTAAGCTAGCTACATTTCTGAGTACTCAGTGTTTTAGAAAGAGAAATTTAAGAAGGCTGTTAGAGGTGATTAACCAAACAGAAAAGAAGTTCTAAAATACCATCCAGCTTTGTTGTTCCTTCAAGGATTTGTTATTTTATTTCTCTTCAATTAGCAGAGTTTTGGCAAAGGTTGGAGACATATATTTTCTTCCTAACTGAATATACTATCAAATGCTAGACAAGGGAATAAAAACATAATTAATAATTTTTTTTTTTTTTTTTTTGCTCACTGAAGGAACTTCATGCAGAGTTGTGAGAACTCCAATTTATGTTAGTGAAGCATGTTGATTGGTCATTTCTTAAAAATTACTGCTTTTCTTCCTGAAAATGAATTATATTTATAACAGATAACTCTAGAAAACATTCTTAAATTTATATAACAGATGTTCAAACATATTTATATGGACATTATCATGATTCATAAAATTTTATTTCAATGGGAAAAATGCATTGTAATTTTACTACTTTTGTCTAAAAATAATAAATCAGCTATTGTTCAGAAGGAAGATATTAATCCCTCTCTTATTTTATTTATTTCTATTCCACTATGGCATATTTAAGTTTAATGATTTAATTTGAATATGCTTCTTCAAAATCTTTATCAGTGAGTGTTTACAAAGTGTCAGCAGATCTGTATGAGTTTATGGCAGGAAAGATATTTTATAATCTCTAATTCTAGAGTTTATAGTTGTAAGATTTATTTTGACTCATGGCAAGAAATATTGTGACATCAAAAATAAAGACAGTCATCAATGGATTGCCACCATGTGTATGTGGTGAACAAGAACTTATTTTTTGTAGAGAAACAAACTGGGACAAACATGGTTGTAATGATATATTATGACCTTGGCTCCTATTCTGGCTTAGGGTAATTAAAGGGCCAACTTCTGGCTAATGCTGTAGAGTCAATTGCTTGAGATGATGTATCAATGACATTACAAATATATATAATGACAACATATCTTTTGAAGTTATATTGGAGTATGGTCTAACACTCCCACCTAAGGATTATTTAATTCTCTAGGATGTACCTTTGCTTGTCCATTAACTGATGATTAGAGCACAGAATCTGTGAATATGCATGTTGACTTGCATATATGTCCAAAGAAGAGGTAAATGATTTCTGTAGAAAAGACAGCTACAAAATAATTGTTTTATTACACTGTAGGACATTAACCAGTTTCTGTTTAACTTAACAAACTTATTTCAGCATGCCTGAACCAAATTATGAAAATCTCCTCTCCTCAAATGGACTTTGAACTAGCTTTACCGACTTGCTGGTTCTCTCATTAATGAGATAAATAAAACTTTGCCTCATGCTTACCTTATATTTGTATGATAATTGTGTTTTAACGCTTTTAAAAGTATTCCTCAACTATGTTTTAAGCTCCATACATTTAAGGTTTCTTTAATATGCCAGTGTGATATTTGATAAGATGTGTTTTTTATGTTCTGTAACTGAATAAAAGAGGAAGCTATTATTTATACAATGTAGTGATAAAATAGGTATTAGGGACAGCTTTTTTGTGGAATAAAGGTGGAAGGATCTTAAATATTTTTACTATTTTAGGATGTTTAGAGACCTAATGTAATCCCTGGCCTAACAGAGATTTGTAACCCAGAAACATGTAAGCCATCACTCTATTATTTCCTAGGTGAGTGGATGCTGGAAAGACATGATATATCTCTAATTCAAAACCTTCTTATTTACAAGGAAAATAAAAGACATTTAAGCAACTTGCCTAACAGATTTGTAGTAAAATTATATTAAAGGGAACATACATCTCTAGACTAACATCAGGTAAACAGTTACAATTTAAGAAAATTTATTGCTACGTCCCTCCCAGGAAATTTAAGCTATTCCTTTTGACCTCAGTTAAATTCCTTTGTTCATTTGCTAAAAGATTGTATCTTATTATATTTGAATATTATTTTACTCAAAAGACTGAAAATAAACAACTCCACTGAATATGTCATTGGAATATGTGATATTCATCTTATAACTAAAAACACAAAACAATTGCTAGGAAAATGTTTTGTTTATCTCAGACTCCTAATATTACATAAAATATATTTTCCCTGACACAAATTCCAGGTAGAAATACAAGCTACAATGTGTAGAAGAATAGTCAAAATAATACATTACATTAACCAGAAAAGGTATACGTGGTCATGTAATTTACTTAGAAACAAAATTATTAGTCTTTGAATGATGCAAATTTTCAGGACTTTGAAAATGTACACACCAATGTCTAAATATACCATTGCCACCATATTTACTTGAATCTGTTTCCCCCATTTTTAAAAAATATCCCTGTGCATTATTAAAAAATACCCCTGTGCGATGTAGTGTCAAAAAGTTAAAGACGGTCATTTTTGTTGAAGTTGGAGGTGATCTTGCCACACACTAAAATAAGTCTTATATAAACCAACTACAGCTTCAACATATTTCTAAATTGGAGGTAACCTTAAATGAGAAGAAGTGGGATAGAATAAATCAAGGCTCAAAAGGAATTCCTTACCTGAATTCCCACTTGAATAATATACTGAAATGTCTTATTACCAAATTTTGCTTTAATTACCAAATTTTTTCAGGCACCAGTTCAAATTTGAAACTATACTTATTAAATAAGTAATTAAGATATACTTTAAAAGTTTTAATTTGTTATTAAAGTTGTGTAGTCAAAATTCTGTAGTAATTGTGTGTGTCAAAGGAGGCTACTTGGCAATGTGAAGACTAGTCATATTGTTAAATAAGTATAATAAGAGCATCAAGCACCACATTAGTGTTATGGGTCACATGCATTATTGGTAGAACAGATGATGAATTAGTAGACTTAAAAACATTCACGAGGAAGCTCAGAATTTAGACTTGAAGGATGAGAAGAAACAGGATAATTTTAAGGAAATATGTGGAAACTTTAATTGTAGGGACATTATTTTGAAGGTAGAAATGGACAAATAATATTCTGGAGGCACAGAATCAACCAACCCCAGTGCTGTTCTGCCTCTTAATATAAGGTGCTAGGGGGGAATGAGGTTTTCCTGACTAAATCAATACTGAAAAATGCCAGGGTACATCTGATTAATTATTAACTTGGCCTGCAAGGAATTATTTGTTTAAGTTTTGCTTGCTTGTTTGTTATTGGGGAAATGTGTTATGGAAATGTTGGGAATAAAGCCGCATGGCATTTTGCATCAGATTCCTATTAAGAGAACAGGTAGATATCAGGTGAGTGTCTTTTTTGTTTTGTTTTGTTTTGTTTTTGCAAATGCACATGAAACAACTCTGTCAACAGATGAGGGAAAAAACAGGAACAAAATATGACTCAAAAGCTTGAGTCTTAGTAGCTCAAAAATGATAGAACTATTGGTAAAAGCGGAAGAATCTTGTGAGTTGGTTTCTTGCTCAAATTAGAATATAGCTTACACATAAATGTGTTGACTTTGAAGTGCTCAAATGACATCCTATAGAAAATAGACATAGTTTAAAAACAAAAGATTTATTATCCATCTATAAAAACTTATCTAACCCGAGTGTAAAATGACTCATAACAAGTGTAAAATGATTCACAAGTCACTGTTATTTACCGCTTTGGAGATCCTTCAAGTTTCCAGTTATCATTATGGTTTTGAGATTGCCAATCCTACCAGTTTTATCCTAAGAAATCCACTTACATCATCTCATGTTTATGATGGGAAAGGTATTGCTATCCCTGTTTGTCCATAAGAAAGGGTCAAAGAAGGTCGATAACTTCAAGAGCTGAGCTAAGCTGAGCTGCAGTGTCAGAGCAGCTGATTGACACAAAAAGCCAAAATGAAAGTAATATACAGTACTTTGGTCACCTCAGTGCAAAAGTGTAAGCAAGAGGTTAAATTAGCAAAAGGGCTGCCTGTCCCATTGTTCCATTTTTTCCCCAGTCAATGGCAATGGTCAAGGGTCAGGTGGATTGCTCACTGCTAAGACAGGCTGAACAAAAGGATCCTGCAGTTTTATGGACCTGGGGGAGGAGAGGAGGGAAGGGTAAGAGCTAGGAGAGCAAAAAACTTAATACTGAGCCATGAAGGAAAAAGGTGTCTCCACCATCCCCTCTTCTTTCCCCATAAAGAGGTCTCAGGAAAGTCTCTGCTGTAGGTGGTTCCTGATGAAGACATCTCCTAGTGCAGATGCTTGGGCTCCTGATACAGAGAGCATAAGAGCACAGCTGGCCAGGGCATCTGGAGGCCTTGAGTGCTACTCCCTTCAGAGATGGGCTGTGAACCAAGGCTGGTGTGAGGAAGGCAGCTTTCCGCTGTCAGTCCTGCCCAGTTAACTGCCTGTGGTCAGATCTGAAAGAGCACACATAGGTTTCTGACCAGGAGCCAGACTCCTCAATAATTTTGGCATAAACTGATTCAAACCAAAACGTATACCTGTAGGGCTTGAAAAAAAATCATATGTTCTTCTGTTCAAAGATGTTGGTCTCATTAAAAACAGTTTTAGTAAATTACCTATGACTTTATTGATTTTCCTCTCACCTCTTATAATTTTGCTATTCTTTACTAATAAGATATATGTTTGGAAATGTTTATTGTAACTTGGGATAGAAAACAGAGGTGGAGATTGAGATGTAGACCCAGAGGCCACTTAAAAAAAGGAAGGAGACAGAAATTACTTGTGCTGGGATTTCTGTTAGACGGCCAGAGGGTTCTGCTTGCCTGGATATGCCATAAAAGCCGCCAATCTCCAGAAATAAGACAAACTTAGGTTTCACTAATGTTTCATTGTTATAAATTCTTTCTGCTTTGTCTTCATACATGCTGCCTTAGCTCCTTCGCTAAATGCCAAGCTGTGTTCACTGGCAGTGTTTTCTTAATTCTTATTTTATAACCATGTAACAAATACCAAAATTATATCTGGATAGGAAGCTTCCAGTAAATATTATTGAGTTGAATACACTAAGCAGTCAATAAAACATAGATCTTTGCTGTTCCTGGAGATCAGTGACTTTTTTTGTACATTCAGGCAGCAGGGTAGCTTGGCTGTCAATTAATAGTTTGAATCTTGATGTTAGAAATGACAACTTGTGATCTGGGTTAAAGATTGGCAAAGCCAACCTGATAGGAAGTTAAAAGGAATAAATTACTAATTAGAAAAGGAGGTTTCAGATTGAGATGCATTATAAACTTCAAACTTAAATTTCATTGGGATTTAATGTTACAGTTAATGGAGTAGAGTGATTTCAAATGCCCTTTTTGGCATCACTCTGCACATCGAAACTAATATGGCTGTCATCAATCTTTGGTTAATATGAGAAAGTAAAATAATTATACCCTGATATTGTTATATATATTAACTTTTCCTTAGGCATAACTTTAACCATGGAGTTTCCATTCATATGTTTCGTATAAGCAGTTTTATCACTGCAGTCATATTTCTGCTTAGACTATGACGTTTCCTTACTAAGGAAACCTTTAGACTCATCAGGACTCATTGACAGTTTAAGTTCAATTTTTTTGCTGTTTTGCTACAATTTCCCATAGCTACAATATTTTCCATATCTCAAAACATAGAGATTATAGATTTTTCAAATCAAATCTGTAAAATAAAAACTAATGTTAGGGAAATTAACATTCTTGAGTGCCTATCACATGACGAACTCAGTGCTAATGCGTTATATTAAACTAGCTTATTTAATCGTCATAAAAATCTTGTAAGGAAAGGTGCTTTTTTCCCTACTTATTTATGAGAAAATGAGGCTATGTGACTGATTAACCAAAATCATATAAATAGAGCTGGAAGTAAAGCCAGAAATGAAGGCAGATTTGTTGGTTCCAAAGTTGTACCACTTTGTGTAGAACTGTTTCCATTTGTCTAATTCTTCCTTGTGTATTAGGTTTGAATTAAAAATGAGGTATTTTGTCATATTGCCATCATAAAACTATTCCAAAGCCCATATATATAGGATAATATCAAGATAAATTCAATTTTTTTTCTCAGTAATAACTTGTGTTTCAAATATGAAGTCATTTTTTTTTATACATAGGGTAGAAATGCTGTTGTCATAGTCAAATTCACTTTAATACTCCAGGAAATTATTTGCTAATATCCATGGGAAATCATCTGGCTGTCCACTACTCATAACTATAGTAGTAGAAATAAAAATCTGGTGACTATCAAACATAAATTCCATATAATTAACCATTATGATTTTTGAGCTTCTGTATTTTCCACCAAGGCACTGGTGAAAATCCATTTTCTAAAATTATTGTGAAATACTGGTATTAAAAACTAGTAAACATAGAAAATGGTCAATTTATGAAGACCTTAAATTTGCATGTGATTAAAAAGGACTTTCCAGAAGGCTATTATTTCCGTATGATGGATATTTTATTCTGTTATTCCACCGATGAAAAATAGTGCATGCTATTGGCAATCAGAGAAGAGCTAGAAGGGTGAGCTGGTCTTCCCCAGACCCAATGGCGGCTGCTGTGATGCTGGCCAGAAGCCCCACTCAATTTACACGCCATTCACCATGACACCGGCTTCTCTGCTTTTTCCAACCTCCACTGCATCGCACTTCTGTGTAGGGTTGACACTAAAGTTTTGCATACAACAAATATATCCAAACTCAACAATATCTACAGGGGAAAAACTGATACAGATTTTAAAAGATATGCACTAAGGTGTGAAACGGGTTAGAAGAGAGAATACATATTTTATTCATTTTCTTTATCTTTTTATTGAAGTACAGTTGATTTACAATGTTGTATTACTTTCAGGTGTACAGCACAGTGATTCAGTTATAGTTATACACACACACACACACACACACATATATATATTTATATACACATATATATATATATATATATATATATATACACACACATATATATATACTTTTTCAGATTCTTTTCCCTTATAGATTATTACAAAATATTGAGTAGAATTCCCTGTGCTATACAGTAGGTCCTTGTTGGTTATATGTTTGATATACAGTAGTTTGTATATGTTTATCCCAAACTCCCTCCCCTTCCTCTTTGGTCACCATTAGTTTATTTTCTATGTCTGTGGGTCTCTTTCTGTTTTGTAAATAAGTTCATTTGTATCATTTATTTTAGATTCCACATATATATATATATTATTTTTTTTAGTTTTTCATTAGAGTTCTGAAAATGCTTATTCATTCAGTTCAGCAGTATAGTCAGTTACCAGAAACCTGTACTTGTCAGAGTCTTTTCCATGAATTTCTTGAAGATGAAACCCTTTTATAGGAACATACTTGCAAAAGCATCAAAGTACACCCAGAACTGTCTGTAAATGACAAAAGACTTAAAAATGACCACAGTTAAAGATTTGATGAAAGTTCATAATAATGCAGTTGACAAGAAAATTAGTTATTTCTGAGATATACATTTTAAAGTAATAACTAAGATTATGACTTATAACATTATACAAGAACATATAAGATTTTTAGAAATTTCATGTAATGTCTGAAACATTTATATTAACATATTTCCATACAAATAACCCAATGAAAGTTTAGTATTAGTTGTTTTGTTTGTTTGTTTTTTTATACTGCAGGTTCTTATTAGGCATCAATTTTATACACATCAGTGTATACATGTCAATCCCAATCGCCCAATTCAGCACACCACCATCCCCACCCCACCGCAGTGTTCCCCCCTTGGTGTCCATATGTCCGTTCTCTACATCTGTGTCTCAACTTCTGCCCTGCAAACCGGCTCATCTGTACCATTTTTCTAGGTTCCACATACATGCGTTAATATACGATATTTGTTTTTCTCTTTCTGACTTACACATATATTTTAATCTTACAAGAACACTCCGTTCTGGACATTTAACTTATTGCAGAGTATTAGGTGACATTTTGTTTTCTCAAGAAGCGCAAAATTTCTATTTTGAAATAGAGCTCTATGAGCACTTTATTAAAATGAGTATAAAAAAAGTAATTAATTTACATTGAAGGATGAAAGTTTTTAAGCCGTTATGGTTAAAAAATTAGACACCTATTGTTGTAAATCTCTACCTCTATTTATAACATAAAGCAACTTTTACTAGTATCTATATTTGAGAATCAAAAAAGAATACAGTCTTTACATTTGAAATGCTCACAATTTTATGTTTTTCAATTATTCTCTAAATTATTATATCCAAAGATATCCTCAGTTTCAATCTTTAAAACAAATTACATTGCTATGTCTATACATGCAGAGAAAGATTAAAATATCAAAATAAAATGCTTATCTCTGGATTTCAGAACTGGGAGTCATTTAGGCTTTCAAAAATTAGCATGTGGTCCTATTAATATAAGAAAAAGAAAAAATAAAACAAATTGAGTGCATAAGTTATGGAGTAGAGATCCACACTTCGATTTGGCAGGCATGGGAAATTCAAAATAGGAATAGAGTGACTGCTGTTATTCTTTAGTAATTACTTCAAATGCAGTTTTTAATTGGTAATAGCTATCTTATCTCTTATGAGGAAGAATTTATTTTCCCCATTGTCTTTGTTTTATGTACAATAGTATGAAAACAGTATTGGAAACTTTCACTATTGTCCATCCATCCCTATTATCTTTCTCATCACTTAAAAATTTCTCTTGAAAACTTAATTGCTTAAGAGCATATGTAAATTTAATTAAATAGAAATAATAAATTTGAAATGTATAAGCAAGTCCTTGGGAGTTTTACCATTTCAAATATCTCAGATACATTAAATTAAAGCGCTCTGAGCAAAGACTGCAAGATATCCTGCACAATTCTACTATTAATTAGAGATTCCAGTTAATGAGGAGAAGTGGTAGCCTTCTTAATAGAAATAACAGATATTTGTCATTGACTTGAATTACCATATCATGTCAGAAATCAGTCACTTTAGGTGGGAAATACAAAACCATAATTTTATTATTTTTCTTTCATAAACAATGTGTCAAAGGAAAAAAAAAGGAATGTACTGGTAAAAGCTGAACCTAAAACTAAAGTAAAATATTATCAAAAATTATAGAATGGTTTTATTGATAATGTAACACTTCACTGTAAAATTCCAACAATCAGGGCCCCATTTATTAAATATGAAAAGGGTGAATAATCTTCACAAACAGCAATAATTATAATATAATTTATAAAGATTCCAAATATACTATTTCAGGGAGGTCCCTGGTGGCATAGTAGTTAGGATTCCAGGTTTTCACTGCTGTGGCCAGGGTTCAATCCTTGGTCAGGGAACTGAGATCCTGAAAGCTGAATGGCACAGCTGAAAAACAAACAAACAAACAAACAAAAATAAGACAAAAAACCCAAAATGTTTCAAGTTAAAAAATTTAAATACCTGATCATTTGGTAGTCATTTAATCTAATGCCACATAAATACTGAAATAAAAATTGACAAGAGTGGAATGAATGTATTTTTACAAATAGTGCTAATTAAAAAATAATAAAAAAATAAAATTTACTTTATAGTCATTTACTTCTTTGTCATTTTTGTTAGTGCACTTGAGAATGAAATGACAGTGGTGTTCATTAATATCATAATCTCTAATTGGATTCAATATATTATAAAATAAAAATTGGGGACTTCCCTGGTGGCGCAGCGGTTGAGAATCTGCCTGCTAATGCAGGGGACACGGGTTCGCGCCCTGGTCTGAGAAGATCCCACATGCCACGGAGCAACTAGGCCCGTGAGCCATAACTACTGAGCCTGCGCGTCTGGAGCCTGTGCTCCGCAACAAAAGAGGCCACAATAGTGAGAGGCCCGCGCACCATGATGAAGAGTAGCCCCCGCTTGCCGCAACTACAGGAAGCCCTAGCACAGAAACGAAGACCCAACATAGTAATGAATCAATCAATCAATAAATCTTTAAAAAAAAAAAAAAAAATTGGACCAAAAAGTTTAGAAAATTCCCATAGTGAAGAATCAGTACCAAATATAACCCAAAGTACAACAGTGTGTTTTTGTTTAAATACAGTCTTAACCATGCTTCCTTGTGATGCTTGGTATTTCTGTTGAGGATACTGGAAAACTCTAGAAATAAAACTAGGAATGAAAATGAGATTTCCTGCCTCAAAATATATTTGTAAATTGAAAAAATAAATCTTTAAGTGTTGACACAAATATTTCCCATGTTGAAGAGAAGCGTGTTAGTTAGATGTATTCTTGCTTGACACTTTGTTGAAACTCCTCCATTATTTTGTCCTAATGTTGTTGAATACTGACACGGTCCTTTCTGTTCTATCTCTATGCTTTTATTTCTCTTCCTTGACTTATTGAACCTCCTTTAAACTCCAGTGCAATCTTGAATGAAAGTGATGAAAATGGGAATTTTTCTCTTCTTACAGGTCTCAAAAGGGTTTAACCCTTAAGTATGATGTTTATTCTAGTTTTGAATACCTGTTGGCAGATAAAGGATGTTTATTTTATTCTGAATGTGCCAAAAACTGTTATCATCAATGATTCTTTCCTATCAAATATGTTATTTCTTCTGCAGTTTTTGGAATGGTCTTAAGAATTTTCTATTTCAATCTTTTAATATAGTTAGTTGACTTTTATAGTATACACCAACTTTGGTTTCCTGGATAAAGCAAATTTGGCCATGATATATTGTCATGGCCAAGATACTCCTTATTAGATTGAAAAATTATCTTCTACAATAATATGCCATGAATTTCATCATTAATATGAGTTGAAAAGTGTCCAATGTTTTGTTTTCATATATTAAGGTGGTTATACTATTCTTTTAATTTAGTATATTACATTGTTCAGTTTTCAAGGATTAAACTACCTTTTCATTACTGGGATAACTTTATTTGGTCAAATATATATTATTGTTTATTTATGATCACTTACATATATTGTTTATTTTTTAACTTCTAATATTTTATTAAATATTTTCATGATATTCATAAAAGGCTATAATTTTCTATTCTAGTCATGTTTCTGTCATGTTTTGATATCAGGTTTTCCTGTAATCATGACATGTGTTTAAATGTGGCTCTTTTCCTCTACTTTGTGGTAGAGTTTGTATAGGATTCACAAGTGAAAACACCTAAACTCTGAATTTTATTTTTGGGGGAAGATTTTTATAATAAATACAATTTTTTAAGAAATATAGGGCTAGTCAGATTTTCTATTTCATCTCATGTTTATTGGGTTAATATGAGTGTTTCCAGCCATTAGTCCATAATTCTAAATTCCAATCATCAAATGTATTGACATACGGGTATTACATAGAGCATGACTTTATCGTCATTTCTTTAGGATCTGTAGTAATGGCATCTACTTCAATTCTGATATACTATAGGTCATCTTTTTCTTTTCCTTTAAGAAACTTGTGAGAGGTTTATCAACTTTATTCACCTTTTCAAGTAACCAAATTTTGTTTTGTTAATATTTCTGTTTTTATTGTTTTTTATTGGTTTCTGCTGTGGTCTTTATTATGTTTTCCTTCTATTTAGTATGGATTTATTTTGCTTATTTATTCTTAGCTAATTTAGGTTAAACTTTGTTTACTGTCCTATAAACTATTTAAATATATATGCACCATGTTAGCTTCAACCACACATTTTGAAATTTTATATTTTAACCATCATTTAGTTTGAAATATTTTCTAACTTCACTCATGATTTCTTCTTTGTCCTATAAATTATCTATCTATCTATCTATCTATCTATCTATCTATCTATCTATCTATCCATCTATCTATCTATATGCTACTTACCTCCTAAAGAACCCAATTTAGTATTTCTTGTAGTGCAAGTCAACTGGAAATAAATTCTCTGTTTTTTTGATCTGAGCATTTCTTTATCTATAAAATTTATTTTCACTAGCTATATAATCGCATGCTCAAAATTTTATTTTTATTTTCATTCATGATTTAAAGATGTCATTCCATTGTTTTCTGGCCTCTTGTTTTTTTTCTAATGAGAATGAAGTCATCAATTCCATTTTTTTCTTTCAGGTTTATTGAAATATAATTGCCATATAGCACTGTACAATTTAAGGTGCACAGCATAATGATTTGACTTACATACAGCATGAAATGATTATCACAATAAGTTTAGTGAACATCCATCATCTGATATAGATACAAAATAAAATAAAAACATATTTTTCCTTGTGATGAGAACTTTTACTGTTCACTTTCTTAACAATTTTCATATATAGTTATAGAGTATAATTTAGTATCTATGTTCAACAGTGATACTGGCCTATAATTTTATTTGTGTGCTGTCTTCCTCATTCTGGGCCTTCCTTTTTCACGGTTGTTGCACTTCAGACATCATGGAAGCATTTTAGGCAGACAAAGAAAGTGGACAAGGCAGGGCCAGCTAACTTCCTAATATCCCACTTGCATTACTGAGTCTTCTGGCTAATTTTTTTCTTGTTTAGAATCTTGATATGAGAACTTTATTCCTAATGAAATCAAATGTTAAGGAGCCATTTGTCTAACAGAAAGCTAAAGAGCCATTGTCCCCAAAAGTTGTTCTTCCAAGGTTCCTGAGTTTCTTGGAGTATGTTTACAAACCCTGACAGAGTGGAGAGAGATCTTTTAGCCAGCAAGAGTTCAGGGGCTAAGCAGACCTAAGCAACCAGTATCAACCAAAGGAGCCAAGTAATTCCATAGTCTTAACCCCTGGCTCACAGCTGCTTTTGTAATACACAGCCACAAAGGGCAGAGGGATGGTAGGAGATGCTTTTCCAAACACATTTCCCATACCCCACTGTGTGGGACATGTTCACAGACTGGAGCTCAGGAGAGACTGCCCAAGGTTTAATGGAGACACCATCATTTCAGTCTGAAAATTCTATCCAGTCAATTTGTCATAGGCCAGGATCTTCTCATCGCCTGCAGCCCCTGGAGACTCAGAATTTCTTGAAGTATTGTCACCCATCAAAAGTACAGTTGTGGTAGGGATGGTTCCACTGATCCCACCTCCTCGTATCTGCACCATTGAAAAATGCCTTCTCCTTGTGTGCGGGACGCACCAAGTGGCTTACTTCAGTATAATCAGATGTCCAAGATGGATCTCACCAGCTAAAATCAAGGTGTTGGCAAGGCTGCATTCCTTTCAGAGACTAAGGGGAAATCTTCTCCAGCTTCTAGAGGCTGCCAGCTTTTTTGGCTCATGACCCTTTTCCTCCACCTTAAAAATCACCTGTAAAACATCTTCAAATCTCTGTGGCTAATTTTACCTTATCCTTCTAGAGCAGATGTGTCATGTCAGGAAGGGCATGGCATGAACATTGTGTGAGCCAATAAATTGTTTTTTCTACAATCAGAAACATTCTCTCATTTTCCACCATCATATACTGGTCACTAAGCCAAAGGGGTGATATTCCTATGGCCCAAGTATCTGTGTATAGTAAGTTTTGTAATGTTTATTATAACCATGTACATATGCCCTACACAATTTCAGATTCCCAGATTGATTCTTGTGTCAACTTTTTTATCAATAAGGGCAGTTAAAGTTTGAAATTGGACCTTAGCCAAGAAATATAGGATAATACCAATGTGAACAATATAGATGAAAAAAATGATGAACCGTATATAATAGAAAATAGTATAGGCATAAAATTTTACGTCTAGAAGGTTGTTAATGGCAAAACTTAGCTATATTGGGGCTGAAATGTCAGGCAGTGTAGCTGGATCAAGTTACTTTGTATTAGCGGAAATCAGAATAAATTTTTAGGTAAAAGAAGTGTTAGTAGCTTTTCAGATTGCTGAAAATAAAGGAGGATATCTAGCAAGAATGACAAAAGGAAAATGTGAGGTAATGGTTAAGAAAACTAAATAATTCGTTCTTGGAAATGAAGGAGAGCTTTATTTTTTCAATGATAAAAGCAAAAAAGCAGGAGCATGTGTAGTGGGTCTCAAACATTAATATATGTTAAAAATCATCTTGGGAAGGTTTTAATTATGTTTTGTTCCCTCTCATGATCTAATAAATAGATGGGCTGGGAGAAGTAATCTATATTTTTAAACAAGCATCCATTGGGATTCTAATACAAGTGATGTGCAGATTACATTAAAAAAAGGGTATATATATATTTTTAAACTACATTTTTCTTTTTTGGCTGCACCATGCAGCATGCAAAATCTTAGTTCCCCAACCAAGGATGGGACCCGTGCCCCCTGTGGGGGAAGTTCAGAGTCCTAACCAGTGGACTGCTAGGGAATTCCCCAAAACTGTACATTTTAAATAAGAGAGGAGAAAAGATACAATAGTTCACACATTTTCTCTATAAAGTAGATGAAAAAGTTCTATGACTATCATGAGAATTTAATGAGTGAGACTTGAGAAAATTTTTTTTTAAATTTTGTGAACATTGTGTCAGTGAATTCACAAGATTAATATAAGCTTTGGTTGGATTTATGGTGCACAAGACATCCAGTTCCATGTTTCTCTAGCTGTAGGCCACAATCTCATGTCAATTATCCCAACAACAAGAGCAAACTAACTCAGCCTTAGGGTTTTGTCAGACTATAATAATGCAAACTTTATGTCTTAAATATCAGGTGATCTATCTCTAAGAAATACAAAACAAATAAGATGATGTATAGCTTTTAAACTTAAACTGGTTTTATGTAAATTCCTAATGTATTCTTTGCCCTGAAAACTAGGTAAATTGTAAATAGTAATGAATATGTAATGATCTCGACAAGACTTCACAAATACAAGCTTGGGGTTTATCCCCTGAGGATTAGAAAACAAAATCAAAAGAAGTAAATTATAGGAAATATTGGGAAGCATAATTCAATATTTATAATATTTATAAAATGATAAGTGAAAAAGGCAAAAACTGCTTTGGTAAAGTAGTATTTTGTTTGTAATCATGATTTAAGTGTTGAGCTAAGGTAATATAAGCCAGGCAATAGGAAAGCAGAATGACGCTATATGAAGGCCATGGTCTTTGCCTTTAGAAAGACCTTCTCTACCCTTAACTAGATGGGAATCTGGACTGAGATTTGGAGCCTCTTCACTGTAAAATGAGGATGATAAACTTTTCTACCAGATGAGTTTTGTAAGTGTCTCCACGCTTTCTACTAATAAAGGAATAAAGTCTGAAGATACATTTTAGGGGTAAAAAAGAATGTGTTGCTCTTAAAGTCAGATTACCAGGAGAAATAAGAGAATGTGATTGTTGAGAAGCAAATAGAATCCAAACAATTTCAAAAAGTGTGGCATAATAAAATAACTTTGACAGAAGGAAAACTAAGTATACTATGTTTGTTTTTTTTTTTTTTTCCGCAGTACGAATGTACCAGAATTTATTCAACTATTTCTCTACTAATAGACATTCAGGGTTGTTTTTTCCCCACTGCAAACAATACTGAAGTAAACACATCTTTGTGAATATATCCTTATATACTGATGCTTTCATTGTTGTAGGGTACAGTCCTCTAAAATGAGAATGTACTTTGAAAATTTTAGAGATATTGTAACACTAAATTATTAAAGTTCTTTATGACCTATTCATTTTTTTTTTTTTAATTGGTGTATAACTGCTTTACAGATGAACCTATTTGCAGGGCAGGAATAGAGACACAGACATAGAGAACAGACATGTGGATGGGTGGGGAGGATGGGGGGATGGGATGAATTAAGAGATTGGGGTTGACATACATACACTACCATGTGTAAAACAGATAGCTAGTGGGAACGTGCTGTATAGCACAGGGAGCTCAGCTCGGTGCTCTGTGATGACCTAGATGGGGGGTGGGGTGGGGAGGATTGGAGGGAGGTCCAAGAGGGAGGGGATGTATGTATACATATAGCTGATTCACTTCATTGTGTGCTACATTTTTAAAATGTATTGCTACAATAGCCTGTTAAGTTTCTACGCATGCTATTATGGAAAATGTTGATGGCACCAGAAGTATAATGATAGTGTAAATATAGAAGCATGGGGAGAAATAGAGAATAATTGTACCATTTCGTTTTGATGTTTATTCGATCTACTGAGGGTAATTCAATCCCATTGCCACTCTAACATTTCTTATGGTGCTACAGGGAGTGATACAGTTCAGTGAAACAATTAATAACGTTTCTATGCAAGAACAAAGGGATTGTACAACTCTAAGTATTTTTCATGTTTCAAGATTTTGATATTTAAAGAGGCAAAAAATTCAGATTCTTTTTACCCTAGGTATAGTTATAACACTTGATAAAGGTACCTTTTTTGTTATATTGCCCTTGAATATAAATCTGGAGGGTGGAACTACATAAATTCGTAATTTTTCAGGAGGCTTTTATCTTTTATTTATTTATTTTACCTGATCCTTGTTGACTGTGTCACCCGAAAAAAAATGCACAACCTAAAATTTGAGGATTGTGTTTTATTTGGCAACATACTGAGGATGTAAGCCCAGGAGGCAGCCTCTCCGATGCTCCGAGGGACGGCTCCAAAGAAGTGAGGGAGGAGCCAGGATATAGAGGGGTTTTGCAAAAATAAATACATAAATAAATAAAGCAGTCGTCAGAACATCAAAAGATTACTGTTAATTAAAGAAAACCAGACATCTCCTGTTAATGAGTTTAGAGCTCTTCTATGTATGGGAAGAGGCAAGAGTCTGGGCTCACTGACATCATTCCTTTGATGTGCATCTTAACTCTCTGGGGTCAGTATCCTGCTTTTTCCCATCCTGAGTCCCCTCAGGGGGCACCGTTGGGGGCAACTGCAGTGGGTGAGGGCTTGATGGCCCAGCCTCCTTTGTTTACAGATACGGCAGGTGACATTCTTCATCCACAATTGATTACAGTTTCTATCATCTCAATAAATGTCTCTAATTGAGATCCCGTAAAAGATAATAATGGATACCTGAATACAGTCCTATATTTAAATTAAGGTTTTCCTTCACTAGTTTTGGGATTATCAACCATCAAATGATGAAGAGGGATTGATGAATTTTTGTTGATTGCAAATACTTAGTCTCTGAGAATAAAATTATTTTAAATATAGTACATTTTATAATGGATGGAACATAGGAATGATTTTCTATCAGAGTTTAGGAGGAAGATTTACTAATGAGAATAGACAGTTGGAATATAATTATAAATGACAATGATAGTGACTACTTGCACTTTACCAGTATCTTCATATGCATATATCATAAACATAACCATTTTTATTCTTAGTAATCAATGAGGCCAGTTAACTTGTGAACATATATAGCAAGTATAGAATGGAATCAAAATCCTTTCCAAGGTTCTGATTTCAAAATCCTTGCTTTTGCCCCTTTGGTAAATTCCTTCCAAGTTACTTCTGGTTTAATGAATGCCTATTTTGTGACAGATACTATACTAGAACATTAACTGACCCAAACTTATTTAATCAGATGAAATGTTTTACTAACCTTATTTTATAAATTTATTTATTTATTTATTTTTGCTGTGTTGGGTCTTCGTTTCTGTGCAAGGGCTTTCTCTAGTTGCGGCGAGTGGGGGCCACTCTTCATCGCGGTGCGCGGGCCTCTCACTATCGCGGCCTCTCTTGTTGCGGAGCACAGGCTCCAGATGCGCAGGCTCAGTAGTTGTGGCTCACGGGCCCAGTTGCTCCGCGGCACGTGGGATCTTCCCAGACCAGGGCTCGAACCCGTGTCCCCCGCATTGGCAGGCAGACTCTCAACCACTGCGCCACCAGAGAAGCCCTACTAACCTTATTTTAAAGGTGAGGAAACTGAGATTCAAGGAGTTCATCTTACTGTCTCAGAATCAGATAATTGTTAAACATCACATCTCTGAGTTCATATAGAAAAAGACTGAGAACTTTAACAGAATCCCTATGGGATAATTAAGCTTTAAGAGTCATGTCAATTTTATTAGATTTATTTTTTATAATTCTGAGATAAAACAGTTACTAAAGAAGAGTGTCAAGTATGACAGAAGAGACTGGTCCTTTCTAATATAAAACCACTTGGTAAAGTTCCCTCTTTAGGGAGTTCAAGTAAATTGGAAGCACAATTCTTGTTAGCAATAATCCGTTATAAGCTCGTATCACTTTTTTTTTTTCTTCTCTTCATTTTTTTTTTAAACATCTTTATTGAAGTATAATTGCTTTACACTGGTGTGTTAGTTTCTGCTTTATAACAAAGTGAATCAGTTATACATATACATATGCTCCCATATCTCTTCCCTCTTGCATCTCCCTCCCTCCCACCCTCTCCATCCCACCCCTCTAGGTGGTCACAAAGCACCGAGCTGATCTCCCTGTGCTATGCGGATGCTTCCCACTAGCTATCTATTTTACATTTGGTATTGTATATATGTCCATGCCACTCTCTCACCCTGTCACATCTCACCCCTCCCCCTCCCCATAGCCTCAAGTCCATTCTCTAGTAGGTCTGTGTCTTTATTCCCGTCCTGCCACTAGGTTCTTCATGACCTTTTTTTTTTTTTTCTCATAGATTCCATATATATGTGTTAGCATACTGTATTTGTTTTTCTCTTTCTGACTTACTCCACTCTGTATGACAGACTCTAACTCCATCCACCTCATTACAAATAGCTCCATTTCATTTCTTTTTATGGCTGAGTAATATTCCATTGTATATATGTGCCACATCTTCTTTATCCATTCATTCGATGATGGACATTTAGGTTGCTTCCATGTCCTGGCTATTGTAAATAGAGCTGCAATGAACATCTTGGTACATGACTCTTTTTGAACTATGGTTTTCTCAGGGTATATGCCCAGTAGTGGGATTGCTGGGTCGTATGGTAGTTCTATTTTTAGATTTAAAGGAACCTCCATACTGTTCTCCATAGTGGCTGTATCCATTTACATTCCCACCAACAGTGCAAGAGTGTTCCCTTTTCTCCACACCCTCTCCAGCACTTATTGTTTCTAGATTTTTTGATGATGGCCATTCTGACCGGTGTGAGATGAAATCTCATTGTAGTTTTGATTTGCATTTCTCTAATGATTAATGGTGTTGAGCATTCTTTCATGTGTCTGTTGGCAATCTGTATATCTTCTTTGGAGAAATGTCTATTTAGGTCTTCTGCCCATTTTTGGATTGGGTTGTTTGTTTTTTTGATATTGAGCTGCATGAGCTGCTTGTAAATCTTGGAGATTAATCCTTTGTCAGTTGCTTCATTTGCAAATGTCTTCTTCCATTCTGAGGGCTGTCTTTTGGTCTTGTTTATGGTTTCCTTTGCTGTGCAAAAGCTTTTAAGTTTCATTAGGTCCCATTTGTTTATTTGTGTTTTTATTTCCATTTCTCTAGGAGCTGGGTCAAAAAGAATCTTGCTGTGATTTATGTCATAGAGTGTTCTGCCTATGTTTTCCTCTAAGAGTTTTATAGTGTCTGGCCTTACACTTAGGTCTTTAATCCATTTTGAGTTTATTTTTGTGCATGGTGTCAGGGAGTGTTCTAATTTCATACTTTTACATGTATCTGTCCAATTTTCCCAGCACCACTTATTGAAGAGGGTGTCTTTCTCCACTGTATATGCTTGCCTCCTTTATCAAAGATAAGGTGACCATATGTGTGTGGGTTTATCTCTGGGCTTTCTATCCTGTTCCATTGATCTATATTTCTGTTTTTGTGCCAGTACCAAACTGTCTTGATTACTGTAGCTTTGTAATATAGTCTGAAGTCAGGGAGCCTGATTCCCCCAGCTCCATTTTTCGTTCTCAAGATTGCTTTGGCTATTCGGGGTCTTTTGTGTTTCCATACAAATTGTGAAATTTTTTGTTCTAGTTCTGTGAAAAATGCCAGTGGTAGTTTGATAGGGATTGCATTGAATCTGTAGATTGCTTTGTGTAGTAGAGTCATTTTCACAATGTTGACACTTCCAATCCAAGAACATGGTATATCTCTCCATCTATTTGTATCATCTTTAATTTCTTTCATCAGTGTCTTATAATTTTCTGCATACAGGTCTTTTGTCTCCTTAGGTAGGTTTATTCCTAGATATTTTATTCTTTTTGTTGCAATGGTAAATGGGAGTGTTTTCTTAATTTCACTTTCAGATTTTTCATCATTAATGTATAGAAATGCAAGAGATTTCTGTGCATTAATTATGTATCCTGCTACTTTACCAAATTCATTGATTAGCTCTAGGAGTTTTCTGGTAGCATCTTTAGGATTCTCTATGTATAGTATCATGTCATCTGCAAACAGTGACAGCTTTACTTCTTCTTTTCCAATTTGGATTCCTTTTATTTCTTTTTCTACTCTGATTGCTGTGGCTAACACTTCCAAAACTATGTTGAATAATAGTGGTGAGAGTGGACAACCTTGTCTTGTTCCTGATCTTAGTGGAAATGGTTTCAGTTTTTCACCATTGAGGACAATGTTGGCTGAGGGTTTGTCATATATGGCCTTTATTATGTTGAGGAAAGTTCCCTCTATGCCTACTTTCTGCAGGGCTTTTATCATAAATGGGTGTTGAATATTGTTGAAAGCTTTCTCTGCATCTATTGAGATGATCATATGGTTTTTCTCCTTCAATTTGTTAATATGATGTATCACGTTGATTGATTTGTGTATATTGAAGAATCCTTGCATTCCTGGAATAAACCCCACTTGATCATGGTGTATGATCCTTTTAATGTGCTGCTGGATTCTGTTTGCTAGTATTTTGTTGAGGATTTTTGCATCTATGTTCATCCGTGATATTGGCCTGTAGATTTCTTTCTTTGTGACATCTTTGTCTATTTTTGGTATAAGGTTGATGGTGGCCTCGTAGAATGAGTTTGGGAGTATTCCTCCCTCTGCAATATTTTGGAAGAGATTGAGAAGGATAGGTGTTAGCTCTTCTCTCAATGTTTGATAGAATTCGCCTGTGAAACCATCTGGTTCTGGGCTTTTGTTTGTTGGAAGATTTTTAATCACAGTTTCAATTTCAGTGCTTGTGATTGGTCTGTTCATATTTTCTATTTCTTCCTGGTTCAGTCTCGGCAGGTTGTGCATTTCTAAGAATCTGTCCATTTCTTCCAGGTTGTCCATTTTATTGGCATAGAGTTGCTTGTAGTAATCTCTCATGATCTTTTGTATTTCTGCAGTGTCAGTGGTTGCTTCTCCTTTTTCATTTCTAATCCTATTGATTTGAGTCTTCTCCCTTTTTCTCTTGATGAGTCTGGCTAATGGTTTATCAATTTTGTTTATCTTCTCAAAGAACCAGCTTTTAGTTTCATTGATCTTTCCTATTGTTTTCTTCATTTCTTTTTCATTTATTTCTGATCTGATCTTTATGATTTCTTTCCTTCTGTTAGCTTTGGAGTTTTTTTGTTCTTCTTTCTCTAATTGCTTCAGGTGCAAGGTTAGGTTGTTTATTGAAGATGTTTCCTGTTTCTTGAGGTAGGCTTCTATTGCTATAAACTTCCCTCTTAGAACTGCTTTTGCTGCGTCCCATAGGTTTTGGGTCATCGTGTCTCCATTGTCATTTGTTTCTAGGTATTTTTTGATTTCCCCTTTGATTTCTTCAGTGATCACTTCGTTATTAAGTAGTGTATTGTGTAGCCTCCATGTGTTTGTATTTTTTACAGATCTTTATTATTCTGAATTATTATTATTCTGAATTCTTTTTCAGGTAGACTACCTATTTCCTCTTCATTTGTTAGGTCTGGTGTGTTTTGACCCTGCTCCTTCATCTGCTGTGTGTTTTTCTGTCATCTCATTTTGCTTATCTTACTGTGTTTGGGGTCTCCTTTTCACAGTCTGCAGGTTCGTCGTTCCCGTTGTTTTTGGTATCTGTCCCCAGTGGCTAAGGTTGGTTCAGTGGGTTGTGTAGGCTTCCTGGTGGAGGGAACTAGTGCCTGTGTTCTGGTGGATGAGGCTGGATCTTGTCTTTCTGGTGGGCACATCCACATCTGGTGGTGTGTTTTGGGGTGTCTGTGGCCTTATTATGATTTTAGGCAGCCTCTCTGCTAATGGATGGGGCTGTGTTCCTGTCTTGCTAGTTGTTTGGCATAGGGTGTCTAGCACTGTAGCTTGCTGGTCATTGAGTGAACCTGGGTCTTGATGTTGAGATGGAGATCTCTGAGAGATGTTCGTCGTTTGGTATTACGTGGAGCTGGGAGGTCTCTTGTGGACCAGTGTCCTGAAGTTGGCTCTCCCACCTCATAGGCATGACACAGATGCCTGGCTGGAGCACCAAGAGCCTTTCATCCACATGGCTCAGAGTAAAAGGGAGAAAAAATAGAAAGAAAGAAAGAGGATATAGTATAGTGAAGTAAAATAAAGCTATTATAAAGCAAAGCTATACAGACAGTATCTCACCCAGAAGCATATACATATACACTCACAAAAAAAGGAAAAGAGGAAGAATTAATATATCCTGCTCCCAAAGTCCACCTCCTGAATTTGGGAAGATTCGTTGTCTATTCATGTATTCAACAAATGCAGGCACATCAAGTTGTTTGTGGAGTTTCAATCCGCTGCTTCTGAGGCTGTTGGGAGAGATTTCCCTTTCTCTTCTTTGTTCGCACAGCTCCCGGGGTTCAGCTTTGGATGTGGACCCGCCTCTGCGTGTAGGTCGCCTGAGGGCGTCTGTTCCCCGCCCAGACAGGACGGGGTTAAAGGCGCAGCTGCTTCGGGGGCTCTGGCTCACTCAGGCGGGGGGAGGGAGCGGTACGGAGGAGGCGGGGCGAGCCTGCGGCGTCAGAGGCGCCGTGACGTTGCAGCAGCCCGAGGCGCACCGTGCGTTCTCCCGGGGAAGTTGTCCCCGGATCTCGGGAGCCTGGCCGTGGCGGGCTGCACCGGCTCCCGGGAGGGGCGGTGTGGAGAGTGAGCTGGGCTCGCACACAGGCTTCTTGGTGGCGGCAGCAGCAGCCTTAGCGTCTCATGCCCGTCTCTGGGGTCCGTGCTGACAGCCGCGTCTCGCGCCCGTTTCTGGAGCTCGTTTACGCGGCGCTCTGAATCCCTCTCCTCGCGCACCAGGAAACAAAGAGGTAAGAAAAAGTCTCTTGCCTCTTCGGCAGCTGCAGACTTTTCCCGGACTCCCTCCCGGCTAGCTGTGGTGCACTAACCCCTTCAGGCTGTGTTCACGCCACCAACCCCAGTCCTCTCCCTGTGATCCGACCGAAGCTGAGCCTCAGCTCTCAGCCCCGCCCCGGCGGGTAAGCAGACAAGCCTCTCGGGCTGCTGAGTGCTGCTCGGCGCCGAGCCTCTGTGCGGGAATCTCTCCGTTTTTCCCTCTGCACCCCTGTTGCCGTGGGATCCACGCTGATAGCCACGGCTCGCGCCCACCTCTGGGATCCGCGCTGATCGCCGTGGCTCGTGCCTGTCTCTGGAGCTCGTTTAGGCGGCGCTCTGACTCCCCTCTCCTCGCGCACCAGGAAACAAAGAGGGAAGAAAAAGTCTCTTGCCTCTTCGGCAGCTGCAGACTTTTTCCTGACTCCCTCCCGGCTCGCCGTGGCGCACTAGCCCCTTCAGGCTGTGTTCACGCCGCCAACCCCAGTCCTCTCCCTGCGACCAAAGCCCGAGTCTCACCTTCCAGCCTCGTATCACTTTTTAAATTTAAATGTTTAGGTATTTTCTTTCTTTAAACATGAAATTAATTTAGGAATATTATATATATATAGAGAGAGAGAGAGAGAGTGCTGTAAGGATTAAAAAGTAAAACACAAACAAGTTTTAATTAGTCAATGACATATGAAATATAATTGAACTGCATTAGGAATTCATGTTTTGCCTACCTTATAATGTTTGTTTCAATCAAAGTCTTTGCAGAAAATAAATATTTTAAACATGACCTTCAGACTTCATTATATTTTCTGTACTCTATATACTTATGTTGTTAGTCAGTTCACAGGCCAGATATGTTCCAGAAAAGTTACATGAGGAACAAAACTTGTAATTTATAATTTAAAAGATGGTAAGAGAATGTGCTTTTTAAAGGAAAGTCCAGGTGAGTATTTCTGAAATGTAAATAGAACTTTTTGCATATGGATTTACCTGAATGTTTTCTTAAAGGATAATATTTGAAGGGATTTTGGCTTCTGGTCTTCCTGTGACCTTCTCCCTCACTCCCACTCTGTCCTCTAGCTCCCATGCTCCTGTCCCTTCTTTTCACATCATCAGCATCACCACCTATTAAGTACTGATACTTACATGATTAGACCACCACGGTAAATGTCGGGGACATTATATTAGGTGCTGCATTAGTGAATTGTAATGTATTAGTTCTAGTTTCCAAAAAATTCTGTGATTATATTTTGGGTTCAATAGATATTGTACCCCTCAGGCTTGGTTAAAAGATTTACTATCTTAACTAACTTCAAGCATGTTTAAATTTCAGTATTCAATCTTAAGCTCTAATTATTAAGCTACTTAAAATTATAATAACAAAACAAGAATAAGCCTTTATATTAAAATTGTAGTGTTGCAGACACATTGGTAAGTATTTTTTTACAAATTAAAGTGTTCAGTCTTGTAACATGGTAGTTATCACTCATATCCCAATTTTATAGATGATAATTCTGGGACAAGAGTTTATGGGATTTGCCTTCATCACATAACTCTTGTTTCTGTTACAGATCCCACTTCAGCACCTTTCCTTACATCTTCCAATCCCTAACCCCCATGTTAGCCAGCCTATCAATTCATGAGCAATAATTCCCTCTGAAGCTTCATAACCTTTTATGTCTAATTGAAGTAATGCTCTCAGAAAGGCATGGTGGCTTCTATACTTCTCATCTCCACCCTTTTATCTTTGTTAAATGAATCTAGAGAATCATGTTACAAGTCTATGGGCTACTGAATATCACAAAGGCTGAACACAATAGTGTGGATTCAAGCACCAAACTAATCTACCATAATCATAGAATAGCTCTGGAGAAGGACAAAGTAGCGAAATCTGACATTTCTAGCCCTCTAAACTGCCACTAATCTTATTTTCCTTTAGTGCAAAAACACACTTTGGAAACTGAAAAAAAACCCTTGTTCATTTTTCACTTTGTTATTGAACTACATGCTATTATCCTAAAAGTTAGTAGGGATAGAACATTTTCATTCCTTAGTGAGTATGAATACACTATTTCCATTTAACTCAAAATACTTTTACGTATATATTATTTGATTTCTTTTCCTTCATCTGGAAGTAACACTAAAGTTCAACTTTATTCTTTGAATTTGCTGCTGTTAATTATTAGAAGGAACACAGCTGTGAAGCATCTCCTCTCCCTCCTGCCTTCCCACGTGTTGCTGATTTTGTTTTCGCACGTGTGGCTGTTCCTCGGCCTTCTTGTTTGCCAACTAATCCATCACCCGCTGCCTCTAGATCTGCACGACATCTGGGCTTCTACCCTCTTCCGTTTCCCCCAGTGACTCCATCCAGCCCCAGAGTCAGTGATGATGACACTGCAAGGACACCTCCAACAGCTCAGAACCTGGCCGCTTTCATCTGTGGGGACCTCCCTCCTCTTTCTGGCTCCTCCCATGGCTGCTTTCTTTCCAAGTCTCACCTTTCTGTGAGGAAGACATCCCCTGGTAGAGAGAACTTTCATGGCCATTCCATCCAAAGTCAGTTTCCCACCTTAATTTTTCCCTGCCATAATTTTACACTGGAGATGAGATTCTTCATGTGTTTACTCTTTGATTCCCCTCGCTGTAATTATGCTTCCTGATGTCAAATTCTGGTTGGTTGGTTCACTGTTATATACACAGTGGTTGAATGGTGTTTATTCCCTAGTAGGTGTTTCATAATATTTATAACGAGAGGAGAAAAACTCGAGTAAATGAAAATATATCAAATGTTGTTAGCTTTTAGTTAATGAGGGCTAGAGGCTATAGTTACTGTAATAGTGTATATACTAAGTTATAAACAAATATTAGTGAGATAAACACATAAAAGATTAAAGAAGAAATTTAAAGAAATACAAATAGATATCCCTTGCTTCTGGGGACAACCGAGAACGTTCCCGCTCCCCGTGGGTGGGCTGAGGGCTCTCTTATGATAACATCCCAGCCCACCCTCTCCTTCTGCCCACTCTTGCTTCTCACAGAGGTACTGCTCCCCAGAACCATCCCAAGTGAGCCTCAGAGGCTGTTTCTGGGAAAATCTGATCTAAGATCACAGCTTTAAAAAAAAATACCATTCCTGCCCACCTGGAGTTCACACCGTAATGGAAAGACAGACCTTGTACGAAAGTAAGACAGTTCAGTTGGTCCCCTGACTCCCATGGTGTGTTGTGACCTGTGTGCAGGACCCAGTGGTTCCCCCCAGACCCCACCTCCTGTGTGCAGGACCCAGTGGCTCCCCCCAGCACCCCACATTGTGCGTTGCTATACGGGTGGTGGGTGATCGCAGCACACAGGACTGATTAGTGCGATTCCGAGGTGAGGCAGCTTGTCTCTGGTCACTGAAGAAAAGATGTCTCTTTCTGTCTCCCCATTTCTCCTTCATCCCACTTATCAACCACCTGGTGTTTCACCAGTGCTGAGAAGAAACGGAAAATCACTTCCTTCCTGCTTCCTGGGCAAGTGGGTAATCCAGCTTCCACGGGAATGTCAGGCCGAGATTTCCCCAGGTGCCCTGCTTCTCGGCCCTGGTCCCCCAACAGCTGGGAGGCTGCTATCCTCCTCACACCTTGCACGTGTGCCCACCTTTTCAGCTGCATCAGGAAACCATTCCCACATCCTCTCTCAGATCCGCTGCAATGTCACTTCCGTCTGGTGCTCCCCTTATTGCACCCATGGTCTTCCAACAGCAGGCACCCGGCTGTAGCTGAGTGCCTTCGGAAAAAGGACCAAGACAACCAGGCAAGGTTGGCTCACGCTCTGGGCTCTGACACTTCCTAGCAGCAGGAACTCGCCTCTCTGAGCCTCAGTTTTCTCATTCTGTAAAATGGGATCAGCCTGCCCACCACCCGGGACCTTGTGAGGATGCAGTAAGGTGATTCACACCTGGCACCCAGCACCCCGCACTGCCTGGTACACCGTGCCTTTCACTTCTTCTCAAACCTGCCTCACCTGCACCAGGTTTACGTGCAGGGTCCCTTTTTTCATGAGGCATCCCACCTCGTGAGCCTCAAAGAGAGCTATGAGGAGACATTTACCTCCTGATGTATGGATACCATCTTCCCTAACCCAGGGTCACAGGCATCTCGGGCTGCTATTGGTACCCCCAAGAGTCCCAGACACCCCTCCTCTATCTCTCTGTCCCCTCTGTAGACTCTGCTCCCACAATTTGTCCTGGGGGTGTTTCTGCTGCTGTTTCACCTTTGGCTGAAAACCCACCACACCTGGCATCAAGGCTTTTCTGGTCCAAAGCACTGTTCTCAGTCAGCACCTTGAGTGGCCCCTGGCCCTCACTTGGGGTCCATTATCCCGTCTGATGCTACAGAGGAGGTGGTTTATCTATGTCTTCTTGTCCGAAAGCACGATCCTCGGCTAGGTCGATCAGAATGGCTGTCACATATTCCGTGCCAGGCAGGGGTCTTAAAAAAATAGATAAAGGAAATACAAATATCTCAATTTTCTTGATAGAGTATTAATGCTTAAATTACAAACAAAGAAGACCTTAAGATGATGAATGAAATATAATCAACAGGTTTAGGAAGTTTTATTTATATATTTTTATTTCTTGATGCCACTTTCTCTGAGACCTCGGGCAAATTATTCAGATCTTCTGTTTCAGCTTATTCCTTCATAGAGTAAGTATGCTGGATTATCTTACAAGTAATTCTATATCTTCCTTTTATAACATTAAATTTAAATAGGGTACCTATTTTGTCTTATGCATGAGAAAAGGGGTTACAGAATATCAAATCCGTTCTTACTATATCTGCACCTGAAATTAGCAGATAGAAATTAGAAAAACATAATTCACAACCAAAATATAAATGAAGTATATTAGAGAGGAAATCAATTTAATATGTTAATAATTCCATGTTAGTGTGTAGGCAACTCTCTAATCATTTCAAGAAGGAGATTTGTGCCGAATCCTGGGTTTCCTGCTCCTCCTGTGATGTCTCGTGTAGGTTTCCACGGGAGGAGCAGAGTTGGCCCCACGGAAATGATCCTCCCCTCTCTCTTGTTTAGAGCAATACTACACTAGATTTCAGAAACATGAATTCTATTTAATGACCTCAGTCATGCAGTCACCTCAGATTTCTCAATTTTAAAGCCAAGTTGGGTTATAACATGGATAGAATCAGGTTTCTTCTGAAACCAGCAGCACGTGTTGGGAATGGAAAAAGGATATAACTGACTTTGGATGTTATATGTGATATACACCTCTGACTAACATCTTTGTCACTGTTGCCAGCTTAAGGATTCTATAATAAAGCTATAGTTTTGAGATTGAACTACACGTAATTCTTACACATCCAAAGGATCACTTTAAAATTGTGCAACATGATTGAACCTAGAAATACAACCCAAAAGAGGGGAAGCCACACATTTAATATTTTTAAAGCCTCAGATTGTTATCCATTGTTTTATTAGCAAGAAGAGTTTCAATAGACAAGTATATTTTTAATTGGTATAACATTTAGTGGGCATAAATTTACCTATCGAAATCGAACTTTTCTGACACATACATGTACTGCCCTGATAAAATGAATAAAATGATTATTTCAAAATGTAATCTGCAAGATTTGCATCAATAGGAGAAGAATACACTAGGAAACAGTCATCCATTGGTGTATTATATTTTTACATGTCTGTGAGCAGAGGCCCTGACCGTTTGTGTTCCGGACTATTATTTGTAAGGATACAGTCTTTGAAGACAGAAATAGTGCCTCCCTGTAAAGTAGACTGCAGGTTTATTTACTGTCTGCAGCATTCACCAGGCTCCCATTGGACTTAGGGGACAGAGGGAGCTGATACAAGTCCAAAGCTCATGCCACTTGCTGTACCATGAGTAATAAAGCCCTTTGTCTCTGATCCAGGAATATCTCGTCTTCTGCCAGCATTCACGAAACTGTAGCAGGCTTACTTATCAGCTTGTATGTAAGAAAAAACATCAGACCATTCACAGTTTTTGACAGCTTTAACTGATTTCATCCAGTAAACTAACCGTGTGATGTATCAAGTTTGAATCTGATTTCGATAATATCTTTAAATAAAATCTTTGCTATGTAATCCAATGAAATAAATGTTTCAGTGTAATTGTTAGTTTAAAACTGAGATGCTACAGCATAGCATGATATAATAATACAAATAAACACAAACATCCAGAGAAGTGTTATATAAGGATGCCTGGTAAATCTAATTGGCAACATTTAATGATATAGCACTTCATATATAGCTCTAGTCAAAGGTAAAATTAAACTTTTCAGCATTATATATTTTTAAAGTGTTGTTTCTAAGAAATAATTTTCCAACTAAATGCCTGTGAGCTTTGAGTGGTTATAATTCATTATTTCCTCATTTTTTAAACGAACTCGTTCAAATGCCCATCACACACTTCCTATCTGCCAGGCACTGTGCTAAATGCTGTAGGTTACATAGTGAACTACACGGTACCTGCCTTCATAGGTAAGACTATGGAGATAGTTGATTAACAAATAGTCACACAAAAATTAAGAGCTAATAACAATTATACTGAAAACTAGGAATAAAAGAGTTTAGAGTAATATGATAGATTGTACAAAGGGGACCTAATTTATGTTATCCAATAGGAGACTAATGTAATATCTCAAGGATACATAGGTGATATTCTGCAAAGTGTATGCCTGGCAATGGAGATGAGGACCACAATGTGGGAGGAAGGATGTTGGGCTGCTGGAGGGTCTGAAAGTGGCCTCTCTTGACAGAGCCTGATGGCAGGAGACAAGCCTGGGGAAACAATCAGATATTATTTTTTGATACAAAATTTAAAACTCTTCCCATGTTCATTGCAGCACTATTTACAATAGCTAGGACATGGAAGAAACCTAAATGTCATATGATACCACTTATATGTGGAGTCTAAAATATGGTACAAATGAACCTGTTTACAGAACAGAAATAGAGTCACAGATGTAGACAACAAACTTATGGTTACCAAGGGGGAAAGAAGGGGGTAGGGAAGGATAAATTGGGAGATTGGGATTGACATATACACACTACTATATATAAGATAGATAACCGAAAAGGACCTACTGTATAGCACAGGGAACTCTGCTCAATACTCTGTAATAATCTAAATGGGAAAAGAATTTGAAAAAGAATAGATACATGTATATGTATCATTGAATCACTTTACTGTACAGCAGAAACTGACACAACATTGTTTATACTCCAATAAAAATTAATTTAAAAAATAAAATAAAACTCTCTTGCAACATTTTCTTTTATTGTGCCAGACGTCTTTCCCCCCTATGTATGTTACCCTGAGGTATAAAATATTTTTAAGGGATATGTATTTACGATTTATTAGAAAGACATCCTAATACATTCACTCTAGAAACCTATTAGATTACTCTTTTAAGACTCATAGTCATGACTTTATCATTTTCATGATTTTAGAAAAGTGTAGAAAATTTCCAAATTGTGAATATAGCCTTATTTCCAGTTACTTTTTTCTTTCCCATTTTTCTCTGAGTGTAAAACTATCATCTGAACAATGAAGCTATCTGAGCCCATGTGGCCCAGAGAAAAGGAACCCTTAGTGAAGCAGTCCTTCCCTGAGGAAGCAAGAATATCCAGCTCCACTTCGAAAGGAACTCCAGAACATCTTACTTTTACCAACTACATGAAACATATAGTGATTGTCGATGTGGGGATGAACTGTTAGAAGCAATTATCAAATTTTAGTCCTTGTAACTTTAACAAGTTTATTCCCATTTAGAAGTCTCCAGTGCATGCAAAATCAGATGTACAAACTATTAATTCCTTATGATTAAGAGAATATGTCTCACATTTTACTCTAACTGCAAAGCGCTTTCCAAAAGTACATTTTATTTGCTCCTTACATCTATTTGTGAGGTAAAGTAAGCAAATATTTTAATTCCCATGTTGTATATTTGGAAATAGAAGCCTAGAGAGATGAAATAACTTTCTCCAGTTTCATGAAACCAATCCATGACAAAGCTGGGTTTCAAATTCAAGTCTTTATTTTTCGAAAACTTGATGACCTAAATAAATAATTGGATGAAGTGTTGTAAAGTTAACACAAGCAACAGCAAGTCTTGTCTAAGACTCAGTTTTCATGGGAAAAGTATAATACACGTGTGGATATACAATATCATCCAGCAGAGCTGAAGGAAACAGAAATAGGTAGAAAGAAAAACAAACATTGAAAGATGATAAATAATTGTTCTGCTGTAAATACTGTGAATATCTTTTGTTCTACCTAAGCATACTTTGAATTAGAGAGTTGAAAATTATTTAAGATTGGGAGCAGATAAAAAATCAGCTGGCTTTTTTTCAGATCCTTAACATCAATTGTATCTTTCTTTTTGTGATTAGTTAAAAGGAAATAATTTCTTACCATTAGACATCCAAAAGGAGAGTCATGCAATCTTTGTTTGAGATTCACAGTGGCTGGTAAAGAAGAGGTGCCCAGTAAACATTTCCTGGAAAAATAAATTGTCTTAGAGAAGGTTTTAAAGTTCTTCATTTTTTAAATTCTTATTTATTCTTATCTCTGAAACAGAGAGCATAAATATAAAAGAGTCATTGTTTTGGAATGTGATATATGTTTTAGCTGTCTTATATGCAATTAGCAGAACAATATTCCTAATTCTCTCCCGACTCATCAAAGACAGCTGAGCCAACACCAGGGGTAGCAGCTAGCTGCACACAGGAAAAATATTCATGATATTTTGTAATACATTTCTCATATAAACTATATTTCCTGACTATTCATCAAGTCACTGGTTCTTTCCCTGAGTTTTTGGAATGATCCAGACCAGGAGACAGATTTTGTGCAGCTGTTCATCATTATTGCTTAATTGACAAAGTCATCAAACTTATTATATTCCTTAATAACAACCTATGGGCTCATGCACACTTAGTGAAACAGTCAGTAAGCCTACATTTATTGAATTAGGACCTATTTTATTGTAAAACATTTCCAAATGATTTTCAAAAACTTTTATTTAATCCTTGAAACAATGTCTCTTAATGTGGAAATCAGACCACCCCTATTGTATGTGCAATTCTTTTTTTTTTTTTTTGTCCATGACAAGCACCCAGAGGATGCTGCCTTTTATTTTTTTTTAATTTTTATTTTATTTTATTATTTTATTGACTTTAGTTATTTTTTTTAAACATCTTTATTGGAGTATAATTGCTTTACAATGGTGTGTTAGTTTCTCCTTTATAACAAAGTGAATCAGTTATACATATAAATATATTCCCACATCTCTTCCCTCTTGCATCTCCCTCCCTCCCACCCTCCCTATCCCACCCCTCTAGGTGGTCGCAAAGCACCGAGCTAATCTCCCTGTGCTATGCGGCTGCTTCCCACTAGCCATCTATTTTACGTCTGGTAGTGTATATATGTCCATGCCACCTCTCACTTTGTCACAGCTTACCCTTCCCCCTCCCCATATCCTCAAATCCATTCTCTAGTAGGTCTGTGTCTTTATTCCCATCTTACCACTAGGTTCTTCATGACCTTTTTCTTTTTCCCCTTAGATTCCATATATATGTGTTAGAATACTGTATTTGTTTTTCTCTTTCTGACTTACTTCACTCTGTATGACAGACTCTAACTCCATCCACCTCACTACAAATAACTCCATTTCGTTTCTTTTTATGGCTGAGTAATATTCCATTGTGTATATGTGCCACATCTTCTTTATCCATTCATCCGATGATGGACACTTAGGTTGCTTCCATGTCCTGGCTATTGTAAATAGAGCTGCAATGAACATTTTGGTACATGACTCTTTTTGAATTATGGTTTTCTCAGGGTATATGCCCAGTAGTGGGATTGCTGGGTCGTATGGTAGTTCTATTTTTAGTTTTTTAAGGAACCTCCATACTGTTCTCCATAGTGGCTGTATCCATTTACATTCCCATCAACAGTGCAAGAGTGTTCCCTTTTCTCCACACTCTCTCCAGCATTTATTGTTTCTAGATTTTTTGATGATGGCCATTCTGACCGGTGTGAGATGATATCTCATTGTAGCTTTCATTTGCATTTCTCTAATGATTAATGATGTTGAGCATTCTTTCATGTGTTTGTTGGCAATCTGTATATCTTCTTTGGAGAAATGTATGTTTAGGTCTTCTGCCTATTTTGGGATTGGGTTGTTTGTTTTTTTGTTATTTAGCTGCATAAGCTGCTTGTAAATTTGGGAGATTAATCTTTTATCAGTTGCTTCATTTGCAAATATTTTCTCCCATTCTGAGGGCTGTCTTTTGGTCTTGTTTATGGTTTCCTTTGCTGTGCAAAAGCTTTTAAGTTTCCTTAGGTCCCATTTGTTTATTTGTGTTTTTATTTCCATTTCTCTGGGAGCTGGGTCAAAAAGGATCTTGCTGTGATTTATGTCATAGAGTGTTCTGCCTATGTTTTCCTCTAAGAGTTTGATAGTGTCTGACCTTACATTTAGGTCTTTAATCCATTTTGAGTTTATTTTTGTGTATGGTGTTAGGGAGTGTTCTAATTTCATACTTTTACAGGTACCTGTCCAGTTTTCCCAGCACCACTTATTGAAGAGGCTGTCTTTTCTCCACTGTATATGCTTCCCTCCTTTATCAAAAATATGGTGACCATATGTGCGTTGGTTTAACTCTGGGCTTTCTATCCTGTTCCATTGATCTATATTTCTGTTTTTGTGCCAGTACCATACTGTCTTGATTACTGTAGCTTTGTAGTATAGTCTGAAGTCAGGGAGCCTGATTCCTCCAGCTCCATTTTTCATTCTCAAGATTGCATTAGCTATTCGGGGTCTTTTGTGTTTCCATACAAATTGCAAAATTTTTTGTTCTAGTTCTGTGAAAAATGCCAGTGGTAGTTTGATAGGGATTGCATTGAATCTGTAGATTTCTTTGGGTAGTAGAGTCATTTTCACAATGTTGATTCTTCCAAACCAAGAACATGGTATATCTGTTCATCTCTTTGTATCAGCTTTGATTTCTTTCATCACTGTCTTATAGTTTTCTGCATACAGGTCTTTTGTCTCCTTAGGTAGGTTTATTCCTAGATATTTTATTCTTTTTGTTGCAGTGGTAAATGGGAGTGTTTTCTTAATTTCATTTTCAGATTTTTCATCATTAGTGTATAGGAATGCAAGAGATTTCTGTGCATTAATTTTGTATCCTGCTACTTTACCGAATTCATTGATTAGATCTAGTAGTTTTCTGGTAGCATCTCTAGGATTCTCTATGTATAGTATCATGTCATCTGCAAACAGTGACAGCTTTACTTCTTCTTTTCCAATTTGGATTCCTTTTATTTATTTTTCTTCTCTGATTGCTGTGGCTAACACTTCCAAAACTATGTTGAATAATAGTGGTGAGAGTGGGCAACCTTGTCTTGTTCCTGATCTTAGTGGAAATGGTTTCAGTTTTTCACCATTGAGGACGATGTTGGCTGTGGGTTTGTTATATATGGCCTTTATTATGTTGAGGAAAGTTCCCTCTATGCCTACTTTCTGCAGGGTTTTTATCATAAATTGGTGTTGAATTTTGTCGAAAGCTTTCTCTGCATCTATTGAGACGATCATATGGTTTTTCTCCTTCAATTTGTTAATATGGTGTATCACGTTGATTGATTTGCGTATATTGAAGAATCCTTGCATTCCTGGGATAAACCCCACTTGATCATGGTGTATGATCCTTTTAATGTGCTGTTGGATTCTGTTTGCTAGTATTTTGTTGAGGATTTTTGCAGCTATGTTCATCAGTGATATTGGCCTGTAGTTTTCTTTCTTTGTGACATCTTTTTCTGGTTTTGGTATCAGGGTGATGGTGGCCTCGTAGAATGAGTTTGGGACTGTTTCTCCCTCTGCTATATTTTGGAAAAGTTTGACAAGGATAGGTGTTAGCTCTTCTCTAAATGTTTGATAGAATTTGCATGTGAAGCCATCTGGTCTTGGGCTTTTGTTTGTTGGAAGATTTTTAATCACAGTTTCAATTTCAGTGCTTGTGATTGGTCTGTTCATATTTTCTATTTCTTCCTGGTTCAGTCTCGGCAGGTTGTGCATTTCTAAGAATTTGTCCATTTCTTCCAGGTTGTCCATTTTATTGGCATAGAGCTGCTTGTAGTAATCTCTCATGATCGTTTGTATTTCTGCAGTGTCAGTTGTTACTTCCCCTTTTTCCTTTCTAATTCTAATGATTTGAGTCTTCTCTCTTTTTTTCTTGATGAGTCTGGCTAATGGTTTATCAATTTTGTTTATCTTCTCAAAGAACCAGCTTTTAGTTTTATTGATCTTTGCTATTGTTTCCTTCATTTCTTTTTCATTTATTTCTGATCTGGTCTTTATGATTTCTTTCCTTCTGCTAACTTTGGGGGATTTTTATTCCTCTTTCTCTAATTGCTTTAGGTGCAAGGTTAGGTTGTTTATTTGAGATGTTTCCTGTTTCTTAAGGTAGGATTGTATTGCTATAAACTTCCCTCTTAGAACTTCTTTTGCTGCATCCCATTGATTTTGGGTCGTCGTGTCTCCATTGTCATTTGTTTCTAGGTACTTTTTGATTTCCCCTTTGATTTCTTCAGTGATCACTTCGTTATTAAGTAGTGTATTGTGTAGCCTCCATGTGTTTGTATTTTTTACAGATCTTTTCCTGGAATTGATATCTAGTCTCAAAGCGTCCTGGTCGGAAAAGATATTTGATACGATTTCAATTTTCTTAAAATTACCAAGGCTTGATTTGTGATCCAAGATATGATCTATCCTGGAGAATGTTCCATGAGCACTTGAGCAAAATGTGTATTCTGTTGTTTTTGGGTGGAATGTCCTATAAATATCAATTAAATCCATCTTGTTTAATGTATCATTTAAAGCTTGTGTTTCCTTATTTATTTTCATTTTGGATGATCTGTCCATTGTTGAAAGTGGGGTAATAAAGTCCCCTACTATGATTGTGTTGCTGTCGATTTCCCCTTTTATGTCTGTTAGTATTTGCCTTATGTATTGAGGTGCTCCTATGTTGGGTGCCTAAATATTTACAATTGTTATATCTTCTTCTTGGAATGATCCCTTGATCATTATGTAGTGTCTTTCTTTGTCTCTTGTAATAGTCTTTATTTTAAAGTCTATTTTGTCTGATATGAGAACTGCTACTCCAGCTTTCTTCTGATTTCCATTTAAATGGAATATCTTTTTCCATCCTCTCACTTTCAGTCTGTATGTGTCCCTAGGTCTGAAGTGTGTCTCTTGTAGATAGCATATATACGGGTCTTGTTTTTGTATCCATTCAGCCAGTCTGTGTCTTTTGGTGGGAGCATTTAATCCATTTACATTTAAGGTAATTCTCGATATGTATGTTCCTATTCCCATTTTCTTAAATGTTTTGGGTTTGTTATTGTAGGTGTTTTCCTTCTCTTGTGTTTCTTGCCTAGAGAAGTTCCTTTAGCATTTGTTGTAAAGCTGGTTTGGTGGTGCTGAACTCTCTCAGCTTTTGCCTGTCTGTAAAGATTTTAATTTCTCCATCAAATCTGAATGAGATCCTTGCTGGGTAGAGTAATCTTGGTTGTAGGTTTTTCTCCTTCATCACTTTAAATATGTCCTGCCACTCCCTTCTGGCTTGCAGAGTTTCTGCTGAAAGTTCAGCTGTTAACCTTATGGGGATTCCGTTGTGTGTTATTTGTTGTTTTTCCCTTGCTGCTTTTAATATGTTTTCTTTATATTTAAGTTTTGATAGTTTGATTAATATGTGTCTTGGCATGTTTCTCCTTGGATTTATCCTGTATGGGTCTCTCTGTGCTTCCAGAACTTGATTAACTATTTCCTTTCCCATATAAGGGAAGTTTTCAACTATAATCTCTTCAAATATTTTCTCAGTCCCTTTCTTTTTCTCTTCTTCTTCTGGGACTACTATAATTCGAATGTTGGTGCATTTAATGTTGTCCCAGAGGTCTCTGAGATTGTCCTCAGTTCTTTTCATTCTTTTTCCTTTATTCTGCTCTGCCATTGTTATTTCCACTATTTTATCTTGCAGGTCACTTATCCGTTCTTCTGCCTCAGTTATTCTGCTATTGATCCCATCTAGAGTATTTTTAATTTCATTTATTGTGTTTTTCATCATTGCTTGGGTCCTCTTTAGTTCTTCTACGTCCTTGTTATATGTTTCTTGCATTTTGTCTATCTTATTTGCAAGATTTTGGATCATCCTTACTATCATTATTCTGAATTCTTTTTCAGGTAGACTGCCTATTTCCTCTTCATTTGTTAGGTGTGGTGTGTTTTTACCTTGCTCCTTCATCTGCTGTGTTTTACTGTCTTCTCATTTTGCTTATCTTACTGTGTTTGGGGGTCTCCTTTTCATAGGCTGCAGGTTCATAGTTTCTGTTGTTTTTTTTTTTGGTGTCTGTCCCCAGTGGCTAAGGTTGGTTCAGTGGGTTGTGTAGGCTTTCTGGTGGAGGGGACTAGTGCCAGTGTTCTGGTGGATGAGGCTGTATCTTGTCTTTCTGGTGGGCAGGTCCACGTCTGCTGGTGTGTTTTGGGGTGTCTGTGGCCTTATTATGATTTTAGGCAGCCTCTCTGCTAATGGATGGGGCTGTGTTCCTGTCTTGCTATTTGTTTGGCATAGGGTGTCCAGCACTGTAGCTTGCTGGTCGTTGAGTGAAGCTGGGTCTTTGTGTTGAGATGGAGATCTCTGGGAGATTTTTGCCATTTGGTATTACGTGGAGCTGGGTGGTCTCTTGTGGACCAGTGTCCTGAGATTGGCTCTCCCACCTTAGAGGCACAGACCTGATACCTGGCTGGAGCACCAAGAGTCTTTCATGCACATGGCACAGAATAAAAGGAAGAAAAAATAGAAAGAAAGAGGATAAAATAAAATAAAGTTATTAAAATAAAAAATAGTTATTAAGGAAAAAAAATTTTTTTAATTAAAAAGAAAAAAAAAATGGACGGAGAGAACCCTAGGACAAATGGTGAAAGCAAAGCTATACAGACTAAATCTCACACAGAAGCATACATATACACACTCACAAAAGGAGGAAAAGGGGAAAAAATAATATATCTTGTTCCCAAAGTCCACCTCCTCAATTTGGGATGATTTGTTGTCTATTCAGGTATTCAACAGATGCAGGCACATCAAGTTGATTGTGGAGCTTTAATCCGCTGCTTCTGAGGCTGCTGGGAGAGATTTCCCTTTCTCTTCTTTGTTCGCACAGCTCCCGGGGTTCAGCTTTGGATTTGGACCCGCCTCTGCGTGTAGGTCGCCTGAGGGCGTCTGTTCATCGCTCAGACAGGACGGGGTTAAAGGCGCAGCTGCTTCGGGGGCTCTGGCTCACTCAGGCGGGGGGAGGGAGCGGTACGGAGGAGGCGGGGCGAGCCTGCGGCGTCAGAGGCGTCGTGACGTTGCAGCAGCCCGAGGCGCGCCGTGCGTTCTCCCGAGGAATTTGTCCCTGGATCTCGGGAGCCTGGCTGTGGCGGGCTGCACAGGCTCCCGGGAGGGGCGGTGTGGAGAGTGACCTGTGCTCGCACACAGGCTTCTTGGTGGCGGCAGCAGCAGCCTTAGCGTCTCAGGCCCGTCTCTGGGGTCCACACGGCTCGTGCCCGTCTCTGGAGCTCGTTTAGGCGGCGCTCTGAATCCCCTCTCCTCGCGCACCAGGAAACAAAGAGGTAAGAAAAAGTCTCTTGCCTCTTCGGCAGCTGCAGACCTTTTCCCGGACTCCCTCCCGGCTCGCCGTGGCGCACTAGCCCCTTCAGGCTGTGTTCACGCCGCCAACCCCAGTCCTCTCCCTGCGATCCGACCGCAGCCCGAGCCTCAGCTCCCAGCCCCGCCCGCCCCGGCGGGGGAGCAGACAAGCCTCTCGGGCTGGTGAGTGCCGCTCGGCGCTGATCCTCCGTGCGGGAATCTCTCCGCTTTGCCCTCCGCACCCCTGTGGCTGCGCTCTCCTCCGTGGCTCCGAAGCTCCCCCCTCCGTCACCCGTAGTGTCCGCCCGCGAAGGGGCTCCTAGTGTTTGGACACCTTTCCTCCTTCACGGCTCCCTCCCACTGGTGCAGGCCCCGTCCCTATTCTTTTGTCTCTGTTGTTTCTTTTTTCTTTTGCCCTCCCCAGGTACATGGGGAGTTTCTTGCCTTTTGGGAGGTCTGAGGTCTTCTGCCAGCGTTCAGTAGGTGTTCTGTAGGAGCAGTTCCACGTGTAGATGTATTTCTGATGTATCTGTGGGGAGGAAGGTGATCTCCGCGTCTTACTCTTCTGCCATCTTTTCCTACCCTCGACTTTAGTTAATTTACAGTGCTGTGTTAATTTCTGGTGTACAGCAAAGTGATTCATATACATATGCAAACACGGAATTGGAGAGTTGAAAATTATTTAAGTTTAGGAGCAGAATAAAAATCAGCTGGCTTTATTCAGGTTCTCAACATCAATTATATCTTTTTCTTTGTGATTAGTTAAGAGGCAATTTATACATACATATATATATATATTCTTTTTCAGATTCTTTTTCATTACAGGTTATTACAATATATTGAATATAGTTCCCTGTGCTATACAATAGGACCTTGTTGGTTATCTATTTCTTATATAATAGTGCATATATGTTAATCCCAAACTCATAATTTATCCCCTGTCTCCCCCACCCATGCCTTTCCCCTTTGGTAACAGAAGTTTGTTTTCTTGCCTGTGAGTCTGTTTCTGTTTTGTAAATAAGTTCATTTGTATCATCTTTAAGATTCTGCATTAAGTGATATCATATAATATTTGTCTTTGTCTGATTTACTTCACTTAGTATGATAATTTCTAGGTCCAAAAACAATTGATAAAATATAATTCTTATTGTTTACCAATTATATCATTTGGTGGACTCAACATTTGTAGATTTTAAATTTTAGCTTTTAACTTGTCCCAAGTAACCCAAAAAGTCCATGGTACGTAATATTCTGTATTTTAGTTGTAATGCAATTTGGATTCACAATCTCTCTTGCTGGTATGAAGAAAAATGGTCTCTAGCTATTGAGAAATCCAAGTGACCACCTCGTATAAGAATCTCAGTGCTCTTTTTGATTCTCAATTTAGCTTGCCTGTGCAATAGCTCCAGTGAAGTGCTACGAATATTATTTCTTAAGAAAACAAAACAGCATTCTAAAAAATTTTTAAAAATCGTCGCGAGAGAAAACTTTAGCCAGAGGTAAAAAGTTATAGTACATAGCCAGATATTGCTCCATGACACATTACTGCAAAATTTAGTGACTTAAAATCACAACCATTCATTACTTTTTGCAAGGTTTTGGGTCAGCTTGGGGCACCTGCTGCTCTGGATTGAACCGGGCTGGTTTGGCTGCGTGTTCCCACTCCTGTGTAACAAGCTTAAGGGTATGCTTTGAACTGACCAGCCTCTGGTAGCTTCAGCTGAGATGATGCAGCTTTGCTTCGCGTGGACTCCCACCTGCCACCAGGCTGGTGAGCACTCGTTCTCATGTTGGCGGTGAGCATCCAGGAGACAGCAGGCCGTGTCACGAACAGGGCAAGCAGAAGTGCACTTTTCTTTCTTCACTTCTCTGCTTGCATCACATTTGCTAACATCGCTTTGGCCAGAGCATGTAACATAGACAAGTCCACAGTCAAAGGGAAGACTAGAAAGTTACAAAGCAAACGGCATGGCTTGGAAAAGAATTAATTGAGACCATCAATGAAATCTGTCTACCGCAGAAGGTGATTCATTTGTTAACAATGCTATTGGAAAGACCTGTCTTCTAAGACAGGGAATGATTCTCCCTTGAAGGGTGAAGAGAGTTCAATTTTCAGTTTTGGGGCAAGATTGGCTCTCCAGCTAAATTTCATTGAAGGGCATGATTTCACTTATATGTGGAATCTAAAAAAATAAAATAAAGGAACAAATATAACAAAGCAGAAACAGACTCACGGGTACAGAGAACAGACTGGTGGTTTCCAGAGGAAAGAGGGATGGGGGAAGGGGCAAAATGGGTGAAGAGGATTAAGGGGTACCAGCTACTATGTATAAAATAAATAAGTTACAAAGATCTAATGTACAGCACAAGGAATATAGTCAATGTTTTATAATAACTTTGTATGAAGTGTAATCTATAAAAATGTTAAATTTCTATGCTATACACCTGAAAGTAATAGAAGTCAAATATATGTCATTTTTTTAAAAAAAAGAACTTAGTGAATGAAAGGGGGGCATTTGATTTTTGACATAGAGTAATTAGTACTGTTGGAATCAGCTTTCTGATTGCATTTATAATGGCAATTACCTTCATTTAGAGATAAACTAGGAACCTGTAAGAAGTCATAGAAAAAACATATTTTGAATGATTGACAAGTCTTTACTTCCAAGATAAGCTCATTCTTCAATTATTTCTTTTGAAGAAACCTTTATTTAGAGCCTGGAAATAAGATTATTTTCAATTCAGAGTCATGGCAGTTAAATAGGCAATTACAACATAAAGAAATAAGTGTGTCAATAGGGCTAAATACATGGATTCCAGGGAGTGCTATGTACAAGCTACATCATCAGAAATTAAACTTTGCAACACGTATGGCTTATTTTAACAGTTTTTATTGAAATATAAAAATGATAAAGACAGGAGTATAAACCTTAGGTTTACAGCTTGGTGAGTTTTCAGAAATTGAAAACACTGATGTAACCAGCTCTAAGATACTTTTGAATTTATTCTCTGTGCATTGTCTCTTTCTTTTCCCTTATTATTGGCAAATGATTAGAATAGAAAATGTGTGTAGTGCAAATCATGTGGCTTGCTGTAGACCAGATAGCTGATATTTCCTTTTCCAAAATGGCATTTTTCTTGAGAGACATTAAAATTTGATGTACTAGTTATTGACACATCAGCTGTCTGCTGCAAATCACTCTTAAATGAATACCCTAGAATAGTATATCTGGACCCTGTGCATGTTTCTCCTGTAGCAGATGGCATGCTTTGTGAGTAGAGGGTAACAAGGAGACACTGGAGTAAGAAAGGAGTTTCTCTTCCAAGTCTGATGTGTTTTTCTAGACAGGCTCCTGCACTATGTGCACATTTCTTAGTACCTAGGCTTCAGCAGAGCACACAGATCCTCCAGTTCCTTGGCTCCAAAAGTGCCTGATTTATAGCAGCTCAGGATAGTCCCCGTGGGCAGATTCCTCCAGCAATGCCACAGTGGTTTCTCAGTGGGCATTTCCAGCAGGATGCCTCTGTACTCCCGGGGAGGCTTTGCAGCCTCTGTGAATTTCTCTACTCTCCAATGAGCCAGAGATACACCCACCTTCCCTCTACAAAGAGGTCTGGGTGTCCACACTGAAGGAAAGAAGTCTCTCCCTTGGGTTCACAATCTCAACCCTAGGGGTTCTGGTTGCTCCTAAATCTGTTATTCCTATGTTCTTTATAGTATCCTTTATTTGTTAGTAGACAATTCCCTGTTACGTTAATAGTTCCAGTTAAAATTTCCATGTTCATATTACCGTGTGGTTCCTGACTCTTGATTAGTTCCTGAATGATGTGCTTGCTTTCTTCAGGGTCCCAGAGTTCTTCTGATTCAAGACTGTTGATTCATGGTAGTAATGCTGAGTGGGTTTTGCATAATATTATTTGCCAATTTAATCCCTGATATTTAAAATATCTATCAACGAATATTAAACTCAACTTAACAGAATCGTAAAATCTACCTAAGAAGATATTGGAAAGATAATGATCGAAATTACGTTGAAAGTAAGAAGCAAATGCTATTGAAAAGAAAATCATCAGAAATGAATATTATTTGAGTACAAATATCAAGAAATGGTTAGTTTTACCACTGATAAAATGATAGTAGCATCAAAATCTGTTTTTTTAAAAAAACGTATTTACTTGTTATTTATATATGCTCATACAATTAATTGATTTATTAATTTTTACAATAAAGCTATAGATGACTGGGTGATCCAACTTCTCCTAGCCAGGAAAAGCACACTTTATGCTGGAGATTTGATATTGTTACCTCCCTTCTCTGATTTTTCTTAACCTCTTTGGTAGACATTCACTCCTCTAAATGATAATTTTTTTCAGGCATGGTGATACCTTTACTCTGGTTATACCTGGTCTCAAAAACCTGGGAGACTTTCCATTTCCTGAAGATGATTATGTACTTTTCTCTGACAGACTTTAATACTTCTCTTTACCTTTGGTCTTCAACAGTATGAATATATTTCTAGATTGTTTTATAATTCTTATTTGTGGAAAATTCTAAACCATTCATTTTCAAATGTTTTCTCCCCATTCTCTCCCTTTTCCTTCTGGGATTTCAATTAAGTATATTTTAGACTAATATCGGCCTACATGCCTTGGATACTCTGTTCTTTCAAAATTGTTTTCAATAATTTCCTCTTTTGTTTCCATCCGAGTACTGTCTGTTGACCTATGTTCAAGTTCACTGAGGCCTTCCTTGGATGTGTCAGGTCTACTGATGAGCCTGGCAGAGTCATGCTTCATCTCTGTTACTGTGGGGAGGGTACATTTATTTCCAGCACGCCCTTTGCCATTTGCTTATTGTTTCCATTTCTCTGCTGAAATGACCCATCTATTCATGAATGTCTTCAAGTCTTTCCACTGGAGCTTGTAACGTATTAATCATGGTTATTTTAAATCCTCTGTTTGTTTTGTCTCTCAACAGTGGATTATTTTTCCTTTCCATTTTATATGTCTCATAACTTTTCATTGAAATGTACATGCTCTGTGTAGGGTAGCAGAGACCAAGGTAGATAGTATTTATGTCTGGAAATAAGCATGCCTCTTTCATTGCGTGGCCTTTAATGAGGGGCTGTGCTGCGTTTCAGTTTTATTGGTTGCTGTGATTACCTTCAATGCGCCGCCAGCCTCGGTTTCTTCAGCGCCACCTTGTGGTTAGGGTAAGAACCAGACTGATGGGATATCTGAGCATCTCCCAGGTGTGCTTCGTCCACCCTCAGTTTTAGGTGCTCCCTGTGAGCCTGCACCTTTGTCTCTCCATGCTCTTGTCCCTCTGTTAGTCCGCTGTTGCTGGTTTCTTGATCCTCGCTAGCCTGGGTGGTGAGGAGCGAAGCTTTCTACGTGTTCCTCATTCAGCCTCAGCCTTAGGCAGCTCATGTGTCTTGAGTCTTTTGAGCCAGGTTTTCTCCATGATGCTGCCCTGCCTCCAGTGGTAAAGGATCTTTAATTCTCTGAAACTAGGAGGATTTCTTGCTTTTCTCCTTTTCCCAAGCTCTGTCAGTTTTCACCCACTGAAACTGACAGGATTTGCTGCCTTTTTCTCCAGCAGCTTAAGACTTTGCTCCACTGGGGAGAAGGATCCAGGTAAGAATTGTTTTCTCCCTCAGCAGCGCCATTATTACCTGAGGGATGCTTTCTCAGCTCTCTCCTGACTCCAGACTTTTCAGAAGCAAAGAGTGGGGTCCATGGAGAAGGGACTGCCGCTGTCTGTGCTCTCAGGGCTCTGTACTCTCACAACTGTGGCTGCTCAGCTTTTAGCAGTTCCTTAAGAAGTTAGTTGATATCTTTTGTACCTGTTTGAACGGCCGCCTTGTTTCCTTCCAGTGCTCTGTTAGAAGTGAGTGATTGCCTGTGTCTTGTCTGTTTGGAGGCTCACTCCAGCTTTCCTCAGATTTTACTTTCATTATTGCCTTTCAAAGTCAGCACACTGATGGGTTCAAGAACAGGGTGATTTTGCAGATTGCCCAGCTTCTTCTTGTTTGGATAACACTCTTTCCATCTATCTGTCCTAAAATGGAGCCAGAACTCTGTAATACGTGTCATTAATTAACCAATTCCATAAAAGTTACCAGGATTCCGGGTACTTTGGTTACTATGTTAAAAATATTTTTAAGAAAACCAAAATAAGGATTTATTCTCTTTTGAAATACACAGAAATATAGTTTAAAATCTAAACGTTTTATTTTTATTCCATTAAATTAAGAAGTGCAATTCCAATGTATTTAAAGTAATGAGAAAGAGATTTTGAAATTTCTATTGATATATATACTTAGGGAAAGCTATGTACTTCAAGATACACAATTTAATGTCTAGCAGATTTTTTATTGAATTTCTTTTTATATTTCAATATTACCCATGCCTGAGGGTATCTATAAGATAGGTACAATTTAAAGTAAAATAATATGTGGATAATTATAGACTCAATACTCATTTAAGACTATAACATGACAAACACACTTGAAGCCCTTGTAGGCTCTTCCCCACTATATTTTCCTTCTACTCTAGATATAACTCCTACCATGAGTCGTATGTTAACCAGTTCTTTTTACTCTGACCATAAATGTATTTGTCTCTAAAACACGCAGTTTATTTTTGCCTGTTTTGAACTTTACGTAAATTGAGCCGTACTGCATTCTATATATATGTGACATTGAGCTTGGAGATCCATCCATGTAAACACCTGGGTCTGTAAGTGTGGACCTTCAAAAGCAGAGCCAGACAGCCTAGTTCTGAATATTGTATCATTAACTTATTAGCCTCCACAGAAAAGTTAACTCTTCTGACTTCTGTTTCTTTGTGTGTAAAACATATTGTCAAAATATAAATAATGTGGTTAATTAATATATTTCAAAGTTATATAGATCTTGATGTTTTAAAGTACCTACATTTTGAAGGTGTTCTATTTAAGAAATAGGATACAAATTATAAATAACAATTAGCTATAAAATAGGATATTAATTAAAATAAGAAAAGAAGTCACAGAAAATTATAAATATATTTCTAAATTTTACAGAAATATATGACCATATAAACACATTCCAGGCCCTTGGAAATTGTTTGTACAGATGAGGGGCTCTGAAACTTAAACTCTATCAGCTTCTGGGCAAATCTGACTCTGCATATCTGTAAAACATTTTGAAGAGTTGTTCTATAAAAGTGATTGATATTTTTACTTATTTTTATTACTCACTATTATATTATATTAATGGAAACTTTTGCCAGGGTTATTTTCTCAAGTGAAATAAAATATGATTAGTCTCTTTACATATACCATCAAATAATATTGTTGCACATAGTTTTCATAATTTTAGTTTTCTACCAAAGAATGCAGTTGCTTGACTTTTTGTTTGCTTATCAATTTGGAAAAAAATTTCAATTCATATTAGTTTACTTTTCTATTGTATTTCTTTAAATTGATACATGAAATTCTTTACTTTAGGAAAAAAGGTATTAAAAGTAACGAATTTACCAAATCGGATTTATATTATTTAATTTTATACTTCACTGTGCTTTTTATTGATGATAGATTAAATATCTAAGAAAATGGACTAGTGAGAATCTTCCATAATTTTTAGAAAATTACATAAATTATGAGATAATGGTATTTTTGTGTATTTCAATATGTAGATGCTTGCTTAAATTACTTTTATTGCTATTTTATGAAAATATATTTTATACACATATAAAGCTAGGAAAATAGCTTTCACAGTATTACAAAGTAAAACCATACTAGCAAAATCAAAATTAGAAAGGAAAGTAATGTCAGTGTATATCAAAGCAATGTATTACATAGAAAACCTCATTTAAAGTATAGTAATACTGGGACCATGTAATTTAAAACTATGAATAAGAACATAATATGAAATAGGAAAATAAACTTAAATTTGAAATTTACCATTTTCTAATGGATGGGTTTATCTTTTGGATCATAACAAATGCCTGTGGGCAAATACAGGCCTAAAATTCAGCTGTTTTATTCTGGTATAGTCATACCTGATGTTTACTGCCTTATACATTCTGACTGATCAGTTCCTATCCTCTATAGGTTGTTAAACATTGTGATTATTACTCTTACACCACTGATTATAGTCAATTAGTAGTAGCCATACAATTTTCAAAATTTTAGAAGTGTGCTATAGATTTTCCTTTTTTCCACAGTTCCCTTTTGTACTGCTTTGAAAATAATATAGGTAGTCAACTCAACAAAATAAATGGTTTTAGTTTTTTTTCTATTGAATTTCCAGACATTAGTGCCCTGAGGCAACTTTTTAATGGTGTAGAGGTTCATAAAGATTTAATCACTGAAGAAATATTTATGGAGAATCTATTGGCAGCAAGATTATAAAGGTGTAATGGGGGTTCCGAATAAGTGCAAGATTTTGTTCCCGAATTCAGGGAGCATCTGTTATATAAGGACATAATTCTCAACCATGGCTGAGCATCAAAATCACACAGTTAGTTTAATCTATTTAAGACTGGAAAAATGCTGAGAAAATGAAAGAGTAAAAGATTAGAAATGCTGAATCAGGATGGAGGTAAGGCATAGGATTGATGTATCCATATTAAAAAAAAAAAAAACTCAAAAGGTAAGTTTTATGTTTGGCTAAAATAATGGAGAATCAGGAAAGATGAAGATGGGTTAAGAATTGCATAATAACAAGGGTTCAGTTCTGGAGTCTGACCATTTGTGTGGATGCCAGTCTCCGATCCCTTACTTTGGTTGGTGTCTTACTCTGTTGGACTGCTATAACAAAAGACTAAGTCTTGGTGGTATAAACAACAAAAATGTATTTCTCACAGTTCTAGGGCTAAGTCCAAGATCAAGGTGCCAGCACATTAATATTCTGGGTGATGGCCCCCCTCTCTATTCATAGCCAGAATCTTCTCCCATGTCCTCAAATCTCTGTAGGATAAGGGCACTAATCCTGTTCCTAAGGCCCCCACCCTCACAACCTAATCACCCCCCTAAGGCCCGCTATCACATTAGGCTTTAGTATTTCTACAGACGAACTTTGGGTGGGGCACACAAACATCCAGACCATAGCAGTTGGTGACCTCAGATGAGCCCAAGCTTAACATCAACATATTTCAGTTTTGGGCTTCCCTGGTGGCGCAGTGGTTGAGAGTCTGCCTGCCAATGCAGGGGACATGGGTTCGAGCCCTGGTCTGGGAAGATCCCACATGCCGCAGAGCAGCTAGGCCCGTGAGCCACAATTACTGAGCCTGCGCGTCTGGAGCCTGTGCTCCGCAACAAGAGAGGCCGCGATAGTGAGAGGCCCACGCACCGCAATGAAGAGTGGCCCCCGCTCGCCGCAGCTAGAGAAAGCCCTCACACAGAAACGAAGACCCAACACAGCCATAAATAAATAAATAAATAAATAAATAAAATTAAAAAAAACAAAACAAAAACATATTTCAGTTTTCTTATATATAAAATGGGGCTAATAGTAGTGCATTTTAAAAAGGTTGCTTAAAGGATAAAATCTGATAATTTATTTAAATTATTTATTACAGTGCCTGACATATTTAAGTGCTCAATAAATATTTATTGAGTTTTATTATAAGTATAGTGAAACAATCCATGCTTCATTCAAAGTGGTGAGACAATCTTGCTTATTCAGAAATGCTGTTTGAAAAGGTGATTATAAAGTTGTGTATTGAAAGAAATTGAGGGTGGAAGATTTTGCTTCTACTTGGAAGAGAGAGGAAAAAATAAATGATATATAGATTAGAAGGGATCACACAATATGTTAATTTAGAGCATATCTACATTAAAAGGATTTCATATTACAGAATAACACAGATAGCAAAATAAGATACTTTAATAAACATTCTCAAGGTTATATTCTTGGAAAATTTTCACATCATTTGGTGAAGGAATCTGGATTATAGTAGATTGGGAAGGGCCAAGCTTTCTAGGTAGCTATACAGGAAAACACATGGAAAAGTTGTTTATTTCAAGTTTTATGAATAGTTTAAAAAGTATTATTTGAAAATAGACTTTAAAAGACCTATGTGCAGTTTGGCATAAATGAATTTAAACATAATTACAAATATGAGATATATTTTGGGTTTTTATGATTATTTCCAGTTATTCTTGTCCCGTGAGGGGATTCATCTCTGTTCTGATTTGGTCTCCCTGGTCTGTTCTGCTCATGAGGAGTCTTTCTGGTACATGCATGTCCTGTGTTCTTGTCTGCCTTATGCTCATTAGGTATCTTGCTATTATATTTCAGGTTATCAAGAATTATTTTTGGCTCATAGTCTTTCTCAAAATTTCTTTAACTCTAATCATCCTGAACTGATTTCTGCAGAGGTTTGGCTTTTTCTCATATTATACCCAGCTGTGTGTCAACTACCTGCCTTAATGTTAACCTGAGGGACAGCCTGGCCTTTCTGTTTGGTGTTTCTGTTCTCTAGCCTAAGTGCTCACCCAGGAGCCCTGTTTCTAATGGTAGCCCGTGGTGATGCAAGGGATACTATCACACATTGGTGTCACTCAGTGACGTCCTTGTTCGGGTTTAATCTCCAAATTCTCCCCTAACGTGCAGGGCATGAGGCTTTTCCTGTAAGTCCATGAGATGCCCCTGGGAGCTGCAGAAATGTGGTATGATCAATCTCATATAATATGATGTTGAGGAATTTTCTTTTATTTGATAATCATTAAGAAAATATTATTCATCAGCTAAATAAGCTGATGGCCAGAACATACAGTCTGTTTCTCCTTCCCTCCTGACCCTCCTCCTCTTCCCCCTCCCTCCCCCGAAGCTCCCTCCCCTTTCCTCCCCAGCGTCCTTCTGCTTCTCCTCTTCCTCCTCCTTATTCTCATTCTTCTTCTTCTCCCCCGTTTCTTTTTCTCTCTCTTCTTCTCTCTGTCTCTCTCTTTCTTGACTGGGAGAACATTTTCGTTATTCTGAGGTCCAGATTCAATAGTCCCATAGTCGTTTTTTTGATTGTAATTAATCTGTAGTGAGTATCAGTTAGAGGGAAGCTATTTTCAACAGAAATGCACATGGTGTGAATATAGGTAAAGTCAGAAACATATGGAGTCAGAAACATATGGACTCAACTCTAAGTCTTGCTCAAATAAAAATAATTCATGAAAATGGAAATTTTCAGGGAGCTGCTATGTAGGTCAGGTTGTGATGATTCTCTGAGGATGGGGTCTTGGAGGAGCTTCAAACGTGTTCTTCTCTCTCCGGGGTCTGCTAGGATGATAGTTTTCACTGCTAGCAGAGTTACAAAGCTGGTGGTCCAAGGCTTCCATGTAGCTCTGAAGAGAGGGAAGCCACCAGCCTCGCTGTCCTTGCTGAAATTCAGCCACTTTTTCCAGTAATGCTGTGTGCGCTGGTGTGAGCCTTTGTCTATTTCTGAAGTTCTGAATAAGTTGATTATGACAATTTTTGCCAGTGTATTCATTCCCTTTATGAAAGAGAAGATTTTCTGGTCTTTACTCTTCCAGAGGTGCTTCTTGGATTTGATTTTGATAAACAGCACAAGATTTTTTGATCGTTTTTCTAAAATGGTTATGCATTTCCCCCCATAAATTTGAAATGCCGTGGTTATTTTAGCTAATGTACTGATTATTTCTGGGAGGCTTAAAAAATCCTGTTCTACTGATATGGCTATAAATTTTATGTCTGAAACCACACTGTTTTAATATTTTTTTCCTAGGTAAAGATATAATTAAAGGATATAAAACTTAATAGACAATTAAAAATGTGAAGAATGTAGTTAAGAGCTATTTGTGTTAGCTATAAATAAGAAAAATATTTTATACCTTTATTCATTAAAATGTAAACTGAATTAGAATAAATATGTGAAAATTCAGTTGTTTTATATAAGCTCATATATTTCAAATAAATACTGAGATTATACTTTTTAAACAAAACTTGTCTTGAGAAAATAGTAATTACAGCCTATAAAATCTTGTAGCTTTATAGAACTAACAGTGATCATTTTGATAAAGATAATATTTTAATTTACTTTGCTCCTGAGTACATTTTTTTAAAAAGTGAATTGTTGAAATACATTTTAAGTAAAAACAGCTAATTTTATTTAATTTTACTTTTTTTCTATAGGACTTTGGAGATGATGGATCCTTATATATTACCAAGGTCACCACAACTCACATGGGCAATTACACCTGCTATGCAGAGGGCTATGAACACATCTATCAGACTCACATCTTTCAAGTTAATGGTAAGAAATGTGGGGGTGTTTTAATTGCTTTTTGCTTCAGTAGGTATTCAAAGACTATCACAGTTGACTAGGAAGGCTTCATTTTGAGTTTCAGGACTTACTGTTAATGTAAAACCTTTCCAATTAAAAAAAAGTGAGTAAGTAAATATAATAAATTTGTACCACTTTTCTCATCATGAAACATTACAGAGTAACTCATTCTGACTGGAAAATTAAAGTATAGGAAATTTAAACTATTTTTTCAACTTCAGAATATCAACAATTAGGCAACTGTATAAATTTTAGAAACTGAAAAAATTAAGCATTTAAAAATTTTAGTTAGATCAGATGTTTAGTTGATCTTATTAGTGATATAGAAAACTTATTTATGTACAAAGTTTTATAATCTCAATAATTAATTTAATGGCTATGAGCATTGGCCAAGTAGGCTGATATCAATCTTACAATCAGTGCTTTGTTTTATTTCTGACTTAATTCACATTTTAGTTATTTAGTTGAATTGATAATAGGATTGTATGTATGATTCATTAATACACACTAATTAATTTCCATACACATATATACATTAATTTACTCTATGGTTTACAAAAAGGAGGCAGAAACTTACTTGGCTTTCTGTAGGAACAGCAAAGTGGCTAGTGTGACTGGAATGAATGAAGAGGAGAGTGGCGGCTATGACATTGAAGAGGCTGCCTGTGGTCAGATCACATGGAGCCCTGTAGACTTAGTTATATACTTGGATTCCTATTCTTATTGTAACCAGAAGCCATCAAAGCATTTAGTGCATGAAGTGGCAGGTTCTGATTTGTTTTAAAATGACTGGAAGCACTGAGATCAGTTTTTAAAAATCGATTTTAATAGTCTAGAGAAGAGGTAAAGATGGCTTAAAATGTTGATGGTGAAGAGGTAAAAATGTGGTTACAGTTGGGATATATTTTGAAATTAGATCTGAAGAATGGCATGCGAGTTTGAGAAGAGAGCTTTACACATATGAAACCAAGGAATATGAAGGAAGTATTTAGATATATGGCCATGACATGAACTGCAATGGAGAAGAAGCATATTTAGAGACTGAGTGAGATTAATGTTTTTCTTCTTTTTGTGGGACAAGTTAACTTCAATACAATTATCCAGATGCAGTTCAAGTATGTAGTTTAGTTTATAAGTTTGGAGATCAGAGTGACAACCTAAAGTTGAATATTTTGATAGTATCAGTTTGCATAGACTGTATTTAAAGCCATAAATCTGAGCTTGATGAAGTCATCTTAGGATGAGTATAGATGGATTTGAAGTTAGAGAATTGAGCCTTGGAGCTGAGGCTAACAATTGGAGTAAAGAAAACTTAGAATGAGAACCCTGTGATGGGAAATAGGTGTCCTGGAAATCAAGTAAGAAAATGTTGGAAAAAAAGTTTGGAAAGGTTGGGGAGCTTATGGTTTTGTTACTGAATTAAGTCATATAGACTCTGCTCCCCCTACCCGGCAGGGCAGGGTTCTTGTTTTTTTTTTTTTAATTTTTATTGGAGTAGAGTTGATTTACAATGTTGTGTTAGTGCCAGGTGTACAGCAAAGTGAATCAGTTATACATATACATATATACACTCTTTTTTTGGATTCTTTAGGGGAAGGTTCTTTTTCTGTTTTGTTCAAGCAGCTAATAATGAAGCTGCAGCTGAAATTGACAAAGCACAAGCTTTATTCAGTGACCAAAGAATGGAGAAGCAGGAACTAAGTTCCCAGATCAACTTCTTGCCTACCTGGCAAGAGGAATTTAATTTTAAAGAGTGAAGACAAACGGAGGAGGAATGAGACTAATGATGGGGAGTTGTATGCATTAGTCTACTGGGGAAGGGGCAGTGCTTTTTTGAGGGAGAGGGGTGCCACCCCCTTTTTATCCTTTTTTGGTCCTTAGTGTCCAGTCATGGCCACCAGGTAGGCGTGTCACTTAATATACTGATTAGGAAAATCAGCATACAATGGGATTGAGGGTCTGTTGGAGGTCAGATTTATTCCCTTCTTGGTCCCAGCTAGTTCCATTTGTTTTGTTTTTTTTTTGTTGGCAGCTTCCTTTCTTATCTCTGGACCCTTTAACTTAAAGATTTATGTTAACTTCTGCTAAAAGTGGGGTTGGAGCGTTTTGAGCAAAGACTTGGAGCAGCTCTGGCAAAGTTTGAGTATTGTTGACACTCCACAGAAGCAGATTTAGGTTTTGGTTTCTGGCGCAAACCCATCTGTCAGCTAGACATGGGTCAAGGCTTGGAAACTGGCTTTCACGGAAACCAGTGAATACAACAGACAAAGTGTGAAGGAGGTGAGGCTTGTTCCCAGTGGTCCCAGATGTTTGGAGCTGGATGTTCAGAGATAGCAGCTGTCCCAGAGGACTCACAGTCTTGGGAGGACAGGACAGGAGTGTGTGAGGGCTGTTCCCTACCTGGGTGCTGCGTCCATGGCAAACTGGTGGCTGTAGCCAGCCTGGCCCTTGTCTCCCTCTTTGTGGTGATTTTTACTGGCTAATGGCCTAATTGACAAAACTGATGCTTTGAGGTGTTTTTTTTGTTTTGTTTTGTTTTTTTTTAAAGTTAAGGCGAAAGATTCTCCAATTTTGTGCTTGGCTAACCAAAAGTTCTGTCTTTTATCTCTCATCCTTACTTCTAGCCCTTGTTTGTCCAGTCTAAGTACCTACCACACTAGAGTTCTAGCTAGTTTGTAGAGCAGTGCAAGGTACATGTTCTACCTGCATCAGAACCACAGGAAAAAATATCAAAAATTTAGAACCTGACCTTCAACAGCACTCTCTGGAAATTTGATTTGAAATCTGCATTTTGATAAGCTTCTCAGGTAATTGTGATGCACGGTAGAGCGTCAGAACCATTCTAAATGGATCTCTTCTGAGGGTCTTCTCCCCATTCACGTCTGATGGAGGTTTCTTACATAACTCACTCATTTGCCATGCTCCAGCTGGAAAGCCCAGGAAGAGGGCTTTGAGCCAAACTGCAAGCATTTATGTTGTAAGATGTGCCTTGAGTGGTGCTGGGGAAATGCGGTGTCCCTATTTCATCCTTCCTGTGTGTTAACTATTTACTCTGATCTCAGGCTTTTCTGAAGATGGAATATGAGAATAAAGGAATAATGAGGTCTCAGAAACAGTGCTGTCTCTCCTCCACCTTCAGGCTTAGCATTATGAATTAATTAAGAGGAATTCACTATTAACAGTGATTGCCTAGACTGAGCGCTGGTGCTTTCCTTTTCCCAGGAAAAGAGATCCCTAAACCTGGGAGTAAAACCAATCTCTTCCTATTACCTCCTACTGCATTTAATCCGCTTTGAAATCCTTGGTATAAATGTTTTTGTGAAGGGATGGGGTTTGGAAAGAGAAACAAGGATATTATGTTTGTTGAAAGTGAACATAGAGAGAACTGTGCAGTAAGTGGAGAGTCACTTGGGGTCAAGAGAGGGAATTTCATTTTGTAGACGTGATTATCTTTTATGTTGATGTGAATAATCCAGTAAAAATGAAAAGCAGCTCATATAAGAGAAAAAGGGGAAAATTGCAGTAATCAAGTCTTTAAAAAGTTGATATAATCTAGTACACAAATGGAAGGGCTGTTCTTTGGAAGATTGATAGTTAATCTGTTGAAACGGGGAGGAGGACAGACAGTTTGGGAGCAGATGCTCAGGGTGAGAGCATGAGGAAATCCTCTTTGCATTGCTTGGATTATTTCAGTGTCATGAGGAATAGTCCCCTGCATACAAACGAGTTCCATTCCAAGAGCACATTCATAAGTCCAGTTTTTTTGTAAGTCCAATAAAGTTAGCCTAGGTACCCAACGAATGCAATCGGCTATATAGTACCGTACTGTAATAGGTTTATAGGTTTATAATACTTTTCACACAAATAATACATAAAAAACAACACAAAAAATAGAAAACATGTTTTAATCTTACAGTACAGCACCTTGGAAAGTACAGTAGTACAGCACAACAGCTGGCATCCAGGGGCTGGCATCGAGTGAACAGGAAAGAAGAGTTACTGGCTGGAGGGGGGAGAGGAGGTGGGAGATGGTAGAGCTGAAGGATGGTCAGCAGTAGGAGACAGAGGGAAAGCTGCAATTCCACTCACGCCTGATGTGGATGGCACAGGTTCTAGTTCCTTGCTGGATTAAATTCTATCTACCCTCTTGAAAAAATGATCCAGTGATGTCCGGGTAGTAGCTTTTTTTTCTCGTCATAGATGACACAGTAGCACTGGATTGCATTCTGAACGGCTGCTGCGACCTTCATGTACCATTCTACGTTCAGGTCCCATGCCTCAAAAACTAACAGTGTCTCCTCAGATAAAGAAAATCCCCTTGCCATTTCCTGCATTATATGAATCTCTTCAATTCTTCGGTTACTTCTTCTTCCTCTTGTCTCTCTTCATCCTTTCCCTGAGCCTCCTATTCCCGGTGCTTCTTAGTAGTACCAGCCACAGCACCGCTGCTTTTACACTTGCTTCCAGACATCCTGATCTTGAAATAAAGATACTGTACTACTGTACTGCATACAGTCCTGTACAGTAAAGTACATAAAAGCACAACTACTTGTAGAGGATGCACTTGTGTGACAATGTACGCCAGACACCTGAACTAACTTATGTGATTGGACACGTGAACGCACATTCACATCTTTGAAAGTTCGTAACTTGAAGGTTCGTATGTAGGGGACTTACTGTACCAACTATTGAAAGTGGGCAGTTTGTGAGAGCTTTAGTGATTTGAGGAGAAAAGTTGTAGGGAGGTGGGGTTATAAAAATAGCAGTATGTAGTTGGAATGTTGGGCAGATCTTTGGGTGTTCTTGAGATGATATATATTAGTATGTTTTCTTTCTGTTGTGGTTGGCTGCAAATTTATAATCATAGAAAGAGGAGATTTGGGTTTACCAACATCTTATTTTGTCAGATGAGTAAGTAGGAGAGAGACAGACATTATAAATTTAAGTACATTTACAAGAGAATGATTATAATGATGGAACACAGAATAAATGGTAAGGTAAGGAAAGTTGTAGGTAAGGAAAGAAGTGAGACCATGAGAAATGAGAAACAAAGTGAAAAACTGACTGGGTTATCCAAGTTGGTCAAATACTACTAGAATGGGGTACTAGAGAGAAAGAAATGCAAAACCGTCCCTCAGAACATTTTCTTAAGGCATCTGGCAATATCTGTTTATAAGAAATACTTTTATTTAGGTCAAGCATATATAAAGGAGTATATGGACCATTAAGATTTGATAGATGTTTAGACAGCACAGCTGTTCTTCTAAATCTAACTTGCCAGTTCTTGCCTTAGCTGAGAGGGAGGAATGAAGTTTAGACTAACACTAATTCATCAAATTCAACCACAACCGATAAAAAACAACCAACCTTGTTCTACTGCATTTTTATCAACTAGGGAAGACAATAAGTGTATTTCAAGGATCATTTTTAATATTTAAACCTATTTGAAGAAGCCAAAAACCTGGGTAGAAAATGTATTATGCATGGATCGGTAAGAGATTATCTTCAGCTGCTGTAACAGACACCCCAAATAACAGGGGCATAAAGAAGATACCGGTGTGGTGTTCTTATGCATAAAAGAAGTCCAGATGAAGTGGCTCAGGATGGCAACTCCACAATATGTCATCACTATCCTATGCTTCCACTATTTGTGGTTAGAACATTCTTTCCTTTCTCAATGTTTTCCGAATGGAGGTGAAAATTCCAGCCATCATTTTCACATTTCAGCAGGGAAAAAGTAATCAAGAGGAAGGAAAAATACTGCCTGACACCTGAGAGCCCACTTTTAAAAGAACTTTATAGGAAGTGACGACAATAACTGCCATTGACCCTCTAAATGCAGAGATTGTTAAAGATGCTTCTTTGACCTTGGTGTTTGCCCTTCACAACAATGAAACGTTCAGTTATTTAGGAGGAAGGGAGGAAGGTGAGAATAAATACTGGGTAGGTAACTAGTTGTGTTTATCACTTCATAATAAAATGTTTAGAAATGGTAGAATTAGCTATAAAACAGCAGCCCTACAAGTCATTTGCTAAATAAGTGATTTGTCGCTTTTCTTGGTGTTTCCCTTTCCTTTGGTTTTATATTGTTTATATTTGGCATAATAACTTTAAATGTATGCTTTGTGTATAAATAAGTATAGTAAACTTGAGGTCACTCAGAACAGTTATAGGCCAATAACAAAAGAATAGTTGAGAAGGAGCTGTGACACTGAAAAATACAATGAACATGCGAGAAAATGCAAATTAGGTAGACAAATAGCACATTTATGGACCCAATAAATCTCTAAAACTAGTTTAACTCATTTTTCAAACTCTATCCACTTTTCAGAAAAGGTTAAAAAGACCTTTAGAAAATCAGGTTTCCACAGGGAATTTAACATATTTATCTTAACAATTTGTCAATTAGCTATACAAATAAAATATATTATTGATTACCATAAAAAGCTCTGCAAATACCACAAGTCATTGGAATTTGTTAAAGAGTGTTTTTGAAGTGCAAAGTCTATTTAAATATCCCTGGGTGCGAGCCAAATAAAAGTCTATCAATAGCCCTTTTTTCTTTTCAAGCAATGCAAAATTAGATTATTGAAATATGAGAGTGCTTCTGTGTCCTTGTCAGAAGAAACATTATGTATAAATCAAAGGAGCTTGACTCTACCAGTGGAATTCATTTCATGCTTTTCTTTTTCTTTTTACATAAAGCAAATCGGCTTTAGATCTTCAGCTTAGAATACAGAATGTATGAAAGTTTAAAAGTCATTCAGTGTTTACACTGCCCTCTGGGCAGAAAACTCGTCCATATTAAAAAAAAAAAAAAAAAACCCATATGCATGCCATTATTTCTCCCTCCTTTATTGTTTAAGACCTCACACATAATATCAAGTGGATTTGTTTTTCTACTCATGTCAGAAACTGCTGCACAAAATTTCTGGTTCTATAGGATGTCTATGTAGAACACCTCTATTTTTCTCCTTCAGAATTTGGAAACATCATTTGGAGCTAGCCATATAGACATCAAAGCATCATCTCCTTACTGATAAAGCTTTTTAGAGAAAGTGGCTTAAGTCTGGAGCAACAGTGGCCTGCTTCTTCATGCATCATAGAACTGAACTTCCAGTTTCAGGCAGCCTTTCTTCCCTGCTAAGCTTTCAGCAAGGACAAAGCACAAATGGGAATATAACCTTCCTGCAGGCAGTAAGGTCCGGAAAGCAGGAAGCAAAAGGCCGAGTGCCTCCTCTCTCTTCTTCCCACTGTGAGTTACTAAAGGATGAGAGAGAAGTTTTGAGGGTCACTCTGGCTCAGTGATTCTCTAACTGTGGTTTTTGAGCAAGTAGCATGAGCAACTTATTTTAATTTTTATTTTATTTTTTAAAAACATTTTATTGAAATATAGTTGATTTACAATGTTGTGTTAGTTTCAGGTGTACAGCAAAGTGATTTAGTTATACATATATACATATATATATTCTTTTTTGATTCTTTTCCCATTATAGGTTATTACAAGGTATTGAGTATAGTTCCCTGTGCTATACAGTAGGTGCTTGTTGTTTATCTGTTTTATATACAGTAGTGTGTATCTGTTAATCCTAAACTCCTAATTTATCCCTCCCATCCCCTTTCCCCTTTGGCAACCATAAGTTTGTTTTCTATGTCTGTAGGTCTATTTCTGTTGTATAAATAAGTTCACTTGTCTCTTTTTTTAAAATGCAAATTCTCAGGCTTCACGCATACCTACAGGATCAGAGGATCTGGTCATGAGGTAGGATGATCTGTGTTTTATAAACCCACCTGATGACTGATGATAAAGTTGGAGAACTACTGGTCCAGCAATTTGATTCCCCAGAAACATGTGAAGCAGGAGTATGTGTCCTTCCTCAGATTCTCCAGCTTTATTCTCTTAATTTTGACTTTAAAATAAGCATATAGGGATCTCAGGGAGTGGCTATTTCTTCAGGGGTTGAGATAAGACATGTATCAAATCAGTTTTGCCCTCAATCTTGATGATTTGCGCCAAGCCCCACTCGGGCCTCCTCAGCTGTGGTGGACATCCCCTGACAGCTGGTCATGCAGGAGTTTGTCTCTCTTCCACTCTCCTTAGGGCTTTATTTGACACAAGAAGCTTTATCAGCCTCACTTCAGGTAGCCCAGTTGTGCCAGGGATTGAATGCCCCCAGGGACAGTCCTTAACCAATGAGAGACACGAGTCAATGGGTAAGAAGCACAGCACCCGCTCCTCAGTGGGAAGATTCTCAGGTGCATTGTACCTGATTCCTCAGAGTGTCCTCACCGGAATTAACCCTTTTTTGTGCTATTTTTCTTTTCTCTGTCGTACTTTTCCTATTCTTTAACTTGTGCTTCCTGGGATCACTTCCCAAATCAACCATCTGAACATGACTTTGGGGATGAAAGCTGAATTTGGGGACACTCATACTTAAGGGGTGTCCTTAACTTAATGACTGTTGCTTCCCTTCTGTATCTCCCCCCCCTGAGAGCTACTGTGGGCACTATATGTTTGCTTCCAGAAGGTTTTTAAATATGATAGAACAGTACATTACCTCATTAACTCCAAGGCCTAAAGATTCTTTCTATTATTTCCCATGCTAAATTATGTGCAGTTAACTGTTTAACAGAGCTCTTCAGAGCTTCTGCAATTAGATTGAATCATGATATCAAGATACTCCAATTACAGAATAGTGAGAGCATAGACATGGTCACATTTTAATAGATAATCTAATTGTTAAATTCCCGGACAGAAATAATACTTCAAAGATTAAAGTTACAATGAAATTAGTCCAAAGTAATTAATATCCAAAATTAAATTCTTCTGCCCTAGTGAGATAAAGTCTAAAGAAAGTCTGAAAGTTTTAAGGACAAGTAAAATCTAAACAGTCATGTCCCTCCCTAATTTCTTATTTTGCTTCCTTTTAGTGAAAGAGTTTCTTGAAGTTCATAGTTTTGGGAGAACTTTAACATCTCTCTCCTGGGCTGATTCTCACTGGATTTAAGTGTACCCTCATGCTATGTTTTCAAATGGTTGCATCTGTTCTCTATTCATTATTTCCTTGTATTCTGCCTTCTGTTGGATTACATAACTTTTAGAATTCTGTTTTTTTCTCCACTATTAACTTATTAGCTATGGCTTTTTGTTGATATTTTAAGGTGTAAGTGAAAGCTTTGTTTACAATATACAACTTTAACGTATTGCCATGTATCTTCAGATATTTTACCACTTCACATATAAAATAAGAACTTTAATACAGTATACATTGATCTCTCTTCTTTCCATTCATTGTGGTAATATTGTCAAACATTTTACTTCTATATATGTTATAAACCTCATAATACATTGTGTTATTTTTGCTTTAAATAGTTAAATATCTTTCAAAGAATTTTAAAAAACACACAAGAAAACAAGACTTTTACATTTATCCTTTCTAATTCCCCTCACTCTTTCATGTAAATCCAAATTTCTGAATTTTCCTTTAGCCTAATAAACATCATTTAACAATGTGAAATTCAGATCTGCTCCTGATACATTTTCTCAGCCCTTGTTATTTAAAGATATTTTAATTTTTTCTTCATTAAAGAATTATTTCTGCTGGATATTGAATTTGGAGCAGATAGTTTTCCTTTTTGTTTTCTTTCAACACTTTTCACATGTCATTCTATTACCTTCAGGCTTGCATGATTTCTAATGGAAACGCTCTTATTTCTAGTTTTTTTTTTTTTTTCTATTTCTCTTCTGTTTTTACAATTTTCTCCTTTTCAATGGGTTTCAGCAATTTGATTACGATATGCCTTGGTTTCATTTTCTCTACTTAGATTTATCCTGCAGGGATTGCTCAACTTGCATTTTTGGTATACATTTTTCAACAAATTTGGAAAAATAAATTGTCAATTCTTTTCAAACAAGATTCTGCTCTCTCCCTCCATTAGGAATCCAGTTACTGATATGTGTTATTCCTTATTATTTTCACATAGACGACTAAACTCTGTTCATTTTTTCTCTTCAATCTTTGTTCTTACTGTACTTCAGTACAGATGGTTTCTGTTGCTTTGACTTCAAATTCACAAATCTTTTTTGTACATGTCTAGTCTGCTATTAATCCCAACCAGAGTATTTTTAAAATTTATTTCAGATATTGTATTTTCAACTCTAGGACTACCATTTATTTTTTATGATCTGCATTTATCCCCCATTTTTTCATGTTTTCTTTTAAATCTTTCAATCTTTTCATACCAGATATTTAAAAAAATTTTTTTTGCTAATTTCATCATCTCTGAAATTGTATGTCTCTATTGACTAATTTTTTTTTGCATATGAGTCTAATTTTCTCTCTTCATGTCTGTTAAAGTATTTTTAAATTGGATGGTGAAAATTGTTGAGAGAGATTTGCTGGATACTTTTGAGAAGTATTGATTTTTGTTTTGACATTAATTTACCTGTGTATCAGTTTTATATTTTAGAGTTTTTTAAACTGTATTTGATTATTTCTAGAGTAACCTTTATACTAGAATTTTTTCATTAACCTTCTAGGATGCATTATTTCTGGAGTCTCTGAGCTCTCCAATCTGGTTTTTCAGTTAAGTCTCTCCAGTCTGAAGTCTGATTGATCCAACTCATATGTCACCTACCACTATGTAAGCTCTTGGAACTTTTAGAATTATAGCTCCCTGGTTTTATTTCTTGCTATAGTAATCGAATTTTGCCTGACTTTGTGAAGTGTTATGCTATACATTGAACCAAAGCCCCCAAAGACCCCTATTCAGATTCCTGTAGCTCTTTCTCAACGTATTTCTCTCCCTTTTGGTACTCTGTCCTGCAAATTCCAGCTGCCAAGCTTTCCTGAATTCCAATATCTTTATCTTTAGTTCATTGAGACCTTTTGCTTCCCCTTCTCTGCATCAATATCAACCAAATGCCTTTTGGCTGATAGCTGAGGCAAGTCTACAGCTCATCCCACGTTTTCTCTTTTTGTCTTATTTCAGGAATCATAGTCCTCTGCTGCTGGTTTCCAATATTTGATAACTGTTGTTTCCTATGTATTCTATTTATCTATGGCAGAGGGTTTACCTCATTAATTTCCACCATGATCTTATATCTCATAGGAATCATTCTTAAAAACCTGATTGGTTACATTAGTTAAAGGCATGTTTTCTTGTGACCCTCATTTGTAAAAGTTCTGAAAGTTAGTGGATATGGTTAATGTAGACAACATCAAGAAAATATCAAATAAACTTAGAAATTACAAGTAATACTTCTTTGTTCTCAGAGTTCAGTACTTTAATTTTGCCCAAAACCACAGCAGGCACTCAGCAGTATATGAAGGAAGGAGAATGACAGAAAAAAAATTGGTTTTGCTGTGGAAAGATACGACTCTTTCTGTATCAACTGTCCAAGGTTAAATAACTTATATTTAATTGATCAAACCCACACATAAATAGGTTAATTTTGTCACTATATGTGGAGAAAACTTGATTTTTATCTTCCAAATAATTCTCTTTAGTTTTCTTTAGTAATAAAAGATCAGTTTTAGCAGGCCTAAGGCCATCCACCAAAATCTACTTTTCCCAGATCTCTTTGAAGCTAGATGTTGTCCTGTGACACATTTGGGGCCAAAGGAATGTGAGGGTAACTAATGCATTTACCGTCTGAATTATGACCAAAATAGGAAAGCTATGTGCCTTCCCTTCCTCTTTTAACTGTTTCTGCTTTTTTGGAATATGGGTCTGGTGGTGGTAGCTTGGGGAGCTATTTTTAATTTGGAGAAAGTCATGCTTTGATGTTTGCAGAAGAACTAAAATAGAAGGTGCCTGGGTGTGGTAGGCTGAAAATGTCTTAACGAAAGCCATTCACATCCTAAGCCTTGGAACACGTGAATGCTACTTTAAATGGCAAAGGGGACTTGTATATGTGATTAAGTTAAGGTTCTCAAGATAAGGATATTTATTCTGGTAGGCTCTAAGTATAATTATAAAGGTCCTCATACAAGAGAGGCAAGGAAGTCAAAGAAGAAATTAGGAGATGTGATGGCAGAGGCAAGAAGTTGGAGAGATTTGATGAGTGAGTAACAGACCAAGGAATATAAGTGGCCCAAGAAATGAGAAATTGCAAGGATGTGGAGTTTCCCCTAGAGCTTCCAAAATGAACCAACCCTACTGGCACCTTAGTAAAACTTATTTTGGTTTTCTGACATTTAGAAATGTAAGAAAATAAATTTGTGTTGTTTAACGCCACAAAATTTATGGTAACATGTTACAGCAGCAAAAGGAAATGAATACATCATGTATGCAATGAGAGCAAGTTACCCAATCTGGCCACCTACAAGGTCTTATATCTTGTTTAAGCCAAAGTATTTGGTTCTGTGTTAAAACAGCTTAATCCATGTCCACACTATGAAGCCACCATACCCCTTTATGACCACATATCAGGATTTATATCTTATTTAAGCCACTGACAGTACTGTTGCTCTGTTTATTCCAGTAGTTTAACCAACATCCTACCTTTATTTATCACGTTGATTCTCATTTCTACTGCAGTCCAGCTGTGGGTTTATGGGGGGCTCTGTTTCATGCAGACATCCAGGATCAGTCTCACTGCAGTCCATAATATCATATAAGACGGTGCTACTGAATGTCCTTGCTTCAGTCTGTGAACTACTTGTTACCTGGTGATGAGATAAAGTATAGAAATTATGAGTAATCGTTAAAATTTTTCCAGTAAATTCATACTGCTGCATCATCTATGAAAGGGGTCTTATTTTCTGGTAACTATAGAAATTGAAGAGAGAAAATATCTTCAGCACCACAGATAGTTCCCCAAGGCCTTGGAGTCCTCCACTGGATCGTCTGTGTTTAACAGACAGTGAAAGAGATCACATGTGAAGGATCATGTGGGAGATTCACAGGGCGGGCCTTGTGGTAGCAGACAGTACTTTTGCTGCTTATCAGGACTCACAATTAGTACGTTCTATTGTAGAGGAGTCTGAGAGAGGTAAACTCGGACGGGGCTCAGGAAGAAGAGGGAGTACATTTAGCGTACATCTAGCCTGATTTTGCCACAAGAGCCCAATACTCATAAACTTTCTGGGAGAAAGAGGAAACCGTACAGGGTCCCCTTTCTCAGAAAAACAATGTTAAGACAATCATATTGCCCTTGGGAACAGGCGTTTTTGGACCCAGTGCCCTGATGGAATTACTTGCCTTTGTGAAACCGGATCCATAGGGATTACACCAAAGCCCCACACTGTTTTAGCTGGCGTATATCCTCTAGCTGATTCTGAAACAAAAAATGAAATGAATGTTTTTGGAGACTGTGCCTTTGGGGCCTGCTGCCGACCTAAACCTCCCGTGAGGTCCACGGTGTTTCACGCCCTCAGTTTGAAAGTTTTGAGACCTTGTGCTGTATTTATTTCTGCTACATTTCTCCCTGTTTCTCATGCTCTCTTGTTCTTAATTGTTCCATTATTTCTTTCAGGAGAGATCAGCCACTTCATTTGGCTCTTTCCTTTTTCCTTTGGTAGGGCAGTGTGCTAGAAACAAGGGTCTTCCTTTTTTATTGCTCTCTGCTTTCTGGCCCACACACTTTTGTTCTCATGTATTTCTTTATATATAGTCCTGGGGGATCTGTCACCGTGAGAGATTTGAAAATATTGCATCTGGGTCTGCCAAAAAAGCATTCACAGTTCAAACAAATATTTTCCGCCTTCTCCTTACTGATTTGAATAATCCCACCCAGGGGCTATTCTTCCGTTAGAATGGTATCTCACCTATGCTCAGACATGATCCATCATTATCTTCCCTAGAGTCCTTTTAGTATGTTTCATCTTGCCTGTGTTTTCCCTCAGAGTCCTAATTCCAAAGATTGCCTGGTCATGTGCCCTTAGGTACAGAGGACAGCTCCATGAGCACCTTCAATAGCTGTCACTTTGAAATGCATCCAGGGATGCCAGGAGAATTTTTTACTCTTCCTCTGTCTTTCTAACATATTTTTCCATGATTTGTGCAAACACTTGATAGAGATTTATGAACTATTATTCTTATTTTTTAGTAACCCTACCTAATAGTATTATTCCTATTTTTGTGTATCCCCAACTCCACATTTTCAAGTTAAGTCACATCCCGTCTCTGCTTCAAATGCTAAATTGGCTCCCAGTGTCACTCAGATTAAAAACCAGTCTCTTGAATGCACGTCAAAACCATAAGTGTTCTGATTTTGCAGTATCTTCCTATCCTGTTCCCCTCCCTCTTGCAAACTCCACTCAGCTGCTATTAATGTTCATTGCCTTTCTGTCCTGAAATAAAACCAGTTCGCAATTGGCTACTCCCCCCGCCTGAAGATACTTTGCCAAATCCCCACAAGGCTTAGTTTCAACCACTTTCAACTCTTTGGTTAAATGTCCCTTTCTCAAGGAAGACTTATTCAAAGTACACAGCTTAAGATTATGACTAGTCCTCGCCTTCCCACACTTTTGGTCCCTCTCAATTTTATTTATTGACAGCACTATTACTTTCTAAAAAGTTGTGTACATCCTAGCATACTATTAATACTGATTTTTTTCCTCATATCTCAACATATTTGAAATAGGGATACATTCTACAATATATGGTTATAAAAACAATGTGTCTATTAACGGGCAACATTTTCTTCTTTGTTAATGGTATATAAATAATAACATGTTAAATTTAATTAAATAAGGTAAATACTTATCTAATATGTTTATAGTTCATTTTTGTTCTTCCCTCACTGGAGATTTCCTCTCTCTCTCTCTCTCTCTCTCTCTCCTTTTACACGCCTAAAACTGTGCCTTGAATATAGTTATGACTCACCAAATATTTGCTGAATGAATGCACATTAATAGATGAATAACTGTTCCTCATTAGTTCCTGGTTCTGGATTCCTTTGAAGAGTTACTTTAGCTTGCTCTCTGAGATTTTTCCACTCTCCTCTGCTGACAGATTGCTGGAGACCACCAATGGTTTTATTAAATAGACAAGTAAATCATTTCCTCATTTTCTAATGATAACCTACTTTAAGAGAAGTTAGTCCTCAGAGCTGCCTCTCCATGGTGTGTGTGTGTGTGTGTGTGTGTGTGTGTGTGTGTGTGTGTGTGTGTGTGTGTGTGTGTGTATGTATGTGTATGTGTATCTGTGTGTATGTATGTGTGTGTGTTTCTGTGTATATGTATGCATGTGTGTATGGACTTTAAGATTTCATTTTCCTTTTCATATCTGGTGGCTTCTCTGTCCTCTAAGATGTTCTCTTAAGTAAATCTTTCTCTCCAACTTAATCACTTTCTTTCTTTATTTTGTTTTCAGTTTCTACTACTAGTGCCCTGATGAAACATTAAAGTATGTATTTTAAAACACGTCAGGTCCTCCTTGACACCCTGGGCAAACCTCCTTCTTAGACACAGTGGAGATATGAAGCTTTAACTGCTTTTAAAGCATTAGTTTTTAATACTTTCATTGAGTTGTTTCCCTATCCAGCCCTTGATATTTATTTTTCTAAAATAGGGTACTTTTTACTTTGTATTTCTTTGTGAATATATACTTTTTCTTAGGGTGAAGAGACATTGTAGATCTCTGCAATCTAAAGTCATGACCAGAGTTTATACAAATAAGGAAACCAGAGTACTTGTTACTACATAGTAGTGGGCTGGTCCTTGGGAGCCTTTGAACAAACCCTTCCTTACAGAATTTATCTCTATAAGAGCTCTCCTTTGTAAATAAAGGTAGTTAATGGAATTTGGGCAGTTTAGTACTGCCTACCTAGGGCTGCTACTCATAATTTAAAGCAATAACCTACACTTAATGCTTCATAACACTAGTGGAAATTAGCTGCCTATGCATTAGGAAAAAACCCCACAAAAATGCTGCCTACAGATCTGGTTGAGAAACACAGCAAAAGTCACTTGCTGATCCAGAAAAAAGGACCTACCCCTGCTTCCACTGTGATTGAAATTTCAGACCAAAGTGCACCTGTGCAGTTCCAAGTTGAACCATGCCAGCCCATACACAGGGCAACCTGCCTCCCAATGTCTGTGTTTGTGAGACACAGCTCTCCTGCATAAACACAGCTATTCACTCATGGAAGGAAGTCATCCAACGGGATCAAATCCAGCTAGCCCATATATTTAAAGCTAAGACCTAAAGCTACCCGCTGAAGCTACAGCATATAGAAACCACCTTTTTCACTAGTGTATATTTTTTAAACAATCAGCTCCAAGGCATATACCATCAGAGCTAAGTTACACACTAGAGCCATTTCAAAATCTGTGATCCCTCCTCATATGACTGTGTCAATCACAGGTACTCTGTGAATTTCTTATGGTTTCCTAAAGCATCAGATGTGGAACATTTAGGAGATCAGTAAATAACACCACTCCAGACCTCAGCACAGAAACAGGGCTGAGGCCCCTGATGATCTCCTGTTGCCAAGAGAGCAGAACAGACCCACAATATGAAAAGGGATAGGCTGACTGTGGCCAGTCATTCTCAAAGCACACCAAGCAGATCCTTTGTCCTCCTCCCGCTTGGTGACTTAGTAAGGGCTAGGGAGAGATGCCGCCCTCTCTACATGAAGCAGAGATGTGTGCAGTCTTTTGCTGATGGGGCAAATTCCTCAGGTAGATGACTCATTCTCAGATACTGTTGTTTTGTATTCACTTATGATTGACTCAGATCTATATTCTTTCAGCCAGAATTCTTTTATGGTATAAGTCAACATGCTTATGTACTTTTAGGTGTAAATGAATGTACTAAGTCTTGTTTTTGATATTGCAAAATTATTTTTCTTTATAAAATTTCAATCTGCTTATATCTACTGGCATATTTAAATTAGTCTGACATGGTTTACTGGACTAGTTTACATGGGTCGATAGGAGTGATATTTCTTAGACTACTTCTGTGTATACAAGGACTGGGTAATGTTACAAAACACTCATGAGGTAGCCAGCACTTAAAGAACTGTATAACGACTAATTAATGTAATGACACTTGTATAACAAGAGAGTGGAAAGAAGGTTAATGTGATAATGAGGCTTATTTGATCTTAAAGATTTAGCATGAGGGCACTCTCAAGATAGCTTAATTAGGTTTTAAGCACCTTTTGCAATTTGCATGTGTACTTGTTAATCCACATGTTCTAAAAATACATTTTACTTCATTTAAATTAAGGAATTTATCTAATCTCTTTCCCTGTGTTGTTTTACTCTTATCGGTGATGGTGTTTTCTTGAGTTTTACACTTAATGTGTATTATTTATGATTGTTTTCTTCTATATTATGCTTAAGTTGTAGCTCACTTCAAAATAGTATAACATTTTAAAATTGCAAAACAACACCTTAGCGTAATTCAGGCAGTTATGACAAGTCATGACGTGACTCTTTTAACTAATCTTTAAGTCATTTAGCACATTTTATTGCACCATACAATATATCAGTAAATTTGATTTCATTATCTGACACCTGTGTCATTTTTAAACTTGGCCAAATGGAAATAACATTTTAGAAATTAATTTAACAATGGAAGAAAATATCATTTCTTTTCATTCATTTCACTCATTCATTCATTTGTAGCAGCAATTCAATCAACAGTATGTTGTTTCCTGGTGCTCTCCGAAATAAAGAATTATACATTCACATTCTGCATATAGGTTTTCATGAGTTCTCCAAATTAATACCTTTTTATGCTTTGTTTATATTTATAAGTGATTATTACAATTTACTTTTTCAAAATTATAAACTTTATTTCTTGTAAGCTTTATATAAGTGGTATATTACCCCATGCTTTTTTTTTATTTTAAGTAATGCATATTTATTTTATCATGTCAAGCAATTCAGAGGTACATGAAGGAAACGATAATCTTCCTCTATCTTTTTTTTTTAATTTTTAAAGCTATTTTATACAGTTTTTAAAGGTTACTTTCCATTTACAGTTGTACAATACATACTTGAGCCATGCTTTTATTTATTTATTTATTTTTAAACATCTTCATTGGAGTATAATTGCTTTAAAATTGTGTGTTAGTTTCTGCTGTATAACAAAGTGAATCAGCTATACATATACATATATCCCCATATCTCCTCCCTCTTGTGTCTCTCTCCCACCCTCCCTATCCCACCCCTCTAGGTGGTCACAAAGCACCGAGCTGATCTCCCTGTGCTATGCGGCTGCTTCCCACTAGCTATCTGTTTTACATTTGGTAGTGTATATATGTCCATGCCACTCTCTCACTTCGTCCCAGCTTACCCTTCCCCCTCCCCGTGTCCTCAAGTCCATTCTCTATGTCTGCGTCTTTATTCCTGTCTGCCCCCAGGTTCTTCAGAACCATTTTTTTTTTTTTAATTCCATGCTACCATATGTGTTAGCATACGGTATTTGTTTTTCTCTTTGTGACTTACTTCACTCTGTATGACAGTCTCTAGGTCCATCCAGCTCACTACAAATAACTCAATTTCGTTTCTTTTTATGAGCCATGCTTTTAAATCAACATTTCCTTCAGAAACTTTATCCACGATGATAAATGTAGCTCTATTAAAGTCATTTTAACAGTGGTATCCTATGACATTGTCAGAAGATGCTACAATTTATTTAATTTCCTGCAGATATACAATTTATTTACATGATTTCTACTGCTCATTCCTTATTCCTTTTTAAATGCAGTTTCCTCTGTAGCATATTAATCTTAAAACCATCAAGACAGGAGTACTAGCATGACAGGGGTCTCTCATTTTCTCTGGCTGATCTAAGTCAGATCCTTTTCTAAGGCTCAAATCATGTTCCATGTTTTACATGAAGGTATCAATGAACACTGAAGCTCACAGTAATCAATTCCGCCTCAGGCATCCTGCATTACTAGTTATTTTTCATTAGACGTTATTAATTTGATTTTCGTACCACATTTCCTTTAGATGTTTAATGTCTATGAAATATTGTAGTTAGATGTCTGAAGAACAAGAGCCATATTTCATAAATTCTTTGCTTCTCTATAGGCATAATTTTGTATTTTTCAAATAGTAAAAGTAAACACATATTTATTGATCTATTTTGTTTACTGAACTGGAAAATGTTTCAATATACTAAATTAAATGATCAACTAAATGGTGCGTTGACTGGTAAAAGTCAGCCACTCTACATTGTAACCATGAGATTTGTTTCTCAAGATATGCCACCCTCACAATGATGAAATCAGCCATTGGACTAATCTCACAGCAGTTTAGGTCGCTAATTAAATGTTCTGGTGGCATAAGCAAGAACATAGCTCTTACCCATACAGCCTTTTTGAAATTTGAGGTGTCAGACAAATCCAAAAAGTCGTACGCAAAAAAAAGTTGCATGCAAAGGAAGAACTGTTTCAATGCAGGCGAAAGAGATATCTGGTTTGCTTAAATTTTCTTTTAATACCAGGATTGCCACTCATGTAGATAGATAATTGTAGGTGAGAGTCAGGGAGAAAGAGTGGTCCTGCAAATAGCATTTTTTCCTCAAAAACCTACATATGTATTTTTTAAACGTGTTTATTGACATTATATTAAGTACAAGGCAGTTTCTATTTGGTGGAGATTACTAGGCAAGCATACGTCTAAAAGTTAATGCCACTGAAGACTCCATATTGATCAAGTGCTAAAAGATGTTGTCATTGGTGTTGCTAATTATGATGAATATGATAAGGAGGACAGACAAGGTATGCCAAAAGGAAATGAGAGACCAGTGTGCACTGGAAAACTCTGGTTATTTTATTGTTAATACGGCAGCCTGAGAAGCTCTTTTTGCTTCCATCTCCACATTTCCAGTTAACACAAATTCATTTAAATAAGCTTTGCCAGAAGGTAAGTAGAAAGTTTGCAATACAGTATACCGGCAACTATAATAGTGACATGGAAGTATGCTTCGTGACAAAATACAGATAATTTTGCCTGTCATATAGTTGCATGATAGATTAAAAATATAAAATATATCATTTGTGACTATCAATAGTGCTCTATAGCTATTAATAGATAATTTATGCTATAAAATTTTAAGTTTCCTCCAACTCACTTTTGACTTAAGACCATTGATTATTTGAAAATAAAAACAAGTAATAAGCAAGCAAAACAGCCAATGATAACCCCACTCTGACAACTACAACAAACATATCCCCCACAAATGCCACCATAAGTCAGAATGTCTCAAAAAATTAATAATAAAAAGAATTTCTTAGAAAATATCTGGTATATTTTGTGGATGATAATGCATTTGACAGTAATTATCATGTATTAAAATTGTAAGTATCAAGAATCTAAAAAAGAGTGGCTATATGTATATGTATAACTGACTCACTTTGCTATACAGCAGAAACTAACACATTATGAATCAACTATGCTCCAATAAAAATTAATTAAAAAATAAAATAAAATTACATTAAATTGTATCACTTTTGAAAGTGAATATTTTAAAATAACACATCATTATGTCAAGGAAATAATACATTTTTTATTGAAGGTAAGTTTTGCAGAAGGAAGAAAATATATTATTTAATCAACTGATGTATTTTAGCAAGTGTTTTGTTATAGTGTCTCCAAAAAATACAGTAAATAGTAGTGCCATCTATTGATAAAACTGAAAATTACAGTTTCTTCTTAAAGAAAATGAAAACTTTTACTTTAGAATATATATCTCCAAAAATAATAATTCCTTATTGTTATGACTATTTTAAATTATTATTGTGTCACATCAAATACTGGAACTGTGTTAAAACAGTATGTGTGTATGTGTGTTTGCATATGTGTGTTCGTGTGTGTATATGCATGTGTGTGTATGTATATATAGTTAATAATGTGACACTTTTGATAATAAATATTGGTTATGGGTTTAAGTGTAGTTGGGTTGTTATTCATTTAATCATTGAAGAAAATTAAATTTAATATTAAATATTCATTTTCTGCTAAAAATTTTAAGCAAGAAATACCTATGTAGTGAAAGAGGAAATATTGTCTTTATTCTATTTTAATATGCACAAAATATTTTTAAGATGTAAAAACTTGCATAGGTACTTCTTAGGACGCACTCTGACCATTTTAACATTTATTTTTCTTTATAATTTTGATTTTATTATATATAATAATAGCCTACTATTTGGAAAACTCTTAAATTAGATTGGCTATTCTCAATACAGTACAACTGACTAGAACAATCTATATGCTCTCTGGCTAAATTATCAGGGTGAAATTGAATAGTTTAGAAGAGTTAGGTTAAAATATATATCACTAGTAAGTGACAAGATTACAGAGAAGAAAGGAGCAGAAAGCAGTGCTGATACCCACTGACCTCTAGGGTATGGTCAGATTATATGTTGCAGGTGACAACTGCCCGAGGATTAACAGCAGCAGAGGAAGCAATGTGACTGACAAGAGCAGAAATAAAGTCAAGCACAGACTTAACAGGGAGGAATTAAAATGAAGGCTGAGGTGACATTAGCTGCCTCCCCCAGCATGTTATGATGGTGACAGTTAGAACATAAAGCTGATACCAAGCTCTCATTCATTCATTGACTCACATGCATATAATTTATCTACTTTATGACTGCAGGTTGAGATCTATTATATACCATGCTAGATGCTGAGGACCCAGTAGTGAACAAATGATAGTTATATTCTTCCTAGAGGAGTTTACTATCATTTTTGATGTCCAGCCTCCCATATATTGAGTAAAACCTGCCTTTCCCTCAAAACACTTTGCTGCCATTGGTCAGATATTATCCTAAACAGAGAAATGTATGATGAGTAAAATATAATGGTACTACAAAGCTACAATAATCAAGATGGTGTGATACTGGCATAAGATAGACACAAAGATCAATGGAACAGAACTGAAAGAATTGGAGAAGGGAAAATGGATGTAAAGTTGGGAAGAGCAAGGAAAATACACACTTGTGAGCATGAAGGGGAACCCAGGATACTGGCCTGGTACCCACGTCAATGCTCACTGCTCCAGCCTTGATGGGGTGAGTGTCCTGAGATTGTACAGAACCAAATGCGTGCCATGCCCAGGAACCAACGAAGCTGAGACGGGCCGAGCAGTGGCACGTCTGGCTGCTACCCCACACCAGCCACACGCACCCCAGGTCTGCTGCCCTGTGTGTGAGCTACAAGATCACACAGTGTGCTGCTCCAGTATTCAAATTGGCCTCTGCTTGCTTCTGCCCACCAAACCTTGGACAAAACTAAAATTATAGTTACTCTTTTGCCACACCCTAACTGGAAACATACAAGAAAGGGGATTCTTGGAAATGAAGTTCAGCCCAGCCAAATTGAGACATTACGAAGCCACTATTAATATTTTTTTTTACTTTTTTTCCCACAGAAATGTAATATATTGTTCTCACTGTTCTTCCCTTCTTTTCTCCTTTTTTTCTTTATATTTTTTTGAGTTATAATTCTCATCCCATAAAATTAACCTTTCTAAAGTGTACAATTTAGCATGTTTGGGGGGTATCACCAGAATTATGCAACCATCATCACTAATTCCACAACTTTTTCACCAACCCAAAAAGTAACCCTGTGCTAATTAGCAGGCACTTGGCATTCACCCCCAACTTTCCAGCCCCTGAAAACCACTGATCTGTTTTCTGTTTCTATGGATTTGCCTATTCTTACACTTTACATCTATCTTCCTTTCTTAACTGTCTGCCCTGTGAACTTAAGCTACAGAATCAGAGAGGAAGACAACAGTCTAACAGAGGCTGTTTACTCAGCTCATACAATTGAACTGTGTAAGGTCAGAATCCTGCAACAAATCCAGGTAGATAGATAGATGATAGATTAGTTAGTTAGATAGATAGAATCTACATATAATGTATATAATTATATAACTATATATATAGATAGCTCTCTATATATACACACACACACACACACATATATATATATACACACACACACACACACATATATATATATACACACACATATGTAATATCTCTGTCAGAATGCATGAGAAGCTGGTAACATTTATTAGTTGCCTCTGGAGAGAGGGAAACTAGATATCTGAGAGAGAGACATGAGAGGGAGACTTTTCATGGTATATTTTTTCTATCTTTTTAAACATTCAGTCATGCGAATGTGTCGTGTATTTATAGATTCATCTACGTTGTTGTGTGTATCAATATTTTGTTCTTTATTATTGCTGAATAGTAGTCCATGATATGCATGTTCCAGGGTTTCTTTAACTATTCACCTGTTGAAGGACATCTAGGATAATTCCAGCTGTTGTCTATTACAAATAAAGCTGCAAAAAATATTCATGCACAGTTTTTTATGTGAACATAAATTTCATTTCTCTAGGATAAAGACTCAGATGGGTAGTTGTTGAGTCATATTGTAGTTTCATGTTTAGATGTTTTTCAGAAACTAACAAAGCGCCCACACCATTGTATATTCTCACTAGCAATGTATGAGTGATTGAGTTTCTCTGCATCCTCAGCAGTATCTGGCATTATCACTAGTTCTATTTTAGCCATACTGATAGGCGTGTGATGATGTCTTATTGTCGTATTAATTTGCACTTACCTAATGGCTAATTAAACAAACACCTTTTCATATGATTATTTGCCATCTGATATCATTTGCAGTAAAATGTCCTCTCATGTCTTTTGCCCATTTTCTAATTGGACTAGTTGTGTTTTTTTAACTGTCGAGTTTTGATAGTTCTTTATTCTATATACTAGCCTTTTGTTGCATGTCTGGTTTATAAATATTTTCTCCCACTCTGCAGCCTATCTTTTGATCTACATCATAGAGTCTTTTCCAGAGCAAATGATTTTAATTTTGCTAAAGTCCAATTTATCAATTTTTTTCTTTTATGGATAGTGTTTTTGGTGTCTAGTTTAAGAATTACTTGCTGAGTCCTAAATACTGAAGACATTTTCCTATATATTTTCTTAAAAGATTTATAGTTTTACATTCTGCACTTAAGTTTACAATCCATTTTGAGTTAATTTTCATAAGGTGTGATATGTAAGTCATCAATGATTTTAAGACAGAAGGATAATATATAATTTCTCTTCCATGAGTGGAGGAGAAATAGAAGCCTCCATCCATGGGTGTGACCATATAAGTAGCAGGAGATGTGAGGGATGACACAAGTCAGTGTGATTGCAAATTTGATCACTTCTCCGTACAGTCACATATTTGCCTCTGCCTTGGACAACTTGTAGATCTCCAAATTCTAAGTCCTCGGTAGAACAGGAAAATAAAAGGATTCTCAGCTCCAGTATGTAATTGAGTCAGAGTTTTTGCTGGTCCTGTTTCACTTCTCCCACATTTAGGTTAGGAGTGGATATGGGGAACAAAAAGAAATGAGGAAGCAAAGAAATTCTAAAATTCTGTTTTGGATGGAGATGTTTTCATATCTTGAGTTGCAAGTACCTGTTATTTAATTCCTGTTCACAATAGCAGAATTGAAGTGGAAGGAACACAAAGGAACTTTACGAGTGCACTAAAGAAAAAGTCAGAAAAAAGGAGTAAACAGCAACAATGTGTAATACATTATAAGTATAAAATAATATAGAAAAATTAAAACAAATACGTTTATCACAATTGATATATGTGGGTGGAATTTCTGCATCAATCAAAAACTTGTACAAAAAAAAAAAAAATAGCTGTGTAAGAGTTACAAAAAACGCCTAAAAATATATTAATAATAAAGTCAATGCATATGTAGAAAATAAAAATAAAATCACTGGTACTGTATATTAGCTAAAGTATTATTTATGCTAAACCTATTGGCTGGAAAAAAGAAAAATGTTTTCTGATGGTAACGAACATATGCAGATCAGGTAAGTGTCAAAACCTTTTAGGCACCTAATGCATAGAATAAAATTGCATCAAGAAAAATTTAAGAATCAAAGGATTTCCTGATGAAACTATAACAATGGTGAGAACTTTAATGTATACTTATAAAATAATTTGACAGATAAACTGAATAAAATCTAAGAAAAAAAGATTTTAATAATTCAGTATGTTTGAGGTATGTATGTTGTATTTAGATTACAGACAGATGATGGCTGGATGGCTGTAGCATTAGTGCTGTACTTTTACCATTTTTTTTACACCATATATTTGACCACAATAAGATTGGTTTTTAAAAAATCTTACAATAGTAGGTGCTGAAAGTATCTGATAAAATTAAAATACCATTTTAAACATTCTAAATTAGGTATCAAAGGAATCAGGCTATACTTTATAATGCTTATTTTTATAATGATAACTAATATCATAAAGGACATCCTTTTGACATGATAAATGTTTTTTCTTTAGCATTAAAACAAATGAGGCTATAGTTTTATCATCCCTCTCCACTAATATTTAAATTGTTTAGGATTTGAAAAACATACATATTACAAAATAGACAAATTTTATATGTATTTGAAGATGATGTGATGGTTTACCTCTGAAACCCAAGAGGGCAAAATCTAAAAGTATTGTAACTAAAATAAAAATAGGACTCAGCCACATAACTGTGAGTGTATATAAAACACACTTAGCAGCAAAAAAAAGAAAATGTACAAGGAAAAAACTGTTTAGGAAAAATTCAGACTCTAACTTAAGAAAATCATAAAATGTTATTGAAGGACTTAAAAATAATGTAAATAAATAAAAGAATATACCATGTTCCTAGATTGGGATATATTAAAATAATAACACCTTCTTTAATTATAAGTTTAAGGCCATTTCAGCCAGAATTCCAAAAGGTTTGTCTCTCCTTCCTTTCCTCTTTGTTTCTTTTCTGTCTTCTTCTCTTCCTCCGTACATATCCTCCTTTCTTTCTCTTTCTGCCCCTACCCTTTCTTCCAATAAAAGAATAAATATGGGAAAATTACCAAAAAAGAACTGACAAAATGGACACTAGTTTGAATGAACTTGTTATAAGGAATATTAAAGCTTATTTTAAAGCTACATTAACCAAAGAATATGGTATAGATTCATAGGGTGGATAGAATACCAGAAAGAGATGCAATTTGGTTATGTGTAAAATTATTTTAGGTATGAATATACATATATATATGTGTGTGTATAAATGTGATGTATCAAATAAAAATAAACATATAAAATGTATTATGAAAATATATATAGTGATTGAAGCATTATTATATATAACTGTAAGAAGAAGAAAGAATATCAAATTCTGGAGACTATATTGCTTCATTCTGTGTGATATGTAAAAAATTAAATTACTAAAAGACAATTATGTTTCTTTACAAACAAAAAAACTTAAAAATCTAACTGGAAATTGGATTGTAAACTAGACTGTAATTTAATCTCAAGTATCATTGTGTTAAAAAAATAAAGTAAATATTAGGAGTTTATTATTTAAGAAAATATTGATATAACTGTGGATGGAGGTCTGTATGTGTATTTCTGTAACAAGACAAGAAATTCCATACTGAAAGAGATGTCTGGTGGGTTAAATTAAAATATTCTGTATTGTAATTACTCAAAATTAATAGAGGAAATAAGACATTTATGGCACAAATAAGGGCAAAGGCTATAAATAGGCTATTTGTAGAAGAAATCAAAGTAGCTAATGAGTATATGAAAACATACCCATGTAGTAATCAATAAAATCCAATTTATTTAAAATGAGGAATCATTTGCCAAATTAAAATGACTAATAGCATCTACTCACCTTCAAGATGGCGGAGGAGTAAGACGTGGAGATCACCTTCCTCCCCACAGATACATCAGAAATACATCTACATGTGGAACAACTACAGAACTCCTACTGAATGCTGACAGAAGACCTCAGACCTCCCAAAAGGCAAGAAGCTCCCACATACCTGGGTAGGGCAAAAGAAAAAAGGAAAAACGGAGACAAAAGAATAGGGACAGGACCTGCACCCGTGGGAGGGAGCCGTGAAGGAGGAAAGGTTTCCACACACTAGGAGCCCCATTGCGGGCGGAGACAGCGGGCGGTGGAGGGGGGAGCTTCAGAGCCGAGGAGGAGAGCGCAGCCACAGGGGTGCGGAGGGCAAAGCGGAAAGATTCCCGCATGGAGGATCAGTGCCGACCAGCACTCACCAGCCCAAGAGGCTTGTCTGCTCACCCGCCAGGGCAGGTGGGGCTGGGAGCTGAGGCTCGGACTTCGGAGGTCGGATCGCAGGGAGAGGACTGGGTTTGGTGGCGTGAACACGGCCTGAAGGGGCTAGTGCGCCACGGCTAGCCAGGAGGGAGTCCGGGAAAAGGTCTGCAGCTGCCGAAGAGGCAAAAGACTTTTTCTTACCTCTTTGTTTCCTGGTGCGCGAGGAGAGGGGATTCAGAGCGCCGCCTAAACGAGCTCCAGAGACGGGCGCGAGCCGCAGCTATCAGCGCGGACCCCAGAGACGGGCATGAGACGCTAAGGCTGCTGCTGCCACCACCACGAAGCCTGTGTGCAAGCACAGGTCACTCTCCACACCGCCCCTCCCGGGAGCCGATGCAGCCCGCCACGGCCAGGCTCCCGTGATCCGGGGATAACTTCCCCGGGAGAACACACGGCGCACCTCATGCTGCTGCAACGTCACGACGCCTCTGATGCCGCAGGCTTGCCCCGCATCCATACCCCTCCCTCCCCCCAGCCTGAGTGAGCCAGAGCCCCCAAAGCAGCTGCTCCTTTAACCCCGTCCTGTCTGAGCAAAGAACAAACGCTCATAATAATGTCACAGACACCCCAAAACACACCACCGGATGTGGTCCTGCCCACCAGAAAGACAAGATCCAGCCTCATCCTCCAGAACACAGGCACCAATACCCTCCACGAGGAAGCCTACACAACCCCCTGAACCACCTTAGCCACTGGGGACAGACACCAAAAACAACAGGAGCTACGAACCTGCAGCCTGTGAAAAGGAGACCCCAAACACAGTAAGTTAAGCAAAATGAGAAGAAACAGAAACACACAGCAGATGAAGGATCAAGGTAAAAACCCAAAAGGCCAAGCAAATGAAGAGGAAATAGGCAGCCTACCTGAAAAAGAATTCGGAGTAATGATAGTAAAGATGATCCAAAATCTTGGAAATAGAATGGAGAAAATACAAGAAACGTTTAACAAGGACCTAGAAGAACTAAACAGTAAACAAACAATGATGAACAACACAATAAATGAAACTAAAAATTCTCTAGAAGGAATCAATAGCAGAATAACTGAGGCAGAAGAACGGATAAGTGACTTGGAAGATAAAATAGTGGAAATAACTACTGCAGAGCAGAATAAAGAAAAAAGAATGAAAAGAATTGAGGACAGTCTCATAGACCTCTGGGACATTAAATGCACCAACATTCAAATTATAGGGATCTCAGAAGAAGAAGAGATAAAGAAAGGGACTGAGAAAATTTTTGAAGAGATTACAGTAGAAAACTTCCCTAATATGGGAAAGGAAATAGTCAGTCAAATCCAGGAAGCACAGAGAGTCCCATACAGGATAAATCCAAGGAAAAACACGCCAAGACACAAATTAATAAAGCTATCAAAAATTAAATACAAAAAAATATTAAAAGCAGAAAGGGAAAAACAACAAATAACATATAAGGGAATCACCATAAGGTTAACAGCAGATCTTACAGCAGAAACGCTGCAAGCCAGTAGGAAGCAGCAGGACATCCTTAAAGTGATGAAAGGCAAAAACCTACAACCAAGATTGCTCTACCCAGCAAGGATGTTGTTCGGATTCGATGCAGAAATTAAAACCTTTAGAGACAAGCAAAAGCTAAGAGAATTCACCACCACCAAGCCAGGTCTAAAACAAATGCTAAAGGAACTTCTCTAGGCAGGAAACACAAGAGAAGGAAAAGAACTACACTAACAAACCCAAAACAATTAAGAAAATGGTAATAGGAACATACATATCAATAATTATGTTAAATGTAATGGATTAAATGCTCCAACCAAAAGACATAGACTGGCTGAATGGATACAAAAAGAAGACCTGTATATATGTTGTCTACAAGAGACCCACTTCAGACCTAGGGACACATACTGACTGAAAGTGAGGGTATGGAAAAAGATATTCCATGCAAATGGAAATCAAAAGAAAGCTGGAGTAGCAATTCTCACATCAGACAAAATAGACTTTAAAATAAAGACCATTAAAAGAGACAAAGAAGGACACTACATAATGATGAAGGGATCAATCCAAGTAGATGATAGAACAATTGTAAATATTTATGCACCCAACATAAGAGTACCTCAGGGCTTCCCTGGTGGCGCAGTGGTTGAGAATCTGCCTGCCAATGCAGGGGACACGGGTTCGAGCCCTGGTCTGGGAAGATCCCACATGCCACGGAGCAACTAGGCCCGTGAGCCACAATTAGTGAGCCTGCACGTCTGGAGCCTGTGCTCCGCAACAAGAGAGGCTGCGATAGTGAGAAGCCCGCGCATTGCGATGAAGAGTGTCCCTGCTTGCCACAACTAGAGAAAGCCCTCGCACAGAAACAAAGACCCAACACAGACATAAATAAATAAGTAAATTAAATAAAAAACCCAAAGTTTAAAAAAAAAAAAAGTATGCTGAAATTTAAAAAAAAAAGAGTACCTCAATACATAAGGCAAATACTAACAGCCATAAAAGGGGACTTCAATACCGCATTTTCAACAATGGACAGATCATCCCAAGTGAAAATAAATAAGGAAACACAAGCTTTAAAAGATACATTAAACAAGATGGACTTAACTGATATTTATAGGACATTCCATCCACAAACAACAGAATATACTTTCTTCTCAAGTGCTCATGGAACATTTTCAAAGATAGATCATACCTTGGGTCACAGATCAAGCCTTGATAAATTTAAGAAAATTGAAATCATATCAAGTATCTTTTCTGACCACAATACTATGAGACTAGATAGCAATTACAGGAAAAATTCTGTAAAAATTACAAACACATGGAGGCCAAACAATACACTACTTAATAAGCAAGAGATCACTGAAGAAATCAAAGAGGAAATCAAAAAATACCTAGAAACAAATGGCAATGAAAACACAAAAACCCAAAACTTATGGGATGCAGCAAAAGCAGTTCTAAGAGGGAAGTTTACAGCAATACAATCCTACCTTAAGAAACAAGAAACATCTCAAATAAACAACCTAACATTATACCTAAAGCAATTAGAGAAATAAGAACAAAACACCCCAAAAGTTAGCAGAAGAAAAGAAATCATAAACATCAGATCAGAAATAAATGAAAAAGAAATGAAGGAAACAATAGGAAAGATCAATAAAACTAATAGCTGCTTCTTTGCGAAGATAAAAAAAAAATTGATAAACAGTTAGCCAGACTCATCAAGAATAAAAGGGAGAAGACTCAAATCAATAGAATTAGAAATGAAAATGGAGAAGTAACAACTGACACTGCAGAAATACAAAGGATCATGAGAGACTAATGTAAGCAATTAAATGCCAATAAAATGGACAACCTGGAAGAAATGGACAAATTCATAGAAAAGCACAACCTTCCGAGACTGAACCAGGAAGAAATAGAAAATATAAACAGACCAATCACAAGCACTGAAATTGAGACTGTGATTTAAAATCTTCCAACAAACAAAAGCCCAGGACCAGAAGGCTTCACAAGCAAATTCTATCAAACATTTAGAGCAGAGCTAATACCTATCCTTCTCAAACTCTTCCAAAATATAGCAGAGGGAGGAACACTCCCAAACTCATTCTATGAGGCCACCATCACCCTTATACCAAAACCAGAAAAAGATGTCACAAAGAAAGAAAACTACAGGCCAATATCACTGATGAACATAGATGCAAAAATCCTCAACAAAATATTAGCAAACAGAACCCAACAGCACATTAAAAGGATCATACACCATGATCAAGTGGAGTTTATCTCAGGAATGCAAGGATTCTTCAATATATGCAAATCAGTCAATGTGATACACCATATTAACAAATTGAAGGAGAAAAACCATATGATCATCGCAATAGATGCAGGAAAAACTTTCCACAAAATTCCACAGCCATTTATGATAAAAAACCCTCCAGAAAGTAGGCCTAGAGGGAACTTATCTCAACATAACAAAGGCCATATATGACAAACCCATAGCCAACATCATTCTTAATAGTGGAAAACTGAAACTATTTCCACTAAGATCAGCAACAAGACAAAGTTGCCCACTCTCATCACTATTATTCAACATAGTTTTGGAAGTTTTAGCCACAGCAATCAGAAAAGAAAAAGAAATAACAGGAATCTAAATTGGAAAAGAAGTACTAAAGCTGTCAATATTTACAGATGACATGATACTATACCTAGAGAATCTTAAAGATGCTACTAGAAAACTACTAGAGCTAAACAATGAATTTGGTAAAGTAACAGGATACAAAATTAATGCACAGAAATCTCTTGCATTCCTATGCACTAATGATGAAAAATCTGAAAGAGAAATTAATGAAACACTCCCATTTACCACTGCAACAAAAAGAGTGAAACACCTAGGAATAAACCCACCCAAGGAGACGAAAGACCTGTATGCCAAAAACTATAAGACACTGATGAAAGAAATTAAATATGATACCAACAGATGGAGAGATATACCATGTTCTTGGATTGGAAGTATCAACATTGTGAAAATGACTATACTACCCAAAGCAATCTGCAGATTGAATGCAATCCCTATCAAACTACCACTGGCATTTTTCACAGAACTAGAACAAAAACTTTCACAATTTGTATGGAAGCACAAAAGACCCCGAATAGCCAAAGCAATCTTGAGAAAGAAAAACGGAGCTGGAGGAATCAGGCTCCCTGACTTCTGGCTATACTACAACAAAGCTACAGTAATCAAGGCAGTATGGTCCTTGTGCAAAAACAGAAATATAGATCAATGGAACAGGATAGAAAGCCCAGAGATAAACCCACACACATGTGGTCACCTTATTTTTGATAAAAGAGGCAAGAACATACAGTGGAGAAAAGACAGCCTCTTCAGTAAGTGGTGCTGGGAAAACTGGACAGCTATATGTAAAATATTAAAATTAGAACACTCCCTAACACCATACACAAAAATAAACTCAAAATAGATTAAAGACCTAAAGGTAAGGCCAGACACTATCAAACTCTTAGAGGAAAACATAGGCAGAACACTCTATGACATAAATCACAGCAAGATCCTTTTTGACCCAGCTCCTAGAGAAATGGAAATAAAAACACAAATAAACAAATGGGACCTGATGAAACTTAAAAGCTTTTGCACAGCAAAGGAAACCATAAACAAGACCAAAAGACAGCCCTCAGAATGGGAGAAAATATTTGCAAATGAAGCAACTGACAAAAGATTAATCTCCCAAATTTACAAGCAGCTCATGCAGCTAAATAACAAAAAAAACAAACAACCCAATCCCAAAATAGGCAGAAGACCTAAACAGACATTTCTCCAAAGAAGATATACAGATTGCCAACAAACACATGAAAGAATGCTCAACATCACTAATCATTAGAGAAATGCAAATCAAAACTACAATGAGGTATCACCTCACACAAGTCAAAATGGCAATCATTAAAATATCTACAGACAATAAATTCTGGAGAGGGTGTGGAGAAAAGGGAACCCTTTTGCACTGTTGGTGGGAATGTAAATTGATACAGCCACTATGGAGAACAGTTTGGAGGTTCCTTAAAAAACTAAAAAAATAACTACCATACAACCCAGCAATCCCACTACTGGGCATATGCCCTGAGAAAACCATAATTCAAAAAGAGACATGTACCACAATGTTCATTGCAGCACTATTTACAATAGCCAGGACATGGAAGCAACCTAAGTGTCCATCGACAGATGAATGGATAAAGAAGATGTGGCACATATATACAATGGAATATTACTCAGCCATAGAAGGAAACAAAATTGAGTTATTGTAGTGAGGTGGATGGACCTAGAGTCTGTCATACTGAGTGAAGTAAGTCAGGAAAACAAAAACAAATACCGTATGCTAACACATATATATGGAACCTAAAAAAAAAAAAAAAAAAGGGTTCTGAAGAACCTAGGGGCAGGACAGGAATAAAGACACAGATGTAGAGAATGTACTTGAGGACACGGGGAGGGGGACGGGTAAACTGGGACGAAGTGAGAGAGTGGCATGGACTTATATACACTACCAAAATTAAAATAGATAACTAGTGGGAAGCAGCCGCATAGCACAGGGAGATCAGCTCGGTACTTTGTGACCACCTGAGGGGGAGGATAGGAAGGGTAGGAGGGAGACACAAGAGGGAGGAGATATAGGGATATATGTATATGTATAACTGATTCACTTTGTTATAAAGCAGAAACTAACACACTATTGTAAAGCAATTAAACTCCAATAAAGATTTAAAAAGAAAATAGCATCTACTTAAGATAAATTTGTGGAAACTGAACCCTCATGCACTGGTTACTTTTGGGAGATGTGATTCCTACAAACATTAGTTTAGTAACCTAGCATTACCTATCCAATTTTAAATTTATGTATTTTTTTAATGTAGCAATTATTTGATTCAGCTAATCTAAAAAAATGAAAGCAACAGTATGTAAGTACAAGGATGGTCTTTGTGCACACTTGCATATAATAGTGTAAATCTGTGACTACTGAATCATCAATATTGAAATTGATGAATAAATTATCATAAAGTCATACTGTGAAATATTAATGTAGTAAATATAATGAGATAATTTACATATATTGTCCTAAAATATGTCTAAGATATCTGACGTGAAAGAAATCCAAAGAAATATTTAGAGAATAAATTCATATTAGGAAACAAAAGTGTGCATATATATTGCATAAGGATAGAAGTAAAACTTAGACTACATTGGAAAGTTAAAACTGTTCATATCCGAAATCTGTGGTGAGGGAGACAATTAATATTTTACGTGCTTCTCTATATTATGTATTTAAAAAATAAATACGTGGTACATTAGGAAATCAATAATATGGAAGAAATTAAAAAGATAAATTATAGTTAGCATGAATAAGTAATTTATATTTTTCAGCATTTTAAAATGACTTTTCTATATATGTGATCTCTTTCTTTTTCCACTCAAAAATCTTTGGAGGTAATTTTTATTAGTATGCTAATTTGATTGTTGCAGAAACTGAGACTCAGAAACCTTAGGAAGTTTCCAGGTACATGTGGTACATGTGGTACACGTGGCTGTACTTGTTGAACGTGGACCTCCAGCCCTGATTGGTCTGGTTTCAAGTGGTCCATGGACTTGGATAAGACACAGATCGATTTTGACTGTGGCTCTATGAGTAAAATCAATAGGTTTAGACTAGGGGATAAACAACACAAAACTAGGACACTGTCCATTAAGTTAGGGGATATTCTGAAAATTATCAAAGGCATTGTCTAAAAGAGCATAATTTTCTTCTGTTTAGAGTTAGCAAATTTATGCCACGATTTTGTTTTACACATATGAAAAATTAAAACAAAAATCCTATTCAACTTAACAATGAAAAATGATGAAAATTAAATAATAACTTGTTTTAAAAGAAATAGTCGTGTGTATTCTCTTGGTTTAATAAGCATCATGGTCAGTATGATTCTTACATAATTTTTAAGGCTACAGTGTTATTTGTAATTTTGTAACTTAAGGATTTCTTTTGACATTTGTCATGGTTAAACTATACATAGCATAATGCTTGTTCAAAACAAAGCTTACTGCTGCTTTATTCAAGAGTGTCTTTTCAAATGAAGTATCTGCACATTTTTAATAAATTAATACTATGGCTTACTTTTACATGACTATCTCCAACTACAGGTAGATTGCATTTACAATTTCGATCCAAAAGCTCATCCTGCAGTTAGGAAATTATATTTATAATCCTCAGTATGTTAGCATATATAAAAATTGTTCTAAGATCAATTAGGTAGTTTCTTAAGAAATTACTTCATGTTGATAAAACTAGAGTTCAACTTATAGTAAAAATATATAGCTTACATGGAATTATAGACTAGCTAAGTTTCTATATAAATTAGTTTTCAATAAAAATCCCTGAACAAAATTATTTAATATTTGTAATTTTCATCATCTCTATTGAAAAGATTTTCATCCACCCTTGCACTAACAATGTTATCATGAATCCATTTCTCCATCTGCAAAGGCATTTTATATTTTAAAATACCATCACACATTACTTTATTATAATGTTCACTTTTCAAATGAAGAAACAGGAACCGAGAGTTGAACTAAGTCTCTCAAAATCACATAGCTGGTTAGTTCCAGGTTGTGATCTAAAGTCTGTCTCCTGAGTAATCCTGTTTGATGCAAGGTGCTTTATATTTTAGAGTTTTACCATATTCTTCGAATTCTTTAATTTCTTACACAAATGACAGAAGAAGATAAGGCTAGCTGGAGTAATAGCTGTAAGAAAAATTATGAATTTTTCCAAATTCCAAAATCATATATATTTTTGCCACACGTTTTAATTATATTGAATGAAATACATTTTCCTTATCTTTTTAAGCTCTAACTAATGCAATTGTTTTTACTTCCCAGTCACAAAAAAATGTTTTTTGCTGGGTATACATACACTTACTAGTTCTGTGACTAACGGGGTGCAAATGTGATTGAGGAAAAGCTTAGAAGATACACCTGATCTGTTTAGAATTTTTCTGGATAAATCTAATCACATATTGTATTTAGATAGGGTTTATATTTGCATTGTTAACATTAAGCAAGTTGGCTAAATGTTGTCTTACTTTCATTTCCTTTTCTCTAGTTTTGGCAGATATTGCTGATCGACTATAGCTTTCACTCTTATTGAACTCATACATGGATTTAGGCTACCTGTAGTTTAGATCTCCAAGAAGTGCAATCAATTGGTATTGACTAGCGAAATTATATGCATTTGCCATTTCTCCTATGAAGCTTCGGTCATTCTATTTGTAACAGGCAAAAAAATGATTTCTAGGAAGTGAAGTGTGTGGGTTAAGACACCTAACATTTTCCTTCTGACTTGGGTCTAGCAGTGGGTTGGCAACTTGCCATAAATTGTTTCCTTTAATCCATGTAATCCTAGAAATGGTTTCAAATTTTATAAATGGTGAAAGTGAGACTCACAGAAACTGGATATTTTACTCTTTAGAGCATAAAGTAAGTGTTAGAAATGCATTCAAATTTTCAGGTTGGGTGGGGTTACTATAATATATCCACTGTACAGTCCCTGCCTCAAATAATTAATTTGAGATCTCTGGACAAATTATTTAAATTATGTATATATTAAATCAAAGAAAGTAAAGTCTAAGGAAAAAAAAGCATCCATCATGACAGCATTAAATTTATTTTTTTCATTAATTCCTCTTTTATTTTTTGCATAGATTTAGAAACACAGCATCCTATGTATTATTATTTTGAATACTTTAGTTATCTTTTGTGTTTCAGAGAGCATTTTTGAAAATGGTGGCTTTTGAGACTTTGAAATTGGGCATTAAAAGGGCCACTAATTTTAAGGATTAGTATAATAGATCTAAGTTAATTAAACTAGGATGAACTGCTATCCCTTTCAAAATGGCTTAAACAGTTGTGATTTATTACAATACTGTAGGAAAATAGGAAGATCTAATAATAAAAAAAATCAGAAAAGTTTATGACCATAAGTGTGTTGCTGTTAATTTATAATTTGCCTCTAACATTTGTTGCATCCTCTACACTTTTATGAAGGCTGCAATAATGTGGTCAGAGAGTTTTGTAATATTGACAAGAGGCAGTGTGAATGTCATGAATATAAAAAGATCGCTTTGGGATAAAGTTAAAGAGAAATTGATGGCTTTAATAATGTCAGAGACAAAAGACAATGGACAAGCTCAGTAGCATTTAAAATATTTATTAAACCCAGTCTGTAATTTTTCATAGGAAAGTTGCTTTAATGACAAAGGAAGTCATAATACAAACAGAATAATCCACATGCCACTGTGAGTCAGCACTACTTCAGAGACATTTATATTCTTACCCTCAAGCTTTCTTACAACCTTTTCTAACAGTGCAGCTGTGTGAATAATTTGTGGAAGAGCACTGATAGAATCCTTCAAAAGAATACAAGATAATGGCATCAAGAAAAGGAAAAAAGTATCCAGCGTTTATTTGTTTACATTCCTGTGACCTGACAATTCACCTTAAATTCACTTTTGTTTTCAGTTAGAATGCAGTCACTGTATTGGGTCAGTGATCTCTGCCTAACTCTAAAATCAGACTTCCAAAATACCCGGGATGTGCCATACTTTCCAATGTGCTATAGTGCAGCAACTTCTAAAGAAAGATCACAGAATGAATGTTGAAGGATGAAAAAAGGCAGAGTTCAGTATTATAAGATATATATTTTTTCCGTTAGATCCTTTCTATCATTAGATTAGAGAGATTTTTAGATTAAAAGGATTCTCTTAGATCTTTCCTAATACTGAGAAAAACACTGATTTATTCTAGTTCAATAAAGTTATTATGGACTTTTGAGAAATATATCCATCGACCTTTATTACCCAGTTTTATACCCATTATTATTATTAAATACTTTATGGTTTTGATCTGATAAATGTTTATAACTGATTCTATGTAGACTCAGAGTTTCCAGGAATATAATTAAACTAGTTCTTTAACTTATTTAAAAATTTTTTAAATATTTTTTTAGTATCAGAACCCCATTTCCATTTCTAATTTCTATAACTGGTTAAAATATTAGCTTTATGTATGTATTCTTAGAGTAACTAGTCCTTCATATGTAGCATGCAATTATTTATACTTTATGCCCTAATAACTATTAAATTAAATAAAATGTTATCTATATTAGTTTAATTCAGTCTCATGGTGATACTGTTATTTTAACTGGGTGATAGAAAGGAATAATTCCGTTTCCTTGAGAAGTTACATCTATTTGAAATGAATTATTAATACCTCTCCAAAGATACTGTGAATGCACTGATGATTTATTTGACTTTTACATTTTAGAATACAAATTTTCAAGGATCTCAAATACACCTTATCTATTAATATGTGAAGCTTAATTCAGAATTTAGATTTAGATTTCAAGTATTCACATTCCACTAGATACTTCTCTGGAACCACTTATTTTGTGATCTACCAGATAAGACAATTTAGGCCAATTATTTCCCAGGTTCCATTAGGCTAATTTCCAAACCTGGTCTCAGCATTCATTCAACATGTTAATATGTAAAACTGAACATGTGAGAGATGGAGAGGAAATGACACCTAGAACAACGTGGTACACTCAGAAGTTGCTCAGTAAATATTTGTAAATTATTATCTTAAGACTCAAAATAAACAAGTCAGATTTTATACTTTTCTTAAATTTTATTCATGAACAAAATTCATATTTTTGGATCTTCTTGTATACATTCCATTTTAAATGTCAGAAACTTATTTGGTTATAGCTATAGAATAAAACTGAACAATATATAATCTCAACCATTTAACATGATTGCATACATATACATATACTATATTATTAAATATTGATATTATTTGACTTTATCTGATGCTATCAAATAAAGCCAACCATTTAAATTGCTGAGATGTTTTTGTGAAACATCAAATATCATCAGGAAATTTTCAGTGAGTAGACACCTTTAAATATTACCTTTTGTTTAAAATATGGGGGACTTTAAGGATAATCATGATAGCGCATGAAATTGGATTCTCAATACAATTTGGGAAACCTTTGGTGGCCCCTACATTTCGTTTTTCATGCACTGCCCAAAGAAAGGAAAGACAAGCTCATAGAGTGCACTTCCTAACTAAAAACGATTGTAGCAAACGGCTTGAAATGTTCTCTGGGGGAGTACTGACTTTTTAATTCAGGCTGCCATCAATCCTCATTTATATTTCATCATATGTATCCCAGGAAAATAAACTACTTTTCAATGTGTAGCTTGTCACTGAGGTTAAATAGTTGTTATGCCAATCACTTATCCTTCAAGTTTATAGGTGCTATTTTTCAGACCATCATTTGATACCAGTGCACTAAATGAGAACCATATTATATGAGACTATAATTATTTTTCCAAAGTATATATTACCTATTTGAGTATAAAACCTCTATATGACAAAAAAATTATTGTTGACTGTTTCCCTTTCAGTTCATGCACACGTGTATCAATAAAGCAAAAACAGGAATGCAGGGGGAAATTGAACATCTGATTTGAAAAGTTGTCCATTAGGGAGTATCAGAGACAGTATATATGACCCATATAATATCTATGTATTCTAACAGGAATCATGTAGTGTCTATTGTTATCGTTGAGTTGATTAATGTGCTTCCTTTCAATCTAATTTTCAAATATGTTTAGGTTGTCTCAAGTTTTTGCTATTCCAAAGAATGTTGCAAGAAGCATTGAGCCTTGGTTTTGACAAGATACACTTTCTCGTATTAAATATTTATTGGGAGTACTTATCCATTTTGGCTTTCTACATAAGTCTTTTTAAAAGGCTTAGTTCCTAACTCCCTTGTTGTTAAGCTATTAGGGATTCGATCTGAGTTTTGATAGAGTCTCTTTACTCCAGATCTTAGAGTAATGTGGGTTTGCTGGGGAGTATATTAAAATATCTCCTTAAAACATTATTTGTTTGAACCTCCAATAAAATAAAATTCTACAAGAACTGCTCAGTATTAGGTATATTAAGAGCCTAAACATATGCTCTATGTCATCAGTAAAGCAGGTACAGAAATACTATGAGAGTTAGTTTTGAAATTTTATTTGCTATTTTATATTTTTGTTTATTTTTTTATTTTATTTTATTGAAGCTTAGTTGATTTACAGTGTTTCAGGTGTACAGCAAAGTGATTCAGTTTGTGCTATATATATATATATGTATATATGTGTATATATATACATATATATTCTTTTTCAGATTCTTTTCCACTATAGGTTATTACAAGATATTGAATATAGATCCCTGTGCTATACAGTAGGTCCTTCTTTATCTATTTTATACATAGTAGTGTGTATCTGTTAATTCCAAATTCACAATTTATCTCTTCCCCCCCTTTCCCCTTTGGTGGTTACCAATACGTTTGCTATTTTAAAATAAGCCATTTAAGTAGTCATCAAGGGAAAAAATTAGAACTGAGTTTTACTCCCTATCGTTGTTGCCCATGCTTGTGTCTGTGTGTGTGTGTGTGTGTGTGTGTTGAATTATATGTATTCAGGAGAAGAAAGAGGGGTGTAGCAGAATTCTGGTACTCATAGCTGTGGAAGTCTATTATTTGTCCACTCCTGAGACTATGAAAGGCAATACACATGGTCAAGTCCCAGCTGTGGAATCTAAGGATTATTGGTTCTCTGAGGACCCCTCCCTCACCCTTTCTTGTCTCTGTGTTATAGTTGACATGAGTCTGGCTTATCGATGTCTAGAGTATCTATAGCCAAAAAAGGGAACTAAGGGGACAGAAGAGTGATAGGCTTATATATAGTTCTGATCTGGTGACTTCAGCTAGTCTCTTGGTTTGCATTGCTTTTATAATTTCAGTAGATCTTAAATTCTGACATTTACTGGTTAGTCAATAAAATTTGTGTGTGCAATAGCTCCTCCAGTCACTAGAAAGAAGAGTGGTGAAATTAACTTTGGGCTGAATTTGAGGCCCTAGGGAGAGTCTCAGATTGGTTACTGACTTTGCATCTTTGACTGGCATTCTGATGGGTAAAACAAAAGAAATCAGGTAGTTCAAAGTATACACATTAACCAAAGAGCAGGTTGGTGTAGGCTGTCAAAAGTTCAGAACTAACAGAATGAATCACCAACATAGTAATAAGTAAAAGTTTATTATACACACACCAAAAAGAGAGTTTGCAAACCAGGAGCGCTCAAACCAAAATATGGAATGAGGCTCAAGGGTGTATTTGTTATAAAGCAGCTTATATAGTGAGAAAGCAGTGACTGTTTATTCTTCACAGTGATTAGTTATAACATTAGAATTTTCTTAAATGATAAGGAATTGGTTAGTGGTTACCTCATATCAACCTTGGGAAACAATTTGGGTTTTGCTTATGACTTCCAGAGGCATAAGCAAGAAACGATCCAAATCAAGTTAGTGTTGCAAAATATGTTAAATTAAACTTTGCTTGTATGACTAAGGTGGTTTTGTCTTTTCAGTGAGTTTTCACGACTGGGCTCCATTTGTTTTTTATTTTAACATCATGAACACAACGTTTCTGTCCATCGTCTCTTGCTAAGATAGATCCTGCAAAAAAGTCTTTTGAGAACTAGAATCTTTTTTCTTGTCTGCCAAGCCATATTCTTACTAAGGCAAATGCAAGGTACATGTGCTCTCATGGTCATTCTGAATAACAAATGTCAAAGTCTGAGTGTGAAGAGGGGATAGGTGTGATAAACCTGTACCACACACCCTGTGGACTACTTTCCCATGTGCTATGGTTCTTTACATATGTATATATAAAACATATTATACACATAATTTGCAAGATATGAATCTTTTCACTTTTATTATTCCATTTGATTTTCCAAACCTTTATAATATGATACAATATCTGTTTTAGATATAAGAAAAAGATGGTTCAAAAAGGTTTAAGCATATGCTCAATATCATTTAAATATTGAGTAGCAGTGTGAGAATGCAAACTTATTTGTCTCAGTCTAAATGTCATTGAGTGACACCACATAAAACAATGTTTTCATTATCATAGAAGTTTCCAAATATGAGGTCTGTAATTCACTTGAGAGTTTCATAAAAAGCAAATATACATCTAAAATATTGTGTTATAAAAGGTTCACTCTCCATTATTTAGAAAATTTACCTATCTAGAATAGCTTGTTTTCAGTATGAATACATTTAATATTTATAGTAGAGATAATTTATTAGCTTTTCTTGAAAAGAACAATATGCTTTTGCATATTAGAATTAAAGTGTCTAAATCATTTGTCCTAATGTACTCACATTCTCATCTAACTCTCAAAAATCTAAGTTACAAGATTATTTGAGAATTATATAATTAATAGTCAATCATTGCATAATCCCTGAACCCTTCCACAAAGTGTAGATAATCGATACACATACGTTTATTGAATGAATGCAGAATTTCTCTCACAGCACTGTTTTTGGCAAATTGAGTAACTGACTCTCAAAACTAATGTATATGGCATATATCTAACTACCCATGACACAACTCAAGTTCAAGAAGCACTCATTTAAATAATATATGATATTCACCCTTGTGCCTCAGCAATAAATACCTCCCTCACAGCCACATTCACTTGTCCTCTTGTTATACTCCTAAAAACTCTTCAAAATCCAATTCAAACACTCTCCTAAGGTGTGCTGTGTTGATCCCTCCTTTCTTTCTGTAGCCATCCCATCCTTATCAGCTTGACTGCAGGACATTATTGTCTTAGCGTTATTTGTTCCTTGGTTTCCATTATCGAGCAGTGTATACTTGAGAGTATGATCCTTGTCTTCTCATTCTGCATCAGTGTATCACTTTGCAGTTTGTCACAGATATTACGTAGTCTACCTATGACTATTTAATAAAATAAATAAAATAATTCAGGTAAGAGGTACGCTATTTAGAAGATTTCTGTGCAAATTGGTTTAACTGACTGAGGAATGGGGAGACAAATGAGCAAAGAACTTCTAATGGCTGAAATCAACATAATGAAAACTAGAGGAGGTGGTAACTAAAGGGGCTACAGATGTGTTTTATTCCTCCATTAATTAGGTCTTATTTCATTTTTCTTAACAATATTTTTTCAAAGAATATTTTAGGATTTTCTTGCAAGGGACTTGGACAGCATTTATTGATTAGATATATTCATATATATGTAACATGTTTGTTGCTTTACAAAATCACATTATTTAAGATACTTTGTTTGCTGCTGATATTTACAAATATAATTAACTTGTATCACACAAGCTTACTAAATTTACTTGTTCTGACAATTCATCTGTAGATTCTTTTGCATTTTGTTTTACTCAATCATCTACAGATGTTGGCTATATATTTTAAGAAATCCTTTATCATAATAAGGAAAATACTTGCTCATTTTTGTGTGCTAAAAGTAAATGACTTTTCTGCAGCTATTGAGAAGATCACACAGTTTTTCTCCTTTAGACTATTTATGTGGTAAATTATATTGAGTAATTTTTCAATATCTATATAAAACAAATATTTTATGGTTTAATATTTTTATATTCTGTTGGATTTTGTTTGACAATATATTCTGGAGACTTTTAAAATCTATTTTCATAAATGAAATTGACCAATAAATATTCTTTTTAATAATACCCGTGTCATATTTTGGTATTAAGCTTACATTGCTCTCAACTGTTGGGGATTTTATTTATCTATGAGCACATAATAAATTACCGTAAAACTTAGTGGATTTAAACAACAAACCTTTATTATCTTTTGAGATAAAAAGAGATGAGATAAGAAATAGAGAAATGAGATTTTTAAAAAATTGAGAAAAGCTTAGCTAGGTGGCCCTGGCATGAAGTCTTTTCTGAGGTTGTAGTCAACATTTTGACCAGAACTGTAATTATCTGAACGCTTGCTGAGGGATGGAGGATTTACTTTCAGGATGGCCCCATCAAATGACTGTTGGTTCCTTGCTGGCTGTTGGCATGGGACCTTTCTCTGTCACCTGACATATAAGCATTTCCCTAAGGCTGGTAAAGATACTCATATCTTTAAGACATGACAGCTGACTTCTCCAATAGCAAGTGATCCAACGAGCTAGAAAGATGCCGCAATACCTTTTATAATATTGCATACCATGCACCATCACTTGACCATATTCCTTTCGTTAACAGTGAGTCATTAAATCCAACCCACATGTAAGATGAGGAGGATTTGTCTCCAGCTTTTGAAGAGAGGAGTATCAATGGATTTGTATAGATATTTTAAAACTACCAAAGAAACCCCACGCCTTTTTCTATTCTCTAGAAGAGTTTATATAAGATTGGTGTTATTTCTTATTTAGATTGGGTCATTCTACAGTTCTCTTTGAAAAAAGGATTTTAATAATGTATTAATTTCTTTTAACATAATAAGACTTTCTAGATTTTATAATACTTTTTGTACAGGTCGGCCAGAAGTTTATGTTTCTAGAAATATGTTCATTTTATTTAAAGTTACTTATTAGCATGAAGTTGATTATAATTTTTCATTAGTTTCCAGCATTTCTGTAAGAATTTAGCTGTTAGCCTGACTTTCCTTCTTTTGTGTGTCATTTTTTTTCCTGGGATTGTTTTTTATGATTTTTCTCTTTTTCTTTGTTGTTCTACAGTTTCACTATAATGTATACAGGTGACCAGAATTTTAAGTTCTATTCAGAAAGATAATCGAACAGAATTGATAAGAATTACATATCCAACATTATTGGAAGCAGAAAGTTCTCAACTGATCGAGGCATCACTTTTAGTTTACTGATTCTCTCTTCTGTTGTGTCTAATTCATCCCACCCCCTTCCCACTTGCTATCCATACGTTTGTTCTCTACATCTGTGTCTCTATTTCTGCTTTGTAAATAAGATCATCTACACCAATTTTTCAGATTCCACATATATGCGTTAATATACGATATTTGTTTTTCTCTTTCTGACTTACTTCACTCTGTATTACACTCTCTAGGTCCATCCACGTCTCTACAAATGACCCAATTTCATTCCTTTTTATGGTTGAGTAATATTTCATTGTATATATGTACCACATCTTCTTTATTCATTCCTCTGTTGATGGACATTTAGGTTGTTTCCATGTCATGGCTATTGCAAATAGTGCTGCAATGAACATTGGGGTGCATGTGTCTTTTTGAATTATGGTTTTCTCTGAGTATATGCCCAGTAGTGGAATTGCTGGGTCACATGGTAGTTCTATTTTTAGTTTTTTAAGGAACCTCCATACTGTTCTCTATAGTGGCTGTATCAATTTACATTCCCACCAACAGTGCAAGAGAGTTCCCTTTTGTCCACACCCTCTCCAGCATTTATTGTTTGTAAATTTTGTAATGATGGCCATTCTGACTGGTGTGAGGTGATACCTCATCGTAGTTTTGATTTTCATTTCTCTAATAATTAGTGATGTTGAGCATTTTTTCATGTGTTTGTTGGCCATTTGTATGTCTTCTTTGGAGAAATGTCTATTTAGGTCTTCCACCCATTTTTTGATTAGGTTGTTTGTTTTTTTAATATTGAGCTCCATGAGCTATTTGTATATTTCAGAGATTAATCCTTTGTCCGTTGCTGCATTTGAAAATATTATCTCCCATTCTGAGGGTTGTCTTTTCATCTTGTTTATGGTTTCCTTTGCTGTGAAAAAGATTTTAAGTTTAATTAGGTCCCATTTGTTTATTTTTGTTTTTATTCTCATTACTCTAGGAGGTGAGTCATAAAAGATCTTGCTGCCATTTATGTCAAAGAGTGTTCTGCCTATGTTTTTCTCTAAAGGTTTTATAGTGTCTGACCTTACATTTAGATCTTTAATCCATTTTGAGTTTATTTTTGTGTATGATGTTAGGGAATGTTCTAATTTCATTCTTTTACATGTGGCTGTCCAGTTTTCCCAGCACTACTTATTGAAGAGGCTGTCTTTTCTCCATTGTATATTCTGGCCTCCTTTGTCATAGATTAGGTGACCATAGTCGCTTGGGTTAATCCTGGGCTTTATATACTCTTCCACTGATCTATATTTCTGTTATTGTGCCAGTACCATACTGTATTGATTACTGTAGCTTTGTAGTATAGTCTAAAGTCGGGAGGCCTGATTCCTCCAGCTCCGTTTTTCTTTCTCAAGTTTGCTTTGGCTCTTAGGGATCTTTTGTGTTTCCATACAAATTGTAAAATTTTTTGTTCTAGTTCTGTGAAAAATGACATTGGTAATTTGATAGGGATTTCATTGAATCTGTAGATTGATTTGGGTAGTATAGTCATCTTCACAATATTGATTCTTCCAATCCAGAAACATGGTATACCTCTCCATCTGTTTGTGTCATCTTTGATTTCTTTCATCAGTATCTTATAGTTTTCTGTGTACAGGCCTTTTGCCTCCTTAGGTAGGTATATTCCTGGGTATTTTATTCTTTTTGTTGCAAAGGTAAATGGGATTGTTTCATTAATTTCTCTTTCTGATCTTTTGTTGTTAGTGTATAAGAATGCAAGTGATTTCTGTGTATTTTTTTTTTTTTTTGTATCCTGCAACTTTACTAAACTCATTGATTCACTCTAGTAGTTTTCTGGTGGCAACTTTAGGATTTTCTATGTATAGTATCTTGTCATCTACAAACAATGACAGTTTTACTTCTTCTTTTCCAATTTGCATTCCTTTTATTTCTTTTTCTTCTCTGATTGCCCTGGCTAGGACTTGTAAGCCATCCCATTTTTAAAGTTAGTGATATGTATGTGTGTGTGTGTATATATATATATAATTTGAGATAAATTTTCTTGTTACCACAAATTAATTCAGCATGCACGTTTTTTAAAGAAAGTTTTTTACTCAATCAAAATACAATTATCAAATCAGTAAGCATAACACTAATAGAATCTCATTATCTACTTTACAGTCCATATTGACTTTTTGGCAACCTTCCCAATAATAGCTTTATAACTAATTTTTCCTGGTCCAGCATCCATTCTGGATTCCACATTGCATTCAGTTAATATTCCTGTTTAGTATCTTTTAAGCTAGAAACGTTCTTTGGCCTTTCTTTGTCTTTCTTTTCTTTTTTATCAAGGTAAAATTCACATAACATTGAACAATTTTAAAGTGTACAGTTCTGTAGTTTATAGGACCTTTAAAATGTTATGCAACCATCTCACTGTCTACTCCCCAAACATTTTCATCAACCCCAGAATACACCTCATAGCCATCAAGCAGTCATTTCACATTTCTCCTTCCCCCCAGCCCCTGAAAACCACTAATCTGCTTTTTATCCTGGTGGATTTACCCATTCTGGATGTTTCATGTAAATGAGCTCATACAATATGTTGTCTTATGTGTCACACTTCTTTCACTTAGGGTAATATCTGAGCATATTATATTGTAGCATATATCAGTACTTCTTTCTTTTTATTACCAAATAATATTTTATCATAAGGATAAACCACATTTTATTTTTCTGTTTATCCGTTGATAGTTGTTTTTGTAATTTCCACCTTTTGGTTATCATAAACATTCAGATACATGTTTGTTATGGAAAACCTGTTTCAATTATGTATACAAACCTAGGCTTGGAATTGCTTGATCACATGATGATTCCATGTGTAACAGTTTGAGGAACCACCAATGTCTTCCACAGTGGCTACATCATTTTATATTCCTACCACGGATGTGCAAGAGTTCCAATTTCTGCCTATTGTTTTGTTGTTTAATAGCATCCTAGTGGATATGAGTGGTATCACATTGTGATTTTAATTTGCCTTTCCAGTGATGACTAGTGAATTTTGATATCTTTTCATGTGCTTATTGGCTATTTGCATGGCTTCTTTATGGAGACATGTCTATTCAAGTCCTTAGCCCACATTTGAATTGGATTGTATGGGGTTTTTTTAGCCTTTTTTTTTTTCCTATGTGAAAACATTTAAGTTCTAGTCTCCTAGCAAGTTTCAGTTATACCCTACAGTGTTATAAACTATAGTCACCATGTTATTCGTTAAATCCTCAGACCTTATTCATCCTATAACTGACGATTTGTACCTTTTTCCCAACTTCTCCCTATTCCCTCCACCTCCCTGCCCCTGGCAACCACTTTTCTACCCTCTGTTTCTATGAGGTCAACTTTTTTTTTTTTTTTTAATTCCCCATATAAGTTATACCATGCAGTATTTTTTGTGCTCTGTCTGGCTTATTTCACTTAGGATAATGCCCTCCAGGTTTATCCATGTTGTTGCAAATGACAAGGTTTCCTTTTTTTTTTTTTAAGGCTAACTAATATTCATATATATATATATATAATAGTTTCTTTACTCTTATCAATTGAAGGAAACTTATGTAGGTTGTTTCCATATTTTGGCTACTGTGAATAACGTTACTATAAACATAAGGAAGATGTTCATACATATAGCTATCTCTTTGAGATAATAATTCTGTTTCCTTTGGATATATACCCTGAAGTGGGATCACTGGATCATAAGGTATGTATATGTATTTATGTATGTATATATATATATATATATATATATATATATGAATATGAATCATATATATAATTCATATTATATGAATATAATTATACACATATGAATTATATAAGTAATTCATACTATATCAATATATATAATTCATAGTATATTCATATGTATACTATGAATTATATATATATATATAATTATTTTGCCATAGGAAGTCCTGACAAGTCAAATTTGGAACATACTTGTTTTTAATACCCATCAGATTTTCTTTCTTATTGGCTAAATTCAGTGGCTGTTACAGACCACAATCAGCCAGGTTGGTTAAGGGCAAACTGAAATGTAGAGAGCATTGGCCCAGGAGTCAGACCTCCCTTGATTTTAGCCTCAACTCTGGACTCTAATAAGCTTTGTGACTTGGGGATGCCATTAACCTCTCTGTGACTCATCTTCAAATCAACATGACTACAAAGCATTCAGCACATTCCATAACATCTATCAATATATTATAGTTTTTACTCTAAAGGTACTTGTACTGACGTTATCACCAGAGTAACTGATGCATATTCCAGAAGAGACATAAATCAAATCTCAGTTTTCCTGGTGAGAATATTGAGGCTAAAGTTCAGAAGGAATCCATATTAGTTAAGGCTTACTTAAGCAGAAAGGGGAAATTTATTGACTCGGAAATAGATCTATTTTTAATTTATTGAGGAACCTCCATACTGTTCTCCATAGTGGCTGCACCTGTTTACATTCCTACCAGCAGTGTACAAGGGTTCCTTTTTCTCCACATCCTCACCAGCATTTGTTATCTCTAATCTTTTTGATAATACACATCCTAACAGATATAAAGTGATAACTCATTGTGGTTTTGATTTGCATTTCCCTGATGATCAGTGACGTGGAGCACCTTGTCGTGAACCTGTTAGCTATTGTATATCTTTGGAAAAATATCTATTTTTGTCCTTTGCCCATTTTTAAATTCTTTTTCTATTAAGTTGTATGACTTTTTGATATATTTTGGATATTAACTCCTTATCAGATAGTGGTTTACAGATATTTTCTACCATTCTGTAAGTTGCCTTTTCACTTCTTTGATGGTTTCCTTTGCTGTGCAGAAGGGGGCTATTTGTCTTTTAGTTGCTGAATTGTAAGAGTTCATTGTATGTTCTGGATACCAGGCTCATATCAGATATCATCTGCAATTTTTTCCTGTTTTGTCAGTTGTATTTACACTATTTCCTGGCATCCTTGTCAAAAATCAATTGACCATAGATGTATGAGTTTATCTCTGTGCTCCTTATTCTAATTCCATAGACGTATATTTTTATCTTATTGCCAGTACCACATTATTTTGATTACTGTACCTTTGTAATATGATTGGGAATCAGGAGATATGAGAACTTCAGTTTCAGTCTTCATTTTCAGGATTGTTTCGGCTCTTTGGATCCCCTTGTAATTCCATATGACTCTGAGGATTAGCTCTTCCATTTCTGCAAAAAAAATGCAGTTAGGAATTTTGATAGTGATTACATTGTATCTATAAATCAATTTTGCAGTATTGTCTGTCATCTTACCAAATCTTATTATCTCACCAATTACTTATTGAATCCATCAACACGTGGTGTCCTTCTGTTGATTTAGGTTTTATTTAAGTTCTTTCAACATGTTTTGTAGTGTTCAATGTAAAAGTCTCTCACCTTCTTGGTGAAATTTATTCCTAAATATTTTACTTTTGGATGTACTGTAAGTGGAATTGTTATCTTAATTTCTAAAAGATGCTATAGTAAGGAAAAGTTTTTTCTTCTCTCCCATTTATATATTTGTTCATTTATTTACGTTACTGAATCCATAGAGTCTTGTTTGATTCTTTATACTCCTTTGTAATTGATAATTATCTCAATGCTCAAATTATTTCAGATTTGGTGAATGAGAGCCCTTTTAAACTGGTTTTGTATTTTTTGACATGTTTCTATCATTCCTTAAGGACTTCTTTAGTTATTGAATCAAGATAGCCCAGGCTCAGCTTATATTTTCCCTGGTTCAGTCTCAGAATAACTTTTATCCAGGGGACACTGGTACATTTTAGTGGATGCTATTATTTGCAAACTAAGACCTGTAGAAATATCATTCATTAAATTATCATCATTAAAATAATATAATTGTAATTTTCTCATATTGCAATTTTTCTTTGTTTTGGAAAATCAAATGGCAAATACAGATCACTCATTCACTTTCTTTTCCATTTCTTCTTTTAGTCCCTCCCGTAATCCGGGTGTATCCAGAGAGTCAGGCCAGAGAACCTGGGGTAACTGCAAGTCTCAGGTGCCATGCTGAGGGCATACCAAATCCTCAGCTTGGATGGCTGAAGAATGGAATCGATATTACATCAAAGCTGTCCAAGCAACTCACACTTCAAGGTGCTTTTTACTTGCATTTTTCCTCTTAAATGACAATGTAAAAATTTTATTCTAAAACTTATAACACATTTTACATTATTATGAGAAAGAGCAAATAAGTCTTGGTGGCAAAAGAATATCATGAATATGAAAAAAGATATGGTTGTACCTAAGACATAATATTTGAAATAGAGTCCTTTAATATTTTTAATGTTTTAAATAATGGTCTTGTCATAATGATTAGTTATGTCATTATTTCTGTCATAAGTAAAATATTAAATTTTTTCTTTTAAAAACTTATCCTCTGAACTATAGCAGATATACTGAACAGAATCATTGGATCTCTTCATTGAATACATTTCTGAAGAGACAATTTTAAATGCTTAAATCATATGTTAAAATATATATTACAGAGGGTGTCAGTAATATAGAAATTCTTTAGAAAATGTTTTGCATCATGAAATGAAGATAGAAAAAATTCAAAATGCTACTAAATATGTTCCATATTTATGTAGTTTTACAGTTATGAAGTTCTTGCATTCTAATATATAAAATATTCTATATGTTCTAATAGTCTAATGTGCAGACATTAATCAATTATTTTACAGATTATAATAATCACAAATGAGTGGTATGTGAAAAGCAAACCAGGCAATCTTTCTAATGTCAAATAACCTAAATAATGCAAAAGCAGTTTCATATATGTTGATTATACTAGTAAGCAAAAAAATGTAAAAATCTTATTTCCATTGTCATGAGTAGCCCAGGGACAGTCATTTTACTGGAGTATCTATTGCATGGCATTACATTCCTTGTTCCATGCTTTTAAATTACTTCAATTCATACTTTAGAAATGAATATATTTTCATTTTTAAAATTATTTCTGTAAGAATAGACTGCTCTTATTATTCAACTTAGAGAGTGAATACACTTTATCAGTATACATCTTAAAATAAATCTTTTAAATCACTTACTTATTTATTTTTGCAAATGAAAAATGACATATGAAAGTATTTTTGACCTTTCAGAGCTGAATCCTAGCAATCTCTATGTTAATATAAGTAGGTCCAACAAATTTACATGATTGCATCTATTGATTGCATCATGGTGTCTGTAATCTGAGATGAGGATTGATCTGATAAACTGAAGTTAAATTGAATGAAAGTCTATTTAGTTTCTGATTTTGTCATCTCTTACCTATTTGATAGCAACAAACCATATTATATGAACTTATTTTGTTTTTGTTTTAGAAATATACAGGAAGGCAAATTTGGGGAGTTGGTTACACTCTAGACTCAACATTTGAAAGATTGGGACATTTGTAAAATAGCTATTATCATTTTTTTAAAATAAGAGAAAGTAAGTTAATTTTTGAGAGACTATGACAAGTAATAAAATGTAAGTAGGAAGCAGAACCTAAGAGATAAATCTGGGAGCACAGGAGTGTGAAATTCCATGTGGTTTTGTATATGATCACATATTACCAAATTACATAGTTATTTAATTATCCATTTATTCATCAGATGCTTATTTAGCATTTGTATGTGAGGTCCAAGTCTAGGCACTAACTGATAACTATGGCAATAGATGGGATGATATGGTTATGAGAAGTAAAATTCAACAAAGCAGAAATATTTTGGTGGGCAAATCCAGACAAATATCCAAAGGGACTAATAATTAGCAAAGAGGCAGGAGAACAAGGTGATTACAGAATGAAAGAAAAGAAAGCCAGAGATGGGAACAAGTTCAACAGTGCTGGCGGCATAGAAAGGTCAAGGAAGATCATTAAAATATATTCATGGGTTAGTGATTAGTTTGTCCTTGTGACATTTAGAAAATCAGTCCTCAGTGGGCTTAGAAATGAAAAGGAGGGAAGAAGTATAAAAACCTATTTCCAAATTTTGAAAGAGTAAAAAATAACAGTAGTAGCTGCTGGTGGGAAGGTTTAGGACTGATGAAGATATTTCTCACTTCTTGGACAATTTGTTGGTTTAAAAGGATATTGGTAAAGAGAAAGATGTATGAATAATGCAACAGGGGAAGGAGCGACAAATACAAAACAAAAATGGAGGGGAGGTTGGCCTTGGAAAGAAATAGAAAATTTCCTTTGAGAATTAAATAAAAATGAAGATGTAAATGGAAACAGGAGGTTTGGGGATTAATTTCTTTCTTTTCCAGCTTTTATTGAAATTCAGTTGGCATATAAAATTGTGTAAGCTTAAGATATACAAGGTGATGATTTTTTACACATATATTGTGAAATGATTTAGGTTTACTTTTTAATCACTTCTATGTATTTCATGATATAAAGAACAAGACAACCTGCTTAGAGTGAGAAGTTATTATTATGCCGGGAAACATCAAACAAAGACTAAAGACAAAGACTAAAAGTGGAGTACTGTATGAAATGCAACTAACTGTAAAGGTCAAGTAACATCCTGTTACTTGAAAATTGGAGATTGTGAATTTGAAAATTTGTAAATTTGCTTATGTAATAGTCTAGTAATTTAATCAAAAACTTAAGTGCAGGGGATGTTTTCTAGTTCTGAAAACAGATGTGTCAGGATGATAAATGGACCCGGAAATTGGTAGTTCTGGTCATAGAGTAGAAAACATCTAGATATGCTAGATTATGTAGGAAAGGAGGGAAAGATAGTGGGACACATAGGTTAGAAGAATATATAAGAATATTGAGAAGAGAGAATTTCAAGAAGGAAAAAATTGAAGTTTCAAAAAAGTTCTAGAGAATTTAACCTTAAGTATGTGGTCTTTGGAGAGGGCCATGTTTCACATAAAACAAGAAGCTGATCTGGGCTTAAATACATTGTTTTCTTCTCATCTTTTAGAACAGGGGTCTGCAAATGAAGGACCACAGACCAAATCTGGAAAGCTGCCTATTTTTGTAAATAAAGCAATTGTTTTGCTTGTTTTTAGAACAGCCACATTCATTTTAAAAAATAATGTCTGTGGCTTCTGTCATGCTGCTATGGCAGAGGTGAGAAGTTGGCACAGAAATTGTGTAGCCCACAAAGCCAACTGGCCTTTTTCAGCGGCCCTGCCAAAAAAAACCTGCCAACTGTTTTGGGGAAGTGATTCTCAACAAAGGATGGGGGGAATGGAGGAGTGCAGCGATATTTGTAAATCAAGAAAGAGGGTCCAGTGATTTCAGTGATTAGCCTTTCCCAAACACTCACTGCCTCTCCATATCCTCCTAGGGATGACATTTAAGCTCTTTTCCCCTTGGTTTTCTACCTTCCTTCCCCAAACAGCGGCTCTGATCATTCAGTCTCCTCTCTGTCACAGAGTCGTGCCCCTTTCTACTGCACATGGTTCATGGTGTCCTTGTGATTGGATAACATGGAACACACCACAAACATGCACACAGAGACCTACAGAAAAAAAGAAAAGAAAGTAAAAGAAAAGATGCAAACCTAAACAAATGAGCACTAAAACACTGAACCTTAGGGTCTGATAGAACAGAAGTCCAGCCTTTACCTTTGAGGGGAGTGACCTGCATAAGATCATTCCATGAGTCTCAGATTCCTCATTTGATAATTAGCTATTATCTGGGACAATTAAGGAATAATATATGTAAAGCACCTCCTGTATTGCCAACATAGAGTAAATGATTAATTATACCCTGGTTTCCACTTTGGGGAATGCAACTCATTCAGAGATTAGCTGCAAATATTATTATACCAAAATTTAAAAATTAGATTAATCATTCCCTTAACTCTTTGGTTATACACTGACTATATCAATTTCCATATTATAATACTGCTTACTTTAGGTATATTTCTTGCAAACAACTGCAAATCTTACAAAAAAAATCATGTGTTATTTTCTTTCTGTCCCCTATACCTAATAATTCCAGATAAATAATTCAGACTCAAGAATATGCTTGCTAAATGGCATTGTATTATACTTGCATGATGTAGCTCACTTAATTCCTTTATGGCATGTCTTTTCACAAGTATTCTCCTGTAAATGAACCATATTAGTATTAATTAAAACTGTTGTAAAAACTGAGGACAAAGTGGATTATGAATATTAAAAATAAATATAGAAATGGAATTATAGTTTTCAATATGTAACACTTCTTATGCAAGGTAGGAAATAGGAAATGGATATAAAATATGGTGTGTGCATTTGATACAGAGTATTGGGATCTCTGTAATAGAATGACAGCACAATTTATGAAACACTTGAATGCATTTGGAATAATTTGGCATGTCTCCAAAGCATGGAAGTATGAAGGGAAACAGTTTAATTAGGATAAGCTAAGAGAACTGTTTGACTGTGTAATCAGAAATCACTGTACCAAAACTGAAACTGTAGTTTACAGGTTGCATTTGCCTTCTGTTTTCAGCAAATGGCAGTGAGGTTCATATTAGCAATGTGCGCTATGAAGATACAGGAGCATACACTTGTATCGCGAAAAATGAAGCAGGAGTGGATGAAGACATTTCTTCTCTTTTTGTGGAAGATTCTGCTAGAAAGACCCGTATGTATTGAATACACACACACACACACACACACACCATACTCAACTTTACAAGTAAGTTTTTTCAAAAACAAAGGCATCAGAAAATACTGTGAAATGAGCAATGCATAAAAAGAAAAAACAAGCAAACAAAAGCAGTTTTCATATGTAGGAAGGCTGGAATTCCTGAAATATTAAAAGGAGATTTAAGGATTAAATACAAGATTGTGAAATTTTCAATACGACAACTAAAATGATTTTGTTTCTTTGGCAAGTGTACATAAGATGTGTTGGGTCCTGTCCTCCCATTTGCTCATATAGGAAATTAAATCCTTTGCAAAATCCTTCTCCCAAATGATTTGGAATTCAAGGTCCTATAATATAGCCAAGGAGCAGTCTATAGTTTTAACACATCACTCATTCTTTTTCTTGAAGTTGCATTGTAGTCATGACCCAATGGCTGTACATCAGCCCTTCTTTGCAGCAGTCAGAGAAGTAAGCCACCTTGAGACACCCACTGCCCCAGCACCAACACCACCCCATGGGCTATTCTCCATTTATAGCTAGAAATCCTTTGTCATTGCTGTACATGTCTCCTCGTTGTTTCATTAAGTTTTAACAAAAATGTACTGTCCTTTTTAAAAATTAGTACTTAGTGAAAGGTATATGGTGGCCTGGGATGCTAAAGATGGATTTTTGGTTACAGCTGAGTTATTTAGAACTCCAAGTACTCTTGTAGCATTTATCAAGTGAGCTCTCTATAGGCAAACACTCAGACATTTTCTTCCCCTGGTGCACATGTGCCACGGATGGCTGTTTTGGGATTGGGTCTGGATATACTTGGAATGGCTATTCTCATTGTTCCAAAGTCTTGCACCTGTCTGTACCTCCTATCAGTCTAAGTTTTTTCAGGGATCCTTATATTTTGAGGACCATTTACATGTGCAATTCTTTGAGCCCAGTTTTTGGACGAGGTTAAAATATTGTCCCAGGAATCTTCTTATTCCTCTTTCAGTCAGTGAGTGCATGTAAATATGAGTGGATCCAATGAGGAAGTTGGGTCTTACCTAGGCCCTGACTACTGGTATATCTGTATCTATATTTTGTCTGGCTAGGACAACCATCATTATAAGCAAATACTTAAATATAAAATTCTTAAGGTGGAAAAAGAGAAAAGAAAACTGGGTTTAATGACCTAGATAAGGACCACCATAGTTTCTTTCCCTCAATTTGCAATTCTTTTCCTGTTAAAAATCAATTTTGGGTGACAAGTAATTGAAAACTTTAGTTTTCCTTGTCCTTTATGATGGTGCTGATGAGACAGATTTTCCTTTCAACTCTGTATTTTAATTTTCTTTTAATAATGGTCATGTAGTTTTCAATATATTTCTCTATTACAAAATTGAAACACCTAGCTATAGCTTCTTTAATCAATGAATCACTATCTACCAGCATGTATATTTGAGAAGCACTTTACTGGAAGATTTCATATAATTTTGTCATATAAATGTGTTAGTTTAATCATAAGCTGTTTATGAAATCATGTTTTCAGTTTATTTTACTTATCACCTTAAACTCTTACAAGTCAAAATAATGCATTTTAAATATTTATTTATTTATTTCTGGCTGCATTGGGTCTTCGTTGCTGTGCGTGGGCTTTCTCTAGTTGTGGCGAGCGGGGGCTACTCTTCGTTGCAGTGCGAGGGCTTCTCCTTGCAGTGGCTTCTCTTGTTGTGGAGCACGGGCGCTAGGCCCGCAGGCTCAGTAGTTGTGGCTTGCGGGCTCTAGAGCACAGGCTCAGTAGTTGTGGCTCACGGGCTTAGTTGCTCTGCGGCATGTGGGATCTTCCCAGACCAGGGCTTGAACCCGTGTCCCCTGCATTGGCAGGTAGATTCTTAACCACTGAGCCACCAGGGAAGTCCAAAAGACATTTTGTTAGCAATAGGTTGTTAAAATCAGAAATGCTAGTTTTAAAAGACATAGCAGTGCAGGTCTTACTACATCTATAGTTATAGAACTTTCAAAGCCATCTTATAAGAAACAATACAAATGAAAGATTTGGAGATTTTTGTTTTCTAACTCTGGAAGTGAAATATGTATAGGTATTAATTATGCATTCTAATCATGTGACATTTTGAAGGATAAAGAGTGAAAACTAACAGATTTTATTTTTTTAATTAATTAATGAATTTCGAAAAGGTACTTAACATAAGGTCTACCCTCTTAACATAAGGATACCCGCTTAACCCTCTTAAAGTTTTAAGTGTACAATATTGTATTGTTAACTACAGGACTAAGTTGCACAGCAGAGCTCTAAAATTTGTTCATCTTGCATAACTACAACTTTAAAACCATTGAACAACTCTTCGTGTCTCCCTTCTACCCTTCCCCTGACAATCACCTTGTATTTTCTACTTTTATGATTTTGACTCTTTTAGATACCTCATATAAGTATAATTACACAATATTTCTCCTTCTCTGACTCGCTTGTTTCAATGAGCATAACATCTTCCAGGTCCATCCATGTTGTTCCTTCTTTGTAAGACTGAATAATATTATATTGTATGAATACACAAAATTTTCTTTATCCATTGATTTGTTAATAGATATTTAGTTTATTTCCATATCTTGTCTGTTGTGAATAATGCTGCAATTAACATGTGAGTGCAGCTATCTCTTTGATCCTAGTTTCAATTCTTTTGGAAATACACCCACAAATGGGATTGCTATGTTATATGATAGTTCTATTTTTAGCTTCCATAATGTTTTCCATAGTGGCTACAGCATTTTACATGCTCACAAATAATGTGCAAAAGTTCCAGTTTCTCCATATCCTTGCCAATACTTTTATCTTTCGTTATTTTGATAATAGCTGTTCTAACCGGTATGAAGATAATATCTCATTGTGGTTTTGATTTGTATCCCTGATGATTAGTGATATAGAAAAAATTTTCATATGTCCATTGACCATTTGTATGGCTTTGGAGAAATATCTATTCAAGTCCTTTGCCCATTTTTAAGTTGGGTTAGTTTTTGCTATTGAGTTATTGGAGTTCCTTTTTTTGGAAATTAAATGCTTATCAGATATAAAGGATGAACATATTTTCTCCCATTTCATAGGTAGTTTTTTTCACTCTGCTGATTGTTTCTTTTGCTGTGCAGAAGCTTTTAAATTTGATACCTTCTAACTTGGCTATTTTTGCTTTTGCTACTTGTGCTTTTGAGAAAATTATAGGCCAATATCCCTGATCAACATAGGTACAAAATTCCTCAACAAGATATTAATGAACTGGATTCAGTGGCACATTAAAAACAACATACACCATGATCACATGGGATTTATCCCTGGGATTCAAGGATGGTTCAACATAAAGAGATCAGTACATGTGACTTGCACATTGACAGACTATGGGATAAAAATCACTTGATCATCCAGTAGATGCAAATAAAACATTTGAAACACCTTTTCATGATAAAAATACTTTGACAACACCCTTTTACAATAAAAATGCTCAACAAACTAGGTGTGGAAAGAATTTATGCCAACATAATTAAGGCCACATTTTTTTTTTTTAATTAATTTATTTATTTATTTTTGGCTGTGTTGGGTCTTCGTTTCTGTGCGAGGGCTTTCTCTAGTTGTGGCAAGCGGGGGCCACTCTTCATCACGGTGCACGGGCCTCTCACTATCGCAGCCTCTCTTGTTGGGAGCACAGGCTCCAGACACGCAGGCTCAGTAGTTGTGGCTCACGGGCCTAGTTGCTCCGCGGCATGTGGGATCTTCCCAGACCAGGGCTCGAACGCGTGTCCCCTGCATTGGCAGGCAGATTCTCAACCACTGCCACCAGGGAAGCCCTAGGCCATATATTTTTAAGCCCACAGCTAACACCATACTCAGTGGTTAAAAGCTGAAAAAAAACTTTCCGCCTAAGATCAGGAACAAGACAAGGATACACACTCATACCTCTATTCGACATAACATTGGAAGTCCTAGCCATAACAATTAGGCAAGGGTAAAAAATAAAAGGCATCCAAATCCAAAAAGAAAAATTCTCTGTGCAGATGACATGATCTCATATAGAGAGAACCCTAAAGATGCCACAGAAAAAACCTGTTAGAACTAATACACATATTCAGCAAAGTTGCAGGGTACAAAATCAACATATGAAAATCAGTTGTGTTTCTATACATTAACAATGTATATCTGAGAGGCAATTAAGAAAGAAATTCCATTTACAAATGCATCAAAAAAAATAAAATACCTAGGAATAAATTTGACCAAAGAGGTGAAAGACCTTTACACTGAAAACTATAAGAAATTGATTAAAGAAATTGAATGAAACACAAATAAATGGAGAGATATTCTGATATTCTGTGCTCATAGATTGGAAGAATGAATACTCTTAAAATGTCAATACTAACCAAAGGAGTCCCTGATCCAATTCTATTTCCATCAAAATCTCAGTGGCGTTTTAAAGAAATAGAAAAAATTCCTAAAATTCATATGAAACAACAAAAGATCCAGAGTAACTGCAAAAATCTTGGAAAAGAAGAGCAAAGCTGGAGGAATCACACTTCCTGATTTCAAAATATATTTAAAAACTATAGTAATTAAAACAGTATGATATTTACATAAAGACAGGCATGTAGACCAATGGGACAGAAAAGAGATCTCAGAAATAAATCCACACATATGCAGTCACCTAATCTTTGACAAGGGCTCCAGGATACATGTTTGCCAAAGGATAGTCTTTTCAAAAAATGGTGCCGGGAAACTGAGTGTCCACACATGGAAGAATGAAACTGAACTTCCCATCTTTTACCATATACAAGAATCAACTCAAAATAGTTAAAGACTTAGGTATAAACCTGCAAATGTAAACCTCTTATAAGAAAACATAAGGGAAAACTTCATGACATTGTTTTTGGCAAAAAAAAAAAAAAAAAAAGGATTTTAGTTGTAACCCAGAAGTCTCAAGCACCACTAATTCATGTTTATATTCTACTATTTTGTAGGCATGTAAATACAGTTTCTTTGCAATAACAAATTTACCTCTCATTTAAATAAACAACTTTAACTTTTTTTTGGGGGGGGCGCACCTCGTGCAGCTTGGGGGATCTTAGTTCCCCACACAGGGATCGAACCTGGGCCCCTGCAGTGAAAGCGCTGAGTCCTAACCACTGGACTGCCAGGGAATTCCTTAAACTAATTTAATTTTTGTTAAATTTGTTTTCCACAAATTTGCGACACCATTATTAAGAACATATCATATATATAGTTGTTAATGTGAAAATAGCCATTTTTAGAAACTAACGCACATAATTAAAACCAGAATAAAGCTAAATAAGTAAACTAACAGAGTAGAATATTAGTAGTGATAAAAGAGAATGAACTGAAAATGTGAGACTGTCTAGTTGAAGTCAGGTTTCCTTGGGATGTTTCCTAGTACTCAATGAATTGTCGGAATTCTGTATAACAATACCAAAATCAGGTGGAGAGCACATCAGGGAAAACTACAGCCTTTTGTAAGTCCTAACATAAGAATTGCTCTGGCTTCTCTTCTAGTAATTCCATGGAAAAAGACTAATAATATTAATTATGCAAGTCACATTTGTATTCTGACAGATATTCTCAGAAAGGCAGAGAAGAGAGTCACAGACCCATCAATGATGACTTTACTCTTCTTATTTGCACATATTAAAAATTACTGACTTATCCAAAATAATTTCAGAGGTCTTTTTTCCTTTTAGTTGTGTTAGGATACAACATACAGTTGACCCTTGAACAATGCAGTGTTTAGGAGCGCCAACCACCCTTGCAGTCGATAATCTGAGTAGAACTTTACAGTCTGTCCTATGTGTCTGTGGTTCCATATCCATGGATTAAACCAACGACAGATCGTGTAGTATTGTAGTATGTATTTATTGAAAACGATCCCTGTATAAGTGGACCTGCACAATTCAGACACATGTTGTTCAAGTGTCAACTGTATATTTAAAAAGCAGATTGGTCTAATAGAAGAGCATGAACTTTGGAGTAAGACATGAGTTAGAATAATTTCTCCACCACATAATAGTTCTGTGATTTGGAGCTACTAGTTAGCCCCTCTGAGCTTTAATGTCCTTATCTGTAATACAGTATAAATACTAACTCACTAAGGGTTTTCTATGCAGATACTGTAAAGCACTCACCATAATGCTAGACATTATGCTGATTCTTACTAATTTTCTGAAAATAATTACTTACTTCTTGCTAGAAACATTGACAAAAATCATTTTTAATAAGACTGGAAAATCTAGTAATTGTTAGAAATCAGCGTTTCCAAAATGAATGACACATATACAGAAATACAGGTATACAGATAGATGGAGATGGAGATGTGAGTGTATATTGACATCTATAGTATTAAATATCCAAACATAAAATATTATATATCTTCATACTAAAAAATTGACTCTGCTGATAAGAGTATAATTTTTCCTTTAATGTAGCTATTAAGATATTTTAAATAAAAATATATTTTTTTGCCAGGGTCCACTTTTGCCAGAGTCAAAGCAAAAGCTACACTTTATTTCCCCTTTACATTGGTCAATTTATATTCCCATTATACTAAAAAAATATTTTGTAAGGTGATTTTATTCTGTTTTCTTTTTGAAAGATGCAGAGAAGTATTGAATCCCATGTAGACAGCAATAAAAAAAGGGGAAAGATTTACAACTTTTGGGTCAAATGACACAACACGGATTTTGTTTGACTACAGCTTCAGAGTAATCATCCAGCTATTTTCTGTATAATTGAGTTCTGATAGTGGCATCAATCACATTTTTTTCTTATACTATATTTCCCAGCAATATGATGCTGTTGAGAGAAAAATTCATGCAAAGCATCACAGGCTAGGGAGCTGATTTTTGTTGTACCTGAATCTTTGAATTGGAAAACCTTGAGTTACAGGTTTGTTGGCAAACCCTACTGGAATTTTTCTCATGTGACAAATTGAACTACAAGAAAGTGCTGCAAAATAATATAATCTCCAGCTATATTAGGCTTAGGGTTTGATAACTAAGATTGAATAGAATGGTATACAGGGAGGATTTAAATGCAAAGAACAGTAGAAATGGGCCCTAGAATGGTGCTTGTAACAGGGAGTAGAAGACAATTTGAAATAATGTGAGGGGATTTTAGGTAGAGGTAGAACATTGTTTATTTGGAAACATCTTGCACATAGCATAAGTACTTAATACACTTCCATTTCCAATGGGAGGCAATTCCCAGATGATAACAGTTTATCTTCAGAATTATGGCAAATTAAAAGCAGTGTGAATGTAGGCTTCTCTGGAAAGCTTTTAAGCCTCTATGCGCATTAAGCCCTGGACACAGGTTTTATGACACCTTGCTGGGATTTTAGTAAAGGATACGTTTAATCTAGCTTCTCACAAATATTGGAATATAATGTTTGAATATGTTAGACTAGTGCATATATATTTTTTTTTCTTTTTTTCATTGTCACAGGCAGTATTACATTGGAAATATTCGGCTATTGCTACATTCTTTACTTTAGAATTAACTTCAATAAATTAACATTGGTTGACTGTTATGAACTAAAATTCATTATGATTCTTTAAATGAGTATTTTAAATGGGTTAGACTCTACAACAAGATTACAAGAATGAATAAACTATATAAATATATAATGTTCATATAAGTTAATAAGTATTCTAAAAATATGATGAGTATAATTCACAATACACGGATTTAGAAATATGGTGAAATGTAGCCACTTGTACCTAAATATTTCAAAACATATATGAATGTTTAAGCATGTTTAAGAAGTATTTGCCTACTTTAGAAGTAGAGGAAAGGGTCTTAAAATAGGTTAAAGTATGGTATTTTTACATTTAAAGGCAGTTTAAATATGATATCACAAACTTTGGAAATAGAACATATTCTGGTAATATGAACAAGTTAATTAACCTTTCTAGTCTTCATTTACTTTCTATTTTTAAAGAGTAGAGAAAATACTTACTTCAAAAGAGCAATTGTATAGGTTTAATGAGATCATTTACGTAAGATCTTATCAATGTCTACAGAGGCTAGGAAGATAGTATAAACAAAGAATAGCATAGTCTATCAGGTATAGATGGACCCAAATGCACCAGTTATCAATTAATAATCATTTTTATACTCAACCAGTATGAGTGAGGTAGAACAAATAGGAATTCGGAAAATCTATAGTTAAAGATATGGTGTGGACATCATAGCCAGGGTGATATTTTAATCCTGATAGTTATGAGCTAAGTGCTGGAATCAAAAAGAACCAAATAAAGACAGATATTTGAGAAAAATGAAATAAATCAATAAATGAAAATTATTGTTAATTTTTGTTTAACATTCACTGACTAATATTTAATAGACGTACATACTAAAAACACTTTAAAGCAGAGTGAACAATGCATATTTCTTTTGAAAAACCCAAAAAACGATTTAGTTAATATTTGTCACAGACATTTACATATTAGTAAGCTTATTGTGAAATAAAACACACTTAGAATAATCAGACTCATGTTGAGGTTAATCATGCTTGATAAGCATTTATTATTTTATGAGCTTTCATTACTTATCTTAAATTCTAATATTCAAGCTCTCAATTTGGCCAATGACATTGTCGCATCCTGTGAAGTATCTTGTTCGTAAATCTTTTCATCTGTTGACCCAGAACATGGTGAAATGATCTGCTTTGTGATTTCCATATCTGAAGGTTATATTTTCAAAATAGCATGCTTTTCAGTGTCATTAAATAGACCTGTTTCTAATGCATTGCCATTTTTGCCCAATAGTGGAGGCTTGTCTCTCATTTAACAAGATGCTACGTGATCTGAATGTCATCAAATTGACAAGTTTACAACAATCATCAATAATCAGGGATCCCTTGCCTACAAAACAAAATATGACTCTAAGCTTTCTTATTTTGATTTATTTCCTCCATTTTGTCTGCAGGACCTTATATACCTTCAGTGGAATATTCCTATATCTCATCTCCTATTACACTATGTCAATTTGCCTAATTTATTTTATGATAGAAATAGGCAAGTAATGATGATATTTTATTTATATTTCTGCAGGTATGCAGACTAAATTAGCTTATATACAGTGACAATGCTGAGTATAAGGTCTCTATGAAACTTTCAGAAAATCTATATACTAATATTTTGTTGGTGGTGTTCAGGAGAAAATGTTAGGATTCACTTTGATAATCCATAATTCCAGAGGCATTGCACTTGGTGAGTCCTTTGCAAAATAGCTGTGACAGGTAGCCCCCGATTTTCATAAATTCTATTTATGCCACTTTCTTTTACGAAAGACCTACAAGTACATTAGTATCAGCTTTTGCTAACCAAAAGAAATCCTAAGCGGATCTTCCTTTTTAGTAAGAAAGGTGAAGAGCTAAAATCACGTCCAGCCCACTTTGCAGCAGCCCTATAGAGGTTGGGAGCATCTGAGCTGGAAAACTGGCACAGCCAAGCTCCTTCCCTGGAACCACACTCAGAATCGTCTCAGCATCTCAGCATCAATCCCTCATAGCTGTGAACCGTGTCTGTGAGCACCTGTGCTTTACCTCCATTTATTTTGTCCATCCCTTAGCAAGATATGTTCTAAGGTAATTGCTTCTTCACTTTATAACATTTTGGTTTGTGAAAGGTTTCACAGGAACCTTCTACTTTTGGATAGTGGGGAAACCTGTACTTAGGTTCAAGAAGAGGTTAGAATTATCACTCAATGATTTTCTTAGAGTTCTCTGATATAGGGATTCTGTCAGAAAATGGTGTCAATGTGTGAAGAGTTAATAAAACAAATATGGTCTTCAAATTCCCAGGCTCCCACGTGAGGGGCTGAAGGGAGGTGCCTTCTTAACATTTTGTGAAATCTAATTGATGCCATACATTTTTATCAACTGTGTACAAAGAGCCCAGATTATACATCTGTGTGCCTATTATCCTCTGTTTGCCCAGATATCTGGGTTCTGGTAAGACCTAATTGTTGTACGAATATGCCAGAAAGAGTGAGTCAGACAGTTTGATTACTGTTTATCTTCCTTATTTGCTTTATTTTCCAACTTTGTGTTCATTTCCATATTTGTGTTATATAGGAAATATTACTTTACATTTGAAATGTTATTAAATATGACATTTCTTAAAAGTCACTTTTCTAACTCATGCAGTAAAATTGTGTGCCAATTTAAATACAATATCTTTCCCCTAAATTGATCTACTGTCTGTCTAATGCATACCTTTATAAATACTAAACTCTGGTATAAATAATAATAAAACTTTTGGAAACATTCTAACAATAGTACAATTTAAATAGAAAATAAATTATTAGTGAATAAAATATTTGTTTTTGTCTGAAACATATGCTTATAGAAAGTCAAAATGTGTTTCTAGATATAGTTTGGATTCAGAAGACTAAGATTATACCATACAGTAAAGAAAAAAGGTGTGTTATTTTCTAATGTAATTATTATAATGATATTCAAGTAAAGACTATATACATACATATACATATATATATCACATCCAATATTGTCTTAATTATGATTATACTAATATTAATATTAGAATATAATTTTAGGGGTATGTTTCAAAGGCAGAATAAACATCAGAAGAGAAAGTATGATTAGATTAAAATTAAGAAGTTCTAATCATAAGAATTTGCCCTCAAGATATTTTCTACCTAAAAAATTAATAAGAACTTAGTATCATAGATTGCTCAGTAGATAGATAGATAGTTATAGATGAAACAAACCAAAGAAAACTAGGCAGTAGTTTTAAAAAGACTTTTCAGATAGAAGGAAAGATGAAGTGTCAATATATATTATGAAAAGATGTTAATCCTCATTAGTTTTCAAGGAAACACACTTTATAATCACAGAGAAATGCCATTTTACATCTATCAGAATACCAAAAATTAAAAAGCTACAAAACACCAAGATTTGATGTGATTTGGAAAAATAGGACTCATTATCCACTGCTAGAAGTAGTGTCAGTTTCACCTCCCTTTGGAAAGCACTTTAACATTATCTGTTCAGATTTGCATATGCCTTGGAACCCAGCAATCACACGTCTTAGAGAAATATTGAATTGCCATACATTCAGAAGTTATTTAAGAAGAACCTGCCACGTACTTAATATTTTGCTATAATTTATTTTCATTTTTATTTGTCTTTTAAATACTTCCGTATTTCCATAGTAACTGAACTAACTTAATTTAAATACTTTTTACAATGGCTGTAATTTGATTTATGTAATTTAAATGTGTGTGAAGTTGTTACATTCCCAAGTGCGTGAATACTATTTCAAGATTAATCCAAACTTATTTATTTGTTTTCTAATGTCTATTAGAAAAGGGATATTTACAAAATTTATAAAATTAAAGAGTTTTCATTGTAAGGCAAACAAAAAATCTACAGGGAACGATAGGTTTGTTCATTTGTGTTTTCACCTATGAAATATTCACTGAGGAAAGAACAAACATGCAAACAAACATGCTGCTAGCATATGGCTAGCACTGAATAAGACAACTCTGTACTTTCAGAAAGACTATAGTTTAATGCAGTTAGAAGTAAAGGACAGCTATAATACATGGTAGAATAACATAATTGTTGTAACAGACATACAAGTCAAGTGGGATAGGATTGCAACCACAGAATCATCAAATTCCAACTGAGTTGCATTGCATAATGTTTATTGAGGTGATGACATTTGAGCTAATATTTGGTGGCTGTAGCGATACCTCTACAGCTGGAGACTTAAAAGTATATCGACTCAGGGAAGAGTCATGAACCCACGTGGTGTGTTTTATTAACTTTGTGTAATATACTCGTAAAAAGATTTGCTGGGAATTTGCAATACATGGTGAGAATAAATTATTGGGTAGAACCAGATTAAGGGAGGTGTTGAACTTTGTGAATAGAAAAAGTCAAATGAGGAGTCATTTACATGCTATATTTCTGCAAAGGTAAAAATTCTTTTCTACAGTCATTATCTAGTGTTTAGATAAATATCACAATAAGCATTTTTTGTTGCGTATCTCATTGTTAATATATAGTAGACATTTGAGTAATTTTTTTTTTTTAACCTGAGCAGGATTAACTAAATTCAAATTGCCAACATGGTATATAAGACCAACAGTCTTTTATATTGACTATTTAATATCAAGACAGAATACGTGTTGTGCTGCTGGATACAACCCCTGTGAGCATTCAGTATGAGGTTGGACCGTCTTCCTCTACTCATCTTTTGAAAACTATTTTGCATAATGGCATTTCCCAAAAGATAGTGTTACTTGATTTATCAGCCTATTTGAGCTTCTAAGAAGAAAACGTTCATAAAATATTATTTTTAATAAATAATCATATTAAAATAGTCAAGGACTAAAATTATGTCTTAGGCTGCTTGTGCCTATTAATTTGTATCCATTAAATTAGAGCAAAGCTAACACTGAAAAGATTCTATTTTAATAATAGATAAGAGATAATCCACTGCTGACTTTATGCTTTTGTGGCCCCTGAGCAATGTTTACTTCATACCAATGGGTACAATGTTGGCCAGGACACAATTCTGGCTACAGAAACTAATCTGAAAACAGTTTGTTTGATATATAAATAAGTGGATACTCTGCTCATTAATTTGTTTTTAGAACATTATTATTCTACTCCAAACTATTTGATTAGACTCATATTTTCAGCACATGCTTGCTTTATTTTGCTTTTTTAAAATTAATTTTTATTGGAGTGTAGTTGCTTTACAATGTTGTGTTAGTTTCCACTGTACAGCAAATTGCTTTCTTAAAATTATTAGAGAAATTAACTCAATTAGAGATATTGATAGAAATAAAATTTTAATGGCTCCAGTATTCTAAGGTACTTGGCACAGTGTCTAGCACATAATAAGGGCTCAGTAAATGTTTCTGATTACTGATACTGTTATTATTCTGCTTCAATAATTTTAGTTTTAATTTTTTCTTAAATATATTGAACAATGGATAAAAATTATGTAAATGGTAAAAATGGGTAAAAGTGAAAAATGCTAGGAAGAGGACTATTCAAGAAAGTGTTACAGATTAAATATTTTATATTTGTTTTTAACAGCAAACTATTTTGAGGTTCAGATTTACTTAGGAATTACTCATACCTTTATTAACATGTATTGCAACTGGCGATTTCTTTACTCTTGTATCTTACATAGTCTGTTACTCCTGTGAAGCTAAATTCCCTTCTTGAATCTCCTAGTCACATGAAAAATTGTATGCTCAAGTTGTAAAAAATGCCCTTGGAGCAAACATTTCAGAGTTTTATTCAAATCTGATCATTTTCCTTTGACGTTCTTTCTTGTAGAGTGTGGGAGAGGTAAGTTTCATATGGAATGTTAGTAAAAAATATATATACATATATAGGAGGGAAACCGTTTTTTTTTTTTTTTTTAAACATCTTTATTGGAGCATAATTGCTTTACAATGGTGTGCTAGTTTCTGCTTTATAACAAAGTGAATCAGCTATACATATACATACATCCCCATATCTCCTCCCTCTTGGATCTCCCTCCCACCCCCCCTATCCCACCCCTCCAGGTGGTCACAAAGCACCGAGCTGATCTCCCTGTGCTATGCAGCTGCTTCCCACTAGCTATCTGTTTTACATTTGGTAGTGTATATACGTCCATGCCACTCTCTCACTTCGTCCCAGCTTACCCTTCCCCCTCCCTTTGTCTGTTATTTGTAGTGAGGTGGATGGACCTAGAGTCTGTCATACAGAGTTAAGTAAGTCAGAAAGAGAAAAACAAATACCGTATGCTAATACATCTATATAGGGAAACCGTTTTTATATCACATTCTGGAAGTCATGCCTGACTGCATCTTATTTTCAAGAGTGAGCAATAATTAAAGGTTACACGTGTGGAGTTCCGGTGGTATCAGAAGGCTTCAACTGAAAATGCTCTCCTGTTTCAGTGCCAGCGTTCACTCTTCCCACAGCACAGCTGGCTACACTACTGCTACTTGGCCTAGTTTATTTCTCTTCCTGTCACTTCTCTCTGAGCATCTTTGACCCCGTTCTCTTTTACTCTGTTGCAGTCACTGCAGCTGCTGGCGTATCACTGTTGTCTGTTCTGACCTTTTTTCAGTTCTGACAATGGAAGGAAGAAGGGCAGCTGGCATTGTTCTCTCTTACTAATACAGAAGCTGTGTTGCGTGGGAGTGGGGATGGGAAAGGAGGGGAGAGAGGAAAGAATTAGAGGAGGACAGAATAGTTTATTCCTTTTTTTAATTTTTTTTGTAATTGAAGCATAGTTGATTTAAAATATTGTGTTAGTTTCAGGTTGTAAAGCAACTATACCCCAATTTAAAAAATAGTTTGTTCCTTTTATGATTTTCCACCATTTGTTTCTCCAGTGTAACAGTTTGAAGTAGCAGCTCCCAGGAGTAGCAATAAGGTTTCAAATTAAGAAGACGATACACGTTAAAGTAATATGGGTAGTAACTCCAAATTTCTAATCTTAATGTGTAGTGGTGGTTTCTTTACCTGGTTTTAGACACTGACGTCACTTCTTCATGTTTTAATTTTCCCTTCTAATGTGATGAGGAAGAATTTTGTTTCTCAATCTCATCTTCAGGCATTTAAAACCAGGGATGACAGTGTCTCACAGAGAAGGCTTTAGGCTCCTGAAAGATTCGGGATTTAAAATCAGGTAGCGTTATGACCAAGAATTTTAATGGGACAACGTAAAAGCATAGAAAAAACAAAAACGAACAAACCAAAAACTGTGGATGACTTCACACATTTTTCTGGTTTCACTATATTGTCATCCCTCTTTAAATACACTATTGAGTCTTTTTTTTTTTACTTTCAAATTTAAAAAATTAACAATTTTTAAGGTTACTTTCCATTTACAGTTATTACAAAATATTGATTATATCCCCTATGATGTACAATACACCCTTGAGCCAATCTTACACCCAGTGGTTTGTGCCTCTCACTTCCCCACCCCTATGTTGCCTCTCCCCACTGGTAACCACTAGTTTGTTCTCGATATCTGTGAGTCTGCTTCTTTTTGGTTATATTCACTAGTTTGTTGTATTTTTTAGATTCCACATATAAGTGACATCATACAGTATTTGTCTTTCTCTGTCTGACTTATTTCACTTAGCATAATGCCTTCCAAGTCCATCAATGTTGCTGAAAATGGCAAAATTTCATTCCCTTTATGGCTGAGTACTATTCCATTGTATATATACACCACATCCAGTCAGCTGTTGATGGACACTTAGGTTGCTTCCATATCTTGGCAACTGTAAATAACGGTGCTATGAACATTGGGGTGCATGTATCTTTTCGAATTCCTTTTTGCTTTTTGTGGATATATACCTGGGAGTGGAATTGCTGGGTTGTTTTGTAGTTCTGTTTTTAGTTTTTTGGGAAATCTCTGTACAGTTCTCCAGAGTGGCTGCACCAATTTACATTCCCACCAACAGTGCACAAGGGTTCCCTTTTCCCCACATCCTCTCCAATATTTGTTATTTTTGTTCCTTTTGATGATAGCCTTTTTTTTTTTTTTTGGCTGTGTTGGGTCTTAGGTTCGTGCGAGGGCTTTCTCTAGTTGCGGCAAGTGGGGGCCACTCTTCATCGCGGTGCGGGGACCGCTCTTCATCGCGGTGCGCGGGCCTTTCACTATCACGGCCCCTCCCGTTGCGGGGCACAGGCTCCAGACGCGCAGGCTCAGTAGTTGTGGCTCACGGGCCTAGTTGCTCCGCGGCATGTGGGATCTTCCCAGACCAGGGCTCGAACCCGTGTCCCCTGCATTAGCAGGCAGATTCTCAACCACTGAACCACCAGGGAAGCCCTGATGATAGCCTTTCTGACAAGTGTGAGTTAATATCTCATTGTGGTTTTGATTTGCATTTCCCTTATGACTAGAGACGTTGAGCATCTTTTCATGTGCCTGTTGGCCACCTGCATGTCTTCTTTGGAAAATTATCTACTCAATTCTTCTGCCCATGTTTTAATGTGGTTGCTTTTTGTTTTTTGTTTGTTTGTTTTGATGTTGAGTTGTATGAACTGTTTTTATATGTTGTATATTAATCCCTAATCGGTCATATCATTTACAAATTAAAACACCATGAGTCTCACTTCATTCATCTAAATAATATGTTTTTAAAACAGGTAGGTAAATTATAATAACTAGGGACCTCCCTGGTGGTCCAGTGGTTAAGACTTCATCTTCCAATGCAGGGGATGTGGGTTTGAGCCCTGGTTGGGGAGCTAAGATCCCACAGGCCTCACAGCCAAAAAACCAAACATAAAACAGAAGCAGTATTGTAACAAATGCAATAAAGACTTTAAAAAATGGTCCACATCAAAAAAATATTTTTAAAAATCCTAATAACTAGGATACATCAAGAATTTTAGGAAAACAGAGTAGTAAGTGACAGTGCCCTGAAAAGTTGAGAACCTAACAGCTTATGATGTCATTTTAGGCAGGACCTGCCATTTGCTCTCCACTAATGTGAGCAAAACAAAGAGACTAACGTCTTTTGAGTAAATACTACTTTCAGAATTATGTCAGACAGAAGAAAAATTATCCCAGAAAAAATAGTAAGAGAGACATCAGGCTAACATTGAATTGGCCTAATCCTATTCATCAAATGACTCAATGAACAAGTTGGATGTGCTGTGTACAGCTAACTCATCTTGGGACCATCAGGATATTTTGTAATTTAAGATCACAAGTTCTTCCATGACTAAGCTGAAATTCCTTTATGAATGTCATTATTAGTTTGTAATTCTCCAATTAACATTTTTACATCAAAATTCTTACTATATAACACATATCTGGGTTCTCTATCATAAAACTGTATGAGAACAAAGACGTATTTAAGGTACTTTGGGGAAGAAAATTTCAGTTCTAGGGTTAGCCATCCTTCTAATCCACAATACGTGACCTTATTGCTATAGGATGGGGATTTAACAGATTGAGAATGTCAGGTTTCACATTATTGTTTAACAGTGCCGAGCCTGGAACTATTGTGTAAAAGCAAATCAAAAGCAATATGGAATTCACTTTAATCAACACAATGTAAACACTTGAACCAATTTTAAAAAGCAAATTGAATTTACTATGGAACTTGCCATTGGCCTGCTAATAAGGCTTTTCATATTTGAGGAAGAATATCTGAAGAGGCATGTAAATATCTGTTCCTCCACACTGTGTACACACAAATGTTATATTATTTCTCTGCATTACAAGACAAGATATATAAGCCATATTACTGCTGCAAGTTGCTTCATTTTTGAGCATAATTTACAGTTCTTATCTTTGAAGTTATGTTTATATGTATGTTTAGCAAAAATACATATTCATTTTCAAAAAATATATGTGCACTTATGTATATAAACATATGTGTTGTGTGTGTACATACACTAGTGTGTTTGTGTATGTGTGTGTGCACATGCCAGGCACTGTTCTAAGCAACTGAACATTTTTAGCTCATTGAATGCTCATAAAATCTTCATACTGCCTGATTTTCTGTTCTATGTCATGCAATTTCTTTAGAAATCTGTTCCAAGAAGAAGTTAACCTCTGTTAACTTATAATCAGCTTGTTTTATGAGACATTATGTCATCTTCTACATGAACACTTTCTCAGGCAGTGTAAAGTCCAATATATTTTTAAATCTTGTGATAACTAGAAATTTCCAATGCTAAGGTTATGGCCTACTTCAGTGATTATGTTGTTTAGGTGTCTGCTGACTTTCATTGTCCTGTTTTATATCTGTTTTATAATGTCTTTAGAGATAAGCAAATGTAACTGAATTATAAACTATATATTTAACCAGAATGCCTTAAATATCATGATATTTAATGCATTTGTGGATTGTAATTGTAATGTGTAATTTCCCTCACAAAATATTTATCTAAACATCTTCACTTATCTGAATGATAAATAACTTTTTAATGTAGCCAGTTTCCTTCAGAGAATGGGTATCTTTTATTTTATACCATGTTTAAATATAATTAGATCTATATGTTAACATTGTATGTAATATAAATATATTAAATATGTATATTTGAATACATATCAAATAGTGGAGAGTTCAGAATATGAGAGGAGGGATAAAAATTGCTAGAAATAATACCCTTTTATGAAAACTGATGTTCATTGCTACAGCTTTAAAGTCTACCATCTTTAATTATTTCTTTGCTCATATGCTAATTAACATCCAAGTAGTCTTCTATTTTTCTAATAATTTTGTTCTCTCAAATGATAATAAAGAGAATCCTCTGGTAACCCTAATGATAGGTTAGAATATAATTTTATGCAACTTTTTTTTTTTTTTTTGCTACCTCTCTGTTAATTTAATTTCTATAAGTATGATGATCTTGAGTTCTGCTTAGGAGATATATATATATATATATATATATATATATATATATATATAACATTATGTGCCACGTACTACTTAAAATGTGTTATAATCATTTTATTTTTCAAATTCTCTAATTCACCATGTGGTGTATTTTCTAGATGAGGAAGTCAAAGCAAAAGAGGAAGTAACTTTGCTTGCCATCTACCTAAAATAGCAGGGTGTATAAGTGAATTAGAAGGCAAAGTTGGTCTCTTATATATCTGTAGCTAATTACCCACAGTTGTTTAATACTGTCACTGTTTATTGTTTATCATGTAAAAACCACAGCCAGTCATTTGTGTGAAGAATTCTCAAAATCGAGTCGCTTCCTGACAATAGTAGGCTTAGAATTTCTATATTAAGAGAAGCTTAGGTCTTGGCAATCTGGCTAAGAGGGAGTTAGATTTTCTCGATGTTTCCTTAGTAAGCAGTCTGTTACACTACCATTGTGTGGTGTCCAACATGGTCCTAATGTTCCTCCTCTTCTGTTTCACTCACCCTTGTAGTCTCTTCCCACATTGAAACAGATCAGGTCTCTATCATAAATAAAGTAGGATACAGGAGAAGGTGTATGGCTTTTGAAGATGGTTCATGAAGGGCATTATGGCTCTGCCTTGCTCTCTTGGATCACTTATTATGGAGAAAGCCAACTGCCAGCATAGGGGGACACTTAAGCAGCCTTGGGGTGAGTCCCAGGAGTAAACTGAGACCTTCTGCCAACAGCTGGCACCAAATTCCCAGCCAGTCAAGTGAACCTGCATGGAAGTGGATCTTCCAGCCCAAGTCAAGCCTGCAGATGACTGAAGCCTCATGAGAAACCCCAAGCCAGAGCGCCCCCTCTGTCCAAAAAACCTCCATAAAGACATAAATGCTTTTTGTTGTTTTAAGCCGCTGAGTTTGAGATACTTTCTTACTCATCATGTTATACCACTGCAGACACTATGCTTACTTTGTTTGGCATTGGAAGGAAAGATGGGTACCGTTTTCATTTGTTTCAGGCGATGGCTTAAATCTTTGACATGGGAATAATTCTTTTTAAAAAAAAAATTATTGAACTATAGTTGATTTACAATCTTGTGTTGAATGTCTGCTGTACAGCAAAGTGACTCAGTTATATGTATATATATATATATATATATAACTGTTTCCATGTCTTGGCTATTGTAAATAGTGCTGTTATGAACATAGGGATGCATGTATCTTTTCAAATTATAGTTTTGTCTGGGTATATGCACAGGAGTGGGATGGCTGGATCATATGGCAACTCTATTTTTAGTTTTTTGTTCCATACTGTTTTCCATAGTGACTTCAACAATTTACAAACCCACCAACAGTGTAAGAGGGTTCCTTTTTCTCCAAACCCTCTCCAACATTTATTATTTGTAGATTTTTAAAAGATAGCTATTCTGACTGGTGTGAGGTGGTACCTCATTGTTGCTTTGATTTGCATTTCTCTAATTAGTGCTGATGAATATCTTTTCATGTGCCTATTGGCCATCTGCATGTCTTCTTTGGAGACATATCTATTTAGGTCTTCTGTCCATTTTTTGATTGGCTTGTTTGTTTTTTTGTTATTGAGTTATAGGAGCTGTTTGTGTAGTTTGCAAATTAAGCCCTTGATGGTTGCATCATTTGCAAATATTTTCTCCCAGTCCGTAGGTTGTCTTTTCATTTTGTGGTTTCCTTTGCTGTGCAAAGCTTATAAGTTTGATTAGGTCCACTTGTTTATTTTTGCTTTTATTTCTATTGCTTTGGGAGACGGACCTAAGAAAACATTGTTATGATTAATGTTGATGAATGATTTGCCTATGTTTTCTGTTAGGAGTTTTATGGTGTCTTGTCTTATATTTAAGTCTCAAAGCCATTTTGAGTTTATTTTCGTGTATGGTTTGAAGGTGTGTTCTAACCTCAGTGTTTTACATTTGGCTGTCCAACTTTCCCAACACCACTTGCTGAAGACACTGTCTTTTCTCCATTGTATATTTTTGCCTCCTTTGTCGAAGATTAATTGTCCATAGGTGTGTAAGTTTATTTCTGGGCTCTTTATTCTCTTTCATTCATCTGTATTTCTGTTTTTGTGCCAGTACCATGCTGTTTTGATTACTGTAGCTTTGTAGTATTGTCTGAAGTCTAGGAGGGTTATGACTCCAGTTTTGTTCTTTTTGCTCACGATTGCTTTGGCAATTCTGGGTCCTTTAGTGTTCCATATACATTTTGGGAGTATTTGTTCTAGTCCTGTGAAATATATCATACTTTTTTTTTAATAGGTATTGCATTAAATCTGTAGATTCCTTTGGGTAATATGGCCATTTTAACAATATTAATTCTTCCAGTCCAAGAGCACTGGATATCTTTCCATTTCTTTAAATCATCTTCAATTCCCTTTATCTGTTTTTATAGTTCTCAGCATATAAGTCTTTCACCTCCTTGGTGAAGTTCATTCCTAATTATTTTATTTTTTTTGATGTGATTGTAAAAGAGATTGTTTGTTTACATTCTCTTTCTGATATTTCATTGTTAGTGTAAAGAAATGAAACTGATTTCTGTATGTTAGTCTTGTATCCTGCTACCTTGTTGAATTCACTTATCAGTTCTACTATTTTGTGTGGAGTCTTTAGGTTTTTCTATATATAGTACCACATCATCTGTGTATAATGACAGTTTTACCTCTTGACATGGGAATAATTATTACATTGTCTTGGTTTCAATCTGATTCACTTTGTTGCCAGGAGTAGACTCTCTCTCTTTGGTTAAGTATAGGTTATTTTAAAATGGATGTGAATGTTGAACTGGCAATGTGAAGCAGTCAGAGATGTATCTGCATTCAGAACCCAGAAACCAACTTTACATAGTCAGACAACGGCTGAGACTCTTGCTTCTCCCATGGGTTGCATAGGTCTTCCTCCCGTTCACATCTAATTGAATCCTGATCTGCATGAGCACAAATTATCACAGCCTTAATTCTATGTCATGGTGCCTTTTGCTATGCATTCTTACAATTCCAGTTCTCTGTACTCCTGGCTTTCTAAAATGATTTCTTGATTCAAATTACACCCCCAAAAGAATATTATTATCCTATGTCATCACTTCATAGAATTTAAAACCATGGAGTCATGGCTAGTTTCAGGTTGTATGCTTTAATGTAAGCTTGGCACTATAGCCTAATCAGCTAATTCTAGACACTAGGTTGGGAATCTGTAGTCTTGGGAGAATCGTCTTCAGTCAGTGCTAAAAGAGTGACAGTTTCACTTAAAAGTGACTTTGAATTTGGCATATGGCAGGCAGTGTATTTGGCATATCTTATATAGTTTCCATCCCCAAAATAGTATGTTTTAATGTCTCATTTCCTTCTCCATATGTACATTCAAAGAAATTTCAACTACCATGACACTAACCACACATTTTTTCAGATACATTAAATTTTTATCTATATTTTCTTTTGCCATTGCCCTTTTTCATTTGCCTTCTGAAGTTAAGTCAATTTTTTAAGTCCAAATGGAGAAACAGTCAATAAGACATCTAGCTAAAATGTTACACTTACATAAATGTAGCTTATCAAAAAATGTTTTGCACTGGTGCCAACCTTACACTTTCAGACAAAGACAAGGATGAGCAAAAAACTTATTTAGTTGAAAGGCCAAGCAATTTACACATGAGTAGCCAAGAAAAATAGCTGCTCAGTGCTATAGCATGCTGCTCCATAGTTAACTAGGTAATTGCTTTTGCTTATGTAATATTCACCCTTCACATGTGTTTTCTCATAGAGACAGCATACTTAATATGGCATCCATCATTTGACTATAATTGCAAGTCCCTAATTTACAAAATAAAGCAATTTACGAAAAGAGCATTAATAAAAGTTCCTGGTGTCTATGCATCTGTTCCATTGAACCACATTTTCATTATAAGACATATGTTATCTCCAAAAGGAAATTTACATTTCAGTTAAGTTGTGGATAAGTATTGAATACTGGAGTTCTGTAACTTTGAGGTTTTCATTATCTAATTATAGATGAAAGATTTCAGGACAGATAATGTAGGTATGGTACATTATGGAAGGCCACAGATGTTTCACAGGATTCCATATGTAGAGAAAAAGAGTCATTTAACCCAACTCCTGGTTCCAGACAGGCTAACTATAGATAAAAGCTAAGTTGGATCTTAAAGGACAATTAAGGTCAAGTTAGGTGAAGAATTTTGGTGAGGCTATTCATGCAAATGTAATACATGTGTAACAATGAAGAGATTCAAAATGACTTGATGTTTGGAATGTGACTTTAGGATGACACAGGCATATCATGGAAGACCATATGTGCTATGCTAAAGATTTTGATCTTACACACACACATACACGCACACACATACACACAAACACAGATACATGCATTATGTTTTTAAGCAAATGAGTGGCATCATCAAGCCTGCATTTATTATAGGTTGCTGTTTATATTTTAATGAAGAATAAATTAATGTGACAAAATAGAGTTATTCTAATCTACAAGCAGCTATTAAAAGTGTAAAAATTATCAAAGTTACATCCCAATAGATAAGCGATTAAGGATATAAATAGAGGAAAGTTTTATTTATATATGTGCAAGCAGAGTCAATATAATTTAAAAGCAAACTAATATATGTAAGAGATAGTATTTATTCACACTTGGTAAGCTTGCACACACATGCATGCTCATACACACATACACATTAATAGTCCACCTTGAGTGTGGTGGGATGAATACTTTCCTGGACAGCTGGTGGTGCTGACAGCAACCTTTTGGAAATCAATCTGGCAACAGGTGTCAATGGCTTTAAACATAGCCAGACGTCTTGTAGAGCTGTATGCTAATGGAAATAAGTAGCTAGAAAGAGGGTCATTGCAGTGCACACACACACGTACACGTACATATACATGCATACATCTATATGACTGATCGGCCAAAAATATTTATTGAGTCCCTATCACTTATACTAGTCTTTGATTTAGGTACTAGGTTTAAGGTGACAAACAATGAACAATTGTATTTTTAAAAAGTAGAAATCCATATGATGGAATAATGCACAGTGAATAACATTAGACTAGCCAGGTTATGATAAATGAATTTTTACCTGTCACATATTTATATATTGTATCAGAAACTCCCCCTTTCATGTACACATTTATGTAAAAATTAGAAAAATAATGAAAAGTCATATAAGGAAAATAGACTTGGTTATTTTACCTGTGTAATTGAATTCAAAGTATTTATTTAATGTAATGCACATTCTGACTTTGTACAATAAATATATAAAACACGTTCTAAACAGATAAAAACAATACATGACATTTTTAAATTAAGTATTTTCAGAATAAATTTTATCTTTATAAGATTTATTCTCTTATCTAGGAATAATATAGTGTCCCATCTAGTGTACTTTTAGTGAATGTTACACTTGATTTGCTATATTTTTTATATTTTAGTAAATCGTTGATATATTATACTTTGAGGCTATTGTAAATGAAATCTTCTATTGTATCTTCTAATTCTTACATAAGAATGTAGAATTTGGGGTATTTATCTTATGTCTTGTCACCTAACTGAATCCTCTTGCAATTTTTATGCGTAATTTTAATTTAACCTTTGTGACTCATTTTAGCTTCAAATTTTGATTATTTTATTTACAAGTTTACAGTGCTTATATAATTTATATTTGTTTCTGGGCTTAATAAAGTGTTTGGTTCATCAAAATAAATTTCTAGTTAATTTTTAACATTAAAAAAACACATTTATATTAATATAAAATATGCCTCTACTCTTAGTTTGCCAGGTTACTAAGAGTATATTACACTTAGTAATATGTGATACATTTCATCAGATTATGTTTTTAAATTTAAATTATATTTGTCATTCTCATTTGATATTCTAATATATTATATCAGATGAATTGATTTCTTAACTAAATTTCTACCAAATCCTTTTTTCATTCCAAGAGGATTCCTGTCTATGATCAAACTTTTAATATCCTGGTGAATTTCACTTGCATTTTATTTGTCATTTTTGTCATTAATGAAAGTATCCTGTAATTCTCTTTGCTTTGCTACTATTATCACTTATTGGCAACCCTTTTGCTGACTTTACAAACTGAATGGGAACGTTTTCATCTTGATCTATATTCTAACAACACTGAATACAACTGGAATTATATAATTCTTGAAAGTAAGTACTTTTTATAGAAGCCTTAGACTCTAAGAGCATCTTGGGAAGAAACTATTTTTGAAAGTGGTTTAATTAGCACCATGGTTATTTTTATTCAAATCTCTTCTTTACGTTCAGTTTGGATATTTATAGTTCCTTGGAATTTTTATGATATAGAGATTATCAAATTTATTACCAAAAGATTCTACATTAATTTAAAATTTTCATAGCTACACACATTTCTTCTTTCTTCCCTCTTTCCCGACTTCCCATCTCCTCCTCTTTCTACTTTTTTCCTCTCTCTCTCTCCCTCCCTATTTTGTTCAGTGATGCATTAATTAAGCCTATGTGTTATCTTTTGGCCAAAAGTCTTTGGGTCCACATATTGAATTTTATTTTTGCATTTTTGTTGTTTTATATGAATTATGATTATATTTGATTTTTTAAATATTTAATTTGTTGAAGAATTTAGTGGGTTTAAATACTTGTAATACATTTTCATATTTGCTTTATTGTTGTCAGAAAATGTCTTAACAATTTATGATTATTGGAATATACCTACAGAATACAGAAAGACTTTCTATTTTCCAGTTACTTTGTGACTACTCTTGATTATCTTTCAAGAAAACTTGAAAACACTTCCTGTTTTTATCACAAAACATTCATTATGAAAACACTGATTTAGTCATAATAACTGTATTATTGAAACTGTGTTTTTTCCCTTCATTTTTCAAATACCGAAGGTGATGAGTTAAAGAAGCAGAATATGATGGTTGGTTTATAAATTTTGTATCTAGTCCTAATAATTTTGCTTCATATTTTAATACTATGTTTTTAGTTTATATAATTTTAAATTCATTATATAGTGCTTTGAATTTTACCTTACCTGGTATTAATATTACAAACCATGTATTTTTGGTACTTTCTCATAAAGGATTGCATGTCTTAAAAATACCTGTCGTTAGTCCTTTAAAATAGCAGTGCTTGTGAATTCCCTGGTGGCCCAGTGGTTAGGACTCTGTGCTCTCAATGCTGAGGGGTCGGGTTCAATCCCTGGTCAGGGAACTAAGTGGAAGTATGAAATAATAAGAATAATAATAAAATAGCGGTGCTTTGACATACCCACTAGGGTTTGTACATGTTTTTCCTATGTCTGGGAGTCTGATTCCTACAACCCTCCCTGGGTTCCTCTTCTTCATGTTTTAGACTTCACCTTCACCATCACCATTAAGGACGTTTCCCCCAGTTTCACTGATCATGCCTAATCCACTCATTAAAAGCATTCACATTACTGTGTTCCTTTCTTTCATAACATATTAAATTTGTAATTTTGAAATTACATGATTTGAATCCATTTTTTGTTTTTTGTTTCTTTTCCCCTCAACTAGTGTATAAACTCGATTAGCACAGAGCCTGGGTCTGTTTTATTCTGTGTATGGTAGCGCTGAATACAATGCCTGGCACACGATTGGCACACCATTTTCCATTGGTGGAGATATGAGGAAACATAGGTCTACTTACTTTTGTTTATAAGCCAGAAAAATAAAATTAGTCTAATCATGGCTCCATCTTTCCTGAGCCTACAGAAGAAAATTGAATCTCCTGTGTACCATGTAATATAAAAGACTTTCTTGACCTTGTAAGGGTCAAATTCTCCAGCTGTATCTTCTGTCAGTTTTGCCCTCCAAATATATCCAATTACTTAAATTTCGCTGAATACGTTATAACGTGTCCCGTTGATATACCTTGAACATCTCATGCCTCCTGCACCCGACAACCCCTTGTAAGCTTGGGTGGCATTATCTTGCTTGAGCTTCAGCAGTCCAATGAAGTGGTCCCTCCACTTCCCAGCTTCTGCCCCTTGAAGGTGACTATCCCGTCCTGCCCATTGCCACCGAACCTGATATTTGTTTCTTTAATTGCACTTATCACATGCTTATAATCATTTTTAGCATGGTTCTCTCCTTTCTCAGGTCCATGTTCTCTCCTTGTGACTAGGATCTGTCCTTTTACATATTCATTCCAAGCACACCATAGGCAACAAGAACAGCAGCACAAAATGTGCTGAAGGGATGCAAGTACCAAGAATGCATATTTGAATAAATATTCCTAAAGAATTAAAAATGCCAAGAATCTCAAAAAAATGCTTACTCTACAAAAAAGTATTTTTTATACTATGGTAGGTGCTGAAGACTGCATGACTTGGACCTCCACCCTCCAGCTAGGAGTGCTAGATTCCAGTCTTGGCTCTGCTACACTGATGATCAGGGTTTAGTTTTAGAAAAGTGATTATGTTTAATATGGTAAACATATGCAGGAAGTAATTATATGTGGATGAGCTCTTCCTTTAGTTACATTTTCTTTTCGCCAGTATTTTTCTGCTTTGAAAGTATATAAGTACACCTGCAACTAATAGAATTGTAAATCAACTATACTTCAAAAAAAGAGAAATTATATAGAATTAGATAAATTTGGATTAGTAAGGGAATCAGGCATTTTGTTGAGAATATTTTTAATTGGTATTTTTATTTCTGTCTTAATATTTTAACTCTATGTTGATTTAGTCCCTATACAGTATTTAATAAACCTATTGTCCAGGAATAATTTAATATGAAGCATTATTGTGCATTGAATTAAACAAGATATATTTAGATATATTTTATTATGCTGGCTTAAAAAGTGAAAGCATATACTACTTAAAAATAGGCTATTTCTGCGTTCAAAATCCTGTATTTATAAGAACTCATCTTGCTCAGGAATATTGCATATTATGTTGAAGCATTACTTATAATTATTGAGAATTCTAAAATTATAACTGTTTCAATTAGTAACTTTTAACTAAGCTGTCAAATAAATAGTCTTTACTAATGTGTGTTCTAAAGATATATTTTATTAAAATTAACTTAAATATCCCTTTATTTTCAGTGATACATAAATTTTTTTTTGTTTATTAACAAAATCTTTATTCCAAAGAAGAATTGGCTATTTCAAGACATGAATAGAACATTATTATACTCCCAGCATTTTACTGTTTTATTAATATAGATCGTTGAGTTCATCCTCACTATTTTTATGTGCATGTTCTGTCTTAGAGATTGTGACCTCTTTAATAGTTATTTATATTACTATGTAATTGAATCACTCTTTACTCATTTTTCTTTTTCTCCTTTTTCTTTTAAACATGCTGCAGTAGCTAACATATTATGGAGAGAAGAAGGTAGTAAATTCCATTATTTTTTATATTATTGTGATTATTTTGCTTAACTTTTAGATGTATTGACTATCAGTTCTAATAATTGCTTTATTCATTTTTATTTTGACTCAATATTTTTATTTGATCATAAATCAACATTCTTCTGTAAACCTGCTACCATTAAACATATTTATAACTCCTCATCAGCCTGATTTATTTTTGATATATAATCAGGAAGTTATATTACAATATATGGAAATGCTTTTAAGAGTATAAAATTAAAATTAGTTAAATAAATGAAAGCAAGCTTAAACATAATTTATGTAATAAACCATGATTTAGATTAGAAAAAGAAAAATTATAAAAACTATTGCCTTATGAAGGGACTATAATAAATTATTTAAGAAAATGGGTTATAAACTTGAAGGACATGGATTCAAATCCATTCTGCACCGCTGTGTAACCTAGGGCTTTTTTATGTCACAAATTCCTTATCTCAAAAATAAGGGTAGTTGTTAATTCTCAATAGGGTTGTTTTATCAACTCCTTAAATATAGTCTGCACTCAATAAATGTCATCCACGGTCATTTATTATTGTCTTCGTTTTTCTTAATCAGTCACAAAGGCCGAGAGGAATGTGTTTGCCCAGGTATTCAAATAACCCAAGTGCTTTAGTTAAATTCTTAGGAGAAAATTAAGGATAAGTCATCATTACACTCCTGGTAAACAATGGCCAAAATAACTGCCTTCAGGATCCATCCTAGAAAAACTTTCTCTTCCCCAGTTATAGCTTCCTAAAATTATTGAAGCAGAATAATAACAATATCAGTAACCAGAACACATTCATTGAGCCCTTATACTGTGCTAGATACTGTACCAAGTATCTTAGAATATTAGATCCATTAAAATTAGCAAAAGGTGAGCATAACACTTGATTTTTTTTTGGTTCTTGGTATTTCTTGCTCCTCAAATCTTTTGTAAAGGCTCCTTTAAACTCCAGTTTACTAAAGAGGTTCTGGTGTAACTTTACCTTCTCATTTTATTCCTCTTGGATATTTCACATTTGAACGTACAAATGCAATCATTACTGAAACAGATATGACATGATTAACATATGCGTTAGACATTTCTTTATACTCTCTTCCTTCTTGAGATTAAACAAATTTCTCTGGGTACCATAGATCTAGCTTTGTTCGCTAATTGCTGGGAAAATTTGAATGAATCATTTTACCTCTCTGAGCCAGACTTTTCTAAAACAATGCTTGAAATACAGTTTGGGACTCACCTTGCAAATTTGTGATATGTATATCTCCTTAAAATATGTGAAACAACTCTTCCTTATAATTTGACCTTGATAACAGTCATTAACATTATTAGTTTATAATACTCATTGATATGTAATAATAATATAATATTCTTCAGACTACCCTTAAAAGTATAGGAGACCTGCAGATTAATTAAAATCACACTGAGATTCATTTTATGAAATCATTTTTACTTATTTAAATTTTTCTTCTGTTAGTCTTTGAAGATGTATGTTCTCAATAATTATTCTCCATCAATCAGTGGTGTGCTTACTCTTCATGACTTTGACACAGAATATGTGCTTGAGAAATCAGAGCTATTTAGTACATTTTGCAGATAATTTAAAAACTTATACAAGAAATGTTTTGGGGGAAAGTTTTTAAATCTTTTATTTCATGTACAGTTATCATCAGAGCACTTTGTTTTTTGAAATAAAAAGATTTAAAATAATACGTTTGAGAAAATAATATACTTGACTCAGATTAATAGGAATCTGTAAATTACTTTTTATAATGCCACAGTTATCGGCAAGGCATTACAATTAGAAACGATTGCATGTAATAATAATGGTGGCCAGAGATAATAGACCAGCTTGAGGAATCACTGAACCCCAGCTGTGTGTACAATTATTTCATAAAAAATAATTAAAATAATAAAGAAAGTTTCCAAAGCAAATTTCTACCTCTGTTTTTAAAAGATAGAATAATAACTAATATGAACAACATTTTTCTGTGGTCCATTTTTATTTCCACACTAACAGTGCTTTCTATTTGTATGCTTGTCTTCTTACCATGGCCAAGAGAAATTTATCTCAGGAAGAACCCATTGAAGAATTTCAAGCATTTTTAGATGAATAATAATGGAAAGAGAGTTTAAAATGATAATACCTCTCATAATGTCATATGACTTACATGAAAGTGTAAGATCTATAAAATTTTGTTTAACTGAAAAATTATTTTTAAATGTATACATCAGAATCTGGCTTATCCAGGACTTTGTGAGCTAAATCAACTTTACTGAATTTTGTGTATATTATCTTATTAATCACATGGATATTTAAGCATGAAAGGGTCCTCTGTTTCTGCGTTCACCTTTCAGTTCTTTTCTAGCCGTGATTCAAGTTAGCAGGAGTGTAAAAATACAATGTTTTCAAAGAGAAGAAGTATCTCACTCATTTACTGACAAATATTTTAAAGAGCCTACTGTATGTAGAACACTTTGAAAGCACTGGAAATATAAAGATAAGAACTAGTATCTACTCTAAAGACGTTCTCAATCTAGTAAATTAAAGGTTAAATCATTCTTATTGTCAACTAATTTTACTACCTATATGATTTCAATATACACATTAAAAGATTCAGTAGGATTGGGTCTCTTCTACAATATTTTTTATGATTTTGTTATCAAATATAATCTAATAAAGTATTTCCTAGTATTTATTTAGTAGACAACAGTTTGGGTATATGTTATAAGGTCTAACAATAATAAATGTTTGTATAAGCATTGAATTAAAGGAACTTAAAACATTTTATTCACTGCAGGATTAAGCTGAACTTTTAAACATACTACTTTCAGACTCTAAGAAGAGATGTTGGGTGGTTCATTATATGACACAGAATTTTCTAAATTTATTATAACGTAATTATTTTGATGAATACCTATAGAATCAATATTTAACTGACGCTACTTTGGGAAATACTGGCTTGATGTGATATCCAATGATTTGAAAGCAAAAATATGTATATTGATATTTTCCATATTTATAAAAATTGTCTCTTCTATTCTTTGTAAATATTTATGAATCTATTCACACATAAATATGGTATAGAAATGGTTCAAATAAATTTCTGTATTAGTTGAGCTAATTAACACCAACCAACACCAGGTACAAGTAGACATTACAGTGAAATCTTGCAAAAAAGTTCACATCATCTGATTAGCTTTGTGAACTATAATATCACCAAAGTGGGGAAAAAAGAATAATAGGAAGCAGGTCAGCTCTTAACTCCTTTAGCCTGAGATTTTTCACATTTCGTTGTCCAGACCATTATATGCTGCAGGGGAGCATTGGAAATATAGGAGCATGCACGCCTGCTTAATGAGCTACTTGAGCCTCCTGTATAATTATTTTTAGAGACAAAAACTTGCTAAGGTTCTCAGGACCAGATTACTGTCTCACAATAATGCTGGTGAAATACTTAAAATGAAAAAGGAGAGTTTTCAGAGGGTAAGGCTTCTAAATTCATGAGACTTAGTGAGTCATATAATTGGGTGAGGCAGAGACCACGCCTTCTAATGGCTGGCTGCGATGCCATCGCCAAAGTGATGAAAGCTGTCAATGTTTTCATTTGCAAGTTCCCTACCTTCTCTGATGAAAACAAATGTCAAATTTTAGCGCTTCAAAGTATCTCATAAACCTGTTTTCAAATCAAAAATGAATCTGACAAGAGATAACCATTTTCAGATATATGTGTATACACACACGTATGCATATATGTATACACACATATACATGTGTACATATATAATTATCCATATGATTTCACCTAATACTAACTACGTAGCAAACAAATACTCTATTATGTTATAACCTTTGCTATGTTAATTATTAAATGTGAAATGAATCATGTATATATGCATTCAATTTTTTTCAGCATATCTTTGGAAGTTCATGAAATTGAATTCTGACTTAAAAGGACTGGTTTTAGATAATATCACTCTGACCAATATATATAATGTTCAGACAGTACCCACTTTCCTGGATTAATAGTGGCTAATAAAGAGCTTAACACAGTCACTCCCAGAATATCTGCTAGAAGAATGAGAGAGGAAGTCAGTCTAATTTTAGTTGAACATAACATAGAAATCTCTTTGAGGTGTGATGGTTTGGTATTGCTATGTATGTGAAAAGGATTTTAACTCCAAAGACAGAGATACAAAAATGGGAACATTCATGAAACAAAAATCCCTCCCTGCTGAGTTATTCAAGGTGAGAGATGCAATATAGACCATCTATTCTTGCCTATATCTTTCTTTAGCTAAAAATAAAAAAAGATTTCTTCTATATTAAAAATATGAGTAAGTTTAGGATCACTTGAAAGGGAAAATAATGATATAATATCAACTAATAAAGGACTTTAACACCAAACATTGATTTATCTTTGATTGATTACCAAATCAGTGCTTTGTAGGATTATAATTTGCCATTGATCATAATTTAAATGCTAAAGTAATGGCGGTTTAAGTCAGAGGAAGGCAAACATCAGCACAAAATATTTTTATTATTGACTTAAATATTCATCCAATAATCACACATTAACCAAATATTACTCTTGATATAAACTATGGAATATATATGTAATTTATAATACATAATGTAACTATATTATCATGATACACTATTGTTCTTGAGAAGAAATCCTCAAAGGATTGAGACAAGAATGTGAATTACGTACATTTTTTTCTCAGTCCATCTCATGTATTTAAAGGTGCAGTATTGGTTGAAAAACCCTCTGGGAAATACTTCTCTCTTATGAGACTGCAAGTAATTCTTGCCATGTCCTCTCTGTATAGAAAGGAAAACAAAGAAGAAGAAGAGCTCAGAAAGAAAAAACAAATTATGGATCACTTTTTTGTGCTACTGTACTTTGTTAGATTAACAATCGACCTGGAAAAGACAAAGTACCTGTGTCTGTCTTCACAGGGGATGAAAAAAGACAAAACAGCACATACTCCTAATCTTTACCGTGGCTAGAGTGGTAAAGCTTTTACTGAAGTCAAGAGCCTTTGTAATAAACTGCAATAGAAAGCATCAATGAGGAGAGAATGGTAACTGAAACCTACATGGTTGTCAGACTTTTGGGGACTCAAAATTATTCACAATTCCAAGAGCTTTTGTTTATGTGGGTTATTTCTATCCACTTGTATTTACTATATAAGAAATTAAAACAGAGAAAATTAAAATATGTATTTATTTATTTGTTTAAAATAACCATAATAAATAACCCATTACATGTAGCCATAAATATCACATTATTTGTAAAGTTATATTAAGACTCACTGTTGTACATTTTGCAAATTTTTAAAATATCTGGCTGAATAAAAGATGCTGGATTCCTATATTTGCTTCTGCATTGAACTGTTGTGATATCACTCATAACATCATATGTCAAGTAGCCTGTTGAGAACTACATTCCACATTTGGAAGCATCTAATTTGTGAGAATGAGAGAGAAAAATGCAAATGACATCTTAGCATTATTATGAACATAGTTTTGACTTTGCAGACCCTCTGAAAGAATCAACTTTGAGAACTGCTCTACTAGAAAATCAAGTTGCTCTTTTAGCAGGCTCACGCATTCATAGAATTCAATCTCATAGAAAACTGAAATGTGCTAGTAGTATATCTCACAGAGTAGATTTGAGGAAAGCAGGAGGACAGTAATCACATTTTGGTTAGATGCCATTTCACCATTTTTTTTCACTGATGTTTCAAAGAAGACATAATGTCAGTCATAAAAAGAGGGACAGTTACCATTTCTTGAACTCATAGTAAGAGTTCAAGTCACTCTGCTACATGTTTTCCTTTCTCCATCTCATTTACTTCTTACAACAGCTGCATAAATCTAATTATGAGATGGAGAAATTACAGCACAGATATTACATGGGAAATAACTTTCCCACGATACAACAGTAAGTTCTATAGTCGTGATTTACCTCTGAGCTGTCTGAATTCAGAAAATTAAGTTTATCTCTCTTTGTTATATTCTCCCACACAAAAATAAAAAAAGGTTAGGGCATGGAAACTTAATAGTTATAATGAACATACACAGATATGTTATTGCTTCCTATACAGATTAAGCTAACAAACGCCCCAAAGTGAAAATCAGCATGTGTTTTCAATTACCACATCTCAAGCATCAGGTAATTCATATCATTCTATGCCTAGTATATTCAAAATAAATTATAATATTATAGCAGCAAATTTAAAATGATATATAGCTGCATCATATATTCAGATTATAAATTCTGCTGCTAAAACCTAGTAATTGATGAACAAAATATGTCTAGCAAGAAAATAAATGCAAAATATCACTCGTGTAGGTAAGGAAGAGAGGAAGACACAGATGGCTCTGAAGATAAAGTTTTATTTCATAGCGGAGTGATTGATACATAGGTGTTCAGTTTATCTTATTATTTTAACATATATTTATACATGATACTTTGTTGGCATTACTATTTCATAAACACTAGGGAGTTATATTCCCACCAATAACAGTAAAATGCAAACTAAACGTTTCATAACTTTATCTGTATTTTTCAATAACTTGTAACTGGGAAAGTAGCTTATACTCTGTAAAAATGCTGATGTGTATGTAACTCATACTTTTAAAAGCAAGAAAATGGACTTTCAGTTTTGAAAGTGATTTGCATGGATTAAGCAAGTTTTAGAGGAAAATACAGCTCAAGAAATTTCATCTGTGGAATCCCACTGACTGTACTGTGCACAGAATATAGTAAAATAACACAATAAAAATATCCATAGGAATAAGGGCAGGGAATACTTCAAGAAACATTGCAAACTGTGTGCACTTAGAGTAGTTGTCAAGTTCAAACACATTCAGACTCCTGACTGTGGAGCAGAATCGTGCAATACCTGAAGGAGAATATAGTCATGTTCATTAAAAAATGTTACGAGCTTTGTACGTAACTGACACAACTGAAAATCAGATACAAGTTTCAACTACCAGTATTGTTAATTTGCTAGTCACTGATACATAGCACACATCAACGTTCTGACAATGTTTACACAGAAGCTTGCTAATACAAATCAATTTTTTGCATAAGCAGTTTTTGTAAGTTGTATCCTTTTGGTATGGAATTGATCCCTCTGTATTCAAAGCTATAATTATAAATTGTAGCTGACAACTCTTAAATTTTATTTTATGAAAACATAACTTGAATTTAGTTCTTGCTACTTCTGCTACTGTTTTGGAATATCTCATTGTAACATTGTGCACTCTGGAATTAAAATGCACAATTAACTGATAAAGATTGCATGTATTAAAATATGAGGACTGTAAAATATTTATAAAACAATAATAAGATGTGCCAAAATAATCTGGATCATTTAAAATATATATGCATTATTAGAAATAATTTCACTCTGTATAAACACCAATAAAGAGATAATTATGATCAAATACATTTTCCTCTGAATCCTAAGAATAGATGGTGACTTTTAAAATTAACTAGGAACATATTTAACAAAAATAAATGTGGCTTAAGTTGAATAAACAAATTTTTTTTTTTTTACAAATCAATAAACTTTTATTGTAATCCTCAGGCTTGACTTCATGGGCCTTGCAGGTGTCCTCAATTGAAGTAAAAATTAAAAGTAAATGTTTTTAAAAGTTAAGCATTTTAAAGAACAATGTTTTGCTTTTCAAACTATCAAGATTTCAGTATAATTGTTTATCTATTGGCTCTCACTGAACTATGTGAGGTATAGTTATACTGAATAAATATGATTGTGCAAACCAGTACACCTGGATGAGGTACTCAGGTGAGGATCAGGAAAGGGAGAACTACATGCTCTTAGTCTGGACATGTTGGAACAAATCAGAAGCAGAGGAAACAAAGAGAGCAGGTGTGCAATCATACGTGACAAGTCCCCAGGTGCAGACCTCCGTTAACTCCACGACATTCCAGATGTCTAATCTGTAGCATCCGTACCCATGAGGTGTGGGTTTATAATATGTTAGATGAATTTCTGAGATGTCACACACCCAAACCCTCACTGTGAAAAGAAATTAAAAGTATGATTTAAATGAGATTTTTGCAAGACCTTAAATTAATTCAAATTTTAAACTGGAGAAATAGACCCCAAACTTTGTCACTATGAAAACTGATATGTAAGACCTCTAGTAGGATTATATTTACAAACATTATTTTAGGAAAATACATATTCTCCAAAATCTGGGGGACTTGGTCTTTTTGTTTCTAAAAGTCTCTATATAAGCTAAATTCCTGCAAAGAAAGCCATTTTATTTTCCTTAGGGAACTCTAATAGAAATAGGATAAATATGATTCTTCAAAAAGTACTTTTGTGTCTTAATCAGCACCTAAATTAAGTAGGGATGGTAGCAGATATAATCTATGTATGAAAGATTTTATTTCCATTTATAATTATTTTTAAATATATGAAACATTTGTTGAATTATGTTAAAGAAATCACTGACTTGCAGATCAGAGAGATGAAGTAGAATGTCTGCATAATATTGCAGAGTTACTTGGGCATATGGTAAAGGTCTCACATGGTTTGCTTTATTAGCATTATAGGACTTCACAAATTGATCTCTTACCAGCAATGTGAGGGGCACTGAGTTTTGGTTGTAAATGTTTCTGATAATTTTATTTTGAACTTTTGAATGTGTTTTTACTCCTAAGGTCTGGGAATTGGGAACATGTTCTATGTTTTTTATGAAGATGGAATCAAAGTGATACAACCCATAGAATGTGAATTTCAGAGGCACATTAAGCCTAGTGAAAAGCTCCTTGGATTTCAGGCAAGTATTTTAAAAATTCCTTTACAGTTTTATACAGTAATTTTGTTAAGTAGAATTGTATTTTGGAAATACAATGAAAGCTACACATATATGAGACACGTGGGTAGGACAGTGTTAAAACTATGATATTATCTGTTACTCTATGCAGGTTTTATACTTAAAGAGGAAGATAATATATTGTGTATTTGTAATGACTTGTTTGTAATTAAAATAAAGGCACTAGAGGTGAAATACCAAAAGTGAACACAGCATAATAACTTCACCCGTTCCTTAATTTAGAATGTCTCCCATTTTGGCAGGCAATGGTTACTTTACCGTAATGAAAGAAAACAGCCCATAAATAATCTGATGGGAAGTTGAGGTATATTAGATGCTTTATAAATGTTGATGCCCATTTATTCTTCATCTTGTTTTTTCATGTACCTTTATTTATTTACATGTACTTACCTTTCACATAAATATTTATTTTCTGCAAAATTTTGGTCAGCTTTCAGAAAATGAAAGAATATGTGACAAAATGTGTATTGCTTATACATATTAAGGACTGTACTTCTCTGCAGGATAATAAGAAATAATAATTAATTTTATATTGCTATGGCTATGTATATCTCCACATAAATATGTATACACCAAAATATGTAATACTGAAGGTACCCATGTTACCTTTGTGTTCCCACACAAGTGCAGGCAGGCACCAGACACCCAAAATAAGGTAAGGTATTGGTAGACCTCAGAATGCAACCGTGTCTTGATACTCATTTTAAGGTTGACATGGCGACAAGATATGAACAAAATAGATATTAATGACCTGGTTTAGATCCTTTACTTTCAACTCCTATTTTGAGCCTACCAGTAGCCAGTGTTGCCACATATTGAATTATGGAGACAACAATTTACAAATTAAAGGCATGTCCTAGAATGAGAAGAAGGAAAAAAAATATGAGACTGAGATAAGATAGGCCAGCATCTCTCAGACACTCTTTAGGACAAAGCAATCTAATGACCTCCTATTTTAAATAAAAGAAATGATTTAACTCAATATGTTGATGAGTGTTTAAAACAAAATAAACTGTTTTTAATTTAAAAATATTTCACTTAAAGGCTAAATTACTAAATAGAATCATTACCATTTTTGTTAAACTATAAGTTTAACAAGTATGAAAACACTTTAAATTGTACGTGCAATTTTCTTTTCTTTTATAATCAGATGATATCAATACTGACTAAATCCATTTTGAATAAGGTGTGTGTGTATGTAAAGAAACACATATAAAAATATAAATATTTGCTTCTGATAAAGCAAGTCATTCAGTTTTATGGCATGTGTATATTTTTATAAAAACATTATGGATGAGAAATTTGGGCTAACACACAGATATTGGAAATGTGGCATCAAAATAGTTATTTAAATCAAAGCAAAATCATTTTACAAAAGAGTGTTTCTGATTCCTACGGGATTGGTAGTGTTGTAGCTAACTATTTGGAATCTAAAGCTGAAAAAACAAGGAAAAATTGATGTGATAGTTTTGTGACATGTTTGGAAAATAGGGATGTGAAGTTTACTTACCTGAATGTCTCTTTTTAAAACCTTTGATTACTTAGACTTCCTCCTAAAAGAAGTAGATCTCTCTCTCTGTCTCTCTCTCTCTCTATATATATATATACACACACACACATATATATAGTGAGAAATTATATACATATATAAATTATGTATACCTTTCTATAAAAAATTAAAATTGAAGAGGAGATAGAAACCAAACATCAGTGATGACAGCCTTAACTCATTTCCTTCAACCTGAGAACCCTTATCCACAACAATGACAAGGCAGTGATTATTAGTTATTAAGAACTAATTGACTGCATCAGATTTTTCAAATCATAGCCGTTGGAAATCTTACATCCATCCTACACATGGGTTTATTCTAGAAATTCATACTGCAAAATAAAAAGAAATGTAAGGATAGAAAGTTAGCATTCTTATATAAAACAAAAATTTACAAAAATTTCTATATGTTAATGGAAAACTAAGCAAAAAGTATAAGAAAAGTTAGATTTGTATTTTTAAGATGAGAGAAACTATCAAATTGTGTGTGTTTAAATTTATGACATTTCTACTGTTCGGATATTGAAATTAAAATACAAATACATTTTAGCTGACCAATATATTTGTTAAAGCACTAAGAATAATACAGAGAATGGATAATTGGCTAAAACTACATCCTGATTACATTGTAAAATGCAGAATACAGGCATTTGTTTATACCAAAAAAGAGAGACATATTTCTCATGCAGTTATTATAATCCATATATATGAAATAAAGGGTAGAGTAGATAAACTTTTATTTCATATTGCTTTGTTATTTTGTTATTCCTTAATGTGAGATAAGCTGAAATAATTGGAATATGTATACACAGACACTTTCATGATACACAAGTATACAGCACTAGAAAAAAGAAAAACTGACGTCAGTATGCTTTGAGAATAAATGTTGAATTAAATGTGTTTCTTATGTGAAGCTATTTTATTTCTGTTTAAACACAGAAGATGTTCATTTCAGAGTGTGTAAGCTATTTGGTGCCACATTCTACTAGATTTCATTTCTAATTATAATTTCATGAGAACATTGTTGAGTATTATGCCGAGAACATTTTTCTCCAGAGAAACAGAGCCAATAGGATTAGTATCTGTGTCCTTGTCCGGATCTGGATCTGGATCTATATCTCTCCATCACCGTCTGTCTCCATCTCCTTACTTAAGGAGCTGGCTCCGGAACTGGTGGGTGGAGTGGCACGCACGTGTGTGAACTCTGTAGTCAGGCCAGGCAGTAGGAAGTTCAGGTGCGGGTTGATGTTCGGTCTGGAATCCAAAATCCACAGATTAGGCCAGCAGAGTGCTGATACAAGCGAACACTGGGGTCTTGAGTCTGACGTCTATAGGCAGACTGGAAACTCAAACAGATTTCTGTGTGGAAGCCTTAAGGCGGGATTCCTTCTTCCGTGGGAAACCTCACTCTTAAATCTGAAGGCCTGCAACTGACTGCATGAGTGCCACTCACATTCCGGGGGGTGATCTGTCTTACTTAAAGCCAACCAATTTAATTTACTTTTTCACTAATTTTTATTGGAGTATAGTCGCTTTACAATGTTGTGTTAGTTTCTGCTGTACAGCAAAGTGAATCAGTTATACGTATACATATATCCCCTGTTTTTGAGATTCCCTTCTCATTTAGATCACCTCAGTGCATTAAGTAGAGTTCCCTGTGCTGTACAGCAGGTTCTCATTGGTTATCTGTTTTATACGTAGTAGTGTATATATGTCAATCATAATTTCCCAATTCATCCCACCATCCCCCTTCCCCGCTAAGTATCCATATGTTTTTTCTCTACATCTCTGTCTCTGTAAAGCCAACTAATTTTAAATGTTAATCACCTCCACAAATACTTTCACAACGGCATCCAGACTAGTTCTTTTTTTATTATTTTATTCAAGTATAGTTGATTTACAATGTTGTATTAATTTCTGCTCTACAGCAAAGTGATTCAGTTATATATATATATATATATATATATATATATATATATATATATATTCTTTTTCATATTCTTTTCCATTATGGTTTATCACAGGATACTGAATATTGTTCCCTGTGCTTCACAGTAGGACCTTCTTGTTTATCCATTCTCTATCAGACTAGTTCTTGACCAAAAACTGAGTGACATAGCCTAGTCATAGCCAAGCTGACATAGGAAACAAACCACCACATCTTACTATCTCTATTAGTCAAGACTTTGATTAGCATTTTTATTCCCAATGTACTTACACATGGCAGGTAGTCAAGTAATATTTGTGAAATGAATTAAGGAAAACTCCATTGCTTAGAGCCTTAGGCTATTCCTTCTGTTATGCATTGCCTGAGTTTAAAGATGTTTACATCTAATTCTCTCCTCACCTCTCCTTGCTTTACAATTCCCACGAAACAGTGTTCTTCTTGTGAAAAACGTTTCACAGAATAATTGATCACTGAATTGTTTCAGGGTAAACATAACCTCATGGTTCTATTAATTCAAGATCACACAGTCAAAATATACTGTGCAAATGCCCAGTCTAAGATAGTTTGGAGTTCTATTATAGAAAAAAGAAAGCTAGTTCTTCTGGATTTTAGAAGATAAATCACTTGATTGTGAGTAGTGGAAATGAGTCTTTTCGAATCATTTTTTCCCCACAAAAAAGGATTAAACATAAAAATAATATTTTTCAAAGTCACTGTTGATATTAAGAGAATTGCAATTCCCAGTACAACTCATTGGCTAGTAAAGTTTAGATAAAAACTGAAATATTTAGAATACAGAATCTTTGATCAAATCTCTTAGAAGATGCTGTTTGCTTGCTCTAAATAAAAATTCAATTTGAGTACAATGTCAGATTACATCAGGTTTCAGCTTTTGGTAGTGAGTTGGTTGAAGATTCACAGAACATGCTTTTATTTATACTTTCATCTATCTTTTATCCTTTTTTTGTGGTGCAGCCTAACTAGACAGGATTCTTGCTATATTTATCCTAGTTGTATACATGATTTCATCTTGTCACCTACAGTAAGTATGTACTTCAAACAAATAAGATTCTATCTCAGACTTATAACTTCAGAACTCAAACTGAAATGGATTTGGAAAAATTTTTCAATTATTAGGTTTTTGCAAGATTACCAACTGTTTCACTCTTCTGGTTTTCAAGTATTTTGTCAACCTTATCGACAACTCTTTTAATCTTCAGTGCTTTTTTACTTCACTTCCTTCTCTGTTCACTTATTAAGATACAGCTGCTGTTCTCCATACATACCATGGTGTTATTTATTCTTTTGTGAGGACTAGAAGAGCTTGAAAGAAAAATCACACAAATCTTATCATGCGTGGGTCTTAAGTATATAGATGTGTGTGTGTGTGTGTGTGTGTGTGTGTGTGTTTTGGTTGGGGGGCAATGTTGCATGGCTTGTGGGACTTTAGTGCCCCAGCCAGGGATCAAGCTTGGGCCCATGGCAGTGAGAGCACAGAGTCTTAACCACTGGAGCACCAGGGAATTCTCACATGCATGGGTCTTATATTTTAGGATGCAAAGATTCTGTTCCTGGTTTTAATGCAACTTAAATGATGCTAACTCAAGAGGATCATAGTTTCTGCAGAAAGTCTGATGTGAATCACCTCTAAAATGTCTATTTTCTAGGCTTGGAATTTCCACATAAGAAAATTACCTAGACTTTATAAAGGAATATGATTGGTACTCTATTAGAATGGAGTTTTTACATAGGAACAGGTTGTGTCCATAGTGTGCAGAATACTCAGGTATCAAGAAATTGAAAGTGAGATTAGAAATGGGGAAACAGCTCTCTCTGCTGTGTCCACACTTCTCTCTCTGCTGGCGTTCCCCTCTTCTCAAGCAGTGCAGCCTTCAGGGCATTTATCAATTTCCTTGCTAATACTTCCAAACCCCCTTTTCAGCATCTCCTTCTGGTTCTAATCCAGTTACTACTTCTCCAAACCCTGTCCAGAAAAATAATTGTTAAAGCACCAGCCGCTTTATACAGTGCAGACAATTCATTTCTCCATGAAGCCATCAAGCAACCTTTTGAATTCAGTACCACTGTATATTTCAGAAAGGTACTCGAAATATTTCCCCACTTATTCTTTTCTCAGTGGGTCTCTATTCAAACATGGCTGAACTTACAAAGAGTTCTAGAGTGATAAAAATTTAAGCTTTCTTTACAATGATATCCTGCAAAGAGCTTCCTTTGCACTTACAATGATATCCTGCAAAGAGCTGCCTAAAGAGAGGAATGCAAACTACCTCTAACTATTCCTTAGAAGATTATGCTGTTGATTTTAAAAGAAATAAATTGATGAAATTGGTCTTTGAAGCCCTGGATTTAAAGGGGCCTTGTAATCTTTCATTAAAAATCACACTCTTATGAAATTCTCACATTGTGCTTCTGTTACGCTTGAAGTAGGCAAGGCTAACATTAGGGGGATAGCCACGGGGAGCATGTAAATCATGCAACAGCACCTTAATGGAGTTGTATAGCATATTAATTGGATCAAGTAATCTTATCTAAGAAAGCATATTAGGTTTTCAAGAGATTATTAATAAGAACCAGCCAAGTTATTTGGTAAATGTGACCAGAATTATGTATGTGTCTCAAACAATCTCTTGCCATCACAGTTTTCATATGAAATATAAGGATTCACTATACACACCTAGGAGCACATTTTCTGTACTTGAGAAAGAAATGTACTTATAGTAATTTGGAATTTCAATAGAAACTTCTTAAGGGTAAAATTGAAGAGTTTAGCATAAAAATTATTCATACAAATATCTTTAAACATAAAACCATTTTACTTGAGACTTACAAAAATCACATAAATCTAGCTTCTATGGCTCTTAAACTACTGTTTCTGGACTAAGATTGAGTTTTATTCACAAAAAACGTACCTGATGACTTATTCAAGGTAATAGATTGGCACTGTAAAAATAAAATAATACAAAAGTAGTAGTTTCTTACTTTGTACCTTACTATCCCCAGTCTGACTTCATGCAACCAATTACATTTAATCACTTCAAGTAATGTGCTCAGGAATGATATTTCTTGAATTATCAATATTAGATATTTTCTAGTGATGTTCCTCTCTGAAGGATGATAATTTCCAAATTTTCTTCTTTCTAAATATGTTGAAAACTTACTGTAGCAAGATTAATTGTAATTATCATATTGAGGATTAGATTTATGATTTTAATGATTTATTTAAATCTTAGTCCTTATTTTTCTTTTCCTTTTCTTTCTTAAAATGTCTATTTAACTGATCTCTTGCTTGATTTCTCATTGCTTATATTTTATATTTCAACAATAGTTGTCAAAATTGTAATTTAATACTGAAGGCTTGTCATTTCTTTAATATCTTTTTTGTATTTAGATAGGTCATTAATCTCAGTTTGAATAATTTGAGAGACTGTGCAGGAAGGAAAATAATACAGTAGATTAATGCCTTTATTTTATTTTATTAAATGTTTGAATCACCAAATTAAAAAAAAAAATTGCTAAACGTTTACAATGACAGTTTTGCATTTCTCCATGAACTTTATCATATAATGATGTTATATGTTTTCTAAATTTCTTAAATCTATATTTAAGATACAACTATATAATAAAAATCCCAAGGAAAACAAAACTTAAACCTCAAAATTATTGTTCATCCCATTATTATTTAAGCTGCTAATTTTTGCCCATTAAAACTCTTTTTTTCTCATATTTAAAAATCCACACACTAGTATCATTTTCATTTGAAAAGTCACTCTTTAATATATAACTTTCAGCATAGTTATTTGTGAATATAATTTTGCAAAAATATCATCTTATGTCTAATAGTTTACTTTTGAAATTATTTAGAAAGCTTAAAGATGCAAAAGAAAAATAGTATATCGGAGTATATAATCTGCATACATAAAGGATTTACATTGAACTAAATCACAGAGGCAGTTTTGGTGAATTCTTATTCAATATCGTCTTCACTTTATTACTCAAGAATATTTCTGAGCTGGATAGTGTGTCAGAACCCCTATCAGATTTGTCAGTGAAAAGAGATGAGAGAAAATGTAATTCTGCAGGCAATATAATAAATAAAGATATAGTTTTAAAGAAAAAGGACAAAGAAAATGTAAATTTGGTCTGTCTTCTTACCTATAAAGAAGATAGGCACAGGAGTAAATTATTTTTTATGTAACATTTATTTCTAAAGGTTTGCAAGATATGATTTTAAAATGGGTGTATTTTATGGTTTTTATATTAATTGATACAAACATAGAAAAATACCTATGTGTATAAATTATTTGGCCAGAATCCGCTCACTTCATACCTTTAAGAAAGAGAATATAAGGTCATTTTCAATAATAATAATTAGCTAGTTAATAACATAAAGCAATAATTTTTAAAGAATGTTGACCTGAAAAAGTGTAATGATTCTCAGTGTGGGCGTTCCTATGTGGAACAAATTAATGTGTGAATTACAATACAGTTTAAAAGTACACATGCGTATAATTATCCTCTAAGGAGCCTTATAATTTTTGAAGGTAAATCTACCACATTTCAGAATGTTTTTCAGTCCATAATAATCTGGAAAAAACGACTAAGCCTGCCTTCCGCCTAAGGCGCCCTCTGCCGGACAGTGTGGGGAGATGAAGAACTCCATCAAAATGACACTTTGCCACCTGCATTGTGAGATTACGTTGCATAGAAAAAAGTTCAATTCCTAAGTGATGTTACACTGTATTGAACAAATATAGAGAATGCAACAATCATAAAATTCCCTCAATTCATTCTTGTACGTCAACATTTTTAAAGCAGTTACAAGACAGAATAAGCCATTCAGAGCAAGAGATTACATAATGCATTCTTAGAAAGGTAATCAATAAAACCTCTCTCGGTCCTCCACTAATGTCCCCAAAGAGAGAAATCTGTAAAATGTGCATTATCAAAACTCATGCATTTAAAGAAAGAAAGGGGAACTTACAGTTTCTGACATTCCATGTCATTCAAATTGTTTGACCCTTTTCCTTAAAAGTTTATCTTTGTTTCCTTTGTGTCCTACGGATTTATACCAATAAGAAATAATTTAATTTACTCCATTTTAATACAAGAATTTCAAAGAATCAAGGAATAGAGTCTACATGAAAGTCCTTTAAAGGTTTAATGACAGTTTGTTAATGTGGTTTATGGTCCCCCAAACTAAACTTCAAGGTTTTACTTCAATCCTATCTTGTAGAAGTAATTTCTTTGCCTGCCTGATAATCTGTCTCATAGGTATTATTTATTTCAAAATCTATATTTGCTTTAGTAATATGATCAGAACAGAGAGAAGTGAAATCTATCAAAACAAAATTGCTTGCTTTTAAAATACATTTTATTTATCTATTTATTTATTATTTTTTGCAGTATTCACTTTATTTTATTTTATTATTATTTTTTTAACATCTTTATTGGAGTATAATTGCTTTACAATGGTGTGCTAGTTTCTGCTTTATAACAAAGTGAATCAGCTATACATATACATATATCCCCATATTTCCTCCCTCTTGCATCTCCCTCCCACCCCTCTAGGTGGCCACAAAGCACCAAGCTGATCTCCCTGTGCTATGCGGCTGCTTCCCACTAGCTATCTGTTTTACATTTGGGACTGTATATAAGTCCATGCCACTCTCTCACTTCGTCCCAGCTTACCCTTCCCGACTCCCCGTGTCCTCAAGTCCATTCTCTACGTCTGTGTCTTTATTCCCATCCTGCCCCTAGGTTCTTCATAACCTTTTTTTTTTTTTTTAGATTCCATATATATGTGTTAGCATACGGAATTTGTTTTTCTCTTTCTGACTTACTTCACTCTGTATGACAGACTCTAGGTCCATCCACCTCACTACAAATAACTCAATTTTGTTTCTTTTTATGGCTGAATAATATTCCATTGTATATATGTGCCACATCTTCTTTATCCATTCATCTGTTGATGGACACTTAGGTTGCTTCCATGTCCTGGCTATTGTAAATAGAGCTGCAGTGAATATTGTGGTACATGACTCATTTTAAATGAATCTATTTGGATTAGTTTACCTTGATGCTTCAAATGAAGAAGCGTCAAGGTAAATTAATACAAACAGTCTTCTTAAAGTAGCCCTCTTAATTTTGACTATTAATCAATAGCTGGAAAGGACCATTTAAGCAAGTATTCTCTGTTGTTACTTAAAGAAACTAGAGTACAGAACATATCTGAAGAAGTAACCTCTATCTTTCCATGATATCCATCAGTGTTCATAGTGATGTCATAATTTTGATGAGCTTTTCAACATTTTAAAGAGAGGTTTACATACTAAAGTCCATTCTTTTTTTTTTTTTTTTTTTTCTTCTTGTGTGGTCATTTAACTTCATGTGTTATCTGGTAAGAAAATAATTTTTTAATAATAAATTTTCACCCCGTCTAACCAACTTACCAATTGTGCTTTGTTAAATAAAGTTAGGAAAAAGCACCATTGCTCCTGTACAAATCAAATCTTCAACACGTTGGAGAGTGAAATTAAATACAACTAATTCTTTAATTCCAACTATCTAAACTGCCATTTAATTGAGTTAATCCTTCATGAACCTTGTGGGTCCATATAATTTACATTTCCTGATATTCCCCATATTTGTGTAATTTCTTTAGTGCTTAATGTTAGCTTTCAATTCAAAGGACATTTTGCCAAACTCTATTTACTGGTTCTTGGACCTAATGTGAAACCTATGGTCTTGATATTTAATTTGTCTCCTCATTATTCAAGTTTATGCCTTTTCCAAAAGTCTTTAAGTCCCTGCCCCTGGATTCTCAGGGACACCTGGACCAACCCCCACCCAGGATTCTGGCTCATTTACAAGAACCAGGAGAATCGACACACAAATCATTCAGTCCTGCACTGACAAAAGATCTAGAGTTCTTTCTTCTCTCATGTTCTGCAGACATTTGAAATTTAACACTCTACAAATTTATTTACTTTTAAATTGGTTATTCACCTCACACCTCTCAAGATGGCCATCATTAAAATGTCTACAAATAACAAATGCCAGTGAGAATATGGAGAAAAGGGAACCTTCCTACACTGTTGGTGGGAATGTAAATTGCTGCAGCCACTGTGGAAATCGGTATAGAAAGCGCCTCAAAAAATTAAAAATGGAACTACCATATGATCCAGCAATTCCACTTCTGGATATTTATCCAAAGAACATAAAAACACTAATTTGAAAAGATACATGCACCTCTATGTTCATTGTAGCATTATTTACAATAGTTAAGATATGGAAGCAACCCAGTTGCCCATCAACAGATGAATGGATAAAGAAGATGTGGTATATTTATACAACGGAATATTAGTCATAAAAAGGAATGAAATTCTACCATTTGCAACAACATGGGTGGACCTAATATAATATTTCTATAAACTGGTAAAATATTTTCTGTTTAAGCAGAGTAGAAGTAATTCAGATAACTTTGTTTTTTGTTTTTTTCTTTTATTGAAACCATGGACAAGTTCTAATTTAATCCTCTCAATTTCTAGATAAGCAAATGAGAAAAGACAAATAATTAGCTCAATATCATAGAACTAACAAGTGATAAAGGGAAAAATAAGTTCTCCTGACCACATATGCAACCATCATTCTGTATTCAAAGTAACTCTTTGAAATTCTTAAATATACACAGTGAACTTCCCTCCAAAACATTTTGGGAAATTGAAAAATTAAATATTTGGATGAAAAATGTGTAGACTATTATAGTTTTCATGAAATGTATCCCATAGTGAATTTTCTATAGGAAAATAACAGGTAACATTTATTGATCATTTGACCTTTTCAAACATGATTTCATTTAACAAACATAATAATCCTATGTGATTGGTGATATCATACCAGTGACATAAACAAAGCTTAAAATGAGTATTTACATGGCTAATATGAGTGTAAAACTGGATTATATCTAATTCTGGTTGACCTCAAAGCCTGTGTTTTTAATCTTTCTAATACTTTGCTGCTAAAGAGAAATCAGTCTTCAGTTTATGATTGTATAGTGTTATCTGCTCCATTTTTGCTATAACATTGGAGGACATAAATGCATTCTCCTTATGTTAAAAGAAAGGATGAAAATTTCTTTACTGTGGTCTTTGTACCATTGATATCTTAGAATCAAAATCATACTCTCTGACAGTTTTCTAATATAGGCCAAATTAAGGCAAATCAGCCCCTAAATTGCCATGACTACCTATGCTTTGACTAATATGAACTAGATTGTTTATGACATTTTCATAAATGAAATGGCAACTAGAATTAGATAAATTGAATATATCTAACTGTAGAAATAAGCAGTTGTATCACTTGGGTTATAAGCAGTGATCTCGACTAAAAATTGACAAAAGTAATTTAACCTCATTACCTTTAAAAAAAAATGGTCCAATAAGGGAGATAACCATGGATATTAAATTGTTTAACACGCTATTGTAAGATCTAGGGGTTTTTTTATATTGCAAAGCAAGGTTAAAAGAATACATTATATCTAGTGTATTCACAAATAGCTCAACCTTATATATATATATATATATATATATATATATATATATATATATATATATATTTCTTCATGATTATAAAAAAAATTTCCTGGAAATCATAATCTAAACATTCCAGTTCAGTACAAAGAACCCTTGTTTCATTTCTTTGATTCATGATAAACTGAACAAATTCTCATTGAGAATAATTATTTATATTCTATTGCATTTATTAAAGTGAACACTATTTTGTCAAGTGTTTCATTCACTTTTCTATTTATCTCAGTAGACTCAGATTGCAACAGTTTTGGATATATATGTATTTTAAAGCTATTTGAAAGAGAGAGAGAGAGCTAGAAAACAAAAGAAAGCTCAAAATCAGAGCTTCTTAAACGATTTGTGGAAAAGAACCCTCCAGGCATGCCTGACACACCCAAGCTTGTCTAAACCCTATTAAAGGAGATGGGTCCACTGACCATGCTCATGGATATTACGGCAATGGCAAATTGTTAGAAAAGATTCTAAACAGTTATTTTCCATTTCTGTACTATTCTCAGCTTGGTAAGGAACGATATGCCAACAGGCAGCTATCCACAGACCATATTTTGAAGATGCTCTAGAATTCAGTTTATCAATGATTCTGGATGACATGCAATAGTGTTTAACAACATGTTTGAGAAATATACACTTTCTGATCCCCTCTCCATTTTTTTTTTCTATGATAAGTGACATTTAAACTTGTATTTACTGAGGAAATATTGTACCTTCCCCAGTATGTCTGTAAAATGTAGAAATACAGGAATAGCAAAGGCTAACATTTTAGGCAGGGATGATAGTACATGATTAAAGGCCAAATTATGTGGCACCAAATATAAATGCTATGAAAATTCAGACAAGAAGAAAATTAGTAAGACCCACAGTAATTAGGATGAGCCATATAGGTGTTGGAAATACGACTACCAAATGTAGATTAAAAAGAATTTGATTAGTAAAATGTGTGATGCGTTCTTTAGTTGCTGTGGAAAATCACTGGTTTTTTAATAAAATTTTGATGAGAACACTCTAGCTGGAGAAAAGGCCATTTGTTGGAGAACAACAAAGAATACAGTTATACATTTTGAGTAAGGTTTATTTTTTATTTTTTCCTTTTTGCAAAAGTTCTCTTTCCTCCCAATTCTCAATTACTTCCATGAAAGCGGACTCTCCTGCCAGTCTTCGGAACCTAATAGGTAGAGAAGCAGTAAAGTTAAACAATGAGAACTACTGAAACCAATTTATTTTCAATAGTTAATGACCTGATCCCAATCAGTGAGAGAACCAGGTCGACAATACGTCTAGGAGTTTTCAAATTTAATGATATGTTTGCATATTTATCAAACATCAAACCCTCTCTCTCTCCACCTTTGATGCAACATCCATTCCCAATAGTTCACTCTGTATCTAGGGGCATCTGAATACTATCCTTGGGTGAACCCACAATGTGGTAGCCAAATTGAGTGTGTACATCTTAGGTCACCTGATTTGTTGTATACTTATTTCTGCACTTAGTGCTGCAGTGAACCTAGGGGTGTGTATATCTTTTCAAATTAACATAATTTTTGTTTCCTTCAGAAAAATACCCAGAAGTGGAATTCCTAGATTGTATGGTAGTTCTATTTTTAATTTTCTGAGGAAGCTTCATATGGTTTTCCATAGTGGCTGCATCAACTTACAATTCCACCAGTGCCACGTGAGGGTTCTCTTTTTTTCCACATACTAGCCAACAGTTGTTTTTGCTGTCTTTTTGAAGATAGCCATAGCCATTCTGGTAGGTGTGATGTGATGGCTCATTGTAGTTTTAATTTGCATTTCCCTGATGATTAGTGATTTTGAGCATCTTTGCATGTGTCTGTTGGCCATCTGTATGTTTTCTTTGGAAAAATGCCTATTCAAGTCCTTTGCCCACTTTTTAATTGAGTTGTTTGCTTTTTTTGATATTGAGATAGATAATATTTAAATGAATGGGTGTAGATGTGTTCCAATAAACCTTTATTTATGTAAACCTGAATACCAGATAATGTTTACACATCACAACATAGTACTCTTCTTTTGACTTTTTTTCAACTGTTAAAAAATACCAAAAAATGTTCTTAGTTCGTAGACCGTTTACCAAAATAAGCAGTGCACTGAATTTGGCCTGGGGTCATGGTTTGCTGATCCTCGCCTTACAAGAATGAAAGAACATTCCAGGAAGAATCAAGAGTCTGAAACAGCTAAATATGGCAGAAATTATAAGCAACTTGAGAGCAGGCATTCACTCAAATTCATGTTTTTATTTCCAAAGAGAGCTTTGCATGATATCTTTCACATAGTAAGTGTTCAATAAATGTTCCCCAACAAGAACTGAAGAGCAATGATTGCAAATTCTGAAGCTCTTTGTGACTCTTCAAGAACTCTCTTTTGGAAGAGACAGGATCTGGAAAGCAAGTTTGAAGTATGAGCAATTTAGTGTGAAAGGTCAAGAAATGGAATTAAGGTTCTTGACAGCTTGTTCAAAGTCTAAAGAGAATTAGATTGATTATTGAAAGGGAAATCAGATGAATCCAAATAATGTTTACTTAAATTACAAGGGCATGTGCATGTTCCAACACACCTGGAGACATACCTCAAGTTATAATTTAAATATAGGCAGATTCTGTCTTCAGGCAAAAGATAGTGGACAAACCATGATTAGAGAGAAGGATGGGAGGAAGGAATAATGACAGAAACTTGTTGAGTTGGATGCAAGGTAAACAGATGTACTTGTGACAAATTCATTCACCCTCACCATGAATGACACAGAGGTTGACTAAGAAGAAAAGGAGGAAAGAAAGATGGGAAATTGTAGATTTAAGGGAAAAGTATTTTTAATAGGTCATCAATACAATATATGAAAATGACCAAGTCCTATAGAAGATGAGTATATATATCCATCTACTCGAACTATAACTTCTATTTAGCAAATCAGGAAGCATCAACCCTATTTTAATTGCTAAATCAAAATTTCCGTCATCACTAGTGATACATCTTATTTTCCTTTAAAATTTTGGAAGAAGATAATACATAAATAGGAAATGCATAATGAAATATGGAAGTAACCCAAAGGGAAATAGATAAATTCTAATTATGAGCTAGAATTGTCTTTTTATTATTGACTCATCTTCATTAGCTCTAAAATCTTATTAATCCTTTAACTCTCAATGGCAGTATACATTTCTATAAAAATGATTGAGTGATACTATTTGATATAATTTCTGACAATTTTCCTCATCAGTACATATTATCTTAATCTTCTTTTGCATCTCTTGTATATTTTAGTTTCCTTTTATCCCACTGAATGCCTAATGCATGTGAAAAATATTCCCCTACTATTCCTACCCACAGAAATAAATACTAATCTATGTAACCTGAAAAAAGAGGAGTGCTATTGTAAAATGGGACCTAATAGACTATAATCAGAAATAATGGCCTGAAGCAAAGCAAAGAAAATTCAGGGTGACTGTCAGGAAACTTTTAATGGCTTTGTAAAAATGATTGTGAGTCTGGTCAGGGACAGCATACAAATAGGAAATAATTCCCAGCAGAGCAGTTTATTTTACTGTTGAATAGTTTTGTAGCAAACAAAGGGGTGGAAATTTCTCCTGGTTCAGCTGTTTTTTGACTGACAGTTTAGTGTCAGGTTACTCACGCTTTCTGTTATTTTGACAGGTTTTGTTGGGAGCTTTTACACAACGGCAAAGAATTTGTAAACAATTTTCCTATATTCAGATCCTTTCATCAACCTTAGGTCCCACTTTTTCATGCCTCTCAAGTACTTGTGTTAGGTAGTGTTTGAGTCTCGTGAAATAAGTTCTTGTCAAAGATGTTCAAGATATTGGGTTGGCCGAAAAGTGCCTTTGGTTTTTAAGTAAAAATAAAAGGCAACATTTTTCATTTTCACCAAGAACTTTATTGAACAATGTATTCACCCTTTTGTTCCAATATCTTCTGCCATTTTTCAGGCAACTTCATAATTCCATCTTTCCAAAACTTTTTATCTTTTTGAGCAGAGAACTGTTGTAGGTGCCTTTTACAGTCTTCCAGGGAATTGAAATCTTTTCCATTAAGAGAATTTTGTAAAAATGAAATCAATAGAAATCCGAAGGTGCAATGCCTGGTGAATACGGCAGATGAAACAGAACTTCCCAGCCAACCTGTAACAGTTTTTGCCTGGTCATCAAAGAAACATCTGGTCTTGTGTTATCCTGATGGAAGATTATGTGTTTTCTGCTGACTAATTCTGGATGCTTTTCATCGAGTGCTGCTTTCAGTTGGTCTAATTGGGAGCAGTACTTGTTGCAATTAATCGTTTCGTTTTTCGGAAGGAGTTCATAATAGAGGACTCCCTTCCAATCCCACCATATACACAACATCACCTTCTTTGGATGAAGATCGGCCTTTGGTGTGGTTGGTGGTGGTTCATTTCGCTTGCCCCACGATCTCTTCCATTCCACATTATTGTACAGTATCCACTTTTCATTGCCAATCAAAATTGTTTTAAAAACGGAACGTTTTTATTACGTTCCAGCAGAGAATCACATGAGGAAATACAATCAAGAAAGTATTTTTGCTTAACTTATGTGGAAACCAAATATCAAAGCGATTCACATAACCAAGTTGGTGCAAATGATTTTCAACACTTGATTTGGATACTTTGAGTATGTAGGCTATCTCCTGCGTGGTATAACGCTGATTGTTCTCAGTTGTCTCGATTTGATCGCTATCAACTTCAATTGGACTACCTACCTGTGGAGCGTCGTCCAGCAAGAAATCTCCAGTATGAAACTTCATAAACCACTTTTGACATGTTCGATCAGACACAGCACCTTCTCCGTACACTGCACAAATCTTTTTTTTTTTGCATTTTGGTTGCGTTTTTACCTTTCTTGAAATAATAAAGCATGATATACCAAAAATGTTGCTTTTTTTCTTCCATCTTCAGTATTAAAATGGCTCCACACAAGTTCACCAATTTTGATAATTTTTTTTTAAATGCACGCTGATATGACAGCTGTCACAGTACAATCTAACAAATTGTTTTGAATGAAGTTAAAGACAACTAAGCGCTACTAGAGGCATCTTACGGAAAAAACTGAACGGACCTTTTTGACCAACCCAATACTTCTGAAGAAAAATGTTTGGTGTAGAAAATAATGTTTCAGTGAATTGATGAATGAAGGTACAATCCTGTACTGTGTTCTGGGCATGTGCTGAGGACAGATTTCTGCATTCAGGTTTGTGCTGCCTGCTGACGAGTGCCATGGACACCACTGGTGGTCATCTTAGTATTATTGTGGTGCATTCTATGAAATGCAGTTCATTCAAACCCCCCAGAACTACCAGAAATATACACCTGATGTTTAGTTTTCAGTTTTTTTGCTTATGTCCTGGAAGCCTGTCACACTTGTACTGTTCAGAGAACACTACAATTCCCTGGTGTTATATGTCCCTGATATTTTAGTGAACCTGGTAGCTTCTGGACTGGATCTTAAAAATGAGTGGATCCTCCAGCTCCTCTGGAATTAGATCTGAAGTTTGGAAAAAAAAAAAAAAAAACCCAGCAAACTACATACTAAGCTTCTCATTCCAAAGTGTTCTGGTTTTTGCATTATTTTCCAAGTTTTATGCAAGCCAGAAAAAACACCTACTATGGTTGTGCTGCCTGAGAAGAGTTATTGTGGTAGTCATTTTAGTTACTAAAAGACAAATGTGGTTTATGTGCTCTCAGTATTATCTTTTCATTGAAAGAAATGCTTAGGTGGTGTTGACAATGAAAATTTTGTTGATTTTGTTTTATTATTATTAAACATATATGGTGGATGGTATATCTGCTGAAAAATAAATGTTTTGGTTTGAATTAGAGATTAAAGAGAGTATTCTAATTGAGCTTATAAGTTTCTAACCGGAGTATACAAATCAATGAATTAGACATGATAATCTGTGATCAGGCGTAAACCATAAAACAAGTGACACATTGGAATCAGTGTTTATCATTATATCATTATCATTATATAAGTAAGTGTTTATCTTTACACATATATTTCATGTATAATTCAAGAAATCTCTTTTCTCAGTGGTTTTTCTAACTACAAATAAATTGAGAGAATTACAAAACCAATAGACCAGTGAATAAAAGAAAAACCTGAAACAAAAATAACAAGCTAAATGACATTTCTTCTAATCGCCGTGTGTCTGCCCATACAAATCAGAGAGGCTTACGTATCCCTTCAACAGTCACTTACTGAATGTTGGAAGGAAGAAACAGAAGATAATTTTTGCCTCCTTTATGACCATATAGCACAAACTACACAATATTAACCAGAAGGTAGTTCTACGGTGAAGGAGCAGAATGAAAAGGGCTTAGGCAGCTTAAAGGACTTTATAAAATTTGACCTTGATACCAAATTGAAAATAAAATAACCATTTCGAGTAACTACCTTATTATCATTTTTCTAAGTTTCTGGTTCTCCACAAAGTAGAAGACTCCTTCAGTCTTGTGTAGTGGATTTGGTAGCTTTTAAAAAGCCCATGAATATGCCATGAGGGCAGCTCTTGAGGTTTTGAGAAGCTCTAAATATACTTTAGTGTGGCATATAATGTCTGGTAAAGAAGTTTGAGATTAGGGGGATTTGGGAGGAAACATTCAACTTATTATGTACTTCTGCAGTTACTGAGCTAAGAATAGGTAGTGACAAATGAAAAGACTATATGTTACTATAAATAAGCATTCAAAGGCTTAATAAAATGTATTTTAAGGGTTATTTCACACTGATTCCTATACAAGTTTAATGAATTAAATATGCACTATATACTGTTTTATTTAACTCTTTATATATTTATATATTTGACATAAATCTAAATATATAAATATGTAACATATGAATATATATTTAACATATATATATATATATATATATATAACTTTTGATGCTAAAAGTAGTAGAGCATCAAACATTAACGTTACTCGTAATATGGCTATATCCATGTTATCATTTAAGATATTCATTTGATTTTTATTTTCTAAATTACAGGATGAAGTCTGTCCCAAAGCTGAAGGTGATGAAGTCCAGAGGTGTGTGTGGGCCACAGCTGTCAATGTCAAGGACAAGTTCATTTATGTAGCACAGCCAACTTTGGACAGAGTCCTTCTTGTTGACATACAGTCTCAAAAAGTTATTCAGGTATGAATGACTCCTCCTTTTGAAAGTGGTTTTGAAGAATATTTAATTTAATGTAATAGATTTTACCAGGTAACTCATGCATTGCCATTTGATTGCCATTGATAACTTGTTTCATGACTTGGACAACTAGAAAATCTACACATTTTCTACAAACTGTCCTCTCATTCCGCTCCTTGAGCCTAAAGAATTGAAGAAGTAATTGAAATAGCTTTTGTTTTCAACAATTAGATTCCATGAATACCTCATAATTCCCACATGACCAATTACACACAAAAAAATCCTCGCAATTGATTATTCTGTCTAGAGCAAAGAGATTCCCAGTCCAAGGCCAATTAAGGTATTCCTAGTTACCAGCACAGTAATAGTAGTATATCTTTCTCATGTGATTCTTAACAAAGGCTGAGACAGTAGTAGATTTACTGGATAATAGTAACTTAGTAGGTTTTACTATAGTAGTAAAACAAGTAATATGTGCATAGGTCAATGACAGAGAAAAACACCTATAACACGCCTTGCCATGTCATTTTTCCATGTTGCCATGGTCATGGTTATGAAAAACTATTCTGGTTTGAGCCATCACCTATTTTATGCCCTGCTCTTTCTAAGACTGGCCATCTTGGACAGTCTACTAGAACTCAGTCTTACAATAATCAAGGGGCAGTGCAGGATTTATGCCCGGCAGTCTGGCTCCTGTATCTCAGCCTTTGACTGTTAGGATCTGTGTCTTCTCAGCTCAAAGGAAACAAACTTAAAATAGTTTTGTGAGATATGTATAATCTGTTAAATGGGAATAATAACTGTACATATCTCATAAAGTTATATTAAGGATTATACCAATTAATGCATACAAAGCATTTGTAGCAGACTCTGGAATATAGAAGTGCTATTTACTATCAAAATTCTGACAGACACAGGAATCTAACCATTTCTTATATTTACAGAGATTTTTTTTTTCTTTTGCATCAATATTGGTTTGAATTTGAAGTAGCTGTTAGCCTCTCTAATGTTGACTCCTGACTAGAACCAAAAAAAGTGTTAAGAAGTTCAAAATCAGGGCCTCTCATTCTAAGAGCTCTTAACAGCTTCACATTAATTCATTCACCCATCTATCCATTCTGCATACATTCATTAATTGCCTTTTATGAGATGTGTTTGGTATTACAAATAAAAGAATCAAAAGTGTTTCTATTAGAAAGCTCTGATATCTCCAGGGTTACAAATTTACAATGGATAATTAGTCCAGTGGTTCAGTTTCTAATATGAGAATGAACAGAAGAGTCATGAGTAGAAGGATGAATAACTGTCTTCTAGAAAATTCTAAGGCCTCCAGGGTTACACAGTTCCCTCTTCACCCAATCTAATGGTCCAGTATCTTCTGTGAGAACATACCTTTTCTGTCTATTTTGTTTCCTATGTGTCTGTCTTTGAGACTGCTTGATTTTTGACCAGGTTGATTTTACTTTGACTTCAGCTGCAACATAGGCCAGTGAATTATAGGCATTCAGTCAGGGATTATCAAGACTCTTTAGTTAGCATGTGTTAGCTACTAGATGTTCTTTCAGGAATAATCAGACTGGTTTTTAAATTCAATGTTCAAACTAGAAACCTACACTGACTGAATATGTACTACCTACTAGATATTCAAAAGTGAGAAAAGTTAACATCATTTATTATTCATGTAACTTCCATCTTCAGACAATGAAGTAAAGTTTAAAACTAATAGAAAATATCAATAATGAAACATTCATGCAATGGTAAAAAATCACATCAATTATATTATTTTTCTAAGTGCCTATAATGCCTATAAAAGAGCAGAATGTAAAAGACATTATACAAGGTTAAAATATTAAAATAATATTACAATATAATTATGATTGTGGATATTTTCAGATAAGAATCTAACACATTTTTAGAAGTTAGAAACTTGGGCTTCAGTCCAAATGGGTTTTCCTTGTGATCTTGTTATGAAAATAATTATTATGCTTTATTACTCCTTCTAGCCATTACCTATCCAAAGGTAATCATTATGTGGCTTTCTGTCACCATAAGTCAGTATTGCCTAATTTTGAATATTACAGAGATGGAAATATACAGTATTCACTGTCTGTGTCTGGCTACATGATAATTGTGAGGTCATTTTTTTTGCATAGAGCTAGTGTTATTCTTTTTTTTTTTTCGTTGCAGAAAAATTGATTACAGTTGATTCTCATTGTTTGTTGATTCTGTATTTAAAACTCACTCTCCTGAATTTATATAGAACCACACAACCAATGCACATGGTGTTTTGCAGACACTCAGGGACTTGTGCAGAGTGGGGAGAAATGTATGACCTGAAGTACATGTTCCCAGCTCAGGTTGGACAAGGAGACACCCCGACTTTTTTGGTTCAGCTTTCATACTGTGAACAAGTGTTTTTTTCATGGTCTATTTACTATTGAGTTTTCAAGGACAATTTTGCTGTTTAAAACGGCCCGCAAGTGTCGTGTTGAAACGCTTGTGAAGGAAGGCCGTGGTGTGCCTAACGGTGGGCTTCATTCAGTCATGCGTCCTAACGCTGTATGGCCCTGAGTTCAATGTTACTGGTTTATTTTTTTTTAATAAATTTATTTATTTATTTATTTTTGGCTGCGCTGGGTCTTCGTTGCTGCGCGCGGGCTCCCTCTAGTTGCGGCGAGCGGGGACTGCTGTTTGTTGTGGTGCACGGGCTTCTCATTGCAGTGGCTTCTCTTGTTGCGGAGCACAGGCTCTAGGCTCGTGGGCTCAGTAGTTTTGGCACGTGGGCTCAGTAGTTGTGGCTCGCGGGCTCTAGAGCGCAGGCTCAGTTAGTTGTGGCGCACGGGCTTAGTTGCTCTGCGGCATGTGGGATCTTCCTGGACCAGCCCTCGAACCCATTTCCCCTGCATTGGCAGGCGGATTCTTAACCACTGTGCCACCAGGGAAGTCCTCAATGTTACTGTTAATTAATGGACAATATGTATTAAATAACGTTTCTCTGTGCAGAAACACTCATGAAATTAGGTTATGTATTGATCAGATGATGAAAATCTTGTGACCAGAGACCGATAGCAACCTAACTATGCATTTCCTGTAGAAGCAGTGGTTCAGTGTTTAGAAATCCAGTGTTGTTGGTGACTTTATAGAACAAATGCCATTAATAATGAGAAGCAAATGCATTTAAAAATATCAGACTTTATTTATACATTAACAGTAGAAAGGATACATTCTGGAAGGAGATAATAGAAAGAAAAGGGAAATGTTGATAATTTGGTCAAAGTGAATGAGAATTTTCTGTAATATAATAAAGAATAATATATAGTATATGTATATAATAATATATATAATATATGTGTATATGTGTATATGTAATATATATTATATACTATATATATTTTTATATATTATTATATACATACACTATGTATTATTCTTTATTATACAACTTATAAAATATAATACAGTAAACTCTCAGATTTAGAAAGGACAATGAAACAAATGGAAAAAAAATCAATACCTGAATATATTAACATGACACAGCCACACATAAAGCCAAGAGGAAGATCTAAAAATAGGAGATAAAGTACTATGAGAACAGCAGCTATTTTCTTATTAGTGATAATGGACACCAAAAGAAAGTGAAATAATATTATTAAAGGACTAAGTGGAAATAAAATATACTCATATTACATGGTCAGTGGAAAAAAGTATATAATTTATTTACTGTATCAGATACAAAAAAAATAGACTTTATCAACAAAATAAATTTAAACAAAGCTGAAACTGAAAACTATATGCTTCAGGAATAAGGAAAATTAAGCAGTTCAATTTGATGTATAGTGAGTGAGTAAACTGGTAAACATAGGATCTACTAAAATACTGTCAATAATAATGATATTCCCTGAATTTAAGTTTGAAATTTTTAAAAGAGTGAAAACACAGGACTAAAATAGCAAAATAAAATGTTTAAATATTGTACAACAATATGTAAGCAGGGGAAGGGCTGATATTATTTGAAATATATATATTAAGGTTTCTTGTATTATTTAAGAATGGGAGTAATTACTGATTACCTATGCACATTAAGTATGTTTATTAATATTTCAAGAAGCTGTGTCTTAAATGTTGTATTTATCTATGAAAAAATAGTATTAAATGAACAACTTACTCCTAAATACAATAGGAAAAGAAGAAATAAGAAAGAGAAAACAGTAAGATTGGAAAAATCAGAACAAAAAGCTTTAAACAAAATTATAGAATAAAATCAAGTATGTTTATAATTACAATAACTGAGAATGGAGTAAAGTAATAGCTGATAATAAAAAGTAATGGACCGAATAATGAAAATCTAGCCATATGCAGATTATGAGACATACCCCAAAAATAAGAAAAAATAAAATTTGAAATTTAAGGACAGTTCCAGATAATTTAGCCATATACTAACAGCAAAACAAAAGAGCTGATGTAAGTGAGAAATATTTGGTACTTCTGTTCTTGATAAATCAACAGACAAAATCAATACTATATGCAAATTGAACACTATTCGTATGCTTGAACTAACAGATACATGTATTAATTTTTGCATCCAGCAGTAATTAAATATACATTATTACTAAATATTTCACTTTCTAAACCTTTTCAATATCATTTCATATCACCGTTCAGCCTGCTTTAATTAAATACAACACACTGCATAGCTTATAAACAACAGAAATTTGTTTCTCAAGGTTCTGAGTGTGGAAAGTCCAACATCAAGGTGGCAGCATGATCATGACCTGGTGAGGGCCCTCTTTCTGGTTCAAAGCCATTGCCATCTCACTGTGTCTTCTCATGGGGGAAGGGGCAAGCGATCTCTGTCGGGTCTTTTTTATAAAAGCACTAATCCTACTCATGAGGGCTCCTTCATCATGACCTTATCACCTCCCAAATGCCCATCATCTGATACCATCATCTTTGAGGGTTAGGATTACAACAAGTGAATTCTGGAGGGACACAAACCTTCAGACTATAGCATTCACTAAAGGAAACATTTTTGAAAATGAACACATGTTGGGTTATAAATTTAGCCTCAAGAAATATTAATGAAATCATTTCATACTGATTCTCTGACACAGTGCTAAGCTATCAAAATCTGCAAAGTAAATTTAAAATGTCAATATCAATAACAAGTAATATTGATAATCATGATTAAACATGTTAAATCCAAGTAAGGCTGTCTTTGAAGGAATTTTGCTACTGTAATGGAAAAATAAATAAATAATAGATTGAAAACAAAACATTTAACTAGATAATTTTAGAATTTAGCTGAAGAAAATCACAATAGTGTAAATGAAAGAAGGAAAGTAAAAATATATGTAGATAAAGACACAATGAAATGAATATGTAAAAGCTAAAAATTGATTTATTCAAAAAAGACTAATTAAAAGGCAATTGGGAATTTTGGCAAAGAACAAGGACAAAAGTCATGGTTAATACTATTAGAATTGAATAAAAGAAGATAGCAAGAGCCACAATCCTAGCAGAGAGTAAAAGGAACTAAGAAAGTATTAAGGTAAAAGTCATGGTAGTAAATTTGGAAATGTAGTGAGAAAGAACAAATTAAAGAGAAAATATAAGTTAATAACATATAATCCAAGAAGTAATCCAAAAGGACCACTTTTATGACAAATGAACTGATTTCAGAGTACTAAAACCGAAAATTCTGTCCCAGATGGAATTAGAGGTGAAAGTTCTTCCAAACTTTAAAGTAACATTTTAGCAAGCAATTTGATGAGATCTAGTAATTTAAAAATGTGTATTTTCACTGTCTTGATGGCTGACTTCTTGTTTTACCCCTTCTACCCACTATATATACAGTCTCTGCATATTCTCAGATTGTCAGCTATCAAAAACAAATCTGAACCCTGTCTTCATGCATCTTGCCTCGTGCCACCATTTATCAGCCTTATTGCCTCATTTATCTATAGCTGCCTTCCATTAGGGGAATAGTAGGAACGGAGAGTAACATAACAGAGACTTCCCTATTGTAGGAAAAATATGGGCACTTAATCCTTGGATCAAAAAGGCAGTACTGTGTCATGGGTTTGCCCACACAACTCTGGGGAGGTATGGGATGGAATTGAATATTGCCCTTCTGTCAATAAAAAGAAACATTTTGAATTATAGGGGTGCTTGAATACCTCCCTGGAAAGAAGTAGAGTGAAGTAGCAGCTGCAATGATTTGGGACGTTCTGCAAGGATCTATTCTATAGAAATTTAGAGACCAAATTAGTTTAGAAAATGAAAATTTCCATATTGGGTATATTCAGTCTAGCTATCTTTCTGAAAGGGACATTATTTTCTGAGACCTACTGTTGACTATAAATATCAACCTAAAATTTTAGGTATATACTCCATAAAAATATCTTTTAAAAAATTAAAGTTTTCTATCTTTGAATTTGTCTAAATTCTTTTTTTTTTTTTTGTAACCATGTATAATTTGAGTCTGTGAGCCTCTTTAGATGATGAAATTCCATAAGTCTACTAATTGTTGGCTGAAATAACACATCCCTATATTTGTCTTAACATGACCTTAGAGTATGTGAATTTTAATGCTTGAAAGTACATGCTTAAAGGTGAATTAGGAATATCCTAATGACTCTACTTTTATACTTGAAAATAGGCCATCTTTTAGAATTCTAAATTCCCTCAAAGTTTTTCCTAATTTAAAAACAACATGTAAATGATTGATTTAACAGATGTAGGTATTGAAACTTATGCTTTATAAATTAATAATCCAATTAATTCAAGTTTTAAAACTATTTAAGGAAAGAATATTTCTAGCTACTTAAAAAAAATAAAACTACCTCATTTGTGATTTAAAGCTTTATTTATATCCAAGGACAGAGTACACTCCAAGTCACCTGCAAGGTGCAAAGTTAGTTTTGTGAAAAGTAAAGCATCCTTTCTCAATTTGATACCTTTTCTCAACAGAGGCTGACTCAAGTCAGCCTTTTTTGTATCCAAATGAAGTTATACTTCCTGATTGTGTGCTGTACCTCTGTTTATTTCTTTCTTTTTAGCCTAAGTATATTATACAGTGGCAACTAAGAATAATAATTATAATCAAAATTTGGTTAATCATCTCCAAAATATGATAGAAACTAGTATAGAATTTTTTATAGGGTGGACAGAGATGGAACAGAGAAGTCCAAAACGAAATTGCCTTCTTTTTGAACAGAAAAAAAAAGTAGAAAAAAAAGAGAGAGAAAAAAAAAACAGTAAACTTATTTAAATTTACTCTTTCAAGTTTTCTTTTTCAGTCCAATTAAAGTGGATCCCTAGTGTTTTATACTGACCTTATCTAAGAAATCATATTTCTGACTTTCTTTTTTTCTTTTGTATATATTTGAATGTGAGAATTGGTATTAAATGTGTAATTGTAGCACGAAACATTTTAAAAACTTGAACATTTTTACATTTTACTCTTAAAATGACAAATGTTTTCTTGACAACATGTTTTACAAACCTCATGAAAAATTCTCACCATAGGGGTATATTTGTTTTCAGTGGATACATTAATATCACTTCTATGTGCAGCTTAAAAATAAAAGGTCACACATTTTTAATGGAATCTATCACCTTGGTGTTGCTCTAAACGTCAAACGCTTATTACTTTTCTTGCCATTAATACTTTTTTGTAAGAATGGCATGCAGGTGATATTTTCCTGCATAGAAGATGAACTAGTAAACAACTGACCTCATTTTGTCTTCTGTGGAGGAAAATCAGGTTCTGCTTGGATGCAGAAGTGGCTTATGGTAACACATCGGGTATTCTTAAGTGTCGTCAGCAGTCTCCTCTAGCCCTTAGCACATTATCCTGAGAATCTACATCATTAGTTTAAATTAGGTTCACTTAATTAGCCAGCTGGTATTCTCCTTGTCAGACTGATAAACAAGTCGTGTTTCACTGCTCCTTCATGTCAAGGCTAAACTCCAAGTTCAGTGTATCTTTGTTGCTATTCTCACCACTTTGCTCTGACAAAATAACCCATCTTTATATAAGTTGACACAACTGGTCCATAACCAGTGTAGCATCAGTTTTAAATTATTCGTAGTTGGTGCACCCCCTCAAGGAATACTGACAAAAAAGACTTTAACATCTTTACTGCAGTATAATTCTTTAAAATGGTGTGTTAGTTTCTGCTTTATAACAAAGTGAGTCAGCTATACATATACATATATCCCCATATCCCCTCCCTCTTGCGTCTCCCTCCCACCATCCCTATCCCACCCCTCTAGGTGGTCACCAAGCTGATCTCCCTGTGCTATGTGTCTGCTTCCCACTAGCTATCTATTTTACATTTGGTAGTGTATATATGTCCATGCCACTCTCTCACTTTGTCCCAGCTTACCCTTCCCCTTCCCTATGTCCTCAAATACATTCTCCATGTCTGCGTCTTTATTCCTATCCTGCCCCTAGGTTCTTCAGAAGCTTTTTTTTTTTTTTTAGATTCCATATATATGTGTTAGCATATGGTATTTGTTTTTCTCTTTCTGACTTACTTCACTCTGTATGACAGACTCTAGGTCCACCCACCTCACTACAAATAACACAATTTCGTTTCTTTTTATGGCTGAGTAATATTCCATTGTATATATGTGTCACATCTTCTTTATCCATTCATCTATCGATGGACACTTAGGTTGCTTCCATGTCCTGGCTATTGTAACTAGCGCTGCAATGAACATTGTGGTACATGACTCTTTTTGAATTATGGTTTTCTCAGGGTATATGCCCAGTAGTGGGATTGCTGGGTCATATGGTAGTTCTATTTTCAGTTTTTAAAGGAACCTCCATACTGTTCTCCACAGTGGCTGTATCAATTTGCATTCCCACCAACAGTGCAAGAGGGTTCCCTTTTCTCCACACCTTCTCCAGCATTTATTGTTTGTAGATTTTTTGATGATGGCCATTCTGACTAGTATGAGGTGATACCACAGTGTAGTTTTCATTTGCATTTCTCTAATGCTTAGAGATGTTGAGCATCCTTTCATGTGTTTGTTGACAGTCTGTATATCTTGTTTGGAGAAATGTCTATTTAGAACTCCTGCCCATTTTTGGATTGGGCTTTTTTTTTAATATTGAGTTGAATGAGCTGCTTGTAAATTTTGGAGATTAATCCTTTGTCAGTTGCTTCATTTGCAAATGTTTTCTCCCATTCTGAGGGCTGTCTTTTCACCTTGTTTCTGTTTTCCTTTGCTGTGCAAAAGCTTTTAAGGTTCATTAGGCCCCATTTGTTTATTTTTATTTTTATTTCCATTTCTCTAGGAGGTGGGTCAAAAGGATCTTGCTGTGATTTATGTCATAGAGTGTTCTGCCTATGTTTTCCTCTAAGAGTTTTAGAGTGTCTGGCCTTACATTTAGGTCTTTAATCCATTTTGAGTTTATTTTTGTGTATGGTGTTAGGGAGTGTTCTAATTTCATTCTTTTACATGTAGCTATCAGATTTTCCCAGCACCACTTATTGAAGAGGCTGTCTTTTCTCCATTGTACATTCTTGCCTCCTTTATCAAAAATAAGGTGACCATATGTGTGTGGGTTTATCTCTGGGTTTTCTATCCTGTTCCATTGATCTATATTTCTGTTTTTGTGCCAGGACCATACTGTCTTGATTACTGTCGCTTTGTAGTATAGTCTGAAGTCAGGGAGCCTGACTCCTCCAGCTCCTTTTTTCTTTCTCAAGTTTGCTTTGGCTATTCAGGGTCTTTTGTGTTTCCAAACAAATTGTGAAGTTTTTTGTTCTAGTTCTGTGAAAAATGCCAGTGGTAGTTTGATAGGGATTGCATTGAATCTGTAGATTGCCTTGGGTAGTATAGCCATTTTCACAATGTTGATTCTTCCAATCCAATAACATGGTATATCTCTCCATCTGTTTGTATCATCTTTAATTTATTTCATTAGTGTCTTACAGTTTTCTGCATACAGGTCTTTTGTCTCCTTTGGTAGGTTTATTCCTAGGTATTTTATTCTTTTTGTTGCAGTGCTAAATAGGAGTGTTTCCTTAATTTCTCTTTCAGATTTTTCATCAATAGTGTATAGGAATGCAAGAGATTTCTGTGCATTAATTTTGTATCCTGCTACTTTACCAAACTCATTGATTGGCTCTAGTAGTTTTCTGGTAGCATCTTTAGGATTCTCTATGTATAGTATCATGTCATCTGCAAACAATGACAGCTTTAATTCTTCTTTTCTGATTTGGATTCCTTTTATTTCTTTTACTTCTCTCATCGCTGTGGTTAAAACTTCCAAAACTATGTTGAATAATAGTGGTGAGAGTGGACAACCTTGTCCAGTTCCTGATCTTAGTGGAAATGGTTTCAGTTTTTTACCATTTAGAATGATGTTGGCTGTGGGTTTTTCATATATGGCCTTTATTATGTTGAGGTAAGTTCCCTCTATGCCTACTTTCTGGAGGGTTTTTATCAGAAATGAGTGTTGAATTTTGTTGAAAGATTTTTCTGCATCTATTGAGATGATCATATGCTTTTTCTGCTTCAGTTTTTTAAAATGGTGTATCACATTGATTGATTTGCATATATTGAAGAATACTTGCATTCCTGGGATAAACCCCACTTGATCATAGTGCATGACGATTTTAGTGTGCTATTGGATTCTGTTTGCTATTATTTTTTTAAGGATTTTTGCATCTATGTTCATCAGTGATATTGGCCTGTAGTTTTCTTTTTCTGTGACATATTTGTCTGGTTTTGGTATTAGGGTGATGGTGACCTCGTAGAATGAGTTTGGGAGTGTTCCTCCCTCTGCTATATTTTGGAAGAGTTTGAGAAGGATAGGTATTATCTCTTCTCTAAATGTTTGATAGAATTCGCCAGTGAATCCCTCCGGTCCTGCGCTTTTGTTTGTTGAAAGATTTTTAATCACAGTCTCAATTTCAGTGCTTGTGATTGGTCTGTTTATATTTCCTATTTCTTCCTGGTTCCATCTCAGAAGGTTGTGCTTTTCTAAGAATCTGTCCATTTCTTCCAGGTTTTCCATTTTATTGGCATATAGTTGCTTGTAGTAATCTCTCATGAACCTTTGTATTACTGCAGTGTCAGTGGTTACTTCTCCTTTTTCATTTCTAATTCTGTTGATTTGAGTCTTCTCCTTTTTTTTCTTGATGAGTCTGGCTAATGGTTTATCAATTTTGTTTATCTTCTCAAAGAACCAGCTTTTAGTTTCATTGATCTTTGCTATCGTTGCCTTCATTTCTTTTTCATTTATTTCTGATGTGATTTTTATGATTTCTTTCCTTTTGCTAACTTTGTGGGTTTTTTGTTCTTCTTTCTCTGATTGCTTTAAGTGTAAAGTTAGCTTGTTTATTGGAGGTGTTTCTTGTTTCCTGAGGTAAGATTGTATTGCTATAAACTTACCTCTTAGAACTGTTTTTGCTGCATCCCATAGGTTTTGGGTTGTTGTGTTTTCATTTTCATTTGTTTCTAGGTATTTTTTGACTTCCTCTTTGATTTCTTCAGTGATCTCTTGGTTATTTAGTAGGGGATTGTTTAGCCTCCATGTGTTTGTATTTTTTATAGAGTTTTTCCTATAATTGATATCTAGTCTCATAACATTGTGGTAGGAAAAGATACTTGATACAATTTCAATTTTCTTAAATTTACCAAGGCTTGATTTCTGACCCAAGATATGATCTATCCTGGAGAACGTTCCATGAGCACTTCAGAAGAAAGTGTATTCTGTTGTTTTCAGATGGAATGTCCTATAAATATCAATTAAGTCCATCTTGTTTAATGTATCATTTAAAGCTTGTGTTTCCTTATTTATTTTCATTTTGGATGATCTGTCCATTGCTGAAAGCGGGATGTTAAAGTCCCCTACTATGATTATATTACTGTCAATTTCCCTTTTTATGGCTGTTTGCATTTGCCTTATGTATTGAGGTGGTCCTATGTTAGGTGCATAACTATTTACACTTGTTATATCTGCTTCTTGGTTTGATCCCTTGATCATTATGTAGTGTCCTTCTTTGTCTCTTGTAGTAGTCTTTAATTTAAAGTGTATTTTATCTGGTATGAGGATTGCTACTCCACCTTTCTTTTGATTTCCATTTGCATGGAATGTCTTTTTCCATCCCCTCACTTTCAGTCTGTATGTGTCCCTAGGTCTGAAGTGGGTCTCTTGTAGACAGCATATATATGGGTCTTGTTTTTGTATCCATTCAGCCAGTGTATGTCTTTTGGTTGGAGCATTTAATCCATTTACATTTAAGGTAGTCATCAATATGTATGTTCCTATTAGCATTTTCTTAATTGTTTTGGGTTTATTATTGTAGGTCTTTTCCTTCTCTTGTGTTTCCTGCCTAGAGAAGATCCTGTAGCATTTGTTGTAAAGCTGGTTTGGTGGTGCTGAATTCTCTTAGCTTTTACTTGTTTGAAAATTTTTTAATTTCACCATAAAATATGAATGAGATCCTGGCTGGGTAGAGTAATCTTGGTTGTAGGTTTTTTCCCTTTCATCACTTTAAATATGTCCTGCCACTCCCTTCTGGCTTGCAGAGTTTCTGCTGAAAGATCAGCTGTTAACCTTATGGGGATTGCCTTGTATGTTATTTGTTGTTTTTACCTTGCTGCTTTTAATATTTTTTCTTTGTATTTAACTTTTGATAGTTTGATCAATATGTGTCTTGTCATGTTTCTCCTTGGATTTGTCCTGTATGGGACTCTGCACTTCCTGGACTTGATTGACTATTTCCTTTCCCGTGTTAGGGAAGTTTTCAACTATAATCTCTTCAAATTTTTTCTCAGTCCCTTTTTTTTTCTCTTCTTCTTCTGGGACCCCTAAAATTTCAATTTCAGTGCGTTTAATGTTGTCCCAGAGGTCTCTGAGACTGTCCTCAATTCTTTTCATTCTTTTTTCTTTATTCTGCTCTGTGGTAGTTATTTCCACTATTTTATCTTCCAGGTCACTTATACATTCTTCTGCCTCAGTTATTCTGCTATTGATTCCTTCTAGAGTATTTTAAATTTCATTTATTGTGTTTTTCATCACTGTTTGTTTGCTTTTTAGTTCTTCTAAGTCCTTGTTAAACATTTCTTGTATTTTCTCCATTCTATTTCCAAGATTTTGGATCATCTTTACTATCATTACTCTGAATTATTTTTCAGGTAGACTGCCTATTTCCTTTTCATTTGTTTGGTCTGGTGGGTTTTTACCTTGCTCCTTCATCTGCTGTGTGTTTGTTTGTCTTCTCATTTTGCTTAACTTACTGTGTTTGGGGTTTCCTTTTCACAGGCTGCAGGTTCGTAGTTCCCCTTGTTTTTGGTATCTGTCCCCAGTGGCTAAGGTTGGTTCAGTGGGTTGTGTAGGCTTCCTGGTAGAGGGAACTAGTGGCTGTGTTCTGGTGGATGAGGCTGGATCTTGTCTTTCTGGTGGGCAGGACTGCATCTGGTGTTGTGTTTGGGGGTGTCTGTGACATTATTATGATTTTAGGCAGCCTCTCTCTAATGGGTGGAGTTGGTTCCTGTCTTGCTAGTTGTTTGTCATAGGGTGTCCAGCACTGTAGCTTGCTGGTCATTGAGCAGAGCTGGGTCTTAGCATTGAGATGGAGATCTCTGGGGAGCTTTTGCTGTTTGATATTACATGGGGCTGGGAGGTCTCTGGTGGACCAATATCCTGAACTTGGCTCTCCCACCTCAGAAGCTCAGGTCTGACACCTGGCCAGAGTACCAAGACCCTGTCAGCCACACGGCCCAGAAAAAAAGGGACATAAAACAAAAGGAAGAAAAAAAGAAAATAAAGTTATTAAAATAAAAAATTAAAAAATATATTAAAAATTGAAATATTAAAAATAATTAAAAAAAGAAAAAAAAAGAGAAAGAAAGAAAGATGAAAGCAACCAAACCAAAAAACAAATCCACCAATGATAACACTCGCTAAAAACTATACTAAGAAAAATAAAAAAGACAGACCATATCCATATCCTAGGACAGATGGTAAAAAGCAAAGCTATAGTGACAAAATCACACAAAGAAGCATACATATAAACACTCACAAAAAGAGAAAAAGGAAAAAAAATATGTATATCTATATATTAAAAAAAAAAAAGGAAGAGAGCAACCAAATCAATAAACGAATTTACCAATGATAATAACCTCTAAATTCTAAACTAAGATAAACATAAGACCAGAAACAAATGAGATGCAGAAAGCAAACCCCAAGTCTAAAGTTGCTCCCAAAGTTCATCGCCTCAGTTTTTGGACTGATTCATTGTCTATTCAGGTATTCCAGAGATACACGGTACATCAAGTTGATTAAGGAGATTTAATCCGCTACTCCTGAGGCTGCATGGAGAGATTTCCCTTTCTCTTCTTTGTTCACACAGCTCCTGGGGTTCAGCTTTGGATTTGGACCCGCCTCTGCGTGTAGGTCGCCTGAGGGCGTCTGTTCTTCGCTCAGACAGAACGGGGTTAAAGGAGCAGCTGCTTCGGGGGCTCTGGCTCACTCAGGCGGGGGGAGGGAGCGGTACGGAGGAGGCGGGGCGAGCCTGCAGCGTCAGAGGCGTCGTGACGTTGCAGCAGCGTGAGGCGTGCTGTGCGTTCTCCCGGGGAAGTTGTCCCCGGATCACAGGAGCCTGGCCGTGGCGGGCAGCACAGGCTCCCGGGAGGGGCGGTGTGGAGAGTGACCTGTGCTCGCACACAGGCTTCTTGGTGGCATCAGCAGCAGCCTTAGCGTCTCATGCCCGTCTCTGGGGTCCGCGTTGATGCCCGCGGCTCGCGCCCGTCTCTGGAGCTCGTTTAGGCGGTGCTCTGAATCCCCTCTCCTCACGCGCCAGGAAACAAAGAGGTAAGAAAACGTTTCCTGCCTCTTCGACAGCTCCAGACTTTTTCCCGGACTCCCTCCCGGCTAGCTGTGGCGCACTAGCCCCTTCAGGCTGTGTTCACGCCGCCAACCCCAGTCCTCTCCCTGCGATCCGATCGAAGCCCAAGCCTCAGCTCCCAGGCCCGCCCGCCCCGGCGGGGGAGCAGACAAACCTCTCGGGCTGGTGAGTGCTGGTCGCAGCCGATCCTCTGTGCGGGAATCTCTCCACTTTGCCCTCCACACCCCTGTGGTTGCGCTCTCCTCCGTGGCTCCGAAGCTCCCCCCTCTTCCACCCGCAGTCTCTGCCCGCGAAGGGGCTCCTAGTGTGTGGACACCTTTCCTCCTTCACGGCTCCCTCCCGCTGGTGCAGGCCCCATCCCTATTCTTTTGTCTCTGTTATTTCTGTTTTCTTTTGCCCTACCCAGGTACGTGGGGAGTTTCTTGCCTTTTGGGAGGTCTGACGTTTTCTGCCAGTGTTCAGTAGGTGTTCTGTAGGGGCTGTTCCACATGTAGATGTATTTCTAATGTATTTATGGGGAGGAAGGTGATCTCCGCGTCTTACTCCTCCGTCATCTTGAAGGTCTCTAATACTGATAAATTTGTATCACAATAGGTATATTGGGATTATGAGGGAGTTAAAATTTATAGATCTACAAAGAAAAAAAAAGAACTCATAGTATAAGTAAATTGTATCCTTATTCAATGTTTGAAACAATGTTTTAAAATATTAAAGAAAAAATATCAATATCTTTATAAAGCTACAACAGATAAAAACTTTTTGTTATTACATTATGTAGTATATTTTACACATTTTTACAAAGGAATAGGATAAGAAGATAATTCATCATGATAATATAACACTGAAAATGGTACTTACATGGGAAAATAAGAAATACGATTCTAGGATCTGAATATTTAGACTACTATTAAATACAGTAACAAAATATTAAGTTATTTGAAAGATATTTCTGAATATGTCTCATAAATCAATAAATCTTTGGAAGAAGGTTTGTGGCTTAATTATCTGAATATCACCAGGCCAAGCAACGGCTACTGTGTACAGAAAATTACAGTGTTTATGGGATGGAGAGAAATTTCCAAACTATAGTATCAGAAAATGTTATTTAAACAAAGTCTCACAGAATCATTCAATAGATCAAAAGTGAGCCTCTTTTTCTATTATGGGAGAGTTCAAAGCACCTGCTGTGAATAAGGTTCATTTCTGTAAGCTTCTCAAGGCAAAGTTTGAAAGCAATTTTTCTAGCAAAATAATATTGGTAGTCAAATGCAAATTATACTAAGTACTAATTGAGCATTCTATGCACATAAGGTAATTTTGAGGTGAAAGATAAGCATATGTGCAGTGCTTTTTCCCAATCACATATTCTTGAACATTACATATTGATTTACATCATCTTTCTTGATAAATGCTCGACGGCTGCAGAAACAAAAAATATTTACACTAATGGTCTCCAAACGAAATGTATGCAACACAAGGGCAATGAAAGATGACTAGTTGTGGGAAGGGAATCCCAAGACATTGTTTATTTTTATTTTTATCTTAAAAAAACATATTACATTTTATAAATATTTAACATATGGGCCAAAGTTGGAGACCTGAATTTATCTGTATATTGGATGGTGGGCATGAAGTTATTTTGAGAGGAGGGTGAGAATTTTATAGTCTGGAGGGATGGACATTGGTGCCCTTAGTCTTTTATTTACTTTTATCTATACAAATGGGATAGCAATAGTGCACACGTCAACAGAACAACTGTCAAGAAGATTAAAAAAATAATTTGTATTTGTAATATATTTAGAGAAAAACTTTGTTCATAACAAGCCTAGTGCAGAGTGTAGTTGTTTTTGTTATATAAAGTAATAATCATGATCTTAATTATAATACCTTTTGTCATGTTGTTCAATTTTGCAATTTGCTTTTCCCAATGAAGTAGATGTAGATGTTCATTAATTATATATTGAATACTACAATTTATATGGTACTGTTCTAAGTGCATAAGTGATACCATTGAGCTAAACAAACACAAAAGGCCTGCCTTCTTGGAGCCTAGAGCCCACTGCATAGAGACAGAGAACAAAAAATAAGAATACTAAAAATGATATGTAAATTCTACAAAATGGAAAGTGGTCAGTGCCACTGGAAAAGGTAAAATGGCAGAGCAGACCAGGTGGGATTGGGAAAGTTAAAGATGAAGGGCAGGCTGGTTACAGTATTAAATAGAGTGGTCATGCTGGCCTCACCCACAAAGTGAGTTCTCAGCAAAGGTGTCCAAGAAGTAGACACTGGGTTATCTGGGGAAGACGGTTGGTTCTGGGGAAAAGCCTCCAAAAAGTAGAAGTGTGATTGGCATGTTGGATGAACAGCAAGGAAGCCAGAGAATCTGGATTGGAGCCATTGTGGGAGCCTGGAGGGTGAAAGATCTGAGAAAGAAGACCAGGAGCGACAGGTCATTATAAGGGCTTTTGGCTTTTACTCTGAGGGAAATGAGAAGACATTGTGTTTTGAGCAAATTGGTGCCATGATCTGTCTAATGCTCACCAGAAAAGAAAAGAAAACAAATCACTCTGACAAATCTGTCGAGAAAGTGGACGAGTAGAAAATTGAAAGGTGGAAACCAGGAGATGAGGTTGGAGGTGATAGAGGCCGCCTGTGTGGTCTGAGCAGGGCAGGAGCTGCGAAGGGCTCAGCGTTTGGAAGGCAGGTCCAGCCGGGGCGTGAGGATGGGAAGCAGAGGAGAAAGAGGGTCATCAAGGATAATAGACACTATGCAGTCTTTTTCAAAAATAAGATCTGTTTTATAACACAGGCTTACAGGTTTACTTGTGGCAAGAATTTCTTGTGTGTGTCAAATATAGTGCCTTTCTCTTTTTCAGAAGCTAATGGTCTAAATTGAACGTTTAGAGTAATTTCCAAAGTAGACCAGCAGATATTTTATAAAAGTCAACACCTGTAATTTATCCCTTTCAAACGTTGGCCATTTAAGTAGGAAATTTTCTGGTTTTTGACTGAAAACTGGGTTATGGAAAGATGATCCTGAATACAGTTGTTTGCACATATTTTTGTCATTGTTGTATGATTTCCTTGCTGAAAACCATGTCAACATTTCCTCCGTAAAACGTGTTGTATCTGCACACTTGAAAACTTGTAAATAGATTTTTCCTTTCAAATTCTGAAGTTGTTTTGAAAGTTGATATTTTCTTCCTTGAAAAACGTATATCTTCACTTATTTGAAGGAATTTAATTGTGAACTGCCTTCTGACACCTCCTGAAATATATTCTCATAAGTTAACTTTAAGAAATACACTCCTATGTGTCAAATTGCTAGCCAGTGGGAACCTGCTGTGTAGCACAGGGAGCTCAGCTCGGTGCTCGGTGATGACCTAGCGGCGTGGGATGGGAGGGGTGGAAGGGAGACGCAAGAGGGAGGGGATATAGGTATACATATCACTGATTCACTCTTTTGTACAGCATAAACTAACACAACATTGTAAAGCAACTATACCCCAATTTTTAAAAAATAAGATAAATAAAAAATTGTCCCTGTCCTGCCATTTATAAAAGAAAATGTTTATACTTTAAGGCTCAATTAAAGCATCACTTCCTCTTCTCCCCCATCCTGCTCTGTACTTCTTCCTCTGAGCTTCCAAGGCATTTGGCCCTTATTTTTATTTTGTGACACGCATCAACTTATTTTAAATTCTTCTTTCACCCTCTCACCTATAAACTCTTCCAGGACAGAGACTGTGGTTATTAAAGTAAATAACCTCTTCTAGTTTCTTGATTTGCTAAATAAGGGCATTACATCTCCAAAACACTATAATGCTGTCATGAAAATACTCTAGTTCAGTTAGTTTTTCTAATAGTAGGAGCAGTGGTATTTCCATCATGTTTAACATTCATCAGGCATACCTGAGCACTTTATATTTACTACCTCACCCAATATTTACAACGACCCTTTGAAGTAGGTGTTATTACTGTCTCCATTTTATTATAGAGGAAACTGAGCCACAAAAAATGTTAGTAAATTCCCAAGTTATTATTATTATTATTATTATTATTATTTAATTTAAGTGAAGACACTAAGTTTTGAAGTCAGCTTCAGAATACATGCTCATAAACATGGTGTATACTGCCTCTCAGTGATTTTCCCCTGGGATTGTACTGCTTATACAAATGATACTGCATATATTTGGGTCCCATGGGTTTCTCTTCACCCTCCAAAAGAAAAAAAAACAAAAGAATATTTCTTATCTATGAAGCATAAATAAGAGGGCAACATATCCACACATTGTCAGGAATGAAACTGTCAACTAGGAGGAATGGTCTTTCATAGGAAGGGAGGTTCCCACTTTGGGAAAGAGCACAGACCCAAATCCCAGGCTTGCTCTTCACTGGCTGGATGACTACTGGTAAGATGAGTGTCTCCGTTTCCTTATCACATTTTATGGGGCATTAACAGAACCTATGGATTGTGGTATGCCCTTACAAGGTAATATTTAGGAAGGGCCAAGTGAAAAGAAAAGAAATTTATAAGAGCTGGCAAACTGAAATTTTTTATTCAAATTGGTCCCTACTTTATAAAGTTATCTAAGGATCTTTGCTATTTTTATAACCATATCCTAACAATTGATTAACAATGAGGTCTTTTTATTATTGCCTATTGAATTATTTTATCTTTAACATTTTAAATGCCTAAAGATTATTCCATGTTAAGTTGCATGCAAAATAGCCTATTATAATCATACATAGATCAGGTTTAACATATAAAGGGAAAAATATGAAACATCAAAGGAGTCTTACTGCTCTGCTATTAGTGTAATGATTAATGATGGCTCTTTTGCTATATACCCGTTGAAATTATTGATCAGTGCATGAAAAATCGAAATGAAACATCTGGCATTCCCTTGAGTACGATTCACCAAATAGCAGACCAGCTATTCCTCAAGCAATAGAACCATATAGTTACCCCAAATAACATCAGGTCTCAGGAGAGTTATTCTAGCTTTGTGCAGCAATTCAATAGTATCACGGAGAATTCAGTCTCCTTTCATATTTCTCCTGCTAAATCCTCAAAGTGGTGGTTTTTCCTTCTTAAGCTTATTGTTTCATACCTCAAAATGGCTTTAGAAATTGAGGCTTAATATCCTCATCTGACAGCATTCAAAGCAGGAAGAAGGAGAAAGTGTGATGCGTGGACGTCTCCTCCTGCTGTTGTCTCTTTCGATGGAAATGCTTCACTCTCAGAAATCATTCATCACCTTAATCTTTACAATGTGTAAACTAGGATATGCCATGTGACTACCCCTCACCTCTAGAGAGTCTGGGAAATTTCACACTTGTCGAAGGGGAATAAGATTACTCATTGGCTTAAATCTCTGCTGGTCCTCAGGTGGGCTACTTTCCCTGAGAACACCACTCCCCACCTGAACCCAAAATGTTATCGTGGCTCTATTAGCCAGAAAGAAAGGGGTGAGGACACTAATACAGAAATGCTTAAATAGGTCTTTTCAGAAATCCAGTAATTCTAATCCAAGAATATTGAGAATTTTAAATAGATAAAATACAGGGCAAGATTTCAGAAAAGAAATACTTTAGTAAGACTAAATTGCCAAAGTGTTAGTTAAAATATGAATCTCTATATATTCAACTACAACTATAGTTTACATTTAATCCACTGAGAAGAGAATTACATTATAAACTAGGACTCGGGAAATTCTCTAAGGATATTCAATAGAGCTTGGAAAGAAATGTTTTCAATATTGGATAAAGGTTGTTTTATGGAAAACAATTTGTTCTATGTTATTAAGTTAGAAAATGTGTAACTATTAATATTACAGGTAATCACTTCAAAAATGTATTAGCTTATGATATAAATAGCTTGGAATTAAGGTGAGTGAAATAACTTCCTGGCAGCAATGTGTGTTTTGGAAGTTTTGTTTTCAGTAAATGCTAGATATTATAAATATTAGCAGAAAAATACATTTACCATATCAAGTACGATACAAAAAAATTGCTTCTTTTTCTGTGGCTTTAGACTTCTCATTAAGGAAACTAAATTAGGTAATCTGTTATTAGAGTTACAACCATATATCAGATTGTTGGCATTTTAGCATTATAAATGGTCAAATCCCATAACCAGCAGTGGGATAGAAAAATCTAATAGTATAAATATAGTTCTTACCTGTACTCAACAGTTGATTAAAATGCACATATTAATCATTTATATCTTGAGTTTCTAAATAGCTTCTCCATTAAACACAATTTGCATAGGTAATGAATGAATGTAAGACTATATAAAATTGTGCAAAAATATATTTGAGTAAAGTATCATATTTCCAAATTAATCAAATAAAGGTTTAGAAAATTAGATAATTGGCAACATACATTTTTAATCTGACATCTAAGCTCTTGGAGTTTTCTATAATTTCTGGCCTAGTTTTAAACTAATATTTCGGTCTGAAAACTTTTTCGACTTCTATCTATTACAGGCAGTAAGCACAGACCCCATCCCGGTTAAATTACACTACGACAAATCACATGATCAGGTCTGGGTGCTAAGCTGGGGTACCATGGAAAAGACTTCTCCAACACTGCAGGTAAGTACATTTCAGTGTATTTGAGAAAATAATGATCTTTAAACCTTTCAGTATCTAATTGGACACATAACCATTTAACAATGATATTCTTCCACCTAAATCTTCACAGTAAGGGAAAAAAATGTTGAATCTCAAGTACTTTTTTGCTTGGAAAATATTTTATTTCAGACATTCCAAACATTAGATTTATATGCAAAAAGAATAACCTACAATGACAAAGCTGAAGCCATTAAGAAAAAAAATATTATGATTTGCGTTTCCTACCTCCCTCGAATTTTCATGAGAATTTTCTTGTTTCCATCTCTTTTAAATGGGGCCTGGAGGGTGGGTCCTGTGAGACAGAGACCAGGAGAGTTAGACAGAGTCTCAAAGCAGGTCCCCAGTGTTCTCCAAACACACAGTACTTTACTATCTGAGTGCAGGTTCATTTCTAATTGGGAATATGTACTGTCATTTTTGTGAAATTTGCTTATGTTTTGAAATTGTTTACATGAGAAATTGACAGATAGAGGTATATATACATATATACACATTTTGACAGCGACTATCTGTAGAGTTGATGAGAAACTTCCCACACATTGTTCAGCCATCTAAAAACAGGTTCTTTTTCTCTGAATGTCTAATAAAAATTATGCTAATAAGATTTAGTGAATTTTTAAAATACTTGGTGGGTGGAAGTGAAAGGTTAGTTTCACATCTGAAAATATAAAATAAAATGTAAGAACTGAGAATTACTCTTAGAATACGACATACAACAAGACTTATTTACATGAAGAGTGTGTGTGTGTATTTATGTATGTATATGACGGATAGATGATAAATAGGTGATAGATAGATAGATCATAGATGATAGACTGACAGGAAACACAGGGTCTCTGGATCAGAGAACAGACCGTTTCTTACCCATGTAGCCTGTTAGTATTTATTCTCTGGCCCCAACCCCTATGGGGTGATGTGGTAAGAGACTAGTGTCACCCTTCGTGACCAGCACAGTCCTACTGCAGGCGGAGCCTGGAATCGTGTCTCTAAGTTATTTTAGGCTGCTGGCACCTCAACCCACCATCTCATGTGAGAGAGAAGGAATTATTAGTCTGGAAAGCATGCAAATCTTCTCCAGGGAGAGGAGGGGAAGGTCAGTACTCTGGCACCTCAGTAATTGGCTCAGAGGAATTAAGTCTCTAAATCTCTCAGGACAAATACTCTATCTCTAGCTTCCGAAGGCATTTTTGCTGCACCATCATCCTTTAACCAAGGTGGCGTGCTTTTTTGCTCAGAAAGCCCTGACTCTGCGGGAACGTCAAGATATTTATGGATAATTGTCTCCAAACAGGATTACCAGAAAATATCGTCCAAAGAAATGGGATTTGAGATTTGTTTGAAAGGGGAACAGATTTTCCTCTGGAGAAATTGAACTGAAACCAAAAACATGGTCAAGCTCTCATTTTTGCTAGAGTGTCCCTGTGCCATGATGGTGAAAGATTAGACTGGAAAGAGAGATTGATGCCAGGTCTTGAGGGCTAGGAAGTAACTTTTTAGCCCTAATGTGTTATATCTTATAATGGGACCCTCTTACCCTTGAAGGTGCAAGACATTTTATCAAGGATCTGAAAGCCCTCCTTTGTGTTTTCCTGTTGAGTATAATTAAATCTGTACATCTTTGTCGATTATGAAAGCAACATGTATTATTTTTTGTGACATTTATAATTAATTAATTAATTAATACCCATAAACTGTCATAATTTTAGGTATTTAAGACAGTGATTTTTCCATCTAGTGTTCTCAGATGAAGTCTGAATATTTATCATAGTATGTTTCTCTTTTTAAAGGGCACTTATGTCTTATGAAAGCTTAAGAAATTCTGTAAAAATCTAAAACTCATTAGTCTGTCATCTGCACAGTTTTGCAACCTGTATGTAGTGTGTTGTAAATGCACAACAATTAGAGAAGAAAATATCCCCAGGAAACAACTTGGAATAAAGTCCTTGCGTTCTTCCATTGGCCAGGAAGTAGGACCCAGCCAGATGGGGTGACAGTGGGAGGTGGTAGCTCTGGGCTGGCAGCCCGCATCACGTAAAGACAGGCCAGCAGCAGGACGCTGTTGGAAATGAGTTCAGAACTGTTGCGAGATTGGGCTTATTGATTGAGGTGCGTCACAGATCAGTCTGTGTCCTTCAGTGAGCTCAGTCCCGAACCTGGCAATTCACCACTCCCTGCTCAATTCCAGCAGCGAGAAGGACCTCGACACCTCAAAGTCCAGACTGAGGGGAACTGGGGAAGTGGCTTTGTATTTTTTACAACCTAGGACGGTGCCAAGCGCAGAAGAGAGGTCCAGTTAATCTGCCTTCAGTGGTGTGAAATATTTTTGCGTCAGTAAGTTTGGGGTGCAATACACACATTATAGTGTTGTTTAAGTGTTACCTGGCCCATAGCAAGCTCTCAGTATTATTATTGCTGCTGTCAGTCTAAGTATTATTATTAATTTCAAATACACGTACATGCAGCTTGAGAGTTATGTAACTCTACACAATCTAAAGGGAAGAAAATTTAGAGAGTTCCATTGTTATTACCCCTGTTGAGTTTTATTAAAGTCTTGTAGGCATAATTATGAATGGCTAAAATCCAGTGAGGACTTTCTCACTGTTACTCATCAATAAAATATGTAGAGTGTCTTTAAAGTGTTATCACATACTTTGTTTCTCTCTTCCTCTGGGCACATGGTGGGGGGGACTTCTTTGGTTGGATGAGGCCATATGATTAGTTTTGGCAAAAAAGGTCTTTCATGAATGGAAACATTCAAGGTAGTTGGCTGCTCTTTCCGCATGGAAAACGGAATTAAAAATACTAAAAACAATAGATATCCTGCCAAAGCCCTCTAGGAAAGTAAGAGGTACGAAACAAAAATCTTTATTATTAAAAAATAAAGAAGTAAGTAGTAAAGAAGTAAAGATTTGTTTCTGCTTTCTTTTGGTTTGTGACTGTAACATGACTGAGCCTTTCTTGACTATTACAATAATTACTGTATTTTCTTGAACTTGGCAATTCCCAATGTAGCTCAACAAAATTACGCTCATTGCAATGAACAAAAATTAACTTTTTAGGGTAAAAAAGAAATCTAAAACTAAAACTGCTATCTCCTTCTGTCCTAAAAACCAAAGGAAGACACCCAGTTTTGAGGGAAGAAAGTCTGTTTAACTTAGGCAGTCAAAAGTTTAGGAAGTTTGATTTGGTGCCCATATGTAGAAAGAATTTAAAAGGGGTAAAATAAAGGCAGGAAAATACTTTAAAAAGCTAACACAGAACAATGGTTGTGCAGCAGGGACAATAGGACAGCTGTGAAGGTAAGAGAAATCAGAAGAAAGAACTGATAGAATTTCATGCAAAATGGGATAAAAGAGCTTAAATGTAGTGACCTTTTCTTTAATGAACTATGAAAGTTTTAAAAACCAATTAATGATGAATAGTTGGAAGAGACCTCTGATTAAAACTTACTCAAATTTATTATTTTCAATTTATAAAAGGAAAATATTTTAAATATGATGTAATCTATTCTAAGATTTCTAAGAGCAAATATTTCAAAGGATATATTTTAGAGTTTTCTGTCCTATGTTTACAACTCTGTTGTATAAGAGGGGGGGTTTTTTTTTTTTAATATATCATTTATTCCTCAATCAAGTTGTGAAGGATGGATGGAGGGAAGGAAGGAAAGAAGGAAGGAAGGGGGAGAGAGAGGAAGGGGGAGAGAGAGAAAAAGAGGGAGGGAAGAAGGAAGAAAGAAAAGAAAGCCAGCATCTCATTTACGTCATATGTACGCTTGCTTTCATATTTCTTATTATAGCAATAACATTTTTATAATGTAGAAGTTACCTATATGTATGTTATTTTATCTTTTAGGCAGAAATTGTTCAAGAAAAAGATGTTTCCCATTTTTTTCTTTTAGAAACTTTTACACTGAAAATAAGCAAACGCAGAATTGCAATTTGCTTAACACTGTACTAATTTTGAGGTTGAAAACAAAGAGTCTGTGCAAACAACCGCCAGAGATTTATTTCATCTCTGATCCCGTTAAGGGCCTGCATGGCCAAGATCTAAACGTGGTGCTGTGTTTAGGTGATAACCCTGGCCAGCGGGGACGCGCCACACCACACCATCCACACCCAGCCTGTGGGAAAGCAGTTCGACCGAGCCGATGACTTCTTCATCCCCACCGCCACCCTCCTCATCACCCACGTGAGGTGAGTGCTCAGACGAGCATTGACTTGTAGATTTCTCCCTAATCTTGGTAGAAAGCCACGGGAAATCACCAAAAGAAAAATTCAGTTATACCACAAATATACACAAAATTGTACTGTAGCTCTGTCTCATCTGCTTGATGAACTTTTATTGATCAACATTAGTGATGAATTTTCTGTCTTCTCTTCCCTTTTATGTGTAATTGAGAAGTGAATCTATAAAGGTATGCTTGCATTTTTAAATCAATCTTACAGTCAATATTTTGGCAAATTGCTGTTAAGGTCTTCAGATTAGGCTTTTGCAAAATGCTGATGTTTGAACTTGGCCTGAGTTCCTTTCAGAGAAGAGGGCCACTTGCATCAAGATCTATTCAACATATTATAAGAACATTCTTGTATTGTTTTGCCCATATAGAAATGAATATAACATTGTATCAGGGAGTATGGTAAGTTGAAATGAAATGTGTGAGATCTGCACTTTGAGAAAATGTGTGGGCGTGTTATATCTCTCTGTGTTCACAAGAGGTAAAATAGTAATAACTCCTAATGACATCACTCTAAAGGTTCACAGAAGTGGTTTAAATACTTAACAGGGGGAGACTGGATATTCACAATTTCTAATACTATGTCTCTTGATAATTTATTGAAGTATTTAAAGTATTGCTTAACAATGTTAGTGAATCTGAACCAAAGTAATATTTTATTCTCTATTTCAAGGGAATTTGGATGGGAGGAAACTGCTTCACATATGTTATATGAGCCATTATTTGGTTCTTGTATATATTTGTTTCCCTTGAATTAACGTGAAAATTATCTTGTCTAAAAGTTGGAGTTGTAAGAATTCCGAAAGAGTGAAAAATTCAACTTGCAAAAATAAAAAGGGAAATTCATAAATTAGAATTGGGGCTCACAGTCAAGATATGATATAGAAACTATTCTTTGGACAGCCAAGTATATGTTTTCAAAGAGTTTAATGTATTTGTCGAGCAACTGATTATTATTTTCAGAACACCTATTATGTGCTCAGTAATAAAGTGATTAAAAATTATAATATACTTTTATACATGTCACAATAATTACATGTTTTTATGGAAAATAAGTAGAACTTATTGAAAATGCAGCATATTTGAGAAGTATTTGCATTTGCATTAAAGTAATAATCTTTAGGTCCGAGTGCAAGCACGATAATAGTTAAGAGACTGAAGAAATCAGCAGAGAAACTGAAAATGGCCCCTCTTGAGGTGATATCTAAAAAATATATAATGTTCTTATACTTATCTATTGAGGATAAAATTTTATTTAATTGGCATTGAGTGTTATGTTTAATAAATATCTTTTTGTTATTTTCAAGTTACTGATAAATTATTACTGATAAATAATTTAATATGTAACATTTGCTTTTATTTATCTCATTCTCCTATTCCCTGTTACTGTACTTAATATACTATTATCAACTTTGCTTTTTTTTTTTTAAATGCACTATTAACACAATTATTTGGGTCAAAATTCCTATATCTATGACACATATGGTTAATAGTATACAATTTGGGGTATTTCTTTTCCCCTATAACAAGTAAATTGGATCATTAGGGTAAAATCGCTACTAGAGGCAGGAGTTTAACTTTGGATGCAGTGAATACCATGTGTGATTCTGGGCCTGTATGTATTGTATAATATGCTGTCAGAACATAACATCTCTTGAGGGTCAAAATGATTACTACATAGCTGAAGTTGGAGCTAATAATAATTAGAGGAACATGCAAATAATGTGAACACGTATAATAATGTGAACACATAATAAAACAAAATTTTATTTCAGTTATTTCTATATATTGTGAGAAACACTGAAAAGTATGCTTGAGGATATTTTTAAATGTCTTTATTTCTTTTAGGGATATATAGTCAAATGCATAGGTGTTTTGCCAATACTTGTCAGAATTCTATATTAAATTATAGCAATTCTACCAGCATATAGAGTCCCATTTTAATGAATGTGAATGATCATCATAATTCCTATTACATTTCACAGTAATTATCCCTACTGCTAAAGTGAAAAGTAAGAGTAAAAATTAGCACGCATTTCCAAAACTAAACTGTTAAATATGAAAAGTATTTTTAACATAATGGGGATCTTTTCCACATCAGGAAAACCTGAAGAATAGATATAGTCTTTTCTCTTACCAATTCATGGAACATTTTTTCCTACCTAAATGTGGCTTGTGTCCTGAAATTGCTCTTTTTAAGAATTGTCTTTAACAGAATTTGAGACTATTTTCTGACTATTGTGTTGAGTGTATATTCCAGGCCAGGCAGAAGGTCTGACACATAATATGCATTTAATTAATATTAGTTTTCTTCCTCTGACCCCTCATCACACTAATCTGCATTTCTCTCAGATTGCTACTCTCTCATTTCAAATAATTTATATCTCCTGTGTCTGAAAAACTTCTGGACGTGCGTCAGGATTTCATATCCTTAGTGCCCCAAAACTGGTAGGCACTTAATTCATGTTTCTCACAAGAATGGAAATAAAGAAGGAAGTGTTACACTCTTTCCTAAACCAGACTACGTAGTATTGAGGGAAGAAGGTATTTCTTATGTACCTGATTTCTCAGCATCTAACACAAGATCTGACAGGCCACCAGCACGGCATCAAGCACACAGGAATGGTGTGTGTGGAAGCAGTAAATAGGAAGAAGGACTTACATCTCCTGTCAGACAGATCTCAGCCTGAATGCCCCAGCAGCACCATTTGCCATTGGCAAATGTGACTTAAACCAGCTTACTTCGTTTCTTTCTAGGGACTGGAGTAACATAATGTTTGAAAATTAAGCTGCCCATAATAGTAGTGTCGAAACTACTCATAATGTACACTGGAGAAAGGGCTACCCTGCAATTAGCTACAGTTTTGCTAAACGTTTTTTTTTTTTTTTCTCTCTGCTTGGTTTCTTTTTTTTTTTTTTTTTTCTGTTATCTATAATTTTCAGGTTTGTTTAGTCTGTAATATAAATCAAAACTGAAGAATTTAAGAGAAACAAAATTACTTAACATATATACTAAAAGATAAACTTGTAGCTTAAAAAAACTAATCAATCATTTGGAAAGATGGTCACTTTTTAAGACAGTTTGAAGTTCTCAGCACTGTAGAAATTCTTCAGAGCCTAATGTAGATACCTTTCTGAGTGTCCTGAGGAATTTGAATTTCAGGAGATTAATTTTCACTTAAAAAACGCCTGAGAATGATGGCCTGGTACCACCCATTCATTCAGCTCCCCAGCTGAATTCCATCCCGTTCCGAGTGGCACAGTCCAGGCCACATACCATTATTTCTGTTTTATACTATAGCATAAGAGCTTATTAGTGAAAATAACTTCTTTGGGTTTTATTGATATTTACACATTCCTTCTCTTTAGACAACAGAAGATTACCTGAGCCCTAGGCTGAGCTCAACCAGACACACCAATGCAACATACATTTGATCTAAATCAAAAGGTTCTCTAAAGTGTTGAGCTCTGGCTAATGAACAAAGCTGGCATCCTTGTCTCTTTCTTGAATATGAGCGCTTGCCCAGGAGATGGTGCAGAAAAACTCAAGGCCAGCATGCAACCAGTCTTTAAGCCTGGTGTCTATTAGCTCCAACTGTGAATACAGTTTAGTTTAACTAAACTAAACTTCCTGGAAGATGAGAGAGGGTATATTACACTCCTGTCTCCCCCATAGTTCCTGAGCTTCTGAAAGGGACTGATTAATACTTATTGACTCAGAGTTTATTTTTAAAAAGTTATTAAAACTCCATATTAGATATTTTTAATACATCTGAGTGTGAGTTGGCTAATCCACCCCCTAAATATTTAGAGAAAATATAAATTACTTGAAATTTAGTTAATAACACAAAAGATTTTCTGATGCTTATTGAAATACATTGATTTAAATCACTGTACAATTATATGCCTTTTTGCTTTTAAGTAAGAATAAAACATTTTATATCTTACGTTTTTTTTTAACTAAAATAGGTCATTGAATATGTAATAAATGATGTATTTTTCACATTAATAACTCATTGTGCATTCAGTTAACTAGCAATGTATACTAAACAGACATTTTTCAGACTGGCAGTTAATAGAAAATTTTCTTGAAAAAACCTTAAATTTCAACAAGTCATTAATGAACCATGAATCATAGTTCTAAAGTTGAAGAGATTATGCATTACAAAAGGAGTGTTTTGTAATGACCTGAGAAATATAAATTTCTTATATGAAGAATTTTAATTTATAATTTTATCTTCTTCTATGTACAAAAATATCCAGATAGGTAAAATTAAAAGAGACTATTAAAAATAAAAATGCATGTGTAATTCTCAGAAGAGTCAATTATATCTATTTAATGTCATAGAAATTGAAATAATTTATTATCTTTATAATCAAAAGTGCTCTACAAATGTAAAGCAAAATGTTTCATTATTTTACTCATAATTTGAATCCAAAGAATTAAGTTATTATATCATTACATGTACATAGATATATTTGAATAATATTATAGTTCTACTACTCTTACAATTTTTATGATCTGGCCAATGCATGGGAATTTAATGATTTTTGTTATCAATTTTTTAATTAGCCAGAAATTTAAAAATAATTTAAAAATAAGTTTATTGTTTTCAGAAAAATGGTTGTGTTACAATGGTTGGATTAAAGATCAAATCTCAAAAAGAAAAGACATTTACATAATTGATTGTGTTTTATTTTGGGCACCATTTTGAAGAGAAAAATGTAAATGTCAGTTTCTTGTAATATATGTAAAGATTACAACTTTCTGTGCAGGTGCTACTAGAATTTGCCTATAAGAAGTGAAAAACAATAGGTTTGACAGTAATTTATCATGTTACCATATTTTTTTTTAAATTTCTGTATGAAGATTGGAGCGGTGAAGAAAATCGACAGAATAGGAAGAGAAACATGGTTAGCAGGTAGTCAAGCAATGAGTGAAGAAACAATTCCACTGGATCTCCCTAGAAAATCTTAGATAATTCTCCAACAAATGGTTTATTTGTGGTCGTAGGGGGGATAAAAGTGAGAACTAGAAGGGGCCAGTGTGGTTCAGAGCAGGGAAATCTGATAAAGCTTAGTGCAAGACACTAAGAAGGCCAGAAAGTAATGCTACAACAATTAGCAGAAGTCTTTCTTAGAGGTTTCGTGTTGTCATGAATAAAAATAGCTGGAAGGTAAGAAAAATTATTACCGTCAAGATATTTTTACCTAAATACAAGGGCACAGCTAACATTTGGGCTATTTAGGGCTATAAATAGAAATTCTTTTTTTTTTTTTTTTTTTTTTTTTTTTTTTCACACACACACACACTGTATTTTATTTTTACAAGACATAAATAGACTGACACCAAGCATTGTACATGGATGACCACAACAAAAGCAACAATGATTGCAATTACCAAACATGAAACACACTCATACTATGTCATAATATTGACCTTCAGTCCAGTAATCCTCCACTGTAACAGCTCCTTTACTTTGCAGTGAAAATTGATTTGTATATTCTTTGCCTCTGAGTCCTTGTGGGATTTTTTTTTTTTTTTTAAATTCAGACAGAAAGTCACAAAAATTATACTCATCCTCATCAGTTCACTCAGTCCCATGTAATTAATTTTTTTTTTCATCTTGATCTTTTGTTAGCACTTTTATGAGTTCATCAGTTTTTCATTAGAGTTTAAAATTTTCACTGACTAAAACAATACCTTTGATACAGTTGAAAACAGGTGTCAGTTGATATAAAAAGATGTATTTACAGTCTGACCCTCGTAGCATCTGTAAATCACGCCTCTCCCATCTCTTGCCCACTCTCAAATTGGAGTGCAACTAGAGTTTAATCTCATCCAGTTCAAGTAGGTCAGTGTAAATTGGCACAGAGGATGCTTATAGTAAATACAAGAAGGCAATCATTTCTGTTTTACGTACCTATCCCAGGACTAGTTATATATATAGAAAGGGAAGATAGCAACTTAGGTAACATTATCGCTATCCGAGATGTTTTGAAAGGCTTGCCTACCCTTGAAGTCACCCCCGATACCACATTTGATCTTATTGTCTAGAATTTCAAACTACTTCTCCTGTTCCTTTGGGTTACATTTCTCTAGAAATCTACCTTTAAAGTACTCCTTTTTCTTGAGAGGAATATGGAGCAGTTGGGAAAATGATATTTTTATTATTGTCATTTTTCTTTAGGGGTGATTGGTTGATTGCATAGTGTCTTAAAATTAATGGTTATAGTTGGGATGGTGTGCGTGTGTGTGTTTCAATCAATGATTACATGATAAACAATAAGATGAATAGAGTGTGTATCTGTAAATCACAGTGACAGGGAGACCTTGAAAGCAACAGGCACTTCTATAAAAATCTGAAAATGTCAGTTTCCACACTCTGTCTTCTTCTGCAGTTGACTTGCTAACCAAAACAAACAAATAATGTTCCAAGAATTTCTTCCTGATATACTCCTCTCTTCCCTAGCACATACCCTGAGGTGAAGTTCGTTCCAGTGAATGTCTCAGATTGGATAGTTCATTAATCTTATGGAAAGTGGACCTCAGTGTTATTCTTCATTGTGGGTGGGCTGGAAAAGATGAAGGTGGTAACTGGAGTCACTTTTTTAGGACCCTCAAAAGTCGATGAGTGATTGCAATCAAATATGGCAATAAGTGGCTAGGGGCTTATCCAGGGTCAGATCTGCCATAATCCCTGCACAGCCAATGGCTATGTTGCCGCTCAAGGGGTGAAGAAAGAGGAAATAATGCGTAGCGGGCACCATGGTAGTCTGGAGAGAGGTCTCTAGCACTCCTTTTTCTTTATAAGTTATAGCAAGAAAATGATTAAGAAGGGATTGGGTTTGATATATGTTTCCTTAAAGCTTCTCTAAGGGAAAAAATAAACATTCTGTGAAAGTGAAAGTTAGTAAAGTATATCATTCTCCCTCATATTTTATCAAATCTGTTAAAGCAAAATTACATATATGGCTGGCCATATATCAAGACAACTCTACACTTGTGACTTGATTCATGGACAGGCCAGGTGGATGGAGATACAGTTTTAGCACTAAAATTATCTGGTTATATTGAAGCCCAAACACATCAGAAATTGAAAATATGAGTTGTTTCATGTCTTTTTAGGAAAAGTATGTTATCAGCATGATGAGTAACAATTAAAATTGTTTCCAAACACGGTTCCTAGATAAAGATCTGGCGGTCACAATTCAGTAAGGTTCAATTATTTTTTTGCTCCCTTCATGCTTATATGCTAATTCCTCCCACAGAGAAATAAACTAACAAACAAATAGGGTTTAAATATCCCAGGAGTTGGAACTTTATCTATCTAGCTATGCTCTTAAATAGTGAATATCTGAAGCACTTATAAATCCTGAAACCATGACCTTCGCTTTTCCCGTTTCTCTGAGCTTCTTCCTTCCCTCTCCACTCTACGAAAACACAAACTCTAGACTGTCAGGACCTCTCAGTTCCCTAAATTCTCAGAGCCTTGTGCACTATCTTAAAAAACAAGACAGTCATAGATTGTTTTTTAAAGAAATTATATACTTTTAAGAGTGTGTATGCACATGCATATGCAATTCATCGTTGGTAAACCCTCCAGCATTCTTACAAGGATGCAAAGCTTCTTCTACATAACACGTGCTAACTTTCTTCATCTTATTTCTAAAGAAGTAAACACATTATACTTTTCAAGCTTTGACCTGTCATGCCATTCTTCTTTTTTCATTATGGTTACTGGATTTGCTTTTATCTTAAGCAGTACTTCCCACCTTCTTTAGCATATTGGTACAGCCCATACATGGGTGTAAAATGCTTAGACAGAAAATCACCAACTGCTTGTAGCCTAGTGTTGTGTGTGTGTGTTCAGTTTGTTATCTTCATTATTTCTTGAGTTAGAGAATCTTGTCTGATTCCCCACTTGGTCTCTGCCCAGTATTAACAGGCTCTATATGAGCCTAGTAAGGAAAGAGCCCAAAGTGGACGAATCAAGTATGCCAGCCCCTCTTTTGACAGAATGTTCACTTGGTCAGATTACTATCCCATATTAGCTATGTAATATTTTTGTTGTGTGGGAAATAAGGGTGGATTTAAAAGCAAGCTCTGTTTGAAATATAAGGATTTCCTTATTTTTAAAAAATAAAAAGTTTGTACAGGTATTATAAGTAGACGCCAAGCTCCAGGATTTAATAAAAGCCTCTAACTAGATTCATTCTATGGCATTTCTCACTGAAGAAATCAATGGAGCACTAATAACATGTAATTTAGAAACACTCTACATTGCAGATCTGCCTCCTGAGTTTTATTATGCAAAGTAAAATAGCTCTTGCTTCTGCCCTCAGAGGTCCTTAAGCTAACTCACCAAAGTGTTCAGTAAAACACAGGGCAGCCTTCTCCTTAGGAGACAGCTGTGGTGTATACATAGCACATTTCCACATACTTTTTTCCCCTCTGTCATGTATGATTTGGGATTTTGCTGCAAATGGCAAATCAAACTTATTTTACCCTAAACGAGTAAACAATATGACCACTTAAATTACTTGGGTTTTTTTGTTAGTAGTAAAAACAGACTAAGATAACAATTAAGTTGCATGAAGAAATACATCAAAAGTTATGATACAATGCACTACTTCACAAGAGGGGGGCAGAGTTCATCCTGAGAACTTAAAGAATTTCTTATGTGAATCTAATGTGCATATTGCCAGGACCTATTTCATATGTTTATAATAGATTACACTGCGATATTTTGAACCAAGCAGATAAAGCAATATTAGTTCTCATAAAATGTGTATAGAAAACAATAATGCGTATTGATCTTTCTAATTCTTTCTATTTTTAAGTGGATATATTATTTTTCTGTTGGAGGAAGAAGATATTTTTTACCATAGCATTTAATTTTATGAATTCATGAATTTTTCTTGAAGAAATGTTTTATTAAAATGTTAAAATTTTAAATACAAGTATCATACCAAAAAAACCTCCCTTTTGAATGAAAGACTCCTACTGTGGCTCTACAAAGAAATGCTATTAAATAAATAATTGTATCTTTGTGAACACATGTGTAAATTAATGATAGAAGTCAGTAGAACATTTCAGAAAGTTTCTGTGAATGTGGCTAAAATGCTTATTTCATATATACATCACATTCTTTTCTTTTTTCTTGCCACATAAGCAAGTTAATTTATTTTACTTTATTTTTTCTTTTTGGCTCTGCTGCGTGGCATGTGGGATCTTAGTTCCCCAACCAGGGATGGAACCTGCGCTCCCTGCAGTGGAAGCGTGGAGTCTTAACCACTGGACTGCCAGGGAAGTCCCTAGCAAAGTTATTTAAAATGTAAAATTAGTGGTAGTTGTGAGGGTTCTTTAGATGGATAACATTAGGGACACTGATATTCTCTGTCTTTACAGCGATTTGAGGTTGTAAAAACTATCGTGAATCCGCCTGAGTTAATATTTTGTACCATTTTTTTTTTAAATTTATTTATTTTTGGCTGTGTTGGGTCTTTGTTTCTGTGCGAGGGCTTTCTCTAGTTGTGGCAAGCGGGGGCCACTCTTCATCGCGATGCGCGGGCATCTCACTATCGCGGCCTCTTTTGTTGCGGAGCACAGGCTCCAGACACGCAGGCTCAGTAGCTGTGGCTCACGGGCCTAGTTGCTCCGCGGCATGTGGGATCTTCCCAGACCAGGGCTCGAACCCGTGTCCCCTGCATTGGCAGGCAGATTCTCAACCACTGCACCACCAGAGAAGCCGATAAATTTATTTATTTATTTATTTAATTTATTTATTTGGCTGCATTGGGTCTTCGTTGCTATGCGTGGGCTTTCTCTAGTTGTGGCGGGCGAGCGAGGGCTACTCTTCATTGCGGTGCATGGGCTTCTCATTGCAGTGGCTTCTCTTGTTGCGGAGCATGGGCTCTAGGCATGCAGGCTCAGTAGTTGTGGAGCACAGGCTTAGTTGCTCCACAGCATGTGGGATCTTCCCAGAGCAGGGCTCAAACCAATTTCCCCCACAATGGCAGACGGATTCTTAACCACTGCGCCACCAGGGAAGCCCTATGCGCCATTTTAATTTAGTTGTAAATCTGTAGCTGTAGCCTCACTATGCCTACCCATGTAGGAAAAAGAAATTGATTAGTGTGGGTCAATCAAAGAGTAAGTAGACAAATGGATTCCTTTTTTTCCCTTCAAATTAAGGATGCTCACTTGTTATGTTACAGTGTTCTATCTCTTGAAAAATAATCTTGCAGCAACATGTCAGGGTTTTTTTTGTTTTTGTTTTATTTATGTTTTTGTCTGTGTTGGGTCTTTGTTTCTGTGTGAGGGCTTTCTCTAGTTGCGGCAAGCGGGGGCCACTCTTCATCGTGGTGAGTGGGACTCTCACTGTCGTGGCCTCTCTTGTTGCAGAGCACAGGCTCCAGACACGCAAGCTCAGTAGTTGTGGCTCACGGGCCTAGTTGCTCCACGACATGTGGGATCTTCCCAGACCAAGGCTCAAACCTGTGTCCCCTGCATTGGCAGGCAGACTCTCAACCACTGCGCCACCAGGGAAGCCCCATGTCAGGTTTTAAAGTTCTTTAAGATATGGTTCAAGCAAAACTGAAGTACACGAAGAGGATGTCAGAGAGCCTTTACATTTAACTGTAGTGGGAAAATCTACCAAATTAGTAGATATACGGAGAAATCTCCTATTAAGTCTAATCTGTCATGTCATGAGTAGACATATTCACAATAATCCCATGAGTATATTAAGAATGCTAGGCAACAGACATCACAGTGCCAGGGTTTTATCCTTTGGTGTTTACATCAGTGTGATATAGGGTATACAGACTTCACAAAATGAGTAGAAATAGCTTCAGGGGAAATAAAAATGAGAGTTGCCTTAAATAACTCTTAAAACTACTTGTTGGGTTAGGTATGCTTAAAATCTCCTCTGTATTTGTTTAGGCTGAGGTTAGCTGAATTTTTTCCAATACTATGGAAACGTTACCTTTCTTTCCTTTTTTTTTTTTTTTTTTTTTTTGAAGGGGGAGGGAATAATGAAATATATAGATTTTTTTCTATATTGACAACTGATTTTTAAGAAAAAAACACTGTAAAGTTATAGTAATTCATTTTTTGCCATGATGTAGACACTTATTTTTATGCTTATGTAATTTTGCATACATAAATATACCTTTTAGTTTCTTTGAAACAAAAGGGAATCTGAGTTTGCATATGCTATGGAAGTAGCTGATGATTTATGTAACTAAGCCAAGAAAATCCGAAAATAACCTAGATTTTTTTCGTTAATAATGTAAATCAAGATTATTCATCAATTTGAGTGAAAGGAAACATTGCTTTTGTTTTTAATTAAAGTATACATTATTTAAATTCTGCTTAAAAACTTTGTTGTATTTATATCAAATACACAGAGTAATTTGAACCCTGAATAATTTCTAATTAAAAAAAAGCTTGGCCAAACTCATTTAATTGATGCATGACAATGGCTTGAACATAAATTATTAGTTTATGTAGAAAGATGATGTTAAGAAATATTTTAATAGATCATAGATACATGTATCTTAATATTGACTGGATATGCCTTCCTGATTTCTTGCATAAGCCTTAACTTGCTTGACATTTTTTGACATAAAAAAAAAACTTCTACTTCCATCCAAATTTTTATTCACACTGGGAAATAATGAAATCTAATTCAAAGAGATTTTGTTGGACACAAATGACTTTTTAATAAATAGAAATAGAGTGGAAGATAAACCATTTGCCAACAGTCATTTGAGATGTATATTATTTTTATAATTTAATATTTTATGTTCTGTGAATTAAGGAATATACTGTATGGGTATCATCATTATCAGTGACCTCATGAAACTAGAGTTACATTAACCTATTTAATACATTTTTTTATGTCCTGAATCCAATCTGTGCCCTGCCAACAAACACACCATTGTAAAGCAATTATACTCCAATAAATATGTTAAAAAAAAAAAAGATACATTGAAAACCCTTTTGGTACTTCTACCACTTATTTAATTTCAAAATGATCCATTTTACCATCTTTTAAAATTTCAAAGCACTTGAAAACACTTTTCAAACCACCATAATATTTGGATTTACAGGAGCGAAATAAATTGTATTTTTTCTTCTGATTCATAAAGGCATTATTAAAATTTCAAATTCACCAGGGAATTCATTTATACAAGTGAAATATAAACAGTAACCTTAAGTTTTTCTTGTAAGACTATAATATAAATAACTTAAAAATATTCACTCTTTTTATTTTGATAAACTCCAGAAGATTTCCTAAGACATGCACAGAAATAAATCAAGAGTTCAAATTTTAGCAAGAAATTAAGGAATGAGAATGTTAAGGAAAAGTGGACCGGGTATGAGAAAATTTCTGGAAATGCAGGAAATTCACTACCATTTATTCATACTGTCTAACAGTTTCATCAGTAATGTCTAACTTTCCTATTGTCCTACATACAATAGTCATTTAAAGTGTTCCCCTATAATTTTTTTTTTTTTATTTTAATGTAGAAGCTACAGTCTGATTTTCTGAAGTCAATTCTGAGTTGCTATATCATATACATCTCTTCAGGTTGTATCGCTTAGTTGTAGTTTTTGTTCTTATTACTATGGTTATTTTACAATATGCTAATAGTAATTAAGAAACACTGGGCATTTACTCTCTACCAGACAGTGAGCTAAGAATTTTTATGCATTGCCTCATTTAAAACTGGCAGCTACATAAATTTTTATCCCTATTCTACATATGGTGAATCACTTAACTAATAAATGTTGAAACCAGCTATAAACTCAGTTCTGTCTAAATTCAGTGTCTTAGCACTCAATACATTATAGTATTCAAGTGCTTTTTTCACTTTCGGGGTAAAACCTAACAACTAGTGTGCTCTACAAATTATCCTAATGTCAGCTTTAAAACATTCCCGTCTCTCGCTTCTATGTACCTCTGCTACGGCAAAACTTGACTCCTCACTGCAGACCTACACATTTCTTGCCAATCTGCATTTATTTGCAGAATGTCTGGTTTCTTCCTTGTTCACCTAACAAACCCTTCAAGTCTTTTCTCAAAGCCACCTTTTATAAAATGTGTTATAATCTCCTTAATTGGAGTCCCCTTGACGTTTTGAATTTTCATCATTTTTCACTTGTCCTTGAGATTCACACAGACTTAGGCTGGAAACTAGTTTTTTAGCCCCTTGGGACCACAGTATGTAATATCATTCAGATTAGTTTGATTCTCCACTAACACAACATTGTAAATCAACTACAGTCCAATATAAAATTAAAATTTAATAAAAAAAAAATTTTTAAAGGCCAACAAATGATAAATAAGAGGACCAGCTAAATATATTATGTTTCTACTACTTCCATTACCAGAATCCTTTAGATCCACTGCAAGATTACTTTTATGTCTGTCCTTAGTTTTGTAAGATACCAAATTAGACATGGATACTTATTTTTCATAACTGATTTAATCTAAATTTGAAGTCATTCATGATGATATTGATATATATTACATTAAAATTTTGTGCACCTTTTCAAAAGATCAGAAACAAATACACAAGTCGTTTAATTTATTAGATATTTAAATGGAGTAAGGAAATGTAAGTTCTGTTAAACAAGGAAATAAACTAGGCTATGAGTATGAAAAAGAAAAGGTAAATGATTTCTGAAAGGACAGAGAAAAATATGGTGTGTCTACAGTCCTAACAGAACCTGCACTCGTTTTTTGTTCTTCGCCCTTGTCTAACTTGTAATGTCTCTTTATTAATCTGTTCTTCTCCATTATCTAGACACAGCCCTAAGTTGATCCCTCTCACTTCTCACCTTGCTAATGCAACTAACCCTTTACTATTTCTCCATACTTCTTATTTTTTCCATACTTCAATTCACCAGGGAACCACTGGATTCTTTTTCTTAACTTTAGGGCTGTGTTGATACAACTCTGCATTGGAAAGAAAAAAACAACCTTAACATATTTTCTATTGCATGTAGATTAAGTCCAGGCTGTGTTGAACCCACCTCCTTCAGGACGCTTAGTTCCTAAGACTGATCTAAGACATCCTATGGCCCAGCCAATGGGAAGCTGAGTAACCCCTATCCAGACCAACTTATGAATGCTTGACTTATGATTTTTTGACTTTTAGATGGAGTGAAGGTGATAGGAATTCAGTAGAAACCATAGTTCGAATGTTGATCTTTTCCCAGGCTGGTGATACACGGTGGGATCCTCTCTTGTGATGCTGGAGCTCCCAGTTAACCCCACCAGTTATTGGAGGGTAAACAACCGATTCTGCACCCAGACAACCATTCTCTCTTTCATGTTCAGTATAGTATTCAATTAATTACATGAGATATTCAACACTTTATTATAAAATAGGTTCTGTGTTAGATGATTTTGCCCAACCGTAGGCTAAGGTAAGTGTTCTGAGCTCATTTAAGGTTGGCTAGGCTAAGCTATGCTGTTCGGTAGGTTAGGTGTATTCAGTGCATTTTGACTTGCAGTATTTACCTGCGTAACCCCACTGTAAGTTGAGAAAGATCTGTACTTTGCAGTTTCCACCTAACTATTCATGTTGTCTAAAGAGCTCTTGCTGACTCTGATTTAGATCCTCTTAATTTGTATCAATCTCCTGGTCAAGCTCAAACACTCTCTAATTCATGCAACTTTTTCTATTCCTTTGTCATTTAATGATAGCACTCTCCTCATAATTTACTTCTTGTTAAGGGCATTCAACCTCACACCAAGTGTTAGTATATTTTATTTATTTATTCCATACAGTTGTATTAAGCCTCAACTATTTGTATGCCAGACAGTATTCCAGGTTCCGACGGGAAATTGAGGATATATTTTGCTTTATTTTCCTATAGTGCAATATATATATGTATACATATAGTTAATTAAAATTAAAAATTATTTTTTAAAAAGAACTCATACTTTGGAACTGTAAGGGCATAGTTTCAGATTTAGTGAATCACACTTACTACACTGTGATTCCAAGCACATTAATTTGTCTGCTAACGGTTCTCCCTGCCCTCTTCTTAGATACAGACTTTTGCATAAGTTTTTTCACTTACTATTTGCCAAGGTGGAACACCTGACAAAGGCTTAGGCAGATAGATCCCAGAATTCTCTCTGGCCGCAATCATTAGTTCAAACATGGGCATGTAACCCACTTAGAACCCCTATGATAAACATTTTGCTGGGGCTTTTGAGAAAGAGACTTCTGATTTTTGTGTAGTTTGTCTAGAGGATCTAGAGCTACAGTAGTACTTTTCACACCACATGAAGCTTAGATCTGAAACCAAGACAGGGGATGGCAGAGCCAATAGATTAAGGGGAAAAAATGAGTTATTGTTACATTACTGTAGAACAAATTTCAGCTATAATTAGCTGGTTTTAGAATTTCCTCTGTATGAGCTCTCCATTTTTTTGTTGTTTAAAAAAGTTTGAATTGGATATCTTATTATAAAATGAGAGTCTGAGATTGGGTTTCCTTATGTCTAAAATATACATATTACTCACTTCACACTATTTTGGTTGATTGCAGGATCTTGTACAGTTCCTAGCACACAATATGTGATTAACAAATGCTATTTTCTTTTTCCCTTGGGATGATTAATTTTTCTTTGTCATAGCATCTCCTATAGCAGTTACACTAATTAACACTCAGTAAATATTTGTTAAAAAATACTGCACTTAGTAATGTTTCTCTGGGTGTCTATCTGGCATAGTGTTTCCACATAAAAGAAAAAAGTGCCCTGAGCTAAGTCCCAGTTTGTAGTTTGCTGAAAACTTCCCTGTGGCCTTAGGTGCTGTGGAGACAGAAAGTCACCAATTATCAATCACTTATGTAACATGGTATGGAGACAGCTCAGTTCAAGATATTTGGATGACTTGAGTCAGCTCAAGGTAACACCGAACCTATGAGATTGCCATCTGCAGAAGTTTTCTCAGAGTTCCTTAAGTTACGACAGTTATAGATGGGATTATTTGCTTATTCAATCTGGGCATCCATCTCTACAGCTTGCACAAATCCACATCTTCTCTAAGTGCTAAGAAGAGAAAACTCACTAGGACTTTCCTCCAAGGGAAACTTTTATGTCATTTAGGATTTGATTGAAACTTGTGATTGAACAAGACCTTGAACCCTGGGAATATTGTAATTCTTCTATGGTTTAAAGACTTATTTTTTTTTTCTCTCTCTCTGGTAGATTTCATTATAAATCTCCTAGATTGGTTGTTTGAGATTAAGTCTTTCATGCCATTCTGAAAATGCTCTAGAGACATTTACTCGGTGAATTTTTTTCTAGTTCAAAACAATGTATATTGGAGTGCATATTTCATTAGGCTTCTCAGTTTCAATTTAGTATCAACTTACTTGACAAGAATGTTAAATAATTGGTAAGGTTTATAAGTTGAATAATTGGTAAGGTTTATAAGTAAGATAGAACCCTACTCACTCCGTGATATTTTTCCAAAAAGTGTAATTCTTTTTAAAGATGGAATTTATGAGATTGTAACACAATGAAGAACAAAGCCATCTGCAGTTGACATTTGGTATATTTACTAAAGAACTTATAAAACTTGGGAAGTCTTGTTTATTTGTTTATTTTAATTTGAAATTTTAATATTGGTTCTGTACAGAGAGCAAATCATATTCTTCAGCAAACAGGATATAGGAGGAGCCTCAAAACCAAGAATAGATTTTTGGTCAGTCTTGAGCAGTGATGCTTCACTCAACTCCTGTGATGAGCTCTGTTGATGGCCTTATCTTTAGCCAGAAAAACTTAGAGAAAAAACATTCTGTAACAAAGATGACTTGGAAGAATTCTAAATAAATACCTGTCAAATGGATTACTGGAGAATTTTTTGAAATGTCACTATCAAAATAGTCAATGATAAATCTGTATGCTTATTACCTAATTAGTATCAGGCAGGTAAATGCTTGAACACTCTCAAAATGTATTACTCAGTTTACTAGGAATATCAGTATATACCCAAAACAAATTAAAAAATAATTTCTCACAGCTATTTCTGTTATGATCAATGTGCACCACTGTAAACGTCAATCCTATAAGTCATCTCAGAACCCTGAAAATAAAACGTCATTAGTGGTTGAAATCACAGACATGATAGAGACCTTTATTTCCTCAAGGCTGAAAGGAAAATGTGGTAAAAGCAAGAAGATATGATATCTGGCAGATCCAGAAGGAGGTCAGTGTTTTGAACAAAATGAATAAATCACCAGCACAGAAAATGTTCATTAGAAAACTCAGAATAGCATGAGGAAAACAAGACAGAACCCCATTCTGTTGGAAAATGAGGTCATCAGAGACTTTCTGTAGGTGGAGGGAGAAAGAAAACAAATACGTTATCAAGACGTCCAGATATGCAGTCACTCTCACTGTGTTCTCTGCAAAAAAATGGATGGAGCAAAGATCTGTATGTTGGTGAATCACTTACACGTTCAATAATGACATGCTTGTTTTCAGTGCTTCCTCTGGAATATTTAGCTATCCTTTTTTTCTACTTAAAAAGGTAAAATAAAAGAAAAAGTAACCTTATCGTTGTGAGGTAACCTGCAGAGTCATCTTATTCTTCTCCAAGACTAATAATATGAGCAGTTATTGTACTGTTTGACATTATCTGTATCTATCAGGACCTGCAGCTTCTGAATATGGCAATAATCTTCAATCACTTACAGAATGTATACCTGAGCCAACTCACTCTGGCCATTACTTGGAGAACTTTCCTGACACAATCCTTAGATGCACAAAAGGCTATCTCTACAACTCAGTGCATGTCTAACCTAATTTTTGAGTAATATAAATTTGAAAGCGTCAGTTGGTTTCAATTTACCCTGTATGTACATATATTTTACATATGCACGGACGTGTGTGTATTAAATAATCAGGGCTTGTATTAAGCGGTGTACACAGGTTGTCACATGTTCTAATGGATTGGTGCCTTTGCCCTATCAGTTGTCATATATTTTTTAAATCACTTCACAAATAATTGATCTTCATTAATGTTTAATTGTGCAAGGCAATGTTTTATCCTCTGTATGTTTTAACCTATTATTAATCATAGCAACCATACTAGTTCCATTTCATGAATTAAGAAAGAGAGACACAGAGAAATTAAATGACTTTCTCAATGTCACACTGTTATTAAATTTTGGAACGGGGATATATATGGACATAGTCTTGTTTGAATGCTGTGTCTGAGTGTTTTTAAACACTTGGTTCTGCTGATGGTATTCCAAGCCCCCAACCTACTCACTCCTCCAATACACATATGCTCACACTGACCTCTATTTACAGTTTGCCTGTACTTGGTTTAACTACTAACCTTTTCTTGTTCTGTTTTGTGGAGAGATGTTGAAACTATTATTTGATCAGATATATTTATGAAACATGTTTTATGGAACATTTTTGGATATATGTCCATTGTTAATCTGCAAAAAAATAGCATATTATATTACAGGACATTGAATCAATTAAGTTATATTGATTATAAGGTGTGTTTAATAATAATTGGATCATGCTACGTTCTGGTGTTTTCAATGCTTAAATCATTTCCAGTAGAAAACAAGGCTAGTCATTTCCTCATTTCTATCATCATCTGAGGGCTTCCTTCATAGCTGCCTGTGTGTTAAATACTCTGTGAGCAACAATATTTGTCCTCACTATCAAAAGTCACTGGCATAAACTTTAGAAAGGATACATTTCATGTATGAGAGAAAGGAATGACTATAAGATAGTTTTTTGTTTCTTATCTATTATATCAGAGTAGAATGCTTATCTCTTTCAGAACAGTGCTTCATATGTGATAATTAAATATTCTGTAAAAAATTCAAGCATCTGGATTGTAGTAGTTAATTCATTACATAGATCCATCAATTTAATTTTACTTTTGAATCTTTGTCCAGTAATGATATATTTTAATTGGATACCGTTATCTTTTATTCATTTTGATTTATGAATTGGAGAACTGAAAAATAATCCCTGGTGTTATTTAGACTTTAATGAATATTTTTTTCATAGGACATTGTAAAATTACCATTCTATAGCCATATAAGATGCTAATTGGGCAACCTATTTTCTTTATCATCAGCAAGAGATAAAAGGGCAATTAAAAGGCACCATATGAAAGATTTTAGATAAAATGCTTTTTTTGAATGGTATATTCATTTTCACAACCAATGCATTCAGTACAAGGAGCTGCTCACTTATTTCTAAGTCAAAGTTGTACATTATGAACATTAAAAAAACAGTAAGTATAGACTTTGGCCCACTTAAAGATAAATGTGAAAAATATCAGATGGCCAGATGGACTTACAGGCAGAAAATCACCTCATATGCCTTGATGTTATTTCACTTTTATAGACAGCTATTTGAGCTATTTAAATTTCCTTACATCCACAGACCTCCACCAGCATTTTTCTTTACCCTTCTTGCCTCTAATGAAACTCCATTCTCCTTATTGAGGCAACTTTTGCACACATTGCCATGCCTGGTATTCTCACTCTGAACAGCCTTGATGCGGTAGGACCGTGAAAGGGAATTGTTTGCCTTTGCCATTTTTACTCACACTGTCATTTACAGACCATTTGTCCTAAATCAACGTGAGAAAAATAAACAAAAACAAAAGCATCCCATTTAGCAATGTATAATCCTGCATCTCTTTCAACTTGTTTTATTTATTGGTATCTAACAGCATCTAAGCTCCCCATGAGCAACAATTAATTATTGAAAAGTCTCCACAGTACCTTCCTCCCCAGGCTAAGTCCTGCCAAGTGACTTCTGCTTCCATGTGGACAGCTCACCCCCCATCTCACTCCCCACTTTCACAAGATCCACACATGCTCTTGATTCTACTGCCAAAAATATATTCTTATTTGTCTAATTGTCTCAATTACTTACATTGCATTTAGAATCAAGTCATTGCTTCCAAGATGGTAACTTAACCATCATTAACTTTAAAAGGAGTTTTCATGGGATTAAGGCCATGTATGACCTACTTCTTTTCAATTATTTTTTCATCCTCACTAGCTGCTACTACTTACTATTCATCTTGTGCTTCAGACACTGCTCACTATGCCTCTCCTATGCCAGGCCCTCTTAGGTGGCAGTGTCTCCACACCTAATCTCCTATGTTAAACCTATTCCAGCCCCTCAAAATTGTATTTTCATAGAATTCCAGGCAAGTTTCTATGATAGCAGAACTCATTTTTCAAAAATTATTTGTTCACATATTTGTCTTCTCCATCAGAATAAAGTCCTGAATAACAGAATCATACTCTGGTATCGTATTCCTACCCCAACACTTAGGTCATTGCCTGGAACATGGTGCCAATTCAGAATGCTCAGTAAGGGAAAGATTGAATGTAATTAGTAAAAGTTACTTGAATGTATTTCAAAAGCATTCCTCTGCAAGCTTGCAACTACTTAGGAAAAGCTTTTACTTCTCTATCTCAAGTAAGAGTTAATCATTCTAATTTATTAAGAATGATCAAAATGTCCCAGCTTTTTGACAGCTCAATCTGACCATCTGCAGACAAATACAGGCCTAGATGGAGGGGGTGGATAGAGAAATCATTAACACACATGTTTTAATGAGGACTGGCCCTTAAGTCTTCAAAACCTAGTAAAATAGTTTAATGTATAAACAGAGTCTGATGCATTATGGTAAGTGCTATAATAGAGGTAGTATCAAGACATTTCTAAGAGAAACAAAGGAGACAAACATTTTGGAGAAGTCAGGGAAGATGTGGCAGTAGCAGTGATGTGTACAGTGGATTCTGAAGAAATATAAGAACGTAAAGCTTGGAACATGAAAATGCTAGCAGATAGTATGCCCAGAAAATTGAACACAAACTCACCCTTTCTCCAGTAACCACTCAGGAATGCTTAGTTTCTTACACCAGGCAAGCAGGCAGGCAATAGCCAAAACTGCCTAAAGACTTGGAAGAATCTGGGAAAGTATGTAGATCCCTTGAGAATAGAAGGTAGAAATAGAAGAAAGGACTTTTCTAGATCTTTATCCTATTTTAAGGAATTTCACCAGCAGTTGTGTGCTCTGACGGGGACCTGAGGGCTGGTAGAATTGTCCCTCCAACTGGGAGCATTCTGCTGTGTTCTCTGCAAGAAGTTCTGACCACATACAGACTTGTTCTTAAATCTTTGACTTCCATTAACAAATACGTATCTTTTTGCTTGTGTCTGTTGGAGAATTTTTATTAATCATGGTTACCCTGAGACTGACAAAAACTTGATTTGTAGTAGGTTGTCAGCCAAACAGGGGGAGAAACGAGAGGGAGGATGTTATAGGTAGAGGAAAGAATGTGTGCAAAAGCAGGTGTAAATAATAAAACATGGCAAGCTTACTTTATAATCAGAAAATAAAAGAAACTAAAAAAGCTGTTCTGATTCCTTTGAGGAAGTCCAATTTTTTTCTGTATGGTAGAAGTATAAAGTGATATATTCATTGACCAATTTGAATAGCATTTTTGAGATTGCCAAGGGACCGTCTAGTTTTGATTGTTTACTATGAAGACAGCTTCTTGAATAATAATAACATTGCTTCTGTTGAAAACTTGTCATATTCATGATATGGCTTATTGTAATCAGACATTATCTTTATGTATCATTTATATGCATGTGTCTTATTCTGGGTCTTTTGAAAAGCAGATACCAAGCGTTGTGCAAGCAATTTATATTAGGAGAAACTCCTGTGAGAACAAATGGGGAGGGAGCCAAGCAGGGCTGGGAAAGCTCTCTGACCATGGTGCATATCTGACCATGATGCATGGTTAATCATGGTGCATGTCTGTCCATGGTGCTTGTCTGACCATGGTGCATGTCGGTCAGCCCATGATGGATGTCTGTCCATGACGCATGTCTGATCATGGTACATGTCTGTCCATGGTGCATGTCTGATCATGATGCATGTCTCATTATGGTGCATGTCTGAGCCTGAGTGAAGAAGAATGGTCAGAAAGGAAGTTAGTTTGGGTGACACATCTTAGACTAACATAGAGTGTAAGGAAGATTTAGCAATGCCATTGGAAATCCTAGAGCCAAAACCCCCATTCAGAGATGGCTCACATCAGTAGAAATGGGCCTGCTTTACTACTATGAGGACCGTACTCAACCTTTGGCTCAGTTGTCCAGCCTGCGGACAACACGGTCATGTCACAAACGCAGTTACAGAATGCAAAGCACAACAGCTGAGACCCTTGTTCAGTTAAGCTCCCCACAGTAGAAGAACTGATGATCTTATTCTCGTGTCTGATATAGCATGTAACATGTGCAAAATTTTAAAGTTAACTTCTACTATTGAACATTTATTGAACTTAGGAGTTTTCTAATTTCTACCTAAACTATATATTGTATATTTATAATGTTTACATATTAGTGATGCTTGGTTTTCTATAGTAATACATCATTTATATTTTAATCTCAACAATAGGTATAGACCATTAAATCACATTAAAAGCTATTGTCAGAATTTTGACATAGTTTATTCTTAGCACGATCTTTGGTAAAGAATGTTAAGTCTTTTCAAAAACCACTTTTTGTTGAATTCTGAGACAGTTGGCAAATATTTTACATGTCACTAGATACCATTAGGTCATCAGAGAAAGTATGCTTGTTTTACCCTTTTTCGTAATTAAAATAAAAATGTACCTTTTTTTCTATTAAAAGACTTGTGTCCTCAAGCTTGGAAAAGGAAAGGGGCATGTCGTAGAAATGAACTTGGAATAATTCCTGTGCTAAAAATATCCACCTTCGTACCTGCCTACAAGGTTCTGTCTTTTGTTTAAAACCCACATCAAATTGTGCCTGTTAGTTTTTAGGAATTTTTCCAGATTTTCCTGGACCATCCTCTAGCTGCATCTATAATTCTCTGTCCATTTCCTATAGTATCAAAACTGATTATGATTACAGACATTGCAGTATTAATCATATTGTATTTTATATGAGAGAATTTTGTTTATCCTTGCACTCTAGATATTAAGCGTCCTGAGCTAATCTGTAAAACCATTCATTCAGTGCAGTACCTAACAGACAAAGGTTATTAAATATTATGTAAACAAAATTCCTATATATAGTTAATTCATTTTAGTAAGTTGAATCTCTGCATATAGTGAAGAATATGAAGATACACAAATGTTTATATGTTACACAATACAAATGACATTAAGCAAATATAGATTGAGATTCTAGCTAGAATATGGTACATTTTTTCTTTAAGTATTTTTTTCCTGGCACTTTTTAATGGTTTGTAATCTTTAAATACTCCAAAATAGTTAACCTTTATTTTTCTCTATGTACCAATTAAAAATTTTTTTAAAAAAAAATTATGGTTTTCTTCAGATACATACCCATGAGTGGGATTACTGGATCATATGGTAGCTCTATTTTTAGTTTTTTAAGGAGCCTCCATACTGTTCTCCATAGTGGCTGCACCAGTTTACATTCTCACCAATAGTGTAGGAAGGTTTCCTTTCCTCCACGGCCTGTCCAGCATTTATTATTTGTAGATTTTTTGATGATGGCCATTCTGACCCGTGTGAGGTGATAGCTCACTGTAATTTTAGTTTGCATTTCTCTTATAATTAGCAATGTTGAGCATCTTTTCAAAGCAGAAATAGACTCACAAACATAGAAAACAAACTTATAGCTACCAAAGGGGAAGGGAGGGTGTGGAGGGATAAATTAGGAGGGTGGGATTAACATATACACACTACTATATATAAAATAGATAAACAAGGACCTACTGTATAGCACAGGGAACTCTGCTCAAGATTTAGTAATAAGCTATAAAGGAAAAGAATCTGAAAATGAATAGATATATATGTGTATGGCTGAATCACTTTGCTGTACATCTGAAACTAACACAACATTGTAGATCCAACTATGCTTCAAAAAAATGTAAATAGGTAAATAAAGTGCAGCCAAGGTGTTAAAAAAAATATTTCCCACAGTAATTTTTTTTTTTAAGTATTTTTTTTTAAATTTAATTAATTAATTTATTTATTTTTGGCTGTGTTGGGTCCTCGTTTCCGTGAGGGCTTTCTCTAGTTGCGGCAAGCGGGGGCCACTCTTCATCGTGGTGCGCGGGCCTCTCACTATCGCAGCCTCTCTTCTTGCGGAGCACAGGCTCCAGACGCGCAGGCTCAGTAGTTGTGGCTCACGGGCCCAGTCGCTCCGCGGCATGTGGGATCCTCCCAGACCAGGGCTCGAACCCGCGTCCCCTGCATTAGCAGGCAGACTCTCAACCACTGCGCCACCTGGGAAGCCCCCCACACAGTAGTTTTAAGCTCTACTCATGACGATCTCTTTCCTGAGAGAGGAACAGAATAGAATTTAAGAACATAGGATCCAGTCCAAGCTCTTCAATAAGTGAATTGTGTGACTTCAGGTATATCCTTTAATCTCACTGGACTTCAAAATTTTCATCTGTAAAATGAAGGGACTGATCCAGATCATCTCCAAAGTCCCTTCAGCTTCAAAGCAAACTCTCAGGTCTTAAGACTGACTCAGGCCAGAGCATCATGGTCTGGACTCTTCTTCTCTTAATGACTTGTGCTCGCCCTATGGTCCTATAGAAGGACTACAAGGTGTTAATCATTCTCTCAAAGGAAGCAAACATTCTTTGAAATAAGTACTTCCTCAGCAACGAATAGCTGTTAAAGTGCAATACATAATGATCCAAACGCTTATGATATCTGTAACACCTCATTACCACATTGGCCACGTCATTGGCCACCTCATTGGCCACATTACCAAGTAGAGACTTAACTACAAATAAACCATAAACTCAGCCTGTTTGGGTGACATTCAGGCAGAAGCTGATACACCCCATGATCATTGGATTTAGTATTTTTCATACCCTGATCATAGTTAATATCTAAATATAGAAAACTTGAACATTAATCAAAATAGCAACATTTTATGGTATAAAAATATTTTCTTTCCAAGGTATAGTTTCTCTCTAATATCAGTGTCTGCCTTTTAAAACTCTTCCAACATCATATAACCTTTTCATATTTTTAAACTTCTCAAAATTGTAGTTCGTTTGTGGATTGTTATCTGCAAAAATCCAAAGAAGTGTTTTGCCACTTTCTGACCTAACTTCCAATCTCTGCATTTAGAGACTGGATATTTATAAAATCTTAACTGCCTACTGAGTCCTAGAAAAAAAAAAGGGAAAGAAGCAAGATTTCCTTTGTATAAGAAAATAAATATATAAAGAGATAGAATGGGGATAGAACAAAATAAAAGCAATATATATTTTTTTTAATTTAGAGAAGGTAGAAAAAAGAGGTATAAGCTTTTCTTTATATAAAGGAAAATGCAGGTCTTCTACAGACACTATTCAGGAAATATTCTCCCTGTTTCTCAAAAATAAAACTTTAAGAAGGTGGACTATTTCCCTTCAGGACTTTATATCATTCACTGTCATGTCCTATGTCCCCAGTAAAGAGTAAGTAAATAGTTTGAATAAATGAACAATCTATTTCCAATGACAAAATAATTATGTTAAAACTACTTTAAGAATTACTCTTACTACATGGATAATCTGGGCAATCTTTGAACCTTAGCAAAATCTTTGTTCCCTCTCCTACTTCCATCTGATGATAAACAATATAAAATACTAGAAAAGGTGAAGCCCTGTTTGCTGCCTTAGTTTACCTTCAGTTGACTTTGGTTCAGCTGCCATATGTGAACCAGCTGTCTGTGACAGCTGTCTATGTGCAGGACTAAGGCATCATATCTGGAGAAGAGTGTATTTCCATCATGTATCTGGTCAGTGATCCCAATGATGAAATGCTCATTTCACCAATGTCTTAGTCTTGGCAAATTCAAGAAAACGCTGAATAAAAAACATAGAAGAGAGAATGATTCCACTTCAACAACAGTAGATACAAAAATCCAAAAACATAGAGCCAATGAAAGCAACTGGGAAGATTATTCACATGATGAAAAGACTCAGTTAACTGTTTCTTTAGGTAGACAGCATTTCTGAGATAAAGCATGATCTATTTGACTAGAAATTATTCTTCACATGGTTTTTCACAGAATATTTTCAGGAAGTCCTTAATAAAGAATATAATACTTTATGTCATACTGAACTCAAAGCTAAACTGTTTTTACTTATTGATCTTTTACTAGCCAAGACATGGTCTTGGAAGGAAATTTCCATGTGAGGAACGTGGTGATTGCCCCATAGGCCTTTCAAATCTGTTTCCTGTAAAGAAATGCAGTTTTGAGCCTCATCAATTTTTAAACGCAAAGGAAGGACTCGACATGCTGTAGTGAAAATAAATTATAGTCCCTCATTATTAATTCACAGGTCAGCTGTTCAAGCAAAATTGTTTCTGAGTTTATAGTAAACTAAAAGGAGCATAAAAATTATTTCTTCCTTGTGGTCTCCATAAACAGATTTAACAGGTACTAGGTAATAAGTGCAATATAAATGCTCTACCAAGTAGATAAGTGAAGCTGCGATTAGATGGTAATACACTGTAATGTGCTTTCAGTCCACAGGTCCTTTCCAAGGCAGCACCATGGCTAAAAAGCTGTGCATATGAAAGCTCATACTCTGTTCTCTAAGAAAGAAACAGGTTGCATTATACTGTGATGTATTTTCAAAAAATTAAATAAACTCCTTAGGGCACTTTAGAGAATAGCATCTAGGCCTCCTGCAGGGAATGCTATACTCAGATTGCCTGCTTTTTTTTTTTTTTTTTTTAATACGGTCAGCTAGAGGAAATTGAGAGCAGGCAATACAGGCTGCCCTAAGGCCCAGTGTAGAAGCTCAGATTCCCTGAGCTATGCTAGTACCTCCACATATTTGCTTAGCCTCCTTGGATGCCTAGCTTTACTTTCTTTGGAGTAATTCCAAACCTAGCTCGTTTCTGGAATATTCTGGCAATATAAACAAGAAAATTGGTTCCGGACTCTTAAGAAGATTCTCATTAACACGGAGGAAAATCTAGTTTTCCTGTTCAGAAATCTCATGAATGTCGTTAATTAGAACAGCAGTAACAGTAATAGTAGATAGTCTTTAGTATTCTGCCAGGCAGTCTACTGGGTACCTTATATACAACACTTGCAGTGTTCTCAATAGTCCTTCAAACAAGAAATTTATAGGCATTAATAGAGAATGAAAAATGGGAATTATATAACGCCAACCAAAGGACAGCCTGCTGGAACTGAGCAGAACCTCACCAAGCAGTTCTTGGATGAGGTCACAGAATTCAGGACCAGGTTTCTAATTTCAAGGACTAGAGGTTAGTATCTACAAGTAGCCAGGGATGGTCAGAACCCCAGTAACTTACGCTGGCCCACTAAAATGCATAAAAGATTGAGGAAGAGAGTAGAATGTAAAGTTATTGACAAGGAGAATTTTAACAGGTATTTGTGAAAAGATATTAAGTGAAAAAAAAATGAGAGAACAATCAAGCCAAGTATTTTAGGTAGAGGCAACTGTGAGCTCAGTTATTGATCAGATCCTTCTGGAATGTTTGAGTTACAGTCCACAGGCCACTGCAGCTCTAGAGAGAGGAGACAGGTTTGGGGAAGGAGAGTCAATTACATTTTATTCTAAGTGCGATAGAAACCATTAAAAGTTTTGATCAGAGATGGGATCAGATGAAATCCTGATTTTCATTGAGAAAATGCCACTGTAGTGGGTGTGGAGATTATAGTCCCAGTGGACTGGGGTGGAAAACAGTTAGGAAAGTAATATAGGAGTTCAATCCAAGGACAGATCCTTCACGACAGTGAGTCCTCAAGGACATGGTACTAAGAACTGGTCAGTATTCAGAAACTTAATCGCTTTCCTTTAGGAGTATTTTCTTTTTTGTTTTCTTATGTTTTCCCTTCTTTTCCCGTTGCACTATTTTTTAACCTCTAGATTAAAGAATGCAATACAAAAATATATATGTTATAGTTGGAAAAATTATGTTTGTTTCATGTGTGTAGGCAAATACATATAATTGAGATGGAAGAACAGAGGGGCTGAATAAAGAAGGTATGAAAAAAATGTGGCCAGTGCTGGAACATCAATGTGTGTCTTCAGTGCCGTTCGTTACAGGCAGCCACTGAAGTTCTTTTACCTACTCTTCTCTTGAGGGATTACGTGTGTGCTGTGGGTTATCCTGGAAGCTCTCTGTGAAGTAGATTGAAATGTGATTGAGAGGAGTATTTGAAAGAAGTTTAGGAAGCGATCTCAGGAATAATGCATGAGATGATGTGTCTCTTATGTGTAAAGCTCTGTGTTACAGATACAAGGACAGCAGATATGCTGCCTCAACACCCACCGCTCAAGGAGCTGAGAAACAGAAGGAAATAAATATCTCTGCTTTATGCACTTCACTTTTGTATTGCAAGGCGGCTTGTCCTCGCTGTCACTGACTATGGGTGCTTATTGTGTTTCCTACATTTGAAATGGGTTTTCCCCCTTCTTCATCCAACCACTGACTTCCAACAGTTGCTTTATTTCCTTGAGAAAGACTTGCATAATCTCTATCAGTCTCTGTGAATTGCCCGTTTTCCAATGGAATGCCATACCTAATTATAACACTTAATGCACTGTATTAAAGTAATTCATGTATTCATTAGTAAACATTTAAATATTTATTTAACAAACATATGGAGATGCGTATGTGCGAGACACAGTTGTTTGTGTTACATGAATTAATCCAGTCTTCACAAAAGCCCTATGAGCAGATGTTATTTCTATTCTCATTTTATAGATGAGCATTCTAGATCATTGACGGCCACACAAACAGGATGTGGTAGAATTTGAAACCAGATTGCCTGTCACCCAGGCCCACATTATTAATCCTAGACTATAAATGCTTTAAGAATAGTGACTGTTTCACATTCAGTTATGCATTTTTAGTACCTAAGCCACTTTTTGAATAGAACATAAGAAGAGGAAATCAGAAAGTTAGAAAAGGATGAAAAGTATTGCAGAAATTAATGTTACCAAACCAGGTTAAAGTAAACATAGGCTCATATACTTGATTGTGCTAGGCAGACATACTTCTCCATATGGCATTTCTAAATATCTGAGTGCTCAGTTCTCTGAATAAAGAAACAGTTTATACAGGCCATCCATCACTCACCCACCCATTGTAGACATTAAATTAAAGAACAACATCAAAACAAATGAACAGCTGGTGCTCTGAAATCCTAGATATTTAGCCCTCATAGTTCAACATGCATCTTTTTCAGTAGGTAAAAGATAAGGAATTATTTTAAAGCCAAAAGTCCTAAGTCGACCTAAATAAACAAATGAACAGACTAGAAAAACCTGCTGAGGGGAAAAATTGTATCTTCCTTTTTCAGGGAAACGGTCTAAATTCTTGAACTGAATAAACTGATGATTGATATTTGCATTATTTGTAATTTTAATATATTTTCTTGATGTCTTACAATTACCATTAATAATAATAGCTGTAATTTACTAAGCACCTAAATATATCAGACTTCTTTGTACATGTATTTCTGTAATCCTCACTGGTTATGCATTATTAGAATGTGTAGCAAAGAAAAGAGCCAAAGCTCAGATAAAGTACCTTGTTAAAAACCTCACAAACTAGTACACAGGAAACCAGTACGCAAATCCACTTGACTCCAAAACACACATTTTTCACTATAAAACAATCATGGAACATGAATTAGAATATTTTTGCTCCACGCTGGAATTCATATCAGTATTTAAAAGAAGAAAATAATAGGTCTGATCATTTTTCCAGATGCCAAAAAATTTCTGTCAATATTCTTCTGTAATTATTGGTGTGTTATTGTAATTCTCCATTTGTGTTTGTTTTCTAAATTTTTTCTTGCTTTTGTTGCTTCCCTACCTGTAACATTTAAAATGTTTCCCCTTTTGACGAATTTAACTAATGAATATTAGACAATCACTAGGTCATCTTCCTATATAAAATATAAACAATAAAAAGATTTAAGACACCTGACTGATATTCCCATGATAAATAAATGACCCCTTTGAACTAAATGTTACAATTACAAGACTTCTAGAAGCACAGGTCTTACCTTATGTTAGACTCTAAACTCACATATTAAAAACTGTATTGTTTTTTACTTCTTTAAGGTGAATAACATAAATTATACAGATGATATTTTTGTTTTGCTTTTTTCTATATCTAATGGTTATTATGGTCTTCTAAGGGATGTTTATGTTTTTATTGTCTTTTTTTTCCATCCATTAACTAAAGTTAAGGATGTGATAAAAGGACTGAGGGTGTGGTGAAACTGGTATTCACATGTGTCACAAGGCAGGAACAGGGTTTTTGAATCTCATCAGTGTTAAACTGAGTTAGACTTGTCAGAAATTCCTACTCTTTTTTGCTGTTAATTAGTCTTAGCTTAGTCATCAACTAACATTTAGATTTAGATTGCTTGTTTTTCTTAATATTTTTGAGGTGAAATTCACATAACACAAAATTAAACATTTCAAAGTGTACAATTCATGATATTAGTATATTCAGAATGCTGTGCCGCCATCACTCTATCTAGTTTCAAAATGCCCACTAAGCTGTCACTTCCCATCCCCCCTTGCCTCAATCTCTGGAAACCACTAATATGTTTTTTGTCTATATACCTATAAATGGAATGTACTTCATATAAATTGAATCATACAATATGTTAACATTTTGTATTTGGTTTCTTTAACATAGCTTAACATTTTCCAGGTTCACCTACATTGTAACATGTGCCAGTGCTTCATTCATTTTAGGCTCAATACTCCATTATATGAATACACCACATTAATTTTTTACCCTATCATTTGCTGATGGATAATTGGGTTGTTTCCACATTTTGGTTATGGATAATAACACTATTAAGATTTGTGTACAAGTATTTGTGTACAAGTAGTTGATTCCCTGTTTACAATTTTGAAAGGATATATACATAGCATTAAATTTCGAGATGATATGATAATTCCATGTTTGAGATTTTCTTTTTCTTTTTTGAGAAACCACCAAACTGTTTTCTGCAGTGCTGCATCATTTTACCTTCCCATCAGGAACGTATAAAAGTTCTAGTTTTTCCGCATCCTCACCAATATTTGTCATCTTTTTTGATGATAGCCATCCTAATGGTCATCAAGTGGTATTTCATTGTAGTTTAATTTGCATTTCTTTATTTTCTTTTTTTTTATTAATTTTTATTGGAGTATAGTTTCTTTACAATTATGTGCTAGTTTCTGCTGTACAGCAAAGTGAATCAGCTATACATATACATATATCCCCTCTTTTTTGGATTTCTTTCCCATTTAGGTCACCACAGAGCACTGAGTAGAGTTCCCTGAGCTATGCAGTAGATTCTCATTAGTTATCTATTTTATACATAGTATCAATAGTGTATATATGTCAATCTCAATCTCCCAATTCATCGCACCCCCGCTTCCTCCCCTTACTATTCATAGGTTTGTTCTCTACATCTGTGTCTCTATTTCTGCTTTGCAAATAAGTTCATCTGTGTCATTTTCTAGATTCCACATATAAGCAATATTATACAATATTTGTTTTTCCCTTTCTGACTTACTTCACTCTGTATGACAGTCTCTAGGTCCACCCACATCTCTGCAAATGGCACAATTTTGTTCCTTTTTATGGCTGAGTAATATTGCATTGTATATATGTACCACATCTTCTTTATCCATTCCTCTGTTGATGGACATTTACGTCACTTCCATGTCCTGGCTATTGTAAATAGTGCTACAATGAACATTGGCGTGCATGTATTTTTTTGAATTTTGGTTTTCTCTGAGTATATACCCAGGAGTGGGATTGCTGGGTCGTATGATAGTTCTATTTTTACCTTTTTAAGAAACCTCCATACTCTTCTCCATAGTGGCTTTATCAATTTACATCCCATCAACAGTGTAAGAGCATTCCCTTTTCTCCACACCCTCTCCAGCATTTATTTTTTATAGATATTTTGATGATGGCCATTCTGACTGGTATGAGGTGATACCTCACTGTAGTTTTGATTTGCATTTCTCTAATAATTAGTGATGTTCAGCAGCTTTTCACGTGCCTTTTGGCCATCTGTATGTCTTCTTTGGAGAAATGTCTATTTAGGTCTTCAGCCCATTTTTGGATTGGGCTGTTTGTTTTTTTTAATATTGACCTGCATGAGCTGCTTGTATATTTTGGAGTTAATCCTTTGTCAGCTGCTTCATTTGCAAATATTTTTTCCCATTCTGAGGATTTTCTTTTCATCTTGTTTATGGTTTCCTTTACTGTGCAAACACTTTTAAGTTTAAATAGGTGTAATTTGTTTATTTTTGTTTTTATTTTCATTACACTAGGAGGTAGGCCAAAAAAGATCTTGCTGTGATTTATGTCAAAGAGTGCTCTGCTTATGTTTTCCTGTAAGAGTTTTATTGTGTTCAGGCATACATTTAGATCTTTAATCCATTTTGAGTTTATTTTTGTGTATGGTGTTAGGGAGTGTTCTAATTTCATTCTTTTACATGTAGCTATCCAGTTTTCTCAACACCACTTATTGAAGAGGCTGTCTTTTTTCCATTGTATGTTCTTGCCTCCTTTGTCATGGATTAGGTTACCACAGGTGTGTGGGTTTATCTCTGAGCTTTCTATCCTGTTCCATTGATCTATATTTCTTTTTTTGTGCCAGTACCATACTGTCTTGATTACTGTAGCTTTGTATTATAGTCTGAAGTCAGGGAGCCTGATTCCTCCAGCTCTGTTTTTCTTTCTCAAGATTGCTTTGGCTATTCGGGGTCTTTGTGTTTCTAAACAAATTGTAAAATTTTTGCTCTAATTCTGTGAAAAATGCTCCTAGTAATTTGATGAGGATTACATTGGATCTGTACACTGCTTTGTGTAATATATTCATTTTCACAATATTGATTCATCCAATCCAAGAACATGGTATAGCTCTCCATCTTTTTGTGTTGTCTTGGATTTCTTTCATCAGTATCTTATATTTTTCTGAGTACAGGTCTTTTGCCTCCTTAGGTAGGTTTGTCCCTTGGCATTTTATTCTTTTTGTTGCGATGGTAAATGGGATTGTTTCCTTAATTTCTCTTTCTGATCTTTCATTGTTAGTGTATAGGAATGCAAGAGATTTCTGTGCATTAATTTTGTATCCTGCAAATTTACCAAATTCATTGATTAGCTCTAGTTGTTTTCTGGTGGCATCTTTAGGACTTTCTATGTATTGTATCATATCATCTGCAAACAGTGACAGTATTACTTCTTTTCCAATTTGGATTCCTTTTATTATTTTTTTTTCTTCTCTGATTGCTGTGGCTAGGATTCCAAAACTATGTTGATTAAGAGTAGCTAGAGTGGACATCCATGTCTTCTTCCTGATCTTAGTGGAAATGCTTTCAGTTTTTCACCATTGAGAATGATGCTTGCTGTGGGTTGTCATATATGACCTTTATTATGTTGAGGTAGATAACCCTCTATGCCCATTTTCTGGAGAGTTTTTATGATAAATAGGTGTTGAATTTTGTCAAAAGGTTTTTCTTCATCTATTGAGATAACCATATGGTTTTCATTCTTTAAATTGTTAATATGGTGTATCACATTCATTGATTTCCATATATTGAAGAATCCTTGCATCCCGGAGAAAAATCCAACTTGATCATGGTGTATGATCCTATAAATGTGTTGTTGATTCTGTTTGTGATATTTTGTTGAGGATTTTTGTGTCTATGTTCATCAGTGATATTGGCCTGTAATTTTCTTTTTTTGTGATACCTTTGTCTGGTTTTGGTATGAGGGTGATGGTGGCCTCGTAGAATGAGCTTGGGAGTGTTCCTCCATCTACAATTTTTTGGAAGAGTTTGAGAAGGATAGGTGTTAGCTCTTCTCTAAGAGTTTGATTGAACCCACCTGTGAGGCCATCTAGTCCTGGACTATTATTTGTTGGAAGACTTTAAATCATAGTTTCAATTTCATTACTTGTGATTGGTCTGTTCATATTTTCTATTTCTTCCTGGTTCAGTCTTGGAAGGTTGTACCTCTCTAAGAATTTGTCCATTTCTTCCAGGTTGTCCATATTAATGGCATATAGTTGCTTGGAGTAGTCTCTTATGATACTTTGTATTTCTGCAGTGTCCATTGTAACTTCTCCTGTTTCATTAAAAATTTTATTGATTTTAGTCCTCTTCCTTTTTTTACTGATGAGTCTGGCTAATGGTCTATCAATTTTGTTTATCTTCTCAAAGAACCAGCTTTTAGTTTCATTTATCTTTGCTATTGTTCTCTTCATTTCTATTTGGTTTATTTCTGCTCTGATCTTTATGATTTCTTTCCTTCTACTAACTTTGGGTTTTGTTTGTTCTTCTTTCTCTAGTTGCTTTAGGTGTCAGTTTATGTTGTTTACTTGAGATTTCTCTTTTTTCTTCAGGTAGGATTGCATTGCTATAAACTCCCCTCTTAGAACTGCTTTTGCTGCATCCCAAAGGTTTCGGGTCATCATGTTTTTGTTGTCATTTATTTCTAGGTATTTTTAAATTTCCTCTTTGATTTTTTTCAGTGATCCATTGGTTATTTAGTAGCATATTGCTTAGCTACCATGTGTTTGTGTTTTAACAGTTTTTTTTTCCTGTAATTGATTTCTAATCTCATAACGTGTGGTTGGAAATGATGCTTGATACTGTTTCAGTTTTCTTGAACTTACCTATGCTTGATTTGTGACCCAAGATGTGATCTATCCTGGAGAATGTTCCATGTGCACTTGAGAAAAAAGTGTATTCTGCTGCTTTCAGATGGAATGTCCTATATATATCAATTACGTCTATCTGGCTTAATGTGTCATTTAAGGTTTGTGTTCCTAATTAATTTTCTGTCCTTATGATCTGTCCGTTGGTGGAAGTCAAGTGTTAAAGTCCCCCACTATTATTGTGTCATTGTCTGTTTCCCCTTATGGCTGTTAGCATTTGCCTTATGTATTGAGGTGCTCCTATCTTGAGTGTGTAAATATTTAAAATTGTTATATCTTCTTCTTGGATTGATCCCCTGATCATTATGTAGTGTCCTTCCTTGTCCCTTTTAATAGTCTTTATTTTAAAGTTTATTTTGTCTGATATGAGTATTGCTACTCCAGCTTTCTTTTGATTTCCATTTGCCTGGAATCGCTTTTTCCATCCCCTCACTTTCAGTCTGTATGTGCCTCTAGTTCTGAAATGGGTCTCTTGTAGATAGCATATATACATGTCTTGTTTTTGTATCCATTCAGCTATTCTGTGCCATATGGTTGGAGCATTTAATCCATTTACATATAAGGTAATTATCAATATGTATGTTCCTATTACCATTTTCGTAATTATTTTGCTTTTGTTTATGTGGGTCTTTTTCTTCTCTTATGTTTCCTGCCTAAAGAAATTTCTTTAACATTTGTTGTGTAGTTGGTTTTGTGGTGCTGAACTCTCTTAGCTTTTGCTTGTCTGTAAAGCTTTTGATTTCTCCATCGAATCTGAATGAGATCCTTGCTGAGTAGAGTAATCTTGGTTTAGGTTTTTCCCTTTCATCCCTTTAAATATATCTTGCTACTCCCTTCTGGCCTGCAGAGTTTCTGCTGAAGAATCAGCTGATAACTTTATGGAGATTCCCTTGTATATTATTGTTTGCTTTTCCACTGCTGCTTTTAATATTTTTTCTTTGTATTTCATTTTTGTTAGTTTGATTAATATGTGTCTTGGCATGTTTCTCCTTAGGTTTATCCTGTATGGGACTCTCTGCGCTTCTTGGACTTGGGTGACTCTTTCCTTTCCTATGTTAGGAAAGTTTTTGACTATAATCTCTTAAAATATTTTCTCAGAAACTTTCTCTTTCTCTTCTTCTTCTGGGACATCTATAATCCAAATGTTGATGGATTTAAAGTTGTCCCAGAGGTCTCTGAGATTGTCCTCATTTCTTTTCTTTCTTTTTTCTTTATTGTGCTCTGTGGCAGTTATTTCCACCATTCTATCTTCCAGCTCACTTATCCATTCTTCTGCCTCAGTTATTCTGCTATTGATTCCTTCTAGTGTATTTTTCGTTTCAGTTATTTTGTTGTTCATCACTGTTTGTTCTCTAGTTCATCTAGGTCCTTGTTAAACATTTCTTATATCTTCTCAATCCATTCTCTTTCTCTTGGATCATCTTTACTATCTTTACTCTGAATTCTTTTTCAGGTAGATTGCCTATTTCCTCTTCATTTATTTGGTCTTGTGGGTTTTTAACCCTGCTCCTTCATCTGCAACTTATTTCTCTGTCATCTCATTTTGCCTAACTTACTGTTTTTGTGGTCTCCTTTCCGCAGGCTGCAGGCTCATAGTTCCTCTTGCTTCTGGTGTCTGCCTAATTTGCATTTCTTAATGACTAATGATGTTGAATGTCTTTTCAGTGCTTGTTGTTCATTTGTGTATCTTCACTGGAGAAATTTCTATTCAAGTCCTTTGTCCATTTCTTATTGTTTTATCTTTTTGTTCTTGCATTGTAAGTATTCCTTCTTTATTGTGGGTACTAGACAATATTAGATATCTGATTGGCAAAAATTTTCTCTCATTCTGCAGGATGTCTTTTCACTTTCTTCATAGTGGTCTTTGATACACAAAAATTTTTAAATTGCTAAAGTTCAAATTACTTATTTTTTATTGTGTTACTTGTACTTTTGGTGTCATATCTAATAATCCATTGCTAATGCAAGATCATGAAGTTTTTCATAGTAATAGGTCTTTGCTCTATTTTGAGTTAACTTTTATATATAGGATGAAGAAGGGAACCAACTCCATTCTTTTGCATATGGATCTCTACTTGTCACAGCACCATTTGTTGAAGAGACTATCCTGTCCAATTGAATAGTCTTAGTACCCTTGACACAAATTAATTAGTCATAGATATATTGGTTTATTTCTTGACTGTCAATACTGTTCCATAGGTCTATAACTTTATCCTTATGCTAGGAACACATAGTTGTGAATAAAGGAGACTTTAAGGTAAGTTTTAAAATCTGGAAATGAGAGTCCTGCATCTTTTTTCTTCCCTTACAAAATTGATTGCCTAATATGAATACTGGGTTTAGCTTTTTTATTCCTGCAAACAAACAAACAAAAAAGGCCACTGAGATTTTGATAAGGATGGCATCGAATCTATGGATCACTTTGAGGAATATTGCCATTTTAGTAACAGTATGTATTTCAGTCCGTAAACAAGGAATGTCCCTTCATTTAATTTCTTTTAGCAATGCTTTGTAGTTTTTAGAGTGAAAGCGTTGCAGTTCCTTGGTTAATTTATTATTAAGCATTTTATTATTTTTATGCTATTGTAATTTCATTTGTAGATTGGTTGTTGCTAGCATATAGAAACACAATAGAGTTTTGAATGTTGTTCTTGTATCCTGCAATTTTCCTGAATTTGTTTATTAGCTCTAATAGAAAGTGTATGTGTGTATGTGTGTGTATTCTTTAGGATTTCTTATTATAATATCAGGTCATCTTTGAATTAAGGTAGTTTTAATTCTTCCTTTCCAACTTGAATGACTTTTTTTTTAATCCTTAATTGCTCTGGCCAGAAATTCCAGTTTAATGTTAAATAAAAGTGCAAATGTAGTCATCTTTGTCTTGTCCCTGATCTTAGAGGGAAGGTTTTCAGTGACGGGTATGAGTAGCAGCAGGTTTTTCACAAATGTCCTTTATATTTTCATATTAAGGAGATTCCTTCCTCTTCTTAGTTGGCTGAGTGTTTTGATCATGGAAGGGTGTTGGATTTTGTGAAATGATTTTCTGCCTCAATTTTGATAACCATGACCTCCTTTATTCTATTAATATAAACAATTATATTGCTTTTCTTATGCTCAACTACCCTTTCATTCTTGTCACCAGTCCCACTTCCTCATGGTGTATAATCCTTTTCGTATGCTTCTGGATTTGGTTTGCTAGTATTTTGCTAAGGATTTTTCTATATTTATTCAAAAGTGATATTGATATCTAGTTTTCTTTTAATATTGGTGTTGGTGTCTGGAGAATGATGGCCTTTTACCATGCATTAGGAAGTGTTACTTCCTCTACTATTTTTGTGGAAGATCTTTAGAAACTTTGTTGATATTTTTCTTTAAATTTTTAATAGAATTTCCCAGTGAAGCTTTTTGGGTCTGGACTTTTCTTTCTGAGAAGTTTTTAATTACTGATTCATTCCTTGTACTTGTTTTATTACTGTTTAGCTTTTTAATTTTTTCTTGAATTAATTTTGGGTTTGTGTTTTTCCAGGAATTTATCTACTTAATCTACATTATGTAATTTGTTGGCATACAATTGTTCATGGCATTCTCTTTAATCCTTTTTAGATCCATAAATTGAGTAATAACATCCTCACTTTCATTACAAACACAGAATTTGATTCTTCTCTTCTTTTTCCAACTCAGTTTACTTAAAAGTTGGTCACTTTTGTTGCACTTTTAAAGAACCAACTTTTCTTTTTATTGATTTTCTCTATTATTTTTCTATGTTTTTCTATATTTCATTTATTTCCACTCTAATATTATTTACTTCCGTTGGTTTTAGGCTTAGTTTGTTCTTATTTTTTAGTTCTTTAAGGTGCAAAGTTTGATTATTATTTTGAGATCTTTCTTCTTTTTAATGTAGATTTTTATAGTTATAAATGACCTTCAAATGCCATTTTCAATGCAATATGTTTTGATATGCTTTGTCTTTATTTTCACCTGTCTGAAAATATTTCCTAACATTGCTTTTAATTTCTTCTTTGACTCGTTAGTTCTTTAGAATGTGTTGCTTGATTTCCAAATATTGTGATCTTCCAATTTTCTTTCTGTTATTGATTTCTAGTTTTATTCCACTGTTGTTGGAAAAGATACGTTGTGTGATTTCAGTTTTTAAAAATGTATTAGGGCTTGTTTTGAGGTTGAAACATAGGGACTATCATAGAGAAAGTTTCACATGTCCTTAACAAGAATGTGAATTCTGCTGTTTTGTGGGTGGAGCTGGTTTATAGTGTTGTTCACTATAGTCCTCTATTTTCTTATTGAAAACCTGTCTGGTTGTTTAATCTGTTATTAAAAGTTTAGTATTTAAGTCTCCAACTATTATTTTAGAACTGTCTATTTCTCCCGATTTCTGTCAATATTTGATTCACATGTTTTGGGACACTTTTATCAATATATAATGTCCTTCCCTGTCTCTTGTAACAGTTTTAAAGTTTATTTTGTCTGATATTAATATAGCTATCCCAGATCTATTTTGGTTGCTCCTTTCATGGAAAATCATTTTCCATCCCATCAGTTTCAACCTATTTTTGTCTTTGGATCTAAGTTGAGTCTCTTGCAGATAGCATAGAGTAGATTATGTTTATTTGCTTATTTTTTAAAAAAAATTCATTTTCCCACATATGTCTTTTAATTGGAATGTTTAATTAATTTACATGTAAATATATTACTAATAAAAGACTTCCATTTTTCTACTTGTTTTCTGTATGTTTTGTAATATTTTTGTTCCTCATTTCTTCCATTAATATTTTTGTTTGTGTTGGTTTTTTGTAGTACAGAATTTTGATATACTACTCATTTCCTTTTTCATATCCTTTTTAGTTATTTTATTAGTGGTTGTCCTGGGGATTACAATTAACATCTGAAGACAAGTCAGTTCCAGTTAACACTTCCTTAACTTCATTAGTATACAAAACTCTTAATCTATACTACTCTGTCCCTCCTTCTTTACACTGTTGTTTTCAAGAGTTATGTCTATATACATTGTGTTCCCATAAACATGTATTTATAATTATTGTTTATACAGTTGTCTTTTAACTCTCTAAAACATGTTAGAAATAAAAAGAGGAGTTACAAACCCAATATACAATAATACTGACTTTTATATTTACCTATGTATATTCTTTTACATGTGCTTTTTATGTCTTCATATTGCTTCATACAAACTATGTAAGTTTTGAGAGTTTGCATTTTTCTGGGATTTTGTCCAAATTCTGTCCAGTTTCCTTTCATTTCAGCCTGAAGAATACATTTTAGAATTTCTTATTTGGCAGCTCTAGTAGCATGAACTCACTCAACATTTAAAATCTTAGAATTCCTTAATTTTGCCATAATTTTTGAAAGGTAGTTTTGTGGGATATAGAATCTTGGTTGTCAGATATTTTCTTTCAGCACTTTGTATATGTCATCCCATTGCCTTTTGGCCTTCATGATTTCTGATGAGAAGTCTGTTGATAATGTTATAGAGGATCACTTTTGTTTGATGGGCTGTTTCTCTTAATGTTGCTCTTGTGATTTTCTGTGTTTTGGCTTTTGACATTTTGATTATAATATATCTTGATGTGGACCTCTGTATTTGTCCTTGGAGTTTGTTGTGGTTCTTGGATATGTAGAGTCCATGATTTTCATTAAATCTGAGAAGTTTTTGTTTTTGTTTTGCCATTATTCCCTTAAATACATTTCCAGCCCCCTTTCTCTCTTTCCTTTCATTCTGGGACACCTGTAACAGGTTTGTTGACACACTTGATAGTGTTTTGGCTCTGATTAGTTTTCTTAATTCTTTTTTCTTTCTTTCATTTAATTTTCTTCAAATTTGCTTATTCTTTCTTTGACTGGCTCATATCTTCTATTGAACCCCTCTAGTGAATATTAAATTTCAATTATTGTAATTTTAACTCTAGAATTTTTGTTTTGTTTCTTTTTAATAATTTCTATCACTTTACTGACATTCTATATTTGTTCATGTCATTCTCTGGTTTCCTTTAGTGGTTTGCCTGTGCTTTTCTTAGATCTGCATAAAATAAGGCAGTTGAATTATCTAGCAAGGCCTCTTACATTTCTGTTAATTTTCTTTTCTCCTGTGAATGGGCCATAATTTCATGTTTCTTTATATGTCTTATTACGTTTTGTTTAAACTCATCCTTTTCATTATTATAATGTGGAAACACTGGAAATCTGATTCCTTCCCCTCCTCATGGTTTGTTGTTGTTGCTTTCTGTAGGTAACAGGTTTTTGTTTTTGTTTTTAGTGACTTTTGCAAAACATTTTCTGAAATTTGTATTCTTTGTTATATACCATCTTTGAAATATCTGTGTCTTTAGCTTATAGTCATTTTATGGTTTGACAATCATTTTCTAAATGTCTGGAGAAGAAAGAAAGAGAGAAAGAGAGAGAGAGAAGAGAAAACCATGATAAATGAAAAACAGACCATGAAAAATATTTTGGCTCAAATATAAATTATACATATCTCTATTACTAAAGTATATGTATACATAATACCTTAAATTCTGAATTATTTTTTCTCATGATGAGATAAGAACATCAAAGGGATTCTCTTCTCAAACATAGATCATTAGTAGCATAAAAACAAAATTTTCTGGGAATACACCAGGAAGGTAGTACAAGAAAATAGCCCACTTCTGATACATTGCAGTATTGATAAACTAGATCATAACTTCTGCAATAATTAGTCATTTTTTTAATTTTTAAAAACTTGCTCAATTTGTTAAGTTTTCAAATTTCTTCTTGTTTTTCAAACAATAATAAACTCCATGTTAGTCTTGTGAAAACAGTAAGAAAACCTAGTACTCAAGAATTTTGAAAACCAGGAAATTCTACATGAAGAATTAAGAGCAACAGTCCATTTTATGATGTTGAAATGTTTAAAGCCATTGTCACATTGATTCAATATTTTAATTGTTATTTTTATTCATGGATTATTAATAATCCTGGGGAGCACAGATTATGGTTTTGATTTCTGATTTTGTGCACAGTAGATGGCATAAGTGAGATTTGAATCGACATCATCACAATTCACTAAAGGAGGTGGTGGCTGATATGAGAGAGATATCAGATCAGGCTCACAGGGAGTGTGCCATGTACATAAAGTCAACATAAGGAAGAAAACTAGGATGAGAATGTAACCAGAGGTCTAAGTCCTTTCCTCTCAGAAAAAAATAAAAAAAAATCTTACTAAATCTATCACTCAAAGCAAAAGAAGTTATATAACCCATGGGTACTAGGAACAAATTCAGAAAACAACAAAACATGATGTGATATTGTTTCCAAAATGCATTGTTCAGTTCCTAGTATTTTAAGTGTCGCACAGTAAATCTCAGCTATGTAGAGCCTTCAATGGAGGAGTCAGTGTAAGAGTCAAATAATTTATATCACTAGTAATTCAGATTATTAGTGATAATTCATATTATTGTTTAAAATAATTTTTGTTTAAGATACTTCTAAAATATATTAATCATTTTGCCAATAATTTGTTAAATGTTTTTGGTTTTGTTGAAATAAATTATGTTGTTTTTGAATTGCATGCGTGCATGTGCATGTATTTCCCTTTCTATAAGACTCCCATCAGAAATGTTAGCTATACCAAAATTCTTCCAAAACAGTGCCTTTGTGCTTTATATCTACTGTTAAATGTCTGATGTTTATAGAGAAATATGAAAAATTTTATAACTGATTGAAAACTAAGAGCAAATCAAATAATTATAAAAATTTTTAAATCAAAGTAGAAAATAAGAAAAATGTCATTATTGAACTCTAAATTAATGAATATTAATTAAATATTTGAAAAGATAGCAGCCATCTAAATTCCATTGGAGGGGCATACAACTATTTTTTAGTTTGTTATTATAAACATTTTAGTTATGTATATGTTTCCTTTGACCTTCATAGGAATTCCATGATTTAAAATACAGAGATTTTTAGAACTAATTTATTCTCAGAGTATTCTGGGAATTAACCAATATAATCACCATTGTGCAAACAGAAATAAAACCAATAAGATTTGGACAGACTTACAACATAAGTATGAGGCACACTTGGTTTTTCTATTTCTACTCTCTTCCTTGTAAAATTTCACAAGATGTTTCTCTATGGCATCATCGTGCCAATAAAATAAGTAACCAACAAAAGGCTACTGAAGTGGATAACATTACATTTTCAAGTGGAAATAAAAAACTAGTTACACATATTCAACTACTTCAGACTTGTTTGTCCTCAATTCCATAGTATGTGTGTTTAGTTCAGTATCTGTAATAAATATGCCTTTTCAGAGATTTTCAATAAAATCTTATTAAATTTTAAATTCTGATGTTCAGTCACCAAATTACCTGTAACAGACTTAAAAATGGAAAACCTGCCAATGTTATTGAAATGAGAGTTAAGACAATCATCAAAGATGCTATTTTGAATATAGAGGTTGTAAAAAAATAATTAGTTATGCCAGGTTGGATTTAAAAGCAGATTTTCATAGAGAGAATAGTTTAAAGAAATATTTTTGAAAATCTCTGATTAACATTGTAAAATGATGTCAAGAGGAGAAAGCTTTCCTTTTTCCAGTTTTTACATGGAATTACTTTCTGCTGTACCCTCTGTCTACTGAAACCACAGCTGCAAGCATTTTCTTCTGGAAAAGGTTTAGTTTCATTGTACTACTCAAATACTTTGTTTATATTACAAATCACAAGATTTCCGGTTGGTCCTCTGTCTAATATTCAGTTACTATATTCTTCCTACTTGTACAATGAATTTATTGTTCCATCATCTCTTCTGTTGATTCAGTACAAGTATGCGTTGTATTTATACATGTTTTTTATTTAATTTGATATCCAAACATATTCTGGTATTTTAAGAATTTTTTTCAATATGTCTTTAGTTCTCAGAAGATGACTCTTTACGTGCATGAATCTTTTTATTGAAACACCAAGCATAGTCTGTACATTTATCTACTCACTTAGTAAGTGCATTTTCAAGATTAAAATGATGGTCAGTAATCATCATGAGAGCTACCTGAGCCTTTAATCTAGAGTTCCTTTATATTGTTTTACTATTAATACATATGATTATATGTATTATTATATGTATTAATAATATACATATATACATATATTATATATATACATGTATAATACTTATGTATATGCTTACTATTAATACTATATATACTCATTAACCCTTATTACAAAAGTAGATTATGCTCATTGGAGAAAGATTGCAAACTTCAAAACAAAACAAAACAAAAAATTAATTAAATCCAATCTCCAAGCTTGACCAAAGTTAACCTTTGGGCATATCTATCTTCAGTGCAAGTAGGGGCTTTGCTTATTTTATTTTTAATTGTTTAATTAAACCATTCATACAATATTGTGCTCCTTTCATATAACTTTATTGAATAAACATTAATCCTAAATTAGTGCTTTATAGTATATTTTCAACATGTGTATTCTATTGCCTAAAGTGGTTATATCATCATTTACATAAATACTTACAAATACTTTACAAATTTTCAGTACTATATATAAAATTTTTATAAATGTATTTGTGAATAAAGTTTTATCTATATCTATTGTTTTTTCCTCAGGTTAGTCAACTAGGAATTGAATTACTACTAAAGAGGGCATAAGTATGTGAAAGATCTTTAGTGCTAATTACTAATTATTTTCTACCTGCAATTTACACTGATACTAGCAATATAAGAAAGTGCCAATTTCATTGAACATTTTTAAGGTTATGTATTCCTAATTTGTAAAATGAAAATGGCATCTCACTGCTCTAATTTTATTTAGTTGAAAATAATGAGTTTCGTATTTCCTTTAAGTGTTTTGATGCATACATGCTATATTCAAACCATGCGGAAGTATATATAGTAATAAGTAAAAGCACCCATAGCACTTTCTCTCTAGAAGAATAGACAAATTGTTGAGTAATCTTTCAGTTCATTTACTGAAGCAATTACATATAAGTATATTAAAATACAATATTCTTTTTAATCTGGTATATGCTTGTTTAAAAATAGACAGTTTAAAAATAAAGAGTTTCGCCTGTGTCATTACTAATGCACTATCATTTTTATAACTGCAGTATGATATTTTATTTGGCGGATGGTTCATAGTTTATTTAAGCATTCCTCTATTGTCTGAAGTTAAGATTATTTCTAAATTTCCTTACTACAACCAGTGCTGCAATGAATATCCTTAAACTTGCTACTATGCAGTCATTTATGAGCATTTTTTAAAGGGAGATACTGAGATATTATTGCTTCATTAAAGCAGAGTCATATTTTAGTTTGGGTAGATAATGCCAAATTGTTCTCCAAAAAGCCTAAGACAATTATGCTTCTACCAACATCGTGCAAGGGAACATATTTAATCACATCTTTACCAATGGTGGATCTAAACACCTTTATTATTGTCACCAATAGATTGATGGAATAAATATCTCACTTCTTGGTTTTAATTTATATTCAACTAAATATTTATGAAATTTTGAATCATTTGGTGTTTGTAGACCATTAATGCTCTCCTTCATGTGAGGAATAGTCTTTTGTTTGTTTACTAATTTTTTCTTAATAGTTTTTTGCTTTTTCTAATTTTAGTAATACATTATATAAAGATATTCTTTTTCTCATATTTTTATTCATTTCATAGATTGCATTAACCATTTTCATTTTTAAAATACAGTCACCTTTATCAATCTTCACTTTTCGACTTATCAAATGTGGGGTCTTGCTTAAAAAGGCCTCATCTCCAATATTTAAATATTTTATGCTTTTAATAATATTATAATACTGCTATTATACTAAACTTTTAATATTGATCTTTTAATATTATTATAATTTTATCTGTAATTTAAACACATTCATCCATCTAGATAGTATTTTGTGTCAGAAATGAGATATACATATATTTTCTTTTTAAATAGCTGATTAACTCAACCCTATATATCCTGTATCTTTATTATGTTTTTAATTTCCCATATGACATGAGTCTGCTTCTGAAATCTTTATTCCATTCCACCAATAGTTTTCTGTAATGTTGAAACACCACTAGGTCAAAACCAATTATGAAATTTATATTTTAAAGATAAGAGGAGTGTACTAGTCACTATAATGATAAAGATGAAGACTTGAGTGGATTAGAAATTGTAAAGGGAAGGTAAAAAAAGTTATCCATCTTTACAAATGATATTATTAAATGTAGGTAACACTAAAAAATGAGATGTGAAACTACTATAAAAATAAAATAATTTAGAATGTTAAGGGACCTAAGAGTAATATTCAGAAATTAGTAATTCTATATATCGTAACAAAAATCAATCAGGAGATGTAATGGAAAAAAGAATTGATTAACATTAACAACTGAAAAGGTAAAATATCTATGTATACGTTCAAGAAGAGATGACTTTTTCATGATATAGAAATTAAAAATGAATCAAATAAACAGAAATACATACAGTATTCCTTTTAAAATGTTAAAATTCAATTAGTTAATGTATAAATTGAATAAATCCCCTGAAAATATTAACATTTTTAAATTAGATAAGTTGATTCTAAAATGTAAGATAAAAATACTAATCATGTTTTAACTTGATAAACTGACTGCAAAGTTTATGGAACACCACACATAAAAAAAGTAGCCAATAAATTGTGAGTAAAAATTGTGAAAGATTCATTTTCCTCGGTATTTATACATATTTATAAGCTCAATAAATAAAATAGTGCAAAACTTATATGTGAAGAGAAACGCTGATGAAGTAAATAGAACATTCAGGCATAGACTAAATGCATGTCGGCCAACAGGCAGCATTCCAAATCAGTGGGAAGTGATGGACTATTCAATAAATTGTGTACTAATAGATAGCTATGTCAAGAAAAACAACAGCATTTGAACCATTACCGTATATAGTATATTGTTATAATAATGGTCTCCAGTGAATAGTCTCCCAGCATCAATGGTTTTGGGTAATCCCCTCAAACGTTGACCCTAGGCTTGGCTCTATCATTTCTTAATGTCAGTGGGACCTAAGCAAACATGAGGCAAGCAGAGAGTTGACTATTTAGAGCTTCCCTTCTTAGAACGCCACAGTCACCTTGCGAGCAAGTCTTGTGTAGCATCCTTGAGGATAGAAAACCACACTGAAAGAGGGAGGCAAACCCATCCCAGGTTTCCTTGCTGAGCTCAGCCACCAACCAACCCAGCAGTTGAGTGAAGCCACATGAAGCCACCTCATTGAGTATATGGAGTAAGTAAAATATGGTGGCTCATACTTCAGCTTCCTGGGAATGACTCTAAAGCAGTAAATATACTACAGACAGCTATGGGGACATATCTTTCAAATGTAGTGTTGAAAGAGGAAAACTAAGACACAACATGAGATATATGCCATATCATCATTTATGTAAATAAAAATGCAAAAACAAAACAAAACTCTCCCCTTTCCCTCTTTCCCTTACTCTTACATACCCAAGAACACACACACAGGATAATTTTTTTTAATACTAAGTCCAAATAAATTTCAGAACATATGTTATGATCCCTTAACCTGTTAAGCAATAATTATTCACACAGCTTTAGTCTTGTCTGAAGAAAATGTAAAACATAATGGGAAAATAATAATACAACTACTAGTATTAATCATGTTTGTAACTTTTACTACATATTTCTATCTCAGTTCCATTAATTTAACAAAACACTATGGAACAAGTGGCTTAAATGACAAAAATTTATTTCTCACTCTTCTAGAGGCTGGGAAGTCAGAGGACAGGGTATCAGCATGGTCAGGTTCTAGTGAGGACCCTCTTCTTGGTTTGCAGACTGTCATCTTCTTGCTGTGTCCTCCCATGGCAGGGAGAGAGATCACCTTTCTAAGAAGTGTCTCTTCTTATAAGGGCACTAATCCCATTTACAAGGGCTCTATCCATGACCTAATTTCCTCCTAAAGGCTTGACTTCCAAATAGCATCACACTGGGGATTAGGGCTTTGACATATGAATTTGGGGGTGGGGGGGCACTATTCAGTCATAGCATTCCACTCCTACCGCCTCAAAATTAATGTCCTCCTCAAGTGCAAAATTCACTCATTCATACCAATAGCCCCCAAAGTCGGAACTCACTCTAGCATTTAAAGTGTAAAGTCCAGAGTCTCATCTAAATATCACCTAAATTAGATTTGGTGGAGACTCAAGGTATGGTTCATACTGATACAAAATTCCCATCTTGTTGTGAACCTGTGAAATCAAACAAGTTATGTGCTTCCAAAATACAGTGGTGGGACAGGCACAGAACAGACACTTCATTCCAAAAGGGAGAACAAAGAGAGAAGGGAGTGGTGATGATAAGTCCCAAGCAACCCTATAATGCAGCATGGCAAACTCCGTGAGATTCTGAAGTCTGAAGAATATACTCTCTGGCTAGATGCTGTGGCTTCCAGACCCACTGGAGTGGCAGTTCTGCCCCCCTGCAGCTCTGCAGAGCTCTGGGTGGTCCTGTCCCTGAAGCTCTGGGTGATGTCTCACGTCTTTTCAGTCCAAGGATGTGGCCCTGATAATCCTTGAATCACCTCTGGAGCCATTCACCCTTTGCCTTGAAGAATAATGCATGTCCACAGCTGAATAGCTGTATGGTCTTATCCTGTAAAATTCGAGAAGTCAGACAGCCTCCCTTCACTCCATCCCATCTCCATCTCCTTTAGTTCAAACTGGCCATGTTCTTCCTGGTGACTGATTCGTTCTGTGGTTCCACCCACACTAAACTCCTTATCAAATAGTCAGTCTTCCACACACTTAATGTTCTCTTCTGGACATGCATTCTCATTTTTTGTATTATGGACACAGACAACTCTCCACATCTTTATGTTCTGGTTCCTTTTTGCTTAATGATTCCTTCTTCAATTCATCTCTCTTCTCATATTTTTACTATAAACAGTGAGGAGGAACCAAGCCACTCCTTTAGCACTTTGCTTACACATCTCCTCAGCTGAACATCTAAAATTTCATCATTCCCAAGTTCTATCTTCCATAAGACACTAGAACACTAACACAACTTAACCAAGTTCTTTGCATATAACAGAAGTCACCTTTCCTCTGGTTTCCAATAATATTTCCTCAGTACCGTCTGAGACTTCATCAGAATGGCTTCTACCATTCATATTTCCACATTATGCTCATGATTTCTGGTGTGTTCTTTAAGAAGACAGAGCCTTTCTCTCCTTTTTTATTTCTGGGGCTTCATGAGGCTTGCCTTTAGCATTCCCTCCATGGCAATATTGGTTATTTCTCACATGTACATCAAAACTGTCCCAGCCTCTACTCATCACTCAGCATCAAAGCTGCTTCCACACTTTACAGCAGCATCCCTACTTGTGGTACCAAGGTGTGTCTTAGTCAGTTCATGCTGTTTTAACAAAATACCAGAGCCTGGGTGGCTTAAACAACAGAAATGTATTTGTCACAGTTCTAGAGGCTGGGAAGTCAGAGACCAGGGTGTCAGCATAGCGAGGTTCTGGTGAGGACCCTCTTCCTGGTTTGCAGACTGCCATCTTCTTGCTGTGTGCTCACATGGCAGAGACAGCGAGAGAGATTATCTGTCTCAGGTCTCTTCTTATAAGGCTGCTCATCTCATTCATGAGGCTCCTCCCTCATGACCTAATTCTTCCCAAAGTCTCCTCCAAATACCATCACATGGGGAATTAGGGCTTCAACATGTGAATTTGGAGGGAGGTGAAGGATGTGGGGCACACACATTCAGTACATAGGAGTTATTAAAAATATTTTACTAGTAACTGGATGTTGGAGACATTTTCTACAACTTTACCAGAAGAAAATGTTATGCAAAGAAGAAATCATTTCAGGAAAAAAAAATCAAGAATTTTTCCTTCGCCCAACTTGCAAAGTTACACATTTTTTTCCTTATCAATTGTCAAATGATCTCAATTAGAAAAACTGTGTATGTTACAATCCTCGCTCCAGGCAGCTCCATACATGCACTAGACTTGAGACTCTCAGACTCCTCAGCCAAGGAAACCTGTGCTGCTCTTTTGCAAAACTTTTACCCTTCTCCACCTTGCTCTGTCCCAGGGGTCTGGCCAATGAGAAGCCTGGCTGGAGATTGCATGCAGAAGGTGGGACCAGAGTGTATTATCCCCACTCCCACCCCCCAGCACCTTGTCTGCTGATTTCTAGGAAACCAGATGCTTCTTAAAATGGAAAGTCCCAGATCCTCACAAGACATACCTCTCCACCTAACTCCTTCCTTCGAGGACGCAGCAGTGACAACAGGCTTACTGTTGCTCTCCACACATTACTGCACTATCACTTGTAGTCAATTTACATTGCTTTGTAAACAGTCTCTTTGATTTATTCTAATTAGAATTTGCACCTTTCCTTCTGGGATCCAGACTGAAATGAGCTCTCTCTTCCACTGAAAGCCTAACATAACAAAAGTTAGTAGCTGTAGCAAATTAGTAGTTGTTACCCATCTTTTCTTTGAAGAGTTTCCCCAAATACTCTTTGCAAGTCAAGGCACACAATTATAAGCACACCACTACTTGACATAATTACCTTAAGGATAGAAACCATTTATTTCCTCTCCATTTCCTTCCTAAGGTTTTATGAAGTGTACTGCACACAGTGGGTTGTGAATTATTACTGAATGTGATCACATAGCCTCTAGAACCCAAATCATTCCTAACCTGATTCCTCAGGGAACCTGTCTTTCACTTCCTTTTCTGTCTTACAGGTATACAGTGGACACTTGGGTAATATTTTTTGATTGATTAATAAGATTCTAATTTGTTCATGTCTTTGTTTTATCTTCCTTTTCTCTTCCCACCTCTGTGCTCACAAATTATTTCTCACTCTTCTAATTACAAACTCCACTTCTGTTATGTCACCTCTGATCTATTTACCAACTCTTACATGAAACACATCCTCTTCAGAAGAACAGGTAAGGTCAGGGAAGCTGCTATTTTCAGATTTTCATGTTGTTTTCCAAAAAAAGTTAGGGAGAGCAACCAATCTTTTAAAATGCCATCTTAATGCACAGTTGTCATGTTTTTCCCTAAGCTGTTAAGCTCTTCAGAAAAAAAGTGGAGGGCTTTGGTATTTGAAATACGGTCTGTAGTCCATGTGGTGTGCACAGAATTCTTAATAAATCTGTTTTTTTCTGTATGCCCTGGCTACTCACTAGAAGTGATAGAGCTTTAGACACTATATTAATTCTGTCAAGTGATTAGACATCCTGAATATACTAAAATTAAGTTATATATTTATGTCTCAGTTTTTCCTAGAAGAATCAAACTCCCTACACAACTGAAAAATAAGATACCAGAGAAGGAAGACAATAGGGGATTTAGTGATCAGTAATACATTCTGCTTCATTTTTTAAGAAAAAAAATGAAAAATGAAAGTAGGGAAGAAGTAATGTAGCTAAAATCTTTAATACAGAATCCACACAATATACTTATAAAAGTCAGGAAGGAGGGCATCCTGGTGTTCATTTCAGCTTTTCAACCTGTGTGTTGAAAACAGAAAACGTCAAAGTATTATCATTTCTCAAACACATCTAAGCATTAGGCCAGTTCAGAAACCGTCCTTGCTCTCATTATAAATCTTTACTAAATGTGTCAATTTTACTTCTTCTGTGATTCACCTCTTTCGAATGTGAATGTGACCACTCTTTAGGAACAGGTGTATTTTACTGAGTTGTTTATGTGAAATTCAGATAAAAACTAAATCCTCTGGTACTTGAGTAGGAACAGCATTCAATCTTTTCTTACAAGGGTCGGTCTGGGATAATAGAAAATAGCTAAATATAAAGGAATTCATAAACTAGTGAATGATGGCTCATGTCAGCTTTATGGTTTGTGCCCATGAAAACTCTGTGTTAGCTGTAACACAATGGAGGATATTTCAACAGCACATTTTGTGTGGAGGTTTATATATTAATTGCAAGGAGAGGAGATTGTAATTTTAGTTTCTTATCTGTTAAGCATTTCTTACCTTCCAGTTGGAAAAACAGGATACTTGTCATCCAGTTAGGAAAACAAAGTATTAATAATCCTGCTCATCACTTTTTATGAAGTACTAATTATTTACTTGATCCTATGTTTTGGATTTAGATTTTCACAAGTAAAATCTCAATACAACAAATTCGTATGGCTGTTCAAATTTTCTTGTTCTGAGATTTTATTTCAAAGAATATGCTTTCTACAATTGAGACATCAGAAAAGTTTGGGGAAATTCTTTTATTTATATGTGGATTGCAGCAATTTTTTTTTTTTTTTTTTTTTTTTTTTTTTTTTTTTTTTTTTTTACTAATAAGGCATAGTGTCTGGCAAAACCAATACTCAAATACACCCAACCCCCACTTACTGCTTCCCATTTGCATCCATTGATATACATGGAAAGACTAGTTTTAAAATCTGGGGAGGTGCAGATGACAGGGTTTGAGGAAAGAGATCATACAGGAAGGGAGAGGGAGCAACAGAAACATTTCCCAGGGGGAAAACCATGATTCAAAAAGATACACGCACCCCAATGTTCACTGCAGCACTATTTACAATAGCCAGGACATGGAAGCAACCTAAATGTCCATCAACAGAGGAATGGATAAAGAAGATGTGGTACATATATACAATGGAATATTACTCAGCCATAAAAAAGAACAACATAATGCCATTTGCAGAAACATGCATGGACCTAGAGATTGTCATACTGAGTGAAGTAAGTCAGACACAGAAAGACAAATATCATATGATATATGTGGAATCTAAAAAAAGGGTACAAATGAACTTATTTACAAAACAGAAATAGAGGCACAGATGTAAAAAGTAAACTTATGGTCAGGGAGGAAAGGGGGGGAGGGATAAACTGGGAGATTGGGATTAATATATACACACTACTATATAAAAACTAAAAAACTAGTAAGGACCCACTGTATAGCATAGGAGACTCTACTCAATACTCTGTAATGGCCTATATGGGAAAAGAATCAAAAAAAAAAAAAGAGCAGATATATGTATATGTATAACTGATTCACTTTGCTGTGCACCTAAAACTAACACAACACTGTAAATCAACTATACTCCAATAAAAATTAAAAAAAAAAAAAAAAAAAGAAACACTTCCTAGCTTGTAGAATGGGGACTGGTCCTTAGTTGTTAAGTATTAGAAGTCAGCTTTAATGAGAACTGTCCAGGTGGGGATCTGTGAGGACTCTGGGGAGAGGCAGTCCTATATTATGATTCAGGAGATAAAATAATTGTTTTTCTGTAAATCTTTGGAGCATCTTTCACTCTAAGCTTTGGGGTATCACGACTCTTGGCACTGACCATGGCAAATTAATACAGGTCATTGATTACAATTATGAGATTCCTTCAGTAGCATCTCAGGTCATGGATTTGAAAGCAGGACAGGAGCAGAATATCATCACAGATGCTGTGGGGTGAGTGACTTAAAAACTGCTTTGTGAGATTCTATTTGGGGGCTGTCTAGTGAAAGATTTGGGGAAGTCATTCATTACTCAAATGCAAGAACTGTAGCCTGGTCTTGTGGGATGTGGAGGTCATGGCACAGTTAATCTTTATTAGGCTTCATGATGTTTCAGTCATGTTTCTCTCTAAGTATCTGTTCTTCTCCCCCTCTCTGCCAAGTCACTTCCCTTGCAACGCTCCTGAATTGCCATGACATACACTCTGACTGCAACTCTCCATGTCCTTAGAGATCCAGGTCCTAAAGTCAGCCACAAAATTTTCTGTTACTTTTACTGAAAGGCCTTGAGTAAGACAGGTATCGATTCCAAATCCCATCGTTTGTGCAGAGTTCAAAGTCACCCAGTACTCCATGGCAACCTGCTCCACACCCTCCCTAGGAACTGAAACAGCATCTCTAAGAGATGATGGAGTGAGCTCGGCTGCCTTTGTTCCTAACAACATGAGCAATTTGGTGACTGGGCAAGGTGCGCACTGGACGTAGATCCTGTTGATACAAGTGAAAGCAAGAATAAAAAGGTGGGGCTTCCCTGGTGGTGTAGTGGTTGAGAGTCTGCCTGCCAATGCAGGGGACACGGGTTCGAGCCCTGGTCTGGGAAGATCCCACATGCCGCAGAGCAGCTGGGCCCGTGAGCCACAACTACTGAGCCTGCACCTCTGGAGCCTGTGCTCCGCAACAAGTGAGGCTGCGGTGGTGAGAGGCCCGCGCACCGCGATGAAGAGTGGCCCCCACTCGCCGCAACTAGAGAAAGCCCTCGCACAGAAACGAAGACCCAACACAGCCATAGATAAATAAATAAAATAAATTACAAAAAAAAAAAAAGAATAAAAAGGTGAATTTCTATTATCAAAGTGACCGCTGTTGAATTCACAAATGGATAAATCTCATCACATTTGGGTAATACCATATGCTTATTTTTAACATTGTGGGAATACTGGCTATACAAAAAAATTAATCATTTGTTTTTGTTTTTCCATCCATGGATTATAATAGTCTGTGGTCCCATAGGAAATATTATATTTGATACATAATGGGAAAATGATGCTACTTAACGTATAAAGCATGGACAAGCTCTATTTGTTGAGAATATACTATTTTACTGGTAATAAACACGCATTTATTCACATTCTCAAAACAAGGTACTTTTATCCTCTTCCTGCTGATGAGGAAACTGAAACTCATGGAAGTCAAGCACTTTATATGAGTAAAGGACTTTATATGAGGTCACGTATCTATTATATTGAAAAACTGGGTCATAAAACTAAATCAGCTCAGATTGAAAACACCTACTTCATCCAAACAACAAGTTCTCTGAATATGAATCACCTCATGACCTCACTTTAAAGCATAAAAGCAGTAATTAAAGTTGAATCTTTTTATAAAATTTATAATGAACTAGATTGATTAAACACTCAGAAAAATAAAATAATTTGGTAAAGAAAAGAAGGCTCTCACTCGCCTCACCAAATCTGGCAACAAATCCACACAATGCCGTGCAGAGAGGTTACAATTCCTAGTTACTTTATTTCCCAAATACACGACGTCATTTCAAGAATAAGTTTTAACTCCCTCATTTCTCATAGTCTGCAACTTCCTACACACATTCTGACAAACATTAGACAAACTATGTTAGGCCTAGTACTATGCAGGATTTTATTATACTAAGCAGGCATGAAAGTTGAGAGCCTTGTAAATATTAATCACAGACTAATGAACAGTGCGAGACTTCAGAATATCAATCTGTACTGGGGGAAATTTTGAATTAGAGACACCACTTCCTACCAATAAATCAGTAGTGAAAAATTGAAGGCTTTCTCATTGCATCTGCTTATATAGCTAGCTCTCTAGTCCTAAAGGATACAGTGTGGATGCCAAAAGGATGTAATTTTATCACCCCACATGGGGCTTTTGCATTTTTAACGGAACAATTTTTTAAAATTGTATTTACCTCCAAAAGAGGCTGGATTGTATCACAGGAAACTTGAGTGCATTCTTCAGCATCGGAGTTAAAACTAGTTCATGAGTGGTTAGAGCTTGTCTCCATCTTCCTCTTTAGCATTCAAATATCATTGCCTAAAGGGAGCAGAAGACCAGGTTAAGAGGAGAATTGAAATGCCAAGACTTGACTGGTTTATGGCTTTTATTAAATGTGCAAATTACTGCTTTTGCCTGTGAGCACTTATACCATATATAACAAAAAAAAGACAGTATCTTCCATCATAATTAACAATTCCATAAATGACACCAGACACAATGATACACCTCCACACTTACATGTCCTTAATGACGGTCAATGAATGGAAGTACATCCCTTTCCAATAGCCCAAGTTCATTATTTATTAAGACAAGTATGAGTGTGGGTAGTGATAATTAGGATTTTATGATATTTTTTGATGCCGATAACACAAAAATAATGAGACTCAGTTTTCAGTTTGAGGGCTTTTTTTTTGTTTCTTTGTTTATTCTTTAACATTCAGGTAGTATTTAAAACCTGCACTAGGTATTCATATTTTTGTGTGTGTGTGTGTGTGTTTTTTTTTTTTTTAAGGACATTCTTTTTTCTTATTTTTTATTTTTTATTATTTATTTATTTATATTTATGGCTGTGTTGGGTCTTCGTTTCTGTGCAAGGGCTCTCTCCAGTTGCGGCAAGTGGGGGCCACTCTTCATCGCGGTGCGCGGGCCTCTCACTATCGCGGCCTCTCTTGTTGCGGAGCACAGGCTCCAGACGCACAGGCTCAGCAGTTGTGGCTCACGGGCCTAGTTGCTCCACGGCATGTGGGATCCTCCCAGACCAGGGCTCGAACCCGTGTCCCCTGCATCGGCAGGTAGATTCTCAACCACTGCGCCACCAGGGAAGCCCCCAGGTATTCATATTTTAATGGGAGCATTTAGAAGTGATTGTTAACAATATAGAGGTCTCTTCATCCCATTGTAATCAGGACTGAAATTGTATCCTGAATAGGTATAGTATGAGCTTTGTTTACTGAAAGGATACAAGCACAGTTATTAGGGACACAAGAAAAAATAAAGATCCAGTAAGTCAACCAGAAATGGTGCATGTCATTCTGAAATACAATAGAAATATTACTTTCAAAATGATTACTTTATTCCATTTCAAATATATATATATATAAAGTAATAGTTACTAAGTAGTAGTATTGCAGAATACTATAATTAAGCATTAATCACTAACAGTTTTTCAATTCACTCAAAATTTCTAGACTCATTGGAAGCAGGGCGAGTTATGGGCACCTCCAATATATTCCCAATTCTTTGGGTTTAGTGGTTGTTCAGTAAATATTTAAGATATCTTTTTAAAGGAGTAGATATACATGGTAGCTTTTCTTTTGTATAGAAGAATGTGTACTCTCTCCAGTGACAGCAGTCTCTTCACAAATGTTCTAATATATCTAAAGTTATAATATAGTTTCCTAAGTCTATGTAATACAATAACATAGAAGCAGTTGCAGTCTTATGTCTATTTTAGTAAGATTTTTGTGCTTATGTACTCCATGCCTTCCATAATACAAGACTGATTCTTTGAAAACATTCATCTTATTTTTTCTACAATATTGAAGGTCTGTGTTTATTTATATTTTGAGCTTGCCATGTGATTATATTTAAAATTTTATGGATTATTACACTAATGCACCATATTTCTGTATTATGTGTGGAAATGGTAATTTTTTTTACAAAAATTAAACTTTGTTTAAGAATTAGTATACTGAAAATGAATTGCACAGGTGACAATAATAAAAATGGCTATCTTTAGAGTTTGTTTTGTTTTGCTTTGTTTTAATACTCACAGTAAACTCATCTTAATTGTTTTCATTTAGGAGTACAGTCAATGTAACATAACAATACTTTTCTGATCTTTATTTTTAAGGAATTTTTGGAAATATTAGGAGGTGTTTTAATCAATATTATTAACGAAAACAAAATAAAAGTCCTTTACAATTCTGTTGTCCAATATGCATTTTGGATATAATTGTGTATAGTAGTTTCTATCTCATTTTATCTTATTTAACCTACTTATTCCTATTTTTGCTAGGAAGCCACTGATGTTATAGGTCAGGGTTTGAAAATGTATTTATATCCCGTAAAAAACCAAACAAACAAAAAACCCCACAAAATATATTTACCCTTGTCACAGGGAATTTTGATAATTTACAGCTAACATTCAGGACAAAAAGCACTGAAGTAATCAAAGAGGTCACCAAAACATATTTTAAAATATATTTATTTTTTTTAAATCTAGAAACAATAAATGCTGGAGAGGGTGTGGAGGAAAGGGAACACTCTTGCACTGTTGGTGGGAATATAAATTGATACAGCCACTATGGAGAACAGTATGGAGGTTCCTTAAAAAACTACAAATAGAACTACCATATGACCCAGCAATCCCACTACTGGGCATATACTCTGAGAAAACCATAGTTCAAAAAGAGTCATGTACCAAAATGTTCATTGCAGCTCTATTTACAATAGCCAGGACATGGAAACAACCTAAATGTCCATCATCGGATGAATGGATAAAGAAGATGTGGCACATATATACAATGGAATATTACTCAGCCATAAAAAGAAATGAAATGGAGGTATTTGTAATGAGGTGGATGGAGTTAGAGTCTGTCATACAGAGTGAAGTAAGTCAGAAAGAGAAAAACAAATACAGTATGCTAACACATATATACGGAATCTAAGGAAAAAAAAAAAAAAAAAGCCATGAAGAACCTAGTGGCAAGACGGGAATAAAGACACAGACCTACTAGAGAATGGACTTGAGGATATGGGGAGGGGGTGGGGTGAGATGTGACAGGGTGAGAGAGTGTCATGGACATATATACACTACCAAATGTAAAATAGATAGCTAGTGGGAAGCAGCCGCATAGCACAGGGAGATCAGCTCGGTGCTTTGTGACCACCTAGAGGGGTGGGATGGGGAGTGTGGGAGGGAGGGAGATGCAAGAGGGAAGAGATATGGGAACATATTGTATATGTATAACTGATTCAGTTTGTTATAAAACAGAAGCTAACACACCATTGTAAGGCAATTATACTTCAATAAAGATGTTTTAAAAAATATATATATATATGTATTTATTTTTTTAATTGAATTTAATAGAAAAATGCCATAAATCTCCAAAGTTCATCAGTGTTCAATATAAAATAACCGATACAGTGCAGGTATATCATTACAAATTATAATAGTATTTGCTTGGCAAGGATGAAAATTTTAACTTGTATTTGAAATTTATAATAAAATAAATGTTAAAAGGATAAAGATAGTTAATCAAGATGATCCTAAAATGTAATAAATAGAAGGCTAATAGTTTTATACCCCTCCTGAAAAAAATCTACATCTATTAGGGTAGAGAGGCAGCTTAAAATGAGAAAAATATGGATAATTATCTAAATAGTGATGATTGTCAGATTCATTTGAAGGTCATAAACAATATAAGAAGTAAATGAAGTGAGTGAAAGCGATATACATTCAAGACTTTTATTCTTGCTGGCTTTCTGGCAGTTAACAAAGTTGATTCAATATCAGTAGGTTTAAAGACGTGCAAAATAATGTTTACTTTTTGACCCTCTAGAGGAAAAATAAAATGTATTGTTCCAATTAACTAGATATATCACTTTTTTTTTTTTTTTTTTTTTTTTTTATTTTATTTTATTTTTTTTTATTTTTGGCTGTGTTGGGTCTTCGGTTCATGCGAGGGCTTTCTCTAGTTGAGGCAAGTGGGGGCCACTCTTCATCGCGGTGCGGGGACCGCTCTTCATCGCGGTGCGCGGGCCTTTCACTATCGCGGCCCCTCCCGTTGCGGGGCACAGGCTCCAGACGCGCAGGCTCAGTAGTTGTGGCTCACGGGCCCAGCTGCTCCGTGGCATGTGGGATCTTCCCAGACCAGGGCTCGAACCCGTGTCCCCTGCATTAGCAGGCAGACTCTCAACCACTGCGCCACCAGGGAAGCCCAAGATATATCACTTTTAATTATTTCGCTTTCTACAGCATGAGCTATAACTGTTTGGCTGTAATGAAAGGGTGACCTAGAGGAAGCAGGAGGGTAGCAAGATTTAAAGTTAATTCTAACACGGTCGGGCCACCAGTTGCTGCATAGCCTGGCGATTAATGCCTGGGCTGCGATGGCCCTTTCTGCCTGCCCACAGTGCATTTTCTTCTGGTAAGCACCCCGGAGTTTCCTGTCTAACTTTGGTTTTCATCTTTGCAGGTTTGGATTTATTCTTCATAAAGATGAAGCTGTACTACAAAAGATTGATCTTGAAACCATGTCATACGTCAAGACCATTAACTTGAAGGACTATAAGTGTGTCCCTCAGTCGCTGGCGTATACACACTTGGGAGGATATTATTTTATTGGCTGTAAACCCAACAGCACTGGGGCGGTTCCCCCGCAGCTCTTGGTGGACAGTGTAACTGACTCGGTCATTGGGTTCAACAGTGATGTGACAGGCACTCCGTATGTCTCTCCAGATGGACACTATCTTGTCAGCATCAGTGACGTGAAAGGTCTTGTGAGGGTCCAGTACATCACCATCAGAGGAGAAATACAGGAGGCTTTTGATATTCACACAAACCTGCACATATCTGACCTGGCCTTTCAGCCATCCTTTACGGAAGCCCATCAGTACAACATCTACGGTAGTTCAAGCACACAGACTGATGTGCTCTTTGTGGAGCTCGCCTCTGGGAAGGTTAAGATGATAAAGAGTCTTAAGGAACCACTCAAGGCAGAGGAATGGCCTTGGAACCGGAAGAACAGGCAAATCCAAGACAGTGGCTTGTTTGGTCAATACCTGATGACCCCTTCCAAGGACTCTCTCTTTATACTAGATGGACGACTCAATAAGTTAAACTGTGAGATCACTGAAGTTGAACAAGGAAATACAGTCGTCTGGGTTGGAGATGCCTAGAAGCCCTATTAAACAATTATTAAATGAAGAGTTCCGGTACATTGCACTTAATCCATGGTTTAAATTTACAACTTACATTGCTTAACTTTTCAAGTTTGTATCCTAGGCAAACATAAGTTACTTGGGTGGCCCAAATAAAATAGATTTTTTTTTTTTTTTTGGCAAAGACATACATAATTAGTAATATTGGTTGATTGATTAGAAATATTTAACACAATATTTAATGAGAAGCTATTATACATCAATTACAAGAATCAGATCTATAGTTATGTTATAAGCCAATAAAATAGGAATTTAAATACTTACAAATAACTCAACTGCAGGGAATTTGAAATGATTTTAAGCATCATTTCATTTTGAGGGTGATTTATCTATTTTTTTCTCTGTCCTTTTGGTATGCTTACACCAGAAATAAAAGGTGTTATGGAACCTTAAAATTCTTAATTCAAAATATTCTGTCCCATCCACTGTTAATAATCTTTCGTGCCTTGAAGGGAATGTCACAAGAAGAAAAGGAAGGCTAAAAGCTGCATACTGACTGCCCACATCACTATAAATTTCTTGTCATTAAAAGAGAAAAGTTGAATATCTCTTGCAACAAACCCAGTCTTCAGTCATTTGTCTAACCCTCAATGAAATGTCATTTGAAGGCCTAAGTTGGCCTAAGGTTGTACACAGGTGACAAACTCTGACACTCACTGTATAATCTGCAGCATGCTATGGAAAATGGGGAGGAAAAGAGGAAAATAATTATGGTGAAATGTTTGCAATGTATTCTCAACTCACTTTGGTTTCAACCACTAGAGTGCATTATATTTTTAATGCAAGTTTGTCTGGGATGTCAACTGCTTACAAATGTCTATTATTAGTGGAATAGATTTTTTCTTTTCATGTAGTCCAGTGTTGCATCAGCAGTAACTTCCATTTCTAAAACAGAAGCATTATTTGTGTCTGCTTAGAGTAAACCACATATCGGGAAATTAATAACAGGGAGAAAAAACTGGCTAGGGAACTGATGAGTATTAGTGGTTTAGGAGAATTAGTAACAGAAATTGGGAATTAGGGGATAGCACCACAGTGGTGAGGAAAGATGTACTTCTCCATTGCCTTTGCTATTTAAATATAACCCATCACAGGACTTCATTCCTTAATAACTTTCCTAAATGACTTCTGTTTAACTCCTACATAATCCTTAAACAACTCTCTCACTATGTGCCGTAGTTTGAAACCTGACTAATCCTCTTATTTGAGACACTGCATAGAAGTAAAAATTATTGCTTTTCTTTTTCAGGGCAAAGAGAAGGCTAGTAGAAGTGCATTAAAACTAGCGAGTTGGTTTATTAAAATAAGTGGATAATTATCCAGGCTTAGAGTAATAGCTTACATGTTTGGAGAATCTTTTTACTTATTTTTGTTTTATTGTTGCTAAAATTGCTAATGAGCTGTTGAAATGACCTCCATTTCCTGAAGGTAATCCAATAAGGTCTTTTTTAGATACAAATTTTACTCAAGTTTAAATTGTGTAAAACTGCTTAGAAACCTGAAATTTTATAGTGTGTAATATGTTATGTGTATATAGCATCCTGAACTGTGTGACACAGTAGATTACTTCTTAGCTTAAGGAAGCATTATGGGAGGTAGATTTAATAAACAACAGAAATCAGCTTATGTTTCTACTTATCTGTTTTCCTTTTTAGCAATTTTCTCCTTTGTGATCATGAACCACATAAAGTGTCCGTGACCTAATGATTTAATGTAAGTCTGTCTCATATATCCTTCTTTGGTAGCTTACACCATGTGGTTGCTCTGTCTGTAGACTTTGCTTGATAAAAGGAGAATAAACCTCTTACATTTTAACTCTTGAGAGTTCAGTCAGTGTTTTAATGTAAATGCCCATGTTTTGTTTTGTTTTCCTCCCTGTACTTCAAACATAGTCTGCTGTTCTGCATTATTTTTAAAGTGATGGGATGGGGTAGAGGGCAGGTAAAGTGAGACCAATCAAGGAACGACAATTTACCTTTATTATATCAATTCTAAGTTGCTCTATGCCTTCATATTCATGTGTAAAGCAAGATACTTATCCTTTAAAGGTGTCTATGTATTTAGAATCCCTTCTTGTGTATTAAAGAAATGAGTATCAGAATGGAACATACAAGTAGACTCAAATCCTTTTCTTTCCACATCCTTACACTTTCAACCACACAAATACTAAGCCCTCTTTTTTAACAATGAAATATTTAAAATATTGACATTTGTGATTCTTTTAAAAAAGAAGGAAATGCAATAATATAATATTTTCTAAAGTAGATATTTCTTTCTTCAACAGAATAAGAGCTGGCCTACAGGGCATCAGCATTACTCTATACACATCTTGATAAAAGTGTGTTGAAAATAATGATCTCATCAATAATGTGGGTATGCGTAAAAACTGAACGTTAAGAAAAAACAAGATAAAATGATAAGGTCATTGCCCTAAAAAGAAGCTATAACATCAAAGAGTAGATTTTTAATAGGCAAGAGAAAATAGTGAAGTGATAGCAAAAAAAAAAATAATATGATTTTGTTGCAGATTATCTGGTGATAATTTTGTGATAGCAATGAAGGGCATGAAGTAAGAAAAGATGTGAAACCAAGAACAGAAATAGGATGTGGGGAGGCCCTTGAGCAAAACTGACTAGAAAAAGTAAATATTTATGTAAAGAAGGTGATATCCATAACTCAAGAAAAATGGGTTATGATCAGATTTTGGAGGGAGGGAAGTGAAGAATGAAACGAATTTAAAGAGTTTAGACTTAATCCAGACAGTAGGAACTCAGCAATAATTTTTAAAAAGAGAAATAACAGTGAAAACAACACTTTCAACATTCATTATTTTCTAATGGAATGAAGATTTGACTGAAGGGAAATTAGAGAAAGAGGTATCATTTGGGAGCCTACTGCAAAAAAATATAAGTTTGTGATCTTTAATATATGACAATTAAATTGAAAGTATATATTACAAGACAGGGCTTGTTAAGGAACCAGACTTGAGATGGCAACTGAATAAGTGTGTATGATAAAAAGAAACAAATCAACAGGTCTCAAATAGGACATCAGTGGTAAAAATAAGAAAGTCATGAAAGAGAAGCAGATTTGGGTGTGAGAAGGAGGATTTAGATAAAAGACAAATAATACTGAACATGGAATATATTTCCAGAGGAGTGTCATCATGTTTATGTAGCAAACCAATACAATTTTCAGGCATTATTCCACCTTCTGTTTAGTGATGTAAAAGTAAAGTAGAAGCACTTTTTAAAGAGTGCAATTTTAGAACCTTATCACCTTTAAGACTCCCACACAAAAGTTTTTCACAGGGTTTTCTTTTAAAAAATAAGTGAACTTGACTGGATTTTACATTAAGTATTTTAGATTTTACATGATGAAACGATATGTTTAATCATATCTGACAGCTTGTCATATTATGTAAATTTTAAAAGTGAGAAAAAATTAAGAACAATATGGCTATCATGAAAATTAATACAGCTCTAAAATAGGATGAAAATGTACACCCCAATGTTAAAACCTTACGAACTCATAAGGGGACACTTCTAATGTCACTTGTCCATACATCTACCATTTAGCGGTTCCTGTGTGAATGGGTAAAGAGAAAAAAAGCAGCACCTTATCAAAAGCCTATTTTCACTTTTCTTCCAAACACACTCTAATATCATTTTTCTCTCCTTGGAATCTTCATGCACAGAAATATGTTCTGAAAATCATGCTATAGAAATTCACGGTTGTAGACTTGAGTCACGGTAACTTTCCCCATCCTCTGAGAAGACTAAATCTTAACATATGAGCATGATTTTTTAGTCTGTATTTAATAAATGATATAGTTCTATTAGTAAATAGAAAAGCACACAGCTTTTTCAGCAATATTCATCAACAAAATATTCCTGCCTCTGTGGAATATAATGGGCACTGCACAGCTCTTTTACAGTAATGTGCAACAAACCATTGGTGAATTAGAAAAGATTTCACCATTTTTCTTTTATACGAGAGTACAGTAATGATAAAATTCTCAATGTTTTGAGACTTGTGTTCAAGTCCATAACTAAATTTTGCATGTAGTATAATTTGGCTGAAACTGAGAAAGAACAGACTGAAATACCAAATTTATCTTTTAATGTTTGATAAATATTTCAAAGACTATCTCTATACACACATTTTCCACTTTTAAAAGAAGATTCAGAATTGTCTCAATGTCAAAAGAATATATGGTTCCTTCAATTGGAAATATGTTCGTTTTATTCATGTGTATAAATTCTTTTTGCATTTCCATGAAAAAGTACACCGTTCCTTTACACCTGGCTCTATATACTTCTTCAGTGTTACAAAGTCCAAGTGAAAAATCCCATGATAATCAAGAAAGGGACTCTACACACATGAAAATATATAGATATCACAAATGGATAATCACTGAATTACTACACTATGCCTCTGCTTATTCACCTACCTTCAAACCAGTTTTGCTTCTAATTTAAGGTTCTATACTTTGTTCAGAACTATTACCAAAGCATAGCAAACACTCCACATCTGATCTTGGGAATAAAGTAGTATTCATGACTTTCTTTAGGTCATTACACATCATTTTGACACATTAATTGTCCTTTAGGGAAATAATTATTATAAGTTGAGCAAAAGTAAATATATCAATTAGATTAAGGATATGAACATACAGTATGTTAATTTTGTATAGTTTTAAAACTTTGATTGTTGACAGAAATATTACATGATTTCATTTTGTCTATATTGGTACAAATGTACCATACATCATGCAGGTTTACATAGCAGCAGTTCAACATCACACAGGGGTGTGTGTGTGTGTCTCAATTTGGGCATATGCAAAAATGGACGCATCTGGGATGGAGAATTAAATCTTAATATTGAAACATAACTCATTAGTACTTTTAAATTTCTCCTAAATCTAGGACAAGATTGATTTAAATAAAATGTTTTATATATAAGATTTTAGTGTAAGTTTGTGGAATGATTGTAGAGCACAGAATCTCCATCCTCTACACACCTGTATACGTGTGTTCTTTATAATGAACCAAAATGAGGACATAATTTCAAAGTATTTATGCAACACCTACTAATTAACATCCATGTGTATAAAGTACGAACTACAGAGAAGTAAGAAAATAAAAGAAAGAGAAAGAGTAGTGTGTCTTGATTCTGGAGACTCTATTAGATGGAGTAAATAAAGATATGTAAACATGTATAGCAATACTAAGTACCACTTAGCAATGTAATACTAAGATCTAATGAATGTATGCATAGGTACACATATGCATATAAATACATGTATTTATACATGCAAAAATCAGTTCTCTAATATTTTCTCACAATTACTAGCACATTTTAAAAACAGTTACAGACACAAATTTAATAAAGAAAAATAATATAGAAAGCATTCTCAGTTCACTGAAAATAAACAGAAATAATTTTTTAACTACTTAAGAAATTATAAATATGTAAATAAACAAGTAAGCATATACATTATACAACTATTCACAAACAACACTTTAAAAAGGAATCAAATTGAGAGGTGCAGAATCTGTGGATTCTGTTTATAAAAATGAAAATGAAAAAACATACTTCAAAAATAATGTGATGCTTCTGACATTTCTTAGAAAGAAGAAACCTGCAAAGAAAGTTACTCCCACTCTAATAAAGAGAAAAAGCTGGAAAATTGCTAACATCATAATTTCACCTGAGCATAGCATAGAGCTGGGGGTGCAAGGTCAACTGGTAAACTAATTTCTAATGAGAAACAAGGAATTATTTAGCCCTTGGCACGGCACGGGAGAAAGAGGTGGCCTACATAAAAAGCAGGTGGCACGAAATCAGCTAAAAGTTTAACAAATTCTTACAGGCTATGTGGAGGGCACCTTATCAGTTTGGAATGGCTGGGGTGAAGGGGGCGAGGCTCAGACACAGGAGGAGTTCCCACACTCAGAATCCTTTAAGCACATAAGATGAAAGGCCGGCAGGAAATCGGAGACACCTACCCTGGTGCTGTGTGTAAGGTGACCATCTGCTGTGGGGAGCAAGCCTTGTCCCCTTGCTGACACTCTTGTACCCTAGGAAGCCAAACATTAAGCCGCTAAGGCAGGGCAGCCATCTGTCTCGCCCCCGGAACAGGCAAGGACCCAATGTTTCAGGAGGAGTAAAAGCAGACCCTCTGTCTCTGAGGGAGGAGTAGCAAGCGCCCAGCCTCAAGACACAGGTAAATAAAGGAGAGAAGAAAGGATGCTCTGGTGCTGGGGGAGGGGCAGGAAACCTGGTCCCGTGGACCATGTAAAGAAGAACTGTATGCCACTTACACTTAAAGGGACACTTTTTGTATTAAACTCTCATTTGTCTGATATTAGTAGAGCTGCTCCAGCCTTCTTATTGTTGCTTTTGGAATAAATATCTTTTTCACCCTTTTATTTTATATTTGTATCTTTCAATTTGAAATATGTTTCCTTTTAACAGTATAGATTTGGATCTTTTTGAGTCCAGTCTGACTGTATCTGTATTCTGATTAGATTATTTAATCCACTTACCTTAAATGTATTATTACTATCATAGGAATTACATCTTCTTTTTTTTTTTTTTAAATAGGTCTCATGTCTTTTCCGTTCCCCTATTCTTCTTTACTGCTTACTTTTGAATTGGGTGACTATTTTCTACGGTAACATTTCAATTCCTTTAATGATCTTTTCACTCTTTAGAAAATCGTTTTTGTAATTGTTGCTTTAGGGCTTACTAGGTACATCTTATTAAAACAACTTCAGATTTATACTAACATAATTCTAGTGAGATACAGAAATGTTACTCCCATAAAGCTCTAACCACTCTTCCCTCATTTTGTACTACTTTTTGTTATTTACTTTATGTAAATGTATGTCTGTTAAATAAACAGAAGAGGAAGAACAATTATATATTTTTTCTGGTCCCCTTTGTTGGTTCCTGTGTAGCAGAGTTACCATGTTACCATTTCCTTATTCCAGTACAGCTTTTCTCCTATTCACCTCCTTTGTGCTTTTATTGTCAAATATATTGCATAAGCATATGTGACAGATCCTACAATACATTATATATAATGTGTATATATAACACATGTGTATATATACTTTTAAATAAATAATTTATGTGTCAGTTAAAAGAAGACAGGAGAAGATATAGGCATTTATAATATCTTTTTTAATTGCATAATTGTCCATACTGGTGCTCTATATGTGTGTGAGTGTGTGTTTATGTGTGTGGGTGTGTAGATCCAAATTACTGTCTGTTGTAACTTGATTTCGGCCTCAAGAAATTTGTTTAGCATTCTTGTAGGTGGGTCTGCTATCAAGAACTTCTCTCAATTTTTGTTTATTTTAGAATGTCTTTATTTCACCTTTATTTTTGAAAGAAAGTTTTGCCAGGTATAAGATTCTTGACAGAAAGTTTTTTTTTTTCTTTTAGCAATTTGAACGCGTCATCCCACTAACTTCTAGCCTTCATTTTTCCTGATGAGAAATCTGCTGTAATTCTTAATGAGATTCTCATGTATGTGACATGTTATTCTCTTGCTGCTTTCAAAATTGACTATTTTTTGTCTTTCAGTATTTTTACTATGACATGCCTGGGTTTAGGTCTCTTTTTATTTAAACAATTTGGTCATTATAAAACTTCTTTGATGTGTAGATTATTGCTTTTATTACATTTGCATGTGTTCAGCTATTATCTTTATTTTTTTTTAGATCAAATGCTTATCTTTTTTTTTTTTAGAATATGCATTTTTAATTTATTATTTATTTATTTTTGGCTGTGTTGGGTCTTCGTTTCTGCGCGATGGCTTTCTCTAGTTGTGGCAAGTGGGGGCCACTCTTCATCGCGGTACGTGGGCCTCTTACTATCGCAGCCTCTCCTGTTGCACAGCACAAGCTCCAGACGCGCAGGCTCAGTAGTTGTGGCTCACGGGTTTAGTTGCTCCGCGGCATGTGGGATCTTCCCAGACCAGGGCACGAACCCGTGTCCCCTGCATTAGCAGGCAGATTCTCAACCACTGTGCCACCAGGGAAGCCCCAGCTATTATCATTTTAAATAACATTTTCCCTCTTCCTCTGCCATGCTCATTTTATATATATTGGTGTGATTAATAGTGTCATATCCTTCTCTGAATCTTCATGCAATCTTTTTATTCTTTTTAGCTCTTTTCTTTGAATTGCATATTCTTTATCCATTTGTCTTCAAGTTGGTTATTCTTTCTTCCATCAGTTCAAATCTAATGTTGAACCACTCTAGCAAATTTTTATTTTCTTTTATTGTAATTCTCAACTCCAGGATTTTTATTTGTTTATTTTTAATCAATTCTAGTTTTTAATTTATATTCTGTATTGGACAAGCTATTGTCATCATAACTTCCTTTACTTGTCAAGAATCGTTTCCATTCTTTCTTTGACCGTATTTATAGTGGCTGCTTTGAAGACTTGCCTGTTAAATGCAATTACTGGCCCATCTACTGAGCCGTTTCTGGTGTCTGCTTCTTTGCTTTTGTATGAGACACACTTTCTCGATTCTATGGTTTTGCTGTAGCTTTTGTTGAAAACAGCACATTTTTGATAACATATTATATCAACTCTAGATATTCTCTCTTCCTCCCTGGGCTTGTTGTTGTCTTTGTTTACTGTTATACTGTTTACTTACTTAGCTGGACTATTGTAGTAAAATACAGATTTGCCCACAGTGTGAAGACTGATGTTACTCCTCAGAGACCACAACACTTAGCATGTGCAAAATGACTCTGTGATGACATTGTTTTAGCAGAGTTAGTTCTGACTGTTTCTTTGCCTGATCTCTCTGTTGAGCTGTCTGTCTCCGTTGGCATCACACTGAGCTGTTAGGCTCCATGAATTGCTGGCTGAATTTGTTATTGTTTTCAACAATGTCCTGGGAGACAAATTGCTCCAGTCTGTTCCTGTTAAATTCAGTTTCCTATTCAGGGATAGTTTTGAGACCTGCCTTAGGGGTTTGTTATGATCTGGTTTTCTTTAGCATCTCTTCCTGGTTATCTCTGAAAAATTAGCTGACCTGTGATTTAGCTTGTTACCCATATGGGACTACCAGCTTCCTCTTATTTGGTTACCACTAAAATCTCTAGTTTTTTAAAAAGACTTTAAGTTCCTTTACACTGTGGAAATAAAGTCAGAATTTTATGAGAATAGGTCTGCTGCTCTCTGTTCTTATGATCTGTCTTTCCCCTATCCTTATGATCTGCAAAATATCTGAGCCACAGGTCTGGAACTGGTACTGGAAATAGTTGCTCCCCACTCTTGGAGTGACTCCAGTTTTGTGAGCAGGGCAGTGGGTGGGAAATGGTACTTCCCTGTTCTTTCAGATCCTGGGACTTTCTTAAATTGTCTGCATGAAATGACATGATGTAGTATCCCATTAGCTTTCTGATAACCTGAGCATCACATGAGCACTTTTCTTCACATCCATTCATCTCCAGTCATAACTGTCTTTTCCTGTGAAAGACCACTCCTGACACTTGCTGGTCCTTCTACCTGGAGTACTTACTCCCCAGACATTCATACGAATTGTCTCTTTACATTCTTCAGATGGCTGCTTGCCAGTGAGATTTTCTGAATACCCTATTTAAAATTTCCAGAATTTCCAGAATATGGCTATCACGTTTGCTGACATTCATTTCCATAATTGAATTGATATCTAACATGCTATACAATTTATTTTCTGTTTATTATCTATGTAAACCTATCTGACACATACATATTATACAACCAAATGAGAGCAAGGAGAGCAAACCAAAAAGGACTTGTATGTGGTAGGCACATATTAGGCAGTAAATAAACATATGGGAGATGATTGGATTACTATTTTAATTGGACTCAAACTAGTTTTTGGTCTCTATAGAGCATATGTTTAACTTTCTGAGAATCTCAAATCATTCTGGCAAAAATGTATGCCTTGAATGTTATTAAACTGTGATAACTGAAAGTAACACTATTCAGGCAGGTGTTTTCTATTTAATATTCTCGAATTCTCTAAAGTATTAGAGTTAATAGACATAATGAACATTTGGATAGATGATGTCTTTTAAACATTTGCCATCTCAAATTAAATGTAATTGGTTATGTAAACATGATGTTTGTTATGTTAAAGATTAATCCCTTTCACGTATAATTAAACTCTAAATTAACATACATTATATTTTAGTTGTTTATAGAGGCAGATTGTCCACTTTATATTAGCCTTGTCCCAAGAAGCATGTTTAAAGGAAATAAATAAAAGATGTTGCATCTATAGTATCCCCCCAAAATATCAGTGTATTTGGGGATAATCTGTATTTATGTTTTGAGATTAATTCATCAAATCAGAAGTATACCATTCATTCCTGAAAATATCTACAACTTTATTTAAATTTCTATTAACTGTGTGATGAATTTATGCTTACCCCAACATCCAACATGAAAAAATATGCCTTTGATTTATCTTACTCATATGTATTGTGCATAAATTTTTCACTATGTTATCCAACTATATTCAACCTCTCCTTCCATTATTAGCTCAGTTTCTAATTTTGGTAATATTCATTATAATTATTTGGACTGAGTACCACCATCCAAAAAAGTTACACTGTTTAAAGAAAATTATAATAGAAAAATAAATACATGTACTTATTATACTTGAAATGCTGAAGTATGTTATTTAGAAATTGTATTTTTGAATTCTCTCAGAAAATGTCTAGGCTCAATTTTTGTTCTTTAAAATATTTACTGCTTTAAACCCTCCTAGGATTTTTTTTTTTCATAAGACCTATTATTACTATGTATTCTTTTAACTTGTAAAAACTGTCAAATTATGTTTAATAGTCCAAGTCTAGGAGAAATACACGTAACACAGGGGACTGTGGGAAAAGTTATATTATGGGAAGTGTGTAGAATATATCTAGGTATGGGGGGCAGTAACCTATAGACCTTACGGTAAGCACATTTAAATTTCAGAGCTTAATATTATTGTAAAAGATCTTAAATAAGCATTAATGATAATGGGATAGGTATTCATTTGATTCATCATAGATCTGGGTTTCAGTATAAGGTGGTATTAGAAGAGCCTCTGGTAAGTCCTACTGGGTTTTCTAGTATATAGATGTCATATTGGGCCAGAAAAATATTCTTTAGATGAAAAGTAATTTCTTCTTTGCTACTGGCTACAAGCAGAGACTAAACTCTTGACCATGCTGGACAAAATTACTATACAACTTAAGTTACATATTATAAAATGGATATTATCTGATGTATTGAACCAAAGAACTGAATGTCCATAGGAGCCCACTCATAGGGCAGAGAATCTACCCTAATCGAGACAAGCTGAAAATACTGGGACCTTGATCAATGCTGGCCCAACTTACTTGCAAGTTGGAGTTTCAGGCAAGGAGAAAAAATTCAAGAACTCTAGAGACCATACCACCAGCCTAGTGTCACCCCAAGAAAGGTGAATTACTGTCCCCACCCCTAGTTCCAGAGAGTAACCAGATATTTGCCACAAGAGGAGAAGGAGGCCATAAGAACAGATGTAACTCCAAAATCACCCACAAAAGAACGGACTTTATTTGAAACAGAGTGTGAGGAAATTGAGGTTAAAGAGCACTCTTAAAAACAATGAAGATGTGAATTGTAAGCAAATTAGTGAGGGCTGGTAGCCGCACTTAAAATTTACAAGGTGAAGCTGGGGTCTGGGTCTTCAGTAAACTTTAGATGGGAGACCTCATGTTTCAACACCACATGTTGGCAACATATTTGATGCTCCACGGCATTACCTAAAGCTGCAAGAAAGGCTTTGGGAATGGTCAACAGGGCTACAGAAAAGTCGGTAAAGACTAATGGATCCCTCAAACACAAATAGACAAACTTCTCTACCAAAAAGATGACTGCGAAGACCATTAAAGCAAAAAGCTCCTTTCCTACCTCAAATGACACTTATCTAGAAACAAAAATTCATTCCCTTCAATCCACTGGATTTTGAGAGTTTTGACCTGCCTGAAGAGCACCAGATCACATACCTCCCCTTGAGTGGAGCTCCTCTCATGACCCTCAGTGAGGCAAGGGAGCTTGAAAAGCTGTTACACCTGGACCCCTTCACCTCTGAAGATGCCTCCTCCACCATGGATGCCTCATCTGTTGCAGTCTCCCTCAGGCATTCTGAGGACCCTGGATGTTGGATTGCCAGCAGTTTGCTATAACTTAGATATTTAAATTTCTTAACACTTTATAGTTTTGGGGTATGTATTAATAGTTTGTATTAATAAAGAAATTCTTTGTTTGACAGACTCTTCCTAAAAAAAAAAGTTTACAAGGTAAATTGTAGGCCAATAAGTTTACTAGAGAGAATCAGAGAAAGGCACAGCTAAGAAGAGCCCTCCTGGGTTCAGAGCAAATCACAAAGATGAACATCAGAAACTGCCTCTGCCAAAAACACTGAATGTAATTTGAGCAGACTTTTGAGCAAGTTGCCCCCAGGGTTTGTTGAAACAGTAGAGGATGCAGGGAGGGGGAAGGGTAAGCTGGGACAAAGTGAGAGAGTGGCATGGACATGTATACACTACCAAATGTAAAATAGATAGCTAGTGGGAAGCAGCCGCATAGCACAGGGAGATCAGCTTGGTGCTTTGTGACCACCTAGAGGGGTGGAATAGGGAGGGTGGGAGGGAGGGAGATGCAAGAGGGAAGAGATATGTATATGTATAACTGATTCACTTTGTTATAAAGCAGAAATTAACACACCATTGTAAAGCAATTATACTCCAATAAAGATGTTAAAAAAAAAAAAAATAGTGAATTCAGCCAGCAATTTGTAGAGCCTAATAGCCTGGTGTAATACAAAGGAGACAGACAGATTAACACAGAGATTAGACAAAGAAATAGTCTAAGAGAGCCCTGCTGAAACCAATGTCATTCAAGGATGATTGTGGAAATTCTAAAGGCCACATCCTCTGTGTAGTAGTATCAAAGGCTTTAACTTGTGTGGGTTTCACTTTAATAGTTCAATAAAGTCATAAATGAATAAATAAGCAAACAACAAGAAGTTCTGTTGAGGGTATATGTATTTGCTACAATATATTACCTAAAATACCTTGCTTTTAAAAACAACAAAAAATTGTACATACCAAGAAAAATGAAAATGTGATACAAAGGGAGGGACAAACAAACCACTGAAAATGTTTTTGAGTGGCCCCAACTGTTGCACTGAACAGGCAAAGAGTTCAAAGTAGCCATTATAAATATGATCAAAGAACTAAGGGAAACTATGCTTTAAAAAAATCAAAGGAAAATATAGTGACAATGTTCTATCAATCAAAGACAGAATATCAATAAAGAGATAGAAATTTTTTTAAAAAGCTGAATTTCTGGAGTTGAAAAGTACAGTAACTAAAAAAAATTCACTGAAAGTAGATTCATAATGATTATGCAATACTAAGAATGAGACAAAAGAAAATAAAAACAAATGAACAGTCTAAGATAAACATGGAACATCACTAAAGACATTAAAATATGTTTAATGGTATTAACAGAAGAAAAGAAAAAAAATGAAGAAATAAGAGTTGAAAATTCCCAAATTTGATGGAAAACATTAATCTACACATCTAAGAGGGTCAGTAAAATCCAAATAGTACAAATGCAAAAATATCCACATGCAGGCATGCCACAGTAAAAGTTTTGAAAGCCAGTAACAAAGAGACATACTTTGAAACAAGAAGAAGAAAATGACATGTTATTTATGGGAACACCAGTAAGATTAAGAGTGATGCATTATGACAAACAATGGAGGCCATGAGGCAGGAGATAGATGGGCTCCAGGCTAAGCATTTACAACTGGCCTCCTGTTCACACCTCCTGGGGTGAGAAGAAGATGGGTTCCATGCTGGACATTCATGACCAGCCCCCTGTTTACATTTCCTGAAGCAAGAGACAGACTCCAGGATTACATATTTATGGCTGGACTCCTGTCTATATTTCAAGATCTGCACCTGGATATAAAAACCAGCAACAGAAATAGGATAAATAAATGGACATTGGACACTTTTATGGCAGGGACAGAGAGGGACTAAACCCTGTTAAAAGATCAAGAAGTCATACATTTCCCATCCTTGGGGCAAGGGAAACATTGCACACGTGCAGAAATCCTCCTTGGGCGCCAAAAAGGAGGAGGCACCACCCCATAATATGTGATGCTAAGGCCATCCCATATGCCTCTGGGCTGTAATCCATCTTGGAAAAAAGTTGCACACCCATGTTGGGGAGGGTCCTAGGGCAGGATAGGTGTAGAAAAAGAAACCAGATAATTGGCTAAAAGTAAACAAAGACCCGGAAGTACTGCCTTACATAAATGATTTAACCACCTCATACGGCACTCCTCCTCATTGGGGGGACGCCCACACCCTTTCTCTCTGGGTGTGTATCTCTGCCTTGCTCTGTCTTAACAAAACAAACTGTTTCTCTGTGTGCTGTCTCACTTGTTGTTGCGCTATGTCTCTAATAAACTTTGTACCTGTTTTTACAGCTTCGCCTCTGTGAGAAATGCATTTTTCACTGGGGGCAAGAGCCAGGGGGTGTGATGGCTAGAATTCCTGGTTTTCATCTGGCAACCCAGGTTCAGTTCCTGGACAGGGAATTAAGATCTCGCTTCACACCACCACTCACTTTTGCTTCTGCAAGATCAGCCAGAAGACAGTAAGACATATTCAAAATGCTGAAAGAAAATAACTGTCAACAAATAATTTTATATCCAGCAAAGCTTTATTTCAAAATATAGCATAGAGCAAAATAAAACATTCCCAGATAAACACAACTGAGATAATATTTTTGCTTGAAGAACTAACTTAAAAGAAACTCTAAAGGAAGTTTTACAGAATAACAGCATGAGACCCCAGACAGTAATTTGAATCTACAAGAAAAAAATTAAAAGCATGGTAATGGTTATCATATAATTATTAAATATAGTATAAATGCATATGCACTCCCTTTTCTCTTGATTTATAAATAAATTTTATCAGACAATGGCTGTAGTTTTATTGTTGGTCTTAAAACATAGAATTGTAATATGTCTGGCAATGGCAATAAAAGGAAGTTGTATAAATCTGTATTGGAATATGGAAATTAAATCAGCCAATAACTTCAATGCACTGAAACAAATTATTAGAATTGGAGAAAGTAGAAAAGGAAGAAGTAAAATTGTTGCTATTTGAAGGTGACATGATATTATATAGAGAAACCTCTAAAGACTCCACCAAAAAACTGTTAGAACTAATAAAGGAATTCAAAAGTTGCATGACACAAAATCAATATACAAAAGTCTGTTGCATTTCTATGCACTAATGACAAACTATCAGAAAGAGAAATTAAGAAAAACTAAGTTACAATTTCATCAAAAAGGAAACAATACCTAGGAATGCATTTAACCAAGGAAGTGAAAGCCCTATACACTGAAATCTATCAATATAAGACATTAAGGGAACAAACTGAAGAAGAAACAAATAAGTGGAAAGATATTCTGAGCTCATGGATTGGCAGAATTAATATTGCTAAAATGTCCATAGTACTCAAAGCAATCTACAGATTCAATACAGTTGCTATCAACATTCCAATGGCAATTTTTACAGATATACAACAAACAATCCTAAAATTTGCATGGAACCAAAAAAGACCCTGAATAACAAAAGCAATCTTGAGAATGAACAAAGCTGAAGGCATCACACTCCCTTATTTCAAAGTATATTACAAAGTTATAATAATAAAACTGGATGGCTTCAGCATAAAAACAGACACATAGGTCAATGAAACAGAATATAGAGCCCAGAAATAAACACATGCATATATGGTCAATTAACTTACAACAAAGGAGCCAAGAATACAGTCTTATTCAATAAGTCATGTTGAAAAAACTGAACAGTCACATGCAAAAACAATGAAACCAGACTACTATCTAGCACCATAAACAGAAATTAACCAAAGTAGGTTAAAGACTTGAATGCAAGAACTGAACCCATAAAAATCCTGGAAATAAACATAGGCAGTAAGTTCCTTGATATCAGTCTTTGTGATGATTTTTTTTTGAAACTGACACCAAAAGTAAAAGCAACACAAGTAAATAAGTGGAACTATATCAAAATAAAAAAAAAGTTTCTGCACAGCAAAGGGAACCATCAACAAAAAATGAAAGAAAATATTTGCAAATCTGATAAGGGTTTAATATACAAAATATATAAGGAACACATACAACTTAATAAAAAATAAATAATTTGATTTTAGAAAAATGAGCAAAGGACATAAATAGACTTTCCTGCAAAGAAAACCTACAAATGGCCCGAAAGTAAATGAAAAGATGTTCAACATCACCAATCATCAGGGAAATGCAATCCAAAATCACAATGAGTTATCACCTAAAACCTGTTAGATTGGCTATTATCAAAAAGACAAGAGCTAACAAGTATTGGCAGGGATGTGGAGCAAACTGAGCCCTCTTGCAGTTTTGGTGAGAATGTAAATTGGTGCAGCCACTATAGAAAATAGTATGGATTTTCCTCAAAAAATTAAAAATAGAACTATGATATGACCCAACATTTCCACATCTGATTATATATCCAAAGGAAATGAAATCACTGTCTTGAAGAGATATATGGACCCCTATGTTCACTGCAGCATTATTCATGATAGCCAAGGTATGGAAAAAGACTAACTGTGCATGGACAAATGAATGGATTTAAAAAATGCTACACACACACACACACACAATGGAATAATATGAATCATAAAAAAAGAAGAACATCAGGGACACTATGCTAAGTGAAATGAAACAGAGAAAGACAAACTCTGTATGATTTCACATATATGTGGAATCCATATAAACAGAGATTATATGGTGTTTACCAGGGAATGGGGTTGGGGGATTGGGGGGGATTAGAAGATATTTGTCAAAAGGTACAAACTTCCAGTGATAAGAAAAAAAATTTATGGAGATCTAATGTATAGAATGGTGACTATAGTTCACAGTCCTGTACTGTATACTTGAATATTCCCATTCAAGTGCTTTAGGGTGATGAAAGTATTCTGTGATTGATTATGATCGTATTTGCACAGCTAAGATATATTAAAACTATTCAATTGCACACTTAAATGACTGAGTTTTATGGCATTTGAATTATATCTCAATAAAACTATTCTATAAAAAAGTGAAAATTGATGGAGATGAAAGGAGAAATATTCAAATAACATGATTTCTATGTAGCAAATTCCAAGGAATCTGCAAAACAGTTGTTAGAACTAATAAGTGAATTCAGTATGGTCATAAGATACAAGATCAATATGCACAAATCAATTATGCACAAATTGCATTTCTCTGTATTTACAGTTAACTAATGAAGACTGAAATTAAAGCTGCAATACCATTTACAATTGCTCCAGAGAAAATGAAATATGAGGAATAAATCTAACAACACTTGCATAGAATCTATATGTAGAAAAGAACAAAATATTGAAGAAAAAATCAAAGAAGTCATAAATACTAGAAAAGGCATATTATGTTCCTTGATTGGGAGACACAGCATAGTAAAGACATCAATTGTCCTTAAACTGAACTCTAGGGGTTTATCCCCAATTTTTGTAGAGGTTTTTTTTTTTTTTTTTTGAGGTAATATTGGCTTATAATGTTATATATGTTTTATGTGTACAACATTATATTTTGACTTCTTTATACACTACAGTGTGCTCACCACCAAAAGTTCCTATCAAAAAATCAACAACGTTTTTTATTTTAAATATGGACAAATTTATTCTAAAAATTTTATGGAAATCCCTAGAATAGATTTTTTTATAAAAGAAAGGAAAAGAAGAATAAAGTGAGAAGAAATACTTTTCCCAGCATGGAGGAGAGTAATCAAGGCAGTGTGGTACTGTTGGAGAGAAAGACATAAATCACTGTAACAGAACAGAGAAGCTAGAATTAATTTTGACAAAGGGGCAGAGCAATTTAATTTCAACAAGTTGTGCTGGAGCAATTGGACAACTATAGGCAAAATAAACCTTGACCTTGATATGACACCTTATACAAAAATAACTCAAAATGGACAATGGATCAAATATAAAACATAATACTAAAAACATAAGACATTTAGGAAAAGCATAAGAGAAAATATGTGGGGCAAAAAGTCTTACACTTGACACCAAAAGTATGATCCATAAAAGGAAAAATAGATAAATTGAAACTATCAAAATTAAAACTTTGTTCTGTAAAAAGCCCTAAGATATAAAAGCAAATTATAGACTGGGAGAAAACATTTGCAAATCCTACATCTGACAGAGGATTTATACATAGAATGTGTAAAGAATTCTTAAAGCTCAGTATTAATAAAACAAACAATTTAGCTAGAAAACAAGCAAAAAACATGAACAGATATTTCACTGAAGAGAATACGCAGATGACAAAAAAGCATATGGAAAGATCTTCAACATCACTAACGTTTAGAAAAATAGAAATTAAAATCATAATATCACTACACAGCTATCGTAATGGCTAAATTAAAAAATAGTGATAACCCCAAAAGCTGGTAAGGATTTGTCAAAATTGAATGACTCATACATTGCTGGTTTGAATGTGAAATTGTACAGTAAGTCAGGAAAGGATTTGACAGTTTATTTTAAAATTAAAAATGATCATAACAAATTACCCAGGAATTGTACTCTTGGGCATTTATCCCAGAGAACTGAAAGCTTTTTACACCTATACATCAAAGTTCATAGCAGCTTTATTTATAATTGCCCAAAACAGAAAACTTATTTAATATTCTTCAATGGATGAATGATTTAACAAACTGTGGAAGAATATTCCTCAGCAATAAAAAGGATCAAACTACTGATATGCCGAACTTGAGTGGCTTTCAAGAAAACTAAGCTGAGTGAAAAAAGCCAATCACAAACACATATTTCATGATTTCATTTATACAACAATTTTTAAATAACATAATTGCAGAGATGAGGTTGAATCTTGATGGCCATGGTGTAACAGGAAAGAACAAATTGACTCCATATTGGATCTGTTTCTTTTACTTTAACCTTTGTTTTCCTTTGCTTTTGCTACAAGTTAAGAATGTTGCCTATAGCCTGAAATATACAGGGTAGCCCATTCTCAAGGCTCTGACCTTTAAAGGTGTAACACTTTTGCACTCATATAGAGATAAAAAGTTGCAGAACACAGAGTAACATCTGTCCTGGAGGTTTACAGGAACATCGTGACCTGACCTTCATGGATGGCTGCAAGAACAAAGGATTCCAACACCAAGAAGTTTGCAACAACCAACCACACGCCCTCCCCTTTAGTATAAAAGAACCCTGAATTCTAACTCAGGGAAGATGGTTCTTTGGCACGGTAGTCCACCATCTTCTTGATCGGCTGACTTTCCTAATGAAGTCACTATTCCTTGTCCCAACAACTTGTCTCTTGGTTTATTGGCCTGTTGTGCAGCAAGCAGTATGAGCTCAAACATGGTAACAATGGTAGAGAGTAGGGTGCAGTGGATGTGGCTACAACACAAGGGAGTCCTGTGATGGTGCAGTTAAATATCCTTATGATGGTGGTTACACTAAGCTACACATGTATAAAATTGCATGGAAATACACACAAACAAGTCTATATTTAACTGCTGAAATCTGAAGAAATTCTACATTTTGAATTAAGGTAATTTCTTTGTCTCAGTATTGTACTATAGCATGCAAAATGGTAAAACTGGTGGAGTCTGGGTGAGGAGTATGTAAGACGTTCTGGTATATATTTTGTGATTTTATGTGAACCTATAATTATTTCAAAATAGGTGTTATGAAAAGTCACATTTTTGTTGAAATAGAATACTACTAATGTCAATTTTATGTATGTGGTGAATATGCTATATATTTGCCAGTTATGGAAACCGTGGTTAATAAACCAGGTACAGGGATTCTTATTTTGTGATGTCACTTTGGGAACAAATGTTGCTATGAAGTGTCACCATGTTCCTAGAGGAACAGAAACAAACGCAAGAAGTTGCTGTGATATTTACATTATATATATATTTTTAAACACCATTATTGAAGTATAATTGCTTTACAATGGTGTGTTAGTTTCTGCTTTATAACAAAGTGAATCAGTTATACATATACGTATGTTCCCATATCTCTTCCCTCTTGCATCTCCCTCCCTCCCACCCTCCCCATCCCACCCCTCTAGGTGGTCACAAAACACCGAGCTGATCTCCCTGTGCTATGCGGCTGCTTCCCACTAGCTATCTATTTTACATTTGGTAGTGTATATATGTCCATACCACTCTCTCACCCTGTCACATCTTACCCTTCCCTCTCCCCATATCCTCAAGTCCATTCTCTAGTAGGTCTGTTTCTTTATTCCCGTCTTGCCACTAGGTTCTTCATGGCCTTTTTTTTTTTTTTTCCCTTAGATTCCATATATATGTGTTAACATACTGTATTTGTTTTTCTCTTTCTGACTTACTTCACTCTGTATGACAGACTCTAACTCCATCCACCTCATTACAAATACCTCCATTTCATTTCTTTTTATGGCTGAGTAATATTCCATTGTATATATGTGCCACATCTTCTTTATCCATTCATCCAATGATGGACATTTAGGTTGCTTCCATGTCCTGGCTATTGTAAATAGAGCTGCAATGAACATTTTGGTACATGACTTTTTGAGCTATGGTTTTCTCAGGGTATATGCCCAGTAGTGGGATTGCTGGGTCGTATGGTAGTTCTATTTTTAGTTTTTTAAGGAAACTCCATACTGTTCTCCATAGTGGCTGTATCCATTTACATTCCCACCAACAGTGCAAGAGTGTTCCCTTTCCTCCACACCCTCTCCAGCATTTATTGTTTCTAGATTTTTTGATGATGGCCATTCTGATCGGTGTGAGATGATATCTCATTGTAGTTTTGATTTGCATTTCTCTAATGATTAATGATGTTGAGCATTCTTTCATGTGTCTGTTGGCAATCTGCATATCTTCTTTGGAGAAATGTCTATTTAGGTCTTCTGCCCATTTTTGGATTGGGTTGTTCATTTCTTTGTCATTGAGCTGCATGAGCTGCTTGTAAATCTTGGAGATTAATCCTTTGTCAGTTGCTTCATTTGCAAATATTTTCTCCCATTCTGAGGGTTGTCTTTTAGTCATATTTATGGTTTCCTTTGCTGTGCAAAAGCTTTTAAGTTTCATTAGGTCCCATTTGTTTATTTGTGTTTTTATTTCCATTTCTCTAGGAGCTGGGTCAAAAAGAATTTTGCTGTGATTTATGTCAGAGTGTTCGGCCTATGTTTTCCTCTAAGAGTGTGATAGTGTCTGGCCTTACACTTAGGTCTTTAATCCATTTTGAGTTTTATTTTGTGTATGGTGTCAGGGAGTGTTCTAATTTCATACTTTTACATGTATCTGTCCAATTTTCCCAGCACCACTTACTGAAGAGGCTGTCTTTTCTCCACTGTATATGCTTGCCTCCTTTATCAAAGATAAGGTGACCATATGTGTGTGGGTTTATCTCTGGGCTTTCTATCCTGTTCCATTGATCTATATTCCTGTTTTTGTGCCAGTGCCAAACTTTCTTGATTACTGTAGCTTTGTATTAAAGTCTGAAGTCAGGGAGCCTGATTACCCCAGCTCCATTTTTCGTTCTCAAGATTGCTTTGGCTATTCGGGGTCTTTTGTGTTTCCATACAAATTGTGAAATTTTTTGTTCTAGTTCTGTGAAAAATGCCAGTGGTAGTTTGATAGGGTTTGCATTGAATCTGTAGTTTGCTTGGTGTAGTAGAGTCATTTTCACAATGTTGATTCTTCCAATCCAAGAACATGGTATATCTCTCCATCTATTTGTATCATCTTTAATTTCTTTCATCAGTGTCTTATAATTTTCTGCATACAGGTCTTTTGTCTCCTTAGGTAGGTTTATTCCTAGATATTTTATTCTTTTTGTTGCAATGGTAAACGGGAGTGTTTTCTTAATTTCACTTTCAGATTTTTCATCATTAGTGTATAGAAATGCAAGAGATTTCTGTGCATTAATTTTGTATCCTGCTACTTTACCAAATTCATTGATTAGCTCTAGGAGTTTTCTGGTAGCATCTTTAGGATTCTCTATGTATAGTATCATGTTATCTGCAAACAGTGACAGCTTTACTTCTTCTTTTCCGATTTGGATTCCTTTTATTTCTTTTTCTTCTCTGATTGCTGTGGCTAACACTTCCAAAACTATGTTGAATAATAGTGGTGAGAGTGGGCAACCTTGTCTTGTTCCTGATCTTAGTGGAAATGGTTTCAGTTTTTCACCATTGAGGACAATGTTGGCTGTGGGTTTGTCATATATTGCCTTTATTATGTTGAGGAAAGTACCCTCTATGCCTACTTTCTGCAGGGCTTTTATCATAAATCGGTGTTGAATTTTGTCGAAAGCTTTCTCTGCATCTATTGAGACGATCATATGGTTTTTCTCCTTCAATTTGTTAATATGGTGTATCACGTTGATTGATTTGCGTATATTGAAGAATCCTTGCACTCCTGGGATAAACCCCACTTGATCATGGTGTATGATCCTTTTAATGTGCTGTTGGATTCTGTTTGCTAGTATTTTGTTGAGGATTTTTGCATCTATGTTCATCAGTGATATTGGCCTGTAGTTTTCTTTCTTTGTGACATCTTTGTCTGGTTTTGGTATCAGGGTGATGGTGGCCTCGTAGAATGAGTTTGGGAGTGTCCCTCCCTCTGCAATATTTTGGAAGAGTTTGAGAAGGATAGGTGTTAGCTCTTCTCTAAATGTTTGATAGAATTCACCTGTGAAGCCATCTGGTCCTGGGCTTTTGTTTGTTGGAAGGTTTTTAATCACAGTTTCAATTTCAGTGCTTGTGATTGGTCTGTTCATATTTTCTATTTCTTCCTGGTTCAGTCTCGGCAGGTTGTGCATTTCTAAGAATCTGTCCATTTCTTCCAGGTTGTCCATTTTATCCTCATAGAGTTACTTGTAGTAATCTCTCATGATCTTTTGTATTTCTGCAGTGTCAGTGGTTACTTCTCCTTTTTCATTTCTAATTCTATTGATTTGAGTCTTCTCCCTTTTTCTCTTGATGAGTCTGGTTAATGGTTTATCAATTTTGTTTATCTTCTCAAAGAACCAGCTTTTAGTTTCATTGATTTTTGCTATTGTTTCCTTCATTTCTTTTTCATTTATTTGTGACCTGATCTTTATGATTTCTTTCCTTCTGCTAGCTTTGGGGTTTTTTTGTTCTTCTTTCTCTAATTGCTTCAGGTGCAAGGTTAGGTTGTTTATTCGAGATGTTTCCTGTTCTTGAGGTAGGCTTGTATTGCTATAAACTTCCCTCTTAGCACTGCTTTTGCTGCATCCCATAGGTTTTGGGTCATCGTGTCTCCATTGTCATTTGTTTCTAGGTATTTTTTGATTTCCCCTTTGATTTCTTCAGTGATCACTTCGTTATTAAGTAGTGTATTGTGTAGCCTTCATGTGTTTGTATTTTTTACAGATCTTTTCCTGTAATTGATATGTAGTCTCATAGCGTTGTGGTCGGAAAAGATACTTGATACGATTTCAACTTTCTTAAATTTACCAAGGCTTGATTTGTGACCCAAGATATGATCTATCCTGTAGAATGTTCCATGAGCACTTGAGAAAAATGTATATTCTGTTGTTTTTGGGTGGAATGTCCTATAAATATCAATTAAGTCCATCTTGTTTAATGTATCATTTAAAGCTTGTGTTTCCTTATTTATTTTCATTTTGGATGATCTGTCCATTGGTGAAAGTGGTTTGTTAAAGTTCCCTACTATGATTGTGTTGCTGTCGATTTCCCCTTTTATGGCTGTTAGTATTTGCCGTATGTATTGAGGTGCTCCTATGTTGGGTGCATAAATATTTACAATTGTTATACCTTCCTCTTGGATCGATCCCTTGATTATTATATAGTGTCCTTCTTTGTCTCTTGTAATAGTCTTTATTTTAAAGTCTATTTTGTCTGATATGAGAATTGCTACTCCAGCTTTCTTTTGATTTCCATTTGCATGGAATATCTTTTTCCATCCCCTCACTTTCAGTCTGTATGTGTCTCTAGGTCTGAAGTGGGTCTCTTGTAGACAGTATATATATGGGTCTTGTTTTTGTATCCATTCAGCCAGGCTGTGTCTTTTGGTGGGAACATTTAATCCATTTACATTCAAGGTAATTATCGATATGTATGTTCCTATTCCCATTTTCTTAAATATTTTGGGTTTGTTATTGTAGGTGTTTTCCTTCTCTTGTGTTTCTTGCCTAGAGAAGTTCCTTTAGCATTTGTTGTAAAGCTGGTTTGGTGGTGCTGAACTCTCTCAGCTTTTGCTTGTCTGTAAAGGTTTTAATTTCTCCATCACATCTGAATGAGATCCTTGCTGGGTAGAGTAATCTTGGTTGTAGGTTTTTCTCCTTCATCACTTTAAGTATATCCTGCCACCCCCTTCTTGCTTGCAGAGTTTCTGCTGAAAGATCAGATGTTAACCTTATAGGGATTCCCTTGTGTGTTATTTGTTGTTTTTCCCTTGCTGCTTTTAATATGTTTTCTTTATATTTAATTTTTGACAGTTTGATTAATATGTGTCTTGGCATGTTTCTCCTTGGATTTATCCTGTATGGGACTCTCTGTGCTTCCAGGACTTGATTAACTATTTCCTTTCCCATATTAGGGAAGTTTTCAACTATAATCTCTTCAAATATTTTCTCAGTCCCTTTCTTTTTCTCTCTTCTTCTGGGACCCCTATAATTCAAATGTTGGTGCATTTAATGTTGTCCCAGAGGTCTCTGAGACTGTCCTCAGTTCTTTTCATTCTTTTTTCTTTATCCTGCTCTGCAGTAGTTATTTCCACTGTTTTATCTTCCAGGTCACTTATCCATTCTTATGCCTCAGTTATTCTGCTATTGATCCCATCTAGAGTATTTTTAATTTCATTTATTGTGTTTTTCATCATTGCTTGGTTCCTCTTTAGTTCTTCTACGTCCTTGCTAAATGTTTCTTGCATTTTGTCTATTCTATTTCTAAGATTTTGGATCATCCTTACTATCATTATTCTGAATTCTTTTTCAGGTAGACTACCTATTTCCTCTTCATTGGTTAGGTCTGGTGTGTTTTGACCCTGCTCCTTCATCTGCTGTGTGTTTTTCTGTCATCTCATTTTGCTTATCTTACTGTGTTTGGGGTCTCCTTTTCACAGGCTGCAGGTTCGTAGTTCCCTTTGTTTTTTTTATCTGTCCCCAGTGGGGACAGTTGGTTCAGTGGGTTGTGTAGGCTTCCTGGTGGAGGGGACTAGTGCCTGTGTTCTGGTGGATGAGGTTGGATCTTGTCTTTCTGGTGGGCACGCCCACGACTGGTGGTGTATTTTGGGGTGTCTGTGGCCTTATTATGATTTTAGGCAGCCTCTCTGCTAATGGATGGGGTTGTGTTCCTGGCTTGCTAGTTGTTTGGCATAGGGTGTCCAGCACTGTAGCTTGCTGGTTGTTGAGTGAAGTTGGGTCTTGATGTTGAGATGGAGATCTCTGAGAGATTTTCGCCGTTTGGTATTACGTGGAGCTGGGAGGTCTCTTGTGGACCAGTGTCTCTTGTGGACCAGTGTCCTGAAGTTGGCTCTCCCACCTCAGAGGCAGAGCCCTGATGCCTGGCTGGAACACCAAGAGCCTTTCATCCACACGGCTCAGAGTAAAAGGGAGAAAAAATAGAAAGAAATAAAGAAAGAGGATAAAATATAGTGAAGTAAAATAAAGCTATTATAAAGCAAAGCTATACAGACAAAATCTCACCCAGAAACATATACACTCACAAAAAAGGGAAAAGGGGAAAAATTAATATATCCTGCTCCCAAAGTCCACCTCCTGAATTTGGGATGATTCGTTGTCTATTCAGGTATTCAACAGATGCAGGTACATCAAGTTGATTGTGGAGCTTTAATCCGCTGCTCCTGAGGCTGCTGGGAGAGATTTCCCTTTCTCTTCTCTGTTCGTACAGCTCCTGGGGTTCAGCTTTGGATTTGGACCCGCCTCTGCTTGTAGGTCGCCTGAGGGCGTCTGTTCCTCGCTCAGACAGGACGGGGTTAAAGGAGCAGCTGCTTCGGGGGCTCTGGCTCACTCAGGCGGGGGAGGGAGCGGTACGGAGGAGGCGGGGCGAGCCTGCGGCGTCAGAGGCGTCGTGACGTTGCAGCAGCCCGAGGCGCGCCGTGCGTTCTCCCGGGGAAGTTGTCCCCGGATCACAGGAGCCTGGCCGTGGCGGCTGCACAGGCTCCCGGGAGGGGCGGTGTGGAGAGTGACCTGTGCTCGCACACAGGCTTCTTGGTGGCGGCAGCAGCAGCCTTAGCGTCTCAGGCCCGTCTCTTCGGTCCGCGCTGATGGCCGCGGCTCATTCCTGTCTCTGGAGCTCGTTTAGGCGGCGCTCTGAATCCCTCTCCTCGCACACCTGGAAACAAAAAGGTAAGGAAAAGTCTCTTGCCTTTTCGGCAGCTGCAGACCTTTTCCCGGCCTCCCTCTCGGCTCGCCGTGGCGCACTAGCCCCTTCAGGCTGTGTTCACGCCGCCAGCCCCAGTCCTCTCCCTGCGATCCGACCGCAGCCCGAGCCTCAGCTCCCAGCCCCGCCCGCCCCGGCGGGGGAGCAGACAAGCCCCTCGGGCTGGTGAGCGCTGCTCGGCGCCGAGCCTCCGTGCGGGAATCTCTCCGCTGTGCCCTCCGCGCCCCTGTGGCTGCGCTCTCCTCCGCGGCTCCGAAGCTCCCCCCTCCGCCACCCGCCGTCTCCGCCCGCGAAGGGGCTCCTAGTGTGTGGACGCCTTTCCTTCTTCACGGCTCCCTCCCACTGGTGCAGGTCCCATCCCTATTCTTTTGTCTCTGTTGTTTCTTTTTTCTTTTGCCCTCCCCAGGTACGTGGGGAGTTTCTTGCCTTTTGGGAGGTCTGAGGTCTTCTGCCAGCGTTCAGTGGGTGTTCTGTAGGAGCAGTTCCACGTGTAGATGTATTTCTGATGTATCTGTGGGGAGGAATGTGATCTCTGCGTCTTACTCTTCCGCCATCTTCTTCCCATCCTACATTATATTTTAAAGCATATTTTTAAATGAAGTTTCTTATCAAAGTCAAATAAGTTAATTTGGAGAAACTTGCAGAAATACTTAATTTGATATGAGTATGCAGCTATCAGCAAATGGGATCTTCAGAGCTGTGATGTCCTAAAGAACGTTCTGCACTGAGGGAAAGTTCTGTATCTTTGCTCTCCAACATAGAGCCACAAGCCACCTGTGGTCATTGGACACTTGAAATGTGGCTAGTATGACTGAGGAATAGAATTTGTAATTTAATATGTTTAATTAATTTAAATCTCAGTTTCAATTACATGTGTCTAGTGTCTACACATTTGACAGAAATAGTTCTTCAAATTTCTAGTTTGAAAACCATTAACTTAGTGGAAACCTTCCTTTTATTGCAGCACATAGGATATATGGCTTCTCATTTACATTCTTATTCATACCACTTTTTATCTGTGTAATCCTGATTAGTCCATTGTCTCTTTGGAATGGTTTACTTATCTTTAAAAGGAAAGAATTAGAACACTTTAAAGCCCCATGTATCTGTATATTATCTCACCTCCCACTGCTACTGTTTTATTTAAAATATTTATGTCTGCCTGTACTGCCTGGTGTACCATTTTCCACATATCAGTTGGTTCATATTGATAACACAAATCAGATTGAAGTCCAAGGGACAAGAGAATGGGGCTCCCTTGTGGTGTGGAAGCTGTACTGTGTTAGAAGTGGTGCTTTTCTAAACCAATTCATGGGATCACAGAGGTGTGAATGCACTTTCTCTCTCAGAGCCTCCAACTTCTGAGAGAGCTGACAGGCTGTGGGTGGCAAGCTGTCAGACAGGACAGACTTGCAGTGCATTCCTCAAGTGATGGGATTATAGAGAGAAAAACATTAAAAAATCAAGTCAGTGTCAACACTGTGGTTCTTTCCAACTAGAGGAGGAACTTCCTAGCATTCCCTGTTTTGCAGGAAATTTAATGAAGTAACAACAGTGCATCCTTTGCTTGCAGAGATTAGGGCAGTGTTTATTTGATCTGGCAGGATGTCTGCTTTACTGAGAAAGTTTCTTGGGATTTAGTTCAATTACATTAATAAATGTGTGCTCTCTGAATCAGATACTGTGCACCACCAGGAAACAAAGATGAATGAGACACTACTGTTGTCCGTAAGAAGTTTCCAATTCAGTGAGGACTAAACAACCAAATAAAACAAATATTTTTAGGTTGTTGTTTGGCAACTTTTTATCTTTCTTAATGCAATAATTTGCATCTGTGCTTTTCTGCATTGCTAGTTTGGGAACTAGCCAAGAAGGTGTTATATGAGTGTAATGTTACTGTGTTTTATACAGCAACATAGCTTTCCCCAAATTGATAAATATTTACTTTAGGAATAAATGGGCATAGCAAATGTTAGCAACTTGACATTTTTAGTAGAAGAGGTCTCTGTGTCCATAGCTACACTGACCTTCTAATCTTCAAATTCTGCTTTTTCTATGTTAATTTTACTCCTTGGTTCATCCATTTATGAAATATTTATTAAGTACCAAGTATTGCTAGGCTCTGCTCTAGGTATTGGTTATATAGGAACAAAACAAGCAAAGACTGTGCTTGAAACGGGGCTTACTTTCTAGTGGGGGGAAAGGCAAGGAGCCAGGAGAACAAAATTCTTCTCTCCTAAGTCTTTGACTCCTTTTCCTGTGCCCACTGCTATTCTTGGTGATTTCAAAAGCTGTGTTTTGGCCAATTCCCATTTCTGTTTTCTGTGTTTTGTTATTTATCCCTTTCCAGGTGATTCTATCATCCCTCCCTTTTAATTACTGCAGCTCTCAATAACGGTGTACAGGACTTTCTGGGGGAAAGAAATGTCACATGTACACAAACATACTGATGTTAAGTTAAAACATAGTTAGAGAGGAGGCATGAAGTTTCATAGACCTAGCCTGGGGACTTTTACCCAGTTACCAATGCTGAAACTCTGTCCCCCTGAAACTGAGTTCCTCTGCTGAGTTTATGATTAGTCTCTCTATCCAAAACTTTACTCCCAAAACTTTACTCCCTTTCTTTTCCTGAGCCTGTTCCCCTCAAAATTGAGGACTATCAAAGAAAAGGAGGATTGAAACTGTGTACAAGCCCCTGTGTCCCTGTCCTTTGAAGTAAAAGCCTTTTGGTTTAGTCTCCCAGGCCTCCCCTGAGTCTCTAAAGGCTGCTCCAGAGTTAATGATTAGGAATGTGAAGATGTAGAAACAAAGAACAGCTGTTGGGCTGGGAAACTGGTGACAATTTAGACTATAAACCAGCCACATAGCAGCATCACTGAACTCCCAGTTCCCTGGAAGATACAGATAAAGGCCTGGCACACATTCCTAAGTTGTATTTACAGGAAGCAGACCCACCAGATGAAAGCTGCTGACCACAAGCACATAGGCCCTATTCTGATTGAAACCAGAAGGTTGATGATGCTTGAAACTTCACCTTGATGCCAACCAATCTGAGAACTGTGCATGAGCAGATCACACACCCTGCAGCCCCTCCCTCACACTGCCATTAAAACCCCTTCCCCGAAAGCCATTGGGGAGTTGGGGTCTTCTGAACATGAACCGCCCATTCTCTTTGTCTCGCACCTGAAAAAAATGCTGCACTTTCCTTCACCACAACCCAGTGTCAGTCGATTGGCTTTCCTGCACATGGGTCAGTGGACCCAAGTGTGGTTTGGTAACAAAGTCCTTTTGGTTAAGCTGGTCACGTTGCCCTCGATGCAACTCAGAGCCACTGAGCATCTTCTAAGTGCCAATTTCATATCCGAGTTCATTAAAATCATTAGACAATAGTATGACTTTCCACTCTTTACTTAATTTTTACAAATTACAGCACAAATGAGTCATTACAAATAATTTGATCACATATGGCAGGTTTGACAACCTTATGTTTAAAAAGTTTACTTTAAAATGTTGAGCCGTCAACCTAGGCCATGTGATTGCTTAAGGGACTGTGCGCCAGACACCCAGAGACATGTGAGTATGAGACTTGTTGTAACTCTACAGCTCTGACTTCAAGAACACACTTGTGCCGTAATAAGGAAGAAGCTCTGTATTCTATTACACGTTATTCATTAAAAGGATGTTGCCTATATGCTTAAATTATACATAATGTCCCATCTCTGGGAACCCTGACTCCCAGGTAATGACCATTAAGCTAAAACACCTTAGTTTAGCTCACAGGAAACATCCTGACCAGGCTCACCTGTGAATGATTGCAGGAAGGAAGAAACTAACACATCCCCTCCGGAGGCTGGTGGGAACCAGGAAATGTTTGACTTTACTCCCTCCCCTTTTAGTATAAAAGGAGCCTGACTTCTGACTCAGGGAAGATGGCTCTTTGGGACATGAATCCACTATCTTTTCAGTCTGCCACTTTCTGAGTAAAGTCTCTATTCCTTGCCCAACAACTCATCTCTTGATTTATTGGCCTGCTGTGCGGAGGGCAGTACGAGCTTGGACTGGGTAACAGTGCTAGGCTTTATTAGCCTGGGAGGCTACAAATGACAACTGAGGATCGTGTTCCTGCCTGTGTTCTGTGCACTCCCTCACTCTGTGGCCATCTGGTGTCTAGTACCACCCAATACTGATACTGATGTGGTGTACAGCCTACTTCTGATCTCGCTGCATGCCACCATGGCTGTAGTCTTGTACAGATAAAGTTGAGTTTGGATGGCTCATTTGAATAGCTTGGTGATGTAATATAACATTCTCTCTCATGTTATTATTTCCTGGAGCACATGAGGATTTTTAAGAACTTTATACCACCATCACTTAGGAAGAAGGGGGCTTCTCTCTGTCACGTATTCTGACTGCACAGACTTACATAGGAATAGTTTAGATGATTTGCTTTGGAAACCATAGACCATTCAGGGCAAACCTCGGTGAAAAGATACCAGGGTGATAAAAGGAGGGGAGGTGGGAAGAGCAATGCAATGCTTGATTCAACTGATCTTCTTCTGTGACTCAGACATTAGGATATATGATGGCGAGTAGAATTCCCGGTAGAGTATGAAGACTTACCTCTTAGGGGCCTGGCTCATTAGATTATATTAGACTTTAAAAAGAAAGAATTACTGCATTTCCTTGGTGACTGCTCTGGAGAATATTGAGACAGCAGAGTTTGCAGGAATACTATGGAGGAGGCTTCTGGGTTCTATGGATTATGCCATTAGTTCAAAACATAGACAAGAGGCTTGCTGTAACCCTGACCAGATGTGGGGCTGTGGTGGTGAGCAGTCAAAGATGAAGGAGAAGCTAAAAAGGTTCAGCATGAGCTCTGTTCTATGACGCATTGAGATTACAGGGCAGTGGTGTGGGAAATACAACCAAATGCTCAAACATCACTGATGTGCTGAGTGCCTGGCCTCTTCTCAGTTGCTTTTTTTTTTTTTTTTTTTTTTTTAATAGATCTTTATTGGAGTATAATCGCTTCACAATACCGTGTTAGTTTCTGTTGCACAACAAAGTGAATCAGCCATATGCATACACGTGTCCCCATATCCCCTCCCTCTTGAGCCTCCTTCCCACCCTCCCTATCCCACCCCTCTAGGTGGTCACAAAGCACCGAGCTGATCTCCCTGTGCTATGCGGCTGCTTCCCACCAGCCAACTATTTTACATTCGGTGGTGTATATATGTCGATGCTACTCTCAGAAGACATGCTTAGTAGAAACCTCTGATCTCACTAAAGCTAAAAGTAGTGGGGACTTGGAAACAGTAATGGCTCTCAGGAAGACCTCAGGAAGTATGGTTTCTATTTAAAGACATGGTATATACAAAGTATTTGGATATAAGAATAATAACAAATACTGATACAGCTCTTTGTATTTACAGACACTCCATTACGTGCTTTAAGTATTTTAACTGTTTTAAGGCTCATGGCAAATATGAAGTAGATACTATTGAAACTCACTTTCTTGATTAGGGAAAATGAAGCACAGAGAGATTAAGGAACTTAGCCAATGTCACACAGCTAATAAGAGGTGGAGCTATAAAATGAATCCAGAGTCCATGTTTTTAATCTCTGGAGCAGTGGAAGTTCAGCTGGTTCAGCAGTGGAAGTTCTGGTGTGCTGATACTCACTTGTTCGTGCTAGCTTTTGTCACTCTACTACAAAAGACAGAAGAGTTTGCATTTACTTGGGAAAAGATTCAGTACACCTCTCGTGTGTTGTCCTAGAAAAAGGTGGATTCGATTTTCACGATATTAATATTGAAGGAGAGAGTGTAATCCATCATAACAGGTCGTGATACTCACCACCTGTACTCTGATAAATGATGTTGACATCATGTACGAATAAGTAGAGAAAAGATTTCTCAATTTGAGAAGGCACAGGAGATACTAAGATGGGCTGCTCAAGAAAAAAGAAAATCAACTTTATAAAATGATTACTTCTAAGTCTGTCCTAAGGTGACATATCAAGGGGTGAAATTATTTGGATTTTGGTGAAACCATATCCTTAAACTGGATGGAATTTGGGGACACGTATGTCAAATTGCATATAAAAAGGATGTTTCTGAAGAAGTTAATAAAACTTCCTAATTGCTCTGTGATATTTAAAGTCTCAGTTACAGAGACTGCAGCACCCACAGTTTGTCAACGCAGTGACTCTGAACTACAGATGTTATCTTTTACCCTCTTTTTGAAAGGTGGTTACTAGCCTGATGCTTGATGCAGGTTGAGATTAGTCCCCTTGAGAGAGGCTGGGACCTGGGACCTGGGACCCTTTACTGCAGTGCTGGCACCTGGACAAAGGTCTCCTCAAGCAACAAAATACAAAGAAACTATAATGGATTAAAAATAACTGCATGCATGCAGAGTTGGGGCAAATTATGGACAAGATACAAAAAGACCAAAAGAACCCAACTGCTACTTCTGAAGAGTCCGGAGCAAAAGCAGGGTACTGCACATACCCCCTGCACTCAACACCACCAAAGGGGTGGGCAGACCACCTAAGCCACACCTCTGGCCTGACCCCTGGACACACGCTTACCCTTCCCCCATATAAGGAACCAGCTCACCCCTCCCCCGGAGCAAGCGAGCAAGGGAACCTATTACTTATTTCTCTCCCCTGTGCTGCACCAGGAGCCCCAGTAAAGCCTTGCCTGAATTTCTTGTCTGACATCTTATCACTTTCTATTGATTAGGAGACTGGGAACCCTGGTCGGTAACACCATTACTGAAGAATATCAAAGAACTCTGTAAAAAGAGGTCCCAGTGCTGCACTAGGTGATATCAAAGATGCATTTAAACAAGAAGGACCCTGCTCAACAAAGCCAGGGGTTTTCATTGAAAGAATACATGCAATAATACGATTTAAGAAGGAGAAGCAGAGAAGGATATGCAAAGTTTCCAAGAAAGTGTGGGTGGATACTTCTCTTGGGCCCCATCACCACTTTTCCTCCTGTGTCCAGGGCGGATGACCCACGTGGACGGCATCAGTGACTCCCTAGTCTTCCGCTATCCCTTACGAGGAACAGAATACCACACAGAGGACAGCACTGAGGCAGGAAAGTCAGGGCGGGGCCCGAGCACAGCCTCCTCATGCATAGGCATTAGGCAGAAGACAAAACCACCTCCTTGCTTTGCACTTAATGAGGCCATGATGCATGGAGGAATGGCATCTAAAACAGAAAATTTGTAGTATCTGAACAAGAAACTCTGACCATGAAAACCCTGGAGCATGCGCAATAAAGATGCACAAGTTGCTTATGACCCTGTACAAACTTCCACGTGTGGCACTTGACTAGTAAGGGACAATTTAAGGGGAAACAGCTCTTAGAGTTCATGTACGATGGCTTCAGGAGACAAATGCGCAGGACCAGAAGCTGATGCAACCTGGTGCAATCCAGGCCACACCTCAACCCTCCCCTCAATGAATATTCTACCCATAATCAAAAAGACCCCCTCCCATTCAAAGGGCTAAAAATAAGATAAAAGGAGGATCAAAAAAAAAAAGACCTGCAGGGTATCCCTCACTCACCAGGACACCCACACTCTTCTCTGAGTGTGTTTTTTTCCCTTTTGTCTCAATAAAATGCTTCTTTGTTCTCTTTGCTCCTTAGCTTCAGTGGTTTTTATTTTGATTTTTGATTTCTTTTTGGTTCTGTTTTCTTTTTCTTTTTGTTTTTTCCTTTGTGTACCTTGACCAAATTTTTCTTGGATGAGTTGAACAAGAGCCTGGACTTTTGCTGGGGCTTTTCTGGTATCAACATGAGCAGTCAGGGTCCTTATTTACCTGGGTCCCTCTGCTGCATCACCATGGGTGGCTGCATGTCTCCGTCAGAGGACACAACTTGAGGCAGGAGACTGCTCTATTCAGCTCTCCCTCCACTTCCATCCAGGCAACCCCCATAGCAACACTTCGGACCCTGTGACAGGCTCCCTAGTTTGGAGGACCACACCATCCCTTCCTGCTATTTCTAAACCCTTCTCCTGCCTTTTCCATTGGCACAAGTTTTTCTCCAATTACACCAAGAATATCTGTTTCCTGTCAGGTCCTGGCTAACGTTTCAAGGGGAATTAGAAATGGCCTTAGGAAAGTAAAAACTCAAGATGAGATTCCAGCTTGGCTTCCGTCATTGGAACAGGATGAAGAGGACTCTTGGACAGTACTGGCAACTATGTAAAACATTAGTTGATTTTATTATCAGCAAGTGTTTTTACTCATACTACCAAATAAATAGATGTTTCAAGAAGATAAATCGTTCATCTCACAATGCTTCCCAACTTAGCCTTAAAGTACTGATAGACTGATTAGAGGGGCAGGACTCTCATAAATCTACTTAGAAATTTTGTTCTATTGTTTGTAGAATGCACAGATTTTCTTTAACCTTAAATATGCCTTTCTTTCTTCTTCATCAAGAGTTGTTGTCCCCCCACCGCCCCAAGCCAGTCCTATGTGTTCAAGATCTTTTCCTCCTCTTGTGTCTGGTACTTAATGTCTTATAGAGACTATTCTGTCAAGTGACTCTGATAAACTTTGTTATAAAATCAGGGCATCCAGAATCCCAGAAATTATAAAAATGGAAAAGTCCTTATGTAGTAATTTGAATATGGTCACCTGAACATATTGAGTCCTAATCCTAGGAATTTGTAAATGTTAACTTATTTGGGAAAAGTATATTTTCAGATGCAGTATTAAGATTAATACTTAATCTTTCACTATGAAGAATACTGAGGTGAGGAAACTATCCTGAATTACCTGAATTATCCTAAGTGTCATCACAGGTGTCCTTATAAATGGAGGCAGAGGCTGTTACACGGAGACACACAGAGGGGAAGGCAGATGTGAGAATGGAGCAGAGACTGGAGCAATGCGGCCACAAGCCAGCAATGGGGGGAGGGTCGGCACCAGAGGTGGCAGGGGCAAGGAGCAGGGTGTCCCCTAGGACTCCTGGGAGAAGGCACCCTACCAGATTAAAGACTTCTAGCCTCCCCAACTGTGACAGGACAAATTGCTGTATTAAGCTACCAAATTAGTTGTTCTTCCCTACAACAGCTACAGGGAACTAATACACCCTTATTATGTGTTCAGTACTGCTCTGTGCACTCTTTATGAATTAAACTCTCTGAGATACGTGCTTTTGATAGGACCGTTTCACAGATAAAGAAACAAAGTTACAGAGACGTGAAGTATTGATAAGATGCTCAAAGTTACGCTGCTGGTGAGTAGCAGAGATGGCACTTGAACCCAGGGAGTCTGGCTCCAGAGCCCCCGCTCTTTAACCACTGTGTCACACTGTGTCCCCTAACAAGATTCAGCCTTTGCCTTTCTAAAGAAGGGCAAACAGTAGAACAAATCGTCTTGGGTATTCTAATACCTAGGGTTTCATATCAGGCATGCGACCTTGGCCACATCACTTAACATTAGATTCTTTTTCTTTTCTTTTTCTTAATAAATTTATTTATTTATTATTTGTTTATTTTTGGCTGTGTTGGGTCTTCGTTGCTGTGTGTGGGCTGTCTCTAGTTGTGGTGAGTGGGGTTACTCTTCGTTAAGGTGTGCGGCCTTATTGTGGTGGCTTCTCTTGTTGCGGGGCACGGGCTCTAGGCGTGCGGGCTTCAGTAGTTGTGGCACGTGGGCTCAGTAGTTGTGGCTCGCGGGCTCTAGAGTGCAGGCTCAGTAGTTGTGACGCATGGGCTTAGTTGCTCCGCGGCATGTGAGATCTTCCTGCACCAGGGCTCATACCTGTGTCCCCTGCATTGGCAGGCAGATGCTTAACCACTACGCCACCAGGGAAGCCCCCAACATTAGATTCTAAAGTGAGATAGTGGACTGCACCCTATAGCTTGGATATTCTTTAACTTTTTAATCATCTCACCTTTATTTCCCTCCATATATATAAGGAAATTCTACTTGTCACTACTTGCCTCATGCAGTTTTAGACATCAGTCTTTTGAATATTTTCTTTGGTACTTGCATTTATCTTGTTGCTTACTTTGGCTGGCCAAAGGTTTTCCAATAAATGGTATTTCACTTCTCCCCCTCCTAAACCAAAGAATCAGAATTTCACAATAACAAAATCTACCCCTGTGAACATACAAAATTCTCCTGATTTTTTATCAGAAACAATATTAATAAAACTTTGCAAATATTTTACAAGTAGATTTACATATGTTTACAAAATGCCATAAAGTTACCCATTTTAAAATATCTAAAGAAGAAAATTGTACAAATTTTTGACTTTGTGACAACGAATATAATAACTTCAGATATAATAAAAATGTTTCAAATAGTCAAACAGTAAAGTAGTCATCCCTGCATGAATGAACCATCTTTCCCTTGTGTTTGTTTTCTTTTCCTCAGCCTTAACTATCTTCTAGCCAATCCCTAAATTTCAAGAGAATTAGATAAGTGTGTGATTCAGAATTGAAGACTCCTCAACATTTTGGATGTCTTTTTCTCCTTTTTGTAGGATGGAGAAAACAGCATATTTAAGTATAAAAAGGGGAGAAAGGGAAAGTTATTCTTAGTACCTTTTTCTTGTATGTTGTTAATAATATCAGTTATTGCAGTATCGTCTTTCAGAATTTTAATGTAGACTCACTAAATGAGAGGCAAATTATTATTATTTTTTTAAACACTTTTTAAAAAAAATTAATTAGTTAATTTAATTATTTATTTTTGGTTGTGTTGGGTCTTCCTTGCGGTACGCGGGCTTCTCATTGTCGTGGCTTCTCTTGCTGCGGAGCACAGGCTCTAGGCATGCAGGCTTCAGTAGTTGTGGCTCACAGGCTCTAGAGCTCAGGCTCAGTAGTTGTGGTGCAGGGGCTTAGTTGCTCCACAGCATGTGGGATCTTCCCGGGCCAGGGCTCAAACCCATGTCCCTTGCATTGGCAGGCAGATTCTTAACCACTGCACCACGAGGGAAGCCCGAGGCAAATTATTCTGAATTAATATTTTGAAATCCTATGCAGTAAGTTCACCAAAATTCCAAGCATTTTATTTCAGGTGATAAATTTCACTTCTTTGGAAGTAGACTATGCTTTATGCTTCTTCATAGGTTTTTTTTTTTTTTTTTCCGTGTTATATACCATAACTTTTCAGCATCTGAATATTCTCATACTCATGCTTTCTGATCATAACTTTTTATTTTATTAATATTAAAGTAATATTACATAAATACTTCTTTCAGGTATGGTGATAAAATCAGAGTTTATTCAAATATTTTAAGTGAGCCTTGGTGTTCTTATATTCCTTTTAGCTATACCAGACACTATGTTATGGCTTTTGCTGATTTCTCTGCCTCTAATTTCTTAAATTACCACTGATTCTGATCTCGGAGAGACAGCAGTGAGCAGTCCTGAAGAGAGAGCGTAGTTCCCTGCCCAGGAATTGAAAGTCGGTAGCCTGGACGAAAACTAGGAATCCTAGCCAGTAGACCGCCAGGGGTTAGAGACTAGAAGAAAAGTAGCACTGGCTCTTGCCCCTGTTTGAAAGCAAGAATATTTCAAGGAGGCAAAAACTATAAAAACAGGAACAAAGTTTATTATTAGAGACACAACACAACAAGTGGGAGAGCACAAAGAGAAACAGTTTGTTTATTTAAGACCAAGGCAAGGCAAAGATACACAGCCGGAGAGAAAAGGTGTGGGTGTCCCCTCTAATGAGGAGGACCGCAGTAAAGTGGTGATTTAAATCACTCATATAGGACAGTCTTTCAGGATCTTTGTTTAACTTTGGCAAAATATCTTGTTTCTTTTTTCACACTTAACTCATCCCAGGACCCTCCCCAACATGCATGCGCATCTTTTGGCTAAGATGGATCCCACGACAGAGGTTTGTGTGTGCATGTCCACACATATTATGGGGTGGCAGCCCCTCCCTTTTTGACCCCCAAGGAGCCTTCCTGTTCATGAGCAGTTGGGGAAGTTTTCCTTGACCTCAGGGTTGGTCATCTTAACTCTTTATTCCAGCAGAGCTCAGCTTCTGCCACTGGCTTTGTCCTTGGAGTGTCTGGGTGAGAACAAAGTTTCAGTGGTACTCCACTTGACAAACACCAGCTGTCCAGCCAAGGGACCCATCTGTCTCCTACATCAGTCCAAGAAATGTTTGGAGCAGGCTTAACTACAGCTTTGAAACAAGGGATTGAGATGGTTATAAAGCAGGGAACACTTCACAATATTTTACATTTAAGTAGTAGACATCCCTGTCCTTTATGAACCATTAAAGTCCCAGCTTCCCAAGACCACACAGCTGGAATATGGCTCACCTAGTACCTGAACCCTGGTGTCCATCACTCTTTAGAGTAAAGTGCACTGGACCTTGGTACCATCGGATGTAAACACATGGTAACACAGAATTTTTGTTGGAATGTGTTATCTCTTTCCAATAAAGTGTGGATATTCTCTTCAAAATTTGTGTTGGCAAAATTTGGGGTATAGATTTACATCATATGAGGTTTTTTTTTTTTTTTTTTTTTTACCATCAAAATCTGGAAATATATAGCTTGGACTATTTTCATTATGCCTTTGTTTTCTGTTTCCAACTTAGCTAATAACATATTAGTATTACAAATAATCAGTAATGAAATCTACACATTTCATTTGCTTGTTTATTCTACATTTATTTTTTGGTTATTACATTTATGGCCCTGTACTTGTTTGCATTCAGGGAACATGACAGTAAATTAGGGCCTCTGCTTTCTGGTAGTTGACAACCTTGGGGCTGGGAACCAGAAGAGAGACATTTAATACTAAGAAGCTATATCCTGAGTGCTATAATAGCTATATAAACAAAATTCTGCCAGGGACATAGAAGTGATATTGATTAAAGGCCTAATAATTGAATAACACCCTGTAGTTTTCTTGGCACTGTGATATGCATTAGTTTACTTAATCCTTAAAGCAATCCAATAAGGTAGTTCATATAAATGTTATTTTTAACACTTAACAAGAGAAGAAAGTGTCCAAAGTAGCCAGGCTCCAATAGCAGAACCAGATTGAATCTATTCTGACTCCTAATAAAAATCTGTTTCTACTTTTGTGTTACAGTTAAGTCCCCTACATAGGAACCTTCAAGTTGCAAACTCTCAAAGATGTGAACGTGCGTTCACATGTCCAATCACGCAAGTTAGTTCACGTGTCTGGCCTACATTGTCACATGTGTGCAACCTCTACAAGTGGTTGTGCCTTTGTGTACTTTACTGTACAGTACCATATAGAGTACAGTAGTACAGTATCTTTATTTCAAGCCCAAGCTGTAAGCAACTTTGCAGCTTGCCCTCCGTCTCCTATTGCTGATGATCCTTCAGCTCTACAATCTCCCACCTCCTCGCCCTCCCCCAGTCAGTAACTCTTCTTGTCTGTTCACTCAGTGTCAGCCCCTGGATGCCAGCTGTTGTACTGTATTACTGTACTTTTCAAGATATTGTACATTTGAGAGAAAGGAACTGATAATCCATTAAAAAAATAGGAAAAGCCTTAAATAAACCATATGGAGGTTTCAGAGAAACATCTTGACATAAAGAATAAAAATTAAAGGTTAAACTTCATAAGTTTGAGAGGACATGATGAGTACCATGGGAATGGTTTAAACAGAGACTTTGAGAAAAAGTTTTAATACAAGTCCTGTGAAATGAAATGGACTTTTACATTGAAAGAGTGTCAAAAGAAAATGGTAGTGTTTGAAACTCAAACAGCTGGGTTTGTACTCATACTCACGTGAAATAAGATCACTGGAATATCTTAGAGATCAAGAATAGGGATGTTTTTATCTTGATCACAGATGTACGCCAAGTGTCTCAGATTGTGATATATTATGAAGGTGTTTATGATGAGAATTCTAGGTCTTTACAAACTACACTTTTTTGTAAGCAAGGCACGTTAGGAAACATCAAATTCAGTGTTTCAAATGAAAATAACCTAATGGGATTATGTTTATTAATTATCAAAAGAAATGTTAAGAAAAAAGAAGCTAATTCCACCCAAAGGTCTTAATGTTAATAGTGAGGATTGGGAGTATATAAAACACTTATTACAAGTATAGCAGGAAGAAAGGAGAATATGAAATCTGCTTAATAATTAATAATTATCATATGGAGTGAATGTTCTGGGCACTCAGGAGAAAAATACCTTAGATAGTATAACATATATTAAAGTTTAATCTTTAAGGGAAAATATATATATTATCTTATAAACATTTTGTATTCATCAGGAAAAAAAGAGTAAAGGGAAAATAATCCCTGTACTTGTGAAGCTTACAGTTTAGTAAGCAGAGAATGACATGTAATAATAAACAGTATCAGTAAATGATATTATGGTTAGAAGATATGTTCTGTTAAAAAAAGAGAGCAGGGAATTTTGAAGTAACATATACACATTATTATATATAAAATAGATAAACAACAAGGACCTACTGTATAGCACAGGGAACTCTACTCAATATTTTGTAATAACCTATGTGGGAAAAGAATCTGAAAAAGAATGGATCTATGTATATGTATAACTGAATCACTTTGCTGTACACCTGAATCTAACACAACATTGTAAATCAACTATACTCCAATAAAAATAAATTAATTATTTTTAAAAATCACTGCATGAGGCTAAGAAAAAAAACAATGAAAATCACCAAAAATATCATAAACCAGATAGATCCATGGTTATTATTTTGGTCTTTCTTCTTTCAGACTTTTTTATTCATCCAGACATATGGAGATGTGTATTTTATATGTAATTGAGATCAAATGGTGTACACAACTTTGGATATTCTTTTCACTTAAGATTTTGAAAACATAGGGATTTTCCAATTAAACATTTTTTTTGGAAAACAAAAAATAAAAAAAATAGAAAATAGAGAAAGAAATAAAATTAAATAAGCAAAAATAGAGCAGAGTAAGAAGGTGGGCATCCTGGGGCAGGTGTACACGTGGTGGCTAACTGTAGTTTGAAACAGGACAGGTGGGGCAGACTGCCGAGAAAGTGGGGTTTGGACAGTGACTTGAAAGATGAAATCTTTTGCAAGTGAGTGTCTTCCAAGAGACTATTTCAGGCAGATGGTCTATGTAGAACTAGATCCTAATGCAGGGTCATGCTTGGTGGTTTTAGAAAGAAAAAGGAGACTCTGGCTGGAGTAGAGGAGATAAAAGAAGGATGACTCAGAAAGCTAATAGGTGTCTGTATTAGTCATTTTGGGAGGCCATAACAAAATACCACAGACTGGGTGGATTAAACAGCAGAAATTAATTTTCTCACAGCTTTGGAGGTTGAAAGTCTGAGATCAGGGTGCCAGCACTGTTGAGTTCTGGTGAGGGCGCTCTTCCTGGCTGTCAAACATCTGCCTTCTTCCTGCATCCTCCCATGGCAGAGAGCAAAAAGCAAGTTCCCTGGTGTCTCTTCTTATAAGGACACTAATCCCATCATCAGGGCCCCACACTCATGACCTCATCTAAACCCAGCTATCTCCCAAAAGCCTCAACTCCAAATATCATCACTTTGGAGGGTAGGAATTCAACATAAGAGTTTTGAGGGGGGGGGGGGATACAATTCAAATCATAGCAGAGTCAGATCTTGCCAGGCACTGTAGGTCATGGTAAGGTCTTTGGCTTTTACTCTGAGTGAAATGGAGAATCATTGTTTGGTTTTGGCCAAAGAATTACCTCACTTTTTACAGGACCCCAGAAGCAACTAACTATCTTAAGAACAGATTGTAGAGAGTACCAGTAGAGCTTGAGACATAGTGGTTATGGTGGCCATCCAAGCATGAAATGAGAGCAGTTTAGACAAGGGTTAAGAGATTAAGAGGTGAAGAGACTGAGAGAAATGGTTGAAATATAGATGATAAGATATCTTTATTTTTAACTTTTGTTTTTATTGAAGTATAGCTGATTTACAATGTTGTGTTAGTTTCAGGTGTACAGCACAGTGATTCAGTTATATATATATACATATGAAAAAGAAAATTTATATATATATATTCTTTTTCAGATTCTTTTCCTTATAGGTTACTATGAAATATTGAGTATATTTCCCTGTGATATACAGTAGATCCTTGTTGGTTATCTATTTTATATATAGAAGTATGTACTTGTTAATCCCATCCTCCTAATTTATCCCCCACCCTTCCTCTTTGGTAGCCATAAGTTTGTTTTCTATGTCTGTGAGTCTATTTCGATTTTGTAAATAAATTAATTTGTATCTTTTTTCCAGATTCCACATATAAATGATATCATACGATATTTGTCTTTCTCTAGAGTCTGGCTTACTTCACTTAATATGATAATCTCTAGGTCCATCAATGTTGCTGCAAATATATATATATATATATATGATATATATATATCACATCTTCTTTGTCCATTCATAAATGATGAGATTTCTTGATGGATGTGGTAGGTGAGAGAAAAGATGAATTTAGGATTTTTCTAATTGAGCAACTGAGAGGATTTATCTTCAACAGAAATTGGGAACTCTCTGACACTATGGTAGAGCAAGCATAGAAGAAAAAAATTAGGAGTTAAATTTTAGATTTGTTGAGTTTGAGATGTTTATTTGATATACAAGCTAGAGGTATAAATTTGTAAATTGTTAGCTTTTGCCAGATTTAAAACCATGGAACCAATGATTTCAAGAGATTAATTATAAATAAGGAAAGAACAGGACAAGAATTAACAACAAGCAGTCTTGAGAGAATAGAAGGAACCAGAAAAAGAGAAGTGAATTAGTTGAAAATAATGTAATACAGTATTCTGTAGACTATGTGAAGAATGGCTATCAATGGTGTTATTATGTCCAACTTTGTTAAAATGTTATGTAAGATATTTTATTGAGAACTGAGAGTAGGATTTATCAACGTAGATGATATTGTTCATCTTGAGAACAATTTTGGTGCAGAGGTGACTTTCAAGGCCTGATTACATTGGGATTAAGAGAGATGAGAAGAGAAATATTGGAGTCGACATATCTTTCAAAGATACACATGTAATGAATTGGGGTAGTGGCTAGTATTGGCAAAAGCCACATAGCACAGGGAGATCAGCTCGGTGCTTTGTGACCACCTAGAGAGGTGGGATAGGGAGGGTGGGAGGGAAATGCAAGAAGGAGGAGATATGAGGATATATGTATATGTATAGCTGATTCACTTTGTTATACAGCAGAAACTAACACACCATTGTAAAGCAATTATACTCCAATAAAGATGTTAAAAAAAATAAAGAGAAATAACATCATTATGGTAGCTGAGTAGAATGATCTAGTCATTTTTTTTAAAATTGCAATTAGAAGAGACAAAGGAAAATTGCTAGAGGGATATGCTTGAAAAGATGAGAAGAGATAGGGTCTAGAACACAGTGGAAGGAACTAGATATGGGAGGAAGGTGGAGTATGTTAGCAGATGCAGGAGAGTGTGGTGGGAATCTGAAAGTTTTCTTTTTTTTTTTTTTTTACAAACGGCTTTTATTTTATTATTATTATTATTGGCTGCACCACTTGGCATGCAGGATCTTAGTCCCCAACCAGGGATTGAACCCGGGCCCCCTGCAGTGGAAACACAGAGTCCTAACCACTGCACCACCAGGGAATTCTCCGAATCTTTTCTTTTAATGCTTCAATTTCCTTGGTAAAGTAGCCATTGAAATTATCAACAGAACGTGAGGATCAGGAAGAGGGTCCTAGTGGCTTCACCCATAAAAATAATCCATAAGCATAGAATATGTAATTTTAAGCAAGATCTCAATAATATTTTATATAAATGTAAAATAAAAATTAATTTTACTAATATAAATATTCCATATAAATAGTGTTAATACCCTTCAAGAAGAAGTAAAAACTAGAGGGTAAAGTTGGCCATTGAAACATTAAAGAATGTTTGAAAATTAACATGGACTGACTGCAATAAACACAAGTAGACTTGAGACCATATCTACCTTCCAAGTAGGAGACACTGGTTACAGCTACAGAAAGCAACTTTGGTTTTGATAAGTTAGTTGAGATGTGGGGTTGAATCTGGGTATAGACAGAAACTTCTTCAGTTATTAAAATGTTGGATGAGTGGAGAGGCAAAGTAGTAGGTAGGAAAGAGGGAATGTTGATAAATCTTGTTCCAGTTATTTCCCTCTAGCCACCAGTAATGTTATGAAAGTATTTTTCATTGAAATGAATTTTCCTTTTCTATTATAAAGTGTTCTTATTGGAGAAATTCTTTCCAAGTCCTGACTTTTCAACCTTTAAACTTCATAATGATATTTACTTATATGTTATATTACTAATCATTAATCTTATAACTACTAAGTTAGCTATAAAAATCCTAAAAGTTTTCTGTAGGCATTGCATTTGCCTATGTACATGTGCAGAACTCTATGTGTTTTTAGAACTATGTACAAAGCACTGGAACAGGACAGATATTAAGTCTTTGCCTGGGCTCCTTGGTGTCCCTCTGCCATTCCCTAAGCACCTTCTTTGAGGCTGTCAGTCCTGGGAAACCACAAATGTCCACACATCTCTATTATAATTAACTCAAAGGATAACTGCTAAACCTCATATTTCTGAAAATTGAAGCTTCTGAAACTGTTTTTGTTCTTCTTCAAAAAGTCAACATAACTTACATTCAGCAGTAGCAGCAAAGTTTTTTCTGAGCACCCAGTATTGCTACGCCACTGACTCTGGTCTCTAATCCACAGAGATGACTAAGGCCATCCTCTTTGTATGACCCACATCATAGCCCACTATGTGCAGTGTCAGAGGGTACTCAGGGACCTCAGGACGCCAGGAGAAGGAGATAGAGGCTAGACTGAGCAAAGGAGTACATCATGACATCTGCAAATAGAGGCAACTGTTGAGCAGAGCTTTGAAGCTAGCAATCAGGAGGAAAATGGGAAGAATCCCAGGCATAGAGAAAGGAAAAGAGTGACAAGACTGATGAGAAAGATCAGGTCACATTTTTAAAGCTGCAAGAAATTTGAGTCCAGTGGAGGGTGCCTTTGAGGATGGCAATAGAAAAGTTGTATAAAAAAAGACAGCTAATGAATGTGAGTTGTATTCTAAGTGAAATGTGAGAATTGTTGTAGAAATATATTTGAGATAAGAATAAGTCTTATGAGTTAGGGAAAGATAAATAATATTATTCATTACTTAACTTAGGTTCACTGTAAGAAAAAAATAACCTAACAAATGCTTATGGGTAATTTTATTTTATGTAAGAACTTCGTCAACATCCATGAGATACTTTTTATTATGACTTCACCACTTTGAGCACATAAAAACAGAAAGGTAGATTGCAAAGTGGAAAAATGATATTAGAAGGCAGAGAGATCAAGATTTGAATCTTAACTCTGTTTTACAACATTTTCTGCTCTAGACATACCTAGGGAAACTATGACTATTCCTTTCATATTGCAAAATAGTATTAATTTCTGAAACAACATTAGCTATAGTAGTAGAATTACTCCAGGAAACCTTTCATTAATGTATATTGCATTATTTACCAAATAATATTACTGAGTTTAAGCCAAAATCAACTTAAATACTATCTTAAATAATTTAAGTTCACAGAAAATAAATACCATCATTTGTCTGCATATGAGAGTCATTTACGAAGAGAAAAGGTTTGCTGAGCTTGATAAATTGCTGTTCTAATTATAACCCAATAAGAGCCTGTTAATCATTAAAATATTTTAGCTGAATTCAATATGTGTGTATGTGTGTCTGCTTGAGAAAACGTGCTATTTTCACTTGTATTATTTCAAATGAAAATTATTAGAGAGGAACCCCACTCTTCTCTTCACATTAATTAGGATGGAATTGAGTGGAGAAAAATTAGGAAAAACATTACAGTGGAAATCTATCTTAGAGGCAGATGTTATATTCCAACTACTTTTTTTAAGGATAAAAATTGAAGGTTTAAAGTAGATTAAATCACACTTACTTTTATTAACCCATCATTATATTTAATATATTTATTGATGGGAGAACTTGTCTAAGAAACACAGTGTGCTCATTTGTCATTTAATCACACAGGATTGGCTTTGAGAATACAGCAAAGACATATTCTATTCAGGGCATTTTGAAAGATGTGGGCAAGTAATACATCATAGATTTCCTCAAGCAGCACATTTTCCAATTGAGGGAGCCACAGAAACAGGAGCTGAGCATCTAAGAGGCAAACTTTTGTATAACTTAGTAACTGAGATCTGTAAAAGAACATAGTAGCAGGATGGTGGAAGAGGTGGATCCGGACCCCATTGATAGTTAGGATTTGAATAGATGGAACAGAGAAAGCTGAGCACCTCAGATCATGAAAGTGGGACACAGGAATCTGACCTGATTATCTGCTTGGAAGTGTGTGTTACAGAACTAAACTTGGGTCTGCTCACCCGAGTGCAGTAAACCCAATCTACTGACACTGGGTTGTGGTGAAGGAAAGTACAGCATTTATTGCAGGTGCCAAGCAAGGAGAATGGGCAGCTCATGCTCAAAAGACCCCCAACTCCACTATGGCTTTCAGGGAAGGGGTTTTAAAGGCAAGGTGAGGGAGGGAGCTGCAGGGTCTGTAAAGAAGAAAAGTAGCTTTTATCGCTTTGCTGGGCAAAGGGGGCCACAGGGGGCTAATGCCCTCAAGACTGTGACCCTCCCTGGAGGGGGTAGTGAGGAGTTTTATAGTGTTCAAGGAGCAGGGTGTGGTCAGCTCCTGGACGATTCTCGGATTGGTTGGCTTCAAGGTGAAGTTTCATGCTTCATTAACCTTCTGGTTTCAACCAGGCAAGGGTCTATGTTCTTGTGCTGAGCAGTTTTCATCTGGTGGGTCTACTTCCTGTAAAAACAACTTAGGAATGCGTGTCAGGCCTTTTTCTATATCTTTCAGGGAACCGGGAGTTTGGTGATTCTGCTACCCTGTAGATTTATAGTCTAAATCATTACCAGTTTCCCAGCCCAACAGATATTCTTTGTTTCTACATCTTCACATTCCTAATCATTAGCTCTAAAGCAGCCTTTAGACACTCAAGAGAGGCCTAGGAGACTAAAGCAAAAGCTGTCTACTTCAAAGTAAAAAGGGGCACACGGGCTTGTACACAATTTCAGGTGGACGCTTTAAGTAATGACCAGCTCCTAAACAGCAGTGTCCTCAACTGGGAAAAGCAAAGTTAGGACTCGAGGGCCTCAGGGGTCCACTGGGCAGTAACACTCTGGGTTTCTCATTGCTTAGACACATTTTCTTTTACTCTTTGAAATGAATACAGATCTCTGTACTTGAGGATCCCTTGTGAAAATCCGTCAGTCATGAGAAATCCCAATTCTCCTAAAAAAAAGTGCTTTGGTGAAAAGTAGATTCTCATTGTGTTCTCACAAGTCTATTTCGAAGGGAAAGTGTCATCAGTCAGACCCTGGCCTTGAGTAGCTCATGCAAAAAATAAGATCAAGAGAGGCCATTGTGTTCCTAGGTAGCACCAGTGCAGAAAGTCCCTGGTGTTGTTTTTTGAGTTGTTTCTTTTCACGATATGGGCAGCTCCAAGAAGATACATCAAGAGCACCCTGGAACTGGTTTGAGCCTTACGCTTGACCGCAAGACTGGAGCCTGCTCAGACAAACCCGTGTCCCGAAGTTACCTTTGCTTAATTTCAGTGCTAAGATCTCCTCCCCAGGTGGAGCTTATGCCCCATTAACATAACGTGCAATGTATGAAGAAGCATGTTCCAAAAGTGCGTGAACAAGATTATGTCTGCCTTTATTTGTGCTGACAAAACCTTCCTGCTTGAATATTCATCCGCTGCCCTAATAAAAGACCTAAACTTTTTGCTGGGGAGCCACGGCTTTAGGAAATGATTCCCCGTGTTCTCCTTATTTGCTACAAATAAAAAACTTCATTTTGTGTGACAATTAAAAGAAAGAAGAAAAAGAATGTTGGATTCACTTAATAGGGAACTTTAAAAGACTGATGGACAGGTTTAGATTAAATGTGACATGTGACAGAAAAAAGGGGAGTCAGATTACAGTGTGTGCAGAAATTCCTTCAAAAACTTGGTGTTTTCCTGGCAATTCTCTGAAGTATGGATTGAGGCAGTAATCAGAGAGTCCAAACCAGAAGTATCTCTATAAATCTAAAAGAAAGAAACAAACAAACATAAAAAAACCTAAGCCCACTATAACAGGGGCCAGCTTGCAGCATGCAGCCTGAGAGACTGGCAGTTCTTAAATAAACACAATTATTGTCTCTACTTCCAAGTTCACAGTATATTGTTTTCCCTTCCTATTGCCTTACCTCTAACAATGTTTACTTCACTTCGCTATAGGTTTCCTATTTTGACTCTGCCAATCTCAAGTTTTTATTCTAAGACTGTAAGCTTCAGGGCAAAGACTATCTACTTTTCATTTTTCACAATGTTCGTTGCCCTGTATCCCAGTGACAAACAGAAGAAACTGGAGAAGTAAATTAAATGAGAAATGAATTTCACCTTTCTAGGCATCATGAATCATTACATTTTACACGTAGCAAAAAAATACAATGTTTATTTTAATTCTTGAATTTAATAATAATTATATTTTATTTGATACTTTCAATAAAGTTGAAAAGTGTTATTGGAAAATCTAAAGCATACCTTCTAAAGATAAACACAGTGTGAGAAAGCTCTTGAGAGACAGATTTTCTAACTGAATTTGGAGGGTGTGTGAAACCAAAACAGATGGATAAAAAGAAAAAATAAGTAAAGAAAATAAAGATTTTCTTGCAAAATGACTAGATCTGTGTTGGTTTATAGTTTGCCATCCTTCCTCTTCTTAATATAGTGTGTATAACCATTAGCAGCACATTTCAGTAGGACAGATTTAAACACAGTATGTTTTGCTACACAAAATGTGTTGCTACTTTTATGATTCCAAAACGTACTGTGCCCCCGGAACTGCAAATGTTGTCATATTAAAGCTCTTGTCATTTGGATTTGCAAAAACAATAGCTTTTGCCAGAATTCGCTCTTCTGAAAATGATTGCCTTTTAGGAGTTCTCACAAATAGATTTATTAGCTTTCACACTGAATAAACAACCAAGAACTTGCTATGCAGAACGGCCCCAGAAGCTGTTATAGAGGATATATTTCCAACTTCTATGGCAACATCCTTTACTTTTATGTTCTACCCTCTCTCAAATTGATAAACTGAGTTTTGTTTAAAAAGTACAAGAAAACACAACAGAATAAAGCAGAACCATTTCTTCTGTTTTTTTTTTTTTTTTTAAACTAACTCTTGGTGTTTCCTTGATTTTAATATTTACAGGAGCAGGAGTTTTTCATGGTAAAGTTGCTAGAAATGAGGATTCAACAGGGATGGACTGAGGCAAATTTAGGAATTAGTAAACAAGAACATAAGTATCATTAGGAAATATAGCATCCTTGGAATTTCCTCCTACCACTGGGTTGTTAGTTTGTTTTTCTTTTGAGGCGGTTAGTTTCTGTTCTTAAGGAATAAGTAAGCATGCAAAATTTTTCTGTCTTGAGAGCATGCTGTTTTGTCAATTAAAATATTATTAAATATTGTGGAGCGAAAAGTGCTTTAAATTATAGAGAAAGCTTTAGATATGTGGAGAGAGGGAGGGAAGAAGGAATGAGAAAAATAGGAGATGAAGAAGAGAGGAAAAAAGAAAGAGAAATTTCTAGGACCACCTTCATTGATTTGCAGTATGAAAAAGAAGAAACACATTATCTCCAGAGATGGTTACATTTCACGCTCCCTAAAAGTGCAGGCACTGAGCTTATGAATACGTCACATTGTGAGACTGTTTATATAAGTAGATTCTTCATGTCTTTACACTTACCTTTTTTGTATAATAAATGAGGAGTCAGATTAACTCCTTGTGGGACGTTTCCTCTTTGTATCCTGCCTGCTGTGTTGCAACCCTAACCTTCTGAAAAAGAGAGAATCAGAGTCCAAGATGTTCCAGGACTAGATATGGATGGAACTAGTGCTGCATATTTTATATTTCTCTGAAATATGCGATACTCCAAGGAAAGCGTAGCACATTCGGATAACTATTTCTCATAATTTTTAGTGGAAAATATGTTAAATTAAAACAGACAAAAAATAATTTCAGTATCATACGACTAAAACATGATTGGCAAAGTTGAGGTTCTGTGATGTATTTTCTCCAATCTCTGTCTCTCCAACATCCTGAAAGATTTCTTCTGAACCACGTATTCAGTCCTTTTATATGCAGAGAGGTCTCAGCTAAGTAGGAACAGCATAGAAGATGAGAAGAAATGAAATGCCTTCTTTAGCCTGAAATATTTGGATCCTTCCCACCTACAGGTGAACAGAGATAATGTAATAAACATGAAATGTGTCCACCACACCTGCTGGTGATGGACCCCATGCTCTTCACTGTCTCAAACTCAGCTTCTTGTAATACTTACGATTCTGTTGTTAACAATTTTTTTTTTTTTATCACATACCCATATGTGATTCCAACAAGAGTTGTGGATTCTTGTTCTAGGAAAGGGCAAACATATAACTCTAACCTAAACATTAATGGAAATACATTAGGCCAGGTATCAGGAGACCTAGTTCAGAGTTGGCTCAACCATGACCTTCAGGCATGTAGCTTCTGGGCTTCAACTCTACTACTCATAAGGGGGAAATAAAGATATGTTGGGAATAAAGTATATAAAAATGATTTCAAAATTAAAAGGCAGTTTACATGTATAAAACACAGTGTCAGAGAAATCCAAGACAGGAAAGGCATGGCCAAAGGTATACATGTTGGAGGTGGAAGCCAGAGGTGGAAGGCAGTACTCAGTTTCCTACCAAAGAACTAGAAAAATACTCTTCATGGGGTTGAGAAATGTGTCCAAATGAAACAAACAATATAGCAACCTTACTTAATCTGCAATTGCTTTCTACAGGTAGTATCACAGTTGTACATGCATTGTTATCTGCCTTCGCATTTCTTCCAAGAGCATTTGGTAAGAGAGACATGAGGGACAGGGAGGTAAAGAAAGTATTTTCACACTACCCTTTATTTGAGAGGCTTTCTTCTCCAGAGGTGTGAAGCAGTGATGCATAGGCTTGGTCCACACAATTACTAAACCTATTTATATACAAGAGAAATTGTCTGATAAGTTTGTACTTTCCATATTTCTGAGAAAACTATTTCTAGCTTATGGAAATTTCCTACATGTATGTTTTAGAATACATTATTTTTTCTAGTACATATTTCTCCAGGTCATGTCAGTCTAGGGCATAGCAGGAAAAATAGCAGTAAAACTAGTTGGTAGTCATTTAACAATTGCCATGTGACAATGCCGTTCTAAACATTTTATACTTATTAACTCACTTAATTTCCCATAATCCTTGAGTTGAATACTTTTAAAATCCCCATTTCAGAGATGAGGAAATGGGAGACCATGGAGCTTAAGTAATTTATTCAAAAATCTCAGGACTAGGAAATGACAGAGCAATTCTGTGCAGTGTGGTTAAGTCGGGTGGTTCAGCTGGACTGGTTAAGGATTACTAGGCATGTAGAATCACCATTCCTCCCACTATGTGTGCGCCCTCACACACACACACACACATGCATAAACATGTGCTCTTTATTTGTATGAATTAATATGCTTGGTAATGCCTAATTTTCTTTTGAGTCTTGCTACTCCATGAGATGGAGTAGCAGAGAAGATTGTTGGTGAAAGAAATGTAAATACTCATATGCTTTTGATTTTGACTGTTGGAGAGTTGAAAATTTTTGGCAGGTTCTGGGCGCACATAGTGTTGGTTAAGAATCTGGGAGACAAGAGACCACAAAAATCTTATCATGTAGACATTGTGCTACCTCCCAATTCTCCATTCTAGATGGCTTCAACACTGTCAGCTCTCAGAGCAGTCATGAGCAAATGATAGCTTTACTTAGTTAAGGGTTATTTTCACCTAGGATGTGAGAAGCAATTTATTTTTTTAATTTATACAAATAATTATTCAAAATATTAAAAGGTACAGTTTCATTTTCACCCCTCAAGGGACCTAAATTAAGAGATCGAACATTGCAAAGAAATGAGTCAAGAGAGTTTATGTCAGGGAGTTGGCAGGAAAAACAGAAACCAAACTAGTTATTTGAAAGGATGGAATTTAGCAGGGAATTGGTTATACAGGTACTGAATAAACTGAATGAGTAAAAACAAAAACAAAAACAAAAACAAAAATTTGGTAAGCCACAAATAACAACGGCAAGAAGAATCTGTCACACTTACATCTGGAGAATAAAGCAAAAAGGTTGGGATTATCATAATGACTGTCAATAGTGGTCCTGCAGAACAGGAAGACAGACCTCTTAGGAAGAGGTGTGCTTCTAGTGCTGTTGTTACCTGAGGGGTTTCAGTGATGCTGGGGCTCAGAGGACAAAAAGTATCTGGAGGCTGGGACTAAATGCGGTTACTTTGGGGCAGTGTGGTTGTTGAGATGATGGTGACAAGAACAGCAAGTACACAGGAAGAAGAAAGACTCTTCTTCCTTTTGTTTGCCTTGCAATTTCCTTCTTTTGCTGCCCCCTATAAGCAGAATGTAACAAGAAGGCAGTTGTAATTGGAAATGTAGTTTGTAAGTTTGAAAACTCAGCATGATAAAGTAGAGATTAACAAAGTAGAACTGATAAAGTGACATAATGGTCACATAGCCAGGAAAATGGGCTAGAAGGTATTTAGTCTCTTTGTGATTCAGTTTTCTCATTTATGAACGTCTGAATACAGTAGTATCCACTTTGATGATATAAATAATAAATAAGCATATTTGATATACATGTATATACACATATAATGGTATATAGTAAGTGCTCAATAAATGTTAATTACTAAAACAATTTTTATTATAGAATTCTCTAAAATATATGAAAGTATGTGAGGGGTAAACAAGAAAGAGAAAAACACTTTAAAAAGAAAAAATGTACTGCAGAGAATGAATAGATAAATGTTAAAATTCTAAGGAAATTCAGAAAGTAACTTTGAACTGACAATACGTACGTATGAAATCTGTTGAGCAGACATTTCTAAGACAGTACTCATTTCTGAAGATTCTGTTAAACTCAAAGAAGAAAGCTTACATAACATTGCTATTCAAGTGACAACTCACTGATCTGTGCCTCTGAAGATTCTATTTACTGAAGTCTGAATGTGTGACCTGATATTTTCCTAAAGCAAAATAACTTGGATAAAAATCTTATCCTCAATCTCAATCTTGTTTTCATATGAATCTAAGATTCATATTAGAAAAAATAATATTTTTTAACATTTGTTATTGATGGTATATTCTAGGTTCATGGAGAAAAACAACACAAAACAGGACAGCCTGCTATATTAGGACACATATTTGGAATGAACGTTTGGTGGGCTATAAGCCACAATTTATGAGCAGATTAATCAAGTGGTTTTATTAAACACATTAAGCCATATTTATTTTAAAGTTTTTAAGGAGCAAGGTAAAAGCCCACCAGAACAAACAAATGAAGAGGAAATAGGCAGTCTACCGGAAAAAGAAATCAGAATAATGAGAGTAAATATGATCCAAAATTTTGGAAATAGAATGGAGAAAATACAAGAAATGTTTAACAAGGACATAGAAGAACTAAAGAGCAAACAAACAATGATGAACAGCAGAATAAATGAAATTAAAAATTCTCTAAAAAGAATCAATAGCAGAATAACTGAGGCAGAAAAACGGATAAGTGACCTGGAAGATAAAATAGTGGAAATAACTACCGCAGACCAGAATAAAGAAAAGAGAATGAAAAGAATTGAGGACAGTCTCAGAGACCTCTGGGACAACACTAAATGAGCCAATATTCGAATTACAGGGGTCCCAGAAGAAGAAGATAAAAAGAAAGGGACTGAGAAAATATTTGAAGAGATGATAGTTGAAAACTTCCCTAGTATGGGAGAGGAAATAGTCAATGAAGTCCAGGAAGTGCAGAGAGTCCCATACAGGATAAATCCAAGGACAAACATGCCAAGACACATATTAATCAAACTATCAAAAATTAAAAACAAAGAAAAAATATTAAAAGCAGCAAGGGAAAAACAACAAATAACATACAAGGGAATCCCCACAAGGTTAACAGCTGATCTTACAGCAGAAACTCTGCAAGCCAGAATGGAGTGGCAGGACATATTTAAAGTGATGAAAGGGAAAAACCTACAAACAAATTACTCTACCCAGCAAGGATCTCATTCAGATTTGATGGAGAAATTAAAACATTTACAGACAAGCAAAAGCTAAGAGAATTCAGCACCACCAAACCAGCTCTACAACAAATGCTAAAGGAACTTCTCTAGGCAGGAAACACAAGAGAAGGAAAAGAACTACAATAACAAACACAAAACAATTAAGAAAATGATAATAGGAACATACATATTGATAATTACCTTAAATGTAAATGGATTAAATGCTACAAGCAAAAGACATAGACTGGCTGAATGGATACAAAAACAAGACCTGTATATATGCTGTCTATGAGAGATCCACTTCAGACCTAGGGACACATACAGAATGAAAGTGAGAGGATGGAAAAAGATATTCCATGCAACTGGAAATCAAAAGAAAGCTGGAGTAGCAATTCTCATATCAGACAAAATAGACTAAAATAAAGTCTATTACAAGAGAAAAAGAAGGACACTACATAATGATCAGGGGATCAATCCAAGAAGAAGATATAACAATTGTAAATATTTATGCACCCAACATAGGAACACCTCAATATATAAAGCAAATGCTAACAGCCATAAGGGGAAATCGACAGTAACACAATCATAGTAAGGGACTTTAACACCCCACTTTCACCAATGGACAGATCATCCAAAATGAAAATAAATAAGGAAACACAAGCTTTAAATGATACATTAAACAAGGTGGACTTAATGATATTTATAGGACATTGCATCCAAAAACAACAGAATACACTTTCTTCTCAAGTGCTCATGGAACCTTCTCCAGGATAGATCATATCTTGGGTCACAAAATCAAGCACTGATAAATTTAAGAAAATTGATATCATATCAAGTATCTTTTCCCACCACAACACTCTAAGACTGGATATCAATTACAGGAAAACATCTGTAAAAATTACAAACACATAGAGGCTAAACAATACACCACTAAGTAACCAAGAAATCACTGCAGAAATCGAAGAGGAAATCAAAAAGTACCTAGAAACAATTGACAATGAAAACACGACGACCCAAAACCTATGGGATGCAGCAAAAGCAGTTCTAAGAGGGAAGGTCATAGCAATACAATCCTACCTTAAGAAACAAGAAACATCTCAAATAAACAACCTAACCTTACACCTAAAGCAATTAGAGAAAGAAGAACAGAAAAAACCCAAAGTTAGCAGAAGGAAAGAAATCATAAAGATCAGATCAGAAATAAATGAAAAAGAAATGAAGGAAACGATAGCAAAGATCAATAAAACTAAAAGCTTGTTCTTTGCGAAGATAAACAAAATTGATAAACCATTAGCCAGACTTATCAAGAAAATAAGGGAGAAGACTCAAATCAATAGAATTAGAAATGAAAAAGGAGAAATAACAACTGACACTGCAGAAATACAAAGGATAATGAGAGATTACTACAAGCAACTATATGCCAATAAAATGGACAAACTGGAAGAAACGGGCAATTCTTAGAAAAACACAACCTTCTGAGACTGAACCAGGAAGAAATAGAAAATATAAACAGATAAATCACAGGCACTGAAATTGAAACTGTGATTAAAAATCTTCCAATAGGGCTTCCCTGGTGGCGCAGTGGTTGAGAATCTACCTGCTAATGCAGGGGACACGGGTTCGAGCCCTGGTCTGGGAAGATCCCACATGCCACGGAGCAACTGGGCCCGTGAGCCACAACTACTGAGCCTGCGCATCTGGAGCTTGTGCTCCGCAACAAGAGAGGCCGCGATAGTGAGAGGCCCGCGCACCGCGATGAAGAGTGGCCCCCACTTGCCGCAACTAGAGAAAGCCCTTGCACAGAAACGAAGACCCAACACAGCCATAAATAAATAAATAAATAATAAAAATAAAGGAATTCCTTTAAAAAAAAAAAAAAAAATCTTCCAATAAGCAGAAGCCCAGGACCAGATGGCTTCACAAGAGATTTCTATTGAACATTTAGAGAAGAGCTAACACCTATCCTTCTCAAACTCTTCCAAAACATAGCAGAGGGAGGAACACTACCAAACTCATTCTGTAAGGCCACCATCTCCCTGATACCAAAACCAGACAAAGATGTCACGAAGAAAGAAAACTACAGGCCAATATCACTGATGAATATAGATGCAAAAATCCTCAACAAAATACTAGCAAACAGAATCCAACAGCACATTAAAAGAATCATACATCATGATCAAGTGGGGTTTATCCAAGGAACACAAGGATTCTTCAATATACAAAAATCAATCGATGTGATAAACCATATTAACAAATTGAAGGAGAAAAACCATATGATCATCTCAATCGATGCAGAAAAAGCTTTCAACAAAATTCGAAACACAGAATTATGATAAAAACCCTCCAGAAAGTAGGCATAGAGGGAACTTACTTCAACATAATAAAAACCATATATGACAAACCCACAGTCAACATTGTTGTCAATGGTGAAAAACTGAATTCAAAAAGAGTCAGGTACCACAATATTCATTGTAGCTCTATTTATAATAACCAGAATATGGAAGCAACCTAAATGTCCATTGACAGATGAATGGATAAAGAAGATGTGGCACATATATACAATGGAATATTACTCAGCCATAAAAAGAAACAAAACTGAGTTATTTCTAGTGAGGTGGATGGACCTAGAGTCTGTCATACAGAGTGAAGTAAGTCAAAAAGAGAGAAACAAATACTGTATACTAACACATATATATGGAATCTAAAAAGAAAGAAAGGAGTGGTTCTGAAGAGCTTGGGGTTAGGACAGGAATGGGGGCTCAGATGTAGAGGGTGGACTTAGGGATGCTGGGAGGGGGAGGGGTGAGCTGGGATGAAGTGAGAGAGTGACATGGACATATGTACACTACCAAATTTAAAATAGATAGCTAGTGGGAAGCAGCCGCATGGCTCAGGGAAATCAGCTCGATGCTTTGTGACCACCTGCAGGGGTGGGATGAGGGGCGGATGCAAGAAGGAGGAAGTATGGGCGTGTGTGTATATGTATAGCTTACTCACTTTGTTGTAAAGCGGAAGATAGCACACCACTGTGAAACAATTGTGCTCCAATAAAGATGTTTAAAAAAAAAGACAAAAAAAGACATTACTTGCAGAGGGACATCTGCAAAGTGTTTTATTTTTGGCTTTCCTCTTTTTTATAAAAAGAACAAAACTGTTAACATTGTGTTCTACATCCAGCAAAGTATATTTTAATATAAACAGCATTTTTTAGACATACGAAATTGAAATTCACCAACGGCAGACTGCACTACAGAAACGGTAAAGGAAAGGCAGAAAGGATCTGACAACAGATGGCAACTAGATTTCAAATACAAATGAAGGACATGGTAAATATGTATACAAATATGAAAGATAGTTTTTTGTTACTTAAATCTTCTTAAATAAAAATTGACTTCTTAAGGCAAAAAATAGATATTTGTGGGGATTATATCATGTATGGAAAGTAACATATACGATAACCATAACAATGAGGGCAGGAGAGGAGAAATGAAAATGTGCAATTGTGAGGTTTTTATATTATGGATAATATATCTGGAAAACAGCCAGTATGAAGTTAAAATGAACACCATAAATCCCAAATCAAGCACAAAACATGCATGAAAAATAGTTAAGCTAATAAGCTAACAAAGGAGATAAAAGAGATTATAAGTAAAATAATCCAAAACAAGGCAGAAAAAGAGAGAAAAAAAAGAAACCAAGGACTGATGGGAAAAATAGAACATGTACAGAACACGAATAGAAAAACAGTAAATTCATAACCAATCATATCAATAATCATAAGACTGTAAATTATTTTAAGAACCACACTGAATGAGTACTGCCAGATAATAAAGCAAGACGCAACTATATGTTCTTTAAAATAAACCCATATAAATATAAAGAAAAAGTAGATTAGAAGTGAAAGGATGGATAAAGTTATACCACACTAACATTAAACAAAAGAAGGCTAGAGAGACTATTTTAGTAATAGAAACATTATAATTTAGAACAAAGAATATTATCAGGTACAAAGAAGGTCTTGCATAATAATAACTGTGCCAAAACATCAAAAAGACATAACAATCTTAATTGTTTATGTGCCTAAGAAGAGGATTTTAAGATTAATTAAGAAAAAATCAATAGAACCACAAATAGAAATAGTAAAATTCAGTTATAGTTAGAGATTTCAACATCCCTGCCTCAATAATTGAAAGAACAATAGTCTATAAAAATTATCAGGGTATCATAAGTATATAGACGACTTGAACACCACTGGAAATCAACTTGACCTAATTGATATTTCTAGAATACCCCATTAAACAACAGCACAATCCACATTACTTTCAATTGCACATGAGACACTTAAAGGTCGATCATATTCTAAGCCATTAGAAACCTCCATGTATTTAAAAAAATTAAATTTGTGCAGAATATGGTCTCTGACCACAATATATTTAAATTAGAAATCAATAACAGTGAAGACTCTAGAAAATCGTCAAATAGGTAGGAACTAAATATCACACTTCTAAATAATCCATGGGTCAATAAAGAAGCCAATAGCAGAATTACAGAATATTTTAAACTGAATGAAAATGAAAATATAACATATCAAAATTTATAGTGTGAAGTTAAAGTAGAACTTAAAGGGATAGGTATAGAATAAAAACCTACATTAGAAAAGAAGAAAAGTCTCAAGTCAAAGACCTCAGTTTCCAAACTAAGCAACTACAAAACAAAGAGCAAGCAATATAGCAAAAGAAATAAAATGATAAATATCAAAGAGAAATTGAATAATTAGAAAATAAAAATAGCCAACTGAAAAAAAATCCATAAAGTTGGTAAACCTCAAGCCTGACCAATCAGGGAACAAAGAGGCGAGACACAAATGACCAATATTTACAATGAGAGGTGACATCATTACAGCTTGTGTAGGCATTAAAAGAACAAGGGATTATTTTGAACAACCTTATGCCAATATATTAAGAAACTTAAATGGACATGTTCCTTAAAAGACAAATGCTACTAAAGCTCGCAGAAGAAACAAAAGTTTACAGCTCTTAAAGACAGTGAAACTATAGTTAAAACATTCCTACAAAGAATACTCCACACCATAATGGCTTCACTGATAAATATTAGCAAATATTTAAGGAATAAAAAAATGGATTTCTACCTAAACATTTGCAGAAAATGGAAGAGGAATGAATAATTTCAAAATCATTTTTATGGTCAATATTACATTGATTTCAAAATTAGACAAACACATATGAGAAACAAAAATACAGATCAATTTACAAATAGGGCTTATCTCAAAAAATGCAAAGTTGGTTTAACATTTAAGAATCAATCAATGCATTTCACTGTGTTTTAAAAAATTGAAAGGATAAACTACATGTTAATGTCAACAGCTGAAGGAGAAAGTTTTGATAATATAAGGGAACATTCTCAACCTGATAAAAGGCATCATCTAAAAAATCTATAGCTATTATCCTACTTAAAGATGAAAGACTGAATCCTTTCTCCTGAGAGCAGGAGGAAGGCAAGGTGTTTGCTTTTTCACCATTTCTATTTCATACTGTATTGGAGATTCTTGCCTGATTCTTAATGACAATGCATTTCATTAAGGAATGGCAAAGAAATGAATGTTGTCCAATTGGAAAGGAAGAAGTTAATTTCTCTCCATTTGTAATCAACATAATCATCTATGTAGAAAATCTACAGAATGTATCAAAATAATTACTTAAGCTAAGTGAATTTAACGAGGTTGCAGGATACAAGATTAATTTTAAAAATAATTAGTATTTCTGTAAATTAGCAACAATCAGAAATTAAAATAAAGAAGCAATACCACTCAGAATAGATTCAAAAATGTGAAATACTGAGGAATAAATCTGACAAAAGATGTGCGACATCAGTGCTGAAAACTACTCAACGTTACTGAGAGAAATCAAAGAAGACCTAAATAAATGGATAAATATACCACCTGTGACACTGTGATTTATAATAAAAAATATGTATTTGGTCCTTGTCCCCATTCCTAGCACAGGACTTCTAAAACACTTGGAATTTCAATTAAGGTTTCTCTTATTCATTATAAGCCCCTTTAGGTCACACCTGAGTTTATATTAATGAGGTGACTTTTGGAAAGGCCCTAAGGAAGGGCCTTGGTTGCCCATTCATGTGATTAGAGGGTTGGAAATTTCAGCCTTACTCCTGACCTCCAACCCCTGGGGAGGAGGGAGGAGCTAGAGATGGAATTAAATCACCAATGGCCAATGATTTAATCAACCATGTCTATGTAATGAAGCCATCATAAAACCCCCCAAAATTGGGGTTCAGAGAACTTCCAGATTGGTGAACACATGTAAGTGCTGGGAAGATAGCACATCTGGAGGGGGCATGGAAACTTCACACCCCTCCCCACACCCTTGCTCTATGCATCTCCTCCATCTGGCCTCTCCTTAACTGTATCCTTATTAATAAACTGGTAATCTAATAAGTCAACAGTTTTCCTGAGTCCTGTGAGTCATGTTAGCAAATTAATGAGCCAGAGTAGGGGATCATGCAACCCATGGGACAAGCTGGACTTTGGATTAGTGTCTGCAGTGGGGCAGTCATGTGGGACTGACTTAACCTGCGGAATCTGATGCCAACTCCAGGGAGATCATGTCAGAATTGAGTTAAATTATAGGACACTCAGCTGATATCAGAGAATGACTTGATGTGTGGGAGAATCCACACATCTGGTTTCAGAAGTGAAGCATTGAGAGTAGAGGGGAAACAGAAGAGTTTTCCCTTATGCCGTGTTCGTGGATCAGGAAACTAACATAATGCTAGCAAGTCTCTGCAGGTCTTGTGATGGGGGACTGAATAAAGATGTCCATTCCAAAGGAGGGTGGAGTAAAAATTGCCCTTGGAAGAGATGTTTCAATTAAGAAAAAGGGTATAAGGATGCAGTTAAGCTTTCCAACCTAGAAAATGTTCAAATATTGTTAAGAGAATAGCCATTGATAGAAACAGGAAAATTAAGCATGGGAGAATGGGTTTGAGCTGGGTGTATGGGAGCCGGAGGGTTGGATGGTGACTCCTTGGCCAAAGGGATGCATGCTGGGTGGAATGACACCTTAATGGGACAGAACAAAATAGCCCAAGCCTAGGGCAGGCCAGTGGAAAAGTTAATTTAGAAGAGATTTAAATCTATATACTATCATCAAACTAAACCAAGGAAGAATAGTATAGGAGGCAGCAAATAAATACTGTAAGATAATAAATTTTCATATCAAAAGCATTTCAGTGAGTTATTCTTATAAATTATAGTAATTTAATTCATATTAAACTGTGGATGCCTTTGTTCTTACCCAAATTTAACACCTCATATCTGATTATTATTTAAATCAGTGAAACCTCCTGGGATTTAATGATAAGTTTTAAGTTTGAACTTTAAGAGTAAGTTATTCCTCTTTCTGGAAATGAAGTAGTGGACATTTGAGCTTGGGTAAACTTCATCAGGAAAGAAAGTGCTTGTGTAGAAGACACAAGGGCACTTACAACACAGCAGCAGCCTAAGGAGCTGAGAGAAAAGACAGTTTTATTAGGTCACAGGGTACAACCAGCCAAATAAAGGGTCAACATTATTATTGCAGTGTCATTAGTAAATGTGACATTTTTCTTGATCCAGCAAAAATAAGTTATTTTGTAGATTATGTGAGGATTGTTTTTAGTGACTTGTTCTTAAAGTGAAATGTATTTCTCATATATAAACCAAATGACAGCAACAAACTTTTAATGAAATTTTGTCCTTGCTAGTTAAAGAGGTAAAACACACACACATACAGCACACTCACAGTCACATACACACGCTAACATACTCATACTCACAAACACACACTTAATAGTCAAATACTTAGTCAATCACAGATGCCTGTGCTTTTTCATTGAATATCTTGTGTGGAACTAAACTAAGAAGCAAAATGGAAATATTACTTATGGAAAACTGGATCGGCCTTCCCTGGTGGTGCAGCGGTTAAGAATCCGCCTGCCAATGCAGGGGACACGGGTTCGGGCCCTGGTCCGGGAAGATCCCACATGCTGCAGAGCAACTAGGCCCGTGAGCCACAACTACTGAGCCTACGCTCTAGAGCCCGCGGGCCACAACTACTGAAGCCCACGTGCCTGGAGTCCGTGCCCCCCAACAGGAGAGGCCACCGCAATGACAAGCCCACGCACCGCAACGAAGAGTAGCCCCTGCTCACCGCAACTAGAGAAAGACCGCGCACAGCAACGAAGACCCAACACAGCTAAAAATAAATAAATACAATAAATAAATTAAAAAAAAACTGGATCATTATTGAAAATATGTTCATTTTCAGAATATTGATATTCTTTTTTGTATGAAGAAACTACAGCATGGATAAAATTTCATAAATGGAATGAAGTTCAAAGATTTATTACAGATTTATTTTCAGTATGTGTATTGTGTTTTAAATTTTTGATTAAGCAGCCTATTTAAACAGCAGGAAGTCAAGCATACAAAGAATGGTTCCTTTAAAATTAAAACAGAAGAAAAAGTATCTTGAGAGAAAATTATAATACTTTTAACTACACATACTTGTTTTTTCATAGAGTTTCCAGTCTAATGTGCATCTAAGCAAGTGGTATAATGATATGCTTGATGACATAATCTTTTATACAAAGAAAACTACTGGTCAAATGTTACTACTAAAACATTTAGTCAATAAATATTATATTAATCCTTCCAGGTACCTCATTCAAACCCTTTCATAGAAACATATTTGTTAATAAGAGGATTTTTATGCACAGCATACCTTTAAACATATATAAGCAATGCATAAAAACATGAATCAGAAAAAATAAATAACCTGTTTAGATAATAAAAATTTGATAAAATAGCTCCACATTATGGCTACATCAGAAAAGACTGATTAGGATGAAAAACCATTAACTCTGATTTAAAACAAGAAAAGATTTGGAAAACATGATGCTATTGGAATAACTATTAGTAAATACAAAGCTCCTTGCTCTTAAAATTTTTGTTGTTTTGTTTTGTTTTTTTTTAACATCTTTATTGGAGTATAATTGCTTTACAAAGGTGTGGTAGTTTCTGCTTTATAACAAAGTGAATCAGTTATACATATACATATGTCCCCATATCTCTTCCCTCTTGCATCTCCCTTCCTCCCACCCTCCTTATCCCACCCCTCTAGGTGGTCACAAAGCACCGAGCTGATCTCTCTGTGCTATGCGGCTGCTTCCCACTAGCTATCTATTTTACATTTGGTAGTGTATATATGTCCATGCCACTCTCTCACTTTGTCTCAGCTTACCCTTCCCCCTCCCCGTATCCTCAAGTCCATTCTCTAGTAGGTCTGCGTCTTTATTCCCATCTTGTCCCTAGGTTCTTCATGACCATTTTTTTTTTTTTAGATTCCATATATATGTGTTAGCATACGGTATTTGTTTTTCTCTTCCTGACTTACTTCACTCTATATGACAGACTGTATGGGGGAAAAGTATTGGATATAAAGAAATATAACCTTGGAGTGCCCAAAACTCAAAGAAAAGTGAAAATGAGGGAAATATCAAAGTAGGAGAAAATTTCAGACTTTTAAAAAACATTTCAAAGTCTACTTTGATTTAAATGAATAAAACTCAGCACCCATTGAACGTTTCCTAAGGACCAGACACTGTGTGCAGTAGCTTGCTGCTGGAAGAGTTTCATTAGGCTATAAGTCTAAGATACTCATTAGGTGAGTGTGCTAGTGACAATAATAAAAAAAAAAAAAAGAGAGAAAGAGAGATTAGAGAATTAAGAGAGACAAAATCCTAAGGGCATAAAGATCACATCTGGAAGGATCTGGAATGCCTCCTGAAGGTGAGCATTGAGTCAGAAATTGTGAAGGGCCTGAGAGTTCTCCTTACTTGCAAGTTAACTTGCGAACATGCCAGTGTTGCATACACATCCTGAGAAAACTTGAGAGCCTTGTATCAAAACCAGTTATAACTCACGATCAAAACAGCAGCCAGGGCCATATCTGGTAGCAATTTCCTAATCCCTGATCCCCACACAGGGACACAGTGAGGGGCAGGAGGTACCTGCACATGCCATGGGGGCCTGACATAGAGGAACTCAGAAATCAGGAAACGTGGATCTTACCTAGGGCTTCTAGTGACCTACCCAGTCTCCCCACAAATGAGAAAAAGAGGCATCTTTACTCTGGAAGGTAAACATATTTTCTCTGAGAAGGAAAAGGAGACTTTACTTTCCTGGAAAAAAATATAAAATATAATAAATATTATGTATGACAATAAATATAATAAATTCTCTATCTTTATTAAATTGGTCAGCAAACAAATGTCCTTTGAACTGGAAGGAGACACTATCTCTAGCTTCCGAGGAAGATTTTAATACATTTTTCTCAGAGAACCAGACCATGTAGAAACATGAAATAATCATGGAGTGTTATCATCTCCCAAAATATCTGTTTGAATTCTTAGAAGAAATTGCAAAGCATCTTTAGATGGAAGAGACCCTCTGAATCAAAATATTCTGTATTACAAGACAGGAGTCTGTCTAATTCATTTTATACTGGTTTACTCATTTGGGGCTGCTAGTAGAAGAAAAAGAGAGGTAGCTGGGACGTGCAGATGGAAGAAAAGTAGGAGGTTCATGCCTGTGCTGATAATTCTGTCTTGGCCTTGTGGCTCTACAGTGCCCTTTGGATTCATACTTCAAAGCTTTGGATGTGGGCTGCTGGTAGGTCATTCAGGTGTAAAGGTTTGAATGTCTAATAGGTACTATAAGTATCATTCTGTAGTTTGAAGAAATAGTAGGGCTGAAGATGTACAATTGGAATCCTTCATTTATGGCTTATAATTTGATATTATATATACATTATATCAAATATCATATATTATTATATATACATATTATTATATCATTATATATGATACCATATATATTATCATGTATTATACTATTATATACTATTCATAAAGGCCTATTAGGGAACATGACATTAAATTTGGGATTTCATTGACGAGCAAGGCTACTGCTTCTGGGTAATGGAGCATGTGTTGTCAATGAAATTAAGAGCACAGTGCGATTGCCTTGTTCTTGTGCCACACAACATGCTTCCTGAACACAAAGGATGCCGTCCTGGAAAATACAGCAAAGGATAAGGGATCATCGAGCTGACAGAAGCTCTGTGGAAAGGGGAGACTTATTCTTATCTGGAATATTTGTCTGTGGTATTAGGAGGTTGGGGGTAGGAGGGGTTCACTATAATCAACTTGAACCAGGCAGCCCCCTGGCAGCATATCTGGAGCTCAGCGCTGGACTTGGCCCTTGGAAGGTCATGCATTCATTCAGCCGTGTTGGTAGACAACACAGCTCCAGGGAGGGAAGCTCACACACAAAGCCTCCACCCTTGCCTCTAAAGCCACGGTATATACATCGACAGTCTTCTCCACAGTGGATGGACTCTGGTGGGCATTTATATGTGCACAAGTGTCTACACACTTTGCCTAGTTTAAGGGGTCCATCAGCATACATTTTCTTAGACACATGTGTCACCAACTTTTCAATTTTGTTGTTTACACGTTCTGTTCAACAAATTATTGGATCTACAACTACTAATAGGCCAGTCTATCTGAGGATAGATATTGGAATTAATGTTTAGTGAGATCTTTCTTTAACTCAGCCACTGTATTAGAACTTTTCTTATATTGCTATAGTTAATCCCCATAAATATCCAAGAAGTACTTGGATTTCCATTTCTAGAAGAGAAAATTGAGGTTTCTTTTTTCTCTCTTTAAAGCCACAGAACCATCTTCAAAATGTGTACATTAAATCTGCACATTTTTGCATATTAACCATACCTCAATAAAGTTGAAAAAAATGGTAGAACCAGAATTTAAATCAGGTTCTGACTCCAAGTCCCATACTTCTTCTAAAACCAGCTGCCTCTGAGTCAGTTGAAATCTGATTCATTGAAGTTTTTATTGTGTGTGCTTGTGTACGTGTACTTGTGTTCTTGTATGCATAGGACTGGCCTTATATGCATTAATGGCACGTAATTTTGCTGTAATGTCTTTCCTGCTATCATTTTTTGATTTAAATTTTCTCTTAGGAAATAAAAAAATAAATTCTTTCTAATTCCTCAAATACTTCTGTCTGCTCAATGGCTAGGACATGGGAGCATAGATTGGATCACTATACACTAAGACTAAAACTATTTAATCTCCTGTCCCTTGGACTCTCAAAACTGTTTCCCCCTTAAGTTATGTTTTTTGAAATCAAATCATTTGTTTAGCTTAAGAGTCCTTTAAAAACTATTTGCTTTTCACTGCCTTCATTCCATTACTTAGTTATGATTTAAACTATAATTGCTTAGCTATAATTTATTTACCTTAACAATAAATGTCAGCTCTCTTGTTTAGAAACTATAACAGCGAAAATGCATAGTGGCTTCCTCAAGTAGTTTAGAGTCTAAAATAGAAGAGAGATGAATTAACACACAATTGCCATAAGGAATTATAAGTGCAGAGGTAAGGTTAAATACAGAGGCTAGGTCCAAGAATTTAGATGAGAAAACAAAACAAAACAAAACAAAACTGAAGTACAGCCAAACTGTACACTACTGATTTTTGTCATATTCTCTTTAACTCACCATTGAAAAGCCATTGTTTTATTCACTGAACAGATATATGCTAATATATGTGTACATAATGTGTACTATATGTTATGTCAGGTAAGGGGCAAACAGCTATAGTCTGCCTGAGTCTGTGCCTTCAATGAACTTAAAATTTTATAGAGAAAGCTTTGGTGGTAAGAAAATACTTTGTAGCATTTTTTAAGCTCTTAGTGTATCTACAACAATCAGCAATGGAGAAAACCATATGAACTAATATTTTGGAGGTTATTAGTCTCTTTTGCAAAATATTAATTTTAGACTACTTCAAAAAAATGAAATTTACATGTGTTCTCTCAACTTGAAATAATATTAGGATCCCCAGAAAGTAAATAATAGCCTATTTCATATTATCACCTATTTAAATTCTTGGGACATTTTACTCTTTGGCTGTATAGTACTCCATGTAATTCCTCGGAGAAACTAAAAATTTCTGTTGTCTGTAGTCTCCTTCATGGCAACTTCTCTATGTGGCCCGTCTCTATCTTCTTTTCCTGAAAAATTCCTACCCAGTGTTAAAGTGTCAACTTAAACAAAACTCCTTGTCACAGCACATACACTTATAACTCACCCATCCACAGCACACCCATTGCACACCCATTGAGCAACTGACTTCTATTTCAGACTTATATTCTCACTCTTTACACCGTGCATATTTTTTTCTAGTATATCTAACTGCTTTGAAGTCACCATGCTGTTTTCTGAAAATGTCATGCTGTTTTGTAGCCCACACCTGACCCCATATCTCTAACTCTTAGAATATGGTGGTACCATGGAGGTAGAGGCTCTCTAGCTAATATAATAAAATTTTACTGGTGATTTGTTAAGCACCATACCCATAAATGTCACATAAAGGACCAAATTTGTCAGAGAATGATACTATCTTCCCTAGATTCCTCCAAATGACTCTTCTCACCCATCATGGCAAACCCTTATAAAAAGTGGGGGAAGATTTCTTTTGTCAGTTCCAAGATGTTTTCCTTTCTTTGCCATTTCATGTTTTGTAACACCATCTATGGATCACAGGCAACCTCCTAGTTAATCTCTACCATACATCAAAACTTTCACGTTATCTACATTTTCTAATCCATAATTAGTTTGATATTCTAATTTGTCTCTCCCTAAGGAAAAAAAAAAAACTTTCTGGCATTAGCAAAGTAATTCTTATAATATTTTTAGAATACCGCTCTACAATAACAAGAGGAAACAATTCATAAAAGAGCCATTTGACATATTACATATATTGCATAATACTTTAGGAAAATGGTGATGTCTCACACACACACACACACACACACACGCTCAAAACAGTAACTATGTAGAGTTGATGGATATGTTAATTAGCTTAATTGTGGTGATCTTTCCACAACATATACACTTATGTACACCTTATGTATATACAGTTTTCATATGTCAGGGATGTTTCAATAAAACTGTTAAGGGAAAAAAAGAGACAAAAAAGAAAATAAAAAAAGAAAATGATGTTAAACACTTTGAGAATGGAGAAAAACAATATTCTGAAGTTTTCTGTGTTTGAATTTATTCCAAATATGTTGGAATAGTGGCCATTCTTACTATTATTTTAGGTTTTTAACAGATTATATCTCTTCAGTGTTGACTTGTTAATACTCCTTATAGCCACTGCTTTTTTGTACACAATATTCCTTCAGTACAGACCTTCTCCTATATTTTGCTCCTTTCCTTTCAAGATATGTATTCATCATAATTAAGATAGAAACTTATTTTATTGCAGGTTGATTAGGTCAAGTAACTAATATTTATGGGTCATGTACTATGTGATAGGCAAATGCTACATCTTGAGGGTGTAAATTCAAATAATACAGATTGTACCCTAAAGAAGCAAGGAAATGGTACTCAAAATTTCCTATGCTAATTTCAGTGACAGGCTTAAATGGAATAAGCACAGAAAAAGGCAAGGTTTTCATCATTCTTTCTATATTGAACAGTATTTTAGCAACTTGTTTGAAATCTCCCAGTTTGCATATAGCAAAAACAATATCTTACTCCTATTTGTATGCCCAACTTTACATAGCTGTATGTCAATATATACATGTTCAATAAGGAAGGAAATGAAATGATATCACAGGAAGTACAGAAGGATTGTCAGAACGTCTTAAAAAGGTTATTGTAGAAAAGACTTTTCCAAAGAATAAAGTTTTTTATTTTTGCTTTTTTTTTTTTTTTTTTTTTTTTTTTGGCTGCACTGCACAGCATGTGGCATCTTAGTTCCCTGACCAGGGATGGACCCCCATGCCCCCTGCAGTGGAAGCGTGGACCTGTAACCACTGGACCACTATGGAATTTCCTGTTTTTTTAAAAATTTTAATTAAAGTATAGTTGATTTACCATGCTGTGTTAGTTTCAGCTGTACAGCAAAGTGATTCAGTTATATATTTATATATAATTCTTTGTCAGATTCTTTTCCATTATAGGTTATTATAATATATTGAATATATTTCCCTGTGCCATCCAGCAGGTCCTTGTTTATCTATTATATATATAGTAGTGTGTATCTGTTAATCCCAAACTCCTCTGGTTCCTCCCAATTCTAATAACCTATGCTTCAATTTTCAGAATTACCCTTCCCGGGTTAATTCATTTTATTTACCTGCATTGAAAATTGTCTAACAACTTTGTACACTTAGACGCAGCTTGTCAGATCTTAACATTCTCACAGTCTGTCAGTGCCCTAGGATTAGCAAAAGTATATAAAAGTCATTAGAGGTTTGCCCTTATGAGGCTTGTCACTGTATTTTTGGCACTGGAAGATCAAAGGAAGGTTGTTCCTAGTTATTTCTGCTCACTGAAATGTTCTCCCCAAGAACCCTGCCTGTCAGAAGTCCATCAATCCACAAGTTACAGCTCACAAGTTATCACTTCTATAAAATATTTTCAAATATTTCAGTCATAGTATAAAATAGTTGCAGATATTTCAGTCATATTTTACCTCAGTTTTCTGTGTTATCAGTGCTAATTATAAAAGATGTTGTAGACTGTCAACAAATGTAACATAAATGTATTTCTTCAGTGTACCTGTTCCCATATCTATCTCTCCTACCGTGGAAGCTTCCTTAGTAGAGGTCTAATTTAATTGGGTTCCACCTCTCTTACACAGTTATAAACATTATTATTCTTTTGAGTATCAATTATTAATGCATGTTTACAACATTGGTAAGTGCAACATTATGAGATGAAGATTCAATAGCAGTTTATTAATTTATAATAGATATATTAGGAGACTGTTATAACTTTGAAGTTTGGCTAATCACAGAATATTATGCCATGTCAAAAACACAAAATTACTAGTTACGGCATAGAAATTGACAGATTATTATTCTAAGTTTAATATATGTATTTTAAAATTTTATATGTATAGTATAGTTCAGGTTGGATAATTCAGAGACAGAATTGGAAACAGATTTGGTAGTAAAAAATACCAAAACCATATTGATGACTGTAGCTCTCAAAGTAATGTTTCAATTAACATACCTCAAAGTGAAATCAGATATGAACGAAGTACAGAGTGTGATACACAGCTTTTTAACTATTTTTATTTTAAAATGTTAAACGTTTATAGTTTTATATTTCATATGGGTTTTGAAAGTATAATAGTTATTTTAGGAATCTTTTAGGATCCTGAAATTGCATAAATAGAGTGTGAGTTTACATTCTATTATTTTGAAAAATTGAACGTGTCAGTAAAAAGACTGCAAATTACAGGCAACTCTATTGATGAGGTATAAATAAACAGTTCTCCCCTTTTCATAAAGAGCTCTCTTGCTATTCATGAGGGAGAGGTTATAGAAATTTCTATGAATGATAGAACTGAGAAATGTCATTAGCTAAGTACATGTTGTATATGAAGTATCCCCAAATATCACCAGACAGCATGTAATTGCCAGAGCATATTTTGATAACAATAAATGTATAATGATGCTCACCAAGTAGTAAATAAGTAGTGAAATCCTTTAGAACCACATAAAGTGCATAAATCTTAGTAAAACCTTTCCCTTGGGTTTGGAAAGAGTAAACAGACAGTAGGAGAGCCAGCACATTTCTGCCTAAACTATCTGAAAGTATTCATATAGCCACAGATGTTACCTTATAAAGGACTCATTCTATTTAAACCATTAGATGGCTTCACAATGACATTAGATTAGATTCATATGTTATAGCAAAATTGATGAATGCATTTCGCATTTTAAAATTAATACCTGTGTTCTAAATGGACAGTCTCTTTCATGACGTATAGTTCAAATATTTATTGGACTCTTAGTACGTTGTTTTTTTTTTTTTTCTTTACTGGATTTCAAATCAAAGTAGACTTGTTAGCATTTGCTGCAATAAAAAATTCACAATTTTGTCTTTTCCTTAACGTGATTTAATACGAGCATTTTCTTAACATACATGTTGTGCCACTACTGCATTTACCAACTGTCTCTAATCAACATCCTTGCTAATTTCAGTAATTCTCTCAGGGATAGAAAAACTGCGCTTCCTCTGATTTTTCTTAGGTGCTATTATGTTTATTTGTCTGTAAAAATGGACAAATTTGCATCGAAGTTTTAGTAGATCACCAGTAACTGGCGTTCAAGAGATAAAGAAGATGGGATGAGGGAGAACAATGTGGACTCCAAGGCCAGCAAACTTCAGAGCTGATAGTAGTAAATAGTACTTACTGAGAGTATTTCCTGTCTCGAGTAGTACACAATGCAAATGGAAATAAATAATTTTATAGCGTTCCTTTAAAAACTTTCTTTTGTTCAACTTTGACAGTTTCATGAAACTAAGGTCAGATACTTGAGGAATCAAGTATCAGATTTAAAGGAAAACCATCTTAGTTATATCCATTTATAACAGTATTGAGGCGGTCACAAGTATTACAAGGTAACATATTGGGCAAGTTTGTCCGTTTTCCTCCAGTTTTGTTGAGATATCATTGACATATAGTACGTGTAAGTTTAAGGTGTACAGCAAAATGATTTGACTTATATACAGCATGAAATGATTATCACACTAAGTGCAGTGAAAATCCATCATCTCATATAGATAGAAAATTAAAGAAACAGAAAAAATTTGTGATGAGAACTCAGGATTTATTCTCTTGACAACTTTCACATATAACATACAGCAGTGTTAATAATATTTATGATGCTATATATTACATCTTTAGTAGTTATTTTTCTTATAGCTAGAAGTTTGTACCTTTTGACTACTGTTCCCTTACCCCCACCTCTGGTGACCACAAATCTGATCTCTTTTTCTATAAGTTTGTTTGTTTGTTTATTTGTTTTTGAAGAGTAATTGACCTTCAATGCTATGTTAGTTCCTGTTACACAACATAGTATTTTGACATTTCTATACATCTCAGTATGACCACCACAATAAGTCTAGTTTGTTCATATGTTTTTTTTTTAGAATCCACCTATAAGTTAAATGTTACAGGATTTGTTTTTCTCTCTCTGATTTATTTCATTTAGCATTTTAGCATACTACCCTGTAGGTTATCCATGTTCGCACAAATGACAAAGTCTCATTCTTTTTTATGTCTGAGTAATATTCAATTATATGTATGTGTATCCAGTCATCTATTGACAGGAACTTAACTTGCTTCCATATCTTGGCTATCATAAATAATACTGCAATGAACATAAGGGTGCATATATCTTCTCTAATTAGTGTTTTGGTTTCCTTTGGATAAATATGCAGGAGTGGAATTGCTGGGTCATATGGCAGTGGTATTTTAAAACTTTTAAGAAATCTCCATACTGTTCTCCATAGTGGCTGCACCAATTTACATTCCCATCAACAGTGCACAAGGGTTCCCTTTTCTCCACATCCTCACCAACACTTATTATTTGTTGTCTTTTTGGTAATAGCCATTCTGACAGGTGTGAGGTGATATCACATTGCGTTTTTGATTTCCATTTTCCGTATGATTAGTGATGTGGAGCATCTTTTCATGTGCCTGTTGGTCATCTGCATGTTTTCTTTGGAAAATGCCTGTTCAGGTCCTCTGCATATTTTTTTAACTGAGTTCTTTGTTTTTTTGATGTTGAGTTGTTTGTATATTATGGATATTAACTCCTTATCAGATATATCATTTGCAAATATTTTCTTCCATTCAGTAAGAGGTCTCTTCATTTTGTTGATTGTTTCCAACCCTGTGCAAAAGCTTTTTAGTTTGATGTAGCTCCATTTGTTTATTTTTGCTTTTGTTGCCCTTGCCTGAGGAGACATATCCAAAAAATATTACTAAGACTAATGTCAAAGAGTGTACTGCTTATGTTTTCTTCTATGAGTTTTATGGTTTCCAGTCTTACATTTAAGTCTTTAATCCATTTTTTTGTTTATTTTTGTATATGGTATGAGAAAATATTATAGTTTTATTCTTTACATGTAGCTGCCCAGTTTTCCCACCACCAATTATTGAAGAGGCTGTATTTTCCCTATTGTATACTTTTGCTTACGTTGTCTCAGATTAATTGTCCATATAAGAGTGTATTCTTTTCTGGGCTCTCTATTCTCTTCCATTGATCTATGTGTCTGCTTTGTGCCAGTACCATACTGTTTTAATTATTATAGTTTTATTGTAGTATAATATGAAATCAGAAAATGTGGTACTTCAAGTTTTTGTTCTTTCTCAAGATTATTTTGACTCTTTGGGGTTATTTGTTTTACCATACAAATTTTGGAATGATTTTTTTTCTTATCACTATGAAAAACGCAATTGGTATTTTGATAAGGATTGCCTTAAATCTGTAGACTGCCTTGGGTAGTAAGGTCATTTTAACAATATAATTCTTCTAATTCAGGAGCAGAGTATATCTTTACATCTATTTGTGTCATATTCAATTTCTTTCATCTGTGTCTTCTAGTTTTCTGAATACAGGTCTTTTACCTCCTTAGCTAGATTTATTGCCAGGTATTTTATTCTTTTTGATGAGATGATAATCCTTCCTCTGCATTTTGCACTAGTTTTGGAATAGTTTGTGAAGTATAGGCATTAACTCTTTGCTAAATGATTGATAGGAATCACCTGTGAAGCTGCCTGGTCCTAGACTTTTGCTTGTTGGGAGTTATTTCTATTATTGATCCAATTTCATTACTAATAATTTGTATGTCTATATTTTCTATTTCTTACTTGTTCAGTCTTGGGAGATTATACACTTCCATGGATTTTTTTTCATTTCTTTTCAGTTGTATATTTTATCAGGGTATACTTCTTCATAGTAATATTTTGACACTTTGTATTTCTATGGAATCAGTTGTAACTTACTTTTTCATTTCTAATTTTATTTACTTGAGTTTTCCTTTTCTTCTTGATGAGTCTGGCTAAAGATTTATTAATTCTGTTTATCTTTTCAAAGAACCAGCTCTTTTTTTTCATTGATTTTTTCTATTTTTTTAGTCTCTATTTCAGTTCTGATCTTTATGATTTTTTCATTCTACTAACTTTTGACATTTTTTGTTCTTTTTTCTAGTTCCTTTAGGTCTAAGGCTAAGTTATTTATTTGAGATTTTTTGTTTGTTTGTTTCCTGAAGTAGGCTTGTATCATGATAAACTTCTCCTTAGGCTGTATTTGACACGTCCCATAGCTTTTGTATCATTGTGTTTCATTTGTCTCTAGATATATGTTTAATTTCCTCATTGATTTCTTCATTGATCCTTTAGTAGTTAGTAAATAGGGTGTTAAAGTTCCCTATTGTTACTGTGTCACTGTCAATTTCTCCCTTTATGTGTGTTAATATTTGCTTTGCATATTTAGGTACCCCTATGTTGGGTGCATAGATCTTTAAAATTTTTATATCTTCTTGGATTGATCTCTTGACCATTATGTAATGTCCTTCTCTCTCTTGTTACAATCATTGTTTTAAAGTCTATTTTGTCTGATATAAGTATGGCTCACCCGGTTTTCTTTTCATTTCCATTTCCAAGGAATACTATTTTCTATTCTCTCACTTTCAGTCTGCATGTGTCTTTAGATCTGAAGTGAGTCTCTTGTAGGCAGCCTATATATGGGTCTTGTTTTTATGTGCATTGAGCCACTCTATATCTCATTATTGGGGCATATAGGGCATTTACATTTAAAGTAAATAATGACTATCTCCTAGAGTAATGGAAACAAAGCAAAAATAAAAAATGGGACCTAATTAAACTTATAAGTCTTTGCATAACAAAGGAAACCATAAGCAAAACAGACAACCTATAGAATGGGAGAAAATACTTGCAAAAGATTCAAACAACAAGGAAGGGATTAATTTCCAAAATTTACAAATATCTCATACAACTCCATATAAAAAAACAAACAAACAAACAACCCAATAAAAAAAAAAATTGTCTCAAGACCTAGATAGGTATTTCTCCAAAGAAGACATACTGATGGCCAACAGGCACATGAAAAGATGCTCAACATTGCTAATTATTAAAGAAATACAAATCAAAATTACAATGAGGTATCACCTCACACAAGTCCAAATGGCCAACATCAAAAAGTCTACAAATAATAAAAGCTGGAGAGGGTATGGAGAAAAGGGAGCCATCCTACACTGTTGGTGAGAATGTAAATTACTGCAGCCACTATGGAAAACAGTATGGAGGTTTCTTAAAAAAAACTAAAAATAGAGTTACCATACATCCTATTCCTGGGCATATATCTGGAAAGCATGAAAACTCTTAATTTGAAAAGATACGTGGACCCCAATGTTCAAAGTAGCACAATTTATAACAACCAAGACATGGAAGCAACCTAAATGTCCATCAACAGATGAATGGATAAAGAAGATGTGAGATTATATATATATATATATATATATATATATATATATATATATATATATACACACACACACACAATAGAATATTACTCAGCCACAAAAAGAATGAAATAATGCCATTTGCAGCAACAGGGATGGACCTAGAGATTATCAACCTAAGTGAAGTAAGTCAAACAGAGAAAGACAAATATCACTGGATATCACTTACATGTAGAATCTTAAAAAAAAATATGATATAAATGAACTTATTTACAAAACAGAGATAGACTCACATACATAGAAAACCAACTTATGGCTATCAAAAGGGAAAGTGTGGGTAGGGATAAATTAGGAATTTGGGATTAAGAGATACACACTACTAAACATAAAATAGATAAACAACAAGGACCTACTGTATAACACAGGGAACTGTATTCAATATCTTGTAATAACCTATAATAGAATAGAACCTGAAAAATAATATATATATATATATAACTGAATCAACTTATTGTACACCTGAAATATTGTAAATCAACTATACTTCAATAAAAAACTTTTAAAAAGACTCTTCTTCAAAAACTAAAGTGGTAAAATAATTGATAGGTGTGCAGTAATTGTAATTATGTTAAATGTTTTGTGGTTGTTTTTGTAGTTCCTTTTCGTCCCTTTTGTCTTATTTGCTCTCTTCCCTGGCAATTTGGTGTCTATCTTTAATGTTGTGTTTGGGTTCCTTTCTCTTTTATATGTGTGTGTCTATTATACATTTTTAGTTTGTTGTTACCATGACATTTGCATATAGCAATCTCTATCTATCTAGCTAGCTATCATCTATTATCTATCAATATGATTATTTTAAGTTGCTTATCCATTAAGTTTTTTTTTTTTTAACATATTTATTGGAGTATAATTGCTTTACAAAGGTGTGTTAGTTTCTGCTTTATAACAAAGTGAATCAGTTATACATATACATATGTTCCCGTATCTCTTCCCTCTTGCATCTCCCTCCCTCCCATCCTCCCTATCCCACCCCTCTAGGTGATCACAAAGCACCAAGCTGATCTCCCTGTGCTATGCGGTTGCTTCCCACTAGCTATCTAGTTTACATTTTGTAGTGTATATATGTCTATGCCACTCTCTCACTCTGTCACATCTTACCCCTCCCCGTCCCCATATCCTCAAGTCCATTCTCTAGTAGGTCTGTGTCTTTATTCCCGTCTTGCCACTAGGTTCTTCATGACCTTTATTTTCTCGTAGATTCCATATATATGTGTTAGCATCCTGTATTTGTTTTTCTCTTTCTGACTTACTTCACTCTGCATGACAGACTCTAACTCCATCCACCTCACTACAAATACCTCCATTGCATTTCTTTTTATGGCTGAGTAATATTCCATTGTATATATGTGCCACATCTTCTTTATCCATTCATCCAATAATGGACACTTAGGTTGCTTCCATGTCCTGGCTATTGTACATAGAGCTGCAATGAACATTTTAGTACATGACTCTTTTTGAATTATGGGTTTCGCAGGGTATATGCCCAGTAGTAGGATTGCTGGGTCGTATGGTAGTTCTATTTTTACTTTTTTAAGAAACCTCCATACTGTTCTCCATAGTGGCTGTATCAATTTACATTCCCACCAACAGTGCAAGAGGCTTCCCTTTCCTCCACACCCTCTCCAGCATTTAATGTTTCTAGATATTTTGATGATGGCCATTCTGACCAGTGTGAGATGATATCTCATTGTAGTTTTGATTTGCATTTCTCTAATGATTAATGATGTTGAGTATTCTTTCATGTGTCTGTTGGCAATCTGTATATCTTCTTTGGAGAAATGTCTATTTAGGTCTTCTGCCCATTTTTGGATTGCGTTGTTTGTTTTTTGTTATTGAGCTGCATGAGCTACTTGTAAATCTTGGAGATTAATTCTTTGTCAGTTGCTTCATTTGCAAATATTTTCTCCCATTCTGAGGGTTGTCTTATGGTCTTGTTTATGGTTTCCTTTGCTGTGCAAAAACTTTTAAGTTTCATTAGGTCCCATTTGTTTATTTGTGTTTTTATTTCCATTTCTCTGGGAGCTGGGTCAAAAAGAATCTTGCTGTGATTTATGTCATAGAGTGTTCTGCCTATGTTTTCCTCTAAGAGTTTGATAGTATCTGGCCTTACACTTAGGTCTTTAATCCATTTTGAGTTTATTTTTGTGTATGGTGTCAGGGAGTGTTCTAATTTCATACTTTTACATGTATCTGTCCAATTTTCCCAGCATCACTTATTGAAGAGGCTGTCTTTTCTCCTCTGTATATGCTTGCCTCCTTTATCAAAGATAAGGTGACCGTATGTGCGTGGGTTTATCTCTGGGCTTTCTATCCTGTTCCATTGATCTATATTTCTGTTTTTGTGCCAGTACCAAACTGTCTTGATTACTGTAGCTTTGTAATATAGTCTGAAGTCAGGGAGCCTGATTCCTCCAGCTCCATTTTTTGTTCTCAAGATTGCTTTGGCTATTCGGGGTCTTTTGTGATTCCATACAAATTGTGAAATTTTTTGTTCTAGTTCTGTGAAAAATGCCAGTGGTAGTTTGATAGGGTTTGCATTGAATCTGTAGTTTGCTTGGTGTAGTAGAGTCATTTTCACAATGTTGATTCTTCCAACCCAAGAACATGGTATATCTCTCCATCTATTTGTATCATCTTTAATTTCTTTCATCAGTGTCTTATAATTTTCTGCATACAGGTCTTTTGTCTCCTTAGGTAGGTTTATTCCTAGATATTTTATTCTTTTTGTTGCAATGGTAAACGGGAGTGTTTTCTTAATTTCACTTTCAGATTTTTCATCATTAGTGTATAGAAATGCAAGAGATTTCTGTGCATTAATTTTGTATCCTGCTACATTACCAAATTCATTGATTAGCTCTAGTAGTTTTCTGGTAGCATCTCTAGGATTCTCTATGTATAGTATCATGTCATCTGCAAACAGTGACAGCTTTACTTCTTCTTTTCCGATTTGGATTCCTTTTATTTCTTTTTCTACTCTGATTGCTGTGGCTAACACTTCCAAAACTATGTTGAATAATAGTGGTGAGAGTGGTCAACCTTGTCTTGTTCTTGATCTTAGTGGAAATGGTTTCAGTTTTTCACCATTGAGAACAATGTTCGCTGTGGGTTTGTCATATACGGCCTTTATTATATTGAGGAAAGTTCCCTCTGTGCCTACTTTCTGCAGGGCTTTTATCATAAATGGGTGTTGAATTTTGTCAAAAGCTTTCTCTGCATCTATTGAGACGATCATATGGTTTTTCTCCTTCAATTTGTTAATATGGTGTATCACGTTGATTGATTTGCATATATTGAAGAATCCTTGCATTCCTGGAATAAACCCCACTTGATAATGGTGTATAATCCTTTTAATGTGCTGTTGGATTCTGTTTGCCAGGATTTTGTTGAGGCTTTTTGCATCTATGTTCATCAGTGATATTGGCCTGTAGTTTTCTTTCTTTGTGACATCTTTGTCTGGTTTTGGTGTCAGGGTGATGGTGGCCTTGGAGAATGAGTTTGGGAGTGTTCCTCCCTCTGCAATATTTTGGAAGAGTTTGAGAAGGATAGGTGTTAGCTCTTCTCTAAATGTTTGATAGAATTCGCCTGTGAAGCCATCTGGTCCTGGGCTTTTGTTTGTTCGAAGATTTTTAATCACAGTCTCAATTTCAGTGCTTGTGATTTGTCTGTTCATATTTTCTATTTCTTCCTGGTTCAGTCTCGGCCGGTTGTGCATTTCTAAGAATCTGTCCAGTTCTTCCAGGTTGTTCATTTTATTGGCATAGAGTTGCTTGTAGTAATCTCTCATGATCGTTTGTATTTCTGCAGTGTCAGTGGTTATTTCTCCTTTTTCATTTCTAATTCTATTGATTTGAGTCTTCTCCCTTTTTCTCTTGATGAGTCTGGCTAATGGTTTATCAATTTTGTTTATCTTCTCAAAGAACCAGCTTTTAGTTTTATTGATCTTTGCTATTGTCTCCTTCATTTCTTTTTCATTTATTTCTGATCTGATCTTTATGATTTCTTTCCTTCTGCTAGCTTTGGGGTTTTTTTGTTCTTCTTTCTGTAATTGCTTCAGGTGCAAGGTTAGGTTGTTTATTCGAGATGTTTCCTGTTTCTTGAGGTAGGCTTGTATTGCTATAAACTTCCCTCTTAGCACTGCTTTTGCTTCATCCCATAGGTTTTGGGTCGTCGTCTCTCCATTGTCATTTGTTTCTAGGTATCCCCTTTGATTTCTTCAGTGATCACTTCTTTATTAAGTAGTGTATTGTGTAGCCTCCATGTGTTTGTATTTTTTACAGATCTTTTCCTGTAATTGATATCTAGTCTCATAGCATTGTGGTCGGAAAAGATACTTGATGCAATTTCAATTTTCTTCAATTTACCAAGGCTTGATTTGTGACCCAAGATATGATCTATCCTGGAGAATGTTCCATGAGCACTTGAGAAAAATGTGTATTCTGTTGTTTTTGGGTGGAATGTCCTATAAATATCAATTAAGTCCATCTTGTTTAATGTATCATTTAAAGCTTGTGTTTCCTTATTTATTTTCATTTTGGATGATCTGTCCATTGGTGAAAGTGGGGTGTTAGAGCCCTCTACTATGATTGTGTTGCTGTCGATTTCCCCTTTTATGGCTGTTAGTATTTGCCTTATGTATTGAGGTGCTCCTATGTTGGGTGCATTAATATTTACAATTGTTATACCTTCCTCTTGGATCGATCCCTTGATCATTATATAGTGTCCTTCTTTGTCTCTTGTAATAGTCTTTATTTTAAAGTCTATTTTGTCTGATATGAGAATTGCTACTCCAGCTTTCTTTTGATTTCCATTTGCATGGAATATCTTTTTCCATCCCCTCACTTTCAGTCTGTATGTGTCTCTAGGTCTGAAGTGGGTCTCTTGTAGACAGCATATATATGGGTCTTGTTTTTGTATCCATTCAGCCAGCCTGTGTCTTTTGGTGGGAGCATTTAATCCATTTACATTCAAGGTAATTATCAATATGTATGTTCCTATTCCCATTTTCTTAAATGTTTTGGGTTTGTTATTGTAGGTGTTTTCCTTCTCTTGTGTTTCTTGCCTAGAGAAGTTCCTTTAGCATTTGTTATAAAGCTGGTTTGGTGGTGCTGAACTCTCTCAGCTTTTGCTTGTCTGTAAAGGTTTTAATTTCTCCTTCACATCTGAATGAGATCCTTGCTGGGTAGAGTAATCTTGGCTATAGGTTTTTCTCCTTCATGACTTTAAGTATATCCTGCCACTCCCTTCTGGCTTGCAGAGTTTCTGCTGAAAGATCAGCTGTTAACCTGATGGGGATTCCCTTGTGTGTTATTTTTCCCTTGCTTCCTTTAATATGTTTTCCTTATATTTAATTTTTCACAGTTTGATTAATATGTGTCTTGGCGTGTTTCTCCTTGGGTTTATCCTGTATGGGACTCTCTGTGCTTCCAGGACTTGATTAACTATTTCCTTTCCCATATTAGGGAAGTTTTCAACTATAATCTCTTCAAATATTTTCTCAGTCCCTTTCTTTTTCTCTTCTTCTTCTTAGACCCCTATAATTCGAGTGTTGGTGCATTTAATGTTGTCCCATAGGTCTCTCAGACTGTCCTCAGTTCTGTTCATTCTTTTGTCTTTATCCTGCTCTGCAGTAGTTATTCCCACCATTTTATCTTCCAGGTCACTTATCCTTTCTTCTGCCTCAGTTATTCTGCTATTGATCCCATCTAGAGTATTTTTAATTTCATTTATTGTGTTTTTCATCGTTGCTTGGTTCCTCTTTAATTCTTCTACGTCCTTGTCAAATGTTTCTTGCATTTTGTCTATTCTATTTCCAAGATTTTGGATCATCCTTACTATCATTATTCTGAATTCTTTTTCAGGTAGACTACCTATTTCCTCTTCATTTGTTAGGTCTGGTGTGTTTTGACCCTGCTCCTTCATCTGCTGTGTGTTTTTCTGTCATCTCATTTTGCTTATCTTACTGTGTTTGGGGTCTCCTTTTCACAGGCTGCAGGTTCGTAGTTCCCCTTGTTTTTGGTATCTGTTCCCAGTGGCTAAGGTTGTTTCAGTGGGTTGTGTAGGCTTACTGGTGGAGGGAACTAGTGCCTGTGTTCTGGTAGATGAGGCTGGATCTTGTCTTTCTGGTGGGCACGTCCACATCTGGTGGTGTGTTTTGGGGTGTCTGTGGCCTTATTATGATTTTAGGCAGCCTCTCTGCTAATGGATGGGGCTGTGTTCCTGTCTTGTTAGTTGTTTGGCATAGGGTGTCCAGTGCTGTAGCTTGCTGGTCATTGAGTGAAGCTGGGTCTTGATGTTGAGATGGAGATCTCTGAGAGATTTTTGCTGTTTGGTATTACGTGGAGCTGGGAGGTCTCTTGTGGACCAGTGTCCTGAAGTTGGCTCTCCCACCTCAGAGGCACAGAGCTGATGCCTGGCTGGAGCACCAAGAGCCTTTCATCCACATGGCTCAGAGTAAAAGGGAGAAAAAATAGAAAGAAAGAAAGAAAGAAAGAGGCTATAATATAGTGCAGTAAAATAAAGCTATTATAAAGCAAAGCTATACAGACAAAATCTCACCCCCAAGCATACACATATACACTCACAAAAAAAGGAAAAGGAGAAAAATTAATATATCCTGCTCCCAAAGTCCACCTCCTGAATTTGGGATGATTCATTGTCTATTCAGGTATTCAACAGATGCAGGCACATCAAGTTGTTTGTGGAGATTTAATCCGCTGCTTCTGAGGCTGCTGGGAGGGATTTCCCTTTCTCTTCTTTGTTCGCACAGCTCCCGGGGTTCAGCTTTGGATTTGGCCCCGCCTCTGCGTGTAGGTCGCCTGAGGGCGTCTGTTCCCACCCAGACAGGACGGGGTTAAAGGAGCAGCTGCTTCGGGGGCTCTGGCTCACTCAGGCGGGGGGGGGGGGAGCGGTACGGAGGAGGCGGGGCGAGCCTGCGGCGTCAGAGGCGTCGTGACGTTGCAGCAGCCCGAGGCGCGCCGTGCGTTCTCCCGGGGAAGTTGTCCCCGGATCACGGGAGCCTGGCCGTGGCGGGCTGCACCGGCTCCCGGGAGGGGCGGTGTGGAGAGTGACCTGTGCTCGCACACAGGCTTCTTGGTGGCGGCAGCAGCAGCCTTAGCGTCTCAGGCCCGTCTCTGGGGTCCGCGCTAATGGCCGTGGCTCGCGCCCGCCTCTGGAGCTCGTTTAGGCGGCGCTCTGAATCCCCTCTCCTCGCGCACCAGGAAACAAAGAGGTAAGAAAAAGTCTCTTGCCTCTTCGGCAGCTGCAGACTTTTCCCGGACTCCCTCCCGGCTCGCCGTGGCACACTAGCCCCTTCAGGCTGTGTTCACGCCGCCAACCCCAGTCCTCTCCCTGCGATCCGACCGCAGCCCGAGCCTCAGCTCCCAGCCCCGCCCGCCCCGGCGGGGGAGCAGACAAGCCTCTCGGGCTGGTGAGTGCTGCTCGGCGCCGAGCCTCCGTGTGGGAATCTCTCCGCTTTGCCCTCCGCACCCCTGTGGCTGCGCTCTCCTCTGTGGCCCCGAAGCTTCCCCCTCCGCCACCCGCAGTCTCCGTCCGTGAAGGGGCTCCTAGTGTGTGGACACCTTTCCTCCTTCACGGCTCCCTCCCACTGGTGCAAGTCCCGTCCCTATTCTTTTGTCTCTGTTGTTTCTTTTTTCTTTTGCCCTCCCCAGGTACGTGGGGAGTTTCTTGCCTTTTGGGAGGTCTGAGGTCTTCTGCCAGCGTTCAGTGGGTGTTCTGTAGGAGCTGTTCCACATGTAGATGTATTTCTGATGTATCGGTGGGAAGAAAGGTGATCTCCGTGTCTTACTCTTCCGCCCTCCTGCCCTACCCGATATCTGATCCATTAAGTTTGAAATCATTATAACAACCATGCATTTAACCCCCCCCCCCTTACTTATTGTTTTGACATCACATTTTGCATCTTTTCATTTTGTGTGTCCTTTCACTTTACATAGTGGATATAGTTCTTTATTTCTAGTAAAGCTTTTTTCATGGTGCTGAACTCTTGGCTTTTGCTCTCTAAAACTTTTGATCTCTCCTTCAAATCTGAATAAAATCTTGCTGTGTAGAGTATTCTTGGTAGTAGGGCTCATCACTTTAAATATATCATGCCACCCCCTTCTGACCTTCAGAGTTTCTGCTGAAAAGTCAGTTCATGGCAATTGGAGAGTTCCCTCTACGTAACTTATTGCTTTTCTATTGCTGCTTTTAATACTCTCTCCTTTTATCTTTAATGTTTACCATTTTAAATGGAGTGTGTCTTGGTGTGATCCTCTTTGTGTTGACCCTGTTTCTGACTCTCTGTGCTTCCTGGACCTGGAGGTCTGTTTCCTTTCTCAGGTTAGGGAAGTTTTCAGCTATTATGTCTTCAAATCTGTTCTCTGCCCCTTTATCTCTCTCTTCTCTTCCTGGAACACCTGTAAGGTGAATATTAGTACACTTGGTGTTGTACCAGAGGTCTTTTAAACTGTCCTAATTTTTAAAACTCTTTTTTTCATTTTTCTATTGGTTTCAGTGGCTTCCACTACTCTGATTTCCAGTTTGGTTCTTATTTATATTTTTTTAATCTCTTTTTAAACATTTCTAACTTCTCACTCTGTTCATCATTCTTCTTTTGTGTTCTTTGAATGTATTTATGATCATTACTTTGAACACTTTATAGGGCAGATTGCTTATCTTTGCTTCACTTAGTTCTTCTTTTAGGGTTTTATCTTATTCCTTCATTTGTAACTTATTCCTCTGTTGTTTCATTTTGCCTAATTCACTGTTTTGCTCTTTATTGCTATATATTTGGTAGGTTGGTTAATTTTACTGATCTTGAAGAAGCGGCCTTTTTTTATGAGATGTCCTATGTGTTCCAGCAGTATACTCCCCACCGGTAACCAAAGCTATATGCTCTAGAGATGCCCCATTGTGGGCTTGCATGGGCCCTTCTGCTGTAGTGGGCTGACTACTCTGCATGGGCTGGTAGGCACAGCTGGTCCCACTTCAGTTAGTTGCCAGATCCTGGCTTGTGCACAGGGCAACATTTATGTCCCCAGGATGAGCTTAAGTTGCCCCCTGCCTCTTTAGGAAATTCTCTAAGATTAGTAGGTTGGTGTGACCCAGGCTCCTTTCAAATTACTGCTTCTACCCTGGGTCCCAGAGCATGTAAGATTTTGTGTGTACCCTTAAAGTGTGGAGTCTCTGCTTCTTATAGCCATTAGGTTCTCCTGAGAATAAACCCCATTGGCCTTCAGAGCATAATATTCTAGGGGCTTATCTTCCTGGTTCAGGAATCCTGGGCTGGGGAGACCAATGTAGAGGTGGGACCCCTCACTCCTTGGTGAGAAACTTTGCATTTGTGATTATCCTTATGTTTGTGGGTCACCACCTGCAGTTATGGGTCTTTACTATACTGTATCTCCTCCCATCCTACTTCTCTTGTTGTGGTTCCTTCTTTATATGCTTAGTTGTAGAAGATTTATTCTGCTAGTCTTCAGGTCTTTCTCATTAATAGTTCTTCTGTAAATAGTTGTAATTTGTGTGTATCCATGGGAGGAGGTAAGCTCAGGGTCTTTGTACTCCATCATCTTGGTCATTCCTCCCTAAGCAAGTTTTTATTTATGTTTTCTATGTACTTGTTGCACTCATTTCTGGTGCATAGTTATTTTCAGTCAAGATCAATTTCTGAGTTCCAGAGAGACTACAAAATATTTCCATTTAGTACTTCGAATGTTAATACATAATTCCACACGGTACATCCAAAACTTAACTTGTTGTCTGTACCCCAAACCAATTCAACCTTCTGGTTTTTCTGAGTGAGTAATGCCATGACAGAAACTTGAAGACCTTGATTACCTATTTCCAGTCTAAGCATATTTATCTATCAATCGTTTACCACATTCTCTTATTATTTTTTATTTATCTGAATTACATTAGCTTCTAAGCTTCTTCAAGACAAGATTTTGGTCTTATTCACTGATCTCCAATGCTAGCCCAGTATCACACATAAATAACAAATCAGAACCATTTGTGTAATTGAGTGTATTAATTTGAAAATACCTATGGAATAACAAACTGGATTAAACCTATACATATATCATAAGAGATAACTTTGATGTAACCACAAATTATATATCTTTGAATTTCATATGTCTGGCAGTGACCTCCATAAATCAGCTAATGTGAAAATGGAAGATTATAAATAAACATATATAAGAACACAAGTCACATAGGTAACACAGAAGTATATTTTATTATTTATTTTATTATTTTATTTTAGTTATATATTTTATTTATATTATCATTGATTTTTACTCATATAAAGTATAAAATGGGTGTTTCTCAAAGTGACACTACAAGGAATAAGGCAGTTCCAATTCTTATGCCCAGAATCTTCAATGTGTGGTTTTCAAAATTGCCATATTTTCTGAATTAAGCCGACAGAAGATTAAAATTATGGAAAGTGTACACGGGAGGTTTTAGGAGGCCAGTTCACATCAATTCTGTTTATATGATATTGACTATAGTTTAATCAGATCCGAATGCAAAGGAGGCCCGCATGTATTCTGTAGCTGGTTCTCCAGCTACAGACAAAGAGAAAATGGGTCCAGTAAACACAGAGCCTGTCTCTGCCACAGTCAACCCATCTGCTCACAAAATTCAGAGTTCACACTTGTTCCCAAATATGGGACAAAAATCAATCTCTTTTCAGGAAGTTAAACAAAGACATGTAATTACTGCACCCAACCCAAAACTCAAGATCGCTAGGCAGTCTCTTTGGTCTCAGTGAATTACTGATTGTCTGACAACCTATAAACAAAGACACATCTTATCTGATTTTCACATGTCTCAGTTTACATGCATGAGGAGCAGGAGCTGTAAGACCATAGTAAAAATTCTCATGTGGAACAATGAAGAATGAGAGATACACTGAAATCATTTTTCTAGAGCAATAGTAAAATCCTACAGTGCAGGTGTTGTAGAAACTTCTGCTTTGATTGTTGGAAAATCACCTTAATGATACCATCCCTAATTTTCCTCCTTATACATTGTTCTTCATGATTGCTTGCTTTTTTTTTTCTTCTTTCTGACAGATTTTTCTTTCTTTTTTACTCTTTAAAGCTACATCTGAAGTGGGTGTAATTTGGAATAATTACCTATTTGGTAGAGTATGGTTTTTACAACCTTCTTCCTGCTTGTGCAACTCTGAACACCAAGGGTTGATTTGAAGTAAAAATGTCAAAGCATTCTTTTCTGGTTTAGTTTTTCCTTTGCCAGAACAGGTCATTCAAAACATTGTAGGTTTCTGATCTGTTTGCTTGCAGGCATTTCAAATGTGCATGTAAAATTACACAAAGTTCTCTGGGTGCATAATTCTCAGGTTTGCTTTATTTATTTGATTTGTTAATATTATCTTCCTCTTCCCCTTAATTTTGGCTGATTTGAGGTAAACTGAAGGAAAAGATTCAGGTATGTCAGTATTAGGTTGAATGGTCTTTGTCTCAGGACTAAGATGTTTGTTCAACTAGGAGTCTTATTGGGTCTTTATTGCTAAGCCTTTCCTAATTCCATATCGTCTTTTGACTTGTATCCAGAAGTGGTTGGTGGCTTTTCAAAGCCCATAATTTCTTTATTTCTATATTTCCTCTATTGTCATCTATGTTTGAAAACCAGTCAACTCTTGCTTGATCTCAAGCTTCAGATCATAGCCAATACACATTTTGTTTTCAACTCAATTTCCTTGAAGTCAGGCTTAGTAGGCACATAGTCTGTTTTGAAAATTGTCAACCGTTTTATGGGCAATAGTTTTACTGAATATTCTGCCATTATATAACAGATCTTCAGCTTTACAATTTGCAATATCTCTTCTTACCATCTGTCATCCAACCACGAAGCCAATGACACACACTTTAGGTGACTGTAAAGGCAGCAAGCCATTTCCAGTTAAGTTTTGGTATAAGGTTTTGTTTTAAGTTCATGGAATGTTAGCTGCGCTAATAAATGTACAAAGACTCAAACGTGAGTGAGGTTTATCATTCAAGTAAATTCCAAAACTGTGTTCCTGACTAGCTTGTGTTTTTCTTCCTAGTAGTAATTTACAAATCAGGGTTTCTTTTATCTTGAGGCTCTGTGTTTTTCAACACTTGGGCTTTCATGCACATTGGATCATGTTCAAAGGAGAGGGAAAATGCACGGACGATGGGGTACAGGAAGTTTCACGGGCCAATCCTAGAAATAGTACACAACACTCCCACTCATATGGTGTTTCTCAATCACAGTGCATGACCACTCTTAACATCAATGTAATCTAGCTGTGTGTGCGGGAAGAAGAATAAACAGTTCTGAGTCCATTTGCACATCAGTATGTGATTTGATAATATAGTTTCAAATTTCCTGCAGAGAGGGATTTCTGCTTTTCTAACATACCACTTGTATAATATTGGGAGGGAAAACCTGTGATTTTGGAAAGGTGTTTTTGGTCATAGAAGAATTGAGGCCATTATATCTTGAGATACAACAGCTGCACCTTGAGAAGGAAACTGGCAAGTAGGAAATTTTGACCAAGTGCTGATGGACATATAAATTACATCCTTAGTCTGGAAAGTGTGTCAGGAGAATCAACATACTTCTTTGACTAATGAAAGTGAATATTCAGGGAAAGAATAAACAAAAATCCTTCTAGATACAGTTTTACACTAAGATGTGTCAATTGGTTTGGATTTTTTTTATTTTTGAAAAATATTAAAGAGTTAACTGGGAAATAAGAGGCATATTTTTAGACCAGGTGAACTCAATTCTATTTAAATTTACCTTTGCTTTATGCATGCACATGCTTTGTTGACTCAAGGATGAAATGAGTGGTTCTGGACTTAAACTAAAATAAGTGATGGAAAGAGTGTGTGGATATTGTGACATAAATCATGCAAAACCTTAAACTTTTATTCATCATATATTTCAAAAAAATACAAGGTGGCATGCCTGAGTGGTATTATTTGAAGGATAGTTTCCAAGCAAAGACACTTCATTGTCTTTTGTCAAAATATATCCTTCCTCCAACTGTATGTGTGAATACTGTCATGATCATGCACATTTAAAAGTTACAGAAAAATTTGAATGTTCCAGGGCTTTTCATTTACTGTTACTGTCATTATTAATTTCAAATGATGTCATCTAACAAAACTTTTTCAACTAAAACATGCAGTGGCAAGCGATTGTGTTTTCTGATTCTCAAAATAATATGTTTGGAGAGTTATTTTGGCCATAATTCACTTCAGGTTGCCCAAGGGAGTAACAGGAAAATAGCTTGTGCGCTGACTATTCATTTTCATCTACACTGTGTTTTACATTCTGCTTTATCTAGGCTCTTCTCATTAAAATAAATATGATTAATTGGCAGCCATTGCTTGTAAAGCTTAAATTTCCTTCAGATACATTTGGAATTAAAATATCTTTTCAATTTTATTAGGAGGTAGCATGAACAGCTTACCATCAGAACTATTTCTCTTTCTTATTATTTTCCTGGTCCAAAAATGAGCAATTATTGGTAACTCCTTTATTTCTATTTCAGATAGGCCAGTTAAAGTAACATAGGCAACCATTTCCTGCTTTTGTGTTTTTAAAGCTAGTCTTTATTGGTATTTGAAAAGAACATGACACTGAAAATTAAAGCCATAAATGTAAGCCCTATAAAATTGAGAACTGAAAATTGCAAGATAGATCAGAACTAGCTGAGAACAGAGGAAGGAAACTCTCCCTTAGAGGATCTTAATAGCAAAGAAGAACAAATGCATAAAGAAGATAATGGTAATAAGTTCAAAGTCACCTAAATGATTATAGCATTTTGTTTTTAAGAACAAGTTGAGGAACTATGATATTTTTAAAATGGGTCTGTCCTTTTGAAACCTGAAAACCGACAATGTTATGGTTGAACTTTGTCTGGTAGCCACCTTCTTTAAAAGTTATTCTTTGCCTTTAAAAAGAAATAAGTGGAATGACCTTAAGGACAGAAATCTGCAATAATGGTCCCAATTTTGCCACCCTAGGCACTAAAACCCTGTTGACTTCAAAAGGGCTCTGTTCTACTCTCAGTGATTTTAGCGTTCTTTTTAAGTCATGTTGTTTTTGCCACTTGCAGGGGCCCAGGCTGTTAGGAACTCAGGATAACTGGTGTTTTGTGACCTTCAGAGTCACAGCTACCTGTCTTTGTCTCTCATCTCCGAGGTGACGTCGTTGACACTGTTAATTTTCTTTAGCAAAGCCCCTCTGTCAGCAGTATTTATCCTTACATTGTTTGGAATGGTCATGCTAATAAACAATAAAAATTGTTTATTAGCATGACCATTCCAAACAATGTAAGGATAAATCCTGTTAAATGCTGTTCTCTCAGCATTTCAGAACTAAATGACATGTAGCTGCATATTAAATCTAATAGTTTTTTGACATATTGCAAAATATCTACATGAGGGTAGGAAAAGAGGATTTTGCGTTATAAAATTTTGCTGTCAGGTGATACCCAGAACTCAAAAGCCTAATAGTGATTGTGATAGTAAGGGATCCCTCCAACTTTCAATAACTTTATTTCCCCATAACACATTCCTAAAAAGAAGATTAAGAGATTGAAAGAAAGAAAAGATTTATGTCTTAAGATTTATCCTTGATTCTTTGCATATTGCTGAACTGCAAATCACATTTATGTAAAAATAATTGTATCTTACTTTCATATTTAACTATGTCCTAAAAACAAATTAAAATGTATTTCACTACTTGCTCTGTAAATTATTTTTTATCTAGAATTCAAGGGGGAAAAATCAATATGAAAACACAAACTTTGCTAATAATAAGAAAATAAAAGGATAAAAATATAGGTTCTTAACAGATATCACATTTCAACTGAAGCTCATATGGGTTATTCTAAATGCCATAATTGGACAAAAATTACCCAATGGAATTTTAATTAGTTTATAAAAAAGGGGTTTTTATTACAACAATGTAGGATGGTTAGTATTAGAATAAGAGGGTAAAAAATATTGGATTGAAAATAAAAGCTTGTATAACAGGACAGCCATGATAAAGAATAGATGTGTACTAATATTTTTAATTAATTTTTATTGGAGTATAGTTGCTTTACAATTTGTGTTAGTTTCTACTGTACAGCAAAGTGAATCAGCTATATGTATACATATATCCCCTCTTTTTTTGGATTTCTTTCCCATTTAGGTCACCAGAGAGCATTGAGTAGAGTTCCCTGTGCTATACAGTAGGTTCTCATTAGTTATCTATTTTATACATAGTATCAATAGTGTATATTTGTCAGTTCCAATCTCCCAATTGTGTACTGATTTTTTAATCCCAAGGCAGCCAATTTAAAAACACATCTCTTGTGGGGAAGTTTTCTCAATAGGAAAATATATATATTTATATATAAAATGCACAAAACATATAATGTTACTTTCTGAAAGATTTTATTAGTAGAAAAAGATGTGCAGATTTGCACACTGGAACATTCTTTTTCAGACAAATATGCACAGGCACCCCAGTGGAAAATAACACATATGAAGATATTCAGAAAATAACACATATGAAGATTTAAATATAGAGCAACACAGAGAAATATTATATTGTCACAAAATGAACACTTTGTTGTGGCAATGAGTTTGTTTTTCACAATAGGCAATAGGTGGAATTGGATATTATTACTATTTCATCCTTAGAAGTTAAACTGAGTATTTTTGTTAGGCAGAATGGTGTCTCCCACCTCAAAGATATCTATATCTAACCTCCAGAGCCTGTGAATATTAGATTACAGGGCAAAGGCAAATAAGTGCAGATGGAATTATGTTTGCTAATCAACCGACCTTAAAACAGAGGCTAGTCTGCATTATATCCAGGTGAGCTCAATGTAATCACAGGGGATCTTAAAGTGGGAGAGGGAATCAGAAGAGAGATGGAGGCTGTTGAGTGCTGCTTTGAAGATGGAAGAGTGGGCCACAAACCAAAGAATGCAGGCCACCTCTCAAAGATGGAATGGAAAGGAATTGGATTTTGATGTAGAGCTTCCAGAAGGAAGGTGACCCTGAGGGCACCTTGACTTTAGTCCAGTCAGACCCATTTGGGGCTTCTACCTCCTGATTATTAAATAACAAATTTGTATTATTTAAGCAACTAAGTGTATAGTGATTTATTACAGCTGCAATAGGAAATACAGATTTGGATACATTTCCGTTCATATTTTCAAAATCCTACTCTACCCAAGTATTTGTGGCCATCTAATTTAATGTTCTCTATAAGATTATAATGTCAGAAAATATTAAAATGTTGAGCCATTGTAAGTAATTCAATTACTTAGCAGTTATATCTGAGATTTAGAGATTCACACACACACGTTTATAATCTAAAAACTGTGAGTTAGCATTTCTATTTATGTTTATACAATAAAGGTTAATATACGTTTTCTTTTTTACATAAGGATCACCAGTCTAGGTGAAATTATATGAAATTTTAGACTTTATTAAGAAATGTAACTTATTTACGTGTAATGAGCATTTACATGCTAGGTATTATTTGAAACACATTATATGCCTTAACCCATGTCATTACCACAACAATCCTCTAAGTTTATTTATCTTACTTATAGATACCCTTATTGTTTCTCTCTCTTAAAAAAGTACCCTAATGTGCAATGTAAGCAATTTAACTAATATCACTCAATTCGAAAATAGTGTAGTTAGAATGCAAACACAGGCAGAGCCTTACAAACTGTATTCCTCAGCTCTTGCTCTGGTAATATTATGTAACAAACAATCCCAAAGCCCAATGGCTTGCAGCAACAAACATTCACTTTTCTGGCTTATGGATCTTTGGGTTGGCTGCAGTTTGGCTGATCTCAGCTAGGCTCATTTGGTCTTAGCTGGGCTCAGCTAGATCCAGGCTTCTTCTTAGTTTATCTTCTTCATTCTGGGGACTAACCCCAAGGCATGCTCTTTTCATGGCAGGTGGTAGAAGACCAAGTGACTAAGCCAAACAATACAAGCACATTTAAAACCTCTGTTTATATCATAACTGTTAACATTTTATTGTCCAAGCAAGTCACATGGTCAAGGGGGTGGTAATAGATACCCTGCTTACTGTACTGGTATCCACTACAAAGGCAGATGGAAAAGTTGGGTGAATGTGTAACTCATTACAGAGAGGCAGTGAAGGATGGGAACGATTATGACATCTTCCATAAGCTCTCTTACATCCCCTCTCCATTTCCACTTCTGACATTTCACCTTGCTGTTTTTCTCTATAGTTCAGTGTTCTTTACAGGATATCATTTTATTCATAAAGCAAAGAGTTTAAGCTAAGTTCTTTAAGAATACCTATTTTGAGACTGTCCTCAGTCAAGTCTTAAAGGCATATAAAAGCTCAAATGTATTTTATCAAGCTAGGCTCTCACAAAAATTAGGTAGGGACAATTAATATTTTTCATTATATAGTCCAGTGGCCCAGAAGAAGAGCATCCTTTTTTTCTTTTTAAGTATAGTTCATTTACAATGTTGTGTTAGTTTCAGGTGTACAGCAAAGTGATTCAGTTGTAATATGCATATATATTCTTTTTCAGATTCTTTTTCCTTATATGTTATTATAAAATATTGGGTATAGTTCCCTGTGCTATACAGTAGGTCTTTGTTGGTTATCTATTTTATATATAGTATCATGTATAAGCTAATCCCAAACTCTTAATTTATCCCTTCCACCCCTTCCCCATTGGTAACCATAACTTTGTTATCTGTCTGTGGGCCTATTTCTGTTTTGTATATAAGTTCATTTGTATCATTTTTTTTTAAGATTCCACATATAAGCGATATCACTCTCCTAAATGAAAGTTGAGAGCGGGTAAAAATATATTTATTTGCATTCAATTTCTTTATTTACTGAAATTTATATATTTTCATTACTTTATACTTGTTTATTTTAAATAATTTATACTTATTATAAGTGCTATTTTGATAAACAAATATACAACATAGCAAACTATTTTTGGAGATAACCTCATTGATACTAACAACCAAATTTTAACCTGACCATTTGAAATTTATGTTTTTCTTGTATGCCATCTCCATTCATAGAAAAGTGAAAAAGTATGTACATGGAACTGTTTAGAGAATTTTTCTAAGTTATGTGTTAGAAATTAAAAAATTTTTTCTTATTTCTAATTTTATTTTAATATTTCAAACATTTACACGAATTGATACATAAGTTTTGTCATAAAATATTTTTTAAAACTTAAATGTAGTCAGATCAGGTGGGGAACAGTGCTATTTATATTCCCTACTTAGTTTTCTGGGCTTTTAAAATATTTTTTTATTATTCAATAGGATCTGCCCTTTTTTCTTAAGTTGATAACCCTCAGTGGAAAATATATTCTCAACTCTGTTTGAATGTCTGTTGTATCACAGAGTGTTCAAGTATAACCCAAACTAGAAGAGTAAAACATCTTTTGAACCATAGATAACTAAGAAGCAGAAATGGAAAGTTATAATTCTCAATTAGAAATAAAAATTCAAGTGGAAGCTGAAATGTTTACTAACACACACTTTTTAAAGCAATTACTAACAAATAATTAGAACAACATGTTTCCATGATAATATGTTATAATAATTAATTTTATTTAATTACAAGACAATGAATACTTTCATTCCCACATGTTTTTCTGAGACAGATATGACAGCAACTAAATTAACTGTGTTGACAATTTGTGATTTGATTTAAATATTCATTTATATTTATATATGATGTCCTGCCAAGCATGCAGGTGTAGAAGATCCAGGAAAGCATGCGGATATTTTCTGTGTTGTCTTACATTGCAACTTCAGCACAAAGGCAATCTCTATTTTATTTAATTCACTCTGTAGGTTCATTTCTTATAGGAAGAGTGTTATTAAATTTGACTTATCGTATGTGCAGGAATGAAGTGTTTCTGACAGTCCCTGAGCAAAAATAAAGGCCCCTTAGGATAGCATTCAGCACTACAGCTCAAGAACTTTTCTGCTTGTTTATTCTAAAAACTACCTGAGAGATTTTCTTCCTATTCATACTTAACTCTTATCAGTGCTATGATAGACATTCTTAAATACTCAATGGAACAAGCTGTTTAATTTTATTTCATCCCAGTAATCCTTTTTAGACACTAGAATCGTGATAGGCAGAGTTCTTTTTGTTTCAAATGAAAGCTCTTAGAAATCCTTGTGTTGGATGATTCAGTGTTCTGTGAAAACAAAATGTTACCATTTACAAACTGTAATAGAAAAGATAAATAGGACTACACTATAGTCTTATTGATTTTATCTACATGTTATCTTTTCAACTGAATTTTAATTTTTACTCCATCATAGCACTGGTGTTTTTAATAATCAAGGCTTACAAATCTCACTGGTGTGAATATAATGGTGACAAGTGTGGGAGCGATGGAAAATAATATTTTAAATAAAGATAATCCTGGAAAATCTGAAAGATGTGATCATGACAATAATATTTAGTCTATTGTATTAAGTTTATTAATAAAGTAAATTCTTCTAAATAAGATCAAAATTATAAAAGTTCAACATAACCTGGAGAAGTATGTATACACACATATATATAAACTTATACACATATACATTATAAATTCTATTATATATATATATGTGTGTATAGAGTGACGCCTATCTCAGCTCTAAGTGCATTGTGTAGTATTATATAAATAACATTTTGAGGTAGACCCTATTTTGTTTTAAACCAGGGGAAATGAAGGCACCAAGAGGAGAGATTAAATGAGTACTTGATCAAAAAGTCAAAGTTTATCAGTGTTGCAGCTGCTCTTAAACTAAGGTTGTTTGTGCTATTTAAACATTATCCACTATAGGATGCTGCCTCCCATTAAAAGAGAACCGCAAACTGGCATTTCCAATAATTTTTATTCAAGTCCAATATTTTGTCAGTATTAAACACCAAAATGTGGATGGAGTTTTAATACTTTTTCAAACTAAAGACCTCACAACAGTTCTCTGTTTTAGAACATGTGTTAAGGCAAGAAATTGCACCGTTCTTTTTTATTCCTAGGGTGGCAGGCTCTATACGTAAGGTTGATGAATCAGTCAAATATTTTGTTATTTGAGGTCATTTCAGTTGCAGAGTGGCTAAGTTCACAGCTCTATTGTTTTATAAAACTAAATTTGTTTTTTAAGCCATCTACTGTTATTTTTTTTAAATCAGTGAATTTTTTATAGAAACCTTTCATGAGTTGTAATATGTATAACATTTAGCATTATAGTATAACCCTTAAATGAATCTACACATGCCCGACCCTTAATTAAAAGTGGAAGTGCAATTTCTTATAAATAACGCAATTTCGTATAAATAATGTGACATGACCCAAAGATAAGCACCCCACATTGCTGTCATCCACAAGCAGACTTGCTTTATGCTAAAAGTAATGATTTGTAAAAATTCAGTGAAAATTAAAAATCCAATGGCCTTCAATTGTTTTGGATAGTTCAAGATACTTGTAAATGATAAGTAGCCATTAAAAACTATAGTCTTCCAAGTTGGATATACCCAGTTTAAATCATTTTAAATGCTGTGATTCATTTTACTAGCTCTCACCACTAAATGAGTGGGAATGATTTGCCAGCAGTCAGTGTGGTTCCCCACTGACTGTCCTGCTGTCAAAATTTCTTGAAGATGACCATTTGAAAGAGCTGACAAAATTACACAATCACTGCACGTGGAAGGTTTCTTATACTGATTGTTGGAACGCTGAGGATTTTGATTCATCAAATTGTTTTTGTTCTTTAAACGCTGGTTTGCTAGAGAAGAGTTTTATTTAGAATCCATGAAGTGTGTCTCAAAAAAATAATAAAACAACGACAGACTGAACAGATCCATGAGTAGCTTTATTTTATTGGATTCTTTAATCTGAAAGTGGTTCTCTTATTTACTTACTTTTTGGTGTGACGTCTTAAAGTTAGTTTTCACTTCTATACCTCATCTATTTACATTTAACCTCCTTGTTAAATGATGTTTCTATTCCGTGTACGATATTATAAATAAGTGAAGGTGCTTCATACCCTTGCAATCCAAATTTTGTAAGGACAGCACTGATTTGGGAAATGCGGTTATAGCTTCCCTGAGAATAAAGTGAAGGAAGATGAGAAAATATGGAAAGCAGAACCTGCCAGTAATGTAAAATGAATCAGCTTATAATTACTTCTCACGTTCCACCCTAATTTCGTATCACTGAGGCAAATCTGACTTCTTTAAGGAGCTTTAAACTTTCAATTTTACAATATGAACAAACATTCATGACTTCCTTTTAAGTGTATTAACCTTGTTTCAAAATCACTAGTCACATTAAAAGTTGGATTATCATATAAAAGTAGTTTAGAAATGTACATTTTGTGTTTAATAACTGTTTCTCAAAAGGTTTATTCTGCAAGTTTGCTTTTCCTAGACGTCTTTAATACAGTTTTTGCAAAAAGCTTTAGTACTGCTTATATCAAGCAATGTCTCTGTGTAAACAGTTTTATACCTGAGGTAGGGAACCACTCTTCAAGCTGTAGTGTGCCAATTATTCTTATCCTTCTGAATGACTCTTCATGAACTAGAGAGAAAAATGATTACACATTTCACCTGAAATACAATACTGTGATGCTTTATAAAAGCAGACAAATGAGGATAAACATAAATAAATAAATAAACATAAATATTATGTTTATCTTCAAGATAAAACAATTGCACAATTGAGCGGAATGATGAGAACAAATGATCATTTCTCACGACACTATCTTTTGAGGCATACTTACTGAATTAAGTATATGAGATCTGGGCTTATCATGGACTCATAGAACTACAGAATTTCAGGGTTGTATACAACCATATAAATTATTTTTCTAATTTACTGACTTTTGAAAAATACAAAAAGAATACCAAGAAAGTAGAATTTACACAGGATTATTTTTAAATTATATAAATATTTATGTTGTAATGGATATTCATATACAACTAATAAGCATTCATTTATTTTGCATGTTTTTTCCTAAATAAATATTTTCCTGCTTTAAATTTTTTACTCATTATAGATGTGCCAGCAAGACTAATTCCTAGTATGTAAAATATATCTTTTAAATAGTACTCATTATGATTGATAGCAGTTAATATATAATAAGGGGATTTTTCCTTTCAGAAGAAAAATATGTGAAGCAAGTAGGTGTTACAGACAAGAGCACACCTAACAATTCTTTATCCCATGTTTTTGATCTATGTAAAACTTCTGGAGGGGCTGTTTTCATTGAAATAGCAGGGCAGGAAGATTTGTTGAGAAATCGACAAATAAAGAGTTTGCGTGTCGTAGAACAGCTTGGAAGTCCTTTCAATCCATATTTCTTTTAATCCTAGCATGTGAAATAGTCATATTTTCTGTTGATAATTATTTAACTTTGTATAAACTTCAGAATAAAAAGCTACACGTACCAAAAAACTGCCTAAATAAAATTTAATATGCTTGAAAGTCACTTATCTTGCTCTCAAAGAGTGTAAGATTTATGAGATCTGTGGAGTGTGACAGAAAAGGAAAACTAAAATGCTTTCATCATGTCCAGCAAAGAAAAGCTTGGCTTTCAGACTGCAATGTTAACAGAAGGGGAAAAAGAGACATTGAAGTAGATGGGATTTAGTTGCAAAAAGACAGATGAAGGTAACTTGACTAAGGAGGCCCTTTCTGGCAGAACAATATGGCACTTCAGAGCTGTGCTGTTTCTAAGCAGTCATGCTTAACTCTGGCTTGGTTCAGGCAGTCCTGGAGAACTAAAGGAGGCCCATTAAGATGGGTGAGATATGGTACAGGGAGAACGCAGCAAGCAAAGCTTGGAATTAGAGAAGAGCTGGTGGATCTGCCTGCTTTGAACAGTGCAGCTGCCGAACAAATGAAATTTGGGGGAGACTGGAAAATAAGGATTGTGGTTCAGGGCTCCAGCCAGCTCTGTTCTGCTTGGTGTAGTGGCAGAATTTAAGCATATAAGTGCTGAGCAAGGATATCAAGGCTGGATGAAACCCAGTCATGCTGATGTGGCCACATGTATGTAGAAGGGGCAGTGATGAAGGAGAGGAGGAAAAGGCAGTGCATTGATGTGTAAGCAGATCGTCAGCAAGACAAATATCAGAGCCTGTCAGCTGCTGTGTATGAGATTGCCAATGTATTGACTACCTCGCTCAGGATATGGGCAGAGTGAACCTTTAGTTAATAAAGAGTTTTTTGACATTTTTAAATTTTATTTTATTGGAGTAGAGTTGATTTACAATGTTGTATTAGTTTCAGGTGTACAGCTTAAGATTCAGTTATACATATACACATATTCATTCTTTTTCAGATTCTTTTCCCATTTAATTTATTACAGAATATTGAATAGAGTTAGGGTTAATTTAAACTGAACAAAGCCAGGGAGTAAGGCAAATTTGGATACTATATTCTGCTTTAAATAAGACTATCCACAATATAAAATGAGTGAGTCATTAATATTAAACATAAATAAAACATTACAGGGATAAGAAAAATACAGAGGTAGATCAGTTTTTCACAAATAACTGATTTATTTTAACTACTTTTTCCTTATTTGTTTTCTTTTTTAAAAAAATTTCAGAATCAAAATAGTCATACTTTTTAGGGTGAGAAGTACTATCACATTACCTTTATATAACTTCAAACATAATTACAAGTAACTCAGTTGCTGATAGGATGGCTCCAATGTGTTTGCACATGTCTCATCTTATTTCTTAAGTGCAGATGATTTAGAACAATTAAGGCAAGATCACACAAAGGTTTAAGGCAAACCCTGGTGTCAATGATCTCAGGTCCCTTTGTTTTTTAAAATGTATTACTGTATAGTCACAATCTCACAATCCAACAAGACATGTTTTCTTTTCTCAATCAAGTGGTTATATTAAAAATGTATAATTCAGTTTCTCCTGTGGTGTTTTATTAGATTCCAGTATAGATGTGATCAAGTAATGATTCTAAGAGGCACCTTGGTATCTGTCAAAGTATAATGTAAAAAACAGTGTAAGAATCCACTTCAGGTATTTCAACAAGGAAGAATTTAATACAGGGAATTCTGTGGTTACAATATTGGTTAAAGGGTTGGATGCACAGAATGTAAGGAATCTTCAGGTATAAATCCTGAAGATTTATACCTTTGCTTCACATCCATGAAACTTATAGCTAAATACAAAAATATGAAACCAACTACAAATATTCATATATGTCAGGTCTTCCTTGCCAGGCATCAATCATGCAAGAAAATGGCCTAAGCTAAACTTTCAAATCCCATGAGAGTGTTCTTTATTTCTAAAATTTAAATAAACACTGAACACTAGCTTCAAGGGAGATTGACAAATGTAGTTTTAGCCTTCCAACCACTGTGATAAAGGGGGGGCAGGGTTTGAAGAGTTGAAAATGTATGACAAATTCCAACTGATGCTATGCAGCACCACAAATTAGACTTTTCTAGGAGAAACACCTGTTATGGCCAGTTCATGTTTAAGAGTCAGCTCAGTAAACTGTAAATGCGCCAATTTTTTAGCAGTCACCAATAAGGATGCCAAGATTATTTCCAAATAGTTGATTCCACTTGGATGAAAGGATTTCTATTTTAACAACAAATGGATGACTTAAATTGTGCTTAGCAATTAAATGCAAATTCTGAAGTAACCTGCACTACCGCTATGATGAAATGATTATAAGTTAACCAAAAGATTAATATGTATATTAATTAATATGCATATTTATTTTATGATATATTAATAGCCCTCCTCTTGCTGAGTTGCTCATTTCTCTTTATCAAGAACTGTTCAAGTATTTTAGCAAAAGGTATTTAAAGGCAATGTCCTGCTCTGTCCCAATTTTCTGTTTTGTTATTCTGTCCTTGGAATTTGTATTGTCCTCCCAAGCTAGAAATTTTCTCCTGAGGCAGTGATATTTAAAATTTATTGGTCCCAGGGCCTCCTGGATTCCCTATGCACTAATTTCTTTAAACTGTAATGGCTGCTACTTTTCTTTAGTTCCTGTTGCTATTGCTAATGATCGTATCTTTCATCTATTTCAGTCTCCTTGTATTTGTTCACTCATCCTTTACGCTTCCTGCTAAATGCAAGAGCTTCTCTCTGTCTAGTTAGGAAAACTGCTCCCCTTTAATCATTTGTAATTTGCTCTTGTGTTACACACTCTTCTATATTGGAGTCAGTTTTTATGGGCCACCCTTTCTTAGTCACAATCAAAAGCCGTGCCTATATAAACACCAAGATTTTGGTCAAAATGGGTTTTATTCAGTCCAGTTAAGATGTTGTGTAACTCCTCTACTGAATATGTGTCATTGTGTACACATTTCTCAAGGTTGTATACTCTCTTTGATTTCCTGCTCTAAAGGCTGGGTTTTAGACAACTTGACATTCTAAGGGACCAGAACATTAGTCATAATTTGCATTCTGTTGATTTGGTTAAGCTGGAAGTGTGTTTTCCAGAGGCCCCTTCCTTGTAAGGCTCTAGGTGAGAGTTGGCCAAAAGAGAAATGTGCATGAGATTTGGAAAACAGGAGTGAAGCAGGAGCCGCTACTGAAGATTACCACACACCCATGGGTTCCAGCCTCTACATTATCTCTTCAGCCCTTCCTTCTGACTGCTAGACTTGCTGACCAACAGGGACCCCAAGCCCACCACCATATGCTTAGCTGTGGACCCACAGAGATAAAGCTACCCTGAGACAGCACCTTCCCATAGATCTCACCATGCGTTTCTCCATTCCAGACCCACATATGGGGGTAGAAGTCTTTTTACATGGACCAGTTAGAATCTTTTTTGTTCCTCTACTTCCCCTTCTAGCCTTGTGCTGTCCAAGCTCCATCCACAAATAGGAGAGGTCAAATTAGTATAGTACAATCTTTATCCCATAACACTCAGAGTGTCTCTGTTTCCTTGACTGAATCCTGATAAAAAACGGGGCAGTGATAACATAGTATTAATGTCCTAATATATCTCATTTTCTCTCCAAACCATATACATGAACTGTTCTTACCTGTTTATATTCATGACTATTATAAGCCTCATCCTAATGACTTCACATCTTCATTGATATAAGCTTTCTGTATACAGAGATACTTAAGTCCCAGTGACTTATTTCATCTTTAATCGCAACATTTTCAGAAAGTCAACTCACTTTGATTCCACAATAAAGCATGGTAAGGAAACTTCCAGTTAAGACTGACAGCTCTAGAAACATCAGATCACTTTCTTTATGATGTTTTATCTCTTTATTTGCTTTTTTAACTTTTTTCTAATCTCTCTTTTTAATCCATTCCCCTTTCTAAGAATTGCATAGTGAGAAATAATCATTATACACAAAAGCACCTAGAATATTCATCTCTTTTTTTTATAATTCCAAAATATACATAGCTTGATTTCCCCTTGCTATTGACACAGCCTAATATTTTTAGTAAAAAAAAGCACTTAACTCTTTATTGCCTGAAGATTTTCTACACAGATATGCTTAAGGGACAATGAGAGATTCCTATGCATATGTTTATTTTAACTTTGTTTCTAATGATATAAAGGTGCTTGCATTTGCCAGCTGAAATTAACAACAAATATTCTAAGAATACATTGATCCACATATTAAGCTCTTTTGCAAGAGAGTAGAAGCAGTATAAACAGGGTATGGTCTGCTCAATTGTAACACAGAGATCTCTAAGTTTAGTAGTAAAGTATATAACCAAGCTCATACTGGTACTAAGTGAATATTAAGCAATCAATCAAGGGCCTTTGTTATATTTTTATAACAAACTACTCCAGCCCCATAAAGATGAATTATCTGATGGTCGTTTACGTTCATTTACTGATACACTGTAAATCTACCACAGTTCATGTGGGTTGGCAAAGCCACTGACAGGAAGTTAAAGAAGATACTGTGCTCACCAACTATCTTTATCACTATCTGAGAAGAGTGGTTTAGAAGATTCTTGATCAGAGGAATCACATACATATACAACTTGTCTCTTGTATGCTATTTTTACAAAGAGTGCATTTGTACAAAAGCCAAGATGTGCAAGGACTGTGATGATCTCTTTGAGCCAAATTTCTTGCTTTTCTCTCTAAGAAGGAAGCTGTTCTTACCAAAATATGTAAGGTACAATGGCATTCTTCATTTGGAAATATAGATGATGCCTAACAGGAATGATAATTTGCTAATCAATTTTTTATAAAATAATACAAGTTAAAAAAATTTTTATCTGTCATAGAGATGACTTCATTTAGATGGTTCAGGTTGGAGACACACCCATTTCTTAAATCAAAACAAACCAAGAAAGTTAGCTTTCCAACTTCTCAGCTGATGATCCTGGAATTCCACATTTAACTCCTCTTATATTAGATAATGATTTCATTAATAAGAGACAAATCAATCTTGCTTACATAAATAGAGTTTATAGTGACTTAGTTAAACTGAAAATCCAGTTTTCCGGTTTCAAGTACAGATGAATTTTGGTCAATATTTTGGCATCAGGTCTAGTTTTCTCTATCTGTTCATATCTTTGATCAAAAAGAGAGAACCACTTTCCAAATGTTGTAAAGGAACAAAGAATTATTTTGGGCCATGACCCAATTCATTCCAATCCCTGAAAAATTACTGTGACCAAGGGTACAAAAGGCCCATTTTGGATCATGTGCCTACCTCTAGTGCAAGGGAAAGAATCAGGTCACTTGAATAGTATTTCCTATAAAGGATCTAGACTTAGACTTTATGTTATTGGACAAATTAGAACACAATTTCTTTTAAAATATTATGCTATTATCATGAGCAATGCAGTATTAAAATATATAAAGTACAAATGTTTCAAGGAAGAGATAAAAAATAAGGAATTACATATTTCAAAAAGAGTAAAAAGATTATAATGTATCAAAAATTTAATGTATGCTTAGATATCAAATTGTTTCTGAGAAATACAGAGATCAAAGTTTTAGATTTCAAAACATTACATTTTTCTCCTCTTAAATTTTTCAAAACAATGAATTTCTCTACTTCCTTAACAATTGCTGTGGAGACAATCTTACGAGATTATTTTCAAATTTCTTCAAAATTATTTAAATGTCACTTGACCTCATTTATATATTTTTTTAAAATTTCCTAAGAAATCTAGGATTCCTAATTCTCCATTGATGAGCATTACTGATCTTACTATAACAACCATAATATTTCAATGTAAGGGCCAAAAATGTTAACCCTTAGTTAGAATTGAAGTCAGTTATTCAACAGTGCTTTCAAAACATTATATGAAGGAGATATTCCTAGGGTTTTTGTTGCTGTTTTTTTTTCTCATAATAATAAAATTATTGGAATACTTACAGAATTGGAATCATATAGCTGTAGTTTAAATATTTGGTTCCACTTTGAATTTGTATTCCTAATGTGAGAGAAAATAACTTCCTGATTTGGTTTTGGGGGGAAAATGGGTTTATTATCTGGATGCTCATTAATTTTTCAGCAAGGTTTTGGAAGAAATCTTTACTTTATCTCTAATCTGTGTATGTGCAGTAAAAGGAATTCTTGTATGTTAATCTTTCATAGAGCTTCTGTGAGCCTGAAGTTAGCTAGCAATTGATTTACTGTCTACTGACTTCAGATTCTGATCTTTATATTTTGTTAATAGAATTGATAAGAAAAATCCTGCCTTTTTCCTCCTTTTCTATTTCCTTCCTACTTCACCTTGGCAGAGGTTTATCTGTAGGCACACAGAGGAGTCAGGTATATGAACTGCAGTTGTGCTTATCTCCCTCTGAGGTCACTGTAGTATATGCCTTTCCTTCTGAAACAAGAAAAGAACTGATTTATCATAGATGCATGATAGTGAAACAGTGTTGTTGGGGAAGCTACTATTTTTCACAAGATACAAATATTTGTTGGGAGGTCATAATTATTCCTGTTATATATTACAAATCAAAGTGGCTTAATTTTTAATTGCAAAGATACATAAGCTGAAGAATGACATTACAACATGTGCTATTTATTGACATAGTCCAAGTTATTTTGGAAGTAGCTAAGTAAATTAATATATGATTTAAAAGAAAATGTAATCTTTAAATATACTGAGAAATATCATTTTGCCTTAAAAATATTTATTTCAAAGAAGAACAAACAAAACCCAAAGTTAGTAGAGGAAAGGAAATAATAAAGAAAAGAATGGGGATTATTGAAATGGAGCTTAAAAAATAGAAGAGATAAATTAAACTAAGATATGGTTCTTTGAAAAGATAAACTAAATTGATAAACCTTTAGCTAGATTCATCCAGATAAAAAGAGAGGGGACCCAACTAAATAGTATCATAAATGAAAAGGGAAATCTTATAACCAATACCACAGAAATACAAATATATAAGATATTACTATAAAAATTATACCACAAAAAATTGAACAACCTAGAAGAATGGATAAACTCTTAGAAATGTACAGTCTCCCAAGATTGAATCAGGAAGAAATAGAAAATCTGAACAGAATGATTACTAGTAGTGAAATTGAACCAGTAATCAAAAAGCTCCTAACAGAAAAGTTCAGGACCACAAATCTTCACAGGAGAATTCCACCAAACATTTAGAGAAGACTTAACACCTATTCTTAAACTATTCCAAAAATTTGAAGAGGAAGAGACACTTCCAAACTCATTCTATGAGGCCAGCATCATCCTGATACCAAAATCAGACAAAGGTATCACTAAAAAAGAAAGCTATAGTCCAATATCCCTGATGACATTTATGGAAAACATAGATGAAAAAATCTTCAACAAAATATTAGCAATTCGAATTCAACAATACATCAAAAGGATCAGATACCATGATCAAGTGAGATTTATCCCAGGAATCCCAGGATGATTCAATATCCACAAATCAATCAACATGGTATACCACATAAACAAATTGAAGAATTTGATAATCTCAATATATGTGGGAAAAGCTTTTGACAAAATTCAACATGGATTTATGATAAGAATTCTCAACAAAGTGAGTATGGAGGAAACATACCTCAAAATAATAAAGGCCATTTATGACAAACCCACAGATAATATTATACTCAATAGTGAAAAGCTAAAAGCATTTCTTCTAAGATGAGGAACAAGACAAGAAGCCCACTCTCACCACTTTTATTCAATACAGTATTAGAGGTCCTAGACACAGCAATCAGACAAGAAAAAGAAATAAAAGGACTCCAAATTGAAAAGGAAGAAATAAAACTGTCATCTTTTGCAGATAACATGATACTATTCAGAGAAAATCCTAAATGCACCACCAAAAAAAAAAAAAACTGTTAGAACTTATAAGTGAATTTAGTAAAGTTGCAGGATAAAAAGTTAATATACAGAAATCTGATCCATTTCTATACACTAACAACAAACTATCAGAGAAAATAAGAAAACAATCCAGTTTACAATTGCATCCAAAAAAATAAAATATAATACCTAGGAATAAATCTAAGGAGGTGAAAAACTGTACACTAATAACTATATGACTGATGAAAAAAATTGAAGATGACACAAATAAATGGAAATATGTATGATGCTAATGGATTGGAAAAATATTGTTAAAATGTACATACTACCCAAGGCGATCCACAGATTTAATGCAATCCCTATCAAAATACCCATGTCATTTTTCACAGAACTAAAATAAATCATTCTAAAATTTGTTCGGAACCACTAATGACCTCGAATAGCCAATACAACCTTGAGAAATAAGAACAAAGTTGGAGGTACCACACTCCCTGGTTTCAGACTATATTACAATGCTACAATAATCAAAACAGTATGGTACTGGCACAAAAACAGACATATAGATTAATGGAGAGCCCATAAATAAACCCACAAGTATATGGCTAATTAACCTATGATAATGGAGGCAAAGTATACAATGGGGAAATAATAACCTCTTCAATTAATGGTGTTGGGAAACCTGGACAGCTACATGCACAAGAATCAAACTCAACTTTCTCACACCATTTACAAAAATAAACTAAAAATGGATTAAAAACTTAAATGTATGGTCTGAAACCATAAAAGGGACTAAAAGGGTTTTGAACAGGAAGGAAGCCATCAATAAAACAATAGGGCAACCTACTAAGTGGGAGAAGATATTTACAAATAATATCTGCAATAACGGTTAATATCCAAAATATACAAAGAACTCATACAACTCAACAACAAAAAAACCCATACAACCCTATTAAAAAATGGGCAGAGGGTTTGAATAGACCTTTTTCCAAGGAAGACATACCAATGGCCAACAGACACATAAAATGATGTCCAGCATCACTAACCATCAGGGAAATGCAGATCCAAACCACAATGAGATACCACCTTACACTTGTGAGAATGGCTATCATCAAGAAGACAACAATTACAAATGTTGGTGAGAATGTGCAGAAAAGGGGATACTCCCTTGTTTGTGGAATTGTTAATTGGTGCAGCCACTATGGAAAACAGCATGGAGGTTCCTTAAAAAATTAAAATAGAACTGCCACATGATCCAGCAATTTCATTTCTGGGTATTTACCAGAAGAAAACAAAAATACTAATTCAAAAAGTTATATGCTAACCAACCATCATTGTAACATTTTTTTACCAAGATATGGTAGCAACTTAACTGTACACCCACAGATGAATGGATAAAGAAGATGTGCATATATTTTATACACATATAATGAAATATCAGCCATAAAAAATTAAAACTTGCCATTTGTGACAACATGGATGGGTCTAGAGGGTATTATGCTAAGTGAAATAAGTCAGAGACAGATAAATACTGTATGATCTCACTTATATTTGGAATCTAAAAAAACAAAACAAATGAAACAAAATGAAAACAGATTCATAGACACAGAGAAAAAAAAGGTGGTTTCCAGTGTGGAGGGAGTTGGGCTGGGATGGAATAGGTGAAGGGAATTAAGAAATACAAACCTCCAGTTACAAAATAAATAAGCCACAGTGATATAATACACAGCACAAGGAATACGGTCAATGATATTTTAATAACTTTGTATGGGGACAGATGATTACTAGACTTATGGCTGTGATCACTCACAATAAATGGAAATAATCTGCATTAAAGTAATTGTATAATCAGTGATATTCAATTTTTTAAAATTCAGTCACTTAAATATTAATCTTTATGAATGTAAATCAATTCTGTATCTACATAGTCTCTCACTGACTTCTTATTTTTCTCTGAGATTGTTTCTCCAGAATTCTATTTTCCTTGTTTTTATCTGCCTAATTTATCTAAACCTAAATAACTCTTTATTTCTTTATTTTATTCCAAGAGTCTCTATGCCTATTTACCATTCTTTTTATCTATTTTTGTTTCCTGTTCTCCTTGTATCTCACTCGATATACAACTGCATTTTTTACTAATTACATTTCTTACTCTTGTATTTTCCTTGTCCTCTCAGAACCATCTCCTGTCTCTGCATTATGTAACAAGTAATCACGACAGAGATAAAGAATAGCTGCTGTATATTGAATATTTACTCAGTGTAACAACTAAGAACATAGATGGAATAATCTTAATTGTGTATTATTATTTCCCCATTTCAGAGTTCTGAAACTGAGGCTTACAGAAATAAATTCAAGCAATTAATCTCACAGGTGTTTGTAAGCCAGCAAGTGACAGTATAGTGATGTCATTTTAGAACAGCCAACATCCCTCTTTAGTTGTATATTGGATTAATAGAATTATAGTTTCATTTGCTATGTTTTTCTGTTCCTTATTTATTTAAAACCAGTATATGATGTTTATAACATACTTAGAAATAGTGACAAAATGATGTTTTAAAACAGATGCTCTCAATGGTTATTTGCACTGCAAAGGAAGACAGCCTGCTAAAAAACATAATTTTATCAGTATTTCCACAGTAAGACTAAGCATTTGGCCAGTGGATAAGCAGGGTTGCATAATCTAAAACCTTCATTAAGCCAGGGGAAGGTAGGGGAGCAATGTGGTCCTGGTTTAGAAGTGAACTTTGACTTCCAGGAGAAGCAAATACAAATGCCATTTAAAAGAAAGCATTTGAAAATTAGGGTTCAAATTTCCACTTCCAAGACCAACCTAATAGGAGTTCATAATCAAAGAGCATCAGAGTCAAGAACAAACCACTGTGTGTGTATCAAGCTGTGTCTCCAGGCAGAATGGATGTTCTTGCATCTATAATCCAATAATATACTGTTATATGTAATGTGCTTACTGTTTTATGTATTAATGAAATAAAGTATTTAATACTGTGGTTATTAAAATAAAACTTACCTAAATATATTTTTGAAAGCAACCACTCTCAGGTGTGAAACTTGCCTGTTCTTTGATGTAAAAAATAAAGTTTTCTTTAATCTGAATCTGGTTTTATATACAAGTTTAATATTACTAGATCTTCCTAACTTAGTCTGAGTTATTAGAAAGCAAAGCCTTTAGGCATAGTCTGTGTTTGACACTGATGTAAATTGCTTTTAGCCCCCCCTCCCAGCACCTCTGTTTACACAACTTACCTCTATTAGAAGCTATTAGAGCTAATTAAAGAAACAGACAATTTTCCTTTCAACCTCAGATCAGTAGAAGCTCCAGGTGTTCTTATACTGAATTGTTCTTCTCATTATTGAACAAAAAAAAGAGAAAAAAAAATAATCTCATAAGAAATGTCTTTAGATTTCAGTATATGATACATTCATGACTAAATTTTACCAATTGGAAGATTGTTACATGAACCTCTTTGTTAAAGAGAAATGAAACAACCTATCATTTTTATTTCTTTTTTGTTAAGATTTTAAAAATGATAGATGTGGTTTGTAAATTTTCCACAAGCTATGAAAAGCTGTCTTTAGCATCAACTGATTTTAAAAAGGATTTGTTGCTTTTATCATGGATCATTACTTTTTGAGTGACACTTTAAAGCAGATTATAAAGGGACTTTTCAAGCAGTGATTTTACATTGTTTTCATCACAGAGGCAAACTAAATTTGCTGCATGTAGATGAATGGTTTTATGATGATTTTGAATATCTTACCTTCTTTGCTGTTGAATCAAGACTACACCAGCAAAATCAGTGTGAGGAAATTCAGTTCAAATTTGAGGACTGAAATGCTGGTAAATATCATCTGTAAAGATACAATAATATTTTGGTATTGGCAAATAGGGAATCTTGAAATTCACCTAGCGAACAGGGTAAGGAACAGGCATCAAAATCTTCCAGAAAGTGATTTCATCCTAAACTTTTTATTACTATTATTGTTATTATTATTATTTAAGAAGAATTTCATTGAATTTGTAGATCAATTGGGGAAATTTTGCCATAATAACAATACCTACTCTTCTTATTCATAAACACGTGGTAGCTTTCCATTATGTTGATATTTTTTTAATTATTTTTTAATTAGAAACTTAGAAATTTCAATCAAGCATGTTTGGTAGATTTCAATAAACAAGATTTTCACTTCTTTTGCTAAACTTATTCCCAAGTACTATATTAATTTTGATGCTATTTTAAATGGGAATTTTTCTTGGTCTTTTCATTGTTACTATATAAAAATACAAATGATTTTTGTTTATTGAACTTATATTCTGTAAATTTACTTACTTATTAGTCTTAATGGTATTTTCGTGGTTTCTTTAGGATTTTCTGTATGCAAGACTGTATGCATCACATTATAGATAATTATAGTTTTACTCCTTTCTTCCGAATCTGGATGTCTTTTCAAACATTTTCCTGCCTCATTTCCCTGTATAGAATTCCCAATACAATGTTAAATGGAAGAGGTGAGAGTGTAGGTATTTGTCTTGCTCTCTATTTACAGAAAAAACGTTCAGCCTTTAACCATTCAATTTGATGTTAGCTGTGGCTTATCTATACATGATCTTTATTTGGTAAAGGAGGTCCTTTTCTTTTTCTTTTTTTTTTTTTTTTGGTCCTTTTCTATTCTTAGTTTTTTGAGTGTTTAACAGTAAAAGGTGTATTTTGTCAAAAAAATTTTTTCTGCATCTATATAGATAATCATGTGGATTTTGTCCTTTATTTCATAATATGATACTTGATTTAGAATAAATGGACCTTTGAATTTTATGATAAATCCCACTTGATCAAACTGCATGATCATTTTGATATGTTACTGGATTTGGTTGAGGATTGCTGTCTATATTCTTAAAGAATATTGTTCTGTAGTTTCCTTTCCATTTGATACCTTTGTTTTATTTTGGTATCAGAATAACACCAAAATTAATGTTACCATGTAACCCATGAAATTAGCTTACTTCTTTTATATTTTTGGAAGAATATATAAAGGATTTGTATTAAATATTCTTTGAATGTCTGGTAGAGATTACCATTGAAGCCATCAGACTTGGACTTTTCTTTATGGGAATTTTCAAAATTATTTATTAACTCTCTTTACATTTAGGAGGTTTATTCAGATTTTCTATTTCTTCTTGATGTAGTTTTGGTATTTTGTGTCTTTCTAGGAATTTTTACATTTCATTTTGATGTTTTATATATAGATGTGTATATATATATATATATATATATATATATGACATGTAGTTGTTCATAGTATTTCCATATATATATATATATATATATATATTTTTTTTTTTTTTTTTGTAAAGTCATTAGAGTTGTACCTTCTTTCATTCCCAATGTTAGTAATTTAAATCTTTCTTTTTCCTTGGTTAGTCAAGCTAAAATTTTGTCAATTTTGTTAATCTTTTCAAAGATCTAACTTTTGGTTTTATTGATGTTCACTATTGTTTTTTCTATTTCTCATTTAATTTATTTCTGCTTTAATTGGTTTTACTTCCTTTCTTCTGTTAACTTTGAGTTTAGTTTACTCTGTATTTTATATTTTGTTTAGGTGAAAGGGGGGAGGATTATTTTTTGTTATCTTTATTCCTTTTTTTTTTGTTTGTTTGTTTGTTTTTAAATTTATTTATTTATGGCTGTGTTGGGTCTTCATTTCTGTGCGAGGGCTTTCTCTAGCTGTGGCAAGCGGGGGCCACTCTTCATTGCGGTGCGCGGGCCTCTCACTATCGCGGCCTCTCTTGTTGCGGAGCACAGGCTCCAGACGCGCAGGCTCAGCAATTGTGGCTCACGGGCCCAGCTGCTCCGCGGCACGTGGGATCTTCCCAGACCAGGGCTCGAACCCGTGTCCCCTGCATTGGCAGGCAGATTCTCAACCACTGCGCCACCAGGGAAGCCCTATTCCTTTTTAATATAGGTGTTGACAGCTATAAATTCTACATTAAGGGACACTTTGGCTTCATTCCATAATTTTGGGGTGTGTTTTTATTTTCTTCCTTGTAAAAGTATTTCGGAATTTTCCTTGTGATTTGTTCACTGACCCATTAGTTATTCAGTTTTTTTTTTTTTTCCATATTCTCCAACTGTTACTGTTAAATCTTCTATCCTTTCCTTCAAGTCACTCAGTTTTTGCTTTATGCATCTTAGAACTTTGTTATTAAGTGCATACCTGTTTATACTTGCTGTATTTTCCTTGTTTGACCCCTTTATCATTTAAAATGATTTATCATTTAAATGTTCTTCTTTGATCCTAGTAATATTTTTTCTTAAATTCTATTCTGCCTTATATTAATAGATCCACTACTGCTCACCTGTGTTTATTATTTGCATGGTATATCTTTTCCTTTCCTTTAAACTTCAATCTATTTGTGACTTTTAATCTAAGGTATTTCCCTGGGCATAATATATATTTGGATAACATTTTTTCTTCCTCTGCCAATACGTGACTTTTTATTGGAAGGTTTAATCAGTTTAAGGTTAATGAAATTACTGATAAAGACTGTATATGATATTGTGCTATTTGTTTGATATATGTCTTGGGTTTTATATGCTCCTCTATTCCTACATTCCTGCCTTCTTTCATGATAAATAAACATTTTCTCATTCTCCATTTTAATTTCCTTGTCTTTTCTTTTACTATATATTTAGAGATATACTCTTAGTGGTTGCCTTGGGATTATAATTACATCTTTACATAAACCTACATAGTTCAGACTAATACCAACTTAATTTCTATAACATATAAAATGTTTTCTCCAAAATAGATTCATTCCCTACCTGCCTTCTTTGTGTTACCTTTATTATACAAATTACATCTTTATACACTTTATAAACCATCTACATAGCTTTATAGTAATTGCTTTCTGCAGTTGTCTTTTGGGCCAGAGAGTAGAAGAAAAGTTTAAAATCAAAACACATGCATACTGTTTTTCCTGTTTATCTACAGCACACATTGTTTTATTGTACTACACTTTATTGAACTTTGCAGATATTGTGTTTTTTACAAATTGAAGGTGTGTGTTAACTCTGCATTGAGCAAGTCTATTGGTGCCATTTTTTCCACAACATTTGCTCACTTCATGCCTCTGTGTCACATTTTGGTAACTCTCACAATATTGCAAATTTTTCATTATTCATAATATTTTTATGGTGATCTGTGATCCTTGATGTTACAATTGCAAAAAGATTATGACTCACTGAAGGCTCAGATGATAGTTAGCAACTTTTAGCAATAACGTATTTTCTAGTTAAGGTGTGTACATTGTTTTTTAGACATGGTGTTATTGCACATATAATAGAGTATATTAAAGTGTAAACATAACTTTTATATGCACTGGGAAACCATAAAGTTCATGTGACTCACTTTATTGCAATATTTGCTTTATTGAGGTGGTTTGGACTGAACCCACAATATCTCCGAGCTATGCCTATAATTACTTTATCAATGATCTTTATTTTTTTTCATAGATTGAACTTACTTTCAACTATATTTTCATATGAGCCTGAAAGAATACTTTCAGAATTTCTTATAGAGCAAATCTCCTGGAAATATATTCTTCATTAATTTTTTAAATTTATCTTACTTTTATCTTCATTTTTGAAGGATTGCTTGCTGGGTATAGAATGATTTGGTGATGATTTTTTTCTTTCAGCAAATTGAATGTGTCATCCTACTTCTTTCTGACTTTCATGGTTCTAATGAGAAGTCTGCTGTTATTCTTACTGAGGATCCTCTGTAAGTGAGGAGTCTCATCTCATGCTGCTTTTAAGAGTCTCTGTTTTTTGGCTCTTGAGAGCTTGACTATAATATATTTAGGTGTGGATATCTTTAAATTCATACTACTAGAGGTTTTGAATTTCTTGGATGTATAAATCATGCTTTTCATTCAATATGGGAGGTTTTTGACTATTGTTTTGTCAAATATAGTTTCTCTCTTATTCTCTCTGCTGCCCTTCTGTCATTCTCATTGTCTGCACGTTGGTACATGTTGTGGTGTACCCCAGACATCTGAGACTGTCTCCACTTTTTCTTTATTCTTTTTTCTCTCTCATCCTAAGAATTGATAATCTCCACTGACCTATTTTCAAGTATGCTTATTCTTTCTTAAGTCTCTTGTGTTGTAGATTTGAACTCCTCTTGTGATTACTGTAAATTTCAGTTACTATATGTCTTAGTCTATTTGGGCTACTATACCAAATTTATGATAGACTGTATGGCATATAAACAAGAAACATTTATTTCTCACTGTTCTGGAGTCTTAGAAGTCCAAGATCAAAGCGATAGTAGATTTGATTTCTGGTGAGGACATGCTACCTGGTTCATAGATGGATAACCATCGTCTCATGTCTTCACCTGGTGGAAGGAATGAAGGAGCTCTCTGGGCCCTCTTTTATACAGGCACTATTCCTGTTCATGAGGGCTCCAGCCTCATGACATAATCACTTCTCAAAGGCCCTGCGTCCTAATACCATCACATTGTAGGAACAGGTTTCAATGAATTTTGTAGGGACTTCTAGCAATGTACTTCTCAACCCCAGAATTTCTTTCTGGTTCTTTTCTGGAATTTTTCTCTCTTTACTGATATTCTGTATTTAGTGAGATATCAATTTATGCTTTCCTTTAATCCTTTAGATATGATTCGCTTTCATTCTTTGAACATATTTATAATAGTTAACATAATCTTTGTCTAGTAAGTCCAACATCTGTTCTTCCTTAGGGAGTTTCTATTGAGTGCTTTGTTTACTTGATATGGAACATAATTTAATGATTTTTAGCATTTATTGAAAAAAAATTTTGTTGAAAACTAGATGTCTTAGATAATGTAATTGGCAAGTGTAGATATCAGACTCTCCTGCTTCCTTATGTTTTGTTGTTGGTGCTGATTTTGTTGTTGTTTTCACTGTCTGTCTAGTGACCTTCCTGAACTGATTCCATAAGATATGTATTCCCTGACATTTATGGCTACTTGAAGTCTCTGCTCATTTTGCTTAGTGGTTAGGTAGTGACTGGACAGAGATTCACTTAAATGCTTGGAATCAATTAGTCTTCCAAACTTTGTCAAGATGTAGTATTTCTGATTTGAGATCATGTAGGCAGTTTGCAGCTCTGCTTTAGTCTTTAATTTCTGTTTGCATAGAGCCTCAAGGTCAGCCACAAGTGAAGCATCCGTGTTTCTTTGAGATTTTCTGGCATACACATGGCCTTGCACAAGCACATGGCCTTTTAGATCCCTAGGAAAATGAGGAACTTTTCAAAACTACTATGGATATCTTCCTTATAATGTTTTACTTTCTTCTTGTTTGTCCTAATTGGTATCGTTGCTTTAGTCTGCTGTGATGTTAAATACCTGTCACTAAGTTTTTCAACAACTGCTGAGGGAGAGAACTTTTTTTCCATTGAATAAGGCAGAATCAGACAATCAGGCCTGGGAATGGGATTTTTACAGTGTGTTTCCATAAATGTCAAATAGTGGCAGTTCTCCAGGGATGGGGCTTTTGGATTAGCTGCGTACAAGGCCTGCCCCCTCCAATGGTTACTAGGCTGCTAGTTTTCACAGCTTTCATGATTGTGAGGTTATCATTTGAAAGCTACTATGTACCTGGGGAGAGAAAATGGGAATAGCTCAAGTTAAAATATCAAGAATTTAGTTGTTTCTATAAAGATTTAGCTGTTATTAAATAACCACTTCTTAGGTTGTTGCAGACTTTGGTTAAATCCAGAGTTCTGAGAAGTTTATTTTGACACTTTTTGCTAGTTTGTCATGGCTTTTATAGAGATATAGATTTTGGGAGGGCCTTCCTCTGCCATTCTGGAAGTCCTGTCTTTCTCCTGAGTTGAGTTTTTTATAAGTGCATGCAGCTGATTACTTTATGTTTGCTCAAAAGTATACAATTAAATGCTTTAAAGAATTTTCTCTATCATAAAATTTAGACAGATTTTTTTCAAGAAATTTAATGTCTTAATTTCAAGACCAATTCTTCAGGGATCCACTCAAATTGCTCTTCTTCAAAATGTACTTTTTATGCAAGCAAAACAATACATTTATATTCAATATGAAATAATCCATTAGTTACTTAAATATGCATTCATCTATATATTTATTTTAAGCAGATATTTATTGAGCAACCATAATATTCCAGACATTGGCAAAACCATGGTGAACAAAATATGCTGTCATTGCCCTAATGATTTTTATAATCTATAATTTCAAGTGGATCATCAGTGACATTGGAAAATTTTTCCTATGTTTAACTCTTTTATTTTTCATTTCATTGAAAAGTCCAGCTATGTCTTCATTTTCACATTTGATATTAAATAATTTTAAACTATAAAAGTTGCATATATTCTTGGAAACAAGATGTTCAGTACACAGTAAGTAGATATCGTGTAATTTTTGTTGAGACTGTTTTCTATGTCAGTATCTCTTAAAGTTGAATATGGCAAGTCCTCTTTTAAAGAAAATAGTCAAATTACTATGAATTACTTATCCTACAAATATCTTTATTAAACTATTAAATATAATAGTACTTTATATATAAACTGTTATGGTATATATGCAGCTATGAAATCAAAACATATTTACAAATTAATACTAATATAACTAATATATTAATACTAATATAACAGTTAAATTATAATTGTTTCATTGATTTAATGTCACAAATTATGTGCTGAAGCCAAATTCCCAATAGAAGCTTATCTATAATATTGAAATAGTACCAGTGTTTTTTTCAAGTTTGTCATATTTGGATTTATAAGTGACATGTGATGTCTAAATTCTCCTGCCTTGTAAAAAAATTTTGAATCGTTACGGAAGCTTCATTTGTACACCATGATCATCACTGAGGCTTCACTTCACGTGAAAACATTATTTTTATGACATTTCCAGTGATCATTCTTCATTCACATTTTTAAGATAAAATAGGACTAACAAAACAGTTAACAGCACACCAAACATGGACTTTAATCTTATGTGGCAATGCTCAGTCACAAGGTGAATAACCAGTGATCCAAAATATTATAACAAATCTCAAAGAGAAAGTATGTCCTGCTCCATGCTTTGTAGTACCATGAAGCTTTTAAAAAGAGTAAACTAGATTTTCATCCATGGACATTGAAAGAGTCACAAGAAATATTTCTAAGTGAAAAATTAATATTGAATAATATTGTTTTATTTAATAGGTTATGTAATATAATAGGCTAAAGTATAATACACTAAACATTATCTATATATTACATATAAATAAATATACCCACACCCACATACACATGTAAAATATCTAGAAGTATAAACTCCAAAGTGTTAACTGTTTTTACTATTTTATTTTTAGTGAATGTGAGTATAGGATCTGAAAAATTGTTTTAACTTATTATTTTGTATACTTTTATATAATAAAATTATTACTCTACTAAAATTATGTATGCCACATAGGGAAAATATATATTTTAATTCCATGGTATTGAGAAGTTTAAGACAGTTATTAGATAAAATTTTCTAAATATAAATTTATAAATAAAATTAATACTCAAGTGGGTAATTAGGAAGTAGACATTAGTAATGAGATTTTGTGTCAAATGAACCCGAAGTGGAAATGTACCAAATATCTGAACTTTAATATATAGTGAAAAGCAATATTTCCCATTTTTTTACAGTTAAGCTATAAATAGAAACAATTGAAATTCAATTTAGAATTCGAGTCCAGTACTATGGAAACTCTCACTTTGTGTGGTTCAGTAATCTGGGCATTTAATGAATTTCAGGTAAGATAAAACCATTCCATACAAATAGATGTATTACAAACCCTCAACTTCTAACACCAAAATACAACTTTTCATATCTCACCTGATAGAAAGAACCAACTGTTTTACAATAACAGGTGAAGTTATCTCTCTAATAAATATTTTCTTCTTCAACTACTGATTCTTTCTGCTACCAGCTATGTCCTATTGGCAAAGAGAGAAGTCATCACCTAACCCAACAACTGATTTTTCATAATGTGCATACAAGCATAGGATATCTTAGTATAATACAACATAAGTGTGGATACCTGTCTCCTTAGCATTTTCTCTCAGCAAAACTTATTCCTGAATGTTTTTTTTTCTTGCATTTTACTCTACCTTTTATCTTGAAAATACAACATTTAAAATATAATATTAAATTATAATATAATTTTAAATATATACATATGCATACACTAACCTATATTACTTGTATATTATTTACACCTAAAAGTGGGAATTTAAACCTAATCATCCTCACATTTTTAACTTTAAAAAAAGAGCCCACTATTTCCTTTAGCCCTGTAACCACACAAGATAATCTTAAATTATTTTAATGGTATAAGTTCTTAACATCAAAGAGAACGATATATAACCCTGGAAGCAAAATATAACACATTAGAATTCTCTATTCCTAGTAGAACTTTTATATCCAGTTCTTTAAAAAGACAACAGTTTGACTACCCAGAGCTTATGTTTACACCAATTTTTTGTCTTCTCTTAATCTAAGTCAACATTCTCCAGCTTCTCTATGCACAATATATAGTGTACGAGGTTATGGTAAACAAATAAAAAGTAAATATTTACATGATTTAAAGGATTTGAAAAAGAATAGTTACATGTATATGTATAACTGAATAACTGTGCTGTACACCTGAAACTAACACAACATCGTTAATCAACTAGACTCCAATATAAAATAACAAATTAAAAAATAAAAATAATTTTATGCTGTAATTTAAAGTAATATATTACATTTCTTGTAAGATCTAAAATAACTCTACAACAAAGGCATATGAGAATAACTTAACCAACCAGTGATAGATAAAATGATTTTTCATAACAGAGCCAGTATTTGAAATAAAATATATTGTTGTTCAATGGAGTCAAAAAATAAAAAGTATCTCTAATGGCAATTTATATGAAACATTCAACTTATTTTTATATTATCTTCTAATTATTTACCCAGTGTTTTATTATGAAAATTTTCATAAATAGAAAAAATTGAGGACTGATAGGATAAATACTACTATACCAATTACCTAGTTTCACGTATATTTTATTATAATACACATTTTAATATATTGGCTCCTTATCACTGTATATATCTAAATATGGTAGATATATTTTGTTGTTACTGGACCACTTGAAAGTACGTTGAAACATCACAATATTTTACCACCAATTCTTCAACATGTATTTTTTAAGATTAAGTATATCTCCTTCTAAGCACTCTACCATTCACACAGGCTTCCAAGTCTAAGATGGTATCACCATGAACTGGCTTCTTTCAGACAGTATTAGGAGACAGTGTTCTCAGAATTTTTTAGCCCAGAAGCAGATTTCATGAAAACAGACCGCATAATTCAAGATTGACAAAACAAGAATAAATTACCTATGGCTAAATGGACTAAAAAAACGTAAAATTTTTATTAATAGTGTATGCAAAAAATCCATTCATATTTTCTTTATCTATAACCCACAATGTATTCGATTATTATGATACAAACAGAACTAAAACATTTATTTCCAACTAACCCTTAGAATTAAATAAAATTATCTTACTAAAATGATTACTGATGTTTATAAGCTAATAAATTTTCAGGAAAATATTTAATGAAATTTATGTAAGAATGATGAATACTAATTGACTTTGTCTACAAAATATCTCAAAATGGTAATAAAAATATTTAAATATTTTCCAAATTATCTAGATTTTGTTTCTTTACTTCGGATGGCCATGTAGTTATTTGCTTAGGATTAAGAATATATCCTTTTCCTAAAAGGACATGATTGGATATATCAAATGTACAGCTAAACTATGTCAGAAATCTCATTAATTAGGTATGATAAATACAATATAGGATTTTCCTACTCATTTGAAAATAAAACCTGCAAAATCTTTTCAGGAAACTGGCCTGTTATCTGCTCTATAATTAGTGCAGTCACAAGCTTAAGTTAGTAAAGATTGTCATTTTCTAGAAGAACAGGAATATTGACAACCTTGAGATATCAGAAAGAGAAAGAAAAAACCTTTATAGGTACTGCAGGTGACATATAGAAGAGTTGGACTCAGTTGTTCTTGGTTTCCTGTCTTTTTAGTATAATCTGATGGCAAAAATATATAAACAACAGCAATGTTGGAGCATTGTCAGTTTCATGACAAATTCCTGTAGTCCATTGCTAAGAACAGTTATAATTTTTATTCAAACAGAGTTTTGCTATATTATCTTAGAGCAATATAGAGTTCTGGTATCACATTTTAGATACTATTCCTTCTGCCTTATATAAAAATGCTGCTTTCATTAACCATCATTTCCCTTATTTATCAATAAAAGGAAGGAAAGTTTTGAGAGTATGCACATGGACATGACTTTAAGTGAAATCCCTCAAAGTCAGAAAAGAGACAATCAATGTAATTGAGATTAAAATAGCTTATGTTAGGCATGACACTGAGTAGTAACTGAGTTCTCCTAGGATTTTGTAAAGTAGACTCAAATCAAATTTGCAGCTTTTGTTTCAATGTTACAGACATAAAAATCTTGCTGAGTGATGAATATAATGGCTCTTTAGGTTTTTGCACCTGCTTTGAAAGGATTTTCAAATAATCGCAAGTGCCTAAGAGAGACTTTTAAAGTACATGAAAATTTTTGATATTGGAAGTTTTTTATTACCATAGCAGTTGGGAGAACAAATGATTTTTTTCCTTAGGTATTTCATTGAGAAATCACAATTCTGTGAAATAATTAACATATTTTTAAAATTTTACATCTCAGTAAAAACTTTGGGTCAGTTAAAAATGAAAATTAAAGAAGGAATTAGAAACCATTAAGATAAAGTTTCATGGTACGAGGTCATTATTTTGAGTGCTTAATAGAACTCTGAGCTTCCTGGCAATTATCTTCTATTTCTCCTAACGTCAAACATCTTATATTTACTGCATGTAGCATGTTTCATTTTTACCTCCATCATCACATATTTGTTGTTTTTTCATCTTTCCAACCCTAGCTTTTTGCTCTTTTCCAGACTCGTTTCTCTGACACCTGCACTGACATTAATTCTAATCTATATGTTTTGAAGCACCGCTTGTTTATTTTTAGGATGTTTTAACATTAAATTACATCATTAGATGCATGCTTATCTGCTTAAAGTCTGTTTCTGTCTCAGGAATACACACTTTATGTTGTTCAGAACCTTTATGATGTTAGGGACTACTTTCTTCAAAAAAACAACTGCATTTTCTTATGTATAAGGAATTCCCAAGAGATCTCACATCAAGGGTACATAGTTATATCACCACACATGGACTATACTTTTACATAACATATGCAGGAGCACTGTCACTAGACATAAAATGATACCCCTAAGACCCTGCCTTCTTTTACAGTGATGGTTGGTGCTTAGATTTTTGTCACTTTGAGTAAAAATAAAATGCCTTATTTATCTTTGTGCTTTCAACATATTTCAGGCATGTATGTATGGAACATAGGAAGTACTTAATTGTATTAATAAAATTAATGAAAAAATAAACTTACGTTAGCCATCTTCCTTATCTAGTCCACAGAGATGCCCAGAGTCCAGGGCAGGGTCAACCGCACATTATTCATAGATACTGATGTATTGATTTTGAGGAAAAAGTATAATACTCATGAAATGAACACTGACCCACTTTGTATGGGTATTCTTTTAACTTTATAATGTACACTTGTAAATGGATACTTCCTAAAATTTATATTTGTTACTGAACAGAAATTATACTCTTTATTGGAAATGTATTATTCATTTATTTTACCATTTTTATTGAAGTATATTTAATTTACAATATTGTGTTAGTTTTTGGTTTACAGCAAAGTGATTCAGTTTTATATATATATATACATACACACATATATATATATAAAACTTTCTCTTTCTTAGTATGATAATCTCTTAATCTTATCTTAGTATGATAATCTCACTTAGTATGATAATCTCTAGGTCCATCCATGTTGCTGCAAATGGCACTATTTCATTCTTTTTTATGGCTGAGTAATATTCCATTGTATATATGTACCACATCTTCTTTATCCTTTCATCTGTTCATGGACATTTAGGTTGTTTCCATGTCTTGGCTATTGTAAATAGTGCTTCTATGAACATTGGGGTACGTGTATCTTTTTGAATTAGAGTTTTCTCTGGATATATGCCCAAGAGTGGGATTGCAGAGTTATATGGTAACTCTATTTTTAGTTTTTTTTAATTTAGTTATTCATTTATTTTAAATCAGCACAATTACAGGAGATGACTTGCTTGTATAAACTAGTAAATTACCTTTGCTATAGATAGTTAGGTTGCTATATTACAGAAAAAATAAAAGGTAGAAAATATTGAATGTTTAAAAATTATGTTAAAATGTGATTAAAGTTCAAAGACATAACACCAAGGAAACTTATCTGTCTAGTTGATCTTTTGTAGTGTGACATAACTTGAGTTAAAGCATAACTAATAAGTTTTGATTATTAACTGTTTAAATCTCATACTTCTCTCTGGACTGTGGACTGAGAATTTATCAGACTCAGGAATATCAAGATATCATGTCACACTAAGCTAACTCTCAGGGAATAATACATATATATAATTATAAAGAACCTGAAAACCTTTAACTATTGCTTCGTGACTTATACTCTGTAATAAAAAACCTACATTGGAATTCATATTAATATGAATTGTACTTGGTAAACATAGACACTAGCAAACTATTAAGTGACATTTCCAATTCCAGCAATGATCGCTTAATAAGGCTATCCCCCAAGAGAACGTGACTGGATCATCTTAAGCAATTGACCAGGCACTCCATCACCCAAAGAGGACGAGACATATATTGACAGATTATCTTTTCTCAGCAATTCAAATTTTTAGGCCCCATAAATACTTTTTTCATTCTTACTAACAAGGTTTTTTAAATTTTTTAAAGTGTATTCTTCAGGAAATAAGTGACACTGACCTTGAAATGTGAGCTTAATAAAGAAAACTTTTAAAATGGTGCAGGTGTGGGTAAGAGACAGCTAATAATGATTAGCACAGGAGCTAAAGCTTGCAATAAAGGAATCCACTCTTATGCATGATGTTATCAGAACCTGGGCAGATTATTTGTAGCTTTCATTAAAAACAAACAAACAAAAACTTAGCCAATCTGCAGTAAAGTTGCAGGGATGATGGATTGAGAGGAAACATTCCAGGAATAACTCCACTCCCATTGCTGATTTCTTGCTAGTACCTCTTGTTAGTTCATTTGGATGCCAAGAGCAAAGCGTTCCTTTGATGTATTCCCTGAAATCAGTCTCTCTCAGCACAGAGCATGGAAGAGAGCTGTGGAAAGTGGGTTTGGTGAGGCAGAGAGGAAATATACAGCCCATACAGATAAAATATTTGACTAAGTTACTAAAATGATCCTGTAAAATGAACTATACTCTAGGTACTGTGATTAGAATAAGGCTATTCAAAATCCATTTTATTCAACAATTTATAGGTGATTATTTAGTTTTAGTTAATTTACTAACCACATTCACTCTATGCCAGTTTTTCCAAAGTGCATTATTAGAAGGCAACCTTTATTTTAAATTTAGTTCCTTTATGTCATCCCCTGTGTACTGATTAAAATTTCCAGAGCTTTAGATTAGGAAACTTTACTACACATACACACACACTACACTAACCTACTGAGTCTGCATGTGTTTCATCCTAATAGTTTGGGCACATGCTCCTTTACTGTGCTTTATTTGTTTTCCTTTATGTGTAAGAACTATTCAGTTAATCTGTCAGTCATCAATTGCACACTTGTTAATATATGTTCTCATAGTGACTGAATTTCAAACATTTCAAGCATAGCTGAATTTTGCTTTTCTTCATATTGCTTTTCACTTTGCATTTGCAATTGGCTCTGCTGTGGTATTATTTCTCCAGCACACAATAGGCTTTTGTGAATGTAAAGGCCATATTTTCACTTCCACTATTCCAAACAAAGGATCAAAATCAAGTTTGCTTGTATTAGAATATGAAGGAAGCATTGCTTTGTGCTTTGTGTCCTGAAGGGACTACTTACCAAGCTCAGTAAATGCTGTCATTGCTGATATAGTAGGTATTACATACATTGAATGTAATGTCTTATTCAGTGATATTTTTCCAAACGAGGATATATCTCTGAAATGAACATTGTTACAATTAAACGACTGAGTCAACAAAACTTAAATATTCCCTTTTGAACATTAAAAACATTCACTTCTTAAATATAGTCAGTTATAAATCACCTCTACTAACAGAAGTACAAAAATGCAAAAGGATAATCTATAAATTATTACATTTTGTTTTAAAATGCGGCAAGTAGTGAACAAAAGTCAACTAGCAATCTAAAACAGTTTGAAATCAAGCATAATGAGTTAAAAATTTTAGGTTTGGTCTTGTGAATAAAGTAAGTGGTTTACATAAGTTTTCAATTCACCTAATGACTGCTTTATTATAACTCATAGTCTAAGACATGTATTTTTCCTAGTTCCTGCCACATACAAATATGTGGTTTACTTTAAATGCATGTGACTTTCTAATTTAAAGAAACATATTTATCTACTAAACTTATTTAGTGCTTATATTATGAATTAGACTTCTATTGATACAATATTACTACTACTACTACTAATGATGATGATGATAAACAGTGCTAAAAATTCATTTACAAAGGTAGAGTACTAACCATTCACAGTAATTAATTTTTAAAATTTTCTCCAAAACACTTGATAGGAGTGGAGCAATGGTGTTTAAATGTCAGAAGGACACCTTAATAATATACAAAAATACAGAGTGGCCATGCCCCTAACTGCTGAACAACACACGAAGAAGGAAAAAACTGCCTGATACAGAGTTGAAACAGGCTATTTAGTTTTTTAATCAAATCGTTCCATGATAGAAAAGTTTATTAAACGAGTTTCCAAGAATAAGAGAAATTTTCTTTAGTTCTCAGTGACGTTATTTATGACACAAGATATATGTGTGAATTCGTGTTACTTTTATCACTCTCTGCCTTCAGGTATCTTCAGATATAAGAGTACTCATAATTCATTCTTTCATCATACTCAGCAACAGACAGCTTCCTACAAAGATGGCCTATCCAAGGGATTTCTCATTCATCCTAACTTTTCCAGCTCCTCCTTCATGGTAAATCTGTCTAGGAAAGCCCACATCAGCCCTCAGACCATAGTCCCATTCCTCTAAACAAGGGATGGTTATTTTTCTTTCCACATGTGCTGCCTCCTTTAGAGAACTTTCTGCCAGATATCTCTGAAATCTGATCATCTAGGAGTTCTCTTTAGCTTGCTTGCAACTTCCCTTTATCTTGTTCTGTTAAAGATGGATTTTGTATATCATTCTCTCACATTCTTGAGGTACTCGATGATTTATGAGATAAGGGGGCATTCCATTTATACTCTGCAAGATTACTACTTTAAATAAGGGTTCTTTTTGTTGTTATTTTGTACTGAGTTAAAAAAAAAAAAAAAGCCTAGGTCAGTGTATTGAGGCTAAACATAAAAATAAAGGAAAATAAATGTGCACAGTGCAGAAAATATTGTTCGTTATATGTTTTTTTCTTATAGCAAAATAATCTTTAAGTATGTAAACTAGGGCATCTAATTAGAGATATAGGAGGAAGAGAGAAGATTTCATGGAATGTAGAACAGAGGTGGCCCTCTGAGGTGGTGCAGAGATGATGCACAGAAGGTCCACATTAGGGTTTTTCATAACAATGTCATTTTTATTAATATACACAGTATAATTTTGGTTGTTGTGGAACCAAATAATTACCTAGATATTTTTGCATGGCACTGGCAAGGTAAAATAGGGGATGTAAAAGTGAAAATATGTAGTCTTTTATCTTTATGAGTTTGCAATTTGTAGGAGTGATGAGCTTCTTGTGGAAGGCATAAATTCCCTGTCATTAAAAAAAGAAAAGAATACATTGTATCACATGAATCTTGAGGATGGAGAGAAAGATTTATTGAAGAGTTGGTTCTTGAGGGTAGGAATTATTCCAAAAAAAAGAATGAAAGTACTCCAAAAAGAAGAAAGAACATGGGTGATGACATACATGGTGCACACATAAAAAGTAAACAAATTTGGCTGAAGTATAGAAAATACAAAAGGCATTAGTTGAATAGAAGTTTGAATGCTTAAGGAGAAACCCTTGGGTACCAGGCAAAGTCATTTTATTCCTTTTCCCTCAGCCAATGCAAAAAAATACTATAAAATATAAAGATAGCTTTAATTAATGAGGTTTTCTGGGAACAATTTTAAGTTTCCAAACTATTTGCTTCTTTTTCAAAATGTTTGAAATAAAGTAGACCTGAAAATACTGTAAATGCGCAGTTTTACTATTCACAGATTAATAATTTCCACACAGGTGCACTTTTAGGAATTCTAATTTGTTCTGTTTTCCATTGATCAATGAGAAAAATACACGTTTTGACCCTCTGCTAAGTCTCTGCTCTCTACTTGAAGATATGTACAAAATTGTTTGTTTTTATTCTGCTGGTATCTTTATTATGGATTTCAACTAGTAATTCACAAATTCCTGACCATGCTTTACAAAGGATATGTAACGATGAATTTTCAATGAAGCTAATGAAACTCAAACTTTGGGACTTTCATTTGCACGGGCTTCTTTTAAAGCTCAGAAAGAGCTCTGGATATTTGCACAGAAGTCATACGTTTTTGTAAAATTTGCCAAAGCGCTATTTTAAATGCAAATGCTAAAGACTACTACAGCTTAATGTTTTATCTTACCATCGCATTTTCTCTCATACAGGCTGATATTGGAGTAAGCATGGGTACTTTTGGGGTCACACTGAGGAAACACTGAGGTGGGAAATCTATCCCTTTTGGTTTAGTAGGATCTATTTCTGGGATTTGCAATATGTGGCTGACCATCTCCATTTTAAGAAGCTGCCCTCCCCTGTGCCGACTCACCCAGCCTTGTGACACAGGGCCAAATACATTCACCATGCAAGTGTAATCTCTAGGACCAGGCTCTGGAATTATGCAGGTAGTGTAGGAGAAAAAATTAACTACATGGACCTAGAAATGCTTTTGTAGAAAATTGCTCTAATCACAAGCTGTAAACTCTAAGTGTACTATTCACTTCATTGATCCTTATGATGGGTATTCTCTCCTTGTCTGACTATACCTATAATTCAAGTTTTAACATTGTACAAGATGCGTAAGTAGATAGATGGATAATTTGGGGGGCGGTCAAGAATTGTGTGAAATAGAAATCATCAAAATTCATGGGTTTGTGGCACAGACTGCATTTAATACTTCAAATAGTGAATGTGTCTGTATGTGAAGTTGCATATTATATGCATCTCAATGTATCAGATTGTATTTTAATATGCTTCATGTGTTGTCCTGATGAAAGCTGGCAGTCCCAGAAGAAATGGCATGCAAAATTGCCTCTGGTGCAGCAAAATAGCCTGAAGAAACAAATACTATAGTGACAAAACTTCTACACATATAAATAAATACATCAATGTAGGTAATATCCATTTGAGTGTGCATTTTTGTAGCTTAATACATAGTGGCAAATTATAAAATGTTTTAATGATTCTTGTGTATGTCTTGATTTCAGAATAATGTTACATATTTTTTCACAATAATTGAGCCTGCAAAACTTAAAATATAAACAAAAAGAAGCATCATAATTGAAGCCAAAGATATTAAAAGAGAGGCTTCCAGAAGCATCAAAATATTGAACATTTGTTGATTTTGTTTGTATGTTTTAGCATGCAGTTACCTTGATTCGACTCAAATAGGAAACTGTCTTATAAGGAAGGTCAGACCTAAGCTCAGTTCTCCAATCCTTAGCTGCTCAGTGTGTGCTCCATATCTGTGTGGCTCAAGGGTGATCCAGGCATTTAGACAGCATTTATACACAGATTGGAGGTGCTCCTTTGGCTCTAACCTTTCTGCGATTTCTCTCTCATCGCTCAGCCCTGTAATTGTCTCAGACCCTGTTCTCCTCTTCATGCCAGAAAGCCTTCACATTTTCTTTTGAAGGTTTAGCCATCCAAGTAACACTGCCGGCAGCCTGCCTGAGGCTAAAAGTCGTAAAAACTGGAAATTCACTCAGAAACATTCCCATCATCCTAGTGCCAACCGTGGCCTGCCTGCTTTTGTTCACTCTCAGTATCTTTGGGTTCTTGTTTTTAGCACTTAATCTAGAGTGGATTTCCTATCTGCAAATGTTACTCCTGTGGGAGATTACTGAGTTAGAGTCTAAGGGTAGGTTTTTCTCAGTCTTTTGATTAATTGCACAGTGGCTTTCTGATTCCTCAGAGCTAACAGATTATAGAAGACCCCATTCCATTCCCTACAGTTCTTGAATTTAGCTCTCTGGCCTCATCCTACACATTTCCACAACCTGATTTATGCCTAAAGGGAGAGACTGATTATGCTTGTGTGGCCAGCACTTCCTGAGTCCACTGCCCCCTGGATCAGAGAAAACGTGTATGGTAAACACTGTGACACTGTGGGTGATTTCACTCCATCTTTCTGGCCCAAACACCTTACCTCAGGTGCCACCATAGAATTCATAAAATGTACTGGGGTAAATTCAGCCTGTTTTATGGACTGACTAATTTCCGATCTCTCCAGCTAGTCCCAAGTAAATTTGAAGATTTTAACATCGTTTTTTCCCTTAATAGAGATTGTCCTTCTGGGCAAATCTGACTGACCTACCACAGAGAGATTTGGCAAATTCTCACTTGGGAGAAAATGTCTGCTGATGATCAAATTCATTATGAAGAGTTCTTCTTTCTCTAGTATTTTAATTACATTTTTGTTCATCTAATTTTAGTCTATTTTAGTACTCATTATTCCACAGTCTTTTGATGTTTTTAAAAATTAATTCTGTCAACACTTCTTATTCATGAAAATAACTCTCAGCAAACTAAGAGTGGAGGGGAAATTTCTCAACCTGATAAACAACATCTACAAAAAAAAACCCCTAAAACTAACAAAATTAATGTCACCCTTAAAGGTGAGAAAATAGATGCTTTTCCCTGAAATCAGAAACAAGGAAAAGAAAAAGAAGTAACAACTGACACTGCAGAAATACAAAGGGTCATGAGAGATTACTACAAGCAACTGTATGCCAATAAAATAGACAACCTGGAAGAAACAGACTAATTCTTAGAAAAGCACAACATTCCGAGACTGAACCAGGAAGAAATTGAAAGCATAAACAGACCAATCACAAGCACTGAAATTGAAACTGTGATTAAAAATCTTCCAACAAACAAAAGCCCAAGATAAGTAGGCTTCATAGGCGAATTCTATCAAACATTTAGAGAAGAGCTAACACCTATGCTTCTCAAACTCTTCGAAAATATAGCAGAGGGAGGAACACTCTCAAACTCATTCTATGAGACCACCATCACCCTGATACCAAAACCACACAAAGATGTCACAAAAAAAGAAAACTACAGGTCAATATCACTGATGGACATAGATGCAAAATCCTCAACAAGATACTAGCAAACAGAATCCAGCAGCACATTAAAAGGATCATACACCATGATCAAGTGGGGTTTATCCCAGGAATGCAAGGATTCTTTAGTATATGCAAATCAATCAATGTGATACACCATATTAACAAGCTGAAGGGGAAAAACCATATGATCATCTCAATAGATGCAGAAAAAGCTCTCAACAAAACTCAACACCCATTTATGATAAAAAAACTCTCCAGAAAATAGGCAAAGAAGGAACCTACCAAAACGTAATAAAGGCCATATATGACAAACCCACAGCCAACATCATTCTCAATGGTGAAAAACTGAAAGCATTTCCTCTAATATCAGGAACAAGACAGGGATGTCCACTCTCGCCATTATTATTCAACATAGTGTTGGAAGTCCTAGCCATGACAATCAGAGAAGAAAAAGAAATAAAAGGAATCCAAATTGGAAAAGAAGAAGTAAAATTGTCACAGTTTGCAGATGACATGATACTATACATAGAGAATCCTAAAGGTGCTACCAGAAAACTACTAGAGCCAATCAATAAATTTAGTAAAGTAGCGGGATACAGAATTTATGCACAGAAATCTGTTGCATTGCTATACACTAATGATGAAAAATCTGAAAAAGAATTTAAGGGAATATTCCCAATTACCATTGCAACAAAAAGAATAAAATACCTAGGAATAAACCTACATTAGGAGACAAAATACCTGTGTGCAGAAAACTATAAGACACGATAAAAGAAATTAAAGATGATAACAAACAGATGGAGAGATATACCATGTTTTTGGGTTGGAAGAAACAACATTGTGAAAATGACTATATTACCCAAAGCGACCTACAGATTCAATGTAATCTCAAACTACCAATGGCATTTTTCACAGAACTAGAACAAAAAATTTCACAATTTGTGTGGAAACACAAAAGACTACAAATAGCCAAAGCAATCTTGAGAAAGAAAAGCGGAGCTGAAGGAATCAGGCTTCCTGTCTTCAGACTATACTACAAAGCTACAGTAATCAAGACACTATGGTAATGGCACAAAAATAGAAATATAGATCAATGGAACAGGATAGGAAGCCCAGAAATAAACCCACATGCATATGGTCAACTTATCTTTGATGAAGGAGGCAAGAATATACATTGGAGAAAAGACAGCCTCTTCAATAAGTGGTGCTGGGAAAACTGGACAGCTACATGTAAAAGAATGAAATTAGAATACTCCTTAACACCATATATAAAAATAAACTCAAAATGGATTAAAGAATTAAATGTAAGGCCAGACACTGTAAAACTCTTAGAGGAAAGCATAGGCAGAACATTCTATTACATAAATCATAGCAAGATCCTTTTTGACCCACCTCCTAGAGAAATGGAAATAAAAACAAACATAAACAAATGGGACATAATGAAACGTAAAATCTTTTACATAGCAAAGGAAACCATAAAGAAGACGAAAAGTCAACTCTCAGAAAGGGAGAAAATATTTGGAAATGAAGCAACTGACAAAAGATTAATCTCCAAAATATACAAGCAGCTCATAAAGCTCAATATCAAAAAAACTAACAACCCAATCCAAAATTGGCCAGAAGACCTAAGTAGACATTTCTCCAAAGAAGATATACAGATTGCCAACAAACACATGGAAGCATGCTTAACATCACAAATCATTAGAGAAATGCAAGTCAAAACTGCAATGAGGTATCACCTCACACTGGTCAGAATGGCCATCATCAAAAAATCTACAAACAATAAATGCTGGATAGGGTGTGGAGAAAAGGGAACCCTCTTGCACTGTTGGTGGGAATGTAAATTGATACAGCTACTATGCAGAACAGTATAGAGGTTCCTTAAAAAACTAAAAATAGAACTACTATATGACCCAGCAATCCCACTACTGGGCATATACCCTGAGAAAACCATAATTCAAAAAGAGATATGTACCACAATGTTCATTGCAACACTATTTACAATAGCCAGGACATGGAAGCAATGTAAGTGTCCATTGACAGATGAATGGATAAAGAAGATGTGGCACATATATACAATGGAATATTACTCAGCCATAAAAAGAAACAAAATTGAGTTATTTGTAGTGAGGTGGATGGACCTAGAGTCTGTCATACAGAGTGAACTAAGTCAGAAAGAGAAAAACAAATACTGTATGCTAACACATATATATGGAATCTAAAAATAATAATAATAATAATAAAATGGTTCTGATGAACCTAGGGACAGCATAGGAATAAAGACACAGATGTAGAGAATGGACTTGAGGACACGGGGAGGGGGAAGGGTAAGCTGAGACAAAGTGAGAGAGTAGCATTGACACATACCCAGTAGCAAATATAAAATAGCTAGTGGGAAGCAGCTGCATAGCACAGGGAGATCAGTTCAGTGCTTTGTGACCACCTAGAGGGGTGGGGTAGGGAGGGTGGGAGGGAGATGCAAGAGGGAGGGGATATGGGGATATAGGTATATATGTAGCTGATTCACTTTGTTATACAGCAGAACTATCACAACATTGTAAAGCAATTATACTCCAATAAAGATGTTAAAAAAATAAATAAAAGAGATGTTTTTAAAGCTGCTTTCAGTAAAATTTTTATAAATGAGAAAATGACTGCTGTATCAAGATTTCTAAATCAGAAAACCAGAAGAATTGACTAATAAAAATAAAAACCCACAACTGGAGAAAAAAAAAAAACCTAAAATAAAACTGAAGTTATCTAAAAATACATACTCTAAAATTAGTACCAGCTTAAAACTTAACAGAAGAATGAACTCTTCTGATGAAATTTATATCTTTGAAATGTGACCCAGAAATAATATACTTCTTTGGATTCATGGACCAAAAATAATATTCACAGTGGTACAAACTATAATTCAAAATTGGCTTGAACCAAAATAGTTATTGAATATTTATTTGAAAGTTAACATAATAAATAGATGCCAAATAATTTTTGAGTAAAATTGGACGAAATTGTGTTTAATTTTATTTTTAAGAAAAATATAATTATTTTGATTTAATAGGTTTAGATGCAAAATTAAGTTTTTCCTCAATATTAAACATACTTGTATTATTTTGATAAAATATTAGTTTTCATATGTCTCAACTAAATATTTTGGGGCAAAAAACCAGTATGTCCACTAAACATGAAAACAACAGATTTTAAAACATCCTGTATTCATAGCTGCCTATAGGTTAACAACAAAATAAAATGCATTAGAATTTAAATCATCTGAATTTTTGTTTCTAGAATACCAACATCTAAATTAAAGATTTGAAATAGGAAAAGAAAATTGAGTTAAAGTCCCCTTCAGGAAGTTAATATGAAACCTGTAGGAGTCAATTTTAGAATATAAGTAAATAAGGATCATAGCGAATTTATCTATTTTGCATGGTGTAAAGAATAGAATGAAACCATGGAGGGAACTGAAACAAATACGTAAGTAAATGTGGAGTAGTTTCAGATATGGTAGAATTAAGACCAGCTTTGTCAGTTAAACTTGTACACAGAGCCTAGTTTCATCCAACAACATGACATGGTATTTTATATTTTTTCTAGAAATCATGAGGTTGTTATGTATTTTATCAATAGATGTTTAGAAACAAATATGGAACCTCCTATGTATTGAAAAATAAATTAAAATAATATGCTTACATAATTTTTGTGATTTGTTTCTTGTTAAACAGTGGAAAGCCAGAAAAAGTAATTTCCCAAGAAATTACTCTATAATATAAATTTATCTAAGGGTCATCCAAGCCATTATTTGCAACTAATACTGATTCATATTTTCATTTAAAACTATGTTCTTATTAATTTCTATGCACATTGTATACCTTGTATTAGTTAGGGATTTAACAAAAATGTTTTATTTTTAGCATACAAAAATATATGTACATAATATGTTAAAAGACCATGTCTTTTCCACTTTTCCAAAAATTTGTGGGCATTTAAGTAAATATTTATTCATTCTTGTTGTCTTAAGTTCGGTTAAATATGCTTATTCCTCATCTTTAAATGCTAGCACATATAATACTTAAGTTCTATGAGTATGGGCTTAATATTGAGTCAGATAAAGAGAAGTATATTCTTAAACTATTTCCAGATAAAGGAGAATTATTTTCAGAGTACTTAGAATAATAATCAACCCCTATAATAAAGAAATTACATTTTCTGGGAATTTTTTTTTTTTTTTTTTTTGGCAGTGGTTTCATAGAGCCATATGGGTAGCTTTATTTTCTCCTGGCTTCAGCTGCAGTTGTTTCCTTTTTCCCCATAAGGATGCCTTCGGTGTCTTGTTTATAATATTTCAAGCAGTTTCAGGCCCAATGAGCTATTGCCACACTGTGGCATTGACAATAACTAAAAGTTTTCTCACCTTGAAATGGCAGATAAGTGTGAATATATATTCATGATCTAATGAATCTACAACCATGTTTATGTACCAGCTGTTTGCTTTTCCTTAGCTGCTGTGATGTATCTGGCTGTGAATCTTCTCTTGCTTTTTATTAACTGTCTTGAAAAAAGAAAAGGAATAAAAAGTCCACAGGATATGAAGAGTCTTTTGATAAATGCAGAGTTCTGACATTATAACTTTTCAAATATATATGCATCATGATGAAATAATATCGCATGCATCCAAAATGCATCAATCACATTTATTTTAATATTCCAACTTATTTTTAGTAAGTGTAGATGGAGATTTTCAGTAAATATGCAATATGTGACTACAAATAATAAAACTGATTAACATATAGTACATTAAATATCTTATTTTCCATCATATCTCACAAAGCCTGCCCAGTTTAAGCAGGTTCTAAATTTTCCTTGTGACATTTTCCACTGAGGCGACTTTAATTTTCTGATATCAACATAATACAGAGTTTCATAAAGCTGCTAATATATTAAGTGAATGTGCACAAAAACAACAAATACATTTGAAGTGTTTAGAATTTAAATGGCAAAAAAATAAAATGAATGCATTAATTTATTAGACCATTATTCTGAAGATTAGGAAGATGTCTGTCACCTTTTAACTAAAACCAGCCTGAGACCCATGTTGGTTATTCACAACTTGTAGATGTAAATGTAATTTTCTCATGTTCCTACCTGGCCCATGGATTGTGGAAGTGTCAATTACATACCCCATATTTCAGTAAATTCTTGGAGCCTCACATTTTTATGGCTTCCTTAGCATCTAAAACATTAATGACTAAAGAAAGCCAGCCACTCAAAGAATATTGTAGGTACAGTAGGTGTCCTTAATGATTTGGCAGCCGTAGTAAAGTGTACATTGAATGACCATCTCCTTGTTTCTCTGGTCGCTAAAACACTCTTCCCAGTGTGAAAGGAAAAATAAGAAATAGTTCTAAGTGATATGTTAATTAACTCATTGATTTAACAAGTCTTTAATGAACACCTACCAAGGAAAACACTTAACTAGATCCTGAGAATTCAGCAGAGAGAACAGAATAACTAATTCTCTTTCCTCGTGGGATTATATTCTACCACATACTTAAAAAGAGTAGCTTAATAACTACTTGCTGTGGCTTAAGTACATCCTGGAGACCCGTCATCTACACAAATAACTTTCTTGACCCCAAGAAATATAATGACTTAAGAATCACAGGGTTTTATTTATTTTGTTATAAATATCATGAAGAGGGAAGAGTTGATGATATTGCTATTTGACAAATTATTAATTGACTTGGATTTTCTCTTATTTAAAATTAACTTATTATATTTCAATTTCCAAATGTGTAATCTGAATTCCTTGACTCCATGGTGCATTTTTATATTTCAAAATTTTGAAATCAAGGCATAAATTTTAAAATTGAAACTGCAATAAAAATGAAACTCCAATTAATATTTGTTCTTTAGTTTGACTTCAAGTTTCTATTATTTACTTGGGATAGATTTTTAAATAGAGGTAATTTAAAAATATTTGATATTTAATACTAAGTTTTTATGAAAGTGATTATTTGACATGTTTCCACTAGATTGTGTGGGGATGTTCATCTTATCACTTCCAGCCCCTAATTTATATTATGATTTAATTTTTTGTTACTTTTAAACACATACAAAAAAGAATCTCACTGTAATTTTTAAATTTAATAATTATTTGATTGATGATGTGAACAAATATATTTTCATATGGTGTTAATTTTTTTATTTTTTACTGTATTATCTGCTTTATTATCCTTTGGTATACAATACAGTCACATTAAAAAATCAGAATGGCTTTAACAAGATACAGCCATTTCCTGCTACTATCACTTTCCAATGCCTTCTACGGTTCTCCCCCCAACTTCTTTTGACTCTTTGAGGTCACTCTTCTGTTAGTTACCACTATATATCATAGTAATATGCTTTCCCATAAGTGCTTGATTTATCAATCTGAGATACTAGCTATTACTTTACTGGTATAACAGATGAGAACTTAGCTCATTTATTTTCTCTTTCACCTTTCCTCCTGCCAACCATCTTCTGATCATATTTATATCCCTATTTTAATTTATTTATTGGTTGCTTTAAATTTTTAATAATTTGTTTCATTTATATTTTAACTTCTATCAATTATCATTTGACTCCCTATTTTGAAAGATTAGGGCAATATGAACACTACTCTTTTTTTAAGCTTTGTTGCCCTGCTCCCAACTCTTAATTTCTGCAATCCATATTATAATGTTATGTTTTCTAGGTTGGTGACTTACACCATGCCCTTCAAACACAGCATAACAATACCTTTATCTTCAGTTTTAGTGTAAAGGTAAGAAAATATAAACAGAATTTACAATATATTTATGTAAAAAGTTTTCATCATGGATCCAAGTAATATATTTTAGAAATGTCTTCTCTGATATACTTTTTAAAATTAATAATTTACATTCCTTTTTCATGAAATACATATCTACATATTAGCCAACTATTTTCCCAAACTTTCCAACTAATAAACTCCTATTGAGTCTTCTCTATTGGCTGAATCCAACCTCCTTTCACCATCCATTTTTCTGCTTCAATATGGTATTTATTTTCTCAGCCATTCAGCTGCCATTTGGGATGCTTTTCTAGTTTAGTTCCACACTTTTCTGGATCCTAGTCTTCTTTTTTTTTTGGTCCATCCTGTCATTTGCTGTAGCATCTCCTTACTACCTTCCTGCAATAAATTTAGGAAATGAACTGTTTTGAGTCCTTTTAAATCTTAAAAATGCACTTATTTTACCCATACAATTGACTGATACAGTAGCTATGTGTAATGTTTTAAAATATAATAATGATGATAATATGTCACATTACTGAGCACTTATTACCATCCAGGCAACCCTCTAATTGCTTACATGTATTAACTCAATCTTCAAAACAACATTATGAAGCGGATACTATTATTGTCACAGTTATCAAAGGTATAAGGAGAGTTTCAGTAACTCAGTGAAGTTCACGTAAGTAATAAATGATGTCGGCAAACGTCAGAAGTGTTAGTTCAGAAACACATTTCCTAAACATTATACATCCTGACTCTACTTTGAGGGGTCTTAGTTCCCATCTTATGCTCCATTTCCTCAGGCAGAGATGGATAAGGTGAAGCTAAAAACAGCACCTCATTGAAAGAGGTCCCTAACGATGGCCATACAAATGTGCTCATATAGTCAGGCATTTTTCATCATTTGAAAAATGAAGATATTTATCTACATTCATTTAACACCTACTTGGTTTCTTCTCTGTAATTTTATCTATGGTGTTTTGACCTCCATTTCAAATTTAACAACAGCAAAATGTGCATTCTAAATAAAAAACACAATGAGGAAACTCAGTGCTCTAGGATAATGAACTAACTCCAAAATGGGAGAAATTAAGCCTTTGAATATCAGTAAATAATCTAAATAAAAGAGAAATGCCCAAACATGCTACAGATTTTCATTCTATCTTGTAAATAGTAGAAAACCATGAGAGATTTTATGGTGGTGAGTTGAATGGTCAAAATTTTAATTCAGAAAACTCACCCAGAATGCATAATAAAGATTAAATGTTTGTGGAAAGAAAATTGAACTATAAAGAGATATCTATGGGTAATTGAAAGAGACCAGAACCTCAACTAAAGCAGTATACTCTACATGGAAATGGAAAGGGGGAGAAAACAGTTCTGAGACCTATTATACATGTAGACAGGGCAATAATTGATAAGATTTACCAAGAGCAGGTGAACGGTCAGGAACAGTTTGTGAATTACATAACCCCCTAGCTTGATTGACTAAATGAATGGTTGTCTGGATTTATAAAATATTTCACAAGGAAGGAGAAGCAAGTTTGAAAGGAAAAGAAATGTTCATTTTTCACATGATGAATCTAAAGTCCATCCTGGAAGAGCTATTCAACCTCATCCCTCTACAGCCTCCATCACCCCACTTGCTTCTTTGATAGAGAGGCCCAGAGGGTTTGTTTGGGCAGGATGTACCAACTTACGTTCTATCAACACAGCTATTCAAACATAGGTTTTCTAACCTAAAAGTTAGTTTTAAAAAATTCCTTAAATTTGTTTTAATACTCTTCTCTATTTCTGTACATCACAACATTACAAGTTTGCATTTAAGATCAGATCTGTCTGTAGAGGCTATAGAGAATGCAAAGGCTATGGTTTTCACCCCTTATTATTTATGTGTTTATATGAGTAAGTGTAACACGTAGCAGTATATATTGATATACACATCAATGTGTAATGCAGTGTATATCACTGAAGAAAACACACTGATTAAATACAAAAATTTGACATCATTTCCAAACTTAAATAGTAAAAATAAAAACTACAAAAGGAGTTGTACACACTAAATGTATCATGCGAAGCAACAAACATTTTCAAAAATGTAAATTTACGTCCAGTTCCTCTGGTCTTGTCATATCACATTAGACCCATTTACAGTGGCATTTTTTAAAGCTGTACTACATAGTCTTGTCAGAGCAAATTTGATTTGAGAGAAAAAAGTTTCTTTGAATATATTTAGCTTTCTCATCTCTGTGGTTCTTTTTTGTTAGTACTTCGAAGCCAAAAATGTCCTTTCTCAAGATTTAAAATCTATATTATAGAAGTGAGATAAAAGGCAAGATACTCATTGTTGCTGTTGAGATGGTGCTGTTAATAATTTCTATAATATTTCCCCTATTTTGTTTTTATTGGAATGCTATCTCTCTTTTCTATATTGATGTTTTTAAGATTTTCTGCTAGTCTTTGGAATTCTACATAGTTTGCAATATGTATGGGTGTACTTTAATTTTATATTCTGCTTGGAATATATTCTGCTTCTTTTGACTTTGTATCTCATCAAATTTCAATCCTACTTTTTTAAAGATTGAATAGCCACAATCTTTTTTTCAATTTCTTTTCCTGAAAGTCTTTCAGATTATCATAATATTAATCAGAGAACTTGAAGAAGTTTGAAAAATAAGTGATATTGAAGAAATGCTGATAAACATTACCCAAACTAGAACAAAAGAGAAAATAAAGTAGAAATAAAAATAATAGATCATATTGCTGCCAGTCAATATCAAATGGTCTAACATGCATGCAACTGAAATTTCAGAAAGAATAGAAAAATAATGGTTCAGAAGAATTACAGAAGTCTTCTTGTTAAAAACTATATGAGAAGAGAGTGGACTGAACCATTTTGCATTGAAAGAAAAATAAAATAAAATCTACCAACCTATATTATTCTTTCAAATTTTCATCTTTCACTTTCTTCCTACCTTTCAAAATTGAAGGAGAAAAACAGCCTTCTTCCAATGAAGTAAAACAGAGAGAATTCATTACCAGCCGACCTGCACTGCACTACAAGGAAATTAATGGAAGTTCTTCAGGCTGAAGGAATATTACAAACTTATATCATATTAATATGATAATATTATAGACAGAAACTTCATTTACACAAGCAATGGAAAGTGCTGGGGATGGCAAAATCAAAGTAGGAATAAATTTATTTTTAAAATTTTTAATCTTTCTAAAAGTTAACCGACTGCTAAACTCAAAACAGTAGTAATGTACTGGTGTTTACAACATACGTAAAAAGTGAAATGTACATCAGTAATACCAAAAAAAAATGAGGCAGAAATTGAGTCACACGAGTTGAGTAATGATATCTCTTTATATCTCTGCTAAATCAAAGGAATTAAGGAATATATTTTTAAAAAGGTAAATGTACCATACCATATTGTCATTAAAAATTATCCTCAAAAAGTTTTGATTTTTTTTTTAATGAGAAAGAAACAAAGTCTAAGTGTCCACAGCGCATGCAGTACTTGGTTTTCATTTAGGCATCCTAGAACACACACCAATGCTGTTTTTAATCTCTGGTCACCTTCTTCAGTGTATTTTCTTGGCACAGACAGATGATAATTTGCTATCATTGCTCCTTTTGTTATTTATAAATGAAGTTAGATTGAGCTATTTCTCCCAGTGAAAGGTCTAATTGCAATTCAGTTTTCTGTTCTTCCAGAAATGACCTGAAGGATATGTTTTTTCCCTTAATTGAAGACTTCAGGCAAACCTGCCTTTATCACTCAGTTACTGAAGCTGTGCCCTCAGATGTCTATGGCTATTAGATCATGACACACACACAAAGCAGTCATTTGTTGGTCATCATGCAGTAAATCTTCATTCAGTACACATAAAAGGCACTTATAGAATAATACTATTTTCTTTTGTTCTATTCATTTGGCAAATGTAGTGAAAATTCATCACTGTATGTTATGATATCTGGGAAACTTTGATTATTTTGACTTTTTAAAAAATAAGTCAAATACAAAATAAGAATAAACTATTAAGTTCTATTTATGCCAGATTTTTCTTTTATCTTCTGTAAAATAAGATCAGATTTGGTCTGATATTTGCTCTGATCAATGGGATGTTTACGACAATATATATTTCAAAGATGTCTGAAGTAGGTGAAATGGAATGAAGAAAGGGAGAATTCCATTTAAGGGAATAGTGAGTCAAAATAATTTTGAGGCTAGGAGAGTAAAGATAGAGCAAATCTATAGCTAACTAAAGAAATGAAATGGCAAGTCTAAATAATTTCTCCAAATACAATTTATATTTGTTTTTAAATTAATATTTCCTACATTTCATTATAAAATGAAACATCTAAAAAGTCTTCTCTGTTTTTTAAAAAATGTATGACCATTACAAGCACATTTTTTAGTTACTCTACACCTGTAGCAATGTAGTGATTATACATATGTAAAATATAACATATATATAATACACACACATACACACACGTGTGCATGGGCACACACACCATATCATTTATATATTATAAATAAATATATATTAATAGTATTTTATGCTTACTCATATATACCAATTACATATATGCCCAATTATGGATATTTTTATTCTTTACTATGATATAAACCAAGTTTTAAAAAAAATTATTCATCACAAAAAATCTTTTTATTATTTCTACTTGTCTCATATTCACCATTCCTCCCCAGAGCTCTGCGTTCTCTATATGTTCGTCCTGGATGACGTCAGCCAGACGATTTTTTTGATTAGCACATATAAACCGAAACTCCCAACAGCTCCAAATCTACGTCAGATTCTGTCCTCTGAGCCAAAGCCCATCTGGCATATCCACTGAGTTGTCTCATTAAAAGCTAAAATAAATATGTTTAAATCTGAAGCCAGATGATCTTTCTCCCAAAATGTCCACTCTCCCTGTATTTGTCATGCTTGTGAATTGCCCTGTTTCTGCAGTCAGCCAAGCTAAAGACTCAGAAAACTCCATCCTTCCTTCTGTCCCCAACCTGATCATCCACCAGAGTCTGAGAATTCTCCTGTTTGTTCAACTTCGCTTTCTTCATCTTCTCTCCCTTCCCACCGTCCCTAGTTGTGTTATTCTACTCCCTATTTCAGCCTAAATATCCAGATTTGATTCTCAATCGCACTTCTCGCTTTTATTTTCACAATCTTTCAAACAATCACCACACTGTACCAAAATCATTTCTGTAAAATGCAAACATGCCTTCATATTCTAACTGCAATCCATCATGGTAATCTTTAAGTGCTTGACTTAGAACATAAAGCCTTTCATCATTTGGCTGGTGCCTTCTCCCCATCATCGGTCCTTACCTCTCCTTCTTTTCTCTCTGTTCATTCTAGAAGAATGTCCCATGTCATTTTATAACTCCCTGACATTGCTGATGCTCTTTCCTGTACCTGGAATACACTCCCCTTCTTCATCCCACTGCTTTCAGTCTATACTTCAAAGAACCTTCCGCCACGACTCGCCTTGACCCAGTCTGATGGCAGATCTTCCCTCCCTTCCTGAACACACAGTGCAGAGCGTGGAGTGTTATCCGGCGACACACATCACACTATCCTGCAGTCATAGTTTCTCTCTGGGATATAATATTTTAAAGTCAGGATCAGTCTTTCATTTTGTATCTCCTTAGCATCTAGCAGAATATTGGCAGATAATAAGCGTTTTAAAATAAATGCTGCAGGTTAGAGATTGTTCTCCCTACGTTTTACATTAAAAACAGCAACAAAAACTGAGTCTCACAGAAGCCAGTCATGTGGCCAAGGTCAAAATGCAAATGAACCCAAGAGTCCAGTTTAAATTTAATTTTCTGTGCAATACAAAATCCTTACCTGTGTACGGTTATGAACAAATATTAAGGTAATATGTCTAATTATAATGAACATTCTTTCTACACTTACTAGAATGTGACTATTTAAAATGCTGTAATGTTTAGCTATTACTGATTTTGTATTAAGAAAATTTACACTCATCTTTATTAAAGTTGCTGTGTCATGCTTCCTGGTTCTTTCATTACCACACACACGTGATAACAAAATTTAAAACATTCAGACCTCCTTTAAGCCACCTCTTTGCTTTTTATTTGTTTCTCTTACAGTCTTTAATAGTGAAAGAAAAATTGGACAGAAATATTTATGCATGTTTTATTCTAACACTTAATGATTTAAGTGACACTGATACCAGGTATATGCTGCTTATATAGAACTATTGTGTCAGGGGAAATAAATTATTTTTGTAAAATATTATGATTACCAAGGTTAAATCTTTCTTGCAGTCATTGTATCAGTGACTATTAACCTCTTCTAATGGCTTATTTCAGCTATAAACAAAAATGTTTTGAGGGATAAAAAATAATGTTTCCCTTTTATTTATTAAGCTTTGCAATTAAAATGTGTAGACCAAGTCCTGCTGTCACATAGACATCTTAGTCAATTTTTCTGTAACTAAAGAACTGGCCTTACAAATGCTCTTTACAAACAGGCTCTTCTGAGAGTCTTCTGAGACTATGTAGGTTATTTTTTAAATAGTGTTCTTATTCCTTATTTAGGCATCTGAATATTATATCTTTACCCATTTAGAAATGTTCTAAAACTATACTCTGGCTGATTTACTATGTGGTGCTGCTGGCTTAAATATATTTACTTATGTACAATTTTTCTTTCAGTAAAGATTTAGCATTGATGTGATGTAGTAAATATTCTCTAATTTCATTAATTAAAAAAAAAAAACCAAAACACCATCACCATTGTTTTAATCAACAGATATAAAAGCAGATGATAAATCATTTTCTGAGGTATTTTAGAAGATTTTCTGGAATTCAGTAGATGTATTTTTATCATTTGACTGCATCTAGAAGCAGGAATAATTTCTATATAAAAATATTAATCATGTATAAGATAGTAACTGCAAAACATTGTGTAAAGGAATATGGCAAACAAAATATATTTGTATGCCAACTTCAAAGCTAAGTCTAAATCTGTTCAAACAGATCTAAGAAATATATGAACTGCTTTTTTGTTCTGTCAGCTTGGACTGATTAAAAATCTTAATGCATGGTGAGAATACAAAACAATGTTGGTAGAGAAATTAAGTCTGGGTAGGAGGAAGTGAACGTGTTAAAAAGATAAAGAGGGAACTTAACTTTCATTTTACATGTAATGTTAGAGTGAGTGGTTTGTGGGTTTATTTTAACCTCTAAAGTATGCAAATAACACCAGGAGATCCTTGACTATGTATCCCAATCTTTTTTTTTTTTTTTTTTTCCCCAGTTTAGTTGAGATACAATGGACATATAACATTGTGTAAGTTTAAGGTGTACACATAATAATTTGATATATGTATATATTGCAAAATAATTACCACAATAAAGTTAACACATCCATCACCTCACGTAGTCACAAGTTGTGTGTGTTTGAGAACTTTTAGAATTTACTCTGTTGGGGACTTCCAAATACACAATGTAATATTGTAAGCTGTAGTCACCATCCCCAGGACTTATTCATCTTATAAATGAGAAGTCTGTACCCTTTGGCCTCCTTCACCCATAATTCCCACCTCCCTCCCACCATCCCACCCTTGGCGACCACCAATCTGTTCTTCAGTCTTTTTGCAGTTAGACATATCCATATTATTTAATTTCAGGCAATGTATTTGAAATGACTTTTGTGTGTACCTTTCAGTTTAACTAAATATGGTGGAAATTACATTCTCTCTCCTCAAATGTTGATGGACAGAAATGTCTAGGTTGCGTTTTACTCCAAAGACAAATTGGATACATGTGTTCTGCCGTCTTAAGTGTGATGTTTGGCTTCTTGCTCTGGGTCTCAGTCTGTGGAAATGGGAAAAGGAAGCACAGGATAAGCACACATCTATCCCCCTCACTCCCCTCATCTCACACCAGGCACAATGCCACATCTACAGCCAGGAACTGTAGTCTCTGCTTTGACGTCCATATTACCAACTACAACTCGGGGGATTGTATAAATAAAAGATTATAAGATCAGATACTAGGTGACAGGTGAATGGATAAATGTACTACATCTATACTATATATAGATGTAGTATATATATACAGTGGAATCCTACCCAGACATAAAAAAGAATGAAATAATACCATTTGCAGCAACATGGATGGACCTAGAGATTATCATACTAAGTGAAGTAAGTCAGAAAGAGAAAGACAAATATGATATGATATTACTTATATGTGGAATCTAAAATATGACACAAATGAACTTATCTACGAAACAGAAATAGACTCACAGACATAGAAAACAGACTTGTGGTTGCCAAGGGGGTTAGGGTAGGGGGGACGGTTGGTTGGGAGTTTGGGATTAACAGATGCAAACTATTGTATATAGAATGGATAAACAACAAGGAAATACTGTGTAGCACAGGGAACTATATTCAATATCTTGTAATAAACCATAATGGAAAGAAAATAAAAAATATATAAATTATGTATAACTGAATCACTTTCTTGTACACCAGAAGCGAATACATTATAAATCAATTATACTTCAATAAAATGAAGTTCAATACATAAATAAAATAATAAATAGATAAATAAATAACCAAAGAAAGATCAGACAGTAGGCTATAGGTAAAAATCAGCCATCTGATTAGTCTAGTATTCCTGCACTCCATTTTTTCCCCACAAGTAGAGATAGTTTACATATTCCCTCTGCGCTATAACCAGCTCACTTTCTAGGATCTCTTAGTGATGTGCAGTAAGTAATCTCTATCAGGTCATGTTGTGGCTACTTTTTCAATGATAACTTTAAAAAATAAACATATCTGCCCAATATACAAGGATAGAGCAAAAATATAATAAATCTACTAAAAATTTCCATTTGGAAGAAGGAATAATGTTGTAATAGTTGTAAAAAGTTAATGTCCTTTCATAAAAGGTCCCCAAATATATAAGGGCTATGTTTACATTTTGCCTTCATCAGTAGCATGGCAAAGGGTCTGGGGTCTCACACACTCATATACTCTGACATCTGTAACATGTGCTCCCACAAGGTCAGTCTGAGATTAGCTGTATCACAAAGCCAAAAGGCGGAAAGAGCTTGGAGGAATCGTGGGATTGTCACATGTCAGACTGAGATATTGCCCTTCTCACTTTTACTTATATTTCAAAGAGAAAATACCACTGAACAAAAAAACTTTGAAACAAGAACTGAAAATTAAATTTTCTGCCCCAAATGGTGAATGTAAAATGAGAGTTCATATTAATCTCTGTATTTTACTGATTTCTCTCCAGTTGACTTGAGTTCAGATGTTATGGACTCTGGACATTTGAAGAGGACTGATCAACATCTCAGGGATGATTTTTCTCTCTCCCCTTTTCAATCAGCTACGACTGAATTTCTGTTGTGGCCTTTGACAGATCTGAGTAATGAGTTCCTGATGCATTAACCTTCCAAGTTCTGGGGATAGTTCGGGGAGTTATGTACAGTTTTCTGTAATATTGGTAGTGTGATACTGTATATCTTATTAACTCTATAGATTTTTTTTAAATTGTGCAAATTCAGAGATTAAGATTCTAAATTTTGAGACTCTAAAGGAATCACATACCCTCAGTAAGAGAAAGCAGGGTTGAAACAGCTCAACAGACCCCAATGTAGCCCATGAATCAGGATCTCTCCTTTTCAAATGCAGGCCTGGAGGGAATCAAGCTAAAGCTCATTTTCCCCATTTTTCAGTTTAACTTCTTTGGGGTCTTACAAAAGAAATAAGATCATGACAAAGCAAACACAATATATTATAAATACTGGTAATAAAATAAGAGAGAAATTAGGTAATGATATTCATTACCTAATTCATCAAGCCCATCCTTTGAACCATACCTGTGGGTTCCATCAATTTATCAAAAGAGAAGTGACTGCAAACATAGGATGAAACCCTTCATACAGTAGAAAGTCATTGCTGTGTGATTTATCTATAAAGAATGATCATGTGAACATTTTTCTCTGTAATTTAAATATCAGATTAAATGTGAAAATACATATAAAATTAACTGAGTACATTTAAATAAATTTAAGATTTTAAATTATAAGCAACATAACAGTACTCAAGCACAAAAAAACGAACAGCACAATTAAAAATCAGAGAAGGATCTGAATAGACAATTTTGCAAAAAAGACATACAAATGACCAGCAGGTACATGAAAAGGTGCTCAACATTACTAATCAACAGGAAAATTCAAATGAAACCACAATGAGACATTACCCCACACCTACTAGGATAGCTAGTATCAAAAAGACAAGAAATAACAAGTGTTGGTGAGGAAGTGGAGAAAAGGGAACCTGTACATTGTTGACGGGGATGTAAACTGGAACAGCCACTGTGGAAAACAGTATGGAGATTCCTCAAAAAAATTAAAAATAGAACAGCCGTATGACCCAGCAATTTCACTTCTGGGTATACATCCAAAGGAAATGAGATCAGTACCTTGAAGAAATAGCTGCACCCCCATGTTCATTGCAGCACAATTCGTAAGAGCCAACACATGGAAACAACCAAACATCCTGTCTCTCTCTATATCTATCATCTATCTACCTATCTATCTATCTATCTATCTATCTATCTATCTATCTATCATCTATATAGTTCAGTCTCAAAAAACAAAGAGAGGCTGCCATTTGCAACAACATGGATGAACCTGGAGGACAAGTGAGCCAAATAAGCCAGACGCAGAAAGAAACTACTGCATGATCTCATTTATATGTTGAGTCTAAAAAATACATAGAAGCAGAGAGTGGAATGGTGATTATCAGGGGAGGGGAGGTGGGAGAGATGGGGAGATGCTGGTTTAAGAGTACAAAGTGGCAGTTACGTAAGATGGAGAAGCCTAGAGATTTAATGTATAGCATGATGTGTACAGTTAATAATACTGTACTGAATACTGAAAATTTGCTAATATAGTAGGCTTCAGGTGCTCTCACCACAGAAAACATGTAACTGTGAGATGATATGTTAATGGCTTGACTGTAGCGATCGTTTCACTATGTATACATATATATATATATCATTACATTATGTTGTACACCTTAAATATATCCAAATTTTATTTAAAAATAACATTTAAAACAAAACGAAACCATGACATCTTTCAATCAGTCATTACCGATGAATATAGCTCTTGTACACAACATTAAAGCTTATAAAAAGTAAGGAGGGCTTCCCTGGTGGCACAGTGGTTAAGAATCTGCCTGCCAATGCAAGGCACACGGGTTCGAGCCCTGGCCTGGGAAGATCCCACATGCTGCGGAGCAACTAAGCCTGTGCACCACAACTACGGAGCCTGAGCTCTAGAGCCCGCAAGCCACAACTACTGAGCCCACGTGCCACAACTACTGAAGCTCGCACGCCTGCAGCCTGTGCTCCTCAACAAGAGAAGCCACGACAATGAGAAGCCCATGCACCGCAACGAAGAGCAGCCCCTGCTCACCGCAACTAGAGAAAGCCCACGCACAGCAACGACGACCCAACTCAGCCAAAAATATAAATAAATAAATAAATAAATAAATAAATAAATAAATAAAATTAAAAAAACAAAAAAAGTAAGGAAACAGGGCTTCCCTGGTGGCGCAGTTGTTGAGAATCTGCCTACTAATGCAGGGGACATGGGTTCGAGCCCTGGTCTGGGAAGATCCCACATGCTGCGGAGCAACTAGGCCCGTGAGCCACAACTACTGAGCCTGTGCGTCTGGAGCCTGTGCTCCGCAACAAGAGAGGCCGCGATAGTGAGAGGCCCGCGCACCGCGATGAAGAGTGGCCCCCACTTGCCGCAACTGGAGAAAGCCCTCGCACAGAAACGAAGACCCAACACAGCCAAAAATAAATAAGTAAATTTAAAAATAAATAAATGGCTGTTGTTTAAAAAAATAAAATAAGGAAACAAAGGGAGAATGCACAGGAAGAAAGAAGTTGATCTCATCTTTATTTTAAACACTCAGCAGAAAAGGTTTATGATCTATTTGAGGAAAAATTGTTTGGGCAGTCATTTAGAGAGAATGACATTGGATGCGTGTTGAATGTTCAGATCAGTACGATTAGCATGCAAGATTCAGTACATCATCTCTCCGGATTTCTCTCCTGTCTGTGATCACGTGCTCCAAATCCCAAGTCTCTTCTCATTCCCTCCTCCTTATTCCTGCTATCTTTCTCACCAATCTCAAAGGAAGCACAGGTTTTCACTTTCAATTTGTACTTTACTCCTAATTTAGTGCACATGGGGTTTCTCTTCTCTTTCAGAACAGTGACATTTGTCTATAAATCTATCAAAGTATTGAGGTTTGTTTGTATTATTTACAGAAGCAACACCCGTAGTTCTCCTTATACCATGGATTTATGCTTTCCATACATTAAGGATACGACTTATGAAAAATGTAACATGATATATTTGCAAATTACATTAAACAATGATCCATAAATTATATTAAAAATGCATTTAGCACCACTGTTTATAAATATCTACCAGGTTTCTTTCTTTTACATAACATACTGAAAAATGTGCCTGTAATACAAACTAATTTACTAAAAAAGTATACAGACATCATTTAACTTTTAACTACTGACTTAGGTACAGAATAGAAATGTTTTAAAACAATGTAAATATCTAATCTGTAGTAGTGAATACTTGCATGGCAGCAACATTTTGAATAGATTCCGTGCGGCTCTAATAATAAAGTATTTATTAATCTACTAGAAATTTTCAAGAGGTCACTATTATGTGTTTTGAAAATTAGAATTGATGAAATTTGCAATTCCCATAAATGAATAAAACCAATAAAATGTAATGTGCTTACACTGAAAAGACAAAACAATGTAAAAATAACATATTCTGAGGTATTAAGTAGAAAATGCTAGCACTTATTTCCTCAAATAAAAATAATATTAATGGTAAAGAAAAAGGTGATTACAACTACACTTGTAAGATTTTCAAACATATTTTGATACCATAATAGATATGTGTGAAGTATTTGAATATAAATTCATATAATTATATGAATATATATTTTTTAACTTGCAAAATGTCAGCCTTTACTAAGAGTATCTAAAGGAACTACCATAACAAAGTCACATTTAATAAAATGTAAGCCACATTAAAACAAAAAAGTCATAAAAACTACTAAATTATCAGAGTAATTCTGATGCCTTTTCTAGTAAATATTAAGGTATTCTGTTATTTTGTTTTGCTCGATTCAAACACAGTAAGTCTCCTACATACGAACTTTCAAGTTGCGAACTTTCAAAGATGCGAGCGTGCGACCGCATGTCTAATCACGTTGTTAGTTCACGTGTCTGGCATACATTGTCATGTGCGTGCATCCTCTACAAGTGGTTGTGCTTTTGTGTACTTTACTGTACAGTACTGTATAGAGTACAGTAGCACAGTATCTTTATTTCTTGCCTGTTCACTCAATGCTAGCCCCTGTATGACAGCTGTTGTACTGTACTACTGTACTTTTCAAGATACTGTGCAGTAAGATTAAAAATGTTTATTTTTTGTGTTTGCTTGTTTTTTATGTATTTGTGTGAAAAGTATTATAAACCTATTACAGTACGGTACTATCTAGCCAATTGTATTATATGGGTACCTAGGCTAACTTTGTTGGACTTTGGAACAGTTTGGACTTACAGACGTGCTCTTGGAATGGAACTCGTTCGTATGTAGGGGACTTACCCATAACCATGTTCCCTAGAGTTTATTAGGCTTGTTGTTGAATCACGGCCAAAAAAAGGGGAGACATTTTTAAAAATTATCCTCTTACTTTTAGGTGTTTTGTTTTGAAATGTGGAGTTTCAAGTAATCTTCTTGATTTCTATGAGGATTATAATAAAACTACAGCAAACATGAGACACAAGATTGTTGATATCTTGTCCAAATACAAACTAGAGTTTGTTCATCCATCTGCATGTTTGGCAGGCACACAATGCAAATGTAAATTCTGGCAAATTCCATTTTTTCTATAAACTTTTTTTTTTTTAAATTTTATAGCTACTTTATTTATTTATTTATTTATTTTTGGCTGTGTTGGGTCTTCGGTTCGTGCGAGGGCTTTCTCTAGTTATGGCAAGTGGGGGCCACTCTTCATCGCGGTGCGGGGACCGCTCTTCATCGCGGTGCGCGGGTCTTTCACTATCGCGGCCCCTCCCGTTGCGGGGCACAGGCTCCAGACGCGCAGGCTCAGTAGTTGTGGCTCACGGGCCCAGCTGCTCCGTGGCATGTGGGATCTTCCCAGACCAGGGCTCGAACCGGTGTCCCCTGCATTAGCAGGCAGATTCTCAACCACTGCGCCACCAGGGAAGCCCCTAAACTTCTTAACAAATAAAATGAAAATACCTTACGTGCTAAATATTCTGCATACTTTGTACATAACACTGTCAACAAGGAGTAGCGTTTGGGATACTGAGGCTTTCTTTATAAAGATTTTCTTCACTTTCTCACTTTTCAGTTTTCTTAAGACAATGTAGAAGTACTTAATGAAATTTCACCTTAATAGAAAAGTAAAGAGATGGCAAAAATGATGGTTATCATTTTTGTTGGCTGTAGAGAAGATTTTAAAATGTTGGCCAGCCATCAAATCATATTTTCAAAGCGTGGGTAATAGGATGTCCTTCTCTAATTTGGAGATACATTGAGGATGAGAATGTGGAAACGTGTTACAGTAAAACAGAAATCTATATGTAGTTTTGCCAAAACGGTTTAATGATCTTAGAGGAGGACATCAGGAGCCTAGAAAAAGATGAAAGGACTGAATTTAAATTAGTCACTGTTATAAGTAGATTGTGACAGAAATTCCCATGGTGAGAAAACAACCAAGTGTTTGGAAATAAGAGAGCTTCAGGACTGCAAAAAAAAAAAAAAAATACCACAAAAGGGCAGCCAAGTTAAAAAAGACTTTCTCATGTCTTTACTAAAATTGACTATTTGAAATGTAACTTCAGTTTCCAAGTCCAAATTATCTCTGTGCATTAACACCATTTTCTCTGAGAATGGGACGTTTGTCTTATGGTGACATCCTTATGACACAGAGTGGTTTAAAATGATGGGCATGATAGCCTGTACGATACATTTGTAGGTACGAAGAACCTGATCGACAAATAACTGTTCTACCTGAAATAGTTGGCTGTATAAGTGGGTGGACACTTTTGAAGAGGTGGGATCTAATTCCTACACATCTAAAAACTTACTGTTGCTGGTAAGTAAAATCCTAATTATTTTATGCTTGACTCTTTTTGTTGAGAGGGTATTTAGTGTGATGCCATTACGTTGAACCAGGAATCAATGTATCAATAATTATAGGCTTGAGAAGAGCAGAACACCAAGGCAGACTGGATTTTACATTGGACCGTGTTTGACTTTATCACTACATAAAACCAAACCAAACCAAACCAAAACAAGATCTCCCAGTGGCTGCAGGCAGTTCAGAGAAATATTATTAGAAAAAAAAAAAAGAAAACAGAGAATAAACATATCCTACTGTATAATGGGCAAAATAAATGTGCCATTACTATTTTTTATTGAAGTATAGTTAATATTGTGTTAGTTTCAGGTATACAGCAAAGTGATTCATTTATATGTATTTTTTCAGATTATTTTCGATTATAGGTTATTACAAGATACTGAATATTATTCCCTGTGTTATACAGTAAATTCTTGTTGCTTATTTATTTTATGAATATTGGTGTGTACCTGTTAATCCCAAACTCCTAATTTATCCCTTCCCCACTCCCTTTCCCCTTTGGTAACCATAAGTTTGCTTTCTGTCTGTGAGTCTGTTTCTCTTTTGTATATAGATTCATTTGTATTATTTATTTTAGATTCCACATATTATAAGTGATATCATATAGTACTTGTCTTTCTCTGTCTTAGTATGATATTTTCTAGGTCCATCCATGGTGATATCTGTTTAATAAGTCCTATTATATTTATCTCCTTTAAAAGATCTTACCTTATGTATCACATCAATACATAAAAATATGCTCCATAAAATTTAAATGTCCAATATATATTTTTACTTTAATTTTTGACAGGTATTTAATATATATGATATATTATTTTAATTAATCTTTTAGTTACACTTCTGATTTTAAAATATATATGAAATCCCGATTATGTTAAAGTCAATATTTACCGGCATTGCTTGTCTTTCCACTTTATAAGATGAGGTTATCATTGATGTACAAGTTCCCACATTTCCACTTTCACATCTCACCTTTCATCACCTGCACTTTTACTTGTACACCCCATGGTAGGATTCCTTTGTTCTTTCTCCATAAGTTGACTCTATATTTTGAAATAAATACCAGAGAACTTTATACTATTATGGTCATATTTAATTTATCTCATACTCTATTCATAGATTGTCTTGAAGACAGTAGTAGTAGTAGCGGTAGTAATGGGGTAATAGTGTTATTGATTTTTGCCCATCTTATAAAATCTTCTTTTGGGACTATTCTTATCATGTCTTCATTTTATGTTCTGCTCCCTCAGTCAAACTTTCTCATTTTCTGAGTTTGTTTGTTGTCCTTCTGAGACACTCCTCTTTCAATCTCCGTTCTTTCACTAAAACTTTGTTCTCTAACCTGCAGTCACGCTGTCTCCTTGGAACTTACTGATAGTAAGAGCCACTGTTACCTGGTTTCTAGATTTGTCTTCTTTGTTAACAGTCTCAGTAAGCCAGAATACATTCTCAACAATTTCTTAACAAAGGCAGCTGCAAGGATCAACTTTCTAAATGATCATATATCTGCCATTCTTGTTTAAACTCCTCCCACATGAATGATAGTTTGGCTGAGTTTTCCTGGTAGAAAATAATTTTATCTACAATGTTCAAAGCACTACTGCTACATTTTCTAGCATCCATGTTACAGTTAAGAAATCCATTGCCAATCTAGTTTGTAAAGTTTTCCTGAACATTTGTTTTCTGTGTTGTTTTATTTTCATCTAATGTTATTCTTCTGAATCATCACTAAGTACTTGGTGAGCAAGTTTGATCTGAATACTTAACATTTCTCAGTTCTGGAGACATGAAAGTAAAGGAGAAATCAATGTAAATTTAAGTCATAACAGTAGATTTAATCAACATCTGTTTGTAATTTAAGAGTTATAAAAGCTTAATTGGAGTTTTGAAGATTAATTTTAACACAAAGGAACTCAAACTTTAGGGACACTAAGATCTAGAGGGTAGCAAAGGAAAGAAAGACAGTGATTCACAAAAGAAGTTGATAAATATATCAAGAGCACCCAAAGTGCATAATATCTTAAGAGGAAGAAAGAGAAATTTACAAGTAATGGTTGATCTGAGGCACCAAATGCTTCAGAGGAATCAAGGAGGATTAGTATAATGTAAAAGATTGGAGAATATTTTGTAAATTTCAGGCCACCTGTGTGTAGAGTAGTGCAAGGGTGGGAGCCAAATGGAAGAGTATGAAAATAAGAGCACGTGAAGGTTCTGAGTAAACCTTCTTTCAAGGAGTTTTAATGAGAGGTCAACTAGTTACTAAAAGATGTTTAAGTTAATCAATTTAAAAATATGAACAACTTGAGGCTATTTAAAGACATAGAGAAAGGAACACTTTTGGACCTTGATATTATCATACTAAGTGAAGTAAGTCAGACAAAGAAAGACAAATAGCATATGATATCACTTATATGTGGAATCTAAAAAAAAAGGATACATATGAACTTATATACAAAATAGAAATAGACTCAGAGACATAGGAAACAAACTTATGGTTACCAAAGGGGAAGGAGGGAGGGATAAATTAGGACTTTGGGATTAACAGATACACACTATTATATATAAAATAGATAACCAACAAGGACCTACTGTATACCACAAGGAATATATTCAATATCTTGTAATAAACCATAATGGAAAAGAATATTATGGAATATTATATATATTACATGTATATATTATATATATATCTGAATCACTTTGCTGGACACATGAAAGTGACACAGCATTGTAAATCAACTGCACTTCAATTTAAAAAAAAAAGAGAAGAAAAAAAAAGGGCTTGAACTTGTTAGAAACGAAGGCCATATTCATTCGACCAAAACCGCAGATCAGAGACCAGATATTATTTCAAGTTAATTTTACAAATGGTACATGTGTACTTATTGCAGTACTGAGAGGAGATCAGGATATGTGAAAAACTCAGATTTTTCTATTAGGTGAGAGGCAAGTTATATTATTAGGTAAGTGGGGGGGATGAGCTGGAGTTGGGAACTTAGATCCTGGTGAGATAACATCTGTGGATCACACACTATAGAGTCAATTTAAGATAAGCAAAGGGTTTGAATAACTATTTGACTTCAGGAGCGATTATTATTAGAACATGTGCACATAGATTCAATCAGTTTTCCATTCAAACTAGTTTGAATAACTAAAAGATGTAACTGTTCTATAAGCTCCAATACGTAGACTTACATATTTAATTAATTGTAACTTTAAATTTCTTCATCCTTTCTTTTATTAGTATCACTTCCACTCTGGGGAAATTGGAATACTCTATAACAAAGAATTGTGCTACAAATTCTAAGGCAAATTAACCTTTGGGAAAACATATCATAGTTTCTGTAATTAAAATAATGAGAATTCTAAGAATAATAGTATTTAGGTCTTTTCTATTTAAAACAGAAACTTATTTGCACCCAAAGAGCTAATCAAAGGGCAAACTCTGATTGTATATTCAGAAATTCCATTGTTGTGCCTCTATGCTAAAATACTCTCCCTTAAAAAATGATTGTCTTTAAACAGGGTAAGTTTGTCATTTGCCAAAAAGTATGGCCTCCATAGAATGTCAATGTTAAACTTTTTGACTTCAATTCATATATAAGTGCAGGATGATTTTTATTGTTTGTAATCTTAGAATATTTTTTACCAAATAATCTTTAATGGTCTTATGCTCAAAATTGTTAAAATTTTGGAATGTTTAAATTTCAGTTTATTTTTTTGGACATAAAGCATCACAAAACTTTTTAGTGACTGAATATAATGTTTGTGGCAATAATGCATTTAGATGATATGATCAAAGGGCTTAGACAATCAAACTGTGGTTGTAACACTATCAGAAGAGAGTGACATGGATGAACGTGACAGCATGCCAAGATGACAAACATCTTGGTTTCAAAACTGGTTTCAGTAAATGTTGATGAGAAGAACACAGGGAAGGAGTTAAGAAATGTATATAGTAAGACTTCTACTTTACCTGTCCCAAATTGTTTTATAAGACAAGGAAAAGACAATAAATAGATGATATGAATGGTACAAGTAAGCATGGAGCAAATTGACAGTTATAATACTGAATTGTGATATAAAGCAAGAAAAAATAGAATATTTTGAAGTTTCATAAAATACTGAAATTTTTGTGTTGGTAACCACATTAGAACTGTTTAAAATCCTTTGAAGCAGATATAAAATGCATGTGTATAATCAAATTTTATTTCTGAGGAACGGGATGAGTGATGGCAAACACTATGAGTGGTGAATTTCTGGGTAATGTCCAAAGAAGTGAATTTAAGTTCATTCAAAAGGTAAAGGCGAACAGACACAGTATGGTGTTAAGAATGTATCCCCAGTTTTCTTGTGGATTCTAATGGTCCAAACTAATGCACTTAGCATTACAGTTATCTAACTACACAGTTTAAATCCTAGTATCATTCATGGATACCAGTGGAAATCACATCTGTGACCATGACCTTTCATGAAACCAAATATGCCAATGACCCCAGAGAAGGGCAGATAACAGACTGAATCCCATTCCCAGGCAGCTATGCCTACAACCTCAACAAATAGTGTAGGAATGCTTTCTTTCCAGATATTTTAAACCCACCTTATTTTTCAATTAACAAAAATTATTTTAACAATTTGAACTTACATTTATGATATCTTCCATTTTGCACTTGCATTTACTGAATACATGTGAAGAGAAAAGATGCTTCTTGCTTTTCAAGGTAAAACTTCATGGGGAATTTCAATATAGATAATAAAAACCATACTACTTTCTGAGTTTCACTTATGGAAGGAAAATAAATCTCTCTCCCAGAATAGTCATGGGCGTTCATGCAATGTATGCCAGAAGCAGGGAAATGCTGATATGAAGAGGTTATTTCTCTGCTGGTTTTCCACATAATCACATGTTCTTAGACTTCTACTCTCTCACCTTCCTTCCTTAGTATCAGACAGTTATCAGGTGACAAATATACGTGGGAACGGAAAAAATATTGCGTGTGAACATTAAGAGTTATACCTCCTACCACTGACCTCTAAAATCACTGTATCAGTCTGATTGTTTTTCATCACTATTTGGTATTCTGAATAAAAGTTATTTTAATTAATGGAAAAGAGACTAGTTGCTTAACTTAACAAAAGGCTCTTGAAAGAGCTAGGAGGCAGAAAGAGGAAAAGCACTCTTGTGAGATGAGATGTAGATTGTTGAGCTGGGATTTAGATCAATGAGAAGCTTCAGAAGATCTTAGTCAAGAAAATTGGGTGGAAAAAGGAAATTTGGGAAACTGTTGACATGAATTTTTAATTAGATACCTTTCAGTAATCTTTCACAGATTCAGGTAAAGAATATAATTCTATTTTAATGATTTTCTGTATGCTGCTCTAGAAGTAATACTGTATAGAGGTTAAAACATCTGTCCCCTCAAATTTGTCAGGTTTTTCTCTGGGCATTCATCTTAGATTTTGGAACTCAGGTATAATACAAACCTATTGATTAAATCTATGCTTTCAATAAATTCAGGAACCTGAAGTATTTCTCTTATAAGTTAGCAATCTTGATATTTTCTCTCCACAACTTCAAGAACACAAAGTTGCTTGAGAATCTGGGCTTCTTTTTAGTTGATGAAAACAAAGTCATTATTTAGGATCATTTTATTGTCTCTGCCTGGCTCTGACAGTCAAGACCAAAACTTCCAGGATTTGCGAACCTGCTGTGGAAATCATGATGACGTTACTAGTATAAGCAATTTGCTATTAGAAATTTGAGCAATTTTTATGGTCATGTTCCATGAATTGTATGAATTGGTATATACATATATCTCTATGCTAGTGTTGTTTAAATATGAGCTAATTTAGAGCATAAAGTTTCACTGACTGTGAGAATTTGTAAAGACCACATTAGTAGGTGTTTATAGATTCAAAGCCACAAAATGTGTTTTACATGTAAATCCTTTTACTCACTGGTCTAGGAAATATCTACCTATATCTATATATCTATGTATCTATATAGCTATCTATAAATGTGTATCATTTTGCTAAGGTCAAAGCACATGAAAAAAGTGTGAGGGAATACATTACACTGTTCATCATCATTCTCCTCCTTCTTCTTACTGTCTAGAAATGAATTGAGAAGCTAAGAGAAATTCATTGCAATTTTTGTGTAATATAATGATGGATTTATTATCACATGCTGAGGGAAGGGCTCAGACAACACTTCAGGGGTGATATTTAGAAACTAGAATTACAAGAAGAAAGTTACCAACAGGATGAAGAAAACGGTTCCCTTTTCTCTTGGCATCCTGTGGAGAGGAATGTTTGGACCAGACAAAGCTAGAAATAACACTGTTCTCCAAGAAAGAAAGTTTCCCAAAATACGTTCTGTATTTTTATGCAGAGAGTATTTGAGTGTCCTTAAAAATGGTAAAATAACAGTCTGAGCTTGGGCACCAGATGCTCCTTCATTGCACTGATGTCACTGGAAAACCTTGAAGGATGTTGAGACTATTCACAGATTTTTCCTACTGATCCTCCTGGTAATAGAACAAGCTGACTGCTTACTGAGCAATGCAGAGAGAATTGTCATGGTCATTAGTCTTGCAGAAAATCCTCTTTGCCTTTGCCCAGTCAACCTTTGATCTTAAGGAATACTCAAATATAAGCCCTTTTTATCAGGAGATATAGTTAATTGAATCAAGGATAAGAATAGAGTGATAAAGATGTTATATCCTCCATCCACTTCCTGGGGTTGGCATTGTATTATAACTAACAATTGAGCTTTTATTCCTCATTGACTATTAACCTTCTCTCATTCCCAACAGACAATGTTGTCACCATATGTGATCTCTAGAAACATAAGAGAGTAGCTCTGGAACCACCTGAAATGAAATCACTGTTCAAGTTGTGACCACCTAGCTGCCCTTCATCTAAACAATGGAAACCACCCATCTGCCTACTAAGTTAAAATCAGTTATGAAAACATAAAGAGGGTAGTGCATGATTCCTCAAGGTCTCCAACCTCCCAAACACCTAGTTTTCTAGTTTTGTCTGGGTGGAGGAACTGAGTGTTGATTGCCTTTCTTTGGTGGACTTTTCTACCCACATGTTTGTTTGCAATGATTAGTCTTTTGAAGCCATCAGGAAAGGTGACAATAAATAATTTCAACTGCTATTTTGGCACGTTTACACTGAGCCAATAAAACGGTACCCTTCTTCCAGTCCAAGGAACTTTGCATGGCAGATGTTTGGAATGAGAATTAACAGTTTTGATCTGTAAGAGGCAATTCTCTCCAGATGACTACTCTTTCCAATCTCCTAGCTGATTACTTCTAAAAACTATCTATTCTGCTACTATATTCAACAACACGTCCCATTCCTATAAAAAGGCTACCTCTATTTTGGGTTTTGGCCCTATTTCTCTAGCTTTCCTGCACCTCTGTCCCAGAGAATTAGCTATTGGTAAGCTCCCACATTAAGGATCATTCTGGAAACTTTCCTTAGGCCCATCTAGTTTCCTTATGTATCCTTCCAGGCCCATTGGCTCTCATGTGTTTCCCCCAAAGAGAAAGTCATTAACAAGTCCCTGGGGAGCATTGCTGTGAGGATTAAGGCAAGACAGTGGGAATGTGCTACCAAAGGGACAGTCCTCAGCACCACCAGCTTTCGAGGGATTGCAAAGCGGAAGTGCTTAGCTGACCTTGGGTAACTACTCTAGAAACCAGATAACCCCTGCTCTCACCCATTGGATTCCCAAAGGCAAGGACTTTGGGTGGAAAGAAACATCGTCCATGGCCTTGATCTGAAATCTTTGATAACCAGTGAAGAGTTGGGGTTTGGGAATGTGAGCGTTAATTTTCCCTCCGTAAACAGGATATGATGCCACAGTGGACTGATTTAGCTATTGGGCACATCAACTCCAAGTTATCTGGACACCAGCATCATGCACTCATCAATTCTTTGGAGACTGGCGATGGTTGTGCTCTTGCTTTTATTGAGGTAAAGAAGATTATCCAATGACCAGTGATACAAGAACCACCTATCTCCTTATGGCTGAGATGCTTACTTCTAGAAGGAAAGTATATATGCATAAATTTTATAGATGTATTGTTTATTCCTCAGAAAGCCTCTTTCCTTTCACAAGTCTCTAAGTTTTATATAAGTGATTCTCATGGATCAGTCAAATTTCTCCTGGTAGTGTTGTTAGAAGTGCCCAAGAGAAATCATACAAACACCCAGTAGGAAGAGAAAAGAGAGGAGGAGCTGGAGTGGGAATAGAATAGTCCCTGGGTGACGTTCTTCAATATGCAGCATCTCTGTGTTTGCAGACTGGCTCATGGAAAAGTGTGCTGATGGAGAAAGTTATCCAATATCTTACACCTGGTGGAATGTGGACATCACAGTGCCAAAGCTGATTCCAGATGTTTCATTCTGTGCAAACTATTAATTCTTTATGAAAATAATATTAAGCATATCAAAAGACTTACTTAAAATCAGACTACTGTAGGATACACAAAGTTTCCCCTTATCATGAACTAAATACAAATAAACAATACAAATGAAACAGTAATATACATAGCTTACACTTATGTTGAGTATTAAGAGTAATTTCGTAGATATGAATTGTCATCCACGTGATCTTTCAATAATTTTAAACAAGAAGGCAATGAACTAGCGCTAGTCCTATAACATAGATTATTCTAGAAATGTTAGATGATGTAAATGATCTAGGCAGCTTCTGGTTGTTATTTTAAAACAATATTATAAAAAATAGTAGTCAAATGATTGGAATTCTCTGGGATCTTTGACTTAGAGTGCAACATGGGAAAATTATTGTTTAACACACATATGAAAATAACTGAAGTTTAGTTTATTCTCTGCACAGTCTAAACATAAAAGAGGTAATGCTTGCTTTAAAATTCAAAATAAATATGTAGATAACTGACCAAATGGGGATTATTAAATAATTTACTTTAAATGACAAAAAAATGTGAATAACTAGATCTCATCACTCACTAGTAGTTATATATGACTATGTGTGTGTGTTTATCTCTTACAATATGATTAATTTTAAGGTGAGAGAAATATAGGCACAATGATTTTACACTTTTATATATTTCTCTATGTATTTTTAGAATTTTTTAAAAATGTTAAATCATTCATTACAACTTAATTTAACTTTTCTTTTGGTTTATCTTTTGTAAGCAATGTCAATTTTCTTTTTTTTTTTTATGTAATGGGTATAAATTAAAATGACACCACTGCATCTGGTAGTTGCAAAAAACTTACCTCTTTTTTATTCTTTCTCATTGAATGTGCCGACATATTATTCAGCATGACATTTTCATGATTATTTAGAACAAAAAGGTCCTTTTTGTGTTTTCTCCATTAAATAAGAATAGCTGATAACCCAATAGAAACCAGACATTTGGAAAGGAAGACAACATCTGTAACTAGTTTGGCTGGGTGTTATCTATGTTCATCAACTGGGAATCACATCCACTATTCTGTACACAATAAACAACTATCTAGACTCTCTTTGGTACCAAATTTCTTTATAATTTGCTTGTTCTAACTAAGGAGTCTCAACTGAGTCAAAAGGGGGTTGGAGCATTGGGAAGGATTCAACCAGAGAAGCAGAACTAATGGGATAGAAATTTAAGACACGCATGAGTTAGTTATTCAATGTTACAATGTTACATGTATTTATTGAAAGGAATTGGCATATACAATTGTGAGGTCTGGCTAAGCAAATCCAGAATTCATAGGGCTGTATCTGGACTGGAATCCTTGCCTTATTCTTTGTATGTAATCATATCTCAAAATATAAGCCCAAATTTTGCTTTTTATAGGTAATACTTCTCTGAAGCTGTGCAAGTCCAGCATTTCATGCTGCTTACCTCAATCCTTAGGGCTAGTTTACTTCAAAGCTATCAGAAAACTGCCACAGAGTAATATCCTAGGAGGAGGAGAGAAGATGGCGGAAGAGTAAGACGCAGAGATCACCTTCCTTCCCACAGATACAGTAGAAATACATCTACACGTGGAACTGCTCCTACAGAACACCCACTGAATGCTGGCAGAAAATGTCAGACTTCCCAAAAGGCAAGAAACTCCCCACGTACTTGGGTGGGGCAAAAGAAAAAAGAAATAACAGACACAAAATAATAGGGACGGGACCTGCACCAGTGGGAGGGAGCTGTGAAGAAGGAAATGTGTCCACACACCAGGAGCCCCTTCGCGGGCAGAGACTGCAGGTGGCAGAAGGGGGAAGCTTCGGAGCCTCGGAGGAGAGTGCAGCCACAGTGGTGCGGAGGGCAAAGTGGAGAGATTCCCGCATGGAGGAGCGGCGCCGAGCAGCTCTCACCAGCCCGAGGGGCTTGTCTGTTCCCCCGCCGGGGTGGGCGGGGCTGGGAGCTGAGGCTCGGGCTTCGGTCGGATCGCAGGGAGAGGACTGGGGTTGGCGGTGTGAACACAGCCTGAAGGGGCTAGTGTGCCATGGCGAGCCGGGAGGGAGTCCGGGAAAAGTCTGCAGCTGCCGAAGAGGCAAGAGACTTTTTCTTGCCTCTTTGTTTCCTGGTGCGCAAGGAGAGGGGATTCAGAGCACCGCCTAAACGAGCTCCAGAGACGGGCGTGAGCCACGGCCATCAGCGCAGGCCCCAGAGACGGGCGTGAGATGCTAAGGCTGCTGCTGCCACCACCAAAAAGCCTGTGTGCGAGCACAGGTCACTCTCCACACCGCCCCTCCCGGGAGCCAGTGCAGCCCGCCACGGCCAGGCTCCCGTGATCCGGGGACAACATTCCCGGGAGAACGCACGGCGCGCCTCGGGCTGCTGCAACGTCACGACGCCTCTGACGCTGCAGGCTCTGTACCCCTCCCTCCCCCCGGCCTGAGTGAGCCAGAGCCCCCAAAGCAGCTGCTCCTTTAACCCCGTTCTGTCTGAGCAGGGAACAGACGCCTTCAGGCAACCTACACGAAGAGGTGGGTCCAAATACAAAGCTGAACCCCGGGAGCTGTGCGAACAAAGAAGAGAAAGGGAAATCTCTCCCAGCAGCCTCAGAAGCAGCGGATTAAAACTCCACAAACAACTTGATGTGCCTGCATCTGTTGAATACATGAATAGACAACGAATCATCCCAAATTCAGGAGGTGGACTTTGGGAGCAGGATATATTAATTTTTCCCCTTTTCCTTTTTTTGTGAGTGTATATGTATATGCTTCTGGGTGAGATTTTGTCTGTATAGCTTTGCTTTATAATAGCTTTATTTTACTTCACTATGTTATAGCCTCTTTCTTTCTTTCTTTCTATTTTTTTCTCCCTTTTACTCTGAGCCGTGTGGATGAAAGGCTCTTGGTGCTCCAGCCAGGCATCAGGGCCGGGCCTCTGAGGTGGGAGAGCCAACTTCAGGACACTGGTCCACAAGAGACCTCCCAGCTCCACGTAATACCAAACGGCAAAAATCTCTCAGAGATCTCCATCTCATCATCAAGACCCAGTTTCACTCAATGACCAGCAAGCTACACTGCTGGACACCCTATGCCAAACAACTAGCAAGACAGGAACACAGCCCCATCCATTAGCAGAGAGGCTGCCTAAAATCATAATAAGGCCACAGACACCCCAAAATACACCACCAGACGTGGACGTGCCCACCAGAAAGAAAAGATCCAGCCTCATCCACCAGAACTCAGGCACTAGTTCCCTCCACCAGGAAGCCTACACACCACACTGAACCAACCTTAGCCACTGGGGACAGATACCAAAAACAACGGGAACTACGAACCTGCAGACTGTGAAAAGGAGACCCCAAACACAGTAAGATAAGCAAAATGAGAAGACAGAAAAACACACAGCAGATGAAGGAGCAGGGTCAAAACACACCAGACCTAACAAATGAAGAGGAAATAGGGAGTCTACCTGAAAAAGAATTCAGAATAATGATAGTAAGGATGACCCAAAATCTTGGAAATAGAATAGACAAAATGCAGGAAACATTTAACAAGGACATAGAAGAACTAAAGAGGAACCAAGCAACGATGAAAAACACAATAAATGAAATTAAAAATACTCTAGATGGGATCAATAGCAGAATAACTGTGGCAGAAGAAAGGATAACTGACCTGGAAGATAAAATGGTGGAAATAACTACTGCAGAGCAGGATAAAGAAAAAAGAATGAAAAGAACTGAGGACAGTCTCAGAGACCTCTGGGACAACATTTAACACACCAACATTCGAAGTATAGGGGTCCCAGAAGAAGAAGAGAAAAAGAAAGGGACTGAGAAAATATTTGAAGAGATTATAGTTGAAGACTTCCCTAATATGGGAAAGGAAATAGTTAATGAAGTCCTGAAGCACAGAGAGTCCCATACAGGATAAACCCAAGGAGAAACATGCCAAGACACATATTAATCAAACTGTCAAAAATTAAATATAAAGAAAACATATTAAAAGCTACAAGGGAAAAACAAGAAATAACACACAAGGGAATCCCCATAAGGTTAACATCTGATCTTTCAGTAGAAACTCTGCAAGCCAGAAGGGAGTGGCAGGATATACTTAAAGTGATGAAGGAGAAAAACCTACAACCAAGATTACTCTACCCAGCAAGGATCTCATTCAGATTCGATGGAGAAATTAAAACCTTTACAGACAAGCAAAAGCTGAGAGAGTTCAGCACCACCAAACCAGCTTTACAACAAATGCTAAAGGAACTTCTCTAGGCAAGAAACACAAGAGAAGGAAAACACCTGTGCTAACAAACCCAAAACATTTAAGAAAATGGGAATAGGAACATACATATCAATAATTGCCTTAAATGTAAATGGATTAAATGCTCCCACCAAAAGACACAGACTGGCTGAATGGATACAAAAACAAGACCCATATACATGCTGTCTACAAGAGACCCACTTCAGACCTAGGGACACATACAGACTGAAAGTGAGGGGATGGAAAAAGATATTCCATGCAAATGGAAATCAAAAGAAAGCTGGAGTAGCAATTCTCATATCAGACAAAATAGACTTTAAAATAAAGAATATTACAAGAGACAAAGAAGGACACTATATAATGATCAAGGGATCGATCCAAGAGGAAGGTATAACAATTGTAAATATTTATGCACCCAACATAGGAGCACCTCAATACATAAGGCAAATACTAACAGCCATAAAAGGGGAAATCGACAGCAACACAATCATAGTAGGGGACTTTAACACCCCACTTTCACCAATGGACAGATCATCCAAAATGAAAATAAATAAGGAAACACAAGCTTTAAATGATACATTAAACAAGATGGACCTAATTGATATTTATAGGACATTCCACCCAAAAACAACAGAATACACATTTTTCTCAAGTGCTCATGGAACATTCTCCAGGATACATCATATCTTGGGTCACAAATCACACTTTGGTAAATTTAAGAAAATTGAAATCGTATCAAGTATCTTTTCTGACCACAACACTATGAGACTAGATATCAATTACAGGAAAAGATGTGTAAAAAATACAAACACATGGAGGCTACACAATACACTACTTAATAACGAAGTGATCACTGAAGAAATCAAAGGGGAAATCAAAAAATACCTAGAAACAAATGACAATGCAGATACGACGAACCAAAACCTATGGGACGCAGCAAAAGCAGTGCTAAGAGGGAAGTCTATAGCAATACAAGCCTACCTCAAGAAACAGGAAACATCTCTAATAAACAACCTAAACTTGCACCTAAAGCAATTAGAGAAAGAAGAACAAAAAAACCCCAAAGCTAGCAGAAGGAAAGAAATCATAAAGATCAGGTCAGAAATAAATGAAAAAGAAATGAAGGAAACAATAGCAAAAATCAATGAAACTAAAAGCTGGTTCTTCGAGAAGATAAACAAAATTGATAAACCATTAGCCAGACTCATCAAGAGAAAAAGGGAGAAGACTCAAATCAATAGAATTAGAAATGAAAAAGGAGAAGTAACCACTGACACTGCAGAAATACAAAAGATCATGAGAGATTACTGCAAGCAACTCTATGCCAATAAAATGGACAACCGGGAAGAAATAGACAGATTCTTAGAAATGCACAAACTGCCGAGACTCAACCAGGAAGAAATAGAAAATATGAACAGACCAATCACAAGCACTGAAATTGAAACTGTGATTAGAAACCTTCCAACAAACAAAAGCCCAGGGCCAGATGGCTTCACAGGTGAATTCTATCAAACATTTAGAGAAGAGCTAACACCTATCCTTCTCAAACTCTTCCAAAATATTGCAGAGGGAGAAACACTCCCAAACTCATTCTATGAGGCCACCATCACCCTGATACCAAAACCAGACAAAGATGTCACAAAGAAAGAAAACTACAGGCCAATATCACTGATGAACATAGATGCAAAAATCCTTAACAAAATACTAGCAAACAGAATCCAACAGCACATTAAAAGGATCATACACCATGATCAAGTGGGGTGTATCCCAGGAATGCAAGGATTCTTCAATATATGCAAATCAATCAATGTGATACACCATATTAACAAATTGAAGGAGAAAAACCATATGATATCTCAATAGATGCAGAGAAAGCTTTCAACAAAATTCAACACCCACTTATGATAAAAGCCCTGCAGAAAGTAGGCATAGAGGGAACTTTCCTCAACATAATAAAGGCCATATATGACAAACCCACAACCAACATTGTCCTCAATGGTGAAAAACTGAAACCATTTCCACTAAGGTCAGGAAGAAGACAAGGTTGCCCACTCTCACCAGTATTATTCAACATAGTTTTGGAAGTGTTAGTCACAGCAATCAGAGAAGAAAAAGAAATAAAAGGAATCCAAATCGGAAAAGAAGAAGTAAAGCTGTCACTGTTTGCAGATGACATGATACTATACATAGAGAATCCTAAAGATGCTAAAAGAAAACTCCTAGAGCTAATCAATGAATTTGGTAAAGTAGCAGGATACAAAATTAATGCACAGAAATCTCTTGCATTTCTATACACTAATGACAAAAAATCTGAAAGTGAAATTAAGAAAACACTCCCGTTTACCATTACAACAAAAAGAATAAAATATCTAGGAATAAACTTACCTAAGGAGGCAAAAGACCTGTATGCAGAAAATTATAAGACACTGATGAAAGAAATTAAAGATGATACAAATAGATGGAGAGATATACCTTGTTCCTGGATTGGAAGAATCAACATTGTGAAAATAACTCTACTACCCAAAGCAATCTACAGATTCAATGCAATCCCTATCAAACTACCACTGGCATTTTTCACAGAACTAGAACAAAAAATTTCACAATTTGTTTGGAAACACAAAAGACCCCAAATAACCAAAGCAATCTTGAGAACGATAAATGGAGCTGGGGGAATCAGGCTCTCTGACTTCAGACTATATTACAAAGCTACAGTAATCAAGACAGTTTGGTACTGGCACAAAAACAGAAATATAGATCAATGGAACAGGATAGAAAGCCCAGAGATAAACCCATGCACATATGGTCACCTTATCTTTGATAAAGGAGGCAAGCATATACAGTGGAGAAAAGACAGCCTCTTCAATAAGTGGTGCTGGGAAAATTGGACAGATACATGTAAAAGTATGAAATTAGAACACTCCCTGACACCATGCACAAAAATAAACTCAAAATGGATTAAAGACCTAAGTGTAAGGCCAGATACTATCAAATTCTTAGAGGAAAACATAGGCAGAACACTCTATGACATACATCACAGCAAGATTATTTTTGACCCAGCTCCCAGAGAAATGGAAACAAGAACACAAATAAACAAATGGGACCTAATGAAACTTAAAAGCTTTTGCACAGCAAAGGAAACCATAAACAAGACCAAAAGACAACCATCAGAATGGCAGAAAATATTTGCAAATGAAGCAACTGACAAAGGATTAATCTCCAAGATTTACAAGCAGCTCATGCAGCTCAATAACAAAAAAACAAACAACCCAATCCAAAAATGGGCAGAAGACCTAAATAGACATTTCTCCAAAGAAGATATACAGATTGCCAACAGACACATGAAAGAATGCTCAACATCATTAATCATTAGAGAAATGCAAATCAAAACTACAATGAGATATCATCTCACACCGGTCAGAATGGCCATCATCAAAAAATCTAGAAACGATAAATGCTGGAGAGGGTGTGGAGGAAAGGGAACACTCTTGCACTGTTGGTGGGAATGTAAATTGATACAGCCACTATGGAGAACAGTATGGAGGTTCCTTAAAAAACTACAAATAGGACTACCATACGACCCAGCAATCCCACTACTGGGCATATACCCTGAGAAAACCATAGTTCAAAAAGAGTCATGTACCAAAATGTTCATTGCAGCTCTATTTACAATAGCCAGGACATGGAAGCAACCTAAATGTCCATCGACAGTTGAAGGGATAAAGAAGATGCGGCACATATATACAATGGAATATTACTCAGCCATAAAAAGAAATGAAATGGAGGTATTTGTAATGAGGTGGATGGAGTTAGAGTCTGTCATACAGAGTGAAGTAAGTCAGAAAGAGAAAAACAAATACATCATGCTAACACATATATACGGAATCTAAGGGGAAAAAAAAAAAAAAAAGGCCATGAAGAACCTAGTGGCAAGACGGTAATAAAGACACAGACCTACTAGAGAATGGACTTGAGGATATGGGGAGGGAGAGGGGTGAGATGTGACAGGGTGAGAGAGTGTCATGGACATATATACACTACCAAATGTAAAATAGATAGCTAGTGGGAAGCAGTCACATAGCACAGGGAGGTCAGCTCGGTGCTTTGTGACCACCTAGAGGGGTGGGATGGGGAGGGTGGGAGGGAGGGAGATGCAAGAGGGAAGAGATATGGGAACATATTGTATATGTATAACTGATTCACTTTGTTATAAAGCAGAAGCTAACACACCATTGTAAGGCAATTATACTTCAATAAAGATGTTAAAAAAAAAAAAAAGAAAACTGCCACAGTTTTACTGTGATTGCTCTTAATGAGATCAAAGAAAAGGAAATAGTCTTTTAAACTTTCCATTTATTTAATATTTTTACTAGAGCCAGATAATCTGGAAGTCATAATTATAATGTGTATCACCCAGTAAAATTTCTCTCCGAGTTAAATGTGACACTTCATGTGGCAGATGCAATTCTGAAAATACAAATCTGACTTTGTTTGCTAGACCCACATGGGGGTCAGTATTGCTTCATGATTATATTATAAACTTTAGAAAATGATGGACATGGCTTCTGGTAATGGATATTCTACACATTGGTTGTCTGATCATAAACAAATCACTTGCCTTCTATGATCCTCATTGTAAAATAAAATGAAAAAATACCTATTTTTCACTATGTTCTAATAATTAAGTAGGGATAATTCTTTTTGTTCCTATACTGTGCCCAGCAGATAGAGGAAGTAACTATAAAATGATAATGTGATTGTGAGGTGCACTAAAATTGTGAGCTTAATGTTCCTTCTGTGAACAGTCTGTTCATTTTCTACACAATGAGCTGCACAGTGGTGTGGGGAGAACAATCCTTGCCTAACAGACATCAGAAAATGAGAAGTGGGAAAACATGTAATGAAATGAAAAACCAATAGGCTTTAAAGATTCAGGTTCAAATCATTTATAGCTGCATAACTTGGTCAAGTCATTTTAATTTCTGGACTTCACTTTCCTTAATTTGTATATAAAGATATATATATATTTATATATACATATACACACACACGTGTGATTGTGTGTGTGTGTGTATGTATATCAGGTTAGCTGTGAGAGTTAAACCAAATAACAATGAAGTAATGACAGCACTTTATTGAGTACATTTTAGACACAATATTTCTGTATGTTATTTAATTCTTACAGAAATCACTTAAAACAGGTGACAGTATTATTTCTATTTTATACTTGAGGGAATAAAGCCTGTAGGGAATAAGAAACTTCCTAAGTTCACCATACAAGTTGGCTCTAATTTGAATGGCGTCTGGCTCCAAAGCCTGTGGGTTTAATCCCTCCATACGTTTCTAGCACTATACCTGATATTAGATAAGTAGCTGGCATTTGGTAAGCACTCAATTATTTTTATTAGCTTTCCCCTCTCTCTAATTAACTTCATGTCCAGGAAAAAGGAAATAAGTCTCCTGCGATTGTTGCAACAAAATTGATCTCTCATTACTTTGAGAAAAGAACAACATAAAACATTATTTCTGTGGCTGAATAAACATTGTTCTAATCACTTGCTTTGTATGCACACACAAAGATGTATGAATTAATTGAGTGGTTCAAGCATCAACTATTTCTTCTTCATGGACATGAACACTGGTTTCAAGTTTACTTTCCAACTTCAACTGGTCAGAGGTTGGCCATACCTGAACAGAAAGGACTCTTCTCCCAGTGGTAGCCATGAACAGAACACTACAAGAGCCTCTGAGGGTCAATAAAGCATCAGTGTGCAACAGTGGTGGCAATGATTATTTTTCTATCATAGATTATGTCATATATTGTACAGTGTTTCAAAGTAAACCTCCTTATTTCCAATACTTTACATATTAATAAACTGAAATAAAGCAGAAAATAAAGAGAAATGGGAGGCATTTAAAATTCATTCACAGATAAATGTGTTTTTATTTCTTTAACATATTTCTGGAAGCTGATATAAACAGTTTCCATGATCTTTACAAACACATGGCATCTTTTTGGAGTAATATAGTGTAACTAACTTATTTTTACATATTTAGTGGCACATAACCAAATGCAGCAAGTGAACAGATGCTATTGAAAAACAGGCAATTAGGAAATATTTGACTCTAGCCCTTCATTTAGATTTTACAGCTGGTCTGTGTTTGACCAGAGCTAGTATTTGGATGGCTGTAACTTTGAAAAATAAGGAGTGGACTTTTTTTGTTGGTGCTTTATTTTTGTTTTAATTTAATACCAGAAGTGACTCCCTCAAGCAAAAAGTGTAAAATTGCTGGACTCTCTAAGGATCCAAAGGAAATTACCTGTGGCATGAAGTGGGGTGTAAAGCACTCTTGCTTTTTAACAAGATGTAATCCAAGAAGTCAGCTGGGATATGTATGCTTTCACAATTGCTATTAAAACATAAAACAAAATATCACAGTGACCAACTATTTCTATGCAACTCTATAAAGAGACCAGAGAGAATGGACTTTCCTGAGATATTTAGGTTTCCAAATTGCTCTAGAAATACAACCATATTCCATAGTGGAATAAAAAAAAAAGACTCCTATCATATCTCAGTATTTTAAAACCCCTAATAATAACTCATCTTTAGGAAATTTTAGCTAAATATAGCTTGATATTGAGATGCTACATTTTAACTTGTAATTTTGATTGAAATAAACTTCATCCTGCCACAAACCAAGACTTTATCTGTTTTACATCTGTAGTTTCATAGCTGTTACAACACACTGCACTTTTGTTTATATATAACTTGATAATGTTTCCAAAACTGGAATGTTTAGGGGATACAACATCATAATCTTTATGTTATTCAAAAATAAATGACAAAGAAATAACAGAGACTTTGAATAAAGGTCTGCTCAGTATGATTGCTCTTCAGAAACGTGCTTTCAACTTCACAGTTTTCTGAGGAATTTATTTCTCTAGTTTCTGGCTACTAGTGTGAAGATGAAGATGAAAATAATGATAATTCTGGGAGTCAAAGGAAGTAAGCTCAATGCTTCTCACAAGAACACCAAAATCACAACTAACCACTGAACAACCATCAACAAAAAAATGCTGGAACCTACCAAAAAAAGATACCCTACATCCAAAGATAAGGAAGAAGCCACAAAAAGTTGATAGGAGGGGCATAATTGCGATAAAATCAAACCCCATATCCACTGGTTGGGTGACCCATAAACTGGAAAATAATTATACCACAGAAGTTCTCTAACAGGAGTGAAAGTTCTGACCCCCACATCAGGCTCCCCAGCCTGGGGGCCTGGCAACAGAAGAAGCTCTCAGAGAATCTGGTTTTGAAAATAAGTGGTGTCTAATTGCAGGAATTACACAAGACTGGGGGAAACAGAGACTCCACTCTTAGAGGGTGCACAAAAGGACCTGTGTACACCAGGACCCAGGGAAAAAAATCAGTGACTCCATAAGAGATTAGGCCAGACCTACCTGCTAGTATTAGAGGTTGGGGGTGGCAGCTCTGACTCACTGCAGGGACAAAAACATGGGCCGCAGCAGATCAGGGAAGTACTCAATGGTGTGAGCCCTCCTGGAAGCCACCATTAGCCTGACCCAACAGACTGTAGGCTCAAGTGCTGGGCCACTTCAGGCCAAACAACCAACAGGGAGGGAACACAGCCCTACTCATCCACAGAGAAGCAGCTTAAAGTCTTTGTGAGTACAGTCCTGTCCACCAGAGGGATAAGACCAAGCTCCACCCACCACTGGGCGGGAACCAGTCCCTTCCATCAGGAAGCCTGCACAAACTCTTAGATAACCTCTTCCACCAGAGGGCAGACAGAAGAAACAAGAAGAACTCCAATCCTGCAGCCTGTAGAACAGAAACCACGATCACAGAAAGTTAGACAAAATGAGATGGCAGAGGAATATGTCCCAGATGAAGGAACAAGATAAAACCCCAGAAGAACAACTAAGTGAAGTGGAGATAGGCAACCCACTGAAAAAAGTATTCAGAATAATGATAGTGACGATAATCGAGGATCTCGGAAAAACAATGGAGGCAAGTATCCATAGGATGTGAGAAATATTTAACAAAGACCTAAAAGAAGTAAAGAACAAACAAACAGAGATTAACAATACAATAACTGAAATGAAAAATCCACTGGAAGGAATCAATAACAGAGTAAGTGAAGCAGAAGAACAGATAAGTGACCTGGAAGACAGAATGGTGAAAAATCACTGCCGCCAAACAGAATGAAGAAAAAAGAATGAAAAGAAATGAATACAGTCTGAGAGACTTCTGGGACAATGTTAAGTGCGCCAACATTCACATTATAAGGGTCCAAGAAAGAGGAGAGAGAGAGAAAGGACCTGAGAAAGTATTTGAAGAAATAATAGCTGAAAACGTCCTTAACGTGGAAAAGGAAACAGTCACCCAAGTCCAGGAAGTGTAGAGAGCCCCAGACAGGATAAACCCAAGAAGGAAAACTCTGAAAAACAGTAATCAAAATGACAAAAATTAAAGACAAGGAAAAAATATTAAAGGGAAAAGCAACAACTAGCATACAAGGGAACATCCATAGGTTATCAGTTGATTTCTCAGCAGAAACTCTGCAGGCTAGAAGGGAGTGGCATGATATATTTAAAGTGATGAAAAGGAAGAACCTACAACCAAGAATACTCCACCCAGCAAGTCTCTCATTCAAATTAATCTGAATTAATCAAAATTAATCAAAATGGAAAATCAAAAGCTTTACCAACAAGGAAAAGCTAAAAGAATTCAGCAACACCAGACCAGCCTTGCAATAAATGCTAAAGGAACTTCTCTAGGCAAAAAAGAAAAGGCCACAGCTAGAAAAGAGAAAATTTTGAATGGAAAATTTCACTGGTAAAGGCAAACATATAGTTAAGGTAGGAAATAATCCATACACAAATATGACATCAAAACCAGCAAATGTGAGAAGAGGAAGATACTGGAAATGCATTTGAAATTAAAAGGCCAGCAACTTAAAACAATCTTGTTTATATATAGACTGCTATATCAAAACTTCATGGTAACCACAAACTAAAAATCTATAATAGATACACACACACAAAAGAAAAAGGAATCCAAACTCAACACTAAAGTTAGTCATCAAATCACAAGAGAAGTGAACAAGAGAGAAAGGGAAGAAAAAAGACCTACAAAAACAAATCCAAAACAAATAACAAAATGGCAATAAGGACATACATATCAATAATTACCTTAAATATAAACAGACTACTGTTCTAACCAAAAGACATAGACTGGCTCAATGGATACAAAAACAAGACCCATATATATGCTGTGTACAAGAGACCCACTTCAGACACCTGCAGACTGAAAGTGAGGGGATGGAAAAAGGTATTCCATGCAAATGGAAATCAAAAGAAAGCTGGAGTAGCAATAATCATATGAGATAAAGTGTACTTTAAAATAAAGAGTGTTACAAGAGACAAGGAATGACACTACATAAAGATCAAGGTATCAACCAAAGAAGAAGATATAACAATTGTAAATATTTAGGCACCCTACACAGGAGCACCTCAATATGTAAAGCAACTACTAACAGCCATAAAGGGAAAAATTGACAAAAACACAATAATAGTAGGCGACTTTAACAACTCACTTTCATCAATGGAGAGATCATCCAGACAGAAAATCAATAAGGAAACACAGGCTTTAAATGACACATTAGACCAAAGGGTCTTAATTGATATATACAGAACATTTGATCCAAAAGCAACAGAATGCACATTCTTCTCATGTGCACATGGAATGTTCCCCAGGATTGACCACATGCTGGGCCACAAAGTGAGCCTCAGTAAATTTAAGAAAATTGAAATCATATCAAGCATCTTTTCTGACCACGAATGCTATGAAATTAGAAATCAACTACAAGAAAAAAACTCTAAAAAACACAAACACGTGGAGCCTAAACAGTATGCTACTAAACAACAAATGGATCACTGAAGAAATCAGAAAGGAAATCCAAAAATACCTAGAGACAAATGAAAATGAAAGCACAATGAACCAAAACCTATCGGATGCAGTAAAAGCAGTTCTAAGAGGGAAATTTACAGCAATAAAGTCTTACCTTAGTAAACAAGAAAAACCACCAAAAAACCCCTAAACTTATACCTAAAGCAACTAGAGAAAGAAGAACAAACAAACCCAAAGGTAGCAGACGGAAAGAAATCATAAAAATTGGAACAGAAATAAAGGAAATAGAAACGAAGAAAACAAAAGAAAATCAATAAAACTAAAAGCTGGTTCATTGAAAATATAAGCAAAATTGATAAACCTTTAGCCAAACTCATCAATAAAAAAAGGTAGAGGGCTCAAATCAATAGAATTAGAAATACAAAAGGAGAAATTACAATAGACACCACAGAAATACAAATATCATAAGAAATTACTACAAGAAATTATACACCTATAAAATGGACAAACTAGAAGAAATGGACAAATTCTTAGAAAAGTACAATCTCCCAAGACTGAACCAGGAATAAATAGAAAATATGAACAGACAAATCATAAGTACTGAAATTGAAACTGTGATTAAAAAACTCCCAACAGATTCAGGATTGGTTCAAGATGGTGGAGTAGAAGGACATGCCCTCACTCCCTCTTGCAAGAGCACAGGAATCACAACTCACTGCTGAACAATCATCAACAGGAAGAAACTGGAATTCACCAAGAAAGATACCCCACATCCAAAGACAAAGGAGAAGCTGCAATGAGATGGTAGAAGGGGTGTAATCACAATAAAATCAAATCCCCTAACCATTGGGTGGGTGACTCACAAATTGGAGAACAATTATACCACAGAAGTCCACCCACTGGAGTGAAGGTTCTGAGCCCCATGGCAGGCTTCCCAACCTGGGGGTCTGGCAACGGGAGGAGGAATTCTCAGAGAATCAGACTTTGAAGGCTAGTGGGATTTAATTGCAGGATTTCAACAGGACTGGGAGAAACAGAGACTCCACACTTGGAGGGCACACACAAAGTAGTGTGCGCACCGGGATGCAGGGGGAAGAGCAGTGACCCCATAGGAGACTGAACCAGACTTACCTGCTAGTGTGGGAGGGTTTCTTACAGAGGCGGGTGATGGCTGTGGCTCACCACGGGGACAAGAACACTGACAGCAGAAGTTCTGGGAAGTACTTCTTGGTGCAAGTCCTCCTGGAGTCCACCATTAGCCCCATCAAAGAGCCTGAATGCTCCAGTGCTGGGTCACCTCAGGCCAAATAACAAACAGGGAGGAACGCAGCCCCACTCATCAGCAGACAAGTAGATTAAAGTTTTACTTAGCTCTGCCCACCAGAGCAACACCCATCTCTACCCACCACCAGTCCCTCCCTTCAGGAAGCTTGCACAAGCCTCTTAGATAGCCTCATCCACCAGAGGGAAGACAGCAGAAACAAGAAGAACTACAGTCCTGCAGCCTATGGAATGAAAACCACATTTACAGAAAGATAGACAAAATGAAAATGCAGAAGACCAGATGAAGGAACAAGGTAAAACACCAGAAAAACAACTAAAAGAAGTGGAGATAGAGAACTTTCCAGAAAAATAATTCAGAATAATGATAGTGAAGATGATCCAGGACCTCAGAAAAGGAATGGAGGCAAAGATCGAGAAGAAGCAAGAAATGTTTAACAAAGACCTAGAAGAATTAAAGAACAAAAACCTAGAAGAATTAAAGAACAAACAAACAGAGAGGAGCAATACAGTCACTGAAATGAAAAATACACTAGAAGGAATCAATAGCAGAATAACTGATGCAGAAGAACGGATAAGTGACCTGGCAGACAGAATGGTGGAATTCATTGATGCAGAACAGAATAAAGGGAAAAAAATGAAAAGAAATGAAGACAGAATAAGAGATCTCTGAAACAACATTAAATGCACCAACATTTACATTATAGGGTCCCAGAAGGAGAAGAGAGAGAGAAAGGACCCGAGAAAATATTTGAAGAGATTATAGTCGAAAACTTCCCTAACATAAGAAAGGAAATAGCCACCCAAGTCCAGGAAGCGCAGAGAGTCCCAGGCAGGATAAACCCAAGGAGAAACACGGCAAGACACATAGTAATCAAATTGACAAGAATTAAAGACAAAGAAAAATTATTAAAAACAACGAGAGATAAACAGCAAATAACATAAAATAGAACGCCCATAAGGTTAACAGCTCATTCTTCAGCAGAAACTCTACAAGCCAGAAGGGAGTGACACGATATATTTAAAGCGATGAAAGGGAAGAACCTACAACCAAGATTTCTCTACCTGGGAAGGATCTCATTCAATTCAACAGAGAAATCAAAAGCTTTACAGACAAGCAAAAGCTAAAAGAATTCAGGACCACCAAACCAGCTCTACAACAAATGCTAAAGGAACTTCTCTAAGAGGGAAACACAAGAGAAGAAAAGGACCTATGAAAACAAACCCAAAACAATTAAGAAAATGGTACTAGGAACATACATATGTTAAATGTGAATGGATTAAATGCCCTAACAAAAGACACAGGCTGGCTGAAGGGATACAAAACCAAGACTTGTATATATGCTGTCTAGAAGAGACCCACTTCAGAAATAGGGACAGATACAGACTGAAAGTGAGGGGATTGAAAAAGATATTCCATGCTAAAGGAAATCAAAAGAAAGCTGGAGTAGCAATACTCATATCAAATAAAATAGACTTTAAAATAAAGAATGTTACAAGAGACAAGAAATGACACTACATAATGATCAAGGGATCAATCCAAGAAGAAGATATAACAATTATAAATTTATATGCACCCAATATAGGAGCACCTCAATACATAAGGCAAGTGCCAACAGCTATAAAAGGAGAAAATGACAGTAACAAAATAATATTGGGGAATTTTAACACCTCACTGACACCAATGGACAGGTCATCCAAACCGAAAATTTATAAGGAAACACAAGCTTTAAATGACACTATAGACCAGATAGTTTTAATTGATATCTATAGGGCATTGCATCTGAAAACAGCAGATTACACTTTCTTCTCAAGTGCAAATGAAACATTCTCCAGGATAGATCATATCTTGGGTCACAAATCAAGCCTCGGTAATTTTAAGAAAATTGAAGTCATATCAAGCATCTTTTCCGAGCATAACACTATGAGATTAGAAATCAATTACAGAGAAAAAATGTAAAAAACACAAACACATGGAGGCTAAACAATATGTTACTAAATTACCAAGACAACACTAAAGAAATTAAAGAGGAAATCAAAAATACCTAGAGACAAATGACAATGAAAACATGACAATCCAAAACCTATGGGATGCAGCAAAAGCAGTTCTAAGAGGGAAGATTATAGCAATAAAATCCTACCTCAAGAAACAAGAAAAATCTCAAACAATCTAACCTTACATCTAAAGGAAATAGAGGAGGGAGAACAAATAAAACCCAAAGTTAGTAGAAGGAAAGAAACCATAAAGATCAGAGCAGAAATAAATGAAATAGAAACAAAGAAAACAATAGCATACATCAATAAAACTAAAAGTTGATTCTTTGAGAAGATAAGCAAAATTGATAAACCTTTAGCCAGACTCATCAAGTAAAAGATGGAGAGGACTCAAATCAATAAAATTAGAAATGAACAATCAGAAGTTACAATGGGCACTGCAGAAATACAAAGCATCATAAGAGATTACTACAAGAACTGTAGGCCAATAAAATGGAAAACCTGGAAGAAATGCACACATTTTTAGAAAAGAATAACCTTCCAAGACTGAACCAGGAAGAAATAGAAAATATTAACAGACCAATCACAAGTAATGAAATTGAAACTGTGATTAAAAATCTTCCAGAAAACAAAAGTCCAGGACCAGATGTCTTCACAGGTGAATTCTATCAAACATTTAGAGAAGAGCTAACACCCATTTTTCTCAAACTCTTCCAAATAATTACAGAGGAAGGAACACCCCAAACACATTCTATGAGGCCACCAACACCCTGATATCAAAACCTTACAAACATACTACAAAAAAAGAAAATTACAAACCAGTATCACTGATGAATATAAATGCAAAAATCCTCAACAAACTACTAGCAAACAGAATCCAATAACGTATTAAAAGGATCATACACCATGATCAAGTGGGATTTATCCCAGGGATGCAAGGGTTCTTCAATATACGCAAATCAATCAATGTGATACACCACATTAACAAATTGAAGAGTAAAAACCATATGATCATCTCAATAGATGCAGAAAAAGCTTTTGACAAAATTCAACACCCATTTATGAGAAAAACTCTCCAGAAAGTGGGCATAGAGGGAACCTACCTCAACATAATAAAGGCCAAATATGACAAACCCACAGCAAACATCATTCTCAGTGGTGAAAAACTGAAATCATTTCCTCTAAGATCAGGAACAAGACAAGGATGTCCACTCTCGCCATTATTATTCAACATATTCTTGGAAGTTCTAGCCACAACAATCAGAGAAGAAAAAGAAATAAAAGGAATCCAAATTGAAAAAGAAGAAGTAAAACTGTCACTGTCTGCATATGACAGATACTATACATAGATAATCCTAAAGTTGCCACCAGAAAACTACTAGAGCTCATCAATGAATTTGGTAAGGTTGCAGGATGCAAAAATCTCTTGCATTCCTATACACTAACAACGAAAAATCAGAAAGAGAAATTAAGGAAACAATCCAATTTACCATCACAACAAAAAGAATAAAATACCTAGGAATAAACCTACCTAAGGAGGCAAAAGACTTGTACTCAGAAAACTATAAGACACTGATGAAAGAAATCAGAGATGACACAAACAGGTGAAGAGATATACCATGTTCTTGGATTGGAAGAATCAATACTGTGAAAGTGACTATACTACACAAAGCAATCTACAGATTCAATGCAATCCCTATCAAATTACCAATGGCATTTTTTACAGAACTAGAATAAAAAATCCTAAAATTTTATGGGGACACAAAAGACCCCTAATAGCCAAAGCAATCTTGCAGGGAAAAAAAGGAGCTGGAGGAATCAGACTCCCTGACTTCAGACCAAACTACACAGCTACAGTAATCAAGACTATATGGTACTGGCACAAAAACAGAAATATAGATCAATAATATAGGATAGAAAGCCCAGAGATGAACCCATGCACCTATGGTCAACTAATCTATGACAAAGAAGGCAATGATACACAATGGAGAAAAGACAGTCTCTTCAATAATTGGTGCTTGGAAAACTGGGCAGCTACATGTAAAAGAATGAAATTAGAACACTCCCTAACACCATACACAAAAATAAGACCTAAATGTAAGACTGGACACTATAAAACTCTTAGAGGAAAACATAGGAAGAACACTCTTTGACATAAATCACAGCAAGATCTTTTTGGATCCATCTCCTAGAGTAACATAAATAAAAACAAAAATAAACAAATGGGACCTAGTTAAACTCAAAAGCTTTTGCACAGCAAAGGATAACATAAACAAAGCAAAAAGGCAACCCACAGAATGGTAGAAAACATTTTCAAAAGGTGCAACTGACAATGGATTAGTCTTCAAAATTTACAAACAGCCCACTTACCTCAATATCATAAATACAAACAGCCCAATCAAACAATGGGCAGAAGACCTAAATAGACATTTCTCCAAAGAAGACATACAGATGGCCAAGAGGCAATTGAAAAGCTGCTCAACGTCACTAATCATGAGAGAAATGCAATCAAAACAACAATGAGGTATCATCTCACACCAGTCAGAATGGTCATCATCAAAAAATCTACAAACAATAAAAGCTGGAGAGGGTGTGGAGAAAAGGGTAACCTCCTACACTGTTGGTGTGGATGTAAATTGGTAAAGCCACTATGGAGAACAGTATGGAGATTCCTTAAAAAATTAAAAATAGAGCTACCATATGATCCTGCACTCACACTCCTGGTCATATATACAAAGAAAAACTTGGTTCCAAAGGATACATGCACCCCCAATGTTCATTGCAGCACTGTTTACAATAGCCGAGACATGGAATCAACTTAAATGTCCACCAGCTGATGAATGGATAAAGATGTGGTACATTTATAGAATAGAATATTACTCAGCCATTAAAAAGAGTGAAATAATGTCATCTGCAACAACATGGATGGACCTGGAGACTATCATACTAAGTGACGTAAGTCAGTCAGAGAAAGACAAATATCATATGATATTGCTTATATGTAGAATCTAAAAAAAAATGATACAAGTGAATTTATTTACAAAACAGAAACAGACTCACAGACATAGAGAATGAACTTATGGTTACCAGGGGAAAATGTGGGGGATAGATTGGGAGTTTGGGATTGACCTGTACACACTACTATATTTAAAATAGATAACCAAAAAGGACCTACTGTATAGCACAGGGAACACTGCTCAATATTCTGTAATAACCTAAATCGGAAAATAATTTGAATAAGAAATATACATGTATATACATAACTGAATCACTTTGCTGTACACCTGAAACAATCACAACATTGTTAATCAACTATCCTGCAATATAAAATATTTTTTTTAAAAAGAAAATAACAATAATTCTAATTAACCAAGATAGTATGGAATTTTGATTTTACATCAAACATTTTTGTAGTGAGAGATACCGTTTAAAACATTCTATATTTTAACTTATTTTTCTAATTATAAGGTAAATATCCTTATAATTTACATTTTTAAAATAAGGAAACCAAAGCACCAAGATTTTAAGTAAATAAATTACACAACATGCTATTGTACCCGGCATTCAGGCTGCACAATATCTGTTTTCCGCACTTCATTATCTCCCTGTGGATGCCGTACTTGGACATTGTTCTGGTGTAATCAGTGCCCTTTCATCTATTTTTCTGGTGTTGGAAATCCATTCACATGATTTATGTGAAGATAATCCTACCCACCATCCATACGATAGGGCTAGACAGCCAGGATATCTCGTTTCTGACACATGTTTTGACATATGTCTAGGGAGAAATAGTCTTTCTTTCCTTAATATGAATACTTGTGTGTCAGTAACTGGATTGCCACACTTTTCCCTGTCCTTATGAAAGGATCAGAAAGAAAGAATGTATAAGGAAAAACAGAGCTGAGAGATGGATGGAGGAAAATATTAGCCAAAATACCACATTTTTAGTCTCTAGGTACAGATGTACCTAAATTCAGACTAGCTCTGTTTTTATTTAATGAATGACAAATTCTTTCACTTAGCTTAAGCTTGAAGAGTGCTTACAAGCTTCAAATTTTCCTACAGATGAGGAGGCAAACTAAGAAATGCCAACACTAGCTCCACTTTTATCTCCTTAAAGCCAGGTGTTATATCCTGTTCAACTTCGATGTATCTGCCCATGAAGGCACACAAAAATACTTGTGGAGTGAAGAAGGAAGGCTGGGCTGAAAGCTAGTAATTGCCAACATCATAATAGCAAAGCAGGGTCACCCAAGCCTTTTCCTACAGGGCGGTCACCGATGGTTTGATTATTATGATACATTCACTCTACATTGGACTGGATTTATATTGAATATTTTTTACCATTATCATATGTTTTAAAATATTGAGGTATCATTTACATATCATGAAACTAAGAGCATTTTAGGACAAACGTTGATGACTTTTGACAAATACATTCTTCCATATAATACACACCCTTATCATGGTACCTACAGCATATTCCTCACTCCAGAAACTTACTGTTTTCGCCAGTCAATCCCAATTCTTAGAGTTACCTACATTGAATTCAGTCACAGTTTAGTTTGGCCTGCTCTAAAATGTCATATAAATGGAATAATAAAATTGCAACTCTTTTATGTCCGGTTTCTTACTTTCTAGACACTATTAGTATCTCTCTTTCACAGAGTAGGAAAGTGAGGTAAAGAGAATAGTGACTAATTATTATTAGCCAAAGGCCATCTAGACAGTAGAGTCAGAGCTCAAGTTCAAACCCAGCAACTTGACCCAAGAATCCCTGTCCTTAGCAGTATGTCAGTGTTCACTTGCTTGAACTTCCATGTACTTACATTTAATAACTAAATGTACCATCAGAGGCTTAAGATTTCGATTTTATTGTAAATTTCTTTAAGGGGAATATTTTATTATTAAATATTATGTAAAATCATATCATTTTGGACCTGGAGAGACGATGGCGGAAGAGTAAGACGCGGAGATCACCTTCCTCCCCACAGATACATCAGAAATACATCTACACGTGGAACAACTCCTACAGAACACCCACTGAATGCTGGCAGAAGACCTCAGACCTCCCAAAAGGCAAGAAACTCCCCACGTACCCGGGTAGGGCAAAAGAAAAAAGAAATAACAGAGACAAAAGAATAGGGACGGGACCTGCACCAGCGGGAGGGAGCCGTGAAGGAGGAAAGGTTTCCACACACTAGGAGCCCCTTCGCGGACGGAGACTGCGGGTGGCGGAGGGGGAAGCTTCGGGGCCACAGAGGAGAGCGCAGCCACAGGGGTGCAGAGGGCAAAGCGGAGAGACTCCCGCACAGAGGCTCGGTGCCGAGCAGCACTCACCAGCCCGAGAGGCTTGTCTGCTCCCCCGCTGGGGCGGGCGGGGCTGGGAGCTGAGGCTCGGGCTGCGGTCGGATCGCAGGGAGAGGACTGGGGTTGGCGGCGTGAACACAGCCTGAGGGGCTAGTGCGCCACGGCTAGCAGGGAGGGAGTGGGGGAAAAAGTCTGCAGCTGCCGAAGAGGCAAGAGACTTTTTCTTACCTCTTTGTTTCCTGGTGCGCGAGGAGAGGGGATTCAGAGCGCCGCCTAAACGAGCTCCAGAGACGGGTGCGAGCCGCGGCTGTCAACGTGGACCCCAGAGACGGGCGTGAGACGCTAAGGCTGCTGCTGCCGCCACCAAGAAGCCTGTGTGCGAGCACAGGTCACTCTCCACACCGCCCCTCCCGGGAGCCTGTGCAGCCGCCACGGCCAGGCTCCCGTGATCCGGGGACAACTTCCCTGGGAGAACGCACGGCTCGCCTCGGGCTGCTGCAACGTCACGACGCCTCTGACGCCGCAGGCTCGCCCCGCCTCCTCCGTACCGCTCCCTCCCCCCGCCTGAGTGAGCCACAGCCCCCGAAGCAGCTGCGCCTTTAACCCCGTCCTGTCTGAGTGAAGAACAGACGCCCTCAGGCGACCTACACGCAGAGGCGGGTCCAAATCCAAAGCTGAACCCCGGGAGCTGTGCGAACAAAGAAGAGAAAGGGAAACCTCTCCCAGCAGCCTCAGGAGCAGCGGATTAAAGCTCCACAATCAACGTGATGTACCTGAATCTGTGGAATACCTGAATAGACAACGAATCATCCCAAATTCAGGAGGTGGACTTTGGGAGCAGGATATATTAAATTTTCCCCTTTTCCTTTTTTTGTGAGTGTATATGTATATGCTTCTGGGTGAGATTTTGTCTGTATAGCTTTGCTTTATAATAGCTTTATTTTACTTCACTATATTATAGCCTCTTTCTTTCTTTCTTTCTATTTTTTTCTCCCTTTTACTCTGAGCCGTGTGGATGAAAGGCTCTTGGTGCTTCAGCCAGGCATCAGGGCCAGGCCTCTGAGGTGGGAGAGCCAACTTCAGGACACTGGTCCACAAGAGACCTCCCAGCTCCACGTAATACCAAACGGCAAAAATCTCTCAGAGATCTCCATCTCAACATCAAGACCCAGCTTCACTCAATGACCAGCAAGCTACACTGCTGGACACCCTATGCCAAACAACTAGCAAGCCAGGAACACAGCCCCATCCATTGGCAGAGAGGCTGCCTAAAATCATAATAAGGCCACAGACACCCCAAAATACACCACAAGATGTGGACATGCCCACCAGAAAGACAAGATCCAGCCTCATCCACCAGAACACAGGCACTAGTTCCCTCCACCAGGAAGCCTACACAACCCACTGAACCAACCTTAGCCACTGGGGACAGATACCTAAAACAACGGGAACTACGAACCTGCAGCCTGTGAAAAGGAGACCCCAAACACAGTAAGATAAGCAAAATGAGACGACAGAAAAATACACAGCAGGTGAAGGAGCAGGGTCAAAACACACCAAACCTAACAAATGAAGAGGAAATAGATAGTCTACCTGAAAGATAATTCAGAATAATGATAGTAAAGATGATCCAAAATCTTGGAAATAGAATAGACAAAATGCAAGAAACATTTAGCAAGGACGTAGACGAACTAAAGAGGAACCAAGCAACGATGAAAAACACAATAAATGAAATTAAAAATACTCTAGATGGGATCAATAGCAGAATAACTGAGGCAGAAGAAAGGATAAGTGACCTGGAAGATAAAATGGTGGAAATAACTACTGCAGAGCAGGATAAAGAAAAAAGAATGAAAAGAACTGAGGACAGTCTCAGAGACCTCTGGGACAACATTAAACGCACCAACATTCGAATTATAGGGGTCCCAGAAGAAGAAGAGAAAAAGAAAGGGACTGAGATAATATTTGAAGAGATTATAGTTGAAAACTCCCCTAATATGGGAAAGGAAATAGTTAATCAAGTCCTGGAAGCACAGAGAGTCCCATACAGGATAAATCCAAGGAGAAACACGCCAAGACACATATTAATCAAACTGTCAAAAATTAACTATAAAGAAAACATATTAAAAGCAGCAAGGGAAAAACAACAAATAACACACAAGGGAATCCCCATAAGCTTAACAGCTGATCTTTCAGCAGAAACTCTGCAAGCCAGAAGGGAGTGGCAGGATATACTTAAAGTGATGAAGGAGAAAAACCTACAACCAAGATTAATCTACCCAACAAGGATCTCATTCAGATTTGATGGAGAAATTAAAACCTTTACAGACAAGCAAAAGCTGAGAGAGTTCAGCACCACCAAACCAGCTTTACAACAAATGCTAAAGGAACTTCTCTAGGCAAGAAACACAAGAGAAGGAAAACACCTACAATAACAAACCCAAAACATTTAAGAAAATGGGAATAGGAACATACATATCGATAATTATCTTGAATTTAAATGGATTAAATGTTCCCACCAAAAGACACAGACTGGCTGAATGGATACAAAAACAAGACCCATATATATGCTGTCTACAAGAGACCCACTTCAGACCTAGAGACACATACAGACTGAAAGTGAGGGGATGGAAAAAGATATTCCATGCAAATGGAAATCAAAAGAAAGCTGGAGTAGCAATTCTCATATCAGACAAAATAGACTTTAAAATAAAGACTATTACAAGAGACAAAGAAAGATACTATATAATGATCAAGGGATCGATCCAAGAGGAAGGTATAACAATTGCCAATATTTATGCACCCAACATAGGAGCACCTCAATACATAAGGCAAATACTAACAGCCATAAAAGGGGAAATCGACAGCAACACAATCATAGTAGGGGACTTTAACACCCCACTTTCACCAATGGACAGATCATCCAAAATGAAAATAAATAAGGAAACACAAGCTTTAAATGATACATTAAACAAGATGGACTTAATTGATATTTATAGGACATTCCATCCAAAAACAACAGAATACACATTTTTCTCAAGTGCTCATGGAACGTTCTCCAGGATAGATCATATCTTGGGTCACAAGTCAAGCCTTGGTAAATTTAAGAAAATTGAAATCGTATCAAGTATCTTTTCTGACCACAACGCTATGAGACTAGATATCAATTACAGGAAAAGATCTGTAAAAAATACAAACACATGGAGGCTACACAATACACTACTTAATAACAAAGTGAACACTGAAGAACTCAAAGGGGAAATCAAAAAATACCTAGAAACAAATGACAATGGAGACACGACGACCCAAAACCTATGGGACACAGCAAAAGCAGTGCTAAGAGCAAAGTTTATAGCAATACAAGCCTACCTCAAGAAACAGGAAACATCTCGAATAAACAACCTAACCTTGCACCTGAAGCAATTAGAGAAAGAAGAACAAAAAAACCCCAAAGCTAGCAGAAGGAAAGAAATTATAAAGATCAGGTCAGAAATAAATGAAAAAGAAATGAAGGAAACAATAGCAAAAATCAATGAAACTAAAGGCTGGTTCTTCGAGAAGATAAACAAAATTGATAAACCATTAGCCAGACTCATCAAGAGAAAAAGGGAGAAGACTCAAATCAGTAGAATTAGAAATGAAAAAGGAGAAGTAACCACTGACACTGCAGAAATACAATCGATCATGAGAGATTACTACAAGCAACTCTATGCCAATAAAATGGACAGCCTGGAAGAAATGGACAGATTCTTAGAAATGCACAACCTGCCGAGACTCAACCAGGAAGAAATAGAAAATATGAACAGACGAATCACAAGCACTGAAATTGAAACTGTGATTAAAAACCTTCCAACAAACAAAAGCCCAGGACCAGATGGCTTCACATGCGAATTCTATCAAACATTTAGAGGAGGGCTAACACCTATCCTTCTCAAACTCTTCCAAAATATTGCAGAGGGAGGAACACTCCCAAACTCATTCTACGAGGCCACCATCACCCTGATACCAAAACCAGACAAAGATGTCACAAAGAAAGAAAACTACAGGCCAATATCACTGATGAACATAGATGCAAAAATCCTCAACAAAATACTAGCAACCAGAATCCAACAGCACATTAAAAGGATCATACACCATGATCAAGTGGGGTTTATCCCAGGAATGCAAGGATTCTTCAATATACGCAAATCAATCAGTGTGATACACCATATTAAAAAATTGAAGGAGAAAAAGCATATGATCATCTCAATAGATGCAGAGAAAGCTTTCGACAAAATTCAACACCCATTTATGATAAAAACCCTGCAGAAAGTAGGCATAGAGGGAACTTTCCTCCACATAGTAAAGGCCATATATGACAAACCCACAGCCAACATTGTTCTCAATGGTGAAAAACTGAAACCATTTCCACTAAGATCAGGAACAAGAAAAGGTTGCCCACTCTCACCACTATTATTCAACATACTTTTGGAAGTGTTAGCCACAGCAATCAGAGAAGAAAAAGAAATAAAAGGAATCCAAATCGGAAAAGAAGAAGTAAAGCTGTCACTGTTTGCAGATGACATGATACTATACATAGAGAATCCTAAAGATGCTAAAAGAAAACTCCTAGAGCTAATCAATGAATTTGGTAAAGTAGCAGGATACAAAATTAATGCACAGAAATCTCTTGAATTTCTATACACTAATGACAAAAAATCTGAAAGTGAAATTAAGAAAACACTCCCGTTTACCATTGCAACAAAAAGAATAAAATATCTAGGAATAAACCTACCTAAGGAGACAAAAGACCTGTATGCAGAAAATTATAAGACACTGATGAAAGAAATTAAAGATAATACAAATAGATGGAGAGATATACCATGTTCTTGGATTGGAATAATCAACATTGTGAAAATGACTCTACTACCCAAAGCAATCTACATATTCAATGCAATCCCTATCAAACTATCACTGGCATTTTTCACAGAACTAGAACAAAAAATTTCACAATTTGTATGGAAACACAAAAGACCCCGAATAGCCAAAGCAATCTTGAGAACATAAAATGGAGCTAGGGGAATCAGGCTCCCTGACTTCAGACTATATTACAAAGCTACAGTAATCAAGACAGTTTGGTACTGGCACAAAAACAGAAATATAGATCAACGGAACAGGATAGAAAGCTCAGAGATAAACCCACGCACATATGGTCACCTTATCTTTGATAAAGGAGGCAAGCATATACAGTGGAGAAAAGACAGCCTCTTCAATAAGTGGTGCTGGGAAAATTGGACAGATACATGTAAAAGTATGAAATTAGAACACTCCCTGACACCATGCACAAAAATAAACTCAAAATGGATTAAAGACCTAAGTGTAAGGCCAGACACTATCAAACTCTTAGAGGAAAACATAGGCAGAACACTCTATGACATACATCACTGCAAGATTCTTTTTGACCCAGCTCCTAGAGAAATGGAAATAAGAACACAAATAAACAAATGGGACCTAATGAAACTTAAAAGCTTTTGCACAGCAAAGGAAACCATAAACAAGACCAAAAGACAACCATTAGAATGGGAGAAAATATTTGCAAATGAAGCAACTGACAAAGGGTTAATCTCCAAGATTTACAAGCAGCTCATGCAGCTTAATAACAAAAAAAGAACAACCCAATCCAAAAATGGGCAGAAGACCTAAATAGACATTTCTCCAAAGAAGATATACAGATTGCCAACAGATACATGAAAGAATGCTCAACATCATTAATCATTAGAGAAATGCAAATCAAAACTACAATGAGATATCATCTCACACCGGTCAGAATGGCCATCATCAAAAAATCTAGAAACAATAAATGCTGGAGAGGGTGTGGAGAAAAGGGAACACTCTTGCACTGTTGGTGGGAATGTAAATTGATACAGCCACTATGGAGAACAGTATGGAGGTTCCTTAAAAAACTACAGATAGAACTACCATACGACCCAGCAATCCCACTACTGGGCATATACCCTGAGAAAACCATAGCTCAAAAAGAGTCATGTACTAAAATGTTCATTGCAGCTCTATTTACAATAGCCAGGACATGGAAGCCACCTAAGTGTCCATCATCGGATGAATGGATAAAGAAGATGTGACACATATATACAATGGAATATTACTCAGCCATAGAAAGAAATGAAATGGAGGTATTTGTAGTGAGGTGGATGGGGTTAGAGTCTGTCATACAGAGTGAAGTATGTCAGAAAGAGAAAAACAAATACAGTATGTTAACACATATATATGGAATCTAAGGAAAAAAAAAAAAAAAAGGCCATGAAGAACCTAGTGGCAAGACGGGAATAAAGACTCAGACCTACTAGAGAATCGACTTGAGAATATGGGGAGGGTTAGGGGTGAGATGTGACAGGGTGAGAGAGTGTCATGGACATATATACACTACCAAATGTAAAATACATAGCTAGTGGGAAGCAGACGCATAGCACAGGGAGATCAGCTCGGTGCTTTGTGACCACCTAGAGAGGTGGGATGGGGAGGGTGGGAGGGAGGGAGATGCAAGAGGGAAGAGATTTGGGAACATTTATATATGCATAACTGATTCACTTTGTTATAAAGCAGAAACTAACACATCATTGTAAAGCAATTATACTTCAATAAAGATGTTTTAAAAAAATCATATCATTTTTATAAGTACCTTACTAGTATTAAATCATGGTTTTTCTCTTATATTACTTTACCGTATTTTGTACATACAGAGAAAATACAGAACCAAGACAATCATCTAAAAATTTAAATTAAAAAAAAAATTGCTTTGATTAAGTTATCTTACTGTTTCATGGATTTTTTTACCAAAGTGTTCAAAATCAGTTTCTAAATATTTCATTTCACTTGCAGACCAGACTTTAATTGTGGCAAAGTACTACAAATAAAATAGTTTTAAATTATGTGTTAAAAAGATAACTGTACATCACAATGTAATTTAAAATGACATTAATAGGCTCATTAGTTTAATTCATTCTGACTGAAGCACTGATATAATGAAATTATTAAAAAGAGCCCTGTGGATTCTACAACATTTTAGTGGTTCAATTAAAAAAAAGACTGCTGTTAATTAATTGACTCTATAAGGATCAAGAAAACTGTTTACAGAGTTATTTTCTTATTGAATTATTTGAGTAAAGCTTAGTGAAAATTTTGGTAAAATGATGTCATAAAATATTGTCTAGGAATGAATTGGTACAAACTCTTCATGAGTTCCAAAATGGAAGCACATTCTTTATCGAAATTTAAAGCCTCTCATTAAGCACTCTGAAGAAAATTATTGACATGCTATGGTGCTTTCCAGGGTGAATAGAAAATTATCTGTTTTTCTTCAACATCATATAAAAAGACATGTATAATGAAACAGATGTGAATGAAGATGATAATGAATGACCAAAGCTGCTTTTTAGGGATTAATTATTCCTTGCAATATTTCTTGAGACCCTTTAACTGCTTTTATTATGGTCATTGTCAATTATATGTAGGCGCATTTTGATAATATTTTCTAGGCATAAACATAGCAAATTATGTCCTACCCAAGGGTGATCTGAAACTCTGTCACCTCCCCCACGACCAGCCCTCCTGTCTGACCTGAGTAAACTAAGATGACATTTTGAATTGGTGAAAGTAATGAGGTATACATAATACACATATAAATTAATTGGCAGAGATAGATTTTGTTTTCATATTAGTAGTGTTATAGAGAACAGTGTGATTTGCATCTTATCAAAATAATTATTTAAACCATGCATTCTCAAAGGGAGTCATATCACCTTCAAGGAGACAAAAATGCTTTCTTTGGGACAAACATATCTTGGGTATCACAATGGCTTGTGGTCTTCAAAGGATCAGAGTACATAAACGGATATATACCGTCAATCAGTGGTATTAAAATTTCACAGTGGAAGCTAGACAATTAGGGGAAAAAATGTCTAAAAACGCTCTGTAGAGTAGTGGTAATGAGCAAAAAGATGCAAAACACTGAACAATGTTATGTCAGATACAGCAGTGTTGATTCAATAATTGAGGTAATATTTAAATTTTTCTTGCGTGAATATAGTCAAAGAAATAATGAAGTTTGACCGCTTGGTGCTTTTGACTGAATGTTAGTGCCTACTTCCCCCCAAATACATTGGTTGAAATCTAATCCCCAGTGTGATGGTATTTGGAGGTAGGATTTGGGGAAGGGATTAGGTCATGACAGTGGAACCCTCATGAAAGAGACCCCGAGAACCTCCCTTGCCCCTTCCATCATGTGAAGACACAGCAAGATATGGTCATCTGTGAAACAGGAAGAGGGCTCTCACTAGCACCGTTTTCTGGGGGTTCTTTTGGCCACACCGCAGGGGCTTGTGGGATCTTATTCCCTAACAAGAGATCGAACTCGTGCCCTCAGCAGTGAAAGTGTAGGGTCCTAACCACTGGACCGCCAGAGAATTCCCATCACCAGACACTGAATTTGCCAGTGCCATGATCTTGGACTTCCCAGCCCCCAGAACCATGAGAAATAGATTTATATTGTTTATATGCCACCCAGTCGGCGGTATTTCTCTTATAGCAGCCCAAATGCACTAAGATACTTGGTATGGGGGTAAAGGGGAAATAAATAAGGTTCAGTTGTTTAAGTTATTGGCCAATGGGCATAGTTAAATATACATATTTGTATATGGATATCTAACATATACATATATCTATAACATACTTGTATAATGTATACATATATATATGTAAATACCTCCTTGCTTTTCAATAACACACCTTTCATTATATTTGACCTAATGTACATACAATTATTTTGGCTAAAATGTTCTTATGAGCCGATTAAGATAGCAGCAGAAAGAAAACCTGTCTCTTTATCTACACCACTGGCTTGATTCTGAGCAAGTGTAGAGCATGCTACTGGATGAGTAAGAGGTGGTGCTGAAATAACTCCCAAACTAAGGGCAGAGTTTTTTTATTTCGTTGGCTTCTTAAAACATTTCTGTCACTATTTCCTTTCAAAGTTATCACAAGAAATTTTGGTTTCACAGATACTTATTGTCGATTTAGACAATAAATCTAGAAGCTTTAGAAGGAGGTCAAATTTGGCCACACCCCTCTCAATTCCCAAGGAGGAAGTGCGAAAAAAAATTGTAGAGTTAAACAGGCAAGGGAGATGGTTCCAGACTATTGAAATAGGAGGGAGAGGTTGAACTCAACTCTGCTGAAACCAAAGGAAGGAGAGATTTTAAACACTGGAGTGAGTAAGTGGAAAGGTACAGAAAGACATTACTGGGGAGCTTGGTCAATGGGAATGGCCAGTTGTGTTTGTTAACTGGCAGTGACCAAAATTAGGGCTCTACCCTCTCACAGAGATAGGAAGAGAGGGGCCCTATGTTCTTGATCATTACATTCAAAGGGATGGCTTCCAAGTTCTTGAGAAAAACATTCCTGGGTTGTAAAGCCAACCCAACTGGCAGGAGGCTGGGAGAAGATTTACATCTCACAGAAGCATTAAAGTACAGTTTACAATTGTAAGTTTTTTCCAAAGTAAAAGCTCTAAGAATATGGAGGTCTGGGGCCTATAATCAGGAACAAAGCTGTCTAAAGTTTAGTCAAACTGAAGGGAACAGCAAGGCCTTCTTGGTCAGAAGAAGATTAATGACCAGGATTCATGACATGATTAGGTTCTGCTATTTCACTTAGGGATAGAGTGATTCTCAAGAGGAGAAAAGTGAAAGTTAAACCTGTTTGTGGTTTCTACTCTCCCTTTGGGATCGTGTTTGTTGGTTAACTTATTCCAATCTCTTAGTGAGGTAAACAGGAGTGTGGAGATTTTTCTGTTTCTGCTTTTTCTCCTTCATTTTAGTTGCTCTTTTCATTTCCTTTTTTTTCCTAACTGACTCACAAAAGTGTGCTTCAGGGCCTTATAATAAATACCATTTCATCTGCTGATACCTTTTTAGATTATTTACGTATTTTTTTTTTATTTTATTCAACCTTTGAGATAATAAGTTCTATAGGTCTAGGATTTGTTAAGAACTTAGAGAAAAGGAATCAAAGGGCCATTTGGTTGGATTTTTGTGAAGGTTTAAGCATGACAAGCAAAAGCAGCCTTTGTTGTGCCTTGTTGTGCCTTGGGAGCTTTACAGGTAAATGATTCCTGGAAAGGGCATCTGGGTGTTTGTGGTTTCCTCTGGTTACATTTCCATCTCTACGTTATAAATACCATAGTATATATTTCTACTAAGAAGCTTTGAAGAAAATATTCTGGGTTTTTTGTTGTTTGTTTTTTTGTTGTGGTGGTGGTGGTGTTTTTTTTTAAGTAAGGGCAGGGAAAACTGAATGTTCTTTCTTGCAAAACGTTATCACATGGGACTTTTAAAAGCAAAACCAAATTAAAGGTTCGTTTACAAATATACTATATGGTTTTATGTGATCTAGATTTTCAGTAATTTTATTTTTAATCAAGTGGGGTGAGTCTTAGTCTAGAATAAGCAAGTATAAGAAAATCCCATGTTTATGCAGGATGACAGCAGTAAAGTGACTAGAGATTAGTTGAATACTGATCAAATGAAATTAAAATATTCTTGTGTTTATTCTTACACGTGTGTTTGATTTTCAAATAATAATATTTAGTTTTGAAGTTATCCTGACCTTTACCTTCTTTTGATTAAGGAGTGATGTTGGGCCATTATGTTTGTTTCCGCAGGAGTTCAATCTCAACTGAAGATTAAAGATAAGGGGGACACATCTACAATAATTGTCCCTATTTATAGAGTGGGGAAATCAGGTGAGGGGAGAGTACAGTTGTTTCCTAGGGAGGCCTTCTCTCATAACTGGCAAAACCAACAGAAGTTGTGGAAGGGAGTGACTGTTACATCCAATCTTTCTCCACTCCCACAATGATGCAATTTGGTTCATGTTATATCAAAGTCTAACGCCTTCAGTTTACCGCTGTGAGTTCACTTCCCCAACATCATAACATTTTAGAGTTAAACTTTTAAATTATACTACTACCATTTTCCAAAGTGTGTTTCAACAGTTAAAATTGTTAAAAAAAAATTGGGCAGGGAAAAATTTGAATTACACAAATTTATTATTTTTTTCCTTTTTTTTAGCTGAAGGTCTTCTGGGCCATTTTATATGGTCATGTTCATTGCATATCTTCATGATGGTATTCTAACATAGTGTGTTTCTCTAACTTATTTGACTTTTTTTTCATGAAACAACTTAAGTAGTATTATACTATTGACATCATATGCTGCATAGTGCCATTTAATTTTAATTACATTAATTACATTTTCATTTCTAGGTTCTAAGTGAGTAGGGAGAGTACTTCCATACTTTGTGAGGAGTATATATGTTAAGCTAAAAAAAAAGTTATACACTCTTGGAACACTTTAAGAACCCTCACAAAAGCCCCATCTGCCTACTATTTATCATGCAGCTTCCCTCAGCACTTTTCAAATATCCTGTTGCCACTTAAATTCAATTTACTAGACTACTGGGAAAGTGCAATGCAAATTTATTAATATAAGCTGACCTTCTCTGGGTTTTTTTTTAATTTACCTCTTTCTTGATTTAGAAGTATAAATAGTGAATACCTTACAAGAATATAGTCCAGCTTATTTTCTCTAAGATTAGATTCAAAAGAATTTTTAGTGAAAATCATTTTCTTTAGTGGGTTTTGCCCTTAACACAGATGTGTAAATATAAGAATATCTTGCAAATTATTTTATTTTTGAGGTAGTTCTTGATTGTGTTTGTTGTGATCATTGTGATGATAATGATGACAGAAAAAAACCAGCTGGATTATAGGGTACCCTGCAGAAATCTCATGATTTAGTCTCAAATTTCATTCTAGTCTTCATGAGGTAATCAGTATTTAGGAGACTTACAATTTGCATTTATTCAGTTGATAAATTTCAAGTAAATCCTAGGACTATTACAGATCAAAATAAACAAATGCAGATGTCTGCCATTAATTTCCCCTTCCCAAAACCAAACTTTTCACTACTAATCTCATCATTATACAATTTTTAAATGAAATTACAGAAAGTTAACTAATTAAGTTGTGAATAAGGAGCACAACATTTAGGATACTCTGGACCCTGATGTTGAGAGCTTCCATCCTGCTTCACAGCATTTAACATAATATTTTAATATGAATCACAGAATTTTGTAAATTATTTCGTAGAAGTCTGTACTTAATTTAGTCCTTCTTCAAAACTGACAAGGCTTTATTTTGGTCAGAATATTTGTTTATTATTTAAAAGTAAATATAATAAAATTGTGTCTAAAATGTTTTTGTCAAAACAACAAATTATTTAATTTTTTTTATTGAGGTATAGTTGATGTACAATATTATATAAGTTACATGTGTACAGGATAGTGTTTCACAATTTTAAGGGTTATACTCCATTTATAGTTATTATAAAATCTTAGCTATATTCTGTATGCTGTACAATATATCCTTGTGGCTTATTTATTTTGTACATGGTAATTTGTACCTCTTAATTCCCAACCCCTATCTTACCCCTTCCCCCCTTCCCTCACCCCACTGGTAACCACTAATTTGTTCTCTATATCTGCGAGTCTCTTTCTTTCTTTTTTTTTTTTTTAACATTTACTTGTTTGTTTTATTTTTTTAGACTCCACATATAAGTTATATTGTACAGTATTTGTCTTTCTCTGTGACTTATTTCACTTAGCATAATACCCTCCAAGTCCATCCATATTGTTGCAAATGGAAAAAAATGTCCTTCTTTTTTATGGCTGAGTAGCATTCCATTGTATTTCTATATATATCGCATCTTCATCCATTCATCTATTGATGGACACTTAGGTTGCTTCCATGTCTTGGTTATTGGAAACAATGCTCTATGAACATTGGGGTGCATGTATCTTTTTGAATTAGTGTTTTCTTTTCTTTCTATCTTTTTCTTTTCCTTTTGTTTTTTAGGATATATACCCAGAAATGGAATTACTGGGTCATGTGATAGTTCTATTTTTAGTTTTTTGAGAAATCTCCATACTATTTTTCACAGTGGCTGCACCAACTTACATTCCCACCAACAATGCATGAGGTTTCCCTTTTCTCTACATCCTCCCAACATTTGTTATTTGTGTTCTTTTTGATGATAGACATTCTGACAGGTGTGAGGTGATATGTCACTGTGGTTTTAATTTGCATTTCCCTGATGATTAAAGATGTTGAGCATCTTTTCATGTGCCTGTTAGACATTTGTATGCCTTCTTTAGAAAAATGTCTATTCATATCTTCTGCCCATTTTTTAATTGGAAATTATTATTATTATTATTATTGCTTTTGAGTTATATGAGCTGTTTATGTATTTTGGGTATTAATATCTTATCAGTCATATCATTTGCAAATATTTTCTCCCATTCAGTAGGTTGTCTTTTTATCTTGTCAATGGTTTTCTTTGCTGTGCAAAAACTTTTAAATCTAATTATGTCCCATTTGTTTATTTCCTTTGCTTTAGAAGACAGATCAAAAAAACTACTGCTATGATTTTTGTCAAAGAGTGTTCTGCCTATGTCTTTTATTTGGAAGTTTTATGGTTTCTGGTCTTACATTTAGGTCTTTAATCCACTTTGAGTTTATTTTTGTATATGATATTAGAGAGTGTTCTAATTTTGTTCTTCTACATGTAGCTGTCCAGTTTTCCCAGCACCACTTATTATTATTTTTTAATTAATTAATTAATTTATTTATTTTTGGCTGTGTTGGGTCTTTGTTTCTGTGCAAGGGCTTTCTCTAGTTGCGGCAAGCGGGGGCCACTCTTCATCGCGGTGCGCGGGCCTCTCACTATCGTGGCCTCTCACTATCGTGGCCTCTCTTGTTGGGAGCACAGGCTCCAGATGCAGAGGCTCAGTAGTTGTGGCTCACGGGCCTAGTTGCTCTGCAGCATGTGGGATCTTCCCGGACCAGGGCTCGAACCCGTGTCCCCTGCATTGGCAGGCAGATTCTCAACCACTGCGCCACCAGGGAAGCCCTCCCAGCACCACTTATTGAAGAGAGTGTCTTTTCTCCATTTTATATTCTTGCCCCCTTTGTCATAAATTAATCAACCATAAGTGTGTAGTGGGTGACTAGCCTTTTAGGGGAGCTTTTTCCAAAAAAGCTTCCAGGAGGCTTTTTTTTTTTTAATAAAACTGATATTATTTGAATAAAGACCCTTACTATAGACCCTTACTATAGACTTACCATTCTTCAAATTTTTAGAGCTCTGTGTTCTTTTTTTATTTCCTAATACGCAGAATTTTTCTATTTTTTTCTGAATCTGTGATGATTCTTCAGAAGTTTGAAAATCTCTTGACTATTAGAAAGATAATCCATTTGTTTATGAATAACCTTGAGTATGCACATAATTCTTTGGAGGCAAAATTACACTCCATAGGCATAAAGGAAATCTTGTTACTAGATGATGATATATACGTAACCAAGTCCAGAGGACGTTGCACAATTTTTCTTTAAATCTCCCTTTGAGTAAGCTATCAATCCACACAATATCTACCTCTGCTAGGCATCAGGGAACCCTCTATCTTTTTTCTTACCTAAGGTCTTCTTGTATTTGTACACCACTGCTCTCCCTCACCTACCTGATCCTGGTTCTCCCACAGTGGACCAGAAGTAGAAATGATGTGTATGTTTTAGGTTTTTCATGTCCCTTAAAACAATAGCAGTAAATGCTTCTATATGGTGAATTATCATTTCTCCTGTTAATTTCAAACATCTCTTTCATCTGAACTCTTTGCATGATTGCAATAACAAAGGGCTTGTGTCTTCCCCCCTCTTTACCAAAGACAACTGAAACTTTTATTTCCTTCCTCGATATAGGTTAGGACACTGAGGTTAGGAGGAAGTGAGGAAAGTGGGCTAAGTTCCCAGGAAGGAGGGAGGGGACATTCGGGCCTTTAGAAGACTCTCGCTAGAGGAATGCTTTGAATAGATTTAAAGTGAGGATACTCTTCCCTCCTGGCTTAGTGAGTAGAGAGGAATAGAGAGTGCCTCTCCACTTAGCGTGGTAGTGGTGGTGGTGGTGGGAGGTCTTTTCCTAGGATCAACACCACATTTCAGGTCAGAAAATTCATCAGTGGATTTTTTTTTGTGATTTCTTCATGGAGATGTTGCTTGTTTCTTATCTTTGGATGCCAGGAATCACATACCCCCCATCTCACTGACCACTTTTCTATATTTACATCACATTCTACAACAAATTTTGCCATGTCTTGACCCTACATATACTGAAGTTGTGGGACCCATTGGGCTGCTACTTCACGTGTTTCCACTCACCTTTTCACATTTGATCCATTGATAGAGTGGGAGGGATGAGTTTGGGAGAAGAGCCACACTCTTAGTCCACGTTGGAGCACAGAGAGGGAATTTGAGCATGGTTATTAGGGTGAGAATTTTGAGGCAGATAGGGTAGATCCACACCACAACCCTCCATTTCCTTACTCTTATAGACAGACTTCCCATCATGTTGTCTGTAAAGTCTCTCTAGTTAAGGTTTACTTTGAGAATATGTATGATTCTTGCTAACTGTAACAACTTTGGAAAATACAAATGCTCAAAATCTTCTCTTTATCAGATTAGGTTGAAACCGTGGAACTACAAAGAGAAAATGTACTTTTCTTCCCACCTTAAACACATCAAAGTGTTTTGGTTCTATCCTAGACCAACGCTGTACTGTTCTGATGCCTCTTTAAAGAAAGGGGGAAAAAGAGTGTTGATGCTTTCTAAATCTAGTAGCTTTTTAGTTTGAAAATATTTTAAATAGCCTATCTTAGTGTGAAAAACTTTCCTCTGAATGTACCAGGTTGAAATTTTGTCTGAATATCTGTTGCCACACAGGATCAGAAGAAACACAACTTTATAATCTCTACTTCTTGTTCTTTCCAAAAGTGTCCAAAGTCATCTGCATAATCACTAGGATCATAGGATAATTTTTCTGAAACACCACCCATATCTTTCTCAGCCCATTTATAGAGAATAGTATAAATCTACAAAATATTCCATTAATTACTAATAATTCCTTTGGTCCCTTCAGCATATCTCTTCTGTTCTTGTATTTATGGGGAATATTTCCACATTTAAAATTGTGCATTTCAAACTTCCTGCCAGGAGCTGTCCCACCCCATGCATACCTCCATTACTCTCTTCAGTTCTACCTTTTCCTCTGCACCGAACTGTAATCCCTATCGACAGAAACCTTCATTCTCATCCACAGGGCTTTAGGGTTACATAATTTATATCAGTTGTGGCTACAGACACAGATTGTCAACTGGGTTCTTTGAATATTTGGGTTGATTCTGTCACCTACAAATTGGCACTTGCCATTGGCACCTGCCATCTACCTCTACAATATTAAATTATGAATAGCTGCAGCTGCTGACCTTCAACACCCCCTGAAAGGAGTTCAGAGTGGAGATTAGGAATGAGGCAGTCTGTGCTCTGGGAAAACCTGGCAGAATAGGTCTTCACATAGATATTTTCAGAAGAAGATTTTATGAGCACAATTTTTATATCTCCTCATATCTAGAAAAGCACTAAAACCCTTCATGGTGACGTTCGCTTTTGTGACTAGCAGTAACCTTCATAAGACTTGCAGCAACCTATTGCAAAAAATATGTGCTTATTTATTGCATGTATTCCCCCTTCACCAAAATCACACATATACTGACCTTCTTTGGAGCAGTTTCTCAGAGCTCTCTGAAATGCTGTCTCCCCGGCTATAGGCTTCATTTTGCGCCAAATAAAACTTAACTTACAACACTCACGTTGTGCAATTTTTTTTTCAGTTGACAGTTCTTCTCTTGCTCAGCCCACATCCAACTTATGGAATGAGAAAGAATACTTTTCCTTGTCGTGTTACATACAGTTACCTGAAGACTAGAAATGACTATGAATGTATTGAGACTTTCTTCTTTCGTCCTGAGCATAAACAGAAAATAAGGGGTGCGACTGGGTATTGTTTCCTTACCACTGATACAACATGAGATCATCAAATTATGATTTAGTGTTAGATAAGCTTAAAAAAGGAAATCATTTTGCTGCACTACAGTTTAATGGGAATGGGTTAGAGTCAGTAGTGAAGTTTAATCCTACTGCTGTTTAAGGCTCATTGGGGCCCTCTGACATACTAAAGCATTTACCAGTCAATCCCATATCTTTCCCAACAGTAAGGAGGGGTTCTTAAGTGCCTGTCATCAGTGGCATGCCAAGATTGAGGTGATGGGAGATATATTTCCTGGGTGCAGGCAACAAGATAGCACATATCCTATAGAGAATTCATGAACAAAAATGAAACCAACTGAACATTGGTTGTCTTTATGTTATCAACATACACTGGTGATTTTAAATAAAGTCAGTAACTGGTGATTTTAAATAAAGTCAGTGATAAAACAAATGTGTTGTTTTAAAACACATACATACACATATATATATGTATGTGTTTTAAAATAACACTTATTTTACTATAAATGCTTTAATAAACACTCTCTTCTACATGTAATCTTCAAGGAAGTTAATGTGAAAAATTGTCAGTTATACAGTTATGCTTGAATCACACAGATTTTGCTTTTTTAAAAGTATACACATTTTTTAAAGAGTAAATTCATCAAGATCTGCATTTGTTTGAGCTCACTTAAGGCTCAATTTTGCCTCTAGCCCCTGTGGTGCTACATTTTCTTGCATTTAAACAGTGGATTTGCAGTAAACGGCAATAGCACAGTGATTATAAAGACAAAGGAAAAAGACTTGAGTTATTTCAATTTTGTCTTTCTATGTGACCACTTGTGTTTAAAATTGAAAATCATGAATCAGATTGTGAATTATGAGGTACACTATTTTTGTTTAGTAAGTACACACTTTAAAGCATATGTTTAATCTGCTTTTTCATTTTTCTATGAATGGTGAGCAAGTCTGCCTTGTTCACTGCTTTATCCCCAGAACTTCACACAGTGCCTGCCATGTAGCAGATTCTCCATAAATAGCTGTTGAATGAATGAATGACTGAATAAATGAATGAATGAATAACTGAATGACTGAGTGCCTCTTAGTTCTTCCAAGTGTCTAGCCTGCTCAAGTAAGTAACTACAATGTATTACTGGAGCTTTGTGACAATGTAAGCTCATACTTCTTAGTGTCTACCTCATTGTTTTCAGTGAATGAGGATATTTTACCTTGTGATCCTATGTGATCGTATTTTGGGCAGTCTTCTACATCAGCAAATGTATGAAGAAGAAAATTAACACCTATTTAGAGTTTGTTATTTTTAAGGAATTGGTGGGGACATTTAAAATTCATTTTTTATTTTAATTTTCACTCTAACATTAGGAAATAGCTATTATTATCTCCTTATTACAAATTATGGAATTAAAACTGAGCATTTAATTAATTAATGTTCATGTTTTTCTGCAGTGATTTTGTTTTTCTATAAATTATTTATTTATTTATTTTTTAAATTGAAGTATAGCTGATTTACAATGTGTTAGTTTCAGGTGTACAGCAAAGTGATTCAGTTTTATATATATACATATGTATATATCTGTACTTTTTCAGATTCCTTTCCCTTATGGGTCCTACTATGCTCAGAGAACACTGATAAAGTTTAAGAGGTGCAGTGAGGAAGGTAAAAGAAATCCCATCTTTGTTTCAGCCAAAGCAGCTGAAGCACTTTGAACTTACAAGTGAACATTCATTTGAAGAAAGGGACACACAGTTTAAAAATACTTACCTGATTGTATCGTGGTAGTTTTTCTCCCCACAGCAATCCTCAGCACTTACGACTTAATTCCAAAACAACTCATTATTCTTGGATGAATTATCTGTCCCCCAATTAGTCCCATCTATGCACAGAGACACTGGAAAAGAAAAAGAGGAGGAGAAAGAAGTTCTGAGTTATAGACCCCCAGATGCTCCAAGTGTTAGCCTTGGACTTCAGAAAAACACACTGAGAAGTACTAATGCCCCTTGAATTTTGGTTTGGTTATTCACTTCTTTTCTATGTTAATAACAAAACCAACAAAAGAAGGGGGGGGGGCATTTCTGATTGAAGATTTCTGAACTTATAAGCATTTGAATAAAGAACTTCCTAAGTGATGAATTTCACTGCTGTTTGTATCCAAAATAAGGAGAACAAGCACACCTGTGTCATTCATTTCCATACAATTTGTGAAGTTATTACCTATTTGGAATATTACCCACTTTTCTTCATGTACAACATAAAAATTTATGATGGATACCCTTTAAATATGTATCTAAAAGTATGTATGTGTACAATATTCATACTTTTGTGTGTACAATAAGGTATGGTTTGTGATGGGAATCAGCATTGCATCTTTATTTTTAATTACCTTTCCCTTGGAGATGAACTCAGGAAAATATCAAAGTAAAATGTATCCTATCACAGATGAATACATCAGGATGACCTGCCTACTACACTAAACATCCCCTATATTAATAATCAGAGTTATTCCTCCACTAAATAACCACACAGGTCTGAATTCAGGTGTTTTTTTAGGGAAATGATTCTTGAATTACGCAATCTATATTATTTTGCTCATTATTCCATGATATAGTATTCTCCAAAACAGAAATATTTGTAGGATTTAAGAAAAGTCCGTTGAGTTATGAGAGACATTTTATGTATTTTCTATTGCCTTAGATGACAATTATGTTCATATACTCTAGACACTAAGTGATTCATAACTGTGTTACCCTAAGATATTTTATTTTGTGTCATAAAATGTGAAGTGGTGTAAAATGAAACTGAGCAAGATAATCATCTTTTGAAAATGAGCATTTCCATTTAAGTTTGGGAGCTGCAATTTTATAAATAATGTGCAATGTCAGCAAGTTTGCAAGGAAATAAAGTTCAAAAGTACATAGAAAACACAATAAACAGAAAAGAACAGAATGTTAAGTGTTCTTATTCACTTTATTTTGTAGTATGTTTACAACCTATGGTAGAACTCCATGTGTAAAGATAACCATACTCTATAGTAGAACAAGTGTAATTGAATAATTGCCAATCCACAAAGCTCTGAAGCATGATTCAGCGTGCCGTTTTCCAGATGGTATCACAAGTCATCTTCACAGAGAATGCTCTTTTTACTGCCTTTTTCAGATGCAGAAAGTATCCCCAAAGTAATGAGGGCTTATGGTATCCTCAGACACTAACCTATTATACCATATTTCTTGTATGTGTCAATTTTAATTCATGGTGGTAAAGAAGATGGAACTCAGATTCATAACACTCTGTTAGATGCAATGGCCAGCCACCAGGGGTCCCACTTACAAGATAACCCCAGAGTCAAACGTGGAAATGTAAAATAGGTCTAGAGGCTCACGCGAGCTAGCTGGGGATATAAGTTGGATGCCACGCCAAGGAAGACATTTTCATTTCACTAGCAGCGCATAGAATTTTTAATCCTCAGTAAAAACAGACAAAGGTCGTCAATAAAAATTTGGCTGAACCATTGGGAGATTAGTTTAATGCCCTTGGGTGTTCTGGGAACAGTGACTTACCAGGGTCCTGGGGTGGTTGAGGAACATTTGGGCAGACCTACATCCTGCATATACACTCTTAAAAGGCAAGTTAACGAACACAAAGTGAGATCCAAAAAATCCAAACCAAACACTGTGCTTAATATTCGTGTGACCCTGTGTTTTCTGAACATAAATATAAGTCATGCATCCAAAGAATTTTAAATTATTTTAAAAAATAAAATAGGAAATAAATGTAGGATCTTTACATCATATAACCCAGAAGTAACAAATTATTATGTGATAAATGGATGCCAAAATGGATATGCTTATCCAATATACAATGTTGGATAGGTTTTTACAGTGTTTTATAAAATTTTAATTCATTATAAGGAAAAGCAAGAGTGTCCTCTTTATTTTTTCCATCTTCCTTTACTAATATTCTATTCTAGCAATTAATGAGGAATAATTCTTATGGTTACTTCCATGAGAAAGAATTCCAGAGTTCTAGTTCCTGATATCAATATTAGATGGGAACTATTGACTTGTTATAACAAAAAATGACAGTCTATCTTATTAAAATCATTCTGTACACCCTTTTTTCATTCCACTCAATACAGAATAGTTATGTTATTTTCAAACTTCAGTTGACTTTTAATTACATTATTAATTTTAGATAACTATACACATCATCCATTGACATCTTCTTGTAAGATGAAGATACAAGAACCTGTGCTCTTTCTGTCCTGAATTTATGTAAGCCATAATTTTACTTTTATTTTGAGAGATTTGAAAACAATTTTTACTTTCTTCTAGAGCTAAAATTAAGTCTTATGTATTTTTTCTGTTTGTTAATACCAAACATTACATATCAACACAGAGTTTTCACTTCCAAATATGATAGAGTGATTTTGCAAGCAGATAGGTTAGGGGGTCCCCAGAGAAAGGGAACCAGGAATGGCTCTCTTGATATAAGGGGAGCCATTTTGACCTAAGCCATTTTGTGATCTAAGCCCGGCCTCAGTGCTTGCCCTTGAATAGATCTCAGTAATCCATGATCTCAAGGGAAGTCAGGGAATACAAGAACAAAGAAAAAGCAGTCAAGAAACAATAATTCAGCAATAAAACAGAGTCCTGGTTCCTCCTCAAGGGATGCACAAACCAATCTGATACAGGTCTTTGAGCTCTGCAGGAACTAAGGACACCCCTACCCAGGTGGAGGATAGAATGAGCATGTTAACCCTTATGACTTCAATCAACTAAAGCTTGTACGCTGTCAACCTTTGCCCCAATTCTATGCTGAATTCTCCTCTGCTCAAGCCCTTTCATGAATATGCACGTACCCTTAGCTTAAAACTTCCCCTATTTTGTTGTTTGGAGAGACACTGCTTTGGGAAAGATCCCTCATGTTCTCCTTACTTGCTGCAAGTAATAAATCCTTCCTTATTCTGAACTTTGGATTGGTTGTGTCTTTTGGTTCGACACCCACCAAGAGGTGAAACGAGTTTTCAGGTAACAGTATTGGATTAGACCCTCCACTGTAAACAAATAAACAATCCAACAATGTACATAGGGCAATAGTTATTATAAACTGGACAACAGGGACATAAAACCACAAATCTTAGAAGCATGGACATTCAGGAGATTTGCTCCACAATCATCCCTCTACCAGAAGAAAATTTCCCTATGATGACTCAGCAAGCCAGTCTCCAACAGGAGCCACAGTAGCTGAGTTGCAACCAGGAGGGAGAGGTCAGAATTTATGGATGCTCAAGCAGCTGGACTCTGTAGATAAGACCACTGAAGGAGAGGGAGCCAGGCAAAATTGTTTCCCACAAACATGCCTGAGGTTTCCTAACAAGTCTTATGCCAAGGACCAAGACTCACATACACAATGGAAGACTCTATAGTATTTACTCAACAGCATTGACTGTAGGATTGAGAATGAAATGGGTGGGAGAGGTGACAGCGTTGGGAGATGGTAGCCCAGTCCAGTGAAAGTGGAGGAATCTCATTGCCACTTCCTTCACATCTTGGGCATCCAGCTGAGACACCAGAAAGACCACAGCTTATGAGTAAGTATGAGGAACTAGTAAGACCTGAACTGTACCTTCCCTAACACAGCTAAAACCAAGCCCTGACAAGTCCCACAGGAGAGACAAGGTGTGGAGACAGAGTGCTACAAGTTAGAGGACTTGAGAAACACCTTGGACCTTGTACAGATCTTTCTAAGGAAAGTGTTAACAGAGCCTATCTAAGGGCAAGGTGACCAACCAGTAACTGAACTCCCTACCAAAAGAAAATAAATATACTTTGGGGGAAGTTAACAGAATCTAGAGTCTCTATTATGTATCATAAAAAAATTTTTAGTACAAAATAATAATTTAAAAAATTACATATGCAATGAAACCAGCCTATGTGACTAGTAGTCAATAAAACAGTCAATGGAAGTCAAATCAGCAATGTCTTGGATGCTAGGTTTTGCAGACAATAAGTTTAAAGCAGGTATTATTTAGTTCAAAGAAGTAAAGCTGGTTCTACAACTATTTAATTCAAAGAATTAAACAAAATAAAATAATGAGTGCACATATATGTACTCTCATGAGAGAAATGGAATCCATAAAAAAAGGAAAATTCTAAAACTGAAAATAACTGAGTTAAAAAATTTTCCCGTGCTTCACGGTAGCTTAGGGGTGAGAGTAGAGCCAGTGGACTTGATCACTGATCAGTAAAAAATATACAGTAAAAATTACATCTGAATACCAGAGAGAGATATGACTGAGAGAAACGTGAACAGAATACCCAGCAACTGTCAGACATAATAAAACATACACATAATAATATTTCCAGGAAGAGAAGCACATGAGAATAGGGTAGAACATTTCTGAAGAAACAATGTAAAATTATTTCCCAAACACGACAGAAATGAATGAAATTGTAGATCCAATACATTCAGTAGAAAATCAAAGATAATCTGAAAGCATTCAGAGAAAAAAAAGAAATATTACATACAGGAACACGGTGATAAGAATCTTACTTATTCTTTATCAGAAATAACGGAGGCCTAAAGAAAATAAAATGATAGTTTGAAAGTTGAAAGAAAGAAAGGAAAACAAACCAGGTTCTGTCCACCCAAGGTTTATATACAGTGAAAATATTCTTGAAATCAAGGGTAAAATAAAACCCTTTTCAGACAAATGAAAACTAAGAGGTCTGGTTGCCCAAAGACCTGCACCATTAGAAATGGTAAAGATATTTTCCAGCTAAAGGATAACAAGACCAAACAGAAATGTGGATCTACTGGAAGGATAAAAGATGCCAGAAATGTAAATGTGTGTGTAACTGTAAAAGACTGTGTATTTTTTGTTTCTTTTCATAGCATTCTTAGGAAGGAACTAACAAAAATAAAATTAATAAAACATATATATATATTTTTAATTTATTTATTTTATTTATTTATTTTTGGCTGTGATGGGTCTTTGTTACTGTGCGCAGGCTTTCTTTAGTTGTAGCGAGCAGGGGCTACTCTTCCTTGAGGTGTGCGGGTTTCTCATTTCAGTGTCTTCTCTTGTTGCGGAGCACAGGCTCTAGGCATGCGGACTTCAGTAGTTGCGGTGCACGGCCTCAGTAGTTGTGGCTCGCGGGCTCTGTAACGCAGGCTCAGTAGTTGTAGTGCAGGGTCTTAGTTGCTCCGCGGCATGTGGGATCTTCCCGGGCCAGGGATCGAACCTGTGTCCCCTGCATTGGCAGGCGGATTCTTAATCACTGTGCCACCAGGGAAGCCCAAAATTAATAAAATATAAAATGTGATTTATGATACACGTGGAAATACAAGACATGACAACACTAGGGACCACACTTCCATGTAGATATGAGGGTAGATAAAAGGAATAATACTCCTGGAACATTATCTCAACTGGGAGGTTGGAACTAAAAATTGACGAGTATGAAGTGTGAAGTAGGGAGTGTAAAGGGTGAAGTGTGAAGCGTAAAGTTGGAATAATATAATTTTGACCCTAAACACTTGTTCATAAATTAATAATGCATATTTTCAACTTTAAAACAAGCACTTAATTTTTTTTTTAAATGTTGACTTAACAAATATATAAAGAAAAGACGTAGCACATGAAAATATTTTAGAATATATGCTGTCATCCCTGTTGAAGTAGCTGGTACCCAACTTTGCCCCCACCCCCTACCCAGGTCTAAAACTTTAAGAAATTGGTCGAAATTAAAAATAGGTTTTTGACCTGGGGTTTTATTCTTTTTGGATATTACTTTCTTGTAGGTAAAATGAAAGATTTATTCTTGAACTGCCATTCATTTTTTTTTTTAATTTTTATTTATTTATTTATTTATTTATTTATTTATTTATTTATTTATTTATTTATTTATTTATTTATGGCTGTGTTGGCTCTTCGTTTCTGTGCGAGGGCTTTCTCTAGTTGCAGCAAGCGGAGGCCACTCTTCATCGCAGTGCGCGGGCCTCTCACTATCGCGGCCTCTCTTGTTGCGGAGCACAGGCTCCAGATGTGCAGGCTCAGTAGTTGTGGCTCACGGGCCTAGTTGCTCCGCGGCATGTGGGATCTTCCCAGACCAGGGCTCAAACCCGTGTCCCCTGCACTGGCAGGCAGACTCTCAACCACTGCGCCACCAGGGAAGCCCTGAACAGCCATTCTTGAACTGTAATTACACAGACTGGCTATGTCAGAATTATCTGAAGAATTTTTGTCATCACTTGAAATACAGATTTCTGGCCTGGAAAAGAGTCTTACTGAATAAAACCTTCCAGGGACCAACATACTCTGATGTGCAGCTAGGTATGAAAATTACAAAACTCAATGACCTTCAGTTTCTGTTGCAGGTCTTACATCCTAATTCATTGAATAAAATAGTTCATTTTAAACATATATTTCCTGTTACTTCTAGTAATAATACGTCTTTAAGGATTTTTCTAGTACTTATGAACATGAGGTTATAGTATTATTTAAATAGACTTGCTTATGAATTTAGATGTTTAATGACCCTTTCAATGAAATGTTTCATCTTAATGCCCCTCCACTGTAAATGTCTCATGAAAAGGAGAATACTCCCAGGAGGATATAGAAATCCTGAATTTACAGGGTCAGAATTACAAATGATAAATAGTAGCAATTGGATAGATACTACAAAATAAATATTCAGGAACCTCATAATCAGTAGCACAGTTTTCAAAACCAAATAATATGTTTGCCAACATAAACACAAATAATTACAGACCTAGGAATAAATGTGAAATTATAGACTGTTACATATGAATGATGGCTAAGAATGTTGTGTATTTATCATTACTTTCCTGTTGTTTTCCAAAGCATTTAAGCTTACCTGCCAATGGGATACTACCTAAGAGCCCATTATCTGTTTCAAAAATTGATTTTCAATTAATCTGCATCTCTACTTTTCACCTTAGCCGATATGCCTCCAGGAAACATGGCTCATTGAAAATATTAATTCATGAAATTTGATTAGATGACACTTAATATGCTCAAACCGACACTTACTTCACCTCCTTGAGGCACGTTAATTACACATTTGGTTTCTATAAATAAATACAACTAAATACAACACTTGGACTGTCTCACATATCACAGGAAACCAGGTCAAGACTATTGATGAAGAGAAATGAAATACCTAACTGTATTTTCTAGGGACGTGATCTGAATAAGACTCGTTATTTCCTTCTCCCAACTAGGGATCTTTGATAGTGTTTCCTAGTGGTACATTTTCTGATATAAATTTTGTAACCTGTAAACAGTAAGGCCTGTTCCAATGAAACAAACAAAGAGGGAGGAGAAAAATTACCTTTGTCAAGTTACTCTGTATTCACCTTTCTATTCTTACAGTTATATATAACACAAATGAGTCAATATCGTGAGCACACAAACACAGATACTCACAACTGAGACAAAAAATGAATTCAGCTACATGTAAAGATAACTGATGCAAACTATTATTATATATAGAATGGATAAACAACAAGGTCCTATTGTATACCACAGGGAACTATATTCAATATCCTGTAAGAAACCATACTGGAAAAGAGAAAATGATATAGGCTCCATATTTTCGTTGTCACACAATGTAATGACACACCATGTCTGTATGACTAATCCATGGCACTTTTCATAAACTGTTTCTTTCCATATCTATTGATGATTTTGAATAGCATTTAATAACATTCTGAATCTAAAAGAATGCATGCAAATTTTATTTTTGTTTTTTTTAATACAGAATATCCTGAAAAATATTTTTGGCCGCAGAAAACATTCCAGATGCATTTACAGACAAAAACAAACAAACAAAACAAAACAAAAAAACTAGTGTTGCTTATTAGGTCAGAGACATTTTCTTTTAAGCACACAGTTGACTATATTTTATGCTTCCTTGCCATTAAGTGTGATCATGAGTCTGAATTTTCAATTAATGAGATGTGGGAAAAGGTGATGAAATCCACTTCCAGGCCAAGTCCCTCCCAAAACTGCTTGCTTAATTCTTTCCTTTCTCCTCTTCCTCTCCATCCATTTGACAATGCTTTTCATTGTTTTGTTTTGCTTTGTTTCAATCTAAGATGATCTGAGAAGTCAAATGTTGAAGAGGCACAGCCAGCGTCAGTCTGGGTTCCTGCTAACCCCACCGAGGAGACTCTCCCCTCAATAAACTTTCTGTGTGACAGGCTTAGCCACACTTCTCAGTGTTGATGAACTAACTCACCAAAGGCCCTGAGTGAGTGTCAGGATTTATCTCTAACAGCGTTGAACTTACTTTAACTAATTCTTTAATCCACACAACTTCAGGTTTTCTCTTTAAGTTCACGCAAACACTGGCCAAGTTTCACTTCGAACAGAAATACGCATTGCACAGAAGAAACGAAGTAAAAAAGCCCCAAATGCAAAAGTGCTTCAATTAATCATTTACAATGGTTTCATCAGACTGATATATTAAAACCTCTATTTGTTTGTCACGGGATTTTTTTACGTCTCGGGGCAAGGAAACTTCATACGATTTCTTTGTTTCTCAACACGGCATTCATGACTTTTTTCATGCTTGTGCCTTTGCCTTGCGGGTTTTTTTTTTTTTTTTTTTTTTTTTAATCTAGTCAGGCATATTCTTCAGGACTTTACTTCAATGCTGTCTGACCAGAAGTTGCACCCCATCATTTTATTATTTAATTTAGTAATTTGGTTGTTTCCTATTAGCATTTGTCACGTGTAAATATTCTATTTGGGCCTTTAAGTTCATTTCTCAATCCTAAGTAGAAAATGAACTACCCCAGGGAAAACGTCGTGTCTTCTTGATATATGAATATAATCCAAGCGCCTAGTCTTGGAAGATAATCCTGGAAGATCACTTTGAAGTAGAGAACACATCGTTCAGCAGTGCAGCATGACAGGGGCAGGGGGTTGGGGGCTCAGAAAGGAGGCTATTGCAGATGAGAAATAAATGAATGTTTTGCACTGTCACATAAGTATGACTAAACCAGATACATTTAAATAATCCCTATATTAGCTGAAATTCAACAGAAGTCAAAGCAATGGGTGAGGACCATCATGGGTTAATCTCTGACTAATCCGAGAGAAAGAAAGATGGCATCTAGTAATCAGAGAAAGGGCAGAAATATGTTACTTTCTTTTTCTTTTCCGCTATTACATTGGCCCTCCTGTGGCAGAAATAGTTCCTTTTGTCAATATTCTTTATTAAGAATAGAATCCTGAAGCTACAGCGAGGCAGGATGGAGTTTTTGGTGTTGCTCCCAGAAGGAGCAGTGAAGTGGTCAGACAAGGAAGATTGCCTGCTAGGTTAAGAAAGAGATTTATGGCAGCAGCTCTAAGAGCAACGAAGTTAACAAGAGTGCAAGAAATATTTGTCTTCTTAGAGCAGATCACTTCATAGCAGTAGAAACAGCAGGATGGCCTGAGCAAGAATCACAGCACAGAAGGGAGTGAGTGCACAGGAAAATACAGTGAGGTGCACAAAGCCAATGAGCTCAGTACAGAAAGGCATTTACCAGTGATTTAAAAAATTAATACATTTGCAAAGCCCCCATTGACATCATAATATTTAGAATCGGAATATGTTTAAAATATGTCTCTACGCTCCTTACAACACTGAGAAAGGTGAATAAGACTATGATCCACTGCTACAATTCCAGGAGTGTATCTGGTCATCTCTTTTATTTTATTATTTTATTTTATTTCATTTTGTTTCATTTCATTTTATGTAATTTTTTTCAAATTAATGGCTCAATCCATTTCCTGATTAACAGGAAAATTAATATATTTTTCTCCTGAGGTTTTCTTCTATTCTCCTTTACCTATGCAAAAAATTTTAAAGGGATTTGTACACTCCAAAAGGGTTAAACATATTTTCAATAACCAGATCAGAGAAAGCCCTGGAGGAAGAACTCAATAGCTTTACTAGAACTCTGTATTACCTGCTGCAATCTCCATAATGTCCGCATTGTGTCATTTTTGTATGCTGGTTCCCACTGACAGGGCATTCATTCTATTGCTGTGGTCATCCAATTATTCTTCCAGATCGCTCCATAAATCAGGAGAATGGCCAAACTTGGTCTTTCAAGTTAACACATCTTTATTTTACATTTATATGAATAGTAACAGTTGCTAAATTCTAAGCAAGTAAAAAATCCCACATCTAGGGTAAAGGAATCCGGAAGTAGTGGTAGAAAGTATGCTAGGTTTCTAGCCTCAGTCCCCCTCTGAGAGACTCAGTCAGAACTGCATACCCCACTATGGCAGCATAGAGGCAGATCTGTTTCAAGGAAGCTTGCTGGCTAATTTTAAAAGGTGAGGTTTATCAGTAAGATTCACATAACCTGACAAAATTAATTATGTTGTAGAAGTGGAAATAAAGAGAAAACTAAAATTTAAAAAGAGAGAGAAACAAGGAAAGAAAAAATAAGAGAAAGGATCACTTATCAAGTCAGCAGAAGGAATAAACTGTCCTAATAATCAACAGACTAAAAACATTCTATATAAGCAAATTTGTGAGTTAAATTATGTTTTGTATTTAAAATTATTTACTTTCTTTTTGGTGGCGTTGTCATTGTTAGGCATCTCTCTTTTGGGAAGCATTACTATTAAACAAATTTAACCAACTATCGCTTATATGAAAAACATTTATAATATGGCAAACACTTTTAACCTGAGCTCATGCTAAATCAAAGGAATCCCATATGGACAGGGCATACTTAAGTCCTCCTAAGAAGTAGGGCATTTAAAATATTGGATGACTTTCTAATGTTGTTTTGAATATCAGATATTAGTATTCACCAGTATCAGTGAAGAAAGGCTATATAGAAAGAGGTTTTTTTAATTAACCATGTGGTTAGATTTAGCTATCAGATTTCTGCAAAAATTGTAATTTTCTTAACTGCTTCTTGAGACTTTCAGTCTTTACTAACACAAGAATTTACTTTTGATATGTCAGTTTTCATTTCAATTCATTTAAATATTTTATAATTTCACTTAGAAATTTTTATTTGAACTTGTGTTATTGTAGCATGTTGTTTAATTCTGATATTTGGGGATATTCCAAATATCAGTTTTTTTTTTTTTTTTTTTTTTTTTTTAAAGCACTTTTCTTTTTTATAGCTACTTTATTTATTTATTTTATTTTATTTTTGGCTGTGTTGGGTCTTCGGTTCATGCGAGGGCTTTCTCTAGTTGAGGCAAGTGGGGGCCACTCTTCATCGCGGTGCGGGGACCGCTCTTCATCGCGGTGCGCGGGCCTTTCACTATCGCGGCCCCTCCCGTTGCGGGGCACAGGCTCCAGACGCGCAGGCTCAGTAGTTGTGGCTCACGGGCCCAGCTGATCCGTGGCATGTGGGATCTTCCCAGACCAGGGCTCGAACCCGTGTCCCCTGCATTAGCAGGCAGATTCTCAACCACTGCGCCACCAGGGAAGCCCCAAATATCAGTTTTTAATTTCTGATTTAATTCTTTTGTAGTCAGAGAAAAAAATGTGTGTATGACTTCAAACCCTTGAATTCACTGATACTTATTTTATGGCCAGCATGCAGCCTATTTTGGTGAGTGTCCTATTGAATGTGCATTGAAAAAACTGTATTCTTGGCCAGTATTGAATGTAGCATTTTATAAAGATCAATCAGGTCAGTTTAGGTGATGGTGTTGTCCTTATCCTTCATATACTTAGTAGTTTTCTACTTGTTTTATCAGTTACTGAAAGAGGAGGGCTGAAATCTCAGACTCTAATTGTGTATATTTATATATTTCTCCTTTCTTTTCTGTAATATTTTGCTTTGTGTGTTTTGAAGCTACATTATTAGTTGTATGAGCATTGAATACCTGTGTTTTCTTTATAAATTAACCCTCTTATAATTGCTAAATTAATGCTTTATTTCTGGTAATCTTCTTTGTTCTGAAATCTATTTTATCTGAAATTAATATAGCCACTCCAGCTTTTTTATGATTAATTTTTTAATGGTGTATTTTATTTTATTTTAAATTAAACTTTCTTTGTCCATATTAACACTGTGTTTCTTTTCATAATATAGTTGGGTCTTGCATTTTTATCCATTTAGACAATGTCTACCTTATATTTCTAATATTTAAGCCATTTTTATATAATGTATGTATCAAAATTATTGACATTTAGCATATTATATGTTTTCTATCTGTCACATCTTTTTCTTTAGTTTTCTCTCTGTTGCCTTCCTTTAGATTAACTGTGTATTTTATTTTTATATTTAATCTAAATTATTGGATTTATATTTATACCTTTTGTATTATTTGTATTGGTTGTTCTAGGGTTTACAACATAAAAATTTAAATTTTCACAACCTAGAGCCAACTACTAGTATAGATCCAACTACTATACCACTTCATATGTAATGTGAGAACTTTACAAACTGTATGCTTCCATCTTCTCCTTCCTATTATTTATGTTATATTAGCATGCCTTTTAGTTCTACATGTGTTATACAAATTATAAAGCATTTAAAACTTTAAAGTTGTTTTTACTATCTAAAAGTTAAAAAAAAAAACAAGAACCGTATTTTATACTTCTGTATTTATTCTTTCTCCCACTCTTCATTTCTTTGCGAAAATACAAATTTCCACCTGATAGTTTTTCTTTTACCCTGAATGACTTTAACATATTTTACAGAGCCAGTATCTGAAAAACGGATTCTCTCCTATTTTATTTTTTTAAGTTTTTAAGTTGCCTACCTATCTGAAGGATACTTTTTCTGAATTTAGAATTCTAGAGTTAGGTATTTTTCTTCTGTCAAATCTTTATTTTATTTATATTCTGACTCTTTCTTTTTTTTTATTTATTTATTTATTTATTTATTTATTTAGCTGTGTTGGGTCTTTGTTTCGTGTGAGGGCTTTCTCTAGTTGCGGCAAGCGGGGCCACTCTTCATCGCGGTGCGCGGGCCTCTCGCTATCGCGGCCCCTCCCGTTGCGGGGCACAGGCTCCAGACGCGCAGGCTCAGCAGTTGTGGCTCACGGGCCCAGTTGCTCCGTGGCATGTGGGATCTTCCCAGACCAGGGCTCGAACCCGTGTCCCCTGCATTAGCAGGCAGATTCTCAACCACTGCACCACCAGGGAAGCCCTATTCTGACTCTTTCTATTTTTCTGAAGTCTAACACCATTTTTATCTTTGTTACACTGCCTTTTTTTTTTTTTCCCCTGGAGGCTTTGAAAGTTTTCTTGCTTTCATTTTGGTTAGCACTCTGATTAAGGTGTGACTTGGTGTGATTTTCCTTTATCTTGAGCCTCTAGAATCTGTATATTTATAATTTTTCTAAAATTTGGAAACATTTGGGCCATTATTTCTTCAAATTTTTTTTCACTTTCTTTTGTTTCTTCTTCTCCTCAGATGCCAATTACGCATATGTCAAACATGTAATATTGTCACTGAAGCACCAATTGTTTTTTCTATCTTTTCATTCTATGTGCTTCATTTTGGATTAATTCCATAACTATGTCATCAAGTCCAGTGATATTTTCTTCAGTGTCTGTATTCTAGCAAGTGTCTCCAATGATCTTTCTTTGTTAAATTTTAAATATTATATTTTTATCCTTAGCATTTTCACCAGGGTTTTTAAATATCTTTCATTTTTTTCTCAGTATGTACATGTTTTCCTTTATAATCTTGAGCTGTTTTAAATCTTTGTCTGCTTATTATGTCATTTATATCATTTATGAGTCTATTTATATTCACTTTTTTTTCTCCAGGTAATGAGTCACATTTTCCTGCTTTCTAGAATATTTAGTAACTTAATGAATATCAAGTTGTTGAATGTTTGGATTTGGAATGTGTCCCTTTTCTCCCCCAGTGTTACTGAGAAATGATTGGCATACATCACTGTGTAAGTTTAAGGTATACAACATGATGGTTTGATTTACATATATTGCAAAATGATTATCACAATAGGTCCAGTTTTCATCTATCATCTTATACAGATACAATAAAAAGAAAAGAAAAAATAGTTTCTTCTTGTGAAGAGGACTCTTAGGATCTTCTCTTTTAATAATTTTCCTATATATCATAGGATACCATATCCTATATATCCTATAGCCAAGGTGTTGCACATCTTGATTTAAAGAAGGTTGAAGTGTGTTTTGGCAGTCATTTAAATTACCGGCAGATTAGCTTGATTCTATTCTCAACTTTGTTTTAAAGACTTGCTAGTGAGGCTTTAGGTTATCCTTTATTCTGGCACTAATTTAGCTCTATTACTAAGGTGTTATTCTTTGACACCACCACCAAGTGCCCTGGGGTTTCAGTAAGGTCTCTTTACTCTCACTGGTAAAAATTTGAACATCGCCCAACTTTGAACTCTGTAAATTGTTTACTATATGGCTCCCTAGTTATTTTTTTCCCACCCCTTTGGGGTTTTACCCTTCACATTTGCAGATAAGAATTCAACCAATTATATATATACATATATATATATATATAAAACAAAAAAAGTAAAATGTGAGGGGAAAATAATAAAATGGTAAATGGACAAAAATAGGGAATTATAAAATCAAAACTTGATTCTTTGAAAATATCAAAGAAATAGATAAAATTGATGATTATTTACACAAAAACACAGTACGTAAAGTTGAATCATTTAGATAAAATTCTAGTAATGGAGGATAAATCTACAGTGGAAGAAACTAGAACACTGTTTGCTCTGTTTGGGTTAAGAAATTATTTCAAAGGAGCGCAACGGAATTCTCTGAGGTGACGAATGAGTTCTATAACTAGATTGCGTGGTGGTTACACGGGTATATACTTTGTAAAAAGCCATAACTTAGAGGGGGCTTTTGGTGTGTAATTTATACCTATATATCATTCATTTACTTTAAAAAAGGGACAATATAGACACATTTGAGATTCACTTATGTAATAAGATTTACCAGTACTTGGAAATATTTTGCGTTTGTTCAAATAGGAGAAATGGCATATTGGAACGCTTTAGGTGTATGATCACATTCAAATTGAAATTCTATAAATCCGTTGTTACCAAACTCCAGTCCAGCTGCTTACCACTCAAAAGCCAACACGAGAGAGGCAAGTGTTAGTAGAAAGGAAAAGGTTGATTTAACCAGAAGGCCAACAATCTGGGGAGAAGCAGACTCATGTCTCCAAAACCAACTCCCAGGATTCTGCTCAGCCATGACTATTTTTAAAGGGGGTAAGGGGAAAGAATCTCAGTGAATAATCAAGGCAGGAGGTCAAGCTCTGGGTCATTTTACATTGCATGCAGGCTGGCTGACCTCTCATGATTTCTACAGATGCTATCTTGCCCGTGCAGGCTGGATGACCCCTCATGATTTCTTCAGATGCTATCTTGCCTGTGTGGTTTGCCTGTAGGATTGCTAAGGGGCTGCTAGAAGCAGAAAGCTAGTCATTTTTAACTACTCAGTTCTTCATTCCTACTTCTTTTAATCTAGGGAAAGAATCAACAGGTTAGGCAAGGTATTGGGTGCATTCTGTAGATCAGAGGTCAAGAGTTAGGTTCCATTACCTAGTGGTCTCATTCTTAGATTAGGTTCTTTTAAGGTTACAGGGGAACAGGAATAAGGAAACAGGAAAGGGGCAAAACAGCTGCTTTCACTATTCCTCTCCAAATTAGGACTTTTATGTCATTATTCTATTGACAACAGCAGTTATATTAATGATAAACATGATCATCATTATTATTTAAATAATCAGATGCTATAAAATATCATATGACATATTTCATTGTTGAAACTTGCTATTTTAAACTTTATTTCAAAGTTTACCTGGAAAAACATATCTTCCCTACATCTACTAGAAAATGTTTATTTTACACACAGACACACACATGCACACACACACAAATATTAATCACTCCTTTTCTAAGTTTATCTACATACGCTTTTTCTGTTTCCTCTACTTTAATTCCCAAACTTTCATTTCAGCTGCAAGATGTTCTTCATACAATACCACAGAATCTTTGAGACCATGTATTTAGGGGACTAGAAACCTTCCAAATTTTCTTTAGATTTTTAACTTTTTGTGTGTGTGTAATTCTTCTTATGTAGTAATTTCTTTTTTTTTTTTTTTCTTTTCATTTTAATCATAGTATAACTGTCATGGAGGTGGCATCCTTTGTCTATCACCAGGAGCAGAAGTCTGAACACTTCTGCCCACTGCATCTTGGTATTAGAGTCCTTGAGAAACACACAGCACAGTCAAGCACAGGATGGAAAAAAGCTTTATTTTCAGAGAGAAGTAACAGAGCAAGACCAGCTTCAGTAGAGGACCTTGGTCCCCCATGGACATGGGGTCTCTTCCAGTGGCAGCAGAAAGGAACACACAGGTCTTGTGTAGCAGAATAAAGGACCCTGTCCCCTTCCAGCAGGGGACAGAGTATATGGGGTGGGCTAGGTGCAATTTGACACACACACTTAAGCAGAAAAAAGGAGCACACATTGACTCTGAAACAGGGAAAGATAATCCCACACAAGGTGGTAATCCCACACAGGTTGTGAGGTCTCTTTATCTTTTGGTGAGGATGTGTTCCAGGCTGAGTCCCACTCTTATGCTGCCCAGTGGGAGGATCAAAAGACTTGCATGCACAGAGGTGGTGGTCATCACATCGCAATATCTAAATGTGTCAAATCAACACATCATACAACTTAAACTCACAGTGTTATGTTAATCATATCTCAATAAAGTAATTTTTTTAAAGATTTAAAAAAATGGCTGCATGCACAATAGACTGCCTTTCCCAACAGTGTCACTATATGCTTGATTTGGTATGAATTCAGATACTAAAGGATACTAATTAAATCAAACAAAACAAAATGTAAAAGTTATTTTAAGTTAAAAATGAGATTTATATTTAAAATATTTTGTCATTATATATTCTGGACAGCTTTGTTAGAATATTTTCTGATAAAGGTGTCCAGAATATTTCTCCTTTGTCAGGATATTTTCTCCCAGTACATGGTTTACCTTTGTATTTTCTTAATAGTGTCTTACTATTGATCTTTACTTATTTGTTAATGTTGCGCAATTATTTCCCATATTTTTCTCACAGCTGAATATCTCTTCAGTTTCCAAATTATCTTTCCTTCTAAAAGTATTTACCCTTTTAAATTCTTCCAAGTCATCACAGCAAAGTTCTTTAACAAAAGAGACAGTCAGACCTATAAAGCCCAAGTAATGAGTACTTTTTCTGGATTGAATTTACTTAACTCTTCTACTTTTTGGTCAAATATTTCCTCATCAGTGTTTTCAAAAGTAGAACCAGTCGTTTTGTTTCTACTTCCTCTTTAGTATTCAACCCTTCAGAGTAACCATATGTGTTATGCACATTTACTAATACATTTGATTATCACTAATTTCCCCACATCTTAGATTCTTAGACTTGTTCAGAATCCCAAATTTTCACAATTTCACCACCCTGATTTTAACACCATGATGTCATTCTCTCTATTAAGATTGTTTCAAGCATTGTGTAATACAGATTCTTCAAACTATCCAACTTGAAGATAAAAATAAAATTATACTACCAATAAAAAATAGTAATCCTCTTACAGTAAATCTTGTCACTGAAATTGGTGAAAGCTTAACTCATATTCGAAAGTACCTTCCCAAATATTTATGAGTTCAGGAGTGGGGACATAAGTTTTGGATAAATTTCAATTTATTATTTAGAATCTACTTGTGTTCTGTTTTAAAATCCCTTTCTTTTTATGCCCTTCATTGCAGAGGTATCCAGTGAGATCACATTTTGTAAATGTACCTTCGTTATTAAATGTGTTTTGTCTTGTGTTCAAAATCACAGACTTAAGACTGTAAACACTAATTCTTACTGCTTCCTAAGTCCTTAGTGCCATTTCCTCATGTGTGCTGTCTCCTTCAACTGAAGGTGCTGATGCTACATGCCAGAACTACCAAACATTTTCTCCTCCTTTATAAAGCAGTTGTTTTCCAATGCAGTGGCCCTCTCCTCATTCTTTATATTTGGATTATTTGTTTGTTTGTTTGTTCATTTACATCAGTATTTAAACTTCATCCACAGATTCCTTCCTGTAGTAATGACATTACCATCAATGAGCAAATTAAGCTTATACTTAATCCAGATATCCTGTTAATTTATCTTAATAGAATAGGTTTGTTTTGAAAATCTTTCCAATCTATTCATGGATCATCTCCTAAAGGTTATGTCCAAATCTTAGTGTTAAAACTATTTCCTTTCCTCTCACTATATAGGTTTGCTTTTCTTCTCCTGGATTTAATTATACAAGTACCAACCTCAACCAAATGTCTCTGTTAAACAAGAGGAAATTTCTTCCTTAGCCAACTGAAAACTTGTTTTAGAAGAAACAATTTATATGTCAACAGACACAAAAACTATTGTGGTATCCCTAATATCAGTTCACCTATCTGCCAGGCCCACAAGTAAGGTAATGTGCTCTCAATAAATGAGTCTGGACCAAGGATGTCCAGAGTCTTTGTTCTGATGATACTGTAAGAATGATTTTGATTCCAGTAACTCTAAAAATTACTTCTTTGAATCAGACTAAAGAGTCTACGAAATTGAAAAATTGTCACTCAAAAAGAAAACAACATACATGAATTGATAAATTAAAGCATTTGGCACTATTTCTCTTTTACCTGAATTTAAACAATTGTGTGGGGAGAGTGATAAAGGTAGCTCATTTTTGACTTAGCACTGAGCCAAATAGGTAGGACAGGCTTAGAAGACAAGTAGCCAAGATTTTAAGCATTAACATTTTAAGGGAACTGTATGTTCCTATTCTTTAGTTTTGGCTGACATCTTTCTCTAGTCTCTCTTTGAACTGAGGGTTACTTTACTCTTCTCAGTGACAGTGAAGTGATGTCCCGTTGGGTTAGAGCTTGGATGCTAAACTTGTGAGTGTTGATGTGTGCAAGTGTCAAACAATTTTTCAATTGGCTTGAGCTCTTTATAGCCTCATAGGTGGATTGGTAGCAGACTGGTTCACAGACCACCTCTGAGTAGCACTGTTCCATGCCAAATGCTGAAGATATCTGAAGACCAAGAGCCTAAAGGGAAAATAGCTTCTTTGAGTATTTGGAAGAGTTCACTGCATCTGCAGTACAGGACATAATATGTGTATACATATTGACACCTGTATATATATATATATATATATATATATATATATATATATATATATATATATATATAATATATACTATGTATACTAAATATATATTATATGTTTTGTTACGTATACACGTAAAAATATACATCTACCTAGTTATGAGAGAGACTTTCTCAATGAAGAATGTATTGAATTATTGCATTGATTTATATTATAATAAAAATGCTTTATTTCCTTATCTCCTGTTTGACTGAGAATGTTTCTAGAATGTTCTTTAAGCCATTTTTTTACCTGGTTAACTCCTGCTTAAATTGACAGCATCAGTTAAAGTTGAAAACTTCCAAATCTGACATGTATGTCTTGCTTATTGGTACTGTATCTGTGCAGATATTCTACTTCTTTCTTTTTTCTTAAAATCCCATTTTACATCTATTACCCCAGTATAAATATTAACAATGTACTCTTCCCTCCCAAAATTGTGTGGGTCTGGAAAAAACTACATGACATATTATGCATAAGAATATATTTTAACAGTGTAATCTGAAGGCTCTTACTAGACACTAAACCACAGAAGGACAGTATCTGTATCTTGTTTGTGTATAGTTTCTTAGCATCTCATTCTCAATATATAATAATTTAAAAAATATTGAATCAATATAGGTTGACTGAATCTATACCTTAATTTTACATCTGAGAAAATGTTCTTCAATAATAAAATTAGAAACATTTAAGAATTAGTACAGGGGAAACCTTCAAATGGCAGAGAAGTAAGAATTAGAGATCACCCTCTCCCCACAGATACATCAAAAATACATCTGCATATGGAACAATTCCTGCAGAACACCTACTGAACGCTGACAGAAGACCTCAGACTGCCAAAAAAGGCAAGAAAATCTCCACATAACCAGGTAGGGCAAAAGAAAAACATAAAAAAAGAGAGAGAGAAAAGAATCAGGACAGGACCAGCACCTCTGGGAGGGAGCTGTGAAGGAGGAAAAGATTCCACACACTAGGAAGCCCCTTCACTGGCAGAGACGGGGGGTGGCTGGGGGGAAGCTTTGGAGCCACGGAGGAGAGCACAGCCACAGGGGTGCTGAAGGCACAGCGGAGAGATTCCCACACAGAGGATTGGTGCAGATCAGCACTCACCAGCCTGAGAGGCTTGTCTGCTCACCCGCTGGGGCAGGTGGGGGCTGGGAGCTGAGGCTCGGGCTTTGGAGGTCAGACCCCTGGGAGAGGACTGGGGTTGGCTGCATGAGGACAGCCTAAGGGGGCTAGTGTGCCACAGCTGAGGGAGTCCGGGAAGAACATTGGGACTGCCAGGGAGGCAAGGGACCATTGTGGTGGGGTGCACGAGGAGAGGGGCAGGCTGGCCATAGGAGCTTCTTACTTCGTGCACTCACAGACAGCAGGGCACTGCCTACATGAGCTCCAGGGCCAGGCATGAGCCATCGCTGCTGTCTCGGAACCCAGGGGCAGGTGTGATGGCTACCGCTGCCACCACTGCCACCAAGGGTCCTGTGAGCAAGCGCAGGTCACTGCCCACACCTTCCCAGGAGCCTGTGCAGCCTGCCACTGCCGAGGGTCCCATGACCCAGCGCCAACATCCCCAGGAGAACGCATGGCACACCTCAGGCTATTGCATCTTCCCTCTGGCCTCTGCCACTTCAGGCATTCCTCGCACATGCCGATTGTGACTGCCTTATCCTTTGCTCCCCCTAGGATGAGTGAGCAAATAAGCCCTAACCAGCCACTGCTTTTGCCCCCTCTTGCCTGGGTGGGGAACAGACCTCTGAGGGTGGCCCATATGCAGACCTCTGAGGGTGGCCCACATCCACAAAACCTAAGCTGAACTCCAGGGATGGTGCAACCAAAGAAGAGGAAGGGTAATATCTCCGTGCAGCCACAGGAGCCGTGGATTAAATCCCTGCAGTTGGCTTGGCAAACCCTGCATCTGTGGAATACCTGAATAGACAGCAAGTGTTCCCACTATTGAGGCTGCGGACTCTGGGGGCAACTGTGGACTCTGGGGGAAAGTACATGTGGGAGTAACACAATATCAGAGTCTGAGCTGGCCCCTCAGTGGCCACAGCAGGTCCAGAGACCTACCTAGAATATTGGAGGACGTCCTGGGCAGGCAGGGATTGGCTGTGGCTCACTGTGGGTGCAAGGACACTGACAGCTGAGGCCCCAGGAAAATATTATTACTATTCTTTTTTTTTTCTTTTTGTTCTGTTATTCTTTTCTTTATTTTTCTTTTAATTTTTATTTCTTATTTACTTTTCCTTTTCTTTTTAGGCCTTTATTTTTAATATTTTTTTCTATTTCTACTTTACTTTTTGTTATATTGTGTTTTTTCCTTCTTTTCATTTTTTCTTTGTTTTACTTTGTTTTTATCTTTTTTTAACAATATTTTCTATTTTTATTTTACTTTTTGTTGTTTTGTGTTTTTTCCTTTTGTTTTCTTCTTTCTTCTGTTTTATATTTATTTGATCGTTTTTGTTGTTCATTTGTTTTACACTTTCTTTGCCTTTGTTTAGTTTGATTTCTGCTTTTGGTTTGTTTTGTTTTTTGTTTTTGTTAGTTTAGTTTGTAATGTTTGTTTTTGTTTCTAGGTTCGTTTATTTGTTTGGTTTCTCTCTTCTTTTTTCTCTTTTGTGTGTGTGTGTGTGTGTGTGTGTGTGTGTGTCTGTGAGTTTTTGTCTGTTTTGTTTTGCTTTTACCATTTGTCTTGAGGTTTTGTTTGTTTGTTCGTTTTTTTTTTTTTTTTTTCCCTTTTCTTCCATGCCATGCAGCTTGTAGGTTCTTAGTGATCCAGCCAGGGGACAGGCCTGAACCTCTGAGGTGGGAGAGCCAAGTCCAGGATGTTGGACCACCAGAGAACTCCTAGTGCCAAAGAATATTAATCAGGGAGAGCTCTCCTAGAGGTCTCCATCTCAACACCAAGACCTGGCTCCACCCAACGGCCAGCAAGCTCCAGTTCTGGACGCCTCATGCCAAACAACTAGCAAGACAGGAACACAAACCTACCCATTAGCCAACAGGATGCCTAAAGTCATACTAAGCTCACAGACATCCCACAACAGATCACCAGATGTGGTCCTGCCCATCAGAGGGAAAAGATCATGCTCTACTTACCAGAACACAGGCACCAGTCCCCCCACAAGGAATCCTACACAAGCCACTGTAATGACCTCACCCACTGGAGGCAGACACCAAAAGTAAGAGGAATTACAATCCTGCAGCCTGTGGAAAGGAGACCCCAAACACAATAAGTTAAACAAAACGAGAACACAGAGAAATATGCAGCAGATGAAGGAGCAAGGTAAAAACCCACAAGGCCAAACAAATGAAGAGGAAATAGGTAGTCTACCTGAAAAAGAATTCAGAGTAATGATAGTAAAGTTGATCCAAAATCTCAGAAGTAGAATGGAGAAAATACAAGAAACTTTTAACAAGAACCTAGAAGAACTAAAGAACAACTACACAGTGAAGAACAACACAATAACTGAAATTAAAAATCTTCTAGAAGGAATCAACAGCAGAAAAACTGAGGTATAAAAATGGATAAGTGCCCTGGAAAATGGAATGGTGGAATAACTGCCATGGAAACTGAATAAACAAAAAAGAATGAAAAAGAACTGAGGACAGTCTCAGAGACTTCTGGGACAACATTAAACACAACAACATTCGAATTATAGGGGTCCCAGAAGAAGAGAAAGAGAAAGGGTCTGAGAAAATATTTGAAGAGATTATAGATGAAAACTTCCCTAAAATGGGAAAGGAAATAGCCACCCAAGTCCAGGAAGTGCAGAGAGTCCCATACAAGATAAACCCAAGGAGAAAGATGCTGAAATGCATATTAATCAGACAATTAAAAATTAATACAAAGAAAAAAAATAAAAGCAACAAGGGAAAACAACAAATAACATACAAGGGAATCCCTATAAGGTTATCAGCTGATTTTTCAGCAGAAACTCTGCAAGCCAGAAGGACGTGGCAGGAAATATTTAAAGAGATGAAAGGGAAAAACCTACAACCAAGATTACTCTACCAAGCAAGGATCTCATTCAGATTTGACAAAGAAATCAAAAGTTTTACAGATAAGCAAAAGCTAAGGGAAATAAGCACCACCAAACTAGCCCTACAACAAATGCTAAAGGAACTTCTCTTGGCAAGAAACACAAGAGAAGGAAAAGACCTACAATAACCAACCCCAAACAATTAAGAAAATGGCAATGGGAACATACATATCGATAATTACCTTAAATGTAAATGGATTAAATGTTCCAAACAAAAGACATAGACTGGCTGAATGGATACAGAAACAAGACCCATATACATGCTGTCTACAAGAGACCTACTTCAGACCTAGGGACACATACAGACTGAAAGTGAGGGGATGGAAAAAGATATTCCATGCAAATGGAAATCAAAAGAAAGCTGGAGTAGCAATACTCATATTAGATAAAATAGGCTTTAAAATAAAGAATGTTATAAGAAAAAAAGAAGGACTCTACATAATGATCAAGGGATCAATCCAAGAAGAAGATATAACAATGGTAAATATATATGCACCCAACATAGTAGCACTTCAATACATAGGGCAAATGCTAACAGCTATAAAAGGGGAAATCAACAGCAACACAATAATAGTGGGGGACTTTAACACCTCACTTACACCAATGGACAGATTATCCAGACAGAAAATAAATAAGGAAACACAAGCTTTAAATGACACAATAGACCAGATAGATTTAATTGATATTTTTAGGACAGTCCATCTAAAAACAGCAGAATATACTATTTTCTCAAGTGCACACAGGACATTCTCCAGGATAGACTGCATCGTGGGTCACAAATCAAGCTTCAGTAAATTAAGAAAATCGAAATAATATCAGGCATCTTTTTTGAACACAATGCTATGAGATTAGAAATCAATTACTGGAAAAAAAAAAAACTGTAAAAAAACACTAACACATGGAAGCTACATAATATGCTACTAAATAACCAAGAGCTGGAATGCAGCAAAAGCAATTCTAAGAGGGAAGTTTATAGCAATGCATTCCTACCTATAGAAACAAGAAAAATCTCAAATAAACCATTTAACCTTACACCTAAAAGAACTAGAGAAAGAACACCAAAAATAAATAAATAAATAAATAATAAATAAATAAAAAGAAGTTAGTAGAAGGAAAGAAATCATAAAGATCAGAGCAGAAATAAATGAAAGAGAAACAGAGAAAAAAATAGCAAAGATCATTAAAACTAAAAGCTGGTTCTCTGAGAAGATAAACAAAATTGATAAAACTTTAGCCAGACATATCAAGAAAAAGAGGAAGAGGACTCAATTCAATAAAATTAAGAATGAAAAGGAGAAGTTACAACAGACACACAGAAATACAAAGGATCATAAGAGACTGCTACAAGCAACAATATGCCAATAAAATGGACAACCTGGAAGAAATGGAAAAATGCTTATAAAAGCACAACATTCCAAGACTGAACCAGGAAGAAATAAAAACTATGAACAGATCAAAAACAAGTAATGAAATTGAAACTGTGATTTAAAATCTTCCAAAAAACAAAAGTCCAGGACCATATGGCTTCACAGGTGAATTCTATCAAACATTTAGAGAAGAGCTAACACCCGTCTTTCTCAAACTCTTCTAAAAAATTGCAGAGGAAGGTACACTGCTAAACTCATTCTACGAGACCACCATCACCCTGATACCAAAACTAGACAAAGCTACTACAAAAAAAGAAAAGTACAGACCAATATCACTGATGAATATAGACACAAATTCCTCAACAAAATACTAGAAAAGAGAATCCAACAATACATTAAAAGGATCATACACCAGGGAGTTCCCTCGTGGTGCAGTGGTTAAGAATCCATCTGCAAATGCAGGGGACATGGGTTCAGTCCCTTGTCCGGGAAGATCCCACATGCCATGGAGCAACTAAGCCCATGTGCTACAGCTACTGAGCCTGTGATCTAGAGCTGCAAGCCACAACTACTGAGCCCATGTGCCACAACTACTGAAGCCCATGTGCCTAGAGCCTGTGCTCCACAACAAGAGAAGCTACTGCAATGAGACACCCGCACACTGCAGTGAAGCGTAGCTCCCACTCACCACAAATAGAGAAAGCCCACATGCAACAAAGAAGACCCAAAGCAGCCAAAAATAAATAAATGAATTAATTTTTAAAAAAGGATTATACACCATGATCAAGTGGGATTTATCCCAGGGAAAAAAAGGATTATACACCATGATCAAGTGGGATTTATCCCAGGGATGCAAGGACTTTCATTATACACAAATCAATCAATGTGATACACCACAATAACAGTTTGAAGAATAAAAACCATATGGTCATCTCAATAGATTCAGAAAAAGCTTTTGAAAAAAATCAACACCCATTTATGACAAAAACTCTCCAGAAAGAGGGCATAGAGGGAACTTACCTCAACATAATAAAAGCCATATATGACAAACCCACCACAGACACATCATCCTCAATGGTGAAAAACTGAAAACATTTCCCCTAAGATCAGGAACAAGACAAGGATGTCCACTCTCACCACTATTATTCAACATAGTTTTGGAAGTCTTAGCCACAGAAATCAGAGAAGAAAAAGAAATAAAACAAATACAAATTGAAAAATAAGAAGTAAAACTCTCACTGTTTACAGATGACATGATACTATACATACAAAATCCTACAGATGCCACCAGAAAACTACTAGAGCTAATCAGTGAATTCGGTAAAGTTGCAGGATACAAAATTAATGCACAGAAGTCTCTTGAGTTCCTATACACTAACAATGAAAGATCAGAAAGAGAAATTAGGGAAACAATCCCATTTACCATCACATCAAAAGAATAAAATACCCAGGAATAAACCTATCTAAGGAGGCAAAAGACTTGTATGCAGAAAACTATAAGACACTGATGAAATAAATCAAAGATGACACAAACAGATGGGGAGATATACCATGTTCTTGGATTAGAAGAATTAATATTGTGAAAATGACTATACTACCCAAAGCAATCTACAGATTCAATGCAATCCTTATCAAATTAGCAATGGTATTTTTTCACAGAACTAGAACAAAATATTTTACAATTTGTATGGAAACACAAAAGACCCTGAATAGACAAAACAATCTTGAGAAAGAAAAATGGAGCTGGAGGAATCAGGATCCCTGACTTCAGGCCTTCAGACTATACTACAAAGCTACAGTAATCAAGACAGTATGACACTGGCACAAAAACAGAAATATAGATAAATGATACAGGATAGAAAGCCCAATGTCAACTAATCTATGACAAAGGAGGAAAGGATACACAATGGAGAAAAGAGAGTTCCTTCAATAATTGGTTTTTGGAAAACTGGGCAGCTACATGTAAAAGAATGAAATTAGAACAATCCCTAACACCATACACAAAAATAAACTCAAAATGGATTAGAGACCTAAATGTATGACCAGACACCATAAAATTCTTAGTTGAAAACATAGGAAGAACACTCTTTGACATAAATCACAGCAAGATCTTTTTTGACCCACCTCCTATAGTAATGGAAATAAAAACAAAAATAAACAAATGGGACCTAATTAAACAAAGCTTTTGCATAGCAAAGGAAAGCATAAACAAGACAAAAAGACAACCCTCAGAATGGGAGAAAATATTTGCAAATCAAGCAACTGACAAAAGATTAATCTCCAAAATATACAAACAACTTATGCAGCTCAATATCAAACAAACAAAAGAAACAATCAAAAAATAGGCAGAAGACCTAAATAGACATTTCTCCAAAGAAGACATACAGATGGCCAAGAGGCACATGAAAATCTGCTCAAAATCACTAATTATTTTAGAAATGCAAATCAAAACTACAATGAGGTATCACCTCACACCAGTTAGAATGGCATCATCAGAAAACCTACAAACACTAAATACTGGAGAGGGTATGGAGAAAAGGGAACCCTCTTACACTGTTGGTGGGAATGTAAATTGGTGCAGCCACTATGGAGAACAGTATGGAGGTTCCTTAAAAAACTAAAAATAGAACTATCATATGACCCAACAATCCCACTACTGGGCATATACCCAGAGAAAACCATAATTCAAAAAGATACATGCACCCCAATGTTCATTGCAGCACTATTTACAATACCCAGATCATGGAAGCAACCTAAATGCCCATCAACAGATGAATGGATAAAGAAGATGTGGTACATATATACAATGGAATATTACTCAGCCATAAAAATGAATGAAAATGGGTCATTTGTAGAGATGTGGATGGATCCAGAGACTGTCATACAGAGTGAAGTCAGAAAGAGAAAAACGAATATCATATATTAACACATATATGTGGATTTTAGAAAAATGGTGCAGATGAACCTGTTTGCCAGGCAGAAATAGAGCCACAGACAGAGAGAACAAATGTATGGACACCAAAGACAGAAGGGGGGCTGGGATGAATTGGGACATTGGGATTGATTAACTAATATGTATAAAATAGATAACAAACCAGAACCTGCTGTATAGCACAGGGAACTCCACTTTGCCGTACAGTAGGAACTGACACAACATTGTAAAACAACTATACCCCAATTTAACTTGTAACTTGGGGGCTATAAATTGTAAGGGCAGAAGCCACTTTGCATGGTTTTCTCTCTCAAACATTCAGCCCAATGTCCTTGTGTTGATGGAATAACAATGATGATGGGGACAGGTCACTGCTGACATAGGGATTCAGCTTCTCTCTAAGCTGTCTAACTGAATCTACAGAAACATGAGAATTTCTCTAAAGGAATTTCAGTTCTTTTAAAATTACAATTTATTACAAAGTCAATCGCTTTCCTATATTCTAGCCATGAACAAGTGGAATTTGAAATGAAAAACTCAATACCATTTACATTAGCACCAAAAAATGTACCTAAGTATAAATCTAACACAATATGTATGAGATCTGTATGAGGAAAACTAAAAACTCTGATGAATGAAATCAAAGAATAACTAAATAGTTGGAGAAATATTCCATGTTCATGGATAAGAAGATTCTATATAGAGAGAATGCATATTACTAAGTGAAAGAAGCCAATCTGAAAGTGCTACATATTGTATAATTCCAAATATATGACATTCTGGAAAAGCCAAAACTATGGAGACAGTAAAGAGATCAGTGGTTGCTGGGAGTTGGAAGGAGGGAGGGATAAATAGGTCGAGCACAGAGTATTTTTAGGGCAGTGAAACTACTGTGTATGATATTATAATGATAGATACATGTCATTACACATTTGTCCAAATCCATAAAATGTCCAACCCCAAGAGTGAGGCCTAATGTAAACTATGGACTTTGGATGATGGTGTGTCAGTATAGGTTTATCAACTGTAACAACCTTACCACTTTGGTGAGGATGTTGGTAGTGGGGGAAGCTGTGTGTGTATGTGTGGGCAGTGGCTATATGGGTGTCTTCTTAATTGTGCTCTGAATCTTAAAGTGCTCTAAAAAGATAGAGATAAAAATATATTCAATTACAATTTATTCCCGAGAACATACTAGATAATTTCTCCTTCACCAAAAATGTGAGGCTGGCACTAGGGAGTGGAAATGACTTTTTTCTGAGTTTCTCTGTATAGAGATCAGTCATTTACATCTACTTACTGAGGAGAAAACTATTTTATACTCATTAAACTGTAAATATACTTTGGTCACCAAAACACATTGGAAGGTCCTTTTATTTAATTTTGAATTAAACCTTATTCAGTTTAGTAAATACAGAAAAAAGAATTATTACAAAATTATATACAAAGTATTGGCATATCAAAAGTAAGTGCTAGGAAACCACCTCTATGGGAGAAATGCCCAATTTTTTAGTTTTTGCCAGTTTCTGTGGTGTAAATCCTCCCATCATGGCCAACGTCAAGCTGCTAATAAAATGTCACTGAACTTAGACTTGAAAACTCCCTCTCACATCATCTACATAATTTCACTTTTCTGATGTATTAAAAGAAATCTATCTACTTGGCATTTGTATCTATCTCTGGTAAATTAAAAGCTGTTTGAAAGCAAAGTGTAATCAAGTGTTTAGTTTTAAAAAATAAATCCCTTCTAATATTTCGTGGCATATTTTGAGTGAATATTTTAAGTGAAAAAATTAAATTGATTACAGGGAAGCACATTTAGTTGATCAATTTTAACTCAGCTATCTACTGATCTAATCAATGAAGTACTTTTTTTTTTTTTTTTCCAATTCAATATCTCACTTTGGTAATTTACCTAAAAGCATCCCGTGATACTAGGCAGCAAAATGATTCTTCAATTAAAATGAGTGTTTCTCAATGGGCATTATTATCATGTCCAGTACCACATTGGCTGTGACAATAGACATAACAGTTCCTGTTTTGGTAAACTTAGGCACTCATTTAAATTATCTAAGCCTCAGTTTCCTCATTTGTGAAATGGGATCATAAGGACCTACCTTAGAAAGTTGCTGTATTAGTGAAATGAAATTCTGTATGTCAATGGCTTAGAATAAGTTGACACATACCATGGGCTTAATAAATGATAACCATCATTACTTTCATGGATATCTTCTCAAAGAATAATATGCAACTATTAAAAAAATGCCTACAATCCTAAATGCAGCAAATGAGCACTGTTCTTCATTGTAAGCCAGTAAATTCCAGAAGAATAGTTTCCTCTGGGGGGAGCAAATGTGCTGTTTTCAAGGACAGATACCCAGGAGACTTATACAGTATTGGTAATATTCTGTTTCTTCTGTTGGGGTTTTATGGATGTTCAAGTTGTAATTATTTGTTAAACTGTACACATTAGTGGCATCATCCCTTCCACAGGAATATTTTACAGTAAAATCATCATATATAATGTGTATATATTACATTAAAATATTGCATTACATATAATATACATTATATTATAATATATAATCCTATGTTATGTATATGTGTATACATACATATTCCTCTTAGCGACTGAAGTTTGAATAAAATATATAAACTCTTTATAGAAACAATATTGTGAAAGGATTTTAATCTAGAATGGAACAGGAGGATATGAAATGCAGAATCTCATGCATGCACCCTCAGAAGAACTGAACTTCTGAGTTCAGAACCAAGAGACTGGTTTCCATTAAACGCCCGATTTACAGAGAACTGAGCATTATCTCCTAATCCATGAACATCCACCAAGAATCTCTCTCCATCTTCAAACTAATGCATTTACTGCTTAGACTCTGGCTGGACTCCCCACTTTTTGTACTCCTTGCCTGTAAATACAGCCCAACCCAAACCCTCAAGGGACTCACCGGTAGCTTACTACAGCATGTGTTTCCCAAATTCCAGTTCCTCTGCTATTCTCAAATAATCTCAAAATCATGTAACTTGAGCTTGCCTCAGTTTACCTCTTTATTGAGGTTGACATTCAATGGTGTTAGAAAGTGGGATCTGAAGGAGATGACCCCCAGAGGGATGGCAACCCTCAGAATCAAATTTGAGCGAGGTACCCACACTAAGACCCTTGCACTCAATGCTTTTTGAGTCTGATTCTGCTTCTGGCTTGGTGAGTGTCCTCTCAAATTTTGAACTCCCTCTTTTTGGTCAAGCTCTCCAACTTTATTCAGGATTTAGATAAGAAGAGATTGTCCTTCTGGTGAGCACTTTTTTGGTTTCTGAATCAGGAAGTGCTTGGTTTAGATTTAAACTTGTGGATTTTACTGAGAGCAAAACTAAAATATAACCTAGAATTACAATGGTTATTATTAAGAATGTTCCAACTACACAAGATTGTTTGTTTAAGAAGTTCACTTGAAAACAAGGTTTCCCAAATCAAACAAAATGAGATACCTATTTTAATGGGCAGGTACAAGTATCCAAAGCCTCCAAAATTCCAACATAGTTGCACCGAAAGATTCATTGCAAAAGGCTAATGAAAAATCAAAGATACTAGAAACACCTAAAACAAAAGACTACTAGGTAACTCCTACTCTTCCCCTCCCTTCTCCTTTATTTGAGTATTTGTTTTACCAATCCTCTGTCTAAAGTGTCTTTCGACTTTAAAGTGTCTACATGACCATAAACAAAAATCCACCAAGTTAATGGCCTTACAGACACCCTCATATCTATTCTCAAAGTCCAGCCTATGGGTCCTCTCAGGGTTGTGGAGACTCCAAGGGAGACTCTGTTAAACTGATACAGGTTATTCCCTTAAACAGCCAAAGGGAAACTAGAACTAAAATTAATAGAAAACCTTGCCAAATTCTGGGAGTTATCAGAGATACAGTCTTCACTTTAAGCCCTAATTATTCTAGAGCTTGCAGATGGAATCCTAGGAAAATGGGCAGAAGACAGTGAAGGGTGAGAATTCTTTGGGTCAGCTCTCCCAAATCATTGTCTGTAGTTCCCAGTCAAGAGAAGGTAAAATTTCACATTGACTCTTCTTTCCAAATCTGGACCTATTTTTTATTGATCCTTTCTCTCCTGGAGACAGCTGCTGCTTTCTTGTTTGTTTTATCTCATGTCCTGAGAACTTGGCTTGGCAACTGTCAGGTTGGAGGACCCAAAATATAGCCAGATAGAAATGTGGGTTGTACTCCATTTGCAAATAGATTTGGTTAGACAGAAATGTGGGTTGAACTCCATTTCAGCTAGGGTCCCACTAATTATTGCTATCCCTCAGAGGAATTGTCTTAAGTCTTTCTTTCTTTTGGTTATCTTTGAGAGTGACTCTGAGTCTTGGGAGGTTAGTGTTCTTTTCACCTTTTGGGGACACCTCTTGAGACCAATGGGTCACTCACTGCTACCAGAAATATTTACTGTTTGTCAGCTCTTTAACTGTTGTCAGCTAAACCCTGACAAAATATTTGAAAGATTTTTTTTTTTTTTTTTTAAGTAGCTCTGTGGTCAGAAGTTAGCTAAACTGGAAGCTGATCTTCAGAACCTGATAGAATTTTTTTGTTTGTTTAGGTATTCTCCCCTAAGCAAAATGAAACTGATATCAAAACTCAGCCTCTGTGCACCAGTGCTTAATCGAATCTCAGAGACAGAGTTTTGGGTGAAGTAGAAAAGAAGAGCTTCATTGCTTTGCCAGGCAAAGGGGGACACAGTGGGGTCTTGTCCTAGAAAACTATGTGTCCCAACCCAGGCGAGTTTGATGAGAAGTTTTATACCAAATGTTCAAGAGTGGGATTGCTGATAAAATTAAGGTGTACACAGGGTCTGCACTCCTTTAATCTGGTCTCAGGTAATCTTCTTGATGAGCCTCTCTGGTTCCTTTCATGTGGTCTTAGGTGGTCTTCTCTGGATGAAGAATGCTAACATCTTCCATTTGTTGGGTTTTGATTCTATAAAGAGCTTAAAGACATTGTTATGTGTATCCCTTGAGGTGAAACCAGGACCCTCTCTTGGCTGTTCCTCCCCTGTCTCTGAATCCCCTCCTTTCCCTTCCTGGATTAGCAACTGTTCAAGAATCTGTCCTTTGGAACTCAGGGAAGGTCATGCAGGCTGGAGTCTGTTTCCTACAAGAAACAGGGGACACGGAAAAGTTTCTGTGCCCAGGAGCCCCACAGGGTCCTGCTTTGTTTCAAAACCATGTACCTAGATGGAAAGAAAAACTTTCTGAAGTCTTTGTGAATTCCAAAGGCAAAGTTCTAATTTCAAAACATAGGAATCTTTTGATTTTCATCTTAGTTGAAGATCTTCTCCCTGATCTAAAGAAGCAAGTTGAAGGTAATGTAGTTGGATAGATAGATCAACCTATAATGTCATTTAAATGGCAGCACAGTTCCTTGAGGGATTAGAAACAACTGTACTTGTCCTACAAATCTAGTCTTTGCAAGAACAGAAATGCAGCTCTTGAAGCAATTCAAACCCACCTACCCTTTCTTCTAATCCCCAAACCTCCCCTATTTATCTCAAAATGCTTGCAGATATTATACAAAATCCGGATTTAAGAAACAAAAGTCCTCTTGGAGGATCTATGCCTTTGAGATGTAAATATTCTAACTGGTCTTCTCTAGGATCTCTTATCTAGGCCTTCTCTTTGAAATGCAAACTTCAGGGAGGAAATTATTTTTTCTTTTTTTTTTTCACACACACACACTGTATTTTATTTTTACAAGAGATAAATAGACTGACACCAAACATTGTAAATGGATGACCACAACAAAAGCAACAATGCTTGCAATTACCAAACACGAAACACACTCATACTATGTCATAATATTGACATTCAGTCCAGTAATCCTCCACTGTAACAGCTCCTTTACTTTGCAGTGAAAATTGATTTGTATATTCTTTGCCTCTGAGTCCTTGTGGGATTTGTTTTTTTTAATTCAAACAGAAAGTCACAAAAATTATAATCATCCTCATCAGTTCACTCAATTCTTATCAGAAAGGAAATTCTTATCAGAAAGAAAAAAAAACGCTATTTGAAATTTAGACAAATAAAAAAATCTTAAGAGTTTTCCCCATAAATATTAGTCAGAAGTTTAAGCCAGCTGAGCAGGTAAACTTTTAACTTATTCCATCTGCCAAAAACACGATTTGGAGCCAACTGTTACTAGTGACATTTGCATTACTGTACTTGTCTCATGGCTAAAATTTTTAAATGAAAGCTATAAGATCTCTGTTGGCCTCTGTCTGTATGTTTCAATGTACTGACGCCAAGCAGGGTCCTGTGGGACTCCCGGGCATGGAGGCCTCTTTGTCTCCCATTTCGTGTAGGCAAGACTTCAGCCTCCATGAAGTTCCCTGAGTTCCAAAGGGCAGATTTGAACAGTTGTTAATCAAGGAAGGAGCAGCCAGGAAACCACCAGAGGAAAGATTAAAGGGACCAGAGAAGCTCATCAAGATCAGGAGACCTGAGACCCTGCGCACACCCTAATCAGCAAGCCCACCCTTTTGAAACTTTGCAGAAGAAAGAAGAATGCAAGACTGTTACTGTCTTGATGCTTATCACATACCTCTGACCACAAGTTCTGACTATAAAACCTCTCCCTATTCCCCAGGGAGGGGGGCACAGTTCTTGAGGTGCTAGCCTGCTGTGTTCCCTCTTTGTCTGGCAAAGAAATAAAGCCACTCTTTCTTTCTCCTCCATAACTCTGTCTCTGTATTTCTGTTCAGCATTGGTACACAGAGAGCCAAGATTTTGGCAAAGGTATCTTTATACGCATGTCACAGATGTGATATTTTTCTACCTTTGGATGGTATTGCCAAAAATTAATTTGTAAAAGAGCTCTATTTAATTGCCTTAAATAAAATAAGAGCTTATCAATTAAGTATTTCTAAGGTCTCAGAAATATTGAAACTCACCTAATTGTTTTTTCAAGTTCATATGATCTGAAATTATCTTTGGTTAATAAAAGCTAATTTAGGGTTTTTTAAAAAAAATTAAAACAGGCATGTCTGTAGAATTATCAGCATTAAATATAACGCAGACTTGAAACTTTTATTCTACCTAGGTTTACTAAAACTCAAATAAGATTATGTTATGTATGTTATGGAATTTTTCAGCAAGAAAAATAACTTAAAATGATGGTTAGCTGTTTCATGTTTCATGAAAAGTTCACGAGTAATCTAAATATAATTGTTAAAAACAAATTAGATAGATGTAAGATGAAAGTTTGCAAATGGACTTTTCAGCAATAATTGTGCTTTACAGTATGCCTACTTAAAAATTACTTTCCAAATCTTTTTGGTTTCCTGAAATTTTAAAGTTATACTAAAATAAGTTAAGTGACATATTCATTGAATATCTAGATCATTTCCAAGCTAAATAATATACTAAAATATTAATTGCTGATTGATTTATCCACATTTGGTTTCTTTTTACAGAGGAACTAAAGATAGTTCTGTATATTAAACATGTTTTTTGCCACATTGAAAAATTTACTCTAAGAATATATTTTTAAAGATTATTAAATGCTTTTATAAATTTGTCAGTCCACAATTGCTTGCTTCTTACTTTCCACTAAAATTAAGATTTCTAAGAGTTAAGAATTCTAACATGTATAATAAAACTAGTAGAACTAGTAAGGGAAATAATTCTGTATGCAAGAAAAGTAGAATATATTTTTGGCTAAGAAATGGAGATGCATTTTTGCAAAAGAAAGTACAGTGTGTTAAAGTAAAGCTGGTTATTTCAGAATAAGAATAAGGAGAACAAAGAACAAACTAAATGGAAATAGAAAGTTGTGAAGGGAGAGAAAGAGATAGAAGAAAAGAAAGAGAGAAAGAGATAATCCTATGTGGCCAAGCTAGCTAAAACTGAGTTAAATTATTTTAAGTATTTTATAAATAAGTTTCAATATAAGCAGAGAACTTATGTAAAACTGGAAATTAATTTTCTTTCATTTGCTTAATGGATAACTCTTTTAGGACTATTCATCTGCTTTTGATTAGCAATTGTGAAAAGTTTTTCTTTATCTTTTAAGTAATCTGCCTAGAAAGCAAAGATTTTGTGTTTTATCAAAATAATTTCCTGTGCTTTATTTTGTCTTTATCAGATATTTCATTACTTAAGGAAACTCAGTCTTCTCAATATTTTAAAAACTAAACTTTGTTCACAAACTATGTAACCTTTTATATTTGCCTTTAACATCTTCTACTGTCACTTTGGTTAAATAGATAATTAAGTATTATTTCATAATGATTTGTGGTCCTATTTTTTCAAATGTTTAAACCTTTTGATGTTTTGACAACCTACCAAAATCTAACTCTAAAAGGAGTTTTTGTTGTTTGTTTGTTTGTTTACTTCAAATTAGCTTTGAGATTTCCCAGAGAATCCCTGGAAAAATCTCAAAGTATATGTCTCTCATCTGATAAAATGTGAAGCTAATCAGGTTTATTCGCTATGTTAAATTACATGGGAAGCATTATCAAAATAGAAGTGATGCTAAATCTTCTTAGGTTATATTTGTATGGATTCATGTTACTATTATGTGTTGTAGAAATTGTATAAAGTTCCTAAAAATCTGATGAGTCCCTGTATAACATCATCAGTCATAATTCCAGTTATAATCTTAAAATGTTGTGTGTCACAGAAATAACCAAACGTCCTTGCCAACTCCATAATAGTGAATTCTTATCATCATATCTTTAACTATAGGCATTTTAACATCTATTGTCATTTACAGACAGTTATTTTTTTACTCTGATGCTTTTGCAAAAGTGAGATTCATAGAAAGGACTCTACCAAATATTCTTGACCTCTGACCCCACTGTCAAATCACAAGGTGAAAATATTTTGATGTATATATTTCACAACTGGAGAACACTCCACTTGACATCTGATCCTATGCAAACACTGGAGTCTCACAATCAAATGGACTAGGAAGAGAAGTAGCTGACATGGAGGTAAACTACTTCCTCCCAAGATGTGGGAACAAAAAAGTTTCTTTCCATTCATCCTTTCCTCCCTGAAACTATTTTCTGAATTCTTATACCATGAAAGTCTTTTATGATTCTTTTGTCCACTTTCTGCCTTTCTCTGGCCTGGAAAGATGATTCCATTTTTTATATATCTCAGGCCATTGCAGAGAGGGGTAATCCAACATCCAAATGACTGTTGGATTTTCCATGATGCTGGCAATCTTATAGCTTCAGTTTCCCTGGAAAAACTCAGTCTCCTCTGTATCATGTCAACCTCTAACTCTGGAGGTCTATTTTCCTGGTTCTGGTTAACAATCCCAAACCAAGGGAATATTGTATCCAAGTTCTGCACAACAAGACACAAGGCAAGTGTAATCAAAATAAAACCAGCCATGTGGCCTACAGACCCTTACATTTCACTGGCTTCTATGACTGTCAATGTTTTAAGAACCACAGACTCAAAGAGAAATTACTGGGAGGCATCATTGATTCAAATTTTCTTCCTTTGGCAGATCCCTACTCCTCTGGCTATGAGTAATTGCAAATGAGGTGATGGTCAAGAATCTCTTAACTCTACAATATTACAGAATCTGTTGCTAAAGTAATAGCTCCCCAACAAAGTTCCATAGACTCTCTGGCCAAAGTTGTCCTTGACAATAAGATAGCCCTTGGTTATCTCTTGACTGAACAAGGAGGTGTCTGTGCTGTAGTCGACACCACTGGTTGTACTTGAAGTAATATTTTTGGGGAAGTCAAGGTTCAAATACATAACACCTAAGAACAAAGCTCATTGGTCAACAAATCCAATCTGATTCACCTTGTAATTTTGATTTATTGAGCTGGTTACCTACAGGATTGGGATCATGGTTTAGATCTATACTACAGTTTGGTCTCTTTATCCTATTTGTAATTTTATTTTGTGTTGTGATTTTTAAAGTAGTCAGTTTTTGTTTACCCAGTCTTTGTAAAAATAAGAAGCCCAATAGACTGATGCTTTGCCCTGTGTTTTGAAATGATATCTAAAACCTGTATCTTTGACAAAGTCTTCCTGCTTTGACCCTCCACTTAGACCCAATATAAGAAGTTGCTCAAATGTGGCCTTTTGGTTGCTACTAACTCCAAAAGCTTCTCTAACCCTGAAGAAAGATGTCCAATCATGGCGTGGTGTAGAAAAATAAACAAAAAAAAAGTTGATCAGTCAAAAAGTGAAGTCTATGCAGAAGAAATGCTTAGCAATATGTTGGGTGATCAAACACCCTAATAGGTACTTGCTCAAAAAGGGGAAATGTGAAACCAAACTAAAATGAGGTGACATATATCAGGGACAAAATATAGGTGGTCAACACAAGCTCATAAAGGAAACAACCTAATCTCACAGGAACTTACAGCTCTTCTCAGAAATCAGCAAAGGATACCAGCCAATCCACAACTGCCAAGTCTGTTCATGACATCTCTAGACTTCTTTGTTTCTGTTTTAGTTACCTTGATTCAAATTGGTTTCTGAAATTTCTTGTTCAAAAGAAGTCAATAAAATCCAGTTGCCATTTCCCTCCTTGGTGGGGCAAGACAGCTGAAGGTGGTCCTCCTCAGCTTCGAGGGACATGTACTCTATCTAACAATGTCTCTGATAGAATAAAAGGGAAATAGAAAGAAAGAAAGAAAGAAAGAAAGAAAGAAAGAAAGAAAGAAAGAAAGAAAGAAAGAAAGAAAGAAAGAAGGAAGGAAAGAAGGAAGGAAGGGAAAAGGAGGAAAACAACACTTAAACGAAATGGTTGATCAGCAATGCTTTCTGTGAAAACTCTTGATGAAAAGGGGAAAATGTAATAGGATTTCTATCCAGAATGGAACTGGAGGATATGAAATGGAGAATCTCATGCTTGTGCCCTCAGAGGAATGGAACTTAAGAGACTGATTTACATTAAATGCCTGGTTTACAGAAGACCAAGCATTATCTCCTGACCCATGAAGATCCACCAAGAATCTCTTTTTTTTTTTTTGTAAATGAATTTCCTTTTTTATTTATGTATTTTTTAAAAATGTCTAATTCCCCTTGTCTCCTTTTTGAATCTTCTTATGTGAACTAACTTTTCTATGTGAATGTTTTTATGTGAACCCACTCCCCTGCCCAAAAGATGACAGCTGCCATTCTGATTACATAACTCTAGGAAAGGAATAGTTTTCCTAAAAGAAGTAGGTTTCTGTATCCCCATAACTGAGGCCACTTGGTACAAATGGTGCTGGGGAGACCAAAGAGTTAATTGTCCTCTAGGAAGAATTGAGACCTGTAGCTGTTCAGAGAGGGGCATTCCAGAGTGTGTATCTGATGGGAAGATAGATTAGGGGAAGGAAGGGGTATAGAGCTTAGGGCTTGAAGAGATATTGTTTAAGACATCCTAGAGCTGAAATGGGGACAGGGTCAGGAGGAAGAGTGACAACTAAAGATGTCAAAATCATCTTGGGGGATGAAAACAGATAATAGGCTGTGAAAATAAGGAAGCTTTAAATCAAAGCGAGAGCTTGTTATTTTCAGCCAAGCCATTTTCCTTAACCTTCTTGCCCCTTTAAACTCTCCTATTCTTCCTCCTGATCTCCCTTTCTGTACAATATTCCTGAGAGAAGAAGCAAACAATAGAAACATCTTCTGCTCCTTTTTTGAGTTTCTCTTCCCTTCTCAGTGCCGCCTGAAACCATACAAACACTACAGTGAATAAATAAAGCATAATGTGGGTCATCAGCTAGAGGAGTCAGCTTTATCTCATCAGGCAAGTCTCTAGACACCGAGACCTCCTCCTGGGGAGAGGCAGCAGGGTGAGAGGGACGCTTCAGCATGTGTCAAGATGTAGTATCCGGGGCATGGGAAAGGGGAAGCACAGAAAATGAATGCCCAAGAAGCCTGTATCACATACCCTTTTCAGGGCTCACTTGCTGTCACTTGGTTTGCCCCAAGAATCTCTTTGAATCTTCAAGTCAATGAATTTACTGCTTGACATCTGGCTGGACTCCCCACTCTTTGCACTCCCTGCCTGTAAATACAGCCCAACCCAAACCTTAAATGAACTTGCCTGTAGTTCGCTACAGCATGTGTTTCCCAAATTGCAATCCCTCTGCTATCCCCAAATGACCTCAATTTCAGGTAATTGGATCTTGCCTCAGTTTACTGTTTTATTTAGGTTACTATATTGATACCATTAGCTTGAAATACCGTTTACTGAAAATATTTGCAGTATGTTTGAAAATCAAGGAATAAAATAACATTCAAATAAAATATTTTAACTGATTTGTAGAAATTTCAGCCATTCATACTAAGTAGTCTCAATCACTCCCCCTTTAGGCAGATGACATAAATGCATCAGGTAAAGATAAAGTTTCAGTGGTAAAATAACAAGGATTTTTGCCAATAGATGAATAAAAGAATAAGAAGTTTATTAAAACTAAATACAGTCAAAGTAGAATTAAAAAATAAAAATGGTTATTATGCAGTAGCCTGATGATGGAAGATAAAAAAGGAGGTTTTTGTTTTTAAATTTATGGAACAACATCCCAGTAATATTTACCATTTGACAAAGCTATTGCTTACCCTTTTATGCTTTAGTGATTTCAGATTGCTAATGTGAAGTTCAAGTGGCTATCTAATTGTCTAACCTAGTTAGGAAAATGTTTCCACTGTAGGTCTATATTTGTCAAAATAACTTTTGTAATTTTTAGCTCATATGCTGTATTCCATCATTTTGTTCTCTTTAGGTAATTGAACTCAATTTTAGATGGCATTAGAGTTAAATTATGCTAGTAATTATAGTATAATGATAAAACCCCAGGCTACTGATCCAAGGGTATTTGTAGTTTCTTTTATTCAGTGTACTGTTTGAAACATGATTTATTACTGCCTTAGGCCAGCATCGGTAAAATGAAAGATCTGAACTTAGGCTATCCATTAAGATTCTTTGGGGACCAGAAGAGCTGTCTTCAATCTTTGTCCTAAGATCATAGTTGAACACCCTAATAAAGAAAATGGCTTCTCTTTTCATGCTAATTCAAATATGAGTGTTTTTTTCAAATAAATAATTAGAGGTGAAGAAAAATGCCCCACGTCATACACGTAGAATCAGATTCTCTAAGAATGCAACTCTGAAATTTACATTTTTATCAAATATGCCAGTTATTTTTATACACACTAATCATTGAAAACCATTTCTTTAAATACTATATTTGAGAACTCTAGGAAAACCACGTAGAGTACATATATTTTTAAAAAGATAAAATGATGGGAATTCCCTGGTGGTCCAGTGGTTAAGAGTTCGTCCGTGCTTCCACTGCAGTGGGCACGGTTTCAATCCCTGGTCGGGAACTATCCCACAAGCCAAGCTGTGTGGCTGGAAAATAAATAAATGAATAAATGAATAAATAATAAATAAATAAATAAATAAATAAGTAAAATTCATGCATTCTTGGTGACATCTGTAAGTTAAATTAGGTTCAGTGAATGTTACTTTACTCAATATTCACTTCCTAAAAGCCCGCCATATCCTTTAAAGCAGGGATCCCCAACCCCGGGGAACCAGGCCGCACAGCAGGAGGTGAGTAGCAGGCAAGCCAGCGAAGCTGCATCTGCCGCTCCCCCTTTGCTCCCCTTCAGTCGCATAACGGCCTGAACCATCCCCCCCCCCCCGCCCCTACCCGCATCCATGGAAAAACTGTCTTCCATGAAACTGGTCCCTGATGAGAGAAAGTGTGGGGACTGCTACTTTAAAGGAATTGTTTGTGCTCCTTTGAATTCAGTCTAGGGCACAAATACAATTTGACTGATATTAGAACCATCATAGACTTTGTTCCGAATTTGAATCTTGACCTGAAAAAAACAATCAAGAAACTGAAAATGCTTAGCACACCTGTCTTTCTGGTGCCAGCTTTCTGACAGGATGGCTTCTGCTGTGAGACTACTATTGCGGTTCCTACCTCTCAGTCTGTAGAGCTGAACTGGGTGCTCCTCATTTCCAAATCTGTTCTCCAAATATTCATCAGGTTTGTGAAGACTCAGTCTATTTTACTTAGACAAGTTGAATTCTGTTACTTATAGCCAAAACCAAGCAAGTAATAACAAGAAGAAAACAAACCAATAATGGATGTCCTTATAAGAAATCAGGAAGATGTGGGGTATTTTTGAAGAGTGGGGCTGAAGACAGTGAAACTCTATTCAAATTCACACTAAAAATACCTGGCCACTGTGGTATCACCCTGTGATAAAACAACTAACAAAGCTATTGGTGGTGGTCTCTGTAAACAAGGAGAGTCAGGCTCTGGGGGGATCACAGAGTTATTATATTATTAATGGTATGCAGGAGTTGAGAAATATGGGGCATTGTGACCTTTTTGGACACAAAGCAAAAGAGTGATAAGTAGCAACCTCTGAATTCTCATTTCAAGGAATGATCTGAAATTATACTTTTGTCGAAATCATCTTATATCTTCTCACAGTGCTGCGGTAGCCCAAAAATAAACTTGGAGTTGGCTGAATTATATTATCAATTCAACTCATATCCTTACTATTCTCCAACGTGAAACTCGGGGCACTGATGGAAGAGGAAGACCCTTGTCATGAGGTTGGAGCTACATGAGAGGGTTAGAAGGTTCAGATCATCCCTGAGCATGAATTTCTCTGAAGGCTCCTAATGATCTTTCCTTATCCAGTAAGGCAGCTCATCCATCTTACCTGATACTACAGTTTCTCTCTTGCTTGCATATGATTTACTCCCTTGCCAAACTGGAGAATTTCTCTTGCAGTATGAAGTCAACAACATCCCATGACCCCCTGCCATTGACACCAGGCAGGTATACAAACTCCCCTCTCATGGCAAATCAGCACCATGTAAGGGTATTTTATTATAGTTTCTAATGGTATCAGTGCTTGTAAAATGTTTTAAGAACAACAAAAATCCAATGAGTTCTTTTTTTCTAAAATCTTTATCATTTCAGCATTCTTAAATTTATTTTAAATGTAGCTGTAGCTAGGTCCAACTCACCATCCCATATCCATCTAAACCTCTTGCATTCTGGTGGCTTTGTAATATGTCAAATTGTCCAGATTGGACCATGAGACAGGACCACCCTTCCTTAGCAATGTCTAGATACAGTTGGCTCTAGAAGACATTATGTACATGCTTTGACATGCAGGAGTGAAACACTTATATCGGATAGAGGGACCAGATGTTGTTGTAGCTCACTGGTAATGTCTCTTATTTGCTGGATCACTTTACTTATGTAAAGAAGACTGTTACAATTCCAATACAAGTTGATGTAAAGAGTCTCCCTTTTAGATATTCTCAAAATGACTTTTAGCCTTTTGTATGAGTCATTGCGACTGAACAAGGTAGGACATTAAAAATTCTCAGAGGACATGAGACACTGGCTGGGAGCAAAGTAATTACATGGTACCAAGATTACCATTATGGTTCACTAGTAAGAGTGAGGGTTTGGCCAAGGAGTTCAGGTGATGGAATTTTCTGTTTGTTTTAATTTGTTTATCTTATTACTTTTTGTGCACCTTGATGCAGTTACTGATCTTGTATATGACTGATTTTTTTTCTTCCATTTTGTAAAGGAGAAAATAATGGAAGTAGTTTTCTTTTACCTATTCAGGGATAAATTTTAACCTTACTATTTTATCTCATGGATAAATCAATACCTTTGCATAGTGTCAGAATACAATACACATTGGCTTTTAACCTATTAATGCCATTCCTGGAAAGTTGGAAATACCAGGTATGCTATATGACTTAGTAAGGCACATGTGTGGCAGACCATGTGTCTCTGTTATCCACAGACATAAATAAATAGGCATAAATCCCACAATACAGGAGCCTGCTACATTATAAAGGTTTGGATAGTATATGTCTTAATTAATTAAGACATATACAGAATTAATCCTATAAAGCAAAGAACACATTGATGAACTTTATGTTACCTAATACTAAGAAAGAGACATAATATGAAGGGTCTTTTTGAATTATGAATGCAAAAAATGTCATAGTTGGCTATCGTTTTAACTTATTTCCTATATGTTCCCAAACTTTACATAGGACTCAGATCAAGAAAAGCTATTCCAGGTGGATCACAGAGAAGAGTTCTATTGCTAAGTGTTTATAATTATGCAATGGACATTAAAGTGTGGGGTTCTTTGTAGTCCACAGCAAATCCCAATAGGATAATCAGTGAAGACTTCTGGCTTCTTGGAACAAAGATGTTTCCCTTCAATAATGAAAAAGGCTCCTTTCATTTTCATTAGCTTCTAGGTATTTTTTGATTTCCTCGTTGATTTCTTCAGCTTAGGAGCATATTGTTTAGCCTCCACGTGTTGGTGTTTTTACAGTTTTCTTCCTGTAGTTTATTTCTAATCTCACAACGTTGTGGTCAGAAAAGATGCTTAATATGATTTCAATTTTCTTAAATTTACCAATGTTCACTTGTGGCCCAGCATTTGCTTAATCCTAGAGAATGTTCCATATGTACATGAGAAAAATGTGTATTCTGATGCTTTTAGATGGAATGCTCTATAAATATCAATTAAGTCCATCTGGTCTAATGTATCATTTAAGGCCTGTGTTTCCTTATTGATTTTCTGTCTGGATGATCTGTTCATTGATGAAAGTGGGGTGACAAGTCCCCCACTATTACTGTGTTACAGTCTATTTCTCCCTTTATGGCTGTTAGTATTTGCCTTATATATTGAGGTGCTCCTATTTTGGGTGCATATATATTTACAATTGTTATATCTTCTTCTTGGATTGAACCCTTGGTCATTATGTAGTGTCCTTCTTTGTCTCTTGTAATAGTCTTTATTTTAAAGTTTATTTTGTCTGATATGAGAATTGCTACTCCAGCTTTCTTTTAATTTCCGTTTGCATGGAATATCTTTTTCCATCCCCTCACTTTCATTCTGTATGTGTCCCTAGGTCTGAAGTGGGTCTCTTCTAGACAGCATATATACAGGTCTTGTTTTTGTATCCATTCAGCCAGTCTATGTCTTTTGTTTGGAGCACTTAATCCATTTACATTTAAAGTAATTATTGATATATATGTTCCTATTACCATTTTCTTAATTGTTTGGGGTTTATTTTTGTAGGTCTTTTTTCTTCCCTTCCTCTTTTGTTCTCTTCTCTTGTGGTTTCATGACCATCTTTAGTGTTGTGTTTGGGTTGTTTTTTCTGTTTTTTTGTGTGTATCTATTGTAGTTTTTGGGTTTGCTGTTACCATGAGGTTTTGATATAGCAATCTGTATATGTACAAGGTTGTTTTAAGTTGCTGTTCTCTTTCTTGCCTAGAAGAGTTCCTTTAGCATTTCTTGAAAAGCTGGTCTGGTGGTGCTGAATTCTCTTAGCTTTTGCTTGTCTGTAAAGCTTTTGATTTCTCCATCAAATCTGAATGAGAGTCTTACTGAGTAGAGTATTCTTGGTTTTAGGTTCTTCCCTTTCACCACTTTAAATATATCATGCTGCTCCCTTCTGGCCTACAGGGTTTCTGCTGAGAAATCAGCTGATAACCTTATGGGATTTCCCTTGTATGTTATTTGTCATTTTTCCCTTGTTGCATTTAATATTTTTTTCTTTGTCTTTAATTTTTGTCAATTTGATTACTATATGTCTTGGCAGGTTCCTTCTTGGTTTTATCCTGCCTGGGACTCTCTACAATTCCTGGACTTGAGTAGCTGTTTCCTTTCTCATGTTAGGGAATTTTTCAGCAATTATCTCTTCAAATATTTTTTCAGGTCCTTTCTCTCTCTCTTCTCCTTTTGGGACCCCTGTAATGTGAATGTTGGTGCATTTAATGTTGTCCCAGAGGTCTCTTAGACTGTGTTCACTTCTTTTCATTCTTTTTTCTTTATTCTATTCCATGGTAGTGATTTCCACCATTCTGTCTTCCCGGTCACTTATCCATTCTTCTGCCTCAGTTATTCTGCTATTGATTTTCTAGTGCTTTTTTTTTTTTTTTTTACAGTTATTGTAATTTTCATCTCTCTTTGTTGTTCTTTAGTTCTTCTAGGTCTTTGTTAAACATTTCTTCAATCTTCTCAATCCTTGCCTCCATTCTTTTTCCAAGATCCTAGGATCATCTTCTCTATCATTGTTCTGAATTCGTTTTCTGGAAGGTTGCCTATTTCCCCTTCACTTAGTTGTTTCTCTGGGGTTTTATCTTGTTCCTTGGTCTGGGATATATTCCTCTGCTGTTTCATTTTGTCTAAATTTCTGTGATTGTGGTTTCCACTCCACAGGCTGCAGGATTGTAGTTGTTCTTGCTTCTGTTGTCTCAGAATTTTTGAGCCATACTGCTGAGCAGAGACTAGCAGAAACCAGAACAGAGGGCCAGGATAGGAAAACTGTAATTGATGAATTCAACATGAAAGCACAATGATCCAAAACCTATGGGATGCAGTAAAAGCAGTTCTAAGACGGAAGTTTATAGCAATATAATCTTACTTCAGGAAACAAGAAAAATCTCAAATAAACAACCAAACCTTACACTTAAAGAAACTAGAAAAGAAGAACAAACAAAACCTAAAGTTATTAGAAGGAAATAAAGATCAGGGAAGAAATAAATGAAATAGAAACAAGGAAAACACTAGCATAGATCATTAAAACTAAAGGCTTGTTCTTTGAAAAGATAAACCAGATTGATAAACCTTTAGCCAGACTCATCAAGAAAAAACAGAAAAGGACTCAAGTCAATAAAATTAGAATTGAAAAAGGGGAAGTTACAACTGACACCACAGAAATGCAAAGAATCATAAGAGGCTACTATAAGCAACTGTGTGCTAATAAAATACACAACCTGGAAGAAATGGACAAACTCTTACAAAGGTGCAATCTCCCAAGACTGAACCAGGAAGAAAGAGAAAATATGAACAGACCAATCACAAGTATTAAAATTGAAACTGTGGTTAAAAAACTCCCAACAAACAAAAGTCCAGGAGCAGATGGCTTCACAGGTGAATTCTATTAAAAGTTTAGAGAAGAACTAACACCTTTACTTCCAAAACTGTTCCAAAAAATTGCAGAGGAAGGAAACTTCCCAAACTCATTCTATGAGGTCACCATCACCCTGATACAAAAACCAGACAAAGATACCACACAAAAAAAGAAAACTACAGGCCAATATCACTGATGAACATAGATGCAAAGTTCCTCAACACAATACTAGCAAATTTGAACCCAACAATACATTAAAAAGAACATACACCATGATCAAGCGGGATTTATCCCAGGGATGTAAAGATTTTTTTTTTTTTTTTAATTATTTTATTTATTTATTTATTTTTGGCTGTGTTGGGTCTTCGTTTCTGTGCTAGGGCTTTCTCTAGTTGCGGTGAGCAGGGGCCACTCTTCATCGCGGTGTGCAGGCCTCTCACTGTCGCAGCCTCTCTTGTTGCGGAGCACAGGCTCCAGACGCGCAGGCTCAGTAGTTGTGGCTCACGGGCCTAGTTGCTCCGCAGCATGTGGGATCTTCCCAGGCCAGGGCTCGAACCCGTGTCCCCTGCATTGGCAGGCGGACTCTCAACCACTGCGCCACCAGGGAAGCCCGCAAAGATTTTTCAATATCCACAAATCAATCACTGTGATACACCACATCAACAAACTGAAGAATAAAAACCATATGATCATCTCAATAGAGGCAGAAAAAGCTTTTGGCAAAATTCAACACCCATTTATGATAAAAACTCTCCAGAAAGTGGGCATAGATGGAACATACCTAAACATAATAAAAAACCTACAGCTAACATCATACTCAATGGTGAAAAGCTGAAAGCATTTCCTCTGAGATCAGGAACAAGACAAGGATGTCCACTCTTGCCACTATTATTCAACATAGTTTTGGAGGTCTTAGCTATGGCAAACAAAAAGAAAAAGAAATAAAATGAAGTCAATTTGGAAAAGAAGAAGTAAACTGTCACTGTTTTCAGATGACATGATAGTATACATAGAAAAGCCTAAAGATGCTCCCAGAAAACCACTAGAGCGCAACAATGAATTCAGTAAAGATACAGGACACAAAATTAATACACAGAAATCTGTTGCATTTCTATGCACTAACAATGAAAGATCAGAAAAAGAAATTAAAGAAACAATCCCATTTACCATCACATCAAAAAAAAATAAAATACCTAGGAATAAACCTACCTAAGGAGACACAGGTCCTGTACTCTGAAAACTATAAGATGCTGATGAAAGAAATCAAAGACAACACACACAGATGGAAAGATATACCATGTTCTTGTATTGGAAGAATCAATATAGTCAGAATGTATACTACCCAAGGAAATCTACAGATTCAATGCAATCCCTATCAAATTACCAATCACACTTTTCACAGAACTAGAACAAAAAATCTTAACATTTGTATAGAGACACAAAAGATCCCAAAGAGCCAAAACAATCTTGAGAAAGAAAAACGGAGCAGGAGGAATCAGGCTCCCTGACTTCAGACTATACTACAAAGCTACAGTAATCAAGACAATATGGTACTGGCACCAAAATAGAAATATAGATCAATGGAATAGAATAGAAAGCCCAGAGATAAACCCATGCACCTATGGTCAATTAATTTATGACAAAGGAGGTAAGACTATACAATGGAGGAAAGACAGTCTCTTTAATAAGTGGTGCTGGGAAAACTGGACAGCTACATGTAAAAAAAATGAAATTAGAACATTCTCTAACACCATACACAAAACTAACCTCAAAGTGTATTAAAGACCTAAATGTAAGACTGGATACTATAAAACTCCTAGAGGAAAACATAGGCAGAAGGCTCTCTGACATAAATCACAGCAATATCTTTTACAATCCATCTCCCAGAGTAACAGAAATAAAAACAAAAATAAACAAATGGGACCTCATTAAACTCAAAAGCTTTTGCACAGCAAAGGCAACCATAGACAAAATGAAAAGACAACTCACAGAAAGGGAGAAAATATTTGCAAATGATGTGACTGACAACAGATTAGTCTCCAAAATTTACAGACAGCTCATGTGGCTTAATATCATCAATACACACAACCCAATAAAAAACTGGGCAGAAGAACTAAACAGACATTTTTCCAAAGAAGACATACAGATGGTTAAAGGCACATGAAATGATGCTCAACATCACTAATTATTAGAGAAATGCAAATCAAAACTACAATGTGTTATCACCTCACACTGGGTAGAATGGCCATCATCAAAAAATCTACAAACAATAAATGCTTGAGAGGGTGTGGGAAAAGGGAACCATTCTACACTCTTGGTGGGAATGTAAACTGGTTCAGCCACTATGGAGAACAGTATGGAGCTTCCTTAAAAAACTAAAAATAGAGCTACCATATGATCCAGCAATCCCACTCCTGGGCATATATCGAGAGGAAACCATAATTTGAAAAGATACATGCACCCCAATGTTCACTGTAGCACAATTTACAATAGCCAGGACATGGAAACAAACTAAACATCCATTGACAGAGGAATGGATAAAGAAGATGTGGTACATATATACAATGGAATATTACTCAGCCATTAAAAAGAATGAAATAATGCCATTTGCAGCAAAATGGATGGACCTAGAGACTGTCATACTGAGTGAAGTAAATCAGACAGAAAGAGAAATATCATATAATATTGCTTATGTGGGGAATCTAAAAAAAAATGATACAAATGAACTTATTTACAAAAACAGACTCACAGTCTTTGAGAACAAACTTATGGTTATGGGGGAGAAGGGTGAGGGTGAGGGATAGTTAGGGAGTTTGAGATTGACATGTACACATGCTATACTTAAACTGGATAACCAGCAAGGACTTACTGTATAGCCCAGGGAACTCTGCTCAATATTATGTGACAACCTAAATGGGAAAAGAATTTGAAAAAGAATAGATACATGTATATATAAATATAACTAAATCACTTTGCTGTATACCTGAAACTAACACAACATTGTTAATCAACTATCCTCCTATATAAAATAAAAAGTTAAAAACAATTGAGACTATGCACATTTGAAGATTGAGTAAGTTAATAAATATATTGTTGATGATGAAAAAAAAAGGCTCCTCTTGAGAAAGAACTCTTGCTATTAGTCTCTGAGAGAGACTGAAAAACCAGCAATGGTTTTCAGGAAAATAGGAGCATTTACCTATCTGTATGTCATGAATTTATCATTATCTTATATGACTGGCCATATGAATTATGAGTGCCCAATAGCATTCTATCATCAAGATAAGACCTAAAACGATTTTGAATGCCCAAGTGAATTTCAAGAACAGTTTTCCCAGCTTCAAACATGTCTTCCCAGTCCTGTCCTTCTGCTCTCTCTTCCCCAACCTACATCTAAGACCTCATGCGAGGTTTTTTGTGACAATTAACAGAAAAGAAGGAATCCCAAGCATTTCATGGTATTAGATTCTGGCTGAAAGGCATCGCAGAATGACTATGGAGAAGGAAAACTTCACAGTGGGCAGAACTTTAACTATTATATTTCCTTTCCTATTGTGCCTGAAAGGAAAAATAACTAGAATAGACCTATGCCAGTTTAGAGCAGAGAGCAAAGGATTGACCTCAAGGATTGCAAGTATATGTGTCCATTATTAGGCTCATTAATAAAGCTCAATCTGGAGGATGCCCTTTATACTTGGGCGAAAAAACCCAATACACTCATGGATATCAGTTACCCACTGAGGACTCCACCAAAGATCCAATGAGGTGAATAGCTTGACAGCGTTGCTGGTTACTTATAAGTTCAAAAACACATGCATCTACTCACCAAAGCTAACTCGGTTATAAACCCTGTGAAGTACCCAGTTTTCCAGGAGCAACCACCAAGTCTTAGCCACAGCAGTATGAAACCATGCATAGATAAAGCCAAGGAGACAAACTATTTTGCTACCAATTATTAAAACAAAACAGAGAAAAAAAAATGATATTACTGTGAATTTGGCTTTTGGGGGGACTTTTTTGGATATTTTTTCTAATTCAGGACTCTTCACTTTTGTAAGGAGCTTCATTCCTTGGAGGTCTGAGATGCAGTTTGGAGATCTGGAAGAGGGCATCTCTATGCATTTTATGTAACATTATGTTTCGAATCATTATTGCTTGGGCTACAAAATTTTACAGGTTTTTGTTTGCTTGTCTCTCTTCTATGAAAGCAGCTGTTGCAGCTGTTAATTACAATCTTTCTTCCTCCTAGGAACCAGTTATGTGCCCATGAGGGCTGGATAAAGAAAGATTAGAATTATAGCCACCAGGCTATATTCATAATTACTATCCCACTTTGAAAACTGTGGATCATTTCTTGATGAATTGCATTGTTTGGACCATTCTGTCCTTTAGGAACATTTTCTACTCTTGTGCTGCCCAATTTCTTATGCAAACAGAATTCTTAAATACTGTTAAATCTACCCTAACCTTTAACAAATTTCCCAAATGCATAGGAATTCCAGGAAAGGCTCCAGCTGATGACTCTTCATATTGAGAAGAATTCCGTAAGGAAAGTAAGCAGAAAGGCCAAAATTTTCCTATTTTTATCTGATAAAAATGCATTTTCAAATCTCAAAGAGTACGTCACTCACATCAATTTATTGAATAAATATTTATTAAGCATTTATTTACAGTAGGAATGTGCTAGGCCTGGAGCCCATGCTCAAAGAGGATGAAATATATAATTTTCTGTATAACAAAAAGAAAAGTTTGAAAATTTCAAAGAGGAACAGGGAGAAGTAAGGGCAATATCTAATGCAGTTATGGTGTTCTGGCTCAGAATATCTATTCCAATTTTCTTCTATTATGACTTCCCTTTTATGTGGAGAGCAGAAAGCTAAAACAAAATTCCTCCAATTCACTTTCATCTGGTGATGCAAGTTTGATTCAGGTTCCACATCAGATGCAATAACATGAGGCTTGAAATTTGAGCTGAGATAAATGGAATACTGGGCATGCATTTTATCAGTGTGTGTAAGAACAAATGTGGAATGGTTCTGGAGACGTACCACGTCTCCCGGTCTTGCTGATTTAGCAGAAATCGCTTCATGAGAGTAGAAAATGATGGTGTGGCACCCTGAAGCTATAGTGGCAGCTTCTGATTTTCCACCTGAGCTTTCCTGACTGGAGCACAGAGATGCCCTCTGGAACCAGAAATTAGCTTATTTAGCAGCTCAGACTGGGGCAGCCCTGTGTCTCTGTGTGTGTAATAAGGGACATCTCCTGATTTGACAAACAGCCTCCTGATGAGGGCAGGAGAAGCAGTTCCTTTGGCAGCCTGTTTCTGCAGTATAGACTTGAGAATAGATTCTGGAATCTCACCCTACAGAGTTTTATTCAGCCATCTCAATAATTCTGTAAGCCATCTGACATGCTCTAATAAATACTTCAATTCTAATTGTCTAAGGTAGAATCTGTTCTCTTGCATCAGAATATTGACCAATATGAAGCCCCAAAGAAAATACACAGAATACATAAAAGATAATTTTTAAAGGCTATTTTTAAAGTAGATGAAGTGATTGGGTTGAATAATAATCGACCCTGATTGTACGTCTCCCTTTCTGATTCTCTCTTTTTCACTCCCAGTTACTTCCTGCTTTCTTCTCTCTGCCCCTTGTTTGTTGCCTCAACAGTCAGAGGAAAGTTCAGAGTACATTCAGCTACAATGTCTGCCAAGAAATCTTCTTTTGAAACTGTTGTGTTGTGGTTTGATATAATTTCAAATCCACTTGTTTATGACTTAAGTGAAGTTGTTTTAACCAACCTGTTTATGACAGAGACAAAAAAAAAGTTGTTTTTAGAAGTAGAGTTGTCTTGATATAAGAATGAAGAAAATGGTATCTGGATGTCATCATCTCATCTGTCGCCCTTGATAAGCAATTAGTAGCTCAGATGCTGATAGGCTTTGCAAGGGACTGATCAATAAAAAACAAGTAAAGAAGCAACATGGTGAGGTGACATTTAGACTATAAATACTATACTGGGAGTTTGTGAGGAATATTCGAGAGTGTCTGTCAGCTGAGTAAAATGTTGTTAAATGCCAAAATTCTGGGCTAGAATCAGGAGTCGTTACTCAACTTCTCTTTATATCAGTTTTCTCCTCTGCAAAGTGGGAATATATTAACTGAATCACTTTGCTATACAGCAGGAATTAACACAACATTGTAAATCAACTATACTTCAATAAAATAAATTTTTTAAAAAAGACTTGAGGACACTGGGAGGGGGAAGGGTAAGCTGGGACGAAGTGAGAGAGTGTCATGGACATATATACACTACCAAATGTAAAATAGATAGCTGGTGGGAAGCAGCCGCATAGCACAGAGAGATCAGCTCGGTGCTTTGTGTCCACCTAGAGGGGTGGGATAGGGAGGGTGGGAGGGAGACGCAAGAGGGAGGAGATATGGGGATATATGTATATGTATAACTGATTCACTTTGTTATAAAGCAGAAACTAACACACCATTGTAAAGCAATTATACTCCAATAAAGATGTTAAAAAAAAAGCTGCTTTTGATGGCGCTTGGGGATTTGCAAAAAGAAACTGTCATGTTCAGAAGTATTAATTAGCAACTTAGATCATGCTGTGTATATGAGAGTGTCTTTATGATGTTTTAATGGAAAGTCTTATCTTCTAGAGTTAATGGTCAGACCCTGCTGAATAGCAGCTTCAGGATCTAATTATAAATGATGAAGAGTAATCTAAAGTCATGAGGATACAGTATATCAAAGTTGGATCCCTGTTAGGGTAGGAAAGGGACCTTTAGTCTGAGAATAATAGCCTCTGAGTGCACACATCTGGGAAATATGAATATCCAAATCCTCTCAAAACTTCCTGGCTAAGAGTAACATTTTTTCCCTTTTCCCAGAAAATAATATTTTTTTAAAAAACCAGGTTTCCTTATCTGCAGACTACATAGTGATTCCACCTGAAATAGACATATTGCATCATAAAGCTTGTTCCTCTCAAAATCTTCCAAACCAACACACTCCTTTGTGCAAATAACCACCATGAGAACACAGCATCACCCAAATTGGGAGTACTGTCTCTGCTCCAGAAAAAAAAAAAAAAAAAAGTATCTTAATCCTCCTGCCATAAATGAGAAAAATAAAGCTTAGTAAATATATACTGGAAGGAACCTGTATACCATATTTGGAGAGATGTATCTTTAAAGGAAGTTGAACAAGAGTAGGAGATACATAAGGTTAGATAAGGGAGAATACATTGAGAAATGGACTTGATCCTGGCTAAAAATTCAGTGTTGTGGAAAGGAAAGACAGAATTTGCCTAATAAACTGCTGTGATATCACCTTGAACTCTGAACAAAACGATGCCCTATGGTAAATAAGATTGCGACATCAGTGTATCTTCAGTGTTGTGTCGACTGAAAAAAATGCACAAGGTGAGAGTTGTGAGTTCAGTTTTATTTGGGGCAAAATGAGGACTATAGCCCAGGAGACAGCTTCTCAGACAGCTGCGAGGAACTGCTCCAAAGGGGTGGGGGTGAGGTCAGTACACATGTGATTTTGGTGAAGGGGAGACGTGCAGCCAAGCACACATTTTGGCACAAGGTTGCTGCTATTCACAAGAAGCAGATGTTTCCGTTAATAATTTTAGTGCTTTTCTAGATTTGAGGAGATGCAAGAAATTGGGTTCATAAAATCATGTCCTGAAAATATCTAACTATCTGAAGGTCAGTTCTGCCAGTTTTTCCCAGAGTACAGAGTGCCCCCTTCCTGATCTCCACCCTGAACTCCTTTCAGGGCGTGTTGAAGGTCAGCAGATGCAGTGGTTACTGACCTAATTCTTGTAGAGGCAGATGGCAAGTGACAACTTTTAGTTGGCAGTAACATTATAGGAAGGTCTCTAAGGTCTCAGGGAATAGGTGATGTTAGACTGGATTTACAGTGTAAGATCTGAGAAATTTCTACTTTCTATATTCCTTGGGAAGGTCCAGAGATCACTCCCGTCAATGAAGGGATAAGGGGTGACCTGGCGAGAAGGCACCAGAATATTCTGAAGTTTGGTACTGGCTGGCTTCATCTAGCTAGAGGTAACAATGGAAGATGTTTCCATGGAACAGAGCTTCCTAATGAAAGCAGCTCTTTTGCCCCTTTCCTGTTGGCCCATTTCTGTTCCCCTTTAAACTTGAAAGAACCTAATTACAGGAATGAGACCACTAGGCAATTTAACTCCTGACTTATGCTCTCCTGAATGTACACCATGCCTTGCCTAACCTGTTGACTCTTTTCCTAGATTAAAAGAAGTAAGAATGAAGAATTAAGTAAAGAATGACTAAATAGAGTGACAGATATAGAAAATAAACTTATGGCTACCGGGGGTTAAGGGGGGAGGAGGGATAAATTGGGATATTGGGATTGACATATACACACTACTATATATAAAATAGATAAATAATAAGGACCTACTGTACAGCATAGGGAACTCTACTCAGTACTCTGTAATGACCTACATGGGAACAGAATCTAAAAAAGAGTGGATATATGTATATGTATAACTGATTCACTTTGCTTTACAGCAGAAACTAACACAACATTGTTAATCAGTTATACCTCAATAAAAATTTTAAAAAAGTAAATAAATGAAAAAAAGAAGACATAGAACAAGGTAGGTACTGTGTAGGTGGCAGAGGTCTCATTTGATGTTGAAAAGTGACTGTAGCACCGAGATCAGACTCACTTCAAAAGCGAGACCAGGAGAATCAGAGGTTCTCTTGTGAAAGCTGAACCAGTGCTCAAAGCTGTCTCATGAATGATTGTCTAAGGGAGCTCAGAATTGGGTATTAAATCAGGCGAATGCAAAACTCCTGACCATTTCCCTTTCTTACATGAAGAACTAATTCGTTCATGGAGTTTTTTGCTTGTTCGTAGGTCATGTTTTTGTTTAAATTTATTAAATAATTTGTTAAGAAAAGAAAAAGAAGGAGTAGATCTGTACCACAACAGACCCCTTAACAATTCTGCAGGCTGACCATGTGGGCAAGATAACATCTGAAGAAAGAGTCAGCCAGTCTGCACACAATGGAAAATGATGCAGAACTCAACCTCCTGCCGATGATTCACTGACATTCTTCCCCCTTTTTTCCCTTAAAAGCTGTCATGACTGAGCAGAATCTTCAGAGTTGATCTTAGGACACAAGTCCAACTTCTCCTCAGATTGCCATCTTTTCTGATTAAAGAGCCTTTCCCTTCTACTAAAATTTGTCTCTCCAATTTATGGCTTCTGAGCAGTGAGCAGCTGAATCTGAATTCAATAACACTAATTTCAACATGGATGATAGAATTCTGGAATGGCAGTGCCAGGTTACGACACTTTTTACCTTCGTATGTAAAATGTTTTTATTTCCTAATGTGCAGCAAAGCTGGGAGGCTCACAGCGTGCCTGGACTCTCAAAGTATTTGCCTAATATGGAGCCGTGGGATTTGGGGAATTACATGGGTGACAAAAGGCAAGGTTTTTGGTGCTTATGCAAGGTGAGGAGTTGGAGATGAATAGGGGATGAGAACTCCCCTCCATTCCCATGTAAAGCAAGACCTTTGGAGAAATACAGGCTCAGTGAAAGCACAGTGAGAGAAAAAAGTCTTCATTTCTAGCAAATGGAAACATGTACATACAGAAACGTGTGTTTTGCCTGAGTTTGGATGGATATATATATATATTTTTTTTTACATAAGAGTTTGTAAATACAGGCCTGTGCTTATAATGACGTGGGGTTTGAGATTATCTATTAGTAAAGCCCATCAAAACCAAAGCAGGATCATTAATTTACAATGATTCCAGTGGGAGCTCTTCCAAGTGCTCAGCAGAGGCAAAAACCAGTTTCCACAAAGTGAAAACCCCTCAACCCAGCTTCACAGGAACCACCAACTCAGCCAGTCATCAATTCACATGTAAAACATAAAAACTCAGAAAATGAGCCAAGTAAGAGACAAGAAAAACAACAGAGGGAGTTTAAGGCAATCTTCCTTAGGACCAGAGGTGCAAAAAATCCTAAAGACAGATATACATTAGAAGACTATCAATGTAACATGTTACATTAACAGATTAAAGGACAAAAGAAAAACTAATTATCTCAATGAGTAAAAACAAAAATGGCCTCATAATGCCCTCTCTCATTCATAAGAAGTTTTCTGTGGGCTTCACCAATATTTCACAGCCAACACCAATTTTAAGGCTGAAATATTAGAACCATTTCGTTAAATGAAACTAGACAAGTTCTTGATAGTTAATGATAAAAGTTATTTTCAAAAATGGTTGAAAGTTATTCAGTCAGTAGTAAAGGAAAATAATTTACACTGATAATAAAATGTTAAAATAATATTATTCACCCATAGAAACATATTTTCTAATTATTATGTCTTTCAATGGCATAAAATCCAGGTTTCATAATTTCTTACCTACAGCAAATATTTCAAAAACCTTGGGATTTTATGTAATTGCTAAAACCAACTTTATTTTTCATTTCTCCTTCAGCCTAAGTAATTGTCAATAATTATGATGCTATTATATACTTCTGTGATTTACATAATCAACTCCAGTACCATTCCGCAGGCGTGGTTGTGATATCTATATTAGTGCATAACTCTCTGGTTTTGGTAGTTCCAAATAATATTTGCACAGAATAATATAAAATAGACCATTATCACAGTCTTTTGTAGTTTGATTTAGCTTTTCTGGTCAATGCATATTATTTTAATCATTGTTTCTACTGGGAAATCTATAAATGAGTTACTTGATCTGTAACAATTTAAGTTACTTCCATTTTATTTTAATCATTTGTATATGATATCCTTAATATAGCATCACATACACATTTCAGACAGAACCTATTTATTCTCTCCTTTCCAGTGTAATAGTAATAATATATTTTTCTTTGTCATTACAAATAAAATTTGAAACTATAATATATGGGTCTCTAGGTTCAGTGAAGCTATGTTTAAAGAGGCAGAAACAGAAAAATATGTAAATCTCTGATTCGGAACTGGATTTGATCCAAACACTTATTTTTAAGTTTGTTGATTCATGCTCAGAAAGAATTTTCTCTTTGAACCAGTGATTAAAATGAAGCTAGCCCATAAAATCAATATACTGTGTAATGGTGCCTGCATACTACACCTCTTTCGTGGACTTAAAGAAAAATACAAAAAACAACTACTTTAATAAGACAGAAATGTTTACATTAATTAGTAAGCATTTTGAATTTTATTCTGAATATTGTTTTCGTGAAAGACAGCAGCTTCAGAAGAAATATTTAGATGGAAGTTAATTGAAAATTGTCATGAAAATGCTTAGATTATTCATAACTTTTAGAGATTGATGATTCTGATTGTCATGCCTAATTTTATTTAATAATTTTCATTTAGTTGAAAAATGTTTCGCTGTTTAGGATGTATTTATGATTTAGATGTTTTCTGGGTTACTTGCAAAATAAAGCTATCATTAAAACAATGTGTTTTCCTTAAGCAACTGGGGAAATAAGAAAAGTTTGGACGATGAATAAAAAGAATAAATAAAATTATTGTACACATAAGAAAAAGAAATAAAGTGAAGTTAAATTAGCTAACTCAGGTATATAAAAGTAGAGGAGAAACTTTCTTCCCCATTATTTATAACTTTCCTTTCATTCTGCTTTATGTATGGGCAATAACAATTTTAAAAAATGGGATATTGAAAAAATAAGTTATCAGCCTCCCTCCCCTGCTTCAGGTCCATTCTCCAGAGAGAACCATTTCTTAACTTTTCCATTTTTAGTTATTCGATGATTAATTACAGAACTTTGAACCACATACCTCTTTTATCTTATTTTTCTTAATTTGATAATCCTTTAGCGATAACGCGTTAATGTATCACTTGGAGAGCAGGGTGGGGGCTGGCCACCACCCGCCTGGAAGAAGCTGCCCTCTCACTGCCTGCAGAGCACGGGCCACGGCGTCCACCTGGCAGAACCGAAGCAGCACCACCTCTTGCCTGCTGGGGAGCAAGCCTTGCCAAGGCTGCGGGCCCGCTTCCCACGGCCGCCCCCGCTGGAGGGAAGCCCAGCAACAGGGCCGAGCCTGCGCTCAGAGCTCCGAGCGGGACCCGGCGCCCCTTCCTGCGTACAGAGGATGCTTGAGGATGGCCGTGTGGCGAGCGTGCCCTGGCACACCCAGAAGGTGCCAGACAAACGCAAGTTCTCCTGCTGCGCCAGGGCGGCCACGTGGCCCCTCCCCCTTTGCGCCCCGCCCTGACCCCCTGCAAGACTCCCTGTGACCTGGGGGCGCCGATCTGGAAGGAAGGAGCCCGCTTCGGACTTCCACACGGCAGTGGGTGCTGGTGAGCAAGACTGGGGGGGAGGTGGGTGCCGCCTAGCATGTTAAGGGGCACCCATTCTGCAGCCCATGGGACTCCCTAGGCCAAAGAGCCAGCTGCCTGGGAAAGGCGACTTCCCCCGGGAAGCAAAGCATCTCCTGGCCTTTGACAGCACCCACCTCCAGCCGCATGCCCACTTGCAGCCCTGGAAAGGCCAGAGCTGTGACCTGTACCCGGGAAAGACCAAGGGGAACTGGGCACCTTAGCGTGTGGGTGACTTTGGTGTGACCTTCGGGTGTGAAGGGAGGATATGGCCTGTCAGGCGGATGGGGGCAGCCGCCTGGCCCCCTCAGCCTTGGTGGCAGCCTTGGCCCTAAGGCACTGGCCAGAGACAGCCTGCAGGTTGAAATGCAGGAGGCAGCCCCACGCTCTCAAGTGCAGGAGCCTTAGCCTTTAGCCCTGTTAAACTCCGAGTGGCCTTGGGGTCCTTCTTCTCTTTTCTTTAAGAATAAGGCAGATTTGTTGCCAACTGGTTCTACCGTGCCATCCTACAGAACCCCCGAAGTCCACCAGCCTTCCTCCGCTTGTCTGGTCTCTGTGTCCTTTAGTCCAGGTGTAGTGTTTCCATGCGTATTATCCTGTAATCTCTATATTTAGTGCTAGTCCTTAGGCTTTCTCTCCAGCGTGGTTAGGAGACATTTGGTTCCATCCACAGTATCCATAAGACATTTGGTCCACACCAAAATGTCCTTGATACTTGGTCCTGCCGAAAACCACTGGGCATGGACCAAATAGGTCCATGGACATTTTGGAAAGGACCAAAAGTCTTACAAGGCTCCAGAGCACACTCACATTTTTTACAGTACAAATAGGCTGAGAATTTTGTAAATCTTCAAGTTTTAGTTCCTTTTGGCTTAACATTTTCTCCAATTCATCTCTTTCCTCAGCTTGGTGCTTTGTGACCACCTAGAGTGGTGGGATAGGGAGGGTGGGAGGGAGGCTCAAGAGGGAGGGGATATGGGGACACGTGTATGCCTATGGCTGATTCGCTTTGTTGTGCAACAGAAACTAACACAGTATTGTGAAGCAGTTATACTCCAGTAAAGATCTGTTAAGAAAAAATCTATCCCAGATTTTGGAAATTCAACATAAGTCCCCTTTTGCACCATTTTGCCCTAAAATAAAGACTTCTAGAGGAATGCAAAAAAAAAAAAAAAAAAAGAAATCCTGCCATACGCGACAACATGGATAAGCCAGACACAGACAAATGCAATACAACTCCACTTTCAGGAGGTATCCAAAGCAGTCAAACACACAGACACACAGAGTGGAATGGTGCTCACCTGAGACCTGGGGAGTTACTGTTCAACAGGTATGAAGTTTCAGTTACGAAGGTGAGTGAATTTTAGAGCTCTGGTGTACACCATTGTACCTGTAGTTAACAATACTGTATTATGCACCTAAAACTTTGTCAAGAGGGTAGATGCCATGCTAAGTGTTCTTACTACGACAACAGTAATAAAATATGGTAGTTAAACAATGGGGGAAAAGGAGAGCTGGCCTCTTGTTTCATCTCTGAGAAGCAGGGGAAAGTTCTCTAATGAGGAAGGCATTTGGGGGAATGGGTGGGTTAGGGGCATCTCGGGCAGTATTGTCACTCAGCAAAATGCCCACAGCTATTAAAGAATGTGTTTTGTGTATAACATTACACATTTTTTATATGACAAGAAAAAATTTTAAAAAAAGAAAGAAAAGCTCTCAGAAGACCATTTCTGTAGTTTGCAAATTGTCTTTGTGTCCTTGCCCATTTATCCCTATGATGCATTCATCCTTTTAGAATTGGTTGCAGGAATTCTTTTCATGTTAAAAGGTACTTGTTTGTCAAAAAAAAAAAAGAGAGAAAATAAAATGTGAAAATTCATTTTCCTTAAAAGAAAAATATACATGACCAACAGAATGAAAAACTAAATTAAAATAGAAGTACCTGTGTGAAATGATACATTTACATTAAATTCAACAAATAATTGGTATTCAGAATATAGGAAAGATCTTTTTAAATGGTAAAAATACCCACAAACTGATAGAAACATAGTCAGGTTTTATGACTAAAAAATTTGTGTAGGTTGACATATGCATAAAACTGCCCATCTTGATATTCTAAGACATGAAACTAAAAGCAACACTGATTTAATTTTCACACCATAATGATGGCGTACACACACAAAGTCTAACAGTATCAAGCATTGGACAGGATGCAGAAAAGTGGACCCTCTTGCATTGCTAGCCTGGTGGCAGGATTAACTGGTAAAAGCAATCTGGAAAATGATTCTGAAATATTTATAAAGTTGGAAAATGAACCAATTTTACCAGCCATCAATTCTGCTTCTAGTGAAAGCAAGCTTACATTGGCATCAGGAGTTTAAATATGATGATATCCATTACAATATTCTATGTGTTATCTGATAATCTTTATTTTTCTGGTTTCTTCTCATTTTTGAGACTTGACAACAATTGTGGTTGATATCTCCAGTTGTTTCCTTGCATGACTGCCCATTAAACACTGCTATTTAGTATTATTTCATTTTCCCCACATTAATACATCATTTCTAGCAAACTGTACTGAGCCTTTAAAAATATCTTTATGTACCACCAAATACAAAACCTCTGCATTCATAATTCAAATTTGATTCAGTATTGCATTTATTCTCAAATTATAACCATAGATGACAGGTACTATATCCTCCCCACTGGGTTTCACAGAGACATACCACAGATTTCAAAAATCTATTAGCACAGCTTTACTAAACAAATCTGATATGGTTCACTTAGGCTTACTCAAAGCTTGTTGCAAGGCTCTGCTAGTTATAAATCATACCAGCCAACTTCACAGTTATCATTGGCTCCTGATACAAATTGACACCAGTTAGAGAAATTACACATCTTTAACAACCTGTAAATAAAACAAATAATTTCAAAGCTAACTCATTCTGGAAGCAAATATATATTTTCTTTCACATCTACTTTGTCAGCTCAAGAGAAAATGTTTGTAGCTCATATTATCCTGCAGAACTAGCCTGAATCTTGTCTCCAAGTCCATTTGCACTTTTAGATTTAAACAAACTGCAATAAATGCATGTTGATTTAAGTAGGAATGAATATTTTTATTTACAGCTTTACCTAAAATCTCTTCAAGACATTTTTGAAAGTAAGAAATATGTATGTGACCATTATTTCTTAAATTATCATATTCTGATCATATTTATACCTCAAAAGTGGATAAGTTTATTGACTATTTACCTTGTCTGCTTGGACCAAAAATCTTTTCTTCTTTGACATTGGGGAACATTTTATGTAACATTGAACTGTCCATTGATGATACTTGGCAAGTTTCATCTATAAAATGATCTGGATCGCATGTGTAAGATCCTTGATTATCTTTCCAACTGTTGCTACAATCATGACTTCCCTCAGGTTTTCTATTTCTTCCTGGTCCAATTTTGATAATTTATTATTTCTGGGAACATTTCTCGTTTCATTTATGATGCTTTTAGAAGTACATTGGCATAAATTGAAGGAGATTGTATAAATTTTATAATTTCATTCTGGCTATAATCTTATTGTTGATCTAGCTATTTATAATACTTTCTCTTTTTTGATTATGAAATTGTTAATGCATCATAAAATACTTTTTAATATTGAATACCTTATATATTTTAACATGTTCCTTAGGACTTTAGGATAAATATTTAACCCTCTTTACAATGTGAGGAAATATTCCACTTTACCAACAAATAAAAAAAGAAAGCTAATGACCCAGAGATTATCATACTAAGTGAAGTCGATCAGATAGAGAAAGAAAAGTATCATATGATATCACTTACATGTGGAATCTAAAAAATTATACAAATGAACTTATTTACAAAACAGAAATAGACTCACAGACATAGAAAACAAACTTATGGTTATGAAAGGGGAGGGGAGGGATAAATTAGGAGTTTGGGATTAAGAAATAAACACTACTATATATAAAATAGATAAGCAACAAGGACCTACTATATAGCACAGGGAACTCTACTCAATTTCTTGTAATAACCTATAATGGAAAAAAGAACTAATGAAAATCAATTCAACTTCAATATGCCCGATTTCTGCCATTTCTTGAATTTCTTGTTCTATCCATGGTAGTGGCTGTTTTCAGTCATTTGGTGCTTCTTACCCATTGTCTCACTTGATTTTGCCCCTCAGACCTCTGACATCAATTTGGGGGTACTGGGTGGAAAGGTAGTGCATTCTAGTTGATGTGTATTCTGGATTTTTTAATGGAAAATAAGATTGGGGGGTTGCAGGTACTGGGGGGGGTGCTTCGCTATCTGTTAACAGATGGGGATGGTACATTTACCCCCATGTATGGCAGGCTACAGGAGACACTGTCCGTTCTCCCCGACAAATCACTCAACTACCCACTATGTGTGGTGCACACGTGTAACACTGCTGTCAGGATAGAGGTAGATGGGGAGAGAATATGCAGGGTTGGACTCTCCAGGAATCATACCGTATATACTTTAATATTCCTGACCTCGAGAACTTTTCTCTCTCTTGTATCCACACCTTCTTATGAAAAGAACTACTGGTGCCTCTGGCGCACACTGCTAGTGGGCAATCTAATATCCATTCTCGCTTTCTTCATTACTAATAGAAACTATAAAAACTTCAATTTAGTTTGGAGAGGCCATGTGTAAAGCTAAACAGAGAAAATGAAAACTATATTTCACAGACTCTCTTTTGAGAGAGATTGCTGTCGGACAAACTTTTGGCCAAAGAGCTGTACAGAAACGGGAAAGCCTGCTTAAAATGTCAGCTGGCACAGGCTTATCCCCTTTTTCATTTGCAGATGGTCCCCAACTTTAAAATGGTTTGACTTAACAACTGTTTTGACTTTAGGCTGATGTGAAAGAGATACACGTTCAGTGGCAACCGTACTTCCGATTTTGAATTCTGATCTTTTCCCTGGCTAGCAATAAGTGGTAGGAAACCCTCTCCTGATGCTGGGAGGTGACAGTGAGCCCCAGCTCCCAGGCGGCCACACCATCACAGGGTAAGCAATGGATACACTTACAACCATTCTGTACCTAGACAACCACTCTGATTTTCACTTTCAGTACTGTATTCAATCAGTTACATATGATATTCCACACTTTATTATAAAATACATTCTGTGTTAGATGATTTTGCCCAGATGTAGGATAAGGTAAGTGTTCTGAGCTCATGTAAGTTCAGCTAGGATAAGCTATGATATTCAGGAAGCTGGAGGTATTAAGTGTATTTTTTTTAACATTTTTTTAAAATCAGTCATCAATTTTATACTGGATGTATTAAGTGTATTTTTTTTTAACTTTTTTTTTAATCAGTCATCAATTTTATACACATCAGTGTATACATGTCAATCCCAATCACCCAATTCAGCACACCACCATCCCCACCCCACCGCGGTTTTCCCCCTTGGCGTCCATACGTTTGTATTTTTAACTTATGATATTTTCAACTTACAGTGGGTTTCTCAGGATGTAATCCCATTGTGGACTCTGGAAAATCTGTACTTTTCTTTTTTGAACTCCTGTGAAATGCTCTTGATTCCTGGAGGTAGAGGTACATTCCTGAGCCTATGAGGAAAAGACACAACAGCAGTTAACAGCTGAACAAAAAAGTTAAGAAATCTCCCACATTAATGACACCCTGGGACCCTACCTGAAATTCTTATCTTGGAAAAAAAAACCCAAAACTCTCATCTATTTAAGCTGTTATTGGTTCAGTTTTCCAGGAGTCGTATCAAAAAGACTGAACTACAAATTTTATAATTCCATACACAGTTATTTAAAAGTGTTTTTTTTAAGGTTTCATTGATATAAATTGAACTGCACATAGTTAAAATGTGCACTTCGATGTTTAGTACATATTAAACCATCACTACAGCCGAGATAATGAACGCATCCGTCACCCCCAAAAGTTCTCTCACATTTGTATTTCCACCTACCGCTTCACTATCTCCATCCCAAGATGACGGCTGTTCTTCTTTATGTCACTATATTTTAGTGTAGATGGGCACATAAATGCTTTCCAAAGGCATTGTACAATGTTACATTCTCATATGCAGTATATCGGAGGTTGAATTACCTCACATCTTAGTTGGTATGGTGAGCCCTTTAAACTTTAGACTTTCAGTTGAAAGATTTTGCCCATTTTTAATTGGATTGTTTGTTTTCTCATTACTGAATATTAAAAATCCTTTGTATATTCTAGATAAAAATCCTTTATCAAGTGTCAAATTTGCAAAGTTTTCTTCTAATCTGTGGCATAGCTTTATCATTTTAAAAATGTCTTTTCAAAAAGTAGGTTTTAGTTTAGATAAATTCCAAATTACCTTTGTTTTTTCTTTTATTAATCATGTATTTGACGCTATATTAAAACATCCTTTCCTTAAATCATGCTCACAAAAATTTTCTGCTATGTTTTCTTCTAGAAGTTTTAAAGTTTTGGTTTTACATTTAGGTCTAGGATCCATTTTGATTTAAATTTTCTATGAGGTATGAGGTATGGATCAAAGTTCATTCTTCAGTAAATGGAAATCTAACTTTCCCTGAACTATTTATTGATAAGAAATTTTCCATTGAAATGTCTTCGTCCATTGTCAAAATCAGTTGACAATAGTTGTGTGAATCTATTTCTGTACTCTCTATACTATCCAATTGATCTACTAAGATTTTTCACTGGGATTGCCTGAACTTATAAATCCATTTGAGAAGAATCCCTCACATATCTCTGCACTGTGAACTTTAGTTCCTGCAGCCGTTTGGACTTTCAGCTTCAATCTTCTTAATTTAGAGCAGTTACAAGAGTCTGGATTTCTCCTTCCTGCTCCATGAGCAATTCTATGATTTATCTTCTGTTTTATTCTCTCAGTGAATATTATCCTTTATTTTCTAATGTCCATTATCTTGACATTTGTTTTATGTATATTGTCTATTTTGTTATTGTTTCAAGTGGGAAGATAAATTTGGTCCCTGATACTCTATATTAATTATGCATACTTTTCTCTCAAGCCCTTATCACTTTGATTTTACTATTCAATAATATGCAATTTATTTTCTTTATGTCTGATATCCCTCAAAATTTCTTGTCCGCTAAGACTTTCATTTCCAGCTTTCCACAAAAGCCTTAGGTATTCAAAAATATGTTTTTTCTATCAATACTACACATTTAGGTAGGCAGGGGGAACCTGAGTTATATGCTCAGCCCATCATCTTGAAATAGGTTTTTATGCAAGTAAGTAATTCAAGGCCAGAAATCAAATCTAGCTTTTTAAGTTTTCAAAGCCCAAACATTAAAATGAGAAGTATATTTTATATCATTCTGCTTTTGTGATTTTATTATGATTTATTATTGTTATTAGATTAAAAAATTCTCAGCAAAGTGAATAACTTTTTACTGTGTATTACAAAACCAAATGTTGGCAAAAGAGAATATTTTTTAATTCCATATTTGCTACTAATTACCTCTGTGATATTGGGTGATTGCCTTACCCTCTGGGTTTCTTTCTGTCTATGGGGATGAAATGGTTACTGAATTTCTATTCAGTACTGCTGGTGATTTTCTAGCAGGCAGTGATTGACAATCATCCTATGGGTGAGTTCTACCTGGCTTTCTGTGCTTCACCTGTAAGACATTTTCCTTCATAAAGCTATAGATTTGGTGTTTTAAATGAGAACTCGGACACATTCAAAGTTTCTTCACACCAGGTTTATGTTTTGTTCACTTTTTTCCAGCTTATCTGATCCATTACTTTTCCCTTTCAAGCTCTTACTGTCTTCAAAGGACTTGTTATTTAATTTTGTCCAAGAAGAATTGAACTCAAGATATTACTTCTCCAAGGAGACATTTGAAGTCTTATTTCTCACTGAGGCATATAGAAGATTGATCTCTGTTAGAGGGATTTCACATATCGGTTGGAGAAAAGTTAGTTGGGAATTAGAGTATCTTCCCAGAAGTCAATGAAATCATGCTGTATGGATAAGTGTTTACTTACATACAATATGACTCTTTCCCACTGGGAATGCAGAAATCGGGGTTGACATTATAGTGTTGTACTATTCTATGATCTTAGTTTCATGAATATTAAGTTAATTTTGAACTAAATAAGTCAATAGGTAATTTACAAATCTAGAGAGATCTAGATAATATCAAAATACTTCAGGAAAGGGAAAAACAATAATAAGTTAATAAATAGGGAGGGTGAACAAAATGGAATCATCAAGAGGTAACCTGTAAGAAGAAACTAAGTTAAGCTTTGTTTAAGGTGCTTTGTGATTGTCATACACATCTCTACAATAAGAAAAAGTTGGAGAAACCAAAAATCAGTGACTTTTCTTGGACTCAGGGAAATCAATTTGCAGGGAAGACCTCCAGATGAAAATAAGAAGAAACTGGCACATCCTGGGAGAAATACCTTGATCTCCTCACCTGGAATTGAAGCTACTGGAGCCCTAAAGAGGTGGGAACACTAAACTGGTAATTTTGATGGTTGTTGGAGGTTGTATATAGATTAATATGAGGGTGAGAAACTTCAGGGGGGACTTTTTGTCTTCAAGGGACCCCACACTTTTGTTTATTTATCTCTAGGAACCTCACCAGGTTCTCATGGTAAAGAGATGTTGGCTCTGGTGGTAGAAAGGGAAGGTAATCATTGTGAAATCTACCAAAATTTTCTCTATAGAAAAGGCCTGAATTCAAGTGAAAGGATTTTGCCGAAGTTTTACAACAGCTGGGGAAAGGGAATTCCTTCCAGCCAAGCCCTTTTAGCCTTCCTGTTACAACTAAAAGGGAAAAAGTAGTCAACAGGGATCAGGGCTTCAAGGAAATGGACCCTGATCACTGTGCCCAGGGAAAAGAGTAGAGGTCAGTGGAAAAAACAAAGCAACATTATAACACTGAAGAAATACTTATGAAAGTCATAGCCTTGATTCACAGGGCCACGTAAGCACTGTGATTTAATTCAGAGATTATAGAATAATCTCCTCTCACATCCCTGTCACCACACTAACAGGGTATCAGTATAACACTGCATTACAGCTGGAAAAGCTGTACGACAGAGACTCCTTCTGAGGAGGAGTGCTTCTAGAAGACAAAGCTAAGATACATGACAAAATAAGGGCACTAGAGGAAACCACAGCAAAAAAGCAACACAGCCTAACACCTGGCCAGGTTTTCATAAAATCTTGCACTAAAAGGCCTATTTAACTCAGTTCCTGTTACCAGTGTCAAAGAAAACCAGAGCTGGATAATAGTTAAAATGATAAAAACAGATTATATTTAGGACCAACATGATAGAGGGAATGAGACTTCAGAATACAAGAAAACTCAACTTTGAATACAACAAGGAAAAGTAGAAATTTATGGCCAAGCAGCTGGTTGGTGGATGGAAAATTACTAAGTGGAAATATCAAGAATATGGCTAAACCTAACAGGGTCCTTGTTGAAGGCAGTCCAGGGTAATCAGATACCACCAGAGTGATGGTAAGGATGATGAAGAATTTGGTCAGATATTGGGGGTGGGGGATTCTGGCTAAACTTGACAGGATTCTTGTTAAACCTGGGCAATGGAAGTCCAAAATATAGACTTAGTTGATAAGAGAATTCAGAGAAGCCTGACTAAAGTTTGGCTAAGGAAAGACCCATGATCACTAGATACATATGCCCAGTTTTCAACAAAAAATTAGAAGACAAGCTAGAACACAAGAATATGAAGAGAACATGAGAACCAGACTCAGATATGGCAGATTTTGGAATCAGACCAGGAAATTAAAATGACTAAGATCAATACACTAAATACTCTAATGGAAAACAGAACATGCAAGAACAAATGCATAATGTAAGCATAAAGATAGAAAACTCTAAGGATCAAAGGGAAGTGCTAGAAATTAAAAACACAGTCAAATGAAGAATGCCTTCGATGCCCTAAGCAACAGCTTTCACGTGGCTAGAGAAAGAATCAGTGAGCTGGAAAGTAGGTCAATAGAAACATCCCAAACTGGAATTCAAAGAGATAAATACATGAATAAAAGAGAACATCCAAGAACTGTGGGACGATATCAAAAGGTATAATATGTGTGGGATAGGAATGTCAGAAGGAGAAAAAAGAGAGAAGAGATATTTGAAGTAATTGAACAACAAGCCACAGATTCAAGAAGGACGGAGAACATCAAGCAGAGTAAACACCAAAACAAAACAAACAAAACAACAACCACCAAAGAGTAACACAACTAGATATATTCAAACAGTAGGAAAACAAATGCAAAAATTGTAAAATCCAGGTCAAAAAATAAAGCACCTTAAATATAGAGGAATGAGGATAAGAGTTACTATAGACCCCTCCTTAGAAACTATGAGAATAGGCTGAAACATTTAATGTGTTGAAAGAAAAAAACCACCCAACTAGAATTTTCTACTCAGTAAAATTATCCTACAAAGTGAGGTAAAATCATTTCTTTTTCAACCAAATTTAATGAAGGTATTCATCTTCAGCAGACCTGCCCCACAAGAAATCTTAATAGAAATTCTTCAGGCAGAAGAAAAATGACAAAGGTCAAAAACTTGGGTAAATAATAAGAAGAGCATTGGAGAAGCCAAAACTGGAGATGAAAATATTTCCTTTTCTTATTTGATCCTGAAGACAACTCTTTGTTTAAGACAATAATAGTACTACTGTATAGGTGGTTATAGGGCACAGATAAGTAAAGCAAATGTCAGTAATGTCACCTGAGATGGGAGGAAGGAACTGGAAATACTCTGGTGAAAAGCACCTGCACTATATGTGATACAGTGCTATTTGAATGTGGATTTAGATTAGTTTAAAATCTTCACTATAAACTCTGGGACAGCACCAAAAATTTTTCAAAGTACAGTTGATATGCTAAGAGAGGACATAAAATGCTATCATATAAAAAGGACAAATATAACCCATAGAAAACACAAACATGGCAGATATTAGTCTAACTACATCAACAATTGCTTTAAAATGAATGGTCTAATTACACCAAATAAAAGACAGAGGTTGTTAGAGTCTATAAAATAAAACACAAGATCCAATTATATATTGTCTACAAGAAACCCACTTTAAATATGTAGACTTGATAGGGTAAAAGAAAAGTGATGGAAAAAGATTTACCATGAAAACAATAAAATAAAGCTGGAGTGTCTGTATTAATTTCAGACATATCAGACTTCAGAAGATAGAGGATGACCAGTGATAAATGGGTCATTACACAATGATTAAGATGTCAGTTCTCCAAAAATATGTCACAATCCTAAACGTTTATGCACCTGGCAGCACAGCTTCAAAACAGGAGGCCAAATTGATAGGAGAGAGAGACATATCCACTGTTAAAGTTGGAAACTTCTACATTTCTTATCAGTATTGTTAGATCAAGGAGGCAGAAAAATCATTAAAGGTGCATATGACCTGAACAGCAGCAATCAACATTATCTAATATGAATTTATGGAAAAAAATCAATAGAATTAATAAGACTTTAGTCAGGCTAATGAGGAAAATGAGAAAGATACACATTAGCAATATTAGAAATGACAGAGAGGTCATTAATAGTGATCTCATGAACAGTTAAAGGGTTATAAAGGAACACTTTGAACAACTCTATGCCTGCAAATTTGATAACTTAGATGAGATGGACCAAATAATTTCTTGAAAGACACAATCTACCAAAACTCATACAAGGAGAAATAGATAACCTGAAGAGCTCTGGAGAAGTCAGGCTCCTGGCCAAATAATCTAGTGTAATTTTTCAAGCCTGACCATAGACAATTACAAAGGCTCTACCTGGCAGGTCTCAGGGGAAAGGAAAGCTGGCCTTTCTACTTGATGCAGAGACAATGAATTGCAGTTTCTGGAGAGAAACTCAAGGGTTCAGGCCCCGCTGGCCAGCCACGCTCTTATATTTAACTGCGTTCTCAGCCCAGGTGTCTGCAGCTGGGGGTCTCTTTACCTGGGACTTTGGCTGAGGCCTTCCCCAGGTGCCTCTGCTTAGACCACCTTACTAGTGGGAGGTGGACTTGGAGACACTTGTCCTCACTCTAACTCAGTACTCTGAAATTGTCTACTCCTAATCTCCCCTGCTTTCTCCCTCCAGCCTCAGGGTCCATAAAACCATAGGAGCCTTTGGTTTTGTCTCCCATGACAATGAGCTGACCCCCCCGCACCCCTGTTCTGATGAACCAGTGCACTGACTCATGGCGGAAAATGGAACTTGTAGGAGTAGGCATTTCTTCTGGGTTTAGCCTCATGCTTACAATATCACAAGTGGTCAGGGATTAAAAGCTTCACTCTTACCTACTTTCATTTTGGCATGTTGTTGCTATTTAAAAAAATTTTTTTTAATTGAAATATAGTTAATTTACTATGTTGTATTACTTTTAGGCATACAGCAAAGAGTTATATATATATATATATATATATATGTATATTCTTTTTCAGATTCTTTTCCATTATAGGTTATTACAAGATACTGAATATAGTTTCCTGTGCTATACAATAGGGCCTTGTTGTTGATCTATTTTACATATAGTAGTGTGTATCTGTTAATCCCATACTCCTAATTTATCCCTCCCGACCCCCTTTCCCCTTTGGTAACCATAAGTTTGTTTTCTGTCTGTGAGTCTACTTCTGTTTTGTAAATAAGTTCATTTGATTCCACATATAAGTGATATGATATTTGTCTTTCTCTGTCTGACTTACTTTACTTAATATGATAATCTCTAGGTCCATCCATGTTGCTGCAAATGGCATTATTTCATTCTTTTTTAATGGCTGAGTAATATTCCATTGTATATAAGACAGGTGGTTGCTTTAATTGAAGACTCTGACACCTGCCTGTCCTGCTCTCCTTCTCCAGCTTAACTGAGGTCTTGACAGCTCAATATCTTTTAAATAAATGGAATCAATAATTAATAACCTTCACAAAAGAAAACACTAGGCCCAGATGATGTTGCTGGTGAATCTACTGCACATTTATGAAAGAAATAACACAACTTCTCCACAGTCTCCAGAAATAGATGCAGAGGAAACACTTCTTAATTCATTTATGAAAGGAAAATCACAGACCAATGCCACTCATGAACTTAGACATGAAAAGCCTCAATAAAATAATAGCAACTTGAGTTAAACAATAAACACAAACAAAATTATACCCCATGAAGAAATAGAATTCATTTCAGGAATGCAGGTGTCTTCAATTGGAGTTTCTTTGTCTGGGGTCTTTGGCTGAGTTCTCTACCCACACCTCCTTATTAGGGGGAAGTCAACATTTAAAATTAATAATGTAGGGCTTCCCTGGTGGCGCAGTGGTTGAGAATCTGCCTGCTAATGCAGGGGACACGGGTTCGAGCCCTGGTCTGGGAAGATCCCACATGCCACGGAGCAGCTGGGCCCGTGAGCCACAACTACTGAGCCTGCGCGTCTGGAGCCTGTGCCCCGCAACGGGAGGGGCCGCGATAGTGAAAGGCCCGCGCACCGCGATGAAGAGTGGCCCCCGCTTGCCGCAACTAGAGAAAGCCCTCGCACGAACCGAAGACCCAACACAGCCAAAAATAAATAATAAATAAATAATAAATATTCGGAATAATTTAAAAAAAAAAAAATTAATAATGTAGCTCACCTTAACAATGGGCTAATAAAGAAAATCATATGATCATATCAATTGACACACAAAAAAGTATTTGACAAAATCCAACACCAATTCATTAAAAGGATCTTGGAAACCTAGGATAGAGAATTTCTTTGACTTAGTAAAGAATATTTAAATAAAACCTCCAGCTAACTACATACATAATGATGGAAAGACTGAATACTTTCCCACTTAGACTGGGAAGAAGACAGGATGTCCTTTCTTGTCACTCTTATCTGTCAACATAGTACTGAAAGTTCTACCTAGTGCAATAAGACAAAAAATATATACATACAGCTTATAAAGAAAGAAAGGTATATATATATATATATATATATATATATAGCAGGTGCCATATTGTCTATGTAGAAAACCCCAAAGAATCTATAAGAAAAGCTCTGTAACTAGTAAGTGAGCATAACAAGGTTGTAAGATACATGACCAGTATGCAAAAGTTGATTGTCTTGCTATATATCACCAATGAACAACTGGAATTTGAAATTGCAAAAACAATACCATTTGCATGAAGAAGTGAAATATTAATATTTTTGTATAAACCTGACAAAACCTATGTAGGATTGATATGTGGAAAGCTATAAAAATCTGCTAAGAAAAATCAAATAAAAGAAGAGACATTGGAATACTTAATACTGTAAAGATGCCAATTGTTCCTAGCTTGATTTATAGATTAAATGCAATTCCAATCGCTATATCAGCAAGATATTGTGCAGATCTTAACAAAATGATTAAAATTTTTATATGGTAAGGAAAAGATCTAGAATAGTCAACCTAATACTAAAGAAGAAAAACTAAGTTGGAGGACTCATCCTACCCAATTTCAAGACTAAACATAAAATTACAATGATAGAGACAACATGGAACGAACAGAAGAACAGACACATAGATCTAAGGAACAGACTAGAAAGCCCAGAAATGGACCACAGGGCTATAGTTATCTGAGTTTTGAAAAATGTGCAAAGACAATTCAATAGAGAAAGAATAGCTTTTCAACAAATGGTGCTTGGAAAATTGGATGTACATAAGCAAAACACTTGACATCAACAAAGCCTTACAATTTACAGAAAAATTGATTGAAATTATAGTCCCAAATGCAAAATGCACAACTCTGAATTTTATAGAATAAAACAGAGGAGAAAAATCTATGTGACCTTTGTTTTGGTGATGAGTTTTCAGATACAACACTAGCAGCACAGCCCATGAAAGAAGTGATTTATAAATTGAACTTCTTTAAAATTAAAATTGTCTGCTCTCTATATATAGAAGATTCTGTTAAGAGAATGAAAAGACGAGCCAGTATGAACTCACATATGTTATACTTTGGTTTATGATGCAATTCATTATCATCATCATTATTATTCTTACTATTGCTACTATTATTACCATTATTATTTTGCTCAAATTGTCCCGTAGTTGGCATTGGGTGCTCTTTCAGCCGACTCTCATGTCCTTTTGAGATACCCTTATTATTTAATTTGTTTAGTACTTCCTCACTTCCTGACAATACAAGTTGCTCCAAGCTCATGTTGTATATTTCTTGCCCCAGTCCTATAATCAGCCATTTTTCCAAGGAAAATTGGACCTTTTATTGGAGAATGGTATTAGAAGCCAAGATCTGGGTGTTAGATGTGTTCCTTGCTACTGAGGTGTTATTGCTTCTAGGCCCTCTCAGCTGATTGAGTAATGATGTATGTGTATATACTAACCTTTGTATATACACATAGTAAACATTTCTATATGAAACTATCCATACCCTTATTCAGGTAAACTTGAATCCACAGTGATTTCTCTAACTCTTATCAATTACCACACAGATCTAGGGGGATCTAGCCTAATCCTCTTGCTTTCTTTGAACTACCACTACAACAGTCAGAAATCTTGCCCCCACCATCTTCTTTCCATTACAGTGGAATATGCATAGTATGCATAATAGCGTATTATAGGGGAAATTCATATATAGTTCATATAGGGAATTTTTAAAAATAGGGTATTTGGGGAAGGTTCATACAGGGAAAACTTGGTGTATGATATGTGGAAATTCTTTTCCTGGTCTCCTAAACTTTTCTGTAAATCTAAAACTATTGCAGAATAAAAAAGATTATAAAAAAGAATGGGCATTATTATATACTTGGCTTTCTACATTTATTCTTAACAATTTGAACATATTCCAAGGTTATTATATATTCTTAGAAAAGGTATTATTAGGTGGAAGTATAACATTCTTTTTGAAAACTATAATATAATTTCTTAATGTGATTTTCATGTTTTTAAATATTTAATTGTTTTAAATTTTATGGAATTATATGAAACAATCTAATGAATATTTGTAAGTATATAGCTTTGAGCATAATTTATATTATATCATTTCACTAACTTTCTGGAAGTAGGAATAACTGAAGAAGATATGTGAACATTGTATATATACACATTTTTTAACATATATATTATTTTTTAAAGAGAGTTTGTGTTTATTCCAACTTTATCTGAGGTTAATGTGAATTTCTGCCTAATTTGCCCTGGAAAATACTATTTATCATCCTTATTAAGTGTTTGCATACGTTGTAGCTTATGTAATTTAATTTTCAATGTTTGGTTGTAACAATGAAGTTGATCATTTTTTCCATATTCATCAGCCATTTCTAGTCCTATTACTATTTACTGCATCTTTTAAATCTTTATCAGTTTCTCACTCTGTTGTTACTTAATGAAAATTGCTCTATTGCTTCTTTATAAGTTTTTCCAGAGCTTTTATTTTATTAGTGCAGTTTTAATTTTCTCAGAGAACTTCATTTAAGTAAGATTTTCACATTGGTTAATAGAATTAAGCATAATCTCTTACAAACAAAGGAAAAGGTAGAGTAATCTAATAAAAATTGGTGTCAAATTATTGAGGTTTATTTAATTACACTCTATTCGGAAGCATAATGCTTTATATTTAACCAATTTTACACTTTACAAAGGGTTTTTAAATCCATTGTATTTTACGGAATTGCATAATGTCAAGCTAGATCTCATTCCCAAACTAAACTTTGTCAATAACTAACAACCTGTGTATTTCCATTGGGCCTCTGTTTTCTCTTTTTAAAAAGATAGTGTGTATTTAACAGTACCTACCCCATAGGCTTACTGGAAAGATCAAATTAAAAAACAAACAAATAAGCACCTTTTTCACATAGTAAGCACTCAATAAATGCTATTAGTGATACTGCAGCTCATGATAATATGATGACCACAATAGAATGTCTAACGTCCTTGCACAAGAATGCTTACAATGTGACTGTAATGTACGTAAGACAGTCATTTTATTATTAATACACAAAACTAAAACTTGTAGTGCTTGGGTGACTGTCCGTCTCCTAGCTTGTAAGTATCAGAATGCTGAGGAGACACTAGTTTTCTAATCTCTGTTTTGTGCCCTTTGCCTCCACCACAGTCCCAGATAATACACCTCTGAGCCAGTGCTATCTTTGAAGATAAGCTGCACATGGAGTATTCATATGATCATAGCTTCTTATTCTGTTGCTGCTTAAATAATCAGACCCCCAAAATGTAAAATTCTTCATTTAGAGGTCTGTACTATGTGATTTCTAACTTATTTAACATTTTCAGCAGTTACCTCATTGATAACATGACAGGTTCCTGTCAAATCTGCAGAAGATTCTTACCTCTGAGAGATGGCTATCAATTTGGTGAGTGACAGAATCAAGATACAATGCATTTTTTAAGAGGTGGAAAACAAATATCAATTGCTACAGAACAATATAAGCAATGTAACAACATATATCTTCTGCAAAATAATATTGTATTTGTAAATATATAAGAGCGGAGTAAAGTAAGATTAGTCATAAGAATTGGATATGGGAACAACAACAAAAAAACTTGTATACTGACTATCATTGCTTTAAGTAATGTGACAATATGAGGTGCTGCTAAAACATAAAACCAAGGTAATGTTACTGGTTAGAAATTTTTAAAATTGTGTAAAAAATCTGTATTAGGGAATTTGATATGGTTGAAGGTGATAATAGCACTTGTAAGATACATTACTGTTAGGTAAGATGTGATAGTGAAAAATTGATAAAATGGAGTGAGCTTGGAATACTCTATGATCTCAAAACCTCGATATATAAACTTAATAAAATAAACTAGGTCTTTTTGATATACAAAGAATAGGCCTTCAGTATGTTCTAAATATTTTAAGGTTTACATATATGGTGATGTTGCAGTCGTTGCCCTTTAAAGTGATTACAGGTGGGAAAGTTAAATGTCCAGAAACAAAGTCACTGCAGCGTTGTAACCAGGAACACAGACACTGGACCCCACAGCATAGGTTTGAATCTGGCCCTTCTGTTTACTATATTACGAGTTTCGTTGGGCTCTTAGCACCTGGAGGCCATCTGAATTAAACAGACAAGAAGCTCATTACATTTTTGAGAGGACTATATTTTCTAACTACCTGAAAGAAAATAGAAAACTATTGAAGACCTAAAACAAAATTTGTATCCCCAGGTGTCTAGGTCCATACTGTGGGCTAAAAATTTCTTCAGAACCCACAAAATACATATTTCACAAATCCCTTCAGGTAGAGAAAAGAGCATATAAAAAAGGAACAACTTGCAGGAGGGCAGAGTCAGGGCCTTCCAGGAACAAGGGAGCTACATCCCGGGGGAGGCCTCCATCCCCACTTAATCGCCCAAAGACATCTCAGAATTACTATAGACCAAGTGCTTAATTTCCTCTTCACTTATCTGAATACAGGAATTTATTGTAATCATATAATCCCCATTCCACCTATGGAATTTGAATGTATGAGGAAAAAGCGAGCTCATCCTTTTATTGCATAGGTTTCTAGATCAAGGGGAACCACTTGGGTCTGATAAAGACATAACTGAGCATCCTTCAGAGCTCCTGAAATTAAAATTGGATACCATGATGTTTTTACTGGACTGAGCTTTTGGGTTGTCTCCTTTGGGGATCGGGTGAGTATATATTGCCTATGGGGAGAACTGAATATTTATTGATAAAAGTAGATTGTCACAACTATACCTCAACTAAAAAAAGGAAAAAAAAAACTCCAACATGGAAAATATCTGAAAAAAAAAAAAAAAAGGTAGATTGTCTGTGGAAATAATGCATTCATCAGATATTTTTAACTCTGCCTTCTGGGTACATGGATGAACTTCCTAGCTTCCTTAACCCTGAGTGGTGCCCAATATATGATATGTGTATTAAGATATGAATATTACTTCTGGGTGAGAATATTTAATTGCTGGCTTGAGATCCTTCAGAGATCTCAGTTGCTCTGGCATGGCAACTAGCAACATTCAAGGTGAAGACTGCTTCATCACCCGAAAGACATTCAGTAAGCACAGACACCTCCCAACTGGTGGCAGACAGGTAGTGTGTGCAGAAAGGAGTCTTTGCTGTTTTAAGCCACTCATTGAGATGCTGGCATTCCTATATGTCAGATCATAATCCAGCCTGTGCTGACTGATACCGGCAAAATAATAGACAAGATGATAGAGAGATAGATAAATAGAAAGATAGATCAGTAGGTAGTAAATAGATCTGATATAGGTATACCTAGATGTGTATATTTATATATCTATATATCTATATATATACATCACATGTATAGGTATATATTTAGTTTGATATGAATCTATTTATGTGTTTATGCAAGTATGTGTATAGATATAGTATAGATATAGTAAATATATATATCTATAATATATAAATATATATTATAGATATATATATATAAGATGGAGAAATTCTAGTATATTTATAGCTAGTCTGAGTTATTCATTAGAGAGAAAAAATAGAACTCTGCTGGAGAAAGACTATAAAACTGGTAGAATTGTGCCTTGCAGAGGAGGGAGGGAAAGGAATCTAAAGTATGCGTGTGGACACCAGCTTTTATAGAAGTCTGGGCAGCTTATTCACAATAATAGAACAAAACTGGAAGGGCAGAGAAAAGTGGTGCATTATCGACCAGTCAACAGTTGCAGATAAGACAGGAGGGCCTTGATAAGAACAGTAAATATAGAGCAAAAATAGTCCAAGAAAAAACCGTGTTGGGTAAATTTCAGAAGTTTGTAAAAACGATTTCTATATAGATACTGAAATACTTGAAGGTGTCTCTGAATTTCTAGTACAGGTGACTGAAATTTGTAACATTACTGATTTAGGCTGAATGCAAAGGAAAGACAGGTCCCCTTAGGAGAGAGGCAGGACTAAACGTGTACGTGGAAATCAAACCCTAGTGTGAAGAATGCTGGCTTAGCAAAACAAAATAATCAGGTTTTACTGAAGGTAAACTAAAATTAACACTATTCATTAGCATCAAGCAAATAACAATAAATTTCCATAATAATCTCCATGAAATGAATACATTTTATTTCTATAGGTTTTACTTCTTTAAACTTATGATCATTGTACAGACAAACCAATGAATAGATTAATCTAAATATGTAAATTATTCCCCAGGCTCGTTTTACTTAATTCACCTTTTTTTCCCTAATACTCAGAACAAGCACAGAAGAGAAGGATTATGTTTCTCATTTTAAAGAAAAATAAAAGGAGATGGAGGTGAGGTGTTTTGCTCACTTCACACAGTTAATAAAAAGCACAGGTGAATTTCAAGCCTTGATCTGAATAATTCTGGATCTCATGGTTGTTAACAGGACATTATGCTACCAAATGTCTTACAATACTTTTTTCTTTTTTTAATCATTAAGCAAAGGCTCCCTTGTACAAATTTTAGCCGTCTCTTCCACCTTGATCATCAGTCACAAGTATCTGCAAGGTTCTGTATCACTGCAAAGTGGCACATGCCTTACTGGTTAAGATAGTCTCCATCTAACCCCTCCAAGAGGAATACTTCACATCATGTGACAAGTCAGCTACTTTCTCCATAGTATCTTCAGTCTTAGCCCTGCAGTCCTGTTGGAAGCAGCTGTCTATATAGATATTAGAGCTAACACTGTGTAGTGAACAGATTTGATTATGTTCATGAAGCTATCTTGTTCAACTGTCATAATAAATAATGACTGTATAATGTTCAGATAATGGGTTTTTAAGACGTAATAGACCTGACCATTTGTGGTCTGGATCTTTATGCCTTAATATAACCATAATTGGCTGTTTTAAAAATGGAATTCTTTTAATCTCATCGTAACCCCTAACACACATGCATTTTACATTGTAAAGTGTGAAGAACCTTTTACCATAAACCTCATTTGAGAATTGGGAACCCACAACAAACACGTGAAAAGATTTATATAGATAAGCTGCATTCCTATTTCCAGAAGAAGAACACATTTTTAATTATACCACACAGAAATATATGCCTTTAAATTGCAACTGTATGTGGACTCGTAGACAAAGTAACAGATATAAAAAGAGTTTTTTTTTTTAAGAGTTTTCTTTTTGATCTACAAAACTACAAAAAATATATTTTTGAATTCAGTCAAATCATAAATTAAAAGGGAAACACAAAGAAAAAGGAGCTATTTGAATGGACAGGTCAACGATGGAAACTTTCGAAAGAGGACGTTCAAGATGGCAGAGGAGTAAGACATGGAGATCACCTTCCTCCCCACAAATACATCAGAAATACATCTACACGTGGAACTGCTCCTACAGAACACCCACTGAACGCTGGCAGAAGACCTCAGACCTCCCAAAAGGCAAGAAACTCCCCACATACCTGGGGAGGGCAAAAGAAAAAAGAAATAACAGAGACAAAAGAATAGGGATGGGACCTGCACCAGTGGGAGGGAGCTGTGAAGGAGGAAAGATGTCCACACACTAGGAGCCCCTTCGAGGGCAAAGACTGTGGGTGGCGGAGGGGGACGCTTCGGAGCCACGGAGGAGAGCGCAGCCACAGGGTGCGGGGGCAAAGCGGAGAGATTCCCGCAGGGAGACTCGGCGCCGACCTGCACTCACCAGCCCGAGAGGCTTGTCTGCTCCCCTGCCGGGGCGGGCGGGGCTGGGAGCTGAGGCTCGGGCTGCGGTCGGATCGCAGGGAGAGGACTGGGGTTGGCGGCGTGAACACAGCCTGAAGGGGCTAGTGCGCCACAGCGAGCCAGGAGGGAGTCCGGGAAAAGTCTGCAGCCGCCGAAGAGGCAAGAGACTTTTTCTTACCTCTTTGTTTCCTGGTGCGCGAGGAGAGGGGATTCAGAGCGCCGCCTAAACGAGCTCCAGAGACGGGCGCGAGCCGCGGCCATTAGCACGGACCCCAGAGACGGGCCTGAGACGCTAAGGCTGCTGCTGCCGCCACCAAGAAGCCTGTGTGTGAGCACAGGTCACTCTCCACACCGCCCCTCCCGGGAGCCGGTGCAGCCCGCCATGGCCAGGCTCCCGAGATCCGGGGACAACTTCCCCGGAGAACGCACGGCGCGCCTCGGGCTGGAGCAACGTCACGACGCCTCTGACGCCGCAGGCTCGCCCCGCCTCCTCCGTACCGCTCCCTCCCCCGCCTGAGTGAGCCAGAGCCCCCGAAGCAGCTGCTCCTTTAACCCCGTCCTGTCTGGGCGGGGAACAGACGCCCTCAGGCGACCTACACGCAGAGGCGGGGCCAGATCCAAAGCTGAACCCCGGGAGCTGTATGAACAAAGAAGAGAAAGGGAAACCTCTCCCAGCAGCCTCAGGAGCAGCGGATTAAATCTCCACAAACAACTTGATGTACCTGCATCTGTGGAATACCTGAACAGGCAACGAATGATCCCAAAATCGAGGTGGTGGGCTTTGGGAAAAACTGTAGACTTGGGGTTTACTTTCTACATCTAATTTGTTCCTGGCTTTAAGTTTATCTTAGTTTAGTATTCAGACCTTATTATCACTGGTAAATTTGTTTATTGATTTGGTTGTTCTCTTCTTTTATATATATATATATATATATATAGATATATATATATATATGTATATATCTATATATATAGATATATATATATATGTATATATCTATATATATATATATATGTATATATCTATATATATAGATATATATAGATATATATAGATATTTATCCTTTTTATCTTCTTTTTGTGAGTGTGTATGTGTATGCTTCTTTGTGTTATTTTGTCTGTATAGCTTTGCTTTTACCATTTGTCCTAGGGTTGTGTCTTTTTTTTTTTTTTTGTATAGTTTTAAGCGCTTGTTATCATTGGTGGATTTGTTTATTGGTTGGTTGCTCTCTTCTTTCTTTCTTTCTTCTTATATTTTTATTACTTTTTTATTTTTAATAATTTATTTTTTATTTTAATATCTTTATTTTATTTTATTGTATTTATTTTCTTTCTTTCTTTTTTTTCTCCCTTTTCTTCCAGCCGTGTGGCTGACAGGGTCTTGATGCTCCAGCCAGGTATCAGGCCTGAGCCTCTGAGTTGAGAAAGCCAAGTTCAGGACACTGGAACACCAGAGACCTCCCAGCCGCACTTAATATCAAACGGTGAAAAATCTCCCAGAGATCTCCACCTCAACGCTAAGATGCAGCTCCACTCAATGACCAGTAAGCTACAGTGCTGGACACCCCATACCAAATAAAGAACAAGACAGGAACACAACCCCACCCATTAGCAGAGAGGCTGCCTAAAATCATCATAAGGTCACAGACACCCCAAAACACACCACCGGACATGGTCCTGCCCACCAGAAAGACAAGATCCAGCTTTAACCACCAGAACACAGGCACCAGTGTCCTCCACAAGGAATCCTACACAACCCACTGAACCAAACTTACCCACTGGGGGCAGACACCAAAAACAACAGGAACTACTAACCAGCAGCCTGTGAAAAGGAAACCCCCAAATGCAGTAAGTTAAGCAAAATGAGAAGACAGGGAAATACACAGCAGATGAAAGAGCATGGTAAAAACCCACCATACCAAACAAATGAAGAGGAAATAGGCAGTCTACCTGAAAAAGAATTCAGAGTTATGATAGTAAAGAGGATCCAAAATCTTGGAAATAGAATGGAGAAAATACAAGACACGTTTTAACAAGGACCTAGAAGAACTAAAGAGCAAACAAACAATGATGAACAACACAATAAATGAAATTAGATATTCTCTAGAAGGAATCAGTAGCAAAATAACTGAGGCAAAAGAACGGATAAGTGACCTGGAAGATAAAATAGTAGAAATAACTACCACAGAGCAGAATAAAGAAAAAAGAATGAAAGGAATTAAGGACAGTCTCAGAGACTTCTGGGACAACATTAAATGCACATTTGAACTATAGGGGTCCCAGAAAAAGAGAAAAAGAAAGGGACAGAATATATTTGAAGAAATTAGAGTTGAAAACTTCCCTAATATGGGAAAGGAAAGAGTCAATCAAGTCCAGGAAGCACAGAGAGTTCCATACAGGATAAATCTAAGGAGAAACACACCAAGACACATATGAATCAAACTATCAAAAATTAAATACAAAGAAAAAATATTAAAAGCAGCAAGGGAAAAACAACAAATAATATACAAGGGAATCCCCATGAGGTTAACAGCTGATTTCACAGCAGAAATTTTGCAAGCCAGAGGGTGTGACAGAACATATTTAAGTGATGAAAGGGAAAAACATACAGCCAAGATTACCCAGCAAGGATCTCATTCAGATTCGAGGGAGAAATTAAAATTTTACAGACAAGCAAAAGCTAAGAGAATTCAGCACCACCAAACCAGCTTTACAACAAATGCCAAAGGAACTTCTCTAGGCAGGAAACAAAAGAGAAGGAAAAGACTTACAATAACACACCCAAAGCAATAAGAAAATGGTAATAGGAACCTACATATCAAAAACTACCTTACGTGTAAATGGATTAAATGCTCCAACAAAAAGACACAGACTGGCTGAATGGATACAAAAACAAGACCCATATATATGCTGTCTAGAAGAGACCCTTTTCAGACCTAGGGACACATACATAATGAAAGTGAGGGGAAGGAAAAAGATATTTCATGCAAATGGAAATCAAAAGAAAGCTGGAGGAGCAATTCTCATATCAGACAAAATAGACTTTAAAATAAAGACTATTACAAGAGATAAAGAAGGACACTACATAATGACCAAGGGATCAATCCAAGAAGAAGATATAACAATTGTAAATATTTATGCACCCAACATAGAAGCACCTCAGTACATAAGGCAAATGTACATAACAGTACATAACAGCCATAAAAGGGGAAATTGACAGTAACACAATCATAGTAGGGGACTTTAACACCACACTTTCACCAATGGACACATCATCCAAAATGAAAATAAATATGGAAACACAAGCTTTACATGATACATTAAACAAGATGGACTTAATTGATATTTATAGAACATTCCATCCAAAAACAACAGAATACACTTTCTTCTCAAGTCTTCATGGAACATTCTCCAGGATAGACCATATCTTGGAGCACAAATCAAGACTTGGTAAATTTAAGAAAATTGGCATCATATCAAGTACCTTTTCTGACCACAATGCTATGATACTAGATATCAGCTACAGGAAAAACTCTGTAAAAAACTAGAAACACATGGAGGCTAAACAATACACTACTAAATAACCAAGATATCACTGAAGAAATCAAAGAGGAAATCAAAAAATACATAGGAACAATGACAATGAAAACACGGCGACCCAAAACCTATGGGATGCAGCAGTTCTAAGTGGGAAGTTTTTAGCAATATAATCCTACATCAAGAAACAAGAAACATCTCAAATAAGTAACCTAACATTACACCTAAAGCAGTTAGAGAAAGAAGAACAAAAGCACCCCAAAGCTAGCAGAAGGAAAGAAACCATAAAGATCAGGTCAGAAATAAATGAAAAAGAAATGAAGGAGACAATAGCAAAGATCAATAAAACTAAAAGCTGGTTCTTTGAGAAGATAAACAAAATTGATAAACCATTAGCCAGACTCATCAAGAAAAAAGGGAGAAGACTCAAATCAACAGAATTAGAAATGAAAATAGAGAAGTAACAACTGACACTGCAGAAATACAAAGGATCATGAGAGATTACTACAATCAACTATATGCCAATAAAATGGACAACCTGGAAGAAATGGACAAATTCTTAGAAAAGCACAACCTTCTGAGACTGAACCAGGAAGAAATAGAAAATATACACAGACGAATCACAAGCACTGAAATTGAAACTGTGATTAAAAGTCTTCCAACAAACAAAAGCCTAGGACCAGATAGCTTCACAGGTGAATTCTATCAAACATTTAGAGAAGAGCTAACACCTATTCTTATCAAATTCTTCCAAAATACAGTAGAGGGAGGAACACTCCCAAACTCATTCTACAAGGCCACCATCACCCTAATACCAAAACCAGACAAAGATGTCACAAAGAAAGAAAACTACAGGCCAATATCACTGATGAACATAGATGCAAAAATCCTCAACAAAATACTAGCAAACAGAATCCAACAATACATTAAAAGGATTATACACCATGATCAAGTGGGATTTATCCCAGGAATACAAGGATTCTTCAATATACACAAAACAATCAATGGGATACACCATATTAACAAATTGAAGGAGAAAAACCATATGATCATCTCAATAGATGCAGAAAAAGCTTTTGACAAAATTCAACACTGATTTATGATAAGAACCCTCCAGAAAGTAGGCATAGAGGGAACTTACCTCAACATAGTAAAGTCCATATATGACAAACCCACAGCCAACATTTTTCTCAGTCGTGAAAAACTGAAACCATTTTCACTAAGATCAGGAAAAAGACAAGGTTGCCCACTCTCACCACTATTATTCAACATAGTTTTGGAAGTTTTAGCCACAACAATCAGAGAAAAAAAAGAAATAGAAGGAAGCCAAATTGGAAAAGAAGAAGTAAAACTGTCACTGTTTGCAGATGACATGATACTATATATAGAGAATCCTAAAGATGCTACCAAAAAAAACTAGTAGTGCTAATCAATGAATTTGGTAAAGTAGCAGGATACAAAATTAATGCACAGAAATCTCTTGCATTCCTATACACTAAGGATGAAAAATCTGAAAGAGAAATTAAGGAAACACTCTCATTTACCATTGCAACAAAAAGAATAAAATACCTAGGAATAAATTTACCTAAGGAGGCAAAAGACCTGTATGCAGAAAACTATAAGACACTGATGAAAGAAATTAAAGATGATACAAATAGATGGAGAGATATACCATGTTCTTGGACTGGAAGAATCAACATTGTGAAGATGACTCTACTACCCAAAGCAATGTACAGATTCAACGCAATCCTTATCAAACTACCAATGGAGTTTTTCACAGAACTAGAACAAAAAATTTCACAATTTGGATGGAATCACAAAAGACTCTAAATAGCCAAAGCAGTCTTGAGGAAGAAAAACGGAGCTGGAGGAATCAGGCTCTCTGAGTTCAGACTATACTACAAAGCTAAAGTAATAAAGACAGTATGGTACTGGCACAAAAACAGAAATATTGATCAATGGAACAAGATATACAGCCCAGAGATAAACCCACTCACATATGGTCACCTTATCTTTAATAAACGAAGCAAGAATACACAGTGGAGAAAAGAGAGCCTCTTTAATTAGTGGTTCTGGGAATACTGCATGTAAAAGAATGAAATTAGAACACTCCTTAACACAATACACAAAACGAAACTCAAAATGGATTAAAGACCTAAATGTAAGGCCAGACACTATAAAACTCTTAGTAGAAAACGTAGGCAGAACACTCTATGACATAAATCACAGCAAGATCGTGTTTGACCCACCTCCTAGAGAAATGGAAACAAAAATAAAAATGAACAAACGGGAACTAATGAAACTTAATAGGTTTTGCACAGCAAAGGAAACCATAAACAAGACGAAAAGACAACCCTCAGAATGGGAGAAAGTATTTGCCAACCAAGCAACTGACAAGGGATTAATCTCCAAAATATGCAAGCAGCTCATTCAGCTCAATATCAAAAAAGCAAACAGCCCAATCCAAAAATGGGCAAAAGACCTAAATAGACATTCCTCCAAAGAAGATATACAGATTGCCAGTAAACACATGAAAGGTTGTTCAACACTACTAATCATTAGAGAAAGGCAAATCAAAACTACAGTGAGGTGTCACCTCACACTGGTCAGAATGGCCATCATCAAAAAATCTACAAACAACAAATATATGTAAATAGCTATATGTAAATTTCCATTTTGCAACTTCTTATTTAAATGATAAAATAATTTTAGTAATATTTCATTCAAAATTTATCTTTGTAAATAATATTCTAAGTATACTATTATCTTCTAATCATCTTCATGAAACTCCCCATCACATTTCAAATTTGCTGTGCTAATTTTAATAAAGACCTGGGAAATTTTGATTCACATCACAAATGAAGATGGAATAATATAGGGTGGTCATTACTGAAAGACTGTTAAACTGTTTCCATGTCAAACAATTTTATTTATACCTCTGATTGTTTCAGTAGTCTCGATGCAGGTTGTTATCCACTAACACTGTCAAATCTGTTCTACTGTACTTATGAATATCTAGAGTTAGCCTGATTTGATAAAGTGTGTCATTGTTATTCATGGAGGTTTTTGGTGTATTACTGAACTTGTTTTACTTTTTGAAGTGTAACATACAACCAGATAAATACTAGAACCACCTTCTGTAAATACGCAGTTCAACAAATAACCACAAAGGAAATAGCTGGGTTGACCACCACCCAGATCAAAAAATAAAATAGTACCATCACCTAGAAGACTCTTATTTGTCCATTCCCTAACATAATCTCCTAATCCCTTGCCAAATATTAACCCTATTTTTATCTCTCAAAGTAGAGTTTTGTTTTTCCTGTTTTTATATAAATCGTCATGCCTTAATATTATTTTTTTAAATGTATTTATTCCCCAGTATATCCTTGAGGACTATCTTCTTTGACTCGGCATTACAATTGTGATCCATCCATGTTTATGCATGTAGCTGTACTACATTCATGTTTGTTGTTGTATGATATTCAGTGGTATGATATATTGCATTACTAACAATTCTTTTCCTAGAAATGTGATTTGTTTTTGATTTTGTTTATTATGAAAAATAATACCTGGAATATTTTTGTTTATGCTTGGTGTACATAAACATGCATTTGTTTTGGGCATAATCCTGGAATTAGAATTTATGGTTCAAGGGTATGTGTCCCTTCAAATCTAATATATACCTGAATTTCAAAGCAATTGTACCATTTTATATTCCCACTAGCAGTGTAGGAACGTTTAGTTACTCCACATATTCTCCATTACTTTCTATTTTCAAAATGTTTGATCTTCACCCTTCTGATGAGCATGCAGTGATATTTCATTATAGTTTTAAGTTGAAATTTCCTGACCGCAAATGAAGTTGGTCAACTTTTTGTATTTTTATTGAGCTCAGATATCATCTTGAATAAAGTTCCTTTAAGATTTTTAAGGTTTCTTTTTCTTTTCTTCTTTTCTTCTTTCTTTCTTTCTTTCTTTCTTTCTTTCTTTCTTTCTTTCTTTCTTTCTTCCTTCCTTCCTTCCTTTCTTTCTTTTTCTTTTTTCTTTCAACATATATTTATTTTATTTTTTGACTTATTTAGAAAGGAGTTTTGAGACTTGTCCGCTCATAAGAAGCACTTATTCAAAACACTATGTAGAGCATTTCTTCATGTCAAATTCATGAAAACACTGAGAGATTCCTGTTTGATTATATGTCAATTTTCTTTTTTTAACCTAAAATTAGGCAGACTGCCATTCTTATACCTTTCCACATTGGTTAGGCTCTTCAAGTGTTAAGAGAAGTCTTAGGTGGGAGTTCCCTCCTCAGTCAAGCAATGTACGTTATAGTAGTTGCAACATTACCCCCTGATAAGCTGTTAAGTCTTCAAAGGCAAAAGTAAGTACCTTCCCTTTTAGAACAGACCATTATTTGGTGATGCTATTGTCAGAATCAAAATAAATCTGTCAAAATGGAAGAAATCATACCTGCCACAAACCAGACTGAGGGCCTTATCTGAAATAAGTTGTAAAGCAGGCAGTGGGGAAAGGTTTGATTTCCCCATCAAAGAGGTGATACACTTTAAATCACAATTTATTCTTAGACAAAAGTCAGAATGCCATTCTAAGCAACACTAAAATCTTTTCTGTTATTTTGATGGAGAGCCGTATGCAGCTTATAAATCAGATATAAACTTGCTGTACTGAGGCAGGCCATGTACCCTTTCCATGTATCCAGTGTGCTATACAAGAAGAACACAATGCCATCAATCTCCACAATCTGCAGTGTGCAAAGGTAAGTTGCCAGTGCTTCATTCCCTCATTCAGATTTTTCATCTCAGATGCCAAGCCAGTAAAGTCTATAAAGAATGCCTAGTCAGAGTCTTTTGTTCCTATTCTTTGTCAGTTCTTTGTAACTTTTATTACAAGCTCACTGCCTTGCTCCTTGCTGCTTCTATAGCTATATTCATTACCTTTGCTTCCTAGCTACCAAGTGAGCTGCAAAAGTGTGGGTGCAGGAAGAGCAAACAGAGGTCTCAGTAGAATATCTGACATGGAATAGCAGATACTTAACTGTAGTGACCATAGGTCCCAGTTGGCTGGAGACAATTCTGATTTAGCCTGTGGTTCCAGTATCCCCTCTGGTTTACTCTCCTGGTCCCACCACTGTTCAGTCTGAAAAGTGAGGTGGTTTGAATCTGGGATTGCATTGTCTCCCTTGCCATAAACTATAATCTCTATTCTGACCCAGGGAGTAGATAGCATAGGGCAATTTCAGAGTATAATATCAAATGTATTCATTAGTTTATTAAATCATAATATGAATAACCATTTTTATGTAAAATGTGGATAATGGCTTTCAACTGAATCTCTTTTACTTTCAACAATTTCCTGTTTCAGTTGAGAGGAAACTGACACAGGAAGAACGTTTTTCCTTGTGTTGTATGTGCTTCATTATCAGTAGGAAAAAAACCTATAAATTTCAGAGGAATCTATTCCTATTAATTGTTTGGTTACTTAAATTTTTATATTAGCAGGCATGCTGAAAGATTAAAGTCATAAAAATCTTGGATATCAAGTATATTTTAATTTTAGTTTTGAAATGTTGATATTGATAGTCACAGAAAAAGACCACTATTTTCTTAAAGATCCTTATTTCATTTGAAAAGTTAGTTATTATTATTATTCTTCAAATGTATGTAATTCACATAATTAATTACATATGTTATAGTGCCAAATAAAAACTAAACTATAGCCATCTATCTTTATATAAAAATAATGTTTAAAAACCCCACAGAATTAAACACTATAATTCCAGAAATTGGATAGTGTTTCTGTAGGTGTTTAATAAAATGTGTTATTTGACCATTAGGAAAACTATGATTATACAAGCTCAAAACACTTTAAATGAAAAACTGTACCTTGACCATTAACATTCAAAGATACTGAATTACTTATATCATTTAGTCATTTCTAAAATATGTTTAATATCGTTGGTCTTCTGTTGAATAATATATTTTCTTTTCCACTACGAAGTTTTAGTTTTCATTACTTATATGTCCAAGCCTGAGAAACCATGGTGTGCTGAAGATACAAGAGTACGAAGAATTGTTTACTACACACCATTCAGAGAGTTGGTGGAGTCACCAAGCTGGGAGATGGACTTGGCCAAATCTTGCCCTTAATTCAAACCATGCTGCAGTCAATGGCAGTGGCTTGTAACTTGGGTAAACATTAAACGTCCTGTAGACTGTTGCTCTTTGTTCATTACAGTCCCTCAAACTTTGGTCTTTGAAAGTGCAAGGGAACATGTTTCACATTCGTCACATACACACTAAATAACCAAAGCTGTTCTGGCAGAAGTCAGGGTCATGAAAAAGTATCCTCTAAATACATAACCTATTCTGATTCCCAAAACATATTTCCCAGGTTAAAAAAATGTTCCACTCATTTTTCTACCTGTATCTGTAGATATAGACCACCTCTCTGTGTGGTTTTGGGGGGCAGGTACATATTCCATTTCTACGTATCTTATGACTTATGATATCACCTTCTGTGAGTCTTCTTGAAGCCCTTTCTCTTTTATACCCATCCCCTATATCCTGCCACATTTCTTTTGACATTTAGGCTGTGGCATCCTCAGCTTTAGGTTTTCCGCTCTGGTGGTGTCTCAGAGAAGGTCACTTCCCACATTTGTGTCCTCCTCCTGTGCTTTCCCCAGCAGTGCTCTACCCTTTCTTGTTAGTGTGTTTTGATAGAGGGCAGTGGAAGGGGAATTCTCTGTTTTCCTGAGTAAGCCATGTCGTAAGCAGGCATGGGGTCCCTGGTGTCAGGGAGTGTGGTCTCCTAGGTGCCCTGTTCCTCTCAGGCTCTATTTCTAGATACATCCTGCCTCTCTCCTAGAAGGACAATGCTCTATATTTTAGTTCCTTTGCCCCAGCTGCACAAGACCCTAAAGACCAGTGTTTGTGACCTTCCCCCAAGGAGATTAAGACTTTTGTTCCACAGGATAGATGGGGAAGAACGGTTCAGGCTGACTTTCCTGATGCTCTCTCACTGGTTTCTGCCCCCACCCCCCAGGTCTAAAACACAAAGTATACTTTTTTGGAAAAACTTAGCAGTTGGTTTTTAAATTGTAGGAATTAGTTTTTGCTTTATGTTTCAAATTAGAAACATTGTTCAAATTTGAAATGTAGGCTTCAATTAGCTATCCATTAAAGATAGCTGTCAACTAAAGAATAAAGATGGTATTAGTGCTGTATAAGGAATTCAGAAATATTACTTAATGGAAAGACGATAGATTTATATTCCCAAACGACTCTATTAAGTAAAATTGCTCTGAGGAATTAACATGTATGAATTATAGTCTAAAGTAGGCTGTGTTTTGGTAATTTAATTACATGAAAAAACTAAAAGTGATAACCATGTTACAGCTTCTATCCTTTCTTGAAGACATAACAATAAGTAAAATATTTATTTTTTTCTATAGGTACTAGACTCTTATTTAAATACAAGTTTTGCACACAAAAGAAATCTTGTCATTAGTCTTTTAAAAACACATCTTGAGAGAATAAACAGAAGTGTCTTTAAACATTATTTATTTACTCAACATGTAGTGAACAAATATTTAGGGAGAAAAAATTATAAGTCACCTATTTTCTAGGTTGAGGTATTTAAATCAGTGAACAACAACCAAGTCAAAATCTCAACTCTTGTGTAACTTATTATATTCTAGTAGGAAGAAAGAAAGAAACAGCTAAATGTAGACTCTGATGTCAGATGTTGATGAGCACTATGAAGAAATATAAAGCAGAGTAAGAATAGAAAGAGTGCTGAGTGGGAAGGGGTTCTATTTTGAATGCAGGTGTTACCGAACCAAACTTAGGTCAACTCACCTGTATGCAGTAAAGCCAACTACTGATACTGGTTGTGGTGAAGGAAAGTGCAGCATTTATTGCAGGGCACCAAGCAAGGAGAATGGACAACTCATAATCAAAAGACTTCAACTCCCCAGTGGCTTTCAGGGAAGGGTTTTAATGGCAGTGGGAGGGAGGGGGCTGCAGGGTGTGTGATCAGTTCATGCACAATTCTGGGATGACTGGCATCAAGGTGAAGTTTCAAGCATCTTCATCCTTCTGGTTTCAACCGGTCTAGGGTCTATGTACTTGTGCTCAGCAGTTTTCATCTGGTGGGTCTGCTTCCTGTAAAAACAACTTAGGAATGTGTGTTGGGCCTTTATCTGTATCTTTCAGGGAACTGGGAGTTCGGTGATTCTGCTATGTGGCCGATTTAAAGTCTAAATCGTTACCAGTTTCCCCGCCCAACATCTATTCTTTGTTTCTACATCTTCACATTCCTAATCATTAACTCTTGAGCAGCATTTAGAGACTCAGTGGAGGCTTGGGAGACTAAAGCAAAAGCCTTTTACTTCAAAGGACGGGGACACAGTGGCGTGTATATGGCTTCACATGGATGATATTCACCTCTGGGACACTCTGAGGAGTTGGCGTTTGAAGAGGCATGAATGAAATGACAGACTAGACCAGGGGATCTGTTGAAAGAATGATCCAGGACAGAGGCTCAAAATGCAATGAGGCAAGGAGGTGAATGTGGCAGAATATGAGGAAAAAAGAATTTTAGAAAATTAAATATTAACTTGATCTTTATAACAGCCCTATCACTTACTCTGTCTTACAGATGAGCAAACAAAGGTACATTAGTAATAGGACAAAGGTCATACATCTTGTAGATGCCTGAACTTGGATTTGAATCCATAGTCTTTGATAGCTACAACACTATGGACTGCTTACACACTAGTCTTTCTTTCTTTCTTTTTTTTTTTAAGTTCTTAGTGGTTTTATTCATTTAAAAAAAAATTATTGGAGTATAATTGCTTTACAATGTTGTATTAGTTTCTGTTGTACAATGAAGTGAGTCAGCTAGATGTATACATAGATCCCCTCCCTCTTGGACTTTTCTCCCCCGACCATCCGACCCATCTAGGTCATCACAGAGCGCTGAGCTGAGCTTCCTATAATATTTGCAAATGAAGCAACAGACAAAGGATTAATCTCCAAAACATACAAACACCCTATTCATTCTTTTCTTTCACCACTCACTAACTGTTTTTGTAAGGTCCCTGTTTAAAGTCATGAAAGCTCATGACTTTCATATACTTGAAATATACTCCATATTCATTATACTCTGTTCAGTATCCTCACACCCTTTCAGGCACAAAGATATATCTGAGACCCTTATACCCCTTCCATGAAACTAGCATCATCTTTCTCAACCAAAACTGATACTTCTCACCAACTACAATATTTTTTAATCACCTCGTGCCTCTTCTCCTGAAGGTTTATTTATTTGATTACTTTTCTTGCTTCTATTTATTTTAAGAAAAAAATGGCAGTTTTCCAAATTTCCAGCAGTAATCTAATTTTGACAAATAAGAAAAATATATAGGGGTAAATTTTTAAATAATAAACATAGATTTGAGATTTTTAGCATTCTGTGAAAAGAGGAAACATGAACATTCCTATGGTTCATTGTTCCCAGATTAAAAAAAAATTAAAGGTGAAAGATTCATTTGGATGCTGTACTTAAGGTGTGTGTCTCATGGGCAGTGAATGAGGAGAGGCAGACAGGAGGAAGTGATTCTGGGATGCTGTGGGGTCATTAGTAAGATGCTATAAAGCAACCTTTGAGGGATTACAAATGAAAAATATAAATAATTTCATTTGTATCCTTTTTTTTTAGATTCCACATATAAACAATAACATATGACATTTGTCTTTCTGTGTCACAGATGTAGAAAACAAACTTATGGTTACCAGGGGATAAGGGGGGGGGGATAAAGTGGAGATTGGGATTCACATATACACACTACTCTATATAAAATAGATAACTAATAAGGACCTACTGTATAGCACAGGGAACTCTACTCAATACTTTATAATGACCTACATGGGAAAAGAATCTTAAAAGAGTGGATGTATGTATATGTATAACTGATTCACTTTGCTGTATAACTGAAACTACCACAAGATTGTAAATCAGCTATACTCCAACAAAATTTTTTTTTAAAAAATGAAAAATGAAACTTTAAAATTTGGTTCAGGCTGAAAGGCCTGCCTGGTAAAACTTGGCTTAAAAGGAAAGTGGTTTGGTTTAGGAAAACCGCCGAAGCATGTCTTTGCCATGTGATAATAAGGCTGCTCTATCAAGCAGTGGCCAATGGACATAGAAGAGACAGTTTCTGAAAGCTCAGAGACTGCTACGACCTACAAGCTTCAGTTGGATTTTAATCTAGATTGTGAGAAAAAGGGAGAAGCAAAGGTTGATGCTATATTGCCATCTCAACTGACAGGAGGGTGAAAGAAGTTAAACAGCCTAAACTGACTGATTTTCCAACCTTTTCTACACTAAGTTTTAATCCGAACGTTTCGTCCCCTGACTCTATTCACTCCTGCTAATGACCACCTATTGATATCGCTTGTGCCAGTCGCACACTTGTGCCAGTCACACATTAATATAAAAATCTGGTAAAAAGTATTACATTTTTATGCATGTTTATAGACAGACGTGCCTATATAATAATGCTGGAGGATGTTTTCATAGTAGTAGTAAGAAAACAAGATACAATAATGTATTAAAAATGAGTTTTTGTTACATTTTTCCAACATAATATAATCCACAATATAATCACTAGTGCATCAGTTATCTGTTGCTATGTAACACACCACTGCAAAACTTGGTTGTTTAAAGTAATAAACGCCTGTTTAGCTCATGAATCACTGAGTTGCTGTGAAACTGGCAGGTCTGTGCTGGCCTTGGTTATGTACCCACCCCAGCAGTTAGCTGGACAGACTGATAAGGTCTGGCTTTACTAACACTCCGTGGGCTCTTCCACATGTGTTGCACCTTGGCTGAGATGAATCAGCTGACTGACCCCTGACTCTGCCCTATTTGGTCTGTCATCTTCCAGGAGTCTAGTCTGGTCTTATTCATGTTGTTAAAGAGAAAACCACAGGCTCAAAAGATGTCACTTGTGCTAAAGCCCAGGATACCAAACCTCAACTTAGTACCTAACCTAATTGCCATTTTAACCTTCCCAGAAATGTAATTTTAATCAACCCGTCTGGAATTTTCTGGTCAGCACCAATGAGGTCATCTGTCACATGGGTCCTCTCCATCCCCAGAGGAAGAAAAGGCCATCTGTGTGATAAAACCCTTGTCATTCTCTTTCCCCCCAAAATAAAATGTCCTGGCTTAAAAATAGTTCTTTCTTTTCTTTTGCTAATAGCTCCCTTGCTCCACTCTTCTTCCTATAAAAACTTTCCATTCTGTACAACCTCTTGGAGCACTCTTCTAGTTTCTAGGTGGTATGTTGCCTGATTCATGAATCCTTGAACAAAGGTAATTAGATCTTCAAATTTACTTTGCTGAATTTTTTTTTAAACAGTATGGAGGCTTCAGGAGTCCAAGGAAGCAAGCAGAGACATGTAAGACCTCTTGAGGCTGAAGGTTGGAAGTAATATCACATCACTTGCTTCCCTTTTAGCCAAAGCCAGTCACTATACCAGCTGAAATTCAAGGAATAAGGAAAGGGTCTCTACCCCTTTAAAAAAGACCCGCAAAGGTCCTCTGCAAAGAGCATGGATATAAGAAAGCACGAATAATTGTGGCTACTTTTTCAATCTACCACGAGTGACCTTAACATATATGTAGAGAAACTATTAGCAAATTTCCTTAGCAACTTGCTGCTCTGTGGCTTTACTAAGGAACCAAGAGATTTTCATCTATTTCATTATAATATTAGAAACAATTTATTATATGAAGTTTCCAGTTGCTTGCATATAATTTCACTCCTCTGCTATCCCTGTGAAATACTTAAAAACTTGTACCCTTGGGTTTTGTCTCCTCTGGATGTTACTAACCTGCAATAAAATGTGTTCATTGCTACTCTAATGCAGCAGTTAATTGAATTTCAGTACTAGTCAACACCCACCAAGGTCATCTTGAGTCAGCTTCCACTTTGACAGGAATCTATTATCATCAAGAAACATCAAGCAATTAATCACTATATTTTAAGTTTGGGTCTTTTCATTTTTTCTCTGCTTACATCCTAATAAATGGAGACACATATCAAACCTTACAGTTATGAATTAGAATGTCTTTCCTAGTAGATGACTTATTGATGGTGAAGTGATTAACCTTTCATTAAAACTTGATATAAAATTCTTCCCTCCATATATCTGTGTTTATTACTCAAGCCCCAAAGGAGAATACATCAAACATAAGACAGCTTGGTTTTTTAGAACACTTTTGCAAGTCAGAGACTCATAAAATCTGGGATTTTCTAATTTTTCCTCCACTCCGTCTACTTTATGGTAAAAGGGAACAGGTTCCACACTCTCCTGAACTGTATCTTATTACCTACCTTCAGGATAGAGACATGACATTAACTAAGGTGGTATCCTATAATTCCCATGTAGCATCTAAATAGAAAGGCATGACTAGATCTTTTATTTTGGTAGAATATTTTGTTTTGAATCAACATAGTGCAGAACTTCGTGTACCTCTTCACAACCACTCTGACATAGTTGACACATACTGCATACGGGATCCATTTTTTAAGAACTGGATGTAAATGCGGTGTCACAATTTTGTGTGACTAAGAGAAGTTATATGTCTCTATACAGAGGAGCCTTTCAAGCCTCTGCCTACTTATTCCTTCAGATCCTCGGAGGCTGTGGTGCTCTGATCACAGCGCAGCTGTTAACTCACACCGACATCACCTTTTATTTTGTCTTCTGCTTTGACTCTGCTTATCTTTAATAAAATTCATTCTAAAGACCAGCAAACTCCCCAGCTAATAGTTCAGTGTTTTAAAGACGTTCAGAGCTGCCTGCAGGGCCTGCTATGCTGCTTCCGTAGCTGGTACCAGTGCTGCGCTGGTGACATCTGACAATGTCCATTAAAGGGTTGTCAGGTTGACACCAGGCTGCTGTGAATTTGCTTCACTGATAGGAACAGAATCCCTTCCCCTCTGCTATAATCAGTTACATTAGTAAAAAGAAAGCTGTCTTATTTGCCAGACTTTAGAGAATTTCCGTGCTATAACAGCAGTGCATAAAACAACTCAAGAAAAGAACGCCTCAACTCTGATCATCGCTCTCTGCCCTTCCTGCTCCTCCAAGTTCTTTACAAGAATGAGGCTGGGCCTGAGAACAATCTGAGTTTGGAACACTAAGCTGTACTAGAATATGATGACCGATAACCAATGTTAAATGAAGAAACAAACAGATGCACATTTTTCTTTCTGGGTGATTTCCTAGACTTTGCCAGTTGTAAAACCTACATGACTTAAGACAATCCAAATAAGCTTTGGGAATGTATTAACTTTTTACTCAAGTCTTGATAATGAAAATTAGTTTAAACTTTATGGCAGCTATTGAGACAACATCCCATTAGTAATTTTTTCCAGCTTTATTGAGATGTAATTAAGACTGTGTGTAAGTTTAAGGTGTACAAAGTGACGATTTGATATACTTACATATTGGGAAATTAAGGATAATTCACACATTCATCACCACAAATAGCTACCATTTTTGCAGTGAGAACTTTTAAGATCTACTCTCTTAGCAGCTTGAGAGTATATAATACAGTGTTGTTAACTATAGTCACCTTTCTGTACATGAAATCCCCAGGACTTATTCATCTTATAACCAGAAGTTTGTACCCTTCAAGCACCATCACCCATTTGCCCCCAGCCCCAGCTTCTGGCAACCACTGCTCTATTCTTTGTTTTGATGAATTTTCCATTAATCATTTTTAAGCTGCTGCCACATGTAGCAGGAGATTCCCTCTGACCTGCAAAGTGAAGAACGAGGATAAAGTTACTGGCTTCTCATTGTTGTGCAAAGAACAGAAGCAGTAGAGAAGCAGCTGAACAAAGCATCATTAGGTCAAGTTGCAATTCCCAGCTACAGAGTGAACTCATTAATACATAATACCACTTGGAATCGGAATTTTTGTATGAAATGAATGAGGAAAGACAATCAGTTCACTCTCAAGAACTGAACACAAAACACTGGTCTGGAAATGTGTCAGGCAATGGGAACACAATAAAGGGCAAAATAGATATAATTTATGCTGTTCGTGTACCTATATATTAACAATAAAGACAGACATTAATGAAAATATCTTGAATATCATGAATATACTTGATATAAATGGAAAGAGTAGGCAGAGTAGAAGTGATTAACTGTGTAACAAGGATTAAACATAGTCATTAGAACTGGGAAAGATGTAGTCCCAATCTACTGCTGTTTGTCCAGCATTTCTTGCTTCCATATGGGGACATGTTTTACCCCTTAAACACAGTGAATGGTCAAATATTTGGCTCTGTGACCTGAAGTGGGCTAGTCAGAAATTCTCTGAAATGTTTCAAATAGAATTGGAGTGCAATTAAAATATATATATTTTTAATCTTTGATAGTGAATCTGTGAGTATATAAATCCAGAAAATCCCGTGGTCCCTTGGAATACGAAGAAAGACTATGTCTTACAAGAGAATAAAGTTGGCTTTGAGCCATGAGGCTGATTCTGCAAATGTTGGAAAACCACCAACTGAACTCAACTGCAGTTAATGGAATGAAAGGCCAGTGCTGAAGTGAAGCCCGGAGGCCGGGAGGGCGCTGATGGGCTGGCTGACAGGAGAAGGTACACGAGGGTCCAAGTCCCTCCTTCCTGCGGTCTCTCTAGCGCCCCCTCTGGCAGAGCCTAGTAGATGGCACGCTCTTGACGCAAAAATGTGGCTGGTGGAATATCAGCCCCAGGACCCTCAAGCTGAGTCTATGAGGCAGAGAAGCAAAACCTTAACAACTGGATTAGTCACATAACTATTTCAGTAATTGAGTAAATCGTGTAAGGTCCTCTTACAAAGAAAATACGAGGCCCTGACCATTTTACAAGATAGTTTTAACAGTCAAATAATTAAACACTGCTAGAGAAAAGATAAAAGGGGAGTTATTCCTACTACTCGAATTAAGTTAGAATAATCTGGATAGTAAGACCAGACAATACCAGTATACGAAAAGTCATCACGGGACTAAATCTCACTAAAAAAAAACAAAAGACGTTGAGAGAGAAGTCAGGACAGGAGGCCAGCATAATGGGTCTTGCTGGCTCTGAGCTCAAATTGGAACCTAATAGTTTCACAAATCAAGATTTTTCCACATTGGGGTTCAAATTGATTTTCTGTCACTGACAAACAAAAAGGTCTTACTTAATAAAAATCGGTGACTACCAATATTGCAAATGACGTCATGAAATGTGAAGGTGGTGGTGCAAAGGGGAGAAAGATCGTAAATGTTCCCTGGAGAGAACCGTGGGGAGCTGTTGATATTTGCTGTAAAGAAGAAGCTGTTTAATGTTGATACCGTAAGATACAGTGTCTTAGCATGAAATCATTTGCCTGTTGATGAGTGTCGTCAGTGATGGATGGAAACATGTCAGAGTGTGATTTTGTTAGATAACGCTTCAAACTTTACTAAGATGAAATGGAGAAGAAGCAAGAATGTATCCAAGTCAGCGGATCTGGATGGTGATTTGGAAGAGCAGGACAGAAAACATTCTTCCTGTGGTCGTAAGCGACTCTGACAAGTCAGGCAACTGCCTTTCCCTGTTTTCCCAAGTCAGCCCCTTTAGAAGCGATTTTCACTCTCTCCCACACTTCCATCTACCCCTTCCTTTTACCACTCATCTTCGGGGAGGAAGGAATTGCTTGTCTCTTTGATGAAATTGGGAGAAGAAGCGCTGCAAGAAGAAAACTTCAATCACCTTCACTTACAGTTCTGTTTTGGGATCTATTTTCTATTTATCTGGCACAGACAACTGTCCTTCTTCCATCTGACGAACCTAAAGTTTAGCATTATACTGACAGGAGATGATTATAGCATCTCTTCACACAAGTGAGTTTCAATTCCTGGGTACTGTAATAAAAAGCATAGTTAATGCATGCAGAATGCTCTAGTCCCCAGACACTATTTTGAAAGCTTTACTTATGTTGACTTATTTAATATAAAAAACTATATGGTCAGTACTATTATTATTTCTATTTTTCAGAGAAGCACACTAAGGTCTAACAGGTAAAATAAATTGCACAAAGACAGAGCCAATACATGGTGTGACCAGGATTCACACTCAGGAATTCTGACTCAATAGTCCATGCATATGATCACTATTTTACATAACAATCCAAAATATAAATCTATGTTATAGGGTCAAAATTTTCTAATTAATTATATCTCCACTGCCCAAGTTCTAAATCAATTGAGAAGTAAATATAGGCATTAAATAGAAATCAGAATACCTATTTTGTTCTTGGAAAAGCTGCTTTAAAGTATTTCAACTTGATCCAAATTATAGATGGTCCATTTATTAATTTCTTCCTTGAATTGAGCCTACCTGCCCAGTTATAAAGAACAGAAAAACTGAATGCCTTCCTGGGCAGAGGGAGGGCTTAGCAAATTAATTGTTTTGTTGTCATTGTTATTCTTTACTTCTGAAAGTTTTTTTGGAGATTGTCTTTTTCTTCATTGTTGTGAAAGTCATGATGATATTAATTGTGCTTCTCTTTTGTTGAGTATTCCAAGGACTCTGGGAATTTTATCTATTTATTTTTAAAATTTTATTAAAGTATAGTTGATTTACAATGCTGTGTTAATTTCTGCTGTACAGCAAAATGACTCAGTTATACATATTCTTTTTCATTAGGGTTTATCACAAGTTATTGAATATAATTCCCTGTGCTATATAGTAGGACCTTGTTGTTTATCCATCCTATATATAATAGTTTACATCTGCTAATCCCAAACTACCGTTCTATCCCTCCCCCATCCCCCTCTCCCTTGGCAACCATAAGTCTGCTCTCTATGTCTGTGAGTATATTTCTCTTTCGTAGATAGGTTCATTTGTGTTGTATTTTAGATTCCACAGTTAAGTGATATCATAAGGTATTTGTCTTTCTGTTTCTGACTTACTTCACTTAGTATAATAATCTCTAGGTCCATCCATGTTGCTGCAAATGGCATTATTTCATTTTTTACGGCTGAGTAATATTCCATTATATATATATATATATATATATATATATGCCACATCTTCTTTATGACTCTGGGAATTTTATATTTAAACACTGGTATTATACTTTTCTATCATTATTACATTATTATTATTGTTATTATTAATAGTTTGGATGATTTCTGACATCCATTGTCTCAGATCTAGCATGCTGGGACTCTTAGGTATTTGACCTTACAATCGTCCTCTATGTCTATTATATTTTCTTTCATATTTTTAATTCTCTGTTTCTTTTGAAATTATGCTCTGTTAAATTTCCTAGAAAACATAATACCTTTTTCCTCCTGATGTTCTCATTTATTATTATTATAATTTAAGCAAGCATGTTTTTAATTGCTGAGTACTTAGGAAACTTCTTTGCTATGGAAGGTTAGCATCTAGACTAACTAAAGTAAAAATCTGTAACAAGAATGTGGTGCTTCCATCACAGAAATCTAAAATATATGGGCTACTGGTTTAGTACACAGACAATAAGAGGAAAGGAAAAGGATATTGAAACCAGGAATTCTCATGTCCTTTGTTATGCTGTAGCAAAGTGTTTGGTAAATTGTCGTCTATGGTCACTTGACAGAACATCCACATACCTACGAGGTCTGTAGCTTTCTGAGAAGCAGCTCAGAGTAGTAATGTGTATTACTTATTTCTACCTGCTTTTAACAAAGTAGTTTAAGAAAAAGGTGATCTCAATCCAAATTTGGACCATTTATTGAGAGTGAAAGGCATGAAGGCTAGAGATGGAAAGAGGAGGTATCTGCTCCCACCACATCACATATAAAGTCATGGGCCCAGAACATGACAACAAAAACAAACAAAAAGGGCTTCCCTGGTGGCGCAGTGGTTAAGAATCTGCCTGCCAATGCAGGGGACACGGGTTCGAGCCCTGGTCCGGGAAGATCCCACGTGCCGCAGAGTGACTAAGCCCGTGAGCCACAACTACTGAGCCTGCGCATCTGGAGCCTGTGCTCCACAACAAGAGAGGCCACGATAGTGAGAGGCCCGCGCACCACGATGAGGAGTGTCCCCCTCTCGCTGCAACTGGAGAAAGCCCTCGCACAGAAATGAAGACCCAACACAGACAAAAAATAAATAAATAAATAAATAAATAATAAATTAAAAACAAACAACCAAACAAAAAGATTGGCAAAAGGGAGAATTGAAATTATATAGCAGTACTTGGTCCATAGCAATGATAAAATCAGCTGGCAGAGCTTGAAACTCTCCTTGACCTGGCAGTGGAGCAAGTGCTTAGTACATTTGTTGCCTATTTCTGCTGTTACAAATTTCCGCAAATGTAGTGGCTTAAAGAGCTCTCATTTAAAATAAGTCCCAATCCTGCAGCAAAGATCATATTAAATAAAGATATCCCCTTCAAACCCAAGCCTAATATTTCAAATAGTTTATTGTAAGTACCAATAAAATAAGGCAAAAATGATAGATTTAAGATATTTAATAAGGCAGCCTTAAGAACTCTGTCCAAAAAAGACCATTGTGCTTAGTTACTAACCCATGCTACCAGAAATCTATTAATTTTTTTTTTTTTTTTAGATAATTGCATGGTTAAATGACTTCAAACCTGGTCTGAGTAAACGGACTCAGGCCTCCAAGCATGCATCAGAATTAACAGGTTATGAAAAGCACATCCTAAAGGTTCTCCGACACCCACCATGGTCAAAAGAAGAAAATGGCAAGGAAGACATCTAAGAGGTCATAGATGACAGTGTGTAAAGGGGTTTGTCCCAGAGAACAGAAACAGGGTCTTGAGAAGGGGCGTAGGCTGAATATTGGCAAAGATATCCAAATCCTAAAAACTCAAGAACCTGTGAATTAGTTAACTATACTGTAAAAGGAAATTTGCCAGTGGATCTAGATTATCTGGGTGGGATCTATGGCCTTACAAGAAGTAGGCAGAAGGATCAGAGTCAGTAGTAGGGTATGTGATGGGAACAGAAAGACCAAAGGCTATGTGGTGCTGGCCAGAAACCATGACTCCAGAAACCTCTGGAAGTCTCTAGAAGCTGGAAAAAGCAAGGGAACAAATATCCAATTTTTTGGATATGACACCAAAAGCATAAACTATAGAAGCAAAGTCAAAAACTAAGACTACATCAAACTTAGAAGCTTCTGCACAGCAAATGAAACAATAAAATGAAAGTCAAGTTACTGAATGGGAGAAAATAATTGCAAACCATATATCAGAGAAGGAGTTAAAATATATAAAATATATAAAGAACTCATATAACACAGTAACAAAAACTAAACAATCCAATTTTAAAAGGGGCAGAGAAACTGAATAGATATTTTTCCAAAGAAGACATCCAAATGGCCAACAGGTTCATGAAAAGATGCTCAGCATTACTAATAATAAGAAAAATGCAAATTAAAACCGCAATGAGATATTACCTCACCCCTGTTAAAATGGCTATCATGAAGAAGAAGAGAGATAACAAGTGTTGGTGAGGATACGGAGAAATAGGAACACTCCTACACTGTTGGAGGGAATGTAGTTTGGGGCAGCCACTATGGAAAACAGTATGGAGATTCCTCAAAAAATTAAACATAGAACTACTATATGATCTGCCAATTCCACTGCTTGGTATATGCACTCTCATATTTATTGAAGCATTATTCAGAATAGCCAAGATAGAGAAAAAACCTGTGTCCATCAAATGATGAATTGATAAAAAAAGATATGATACACACACAAACACATACACACACACACACACACACATACACACACACCAGAACATTATGTGAAGAAGGAAATCATGCCATTTGAGATAATATGCATGAACACTGAATGCATTATGCACAATGAGATAAGTCTGCAGGGAAAGACAAATACTGCATAATATTACTTATATGTGGAATCTAAAATAACTGAACTCATAGAAACAGGGAGTAAAATGGTGGTCACCAAGAGGCTTGGGGCAGGTGAATTGGGGAGATATTGGTCAAAGGATATAAACTTGCAACTAGAAGATTAATAAGATTTTGAGATGAAATGCATAGCATAGTGCAAAGTTTTATACTCAAAGTCAAAAAACTTCTTATGTAGCTTCAATATGGATCTTCTTAATGAAAGGAAATAAATGTGACAAATCAGTGAGGAAAGAAGAGCATTAACCACTAAACTGGTTTTAATTATCCAATTTTATTACTAGCTTTTCTCAAAAATTTTTTATTTGGTGCCAAAAAAAGCTTTCAGAACTCAATTGTCTTGAGTTATTCTCAGTGTGTCATATTTCCACTCTCTTTTTCTCTAACTTTTTATTTTGAAAGAATTTTATTTTGAAAGGATGTGAAAGTGAACATTCACATAACATTCACATAACGACCCCCTAAAACCTACCTTAGTATGCTTTGTACTTGCTTATTTATATGTTTGTCCATCTACCCAATCTTCTATGAATAACTATAATTTATTTATATTGTAGTTCAAAGCAAAGTTTTGCTATAATTCCAGTTCACTCTAAATTCAACAGATATTCTTAAATAGAACTTAACGTTTGTGTAATAGACTTGTAAGCAAGAATTACATTAAGTGGATTGTACAAATCTTTATTGCACATTACCTGATTTTTGACAAGAGCAATCCTAATCCCTGCCATCATATAGAATATGAACACATCCCTTCTCTAACAATCTTCACTTTTCACCCCACCTCCCATCCCAGAAGCAATCACTATTATTACTATATAAAAAATAGATTTGAATTTTTAGAGCAGTTTTAGGTTTATAGTAATATTGAGTAAAAAGTTCAGAGATTTCCCATATACCACCTGCCCCACAGATACACAGGCTCCCTCATTACCAACATCCCACCAGAGTAGTCCTTTTGTTACAATTGTTGAACTTACATTGACAAATCATTATCACCCAAAGCCAAAACAATGGAATATTATTCACCATTAGGGTTATATATTCAATGGGTTATATATTCAATGGGTTTGGAAAAACTTAGAATGACATGTATTCACCATGCTAGTTTTATTATACATAGAGGAGTTTCACTGCCCCTCAAATATTTTGTGCTCTGCTTGCTCATCCCACCCTCAACACTAACCCCAGTAACCACTGATCATTTTATTGTCTCCATAGTTTTGTCTTCTTCCAAAATGTCAGATAATTGAATTCATATAGTATGTAGCCTTTTCAGATCAGCTTCTTTTACTTAGTAATATGTGTTTAAGCTCTCTGCATGTATTTTCATGTTTTGATAGCTCATTTATTTAGCTCCTTTCTTTTTAGTGTTGAATAATATTCCATTGTTTTTGGATATACTAAATAGAGTGTGTTGTTTCATAAGAAGCATTCAGAGTTTTTCCCAATGAGATTGTACTATTTTACATTATCACAAACAATGTATAAGATAGATCAGCTTGCTTGAAAAGATCATCAATATTTGATGTGATCAGTCTTCTAATTTTAGTCATTTTGGTGGATATATCTTGTGATTATGCCTTACTTTAAACATATGCTTTAGAATATACGTAAATTTTAATTTAAATCAGTATAATATTTTTATTAAATTTACATCTATACATGGAACACCTTTTTATTTTATACATGGGTTCTGTATTTTATTGAATTTTCTAGCAATTACATTCTTAAAATTGTAAAATTACTCATTTATATTGTTATTTTAAGTAAACATTCATTCTTGTGTCTTACTCACATATTTAACACTTGCTTACATCTTTAAAGTTTGTAGCATCTCAGAAATTTTGTCTGAAAAACTCTCCACTTTTTCACATTAAATGTTTAGAACATTTTAGAATCTTTTAGACTTGGAAATCTTTTAAGATTTCCTTTACTGATAATCTACTATTAATGATCTTTCCTCTCTTCTTTCCCTTCCTATTCCTTCCTTCCTTCTTTCCTTTCTTTATTCCTTTCTCTCTTTCTCTCTCTGAACTATTCCTTAATGATAAAAAGAACAAGTAATCAAGCAGTAATAACAATATTACATGTGATATAGACAAAATAAAATCATATTTGGAGATTGTTACACTCTTTATCAGCATTTGATAGAACAAGTAGTCAAAAAAAAATTGGTAAGCCTATAGAAGATCTTAATACTAACAACCAACTCTACTTATTGACTTTTACAAAGCACTACATTGAAGATTCAAAATACACATTCTTTTAAGTGCACATTAATATTTATGAAAATAGACAATATACTTGGCCATAAAATAGGCCTCAATAAATTCCAAAACTTGAAATTTAACCTAGTATGCTTTTTGGACCACAATGGATTAAACTAGAAAGCAAGAATAAATATATATTTAGGAAATCCCAAAAATCTAGAAATTAAATTATGCATTTTTTGCAATGAGTTTTATGTTTTTGTTTTTAATTTTTATTTTATATTGGAGTATATTTGATTAACAATGATGTGTTAGTTACAGGTGTACAGCAAAGTGATTCAATTATAGCCATACAAGTACCCATTCTTTTTCAAATTCTTTTCCCATTTATGTTATTACAAAAAAATTATACCTTTCTAGGGGCTTCCCTGGTGGCGCAGTGGTTGAGAATCTGCCTGCTAATGCAGGGGACACGGGTTCGAGCCCTGGTCTGGGAAGATCCCACATGCCGTGGAGCAGCTGGGCCCGTGAGCCACAACTACTGAGCCTGCGCGTCTGGAGCCTGTGCCCCGCAACGGGAGGGGCCGCGATAGTGAAAGGCCCGTGCACCGCGATGAAGAGCAGTCCCCGCACCGCGATGAAGAGTGGCCCCCACTTGCCGCAACTACAGAAAGCCCTCGCACGAACCGAAGACCCAGCATAGCCATAATAAACAAATAAATAAATAAAAATAAAAGTAAAAAAAAAAAAAAAATTATACCTTTCTAATTAACCTATGGGTAAAGTAGAAATCACAAATGATTTATACCATAGGTTAACATAAATGATAATTATAAAGTGGACATGATAAAATTTGTGAGAAGCATCATTTAGAGGAAAATTTATAGTTTTAAATGCTTACATTAATTTTAAAAAATGCTTTAAATCTAGTAATCTTTGTTTCACTGTATGAAGAGAGAAATAGAAGAACAAATTAAACCAAAGTAAGTAGAAATAAGTTAAAAAAATAAATGTAAGAAAAGAAATCATGAATAGTAAAGTGAAAAAGAGGAAAGAAAATTAATAATCTAATTCTTTATAAAGGTTAGTGAACTTGATAATCCCCAAATATGACAAATCAAGAACAAAAGAGAACAAAAAAATCAATATCAGGAACCAAAGAAGTGATGTCACCACAGATTCTATAGACATTAAAAGATAATAAGGGATTATCATGAACAATTTTATTGTAATTAATTCAACAAATTTGACAAAATAAATTCCTCAGTAAAACAAAACTTACCCAAACTAACACAAATATAAGTACAAATTCTAAGTACCAAAATATATATTAAATAAATTAAGTTTGCAGTGAAAAACATCCCCACAAAAAAGCCTCAAGACAGAGATATTTTCATCAGTGAATTCTACCAAATATTTTTAAAATGAAAACTATCAATCTTACACAAGCACAGTAGGAATTGGGCAGAGGGTCACTCTCCAAATAATTACATAAGTCCAGTACAAAACTGACTCCATAGCCTGAGAGAAATTGCAAGAAAAAAATTCTAGAGTAACATCTTCAAAAAAGAAAAATACAAATACATCGAATTTCTGTGGTATATTTCTCACAAATGATAAATTGAATTGTATCTCAGAAATGGAAGTTTGGTTAACTAAATCCATTTAATACACCACATTAATATAACAAAGGAAACTATTAATATGATTAGTCTCAGTAAATAAAGAAAACTATATTTGACCATATTCAATACCCTTTCATGATCAACAGCCTCAGAAAATATGAGATAGAAGCATTACCTCAGGTTGATATAGGACATCTAGAGATAACCTCATCTAATAACATACATAATGACCGAATATTGAACTTTAAGCCTGAAACAAGACAATAACGCCCTCTCCCACGACTTCTACTTAATATTGTGTTGGAACTACAAACCCTTTCAATGAAGCAAACAATAAAATAATATTACTAAATACTGGAAAGGAAGAATAAAACATTCCTCTAACTGAATTCAATATGAATTAGGTACCAACACTGAAGTTATAATCTAAAATAGCATATAATTCATGGTGTTTTATCATATGTTATGATAGTATCCATACTTCATTTTTGTTTACCTGTAAAAAATTGAGTTGGAACGATATTTAAAGTATATGCTCCTTCAACTGTTATACCTGTCAAATAAGTTTAGTCAGGACATATTTAATATTTGCATTTCATGTTATATAACAATGTGTTTATACTACCTCTATATTTACTATATGACTGCAAATAAAATACAATTCCTAAGCCACAATTAAATGCAATGTGTGGCAATGGGAAGTAAACAGAATAACATAAAATTCAATTAATGTCTTTTATGTTTATGGACTTTTCAGAGGAAGTATCTTTATTGTTCATATCCTTTGTGTATATTTAGCTTTAAGAACTGAAGCATAGGGATACGGTAAAGCTTCTAATATTTGTATTTTGACAGAAGAGAAAGGAAAAAGAGACATATATAATGCCTATCTTAATGAAAAAAAATGATTAGAAAAGACACTTATGTAAGGATATAAACAATCTCTCATTGCCATATTCATGTTGAGTCAATGTCAACACCTAATTCGGAATTCTTACAGATAATGACCAAAATAATTTGAATAATAAGGAAAATTTTTAATAGATAATTAAAACTCCCTAGTCCTATTCTTCACAGATTTTAGAAGACAGTAACTTGAGTGAATTCACAGCTGAGAATACATTAGGAAACAAATGAATCAGAAACACAAGAATTGTTAAAATTTTATAATCATGATTTACAATTGTAAAAATTTGAAATTCATGATTTAGGTGATGTGTGTATTTGTTTTTGTGTTCACCAACATTAGACACAAATAGGTCATACAGCAAAAAAATATATGGACAATATTTTATAATTTTTCCATGAAGAGTCACATGGACTCTTCAGGTTTGTTTCCCAAGAATTTACTTTAAATGCTTGTAAATTAACTTTTTTTTAAGTAAGGTCTGTCAATCATAACCATTTTACCTATTGTCAATCCTCACTTGAAATATCCTTCAAAAAACTTAATCATAGAGCTTGCAAGTCACATTTGAAAATTTTTGCAGTTGCTGAAAAGATGAGAAATAAATCTGCATATAATTGTATTATCATAAAAATGGTTAAGAGATTGGAGAAGGATGTTGTGCTGCTAAATTTGCATGCATATGAACATTGAATATTAGTGGTGTTACTGAAAATGTGACTTATGGTTAATATCATGAATATACTTAGTTCCTAGCTACCTGCTCTCACAAAGGCAGGGGGTGTATGTTCGGGTATATCTGAGATAAACTTATATTGATCCGAACTTACAAAATGATCAGAGAGTTATGCATATTAGAGAAGTATGCCTGAGGATCAAAAGTACACAGTGCTACATAGGAAGTGAAAATAGGCTTGATTATCTCAGGAAAGAGAAGCAAAACAAAAAGGCAAGGATTTTGATTCGAATGTATGAGTGGATACTAAAACTCCCCATTTATTTTACGTGATTAGCGTGGGGTTCAATGCATGAATCTATTGGATGCAAAACTATTTCTTTACTTATAATTTAAAGCCCCTCTCCTATAGTAAAAATGTTGCCTACTCTTAATGGCACACACAAGCGAAACTAGGTGACAGAGACAAAATATGGGCGGAGCCTACCAACTGGCTGCTGACTGACTGCAATACGCTGCATGACCCCAGAGAACAAACTCAGAGATTAGCAATATCAGGAGGGGAAGAAAAATCAAACTTGCTATACATGGGTCATGAGTCCAAAGAGAAAGAAAAAAATGTCTATGAATAACGAACCCAAAACTGAAATACAAAATATAGGGGGGAAATAACACCAAGCAAGACAGCCCCAACTATTCAACACTCAGGAGATACATTCAAATTTGTTGACATGTAAATGACAAAGCAATTTCCATAGAAAAATTAATTGGAAATTGTGGGCCTATCGTTGGCAATAAGATAATTTATCTTTAAAGAATTCACTGTAAGAATATGAAAGAACCCCTTTTAGGAACTTGGAAGAGAGGTGAAAAGAGTAAAGCACAGAATATTATACATTTGTTTTTCAACAGCAGTAGCACATACATGTATATATCTCCACTCTTTTATTCACTAAAGCTGTTGAGAGAGAACAACCCAGACATGGTCACCTCAGTCCTTCAGTGGTGGCCAAAAGCTAGTGTGGGGAAAGGGACACAAGTGAATATTTGGGATGGTGGAAATATTTTTTATGTTTTTAGTGGTAGTTACATTTTTACCTTAATTAATGCATAGTTTGTTATATATACTTTGGCTAAATGTACACAATTGTTAAAATTCACCTAATTATACACTTAAAACTAATAAATATCATTGCCTATAAACTGCACCTCAGTAAATCATAAATATATAATTTAGTCTTCAGCAGCTTTTCAAAAATTAAATGTTCTAACGAGATCCAGTATAAATTGGTAACATCGAGAAATTATATGGTATACATTGTGGGAGTTTAAACTGGTAATTGTTGATGCCAACAGCAATACCTATCAAGATACGGAAAACCTAAATTCAGTTTTATTCCTAGCTACGTATGTATCCAAGTAGACATAAATATGTTCAAGTAGACATAATATGTATATGTATGTTCATTGTAAAGTTGCTTTTCACAGAAAAAAAATGAAAATCATATAAATTTCCTTCAGGAGGTAATTGGATGAACAAATTTATTTATAGAATATATATTATTTTGAAGTTGAGAATAATAGACTGTTCAACATATATCAACATAAATAAATTTCCAAAAAGATTAAAAATGAATGTCAAAAGCTATTTTTGAAAGACATCTGAAACCCAAACATCAATATATAGTGCTTACAGGAAATATACACATAGTAAATGTAGAAAATTTTTTGCGGCACCACCAGCCAACACTTTCACAAGAGCGATGACAATGTTGGATTGGGACTTTAGCCTTATTTGTAATAGGAGTCATTCAAAGAGTGCTATGAAGTAAATATGATATAAAGTTAGCATTTGAGGGTGGGTAGCTGTGTGTCTGCTATATTACTTCATGCAATTTTCTGAAAGCTTCAATTATTTTAACATGATATTAACCTTATGTTAAAAATCAATCAATTAATAGGTTTAGATTTCACTGTAAGAAGTGAGGGATTTGCTTATCTTAGAGAATAAACATGTATAAAAGAGTAAATGAAATATTCATAACTAATTGTTCTCCATTAGGGAACTAGACAAAATTGGAAGCTCAGAGATTTGATAGTGTATAGGCAGGAGGAGGGAACAGTTCCAAGGTGTTTGAAAACAGGAAAGAAGGAAAGAAAAAAAAAAAAAAAAAACAGAGGAAACTACAGTTATTCCCTGAGAAACTTCTCCCATAAGAAAACTCCTACATGCGTTTTCATTTTATAGATCTTCAAAGACAAAGGCTATTGATGTTTTCCCTGACAAATGCCACATCCCTCTCTTCCTAGTTTAGAACTCATACAGATTCCCCAAATCAAGTCAGCTATCCTGGGAAAAGACTGGAGTTCTCAAAATAAGATGCTCATAGGCTATTAGAAGAGATGCAAATCCAAAGACTTGATGTAAGAGGCAAAACTGCACATTGAAGGAAACTTATGGATTTAGAAGTATACGTCATGTCTCAGCAAAGATGAAACTTTCCCTGCAGAAGGAAAGCAGAACAATAGATGGATGCCCTGTAGGAGATAGATAATAAATGGGTAAATGATACCTCATGGGCAGAATTATCCAACTTAGGAGGAAAGGATAGGAAATATTTGTTTGAAAAATGGATGTTTGTATCAAAATTAGAATTTGTAGAATCCATAGGTTTTACTGTGAGGAATGCCCAATAAAAAATATAGGGAAGATTTTTAGGAAAACAAATGTCTGTGCCTGAAATTAGAGAGAGAGAAATGAAAGAGGGCCAATGATTTTGGCCTGCAAACAAGGAGAAATCTTAAGAAACAGTTAACATTTCAATAACTTAAAAAGCTTCCCTTATAGATATGAGAGAAAATAAATGGGAAATGGAACATAAGTGGCATATCCCACTGCTGACTATGAATGAAGAACAGCAATGAATGGCTCTGTGGTTACAGAAGTAGCACAATATGCTTGAAGTCTGGTAAATTCCAAGGGTGGAGTAAGACAAGGTCTTAAGAAGACCACTTGGCAAGAAAACTGTACTCCTGGGACCAGACACCAGGACCTGAAGAATACTCTCAGCTGGAAATTAACTAAGGCAGTTGTGAACACAAAGGGATAAAAATATTTTTCTTGAAAACAGGGTTATAGGTTAAATAAATGGCAAAGCATGAATCTCCGTGGTACAGAAGTAAAAATTGTCTAGGGACTCTATGAATAGAGAAATCCAGAGGCAATAGGAAATCAAGATGAAAAAGAATGAATGAACTCTCTTTAGAAAGTTTCCTAATAAAAATGGGACAAATTGTTCACAGAGATGTGGTGCTATGGCCCTATCAGCACTAGCTTACTGGGAGCATAAGATATGTATAAATTGAGAAGTTTTAAATATGTTATGAGGTAGATAATCCAGAGATTGGCTGGCTACCCCACTAATACTGTCTCTCTCATATCTCTAGCTCTACCTATTTTCCATCTCTCTTTCTTAGAGGAACCATGATTTCATTTATCTCTCTCCTGGTGGACAAGAGTTTCCAGAAGAAAATCATTATTCTAAGCCAATCCCATTCTCACTTGTAATAATAGTTTAGTGGCACCATATCTGCCCAATGGGACATGAGTAAGATTTACTGAAATGACCTACATTTAGAAAAATTTTCCTCAATATCATAAAGAGTTTTATACCCCCTCCTTAAAATTCCCACATTTTGTGCTACTTCCTTGGCACTTTAATGAAACTGTCATAATTCTCCAAACTGAACCAATTGTTACCTCTCATTTGCAAGGATACTTAGAACTATTGGGTACCGTGTGGTGTCAAATAGTTTCCGAGGTTTCTTTCTTTAAATGAGATGTAACTGACATATAAATTATATTAATTTTCAGGTGTACGACATAATGATTAGGTGTTTGTATATACTGTGAAATGATCATCACAATAAGTCAAGTTGTTTAAAAAAATAAAAATGAACTCACAGATACAGACAAGAGATTGGTGGTTACCATAGGTGGAGTAGAGGAACAAAATGTGTGAAGCTGACCAGAGGTGCAAATTCCTATGCTTTTTCACTTGGATTCTTCTCACTTAATGGCCGTGTCATTAGGATCAATTCTAGAAAATGCTATAATATGCTTGAGAAGGTTATCCTTGCAGAGTTTGCTAGACAGAAGAGGGGAAATCAAACAGCTTGTATTTACGGATGGATTAAAATATATGGATTTAAAGACATTTAAAATATTGATTAGGAAGGTACATTGTTTAGAGTTCAAGAGAGAAGAGAATTGTAAATTGAAATCTTCATATTTTTTTTTCTCTGTTTTTAAGAGTTAAATCAATCATCTGGGGTAGTCAATTTCTTTGTTGCTGAGAAAAATAGAAAGAAATGAAAGAGCTCCTTTCAATTTTTCTCATTGACAGCAAAGATCCTTCCTAATCCAAAGAATTATTGGAATAGCTTGAAGTTGCACAAATCAAAACTACGTTGAGGTCTTTGCTAACCTTACATGAATGGAGTCAAGTTTACCTTTGACAGAAATGGATTCTGTGCAGAGGGAAAAGGCCGAGAGAGGTGTGCCAGATGAGCATTGTTTACCAACCTGGACCCCTGGGTTGGCTTTGAGCTCCATTTTCTTCTTCTTTTTTCTTTTTTTTTTTTTTTAACATCTTCATTGGAGTATAATTGCTTTACAGTGGTGTGTTAGTTTCTGCTGTATAACAAAGTGAATCAGCTATATGCATACATATATCCCCATGTCTCCTCCCTCTTGCGTCTCCCTCCCACCCTCCCTATCCCACCACTCTAGGTGGTCACAAAGCACCGAGCTGCTCTCCCTGTGCTATGCATTTTGATGGTTGCAGTCACAACTCATTGAAGTTTCTGGAATTTCTAAAAAAAAATCAAATATTTGGAATCACTGCCTTTTGATTTACCCAAAGTTTAGGAAATATTTCTGATATTTGGCATTGTGCCGTTAAAATTATCTCAGCTTTACCTAGCAAATAGGTAAATAGAGAGTTATAGATCTATCTCTTATAGTTTTAGAATCATTTTCTCTTTTTCCATTTGCTAGCTTTGATCTATAGTAAGTCCCCTACATATGAACTTTCAAGTTGTGAACTTTCAAAGATGCTAACGTGCATTGTCATGTCCTATCACATGTCAGTTCACCTATCTGGTGTACATTGTCACGTGTGTGCATCCTCTACAAGTGTTTGTGCTTTTGTGTACAGTACTGTATAGAGTACAGTAGTACATTATCTTTATTTCAAGCCCAGGATGTCCAGAAGCAAGCATAAAATCAGCGGTGATGTAACTAGTACTTTTCAAGGTATTGTACTGTAAGATTAAAAATGTTTTCTTTACTTTCCATATTTGTTTTTTATGTATTATTTGTGTAAAAAGCATTATAAACCAATTACAGTACAATACTATATAGCTGATTGTGTTAGTTGGGTACCTAGGCTAACTTTGTTGGACTTAGGAACAAATTGGACTTAGGAACGTGTTCTCGGAAGGGAACTCGTTCTTTTGTAGGGGACTTATGGTATAGGTTTCAGGTATGTATTTGGACATAGGATAGTGATCATACCACCAAGGTATTTTTTAAGACTGGATCCTTCAGAACTCAAGAGTGGGGAGTAGCAAGGGTAGTCAGTTGGGCTAACTGGGAGATCAGATCACAGGGACATCAGAAGTGGACCCCAGAGGCAGAGTGGTGATTCTGTCCACTGTCAAGAAGTCTTATTTACTCTGCTTCCTGATATCAGAACACGTTGGGAAGATGCCTACGTGATGAAATGTGCAGACTAAAATTACTGCAAATCGAAGGCATTTTTTACCAAATAAAATTGTATTTGTACAAAATTGTATTTGAATTGCTGCTCTGTCTACCTCCCATGACCCTTTTTTAGTACTTGCAGTAATAAAATCCCTTTATTTAATAGGATAGAGTTGTGCCACTGCATCTTTCTGGTTTACTTCAGGAACCTCAAAGAGGCTCAAAGGATGAGGAAATTTAAAAGAGAAGACCAGAAACTTTGCTGTTGTTTCATTGTTTGTTTTCCTTTAGACATTCACTGAGATATTATTGCTCAAGGAGGGCAGACCAAACACTGAAAGAAAAGGTCAGATAGTGAGAGAGCTTTTAAGATATACCCCGTGGTCTGGATGAAAAATAGCAGAAATGGGCAAGAATGTTTTCCCTGGATATGAACAGAACAAAGCAATTCTGACACATAGGATCATTATTCCTGGGATCAGTATTCTTGGGAACAGCACTCCTGTTGTAGACCAGGGGTTCCCAAACTTTCTCAGCTCACACAGTCCTTAGTGTATCAAGATTCTATTCTTCATGGTGCCCCTCTGTCAAAAAGTACGCCATTCGGGCTTCCCTGGTGGCGCAGTGGTTGGGAGTCCGCCTGCCAGTGCAGGGGACGCGGGTTCGAGCCCTGGTCTGGGAAGATCCCACATGCCGTGGAGCAACTCGGCCCGTGAGCCACAACTACTGAGCCTGCGCGTCTGGAGCCTGTGCTCGTCACCGAGAGACCGTGATAGTGAGAGGCCCGCGCACCGCGATGAAGAGTGGCCCCCGCTTGCCACAACTAGAGAAAGCCCTCGCACAGAAATGAAGACCCAACACAGCCATACATACATACATACATACATAAATAAAAAGAATATAAGCAGACAAGAATATCATTAAAAAAAAAATTTAAAAAAGGGTTTAAAAAAAAAAAAAAGTACGCCATTCAATTGCAGTGAAAGAGTTGACCCAAACTTAGATTGATATACATAAAATAGAAACAGAAAATTTTAATTTCATTCTTAAATAACCACAATATCTTGTGACTGGATATATACTCTTTTTGTGCACTGCATAGTTTCTCAGATCTTGGAATTAGACTGGACCCCACCACCTTCAAATTCTGTTCCATGGTGATCGTAAGGCAGTACTTGGTTTTTATCACAGCAACTCCTGCAAACTCAGATTTGCAAAGACATGATGTCATGAAAAGTAATACAGGGTGAATTATGCTTAACTCTAAAGTATCGTGAGATGTCTAATGTTGAGTAGTGCTGTTGAGCGTTACTTTGTTTCCCTTGAAAATGTAAGATGCTCCACTGCAGCTGGGTGGGTTTGCTGTTAGAACCCAGGCACCCCGGCACACAGTTTGGGAACTGCAGCATAGATGGTGCCATCCTTACAGTGACACCATAACAGCAACCAGGAGATGTGTCTTCCAGGAGCTTTACTGTCAGGTTGGTCTAGTGACTGATAGTTTTGATGCTAGAAAAGGAAAATCTACATTGAATCTCAGCTCTGTCATTACTAGCTTCTTTGCCTTGAGCTATTTATCTTTCTGTGCCTTAGTCTCCTCCTACATAGAATGAAAAATAATAAAAATCCATAGTACCGGGCTTCCCTGGTGGCGCAGTGGTTGAGAATCTGCCTGCCAATGCAGGGGACACGGGTTCGAGCCCTGGTCTGGGAAGATCCCACATGCCGCGGAGCAACTGGGCCCGTGAGCCACAATTACTGAGCCTGCGCGTCTGGAGTCTGTGCTCCGCAGCAAGAGAGGCTGCGATGGTGAGAGGCCCGCGCACCGCGATGAAGAGTGGTCCCCACTTGCCGCAACTAGAGAAAGCCCTCGCACAGAAACGAAGACTCAACACAGTCATAAATAAATAAATAAAAGAACGTGAATTTCTTTAAAAAAAAAAAAAAAAATCCATAGTACCTGTCTCATAAAGCTGTTATGAGTATCAAACTGAAGCAAGCACACAAGGTTTCTCTTAAGTATATAGCAGATAATTCATGCAAGAAATTTCACTCACTACTATTATTATGGCCTAATCTCTCTCCAGAAATGTTAGGTTGACTACCGATTGTCACCAGTTCCTTGGCAACAATAGACATGTCATATACAAATATAAAGTTGAAATAAAGAATAACTTTTTAAAGTTCTAAGTTACTCATAATAAATTTGGTGATTTAATGTGTAGTTGTTAGTTTTAACCTTATAGGAGTAAATTTTATTAGTAATTAAGATTTAAAATTTTTTTCCTGAATTAGATTTATTTTTCTAAACACCCCTTAGCTCATCTGATAGGATGAATTTTCATTAGAATGATTATCATATTCTGTGAAATTTTAATACTTCCAAAACATCCATGTCTTGCTTTAAACAGACATAAACACATATATACATATTTTGTTAGATGGCTACGCTTCTTGCAATATAACACTCTATAGTATGATTACTGTGCTGGTATATCAATTGAAAAAAAAAAAAAAAAACAACACAACACACATTTAATGCTTGCTATGTGCCAGACACTGTAATGCATCACAAATATTAACACATTCATATCTTATAACAACTTCAATAACTACTGAACACACTTTACAGTGTTAAGCTGGGGTTAAGTAGAGTCATTGCTTTCTATAAAAGGCAAAATCCAGACCGTGAAAACAACTGATTTATTTTTTTACTATATGTGAAGCACTATCTTCAATGATCTAAATGTGTTAAATAGTTTAATCTTTACAACAACAATATGAAGACACTGGGACAGAGTAGTTTTGTGCCCCAGGCTGCAAAATCAAGTAGGAGTAAAGAAACAGTCAAATACAACTAAAGAAGAAGAGAGAGGGAAGGGGAGGGGGAGGGGGAGGAGTAGGAAGAAGAGGAAAAGGAAGGAGATTTTGAGGCAGTTTATAAAAATGCTTCTAATGCCAAATATTGGAAGTAAAAAATCAAGGTCACATGAAATGATAACAAAAGTAGATAATTTTGCTTTTTAACTACTCAACATTACATTGGATCACTTTTCCTTGACTGTACTTAATAAAATTTAGGGGGGGTTCTTGCAAAATGTTATCATGAGCTTGTCCATTCTCAGTTTACTCCCTGTTTTTATTTTTGCATTGAGAACGCCCATAACTTAGTATTCTTAAGAAACTACTGCTCATTAGGCATAGTGCTAGTTTGATTCATATTATTTTATTTATTAAATCCTTAGATCGGCTATGTGATTATTAGTTCCATTTTATAAATGAGAAAGATGAAACTCTGATAGCTTAATTAAAATAGTACACTTAAATTTTTATTGTTTAGGATTGTCCTGAGTCAAAACAAATTCTTTAGGATACTATAGTGCAAATCTTATGCATGACAATATTTGTAGATAAAATTTAAATCATTGTACGAGGCAGCTTTTTGGGTTGTGGGGAGAACTCGTAAGATGTATTGTTAAATGGCCATTTTGTTCTTGGAACACAGTTATAATTTTGTGGTCTTGAAAAACAGAATTAAATTAAAAGAACCTCAGGGCGGTCATCTAATGTGTCTTCTACCTTCCAAAAAGGCTCTAATCTACCTTAATATGTGATTATCCATCATATTTCAAGACTCTACAGGGAAAGAGCAGCCGCAACTTTCTTCAAATTGTTGTTTCATTTTTTACCACCACTTACATTCAGAAAACATTTCTTTGTGGTTATTCCAAAGTTCTCCCACTTTTTCTTAAATCTCTTTCTCTTATTTTGCTCTCAGCTAACATGAAGAATAAATCTCTGAACTGTACTTTTTCAGGTGTAGGGCAACAGGTATTTTCTATAAACAGGTTAAAATGTTTCCATTTCTTTACTTTCTTTTGTAAATCTTATATTCTAACCTCTTAATCTACTTTATGTCTCCATGTTAGATTTGTAATATCAGAAACCCAAAAGAGAAGAAAATTACTCACCAAATGTCTAAGTATAATAGATCATTTTAAGATTCTATTAAATATTTATATAACCATACACTTTCCCTCGCTCTCTTCCTCCCTGCCCCTACCCCTGACTCCTGGTCTCTGTCTCCCTCTCTGTCTCTTGTTCTCACTCCCACACTTTGCCTTCTCTTGATCCTGTGTAGGATTTCTCTACAAATATTCAAACAGTACCTGACAATGATAACGGGTTTATTTAGTTTAAATTACAATTTGAATTAACAATAATAGTAACGGTAACACTTGCTACATCAATGAGTAATTTATTTGGTACCCACTATATGTGACATATGTGTATGTTAGTTACTATATATATATTGTTTGTATTCTCACAATAAACTCTGCAAAATCACTGTTATTTGCCAAAATATATATAGATAGATATGAAGGTTCAGAGAAATTAACAAAATTGACTATGGTCATGCAGTTATTAATGCAGCCTGGATTTGACCCCTGGTATTTGTGAATATAATTTCCCTGAAGTACTCATGTATTCAGAGGAGTGCTGGTAATCCTTGCTTCCTATAATGGAGGATAAGACTATTTAACATGGATCAAGTTTCTCCTCAAGGACAAGAAAACACCTGCAAACATATAATTTAAAGACTTTTTAAAAGAATGAAAGAGTTAGCAATAAAATGGGGGATTTCTGGGCCATGACCTGAGGAAGAATTAGAGAGAGAGGAGAGAGAGAGAGAGGAAGGAAGAAAGGAAAGAAGGAAGGGAGGAAGGAAGGGGGGGGAGGAGAGAGATAGAGAGAGAGAAAGAAAAAGGAAGAAGGAAAGAAAGAGAGAGAGAGAGAAAGAAAGAAAGAAAGAAAGAAACAAACAAACAAACAAAGAAACAAAGAGAAAAGAAAACTATGATCCCAGTAATGAAGACATTTATACCAGGGAAGAAAGACCTTCAAAATAAATCTGTGTTTTTAGTCTGAGGGTCTAAACAGTAACCATGGTCTGAAAAATGTTGGGATTCTGGTTAACCATCTAGTGTGTTAACCTTGGATCCAAAGGTCTTTGCCATCAAAGTTAAGTTTCAACTGAACTAAAGTGGCCCGTTTTAAGTTGTCTTCCAAAGCTTGAACTTAAAAATAAATCCTGAACTTGGATTTGTATGCTCTGAGGTTGCATCAGAAGCAAGCAAAACAAATCATCTTTGAGAGAAGATATAATCACACTAAAGAATAATTAACAGGTATAATTAGAAATATTTTTCCAATACAATGTCCAGTATGGAGTCAAAAATGACCAGGCACACAAAGAAACAAGACATTATGGTCAAGAATGAGCAGAATCCACAGACAATTGAAATAGTCCCACATGAACTACAAATTCTATTTATGATTGCTATATTATTAGATATAACAGTTAAACTTGAGTATTTTGATAGCATTCGAAAAGTTAAATTAAAAGGCACAAATATTTCAAAAATGAACTGATACGTATATACACAAAAACACGGTGATCAAAAGTAAGCACTTAATGGATGGGTTTTAGAGCGGATTAAACAGAGATGAATGGAAAATTAATGAAGTGGGGGATCGGGACACAACACTATCTAAACTAAAGCATAAATAGAAAGAGAAGACTTTTGGGAATTCCCTGGTGGTCCAGTGGTTAGGACTTGGCAGGTTCACTGCTGGGGGACTGGGTTCGATCCCTGGTTGGGGAACCAAGTTCCCACAAACTGCACACTGTGGCCAAAAAAGAAAAGAAAAGAAAGAAAAGAAAGAAAAAAAGACTTGTCTTTAAAACAAGTCTTAAAAATATCAAATGACTAAAAGCATACCATATATTTTCGCTGTACACATTGTAACTAGCTGAACATGTTCACATACTTGAATAATAAGAAATAAACTTAGAGATACTAAGTGTATCAAAGAAAAACCTTAATAGAAATAGGAAGACATTTGGAATTACAATATTATTCCTAAGAAGTTAAAAGGAGGGTGCAATCCACAACTCAATTTTGAAGACAGCGATACTTTTCTGTGAAAACCTAACAATGAGATTAGAAGAAAGGACAATTATAAATCACTGTATATGAGAGATCAGCAAACTTTTTCTATAAAGACCCCTAACGTAAACATTTTAAACTTTCCAGGCTATACAGTCTCTGTTAAAACAATTCAAATCTGCTGTTGTATCATGAAAGCAGCCCTAGAAGATTTATAAACAAAAGGTGAGGCTGTGTTCCAGTCAACTTCATTTATAAAAATAAGTGTGGGGTGGGCTGAATTACACCCAGATGCCCTAAAGTGATGACTCCTGAACTTGAAGAAAAGAATGGCCATCAGTCGCTATGGGGGAGATTGTAGAAAGAGCAGTTTATTAGGAATTCAGTTTTTGACATGTTGAGTATTAGCTGTCTGTTTAACATCTTAATAGAGATATTGAGAATGCCCTTGGGTAAAATATTACGCACATCAGGAGAGGGGTCTATCTGCATATATGAATTGGTAGTCATTAGTATAAAAATGTGATACAATGCTGGGAAGTGTATAAACAGCTATTTTGCTCTCCAATCACTTTCCTTGTACCAGGGAAAATAAAGAAGGTAAATTAGTTGTTCAAATCTCCTTATGAATATACGAATTGGAATCTTACTGGTAAATAAACAAACGTTGTTTGCTAGCAGAAGACTCTACCTTTGGAGTGGTTTTAAACAGACGCAGCTGATCTAAAATCGCTTACAGTATACCTATAATCTATGAATTTATGTGAGTGATCCCTGGAATATGTTATATAACTTATTTAGTTATATGGGTATAAAATGATTTAATTTCTTGATCAAAACGGCCCCTTCTTTGTAAATGATCTCAAGCAAATGCATCGCTTAGCGAGCACTTGTGTTAATCTGGGCTCAGAGTATGTCCAAGACAGATTAAAGCACCTGTGGATCTGTGTTAACGGTCATGGACCTCCGTCTACTTCAACCATGCCTTAACATTTATTAGTAATTTTTAATACTGGGTAATATTTCTGACTCATATGAGTCTGAGTTGATGCCGTGATCTTGTATATTATGTCTAATGCCATTACATAGGATCAGATTATTATAGGGTGGGTTTAGGCAGAGAAGAGAACCAAGAAGTGATATTCTTAAGGTACTCCAGTAGTAAAAGTCTTATAGAAGAGAGGGAAAGATGCAAAGAAGACTCATGGAGAACAGCCAGTGAGGCAGGAGGAAATCCAAGAGGGCAGGCTAAGCTATAAGCCAAGTGAAGAAAATATCAAAGAGGAGAGAGTGTTAATTGTGTCAAATGGCAGCGATAGGTACTGCAGTTTTGTATAACACGTTAAGTACACTGGTGACCTTGGCAAGAAGAGCAGTTTTGGCTAAATGGCAAGGGTAAATCCTCAACCTGGGAGAGAATGTGAAATGCTCATTTCAAGGCAGTGAATGTTTACAACTATTTCCCACAGAGTTTTGCTGCAAAGGAGACCAAGGACTTTAGAGAAAAAGGGTCAAAAAGTTTTACTTAAGATAGGAAAAACTTAAAACTATATAGTTTTCTATGCTGATTGAAATAATCAATTAGAGGGGGAAGTTTTTAATGATGTAGAGAAGAGAATAATGTTGGAGCAATGCCTGAGCAAGGAACAGAAGAGGGGATCAAGGACATGGACTGAACAATGGGCATTAGGTAAATGAAGAGTTCATTTCTCACAAAGGGCAGAAAGTTTCTTCAAATGAGTACAGATGCTTGTATGTGAATAGATGTCCTGGGGAGAGTGTCCATATTCTTTTGTGTGCTTCAATTTTCCCAGTGAATTCAGAAGCATGGTCTTTACATAAGAGTGTAGATGGGGTAGAGAATGTAGAAGGGGTTTTAGGAGAGAAAATAAAGAGTGAAATGATACTCTGGGACATTAGGAGAATAAATGGATTAGATAAATATAGTACTGTTCTCCAGAAGCATTAAAAACCCAATTTTTCTTTTCGAACATGTATTTAAATATGTATGTGCATTTTCTTTAATCACAAAGAGTAACACTGGGTTTCAAGCTAAAAGAAATCAGAGATTGAATTAAACCATGGTTATTGTTTAGCCAATTGTAGGAAAAGGTGAGGCAGGTGCCTAGAATTCAAGGGTAGATGCAAGGGAATAGTTATCATGATTGACCACGAACTGAAGTAGGATGAGAAGGGTGAAGAGCACCGCCAGGGGTGAAGGAGCATAAAATTGTGGGATGGCCAATTATTTGGACATCCTGGTTGAATTAGGGAGCACACAAACAAACCTGGAAAGCTAAGAGATAGTGGCTAGGGACTTATGCATGAAATTGTGACTATATAAGGCATTGCAATTATAAGTAATGATGACACTTCAGTGGTGATTCTGGTGTTGAGTGGAGGAATTTATGGAACTAAATTCGAGTTGTTGGAAACATTATCTATATGTACACTGAAATAGACAAGAACTAATTTTGGAATTAGACAGTACTTTGAACAGAAGTTCAATTCATTTAGAAATTCCAGGGAATGACCAGGTATTGAGAAGATGAGATGATAAATGACAGATTCATAGATTAATCTGATGATAGGAGATTAGATTTTTTTTAATGTGGGTGGAGGAAATTGATCTGAAAATTGTAAGTAATTAGGAACAAAAAACATGCCTATATCCAAGCCCAGAGGCCAAAGTGTTGTGGCAGAAAAATGCCATCACTCCAGAAATGAACAGGAATCTCTTCTCTTGAGAGAAAGCCAGGTGAAAAGAATACTCAAGAAGATTGGGGATGTAGAACTACTTGCTGTTAATGGACAGTTGAATTCCAAAAGGATACAGTGAAAGATTTTATGTGGTAGGACATGGTGAGGAAAGAGAAGTAAGGTGTAGGTACACAAATCAGAAAAACAATGAAAATACCTTATAATACTCTTTCTGGTGATAATGTAGAGCAATACATTTTCTTAAACACTGCCATTAGGAGTATAAATAGGTATAGCTACTCTGTAAAAGAGCTAGATTCTGTCTGGGGATCTGCTAAGTTGGCATATATAAATAACTCATGCGATAGCAATTCCATTCCTAGGAATATGTCCTAGAGAAATGCATGCACGCGTGTGCCAAGAGACATGGAAAAAATATTCATAGCGCCATTGTTTATAATTGCCCCAAATGAGAAAATCGCCATGTGCCCATCAATTAGAAGGAATTAAACATAGTGATTCTTATCATAATAGAATTACATACAGCAAGTAGGAAGTATACATGGGAGCTGCAAGCAAAAACATGTATGAAACTGGCAAACATACATAATAGTGAGTGAAAGAAGATAAACACGAAATAATATACTGTATATATCTATTTATGTGCTATTAAATCCTAGAAAAAAAACGATCTATGCTATTTAGGGATACATTGATACTTGGTAAAACTATGATGGAAACAAGAAAGTAATTGCAAAGAATGGTAGAATATTGGTTACTTGTGGGGAGCTGGTATTGTATATGTGATAGGACACATGAGTGGCTTCTAAAGTGCTGACAATATTCCATTTCTGTACTTATTTGATAATTCCAAAGATGTTTCTTTCATCATTACTCATTATATTGAACATTTTATGTGCATTTTCTATACGTGTAATATTTTATAATAAAATTAAACGAATAAAATAGTATTGACATTGGAAGACCAGTGTTTTAATTTGGTAGTTATTTTTGAGTGTGACCCTGGCAATCTTAATTAAAAGCTCTGCTCTGCATTTTCTCTTCTGAAATGAGTAGATTGGAATTTGAAATCTCTTATCATCTCATTGTCTCAGTCTCATCAACTTATTGTTTATAATTTATAATGTTACTATATTGTTTTACCCTCTTATTTATTCATTTGTTTATTCTATTCATTCAAGAAATACATATTAGATTCGTTTTATTGCAAGACATTATGTTAAGCACTGGATGCAACGCAATGTAAAAAATAAGAAAAAATAATATAAAATAAGTATAATCTGGGAATAGTAACATTTTAAAAATTTTTGCAATACATTTATGGCCTATATCTAGTTTGTCTTCATATTAAGTTGTGCTATCACACTCAAAATTTTTCATGCTTTAAAGTGTTTTTGGAAGCTAACACTTAGATGAATTTTTTAAAGATTTATCCCTTTATTTTTTTCTAATTCTCAGTGGATAGGAGAAGAAATATTGAAACAATTGCAGTGTCTCCATTCTCTTATGTATACTGAGGCAAAAAGTTCTAACACAGGTGTCTGAATTACTCTTCTGAGTACAGATAAAAAATCTAATTGTCATTGAGTACATCTAAATGCAAAGCACTTTTCTTTAACCTGTGCAAAAAAAAAAAAACAAAACAGTAAAGTAGATTTTATTTTTCACCACTCCCAATCCTGCTTCATAGATGATGGCCCTGGTGTTCATCCATAAGGTCACACAACGTAAGACTTGAGAGCTGAGTTCCAGGTTGACTCATGTTTTGTCTTGAAACACAGTAGCTGCCTCCTTGGCCAGGTGGCTCAAATAAGCAGAGTCCAGCTGCTGAGTACATATGTACCGCATGAACAGAGAGTCATGCTATGGCAGGTGACTACATCACCCAGGTTGTTTCTTATTTATTCTCCTTGGAGTGGGGGGGGGCAGGGGGATGGCACAAAACAAGTAACCCAAGTATTTATTTTCAAGTAATTTGAAACGTCTTCTCAAAGTAATTTTAAATTTTAAAGAATACAATAGATCACAGAAAATAACTGGGTAGATGTGAAATGGAATTAGAAATCATCAAGCTTCAGCCCCTTTTGCAAATGAGTAAACTAAGCCCCAGAAAAGTTGTGTAACTTTTTCAAATTTTAACAGGTATTTCTCAACAGTACCAGAGGGAAAAACCAGAATATTGAACTTGTTTAATCATTTTTAAACATTTTAGCAGGATTCATTTGCATACAAACAATGTGATAATTGCATGATTCATATTTATTTATTAGAGTAAGCCCAGGAGGAATTATAATAGGCAACATTTTGCCAACATAATTTCCAGGCTGACTTTAAAAAAGCTTCTCCTTCAATTATTTAAATTAATGAGGTTTTACTCTATGTTTACAACTAAGCTTCAAAAGAAATGTATGAATTGCCTTGCTTTAAATATGGCTTTAGGTTTTTAATGTCCTTTATATAAAATTACACCTTGAAATCATTCAAAGATGAAAAACTAAATTATCTCCTTTATTTCACAGCAGGATACTAATATTCACTGATCCAGAATGCTGATTTCTGGAAAAGTAAATGTACTCAAGATTTACTGAAATTAAACTAAACTCATGCCATCTCCTTAGATACTTACATATGTTTTTCTTCCTTTTCCTGTCTTCCACAGTGGCTGTACCAGTTTACATTTCCCCCAGCAGTGAATGTGAATTCCTGTTGCTCCACATCCACACCAGCATTTGGTGGTGTCAGTGTTCTAGATTTTGGCCATTCTAATAGTGTGTAGTGGCATCTCATTGCTGTCTTAATTTGTATTTTTCTTATGACATATGATAGGGAACATCTTTTCACATGTTTATTCCCATCTATGTATCTTCTTTTGTGAGGTGTCTCTGAAGGTCTTTGGTCCATTTTCTTGTTTGCTTTCTTATTGTTGAGTTTTAAGAGTATTTGTATATTTTTGAATAGCAATCCTTTATCAGACGTGTCTTTTGCAAATATTGTCTCTCAGTCTGTGGCTTGTCTTCTCATTCTCTTGGCCCTTTCTTTTGCAGAGCAGCTTTTCATTTTAATGAAGTCCAGCAAGATCACACATTTTTTTTCAATAAAAATAATAGCAACATTGGCATAGGTGACATTGTTTATCTTTATATATTTCGGGTCTTGTAGGGTACAAAAGATTTAATAACCTTTATGGACAGCACTTATTTACTTAAGAAATACTGGTATTTTACTTATAGTACAGCTATTGTTCCGAGTGCTTTATATAAAAGGCTAACTCATCTTCTCCTCATAAAAACACAGTGAGTGGGGGGAGAGAAGATGGCAGAAGAGTAAGACGCGGAGATCACCTTCCTTCCCACAGATACAGTAGAAATACATCTACACGTGGAACTGCTCCCACAGAACACCCACTGAACGCTGGCAGAAAACGTCAGACCTCCCAAAAGGCAAGAAACTCCCCCACGTACTTGGGTAGGGCAAAAGAAAAAAGAAATAACAGAGACAAAAGAATAGGGACGGGACCTGCACCAGCGGGAGGGAGCCGTGAAGGAGGAAAGGTGTCCACACACTAGGAGCCCCTTCGCGGGTGGACACTACGGGTGATGGAGGGGGGAGCTTCGGAGCCACAGGGGTGCGGAGGGCAAAGCGGAGAGATTCCCGCACGGAGGCTCGGCGCCGAGCAGCACTCACCAGCCCGAGAGGCTTGTCTGCTCCCCCGCCGGGGCGGGCGGGGCTGGGAGCTGAGGCTCGGGCTTCGGTCAGATCGCAGGGAGAGGACTGGGGCTGGCGGCGTGAACACAGCCTGAAGGGGTTACTGCACCACGGCTAGCCGGGAGGGAGTCCGGGAAAAGGTTTGCAGCTGCCGAAGAGGCAAGAGACTTTTTCTTACCTCTTTGTTTCCTGGTGCGCGAGGAGAGGGGATTCAGAGCGCCGCCTAAACGAGCTCCAGAGACGGGCGCGAGCCACGGCCATCAGCGCGGACCCCAGAGACGGGCCTGAGACGCTAAGGCTGCTGCTGCCGCCACCAAGAAGCCTGTGTGCGAGCACAGGTCACTCTCCACACCGCCCCTCCCGGGAGCCGGTGCAGCCCGCCACGGCCAGGCTCCCGTGATCCGGGGACAACTTCCCCGGGAGAACGCACGGCGCGCCTCGGGCTGCTGCAACGTCACGACGCCTCTGACGCCGCAGGCTCGCCCCGCCTCCTCCGTACCCCTCCCTCCCCCCGCCTGAGTGAGCCAGAGCCCCCGAAGCAGCTGCTCCTTTAACCCCGTCCTGTCTGGGCGGGGAACAGACGCCCTCAGGCGACCTACATGCAGAGGCGGGTCCAAATCCAAAGCTGAACCCGGGAGCTGTGCGAACAAAGAAGAGAAAGGGAAACACCTCCCAGCAGCCTCAGGAGCAGCGGATGAAAGCTCCACAAACAACTTGATATACCTGCATCTGTGGAATACCTGAATAGACAACGAATCATCCCAAATTCAGGAGGTGGACTTTGGGAGCTGGATATATTAATTTTTCCCCATTTCTTTTTTTTGTGAGTGTATATGTATATGCTTCTGGGGGAGATTTTGTCTGTATAGCTTTGCTTTATAATAGCTTTATTTTACTTCACTATATTATAGCCTCTTTCTTTCTTTCTTTCTTTCTAATTTTTCTCCCTTTTACTCTGAGCCGTGTGGATGAAAGGCTCTTGGTGCTCCAGCCAGGCATCAGGGCCGTGCCTCTGAGGTGGGAGAGCCAACTTCAGGACACTGGTCCACAAGAGACCTCCCAGCTCCACGTAATACCAAATGGCAAAAATCTCTCAGAGATCTCCATCTCAACATCAAGACCCAGCTTCACTCAACGACCAGCAAGCTACAGTGCTGGACACCCTATGCCAAACAACTAGCAAGTCAGGAACTCAGCCCCATCCCTTAGCAGAGAGGCTGCCTAAAATCATAATAAGGCCACAGACACCCCAAAATACACCACCAGACGTGGACGTGCCCACCAGACAGAAAAGATCCAGCCTCATCCACCAGAACTCAGGCACTAGTTCCCTCCATCAGGAAGCCTACACAACCCACTGAACCAACCTTAGCCACTGGGTACAGATACCTAAAACAACGGGAACTACGAACCTGCAGCCTGTGAAAAGGAGACCCCAAACACAGTAAGATAAGCAACATGAGAAGACAGAAAAACACACAGCAGATGAAGGAGCAGGGTCAAAACACACAAGACCTAACAAATGAAGAGGAAATAGGTAGTCTACCTGAAAAAGAATTCAGAATAATGATAGTAAGGATGATCCAAAATCTTGGAAATAGAATAGACAAAATGCAAGAAACATTTAACAAGAACGTAGAAGAACTAAAGAGGAACCAAGCAAGGATAAAAAACACAATAAATGAAATTAAAAATACTCTACATGAGGTCAATAGCAGAATAACTGAGGCAGAAGAATGGATAAGTGACCTAGAAGATAAAATGGTGGAAATAACTACTGCAGAGCAGGATAAAGAAAAACGAATGAAAAGAACTGAGGACAGTCTCAGAGACCTCTGGGACAACATTAAACGCACTAACATTTGAATTATAGGGGTCTCAGGAGAAGAAGAGAAAAAGAAAGGGACTGAGAAAATATTTGAAGAGATTATAGTTGAAAACTTCCCTAATATGGGAAAGGAAATAGTTAATCAAGTCCTGGAAGCACAGAGAGTCCCATACAGGATAAACCCAAGGAGAAACACGCCAAGACACATATTAATCAAACTGTCAAAAATTAAATATAAAGAAAACATATTAAAAGCAGCAAGGGAAAAACAACAAATAACACACAAGGGAATCCCCATAAGCTTAACAGCTGATCTTTCAGCAGAAACTCTGCAAGCCAGAAGGGAGTGGCAGGATATACTTAAAGTGATGAAGGAGAAAAACCTACAGCCAAGATTACTCCACCCAGCAAGGATCTTATTCAGATGTGAAGGAGAAATTAAAACCTTTACAGACAAGCAAAAGCTGAGAGAGTTCAGCACCACCAAACCAGCTTTACAACAAATGCTAAAGGAACTTCTCTAGGCAAGAAACACAAGAGAAGGAAAACACATACAATAACAAACCCAAAACATTTAAGAAAATGGGAATAGGAACATACATATTGATAATTACCTTGAAGGTAAATGGATTAAATGCTCCCACCAAAAGACACAGACTGGCTGAATGGATACAAAAACAAGACCCATATATATGCTGTCTACAAGAGACCCACTTCAGACCTAGAGACACATACAGACTGAAAGTGAGGGGATGGAAAAAGATATTCCATGCAAATGGAAATCAAAAGAAAGCTGGAGTAGCAATTCTCATATCAGACAAAATAGACTTTAAAATAAAGACTATTACAAGAGACAAAGAAGGACACTATAAAATGATCAAGGGATTGATCCAAGAGGAAGGTATAACAATTGTAAATATTTATGCACCCAACATAGGAGCACCTCAATACATAAGGCAAATACTAACAGCCATAAAAGGGGAAATCAACAGCAACATAATCATAGTAGGGGATTTTAACACCCCACTTTCACCAATGGACAGATCATCCAAAATGAAAATAAATAAGGAAACACAAGCTTTAAATGATACATTAAACAAGATGGACTTAATTGATATTTATAGGACATCCCACTCAAAAACAACAGAATACACATTTTTCTCAAGTGCTCATGGAACATTCTCCAGGATAGATCACATCTTGGGTCACAAATCAAGCCTTGGTAAATTTAAGAAAATTGAAATCGTATCAAGTATCTTTTCCGACCACAACGCTATGAGACTAGATATCAATTACAGGAAAAGATCTGTAAAAAATACAAACACATGGAGGCTAAACAATACACTACTTAATAACGAAGTGATCACTGAAGAAATCAAAGGGGAAATCAAAAAATACCTAGAAACAAATGACAATGGAGACACGACGACCCAAAAACTATGGGACACAGCAAAAGCAGTGCTAAGAGGGAAGTTTATAGCAATACAGGCCTACCTCAAAAAACAGGAAACATCTCGAATAAACAACTTAACCTTGCACCTAAAGCAATTAGAGAAAAAGGAACAAAAAAACCCCAAAGCTAGCAGAAGGAAAGAAACCATAAAGATCAGGTCAGAAATAAATGAAAAAGAAATGAAGGAGACAATAGCAAAGATCAATGAAAGTAAAAGCTGATTCTTTGAGAAGATAAACAAAATTGATAAACCATTAGCCAGACTCATCAAGAGAAAAAGGGAGAAGACTCAAATCAACAGAATTAGAAATGATAAAGGAGAAGTAACCACTGACACTGCAGAAATACAAACGATCATGAGAGATTACTACAAGCAACTCTATGCCAATAAAATGGACAACCTGGAAGAAATGGACAGATTCTTAGAAATGCACAACCTGCCGAGACTGAACCAGGAAGAAATAGAAAATATGAACAGACCAATCACAGGCACTGAAATTGAAACTGTGATTAAAAACCTTCCAACAAACAAAAGCCCAGGACCAGATGACTTCACAGGCGAATTCTATCAAACATTTAGAGAAGAGCTAACACCTATCCTTCTCAAACTCTTCCAAAATATTGCAGAGGGAAGAACACTCCCAAACTCATTCTACGAGGCCACCATCACCCCGATACAAAAACCAGACAAAGATGTCACATAGAAAGAAAACTACAGGCCAATATCACTGATGAACATAGAGGCATAAATCCTCAACAAAATACTAGCAAACAGAATCCAACAGCACATTAAAAGGATCATACATCATGATCAAGTGGGGTTTATTCCAGCAATGCAAGGATTCTTCAATATACTCAAATCAATCAATGTGATACACCATATTAACAAATTGAAGGAGAAAAACCATGTGATCATCTCAATAGATGCAGAGAAAGCTTTCGACAAAATTCAACACCCATTTATGATAAAAGACCTGCAGAAAGTAGGCATAGAGGGAACTTTCCTCAACATAATAAAGGCCATATATGACAAACCCACAGCCAACATTGTTCTCAATGGTGAAAAACTGAAACCATTTCCACTAAGATCAGGAATAAGACAAGGTTGCCCACTCTCACCACTATTATTCAACATAGTTTTGGAAGTGTTAGCCACAGCAATCAGAGAAGAAAAAGAAATAAAAGGAATCCAAATCGGAAAAGAAGAAGTAAAGCTGTCACTGTTTGCAGATGACATGATACTATACATAGAGAATCCTAAAGATGATACCAGAAAACTCCTAGAGCTAATCAATGAATTTCGTAAAGTAGCAGGATACAAAATTAATGCACAGAAATCTCTTGCATTTCTATACACTAATGACGAAAAATCTGAAAGTGAAATTAAGAAAACACTCCCGTTTACCATTGCAACAAAAAGAATAAAATATCTAGGAATAAACCTACCTGAGGAAACAAAAGACCTGTATGCAGAAAATTATAAGACACTGATGAAAGAAATTAAAGAAGATACAAATAGATGGAGAGATATACCATGTTCTTGGATTGGAAGAATCAACATTGTGAAAATGACTCTACTACCCAAAGCAATCTACAGATTCAATGCAATCCCTATCAAACTACCACTGGCATTTTTCACAGAAGTAGAACAAAAAATTTCCATACAATTTGTATGGAAACACAAAAGACCCCGAATAGCCAAAGCAATCTTGAGAACGAAAAATGGAGCTGGAGGAATCAGGCTCCATGACTTCAGATTATATTACAAATCTACAGTAATCAAGACAGTTTGGTACTGGCACAAAAACAGAAATATAGATCAATGGAACAGGATAGAAAGCCCAGAGATAAACCCATGCACATATGGTCACCTTATCTTTGATAAAGGAGGCAATCATATACAGTGGAGAAAAGACAGCCTCTTCAATAAGTGGTGCTGGGAAAATTGGACAGATGCATGTAAAAGTATGAAATTAGAACACTCCCTGACACCATGCACAAAAATAAACTCAAAATGGATTAAAGACCTAAGTGTAAGGCCAGACACTATCAAACTCTTAGAGGAAAACATAGGCAGAACACTCTATGACATACATCACAGCAAGATTATTTTTGACCCAGCTCCTAGAGAAATGGAAATAAGAACACAAATAAACAAATGGGACCTAATGAAACTTCAAAGCTTTTGCACAGCAACGGAAACCATAAACAAGACCAAAAGACAACCATCAGAATGGGAGAAAATATTTGCAAATGAAGCAACTGACAAAAGATAAATCTCCAATATTTACAAGCAGCTCATGCAGCTCAATAACAAAAAAACGAACCACCCAATCCACAAATGGGCAGAAGACCTAAATAGACATTTCTCCAAAGAAGTTATACAGCTTGCCAACAGACACATGAAAGAATGCTCAACATCATTAATCATTAGAGAAATGCAAATCAAAACTACAATGAGATATCATCTCACACCGGTCAGAATGGCCATCATCAAAAAATCTAGAAACAATAAATGCTGGAGAGGGTGTGGAGGAAAGGGAACACTCTTGCACTGTTGGTGGGAATGTAAATGGATACAGCCACTATGGAGAACAGTATGGAGGTTCCTTAAAATACTAAAAATAGAACTAACATACGACCCAGCAATCCCACTACTGGGCATATACCCTGAGAAAACCATAGTTCAAAAATAGTCATGTACCAAAATGTTCATTGCAGCTCTATTTACAATAGCCAGGACATGGAAGCAACCTAAATGTCCATCGAGAGATGAATGGATAAAGAAGATGTGGCACATATATACAATGGAATATTACTCAGCCATAAAAAGAAATGAAATGGAGGTATTTGTAATGAGGTGGATAGAGTTAGAGTCTGTCATACAGAGTGAAGTAAGTCAGAAAGAGAAAAACAAATACAGTATGCTACCACATATATACGGAATCTAAGGGGAAAAAAAAAAAAAGTCCATGAAGAACCTGGTGGCAAGACGGGAATAAAGACACAGACCTACTAGAGAATGGACTTGAGGATATGGGGAGGGGGAGGGGTGAGATGTGACAGGGTGAGAGAGTGGCATGGACGTATATACACTACCAAATGTAAAATAGATAGCTAGTGGGAAGCAGCCGCATAGCACAGGGAGATCAGCTCTGTGCTTTGTGACCACCTAGAGGGGTGGGATGGGGAGGGTGGGAGGGAGGGAGATGCAAGAGGGAAGATATATGGGAACATATGTATATGTATAACTGATTCACTTTGTTATAAAGCAGAAACTAACACACCATTGTAAAGCAATTATACTTCAATAAAGATGTTTAAAAAAAAACAACACACTGGGTGGATATTATCATGATCCCACTTCATGGATGAGAATGCTGCATCATAGAAGGTACCTAAGTGACCTGACCACGTAGATGCGGGGTTGGGATTACTGCCTCGGAAGACTGGCTGCAGTCTCTGTGTCCTCAACCACCGTATTACACTGCCTCTTCTATGCTACACATGATTTTTGGAAGCATTGCTTTCCAGCCATTGCCTGATAAACAGCTGGTGCATGTCTTCTCTCCCCAAGATTGGATTTACACTGAATGCCAGCTTCATAAGTGTGATACTCCATGTATAATCCCAAGTGATTCTTTACATTTAATCTTTAGTCCACTATGACTTGCCCAGAGAATAAAATATGTGGGACCTTAGAAAAGCAAGTTTTAGTAAAAGAACCGAAAATGGAGGGAGGAAGCATATACCTGGCATTTCTTTCTCTGAGCAGCAGAATTGGAAATGCAATGCCATCATGATCCAGCTGGTTTATTTGCCAATTTATAACAGTATTTTGAAGAACTATTTGACGTGTATAATTTTGGATATTATTACATGAATGAGGGTTGCTGATTGCTGATGGAGAAAACCACACAGCTACGTAGTTTTGCACAGTTATATAAAAATTGTGGTTTTCATTCCCAACGGAGCCATCAAGGTTGCTGACAGTCCTATACTCAGTCAGCTTATTTAGTTTATGGAAAAATATTTTCCATGAAGCGATTCCAAACTTACTTCATTCTTGTAAATCCCTAAGAATGTTTTTTGTTTCTTTGCCCCATCACTTACTCTATACCTGAGGGAATGAGGGAATGCTCTAATCTACTGTGTGGGACAGGTGCTATTGCTTAAAAATTTTATTGTTACCGCGTCCAAGCTTGTGCTGCGTGCCACATGACAGGCCAATGAATTGAGAGATGAGGTGTTGGGGCAAGAAATAGTGACTTCATTTGGAAAGACGTGAAGACCAAAAAGTTGTTGGGCTAGTGTCCCAAAGAACCATCTTATCGGAGTTAGAATTCAGGCTTCTTTCATACTAAATGGGGAGGGAGTGTGGCTGGTTGTTGCAGACTTCTTGGTGCTGGAATCCTTTGTTCTTGCAGCCGTCCACGTAGGTCAGGTCGCAATGTTCCTATAAACCTCCAACAAGACAACTGTCATTTTCTGTTCTGCAACTTTCTTATTTCTGTATGAATGGCAAAGTGTTATACCTTTAAAAGTCAGAGCCTTGGCGAAGGGCTATCCTGTATAGTTCAGGCTATAGGCAACATTGTTTTACAAAGGTACTGAACCAGCATGACTAAGCACAGGCAACAGAGCACAAGGGTTAGAGCTAAAGGAATAGATCTGATATGGAGCTAGGTTTGTTCTTCTCTGTAACATTATGATCAGCGTCTTTTGAAATAATAATCGATTCTCACATAAATTAGCAACTTTGGAGAGCCTATATACTCACTTCCCTTCTCCATTTGGATTGCAGAAGATTCCAAAAGTTGGAATAGTTGGTATTCTATCAGAATACCAACTAAAACTGAATAGGCGTATAAACATTACTGAGAACTTCCATTCTAAAAAATGTACCCAACCAAAGTGCATATGGCAGCACTTTTTGTAACAGTTCCAGACTAGAAATAACCCACCTATCCACTAAAAGTAGAAGGGTTATATAGTGTATGGCAAATGTACACAATGGAATTCTTTCAGCAGTGAGAATGAATACATTCCTGAAGTGTGGGTAACTCTCACGACAAAAGATTGAACACAAGAAGCCAGACACTAAAGATCACACACTGGGAGATTTCAGTTACATAAAAGTCAAACACAGATAAAACTAATCAATAAGGATAGAAGTCATTATAGTGGTTACTTTTTTGGTAACTAGGAATGGGTGTTGGTGGGACTTCTTGATCCAGGAGGTTGTTACAGGAATGTCATCATTGTATGAAAATTAATAAAACTCTTCTTTATAATCTGAACTGCTTTCTCTATGTATGTTTTGCTTCAATGTCTTTTTCTTTCAGAACAATATAAGGGGATACCTCACACATGCGCACACACACCACCCCCCGGAGAGTTTTACTATTCCATAATTACAAAATTACCTGGGAAAGGACAACTTGCAAGAAACTTTGAATTATATCACAGAAATTTCTTATCACATGATTATAATTTCTTCCAATAATGTCTTTATCCACAATGTAATCTCTGCCAGCCACTTCCACAAACTCTTCATAAATAGCTCATCTGGGCATGATGACTTTCTAGTATTCTCCCATGTCACATGAAAATATACTAAGTATCACTAACACTATTGAGTATTACATACCTAAAGTAAAGCCACGGTGTTATACTTGTTTTATGATTTTTATTTTAGAAACACACTAGTAACTAACTTGCTTAAAATCTTTCACCAATGTTTCCTAGAAGCACAGCAGTCTTAGGAATAGAAATATCAATGTATTTTTTTAAATTTTGTTCAATTCCCTTGTACTTTTTTATATCTTATTCTGCAGACCACTTATTCAAATGTGTTACTTTATATGTTTTACCCAGATCTATTCATCCTATTAAAGTAACTTGCAAGTTTGTGCAATAACAAACATATTGATTTTGGCTCTAGAGGGCTTTCATTATGGGTTTCATAATGTTCTCATACTCCTGTTGTCATTAATCCCACTTTAAATGCAGGTCCACCATCTTTTTAACAACACGGATGCATGTATGAATCAAGTCATAACTGCCGGTGGGCATGACGACAGTATTATATTTGCAGGTCATTTTCATGATGAGCTCTTATTTATTGAGTCTGCTCTGGTCGTCTCTGAGATGATTTTATTAAACAAGTAATGAAGAGGTGTAGGTACAAAAGGATATATATGGAAGCATATAGGATGTCACATGCTGAATACAAATGTGCTGTTAAGAATGTATAATATCATGAAATAATGAGATGAGAAAATTTTGCTGGCAGTTATTCACAGACAAATATAACAGTCCAGGCCTGGCCTGAATCAATAATCTCCATGTGTGACCAGACAGCAAACAATCTTTACAAGCACAAAGACTTTTCTTTTTATTTGCCTTGTTTTTTTATTTGTTTTTTGTTTTTGTTTTTTGGTTTATTTAATAGGAATGAATTTGTGTTCTTTGTGTAAATTGGAACAGTTACACAGTAGTCAGAACAATGGGTAAGTAGAATGGGATTACCATTGCTACTGGACTTTTCTTTGTGAATATGATCAATATTTGCATTCAGCACTAAAAATGAAAAATGAATAAGTTAATGTTTAATATTAATTGATAGAATATATTGGCAATGACATGCTATTAACATAAAAATGCTGTGCCATTTCTATTTATGTTGAAGGATAACAATAAATAATAATAAATACCTTCTTTCTATAGTTGTGCTACGTAATGTTGTAATATCCTAAAAATTTCTGGTCTACGGGACCTTGAAGGAGAAAAATCATATGCACTTACTTAGCCAACAAGAAGCTGGGACTTCTATGTACCCTTTAAATAAAACCACAAGATTCTGGTTAATATTTTACCGTGTTGAGTGCATGCATATGTTCTGGTGTGAATACAGCCATGCTACAGCAGGAAAGCAGCAGTTCTCTCCAGGCTAGGTCTCCTCTGAATTCTCTTGTAAGCCTGATTGAAAGAAAGAACAAAGGAATGAAAAGGAGGTGTATTCTCCTCTCATATGTAGTTAATGCATTTAGACGTTTCAGACAAAAAAAGTCAAAATAGAGGCCACATTTTAATTGCATACCCACACAATATTTCTTCCAAAATACGTTTCTCCAAACCTAAGTCTGTGTCTAGTTTTCTTTCCCTCTAAACCCTTAAAAATGCTGAAATAAATAAATCACTACAGCATAAAGTGATTTCTGATTAGGAAAAAAAGAGGGGCTTATTTTGCTCGCATAACCTGAGAATAGTAAAAATGAAAGAGGATTCTCAGGAAGTAATCCCACATAATTTAACCATGGCATAAATGACACACAACAAAGATAAGGCAATACCATGAGCAAGCTAATGTTTTTTAAAAAATTGTACGTTCACTGTTTAAGAATAACTGTGTCGAAGATCGTGACTTTAAAATCAAATGGTAGGTGCTTGCTGTCACTTGTAGTGCTATTTCTTGATTTCTGGCATTCTTTCATCTATAATATGAGGAACCGCTCTGCTCATTCTTCCCTCCAGCGTAGACATATATGGTGACCGATGCTCTATGGACATCCTCTAATGATAAACACGAACTTCTGCATTTGGAGCTAGAATTTATATACAACATTAGAATTAAAATGTCAATCAAGTGTAATCATATTGAAAACGAATATTCATAAAAACAATGCACTTGACCATGTAGTGAAAAAATAGTTTAAAATGTGGATTCAATATTGGGAGAGAAATGTTCCCATAGTAATAATAGTTCAAAGTTTGGCAATGATCAAGGTTTTTGAGAGAAAAAAAAATCTATCCTAACTGTACTGGACTACATTATTTTCCACTAAAATTTTCTAGTCTATAAAGATTTTGTAGTCAGTGTACTTATGTAATGTTGGATACATACCTGTTTAAATTTCTTTATAAATATTTATAGTTTATAAATATTTCTATTTATAGACATTACATTTAAAATGTATACAGTAATCTCCCTACATACAAATGAGTTCCTTTCTGAGAGTGCATCTGTAAGTCCAGTTTGTTCGTAAGTCCAACAAAGTTAGCCTAGGTACCCAATTAATGCAATCGGCTATATAGTACTGTACTGTTACAGGTTTATAATACTTTTCACAAAAATAATATGTACATTAAAAAAATCAAATACAAAACATAAGGAAAACATTTTTAATCTTACAGTACAGTACCTTGAAAAGTCAGTAGTGCAGTACAACAGTTGGCATACAGGGGCTGGCACACACCTTCCCATCTTTGAAAGTTCACAGCTTGAAGGTTTGTATGTAGGTCATGACTTCCCGTGTATTGTAAGATTGTGACAGGCTAACCAGTGTCAGCATACGGGTGGTCGTTCTTTCTTTTTTGCAGAGTCAGATCTAGTCCTAACTGTATTTTAAGGCATTAATTTCTATTGTAAAAATATGTTTTCTTGGATGATGAGAAGCATTTTTCAGAATGAAAAGGCCCTTTGCTTTTAAAGAATCGTGATGTGAACCTCAAGTTCTGACTCTCATTCTGGGAATTTGAGTGTACGAAGTTGCCTGAAAAAATCATTCCTGCCCACCACCTGAAATAAGAGTGAGGTAGACAAAGATGATGAGAGTAAAATATTTTAATACTCATTTTATTATCAAAATGATAAATTGTCCCTTCTTCATAATGCAAATAACCTAGACCTTATAATTTTGAGTTCTGTAACAAAAAGTGAGTCAGAACACACATTTTGAATTAAAAATAGGAAATCTTCTCTGAATGAAATAATTCACTCTACAGAAGGCCAAAACCACCTGTTGAAATAGAAAGACAAATTTTTTTTTCTAAGTGCTGTTTAGAGCTGAGTTTTCTACCAATGAGTGGATGTCACGTGACAGCTCAGGGACAGCTGTTTTCTGAAGCTGACTTGCACCACCTGTGTCTGTGCATCGGACAGAGAATCAGAATCATTTAATGCATCCTAAATGTGCATCTGCCCTAGATCACTCACTTTTTAAATGAAATCAATAGATTTTATTTTGAGAGTAGTTTTAGGTTCATAGAAAAATTAATTGGAAAGTACTGAGAGTTCCCATGTACCCTCACCCCCAAACCCCCATTTTGCCTATTAGTAACATCCTGCACTACTGTGATCCATTTCTTGCAATTGATGAATCAATATTGATATGTTATTATTAACTAAAGTCCATAGTTTTCCTTAAGGTTCACTCCTTGTGTGGTACAGTTCTATGGGTTTTGAAAAATGTATATTTATCCATTATTACATTACCATGAAGTAGATTCCCTGCCCTAAAATTTCCCTGTACTCCCATTCACCACTCTCTCTCTCCCTCCCTCAACCTTTGCAATTACTGATCTTTTTATCATCCCCATAGTTTTGCCTTTTCCAGAATGTCATATAGTTGGAGTCATACAAACATGTACTTTTAAAGAAAACCCCAGAGATCTGATGCACAGGCAAGAATGGTAACCAACGGAGTAACAATGCAAACAGAAGAGGTTTAAGTTTCAAAAGCCCACTGGTATAGTGTAGTAGTAGGGAAACCATTGCCATGGCAAAGGCAAAGCTGAGTTCTTAGTGTGCATAGATAAAAACGACTATTGATGTTAGACTGTGGAAGTTTAACGAATAGACGAAGTAGTTGTTATTGTATAATGTAAGCAATGGAAATTTGTTTTATCAAAGTCTTCTTCCCTACCCACCCCAGTGGACAATGCTAATTAAACTCAAAATATCACTTTGACCTTCCTTAGTCTCCATTGAAAACCAGAAAAGAGATGAAATAAAGAGATGCTCTAGCCTGAAAGGAACAATGTGCTGAGCCATGCTGCAGAGAGGTTGTCCTTTGCATGATTCCTTCCTGAAGAGGCATTCTGGAAAAGCCTGGCTGCACACTTTTTATATTTGTCACAGCACAGCAAATGACTTTATTTTAATATATATCCAGGTGACTCTGCAAGAAAATAACAAAATCATTAAAAGAGTAGGTCAGGAATGACTATATATGTGTGTGTTGTAACTTAACAAAGTTTTTCTACTGTCAGAGAAGTTTTGTGAGTGTGCAAAATGTCAATCAAGCAATATTAACTGCTACCGCAAAATTGATTGTCTGTCCTATTGGATGACATCGTTATAGAAAATAAATTTCTTTTGATAGAATTAAACTACATGAATGACCTTATTTCAAAAAGCCATGTTCAAGAATATTTACATATTTTTGCATTTAAATAAGTTGTTCATGTTCTGGCAACTCCAAGTAAATATGTAACATTGCTTCTTAATAATTCATCTAATTTTATAGTCAAATTCCTGTTTTTCAGGTTTTTACCATAAATTATTCAATTATGTCATTGTATATGTTTTCATATAATTAATTATAAATTACCTAGAGTGGATTGTCCACATAGAATCATCTATTGACTCATTTATTCATAATGTATTTTAGACCTACTCTGTTCCAAGTACTGTCCTAGGAGTTATGGATACATGGTACATAAGACAGACTAAATACCTATCTTCATGGATGTTTATTTTATAAGCCCATGCCTTTGTCTTAGTGAGTTTGGGCTACTTATAACAAAATATCATAGTCTGGGTGGCTTAAACAGTAAACATTTATTTTGCATAGTTCTGGAGGCTGGGAAGTCCAAGATGAATGTGTTGGCAGATTTGGTGTTTGGTCAAAGCCCACTTCCTGGTTTACAGATGGCAACCTTCTTGCTATATTCTCACGTGCTGGAGAGGAGAGTTTTGGTTTCTCTTCATCCTCTTATAAGGGCACTAATTCTATCCTGGGACCTCCACCCTCATGACCTCATCTAAACCTAATTACCTCCCAAAGTCCTTCCTCCTAATACCATCTGTGATATTGTGATTTATAACAAGAAATATATATTTGACCTTTGTCTCCATTTACTGCACAGAGCTCTTAAAACCCTTGGAATTTCCTAAGTGATGAGAGGAATAATGATGTCTTTTGTTATGTTAATAATGTGATTTGGAAAGCACTTAAGAATGGACACTGGTCACCAGGAGAACCAACCACAAAGAGAGAGTTGGAACTTTCAGCCCAACCCCCCCAGAAACCCCACATCTGGGGAGGGGAGAGGCGTTGGAGGTTAAATCGATCACTAATGCCAATGATTTAATTAATCATGCCTATGTAATGAAGACCCCATAAAAACCCAAAAGGACAGGATTTGGGGAGCTTCTGGGTTGGAGCACACAGGCGGGTACTTGGGAGAGCAGAGCACCCAGAGAAGCATGGTCGCTCCATACCCTTTCCCACACATCTTGCCCTAGGAATCTCTTCTATCTAGATGTTCATCCACGTCATTTATTACATCCTTTTATAATAAACCGGTAAATGTAAGTAAAATGTTTCTCTGAGTTCTGTGAGCCTCTCTCTAACAAATTCATCTAACCCAAGGAGGGGGTTATTGGAACCTCCAATCTATACCCATTTAGGCAGAAGCACACATGACAACCTGGGCTTGCACCTGTCATATAAAGTAGAGGGGGACATTCTTGTAGGACTGAGCCCTTAACCTGTAGGATCTGACAATATCTCTGGGTAAATAGTGTCAGAACCGACTTGTAGGACACCCAGCTGTTGTCTGAGCATTGCTTGGTAGTGTGAGGAAAACTACTCCACCCCCAGCATTAGAAATTGGATGCATAATCGGATATCACATTAGAAATTAGGACTTCAATGTATGAATTTTGGTGGGACACACGTTCAATCCATAATAGCTCTCTTATGCTTCTATTGCTTCAAATAGGTATGTGCGGAGTTATTATTTTTCTCAGCAAAAATAATCTGGCTTTTGATGTGCTTTTCATTGTTATCAGATCTCTCTCTCTCTCTCTCTCTCTCTCTATATATATATATATATATATACACACACACACACACATATAATATATACTATATATACATAAAATACAAATTTGTCTTTTTATATAATCTAAATCAATCATAGAATAGGATCTTTCAAATACTCTTTTCAATTAAGAGACCTCTGCATTAGGCGTTTTATGTAAGGCATATGTTTATATGCCTTAATTTTCTTTTGAGTTCTTATTTTTTATACGTTTTAGACCCCTGAATTTCCATATGTCCCATTTTAACTATAAAATTACCAATGTTATTTTTGTGTGCTGTGTTTTATTAATTTTCTTTTCCAACAAAGAAACGTAACAATATCAAGAAATCTGTTACTATTACTACTATCACTACTACTAGTAATAATAATAATGATTATCATAATAATGATAAATTCACTAGTCTTTTCTATTATCATCTGCTATTTTCTAACTTTTTTCCCAGGATACTCTTACTCAAAAGTTCAATCATGTTTGAGAGTGGACGCTAGTAAGACCACTAAAATAGAGCAAGCAAATCCTTCCTGTCTCAAGTTAACTACCAATACATTACGGTGCTTCTGTATTTCTTTATATAATTTAGCCTGCTGATTTTTAAACTGGCTGTCTAGTTATTAACAGCATAAACCAGAGTGCTTTTTTTCTATTAATTCAAGAATATTAGCCTTGTTTATTCCTACTTTGTCACTTCCATGAGTTCCTTTGTTAAATGATTTTAGCTTGAAGCATCAATTGAAATTTGTTATGCTTTTCCCCCTTTTATATACTCATTGGCATCAAAGGGGAGATGAAGTCCTCACCTGTAAAACTACAGAAGTCATGAGTTTTTTGTGCTCCTATTTCCTGAACTCAAATAGTTGTGGACTAAGATATAAAATTGACGGTGCCAAGCTTGTAGTTAGCATAACGCATCTAGTTTCTCAGCTCTTCTACAGATCACAGAATCCATTGAAATTGTCAACACATGTGGTAAAACCTCAAGATAACACTCTTTGAGTTAATTTGGATGTGTTAGCATTTTCTGATCCACAGTCCTCTGTAGGCTTAATCTTCAAAGAAAGTGGAGGAGGTACAAATGGAATCTGCTTTGTAGGGAGAGGCATATGGAGAAGAGGGTGAAGCTGAGCCAGTTTTGGCAGGCAACCCCCTCTTAGAATCACACGGTGGAGAGTGAATGTTTGCATCACTACTGTGCTGCTGACCTCATCTCTCTAGATCCAAACACCCAGGGGAGTCCTGTGACTGACGCTAAGTAACAGGGGGGATTCTTGAAATGACAGTTGATATTCTGGAAAGTCTCAATCAGCCTTATGACCTGGAATCTTTTGCACTAGAGTTCACTTTATCCTGCAGCTTGGAAAGATTTGGATTAGACAGTGAGCTAGGAATCAAATAACCTACAGAGAGCCTCTTAAAAGCACAAGAGATCTCTGCAAAATTATAAAACCCAAAATCCTATTTTGGGTATCTGAGAACTCTGGAAAATGGAAGGAATAACCTCGGAGATCTGAGAACAGTGTACATATGGGTCCCCCTCATACATTCTGGAAAGCAGGGAAAAGACAATCTTACAACCTATACCATACCAAAGTGGACTAAGTCCAGAAGAGTAAAAATAGGAGCAGGCGAAGCCCAGGTATCAATAGAAAACTATGAGAATAACTGGAATTAATAATTGGAATGAATTCACTGGTAAAGCCATCTGTCTGGTCCTGCGCTTTATTTGCTGAGAGAATTTTGATTACTGATTCAATCCCCTTGCTCCTAATTGTTTTGTTCAGATTTTCTATTACTTCATGATTCAGTCTTGGTAAGTTTGCATGCCTCTAGGAATTTATTCATTTCTTCTATGTTATCTAATTTGATGATGTATAATTCTTCATAGTAGTCTAGTGAAAGACAGATACTGTGTGGTATCACTTATCTGTGGAGTATAAACAAATAAAAAAAATTCATAGAAACAGAGAATAGAATGGTGGTTTCCACAGGCTGTGGGGAAGGGAGAAATAGGAAGATACAGGTCAAAAGGTTTAAACTTTCAGTTTTAAGAAGAAGTTCTGAGGATCTAATGTGTAGCATGGTGACTACAGTTAGTAATACAGTATTGCATACCTGGAAGCTGCTGAGAGTACATGCTAAGTGTTCTCAACACACACACACAGACAGTAAATGGAAATATACAATACAATAAAATAAATATAGAGCAAGAGAAAATGTGAGATAAGCTCTTTAATCTGGCTCCTGTGGACTCAGAGAGAGCCTGATGGGAGATGACTCAAAGATTTCCAGGCTGCATGGTTACATTTCCCACTTCAAATTTTTAGCTGAAAATCGGCTGCACCTTTCTGCATGCACCGTAGTTCAGTGAAGGGGTTGTCCAGCAACTGGAGGCCAAAATGTGATTAGCAGGTGCCCTAGTCTCAGTGAAAGGCAATAGGGGCCAGTGCCCCATAGATATCAGCCAGGCCAGAGAAGTCAAGGACAGATGAAATATAAGATTCTAGGAAATTAGGTAACCCCCAGAGTTAGGGTTAGGAGAAGAGGGAGAAAAAAATCCTGAATAAACTAATTATTTGTGACAAACAAATAGATCTATAAACCTGATTTGATTATTAATTTTTTGTTTGTTTCAGAATAGTGAGGAAACACAATGTGAGGAAACATAATGGCATTGCTAGATTAAATTATCTGGGTAGGGAATTGAATAGGAGCTCATGAACTAAGTTAAATTCCTTTATAAGACTATGAATAAGGTAGATGATTTTTGCAGACATTTGAGATTTGATTGTGGATTACATATCTGCCTGTACTCTGTCTTTCACAATTTTCTCCAGGACTAATTTTGTCCTTTAAATTCTCCTGATTCGCTTTCATTTGATCACAGGAAATTATTGCCCTCAAGTCTCATGATGCATTGGCTATAACACTCTAATTCTGCCTATTTCTCTCAAAAAATACTATGTTCTGGACCTCTTTCACCCCTCGTCATAATTGCATTCACTCCATCAAAATGTACGTGGTCTATGTGCTACTATTCCTAGCTTATAATAAAATGCTAACATCAGTCAACTTAAAACCTGTCATATAAAGAATTATAAAGGCACCAGGGTTACTTTGCCTGGAACATTGCGGCCTTTAGACAGTTAGATGGCAGTTATTTTGTACGGGAATTTGTTAAGGGTGACTTCAGCTGAAAATTGTGACATTATATCTGCACTTACTATGTAAATTATAAAGGAGTGTCATTAAACCTACTTGAGGACTAAGCAACACTTTGAAACTCTCAGCAAATACAGTTACCCCTGGCCACAGTTAGTTAAGAGCACAGAAACCGTGGTTAATGCAATGTGGATCTGAATTTTTAATTTATTCAATATGGATTAATTTCCACTTCAATTTAAAACCTGAAGAAATACAAAATATCATTCTATAAACACAAATGAACTGTTTTGTTACCATTATATTTCACCCTAACTGTTGCATCATGTATATTATAATTGTATAGTAGTGTGAGTATCTGGCACGTGTATCTTTCTGGAGGTATGCATAAATATATCTAGTCAGTATCAATGGATTCAGTCCAAGTGTTTTTGTCTAAACACTAATGTCTATAACATTACAAATAACTTTGTAGCTTGTTTATTGTGATATTTTATGCAGAAAGTTAAGTGGTACTACGTACATCATAATTTTAAATTAAATTATAATACTTATGACTTTATAATATAATTAAATTATTTTCTAGTTAAAAATAAGAAGGTACACATTGAATTCACAATAAAGAAATATTGATACAGAATGAATTAAAGATGCAGAAGATGGAAAAAGTAATTTATAAAAGACTTCAAAAGATGTAAGTTATTAATTTTATAATGAATGCCAATTGCAATTGGCTAGGCTAAATAAAATGAAAAATACTATATGTTTGATGCTTAAAATAAATTTACAGATAATAATGTTGACAAAAATGACATATTCATAATATTCACTTAATCTGAAAGGAAATTTCTTCCCAAAATAAAAATTAAAATAGATAAAAGTATTTACCTGAAACTGGAATTAAAAATTCAACAAAATTTTAAAAATCATATTTAACAAGATCTGAGTGTGTAACTTTGGCAAGCTATCAGATGACTTGGTTCTTAAGCAAAATGAAAAGTAAAAGTATTTTTGAATGGTGAGAAAATAAAATGAATTACTAATTATTATTTATGGAAATTTATTACAAAATTATATGTTCAAACTAAAAAATTAATGAAGTGAAAAGTGAACTAAAATTTTAATGAAGTGAAAGATCTTCCCTTACACCACCAATTGCCTGTGCAATATAAAAACTTTCCTACAATATTTATGATCAATTGATTCAAAATATTAAATTTGCAAGTACTTTTCTTTAGTTTCACTCAGTTACCTGGTGCAAGAGACATTGCTTGGTTAAAACATCGGGTATATATTTTCTCAAAGTATTTAGAAAATAAGAAAAAATGTTTCCAATTTGCAGCCTAAAAATTGAGCTCATGGCATAGATATTTTAAATTAAGTTGCATTTGTCAAAAAAGAATCTCAACTAGATATGGAATAATTAATTCTTATGATGGATGATACTCCAGTAATTTTTGGTTTGAAAATCTGAATTTATTGGAATTTTAAAACAAGCAAATGATAGTTATTTAATTCCTTTACTGTATGAAAATATATATATAACTGAGTTTGTTTGTAGAATTTTTTTTAAAAAGGGAATGCTTCCTAAATATTCAGTAATCAGGGACAAACATTAGTTATTATATCTGTTTCTTTATATCACACTACTGATGTACAAGTTATGTTTAAATTTCCCAGGAAAAGTACATCTTTTATGTTACTTATCTTGATAACAAGACAGGGTGCATAATTTATGATGCTCTGTGCAGAATGAAAATGTGGGACCACTTGCTAAAAAATTATTAAGAAGTTTAAGACATCAACAGCAGAACATTAAACCAAGCAGGGCTCTTCCAGGTGTACATCCTATGCAAATGCACAAGTCCCACACTTACGAAGTCAAACTTGCTGAATGAGTACAATTGATGTTGAAATTGAGCTTTCAAAATACATATCAATAATAATTATTTTGCCCATTTTTCTAACATGAATCAATCTGTAGATGATATTAACTGCAACCTATAGCATTATATGCAATAGCTTTAAAAACTACAAGAAAATTTAAATAACACTTTGTTGATATTGATAAATTTATAGTTTCTTTTCCATTTATTCAATATATTTTACATTTTATGCCAGTAATACTGAGTGGACATAATAGTTCATGAATTTCCTGAATTTGGGTAGACATTTTGGAACTGATATGCTTCTGCTTCAAAGTCAAATCAATTCTTGTAAAAATTATAAACCAGCTTTTTGAACATGGATCGTTAAAGGAAAATGATGTTTTGGTACCTGATTCAATTATTAGAAAATGTCTCTGTATGTCCAAAATATCTTTGGGACTACAGGGGGATAGTATCTACTGTTTCAACTGAAATTTTGTAAAAGCCAAATTCAAATCTAGTGTCTCTGATGAAAATTTGTGTTCTTATTGAAATGTAATATAAACATAAAATGTACACTACATTTTAAAGTCTTGTATAAAAATTGAATGTAAAATATCAGTAATCTTACAATGATTATGTGTTGAGATAATATTTGGAACTTTAGAGTTAAGTAAACTCTATTGTAAAAATTAGTTTTAACTGTTTTTTCTTACTTTTTTGTATGAGTCTTGATGAAAAGTCAAACCCATGTATGTGGCCTACATTATTTTTTTCTTGACAATACTTACTTTTTCAACTGTCAGTGATTACTTATGCTATCCTATATTTCATCTTTTTTATTAAACAAAGGCTTAGAAACTATAGTCTGTGAGACAAATTTTTTCTACAGACTTTTTGAGAATAAAATTTTATCTGAAAAGTCATCCTTTTTAAAATTTATTGTCAATGGATATTTTTACACCATAATGGTATATTTGAGTTATTGAGTCAATGGTATATTGGGTCACAAAGTCCACAAAGCCTAAAATATTTACTCCCTGCTATAGAAGATATATAGCATTTGTCTTCTAGGTATTTGGCCATTTGGTGCTGAAATTGGAGAAGGGATGCAAGTACCAAAATACTGAACTGAACATTACAAGATCCTGAAAGCTCAGAGACGGCTAGGGGAGATTCCTTAGCATATGTTGGTCATTTTTAATGTAGCAGTGACAAGAGGATAATGTAACTTTTACTAAAATTCCACAGAATGCTAAAACTGGGAGAAAATCTGACTTTTGCAAGGAGAGGGCAATGCATTTTTTCCCCTCTCTATTGTACATACTTTGTTCAGACTGTCAATTTTAGAACTAGATTCTTGCTGGTAGTAGCTTTAGTTAACCTCATAATTTACAATTGAGTTCCATGATAACAATAAAGGTAAATTTCCTACATTCTAAAAAGTAACATCTAAAATTAGGTTGCCCTCTGACCCCAGAAGCCATGGCTACTGGAAAGGGCGCCTTGACATTATTTACATAATTTACTTTCTGTGTGGTCCAAAAGTCAGAGAGAAGGCCAATAGTTGAAAACTATATCCATTTATGGAAAAAATATTATTAGCCATTAAGGAAATCCACATCAGAACCAGAATGAGATACCACTTCACTCATGAGGATGACCATAATCATTTTAAAAAATGGAAAATAACAAATGTTGGCAAGGATGTGGTGAAATTAGAAAATTGGAACCCTCCTACTTTCCTGGCAAGAATGTAGAATGGGGCACAGCTGCTGTGAAAAACAGTTTGGAGCTTTCTCAAAATGTTAAACGTAGAATTACCATATAATAGCAATCCCACTCCTAAGTATGTATCCAATATATATATAGTTGAAAACAGATATTCAAATAAAAACTTGTATATGAATGTTTACACCAAAACTATTTACAAAAGCCAAAAGACGTAAACAACTCAAATACCTATCAACTGATGAATGGATAAGTAAAATGTGGTCTCTCTGTAAAACAGAATACTACTGTCATAAAAGAATGAAGTACTGATACATGCTACAACATTTATGAACCTTAACAGGATTATTTTAGTGACAAAAGCCAGACACAAAAGACCACCTATTGTATGATCCCATTTATATGAAATATCCAGCACAGGCAAACAGAGAAAGAGAGAGGAAGCAGATTAATGATTGTCAGGGCATGAGAGCTGGGGATAATGGAAAATAACTGCTTAATGGCTACAGGGTTCCTTGGGGAGGTGAAAATGTTCTGGAACTAGGAATCAAATCCAAGGTTGGCTGAATCCTACATGGAAGGCCAATAGTACTAGGCATTTTATATAAGGGACTTTAGTATCTGTGGACTTCAGCATCAATGGGGGTCCTGGAACCAATCCCCTGTGGATAGCAGAGATGACTGCAGTGGTGATAGTTGCACCACACTGTGAATGAACAAAATGTCACTGTATTGTACACATTATATGGTTAAAATGACACATTTTATGTTTATATGTATCTTATCACAATAAAAATTATAGCAATTTAGAATATGAACCAACATACCGCTATGAAATGATGAGAAATGTTCATGATTATCTTAAACAAATGGGTTTTCTGAAGGATTAGTGAAGTCCTGGGAAGACTATTGTCAGTAAGCTGTCAATGGCATCAAGTATTTGATAGAAGTTGGATTTGATGACTTCTAATGATCCCGGAACTATTCAATTTTTTAAAATAAAAATATGACCTAATGTTCCAAATTACAGTTAAAAAAATTTGTACGTTTAATTTGCTTAACCAGATTGCTATATAATTTTGAAAATTTTAAATGATAAATGCAGGGGTGTATCTTTGTTAAAATGGTCATTTTTGCACAGCACAAAGCATACTTTAGTATTACAGGGTGGCTCTTGACAAGTTCTATTACTTAGAAATAACACCATTTATTTCAGGGAATCTGCTGGCTTTGGATCAAGTAAATAATGAGTTTACTCCCCCAGGGGGAATCTCACGGTACTATTTGTTAGATAGTTCATGTTGGATATAGAATCAGTCTTTTATTGTATAACTTGTGATATATATGGAATTGCTTTAAAACAACAATGGCAATTACTTTCCTGGGTTACAATGGAGAAAGTGGAAATGGAATGAGGAGGAATACATATGGATTTCATAGAGAAATTATTCTGTTATCTGTCTATCAGGTATTAAGGATTGAGAACTATTACAGTTGTTTCCAGCGTGGATTGCAAATCTGGAATGAACTCTCAAAAAGTACCCTAGTTAAGACTAGAATAGAATGTTTCTAGTTCTTAAAAAATATGACTTGAGAATTCTCAGAAATTCCTGTTGTTGTTGTTATTACTATTACTTAACATTCTAGAAAGTTATTTAAATGAGTTTTATAGATAGTGTTGTCTCAAAGTAGCTGTTTTGGATGAAACCTATTTAAATACCATGATTAAGATTATGTGTCTGTTGAGACACATAATTCTCCATGAGCATCTTTTTCTTTTTTTAGTAGATCTTTATTGGAGTATAATTGCTTCACAGTACTGTGTTAATTTCTTTTTCACAACAAAGCGAATCAGCCATATGCATACACATGTTCCCATATCCCCTCCCTCTTGAGCCTCCCTCCCATCCTCACTATCCCAACCCTCTAGGTCACTGCAAAGGGCCGAGCCGATCTCCCTGTACTATGCTGCTGCTTCCCACCAGCCAATCGACAGATGAATGGATAAAGAAGATGTGGCACATATATACAATGGAATATTAGCCATAAAAAGAAAAGAAATTGAGTTATTTGTAGTGAGGTGGATGGACCTAGAGTCTGTCATACAGAGTGAAGTAAGTCAGAAAGAGAAAAACAGATTCCGAATGCTAACGCATATATTCGGAATCCATGAACATCTTATATTCACACAGGCTGGATCTTCTGAGCAAAGGACACTGACAGCCTTTGCAAGGATATTTGCATATTTGCAAAGATATACTCCCTTTGCTAGACTATGCTGTCCTGAGTAAACACATCCCATTTATCTTTGACACTCAAACTTCGCTGTGGATAGCAAATGCGTAGAAAATATTCTTTGAAAATATAGGCAGTATCACCCTTCAAGCCAGAGAGGGAAGCTTTTTTAATAGCACAGATAGGGAAGGTCTCTCTCCTCAGAAACATTCCAAGAGAATAAAATATCATTCCCCTCTCTGGAAAGGAATTTACTTTCTCTTTTTTTTTTTAACTTTTAATTTTATATTGGAGTATAGTTGATTAACAATGTTGTGATAATTTCAGGTGTATAGCAAAGTGATTCAGTTATACATATACATGTATCTATTCTTTTTCAAATTCTTTTCCCATTTAGGTTGTTACATAATACTGAGCAGATTTCCCTGTGCTATACAATAGGTCTTTGTTGTTTATCCGTTTTAAATATAGCAGTGTGTACATGTCGATACCAAACTCCCTAAATAACTTACTCTCTTATACTACTAAGTAAAGATACATATCTTTCTCTTTCTCTCTCTCTCTCTCTCTCTCTCTCATAAACAGATAACCAGCAGACCTATATAAGATCACTGTTTCCCACTGTGGGGTTCCTCACCCATACTGCATCCGACGGAATGTGGTGTGCCATTAATCCCTCACCAAGTCACCCTTGTGGGAACTGACACTCAAGAAACTGACACATACTATTGCTATGGTTGATGCTATTTCTTTTCTTTTTTCTTTTTAACATCTTTATTGGAGTATAATTGCTTTACAATGGTGTGTTAGTTTCTACTTCATAACAAAGTGAATCAGCTATACATATACATGTATCATAACACCATATATCCTCCCTCTTGTGTCTCCCTCCCACCTGCCCTATCCCACCCCTCTAGGTGGTCACAAGGCACTGAGCTGATCTCCCTGTGCTATGTGGCTGCTTCCCAATAGCTATCTATTTTACATTTGGTAGTGTATATATGTCCATGCCACTCTCTCACTTCGTCCCAGCTTACCCTTCCCACTCCCTGAGTCCTCAAGTCCATTCTCTATGTCTGCGTCTTTATTCCGGTCCTGTCCCTAGGTTCTTCAGAACCAGTTTTTTTTTTTTTTTTTTTTTTTTTTTTTTTTTTTTAGATTCCATATACATGTGTTAGCATACAGTATTTGTTTTTCTCTTTCTGACTTACTTTGCTCTGTATGACAGACTCTAGGTCCATCCACCTCACTACAATTAACTCAATTTTGTTTCTTTTTATGGCTGAGTAATATTCCATTGTATATATGTGCCACATCTTCTTTATCCATTCATCTGTCAATGGACAATTAGTTTGCTTCCATGTCCTGGCTATTGTGAATAGAGCTGCAATGAACATTGTGGTACATGACTATTTTTGAATTATGGTTTTCTCAGGGTATACACCCAGTAGTGGGATTGCTGGGTTATATGATAGTTCTCTTTTTAGTTTTTTTAAAGAATCTCCATACTCTTCTCCATAGTGGCTGTATCAATTTACATTCCCACCAACAGGGCAAGAGGGTTCCCTTTTCTCCACACCCTCTCCAGCATTTATTGTTTGTAGATTTTTTGATGATGGCCATTCTGACTGGCGTGAGGTGACACCTCATCGTAGTTTTGATTTGCATTTTTCTAATGATTAGTAATGTTGAGCATTCTTTCATGTGTATGCTGGCAATCTGTATATCTTCTTTGGAGAAATGTCTATTTAGGTCTTCTGCCAATTTTTGGATTGGGCTGCTTTTTGATACTGAGCTGCATGAGCTGCTTGTAAATTTTGAGATTAATCCTTTTTCAGTTGATTCATTTGCAAATATTTTCTCCCATTCTGATGGTTGTCTTTTCATCTTGTTTATGGTTTCCTTTGCTGTGCAAAAGTTTTTAAGTTTCATTAGGTCCCATTTCTTTATTTTTGTTTTTATTTCCATTACTCTAGGAGATGGGTCAAAAAGGATCTTGCTGTGATTTATGTCATTGAGTGTTCTGCCTATGTTTTCCTCTAAGAGTTTTATAGTCTCTGGCCTTACATTTAGGTGTTTAATCCATTTTGAGTTTATTTTTGTGTATTGTGTTAGGGAGTGTTCTAATTTCATTCTTTTACATGTAGCTGTCCAGTTTTCCCAGCGCCACTTATTGAAGAGGCTGTCTTTTCTCCATTGTATATTCTTGCCTCCTTTATCAAAAATAAGGTGACCATATGTGTGTGGGTTTAATCTCTGGGTTTTCTATCCTGTTCCATTTATCTATATTTCTGTTTTTGTGCCAGTACCATACTGTCTTGATTACTGTAGTTTGGTAGTACAGTCTGAAGTCAGGGAGCCTGATTCCTACAGCTCCGTTTTTCTTCCTCAAGTTTGCTTTGGCTATTTGGGGTCTTTTGTGTTTCCATACAAATTGTGAAATTTTTTGTTCTAGTTCTGTGAAAAATGCCATTGGTACTTTGATTGGGATTGCATTGAATCTGTAGATTACTTTGGGTAGTATAGTCATTTTCACAATGTTGATTCTTCCAATCCAAGAACATGGTATATCTCTCCATCTGTTTGTATCATCTTTAATTTCTTTCATCAGTGTCTTATAGTTTTCTGCATATAGGTCTTTTATCCCCTTATGTATATTTCTGTGAGTAATAAGTGTCCTTGTCTCTGACTCAAAGTGTCTTCAGTACACATGTATGAACATACATATATGTCCATAAATACTAAGAAAACATATATGTACCAAAAATATGTGCATATGTATATACATAATGCATATGTACAAACACATGCACAGATTTTTTTTTTTTTTTTTGGCTGCACCATGTGGCAGGGATCAAACCCATGCCCCCTGCAACAGAAGCACAGAGTTCTAACCATTGGGCTACCAGGGAATTCCCCATGCACAGATATTTATAACTATGATAGGCTAACTTATTGGTTTAGAAGGAAGGAAGAATCTGAGACCCTTCAAAGTTCTTGACTAACATTATTCACCACAGTCAGGCAAAATCAACTAAGCAGAAGAATTAATACAAAGTTAGGTGTGTTAAAATTTCCTCCTGTCCAGGTGTGTTATGCAATTATTCATATATTACTTCTTTACTAGACTATACTGAAGGAAATAAATACATCTAATTTGCTTTTATGACACATAATAGTGTTATATTAAGAGATAAATAAACTCACATATGCTTTATTGTATATTGAATCCAAGTTTTACAAATTTAAAACAATATTTTAAAGCTTGGCTGAATGTGCTAGTATTTGAAAGACTAGGTGACTTAGAGACTTTAGCAGAGGACTTCCTTGGTGGTGCAGTGGTTAAGAATCTGCCTGCCAATTCAGGGGACACGGGTTTGATGCCTGGTCCGGGAAGATCCCACATGCCTCAGAGCAACTAAGCCCGTGCACCACAACTACTGAAGCCTGCACGCCTAAAGCCCACGCTCCCCAACAAGAGAAGCCACCGCAATGAGAAACCCGCGTACCACAATGAAGAGTAGCCCCCGCTCGCCGCAACTAGAGAAAGCCCGTGTACAGCAACAAAGACCCAGCGCAGCTAAAAATAAATAAGTAAATAAATAAATTTATATTAAAAAAAGACTTTATCAGAACTTAGACAACCTTAACTTACAGAATCTAATATATATATATATATCAAATATAAAAATATAAATACATGTACAATGGATTTACCTATTGCTGTCAAAATGTAAAAGAATTTTGTTAATAACTTACTTTTGAAATAATTCTGTAAAGACGAACTCATTAAATTTGCAATTGGCTATGATTTATACTGTGGCCAGGGAACACTGCCTGCCATTCCAGTAAACAACAAATGTTGTCCACCACCAAGCTGTCGGAATCAAGGATGGAGAAAAAAACAGGAAACATTATGTGCTTTGAATAGTGGCCCTATATAATTACGATGCATATCTAAGGAATAATCTTCAATGAGCTCAAACTTGCACCTTCCTATACATAGAAAGGCACTAAAATCATTAACTTGAGATGTCTGTTTTTTGTGATTAGCAGTAATCTCGATGTTGAACTACATGTTTTTGTTTTGTTTTGTTTTCCCGGCAAAAACTCCTACATATTCTGGCTCCTCTGTTACTTCTTCAGATCAATTCCTCAGAGCTCTCTGCTACCTGAGAGGCTGCCTCTGGGGCTATAATCCTCAGTAAGGTCCCCAAATACAAAAAACTTGCAACTTTTAGGTTGTGCATTTTTCTTCAATCAACAATTTTCACGGAATATCAGAACTTGAGAAGTTTTGCAAAGTGGGAAAATAGGAACAAAGTTATTTTTAAATGTAATACATTTTATAACTATAATATTTTCTTAATGGAAGAGTTAATTCGATACAGTGTTACATTTTGTATCATTTCAGTGAATATGCATTACTTACTAACTTCTAGGCCATTATTAATATATTTGTGTAGTGTAAGCCCTGACAGCTGTTTTTGCTTTTGCCTTTTTCTTTTTTGTAAAGCAAGTGCCTGACTTTAGTTTCAAATGCCCTGGCATCCACTTCAAAGACTGCTGTCTCAAATAAACACATTGCCAGCTACAGAACAGATTAAAAAGCCAGACCACCTCCTCCCACTGAGGTTACTTTTTTTTAGAGATCTTTGTTGATTTCAAAAAAAAAAAACCACTAACCATTAGATTACTTGTTTTCTTTTTCTTCTCTTCCCAGGCTTTAAATTCCTGCTCTTATGTTTTAAATTCACCAATAAAAAAAGCTCACTAAATCCTGGGGTCCCATCCTGCATCCCAATAAAAGCAGAACCCCTGTGTGCACTCTTGCTCTCTCTCTCCCCTTACCTCATTTTGTAGCCCCAGGTGTGCTGCATAATTTCTAGGTCTTGTAAGCAATAAACATATTTATTTTTTCAAAGTTTCCCAATGGTTATTGCTGAAAGGGGTCTTGCAATCATTATACGCCAAGGGTTGATATAACCACAACACTGGTTATTAATAGGATAAGACCATCACAAAACAATTTGAGATATATATATATATATATATATATATATATATATATATATATATATATATATATTTGGGGGGGAGGGTAATATTTTTTAGGTATGGTACATGTTGTAGGTCCTTGTAAGCACTAGGTTCATTTCACGTAATGAATTTAAAAAAAAAATAAAGAAAGAAAAGGAAAAGAAAATATCCCTGCCTTACAGCCACACTTAGAATCTTGCATTACTCAAAAGATTTTAAGTATAATTCTGCGTTCATAAGAGAGACCTAGATTACTCTATTAATTATTATTCTCTGATGGCATGTGGATTTTTGTACCTAAACCCTTGAGGGTACCATAATTATCATTCCTTTCTAGATATTATTTCAATTGACAAAGCTTGGGGTTCTGATTTTTCACTTCTAACGTTCCAAGAGAATTTCAGTTCCGTATTTTTTATTCCATTTTTATTTCATCTAAATATTAGAACATGATTCATGCACAAAGGGAATCTTTTAATTGGGGTCAAACTGAGGAATCCAGAACAAATTTATCACAGATCTTAAGAGGAAAGGCAGGGGACCTGAAGGCTTATGAGATAAGCTCAAATTGTGTAAATATCCAACACCATGATGTGGGAAACTATGGAAAATGTACAATCTCCTCAGTAAATATGATACTACTTTAGGAATGGAGTTACCTGAATACTGTTGACTTAAAAAAACTGCACACCAGGAGAGCTGTGAGTTAAGTTCTATTTGGATTGCAGCCCTGGAGACAGCAACCCAGATAGCTCTGAGAAGCTGCTCTAAAGAGGCAGCGGGGAAGGTCAGTATATATGTGATTTTGGTGAAGGAGGAATACATGCAAACAAGCACATATTTTTTGCAGAAGGTTTCTGCTAGTCTCGTGAAGGTTACTACTCACGAGGAGCAGTCGTCACCATGAAGGATTTTAGTGCTTTTCTAGATATGAGGAGATACAAGAGCTGGGCTCATAAAATCGTCTCCTGAAAATATCTAACTATCTGAAGACCTGTCTGCCAGTTTTTCCCAGAGCACAGAGGGCCTCATTTCTTCCCTCCACCTGAACTCCTTTCAGGGGGTGTTGAAGGTCAGCAGCTACAGCAGCGCATGATTGAATCCTTGTAGAGGTAGATGGCAAGTGACGATGGAAAATGCCAATTTGTAGTTGACAGGGCCCCCTCGTGGTCATAAATTCAACCATGCTTTTGGAGGCATTTCATGACCATTTCATCCCACCGTGCTAGGAGGGCTCATTCCTAGATCTGGCAAAGATTTCGCTGATAGGCCACTCCATGTGCTATTACTGGGCTAGGTCTTACCAACAAAGGTCTCTGGACCACGTGTATTCCTAGTCTGTTATGGTCCAGGAAAAAATTCCCTCTTGTTGTATCTTCCCATATGTAGAGTTACACTATTGCCATCATCAATCATGCACAGAACTGTATATTTGATCAACTGCTGCCAAGTTGCTTAGTCATTGTTATTTTTGTTGGAGACTCAGTCACACATTTGGTAACACAAGAAACTATAATCTTGTTAAATAGGCAAAATATAAATAATATAGGTAATAACATTAATAGAGTTATAAGTAAATATTTAACCCAAGGACTTCCATCAGGTGCAGCGCAGTATATCCTCAGGTCTTCTGACTTAGTCTGTTCTGTACCAATCCTTATCTTTCAGGGAAATGATATATTGGCACTGTCCCTAAGGCTCCCAGCCCAATTCCCTAGTTACTAGGCTTGTCATCCCTACTATAATTTAATTGTTCCCAAGATATATGGGTGCCTTAAAACTTAAATGACCATAGCCTTGTGTTAACCAAATAAATCCATCCCATAATTGTGGGAGGTTTTAATCCTTGGCTAAAATTTTGCTTGCTGCTCTGATTGAGCTTGAGTAACTTTAGAGGAAAATTCATTTTTTATGGCCAGGGTCAGAGCAGGTGTTATTAATTGTCTAGGTGAGGGGATCCCCTGAACAGGACTATAAATTCTTTCTTCTAAAATAAATTTCCTAAGGGCCATCCAATTAGAGCCTTGGAGTGGAGAAATCCACCAAGGTGATCCAGACGTATTAGACAGAGGTAATTGGCCACAAGCCCAACAACTGGACTGATTTTTAAAACTAGTGTAGGATCGTGTCCGGGATAGAAAAGCATTTGATTTATATGCAAAGGTCCAAGAAGTCAAGAAAACATTATAAATGATCATACGAGTCAGGTCCAGCATCTTGGGTAAGCTGTCTACTTCTAATGCCGTCTTCTTCTCATCCTGGTGTGAGTTTTTCCCCTGTTTGAGTGTTGTTTTAAGGTGAATTTGAGGTCAGCAGTCCTGTCTATAGACCAGTCCAGTGCAGTGGCCCTTTTTAAGTGGGACATATGAATCCAAGAGTGAATTCCTTTAGTTTTGCTACACATGAGCTAGTTAAGTGTACCTGGTGAGGGCCTTTCTATCTGGGTTGTAGTGAATTCTTTAAATGATGTCTTTTCTAATATACATAGTCCCCTGGTTGCAGGTCATGGGGCATCTGAACTTCATCCAAAGATAGATTACTGAGATAAGCTCTAGGAACGAACTTAGAGTGTCCTTTTAATAATTCCATTTAACTTTACATTAATATAATGTAACAGCAAGCAACTGTCTGGGAAGTTAGTAAATACAGACCTCCATTAACAAAACTGGGATTTAACATTCATTGAAACACCTTCTTCTCTCTAAAATTCCCCTCATTTCTACCAAATATAACCAAATTAAGACTAATTTGTTTGCAAAATAAATCTGGTCTCAATAAACTTGGCCTGATGATTTATATAACTATAATTGATCATATAGGCTATTCGCTTGCTGAAACTTTTATAAGGAGTCTCAGATTGGACTTTTAAAAGACCTCTCAGGGCTAGGAAAGTCACATCAAGGGCTTATCACAGATTTCGCCTAACAGATCTAGGTGAATTCCTCCCTTTTCAAAGTCCCCAAAATACCTTGAGTTTTCTATACCTGTTAGTGAGGCAGCCTTCCTAATTTACCTGATAAAGCTGCTGGAAACCTAAGAGTTTCCAATGTCTGGAGAGAACAGATAGAAAGAAAAGATAAATGTTTCAATCCAGCTTACTAAGGTATAATTTACCAGATTACTGTAAGTCATAATTAGTTTGAGGGGAAGGTTTTCTTTACACCTGGAAAACACAGATTTAAACCAGTAATTTTTCAGAGAGAAACCATAACATTTATAACCATATTCAGTTCACTCAGTTCCATGTAACTAATTCTTTTTGTTAACAGCTTTATGAAACTATCAGGTTTTTCATTAGAATTCTTCGGCTTCTTACCCAGTTCAGCATTATGGTCTGAAAGTCAGAAACTTGTATTTATCCAAAAGTCCCTTCTATAAATCTTCTTGAAGAGGAAGCATTTTTGCAAAGGCATTAGAGTGAAACTGTAAGTGTCTATAATGACAAAAGACTTAAGGCACGTTTAAAATCTGCTTACAATGCAATGAAACTGACAGAGTAGCTTGGTTAATACTGTGACATACAACACTTTAAGATAATAACTAGAATTATGGCTGATAACATTTTACCAGGACATGTTATAATTTTAGGAACTCCATATAATTTCTAAGATATCTATATTAGTAACATTTACCGTACAATATAACCTAAGAAGATTTATTACTCATTTGACAATTCTTTCCATGTAACAATGTACCAAATGAACCTAATTTGTATCTCTCTTTGGGACAGCTTCAGGGGCCCCTTGAAGCATTCCAAAGTTAGCTAGAGGTCAAAAGGCCTTCATTAGAATTTGATTTAGGAAGTTTTGTCAAAAAATATCAAAAAGGGTTTAGAACACTCAGTCAGATAGGATCACAGGTCACTAGGAAACAATAGTTATTCACTTAGCCAAAGTAACAATAAAAGATTTCAAGGGCAAACACAGAACAGATCACTTAAGAGGTAAGGAAACTTAAAATCTGTTCTCAAAGGCAGTTCAACATTTTAAGACATCTTGTCCTCTTAAGAGGGAGAAAAGCCAAATTCAAGTTTTGCACCCACTTACTTTTAAAATTCATTTACTCAATCAATTTATTTTAAACTTAGTCAGTTCTGACCATGCACAAAACTCTTTTCTTGGGGTCCACTTTCCACAAACCTTTTTATCACTTTCTGTAACCATCACTTTTTTTTCTGTTCAGAAACAACCAGCTATAAGTCAGACCTACCTCCTTTACCCTTAATAAAATGTAATTCCATTCTTCATCTCTTCTTTACTGACAACACACATCCTAATTTCCTACTGTAGGCTGAAATGTTTCCTTTATTACTTCTATTAGCTTTAGTCACATGTTTAAATTAGAATCTTCAGCTCTCAAAACCTTAATTTCTTGTGAAAACTAAGTAAGCAATTATGAACTGTCCATTACATTAGCATTCTGTAGATTGGTGAACATAAATACCAGTGATATTTTCTAAAAACATTTGCTTTCTTTAGAGAACGTGGCACCAAACATATTCATTAATAGTCCTAAATATCTTTTGTTTCTCTGTAAAAGGAAGCCTATGTTCAGTAATTAATGTTTCAGTATCTTATTTTATTTGTGAATGAACTAGCTATTCAATTAGTGGTGGAATTCAATTCCACCACTTAATTTAGCACAACTCTAGAATTTCAAGTTACCAGAATCTGGAGAGACTATTTTAGATGGACATTCCCAAAGCATAATTATTCTCAATAGACTTTATCTAAAAGCTCTTATCTCATTTACATTTTTTTTCCTTAAAAGTTTCTTCACATCAAGTTACTTTCCTTGCTGACAAATTTGTAACACATATAACAAGATTTTATGTAGCTTATATTAAACCTAGGCACAATAAAGGTATTACACTTAATGTTGATGACTTTAAAGACGTCTATATTAATTAGATCAACAAACTTAAACATTAATACCAGATATTAATTTAATACTGAATATTTCCCACTTCACATGAACCTGAAATTTATTTAGCTTAATTTCTCTTGTATTTAGAATTGTTTAATTTGTAAGCACTTACTTTTCTTTAAGCCAATTAAATAGAGCTCGTTTACAAATTAACCACAGCAATATTATCCAAAGACAAAGACACATACTGAGACACACATATATCCAGACAGAGACAACAAGAGATCTCATAGCTTCATTTTCTAAACTTAGTCATGAATCAGATATCATAATATAAAACTCACTAGTTTATAAATAACAGTTGGAATAAGAAAAAATTTAAAGCTTTCTTCCAGTTTTTTTTTTTTTCCAAATCTCAGGAATTAGAGATGATCTAGATAAGTGTTCCTGAGAGCTCTGGTCTCAAGGCACAGGGAGAGAAAATCAGGTTCTCTTAGTAGGACTTATTCCTTTAGGGTCAGAATTCTGAAGACAATTTTTTTTTCCTTCAAGCTAGCTTTCTCTACTGGTTGGGAATTAAATGGGGGTCGGTTAACCTTCAGCTGGCCTTGTGTACTTCATTGGCGCAATTGAAGGGTCATAATTTTCGTAGATACCCCCTTTTCTTTCTTTTTAATGGTTTTGAAAAGTTGGTCTGATATAGTTTCAAGTAATTAATTGTTGATATCCTGCAAAGAAGTTACTCTATCATTTCCTCTTTTAGAAGCTTCTAGATACCAATCAAAGTAAGCATCCCTTTCAGTCTGTTTGATCTTATGGCTAGCTTTTTTTTTTCTAACTGTGAGTACAAAAATATTAATTTGGAATATCAAAAGAACCCCAGTTTGGTCATTTTAGGTTGCTAATTTCCCCAATTAAGTAGGTACTTGCAAGTATGAGTTTTTGTATGTACATAAACCTGGCCTGGAGTGTTAGTCAGAGGCTGGCTTTCTGATGCCCCTTCTTTCTGTGTTTGAGAGGCTCTATTTCTCATTTTAAAGTTGAATTTGTCAGGGATAAAATTTACTAGTGAAATTGTGTGGTGGGCCAGGGTGCTGCTTGAAGCTAAACTCCTCTAGGAATCCCCCCAGAGTCGTTTCAGCCCTCTTACTGTCTCAGTTTCTCCCTTCGGTGGTCTAAGACCACCGCAAGTGCTCGGATGGCTGAGCGGCCGATTCTCATCTGCGACCCCTGGAAGAGCAAGTGTTTTAATGAACGCGTGGGTTTCCCTATGGGACCACTGCACGGTATGAGGCCTCGGCCTCCGCCACTCTGGTAAATTTCTCAGTCGCCTGAGTAAGCCGTGACCGGCCAGGAGAAGTCTTGTCCCTTTTCTTTGGAGCAAAGCTCTCATGTAATAGGTTCACTTTTATCCCAACAAATTCTATTAAGACAGCCGAATTTAAGAAAAGCATCAGATTAGCCTCTTACCTAACCACTCGGCGCAGACCACTCAGTCTCCTACAACTGAGCAAACCAGCACCCCCAGTATCTTTCCACTGGGTGGGGATTTCCCTGGTATCTTTCAACTAGGCCCCCACCCCCCACCCCCAGTCTCTTTCAACTGGGAGGAGGCAGGTACCTGCTACACCGCCAATTAAAGCTCCGGATCATCCACCAATACGGGAGACCCGAGAGCCAGGAGAGACTCACCCAAATTCGTCTGGACCTTCCAAGGAGTCGGATGGGCGTAAGGGGCTTCTGCTGGTACCAAGGCTTCCGTTCCTCTAGAGTTCAGGCGAAGGAGAGAAGTCCACTCCGGGTCCCGTATTCATGGTCGCCATAACCGTCGACTGGAAAAAAATGCACAACGTGAGTTGTGAGTTAAGTTTTATTTGGGGCAAAATAAGGACTGCAGCTGTCTGGGATGAGACAGCATCCCAGATAGCTCTGAGAAACCGCTGCAAAGAGGCAGGGGGCAAGGTCAGTATATACGTGATTTTGGTGAAGGAGGAATACATGCAAACAAGCACATATTTTTTGCAGAAGGTTTCTGCTAGTCTCGTGAAGGTTACTACTCACGAGGAGCAGTTGTCACCATGAAGGATTTTAGTGCTTTTCTAGATATGAGGAGATACAAGAGCTGGGCTCATAAAATCGTCTCCTGAAAACATCTAACTCTCTGAACACCTGTTCTGCCAGTTTTTCCCAGAGCACAGAGGGCCTCATTTCTTCTCTCCGCCCTGAACTCCTTTCAGGGGGTGTTGAAGGTCAGCAGCTGCAGCAGCGCATGATTTAATGCTTGTAGAGGTAGATGGCAAGTGACAATGGAAAATGCCAATTTGTAGTTGACAATACTTTCCGACTTTCAGGGATGCTTTATTATGAAACACAAATTTAAAAATTGATGAACATTGCAAAAAATATTCTTTAAAAACGTTTTTTTATAATTTGTTTCCATAATTAATTGAGAGTATTTTTGTTTCTAATTCTCCATATATGTAGTTTAAAGGGTCTATATAAAATATAAATTGGGAAAATAAAATTTTTATCTACTTTTTTTGTAGAATATTACAATTTTAAATCAATTTTCTTTTTTTTCTAATTCATAAATGAAAGTAGTACTACAATATCTTTAATTTACAAAAGCCCTTGCACTTTGAATAGGAAATGAAAAAATTAGTTGCCTTGAAAACTGAAGAACTTCATAGCATTCTGAATATATTATTAACCCATTATCATGCAGCTGTGATATCACATATATAAAAATGCAATTGATTTTATGATTGTATTCTTTTTCCTATGTAGGTTTATATAAAATATTTTAATTTAAAATTATTGTAGTCTTTGAAATACACTTGAAAATCCTTTGTTTCTCCTACTAGATGTTATTTGCTTGGGATGTTATATATTCTTATTCATATTATTTATTATGTTTGTCTGATTGAACTATAATTCTTTTGTGTGAAATTATTTTGTACCTCTCTCCTAAAGTTATTTTTTAAATTTTTCTGAAATATTTTTAAAAATTCTGATTATATTAGATGATACACAGTTTTTACCATTACCTCTTATCCTGCTTCAATAGACATTCATGTATGTAGTGATTTCAAACACTAAGAAAACAAGTTGTAAACTGACTTCTTACTGGTCATCTGAAGTAATATTCATCTGGAATGAATTATAGAAGTTAGTAACACAATACCTCAAATTATAGTTGCTTAAAAAAAGAAAGATGTCATTTTTCTCTCAAGTACATGAAGTCTTCCAATAATCAGTCTAGAACTAGTATGACATTTCTTATTGTTAGAGAGCAAGGTACATTCATTCTTTCCTCTGCTATTCTACTTCTGTTCCCAAAGTAATCTTATTCACTAACATGGTATCTGGGGCTGCGGGCACTGAGCCTACATTTTAGTCAACAGGAAAGAAAATGGGATGAAGAAGGATAACACATCACTTTTTTAAAAACTCATTCTAAAAGTTTTTGTACATTACACTGTACTTACAAACTACTAGCTAAAAATTATAAACACAGCCACATTTGTCTCCATAGATGATTGGAAAGTGTACAATTTAATCCAGGTGATTGTATGTCCTGATGAAGATCAGGGGTTTCAATACTGCATGCAGCAAGAGAAAGAGATAGAATGAGAGAGACAGAGACAGAAAAAGGGAAAGAGTGAGAGAACAGATAGACCAACAGACAGAAAAGTGATAGGAAGACAGAGAGATAAAAACAAGTATTGTGGGAAAATAAGCAGTTTCTACAACAATCTACCTCTTTGGCCACCCATATGTCCGCCTACAACTTTCTTTTCTACACAAACGGCACAGATATCTCTCACCAGAAAATGCACCCCCAAAGAATTAAATAGTTGCTTTATCCACTTGAAATTCTGCTCCTTATGGATGACATTCAGTCCTCTTCATCAAATCCAGGTGTGATTGCTCATGGTTCAGTTGTATTACATATAATATTTGTTCAAATTATAGTAATTAAGACAATAATATTGGGACTAGACAAGCAGAACAACAGAAACACAGAGACCTTAAGAAAGACCCTCATGCATATATGGACACATGTTTGATATAAGTAGAAAGATTAATTGGGAAAACCTGTATTTTTTAATAAATGATGCTGTGTCATTTCTGTATTCATGCAGAAAAAAAATATGGCATTGCAGCTTTATCTCATTCATTACACAAAACTGAACCATGAATTATAGATATATGTGTAAAAGGTGTAACTCCATCTTCACACAGCGAAAAGTTTGGTTAACTAAGTTTGGTTGATCAAAGAAAAGTTTCAGGACTGGAGAGGATCAAAGTTTTGCCATAGCTGGCATTTAATATATGGTATTATATATATCTAGAAGACCGTGTTTTTAGACATATCATAAATTAAAAGCAAATGGTCAAAATATCTTTGTCTTTAAATTCAAGTATTAATTCTGATTCAGTTTCTTTGGGAAAGATGGGTCACTCTCATATTTTTTTTTTTTTTAACAGAAAAATGTTTCTCTCTGCTGTTTCATTTATACTGCTATAAATGGAATGTTTAGGAGGTAGAATATCCATGACCTTATAGTAATTCAAAACTATAATATAACTTGAGTAATATTTAGAAGAGAAAATTCCTTATTTCCAAATAATTTTAGAATTATCTGAAGGTAAGTGTTGACTACAGATTCTCTGGCATTGTCTTTATTCCTATTTTTTTTTTTTTTTTTAGGTAGTTTGATATTGGATTAGAGTCCTTACTTAAATTGTTGCTACATTGAAATTATTTAATAATCTGCAAATAGATTTCAGCACACCTCCTTTTATTGTGCTTTGCTTTATTGAGCTTTGCAGATACTGCAGTTTTTACTAATTGAAGATTTGTGGCAATTCTGCATCAAGCAAGTCTATCAGTGACAATTTTCCAAGGGCATTGGCTCACTTCATATTTCTGTGTCACATTTTGGTAATTCTTATAATATTTCAAACTTTATTATTATTATTATATTTTTTATGGTGAGCTGTGATCAATGATCTTTGATGTCATTACTACAACTTTCTGAAGGCTCAGGTGATAGTTAGCATTTTTTAGCAGTAAAATATTTTTAAATTAAGGGATGCACTTTTTTTAGACATAATGCTATTGAACATTATAAAAATTACTAAACTGAAGCCTGGCAAAATAGAATTGGGAGACCAGAATGGGGAGCTCACAAGCCCTGTGAGGATAGAGGAGCCCAACAGGAAGAAGAGATTCCCCTTCTTTCTTGACCAGGACTCAGTCAATGGAAAGCCATGGACTCCTTGTCCTCTAGAGCCCTCCCGACTTCTTTTTCCTCCTTATTAAAATCATTCTCCTTCCCTTGCTGTGTGGGGACTTGCCTGTGGCTCACTATGTGGTAGACCCACTGGTCTATTTGTTTTAGGTCAGCATTTTAGTGGCCTTCACAGGGACCAGAGAAGACACTCAATGGTTTTGGGGCTGGTGAGCAAACAGATGTGGTACCCACAACTGATCTTGTCATCTCTCACTGCCTTCTCGCTGAGCCTAGAGTTCAAATACACAACTTTTTCCTAGATCTGAGCTCTCACCCTCTCACGTTTGAAGTTCTCCCGGCTTTATTCAGGATCTATTCAAAGGTTTTGTCTTTCTGGTTAAGTCCTTGTTCTGTATGTTGAGTACTCTTTTGGCTCTTTTGCCTCATCTTGAGATTAGACTGTTTCAACCAAAGCTGGGTGAAATTTCCCTTGCTCCAATTCCCTTGGGGAGGGGCTGCTTCAAATGAAACTGTGCCAGGCGTTCAGCCTTTGGACTATTCCTTTGGAAGGAATAGTCTCCTCTGGATACTGACTTTAAAAAGCCCTTGATCTTCTGGGATCAAGCTGTCTTCTTAAGACTGGCTGCAGTTGTCTTACAAGCTGTTTGAATAGAGCTGTTGGTGCTCTAAGCTCTTTGAGCTGTTTGAAAATTGTTCTTTATTCTAGAGGAAAAACCTCTAGGTGATGAGATCACCTAGTATTTTGAGGGTATCCCCCTCATATAGAGACTCCAACAATTTTATGTTTAAAACCATGGTCCTTCCTCATACTGATTTCTAACTAGATGGACCAACCTGACCAAAGGCAATTTAGAATTTCAATGGCCATTATGGGGACCTATTGAAATCCCCAAACTTAATTTCCTTAATATTGAACTAGACTAGAATAGCTCAAAGTTTTCCAGAACTTAGTGGAATGGTTACTTTTTGGCTTCCCAATGTTATCAGGAATCTAAAATTACCTCCCTGCAAAATAAGATTTTAAGATTAACTGAGGGAAACAGGCAATTAAAAAAGATAAAAATGGCTCCCGAAGCCTCAGGCTCTTCTTCTTTCTTGGCATCTTTGTCTTAGACTTTGACTCTGGTGTCATCTTCCTGCTTCCCTTCTATGCCGCATATGTCTCCACTATATCCTCACTTCCCATCTACTAATTCTCTTGCCTAGCTCCTCCTTTTCTCTGAAACTCCCACTTCCTTTTCCCCTGAACTTGCCAGAATCTGTCCCTCTAGAATGAAGCCTTCTGAGGACCCAGAGCTAAACCCTTAATTTCTTATACTCCCCGGACTAAAGTTGAACTATGAGCCACAGTCAAAGATTTTCCCAAAGTAACTGAAGATCCTCACAGATTTGCTGAGGAATTGAATATAGTCACTCAAACGTATTAACCTTCTTTTCCTAACTTATATCAGTTAGCTCATATGTTGTTGGTAAAGGTCATGCCCAGCATTGGATGAAAACCAGTAACTGGGAAAGTCCTGACAGGTCTCTAGAATTACACCTGGGAGACCAGCCACCAACTTATATGATCAAGCTCAGGCAATTGCTAGGTGACTTCACTGAGGAAATTCCTAGGGCTTTTCCAAAGCTTGTTAACAGATTGTAACAAAATTCAGCCTTGCACACAAAAATCTGACAAATGTGTTCACGAATATTACAATCAATTTCAGAAAGTTTTTAAAGAAGATTCTGGTCTTTCGTCAGATGTTGATTCCACCCAAGTAGCTTTTAACTCTATGTTTATTAGTGGGCTGAACTGGGACCTTTCTCTTCTAGTATAAAGGACCAGGAAGGAATGGAAACTATGTCCACTCCAGATTTAGTTAATTTGACAAACCAGCTCCCTTGTTTCCTGATGAATCACCTTAAAGGAAGAACACCAAAATTATTAATCTTCCAACCCAGCAAATGAAGGCTCCTGAATGAAACCAAAATTCTCCTGGTTTTTGCTATCATTTCAAAGAGCTAGGGTATTGGAAAAAGAGATTGTTACAAATCTAAGCACCTTAAGAACTTTCAGCCCTCTAACCAGCCTTCCCAACGCCCTCCTAATTCTCAGTGATGAGACTCCGAGTAACCACAGGGGCTCTTAACCCTCCCTCTTAATCAGCGTGGAGAAACAGTTCCCCAGGCTGGGGATGAATCTGTTCCAGTCCTGGTTGACACAGGAGCATACACTCTCAGTGCCCAGCTCCATTACTATAAAGCAGCCCCTGCCTCAGAATGCTAAAATAGTTCAAATAGTGGGATCTCTAATGAACCTCTAGAGGCTTCTGTCTCTAAACCCATTCCCTTTTGTTCAGGTCCTTTGAGAAATACCTACCCCTTTCTCCTTGGTTCCTCTGCTTCTATCCCATTACCAAGCCAAGATTTCTTAGAGAAGCATCATGCCAGAACTTCTTTCTCTCAAAAGGAGAAAATAATTCTAGAAATTGACACCAGTTATCACGAGGTGAATTAAATGGCCCTTTGATGTCTTTTTTTCCATCTCTGACAGAACCAGAGCCGATTCTGGAAACACTGATCATCTGTCCCTGTTGAATCAGCTACCATTTTCATTATGGGCAAAATCTCCAACTGATGTTGGCAACATTTGCACCTCCCATCAAAATTATAATACACCCCTCATAACCTCTTCCCAGAATTAATCAGTTCCTTCTAAGCACAGAAGCCCTTCGAGGCATAAAGCCAGTTATGGAAGATTACAAGGCTCAAGGCTTCATTATCCTTTTACTAGCCCCTGTAACACTCCCATTTCACTAGTGAGAAAACCTAAGGGCTGAGAGTGGAGGTTTGAACTCTGAGCAACGAATGACATTGTTATCCTTCTACAGCCTGTTGTTCCTAAGCCTCATACATTACTAACACTCCTACTGGAAGTAAATTCTTTACCGTAATTGATTTATACAGTGCATTATTTAGTATTCCAGTTGATGAAGCTCACCAATTCACCTTTCCTTCACTTGAGAAGAAAAACAATTCATTTGGACAGTAATACCTCAGGATTACTGAGAGTCCTAATTTACTGCAAACCTTAAAGGCTGATCTGGATGATATAAAGTTCCCTAGAGGCCCTATTTGTTGCAATATGTGGATGATTTGCCTCTCTGCTTTCCCTCTTAAGCTTCTTCATAGGAAACCAGCACTTGCTAAAGGTTTTGTCCTGAAAGGGACATAAGGTAGCCAAAGAAAAATGAAAGTTCAGGCTCAATGTTTAGGACATCTGATATCAGAAAAAGGGCTACACCTAGATCAAGATAGATTGCATGGTGTCCTAAGTTCCACAAAATACAAAACTAAGTGCCAACTGAAAGTGTTTCTCTGGCTAGTTGTTTATTCCTAAAATTGGATTCCAAATGTATCTCTTATAGCCAAACCTCTGTAGGTTTCACTCAATAATAACAACCCTAGTGTAATTCATGGGATGAAACCAACAACATAGCCTTCAAGGTCTTAAAGAGAATTTGACTAACCCACCTGCCCTTGGGCATCCCAATGATCAGATTTCCTTCTTCCTTTTGTATATGAAAATGAAGGGAATGTCCATGGTGTACTCAACCAAAAACATGGGGCCCACCATTGAACAATAGGTATTATAGCCAATCACTGGACCCTGTGACATGGGGATATCCCCCCACCTCTTACCTTAGAGGAATTACTGCCATTACCCTCTTGGTTAAGGCCGTGGAGAAAATCACTGTGGAACCTACTCTAGCCATTTTTGTACCTCATGCAGTAGAAGCTCTTTTGAGTTCTCATCATGCTCAACATTTCTCAACCAGCCACCGCACCTCTTATGGGGTCCTTTGTTAACTGCCCTTCACATAACTCTTTTACATTTTAATAACTTTAATCCAGCTACTCTACTTTCTTCTGACACTGACAAAGTCCCTTAGGACTGATTAACACTGACAGACTCTCTCCTGACTCCTTGTAATGATTTACAGGAAATTTCATCGGGTAATGCTGACTTTTCATGGTTTACTGACGATTCTTACTTACTTAATAGGTAACAATGGCACATATTGCGCTGGGTATGCTATTCGCCTCCTTTGGATGCTGTGGAGGCAGCACTATGGCTGCTTCAACTAACAGGCTGAAGTATGTGCTCTTATATGGGCTTGTACTTTAGCCAAGGACAGAACTGCCAATATTTATACTGATAGTAGATGTGCGTTCAGAGTAGCTCATGATTTTAAAATGTTGTGGAAGCAACATGGCTTCCTTACTTCAGGTGGAAATAAAATTAAAAATGGCACCTATGTTCAGGAATTATTGAGGGCAACCTGTTTTCTCTGCAGCTTTAGCTATTATTATGATTTCAGGGCATTCTAAACTTGACTCCCTGGAAGGTAAGGGAAATCACCTTGCTTATATTTCTGTAAGAAATGCTTCCCTTAAAGAACCAACAGCTACCAAACCTCCGTCATGGTCCAAGGGATATTTCCACAAATGATAACTTAAAAAACTGGCTAGAGAAGGCAAATAATTGGCCTAGGAAAAGGAAAAGCGAGATGGAAATTCAATAATTGTTGATTTAATAAAAAGAGAAAGCTCTGGTGTGGACCAAATAAGAAGCCAATCCTATCAGAGACTCTAAAGTTCCCACTCCTCATCACTATAACTGTTTTAAACTGTTGGTCTACTGATAAAATTGTAGCCCTCATAAATCAGTGTTGGTGGGGAAACATTAACAAGGCCACAAACAGTGACTACCTCCTTGTCTCACTGTCCAAAGTACAACCCAGGGAAGCATGTTCATACTGCTCTGGGGCATTTTAAACTGCCTAATGGACCATTCAAAGTCTGGAAAGTGGATTTCGTACCTCTTCCTGCATTTTATGGATATAAATATGTTTTAGTCATGGTGTGTGTATTTTCACACTGCCCTGAAGCCTTCCCTTGCAGACAGGTTACTGCCTCTTCTGTAGCTAAAGTCCTTTTGGAAAAGATTATCCCTACCTGAGGAGCTCCTCTCTAACTTCATGGTAATCAAAGAACCCATTTTACTGGCCAGGTGCTTTGACAAGTCTGTGTTGTTTGGCCCTTTTTGCAGCACTTTAACTGTGCTTGCCACCCTCAATCCTCTGGTTAAGTCAAACGCATAAACAACATTAATCTCAGTTGGCAAAATTTGTAGAGGCTCTCCAAATACCTTGGCCAAAACCATTGTCATTGGTCCTTCTAAATCTCAGATCCTTTTGGAACTCATAAATTCTCACCTTTTGAGATAGTCACAGGATGCTCAAGGCACATGACTTCTGCTTCTTTTGACCCACAACTGATAGAAGGAGTGCTGCTCCAATATTGCAAAGGCCTAATTGCTTCTATTAAAAATAACCATGTTTTGGTAGAGCAATCTTTTCACGGTGCGCTCTCAGGAGATGAAGACCTTAAGCATCACACCTTGCAAACTGGAGATTTCATCTATTGAAAAAGACACATTCAGAAGAACTCTCTTCAACCTCACTGGAAAGGCGCCTATCATGTACTGCTAACCAATCATTGTACTGCGAACTCCGAGAAAAAGACGCTTGGATTCACTAAAAAAGCACAGAGCCCTGACTGGACCCACACATTGTCTGATGACCTGAAAGTAAAGATTTCCCAGAGTTGAAGCAGACAACATCTGATAACTTTCCCAAGATGTCCAGACCAGGTCAGTTGGAAGTTTGTCATCAAACTTTTGAGGATGACTTAATACTTCAGATGATCTCCAATGTCTATGCTCTTGATAACATATGGGCTTTAGATAAAAAGTGCCTGAGAGTTCTCCCTCCTACCCCTCCTTGTTACTCAGATGTGACCTTAATAGGTTTCCAATCTGTGCAGTTTTTCTCTGATGTGTGATACTACAGCCAGGAAATGTCCATTCTGACACTGAGGGACAAAATGCTGCTGAAACTAGAAAACCTGCCTCTTGAACAGTGATGATTTCAGAAAAAGATCTTGATCAAAAGGAGAAAATGTAAAATATTAATAAAGAGAAAAATCAATTAAATAGAGTTGGGAGACCAGAAGGGAGAGCTGTCATGCCCTGTAAAGATAGCAGATCCCAACAGGAAGAAGAAAGACTCGTCTTCTTTCTTGGCAAGTATTCAGCCAATGAAAAGCCATGGACTCTTTTTTACTACAGCCTTCCCAGCTTCCTTTTCCTCTCTATAAAACACTTCTCCTTCCTTTGCCATTCAGGGACTTGCATGTGGCTCTCCATGGTTAGAATCTGAATTATAATTCTCTGATGATCCTGAATGAATCCATCTTTGCTGGAGAAATATCTACTAGTCTATTTCTTTAAGATCAACAGCACTGTAGTCTTTAGACTACAGCATAACGTAAATTACATAACTTTTATATTTATATAACAGAAAACCAAAATATTATGTAACTTTCTTTATTGCAATATTCACTTTATTGCAGTAGTCTGGAACTGAACCCACAGTATCTCCAAGGTATGCCTATATTATACATAACATTTATATTTTACTTAGTGATTTCAGGGGATTGTCCATCATTGATATTATTTAATACTAATAACCAAATGAAAGGAATTAGGTGGCTATTTTTTTCTTTTCTTTTTTCTGGGGGGAAGTTGGTAAAAACTTTTTTAAGTCACAACAAATGTTTTTACCATGTAATTTATACTTCTTTACTGAGTTGTAATTTACATAAAATAAAATTAAACTATTCTAAGTATACTTTTGAATAAATTTACGTAATTGCTCATATTTGCAATCAAGTGTGAAATAGTTTCATCACCCCCAAAATTATTTTTGTGGTGTAGACTGAGCTATCTTAGTGTGTATCTTACAGAGGTGTTCATAATGATTTGCTTCCAAGCAGAACATCTAGGGTCTTACAGCATTCTGTTTGTTTGTTTATTTGTTTCAGACGTTTGTTTCAGACAATTACTTAAAGACTGAAGATCTTAGGACATTCCATAAGGTTCTATAATTCCTCTTCAATTTTTCTTTGTGGAACATTTTGAGTGTGTAGAAATATTTCTGTATTCCTATAGAATAGAGAATTTTTGCATTAATTTTGCTAAAAACTGGAGATTCTGGGCTAAGAATAACCTTGAGAATTTCGTTTACATCTGTATAGATTGTGAAAGATCTCCAGCGAGATTTATCTAACTCAAAAGGTATGTGTAAACATTACCAGGGAAAATGAAGACCAGTACCAGGAAGACATCAGTAGGTTTTAAATCTGAGACACCAAGACTTATCTGGTCCTTGGAACATTTATTCACATGCCAAAATGTTAGTGTGTGAACTCAGAATCCTTTCTGGTTTTGTCTCCAAATAGCAAAGTTTTTCAGCCTCTAAGGAGAAAAAGGGTTGGCAGCTGTGTTGTTCTAATGTATATAAGCAGACAAAATCAATTTCCTTCTATTCTTCATTTCTGATACAGACTTAGAATTTTGTATGTGTGAGACATTTAGGGTTTCATTGCAATGTCCCGGTTGTAAGAATTGGTCTGTGGGGGACCCTAAGCTTATTATTTGATTTTTAAATAAACAATAAAAATCTTTTCATGATTCCAAAATCTTATGTATACTTGAAGATTATTTAAATAAATATTTAAATATTATTTAGATTATTTAAATAAATGGTTTATGGATTATTAAATCATGTAAGATGATTATTAAAAACCCCTAATATCAAAATTCAGAAGTCCATTTGAAGGAAAAGACACATATAACTCTCTATTATCATATGTGATGAATCATTTCCTATTTTTGTGTAATTTTATAGGAAATCATACAAATAAAAATATGTTTGAATGGACTTATGATCCAGTGATGAAAAGTAACAAAAACATCAGACTGCTCTTAATTCTCTAAAAATCATAAATCTGAACAAAATATATGAGACAAAAATCTAAGATAAATGCTTTTCAGCATTAGGTAGTGAAAACTGCAGTTACAGAAAGAAAGAAAACTCACGATGCACGCCACTCTACAGATCACTCAGGCCCTCTGTCCATGTTCTGTGTCTGAGCTGGCAGAGCAAGCTGTAGTCCAAGTAGACTGTGGTGGTCCCTCTGAGCTGAGGAGGTGGAGATCAGAGTTCCCGGGCAGATGAAGTGGCTGAATGTAGCAAAATAGAGCACTTGAGAAGAGGCTATTTCCCAGACAGAAACCCCAGAACCCTGTGTGGAGATTCCTTGGCTAAGAGGTGGGCAGTACATGCTCAGAGAAACATCATATGAGACTTACCAGAGGGAAGTTGCATGGGATTGAAAATTTAACAGAGACGATAGATGTCAAGCAATGCTACGGAAATGCTGGATTTCTGGAGAAGCCATAATATGCATATTATCACTCCCAGCATCCAACTGTGACAACAGAAAGACTACACCTAGCAACAAAGACTGTCTGTGGTCTTCAATGGATTATTATCTCAAGAACATCTAAAAGCAAGCCCTGAAAAATCCACAGGGAAGACAAAATTTAATATTGAGTCCTACTGTAACCCAGGAGGACTCTATGGGAAGGGGGGGTGGGTGGTTTCTGGAACAGAGACCCTCATCTTATGTTCTCTGCCTGCTCCTTTTCTGTAGAAAATCCTCCTAGGACTTCCCCAAGTTCCAAAGAGTAAATTTAATCAGAGAACTGAAAAAATGTAGAAAGAAAGGAGAACAGTCAAGCAAGACAAAATAGTAGTAACTTAGCCATTAAACAAAGTCAAGGACCTTTAGTCCCTCCTCAATGGCTACAGATAATATTCTGAGCCCTGTCAGAATATTTGAGCTGTTTTTCAGATACTGAAACCCCACCACGTGGAAGAAGTTAACTGTTTGCTGCCCACAAGCACATAGACCCTAGACTGTTGGAAACCAGAAGGTTGATGATGCTGACTCCCAGTTACCTCACCACTGACCAATCAGAAGAAAGTTCATGAGCTGATCACATGCTCCAGAACCCTCTCCCTCACCCTGTCTTTAAATCCTTTCCGTAAAAGCTATCAAAGAGAAGAGTTTCGGCCTTTTGACCACTAGCTACCTGGACTTCCTGCAATTAACGCTGCACTTTCCTTCACCACAACTGGGTGTCAGTAGATTTGCTTTACTGGCTGCAGGCAAGCAGACATAAGTTTGGTTTGGTAACACTACTGTGTTAGAGGAATTTGGGCAACACCTTGGATTGTTCACAGAGATGTATAAGCAGAACCTAAAAGCAAGTTGCACAAGTTCAAGTGCTCAGCCAATAATTAAACATGTTTTTGAAAAATCAACATTCTTCAGAGAAATATAACAAGCTTGATCACCTTCAATGTATCATCAACAATGTCTTTTCCAAAATAAAAATTATGCAACATGCGAAAAAGCAGGAAAATGTGACCCATAACCAAAACATCTATTCCAGATGACTATGATATTGGATATAGGAGACAGACATAAAAGAAGTAATTTCAAATTACTAATGAAAACTTGGACTCAAGAAAAAGATAAAGATAAAAAAGATAAAGGAAACCATGACCACACTGGTACAAAGACCACACTGGTAGATCTCAAAAATATTATACTAAGGAAAACACAAACATAAAATAGTACACACTATATAATTTCATTATATAAAGTTGTAGAATTGGTAACTCTAATTTATTGTTAAAAAACACATCAGTTGCCTGGTACCAAGGTGGGAAGGATTGATGGCAAAGGGCAACCAGGAAGCTGACCAAGGTGGTTGAAGGAAATAGTCTGCATCTCTATTAAGGCAGTGGTTACATCAGTGTATATATTTGTCAAAAGTCACTGAATTGTGAACATAAAATTTGATCATTTTAATTTATGCAATATATCCCTCAATCAAGTTGAGAAATTATATTTGACCAACAATCTTCTCAAAATATATTTTGTAGGATATCCTTCCTGGTGAAATGCTTTATACCTTTATCCATTAATGTCTGAAATCTTATAATAAGACACGTCTTATATTTTCAGTCCAGAAAGTGCAGACACAAAATTAAAGAAAAACAAAACCACAAAAAATCAATACTGGGTCCCAAGAAGAAATTTTCTATCACAGCAGGTATCTGAAAGAAGTCATCTTCTTTTGCTGTGATCTGTTGTTTAAAATTCTCTCGGGTGTATTCAGAGTTACAGCAGATGCTAGTTGAACTGTAACAAAATATGATTATGCAAACACTTAGAAAAATGTTCTTAATCAGTAATAATTAAACATCTCATAGACTTTTAGCTGTTTGCCTTAAAATTAAGGCAAAAGATCTCATCTATATATAGTTGTCATTCAAAATAGGTCAATGTTTCCATATGAACTTAATGTTTTCTGGAAATAATTAAAAAATAAGCTTCTTATTTTTATTGTAACAATACTTGCAATTTTTTTCATTTTAATGATTAAGTAACCAAAAGAAATACAATATTAGTGAAAAAATCCATGTGAAATATCTACTACACATACTACTTGAAGGAGGTTTTTTTTCAAGTCTCCTGCTCACTCTGTAAGTCCATATTTCTTTGCTCTCTCAGCTTATTTTTCTACTATATTGAATAATTTGGTTGTTTATTCAGACGTTCTCTTCAATTTTTTTTTTTCATTAAACTCAAGAGTTCAAAAATAAAACACTTTCCTATTGATTCCTTCCTAAGAACTTAATGGCACTAACCTCATGGCAAAAAGGAATTAAAGTTTGGTAATAATAACAATAATAATAGTGATAAGAATTTTGTATTATGATGGTTACGGTGGTTATTATGTTTTCTCTGAACTCAAGTATGGTAATGTAAACTTTTAAAAAATTCATGTTAGAAATTTACATTTCCAGGTAATATAATCTGGTTAATATGTCTGTTTATATAAAGGAAAATAACATACTTCTGGAAAGTAGGATAAAAACTTTTTCTTAGGGCTCAGAGTAAATAAGAAGAAGAAGAAGAATAGTGTTTCCTTGTTAACCATATAAAGTTTAGTTCAGTCTTTCTTGGACATCTTTTTCAGCAATGTCTCTTTCTCCAAGAGTGTCACTGTTCCCTGCTGTCAGTGACAAACATTAAAGCCTTTAGAATTCCTTTCCTGCCCCTGCTTTCAACAGCTATACCAGACAAGTGCCAGGCTACAGGACTCTGGAGTCTCGAGTGAAACAAGTCAGCATCCCTCCTTCCAATCTATAAAGGGACCTAACAAGGAAGTGATTGACAATCTTTATAGTTTCTAGCTTGAGAGTTCTAAAAATGCTGTCACATTCTTAAAATCGACATATCATTCAGGCTATTATTATGCTTGAAGAAGTTGAATTCTCTTCCACTGAGCCATACAAAATATCAAAAGTTCAATATGCATTATTTGTATATAAACTAACTAAAATATACAAAAGATTAATAGTATATTGGCCCCAGGGAGAGTCCCTTGATCCAGACATATATAACCACAGCACCACTTCATCTGAGCACCGTGACAGATGAATCCAACATATGTCTTTCCTGCTATTGTCTCTGCTCTCTCTTCTGGATGAGGAGACTTGGTCTATTCATTGGCCCTGTTGCCTCATTAAGTACATAGCACAGTCAAGTAAAATTAAGAGAAAGAAGAAACAAAATTCATGGAACCTGCTCTGAATGTTTGAATTTAGTCATTCCTGACAGGCTGCATCTTGTCCTCCATACCTACATATGGCAATTAATATTTCCTTTCCTTTTCCCCCTCTCCATCCTTCTTCTCCTTCTCCTCCTCCCTTATTTTGTGTCCTTCTTCAGTTTTTAATAGCCTTTCTGGCATTTTCAGTGGAAATTCTATTGTTAAAATGTCTTAAGTATATACATACCACAACAAGAAAATATAGTATTAGATATAGCTTAAATAGTATTTCACGACACTGGATGTTCCATTAATTTTCTTTGTAATTGCAAACACTTTGCATTAATTATTGCATCCATTTAATCCATATTTATTGAATACTGTAATATGCATGACACATGTTAGGTCCTGTAATCACAGCAATAAAGAAAAGAAAACAACAACTTAAAACTCCAAACAAAACATAAAAATATCAGCCATACATAGTGTAATGTAGACCAAAATGAAGATAAATTGAAGTAAACTTTTTTTAGATTTTGGAAATAAATACAAAGTTCTCTAGAGTAAGCTGTCACTCAACAGCTCACTCTAAAATTCTCTACTTTAAGTTGTAAGATCCTGGTGTGTGGGTAGCCATAGAAGAAATAAAGATCGTTTAACCAGTGGTCCAATTCTAAAGTTCAAAGAGACAGAAATGGACAGAAGAAATGTGAGAAGCAAATTAACATGTGGCTCTTATTTTCTGAAAACCATTCTCTTGATGAGAATGAGATTGTCAAAATGGAGGAGTGATCACCAAATCGGGCACCAAGAAATTGTGCTTAAATGTGCTTCATTTTGAATCACACTCTTCCCTGAATGAGGAAACCTAATTAAAAAGTGCCTCTGCCAAAGAAAATATAGTCAGATGGTTTTAGAAGGTATTTCAGATAAGTAATCCAATTTGAAGCCCCATTTCCTCTGTAGTACTGAGATTACCCGTTAATATTGAGCTGCTTGGCCCCAGTGGACTTTAAAAGAACAAAGAGAAAACTGTGGTAGCTATCAGAAGAGAGAGAGAAAATGGAGATAAAGGATGGAGGAAAAACATATGACCAAAGACGCACACAGGAAAAGACAGCAGAGGAAGAGATGAGAGTTCTCCATGACCTCAAAGGAAAAGCAAAACAAAACAAAACCAGATATAGCAGCATTCACACACACACACACACACACACACACACACACACACATACACACATACACTCACTGTCACACACTCACATGCCATAATTAAAACAAGTAAATACAATATATTTGATACAAACATGACCAGGGCAAGATCAAACAAGCTCTTCTGTTAAGTAATGCTCTTCACAAAAATAATAAATGACACACATATGTAATTCATCTTCTTTCAGGATGTCCTCTTTTCTCTCTAGGGCAGCTAACTAAAAGCCCACATGCAAAGCATTCTCATATTTCTCATCTTCGGTTTCCTTTTTTACGAAGTCTCATTGGCTTTCTGCCAACGTCATCAGATGCCTTACTTACAGTTGACTTCTGACACACTTAAAGTACCTTCAGCTCTACGTGACAGTGATCTTGACTCAAAATCTGTGTGTCTCCTGTGGTCCGAGGAGTGCCTAAAACTCTTACAGGAGGTGCTCGAAAATAGTAACTGCGTTGAAAACATAGATATCCCCTTAATCAAATGCTTATGGCACAGTTTTCCAAGGACGGTATGTATTTCTCTCTCTAATTTCCTGGAGAGATTACAGAAGTATTTTCATTATTTTTGGCAAGAAGTGTAGAAAATCTCAGGACTGATCATAGTGTTATATCGAATAGGTGAAAATTAATTCAGGAAAAAAATCTCTCATTAAACCTTAAACCTAGCAAAACTACTTTTATCCCCAATTTTATACCTAAAGATTTGTAAAATTGTCATTTATGTATCTCCATTATTTGATGTGACCATAGCATGATTTAATTATTTAATTATTTATTTATTATTTATCAATAATTTATTTTTGACTGGGAAAGACATATAATAAATATATATAAAATAAAACTATTTATAGAGTAAATCACTGCATTTTGAGCTTATTTTTGTGTATGGTGTTAGGGAGTGTCCTAATTTCATTCTTTTACATGTAGCTGTCCAGTTTTTCCAGCACCACTTATTGAAGAGGCTGTCTTTTCTCCATTGTACATTCTTGCCTCCTTTATCAAAGATAAGGTTACCATATGTGTGTGGGTTTACCTCTGGGATGTCTATCCTGTTCCATTGATCTATATTTCTGTTTTTGTGCCAGTATCATACTATCTTGATTACTGTAGCTTTGTAGTATAGTCTGAAGTCAGGGAGTCTGATTCCTCCAGCTCCATTTTTCTTTCTCAACATTGCTTTGGCTATTCAGAGTCTTTTGTGTTTCCATACAAATTGTGAAATTTTTTGTTCTAGTTCAATAGAAAATGCCAGTGGTAGTTTGATAGGGGTTGCCTTAAATCTGTAGATTGCTTTGGGTAGTATAGTCATTTTCACAATGTTGATTCTTCCAATACAAGAACATGGTATATCTCTCTGTTTGTATCATCTTTAATTTCATCAGTGTCTTATAGTTTTCTGAGTACAGGTCCTTTGTCTCCTTAGGTAGGTTTATTCTTAGGTATTTTATTCTTTGTGATGCAATGGTAAATGGGAGTGTTTCCTTAATTTCTCTTTCAGATGTTTCATCATTAGTGTATAGGAATGCAAGAGATTTCTGTGCATTAATATTGTATCCTGCTACTTTACCAAACTCATTGATTAGCTCTAGTAGTTTTCTGGTAGCGTCTTTAGGATTCTCTATGTATAGTATCATGTCATCTGCAAACAGTGACAGCTTTACTTCTTCTTTTCTGATTTGGATTCCTTTTATTTCTTTTTCTTCTCTGACTGCTGCGGCTAAAAGTTCCAAAACTATGTTGAATAATAATGGTGAGAGTGGGCAACCTTGTCTTGTTCCTGACCTTAGAGGAAATGGTTTCAGTTTTTCACCATTGAGAATGACGTTGGCTGTGGGTTTGTCATATATGGCCTTTCTTATGTTGAATTACAAAAATTACAATGTAAACTTGCCAAATTTCTTAAACTAATGCTATGGCATTAGTAGGGTAAGCTGGAGTACCTCAGACTTAGTGTGAGGATGTTGTACAGATGTAAATGTATTGAAGATCCTTGAAAAAGACAAATCACTTATCTCTTGTGGCCCAGAGCCTATAAAGTAAGTCTGAGCCCAGGAAGAGAACTGAAAATCTTCAGCAGAAAGACATAGGCTATATGCCAAGGGAACCATAAGATTTTACAAGTTTTAATGGCAAAAACCTTATGAGCACGTGTGGGAATGTACTTTATGGGCATCACACTTATTGTGGTGGCTGTTTCATAATGCATATGGATATCAAATCACTATGATGTACACTGAACACTAATATGATACGGTATGTCAATTATACTACAATTTTTAATAAAAGAGTATTTGGCTGTAGGACAAGATTGAATTAGCCTGACATTATCTATATACAGAAAGTTTATCATATTTATAGACTTAATGTAGTCGCTGAGGCAGCCAGAAATAGCCACAACACTTTGCTTGGTTCAGTGCATAAAGCCTGGATTTAACAGTGGCATATCTACATTAAATGATATTAAGATGCCTCATCACTTGGTCTAATATAGAGAAGGAAATGTGGAGGTGCAAATGATGTTTTGGGTTTATTATGTAAAATTCACTTACATCACATCCATAGGTATTCACAGAAAGGACCCTGAGGATATTCCTTTCTCCAAGGCATTGATAAATGTATTAGTGATATGAACACCAGCATTCTTGGAAAGCCTTTTAGATTTGGAATTAAAAAGACTGTGGTACCAATTCTAATATGTGTGTGTGTTGGGGGGTTTCCCAATACCAACAAGCAATTCTCAAGACACAAACTGGATGTCCTACAATTCCACTCAATTCTGACACTATCTCCTGGAGAAAGCATCAGATTCCACACATTAAGTGCTCAGTCCTACAAGACTACCCTGGACCCCTTCAGACGTCATTTGGAAGTCCAGGTTGTTATGTTACTTGCACTTCTGACCAACTAGCTACAAACTGGCAGTTCTTGAGACCTCCTCCTTGGACTTCATACACCATTCTCAAAGTCCATTTTGTTACCGCTACTTCTGATTGACTGGTTATAAATCAGAAGTTCCCAAGAACTCCTCCTTGGGTTTAGTTAATTTGCAAGTGTGGCTCACAGAACTCAGAAAAACATTTTACTTACTAGATCATCAGTTTATTATAAAAGAGATAACTCAGGAACAGTCAGATGGAAGAGATGCATAGGGCAAGGCATGTGGGAAAGGCATGCCCTCTCAGACAGTGCCATTGCCTCTCAAATCTACACATGTTCACCAACCTGGCAGGTCTCCAAACCCCAGCCTTTTTGAGTTTTTATGGGGACTTCATTACATAGGCATGATTGATTAATTTATTGGCCACTGGTGACTAATTTAACCTCCAGCCTCCTTCCCCTCTCCCCTCCCCAGAGGGTGTGGTGGTGGGACTAAAGGTTTCAATTCTTTAATCACATGACTGACTTCACTGGCAACCAATCCCCATCCTTAGGTGCTTTCCAAAAGTTACATCATCAGCATAATAAAAGACACCCTTATTGTTCTCCTCACTTAGGAAATTCAAAAGGTTTTAGGAGCACTGTGCCAGAAATGAGGACAAAAACCAAATATATGTTTCTTATTATAAATTATATTATCACAGGAATAATGATAAAACATGGCACCAGTGAAATAAAGTCCCTCTTCAATAGAAATAATTGCATACTGGAGTGACAGAGGTCAGGTGACTATGCTTAAATATCAGAGATAATGTAGGTGAAATTGGTATTAACTGGAAGCATAGATGGAATGGTAACCATTGATTTTACATCCAATGATCTGTAGTTGTTAATTGATCACATCACCTTTAGAAATGGAATGGGTGGTAGTCTAATAAATACTATTTTAAAATAATACTTTATTAAAAATAAAACTGGGACTTGTGAATACATGCTTGATTTAAATTGCTCTAATAGGAAGTCATGTCTGCTAAACTCATTCTTACATTAAACCAGAAAACTAACACACATCTACTTAAGGGAAAACCTCCACACCTCCACCCACAGACCCTGCAAATTTTCTTCAAGCCTTTCACAAAGGCACCTGGAGATATACACCAGAGCAACCACATCTCTAGAAGTAGAGATAAGTAGACATTAACACTGAATAGATTCTAATCATTGAGTATCCAAAATATTATGAGGTCCCCATTGGTTTGAGTGAATGTTTATGGAGGCTAAGTGGTAAAGAAAGCTTTGACCAAGTTCTGTAGTACAGTGATTGTCAAAATGGGATTAAATGGCTTGAATAGACCTAGTTAGCAAATTGCAGAATAACTACATTTGGTGCCCTGGCAACTAAAGTGTCATGGTGGAAAGAAAAGAGTTAAATAGAAGACCCCCCCCCAAGAACTTACCTTATTGATAAAATGGCAAAATAGAAGTAACACCTCATTTCTGGAGGAATTGGAAACATTGGTTGTGAAATCCAAGATTTGAAAGATAAAGGAGTGGTCATTTCTCTCAGATCTCCATTTCATTGGTGGGTTTGGCTGCTGCAAAAACAACACGGATTGTTTGCTATTTAAAAATAAAGCAGATGACAACCCTAAATCCTACTGCTGTTTTCTATGTTGTCCTTTGACATATATCAACATAAATCAACTCACTCCCTGGAAAGCTGTGAAAAGTCTGTTTTTCTCCAAAGCAATTAGCAGGAAAGAGGAGAAGTGATTTGCTTTCAGCAGGTGGAAGCAACAGTACACCCTCTCTGTCTTACCTCAGGGCTACAGCAGCTCTCCTGTTTTCTGTCGTAAAGCAGTTGAAAGGGAAATCAATCATCTGAATATTCTACAGAGTATCATGCTGTCCCACTATTGCTTACTCCAAATGATAGAATCTGGTAATCAAAAAGTAGCTACTTACATTTACTCCAGTAAAATATAGGCGTGCTCGTGGTCAGAAACAAACCCAGTGAAAATTCTGGGTCCTGTCAGATTATACTAAAGTTTCTAGAGGTCCAACAATTTTAAACATGTTGGGAAAATCCCTCTGAACTGAGAGGCACTTAGCACTGCCTGACACTGAGAAAGTGGAAACATTCATCTTGGGTCTCTTCAGATTTTAGAGGCAATATGAACAACATTGGGCTTTGTGCTCCAACTCATGACAATTAACTCGCCAAGCTGGACGTTTTTGAGTGGAGTTAAGAGAAAAAATATGGCTCTACTGCAAGTTCAGACTGAAGAGGAAGCCTCCTGAAAATTAGGCTTCATGAACCTGTAGGTACAATGGTGTTCGCACTGCCAATCGTAAATAAAATGTGCTTTGTGGATCCTCTGGGTGACCCTACTACAGTAATGATAGCACAGACTCTGAGGACTTTACAGCAAAATAATGGCCTCCTCCAATGATAACTCTTCTCTATTTGAAAGAGAGCTCTTGTCTTTATCCTGGGCCTTGATAGAGAGTGAACATATGGCTGTGATATATCCCATGACTCTGAGACATGAGCTGACATAGTACATTGAGTAAAACTTAATCCTCTGGACCATAAAAATTGATTTCAGCATTAGTTTTCTGCTACAATATTAGAACAAGAAGAAATATATTTGGAAGCTGTGTTATTCACTAGGATACCTCCTAGTACTTTCATGACCAAGTTTAATGAGGTATACAGCAGCCCACTGAATCAAGAACCACTGAGGACTGAGATTCTTCAAAATGAACCTTTGAATCATCTCACCACGTAAAGAAACCTGAGCAGCGTAGGTGCTCGGTGTGTGCAAAAGGGAAGATGAAAAATGCCAGCTACAGCCTCATTGCCAGCACAGGTAGGAAAACCACAGCAGCTAGGTATACTTAGATTACTTGTATATTGACGAACATTACTTGTGTCCTTCCCCTGAGGCATGGTGCTTAACTACACATTTAGAATTTGGAGGAGAGTTTACACATCACACTGGTTTGGGTATAATGCCTATTAAGACTTCGAGTACTTTTCTTAAAGAAAAGATGAGATCATCTTCTTACGCTAAGTATTCACCGAAGATTAATTGTAAGCATAAAGGATTAAATAAAGATAAATAATTTATGTAACACAGTCATACAATTCCTGAGTTTCATCTCATTTTTTGAGTGTCATACTAGGTTAAGAGGTTATCTGAGGATCAGAGTAATATTTGTTGATTATTAATATTAAGTTTCCTGGGAATATAAACTCTATCCTGCTCACTAGTTTAGGTATCTTCATGTACTCCCAAATGATTTTAGATTTTAAATCTCATTTCTCCTGTTGATATAGCATTGCTATATTGAGCCTCATGGCATGTCTATTCACTGTGAATATATCTTAGAGTTTTCTGAATCATACATATTCTGAACTTTTCATAAAGATAATGAATATATGAAATTGTCAAAACCTATATAATATAGTAAAACCTAGCTATCAAGCGTATTTTATTTGGGGCTTAAATAATTTTTAATTGCTGAGTCCATGGAAAAATATTTTCAGCATATTAGATTATAGAAACTGACTCTATTGTTAGAATTTGAACATTAGTTAATATTAAGGTTTTTTGCTTTGAAACGCTTTCTATTAAATTAAATTTAAAAGATTATGTTGATAAAACTGCAAGGAGATTTCTATAAGATTTAAGTGACAATCTTTACCTTCTTTTAAAGTTCATTAAAATCAATGAAGAGACTTATTCACAAATGGATAGAACTGAGTTCTCATCATGCACAAGAAAGCCAAGAATATGATATAAAATTATCGGTGGCATATTCAAAAGATGTTTCTCTCCTGTCTCCATGACATTTTGATTCAAAATACCATGGTACCCATGAATACTTACTATTTGCAAACCACAGATTATGTTCAGAAATAAATGATGGCTATGGTTCCCAATTCTATAAATGATGGTTAATCTCTGGTCTTACTTAGACTGCAAAAAATGATCCAACAAATAGAGTGAGCATGACATTTAAATCATCTGAAGATAATTCTGAGAATGGTTGAAACATTGAAATTTTCCAATGTAGGCTAGTGCAGTTCTCAAATTCTTCTTTTCTTAATTTTTAAGAAATGAAATGTTTCAGAGATCAAAGCTGCTGCAGCATCCACGGAAGCCAATCTATTACCAACAAGAATGTCATTGCACAGAATCACTTTATGCCCTGTCACTTCTCCTGACATTCTTGCTGAAGCTAACGGTAGCAACAAGCTGCAGAACTGACATTTTATGTTTTTGTCACGATGAGCAGTCCTACTAAAGTCAGCTGCCAAAAATACCAAAAAATGGGTCAAAACGTCTTCAGGCTAACTATTAAGAAAATCTAATAAATAAAATCTAATTACTGAAATCCATTGGAAAAAAGTACCTATAACCATAAGAATCATGCAAATGGAGAAACCAACCTGAGTTTCATGATACACAGACAGAAAATCAGGCAAATCAATGTTTTAAATGTTAAAAGAGTTTAAAGAATATTTTTAGTCTCCTTGTTACATTCTATTTTATTTATTTTTGAAACTACTTAAAGTGAAGTAAAATGTATTATTCTCTGACAAAAATAGTTATTGGAGATATTTCCTTCCTTTAAAATAAAAGTGTATATATATATATGTGTGTGTGTGTGTGTGTGTGTGTGTGTGTATCTCTGACAGCACTGAATATCTACCTTGCAAATTAGTGCCAAAGTATGTGTTTAATGTATGAATAAATGATAAAATGATGTATGAAACAATGTAAGAACATCTGTGGTTTATTTATTGAATTCCTCTAAATCTTTGATTTGCTATGTCCTCTTTCTTATGTCTTATTCTACACTCTTTTAAATCACTATACTTACCTATTAGAAATATCATTTTGGCAAATCCTTCCCAGAAAGAAAAGAACTATATTAGATAATCAACTATGAGCTCGTTTATGTAAAGTGAAAAAATAATTACCAAAATCTCATTAAAAAATATTCCATATAAAATATATCTTCATGATTCAGAAGTATAATTGCAGAGTGAAATAAAACTGCATATTATAATCTTGGTATAAATTATGGGGAAAAAATGTTTTTCCCATGTATATGGGTCCTTCCTTTTTATCCATATATTAAGCAAATTTTAACTTACTAGAGTACTCTTGTTGAAATACTTATACTTTACAATGTAGGTAACTATTTTTTAACCTAAAATTGTACATCTCTACAGGTGGAAATCTGGGGGGACATCATGTTACCTGGTGTAATTGGGGCCTTTGGTTCTGGGTTTTTTCCAAATCACTATCTAGTGTTCATCTCACATAAACAAGATTCAACTTTTGGGACAGGCCTACCAAGATTTCTATTTTCTGAAAAATTACATGGGCTTTTTCAGGAAACTCATGCTATAAAATTACTATTTTGGTTAAAAGCAGAGTTTCTGCCAGAAAGAAAGAGAAGTAATTCTTTCTTCTTCATGAGTAGTCCAGACAAGAGGTACTTAAGAGGATTGCTTTTGTACCATTATACCCTGTTTGGAATAATTCTTTGTCACCATGGTTATCAAGTGCTTTGATACAAAAACATCAGAATAAAAAAAAAGAAATCTGTCACTAAACCTTATTAACAAAATCATCCTCAGTATTTTTTTAAAGTGACACATTACCCTAAAATTTGTATGTAAGCATTCTATATTATGACTGCAATCAAACTGGGTAATCTAACACACTGAAAATGTCTACCATGCCATTTGGTAGAATAACATTGTCAAGTGTTATCCTCCAATGCAGTGCCTGGAATTGGGCTACATAATAGAGAAAAATGATCAGCATATGGTCATAATAAACCATCCACTGTGTTGGCATTATACGTACATTATATCACTGTTCATAAAGATCCCATTTGAACTGTGACATTTTTTGACTGTACAGTTAGGGAAAAGAGCTTAGAGAAATTTAGTAAACTAGTAATGCTTACAAAGGTAGAAGGCAATAACACTGATATTTAAGCCTGGATCCATCTGACTCCATTTTACATTTGCCAGTTTTGCTAGTGTGATAATTATTTGTACACACTAACTTGAGACACCTTAGCATGCCCTTTCATCTCTATTCACTTTCTGCTGTAGAAGATTTTGATGCACAGTTGTCTGTCAGAATTATATGCCTCAGTTGAACAGATAATAAACCTATCTTCATCCTGTGTGTCATTGACTATAAGGGTCATAAGACATCATGTTAGACAAAGATGAAGGGGGACAGTTTTATCATTTTCAAATTTACATACATTCTTTCTTTATCTTTGTTGTTTGGATTTGACTTGTTCTTGACTGAGCTACTTGGGTGCATCACGAAGTATCCAAAGTGCATCTATGGAATGAGTTACCTGCAGAAACTTGGTCTCCTTGCATGGTAGCTTTGAATATTGTGGGCTCTTGAGGTTGGTATTGAAGGACTTATCATGATCACTATGCACCTGAAATGAAGTAGTTTATCCCATTCAGATTCCTTGGGAAATTCATTCTCCCTTTTGCTAAAAATTTGTTGAAGACACACTGCTCATTGTGATAAACTTTCATGCCTAAGATCCTATAGAGAAATGGATTTTCATAAAGCTGTATGTCTTGAATGAGCTTCCTTCTTTTTCCTCTCTGTTAATAAGTAACCATGTATACTTTTCTTGAGTTGAGAGTCAAAAATTTTACATTTGAATTTAACGGTCATTCGTTAAAACTGTTTCAGCTGTTAATCATTTATTCATTAAAAAAATCAGTGACAGCTTATGTGCCAGCAACTTCTCTAAACAGAGAATTCAGCAGTAAACAAAACAGTTCTAAAAAACTGCCTTCATGAAGTTTTACATTCCAGTAGGGAAGACAGATCAGAAAAAAAGAAAGGTAAATAGGTAAAGGAGAAAAACAAGTCAGCAAAGAAGGGTAAATAGGAAATTTCAAATGGTAGGCATTGAGGGAATTAAACATCAGATAAAATAGCCACAGGGATGACCTCTAATAAAAAGATGACTTTTGAATGAATACATGAAGGATCATAATATTCTACTTATATATTTTATTTATTACTTGTCTTGAATAATTTATTAAAGATGCAGAACAGTTTATCACATGTATTTATAATCCTTGAGTCTCATAAAACACTATCAACTTTTATAAATTATCTCCTACTTCACTGGGGTTTACTCGCTACTCTCCAAAATCACTGTTTTTAAGTCCTCAAAGTCACGAAAATATCTTTTTTACTTAAGTATCTGTACACATACTGCTTCTGCAGCATAACATGTTCTTTTTTTAATATATTTTAATTTTTTATCATTATGTTGCTTCCCCAAATAGTCATTCTGTAATCGTGCTACATAAAGAATCTAATATAAGCACCCCTTTGTTTGTATCATAACACTTCAACGTCTTTAATCAATATATAGATTGATTTCAGATTTCAACTTCTTATGTCAGTTTGAATATCATCTGTATCAAGGAATTTGTCCCCTTTATCTGTCACTAGTAACTGACATAAATTTGTTTATAGTGTTCACTTTTCATCTTTTTACCGTTTATTGACTCTGCAGTAAGACCTGTTTCATTTTTAATTTCAGTAATTTGTGTCATCTCTACTTCTTTTATAATAGTTTTTTTTTTTTTTTTTTTTTTTTTTTAACTAAACACTCACTTTCTAAGAGAGAGTTGTTGAAATATCTAAATATATTATGGATTTTTCTATTTCTCTTTCAGGTCCAGCTTCTGTATTTTCAACTCTACATCAAAAACATACACACGTATTATTTTATTTTCTGTTAACTTAATTGGCCCTTTATTATGAAATGTTCCTTTACATCAATTTAACATTCTACATTCTAAAGTACACTTTAAATTGTATTTATATAGGCTCAATTTTGTATGATTAATCTTTGCATGGTTAACTTTTTTCATCCTTCTAACTTAGCATATTGGTGAATATCACTCTTTTATTTAGTTTCTCAGTCTCTGTACTCTAACTGGTGTGTTTCATATATTTATTTATAATTTATTTAGTTTTATTTATATTTATTTTTGGCTGTGTTGGGTCTTCGTTTCTGTGCGAGGGCTTTCTCTAGTTGCGACTAGCGGGGGCCACTCTTCATCGCGGTGCATGGGCCTCTCACTATCGTGGCCTCTCTTGTTGCAGAGCACAGGCTCCAGATGCGCAGGCTCAGTAGTTGTGGCGCACGGGCTTAGTTGCTCCATGGCATGTGGGATCTTCCCGGACCAGGGCTCGAACCCGTGTCCCCTGCATTGGGAGGCAGATTCTTAACCACTGTGCCACCAGGCATGGTTAGATTCCTATTCAGTATATTGGATTTTGTTGTCTTTAATGAGTATTGACTTTTGTTTTGTGAAGTTGTTTTTTTTATTTCTGGATCACTTTGACTTTTTCAAAGTTTGTTTCTAAGGTGTTTTTCTTTTAATATGTTTTACTCTATGGCTTTTTAATCTTGCTTCCAAGGCATTGACTTTTTGAGGCTTCTACTAAATGACCTACATGCTTAATTAATTCTCTCTACTCTGGTGGAAACTTGAATGTTTCCAGCCCTTAAACATTCTTGGTAGCTGTTCATGTCCTGGTTTTAAAATGAATAAGTAAAGCATGCAAAGTTAACCTTATGACTCATGTTTCCCTATCATAGTGTACCTTTATTCCCCACAACTTAGACATTCTCTACTGTTACTCTACCAAGCACTGATGTTATATCTTTACATGTCTTTTTAATGTTTTTTTCTTTGCTTTATATTCTTCTGTCGACTTGTAATTCTGGAAAGTTTATGTTTTTAGAGAAATTTTGCCAGTCTCTCAAGAATCTGTACATATTTCAAGAATAAAAGAGTAGATAAATATTAAGTAAATAGTTGAATGAAGGAAGGAATGATTTGTAATGATTGCCAGGAGGAAAAAAGGGAAATATATAAAGATGAATAGGATGAGAAATTTATCTTCTGAAGATTAATGTACTAGAAATGCCAAGGCTGCTATAACAAACTGGGTGGCTTCAACAACAGAAATTTATCTTCTCACCATTCTGGGAGGTGGTAGTCTGAGATCAAGGTGTAGGCAGGATTGGTTCCTTCTGAAAACTGTGAGTTAGAATCTGGTCCATGCTTCTGATAGGACACTGGCAATCTTTGACATTCCTTGACTTGTAAGAGCACCACCCCGATCACTGTCTTCATCTTCATATGGTGTTCTTCCTGTGTGTTTTTCTGTGCCCAAATTCCTTTTTCCATAAGGACATCAGTTATGTTGGAATACAGCCCAACCTACTGACCTCACTTTAACTTGATTTTCTATGTACCTTCCACCCTCTGCATCCATGGGATTTGCATCTGCAGATTCATCCAACTGCAGATGGAAAATATTCGAAAAAAATGTCAAAGTTTCAAAATGCAAAGCTTGATTTTGCCACATGTTGACAACTATTCATAGCACTTACATTGTATTTACAACTATTTACAGAGCATTTATATTATACTGGGCATTGTTAGTAATTTAGAGATGATTTAATGTACATGGGAGCATGTGCACAGGTTATATGCAAATACTACACCATTTATATAAGAGACTTGGTATCCACTGGGGCCCTGAAACCAATCCCGCAAAGGCGCCAATGTACAACTGTATAGACCTTATATAAAATAAGGTCATATTTCGAGGTACTGGGAATTAGGACTTTAGCATATGAATTTGGGGGGAAACAATTCAACCCATAAAAACTGAGTTCAAAAGATTATATCTAATAATATAAAGAAATTAATAAATAAGAGTTGATGTAAGGGATGTGTCCCAGATATTCTAGTTCTTAACAAAGAATCACAGGGGATACAAATTTCCAAATTGAAATATTTATTCTATGGTGTAAAAATCTTTTCAATATCATACCTTAACATGAACATGAGGAAAAAAATAGGATATTATCACAGGAAACAGAAGGGTAATGAAAGTATACGCTAATCAGATTATAATGTAGTACTTTGGTTTTGGGAAATTCAACAAAGGACTGTTTTATAGAATATAATAGATTAAAAGAATAACAATGCCCAAATCCTGGTTTTATGTGATGTAGCATAGTTACACGCTACTCTTAAATAGTAATAATTATATTAATAAGAATAAGAAAAGCAAAAACCATTTTATAATCATAGGTCTCATCAGAGTCGAATCAAAGTAATTAGGTCTCAGTCTGAATTTACTTGTGCTCTGAAACTTCTTACGGTTAAAAATATTTACAGAGCACCTAGCAATCAGTTTTTCATGCTTTGGTTTTGAAATTATAATTTTATTTTTACAAAATACCAAAAAATCATTATTTTATCCACTATATTTTAGAGCACAGTAATACAAAGTATTTTTCCTTGTGTGCATATAATAACCTTGTGACTAAAAGATAAGAACAATGCATTTCTTAGGCTATTTCACATAATGGTTACTTGAATATCCATAGCTTGTATTAAATCTTATTCTATGGTTGAGAATGTTCCAGCATTTTACAGAGTAAAACTTCTGTCCAAATAATTTCTTTCTAACTTATTTCCTCTGTGCATGCTTTAGACAGTGAGGATGCTAGAACCACCTTAAATTTATGTTTAACTTTTTGTTAAATAAATGTAATTTCTGTAATTTAATCAAAGACTTTACAATTATGTCTACTTCCTCCATAAAACTTTGTTACTTTCTCCCTATCAAAAAATAGATAGGTTTTCAGTATGTAATATAAAACACACATACTTGAGTTAAAATAAAATCCATTGTCTGTCTGGAATACTAAGATTTCACATTAAACTCTTATTTTTATGCCATTCTGTGTTGTACCTTTAAGTTTTTATATAGTATCTTCACCCGATTTTCTACCTAACAACACACTTCCTTGGGAGTACGTTTGCCTTTTCTAAGCCTTGACGTTTGGTCCTTAGCTTCTTGGAAACACATATTTAAAAGAAGTTTTTTTACATACAATGTTTATGTACAGATAGTACCAGACTTTCACTGATTCGACTTTCAATTTTTCGACGTTATGGTAGTGCGAAAGCTATATGCATTCAGTAGAAACCATACTTTGAATTTTGAATCTTCTCCTGGGCTAGTGATGTGTGGTCCGATCCTCTCTTGTGATGCCGGGCAGTGGCAGCAGCCACAGCTCCTGGTCACCCACCTGATCACAAGGGTAAACAATAGATACACTTAAAACCATCCTGTACCCAGACAAGCACCCTTTCACTTTCAATACAGTATTCAATAAATTACATGAGATATTCAACACTTTCTTATAAAATAAGCTTTGTGTTAGGTGATTTTTACCCAACAGTCAGCCAATGTAAGTGTTCTGAGCATGTTTTAGGTGGGCTGGGTTAAGCTATGCTGTTCAATAGGTTAGATGTTTTACATGAAATTTCAACTTACAGTATCATCGACTTAGAGTGGGTTTATTGGAACGTAACATCATTGTAAGTTGAGGAAGATCTGTATTCCATTTTACAATAAGTGTTCTAAAAACTTTCTTTTAGAGCAGCGTGTGTATCTACACACACACACACACACACACACACATTTATGTTCTGCAAAGGTGAAAGAAACAAATTAGAAGGGGCTGTGATGAGAATCTTTCAGACTGATAATGGTAGTGCCAAATGTTGTCATTCACTTAGGGATGCGGTATTGCTTTTGACTTAAATTTAGTATGCAGTTGAAACTAATTTGCACTTGGCCCATGTACCTGGTCTTTTCTTCCATAATAAATCTCATTCAAAGTTTTAGGAATCCAATGGGAGGATTCTGACTGTTACTGAGTATATCTGGTCTGACCCTTCATTCACTGCCCGCAGTTATATACATAAGACGGCTTTGTATGCATTGGGATCACTGTAAGAGATTATTGGCGTAAATCATACTTATTACTTGATCCAAAAATTCTACAATTGGTTTATTTCTCTTTTGCTAGAGCCCTGTTACCCTGGTAGAGAGTCTTTGGTCCTTTTGGGAAAGGTTAGGAATAAGATTTATAGTATGTGCATATTTGTTTTGTGATTGAAAAATCTTTTCTCGAGATCATATGAGTTTTCTTTAAGAGGTGCTGGATCTGTGAACTTCACTCATGTTTAGGAATCAAAGGAGGGACCATTAATTTTCATGGCAACCAAAACTATATCTGTTTGAAAAACCTCTAGTTTCTGCTGTATAAGTCAAGTGGTCCCTTAGTCTAGTATCCAGATATATTATTTATTGACATCTCAATACCACTTAACCACAGCCATGAACCACTGTTGTTTAAATCTGGAAATTAAAAAAAACACAACTATTATTTGTCTTCTTCCAATCTGATAGCACATCATTTTCAATAAAATCAAGGAGTGGATATCAATAGTGGTATCTCCTACCTTGCTCCAGCCTTCAGTAGGTAGAAATTTCAATGTTTTTTTAATGATACTAGTGTTTCCTTCATCAACTTTCTCAATAGCATGGTCCCAGTCATCTTTGAGAATAAATTTAAAGAATATGAGAGGATCACATGATAAATCCCCTGCAACATTTCCATCTCTCTAAGTCATTTTATCCATGTCTCTACATTAAAATACGTAATGTTTGATACCGTAACTTTGTTAGAGAATTCCTTCCAATGTTTCAGTCAACTAATCAAATAAAAAGGAGGCAAAATTAAATTACATATTGATTCAGTATTTCTGGTCGGTGGACTCATGTAGACAAAGCACCATTTTTAAAATTATATTCCCCCTTCTCATTCCTTCATCCTTCCTTCTGAAAAGTGGTGATAATATTAGTACATACATAACAAGGTTATTATAAAAATTAAATGAGTTAATATTTGTAAAGCTCTGAGAAAAGTGTCTGTCATAAATTGTTATGTAACTGTTTGCTAAACAAAAATTTACAGAGTATAAAAAAGTCCTTGGGGGGAAAAAAAGCCCTTGAGCAGTTGACTTTCTTTTGTTCTTTGTCCTTTTGATCTCACATTTATTTTAGATGATTTTCTAAGTCTTTCTTTCAGTTAAACACATTCACAGTTAAGAAAAAATAAACCTAAAGCTCTCCCTGGTATAAAAATGATGAAAGTGCCACTTCTTTATTCTTTTAACATTTTCTTACAGCTAACTACTATGAAACTGTAATAAAGTTATATGCAAATACAATATATTGCCTTTTAGGAACTTACAGGTGAAAAGAACAAATGAGAATATAATATGATAAGCATTAAACAACAACAACAGCAAATCATGATCAGCCAGGAAAACATGATATTTGTGTCTTTGGAGAAAATATCAAGAACAGATTTATATTGAATCTGACATGCTATATTGAATATAAATGATAAAGAGGACATTAAATGACAAGCACAGGACAATTCAATGTGACTAGTGCATATGTTGTCTAGGAATGTATAGAAATTGGAGAGCTGCAAATTGAGTATTCTTTGATATGCAAATACTTCCCATGAAGTGCTTACCATAAACCATTCTTTTATTACATACCAAAGCAGAACCAGCTGCAAGTAATGAAAAGTAAACTTTTGGTGGACTAAACAGATAAGGGATCTATTTTATATCTCACATTACAATATATGGAACATGTATATGGAAGCTGGAACTGGTTGCTGTAAAAAATCCCTTTAATAAACCAGTTAATTTGTCTCTTCTCTCTGCCAGTCTTAGAATACTGGCCTTCTTCTTCATTTCTGTCATCTTGTGAATGTACTGAATTCTGATAAATCTATAGATTCTCAGTCCAAGAAAAGGCCTCCTCCACCAAAAAAAGAACTTAAGAATGGTACCAGGTACATCAATAACCTTTTATAAAATATGATTATCAGTAAAATATTCTTTTTGATTCTCCCCTGCCTTTGATATAGAACAATCAGTGATGTCTCAACCCCAAGTTATCTTACAAATAATTTCCCAAAGTTACTCAGCAGCATTCCACTTATCATCTTATTGGTAAAACGGAATAGCCATCCTTAGCTGCAAGGAGCTTGGCTAAGTGATTATTTAGCTGGCACATTGCTGTCCTAACAAAGACAGGAAGAAAGGGCAATGGGGATTGGATAAGGATCGCCTTGTTATGCTTCAACTTTTGCTAACAAATCTATGAGCTTGCTAAAAATACCAAATGTGATTTTCTCTCAATAAAATCATTACCTTGTCATTTAATAAATGCTTCCTTTCACTTCATGGCTCTTCCCTCAAATATAGATTCTATGAGTTTGCTTAATATGTGAGACTCACTGCTCTGTATTCAGAGGATTCAAGTTGAATCCCTTATCATAGAAAATATCAATGAATTGTCCATCCTTCAGTTCAATATGCACTCTAAATGACACACTATAAATTTGGGACAACAGACATTCAATTTCAATTAAATTATTTAAAAACTCTTGAACGTACCATAAATTTTCCATTGTATATTTATAAATCTTTTGCTAATTAGATCTATGATATTTATTGGTTTCAAACTCTCTCTTTCACAGTGAAGAACATGGTTAAACCTTCACTGAATTTTTCATCTATTACCTTTGAGCTTCTTAAAATAATTTGTACATTTGACAATAATGAGAATAATACTTTAATTAAATGATCCCTCAATTTTCGTATCACTCAATTATCAGTAAAATGTTTTCAGCATTAGAAACATATATGAAACACTTGTACTGTACACCATCTGCCTGTACTGTTATGCTAAAGTGTCACGTGTTTTAAAAAATAAAAACAAAATATGAATAAAAAAATAATAGAATTTCCATACTAAGCTAATACCTGAACACCACATACACATATAGTTTATCACTGTTAAAAAAATGCCTGGCTTACTTCACTTAGTATGATAATCTCTAGATCCATCCATGTTGCTGCAAATGACATTATTTCATTCCTTTTTATGGCTGAGTAACATTCCATTGTTCATATATGTGTGTGTGTGTATATATATATAAATATATATATATATATATATATATATATATACCACATCTTCTTTATCCATTTATCTGTCAATGACATTTAGGTTGCTTCCATGTCTTAGCTATTATAAATGTGCTGCAAATTGCTTATATGTGGAATCTAAAAAAAAAAAAAAAAAAAAATGATACAAGTGAACTTTTATACAAAACAGAAACAGAATAACAGATTTAGAAAACAAACTGGTTACCAAAGAGGAAAGGGGGGAAGGGATAAATTAGGATTTTGGGATTAACAGATATACACTATTATGCATAAAATAGATAATCAACAAGGACCTACTGTACAGTCCATAGCAATTTAAAACATATAGTTCCTCATTTGGAAAAACCAAAAATGTTTTTAAATAAAGGATGTCTATCTTTTATATAACTCTACTATTTAAATCAATATTCCTGAGTAACATTCCAATTGCCTGTTTTTTTTTTTTTTTTTTAATTTCACAATACCTTGAGATACGGACAATGCAGAGATAATTAAGAAATAAATGAGTAGCCTGAGAAAATTAATTTCAATAGTGTAGTAAAGCAGAAACTGGAATGCAATGAGTTGGGAATTACAAAGTAATTAATGGATAGAATGGAGAATGTAAAGAATGACATTTTAAATGCTTTTACAATGAACTAGGAGAATCAGTTATTTTCAGAGTGTAGCAGAATAGAAGAGGTGGTTTTGGATTCTGATAAGCAGGAATAATTGAAGCAGAGATCATATGAGGTAAAGCATGAGGTACCAAGTGCTGGGGAGGTGGAAAGAATAAGATCATTAAAAGCTGTGGTCATGGACTTGAATGTCTAATTAGATCCTGGAAATACAGTAATTTAAAGGATAAACAGTCTGTATAAAGGTTAATTCAACTGAAGACAGACAAAAATTGTTACTGTTAAATATGTTTGGTGACTGGGAGACTAGCATTGATAGGCAGGTGTATAAAGGAAGTACTTCTCGAAAGGGTGGCAGAAGGTTATTTAGAGAGAGTAATCTATAGTACTTATTAAAACACATCATAGTTGGTAAACTGTTGTGGCTCTTTTCCAAAGTTCTATTTCATACTGTTTACTACTTATTAATGTTAATTTTTTTTAAATTTTATATATCTGTGAAAGTACAACTGTAACAAACTTACGGACATAAGACAAATGATTGGCATGTTTCTTAGAGTTGCCTTCCTCTTAATAAAGACATGTTCTTTTCAAAGTGTTAAAAAGTGTAACATTTTAATATGCCCATATTTTAAGAGTTGTCCTGTCTTTTTTTCAAATTACAAATACAAAAATGAGAACTGGCTTTATATCTAATGGAAATAGCAATATGGTCTAATAAAAAGAGAAGTGCATTCAGAGTCATACCAAGGGTGTGTTTTCAACACTAAGTATTAGATATACATTAAACTTCAGTTTCCTTGAATATAAATCAAGACTAATAATATATAATAAATATATAGAATTTATGTTAACTTGTATGTTAATATATGTAAAGATGTGTTATAAATTCTATGAGCTAACTAATTTTGTGATTATGTCTAATATTGATTGAAAATGAAAATATAGTTTTTCCATTATCCAGTTTAATATTTTATTTACCTTATTATTACTTTCAAATTATAATTTCAATTATAACCCTCAAAATTCCTGAGGTAATATTTGAGGTATCACATCTCCCCTGACATCCTTGTACTTTTTAATAATAAGGCTTTAGAACACTCATCTTTAAAGCATCCTTTCTTTTTTTTTTTTTAATTTATTTATTTTATTTATTTATTTATTTATTTATTTATTTACTTATTTATTTATTTATTTATGGCTGTGTTGGGTCTTCGTTTCTGTGCGAGGGCTTTCTCTAGTTGCAGCAAGCGGGGGCCACTCTTCATTGCGGTGCGCGGGCCTCTCACTATCGCGGCCTCTCTTGTTGTGGAGCACAGGCTCCAGACGCGCAGGCTCAGCAATTGTGGCTCACGGGCCTAGTCGCTCCGCGGCATGTGGGATCCTCCCAGACCAGGGCCCGAACCCGTGTCCCCTGCATTGGCAGGCAGACTCTCAACCACTGCGCCACCAGGGAAGCCCCAGCATCCTTTCTTTTTGCTTGTTTGTTTTTAATAGCTATTCTTAAATGGCTGTTCATAGAATGGCTACCATATTCAAAGGACTTTGCTGGAGTATAAACTCACCAAAATGCTGAAGGATTTATTCTCAGTTTTTAGAAACATTTAGAAGCATTTAACAAATCAGGTCACTATGATTTGGTATGTAATGATGAGTTAGGAGTGAAGAATATGGCTTTTAGGGAAAATTATCATAACCACAAATCTTTTAAATTTCCCCCATTATGAAAGTTGTCAGCCATGATGAGTCATTTATCATTAAAATGAAATCTTGAAGTTGAGATAAGTATGAAAAAGGTTGAACAGTTTGAGAAAGGCTACTTTAAGTGAAAGTATTTTTTGTTTAAATTGTCACTGTGTGTCTGTGTGTGTGTACGTTTGTGCGTGTGTGTGTCTATCTGTCTATAAAACAGCAGGAAATACCATAGATTAAAAAAGCTGAATTAGAAAGAAGAGGGGAATTAAGTAGATAAGCAATGAAATATATATAAGACAATAGAGTTTATAAACTTAAAGCAAGGAGGGGATTGTTATGTACACTTGGTAATCTGACAAATTGATTATATAATATTCCTCAATATACCTTGTAATATTAATTATCTTCAAGTCTACTCTGATACAAATATTGATACTCTGAGTTTTTTTTGTTTTGTTTTGTTTTGTTTGTTTGTTTTTTTAGTGTTTACATGATATGCATTTTTTTCTTTTTGGTTTATCCATAACAATATTAAAATGTTTTTCCTGAGGAACTGGGTCTTCTTTCTTTACAAAAAAAGCTTGACTATCTTTGTCTCTTAATAGTGACATTTAGTCTATTAGTATTTAACTTAGTTATCACTATAATTGAGATTAGATGTACCATTTTGTTCTTAGCTTTTTTTCTCATCTCCTGCACATTTTTGTTATGCTAATTTTATCTCCACTAATGAATTATTATTTAAACCTATTTATTTTTAATTTCTTGCTCTAGGTTTCACAACACATCTCTGCAATATGAAACATTCTTGTCAAAAAAAAGTCAATGCCACTTAATTTAGAGTAGAAAACATTGTACTATCAATTCCTCCCCATATCCTCACACATGCTTTAATCTCCAAGTTACATTTCTAAAATTGTTATTTTAACCACAAAATATTTTTCTACTATTTTGTTTAAGACAGTGTATTATCTTTAAAAATATCAGAAATAAATAAAATGATTCACGTGTATTGTCTTCCCATTTTCAGCTCTCTTCATTTCGTTTTGAAGATCCACATTATAATAGATCCATCTATTTAATTTTCCTTCTATCTAAAAAACCTTTTTTTAACATTTTTTTTACATAGCATGTCTGCTGGCAGTAGACTTTTCTATTTTTGTTCTCTGAAAAAACTCATATTTTGCCAAGATTTTTTAAAGGTACTTTAGAGGAATGGGCAATTCTGGGCTAACAGTTTGTATTTTCAGTATGTGAAAGAGGACCTTCTATTGTCTTCTGGCTTCGGAAATTTCACGTGAAAAGTCTGCTGTATTCTTAGATCTGTTTCTCTATACGTAAAGTTTTTTTCCACTGTTTTTTAAAAATTTTTCCTTATATTTGGTTTTCAGAGGCTTAACTATAATGCATTTTTTTAAAAAGTATTCTTCACTTGGGGTTCTCTGAGACTCTTCTATCTGTGTGTTGTTATCATGTATTAAATCTAGAAACTTTACAGGCATCATCTTCTTCTTTATTTGGTACAATAGGTGTAATATTGTCCCACAGTCCCTGGATTTTTTGTTCTCTTTTGTACTCTCTTTTGTATCTTTGTTTTTCAGTTTGTATAATTATTATTGGCCTATCAAACTCTATGGATTTATTCTTTTATTTACTCTGAGGATTTTGGTAAACTTTTAAGTCTTGATAAACCTTTTGAAGGAATACTGTACCTGTGCTATCCTCTATAAATATGCTTTATGTAATAGATTATGTATCATTTAGCATTCATATTTAACCCTTTGTTATACTTTCAAATGCTTCACTGAAATTTCCCATCTGTCCATACCTGTTTTCAAGTTTTTCACTAGATTCTCTAACATCTTAATCATGACTGTATAGATGAATATGTCTTTCTGATCTAACACCCAGATAATCTCTGCTGCTACCTTGTGACTTATGTAGGGTCTGAAGTGTCAAAGGGCTTTTCCCCATGCTTCACGGGCTGGTCCCTTCCCAAGCAGCACAACTGTTCTTATTTTTATAATCTCTGAATTCTCCTCTTCAGCTCAGCCTTAGGAAAGCCCTGTGTGCCTGCCGTGGGGGTGGGCTTTGTAAGTTTTCTCCTACGTCCTCCAGAATTAAATTTTGCCTTAAATTTAATAAATTTGCCTCATGTCTATGGAGGTATTTTGTGGGAGTGAGTGTTGTGCCCCCCACCTGCTCCCCCATGATCACAGACTCCTGATTTGTATCAGTACAGGATCTTTGGTCTAATTGGTGTCCCTGCCTCGCTCACTTGGTCAGGTGGCTTTTTCTTTAATCCTTCTTCCAGAGAACTTTTGCCTTGTCCCTCCCACAGTGCTAAGTGCCTTACTTGCTTGTCATTTGCTGAAAGACGTGTGGTGAGGCAGGGCCTTTCCCTCCCCTGCTCCAGGGGCAGATGGCTTTTGCTTTTACCTCTCCCTCAGCAGCAGTGAATCTTTGTCAGGGATCCAGAACAGGAGTATTCCTTGCTGCTCCAACAGTAGCTTATGGCTTTACCATTGTATGAGTGTAGAGCCCGGGGAGCAGACTGAGTTTTGTGGCCTTCTACCACAAGGCAGGGCTGCCCTAGGTCTCCTGCCTTTTCCTTAGCCTTTGAGTTCATGGTCAAGACCTGTGGAAATAGCTGCTGAGTGAGTGTGGATTCCATGTGTGTCTGTGACCCCCTGCCATTCCATCCTGTTAGTGTAGCCCACTCTCAGGCTGTAAGAATGTGTACAGCCTGTTTTCTTTGCTTTCATGGCAAGGTTTGGTACCACTGTCATAGAAGTGAAACGGTTCATCTGTCTCAGGTATCCTGGGAGGAGCTTGTCCTACCTTGGAATTTAGTTTGAAGGTTTCTGTGCAATTACCCTTCCTTACTCTCAGTTGACTGAAGTTCCCCTTGACCTTCAAAGTTGGAACATGCCACAGTGAGCATGGTTCTAGTGTTTAATGCTGTACAATTTTCACAGTTCCTAAAATTAAGCCTAGTATTTCACCTAGTACTCAAGAAAAGAAGAATATTTTCTAATATTAAATGTATGTTGGATTCTTGAGAGGAAGTCTCTTTGGTGGCAACTTCCAGAGTGATTGCTCAAAGGTAATCTGACCGTGATATTTTCATAACTTGCCTACCTTATCATGTGATATCTTATCACCCTTATATAAATGACAAATACACTGTATAACTTTAGGGTTGTATAGTATATTAACCTGCATCTTTTGAAAGTCCAACCTAAAACAAAGTCCAGAATTATACTCACATAGGTTCACATCACAATAATGATTTTTATCCTAAGTGAAACATTGAGAATGAAACAAAAATTCAAGACTTACTTCAGTAATTAATTTTTTCTCTGACCTTGAACAGGTAATTTGATCCCAATTTTCTTTTCAAATAAATATTAGGGTGCTCCATCTCTCTTTAAAAAACCATGTCAATTAAGTAGGCAATGGGTTAGATCCTTCCAGGTGTATAAACAACTCCCTGAGTGTTAATTACATTGTACTAACTGCATTAAGCCACCAATGCCTGAAATTCAGTGAATTACTGCTCTACTACACTAAATGCTCCCCTAATGACTTGAAAGACTCAATGTACTTTCAGAAATATCCAGCTTTAATGTTAGGGATTTTGTAATGTTCTTTGCAAAACTTGAAGAGAGGTGTATTACCTATATGTGGCATGTTTTCTCACTACTAGTAGAAAAACAAACCTGACAGGAAGCTTGAAAGCTAATTAGATTTTATAATACACCCACTGCTTTTAATTTATGAGATGTACTTTAAAGGGAATAAAAAATATGCTAGTTGAGAATAACTATTTAAATTCATCATGCTAAACAGAAATCCCAAAGCATAAAGCAAAGGGTGTCCCAAAACACTTGGCAGTATAACACCTGTCAAAATACTTGCTAATTAGTAAAATCTAAGAGCAGTTCATAGTGAGTGAATGTAGTTTTCCATACTTTCAAATTGAGTACATTTTCAGGACTTGAAACATCACTCTACATTAACATTGAATAGCATTTCCTTGAGACTTTCATTATGTAGTAAAAGGTTTTACAATTTTAGACAAGTATGCCTACATGACTAGCTACTAGATAGTATTTTTTTTCATTTTATCATAATAGTGTGTCATGGTTATACTAGTATTTCCATGTTAATTAATTTTCAGATCTGTTGATGTAATTAAGGATATTACTAACTTCAATGCAATTTATTATATCATTAGTTCTTTATCAGAATTACAACTGCAACACGTAGCAGCATTTTTTAAAATGTCTACACATTTTAAATTTCTTCGATATACTATTTTGGCTTCACGTTCTCCTACTTGATAAAAGAGCGTCAGAGACTGTTTTCTAAACTCATTTTTCTCTCCCTTCTGTTTATGTTTTTCTATTCTTGTGACATCACCTTCGCCTCTGATCAATTGCTTCGCAAAATATCTTATCTCTTCCATAGCCCTATAAATATCCAAAATAAATTTACATTTTTGTAGATATCTGTTTCACAATCAAGTGTTAAAAATAAAAATAAATAAATCTTGACTGTTAAGTTAGCTTGTGCTCTGAGCATCTTCCAGTCGCATTTGACTTTTCCAAATGCTATCTGTTCTATAATCTAAGTAATGTATTTTCATAAGAAAATATGCTATTTGAGATTTCTTGTTTCAAAGAGACTCAGCACATGTTTCTGGCTCACTTTGAAAAGATCAGCTCTGAAAGATGTATAGAAGGAATTATCATGGCACACAAGCAATGGCAGAGAAAACTGAAAAAAACAAAAAAAAAAAACCCACAAAACACTGAAATGTATGGAGACTTCTTTTTGAGATTTTGTTATGATTTTATGTTATGCTTATGTATGAATACTATGATGGATACACATTTATGTTGCTTCCAGTACAACTATCATGATAAAAAGGTACATTTTGCATCTTTGTTTATAATTTATTTTAACAGACTTTTAGATATGGATTGATTTATGATTACTGTCTACAACTCCAAATCCACATTTTATACTCTGATGCAGGAACTGGAACTCAGGAAACTACATTGCCCATACATTTTTGTCAGTTTAATTTTTATTGCACTTAGGAGTCACTAGAAGAAAATTGGAAGTTAGGAGGCAAGGAGAATGACATCTCCCCTTTTCTATATTCCTGCCAGCATTACCCAGAGTTGGAAGTTCCTCAGTACCAGCAAGTTGACCTAGAGGGTTGAAACAGCTCTACTGTGTCTCTTAAAATATTCCTTCCTCTGATGTCTGAGCAAAAACATTTCACAGAACTCCACTGAAGTCCTAAGGTACAGAATATTTAGATGACCCATTCCTAAAATATGTGAATTACAAATGCAAATTACCCCTTATTCAATCTCCTGATTTCTGGGAACCCATCCTGGTCCTTTTTGTTTGTCTTTGTTTGTCTTTAGGGTGATTCTGCTCTCTGCACTTAAATTCTCTGTCCTATTTACTTTTGCTTTTTAGCCTTCTTGTCTCTGTAAACAATTCCTTATATTAAATTGATCATTTTAAATACCTAGTATGGTTTCTGTTTTATTGACTATTCCCTGACTAATACAAGATATTTAAGATCCAAACTATGAATTGCAAAATTAATTTCCAATTTCTTTGCACTTATATTAATGGAACTGATGCATGAAGATGCATTTTTCTCTATGTCTTTTCACCTGTTTACCTAGTTTTAAAATATCTATTAACATTCTGTGTTCCAAAAGGCAGTTTATTTTGATTCATATTTCCTTCATCAAAAACAATTTTTATTAACATTATTCACAAGTTTTAGCCATTTTTAGAGTTTAGAGTTTAGAGTTTGCAGTCCTTTGAATAGATGTTTTGCTGAGAATATTCAGATTCATTTTTATAAACCACAATTTTCACGTATAGAAAAAAGTACTTCCTTTTCTTGGGTAGCTTGGGGAGAGTGGTGGGAAAAGATGCACCCTAATTTTCTGTTTTACATTCTAGAGATTAAAGTTTTAAGTGATTGTTATATCTTATTAAATTCTTCTCCTTACAGATAGAAATGTATTGGAATAGAAAACTAGCATTGAGAACCCTCAGTGTACCTACTGGTACCACTCACAATTTTTTTGAATGCATGAATTAGAACAAATGGTAGAAAGAATAGAACAATTAGTGCATGCCCATCTGCTGTACCAACTCCTGCCAACAGATATATCAGAGATTCATACACGTATAATCATTCTCATTCTCTCTTATTTTAAATAAAATAACTGCATATCACTCTGCCTTTTAGCCTTTGGTGTTTATTCTTTCTATTCCAACATTAATGCTTTAGCTATTTTTTTTTGAAATATCCTAAACCGGAAAAAGTTTATTCACACTCTCGATATCACTGTATTTTTTTCAATGTATCTAAAGGTAGTTTAGATTTATTTTGAATGAATGTTCCACTTTAGAATAGTTTTAGAATTACAGAAAAGTTTTGAATAGTACTGAGAACTCTCAAATACCATGAGACCAGTTTTCCTTCTATCTATATCTTATAATAATATACTTGTCACAATTAATGAACTAATATCGATACATTATCTTTGGTTAGAATCCATAGTTTACACATATTTCTTTACATTTTACCTAATGTTCATTTTTCAGTTACGAGATCCCAGCCAGGATACAATATTGCTTCCCTAGACTCCTTTTGGCTCTAACAGTTTACCAGACTTTCCTTGTTTTTGATGATTTTGACTGTTTTGAGGAGTACTGGCCAGGTATTTTATTGCATGCCCCTTTGTTGGAATTAGTCTGACATTTTTTAATGACTAGAGTGGAGTTATGGATTTTGTGGAGGAAGACAAGAGAGGTGAAGTATAATTTTCATTAAATCATAGCGAGAGGACATGGCTCATCACTATTGGCTTTGACTGTTATCACCTGGCTGAAGAGTGTAGCTAGATTTCTCCACTGTAAATTTCCTATCCACCTCACTTCACATTTTACTCTATGAAAGAAAGTCACTATGCACAGGCCACACATATGGAGGAGGGATTTCTGCGCATAGAACCTACATGAATTAGAGGAAAGCTTTTCAGCTTTTCATCATTGAGCATGATGTTAGCTGTGGTTTTGTCATAAATGGCCTTTTTTATGTTGAACTATGTCCACTTTATACCCACTTTGTTGAGAATTTTTATCATAAATGGAACTTACATTGAATTTTGTCAAAAGATTTTTCTGCATCTATTGAGATACTCATACGATTTTTATTCTTCAGTTTGTTAATATGGAGCAATATATGAATTGATTTGAAGATATTGAACTATCGTTGCATCCCTGGAATAAATCCTGCTTGATCATGATGTATAATCCTTTTATGCATTGTTGAATACAGTTTGCTAATATTTTGTTGAGAATTTTCACTTTTCATCAGGGATATTGGCCTGTAACTTTCTCTGTGTGTGTGTGTGTGTGTGTGTGTGTGTCTTTGTCTGATTTTAGTATCAGGGTAATGCTGGCCTTGTTTGGAAGTGTTCCCACCTCTTCAATATTTTGGAATAGTTTAAGAAAGATAGGTATTAATTCTTCTCTAAATGTTTGGTAGAACTCTCCTGTGAAGCCATCTGGTCCTAAACTTTTGTTTGCTAGGAGTTTTTTGATTAGTGATTCAATTTCATTACTGGCAATTGATCTATTTAACTTTTTTATTTCACCTGATTCAGTCTTGGAAGGTTGTATTTTTCTAGAAATTTATGTATGTAACTGTTTGTAGTATTCTTTTATGATTGTATTTCTGTGATATTGGTTGTAATTTATTTTCTTTCATTTCAATTTTATTTATTTGGACTCTTTCTCTTTTTGCTCTTCATGAGCCTGGCTAAAAGTTTATCAATTTTGTTTATCTTTTCAAAACATCAGCCACTGAGGGAGGCTCTCTCCAGTTTTCTGCTCTCTTAGATTTATTGATCTTTTGTATTATTTTGTGAGTGGGGGGGAGTGTGTCTCTATTTTATTTATTTCCATTAAGGATCACTCTTTATGCAATAGATTTTTATCAGTGTTGCAAAGGCATAGTGTCGTGCATCCACTGTAATATATCCCACAGAAAATTTTCACCAGCTTAAAAAACAACCCTGTGTTTCACTTATTTTAGCATTAAATTTAGCATTAGCTCCACAGTTCTTGGAAGTTCTCTGTTTTTATTTTTCCCACTGTTTTTATCTTTACATTTCAGTTTGGTCAGTTTTTACTGGCCAATCTTCTAGTTCACCTATATCTTCTCAGTTGTGTCAAGTCTACTGATGAGTCCATCAAAGACATTCTTCATTTCTCTTACTATGTTTTTTATTTCTAGTATTCCATTTTGATTCCTTCATAGATTTTCCATCTCTCTGCTTTAATTTCTCATTTCTCCTTGCATGCCCTCCACTTTTTCAGCAAAGCTCTTCACATACTAATCATAGTTATTTTAAATTCCCTATCTGATAATTCCAATTTCAATGTTATAGCTGAATCTGGTGTTGATATTGTTTTGTCTCTTCAGGCTATTTTTAATTTTTTGAACTTTGTCACCCCTTGTAAATTTTTTGTTGATATCCAGACATGTTATATCAGTTTACAGAAACTGAGATAAATAGGCCTTTAGTGTAGGAATTTTTGTTAAACTGACAAGAACTTGTGCTGTGCTTAATATTGTAGTTATGGGTGCATGAGGCTGCAAATTCCTCTAATATACTTTTTTTACTGTCTTCTATCTTGACTCTGGGTTTCCCTATGTACTTCTCCTTAAAATTTGTCTGTGTGTTTCAGTAATTTCATCTGTAATCCACATTTATTATAGTAGAGCCCTTTACATGTGATGGTAAGGTTTGGGTGTGCTCTATAATCTTCCAATGATATCTAAGTCTCTTATTGAGCCTATGTCTTGGGAATATGATCTTCACAAGCATTTTTCTTTTAGTATATATATATTTCTCTTTCTCCTACAGCCTTCCCAGGTTGCAGTGTCTGCAATCTATTTTCTTTAAGCACCAACCCCTTGTTTTCTATGTGTTTCTCCCCCATGCCACCATTTTCTAGGTGCAACAGGAGAGCTGCAGGGGGCTAGAGTGGGAAGAATGTTGTTCACCTACCGAGGCTAAGGCTCTGGCAATTTTTTTTCTCTGGAAAACAGACCTTTGTTATGAGTAAAATATGAGCATACTTCACAATGCTTACTATTCCCTTCCTTCACCAGAGGCAGTGGGGATTTTTTTCAGAGCTTCACTGTGAATGCCTATCTGCTGATTATTTTCCTTCAGATATTCTATTTATTTAGTTACAAATATGAAATTATACCAAGTATGTTTTCTGGTCATACCAGAAATAAATTAGAAAGTATGATGGAATTGTATAACCCTTACTGAGAGCAATTGATGGGTTCAAGAAGCACAATAAAGGAAGACAGTGATTAATCATCAACTTAAAGCTAAATGAGAAAGCCAGAGATTTTCCTTAGCAACATATTAAGGGATTCTCATCAGCAGCAGAGAGCAGGAAATTCTGCAGGATCCAGGATCAAAGACTGGGATTAATTAGGTGTAGATGAGCTTCTAGTAAAGTTTAATTCCAAATTTAGCAAGTCTGCAACACCAAAACCAGGGCTATGACTGATAAAGAGCAGAATCCTGATATATGGGATGAGAATCACCTGAGTGGTTGGACTCAGAAACTTGGAAATTTCAGATTTCCTTGAAATACTCCTTGGCCTGCAAAAATGTCCCCTCTTTCAGTCGAAGGCTAGAGCCCTTCTTTTGCTTGGAAACTGTATATGGAATCTCAACTTTGATAGGTAACACATATTCCCCTGCTCTCTTGCTTCATACTAATTTTTTTCTTGCCACTTTCATTAGTAGAGACAGCATATTCCACACTCTCCTGACAATTTACCACATGGTACACAAAGGTAAAGGTTTTGAAATGAGTCAAGAATATAAAAATGTTCTACCAGGGGTCCCATTTGCAGAGTAAGCAGCCTTGCTAATTGGGCCATGTTTCCTGAAGTTCTAAGGATTAATGCTATCTTAATGGTACAGAATATCATGAGACATTTATGCCAAGCCCCTAAAGAGAATCAAAATGTAAGCTCACTAGAGAACTGGAACGTGGCCTTGATTTCTACAATAGAGAATTGCTTAACATTTGACAACTAGCTCTGTTTTCGTACTATTAAGTCTTAGTAGAAAGGAAACATTTGACTTTACGATACTAAGTGATCACACAGTTCAAACTATCCATCAAATGTTGATCTCAATCTACTCACCAAGTCATGATGTCAGGGGCATCCAGCAGCAATCCATTGTAATTTGGAAGTGGTACTTCCAGGGTAACACACAAGCAGGAACAATAACACCTATGTCAATGGAATGGTCAGCTCCTTTGTCACTTCTCCCTTACTTTATCTTTGAGCACACAGGGTGTCTCTTTTGACAAGCTAGAGAATAAACAAAGAGGCAGGGACTAATCAGTGATGGGTCGACTGAATATTTGGGTACAAACCAACATGAAACACTTGCTTATATCAGGGAATATCCCTAAAAGACAGTGAATATGAGAAATTCTCACACTGAGCAGAGCTTTGGGCAGTACATCTAGTTATCTAGCTTGTTTGGAAATAAAACTCCCCAAGTGAAAATATATTCAGATTCAGAAGCAGTGGGGAATAGTATTGCTGGTTGGTAAGGGGCCTAGAACAGTAAATATTAGGAGATCAGTGTATACATACAAGGTGTTTCATTGTGTGAAATGCAGTATATAACTTATACTGCAATTTTTTTTAAATTTTATGCCCAAGAATACTAAAATGCCAAGTGATAAGTTGAATCCACTTCAGTGTTTTAGGTGTGTTAATAGGAAAATGTAGAATCAATTTGAGCTCAACAGAATAACAGGAATTAAACTTTCAAACTCAACATGGGGGGCCATTATAGATATACTGAATAATGATAAGGAACTCAATCAAGCCAATTATGGCTTGTATGACTAGTTATGTATTATCCCAAATACAGTAGACTCTTGGTATCCAATTTACCTAGAAAGTACTATTTAGGATTATTTTTTGATATTTATTTTCATTTCAGAACAAACTAAAATGCAACTACAGCACATCAAAAATTAGAGGACAAAGTAATTTAACTAGATTGAAAAGACCGATAACCTTCAAAGGACAGAAAATCCAATTATAATTAAACTGTTCATTAGTAACTGTAAGAGACAGAAGGGAATGTAATAAGGACTTGAAACTACTGAGAAAAAATTGGCAGGAAACATTCTATCTTACGCACATGGAATATCCATTCAGGAATAATAAAAACATTTTTTCAGACATGCTTACAGCCAAATATTTTACATTAAAAAAAAACACACTGAAAGACTGATTGAAGGATATACTTCTCTAAAACACACACGTACATTAGCATATACACTTTGTAAGGAAAGGCATGGTATACAAGAAGCAAATTACAGAAATTGGAAAAATATGTTGAAAACTTTATTAAAAATTTTAAAACATTAAAGCAATATACATTATTGTACTAAATCAGGACATAGAGTATATGGCATACGTGCATTTAGCGGGTAAATAGCACACTTCAGGAAAAATAGTGTGACTAGCACTCGGGACCTAACCGATGCACTCTGCCAGTCACTAAGCTCCTCCCCTCTTCTGGATTGTAGCACTGTGGTTTAGTTTTGTCTTTTTTATAATTTCTTTGAAAGGAGTCACAGAGTAGTATTATTTTCTGTTGAATCCTATTTCTCCATATTTGTCCCATTCATCCTTGTTGGTGTACGTAATAGAATTAGGCTTAATTTCAGCATTTTATACAATTTTATTCTATGGATCCTCAGTTTTGTTTTTCTGAGCAATGTACTATTTCCCCTTCATTTCTTAAGGATATTATCACAGGGTGTAGAATTCTGAGGTAACTCACCCCCCACTACAAGACTTTTAAGATGTTATTTAATGTTTTCGTGTTCTCATGGTTTCTGATAATTTTGTTTTTGTTTATTTTGGTTTCTTTTGTGATAGATTTCCTCTTTGTATTTGGTTTTGGTTTCAGCAATTCAAGAGAATATGACAGTTTTCCTAGTTCATTCTAATATTCGTCTTCTTTGCTCTTCTCTGAGTGTCTTAGACCTGTGGTTTGGTGTTTGTCTTCAGTTCTGGAAATTTTATTTTTTATTTATTTATTTCAATATTTATTATTCTGTCCATTCTATATTTGTATATGTGGAATCTACTTATGCATTCCAATTATGTGTCTGTTACACCATTTGATATGGTCTCACAGACCTTAGATGCTATGTTCTCTGTTTTTTTTTCTTTTTGTTTTTAGCCTTTTTTCTGTTTGTATGTGCTTCAGTTCAAGGGATTTCTACTGGTTTACTTTACCTTCACTGATTCATATTGCTGAACTTGGCCCTCTCTGGAATAAAGAATTCAGTACCAAAAAAAAAAAAAAAAAAAAAAAAGAATTCAGTACCAGTAGTAGGTTTTTTTTTTTTTAAGTCTTTAGACAATTGCAATATGCATCATTCTTCACAACCACTGTTCTGAAGTAGTCTATCAATGACTACTGGTGGCATATCTAAAGGACTTAGGAAGAATCTAAATCTTAAGGAAGAACTGAAGATCACTGAAATGTGTATTGTTCTCAGAAAGCCTGTTCACTTCCTCCACATTCAAAGTAAAGAGGGGAAAACATTTAGGTGACAATCAAATTATGGTTTAACATTTGAAGCTTTCATTTTATTTTAAAGACACTCTTTTCTCACCTAAGTCTCTATATTAAAATGATAATTATTTTCTGGCTGCAACTGAAGTCCCTACTGTGTTTTGGCAGTATCACTGCAGAGTTAAATACACAGAGGAGGACACAGTTCTTCTGTGCTTAGAAACACATGTGAAATTGTAAAATCTCTCCATGATAATATGCATAATATCATATGTACCTCTTGCAAATTGAACTGCTAAATTTTCATTCATTATGAGGTAGTTTTTAAAGTAATGCTAATGTACTAAAGTTTCTAAAACAGTTGATTTGTACTACATTGCATTCTTTTAGATCTGTTTTTACTTGTATTTTTAATTCTGAATGTTTTGCCATGTGTTTTAAATGTTCTTTAGTCACTTAGTATAAATAGTATGTTGTTTCCAAAATTAGGCTACATACTTCTGAGGGTCAGCACTTAGACTTTTTGTTTCTTGTATATTTCAGCATATTGTTTACAGAGTGATTATGTGTCTTTATTAGTCTGGGACAATTGTTTTACCTTTATTGTTCTTCAGTTCCATTTGTTTTATGTTTGTGCAGCAGGGAAGAACAAACCTGACTCCATATTGGATCTATTTCTTTTTCTTTAGCCTTTGTATTCTATTGCTTTTGCTACAAGTTAATCACTAAAGGGATGTAGCCTATAAGCTTACAGTGTACATGATGGCCCATCTCTGGGAACCCTGCCTCCCATGCCTGAGCCTTAAGCTAAAATACCTTTGTTTAAACTCACAGGAAACACCCTGAACTGGTCCACCTGTGAATGGCTGCAGGAAGGAAGACATTAACACATCCCCTCCGCAGTCTGGCCGGAACCAGGAAATATTTACAACAATTTGTGACTTTTTTACTTTACCTCCTCACCTCCCCCTCTTTGTTCTATAAAAGAAATTAGCATCCAAACCTGGGCAAGATGGTTCTTTTCGACATTAGTCCACTATCTTCTCTGTCTTCCGGCTTCCTGAATAAAGTCACTCTTCTTTGTCCCCAAAACTTGTCTCTCCCTTTATTGGCCTGTTGTGCAGTGAGCATAACATTTGGTCACAGATTTTTCATATTTTCTGTGTCATTATAATTTTTAGTTACATTAATAAAGCCAGGATGGGCTTGCTGGGCTTCCATTTGGTGCTTTGGCCTCAACCATGCTCTTCTGTAACAGTGAATAAGTGGCATGTGCTGCAAGCAGCCACTTTCACTTCAACATAATGTTCAGTCTATCCTTTGAGATGCAACATAACCAACATCTCCCTTTCAAGGAAGTACTTAATGTTGCTCTTCCTGATGGTCACTTGCTCTATCAGCCATTGCGTTGTATGCCCCATGTCACAGGCCAAGCCATATTATATGCAGAGCCAGGCCACTAGGTAATACAGATGACAGGAAAGTATGTGCAATTACAGGTTCATTGCACATAAAATGAGTGTGGAAAATAGAGGCTGATTAGTTCTATATTAGATTGTATAGGGTTGCCTGAATACTCTTGTTATAGGGATACATGATTTCTTGCAGGAGTTATCTCTTTGGCAATTTATCTTTTGTAAGATTCGTTTTAAAAACTGCATGCAAATTAAAATGTGAGTATTGAATTTTTGGCTTTTTTGAAGGTTGTGTCAATTGCACAAATTGTACTTTTGACGTCTAATTTGTAGACACAATCATTTTACTGACAACATGGAAACCAGAAGATGCAAACCCGAAGAAACATCATCATGACTTTCCTAATAGATCAAATGACTGCAGTATAATTTCTAAATTTAAAAAAAGATGAATTATTTTTGTTTGTAATGATAATACAAATACAAATTATGGTGGAGCACAGCATCATGATATAAACAATATTCTAACCAAATGAAAAATACCTATTCTTGAAATTGGTTGTGCTACATACATATTTGAAATACATAGAAACTATGATATCTGACAATCAAATATAAGATCTTATGGCCAAAGATTATCAATATTTTTACATATATACACTATAAGATATCAGGATCAAAATATTCTTGCAATAAAGCCAATGTTGAATAAAGATATATTTATATATGTATTTTAGCAGAATTTAGTACATGCTGTTCCTTGCCTAGTATCAACTTAATTAAGAAATGTTAGAATCGTTGATTCTTAAAATTCTCAGTTTTTAAAACAAATCTATGTATCCTAAAAGTTTTTAAATTATTTTTTAAAGTAAGATAATATTTGTTGCATTACAAAAAATCAATTGAAAGATGTTAATCAGAGTATTCAACAAATGGAGTATCAAAAACTTCAGATTTTAATGTGTTTATTTAACAGACAACAGTTATTCAAAACAAAAGTTTTATAGTTGTTAAATTCTCTGAGACTTCCAAATTATATTTGAGTTTCAACTTAAGGCTTAGAAAATTACGATTCTACAATAAATTAGTGCTGTAAGATTATAGTTGGCTGTTTGTTTGCTTTGTCTCCTGTTTAAATAATTTGCAGTATAGATGGCAAAATGTCAAATTAGAAGTCAAAATATGTAGTTTTGTTTTTATCCATTAACTTATTCTTTCAAATATTAAAATGTGTTAAATTAAATATTTCACATACCTAGATATGCAGATTCAAAATGCAACACATTGAAATTTAAACAAGCAAACAACAACAACAACAAGCTCTCAGAACTTACGAGGTACCAAATGAGATAGTTTTCTTTTTTCTCCTGAGTTTATTGCTAGGTCTAAAAAAATAATCTCAAATAATCTTGGGTAGTTTACTGGTACTTATATTATTCTAGCTCCACTGGAAACCCTTTGTCTTTACCTGTAATGGTTCTTCATATTATTTTATGGAGATCTATTCCTGGTTCCTAAAAGTTTCTATGGTTATGTTTGTTCATTAATGCATTTAATGTTCCTTGTTATATTGCTGCTTCAATTTTTAGTATCTTGTTCTCATCAGGTTCTCACAGCTTGTAGTTTACCTTGAGTCATAAAAAGCTGAGATTGTGACCTAAACTTTAATGATGTAGAACACTGCATGATTCTCTAGGGCTCGGTGGACTAATGGGGGTCTGTGTACTTTTAATCAAGTGCTATAATGAACATACACTGAATTTTGTAGAATGGCCTATTAGGACAGAAAAAGATAATGTGCCAAATCACGTAAATAAAATGATCAAGGGAGAAAAAATGCTGCAGATCTCGACATAACTATGAGAATCCCACTGAGTATTTGCAATATGCTTTTAGCTAATGGCCATAAATAATCATATATTCTATGAAGAATATTTAACTTTTATATCATTAAGGCAGAGTGTGATAGCAGAGACCTGAAATAATTTATGAATAACAAAGCTTAGGGAAGAGGAATAGCTCCTCCAAGGTTAGATACAACATTTTTCATTAAAACTGAATTAAAAATAAAATATTTTAGATGTGAAATTAAGTTTTTCCCCAGTTTATCTTTTGATTCTCATCATGTCAGCTTGCTTCAGAGAACTGAGACATTTGAGGCAGAGTTGCTTTAATCCAGAAGGGCTGAGAGGGATTAAACCTGTCCATCGTTATTAGTTACCTGAAGCACTACATAAAGAAAGATTTTGGGCTGTTTCTGCATTCAGCAAGCAAGAGCATTATAGTGGAAGAGAAATGCCCAAAATGGACCGTGGAAGGGGTGATTTTGGTGGCATCATGACAATGCCTTTTCCATCTAAAACCTTGATTTCTTTCAAAGTTAAACAGATAAATTTCAGTGTGTATGTGCATATATTTCTTAAAGCTAAGTTTCCTTTTATCTTTCAATTGCTTCAATTGTAATTTGTTTTGCATAAAGACACATCCATGCATGACTTTTTCTAAATGCATAAATGCAACTGCATTCTTACCTTTAAACAGTTATTTTTATCTTTAATGACTTATTTCTTTCTTATTTCTCCACTCCTACTTTCTTCCCTCTCTTATCTTCCACTCTGTATCTCAACATCTGTCCTCATTCTTAACACCTTGATGTTTATACTTTGGAATTGTATTTTTATGATCAGATAACCCTGTAGAGGCATGTATATTTGTAAATAGGTATACAGTCATAAGTATATGGGAGAGAAATTTCTGTTATGGTGTTCAAACATAACATATCATTGCATACTTTTGGCCCTCTTGGAATTTTTTATTCTCGTGCAATAGCATGAGATGGAAATCCATACGTACTATGTATCAATCCACTTGTCATACTTTTTAATGTCTACTAAAATCTACCTGCTTTGTATACACTATAATTTTCAGTCATTTTTCTGTTGGAGTGCACGTACTTTCTTTCCATGTTTGCTTGTTATCAGAGATCTTTGCCCTTTAGAAATATGTTTTAATAATAACTGCCAAATAATATTTTATTAACTTTTATATTATATTTATGTATGGAATTTTGGGTACCCAGTCATACGTAAATGAAATTTGTTTTTGAGTTCCTGATTTTAAAGTCTTGATTAAGTATTTATCTTCTACTTCTGGAATGTGTATGTATTTTTATTCATTTTTAAGGTACACATATTGATGTTTTTTAAGACTATTTCCATATGAATTTTATTTTTAAAATACTGTGAGATAAGTACCTATCTTTTTAAAAAATCAGATGATGGCAAGATATACCTGAACCATTAATTAAATAATATATTTCACATCAACTTATCACATTTTAATTATTCTCCTGTATAATGAGGTCTATTGGTTTATTAACTTCTTGCTAGTCTAGTAAATATTGATTTAATTACAGTGAGTCTATAGTGTGTTCCTCTAATAAGATATTCTCCAATCATTGTTATACTTTAGTATCCTTTTCTTGACTACACTAAAAAATTTGTTCTTTCAGATGAAATTCAAGAATAGTTAACAGAGTTCAGAAAAATATAAATAACAGTGTAACTCTTAAGGGATATACAATGTAGTTTAATATAATGGATAGACATATTCTGAGAATTTATATTTTTATAATATTGTCTATCCAACCAAAGACAAAGCATTTAAGAGAGTAATCAAATATACGTACAGAGAATGTTACAATATTTGAAACCATATCTGGTATACATTCAATACATAGTCAGGTAACTTTTTTCACATAAAATTAGTACATAAAAATAAATCGCATCCGTGAATAAAAAGGCAAATAATCTAAAGTTTAGCCAGCAGAACCCAATCAAGATATTTTAATCCAGTATAAATTGAATATTAAAACCAGAAAACTTCCTTTCCATGTGAAAAATTTGCCTCATTTTGATATTAAATTTATACTGGTTTGAAATATTGTGAAGATTTTTGTGTATCTATTTGATCACTTTCTTAAATGCTCTGTGTAACAATTTTTAATTTTAATTTATTATTATTATTATTATTAGGTCTCAAGGATAGTGAGATCTCCTACTTCACATAAAAATTTATTTTATTAAGATAACCTTAAATGTCTAATTATTTTTGATTTAGGTGTTTCACATCTTATGCGCATTGAGGTTTATTATCATTATATGTTCATCATACATAACCATCATTATACATGTAATATACTTATATATTCTTTCTATTTTCATTATTGTTTTTTACTTGAACTTACATTTGCTTGACATTATTATTATCTCCATTCATACTTTTTTTGCCCCATCTTCCTAATGAAATTAATACAAAAATTTGTATATTAGTCTATTTTATGCAAAGAATATATTACTGGATTTAATCTTCTGATTAGGAAAGGTTAAGCTGAGGTAACAAACCACCCTGGACTCTCAGTAACTTAGAACAATAAAGGTGAGTTTTTCACTATTTTAAACCTAGTTCTGGTTGGGCCTGGATACACACTGTCTTGAATTCACTCAAGGCCTCAGGTATGGTTAGAGCAGTTGTATTTCATAGTGATATTAATTTAAAGTCACCTGTGATCACTCTCTTTTATTAGTACATATTGAATTTTTACCCTATAATCTTTATAGTAAGACTACACTGTTGATACAAAACTCAGCAGACACTTGAATGATTTAATCCTTATTGAAAAAACTTTTGTAATTAAAACTATTTTTGTTTTCATAATTTGCTGAAGCCATATAAAATATAGAAGCCTGTAAAAAAGTAAACATTTTATTCATATATTGAACATATCTACATAGAAATAAGCTCAGGTTAAGACAAATGTCAGAGCCAAAGCAGATCTGCAGGTATAAGCATACTGCGTAGATGATTATTTTATTTGGGATTATAGTTAAAAATAGCGTTTGTGAGAACTGTGAATAAGTTTATTACATATAATGAAAACACAGTAGCTCTCATAAACATCCGTATTTTCTGCTCATTAAGGAACACGAAACAGTGTTTAACTACTGATCCAAGAGAAAAGTACCCATTACAGTGAAACCTTGGGATTCTATTTGGGTGATACTTATTTGGTACCTCTTTATCTGGCCTTTTTTACTAGTGACTTGAAATTAGTGATATTCCCTTATGATCCCAAACAGAATCTTCGTGTTCAAGGTGTCTGCACATTGACTTCCATAGGAAATTTTCTTCTCTCCAGTGTGTGCTCTGAAATTCTGGCTGCCCATGTTACTGGCTAACAACTATAGCCTCCTGATGCTACAGCCTCTGGCTCTCCTAAGGCACACTGTACTTTGTTCTGTATGTTGAACAATAAGAAAAACATTTAAAACTCAATAGGTGGGAAGTCACCTCCTGCACGTGGTCATATTTGAAAAAAGGGTCTCCTATTGTGCGGCATCATTAAACTTCCTCTAAGCAAGCATACTGCTGAGGCATTGCCGTTCAAGTATCCGCGTTCCATATGTAACCACCATTCATTGGAAACAATGCTCCTGTAAGATATAGTACATGAATATCTCTTGCAATTCAATATGTATATTAAAGTGAATTAATAGTTTATTTTTTCGATTTATATTGATCAATTTTAACTGATATTTTGGTACTTCCATTCTGAGTGCAGAAATAAATGAATTAATACTCGATATCTGATATTATTTTTGTCAATAATTCAAAAAATAACACACATTTTATTTTTTCATGAGTAAAGAATAATCAAATTTGTTTTACTGCTAATGTCACAACATTTTGGGGGGTAATAATAGTCTGAAGCATTAACCTTAAAAGCATTTTGCATAGATCTTGTCACACAGTAACATATAAAGCAGAATAATTTAGATTATGAAGCAGCATTTCATAGTATGTTTTTAAACGCATTCTCCTAATTTTCCATCAATATATAAATAATTTTCAAAGAAAATTACTTTGCAATGGCTTTCAGAATTACATCATTTCTCAAAAAATAATCTAATGACAAGCCAGCAATTGAATTATGTCTTTTTTAAAAGTAATGGTATTAAGTGTGTTGAGTTTCTATAACAACGGCGAATGAAAAGGTACACAGTTAGAATTCTAGTTTTGTGAAGCTCTTATGAAAGCACCATGGTCTCCAAAAGTTTTGTTTAATGATTGAACAGATATTTCTTACATTCGGGAACTCAGGGGCCCCATTTCCACTCTTCTATTTAATGCTACATATTATTTGGAAACTAGGACCCTCACAATGTTCTATTCACAGGTTCTTGGCATTTGGCTTCTGGGTGACCCTACCAAAGGAAGGTAAGTCTCAGAGTGCTGGAGATTAGGAAGAGGGAGAGTACTCTTTCTGTTTCAAGTTAGTTTCAAGTCAGCAGATACAGCTGAGGCCAGGAGATTCCGGTCCTTTGTAGCATCCCCAGATCAGAGCACCTCCCCAGAGCCAGGTGTTAATGTATCCCTGCTGGTCCCAGCCTCACTCCTGGGATGTTTCTTCTGTGGTAGCAGCCAGTCCTAGGCATCTCATTCTTAGAAGTTCCAGCCTTGTTCAGGTGGCCCTACCTAATATTTATGGTGTCCCACATGGTACTAGAAAGGCAGCAGCAAATGAGAGACTCCCCCAGAATAAAGGGGTGTAGATATTTCCTGCTATTAATAATCTTTCGGTTACTTCATTTTCTTTTTTCCCAGTCAGTCATCTCCACAATTTTTCTACTGGTTTCTCGTACTAAATGTCCTCTTTTTGAAGATCGTAGAATGGTGGGTTTGGTCAATTGCTCTGCCAGTGATTGTGATATGTCCACTGGTAGTATATTCATATCACATAGTTATGTTTAAAACTTGACAAGTCCAGATATATTGAAGAAAACAATCTTATAGGAGATTTAGAGATTGATTCCAACTGTTTTCTTTAATCAAAAGTCATCCTGTGAATAATTACAAACTGAGAGGCAGATCCAGGTTTAATGTTAAAATATAACAAATTTTATATATATAAAAATATTTATATCAATTTTGAACTTTAGTTTAAGGTTTTATTTTAGTAATAAAAAAGTACATGTTCATTGTTAACTTAATTTAATATAAATAAATTTGAAAATGCAAAATTATCCAAAATGGAGCTATCTCTTTTCCTAGGCCCATATTTCAGCAAGGACCACTAAGAATTTTAAGGTATATTGCTTGCATATTAAAGTTTAAAATGTCAGGATTAAGACATGAAGAAAACATGAGAGTTCCAAAATGAAATCATGAGATCACTTGCAGATATGGATGTACAGGAAAGAGGCCTATTTGGTGAATCTACAGAACAAAGAAAGATGAAGAATTAGTCGCACAAATGTGCCCCAGTCCTTTCTTCCCAGGACTTATTCGGGGAAATGAGGAGTTGTTGTTGAGGGTCACTCCTGCAGGACGTGGCACTAATTAGTCTATTAAGTCCATCCCTTGTTTGCCTCACTCCAACCTTTCCTAAAGGCAATGGCAGGTCAGTGACTCAGGGTGTCATTGAGTCTCCTGAGAACTGTGTTTTCATTGGTATTGGAAGTTTTTCTGATGCTTAGTTTTCTTATTATCTGACAATGAGAAAACATGGTAAATTGTAAATATATAGATCACTGTCAGTCATTTCAAATTGCATCGTGTTACATATTCTATAAAATTAGACCCAAGTCATATATTATTTCTTAAATATTCTTTAAGAATATTTAACAAGCATATGTTCAAGAGTGTAGAGGTAGAAATTAGATATGATTATCTTAAAAATCTTTATTTTATAGTTGTCAGTGGAGTGTTTCCATTGTTTTTTGATATTAAATGAACACTCTATGAAACAATTAATTTTTCTCTCTTTTTGACACTAATTCTATCACCAATACTGTGAAAAAGAAACAAATCTATAAACAAAACTAAACATTAAAACAATGTGTATGAGTCTAAATTCAGTATTAACTCCGATTTTAACATTTTACTCGTCTCTATCTGACCTCCACCATCTATCAATCAATTATCTTATCAATCTATTGTGGGAGAGAGACACTTTAAAATGAAGACACTCAACTTTCCTGAAATTATGTATGAAAAATAAAATGTTTCTATTACCCAAAGTTTGCATAATGAAATTCTAAAAAATATGAGGTTTTTACTTCTAAAGATTGTGGAAACTTAATGCTGCTGCATTACCAGCAATATCATATTTGTGCACATGTTTGAATTTTAAAGGTTGAAATTGCACACTTGGCTGACTCAATAACTTTAATATCACTAAGACACTACTTATATAAGAATAATTTAAGATAAAACACAATCTGATAAAATTGGTATTTAACTTTTAAAGTAATAAGTTGTTATAAGAGGTATAATTTTTTAAAGAATTGATTCTTATAAATTCTTTTTTGGCAAATTATTTTTTCTCTTATTATGATTACCTTATGAGTGCACATAGAAATAATTTTAATTCATAGAATGTTTGGATGTTATGATGATTGATTGGGTCTTATGGATGATCACGATGAACATTACCTATACTTTTAAAGAGAAAAATATTTTGAATGTACAACTTAGAGAGAATTTCCTTAACTTATTAAAGCATTTCACTTCCAGTCAAAAGTCTATCACATCACCAGGACAATCATGCATTCAACACTCACACATGTGCACACACACACATAAATGTACATATTATGATGCAATCACTTTTATATATGGAACAATAGTCAGTTCCAGAAAAAGTGAATCTACTATAAGTAGTGTAAATTTAAGGGGAATCATTTCAGAGTTAGAGATAATTTACAAAATCATTTGGACTTGCTAGAGAAAGCAAATTTCCAGGATGATTCCCCCAAATCACACCTCATATCTCATTAACGAGAAGGGGGTCTTTTCATTACACCATTAGGAAACTTAGGAGCAAAGGGATAAACATGAGCTGAAGGGTAATATCAAAAAATCTAACATACATGTGATTGACTCCCAGAAGAAGAGAGAGTATGCACAGAAAATATTTGGGGAAGAAGAAAAATGTAAAAAATTTCCTAAGTGTAATGGAAACCACCAACTTACGAGAGAGCAGATATCAAAACCCAGGCAGAATGAATAAGCACACAATGGTCGATAACATTAATCTTGCTTCCCATGCTGTACACATTCAAAGAACTCTACCTCTCATTTGGAGCATTCATGTCTATTGTAATTTTAATTCTACATCAACCTCTCCCACCAATCTGTTAATTTAAGAGAGCAATTTTCCTTGTGTATGAATGTAGCCATGTCTACATGGGTTCTGCAGAGATTTGTTTACGGAAAACAACAAAACATAACAAAATGAGATTTTGTAGATGGAATTAAGTTAAGGATATTGAGATGGTGAGATTATCCTAGATTATCTGTTTGGGCCACAAGTGCAATAATATGGATAGTTACAGGAGAGAGACAGAGGACAATTTGACTAGAGAGAGGGAATGGTGATATAAAAAGAGAGTAGGGAGAGATTTGATGATGCTGGCCTTGAGGATTGGAGTGATGCAACCGCAAGCCAAGGGATGCTGGCAGCCAGCAGAAGCTGGAAGAGGCAAGGGACTGATGCTTCTTTAGAGCCTCCAGTGGTAGGGCTCTGCAGGAACCTTGATTTCTGCCCAAACTGAATTCAGATTTCTGGTTTCCACAGCTATGAGACAATATATTCCTGTTTTAAGCCACTAATTTGTGGCCATTTATTAGAGAATCCACAGGAAACTAATGCAGATATGCTGTTTTGCTAATATTGTTTTTTTAAATCATATTAGTCTATTTTTTTCTGATATTAGCCATATTGGTTACTAATTGACTAGAATGTTGTTTCACCTTTGACTTTCAGTCTATCTGTGTGTCTTTTTAATGTCTTTTTCAAAAGTTTATAGCTTAGTTTTAATCTAGTTTGACATTCTTTGTCTTCTAGCTGGCATATTTATCATGCTAACATTGAACATGAATATGGACATTATTTGGATTGAAACTATTGACATATTTTCTGCTATTAGCCTTAATCTTTAAACTTTTGTTTTTCTTTTTCCTTGCCTTCATATACATTAAGGTTTTCCTTTTATCTATTTTTTATTTACTATTTAGAATGCCAAAAACTTTTCAGTGACCATTATGAGAATTTTAAAATATGTAAATTATCAAAGACTAAATTTAAAGATATTTACTCATTGTCTGTACAAGATTCTTAAAGCATTTCATTTCTATTATATTTTTGATTCAGAAGCTTTCTTTGATCAGTGTTATTTTATTAATTACTAATCATTCAAATTTTTAAAAATATATTTTTATTTTAAGCTATCAATTTAGTTGTTTCACATTTTTCTTGGCCTTTTATTCTTACATATCAAACCTTCTTACTTATATTGTCATTTCTCTTGATTTTCAGATCTTCTTCCAGAAATACATCTTTCAGTAGTTTCTTTAATAATAATTCATCTAGTTTCTTTAATAATAATTCATCTGTATATGTTACTTCACATTTGTTTGGATGGAAAAAGAAAAGGTCCTTTTTCATTGAATGTTAAAAAGTAAATGCATAAATGTAAGTTGAAATTTATTTTAAACATTTAATTGATATTATTCTACTATACTGTTTTCTATCCTTGGTGGTGACAATTCAAGTATTAGTTTAAATGCAGCTCTTTGTAGATAATAACATTCAAGTCAATTTTTATGATTTCCTTCTTATCTATAGCATTCTTTGCTTCTATAAAAAGAGGTTTGTTTGCTTTTTTAATCTTTGCATTGTTCAGAAATTATTCTCTCCTCTCCTGAACTGATTCTCACTTTGTTTTGTCTCTATTAGTAATTTTAGATCCAGGTTAATATTTCCTTTTCTTATATAGAGATATTTTTTCTATTGTAATAGTTTTACAAAATATATTATCAATTTTCAGTTATATTATCATCACCTCACTTATATATTTCAAGTTTGAGTGTTTACTCTTTTGTGTTGTCTTTTTTTTTACTTTAATCGTGGGTTCTTTTTCCTAATTCACTTGACACATTGTTAAATGAACTCTAAGCGCTTCCATAAATATACTTAATGATCGTTACCAACAGCAGTCCTTAGAAGTCTGAAAATAGTTCACACTACCAGGTGAATGGGAGCTTGTGTAGGGCTCTTGGCTTAGTCAGCTGCTCTCACATATGAAGATCCAGATTAAATGTGAAGTTCAGGGTCTTCCAGCTTCCCTTTGAAGTTATCATTCAAGAGAGGAACTTAGGAAAGGGAAGAGGCACGGATGTGTGCTAAGCCTGTCATCTTCACAGACTGTCTATCCATGTCCCACTATTCAAGGGAGAATATTCATTATTTCTTTATTTTTATGTTTTAGGTTCTGTGGAGTTTTGTATTATTCAAAAGATATGCATTGATCTTTGGACAGCATTTAATTCTACTTAGTTAGTATCTCCTTTTAGTTTAGTGGTGGCTGTTTGTTTTTCTAATGTCAGCAGTACTCAGGACAACCATGTAAGATATCCAGAAATGTCCTCTTCAGCATGACTGATGCAAGGCAGATTCAGATCCCAATGTTTAGTGCATCAGTGTGGATCCTTCTCCTCTTCACGAGTTAACAGGAGCATTTACGTATGCTTTTTTCTTGTTCATAAGAAAACAGAAGTGGAAACAAAAGTGGCAAAATAACATAATTAGGAACAAAAAAAAGTTTTCAAGTTTGTATAAGATCCTTTTATTAGAAACTAAACCATGTGCAGAGATTACTTGTGATGTTAGCTTTTCCCTTGTTGACTATGAAATCAAGTCAGCTGGTCTAGCATGCAGAAAAATATTTTTATATATTTATTTATTTATTTATTTTGGCTGCGTTGGGTCTTCTTTGCTGCACGCGGGCTTTCTCTAGTGGCGAGTGGGGGTTACTCTTCGTTGCAGTGTGTGGGTTTCTCAGTGCAGTGGCTTCTCTTGATGCAGAGCACGGTCTCTAGCTACACGGGCTTCAGGAGTTGTGGTGCGTGGGGTCAGTAGTTGTGGCTCGCGGGCTCTAGAGTGCAGGCTCAGGAGTTGTGGCGCACGGGTTTAGTTGCTCCGCCGCATGTGGGATCTTCCCAGAGCAGGGATCGAACCCGTGTCCCCTGCATTGGCAGGCGGATTCTAAACCACTGTGCCACCAGGGAAGTCCCTAGCATGCAGAAAAATAGAACACCATTTTGCCACTAAGGTATATTTCTAAAATAGATTTGGTTCAGCTTAGATATGAGTGGAAATGGCATTGATTTAACTTTAGCTAATATTTATTAGGTGGTCATTTAGTCCACATCATTTTTTTACTGTGAAATGGAAGTATATATATTCATATGTAAGTAACAAATGTATGTGGCTTTAGGGAGAGATTTTTCAATTTTTTAATAATAGACAATTATGCGTACATAAATATACAAATGAATTTTGGCAGACAGCCTCTAAAATGGACCCTGATGACCTCTGCATCCTGGTATTCACATCCTTGTGTCCTCTCCTCCCTTTGACTCTGAGCTGGACCTTGTGGTCTGTCTTCTAAGGAAGAGAATATGGCAAAAGTGATTGAAGCTCTCCTTTGAAATTTGATTACAGAAAGACTTTGACTTTCATCTTGCTTGCTCTCTTTCAATCTCAGTTCTTGTCCTGAGTGAATAGGAGATACTCCAAGTTAGAGGTATCCAACTAACTTGTGCACAGTTTACTGACCACAGAATCTGTGAGATAATAAATGTATGCTTTTTTAAGCCACAAAGTTTTAGAGTAATTTGTTATGAGGCAATAGATAATTCATAATTATAAAATATGCACTAAAATTTAACTCATTCTATTTTTGTTATTAATATTAATTTTTAGTCATTTCTATATTTGTTAAATTTATATTTGATGCCCCAAATCTTGAAATACAGTGGACCCTTGAAGAATCCGGGTTTGAACTGCACCGGTCCACTTATACAGAGATTTTTTTATCACTAAATACATACTACAGTACTACATGATCTGTTGTTGGTTGAATCCATGGATGCAGAACCACACATGAGGAGGAGGACCTCATGTAAAGTTGTATGTAGATTTTCAACAGTGCGAGCGCTACTGCTCTTAACCCCAGTATTGTTCAAGGGCCAACTATAATATTATTTGATTGGTTTACAACTATTTGTAACAACATATTACAATGGACTATATCCCAGCTTGGATTTTGTAAACAATGTCAAAAGGGTTTGTTTACAGGGAAGAATGAAATATTCCCTCCCACTTCCATTTATTTTAATTAGCCCCTTGGTCAAGAATTAAAGAATTACATTTTGGCTATGAACTTGCTTATTTTCATTGTGAAGACGCTGTGAGGATTTCTGGGATTATACATTTCATTCACAAATCCAAATTGCTTCATACATAATTGGTAAGTTCCTGTTCTTACAGGACATTTATCTTAATTTTGTTTTTCAACAAGTCTGTTTTAATATCACTGAGGTATTATAAATTTAATTATCATAACTATAAGTATCTAAAATCAAAAGATAATAATGGCTTTATGATCTACACCTTGATATTCTGTTGTTTTGAAAATCAAGTTCAAAACAAAAGTAATTTCGTTTGATAACTGATGTTTGCATAAAACTGTTATTAATGCATCTGAAACTGTATAGCAATACAGTTTATTGGCACTTAGCTAATTCATATAAGAAACAAAGCAAAAACTCAGTCTTGATACTGTAAGCAAACATATAAGCAATCCAGTTTTATTATGTTCTAATTTACTCCAGTAGCTAGCTGCAAGCTGTTCAAAAAATAGAAGATTCACAGAATGTAAGCATCGACTGATAGAGAGAGCTTACACCCAGATCAAAATTAGTCGGACTATATTAGGGAAATGAGCAGGTGCGAGCACTGAAGGTTTATTTTGGGCGACGATTATATTATGTCAATCAGGACATTATGTTCTTGTGTAATGATCAGCTTTTTGAGGTTTAGGCTTATAATGGGGGGTGTGTAGCTCTGCCTACATCTTTGCCCATCTTTAGCAGCAAAAGCTGCTTTTATTAAAAATCTAGAGCGATTTGAGTCAGATAGTTTATCAACTGGAAAGGGAGAGGTTGCTGACTTTGGGAGAGGTGAATGGTCTCAGATTTTGTGAGACCATATTAGCTGTGGATGGGAAGAATGAGAGGATTTCTGTGACCTCTGCAGTTGGTGTGTCCACAGAACCCCAGGGCACAGCAGTGTAGAAGAGAAGCTCAGAGGGCATTGGCCACGTAGAGGACTTAGATGAGACAATATGTCAATCATTTCTTTAGATATATACTATATTTTGTTATAAATGTTGTACACACAATATGTAGCATTGTTAAAAATGAAGAACTTAAGAGGTTTGAGATAATATTAGGTTGATTTTTTTTAAATGTCCAAAATTAGTTCTTAATGCTATTAATTACTTATCTAGTATATTCATAAAGTAATACAATTACTTTAAAAAGAGAAACATAAAAATTATATATTCACATTTAGAGAAAAGAAAGTACCCTTCTATTTGAAAAATGGGGACAGAGTATATTTATTTCAAATTATACATTATAGAGCTTATCCATAGTACTAGCTTTTAAACTAGTCAGAAGGAATCACATGTTAGTTGTTCATATTCTTTAAGTAGAAATTTGCACTGTCCTTCAGAAGATTTAGGTAAGTCAAAAGAGTGTGTTTTTCTGTTGCATTTATTTACTAATTTCCATAAAGTCTGCAGGAAAACATTAAAAAGTGAAATTGAATGAAATAAAGAATATATCCAGCACAGTAAAACTGAGTACACACCTCGAAGAAAAGATAAAAGACTGCATACAAATCTAGGGCAAAAATGACAACAAACACAGCTGAAAATATTACCAAGGCCAGTACTCTTAACTCCATCTAAATAAATACATTCTTCTTTTAGGCTGACATTATCTCAAGAATAAATGCTTTTTAATCTTATGCTTAATTATAAGGAGAGATATGACTACAGAAATGTATTTTTGATAATAAAGGAACACCATATAATGTATTGAATACTGTAACATCCTAATCTCTCAGTATTTTGTATTACATCCTGTACTTCTTCCATAACTTCTATACATCACCAAATGTGTGTTAATTTTCCTATTTTGAACAAGGCAGCGTGCAGGTTGCCTGGATAATACAAACTGGATTATCATGTTCATAACAAGAAAAAAATTCAATCATATAATTCCTCCTCTCAAAATTCCAGTGGTTGCCATAGAATGGGTGAATCCCTTACCATGGATACCATTTTTTTCCCATTTAAGTGCCCATCTGCCATCAATGTTTATCTATGTTTGTTCAATTTTGATTAAATTTGAAATAAGCACCGTTCACAGAGCTTGTCTCACAGTTTTCTATATCTATGTTGCTTTGCGATTTTCTTCTATCTACAGTGATTTCATCCTTCGTCAAAATGCTGCAATTTCAAATAGAAAATTACTAAATACTTCGAAACTTATCTTAAATACCAAGGCCCATATGCCTTGCTTTCCCCAGCCTTTCTTATGAGCAGGTGAGGATCTAAAATAAGGATCCATGAAGACCTGTTGAATAGTTTTCTTTATGCTGCTCCATCCAGAAACCAATTCCTTTGGGACATCAATAATCCTTTATCACTTTGAGTTTATTAAATTCATAACTTTTAGTTCTAAGAAATGATGACATAGATTCACTTTTCCCTGACCCTCCCTCTATATACAGCTAAATACTCTAGAAATCATACAACACAATCATAAAAAGACTCTGAAACTTAAAAAGAGGAAGCTGAACTAGTCAGAGACATCAAGACATGAAGAACAGCACATGGGTGATTTCTAGATTGGGTGGCACAGTGCTGTGCAACCCAGAAACCCCTCAGGCATCGACACACACATCCTCCTGGAGCAGATGCTGAGAAACCCTATCACTCATACATTGCTGTCAGGAATGTGAAATGGTACAGCCACTATGAAGAACAGTTTAGCAGTTTCTGAAAAAAATAAATGTGCACTTCTATACAACTCAGAAATTTTACGACTGGGCATTTATCCCTGAGAAATAAAAATTCACCTCACACAAAACATTGTAAATAAATTTTAACAGGGACTTTATTTTTTATAAGCAAAAACTGGCATCAGCCCAGATGCCCTTCAATAGGTAAATGGTTAAAAATCCATGTTATGCGAATACTTTGGAATATTACTCAGCACTGAAAATCAATGGACTATTGATACCCACAACTTGGATGCGTCACCACAGAATTATGCTGAGTGAAAAAATCCATTATCAAAAGTTGGCATACTATATGATTTCATTTAGGTAACATTTTAAAAATTATGGTTAAATACACATAATATAACATTTGCCATTTTAGCCATTATTAAACTGTGCACAGTTCTGTGGCTTTAAGTACATTTACATTATTGTGCAACCATGATAACCAACTATCTCCAGAATGTTTTCATCTTCCCTAACTGAAATGGCGCAAACACAGCATTAAGCCCTAAATCCCCACACTTACATCTCCCCAGCCCCTGGCAACCACCACTCAACTTTCATTCTCTATAAACTTGACTACTGGAGTTATCTCATGTAGATGTAATTGTACAACATTTGTCTTTGTGCCAATGTCTTCAAGGTTCATCCACATTTTAGCATGTGTCTAAATCTCATTCCTTTTTAAGACCGAATGACATTGCATGTACATACCACATTTTGTTTATACATTTATTCACTAGGTAACATTTTTGAAATGAAAAAAAATATATAGAAATGCAGATCCGATTCGTTGTTGTCAATTATTAGGGATGGAGTTAGGAGTGGGGAGAAAGAAGATGCAATTAGGAAAAGGTAATGTGAGGGATCCTTGTAAAGATGAAATTGTTCTCTGTATTTTCTGTGGCAGTGGATACACAAACAAATAGATGTGATAAATTGCCTAGAACTAGATACAAACACACACACACACACCTGTGTGTACACACACACTCAAATAAATACATGTGAAACTGCAGAAATCAAGGTTAAAGTCAATAACTTGAATGTAAATTGATACAGCCATCATGAAGAACAGTATGGAGGTTCCTTAAAAAACTAAAAATAGAACTACCATACGACCCAGCAATCCCACTATGGGGCATATACCCTGAGAAAACCATAATTCAAAAAGAGTACCACAGTATTCATTGCAGCTCTATTTACAATAGCCAGGACATGGAAGCAACCTAAGTGTCCATTGACAGATGAATGGATAAAGAAGATGTGGCACATATATACAATTGAATATTACTCAGCCATAAAAAGAATGAAATTCGGTCATTTGTGTAGACGTGGATGGACCTAGAGTCTGTCATACAGAGTGAAGTAAGTCAGAAAGAGAAAAACAAATATCATATATTAACACATATATGTGGAATCTAGAAAAATGGTATAGATGATCTTATTTTCAAAGCAGAAATAGAGACACAGATGTAGAGAACAAATTTATGGATACCAAGAGGGAAAGGGGGTAGGAAGAATTAGGAGATTGGGGTTGAAATATATACACTATTGATACTATGTATAAAATAGACAGCTAATGAGAACATACTGTAGAGCACAGGGAACTCTACTTGATTCACTGTGGTGACCTAAATGGGAAGGAAATCCAAAAAAGAGGAGATATATGTGCATGTGTAGCTGATTCATTTTGCTGTACAGTAGAAACTAACACAACATTGTAAAGCAACTATATCAAATAAAAATTAATTAAAAAAATAAAGGCTACATTTTCTTATCATAACCTCCCTTTCCCTATTTCAAGTCTTCTTGAACGTAGCTCTTTTGCCCTTTCCCTGTCTACCCATTTCTGTCCCCCTCTCACCTTAAAAACCTAATTATAGGAATGAGACGACTAAGCAAGTGAAACTAACCCCTGATTTATGCTCTCCTGAATGCCTTGCCTTGCCTAACCTGTTGATTCTTTTCCAAGATAAAAAGAAGAATGAAGAATTAATTAGTTAAAAAATGACTAGGTCTCTACACACAACAGCCCCCTAAGGAATCCTGCCGGCAGATCACTTGGGCAAGATAACATCTGAAGAGAAAGTCAGCCAGCTTGCATGCGATGGAGAATGATGCAGAACCCAACTTCCTCTCTCTACGATTCACTGAGATTTTTCCCCCTTTTTTCTCTTTAAAAACTGTCATGGCTGAGCAGGATCTTCAGAGTTGGTTTGGTACACAAGTCCACCATCTCCCCAGATTGCCAGCTTTTCTGATTAAAGCACCTTTCCTTTCTACTGAAACTTGCCTCTTGAATTATTGGCTAATGAGCAGAGAGAAGCAGAACCTGGGTTCGGTTACACTCTGGGGAAGGCACAACACTTAATGGGCCAAATAATTATTTCTTCCTTGATCCGTCCTTACAACAATTTTTGCCTTTCTGTTTCAACTTTTGTCTTATCGTTATTTTGAGTCTTTAATGATATAACTAATTGTTAATGGGTTGAAAAGACACCAGAAAGGGCAAGGTATTAATTCCATGTCATCTGAATTCCTATTATATGTGTGACCCACTGTGTATATAAATCTCTATACACCATTGCACCTAATTATAGAATATCCTCAGTAACATAAGACTGGAATAAGACTATTTGATGCCAAAAATATATACCACATTGATATTATAAATATATAAAACTTATTGAGAGGTCACTATGCACCAGACATTACTCCATACAGTATTCAGCTATAAAGGGGCCCTTTGAAGTCCCATTTAGTGTTGAAGAAACTAAGAAATGTAAAGAATGTAATTTGCCTACTGTCATGTAGTCAAGAAATGTTAAAATCTGATCCCAAGCAATCAGTCTCCAAAGCATCGCTCTGAATCTTCACCCATTATTCTTTGTTTTATCATATGGCACATATATGACCCATGTGACTCTATTATACTGACAACAGATAAAATATCAACATAATCCACAGATTCAGTCTGTTGTTTGAACAAAGACAAATGATTATAGTAATTGTTTTCTACTTATTTACCTTTGCAATTTATATATCCGTGCATGCAAACAATGATACAAAACCACTTAAGGGCTAATTTTTAATATTGTTGCATATCCCGTAAGAAAATATTTGTCTCACTTTTTCAATTATGACACATTACGGAAAAAATACATTTTAGGATAGAGTCAAATATGACAACACCACTTTGGTTTTGTAGAAAGTAACCTGTAAAATATTTTTCTTCAAAAACTTTGCTTTAATAGTCTTTTTAAAAGTCATAAATTTAAATTTTAAAAGGATAAAGTTTCCAACACTCTGAGAGTGAGTTAATCTTTATCACACTATTTAATTGTTTTTTTTTTTAATGTGTCCACATAAAGCCTTGTTTTATTTTTGTTTAATAGATCTTTACTGGAGTATAATTGCCTCACAATACTGTGTTAGTTTCTGTTGTACAGCAAAGTGAATCAGTCCTATGCATACATAAATCCCCATATCCTCTCCCTCTTGAGCTTCCTTCCCACCCTCACTATCCCACATCTCTAGGTCATTGCAAAGCACCGAGCTGATCTCCCTGTGCTATGGTGCTGCTTCCCACTAGCTAACTATTTTACATTCAGTAGTGTATATATGTCTCTGCTACTCTCACTTCACCCCACCTTCCCCCTCCCCCCCCGCCGTGTCCTCAAGTCCATTCTCTACGTCTAAGTCTTGGTGGAAGACCTAAATAGACATTTCACCAAAGAAGACATACAGATGGCCAAGAGGCACATGAAAAGATGCTCAACATCACTAATTATTAGAGAAACGCAAATCAAAACTACAATGAGGTACCACCTAGCACCAGTCAGAATGCCCATCATCAAAAAATCTACAAACAATAAATGCTGGAGAGGGTGCGGTGGAAAAAGAACCCTCCTGCACTGTTGGTGGGAATGTAAATTAATTGTTCTCTTGAGTGGGACTGCGAGATGTACATCATAAGGTGGAGAGGCCTTAATGTCTATACAATCACTGAAAACTCTTTGTCTATGAAGAACATAAATCCCCTGCCAATCCATTTTCCCTTAGTACAAAGTTTTTAACAATTTTCTTTTCAAAACAATAAATTACTGCAGTACCGCATGTGTTCTCTAAATCACTGTCTTTTGTGTTTACAGCCATGACTACAAGTTTACACATCATTGATTTCTTTTGGGGCTGGCAGGAATTCACTACGTTTCTTGTAATGGAAGGATTTAATTTTGGTACATGTCCAAAGCAAAGAAAACACACTCTGCTCGCTATTTTCAGTAATACCACAGAATAAAATCAGTCTTCATAATATATTAAATAGAAATTATATATCATAGAAAATATATATGAATTAATATTATATTTATATTTTTGTTTGTTTAGTCTATATAAAGCATTTTTAAAGGACTAGCTCAATATAGATATGAAAGGATAAAACATGAGAAAATATTCTCTTTCCTTCTTCCTTCTTCTATTGTCTTAACTTACTTATAGTTTGTGACATTTGCACTCTTAGGAAAGAAAGAAGTCACTAAATCCCCTGCCCTAGTGTTAGTGTTATTGATAAAAGGAAAGGAAATGAACACGTTATCTTTCTTCACTTAGAGAAAAAATTAATAACATGATATTTGAAGCAAAAGTAATGAAGAAGAACTCCCGTCTCTTTATTCTGAACTGCTGATTGAACTACCTTTTTTAGGTTTGCTAAATGAAACATAACTTGCACACAAAGCAGGAAGAACAGTAGCACCCCTGAGCGAGTGAACCAGACCTGAGCACGATGACTGCCATCTGTTCACCACTACCACCGGTGGGCTTTTACCTTCGGTCAGGGGGGCTGCACCTCTGCTTAGAGCACACATAGACTATCCAACCAAGTTTTTCTGCAAGTAAATCAAGTTGCTTCACAACTTAGTATGTTCTTAAATATACTTGGGCAATGTGGGGTTACTCATTCCAAGCAATTTAAATACCTTTTTTTTTCCTGGAACAAAACCAGATATTCCAATCAACACTTTAGAATATTGGACCAAATGTAGTTGGGAATGTAACTCATTTCCCCTGGATTGTTCCACCCTGATGTCCTGATAAATTCCCATATGCATTTCTATAATTTAACTGTGGAAAGAGTTCTTAGGGATGTTTATTTGCTTTATCGTTTTGAGTAAAAATACTGCTAAGATGTTTTTTGCCAACTTCAAAATGACCCCAAGAATTTGTAAATATAGGAAAAACATGTATTGTAAATGATGCGAACAAAAGTAAAATGATTCTGAATTCAAAATAATTTGCAGTTTAGAATCTCTTAGTTTCCTATGAGACATAAATTCTTCCTTAACGATTAATGTTTTCAAAATATTAATTCAGGTAAGTAAAGAAGTCCCATTACCAGCAAAATTCTCTTCTGCTACATGTTTAAATAATATATCTCCAAAATATGTATAATAATGCAAACAACAACATAGACAGTCTCCAATTTTGATTTGATTTTCAATTGAGGGTTAGTTATCAACATGACAATGAGCAATGTTGAGTGTTATCACATTTTAAATTTATAGAATTAATTACAAGTTCCTAATTTTTCAATTGCCTTAGCTGTGTTTTGTATTAAAAGAGAAGAACGAACCATGGCAAAGCTAATTTGTTCCAGGCATTTTAGCTAAATCAAAAGTGAAATAAACTATATTCGATGTTGAGTCGAAAACAATTAATTGATCTGCTCTGTTATATCTTATTACTCTCCCATATGCTATTAACTTAAATAGATGATCTTATACTCACTTTCCCTGGAGCAAGTTGAACCTTTTCTGAGTTATAGTCAAAATAAAAAGACATCATTTGTCACAAGAGAGCGAACCAGAACCAGAATATCTGAATCTCAGTAAATCTGTTTCTTTCGAATTACTGGTAATTTGGCAGAATTTAATCTTCCAAATTCAGTCATATATTCCCCTCTGACACTTCTAACCAGGTTTCCCTATTCTCCTCGGAGCTATTTGTATTTTTCTTGAGGATAATAAGATAAGGTTAATAAAGGCTCCTTAGCGCCTGCAACATCACCCCAATATCTTCATGCATATTGATGAGTGAAACCCTTTTCTGATCAAGGTTTGTGTTTGTGTGTGCAGTGTGTAATAGTATAATTAGCTTTGAGCTTCTGAGAAAGACTAAATTGCAACACTTTGACTTAAACACATGGAAAAACCAGAGTGTAGCTTTTCTAATACTCTCTTTAGCGTTCAGAAAGGATAGAAAAGTTTACTGTATCCTTCTCGTTACCCTTTTTGCATCAGTCCAGATGTGCCCTTAGTCATAGGACACATTTTGCCATCTGCATCTGTCTCGAGACATCACTTACAGTTCACACGCAACTGCTTCAGTGTAAGAAAGTCTCCACCTGAAAGAACAGACCTCACCAGGTCAAATTTTTCACATCAGTTGGTGACTTAGTAACTCCTGCACAAGATGAAATTTTGTAAAGTCTCAAGGATATCATACTCAATTTGAACTGTTCTTAACTTTACTAAGAAAAAAAAGTTTTTTTTTCCTCAGAAAAGAGAGAAAAGTAGATTTATAAGAAAAGGCATCTGCGGATGACAGCTACAGACTCCAATGTTACACATCTGTGTAGATCTCCAAAAGTCAAAAGTTACTGGCCGTAACCTAATACCATTTTAATACTAACAATACATAATAATATTACTATATAATAATAATAATGATAATTATATAAACTCTCATTGAATCCGGGTTTACAATGTTCCAAGGATTGTTTTAAATAAACTCTTTATACACTGTCTTTCAACCAATGAATAGAGTACTCTTTTCACACTGATTAAAGAGAAAAGAAACTAAGATTCAGTGAGGTTAAACCATTTGCCAAGTTAGCTAGTAACTGGCAGAAACAGGGTTCAGAAACACTTGTGCCTGATAGCATTAAACCACCACTTAAGTAACAGACAATCAATGGTAACTGAAAATACTTATTCCTCACAGTTAGTTAATATACACTGTAAACTGGTGGAAATCCTATGCACGTCAATTTGAAAATATCCACCACAGTATAAACTGAACTAAATATTCCTTGTACTGTGTATATTGCAAAACCTTCAGCAAGCCATATATTAAAGATATTCAATGAAACATTTTCAATAAGGAAAACAACAGGATGCACTACAACAGAGTTATTTAAAAGAATGATAGTGATACATCTCTGCTGATGTGAAAAGATCTTCAAGGCACATTATTAATTTTTTTTAAAATCAAGCTTGGAGTAAAGGAACGCAGGAAACAAAGAAGGTGAGCCCTACATTTGCCTGAGCTAATTGATTCAAGAGAGTTTCCAAGCCCTGGTGCAGGAATATTGACCCTGAGTTGAGGAGAGGGAAATGGGCGTTTGAGGAGTCCAAGGTGGTCAGAGTTCACAGGACTGAGTACCAGAGAAGAAAGAACAGCACAGAGAGGACACAAGAAATCTGCAGAGGGGCTCAGTCAAGTCAGCACAAGCTGAGGAAACTAGTACAGGCACAAGCTAGGAGAAACTATGTGAGGAAACTAAGACTGGAGAGAACTCCATCTAAACAGATAGAAACAATACCCAGAGCTCAAAACAGTTGTGTGGCCCACCTCATGACCATGGGATATTTGATAGTGTATACACAGGGTTTTACCACAGTAGTGAGGGAAACTCGCCCAAAACATTGATCTTGTATCAACTAACAAACACAGAAAACCCCAAAGGATCAAACTCTAAGTAATTTAACAAAATACTAGATTAAACCTGAGAGATAGTTTTATAGGAGCATAAATATCCAGCATACATTAGAATTCAAAATGGTTAGCTTTCAATCATAAATTAGCAGGCATTCAAAGAAACAAGAAAATAAAACTCTTAACAAGGAGAAAAATCAATCAAAACAAATCTAGAAATGACAGAGATGATATAATTAGTAGACAAGGCATTAAAAGTTATTTAGCTGTATTCCATATGTTCGAGAACCTAGAAGAAACATAAAACATGCTTAGTATAGACATGGATGATACTATGCAATGATTCAGATGAAAATTATAATGGGTAAGATTGATAACAGATTAGATATTGCAGAAAAAAAGTGTACATACTGCATTTCATATATATTTGTAGCTGTAGCTTTCACATCGTGTCTATTATTTATTTCAGGTTTACATTTTGTCACAGAGTAATAGTTTGAGTAGCTGCAGTAAAAGTGGTAAAAATCTTCATTTAAGGGTTTGGAATTTAATTTTAATATCCACATGAAATTGAAGGTACTAATGCCCTACTCTGTTAACATATATTCTTTACTAGTATTGCAATGAATGCATGAAAATTAAGTGGACACTTTACAAATAAACATGCTAATACAACATTTTATCTACATATATTATTTCCCATATTTATTAGAAATATTGAAGCCATGTTATTCACTCCACTATGATTAAAATGTCTTCTAATAGTGATAGTGCTCCTATTGTATGGTGTTATTTTTTGTTGAATAAGATTAATGATAAGAAAATATTGTAAGTCACATAATATTAGAGAATAATTAATCTTACTTGCTGTGCAATACATTATTAGTGTGGTGATGGAAAGAAATCTAAATGAAATAATTTATTCTATTCCATTAGACAATGGCATGGTTTCACGAAGAATCAATAGAATTGCAAAAATGTTGAAAGTCAGCTTTGTAATGAACTGCAGTGAAACAAATTTTCATTAAAAGTAGGTGAAATCACACTGCATGATAATGAAGATTGACTCCTTGCATCTGTAATATTTCTAAGAAAGGAAAAATTCTGGAGAAAAAGATAATTCTAATACTTATGAGAGTTACTCAATATGACTTTTCAATTAGTGAAATCTTTACATACTATTTATTGGAAATATATTTATTTTTCTAGTCATTGATTGGGCATTAGAAGAAATATCAGTTATGGTGGTCAGTAGCATTGATGCTACTCATCATAAAAATATGCCAGGTGTTTTTAGCAATTCATTATGCTATTTATCAGCAATATTTAAACTCTAAGAATCATAGAGAAAAATTTTAAAAACACAAATCAGGTAGAAATGATCAATGCCACTAATATATTAAAAGTAATTTCTCAAATAAATTTTCTCTTAGGGTGTGAAACAAGATTAAAAGATGTACTAGTATTTTAGCCTACAATTAGAAGCAATATGGATTTCAAAGAATTGTTTAAAAATAATCATTCTGAAGAAAATGTAGAATCTCTTTTATTTTTATATTCAAATGATTTAATCTCAGTTAAAATATAAATGTATAGGTACAGTGTTTTTCTCTGGATTCCTAGGGAAAAACAAAAAAACAAAAAAAAAAAATGAAGAGAAGAGGCAAGATTAGTTTTTAGTAGTTCTTTATTAATTATCCATTGTTAGAGAAGAAATTGTCCTAATTAGAAGAAATTACATTTCTGACTAAAGTACTCCCGAGTCTGATGAGATTTAAAATAACTTCACAGAAGCAACATTCTCAGAATTTATATGTCAAAACACATATATTAAACTACCATGACGTTTGCATCTGTTGCCTTGTAAACTTTCCAATTACATGAGCATATTTATTTGTCTCTTCTACCCAGTTCAGAGGCTTTACATATAAAATTCAAACTTGTTCCCAGCTGAGCACCACCGTTTGCCAATTGGGTTAAGCACACCCATTAGGTTATTTTTGGTGCATACTGGTAACCGCCATTCTCAGTAAAATGTTGCCATGTTTGGAGACATTTATTAGCAAGCAGGGTACTAAACAGTCATTCATTCCGGCCCTCTGTGCTCTAAGATATCCTGTTCAAAAAGTTCATCTAGGAAACATGTGATCAAACCTCAGTTAGATCCAGCCCAAGAAGAATATACTGAGGCAGCAGTGGGAAAATTAAAGAATCAAGAGCACGATTCTGAAGAGTTCAAGTTATATAGGTTCCTAGATTCTCACAACTTTCTTCTTTACAGGTAACAAATTATTTTTAAATAGTTGAGCCAATTCACACATCTGGACTTATTCCATTAGTGAAATGTGTTGTACATCTGATTTGCTAATTCACAAGCCATTAGCTTTAACAATAAAAACCAATTTCTTATTGTTTTTAAAACAAATGAAAAACGATTTCATAGCAAAAAAAAAGGTAGATCTGGGACAAGATTAATTTGTTTAATTGACAGAAAAGTATAGAAACCCAATTACTTTTCATAATATAAATAAATTTTTGTGAAAGAATGGGTATGGATATACTCATATATTTACTTATTGTGATACATGTATCTAAATCTGAGCTAATCACACTTCTATAAAATAAATAGTTTTAGGTCACCTTAAAAAGATTTTAAATCACACAGATTAAGATTTATTTGGTGAAAAATCATATAAGCATATATGTTCTAGACTTTCAAATGAAAGTCTAGAAATTTCTCAGAAGGATAAACTGTCTCAATAATTTGAACTAAAGTTAAAAAGTGAAATCCTCTTGGTCTTATGAAGTGCATCCATAGCAATGAATAGTACGTAAATCCTAAATAAAGTCTTTAAAGAAGGGACACATCACCTTCTCTCTGTCGCCCTAAATCTGTGGCCTCATGGAAGATTCACTATGACCAGCTGAATGAGGGAGATAGAAAATGGACCTGTTTTATAGTATGCTGCCACAACCTGAAAGCTGTTAGTTTAGTGCTATTGCCATATTTAGGTATGACCTGGAGGAACAGTGGTGAAGTTCATATTGCCAGTGGGCAGAATTTTAAACCCTATGGTGTGTTGTTATTGCTATTGTTTTATTTTTGGTCTTGTTTTGCAGAAAGGAAGAGAGCCAAAGGTAGAGATCTAAAGTGATTCATGGGCAGTGAATAATCAGTGGGTAATTCCAGGGTTTCATGGTTAAGGGCTTGGAAACACACACACACAATTGGAAATCTGTAGATAAGCATATTTGCAAAAGATGAATATAGATAAGTATCAAGTGGGCAGAAAGTGTGAAGATCTGAGACCTATATAAATAGTCACAGAAGAACAACTCCAGCAGAAGAAGATCTTAATAAAAGTAGCAGAATATGCCATCCTAAAATATGCTGCTTTAGTATATTGATTATTTTGAACTGTAGACACTTGAAAAACAGCGAATGCAGGTTGTTAGCAAACTCACATTCAGCAGCTTGCCACTCAAAAGCCAATTATCGAGGGGCAAGTGTCAATAGAAAGGAAAGGTGCTTTAATCAGAAAAACCAGCAATCTGGGGAGAAGGTGGACTTGTGTCCAGAGACCAACCCTGAAGATTCTGCTCAGCCATAACAGTTTTTAAAGGGAAACAATCTCAGTTAATCATTAAGGTAGGAGGTCAGATTCTTCATCACTGTTCCATTGTGTGCAGACCTGCTGGCTTCTCCTGATCTTCCTTTGAATGCTGTCTTACTTGTGTGGTCCACCTGCAATTGGATGCTCTCTCACCCACGTGGTCTGCCTGCAAATTTACTAAGGGGAACTAGGGGTAGAGAGTCAGTCATTCTTTAACTACTTAATGCTTCATCCTTGCTCCTTTTAATCCAGGAGAGGAATCAACAGGCTAAGCAAAGGATTGTGTACATTCAGGGAAGCCAGGAGTTGGGTTAAATGTTACCTAGTGATCTCATTTTTTATAATTAAGGTTTAAGGGGAACAGGAATAGACAAACAGGAAAGGGGCAAAAGAGCTGCTTACAAGTTTTTTTTCTGAATTCTCCTTATCTGCTTAAAGACAGATCCTCCAAAAGGAACCATTTGTCATAAATTCCTTCGCCAGGTATTTTACCAACAAGGGAAGATTGGCTGTTATCACAGGAGAGGGGACTAGAATTCCACATCACATTCAAATTTTGTTATGATCATACCTCTAACCTATTCTTCTAAGGGTCTATTCATCTTTCCTAGAATTTGCTTTCCCCCAAAGGCTCACATCCCTCCTCCTCTTTCCCTGTTAAGATGGTATCTAATCCTGAATTCTAAAGCTAAAGCTTTGAGTTACTCATTTTTCCCTGAGTATCTCCTGACATGAAGTATACTTGTTAATAAGCTTTTATTTGTTTTTCTCTTGCTAATGTCTCTTATTACAAGGATCTCAGCCAAAATTAGTTTTCCTCCTCTACATTAATAACCAGGCAAACAAGACGATGACTTTTTGTGATACATCAGCCATCTTGGTCCTTCCTCACGAACAAAGTACCATGTGTCCTGGGCTTATGGACCAAGTGGCCATGAGGGCAGAAATGAATTTTAAGCCTGATCTAGGCAACATGTGCTTTCCTCACCAAGGCAATCTGGCTATGGATACTGCTGCATGACAAACGCACCAGTGTGATAGGGAAGAACAAATCTGACTCCACACTGAATCTGTTTCTTTTACTTTAACCTTTGCATTCTATTTGCTTTGCTACAAGTTAATCAATCACTAAAGAGATGTAGCCTATAAGCTTAAAGCATACACAGTGGCCCATCCCTGGGAACCCTGCCTCCCATGCCTGAGCCCTAAGCTAAAATACCTTTGTTTAAATTCACAGGAAACATCCTGACCAGACCCACCTGTGAATGGCTGCAGGAAGGAAGATATTAACACCTCTCCTCCGGAGTCTGGCCGGAACCAGGAAAGATTTGCCCCAACTTATGGCCTTTTTTACTTTACCTCCTCACCTCCCCCTCTTTGTTCTATAAAAGAAACTAGTATCTAAACCCAGGCAAGATGTTTCTTTGGGGCACTAGTCTACCATCTTCTTCCTCTGTTGCTGGCTTTCTGAATAGTTGCTATTCCTTGCTCCAACAATTCACTTCTTGATTTAAGGATCCAGTAACACCAGCAGCAGAGACCAAGCTGAGCATGTGTTTTTAGCACCATTCACCCAAGGGACCAGCCATTCAGGCATCATGGAAGGAAAATACATTTGTTAGCACTGGAATAAACCACGAGGATGTGGATTGCCTTCCTAGCCCATCATAGTTCTGCCATAACCTCCATCAGTGAGCTTACAGCATGTCATCTTCACCATGTTATCCACACACAAGTCTTCTGAAAGGCGATTGACATAACAGCAAATAAAGTGCTGCAATTGACTTATGTTTCTTGAATCCACTTATCCTGAAGTGGTTGGTCTGATTTTATTAAATCTCTTTATTTGGAAGTTAAATGAGATTATAAGAAGTATGTAAGGAAGCCAAATTGACAAGGGGTAGGCTGTGGTGATTTGGACTACAAATTCCCAAGTCTTGGCGAAGCTGAAACTCAAAGCACCTGAAGACTTTCTCCTTGTCCATTGACTGGTTAGGTTTGACCAAAATATAAATTTGTAAGATATTTGAAAGGTGGAAGCAAATCAGCGATTATAACCATGAAGGTTGTCATGGTTAGAAATGAAAGACGGTGGCAGAGATGAGTGGGTTGTAGCTTGTGATCACTTTCTTCCATCTCATTTTTAACGTTTCTTCCCAACTATGAACATACTCAAGGACAGATCCCAGGGCCCCATCATTAAATAGCCTGCTACAGACCAAAGTGGTAACAGTTGCCAGGAAATATCACCAGCTCTCTCTTCCTTGTTTCATTTCAGCAGCTGACCATTCTTGGGTTCTCAGATTGGTCGGTTTGGTGACTCCTCTGTTCTTACAGTCTGTTTCTGATCTTCACTCCACCAGCTCTAATTATTCAATAATTCATGGAGGCTCTGTGATTGAACCCTGACTGAAAAAAAACCCCCTATTGTCATGATTGATTCAGGCAAGAATTATAAGTGGATACTAAATTATTAGGTTATGGGAACATTTCCTCCCTCTCTCCTCCTAATGATACCTAATTGTCAAATCACAAATTTCTTTCTGGCCATTGTTGGTCATCAGAGGAGCATATGTTTTCCCTTGTGAAATTGATGCAACTTAATTTAGTATCATGAATATTAGCATTTTGCCTTGTGGAATTGATGCAATTTAGTTTAGTATCACTAATATTAGAAAACAACATGTGGTAGAATATGATATGTGCAATTATATATATGTATATATACATATAAATATATAACACAGGGGCTTCCCTGGTGGTGCAGTTGTTGAGAGTCTGCCTGCCAATGCAGGGGACACGAGTTCGAGCCCTGGTCTGGGAAGATCCCACATGCCGCGGAGTGACTGGGCCCGTGAGCCACAATTACTGAGCCTGCGCGTCTGGAGCCTGTTCCCCGCAACAAGAGAGGCCGCCATAGTGAGAGGCCCGCGCACCGCAATGAAGAGTGGCCCCCGCTCGCCGCAACTAGAGAAAGCCCTCGCACAGAAACGAAGACTCAACACAACCATAAATAAATTAAAAAATATATATATATATATCTATATATATATATCTATATATATATATCTATATATATAGATATATATATATATCTATCTCACAATTTAGAAGAGCAATAAATATACTTTGAAGAAAGAAATAAACCTTTGTCAAATCTATGCTTACTCCTAGTTAAGAATCACGCACCTTCCTTAATTGATGTGTGTGTGTGTACACGTGTGCAGATGCATACATTTTTTTGCTTCTTGTTTTTACTCTGATGGAATTGTTCACAGCACAGTGCTTGTACTCAGGTGAACTTGTGAAGTACAGATGAGCTCCAGGCCCAGGAAGAAGCTGAGTTTTCTGACTTCTTCATGAGACTCTTCCCAGATGGCCCCTGGTGGTCTCTGCTCAAGTCTTTCATCAGCTCATCTTGGAACGTTTTCTGATATTTATAGTCTAGAAAATTGGAGGCAGAATTTCCAGATCCATGTGTGAAAAAAATAACGGGAATGTCAAAAAATGTCCTTTCTTTTGAGAAAGAAAATATTCTGATTTTATCAGTTGTTAGACAGTTGCTTCTAAGCAGAACAGAAAATAGCAGCAGATCATTTATTTGCACAAGAGTAATAGTACTCCATTAACTAATGTTTATTAGAAAGATGACCCCAATCAGGTATTACAAATTTTCCTGGGGCTTTGTAATGCAATAAAATATTGTTTCCACAGAGTCATAATCATGAATCCATAAGTTATATACATATTATCTGACCATTTTGTGAACCATTGTCTCACATGAAACCAAGTTGTAGGCGGTGATTTTCTTTCCTCGTGAGGAAGATATTTGGGGAAACATGGAGGGAAATGTTTCTTCTTCACTATTTTGCATATTTTTATTGACAGGACTTATGGTAGGTGTCAGAAACATTGTGTTAAAGCTTTCTGTAAATGAGTTGATTGGTGTATATGAAATCATCACAGGAGAAATTTTGTTAAGATTTTAGTAAATAGTGATGCTTAATATACTCTAAAGATATAAATTTTGTTCATAACAGGATGATAGTGCCATGGGGAAATAAATGTCAATGTCAAAGCTATGTTTTTACTATCAGAAAATATGTAACTAAAACCTCCAGAGTCTGCAAAATATTAGTGTACAGGGACTTTTGTACTGTCTCTATTTTAGTTTTAGAGTGTCTTTTAAAGAGTGGTAACTATGGAGATATAGCTATCTATCTATCTATGTATCTAATGTTCCCTTTCTTCCCCTTCTTTCTGCCAGTGAGCTGAATGAGATAGTTGCCAAAGTTTGCATTTTTGTGATGACCAATTAAAAGAATATGGAGGGTGGTGTGACAAAAAAGCAAAAAAAAATTGACAAAGACTTTCAAAGAAAATATAAGCTGATCAACACAATAAAGATGTGGAAGAGAGTGAGAATAAGGAGAGAAGGGGAGGAAAATATAACAACAGCAAAAGCCTAACGACAGGGCCATTGAAAATTTTAGTTATGGGAGAGGGAGAAATTTAGTAGTAGCAATAAGGCAACAGAACTCTAAATATTAAGACTGAAAGGTATTACTAACTTTAGGAATCAGATTGCTCTGAATACTCATAAGAAAGGCAATAAAGCTTTAAAATAATTAATAATAATTATTAATGTTTTTACTTTCTGTTATTAGACTTTACTACATTACGTGCAAATTTATACAGAGACTGAGCCATGGGAATCTCCTTACTTCATTAGCAATACATGAGCCAAAAAACGCAATAAGAAAGTAGCCTGCTATTTATGGAATTTTTACAATTGGACTTTAATTTTGAAACCAGAGAAAACCAAAAACAATATAATTGACATAATCACTTATTGTCTACTTAAACATATATAAGAGAGAGAGTATCGATGGAAATCATTTTTTTTAAATTGTATATGTTTGTAAAGTTTTTGCAGGAAGGTGCTGTCATTTTGAAATGTGAAAATTATACCAACATATTTCCGTTTTGAGTACTGTCGTGGTCTTTGAAGGAACAAGCACCCAGGCAATATTCATGCATGCCTATTTTATCCTCTGAGAAACCCACATCCAGTTATGGGATAGCCTTTAAGATTTTTTTTTTTTAAGCACAACTTAGAAATCAGAATTTCCTGCAAGCAAAAATCAGGAAGGTTATAACTATCTTTTCATGTAACTTTTCTTGAGTAAGTTTAATATACCCAGGACAAGTTCTGGCATAGTAATATTTTTCTCACAAATGCCTGCAAAAAGATGTATTAACTATTTTTACTGAACTGTAGCAGAAAAGTAAACTACTTGCCAGAAATTACATTAACTAAAATATATATTTATCAAAACATTTTGGGACATGGTACTGCTATTAGAATTTTTCTCTTCTCAGAAACATTTTAAGGTATTAAATTTATAATAAAGTCACGTATTTGGTAAGGAAATGTGTTTATTTCATTTTCTTTTTAGTTATTGATGTAAAATATCAGTTATATTTTATTGATATCAAAATATCAGTTTATATCAGTTTATTGATATAAAATATGTTAAAATATACTTATTGACAAAGCAACATGATATTGGAAGGTATGAAAGTCATATCAACACAAAGATTTTCAACATATGTTACATATTATGAAATAAATATGTTGCACTGTTAAGGTGTTGGCCATGTGATCCAATGCCAAAGTGCAAAATCAAATTGAAAAACAATACGTTGTGACAGAATACAAACCATGTTTAAGATGAATGAACAGTTATTTATACCAAAGAGCTTAATCTACTTGGAACTTAACCCTTCCAAATTTGATAATGTCTATGCTCGTCAAATATCTATGTTAGTATAATAGGAATGGACAATCTATCATAAAATAGCAGCAACATGCATTAGAAACAATACTTCGTTTGGAAAAGGAAATTCAGTATTAAGTGCTGAACAAATTTTACAATTACTTATATTTTTAAAAATATAAGAAGTAACAACTGCCCCATCTAACTCAATGGTTCTCTAGTGATAAAATATTGGTATGACTGTGTTTTTTTAGCATTGTATACACAATGATTGTTGATAGAATCAAATGATCTTCACCTGTGAGTGAGTAGACTATCTCAGAAGGAGCAATGAAGCCCTCCCCCCAGATATGAAATAGTAAAGATTTTGGAGGGCCCAGTCCAGGAAAGCAGGAAGAAAGGGATGGAGAGTAGAGTGAGAGCAAGATGGGAGCTAAAGCCACAAAGAAGAGTGAGACAGAGAAAATAAATTACAGATAAAATATACAGGAAGAAGATTAGCATGTTGAATAAAGACATTATCTTTTTTAAAAGCCTCCTTCTATGATCCTACACTGATGGTGGGAATGTAATTTGTATCAGCCATTATGGAGAGCAATATGGAGGTGACTTAAAAAACTAAAAATAGAACTACTATAAGATCCAGCAATCCCATTCCTGAGCCTAAATCCAGAAAAAAACAAGGTCTGAAAGGATACATGCACCCTGATGTTCATTGCACCACTGTTTACAATAAGCAAGACATGGAAGTCACATAAATGTTCCTCAACAGAGGAATGGATAAAGAGTTGGTACATAAATCACAGCAAGATCCTTTTTGACCCACCTCCTAGAGAAATGGAAATAAAAACAAAAATAACCAAATGGGACCTAAAAAAACTTAAAAGCTTTTGCACAGCAAAGGAAAACATAAGATGAAAAGACAACCCTCAGAATGGGAGAATATATTTGCAAACAAAGCAACTGACAAAGGATTAAACTCCAAAATATACAAACAGTTCATGCAGCTCAATATCCAAAAAGCAAACAAACAACCCAATCCAAAAATGGGCAGAAGACCTAAAGAGACATGTCTCCAAAGAAGATATACAGATTGCCAACAAAAACATGAAAGGATGCTCAACATCACTAATCATTAGAGAAATGCAAATCAAAACTACAATGAGGGGAGGAGTTTCAAGATGGCAGAACAGTAAGACGTAGAGATCACCTTCCTCCCCACAAATACATCAGAAATACATCTACATGTGGAACAACTCCTACAGAACACCTACTGAACGCTGGCAGAAGACCTCAGACCTCCCAAAAGGGAAGAAACTCCCCACGTACCTGGGGAGGGCAAAAGAAAAAAGAAATAACAGAGACAAAAGAATAGGGACGGGACCTGCACCAGTGGGAGGGAGCCGTGAAGGAGGAAAGGTGTCCACACACTAGGAGCCCCTTCGCAGGTGGAGACTGTGGCTGGCGGAGGGGGGAAGCTTCGGAGCCACGGAGGAGAGCGCAGCCACAGGGGTGCGGAGGGCAAAGCGGAGAGATTCCCGCAGGGAGGATCGGCGCCGAGCAGCACTCACCAGCCCGAGAGGCTTGTCTGCTCCCCCGCCGGGGCGGGCGGGGCTGGGAGCTGAGGCTCGGGCTGCGGTCGGATCACAGGGAGAGGACTGAGGTTGGCGGCGTGAACACAGCCTGAAGGGGCTAGTGCGCCACAGCGAGCCGGGAGGGAGGCCGGGAAAAGGTCTGCAGCTGCCGCAGAGGCAGGAGACTTTTTCTTACCTCTTTGTTTCCTGGTGCGCGAGGAGAGGGGATTCAGAGCGCCGCCTAAACGAGCTCCAGGGATGGGCGCGAGCCGCGGCCATCAGCGCGGACCCCAGAGACGGGCATGAGACGCTAAGGCTGCTGCTGCCGCCACCAAGAAGCCTGTGTGCGAGCACAGGTCACTCTCCACACCGCCCCTCCCGGGAGCCTGTGCAGCCGCCACGGCCAGGCTCCCGTGATCCGGGGACAGCTTCCCCGGGAGAACGCACGGCGCGCCTCAGGCTGGTGCAACGTCACGACGCCTCTGACGCCGCAGGCTCGCCCCACCTCCTCCGTACCGCTCCCTCCCCCGCCTGAGTGAGCCAGAGCCCCCGAAGCAGCTGCTCCTTTAACCCCGTCCTGTCTGGGAGGGGAACAGACGCCCTCAGGCGACCTACACGCAGAGGCGGGTCCAAATCCAAAGCTGAACCCCGGGAGCTGTGCAAACAAAGAAGAGAAAGGGAAATCTCTCCCAGCAGCCTCAGGAGTAGAGGATTAAAGCTCCACAATCAACCTGCTGTACCCTACATCTGTGGAATACCTGAACAGACAACGAATCAGCCCAAATTGAGGAGGTGGACTTGGGAGCAATGGTATATATATATTTCCCCCCTTTTTCCGTTTTGTGAGTGTGTATGTGTATGCTTCTGTGTGTGATTTTGTCTATATAGCTTTGCTTTTACCATTTGTCCTAGGGTTCTGTCTGTCCGTTTTTTTTTTTTTCTTTTTTTTTTAGCATAGTTTTTAACACTTCTTATCATTGGTGGATTTGTGTTTTGGTTTGGTTGCTCTCTTCTTTCTTTCTTTCTTTCTTTTATTAATTTTTGAAATTTTTTAAAATATATTTTTTTTTATTTAATAACTTTATTTTATTTTACTTTATTTTATTTTATCTTTTCAATTCTTTCCTCTTCTTGCTCCCTTTTATTCTGAGCCGTGTGGATGACAGGCTCTTGGTGCTCCAGCCAGGTGTCAGGGCTGTGCCTCTCAGGTGGGAGAGTCAGGTTCAGGACAGTGGTCCACAAGAGACCTCCCAGCTCCACATAATATCAAATGGGGAAAATCTCCCAGAGATCTCCATCTCAATGCCAACACCGAGCTTCACTCAAGGACCAGCAAGCTACAGTGCTGGACACCCTATGCCAAACAACGAGCAAGACAGGAACAAAACCCCATCCATTAGGAGAGAGGCTGCCTAAAACCGTAATAAGGCCACAGACACCCCAAAACACACCACCAGACATGGACCTAAACACCAGAAAAACAAGATCCAGCATCATCCACCAGACACAGGCACTAGTCCCCTCCACCAGGAAGCCTACACAACCCACTGAACCAACCTTAGCCACTGGAGACAGACACCAAAAAGAACAGGAACTACGAACCTGCAGCCTGCAAAAAGGAGACCCCAAACACAGTAAGTTAAGCAAAATGAGAAGACAGAAAAACACAGCAGATGAAGGAGCAAGGTAAAAACTCACCAGACCTAACAAATGAAGAGGAAATAGGCAGTCTACCTGAAAAAGAATTCAGAATAATGATAGTAAAGATGATCCAAAATATTGGAAATAGAATGGAGAAAATACAAGACACGGTTAGCAAGGAACTAGAAGAACTACAGAGTAAACAAACAGTGATGAACAACAAAATAAATGAAATTAAAACTTTGATAGAAGGGATCAATAGGAAAATAACTGAGGCAGAAGAATGGATAAGTGACCTGGAAGATAAAATAGTGGAAATAACTAATGCAGAGCAGAATAAAGAAAAAAGAATGAAGAGAATTGAGGACAGTCTCAGAGACTTCTGGGACAACATTAAATGCACCAACATTCGAATTATAGGGTCCCAGAAGAAGAAGAGAAAAAGAAAGGGACTAAGAAAATATTTGAAGAGATTATAGTTGAAAACTTCCCTAATATGGGAAAGGAAATGGTTAATCAAGTCCAGGAAGTGCAGAGAATCCCATACAGGATAAATCCAAGCAGAAACATGCCAAGACACATATTAATCAAACTATAAAAATTAAATACAAAGAAAAAATATTAAAAGCAGCAAGGTAAAAACAACAAATAACATACAAGGCAATCCCCATAAGGTTAACAGCTGATCTTTCAGCAGAAACTCTGCAAGTCAGAAGGGAGTGGCAGGTCATATTTAAAGTGATGAAGGAGAAAAACCTACAACCAAGATTACTCTACCCAACAAGGATCTCATTCAGATTTGATGGAGAAATTAAAACCTTTACAGACAAACAAAAGCTAAGAGAATTCAACACCACCAAACCAGCATTACAACAAATGCTAAAGGAACTTCTCTAGGCAGGAAACACAAGAGAAGGAAAAGACCTACAATAACAAACTCAAAACAATTAAGAAAATGGTAATAGGTACATACATATCAATAATTACCTTAAATGTAAATGGATTAAGTGCTCCAACCAAAACACATAGACTGGCTGAACAGATGCAAAAACAAGGCCCATGTATATGCTGTCTAAGAGAGACCCACTTCAGACCTAGGGACACATACAGACTGAAAGTGAGGGGATGGAAAAAGATATTCCATGTAAATGGAAATCAAAAGAAAGCTGGAGTAGCATTTCTCATATCAGACAAAATGGACTTTAAAACAAAGACTATTATAAGACACAAAGAAGGACACTACATAATGATCAAGGGATAGATCCAAGAAGAAGATATAACAGTTGTAAATATTTATGCACCCAACATAGGAGCACCTCTATACATAAGGCAAATACTAACAGCCATAAAAAGGGAAATAGTAACACAATCATAGTAGGGGATTTTAACACCCCAATTTCACCAATGGACAGATCAAGCAAAAGGAAAATAAATAAGGAAACACAAGCTTTAAAAGATACATTAAACAAGATGGACTTAATTGATATTTATAGGACATTCCATCTAAAAACAACAGAATACACATTCTTCTCACAACACTATGAGACTAGATATCAATTACAGGAAAAACTCTGTAAAAAATGCAAGCACATGGAGGCTAAACAATACACTACTTAATAACCAAGAGATCACTGAAGAAATCAAAAAGGAAATCAAAATATACCTAGAAACAAATGAAAATGAAAATACGAAGACCCAAAACATATGGGATGCAGCAACAGCAGTTCTAAGAGGAAGTTTATAGCAATTCAATCCTACGTTAAGAAACAAGAAACATCTCAAATAAACAACCTAACCTTAAACCTAAAGCAATTACAGAAAGAAGAACAACAACAACAACAAAAAAAAAACCCAAAGTTAGCAGAAGGAAAGAAATCATAAAAATCAGATCAGAGATAAATGAAAAAGAAATGAAGGAAATGATAGCAAAGATCAATAAAACTAAAAGCAGGTTCTTTGAGAAGATAAACAAAATTAATAAACTATTAGCCAGTCTCATCAAGAAAAAAAAGGGGGAAGACTCAAATCAATAGAATTAGAAATGAAAAGGGAGAAGTAACAAATGACACTGCAGAAATACAACGGATCATGAGAGGTTACTAAAAGCAACTATATGCCAATAAAATGGACAAACTGGAAGAAATAGACAAATTCTTAGAAATGCACAACCTTCCAAGACTGAACCAGGAAGAAATAGAAAATATGAACAGACCAATCACAAGCACTGAAATTGAAACTATGATTTAAAATCTTCCAACAAACAAAAGCCCAGGACCAGATGGCTTCACAGGAGAATCCTATCAAACATTTAGAGAAGAGTTAACACCTATCCTTCTCAAAGTCTTCCAAAATATAACAGAGGGAGGAACACTCCCAAACTCATTCTATGAGGCCACCATCACTCTGATACCAAAACCAGGCAAAGATGCCACAAAGAAAGAAAACTACAGGCCAATATCACTGATGAACATAGATGCAAGTATCCTCAACAAAATACTAGCAAACAGAATCCAACAGCACATTAAAAGGATCATACACCATGATCAAGTGGGGTTTATCCCAGGAATGCAAGGATTCTTCAATATATGCAAATCAATCAATGTGATACACCATATTAACAAACTGAAGGAGAAAAACCATATGATCATCTCAATACATACAGAAAAAGTTTTTGACAAAATTCAACACCCATTTATGATAAAAACCCTCCAGAAAGTAGGCATAGAGGGAACTTTCCTCAACATAATAAAGGCAGTATATGACAAACCCACAGCCAACATTGTCCTCAATGGTGAAAAACTGAAACCATTTCCACTAAGATCAGGAGCAAGACAAGGTTGCCCAGTCTCACCACTATTATTCAACATAGTTTTGGAAGTTTTAGCCAGAGCAATCAGAGAAGTAAAAGAAATAAAAGGAATCCAAATTGGAAAAGAAGAAGTAAAGCTGTCACTCTTTGCAGATGACATGATACTATACATAGAGAATCCTAAAGATGCCACCAGAAAAGTACTAGAGCTAATCAATTAATTTGGTAATGTAGCCTGACACAAAATTAATGCACAGAAATCCCTTGCATTCCTATACATTAATGCTGAAAAATCTGAAAGTGAAATTAAGAAAACACTCCCATTTACCACTGGAACAAAAAGAATAAAACATCTAGGAATAAACCTACCTATGGAGACAAAAGACCTGTATGCAGAAAATTATAGAACACTGATGAAAGAAATTAAAGATGATACAAAAGGATGGAGAGATATACCATGTTCTTGGATTGGAAGAATCAACATTGTGAAAATGACTATACTACCCAAAGCAATCTACAGATTCACTGCAATCCCTATCAAACTACCAATGGCATTTTGCAAAGAACTAGAACAAAAAATTTCACAATTTGTATGGAAACACAAAAGGCCCCGAATAGCCAAAGCAATCTTGTGAATGAAAAATGGAGCTGGAGGAATCAGGTTCCCTGACTTCAGACTATACTACAAAGCTACAGTAATCAAGACAGTATTGTACTGGCACAAAAACAGAAATAAAGATTAATGGAAAAGGATAGTAAACCCAGAGATAAACCCATGCACATATGGTCACCAAATCTTTGATAATGGAGGCAAGAATATACAGTGGAGAAAAGACAGCCTCTTCAATGAGTGGTGCTGGGAAAACTGGACAGCTACATGTAAAAGAATTAATTTAGAAGACTCCCTAACACCATACACAAAAATAAACTCAAAATGGATTAAAGACCTAAATGTAAGGCCAGACACTATCAAACTCTTAGAGGAAAACATAGGCAGAACACTCTATGAATAAATCACAGCAAGATCCTTTTTGACCTACCTCCTAGAGAAATGGAAATAAAAACAAAAATAAACAAATGGGACCTAATGAAGCTTAAAAGCTTTTGCACAGCAAAGGAAATCGTAAACAAACGAAAAGACAACCCTCAGAATGGGAGAAAATATTTGCAAACTAAGCAACTGACAAAGGATTAATCTCCAAAATTTACAAGCAGCTCATGCAGCTCAGTTTCAAAAAAACAAACAACCCAATCCAAAAATGGGCAGAAGACCTAAATACACATTTCTCCAAAGAAGATATACAGATTGCCAACAAACACATGAAAGGATGCTTAACATCACGAATCATTAGAGGAATGCAAATCAAAACTACAATGAGGTATCACCTCACCCCAGTCAGAATGGCCATCATCAAAAAACGTAGAAACAATAAATGCTGGAGAGGGTGTGGAGAAAAGGGAACCCTCTTGCACTGTTGGTGGGAATGTAAATTGATACAGCCACTATGGAGAACAGTATGGAGGTTCCTTAAAAAACTAAAAATAGAACTACCATATGACCCAGCAATCCCATTACTGGGTATATACCCTGAGAAAACCATAATTCAAAAACAGTCATGTACCAAAATATTCACTGCAGCTCTATTTACAATAGCTGGGACATGGAAGCAACCTAAGTGTCCATTGACAAATGAATGCATAAAGAAGATGTGGCACATGTATACAATGGAATATTCCTCAGCCATAAAAAGAAACAAATTTGAGTTATTTGTAGTGAGGTGGATGGACCTAGAGTCTGTCATACAGAGTGAAGTAAGTCAGAAAGAGAAAAACAAATACCGTCTGCTAACACATATATATGGAATCTAAACAACAACAGCAACAAAAATGGTTCTGAAAAACCTAGGGGCAGGACAGGAATAAAGACGCAGATGTAGAGAATGGACTTGAGGTCATGGGGAGGGGGAAGTGTAAGCTGTGATGAAGTGAGAGAGTGACATGTACATATATACACTATCAAATGTAAAATAGCTAGTGGGAAGCAGCCACATAGCACAGGGAGATCACCTCGGTGCTTTGTGACCACCTAGAGGGGTGGGATAGGGAGGGTGGGAGGGAGATGGAAGAGGGAAGGCACATGGTGATGTATGTATATGTATAGCTGATTCACTTTGTTATACAACAGAAACTAACACAGCATTGTAAAGCAATTATACTCTAATAAAGATATTAAGGAAAAAAGAAAAAAAGAAAGAAGTGGTACATATATATCAATAAAATGGAATATTACTCAGCCATTAGAAAGAATGAAATAATGCCACTTGCAGCAACATGTATGGACCTAGAGATTGTAATACTGAGTGAAGTAAGTCAGACAGAGAAAGACAAATATCCTATGTTATCACTTCTTTGGGGAATCTAAAAAGAAATGATACAAATGAACGTATTTACAAAACGGAAACAGACTTACAGACTTAGAGAACGAACTTATGATTACCACTAAGAAAGGGTGGGAGGAAGGGATTGTTAAGGACTTCAGGATTGACATGTACATACTGCTATATTTAAAATAGATAACCAACAAGGATCTACTGCATAACGTCTGCTCAATATAATGTAACAACCTAAATAGGAAAAGAATTTGAAAAAGAATAGATACATGTATATCTATAACTGAATCAGTTTGTTGTACACCTGAAACTATCACAACATTATTAATCAACTATAATCAAATATAAAATAAAAATTTTTAAAAAAGGGATAAGTGTAAAAAATACCTATTCTTAGGTGCTGGAGTTAGATCATTAAAAACATACCCTTTTCCCCCAAGTAGCTCACTCCCTACTGGTGTGAACTAATGGAGACCTCTGCAGAATCAATTTCAAACCAATGTGTGCAGAGCTAATTTGCATATTTGTAAAACGTGCAATGTTGTAATAAATTTTACTTGTACAGATATTATAAACATTCAAAATAATTTAAAAACATTTTAAAAGTCTCCTTCTATTCAATAATTATGAAAGATAACAACTTTCTGAAAAAGTGAAATTGGAAGACAAAAATGAAGAATAACAAATAACCTGGTTAGATGGCTCGACTCAAAGACAAAGAAGACGGAGAATAGAAAAAGGAAAGCCAGGATTGTTTTTGTAATGTTCTAAACTATACTCTGTAGAGAAGAAAATAGAAAATCTTCTATAATAACTTTGTGAAGAAAATCAGAATACTTCTGTGGCATATTATAGTTTTAAATATTCATTTTATTAAAGAAAATAGCAGACATCACAAGAAGATTGCTAAATTAAAGTAGAATGTATTCAATGATTATATTTGTAATTATTAAAATTCCTAGAGTTAAGAAGTTTAGTTACCTACAAAGCCAAATTTTAATTACTCAAAATCTTCTGAACTTATTTTCTAATACTATTCCCTTTTAGTCCCACTCCAACCTCACTGAGCCTCACTGAGTTTCTCCAAAATGTCAGAACTCCCCTTACTCATATGTATGTATATGTATTAGATGAATTATATTATTGTCTTAGGATCTATTTTTAAAGTTATTAAATATTTTAGCACTCCTACAAAAATTATTTGATAGGTTTGTGATATGAGTTGAGAAATATATTAACTAAAACTTTGGAATGAAGAGAATAATGTTAACCAACAATCTGGTGCTTTTTGTTTGGAGACAAATAGGGCATAAAAGTGCATGGAAAGCACAGCTCTAGCTCTGGCTGTGACTGGAGAAAAATTTTGAGTACTATGTTTAGTCAAGTAAATATATTTTAAAAGTGAGGACCAAATTAGTACTATTATGACTACATACATGGTCAAATTAGTGTTTCTTCCACAGTAAAAGTAAGATTTAAGTGTGATTTACCTTTTGTACATCTTCAATGTATATTTAGGTGTGTGTGCGTGTGTGTATCCCTGAGCATCTAATTTAAAAGGAAATCTCCTCTGATACTTTCTAATTTCATATATTTTATTATTTAATAATCTTTACCCATAAAGTTAAATATGCCTTTAGATTTTAATTATCTTAGAAGAAAAATCAAGTTTTAAATGTAATATAATACTGAGGCACAATAGAGTAAAGGTTAATAATGATGGCAATTTTCTACATGAGGAACACAATATAAAAAATTCAGGGGGACTGGTCTAGTAGTTAAGACTCCACACTCTCACTGCAGGGGGCACAGGTTCGACTCCTGGTTGAGGAACTAAGATCCCACATGCTGTGTGGCAGGGCACCCCCCCTAAAATTATAAAGAATCTACAAATATATAAGAAATAGGCAAAGGACTTTAAAACTTGTTTGTAAAACAGGGCACCTATAAAAGATCTTTGACTACAGTGATAATGAAAGAAATAAAATTTTAAACTCTTTTCAATTCATCAGATAGACATCCATCATGAAGATCTATAACCTATTTGTGACCACAAGTTTATAGAAAGAAGTGCAACTGTACTTAAGAGAGTGTAGTTGGATTAAACCTCAATTGAAGTTAATTCGAAACATCTATCAAAATTATAAAAAAAAAAACCCTAGAACAACCACTTTATATTTATATATTTACAAAATGACATGCATAAAATTTTATTAGTTGTATTTGTCATAGCAAATATTTGAAAATCTCTGGATGTCAATTAACAGACTTAAATAAATTACAGTATGCTGATTTAGTCTAGGATTACCTAAGGTTGTTTAAAAGTTTGGATAACTCTACAGGGACTGATGTGGAAAGGTTATCCAGATATACTGTGACATAAGAAAGACAGTCATATTAGTTTTCTATTGCTACCATACCAAATCACCACAAACTTAATGGTTTAAAATGACACAAATTTATTATATCAGCTTCTTTAGATCAGAGGTCTGATAGCTTGTCTGGGCCTTTGCCAAGAGTCTCACAAGACCAAAATTAAGGAGTTGCAGGTCTGAGTTTCTAGAGACTCTAGTGCATAATATGTTTCCTGGGCTCATCCAGATTGTTGCTGGAACTCAGGTTGTTGGTTGAGGCTGTACGACTGAGGTCCTGTTTCTTTGCTGGCTGTGAGCTGAGGGTCTTTCCTAGCTTGGAAAGACTACTGTATCTCTGGGTTCATGGTTACCTTCCTCAGTCTCTAAAGCCCATAATCGCAGATGGAGTTGTCACTTTGCACATCTCAGATTTAATCCATTCTTCTCTGCAGAAGCTTCTCCAACTCTTCTGCGTTCCTCTTCCACTCTGAAGTGCCCATGTAACTGCATTGAGCCTACCCAGATAATCCAGGGCAATAGTCCTATTTGAAAGTCTGTAACCGAAATCCATCTGCTGTCTCTTTTGCCACTTAATATAACATAATGAGAGGTTCCATGGATTAGGGTATGGGTATCTTTGGGGGATCATTATTCTATCTACTACACTAATCTAGCATGTTACTGTTTGCTTTAGAAAAAAACACTACAACATATTTGGTTATATAGAGAATATTTCTAGAAGTTACTTAAAAAACTAGGAAAATTCTGAAGACAGGATCTAACTGCTCCATATCTGGAAATATATCAGTGGAAAATGCCTGGTGAGAAAGATTTAGTGTAAATAGGAAAAAAAATCTGTAATGAAAAATGATTACAGAAAAATCTTTTTCAAATCTTTTTAGCTATTCAAGATATGTTAATAATTGTTATGAAGAATGCTCTAGAGCTAAAGGCTTTATAGAGAAAATAGATAGCCCATTATGTAGTACAATATAGTAACGAACAAAGACCAAATTAAAAAATGAAACAATTAAAGAAGAAATTAAAAGCAGAAAAGTTGTAACAGAAGAGCAATAGAATGAGAGAAGAAAGAGAGGATAATTTTTTTACAATGAATGAGTGTGTGTGTGTTTGTGTGTGTGTGTGTGTGTGTGTGTGTGTGTGTGTGTGTGTGTGTTTGCAAATGTTTTTCCCCAGAATATAAGCAAAGATACAAAAGATACCAAAAGTGCTATTCGTAGAACATTCACATAATGGAGAAGCTGTTCTTGGTGGGACTATTTGATGTGGGAGAATGTTGCCTATGTGAAACCCCATTTTACTTAGGACATTAAAAATGATTTAACAGCTATTGAACAACTTAAAAAGGGGTGGAATACTTGTGAATATGGCTACTGCCACTTGATTCTATTCGACTCTTTTATATGTATCTGAATAAACCTATGTAGGATTTTTCATCTGGGGGAAGGATGAAGTAACCAGCATAACCAATGAAGAACAGTACATGTTCTTTCTTTAAAGGAAAGATGAAGACTATTGGAATAGGAAGCTACAAAGATGATTTAACACTAACAAATAGAAGAATTTTTCTTTTTTGGGGGGATTTTTTTTTCAGATTTGCCTTCCCACCAACGCAGGATGAATAAGAGAGAGCATATGAGAGAAGGTCCAGGAAAGTACCATAATAGTGACAAAAACAGAAGGCCAATGAAAGACAAGGAAAGCACAGAATATTCCAAGATGGCAGGGTGAAGGGGTTATCTTTTCATCAGAAGTATGTTTAAACTCAGTTTAACTGAATTCAACTCAGTTTAATTACTTTGTAAAGAAATACTATGTCAGCTAAACTGCCTGGTTGTATGACAGAAAAGATCAATAAAGTAGACTTCATTATCCATGAGGAAATGCAGAAACCAATTACAATTAACTAAGGAAATGAATAAAGACTTATTACCCTTTCCATGTACATGTAGTTTGTAAAAACTGTAAAGAAAAAGCATTTATAAAATTTAAGCTGTCAAAAGTAAAGAATAGAAATAGTGCAGGTCTACAAACTGGGCAGATTAAATTATTCAATAATTGATTACAATAGAGTTTAGAGAAATATATTTGATTACATTAGAGCAAGACACAACAATCAGTAAAATAAATAGGTTATACCGAGAAATTATATTCTATTGAATTAGTATCCATAGCAAAAGAAGAGAATGGAACTGTGAAAAAAATGGCATACATTTTGAAGGAGAACATATGCTCCCTTAAAAACACATATGTGTTTATCACAGAAGGATTGGTGTGTGATTGACAGAAAGATGTCAAAGGTATACTTTGAGAAGATAAAAATGCATTGGCAAAGTTATGAAAAACTGTAAGAATGGTTACACAAAATAGCAATTAATAGAGTTGGCTCCCAGAGGTACACTGTCCCTTGTCCTCAAAGATCCCATATATTCAGTAAGAGAGAAAGATTCAGTGAATGGATTTTGCCATTTTTGTGGGGGGGTTGTGCTCTTCTACGCTTCAAAGCTCTTCTGAGAACTCTGTATGCCTAAGGTCTACAGTCCTGAAGGTCTACTGTTACACAAGTGAAGCCAAGGTCAATTGTCCTATAATGTCTTTCAACCAGCCCTGATTTCAAGCCCTTCTGAAAAGCTGAACCTCAGAAGCAAAGAAGAGAACTGTATTAATAATTGGGAAGTTATCATTGGAACACAGGATTCTAATTAAGCAGGTCCTGAGGTCAATTTTCTATTGTGTTAGTTACATGTGACTGTCTCTGAAATATGTAATCTCATCAAGGAGACCCTTTTTTATGTAAATGGAAGAAATAAGGTTAGAATGAGGAAAGCAGCCTTACAGTAACATTTAATAATTAGATGGCCGTGACTTAAAAAGCAGACCATGACCATAATTTGTGTGGGGTTCTGCTCACATTTTTTTGAAACTTTTTTGAATCTCCAGTGCGAAAGGAGTGCTCAAGTAAAAAGGGGCACAATAATTTTTAAAGGACATAGTATAAATTTTAATGCATGAAGATAATGCCTGAGAATAGGGTAAAGACAGAGTAAAAATCCCAGAAATGTAATACATTAAAATAAGGTAAATAAGGATAATGATATTAAAATTATTGTGCTATGAAGAATAAAGAAGGATGAGAGAAAAAAGGAAGGAAGGAAGGAAGGAAGGAAGGAAGGAAGGAAGGAAGGAAGGAAGGGAGGGAGGGAGGGAGGGAGGAAGGAAGGAAAGAAGGAAGGAAAGCAGGAAGGGAAGGATGGGGGAAAAAATCACATATGTAGACAGTCTTAAAGGCTTTTCACATTTTAAAGTTTCTGCCTCTCTTAAATGCTTTCCACACCCTTTCTCTGCTGTGTTCTCCGTGCAAGGAAGCTGACCCCAACAGATTTCATTCCAGATACGCATGTCTATAAGCTTCTGGAAGGATTTGATCAACAGAGAGTGCTGGCAGCATTGGGATGGGAGAGGCAGAAGCTTGCTGCTCTTGCTAATGCCGGGTTCCCTCACCATTCACTTTCACTATGTGCACCACCAATCCCCTGCATTCATTTCCTGTTCTGCCTGATGCAGCACTGTGGATTCCAGACCTTGAGTCATAGCTCTAGGAGTCTTTCAGAGAACAAGGAGAAAGTTTTGATTCAATGTTTTCATTTCAACGGTCACAAAATACATTAGAAATCTGAGGTTGAAGATAAAATCTATCTCGAGATAAAACAGTGCAGAACTATTACTGGGATATGATTTCATCACAAATACTTGTACTTATACTCATGATATGTCTGGTGACAAGTATACTATGTTTTCCCTGGATAGCAAAGAAAGAACAAAAGTAGAAAATATATAAATGTTGTTTTCATATCAAATGAAAACCAAATGATATAATGGTCCATTCAGTTTTCCAATAAGAAGAAAATAGAAGACAGATATCAAAAACAACAAAAACAAAAACATTGACTTCTCTAAGGCAAAAGAGTAGAAATCACAGTTTTAATTGTCAAAAACTGCAGTTTTCCTTGACTATTTCAAGAACTTTTAATATTTTTATATTAATTTTCAAAGAGACTACAGGAGTAGATTATTAAAAATGAATGAAGCTGTTTTATACAAAATGCTTTACTGTGATTTTCCTTTAATGTTTTGTCTGTTTTTTTTTTTTTACAAAAAATAATGTCATGTTCTACCTGCAGTGATCTAATTATACTATTTCCATGTTCTTATCTAACACTTTCACATCCAAACTCTTACTGAACTCAGGTTCAGCTACTCACCCCTTGACAGCTAATGCTTGAGGCCAAGTACTGGTAGGAACAGAAAGGTTGCTATATTCAGGAGTCTGGCACCCTGGGGGGAAGGTGGACTCATGTCCCAGAACCAACTCTGAAGATTCTGCTTGGCCATGACAGTTATTAAAGAGAAAAGGGGGAAGTAATCCCAACTAATCATTTAGATGGGGGGTCAGATTCATTGCCATCCCCCACTGTTGTGCAGACTTGCTGACTCCTTGTGGTTTTTCTTTCAATGCTATCTTGTTCACACAGTTTGTTCATGAGATTACCATCCCTCAGTTCCTTCCTAAATAAGTTAAAACAAGCAAACTGCTGTACTCAGTAACCCCCATATCTGTGCCATAGAGTGTTCCAGAAACCAAGAAAACCCATCTGTACCTGATGACAGGTACAGTGTGTCATCCTCTGAAGTCTTGGTGTCTTCCAATGACAATGGTGTCTTCATTTGGCTGGTAGACAAGGTATGTGAGAGTCAAACATATTCCACTAAACAGAAGTATGCATTTCTTTATAGTTTTTACTATCCATACATATATCCCTAAACATAAAAAGATCTTGAACTTTGTTTTTTAATGTTAGATTATTTCTCTTCACATTGTATATTGAGATTAATTCACTGTGCTGTGTGGCACATTTGTTTCACTGTGGCTTAGTATCGCATTGTATGAACATTACAGAGCTTATTTATCTATTCTACTGTTAATGAACATTTTGTTTGGTTCATGTTTGTTACCATCAACAAAGCTTGAGTAAATATTATTTTGTATATCTCCTACTTCACATATTGTCTTCTTTCCTCTATTTTCTTTGTTTTTGATTGTCTATTTTTAGCTTCTTGAGATCTAAGTTTTGGTCATGATTTTTAGCATTTCTTCCTTTCTAACAAATGCATTTAGAGCTATAAGCACTGCTGTAGCTGTATCCCAAGATTTAAGATGTGGCATATTTTTATTACTGTTCAATGCAAAATATTGTTTAATTTTATTGTATTCCTTTTTGACCCCTCTGAGTTTTAGTGTGCTGTTTAATTTGAAAATATTTGAGAATTTCCTAGTTATCTCTCTGGTATTTATTCCTACATTAATTCCACTATAATAATGGGACATAATTCTTTATATTTGTTGTTTTCAAATATGTTGTGACTTGTTTTATGCCCTAACATCTGGTCTCTTTGATGAAACATTCCCTGTGTACTTGAAAAGAATATGTCTTTTGCAGCAGTTGGGTGTAATGTTCTCTATATGTCAATTAGGACAAATTGATTAAATGTCTCGTTCAAATTTTTTATATTGTTACCGACTTTTTCTTTGTCTGCTGCTTTTACCAGGTAGTGAGAAAGGTGTGTTAAAATGCCCAATTTTGATTGGAGATTTTTTTTTCCTTTTAGTTCTATTCACTTTTGTTTTATATTTTAAAAATCCTGCTGTCTGAAACATACAAATTTAAAATGAACTTTATAATGCATGGAGAACAGCAGAAGTGTGTGTACCTATGGGGGAGGGGAGTTGGCAATCACGGAATACCTTGTAGGTCATAGGAGGAACCCTGAAGTTCATTAGGAGAGAAACGGGGCCACTGCAGTGTTTTAACCACAAGGGAGGCATGAAGTCACTGAACAATCTGACCTCTGTGTGGAAAATATACTGTAACAGAGCAAGGAGAGAATCAGGGAGACCATTTAAGATTACATCATTTTAATCTGAGAGGTGAGAGCAGCTCATTAAAGTGGGAGAAGTAATTGAATTCTGTATATATTTTTAAAGTAGAAACAAGAAGATATTCTAATGAATGTCGGCAACAGGGGTGGGGTTTGGGGAGGAGAGAGTGAGAAAAAGAAAGAAGTCAAGATGACTTCCAATAGCTGTGGCCTCAGAAGTCTGAAGAATGGCACTGTCATCAGCTGTGCTGAGGAAGGATTATACATGTGTTAATGGTGAAGCATGCAATCAGGTGCATTGTCACAGAGCTGCCTGTTTATCTAAAGAAGATGTTGAGCCTGTATAACTTCAAAAGTTATTCTCTCACAAAAAGGTATTTCACACCTTTTGTGTTTTCAGTGACAGAGTAAAAACAAAAACAGAAAAAAGGAATAAGCCCATAATATGGTTTTAGTACATTACAGATGTAAACTACTTATTTTGTAAACTAAATAAGGTAGATTTGATTCAAGAATTGGAAAAGAGAAAGCATTAATTTTCAGAGATTCTGGCTTTTCACAAGTTTTTTTCAGTAATTCATTTATGTAAGTATAAATGACAGAATAAAAAGAGATGCTTCTACTTAGTTCTGTTTGTATCTTTGATGAACTTTATTATGTCTTCTATCAATTCAGATAATCATGGGTTTTATTTCTTTCAAGCCATCACGCTAGGTTAGTTTAAATTTAACTGCATATATTTAGCATAATGCCATATGACTAAAAATGACACCTTTCTCTAATTTGAAGAAGACACATTTTATTTCCTGCTGTGGCTTAACAGTGCCTCTCTCCTTTTTAAAAATTCCTAGAATGTTATATAATGGATTCTAATTTTGATACACTTCCTTGGGCTAAATTGCTCCATTTCCATCAAGACAAAAAGCCTCTTCTGGGTCACCAACTAATTATTCATTCCACTGTGTACAGTCCCAAATGAAGCTTTAGATCCTCAACAAATTATTAATATAATTTTCAAAGACACATACATAATGAAAGGCATTTTAACACTGATAATAGTTAGAGAACTTCTATAATGAGAAAACCCTTCTGTGTAATGATAGTATCAAAATTTTCTTCCCTGCTGTTTTTTCATTGTCTACTAAAAGTGTTCTCTCAAGAAGAATAAAAAAAGTAAATTAGAAAAAACAAATAAAAGTGGAAATATTTACAAATGAGTGAGTTATCATTTAAATTCTACTGTTTCTACCCTCCTGTTTACCTCTAAGATTGTTCTTATTGAGAAATGGAAAATATTCATCACCTAAACATATACATTAGAGTGAATTATACCTTTATTCTGCTTTTACAGTCTGACCTAAACTCTACTGGTAAAATACAACTTAAAATATAAATATTCCTCTTAAATTTATACAGAGCTGTATGTCAATTACATCTCAGTAAAACTGGAAAAGAATATATTTCTTAAGTTGAAATTATTCCTTACCTATGGTCCAAATGTACCCTTTTGTGACAAAATGGTATAGTAAAGACAAGGTGAAAACTGAGAAAAAAAATTAGATTGTGTTTTAAAGCTCACACTTCCAACCAAAAGATAAATACTTGAGTTATGCCATCAAAATAAGTTCTGTGATGTAAGCTTTTATTTTAAAGTGGAGTGTCAGGGAGACAATTAGGTAACATGAATAGAAATTTTTATACAATTTTCTGATTTTCTTGCTGGAGTAAAAGAAATGTTCAGCACTACAGTATAATTGCATATGCTTTTAAATGAGATTTTCACTAATGGTTTAAGAACATTAATGTGTCATTATATTTTGTTCAGAATTTAATATTTATAAAAACCATTGCATGTTGAATTAAAAAAAGTATAAGATGACATCCCAGTCTACACTAACCTTAATGGAAAAAAAATAGAGTGAATAAACTTAAATATCAATTATAGTCTCAGCTAACAGGTAAATTTCCCTTAATTTTGTATATAAGTGACTGAGATTTAAAAAATGCATAATAATAAAAAATAAAATATTGTGTTTTTCTACTCTCCTTTAAAGAGATGATTTTTTTTTTTTACAAAATATGTATGACAGAATATAATGAGCCAAAAGTTTAGCATGACATTTAATGTTGCAGAGGGTTTTTAGCCAAATAACCTACTGCATTTCCCCAACACCTTCTAAATAGATTTGGATGTATTTCACCTTTTCTCATACTACATTCTCTCTTCTGTGGTGTCCTTTAGGCTTAAACACCTTCTTATCTTTGAAGCTTGTTTTCACTGTCCCCTCCTTCCAGAAATGAATAATTGCTCTTTCTAAAAGGCTTTGAATATATTAGTGCCACTATACTCATCCATAGCCTGAGATTTGGACAAGTTTCTGATTGATAATGGCCCATTGCCTGGGTTCCAGAAGATGTAACACAAATGTAGCCACAGATCGAAGGACTTAGTGCTCTCATGAGTTTATGGCTCTGTGTGACCCATGTTGGCAATATGTCAATACATGTCACAAGAGAACGAAATAGTACTCAATGAAAAAGATGCTCCATGGACATCTAGTTGGAAACTGTTATTTCCCAATTGTGAGAGAGGCCGTCATCAGTGTTTTCAGGCATAGAAAGGAAGAGGAACTATTATTTATTCACATTGATATCTGAAAGGAATGGCAGCCAATCATTGAGACTGGATTTCATTAATACAGCAGACATTTATTTCATACTCACTCTGTGCCAGGCTTTGTTAGGGGGGGAAGGGATATGGTGGTGTGGGAGGTGGGCATGAAAGACAAGGTTTCTGTGATTGTGGAACCAAAAATAAACGTATTCTGACTATTAGTAGCCTGAGCTCTGAAGACTCAAGCTAGAGTCGCTTTAGTTACTTTGCCAGAAAAATCATGATCTGTATTCAGTTATGATGACTTTCTCATAGAGGTGGACATGACAAGTATCTAGGATGTTTACACTCTTCAAGGATCTCACACATAATACCCCATAAAGTAGATAAATTCTTACTATTATTTCAAAACATGGAACCAAACTTTGAGATGATTTAGTCTTTCCAGGATCTTGTTAAGTTTTTACAAATACTCTCTCTTTTCCAAGATGGACGCTGCACTGAAAGTGTTTTCAACTGAGAAACACCCTGTTCATCTTCAATGAGCCATAGATATCTGCTGTGAAGTATTTGATTGCCTTGTTCCTTGAAATTTACCATCTGTGGTGTGAGTACTCCATCTGGCGTCTTATAGTTGACAGGTGGAAATCAATCTCTGAAGTTTTTTCCTTCTGGCCCAGACCTATGCTGGTCTATTAATGTTCTCTGTGCATCTTTGTTCTCTCACCAAGGGTTCTGTGTACACCATGCAAATGCCATGGAAACATAAGTCCAAACAGTATCACCTGTGTAGGGCCCACCTGCTGATGACACATTTGCACCACCGTGTTCATGCTGGAAGTGAACCTGTGACTTCTTGGAGAAGATGTAGACCTCCCCTTAACATAGTTAGGAGTTTATGGCATTAGTTTCAATGATATTCCAGCCTCCTGAATTCCTCCCTCTAGATTTCTATCTCCTCTTCTCCCCAAACCTATGGAAAATGGGTAGGAGGAAAACCAACACTACAGAAAGTGGGTTCTCACCCTTCCATGATGCCCTCGCTTTGTGAGTCAAAAAAGGCTTAGATTCAGGAGTTCTGCATCCTTTAAATCATACAACCCTTCTTTCCGAGGTAGAAAAATGGATGGTCCAACCATCATAGATTGAGAAGATATTTTCCAATATGATGGAGAAACCTTATAATCCTCTGATTTGGTTTTTATGTGATAGAGATTTTATGTCACCTCTTATTAAAGCTGGCTAAACTCCTACAGTGTTGTGAAGGCATTCATTTTTGGAACACCAGAGGCTTAATATCAAATACTTATATAATATCTCTATTATTTTTTTCTATAAAAACCTTAATTACAGTCTCCATAGGATTTTGTGGCAGCTGGATTTCTCAGGTTGGCTGGGATTATGTCATGAAAAATAAAGTGTAAAAGAAAAGGACCGTATATATATTTTTAAAAATAGTATTACCGAGGTATGTTTATTTACTAATAACATTTCCTTGATTCAGATGTATTTACTCTTTAGAGTTAACATATTTTTTTGGCTTATAAGAAGAAAATTTATTAACAGAAAACAATAATTTGAGCAGTCCTGTTCAGGGTCAGCTACTATGGCAACTCCCTTCCTGCAGGCGTTATTGAACATCAGTGACATCCTGAATCCATGTGAGCCCCAGGGCTAGGGGTCTTGGTCCTGTTTCCTCCTGGGATCTGGAGTTTGGTGTGTAGGGTACTGATATCCGGTTCCTTGCATCTCTGGGCCACATGCCGGGTGGGCAACGTGATGGCGTACGGTGACAATTCTTCTAGGTCAGCTTCAACTTTATCCCCGCAGTTACACAGCAGACTGTTTCCTTGCCAGAGAGATCTGTGACATAGACAGAAGTGTCACTGAAGGATGCAAAAATGTGCCAGGCACCAAATACATTCCCTTGTTCAATCACCTGAGGTCAAATGCTGATGACTTCTTCTTCTTCTCCTTCTTTTGTCCTTTCTGTGGTTGTCTCCAGACTATGCCACCAGAAAGAATGTACATTAATTCATATACATATATGAATTTATGTATATATATAAATTATACATATATATGTACATATATATGTGTCAAAATGAAATAGAGGCATGATAGTTTTTTTTTAATTCTGTTACAATTGAACAATTTTATGCTTACAGAAGACTATTTAAGTATAAGAAGTTTTTAGTAGATCAAGAGGCTTTTGGTATTTCAATTATGCCAAGAATTTGAAATTCACATAATTTTCTTTCTTTTACCTGGGGGGAAAAAAATGAAAACTATGGACATCAGAAAAAGCTTAGACAATATAGGAAAGCACTACAGTTAAAATGGGAATTTCAAGGTTAACAATATGAAAAGTAAGTTGATCTTTAGATACATATTTACCTGCAGACAAACTTTGTATTGACTTCTGATAGGGACTCCCTCTGAGTGAACATAGACTACTATTAGAAATACTAGATACATCGTGAAATATTTTGGCGGAATAAATCATTTATCCACATCCATGCTTATGAGTGACTGATATAACAATGTAAACCTTTCAAAATATCTTCAACATTCAAAATATTTTAAAAAACATGTTATTTTAAACTGAGTCCAAAAAGAACTCATTAGTGTTTTTATTTTTCCCTTTCTACATGGTTCATAAAAATAAATACTAGATTTTGCCTCTCTCATTTAATATATACCATGAAATGTTGTTCTCTTCTCAAACATATTTTTTTTATAATTGAGATAGCAGATTCATTTCAAATTTTTGAATGGAAGAAGTTGTATGCCAAATTTCTTACAGTGCTTTCATGTGTAATTAAAATATATATATATGATTAAAAGTGATTTAAAATGTGTACAAACATTTTAAATAAATAGGATAGATAAAAATTATTAAATAAAAATAATCTATATAGAAATTTAAATCTCTCTCATTTCCTATTGTTAGCTTTCATATTGTCAGCCTTTCATTTCAGGCATATTGTATATTAAAATGATAATTTCAGTACATGTAATTGGTTGCTTTTTTTTGTTTTTTGTGTTTTTTTTTTTTTTTTGGTGGCTTGTCACTTAATCATCCAATATCCAACTTCAATGTTTATGATCGTAGCAAAATAAGCCAAAAATAAAAATACAATAAAAAATAAAATTGGCCCAATGATAAAATAAAAGAAAAAAGAAAAAAAATCTGCAATGAAATGACTAATGCTTCTCTGTTGCTTTCCTAGTGAAATCAACATTCTTCAGCTGGAACCCAAGGGTTTTCATTTTATGTTTTGTGATTTACCCTCTAGATGTATCTTTTTCTCTGAAATGTGAACCCGTCTGCAACATATTTTAAAAGTTTGCTTAGGCAGGCTCTCTTCCTTGGTTCTTTTAGTATGAAATGCCATATATATAGATAATGAATATCCTAAAAGTATGCTCATTTCTCAAGCTCTATCTCATCCATGAAATATTTTTTAGTTCTTGACGTCATTCTACTCTCAAGGCAGAAGTGATGTTTCCTATTTTAAACTGCCATTTTATTTATTTGAACATTTGTTATCTGGGATATTAAATATATCTGTATATATCTTCTCTCATTAATAATGTAATATGCACCTAAAATTCTCATTTTTTAGGAACACCTTTATGCTACCTCCTTGCAGCGCTTTGTATACATATTTTAAATACATAGCATGTAAAAAATGTGCCATTTTTTGAACTTTTAATTTTCTTTTTCCTATTGGATAAGGTAAAGAACATTAAGTTTAAAGATAAAATAATTAAGATGTTGCACGAGCATTTTCATATATTAATATGAGTGTTTCCTTTTGGGGAGTACTTGATTTTACACCTACATTTACCATGATATCTGTTCTTTCACTTAACCACATGCCTTGAAAACACAAATCCAGGGCTCCAGTATTCTGGTGAATAATGGTACCAAGAGTTTCAAATAAGATGGAAGAGAAGGTCGTATTTCATACTATTCATGGAAACACGTCTTTTAAAATACTTTCAAATATCTCTGTCTTTGTCCTAGTTCTCCCTTTAACAAAGACATCATTAGGTTGTCCTTTTCTCTCATATAGAACTGAATAATGCACCAAGGTGCATACCTTACTCAAAAATAGAAAAACAGTTACATAGTGAATCTTATCACCATGCCAACTCTGGAAAAACCCAAACAATTGCCATATTGACAACCAATTCTAGTGATGTAAAATTTCCATCAAAATATTCCTATCAATAACTAATCTTAAGAAATATTAGATAGGTATGGATGTATTAATGAAACTTATAGTGGTAATTGTTTTGCAATGTATACATCTATCAAATCATTACGTGATATACCATAAACGTACACAATTTTATGTCCATTAAATCTCAATAAAGCTGGAAAAAGAAAGATTAGACAAATATCTATTGATGAAGATTTAAAGAAAGCTTACTACAGTTGTACTAACATAAAAATCATGAATGAACCGATCATTAGAGTCAATTCATGCCCAACCATCCTTCCCTTCAATGGTTGTCCTTGGTGTCACCTTTGAAGTAGTGTTACAAGTCAAATCCCCAAAGAGACATTGACACTTAAAACCTTGACTTTTTCTAAAGCAAATGTTTTGTCCCCACACGTGGTTTTGTTTTCCATGTGTTGTGATACTTAATAGTTATTTTTCCAATGGAAGGGACATGTCTTGTAGAAACCAACAAACGAAAACAAGAAGCAGAAGAGAACTTGCATTTCCTCCGTGCAGCTGACTCTCAGGTGAAAGACAATTCTGTCCTTCTGGAGCCTGAAACACACACAAAGGTTTGTTTCCCAAATGTGTTAATTATATCAGTAGCTGCATTTTTCCCAGGTAGAGAGTAAGTGAGGCAGCGGAGATATTCCAAGAGTGTAACATTATTAGATGTCTCTTCACATACAAAACACAATCAAGAGTTGAAGAATGTTTGTTTCCTAATATTTTCCTATTCCTGTTCTCTTAACCCCACTGGTCTTAAGACTACAGCCAACTAAGGGTGTGGCTCTCTATTTCAAGGGACTAGACCAGCCACGGACACAATTATATTTTTACCCTCACAAGACCAATTTCTCCATAACTGCTACTGCCTCTCTTCAGCCCACAAGAAAGTGACTTATGACAGAGCAGTGCATTAATTAAATCTATCTCAAAGGCATCTTCTATCAAGTCCATATATTTACTCTATATTTTATTCCCCTTTCATAATTAAAATCCAAAACTGATTTATTCACCGGTAAGTTAAAAGTCCAAAAAAATGAGGATTTGCTATTATTATTGTATTTTTATTGTGCTTAGTCTCAGCCAGATGCCAAGATCGGGCTGGAATTTCTTTCAGGAAGAATAACCTGGGCTATCTCTCACTGGATAAATACAAAGCCCATCAGGGCCTCATATATGATATAAATATAATTCCAAAGCTCTTGTGAACCTCACTTTCATAGAGTACACAAAGTTAATGGGACACAAAAGATTATCATATTTGCATATCTCCAGCTACCAAGTTTAGAATCACCCCATTCCTCCCACCAGAGCTGTGAGAATGATGATCCTAGAACACAGTTTCCTTTTTTCTTTTTAATATAATTGGCTTTTTATTTTATCTTTTATTATTTTTTTCCTTTGGCCGTGCTGTGCATCATGTGGGATCTTAGTTCCCCCACCAGGGATTGAACCCATGCCCCCTGCTATGGAAGCACAGAGTCTTAACCACTGGACCACCAGGGAAGCCCCTAGAACATAGTTTCTAATATTGCTGCAGGACCATATTAAAAACAAAACAGTATCTGCAGGATGGAGGGTAGGAAAGAAAAATCCTAGTTTCTGCTTCCCCAGAATCACAATCAATACCAGTTGACAGCAATCTAAAACCTGTAAACTCAAGCTCATTTGTGAAATATCCTCCTGCAAAAGGTTAATTTTGCAATAATTTATTTACCGTACACTGGGGAATATCAAGCCATGCATATTTCTTCTCTTTTGTGAGAGATTGAAACAGTGTTGCCTGCATGCAAAATCTAGAGATCTGTAGCTGTGGTAGTTCCATTCGACATATCTTATTTCAGGTATATTTCTTTTCCTTCCAGTATATTCAAAACATATTAATATTCATTACCCCTAAACCTAGTGTTTCTGGTAAGCCTGGATTAGTAAACTGAACTTGTATGGGATTTAATTACACGGAATCTAAACTATTTTGGGAAATAAATTTGAACTGAGTCACAGTGACTGTGTGTGTTGCCACCTGGTATAGAATTCCTTACGTCTAACGAATCTATCTGATAAAAAATGATTCATCCTTCATATGTCAGTAGCAAGCTAGAGCCAACTTGAGACCCTTCTAGGTGAGGGCTCATATGCTTACATATACATTATATGATGTCACACCTCTCTCTCTCCTCCACCTGTAAGAGGTAAGGACAAATCTGACTTCATATTAGATCTGTTTCTTTTACTTTAACCTTTGTATTCTATTGCTTTTGCTTCGAGTTAAGGATGTTGCCTGTATCCTGAAATATACAGGATAGCCCATTTTCAAGGCTCTAACCTTTAAGGGTATAATGCTTTTCCATTCATATAGAGATAAAAAGTCGCAGAACAGAGAATAACATTTGTCTTGCTGGTGGTTAACTGGAACACGGTGACTGACCTATGTGGACGGCTGCAATAACAAAGGATTCCTGCACCAAGAAGTCTGCAACAACCAACTACACCCTTCCCTCACCTTGCCTTTAAAAATGCTTTGATGAAGCCCTTTGTGGAGTTCAGGGTTTTGGGTGTCATGAGTCACCCATTCTCCTTGCTTGACCTGCAATAAACCTTTCTCGGTTCCAAACTCCAACATTTCAGTTTGTTTGGCCTCAATGTGCGTCTGGCACATGAACTTACATTAGGTAATACACCCATGCTACTGCCTTGACCCTGAATGAAAATTGAAGTCAGAAAAACGAATCCAATGTTGCCTATGTAGACCAGAATCTCTAATTTAAAGCTGGGACCTCACCATTGCTGCGCAGCACATCTGAACTCAGTTTAAAGTAGCATATGTTTTTCTGACTCCTTATGACTAAAAAAGCAATATTTGAACTTCCCTTTTGTCATATTTGAAACTTTGCTTCATTGATTCCTGCTGAGGTAAGGTTACTCCTGATATAGAAAGACCTACTCATTTTGGAAAAAAATTCAGTATAAGCTACAGTCACCTGCTCAGGTTGTAACACCACTTGGCCTATAGCATAAAGCTTCCCGCTCAGGCTGTAGTACAACTTAAAAGTCAGCCTCATAACGCAATATAAACTTCTGCAAACTGCTGATTTCAAAATGCCAGGCCCACTCACAAAAGTCCAGAAACCACAGCTGTTTGACATGCCTGCATAAGAAACTCAATCAGTCCAAATGTATCTTTTTCCCTGACAATTTACTCCTTGCCTATTTCTCAAACTCAAAGGCCAGTCTCCCTTGAATTCACTTCCCAATCATTCCCTCCCACTCCCGTGCACACACATCCATCAGGCAGGGCCTTCCCCTAAATATACATTTCTTAGAGGAAAACTTGTGAAGTAGCTCCCTCCCTCCCTCCCAAGAAAAAATAAGGAGAGTGGGCTGATTCATTCAAGCCAAGTTTCTTACCAATCATGTCATAGGGACTAACAAATCTGACTCCACATTGGATCTGTTTCTTTTACTTTAACCTTTATGTTCTATTGCTTTTGCTACAAGTTAATCACTAAAGGGATGTTGCCTACAGTTTAAAGCGTCCACAGTGGCCCATCTCTGGGAACCCTGCCTCCCATGCCTGAGTGTTAAGCTAAAATACTTGTGTTTAGCTCCCAGGAAACATCCTGACCACGCCCACCTGTGAATGGCTGCCTGAAGGAAGAAATTAACACATCCCCTCCAGAGTCTGTCTGGAACCAGGAAATATTCATAACAACTTATGGCCTTTTTCACTTTACCTGCTCACCTCTCCCTCTTTGTTCTATACGAGAAACTAGCATCCAAACCTGGGCAAAATGGTTCTTTAGGACATTAGTCTGCCACGTTTTCAGTCTGCTGGGTTTCCAAAAAAAGTCTCTATTCCTTGTCCCAACACCTCCTTTCTTGATTTATTGGACTGTCATGTGGCTAGTAGTATGAGCTTGGACTCAGTAACAACCAGACAAGTATATCAACCCTTAAAGTGGGAAGATGAACAAAGAGGTAGAGAGAAGCCAAGAGCATGAATTAATACTCTCCACAGCAAAGAAAACATCAGAAGAGTGTTTATGGCTAAAATGAGATCTTACCGTTACTTTCATTTTAATTTATGGATTACTAGATAAATTGACCATTTTTTTCAATTAAAAACTACCATTAAACTTCTTCATTGTGAATTATTTTTCCATGTTCCTTAAACACATGTTTTTCTTTATCAATATGCACTTTCTATTTATACAGAAATAAATCAACGCTTTGTTGCCAAAGTCCTAGAAATAAATTGTTTTTTCATAAAATCTAATCCAAAATCCTCACAATTTAAACCACAAGTATTATGATATATAAAAATATGAATGCATGACCACTGTATTGGTCAGGATATGTTTTTGACTGCTACAACCAGGGCCAAAATAACAATGGCTTAAACAAAATAAAAATTTATTTTGTTATCATGTAAAAGTCATACCAGCCAATGGGAAGAGAGGGGAGGGAGGGCATCATTCTCTGCTTCCAGGGCGTGGGCTGAAAATTGCACACGCAATGTCTGCTTCTCCATCAGTGGTCCTGTCACTGGTCACACTGCACTCACAGGAGCCTGCAAAATTTATTCCTTAGCTGAAAGGACATGCATCTAAATCTTCTATTACTCTAGATGGAGGATAGCAAACATTACATGTAAAAGCACTGAGAATAAATTTGAAGTTTTGGGGACCATTTGAGCTCTGTCACAACTACTCAACTGTGCTGTTGCACAAAAGCAGTCACAAATAACATGCAAATGAATGAGAGTCTCTGTGCTTCAGTAAGATTTAATTTATGAACCATGAAATTTTAACTTCATATAAGTTTCATGTTACAAAATATTATTCATCTTTTATTCTTTTTCAACCACTTAAAATGCAGCAGCCACACAAACAGGTGGTGGGACTGGATTTGGCCACCAGGCAGTAGTTTGCAAACTCCACTCAGCAGAAAAAAAAAGGAGTACTGGGGACTAGTTGGTAGTTTCTGCCACAGTTACTTAATAATATACATTTCAAAAATACATGAATGGCACAGTATTAATAAATCTATTAATATATTTCATGATGTAAGTCCTTAAAACCATGAAGCATTTTACATGACCTCAATAGATAACAAAACCTTGTGTGACAAGTTTAAAATCTGTTCATAAATTGTGAACCAAACAAAATCTTTAGACATGGATTCTGGCTCCACATCTTACTATTTGTAAAAATTAAACAAATCTTTCAGCCACATTGATTCCAACTTTCCTTATCTTTTAAGTGATAACATTAATTTTGCCTAACTGAAATCATGAGGTTAATTATCAAATGCACTGAACATTATCAATTCTCATTTTTCATATCTCTTAATAATTTCACATTGTTTAGTCATTTATTTTTATGGAAAAAAAACTTTGTAAATAAATTTCTAATCGCATGATCCATCAGATTTTATTTTACTTCTTTAGCAATTCCATTTTCAATCCTTTCATATGTTTCTTCTTCCTTTATTCATTTTGTGTCACTTTTTTCCCTGGGTACCATTTTTAGTCTTTTTCTCCCTGCATACATTTTTCCGTTAAAAGTCCTATCTTATTTCATGACTTCAGTCATCAGTGATGACTGTTAAGATCTACAGTATCAACATATTTAAATGCCTACCAGAAATCTCCTTCCGGAGGTCCACAGGCAATTCAAACTCATCATGACTCCCATGCCACAAAACATGGTTTTTATTTCGTAATAATTATTTCAGTCCTTTATACCACCATTCACCCAGCCGTCTAAGTGGCATTACTTATTCATCCATTATTCATCACATGTATTTTGACCTGACATTCAGTTCTCTAGGCATTATGCTATAGAGAAAGAATAGTTCCCAAGTTTCATGAGCTTAAATGCTAGATGGGAGAGGAGCAGAAAAAAATCAAGTTAAAAAATTCGCACAAATAATTACTTCATTTTGAACTAAGCATTATGATGATAGACTACCCTGTTGGAGTATACCTGTGATAGGTACAAGTAAACAGGATGGTCAGGGAAAGCCACACCTAGGAGGTGGCATTTGAGTTGGGTTCTGAATCATCGGAAGACAATAGCCATGGCAAGAAGCCAGAAATCTGAATGTCATCCTTCACCGCTGCCTCATGCTACGCCATATATCTAGTGTATTGCCCCAAACTGGCTATTATGTGTACTCAATTATGTGTACCCAAATCATCAGCTTCTCTCTTTCTCCTCGGCTACATTTTTTTTTTAATCCCAATCTATCCCTTCCCCCAGCCTTCCCCACCCCCCACCCCATAACCATAAATTCATTCTCTAAGTCTGTGAGTCTGTTTCTGTTTTGTAAGTTAAGTTGTATCATTTTTTTTTTAGATTCCACATATAAGGTATATCATATGATATTTGTCTTTGCCTGACTTACTTCACTTAGTATGACAATCTCTAGATCCATCCATATTGCTGCAAATGGTATTATTTTATTCTTTTCAATGGCTGAGTAATGTTCCATTGTATATATGTACCACATCTTCCTTATCCATTCATCTGTCCATGGACACTAAGGTTGCTCCATGTCTTGGCTATTGTAAACAGTGCTGCAATGAACATAGGGGTGCATGTATCCTTTTGAACCATGTTCTTCTCTGGATATATGCCCAGGAGTGGGATTGCTGGATCATATGTTAGCTTTATTTTTAGCTTTTTATGGAACCTCCATACTGTTCTCCATAATGGTTGTACCAATTTACATTCCCACCAACAGTGTAAGAGGGTTCCCTTTACTCCAAACCCTCTCCAGCATTTATTGTTTGTACAATTTTGATTTAAGCAATCTTATTTTCCAATGGAGTCCTGTCTCCTCCTATTAATTCTCCACATTTCACCAGTGAGCTCTCTCTGTAATGCAGATCCTACTAAGTGACTTCCCTAATAACATCCTTCACTGGGTTTCAATTTGGGGATCACCATTGTCCCCAATCTCAAAATGTACAAGACCTCAAAATATGACCATTTTGCATATTAAATCTTATGTTTTCCACTCCCATACCATTATCTATGCCCAGACTCTACTGAAATACTTCAGTCCCCTTCATATTCACTGTTTAATTTTTACTCTCAAATTTTTGGATGGTCTTCCCTCTGTTTGGAGTCCTTGTTCTAGCTAGTTAACTACTGTTCACATCACTTAGGCGCCAACTTAAATGTGATAACTTATACATTGTAGAAAAAATGTCTGTTGAAGTTTTTACCCTTTTACAAGTTTGTAAGTTCCTTGAGTGCTAGTAATTTGCACTTACTTAACTTTGTCATAGCCAATATTTAGCACAGAAACTAACAATATTGCAAGTTAAGCTCAATCGTTATTTGATAAATCAAATGTGTTGTAAAAGTGTCTGTCCTTTAAACTGAATTGTTTTACTCAAAATTTCTGTAGTAATAACACAAGTTGATGTCTTTTTTATTCAACATGGTAGCCTTAATAATTCACTAGCACATGGCAGTTTCTCAACAAATATATATTTTTACATTTGTATGCATTTGTATGTATTTCTGTTTGTAGGAAATAATGATTGCATGAATGAGATTATTTTCAGTTAAAAATATAAACGATATAAGAGTTATTTAGGGCAGGAAGACACATGACACAAGCTCAGTGTTTTCTGGAATGTGCTGCTCAAAGTGTGGTTGTAGAACCTGCCCCATTGAGGTTGCTAGAAATGCAATTTCCAGTCCCATCCCAGACTTGATGAATTAGAATCTCCCTGAGTGGGACCTAGGAATCTGGGTTTCAACAAGCTATTCTGAATATGGAGGGCATGTTACATCACAGGTTACTGGAACCCATATTCCAAAATGCTGATTTTTGTAGGTACGGTGAAGGGTCTGATAATTTACATTTCTAGGAAGTTCTCAGGGGATGTTGACAGTACCGTTTTGGGGAAAACACTTTTTCTAGAGAAAGGGCTGGCAAACTAGGGGCAGGCCAAATCTGGTCAGTTACCTGTTTTTGTAAGTAAAAATTTATTGAAATATAGCTACCCATTCCTTAAAGTATGATTTATGGCTGCTTCAGTTGGAAAGTGGCAGAGTTGAATAGTTGTGACAGAGGCTGTCTGGCCCACAATGTCTAAACTATTAACCCTCTGGCCCTTCACAGAAAGTTTCTCAAATCAAAGACCATAGTTTTTCCTTGTCTTGCTTTTTTTTTTTTCATTTCAAGTTGAATTTAGTAAGTTGGAATGGGTTTTTATTAAGAGGGGAAAAAAGGAAAATCAATTAAAGCAATTGCGTCTTAACCAGCAATTTTTATGACATTTACTAGTTAGCATAAATGCTTTTGAATCAAATGTCCATGGACTATAAGATTTGCAGAACTCTATTCAATACGGCAAACCATCAAACCTTACCCTTTAAATGAGTAAACACCATGATAACGCCAAACAGCCCATTTCATAGTACAGCTTCATACAACGTGTTTTTTTTTTTTAAACATCTTTATTGAAGTATAGTTGCTTTACAATGGTGTGTTAGTTTCTACTTTATAACAAAGTGAATCAGTTATACACATACGTATGTTCCCATATCTCTTCCCTCTTGCATCTCCCTCCCTCCCACCCTCCCTATCCCACCCCTCTAGGTGGTCACAAAGCAACGAGCTGATCTCCCTGTGCCATGCGGCTGCTTCCCACTAGCTATCTATTTTACATTTGGTAGTGTATATATGTCCATGACACTCTCAACCTGTCACATCTCACCCCTCCCCCTCCCCATATCCTCAAGTCCATTCTCTAGTAGGTCTGTGTCTTTATTCCCATCTTGCCCCTAGGTTCTTCATGACCCTTTTTTTTTCCCTTAGATTCCATATATATGTGTTAGCATACTGTATTTGTTTTTCTCTTTCTGACTTACTTCACTCTGGATGACAGACTCTAACTCCATCCACCTCATTACAAATACCTCCATTTCATTTCTTTTTATGGCTGAGTAATATTCCATTGTGTATATGTGCCACATCTTCTTTATCCATTCATCCGATGATGGACACTTAGGTTGCTTCCATGTCCTGGCTATTGTAAATAGAGCTGCAATGAACATTTTGGTACATGACTCTTTTTGAATTATGGTTGTCTCAGGGTATATGCCCAGTAGTGGGATTGCTGGGTCGTATGGTAGTTCTACTTTTAGTTTTTTAAGGAACCTCCATACTGTTCTCCATAGTGGCTGTATCCATTTACATTCCCACCAACAGTGCAAGAGTGTTCCCTTTCCTCCACACCCTCTCCAGCATTTATTGTTTCTAGATTTTTTGATGATGGCCATTCTGACCGGTGTGAGATGATACCTCATTGTAGTTTGATTTGCATTTCTCTAACGATTAATGATGTTGAGCATTCTTTCATGTGTCTGTTGGTAATCGGTATATATTCTTTGGAGAAATGTGTATTTAGGTCTTCTGCCCATTTTTGGATTGGGTTGTTTGTTTTTTTGTTATTGAGCTGCATGAGCTGCTTGTAAATCTTGGAGATTAATCCTTTGTCAGTTGCTTCATTTGCAAATATTTTCTCCCATTCTGAGGGTTGTCTTTTGGTCTTGTTTATGGTTTCCTTTGCTGTGCAAAAGCTTTGAAGTTTCATTAGGTCCCATTTGTTTATTTGTGTTTTTATTTCCACTTCTCTAGGGGCTGGGTCAAAAAGGATCTTGCTGTGATTTATGTCATAGAGTGTTCTGCCTATGTTTTCCTCTAAGAGTTTGATAGTGTCTGGCCTTACACTTAGGTCTTTAATCCATTTTGAGTTTATTTTTGTGTATGGTGTCAGGGAGTGTTCTAATTTCATACTTTTACATGTACCTGTCCAATTTTCCCAGCACCACTTATTGAAGAGGCTGTCTTTTCTCCACTGTATATGCTTGCCTCCTTTATCAAAGATAAGGTGACCATATGTGTATGGGTTTATCTCTGGGCTTTCTATCCTGTTCCATTGATCTATATTTCTGTTTTTGTGCTAGTACCAAACTGTCTTGATTACTGTAGCTTTGTACTATAGTCTGAAGTCACGGAGCCTGATTCCTCCAGCTCCATTTTTCGTTCTCAAGATTGCTTTGGCTATTCGGGGTCTTTTGTGTTGCCATACAACTTGTGAAAATTTTTGTTCTAGTTCTGTGAAAAATGCCAGTGGTAGTTTGATAGGGATTGCATTAAATCTGTAGATTGCGTTGGGTAGTATAGTCATTTTCACAATGTTGATTCCTCCAATACAAGTACACGGTATATCTGTCCATCTATTTGTATCATCTTTAATTTCTTTCATCAGTGTCCTATAATTTTCTGCATGCAGGACTTTTGTCTCCTTAGGTAGGTTTATTCCTAGATATTTTATTCTTTTTGTTGCAATGGTAAACGGGAGTGTTTTCTTAATTTCACTTCCAGATTTTTCGTCATTAGTATATAGGAATGCAAGAGATTTCTGTGCATTAAGTTTGTATCCTGCTATTTTACCAAATTCATTGATTAGCTCTAGTAGTTTTCTGGTAGCATCTTTAGGATTCTCTATGTATAGTATCATGTCATCTGCAAACAATGACAGCTTTACTTCTTCTTTTCCGATTTGGATTCCTTTTATTTCTTTTTCTTCTTGATTGCTGTGGCTAACACTTCCAAAACTATGTTGAATAATAGTGGTGAGAGTGGACAACCCTGTCTTTTTCCTGATCTTAGTGGAAATGGTTTCAGTTTTTCACCATTGAGGACAATGTTGGCTGTGTGTTTGTCATATATGGCCTTTATTATGTTGAGGAAAGTTCCCTCTACGCATACTTTCTGCAGGGCTTTTATCATAAATGGGTGTTGAATTTTGTTGAAAGCTTTCTCTGCATCTATTGAGGTGATCATATGGTTTTTCTCCTTCAATTTGTTAATATGATGTATCACGTTGATTGATTTGCATATATTGAAGAATCCTTGCATTCCTGGAATAAACCCCACTTGATCATGGTGTATAATCCTTTTAATGTGCTGTTGGATTCTGTTTGCTAGTATTTTGTTGAGGATTTTTGCATCTATGTTCATCAGTGATATTGGCCTGTAGTTTTCTTTCTTTGTGACATCTTTGTCTGGTTTTGGTATCAGAGTGATGGTGGCCTCGGAGAATGAGTGTAGGTGTGTTCCTCCCTCTGCAATATTTTGGAAGAGTTTGAGAAGGATAGGTGTTAGCTCTTCTCTAAATGTTTGATAGAATTCACCTGTGAAGCCATCTGGTCGGGGGCTTTTGTTTGTTGGAAGATTTTTAATCACAGTTTCAATTTCAGTGCTTGTGATTGGTCTGTTCATATTTTCTATTTCTTCCTGGTTCAGTCTCAGCAGATTGTGCATTTCTAAGAATCTGTCCATTTCTTCCAGGTTGTCTATTTTATTGGCATAGCGTTGCTTGTAGTAATCACTCATGATCGTTTGTATTTCTGCAGTTTCAGTGGTTACTTCTCCTTTTTCATTTCTAATTCTATTGGTTTGAGTCTTTTCCCTTTTTCTCTTGATGAGTCTGGCTAATGGTTTATCAATTTTGTTTATCTTCTCAAAGAACCAGCTTTTAGTTTCATTGATTTTTGCTATTTTTTCCTTCATTTCTTTTTCATTTTTTCTGATCTGATCTTTATGATTTCTTTCCTTCTGCTAGCTTTGGTGTTTCTTTGTTCTTCTTTCTCTAATTGCTTTACGTGCAAGGTTAGCTTGTTTATTCGAGATGTTTCCTGTTTCTTGAGGTAGGCTTGTATTGCTATAAACTTCCCTCTTAGAACTGCTTTTGCTGCATCCCATAGGTTTTGGGTCGTCTTGTCTCCATTGTCATTTGTTTCTAGGTATTTTTTGATTTCCCCTTTGATTTCTTCCGTGATCACTTCGTTATTAAGTAGTGTATTGTGTAGCCTCCATGTGTTTGTATGTTTTACAGATCTTTTCCTGTAATTGATATCTAGTCTCATAGCGTTGTGGTCGGAAAAGATACTTGATACGATTTCAATTTTCTTCAATTTACCAAGGCTTGATTTGTGACCCAAGATATGATCTATCCTGGAGAATGTTCCATGACACTTGATAAAAATGTGTATTCTGTTGTTTTGGGGTGGAATGTCCTATAAATATCCATTAAGTCCAACTTGTTTAATGTATCATTTAAAGCTTGTGTTTCCTTATTTATTTTCATTTTGGATGATCTGTCCATTGGTGAAAGTGGGGTGTTAAAGTCCCCTACTATGATTGTGTTGCGGTCAATTTCCCCTTTTATGGCTGTTAGTATTTGCCTTATGTATTGAGGTGCTCCTATGTTGGGTGCATAAATATTTACAATTGTTATACCTTCCTCTTGGATCAGTCCCTTGATCATTATATAGTGTCCTTCTTTGTCTCTTGTAATAGTCTTTATTTTAAAGTCTATTTTGTCTGATATGAGAATTGCTACTCCAGCTTTCTTTTGATTTCCATTTGCATGGAATATCCTTTTCCATCCCCTCACTTTCAGTCTGTATGTGTCCCTAGGTCTGAAGTGGGTCTCTTGTAGACAGCATATATATGGGTCTTGTTTTTGTATCCATTCAGCCAGTCTTTGTCTTTTGGTGGGAGCATTTAATCCATTTACATTTAAGGTAATTATCTGTATGTATGTTCCTATTCCCATTTTCTTAAATATTTTGGGTGTGTTATTGTAGGTGTTTTCCTTCTCTTGTGTTTCTTGCCTAGAGAAGTTCCTTTAGCATTTGTTGTAAAGCTGGTTTGGTGGTGCTGAACTCTCTCAGCTTTTGCTTGTCTGTACAGGTTTGAATTTCTCCACCACATCTGAATGAGATCCTTGCTGGGTAGAGTAACCTTGGTTGTAGGTTTTTGTCCTTCATCACTCTAAGTATATCCTGCCACTCCCTTCTGGCTTGCAGAGTTTCTGCTGAAAGATCAGATGTTAACCTTATGGGGATTCCCTTGTGTGTTATTTGTTGTTTCTCCCTTGCTGCTTTTAATATGTTTTCTTTATATTTAATTTTTGACAGTTTGATTAATATGTGTCTTGGCATGTTTCTCCTTGGATATATCCTGTATGGGACTCTCTGTGCTTCCTGGACTTGATTAACTATTTCCTTTCCCATATTGGGGAAGTTTTCAACTATAATCTCTTCAAATATTTTCTCAGTCCCTTTCTTTTTCTCTTCTTCTTCTGGGACCCCTATAATTCGAATGTTGGTGCGTTAAATGTTGTCCCAGAGGTCTCTGAGACTGTCCTCAGTTCTTTTCATTCTTTTTTCTTTATTCTGCTCTGCAGTCGTTATTTCCACTATGTTATCTTCCAGGTCACTTCTCCGTTCTTCTGCCTCAGTTATTCTGCTATTGATCTCGTCTAGAGAATTTTTAATTTCATTTATTGTGTTTTTCATCATTGCTTGGTTCCTCTTTAGTTCTTCTATGTCCTTGTTAAATGTTTCTTGCATTTTGTCTCTTCTATTTCCAAGATTTTGGATCATCTTTACTCTCATTATTCTGAATTCTTTTTCAGGTAGACTGCCTATTTCCTCTTCATTTGTTAGGTCTGGTGTGTTTTGACCCTGCTCCTTCATCTGCTGTGTGTTTTTCTGTCTTCTCATTTTGCTTATCTTACTGTGTTTGGGGTCTCCTTTTCACAGGCTGCAGGTTCGTAGTTCCCTTTGTTTTTGGTATCTGTTCCCAGTGGCTAAGGTTGTTTCAGTGGGTTGTGTAGGCTTCCTGGTGGAGGGGACTAGTGCCTGTGTTCTGGTGGATGAGGTTGGAACTTGTCTTTCTGGTGGGGAGGTTCATGTCTGGTGGTGTGTTTTGGGGTGTCTGTGGCCTTACTATGATCTTAGGCAGCCTCTCTGCTAATGGATGGGGCTGTGTTCCTGTCTTGCTAGTTGTTTGGCATAGGGTGTCCAGCACTGGATCTTGCTGGTCATTGAGTGAAGCTGTGTCTTGGTGTTGAAATGGAGATCTCTGAGAGATTTTTGCCATTTGGTATTATGTGGAGCTGGGAAGTCTCTTGTGGACCGGTGTCCTGAAGTTGGCTCTCCCACCTCAGAGGCACAGCCGTGATGCCTGGCTGGAGCACCAAGAGACTTTCATCCACACGGCTCAGAATAAAAGGGAGAAAAAATAGAAAGAAAGAAAGAAAGAGGATAAAATAAAATAAAATAAAGCTATTATAATAAAAAATAAGAAAAAAATTATTAAGAATAAATTTATTAAGAATTTTTTTTTAATTTTTAAAAACAGATTTATTATTTTTTAAAACAAAAAATGAGAAAAAAAATTATTAAGAAAAAAATTTATTAAGAAAATTTTTTTTTAATTTTTTAAAATAGAAAATATTTAAAAACTTATTAAAATTTTTTTTAATTTTTAAAAATAGAAAATAAGGAAAAAGTTATTAAGAAAGCATTTATTAGGAAAAAAAAAATTTTTAAGTAAAAAAAAAAAACAAAAGAACGGACGGACCTAACCCTAGGTCTAATGGTGAAAGCAAACCTATACAGGCAAAATCTCACCCAGAAGCATACACATATACACTCACAAAAAAAAGGGAAAAGGAGAAAAATTAATATATCCTGCTCCCAAAGTCCACCTCCTGAATTTGGGATGATTCGTTGTCTATTCAGGTATTCCACAGATGCAGGCATATCAAGTTGATTGTGGAGCTTTAATCCGCTGCTCCTGAGGCTGCTGGGAGAGATTTCCCTTTCTCTTCTCTGTTCGCACAGCTCCCGGGGTTCAGCTTTGGATTTGGACCCGCCTCTGCGTGTAGGTCGCCTGAGGGCGTCTGTTCTTCACTCAGACAGGACGGGGTTAAAGGAGCCGCTGCTTCGGGGGCTCTGGCTCACTCAGGCGGGGGGAGGGCGCGGTACGGAGGAGGCGGGGCGAGCCTGCGGCGTCAGAGGCGTCGTGACGTTGCACCAGCCCGAGGCGCGCTGTGCGTTCTCCGGGGAAGTTGTCCCCGGGTCACGGGAGCCTGGCCGTGGTGGGCTGCACCGGCTCCCGGGAGGGGCGGTGTGGAGAGTGACCTGTGCTCGCACACAGGCTTCTTGGTGGCGGCAGCAGCAGCCTTAGCGTCTCATGCCCGTCTCTGGGGTCCGCGCTGACAACCGCGGCTCGCGCCCGTCTCTGGAGCTCGTTTAGGCAGCGCTCTGAATCCCCTCTCCTCGCGCACCGGGAAACAAAGAGGTAAGAAAAAGTCTCCTGCCTCTTCGGCAGCTGCAGACTTTTTCCCGGACTCCCTCCCGGCTCGCCGTGGCGCACTAGCCCCTTCAGGCTGTGTTCACGCCGCCAACCCCAGTCCTCTCCCTGCGATCCGACCGCAGCCCGAGCCTCAGCTCCCAGCCCTGCCCGCCCCGGCGGGGGAGCAGACAAGCCTCTCGGGCTGGTGAGTGCTGCTCGGCGCCGAGCCTCCATGCGGGAATCTCTCCGCTTTGCCCTCCGCACCCCTGTGGCTGCGCTCTCCTCCGTGGCTCTGAAGCTCCCCCCTCCGCCACCCGCAGTCTCCGCCCGCGAAGGGGCTTCTAGTGTGTGGACACCTTTCCTCCTTCACGGCTCCCTCCCACTGGTGCAGGTCCCGTCCCTATTCTTTTGTCTCTGTTATTTCTTTTTTCTTTTGCCCCACCCAAGTACGTGGGTATTTTCTTGCCTTTTGGGAGGTCTGAGGTCTTCTGCCAGCGTTCAGTGGGTGTTCTGTAGGAGCAGTTCCCCGTGTAGATGTATGTCTGATGTATCTCTGGGAAGGAGGGTGATCTCCACGTCTTACTCTTCTGCCATCTTTTTTTGGCGGGAAAAAAAAAAGACCCCTGTGTTTTTTTAAGTTTAGTGAAAGAAACTCTAAATTAAATGATATAAATACAGCAGAAATTAATATAAAAATATTATAACGAGATGCATTTAAATGAATACCTATGGGAGTAACAGAACGATTTAAAAGATATATATTTTCTTGTTCCTAACCAGAAAGAAACAAATTCAACAGATGTCACAAAAATTTTAACAAACAGTCCCTTTAATGACTCACATTCTAAGTACTAAAATTTAAAATACATTCATTTGAACCGTAGAAGTACAATAAAGTTGTAAAACTGTTAAGGTGCCATTTCTTTACCCAAATAAAAACCCATTAATCTACTGCCTTTACAAATTATACTATAGAGAAAATATTTCTTTAGTAAAAGTATATTGAATAAGTTTACCCACGTGTGCTTAAATAAATAAATGTTTCAAGAAACTAGAAATAAATATTTAATTTTTTTGTGTTAAATATTTAACACATTTCCTGGAAAGAGCTCTTGCTTATCTCTGAAATTGGCTTATGTTTCTGACGAAGTCATGTCTTTAAAAACACAGTAGCAGTTTCAGTATAAAATAATTCAACTTTAATCTTCTTTTTTATATTCAAAGGCATGAAGTGAACGATTAGTTTTGGAAATTTTCTGGTTTGAACCAAGATTTTTACAAATAGCTTCATGTTTATCTATAATGAAGTTGTGTTTGTATTCATATGTAAAACATAATTTACTAGGTGTCATTTCAGAGACATTTCAATGCCATCTCAGCAAGTAACAGGTAGATGGAAGAGTTATACATACATGTATATGTGTATATATGTGTGTGCACATATACATAATCATACTTTTTATAATTAGTCTACAGCTCCGTCTTAATAAGAAAAAATACCTTTGTAATATTTGACTACATGTATAGTCCATCTTAACACAGAAAGTGGTTTTATTTTGTTTGTTTGATTTGTTTTGTTTTAGGACTATCCACCACATTCTTTTTGGGTATCATTACCAGGAAGTGGAAAGAGTCAGGTCAAGGCTGAAGGTTGAAGAGTGGAAGGTTGGTCCCTGTACCTCAATGTTTTGGGTTTAAGTAAAAGACACTTTAAAAAGAAATTTTATTGGAGTATAATTGATTTATAACGTTGTGTTTGTTTCAGGTGTGCAGCAAAGTGAATCAGTTATACATATACATATATCCACTCTTTTTTAGATTCTTTTCCCATATAGGCCATTACAGAGTATTGAGTAGAGTTCGCTATGCTATACAGTAGGTCCTTATTAGTTATCTATTTTATGTATAGAGGTGTGTATATGTCAATCCCAATCTCCCAACTTATCCCTCCCCCCCCTTACCCCCAGTAACCATAAGTTTATTTTCTACATCTGTAACTGTATTTCGGTTTTGTAAATAAGTTCATTTGTAGCCTTTTGTTAAATTCCACATATGAGCGATATTATATGATATTTGTCTTTCTCTGTCTGACTTACTTCACCCAGTATGAGAATCTCTAGGTCCATCCATGCTGCTACAAATGGCATTATTTTGTTCTTTTTTATGGCTGAGTAACATTCCATTGTATATATGTACCACAACTTCTAGTTTTTAAAAACTTTAAAAACTTAAAAAACCCTGCTTGAAATGGTTATATGTTTGTATCTTTAAAACAAAAATTAGAATAATAAGATCCAAATTAAATGTGTACAAAATATATTGAGTGTTTTAATTAAATTTAAAGTAATACTTCTTAATTAATAATGCAGTTCGTCTTAAACTTGGTCATATATATTCTATAGAAACAGGCCAATGTTTGAGTACATATTACTCCTAAAATAGAAATAAATATTTAATTTCATTTTGTATTAAATATTTAGATATTATATGAATAACCTTTATTTTAAAATTTGAAAAAATGTTCTTAGAGATAGAGGTGCTGTGTCCAACGGGTATTCATATTGAAAAATGAACTTCAGGGACCCTGTGGTAATTTATATTCCGGCAATGTAGGAAAGTATGTATTTTCACATTTCCCTTATACTGCTATTACCAGTATAGTTAATATTTACAACTGATGAAAAAATAATTCCAAGTCTTATGTGACTATCATTCAATTACTTGTGAATATAAAATATATTAACTATTTCATTACTTCTTTATGTCTTCAAACCATTTTCATTAGGTGTTTTTATGTAATTTTTAATTTATTTATTTGTACAACTCATATGTTATACATTGTGATTCTTGTTATAAATGTCATAAAACTTCCCTAATTGCCAGTTAAATTTTAACTTTGATAATCAAAGTTATAATACTGAAACTTATCATACAAAATTTTGAAAGTTTCTTTCCTTATGGCTTTCTTTGTAATTTCTTGTTTTTTTTTTCTTTAACATATTTATTGGAGTATAGTTGTTTTACATTGTTGTGTTAGTTGCTGCTATATAACAAAGTGAATCTACTATATGTATACATATATCCCCACATCCCCTCCCTCTTGCGTCTCCCTCCAACCCTCCCTATCCCACCCCTCTATGTAGTCACAAAGCACTGAGCTGATCTCCATGTGCTATGTGGCTGAGTCCCACTCGCTATCTATTTTACATTTGGTAGTGTATGTATGTCCATGCCACTCTCTCACTTCATCTCAGCTACCCTTCCTCCTCCCTGTGTCTTCAAGTCCATTCTCTATGTCTGCATCTTTATTCCTGTCCTGCCCCTAGGTTCTTTAGAACCATTTATTTTTATTTTTATTTTTTTTAGATTCCATACATGTGTCGGCATACAGTATTTGTTTTTCTCTTTCTGACTTACTTCATTCTGTATGACAGTCTCTAGAACCATGCCCCTCACTACAAAAAACTCAATTTCGTTTCTTTATATGACTGAGTAATATTCCATTGTATATCTGTGCCACATCTTCTTTATCCATTCATCTGTCGATGGACACTTAGATTGCTTCCATGTCCTGGCTATTGTAAATAGTGCTGCAATGAACATTGCAGTACATGACTCTTTTTGAATTACGGTTTTCTCAGGCTATATGCTCAGGAGTGGGATTGCTGGGTTATATGGTAGTTCTATTTTTAGTTTTTTAAGGAACCTCCATCCTGTTCTCCATAGTGGCTATATCAGTTTACATTCCCACCAACAGTGCAAGAGGGTTCCCTTTTCTCCACACCCTCTTCAGCATTTATTGTTTGTAGATTTTTGGATGATGGCCATTCTGACTGGTGTGAGGTGATACCTCATTGTAGTTTTGATTTGCATTTCTCTAATGATTAGTGATGTTGAGCATCCTTTCATGTGTTTGTTGGCAATCTGTATATCTTCTTTGGAGAAATGTCTATTTAGGTCTTCTGCCCGTTTTTGGATTGGGTTGTTTCTTTTTGGATATTGAGCTGCATGAGCTGCTTGTATATTTTGGAGATTAATCCTTTGTCAGTTGCTTCATTTGCAAATATTTTCTCCCATTCTGAGGGTTGTCTTTTCATCTTGTTTATGGTTTCCTTTGCTGTACAAAACCTTTTAAGTTTAATTAGGTCCCATTTGTTTATTTTATTTTTTTAATTTCCATTTCTCTAGGAGGTGGGTCAAAAAGGATCTTGCTGTGATTTATGTCATAGAGTGTTCTGCCTATGTTTTCCTCTAAGAGTTTTAGTGTCTGGCCTTACATTTAGGTCTTTAATTCATTTTGAGTTTATTTTTGTGTATGGTGTCAGGGAGTGTTCTAATTTCAGTCTTTTACATGTAGCTGTCCAGTCTTCCCAGCACCACTTAATGAAGAGGCTGTCTTTTCTCCATTGTATATTCTTGCCTCCTTTATCAAAAATAAGGTGACCATATGTGTGTGGGTTTATCTCTGGGCTTTCTATCCTGTTCCATTGATCTATATTTCTGTTTTTGTGCCAGTACCATACTGTCTTGATTACTGTAGCTTTGTAGTATAGTCTGAAGTCCAGGAGCCTGGTTCCTCCAGCTCCATTTTTCTTTCTCAAGATTTCTTTGTCTATTCAGAGTCTTTTGTGTTTCCATACAAATTGTGAAATATTTTGTTGTAGTTCTGTGAAAAATGCCATTGGTAGTTTGATAGGTATTGCATTGAATCTGTAGATTGCTTTGGGTAGTAGAGTCATTTTCACAATGTTGATTCTTCCAATCCAAGAACATGGTATATCTCTCCATCTGTTTGTATAATCTTTAATTTTTTTCACCAGTGTCTTATTGTTTTCTGCATACAGGACTTTTGTCTCCTTATGTAGGTTTATTCCTAGGTATTTTATTCTTTTTGTTCCAATGGTAAATGGAGCTTTCCTTTAATTTCTCTTTCTGATTTTTCATTATTAGTGTATAGTAATGCAAGGGATTTCTGTACATTAATTTTGTATCCTGCTACTTTACTAGATTCATTGATTAGCTCTACTAGTTTTCTGTACTCATCAGTCTTTATCTGAGGAATGCTCTTGAGCTAATGAAATCTTCCCTGCTCTCCTTTTTCATTACCTTACAAGTCTGAATAAATTACTTGCATGTAAATCGTTTCTCAGGCTCTGCTTCTGGGGAACCCAGCTTATAACAATAGACTTGGGATCACCTAGTCAGAAAAGTGCTGTATTGCCAAAAACTCTGGTCAGCCAAGATAGATATCAGACCCCACTACTCTTGAACCAGGTGCCCAAATGTGCCATCTTAACTATGTATAGTGCTTGACAGAGTGATGATATCTTTCATTTAGTTATTATTGTATCTATACAGTGTTGCAGAAATAACTTTTGACAGTTAAATATTTTATTCTATTATGATTTATTTCATTTTTATTTTAATTCATTTTTGCTTTCCAGAACTTTAGTTAAAGCAAGACAAGTTCCACAGGGGCATTGGTAATAATGTCCATTAACATTGTAAGTAAATAGAGTTAATATTTATTGAATGATTTTTTATGTGTCAGACACGACACAGTGCTAAGTAGTTTGAAAAGTATTGTAAACTAAGTATATTAGAGCATTGTGTCCATTTTGTAGATGGGGTTTAATGAGACTGTCCTGTCACTTTAGTTGACAATGCTGTGGGTCTTGCAAATTAACTCTCTTAAGCAACCTGTTTCCTTCCCATTTTCTCACTATGGCTTTCCAGCCTCCATGGGAGGTTTGCTGATAGCAATTCAAAAATTTCTCCATGTAGTAAAGTTAGCAAGAATATTTTTTGTCATTGTTGCTCCTAAAACACAAGAACTTTTACTAATAAAGTATGATTGAGAAGCCATTCCTTCCTTTCTATGTGTGCTTATAAAATCAAAGTCATTAATATTACCTATTAAAAACAGATCTTAAAAATTTCATTTGTATTAGAAAATATGAATTTATTTGCTAAATTTTCCATTTCCAGCTTTCAAAAGCTAGCTAGGGCAAGAATTTATTTGGAACAAATAGATTTCCCAACCTGCCTTGATGAAATGGAAATTACAATGCATCTCTAAGTTTAAGACATTTCTATACTAAATGCTGATAAATCTAGTAGCTGAATGATTCCTTATGGCTGAATCTTTAGGTTAAGTGTAGAAAAAATGGCAAATAGATAGATGTGGTTTCATAAATTTTCAAGAGCGAATCAACCAATACATGGTTACATCTGATAGAACTGGAATATATTGTTTGGATAGGCTTTGTACAAGTTGGAGTGGGGCGAGGAGATATCCCAAAGCTTATACATCTAAATCAGATACCCATAGTAAAAAACAAAAGGAAAGAGGCAACCACTGCATCTTCATGTAAGATTTATGCTCAGATGCCTACAACTGAAGGCATTCCTTCATAAGGGGAATATCTCATTCCTGGGTTTGATCATGCCCTGTCCATGCTGTGCTCCAATTTATCTGGTCAGGTATGCATCAGTTGCTAATGTCATTAGGGTCTTTGGTTTCCAAGTAAACACCCTCTGAATCCTCCTAGTGTTCACTCCTCTATGGCTAAACTGACTAAGTCTTTAAAGGTATGAGAAATAGGGGTATTAGAATTTTACTGATGCTCTCTGGCTACACAATTAGATGTACATTATTTAAGGTTATAGGCAGAGACATAGGCAACTTAGTCTGTATTTTTACTATACTGTTCTGACACCACATTGCATGCAAAAATTAACTGTGTGACTTGTGTTATAAGAATTCACTTTTGGGGCTTCCCTGGTGGCGCAGTGGTTGAGAATCTGCCTGCCAATGCAGGGCACACGGGTTCGAGCGCTGGTCTGGGAAGATCCCACATGCCGCGGAGCAACTGGGCCCGTGAGCCACAACTACTGAGCCTGCGCGTCTGGAGCCTGTGCTCCTCAACAAGAGAGGCCGTGACAGTGAGAGGCCCGCGCACTGCGATGAAGAGTGGCCCCCGCTCGCCGCAACTAGAGAAAGCCCTCACACAGAAACGAAGACCCAACACAAGCAAAAATAAAATAAATAAATAAATAATTAATTAATTAAAAAAAAAAAAAAAAAAGAATTCACTTTTACAGTATTCCTCCTATAAATATTAGGGTTTATCTATCCCATCTCTTATCCAGGTCTTCACTTAGCAAGCTGCTGTGCTCTAATTCAAGGACCTCAGAATTATTTAGTCATAACCTTGCCCAATATCCCTGCTCCTGTTTTTGTTTTTGTTTTGTTTTTGAGTAGGCAAAAAGCTCCTTTACACTTTATTAATCTCTCCTTTTATGATTTATAACCTGTGCATTAAGACTTCTAGACTTAAGCATCTTTTTTCCAATTTATTGATGTATGTCAATAATAGCACAAATTAATAAAAGGGAAGTGTCATGAACTGTGAAGGGTCTAAGTTTTATCCATTTTGGAAGCTACGTTAGCACACTAGCATACCAGAGTGTCATGCATCCTGGCAGAAGACATAAAAATTTTGGGTCAGAAATAAAGGAAAGTTTATTGTTCATAGCCAGAGTATCAGCATTATCTTACACTGGTTTCTCAAGTTCTAAAAGCCACAAGGAAACATGGAGGGGTCAGGTGATATCTGCTCATGCAGTAGGGCTGTGTTTCAGGAAAGGAAATCTGAGCTTAGGGAATCAAAGTATTTTATAATAGTTAATAACTGCTTCTACTCTTCTCTACTGGAAGACATTACCTTATTACATTGAATAGTAAGCATACTTGTCCTTCCTTCTAGAGAGAGACACCACTTTTATTTTCCAAGGATGAAAGCATACATGTCCTTTATTCTAGATAGATACACTGCTTTATGTTTCAAGGCTCTGAACTGCACAGACATCCTGAAAAAATAATACAGAACAAAAGTAGTCAATGCTTTTGCTCAGAAGACATGCCGAAATGGGAGACTACCATGGAGAATTTCCTGCCAAAAATACCACCACTCATTTCTACACTGTCTTAGCTTCTGGCAGTTTTCCCTGTGTGTGTGTATTCCATGAAAAATTCTGATTAATCTGACAAACAGCCCGGAACTGAATCCATTTAATCTCTCACCTTCAGCATTTAGTTAAAGTACTAAGAACAGGACTTTAAATAGAAGTATGAGGCTATCCTGCAATATTGACCTCAATCATGTTTCCCAGGGCTACAAAACCAATCAGCTGAACAAATCTCATAAACTCTAAGGGACTATCGTGCAAAACCAGGTAGCTTTCTCCTTAAGTTTCTGTGTTGACTTTTCTATTAGAGCCAAGGCATTAATCCAGGTATAATATGTAGGAGTAATTGCACAGATTCTGCCTTGGCACCTCAAGGAAAACATCCAGGGCAATCCAAACACTTACAGCAACCCTGGCCAATAAGTTAAGGCTGATCTAAATCCTTCTCTGACCAAGTTGGTGTTACTAATCACTTTAGCTAAAGTTAGGGACACATTTCACAGCATCTTTTCTAATTAGGTGATTACCATTGTAGAGATAGGTGCCTGCTTAAATAATGAGTCAGTTTTCTCTCCAAGAAGCTTGTCCAATTAACCAAACCTCATTTTGGAGATTTACCCACCTGGCTTATCAATGTGATGTGATTTACTGATAGCTTTCCTAAACCCTTCATGGTGTCTTATGACCACCACTAGAGGATCCATCTCTGTATTTTCAAGAGAGAGGTAAGTTAATGCTTGGCTTTGACACAAAATAGTACAACCCTGATGGTTTACATGTTGCCCTGTGAAGAAAGGTTTGAGGGGATACCTGAAGGTATTATCAGGTGTTTTATGTAGTTGGTGCTGGAATAGTGGTCATTCTCTGCTCTTTCTCATAGCCTTCTCGGTAAGATTATGGAGAATGGAGATCAATTTTTGGTCAGTATTCTCTGGGGGGTGATGGAAAAATCCAGCAGTCAGTTGAATTTAAGCTGCTTGGAACTGTTTGGGAGAACCACAAACAGGAAACAGGAGGTTTCCGTCATAAAGAAGGATTCAGGAGTGAGTCTGAAGGACACTGATAATTAATGACCCTCTTTTCTGCATATCTTGCAGGGCCAAGGTGTTCCTTCCCTACTGAGAAGGCTGTTGCTCTTCTTAAATTACCAGAAGTCAGTGTGTCTCCTTCCAATAGCTTGAACCTCCCTGCTCACACCCAGCTCTTTGGTTTGAAAGAGTCAGATGCAAAAAGGGGAAGGCCTTTCTTATAAAACTAACAGAGACTGATCATGTCTCACACTTTGACCAACATAGGCAATTGATGTGCTTTTGATGATCAGTGTACTAAATCAAATGGCCATTACCATTATGACCATCAGAATTAAATTTGAATCCCCTAGGCTGTCCTTTGGCCAAGCTATCACTCAGAATTATTGCTAAGAAAAGAAAGAAGCATTTTGCCATTATGGAATCCCCAAATTTCAAAATAGCTCTTTATAACCCCCAAATCCATTTACTGTGGTCATAATCCAGGAACTGGCCAAGCAGAGACAATCCCTTTCTGGAGACAGCCACACTCATTGAGCAAAATGCCTTAATAAGGTGTGTGTACTAGGAGGAGATGAAGTAGGGAGACTGAGAAATATTTTAGGGTCAGTTTCTGGGGAAGATGCTTTATGTTTAAGAAATACTTTGGATGCTGTGGATGGCTCACCTTGTTTATCAGCCCATTGTTCAGTGGCTTTTGTGATGAAAGACACACCACTGTCCGACTGCAAATAGTATAGGAGTCTGAAAGCATGACACGTATTAGTTTGTTACATACAGTTACAATACTGGAACCAGCTGATTGGACTGGAGCATCAGTGTTTAACCTGAAATAATGTCAACAACACTGAGGCCCCATAATTAGCCCCAAAGAAGAAATAAAAGCTAGACGTAGGCAACTGCAAGGAACAGCCAAAGGCCATGCCTCTTGCAATGTGGCATCTGCACCATGAGAAAAATGTGTCAACTTTTAGCAAGAGTCACAGTCTAGCATGAAAGGTAACCTCTGCATCAGAAACATAGAGATTCACTTTGCTTCTAGTACATGATAATGGATTTCTTGTCATGCTGTAAATGATGATGTATCTAGTCAGCAATAATGTCTGGATAGTGAATCAGTGAAATACTAGGTAAAGGAGGCTCAATTAATAGTGAGATTACAAGCCATCACATCAAAGAATGGTCTTTACATGGATGTCCACACGTGTGTCCCAATGAGGGCTATCTTTTATCTCTGAGTTGGTAGTTTACCAAGGGACAGAACAAATAGCTGTATCATTGGCAAAAGTTCAAGAGACACTAAAAACATAATCAGTTTCATTAAAAAGGGTGTTGGCAAGTACTATGAGAATGGCCACAAGGTTGCCCACTGAACAGAATGATTGCATCCATTTTTGTCACTGCATAACTTGCTGTAGCTGAACAGCCATTGCAGCCCTGTGGGCACCACTAATAATCTGCTCAGCCAAACCATCAATCATGTCAAGGCAATTAAGGGAACTTCTGTGAATTCGGGGCCCCCTTGAACCAGTGACTTTACGTCTATTGACAGAATGAGAGGGAAAGTGGCCACTTTTTCATGTAAAACTGAGATGTCCCTGTAATCAAGCAAGCTGCATTCTTGTATATGCAATTTCCATTTGACAAGTAAGGCTTGTTGAGCCCTTCCTGCATTGGTAGCCTTTGAGTTTGAACAGACAACACCAGCCCCCTAAAGGAAATACAAGTCAGAATCATAAATCCTCTAGAGCAGGGGTCGCCAACCCTTGGGCCGCAGACTGGCACCGGTCCGCAGCCTGTTAGGAGCCAGGCAGCACAGCAGGAGGTGAGCAGGTGAGCGAGCAAAGCTTCATTTGCCCCTCCCCATCACTTGCTTTACCGCTTGAACCAACCCCAAACCGCCCCCCACCTCCGTCCGTGGAAAAATTGACTTCCACGAAACCGGTCCCTGGTGCCAAAAAGGTTGGTGACCGCTGCTCTAGAAATAAGGAGTTTAGTCTTGGAAAAGCTCAGTAGAAAACTGTTTTTCAAAGCTGTACCTTTTATGCAGATGCAGCTGCATTAGGGAGGTGATGACTCCACCTCAAGGGGCACCTCTGGATAGAGGCTGCCTGTTCTTACCAGAGGCTCCAATTGGCAAAATCATCATCATGGAGATTTTTAGCTTGAAGGAGTAATTACTTTTGTGAAGCCTCAAAGGTATAGCACTTCTCTATATGCAGTTCTTCCTGAGAGGGAGAATGCCTTAATTGATAGTACAGCCCGGTAAAACATCAATATCGCTTACATATTCAGAGCATGAGGCCATGAGAGTAGAATAATGAATTCGCCCAAATGGCCTCAACCACACAGCTCCGGTAGCTGCTCCACTCTATTGCAAACTTTGCCTTAACTCAATTAGCTGAGTTCAGCTGGTCCTTCCCCTTAAGGGGCAGGGTAAATGGTGACTTCGGTGCCTGTATCCAAAAGAGCCATAAAAGTTTGACTTCCTCCTTGAATTTCTTCACTAGTGCACATGGACTTTTGGGGACCCACCCAAGAATTTTGCTCCTTAAATAAGTAGTTAGGGCTAGAAAGTAAACAAAGGGCTAACAAGAATGGAAGAGAGAGCAGCTTCATCAAGCAAGGTGAAATGTAGAAACTGCTCAAGTCTCACCTAAATGAACAGCCAGTGGTTTTGGTGTCCCCATGGTCCTATATAGACAGCAAAGTCATCTTTATTGATTGCATCTATTTCAGTCTCCAATCCCTTGAGTCTGCACTCGAAGCCACATTGTTCTCTGGACAGGGCCCCAAAGTTTGTGTTCTTTGACTGCCTTGGTCTTGACTCACAGAGTGGCAGAATTTTTTTTTTTTTAACGTCTTTATTAGAGTATAATTGCTTTACAACGGTGTGTTATTTTCTGCTGTATAACAGAGTGAATCAGCTATACATAAACATATGTCCCCATATCTCCTCCCTCTCGTGTCTGCCTCCCACCCTCCCTATCCCACCCCTCGAGGTGGTCACAAAGCACCGAGCTGATCTCCCTGTGCTATGTAGCTGCTTCCCACTAGCTATCTATTTTACATTTGGTAGTGTATATATGTCCATGACACTCTCTCACTTCGTCCCAGCTTAACCTTCCCCTTCCCTGTGTCCTCAAGTCCATTCTCTACTTCTGTGCCCTTATTCCTGTCCTGCTCTTAGGTTCTTAAGAACCTTTTTTTTTTTTTAGAGTCCATATATATGTTAGTATATAGTATTTGTTTTTCTCTTTCTGACTGACTTCACTCTGTATGACAGTCTCTAGGGCCATGTGCCTCACTACAAATAACTCCATTTCGTTTCTTATTATGGCTGAGTAACATTCCATTGTATATATGTGCCACATCTTCTTTATCCATTCATCTGTCGATGGACACTTAGGTTGCTTCCATGTCCTGGCTATTGTGAATACAGCTGCAATGAACATTGTGGTACATGACACTTTTTGAATTATGGTTTTCTCAGGGTATATGCCCAGTAGTGGGATTGCTGGGTCGTATGGTAGTTCTATTTTTAGTTTTTTAAGGAACCTCCATACTATTCTCCATAGTGGCTGTATCAATTTACATTCCCACCAACAGTGCAAGAGGGTTCCATTTTCTCCACACCCTCTCCAGCATTTATTGTTTCTAGATTTTTTGATGATGGCCATTCTGACCAGTGTAGTTTTGATTTGCTTTTCTCTAATGATTAGTGATGTTGAGCATCCTTTCATGTGTTAGTTGGCCATCTGTATATCTTCTTTGGAGAAATGTCTATTTAGGTCTTCTGCCCATTTTTGGATTGGGTTATTTGTTTTATTAATATTGAGCTGCATGAGCTGCCTGTATATTTTGGAGATGAATCCTTTGTCAGTTGCTTCATTTGCAAATATTTTCTCCCATTCTGAGGGTTGTCTTTTTGTCTTGTTTATGGCTTCCTTTGCTGTGCAAAAGCTTTTAAGTTTCATTAGGTCCCATTTGTTTATTTTTGTTTTCATTTCCATTTCTCTAGGAGGTGAGTCAAAAAGGAATTTGCTGTGATGTATGTCATAGAGAGTTCTGCCTATGTTTTCCTCTAAGAGTTTTATAGTGCCTGGCCTTACATTTAGGTCTTTAATCCGTTTTGAGTTTATTATTGTGTATGGTGTTAGGGAGAGTTCTAATTTCATTCTTTTACATGTAGCTGTCCAGTTTTCCCAGCACCACTTATTGAAGAGGCTATCTTTTCTCCACTGTATATTCTTGCCTCCTTTATCAAAAATAAGGTGACCATATGTGTGTGGGTTTATCTCTGGGCTTTCTATCCTGTTCCATTGATCTATATTTCTGTTATTGTGCCAGTACCATACTGTCTTGATTACTGTAGCTTTGTAGAATAGTCTGAAGTCAGGGAGCCTGATTCCTCCAGCTCCATTTTTCTTTTTCAAGATTATTTTAGTTTTTCAGGGTCTTCTGTGTAGCCATGCTGTTTTAAAATTTTTTGTTCTACTTCTGTGAAAAATTCTCTTGGTATTTTGATAAGGATTACATTGAATTTATAGATTGCCTTGGGTAGGATGCTCATTTCAACAATATTATTTTTCCAATCCAAGAACACAGTGTATCTTTCCATCTATTTTTGTTGTCTTCAATTTCTTTCAACAGTGTCTTATAGTTTTCCAAGTACAGGTCTTTTACTACCTTAGGTAAGTTTATTCCTTTGTATTTTCTTCTTTTTGATGTAATAGTAAATGGGATTGTTTCCTTAATTTCTCACAGATATAGAGGACAAACTAGTGGTTATCAGTGGGGAAAGGGAAGCGGGGAGGGACAAGATGGGGTGGAGTATTAAGAGTTACAAAATACTACGTATAAAATAAGCTACTAGGATATGTTGTACAGTACAGGGAATATAGCCAATATTTTACAATAACTATAAATAGAGTGTTATCTTTAAAAACTGTGAATCACAATATTGTACACCTGTAACTTACATAATATTGTACATATTAACCACACTTCAATTTTTTTTTAAAAAAAGCACTCCATATTACATGGAATAGACAATAATATTTATTTAGAGTTTTGCCCTAGGGCTATGTTTATTTTCTAGCCCTTTTTCATAATATAGTCTAAGGAAAAACTTGTCTGCACATTTCATAAACATTAGATTAATTAATTATATTGATATTATCATGCTGATCAGGCAGGAAAGACAAATGATAACTAGCATGTGAAAGGTTTTGGTACAATACAAGCACTTTACAGAATGGATAGTGAAACCCTATGATGATTCAGGAATATGTCAATCACAAATGTTTCTCCCAATAAATCTCTTGAACATCGAATCCCCTTTGACTTCTGCTTTCACAGATCTCAAATTGGCATACACATTTACCAGAAAAGCAGCATCATACTTAACAGTGAGAAATAGAATAAAGGAAAATGATGCCCATACTTACCACTACTACTTAATGTGAAATTTCAAGGTCATATCCAGTACAGTGAGAGAAGAAAAACTAATACGGAGTACAATGTTTAGAAAGGAGAAAATAAAAGTGTTATTTATTTACGCTCAATATGACGGTATGTAGAAACTCCTAAATACTCTGTCAATATTTTTACTAGAATAAATATATTAATATAGCAATTATAGGGTACTAAATCAGTATACAAAGTTAAATTGTGTTTATATGCAAAATAATTAAACAACTGAAACAGAACTTTAAAATATTATCTACAATGGTATTAAAAACTATAAAAAAAATTGACTGATTTAATAAAGATAGGCAAAATTTCTACACAGAATACTACAAAACCTGAGGGAAAATCACAATAAAAAACAAAAGAAAAACAAACAAAAAAAATAGGTATACAATGTTACTTGATTAGAAGACTAAATATTAAAATTTCAATTATTCCACAACTATTGGTATATTTAATGCCAGCTCAATAGAATTGCTATGCTTAACCTAAAGTGTATATGCAAAGAGCTTAGAATAGTAATAATATTTTAAATGATGTAAAGAGTTAGAAAATATATTAGCTTATTTCTAGATTTTCTACAAATCTAGAGTAACCAGAACATTGTGGTATTGGCATAGGAGTGGACACACAATTTAACAGAAAAGAATGGAGAATTCAAAAGTTTCAAAAGTAATCAAGTGGGGTTTATCCCAGGAATGCAAGGATTCTTCAGCATATATGCAAATCAATCAATGTGATACACCATATTAACAAATTGAAGGAGAAAAACCATATGATCATCTCAATAGATGCAGAAAAAGCTTTTGACAAAATTCAACACCCATTTATGATAAACACTCTCCAGAAAGTGGGCATAGAGGGAACCTAGCTCAACATAATAGAAGCCATGTATGAAAAACCCACAGCCAACATCATTCTCAATGGTGAAGAACTGAAAACATTTCCTCTAAGATCAGGAACAAGACAAGAGTGCCCACTCTCACCTCTATTATTCAACAAAGTTTTGCAAGTTTTAGCCATGACAATCAGAGAAGAAAAAGAAATAAAATAATCCAAATTGGAAAAGAAGAAGTTAAACTGTCACTGTTTGCAGGTGATATGATACTATACTTAGAAAATCCTAAAGATGCCACCAGAAAACTACTAGAACTAATCAATGAATTTGGTAAAGTAGCAGGATACAAAATTAATGCACAGAAATCTCTTGCTTTCCTATACACTAACAATGAAAGATCAGAGAGAGAAAATAAAGAAACACTCCCATTTACCATCACAACAAAAAGAAAAAAAATATCTAGGAATAAACCTACCTAAGGAGGCAAAAGACCTGTATGCAGAAAACTATAAGACACTGATGAAAGGAATCAAAAATGATTCAAACAGATGGAGAGATATACCATGTTCTTGGACTGGAAGAATCAATATTGTGAAAATGACTATACTACCCAAAGCAATCTGCATGTTCAATGCAATCCCTATCAAACTACCAATGGCATTTTTCACAGAACTAGAACAAAAAATTTCACAATTTGTATGGAAACACAAAAGACCCCGAACAGCCAAAGCAATCTTGAGAAAGAAAAATGGAGCTGGAGGAATCAGGCTCCTGGACTTCAGACTATACTACAAAGCTACATAATCAAGACAGTATGGTACTGGCACAAAAACAGAAATATAGATCAATGGAACAGGATAGAAAGCCCAGAGATAAACCCACACACATATGGTCACCTTATCTTTGATAAAGGTGGCAAGAATATACAATGGAGAAAAGACAGCCTCTTCAATAAGTGGTGCTGGGAAAACTGAACAGCTACATGTAAAAGAATGAAATTAGAACACTCCCTAAAACCATACACAAAAATAAATTTAAAATGGATTAAAGATCTAAATGTAAGACCAGACACTATAAAACTCTTAGAGGAAAACATAAGCAGACCACTTTACGACATAAATCACAGCAAGATCCTTTTTGACCCACCTCCTGGAGTAATGGAAATAAAATAAAAAATAAACAAATGGGACCTAATGAAACTTAAAAGCTTTTGCACAGCAAAGGAAACCATAAACAAGACAAAAAGATAACCCTCAGAATGGGAGAAAATATTTGCAAACGAAGCAACAGATAAAGGATTAATCTCCAAAATATACAAGCAGCTCATGCAGCTCAATATCAAAAAAACAAAGAACCCAATCTAAAATAGGCAGAAGACCTAAATAGACATTTATCCAAAGTAGACATACAGATTGCCAACAAACACATGAAAAGATGCTCAACATCACTATTCATCAGAGAAACACAAATCAAACCCACAATGAGGTATCACCTCACACCAGTCAGAATGGCCATCATCAAAAAATCTAGAAACAATAAATGCTGGAGAGGGTGAGGAGAAAAGGGAACCCTCCTGCACTGTTGGTGGGAAAATAAATTGATACAGCCACTATGGAGAACAGTATGGAGGTTCCTTAAGAAACTAAAAATAGAACTACTATATGACCTGGCAGTCTGACTACTGGGCATATACCTTGAGAAAACCATAATTCAAAAAGAGTCATGTACCACAATGTTCATTGCAGCCCTATTTATAATAGCCAGGACATGGAAGCAACCTAAATATCCACTGACAGATGAATGAATAAAGAAGATGTGGCACATGTATACAGTGGAATATTAGTCATAAAGAGGAACGAAATTGAGTTATTTGTAGTGAGGTGGATTGACCTAGAGTCTGTCATACAAAGTGAAGTATCTCAGAAAGAGAAAAACAAATACCGTATGCTAAAGCACATGTATGGAATCTAAAAAATCGGTACTGACAAACCTAGCGGCAGGGCAGGAATAAAGATGTAGACTTTGAGAATAGACTTTGAGGACACAGCAGGGGAAGGGATAGCTGAGACGAAGTGAGAGAGTGGCATGGACATATATACACTACCAAATATAAAATGGAAGGCTAGTGGGAAGCAGCCGCATAGCACAGGGAGATCAGCTTGGTGCTTTGTGACCACCTAGAGGGGTGGGATAGGGAGGGTGGGAAGGAGGCTCAAGAGGGAGGGGATATGGGGATATATGTATACATATAGCTGATTCACTTTGTTATACAGCAGAAACTAACAACGTTGTAAAGCAGTTACATTCCAATAAAGACGTTAAAAAAAAAAAAAAGACAAAAAAGAATATTAAAAAAAAAAAAAAAAAAAGAAAAACCTATCTCACATTCTGTGGTAGTGGAGGTTAGGACCTCATCATATGAATTTCAGGGGACACAATTCAGCCTACGATACCATTGAAGGCCCAAATCACTTTGGTGAAATTATTCCATTTTGAGAGATATTAATAAAATCAGGATTGTCATTAGTACATGTAAGAAGCTGGGTTTTTCTTAGAATAGGAGAGGAGTTAGGTTTTAGAGAACTCCGTAATAGATAACAATGGTCAATTGAAAGTTTTGTTTGGGCACTGAAATTGAATGTTGATCTCACTCAACCCCCCTTCCCCCCACCCCCAGCCACTCCTGCACGGCCATTTAACTGTTGGTCACCTCCTCTGAATGCCGACGGACCCAATCATCAGCAAACCAGACATCTCTGGATCAAAGTAAACCCTCAAGATAAAAGAAAAAAATTTAACTGAAGGAGAATTACATCTGGTCTTATTAGTGACTAACAACAAATTTGTCCAAATGGATGCCAGTCTGGTGAGAACCACAAACTCAATGATCTAGAACACTGATTCAGTAAGGCTTATAAGTAAGGTTTATTTCTGTGTTCCATCTATCAATAGTTAATCTCTTCTTAATGACAAACACTTTTGGACAGCACAACAACAAACAAAAAAATAGGAGAAGAAAAGAGAGCAAAAGGAAAGAAGAAATTCCCTTATTCCACTGAGAATGCCAAAACTAATGGCAACCAATTTTTAAAATCCAGATAACAAACTGAGAAAAACTAAGGAACTCCACACAGACTGAAGTTTAGAACCAGTGCTGACTTACACATAAATGAAGCCTCAAAAAGCTGTGAGAAGCAAGTCAAAAGGTGCCTTTTTAGGTGGATCACACCTGATTGAAAACTGTGTCCATGGGAACTTGATATCTTGGTGCAGCTTCCAAGAAAGCTGTAGAAATACAGGAAGACCTCCCAAACAAACACAGTCTCTTTATTCAGAGCTTGCTATAGCAAGAACTCAGCCACTATCTTTTGCATGTAACAAAGACTTGAAAGCAGGCAGGAGAGTAGAAAAACTTTACAGTGGAAAAAAAGGGAAGACCTCAGGTATGCCATGAGTGGAGGTTGCTGGCATGGGGAAGCTAGAGGCAGACAAAGTAGAAGTTGGGCATCCTCCATGATTGGTTAGGGGTGCACATTTGGTTTTCCTAGTTGGTCCTGAGTTGGAAGTGTGGGCAAAAACAGGGAAGCCTGTAGTCTTAACCAAGTTCTAACCATCTTGGGCTAATTACTGTAGAGGTTCTGTTTGGCTCCTGGATTGGTTGCTGTGGAGTTGTAGAGTTTGTGTTTGACTTCTCAGGCTGGTTTCGCAAGACAATGTGGGTCAGAGTTCTATTATCATATGTCCTCTGGCCATTGTCTGTTGGTCTTTCTGTATATACGGTTTCTCGCATATCACAGAGGATATATATTACATAAATACATTATATATTCCAAGTTTCTTTCTATCTATCTATCTACACATACATGCACACAGTCTTCTATTTGGAGAGATTAATATGTATATAAACAGGTAGCAGAAAAATATAAAACTAAATTGTATAGAATAATCAAGGATATTATAGGAGCATTAGTGAAGATAGATTTTGAAATATGTTTGTGTGGCTGGATTGAAGAGAAAATCAGGTAAGGCTTTGCTTAAACATTGAAACTGTATAGCACAGGGAACTCTGCTCCGTATTCTGTAATAACCTAAGTGGGAAAAGAATTTTAAAAAGAATAGCTACATGTATATGTATAACTGAATCACTTGGCTGTACACCTGAAACTAACACAACATTGTTAATCAACTATACTCCAATATAAAATAAAAAACTAAACAAAAAAAAAAAAAAGAAAGAAAAAAACTAAAAATAAAACGTAAACAAAAGAAAACTGTGTAATCTAGTTAAAAGTTAAAGGAAGGAAAGGAGAGGATATTTCCTAGTAGGATAAGGATACATGAGGCAAAGTCATCCAGATAATTAAATAAATTGTGTGTAGGACATAAAATCTGTGAAATGTGTTTTAAATATAAAAAGAAGCAAAAGAATGGATGGCGAAGTGAGTGACAGCTGCCCTGATTATCCTGGTAAGAAGCTTATGCTTGGTCCTCGTAGGATGAAATGCTATTGAAGCTTTTAAAGGAATAGTGACTTAACCTGAATTCTTTTAAATCAATTGCCTGGAGGACCTTGGAGGATGAATTTCACTGGATCAATCTACAATCAGAGAAAGCAGGTTTTAAGTTAGTACAAAGATACTTAAGTGTTAAGTCCCTGAAATGTGGCAGTGGAAGGTAATAGGGATGAGAGTAGGAAGCAGAATCACAAATCAATTAAGAGGTAAAAGCAAAAGGACTTTGTGATTCAGAGTGAAGAGGGAGAGGATGGGGTTAATTTATACTTGATGGCTGGAGGGTCAAATCCCTGACACAGATGGAAGGTGCAGGACAACGGATTAACCTAAAATGTCACTTAACATTGAATGTGTTGACCTTGCCTTTCCTGTGAGAGAGCCAGGAAAATACTTCCAATAAATATTTTTATATAATTAAAAGAAGATGCAAGGGAAGATGCTGTGAGTTTGTGGGAGAAAGCTGGTAACATACTGGAGTTAATGAGAGTAGATAAAGTGGAAATGACAGTAAGTATCCCTGCACATATTTATATAAAATTATTCCCTTCTTCCAAAACAGTACTTACTGCAGCTCTAGATTTTTAGGAGGTTATTTAGATGCCTGGTTTATATACTCCTGTTGGCATTCTGACAGGAGGGGATTTAATATCATTTTCACCATTCTAATTTCAGTGCCTAGTATAGCTCTAGAGTGTTTGAATAGCCTAATATTTTTAAATAAATGAATGAATAAAGAAATGGATGAGAATATAATCTTGAGGCAAGCACACATTTAAAGGATGTAGGGAGAAAGAGGGACACATTAAAATGACCATGAAAGAGTGAATGAGAAAATGAAAAGAATCATGAAAGTGTAGTATCAAGGAAGGTAATGGAAGAGAGAATTGAAAGAGGTAAGTAATCAACACTGCAGTTCAAATGGAACAGAAAGTCTCAGTAAGTGAGGACTAAACTCAATCAGCTTTGGCAACAAGATCTTTGCAGATAGCTGCTAAAATTATTTCCATATGGTGAAGAAGGCAACATCTGAACGCAGTGGATTGGGATGGAGAGTAAATTGAAAATTAAGACAGAGATCTTGGTCTATTCCTTTAAGAACACAAGTGAAGAAGTACAGAAGCGAGAGGATTGTTATATAGAGAGAAGGAATCAAATAATATTGTTGTATTTTGATTGCAATTTTGAATCTGGGAAATTTGCACATGTTTTTCAGTTAAAAGGAATGTGCAAGTAAAGAAAGGAGAGATTGAAAATGTAAAAGGAAAAACATGAAAAGGAATGACTAATGAGGTAGATTCCCTGTTGGGAGGAAATGTTTTTAGTAATGAAAATAAAGGGGAGTGTGGATTAAAAAACTTTCATTTTTTGCAGGTCCTTAGGGAGAGATTTGGGGAGGGCTGCAGAAGTAGAAAGAAATCATACCTGGTAATCTTCCTTATCTTTATGGACCAGGATTTGATCTCATACCATGTGGTTTCAAAGTCATAGTGGCTCAGCATAAAACTAAATAAATGCAGATATTTGGGGACTGGGCCAGAATTAGAAAATTAGACAACACCAATTTTTCCCACAGATTGGGCACCGGTGGCCCGTTGTGGTTTTGTGATGGCCATAGCAAATTCTCCTCTCCCCTGTACTCTTGAGACAACTTGATGTCTATACTCCCCCACTGGGAGATTGGATCCATGTTTCCTGCTCTTGAATCTGGGTGAAAATGTGACTGCTCTTGGAGTTACTTCTGAGGTTATGTCATCAAGAGTGACGCAGCTGCCGCATGACAGAGCTGGGGTACTCATCCTTGGGACCCAGCAGCCGCCATGCTTTGAGAAAACCCAGGCCATCAAAGAGGTCCTGGTTGGGTGTTCTGGTTCACAATTCCAGCTGAGCTTCTACCCAACAACCAGCTCCAATTCGTGATCCACGTGAGTGAGCCATATTGGAAGTAGGTTCCCCAGCCCCTGTCAAGTTGCCCCAGCTGTTGCTCCATGATGCAGAATGAACCTTTCCCAGTGAGCACAGCCTGCGTGGCAGATCCCTGAGCTAAATATATGGCTGTGTTTTAACTACGACCATGTAGATTGGTGTGTCATGCAAAAATAGTTACTTAGAACAACGGCATTAAACAAATTCTATTAAACAACTATATGCAGGGCAAAGCCAAAAAGTTCAAAGCCCATGAAGTAGAAGAGAAGCAGAAACTTGATCATCCTTCTGTTCGGTAATACTTAATTTGTATTTTCTGACCTATGACAGGTTAGTTAAAGACATTATTTATATTAGAGAACGATGTATTTAAAAGTTATTTATTCATCGAATAATTTCCCTTGAAAATTGTCCTTCCTGAAATATTTTACCAAACATAAACCCTTTTCCATAAATGGCTTAGTGGAGTGGGCAAAATTAAGATATGTACGTAAGAAACAATCAGATATATTTATTCTTCTCTGTTATTTACTTTTCAATGTAGGCAACTTGGCAGATAACCCTTGAGATGTAACAAGTAAATCATTTGAGCACTTTATTCATTTTATAATGAATAAAATAGTTCTTAAGAAATGTTTGTTGTAATTTCAGCAACATATATACCTGTAAGAATTTTCCTCTTTGACACCATCCTGGCTGCTTGACAATGAAGAGTATATGCTTCTTAGTGACAAACAGTGTCTGAGAAAGTCGCTTAGCACCACATTAAACTTACAGCTTCTCTTAGATGACAGTCTTATTTAAGTGGAAAACTTATCTCACTCTAAAAGGCTAAAGAAAAAAGAAAACATTTGCATAAACTAATTCATGGTCAAAAGATGATAATGATAATAAGTAGGTGATTCCATCCTTAATAATAATGACTTTATGACCTTTGGAAATTTTATTCCCTGACAATTTTTATCTTGCTAATGTTACTTTATGATTCATAAAATATGTTGGATAAAAAAGGGTGAGAATATGTTTCAAAGATTAGTATAAATGCAAAAATGCATTTAATGTGATGTTAATGTTAGTAATTAGACTCAGAAATTAAAGGTAATATCAGTGTGATAATTCAAGTTTTTATATTAAAAGAGAACTGAGAAATTTTTAAATGTAAAAAGAAATGATGAATTTATATGTATGTAAAGGGATTTGAAAACTGAAAAGTATCATATAGGGTTTTTTTTTTTATAAATTTATTTATTTAATTTATTTATTTATGGGTGCACTGGGTCTTTGTTGTGGTGCGTGGGCTTCTCTTGTTGCAGAACACGGGCTCTAGGCACGCGGGCTTCAGTAGTTGTGGCACACGGGCTCAGTAGTTGTGGCTCGCAGGCTCTTGAGCGCAGGCTCAGAAGTCATGGCACACGGGCTTAGTTCCTCCGCAGCATGTGGGATCTTCCCAGCCCAGGGCTCGAACCAGTGTCCCCTACATCAGCAGGTGGATTCTTAACCACTGTGCCACCAGGGAAGCCCCTAGGGTTATTTATTTATTATTTTTTTTTAACTTATAGCTATTAGACTTGAGAAAATAACTAGAATAGAACATGAGATAAAAACATTTTTCTAATAAGAAAGATAAGGAACAGAAAGAAGATACGATAACGATTTAACTTGTTCACTGAACAGCAGATGAAGTTATTAGTGAAGGACAAAAGATAAATGATGGAAATAAAGAGACAGTTAGTGGGATTAACAACCTGGCAAAATATCAAAGCATCAAAACTAAAAAGGAAGATATGTCTGTTCAAAATGTGAAACTATTACTCAGATATTAGTAAGGCCAGTACTATTGGTGTTTTGAAATCAAAGTACTTTCGTTTGAACACCTATAAATGGAGAAGAAACTCATGTAGAAAAATGTGAAGACTTGAGTTGATTGGAAATACCAGAATTGATATATCAGCCATTAGGTATTTAAACAAAGGCACTTAGAGTAGTTTTAACACACTCTAAAAAGGTCTTATAAGCCATTTTAAGTAGAAAGAATACCTTTGAAATGTGACCTTTTATTCTGATTTCCTTTAGTTAATGGTTTATTTGTACAGAGATATATCAAGAGAATATCTCTATTTTTTATATCATATGTAGAAAGAATTTTAGAGATTATATACAGTAGATAATAGAAAACAGAAGCATTATACTGTGTAAATAGCATAAAAGTTATAAAATTTAAATAATAAACTAGGAGAAAATTAATTTATTGTAGCAGTATGTTAAAACAACAAAATAAGTATTTTAAACATGACCAAATTAGTCTACTAATTTAATGCATATTCAATAAACATGTGAGAACATGTCAGTTATTTTAATATTTATCCAAAGTTACTAAAATGTACCTAAATTAGATCTCTGGAGCAAATTTCAAATGACAAAATAGTTCATTTAAATAGAAAACAATAGCAATTGCCTCACACTGTGAGATTTTCACAGGGGTTTGTTTTACTTAGAATGCCCTATATTTTCAGTATGTCCTAACAGTGAATTACAGACTCAGTTACAAATTGAGAGAGATATAAAATCAATAAATGTAGACTTTCTATCTGGAAATGAGACTGACAACTGGTACACCTCATAAAATAATTGATTATTGAGAACACAGTGAAGAACAGAAGTTTAATAAGCTGTTGGATTCAATTCAAATTTTAGTGAGGAGTCTAATAGAATGATAAAGCTGCTTAAAATATTCTCACAGATATTTTGTAATTATTCTTATAATTAGGATTATTCTTACATTACTAGCATTGTAACTGAACACTTCTGAGGCATCAAACTTCTGTCTTTGCAGCCTCCCATGACACATATCAACCAAAATTTCCACCAGGGGGTTTGAGGGTAAAAGAAAACAAAAGACAAAATCTTCAATAATAAGTACTATTAGTACAGTGGATTTCATGGGGCATATTTACTGCCTCACATCATATGGTGCCATAGACACAAAAAACAAATCAGTGTTTACATGATATTGTCATTGATACAAAATTATTGACTTTGCAATATTCTCTTTACATCATCAAGACCCATTGAAACTATGTTTTCCAAGTCATGATCAGATGCTTTTCTTTCAAAACAGATGATGTTTTATAATGGAAATATTTGGTACCTTAATATCAAAGGTTCACAACCTGTATTACACTGTGTAATTTGATGGGCAAAAATCTGTTTCCTTTTCCAAAGTCAATATCACTACAGTATTTTTTCATGATTTCTAAGAGTGACAAGCTTGCAGATATTTTTACAGATTACTTATCAGTTTTTTCCTAAAACATTATTACCTTAAGGTTTTAAGCCAAACAAATGCAACACAGATCAGGGATCTAAGAACCAGAATATCTCAATAACATTACATATAAATACTAAAAGAAATAATTGATGTTAGGAAACTGATATGATTGTCTAAGCTATCATGATATTATATACATTTATATATAAAACTCTGGTTACCTAGAGAGAAAAATAACTATTTTGTGAAAAAAAATCCTTAAATACATAGTCTCTGAAATGTTCAGAGAGCTTTTACTCTAGGTTAATTTAGATATTTATCTGATTTTGTAAAAGTATATCAGGGTTAGTAGAGAGATTGGAGAGATATTTTTCACTTTATATGATTTTATAATTTTAACATATTTACTATATGAATGCATTATGAGGCAAAAAATTAAATATTTTGAAAATAGGTGATGGTAGCTGCAAAGCATTGCCAATGTCCAATACAAACAGGTTTCCCTGCCTTTCTAGGTCACGCAGTAATTAAGAAGTGAGGAAGAGTCAAAAAATATTTGAACTTAAACAAGCACTAATAGGTGGTTCATGAAACATAATGTGTGAAGTGGGACCCTGACAATAATTCATTTTCCAGTCAATGAGGTAATTACACTAATTTTTAGAAACTGTCCCAAACTTGTGAAATCAGTGTATATTTAGCCATTAGCTTAAAAATAATAAATAATTATACAAAGAGATAAGGAGAGTCTATCTGCACTTTGCTAATTTCAATGGGGAAGATTATTCTTTTTAGAAGATAAGTACCAAATAAATCATTGAGGTTTTGCTTTTAAATAGCATGAGAGTTTTTTGAAAATGCAAGCGAAACTCAGTCAGACATGGATTAATTCAGAGCTGGAAAAAATCAATGACCCTACAGCTTTCAAATAGAAGAAACAAGAATCAAGATCAAATTTTGGCAATGCAGGTAGCCCTGAGACATTGTTACCGAGCTCAGGTTCTCCTGATCACTGCTCAAAAAAACAATACTTGCGAGACAAGCATTGGTTGGAAAGGAAAGGTTGCTTTAATCAGGAAACCAGAAACCTGGCGAGAAGGCAGACTCGTGTCCCAAACCAGCTCGGAAGATTCTGCTTGGCCATGACAGTTTTTAAAGGGAAAGAAATTCGGTGAATCATCGGGGCAAGAAATTGGACTCTGTGTCATTTTCCATTTTGTGCAGACTGCGTGACTCCTCATGAGCTTTCTTCAGATGTTATCTTGCCTGAGTGATTTGCCTGCATGATTGCTAAGGGGGCTGCTGGGGGTGGAGAGCTAGTCATTCTTTAACTACTTAATTATTCATGTTTACTTCTTTTAATTTAGGAAAGGAAGCAACAGGTTAGGTAAGGTGTGTACATTCAGTAGAGCATTAAGTCAGGAGTTAGGTTAAATTGCCTAGTGATCTCATTTTCATAATTAGGTTCTTTTAAGGTTAGGGGAACAGGAATGGACAAATAGGAAAGGGGCAAAAGAGCTGTTTATAAAGTTAAAAAGCTGATCATTTTTGGCTTCTTTTTAATCTATTTGAGCTACCTCCTAGCTCTCCCAACTTAAATGCAGTAGCACTTTTCTGGTTCTACTGCTTTTTTGTGAATTAATCTACCACTGTCCAAAATCGTAAACAAATTCTTTGGAATAGGCTTGTTATTGTTGTTTAAACAATTATCCACATTCACGTGTACACTTATGTTATCAATTAATAGTGCGAAAGTTTATTTTTATTGGTGCTTGCTTAAGAAAAACTCCTTATTTTAATGGCAATTTACAAACTGTCACTTCCATTCATCGACATTACTAATATTAGCTCTCTTCATGTCTCATCTATGTTCAAAGCTATTTAAAAAAAACAATTTATTTGTAAGTCATTATACAAATCTAACCATGTTTCAAAGGGAGTTACAGCCACAGCATGAAGCAAAGTACAACATGAGCATTCCACACTTTACGTTATGAAGAAAAGTTGAGTCAAATGCAATATTTTTAAAAGCCATGAGTGATTTTCTTTTTATTTCTGAGTAAGTCTCTATTTCCATACATAAGTGAATTAATCATTGATAATTCTTCAATTAACTAAATATATGCTATACCCATTGAGGTTAATTAAATGCTAAATTAAATACTGGAGAATTTCTGTATCTCACAATAAAATAAAAAATTATCTGATTTGAGAATATTTCCATTTACTCGTACACAGGAATTTGTTTCCCCTTAGGTGAAACAGGAAGACTGAAGGGATCTGGAGTTGGCTAACTGCCCACCCCTCAGGGAGATAGGACCTGGTAAAATGGTTTCACTAGGAGAGAAGTCCTTCCTTTCGAAGAATACTCTGGACATGTTTCAGAATGGGTACTTTTCCCGTCCCCCTGCCCAAATAGGAAGTAAATTTCTTGGCTCTTATCCTGAACAAACTGGGGGATCCTGGAGGTAAAAGAAAAGATTGGGTGCCCAGAAATTTTTCCCTCTCAAATTAATCCACACTCAACCTCCAGCAGTTTGTAAAAATTATAATCGAAATATTTCTATCAGGTTATGGCCCACAGGGCTTCTGTCTTGAACAATTCTTGATCATGAGGCTCTGTTTTGCCTCTGTCTATATTTTGAGGTGGTGGTTTGCTCTGTGACATCAAATATTTGATGGATTAAAGAAAAGTAATTCATTTAGTTTGTTTAGCTTTTTTCTTGTAATGGTGGAAGTGATGGCTTCCAAGTCTTTTACATGTCAGAGCTGAGACTGAAACTCTCCACGCTAAACTTTAAATGCATTTTTCAAAGATAATTTTACAAAAAGGAAGTAATAAGTAGATGTCAGTGGATAGGCAGACACAAATATTTGTAAACTTTGCACTTCTAAATCACCTTCCAGTTTTTTCATGATAACATACATCTTTTTCATCAAAAGCCTTGACGTACATACTTTTTTCTTCCCAGATGTGTAAGCATATTTTGAATTAAGGTAATTATTAAGTACCCTTAGATCTTTAAAAAACATCACAATTTTATTTTATTTATTTCTGTAATTTCTCTAAAATACTCATATTTTGCTTCAGAATAGACACATTTTATGTTAATTTATCAATATGTTATTTTTAAATTTGCCATCACCATGATTTTATGTTTTTCAAGAAATGCTTACTATATTTTTTCTAAAGGAGATAGTATATTTCACTCACAGTCTTCCAATATCTTTCCAAAACAGATGCATGATTTTTCTACTAACAAATATGTCATTGTTTGTATAGCTAATGGTTTCTACACAGGAATCAAAAATCTGGTTACTAAAATTTATTGAAATGATACCTTATGATTTTATAGATTACATTGAAAAGATGAGAAAAATAAAAGCATAGTAATTATAAAAAGACATAACAGTGTTATTTCTGTGATTTTTAATTTTATAGTGACTCAATCCAGACCCCATATGTTGCCTTGGGTTGCCAAGAAGGAGATTATAAAATGTGACATGAGAAAATATGGTAAGAAATGGATATTTCACAGTTCCTTTCTTCTGCAGATGTTTTCCATCCTCCCAGAAACAATCACGTGGCTTCCATAGTAAGGACAAAAAAGTGTAGAAAGTTTTGAGGGATGCTAAATTAAATACAAAAGTATTCAACATTCAAAAAAAGTGATTTCTATTCTAAAACATTTTTTAAAGATTCTGTTTCTAAATGAAAATTGTTATTGCAGTCAGTCATAATGAAACATGGAAATAAATGACTCACATGTAACATTGGGAAATTTCTCCCAATTTTTAAAAAGATCTTTGATTTTGAACTAATTATTTAATCTGTTTTCCATACTGCGACAGTCACAAGTTTAGCATCATTTACGTGATAGAAATGAATTCCAGTAAATTAATAAAATTTACTGATTGGTAAAATCAAAGTGTAGATAAACATGTAAATGTTCACTCTATTCCTTTAAGATTTTGGTATTCTTTTGTCTATCTGTTTACAATTTAATTTAGCATTTTAATAAAAAATAATGAAATTCTAATAGCCCAAATAAGAAACAACCTGATGTCCAGTGGCATGCTAGTGGATAAACAATTGCTATAGCCCCATAATGGAATAGTAGTCAGCAATTAAAAGAAAAAAATAAAGATGCAATGCCATATCTAAGTTTTAAAAACCTTATGCTGAGTAAAAGAAGCCATGCACCAAAGAGTAGGTACTGTATGAATCCATTTATATAAAAATCATAAACAGGAAAAAAGTAATCAACCTATAGTAAGAAACACTAGATCAATGGATGCCTAGGTCCTGGGATTGAGATAACTGTTAGTTGGAAAGAGGTATGAAAATGTGGTATACACACACACACACACACACGTTCAATGGAATACTACTCAGCCATAAAAAGAATGAAATTTTGCCATTTGCAACAACATGGATGGACCTGGAAGTTATTGTAAGTGAAGTAAGTCAGATAGAGAAAGACAAATACTGAATGATATCACTTACATGTGGAATCTAAAAAATAAAACAAACTGGTGAATATAACAAAAAGGAAACAGACTCACAGATATACAGAACAAACTAGAGGTTACCAGTAGGAAGAGGGAAGGGAGAGGGGCACAATAGGGGTAGGGGATTAAGAGATAAAAACTAACATGCATAAAATAAGTAAGCTACAAGGATATATTGTACAACACAAGGAATATAGCCAATATTTTATAATAACTGTAAATTACAAATAGCCCTTAAAATTGTGAGCCACTATGTTGTATACCTGTAACTTATAAAATATTATAAATAACTATATCTTAATAAAAATTAAATAAATGAATGTATAAAATGTTATCACAAAAATTAAGAAAACATGAGACCTCAGCAAACCTCCTTTCTCTATCTCTCTTAAGACTACTTTTTAGAGTCATTTTAGTTCATAACAAAATTGAGAGGAAGGTACATATCTGGGGAACCCACATGTGCATAGCAGCCTCCATTGTCACATCTCCACCAGAGTGGTACGTTTTTACAATTGACAAACTTACGTTGACCCAGCATGATCGCCCAAAGTTTATTATTACCTTACAGTTACTTTTGATGTTATATATTCAATGAGTTTGGACAAATATATAATGACATATATCCATCATTATGATATTATAAAATATTTTCACTACCCTAAAATTCTTCTGTGATTTACTAATCATCCCTCTCACCAACACTTGGCAACCACTAATATTTTTGCCATCTCTATAGTTATACCTTTTCTGGAATGTCATACAGTTGGAATCATAAGTGTGTAGATTTTTCAGATTGACTTCTTTTCATTCATTAATATGCATTTAAGTTTCCTCCATGTCATTTCATGGCTTGATAGCTCAATTTTTTTATTGCTGAATAATATTCCCATTGCCTGGATATACCACAGTTAACGCATCACCTGTAAAAGACATTGCTTCCAAATTTTGACAATTATGAGCAAAGCTGCCATAAACATCCATGTGTAGCCTTTTTTGTGGACTTATATTTTCAGCTCATTTAGGTAAATACCAAGGGGAGTGAGTGCTAGATTTTATAGTAAGAGTATGTTTAGCTTTGTAAGAAACCACCAAACTATCTTCCAATGTGACTGTACCATTTGGCATCCCTATAGCAGTGAATGAGAGTTCCTGTTGCTCCACATCCTCGGCAGCATTTGGTGTTGTCAGTGTTCTGGATTTTGACCACTCTAATAGATGTGTGGTGGTATTTCATTTTTGTTTAAATAATTTGCATTTCCCTGGTGACATATGATGTGGAGCATATTTTCATATGTTTATTTGCCATTTGTATGTTTCCTTTGGTGAAGTGTCTGTTAAAGTCTGGCCCATTTTTTTTAAATGGGATTGTTTGTTTACTTATTGATGAGTTTTAAAAGTTCTTTGTATATTTTGGATAACAGTCCACTTTCAGTTGTGACTTTTGCAAATATTTTCTTCCAGTGTGTGGCTTATCTTTTCATCCTTTTGACATTTTCTTTTTCAGGGCAGAAAATTTTAATTTGAATGAAGTACAGCTTATCAATTGTTTCTTTCCTGGATTGTGCTTTGATATTGTATCTAAAAAGTCATCACATTACCCAAGATCATCTAGATTTTATCCTGTGTTATCTTCTATGAGTTTTATAGTGTTGTGTTTTACATTTAGGCTCATAACCCATTTTGAGTTAATTTTTGTGAAGAGTATAAGGTCTGTGTCTAGATTCATATTTTTGCCTATGACTGTCCAGTTGTTCCAGTGCCAATTGTTGAAAAAACCACCTTTGCTCCATTGTATTGCCTTTGCTCCTTTGTCAAAACTCAGTTGAGTATATTTATGTGGGTCTATTTCTGTGCTCTCTATTCAGTTCCATTGATATATTTGTCTCATTTTTTCTCCAGTACCACACTGTTTTGATTACCATAACTTTACAGGAAAGCTTGTAGTCGAGTAGTGTCAGTCCTCCAACATTTTTTCTCTTTTAATGTTATATAGCCTGTTCTGGGTCTTTTGCTTCTCCATATAAGCTTTAGAATCAGTTTGCCTATATACACAAAATAACTTGTGGGGATTTGTATTGGGATTGCATTGAATCTATACATTGTTGGGAAGAACTGACATCTTGACAACACTGACTCTTCCTATTCATGAACATGAAATATCTCTCCATTTACTTATTTATTTTTCACTTAGTTCATCAGAGCTTTGTAGTTTTCCTCATGTGGATCTTATATAGATATTTTGTTAGATTTTTACCTAAATATTTTGTGTGTGTGTGTGTGTGCTAATGTAAATGCTAAAAAAACATGTTTTTAATTTCAAATTTCACTTTTAAAAAATTTCTGGTATATAGGAAAATGACTGACCTTTGTATATTAACCTTGTATCATGAAGTTTTGCTTTAATTGCTTATAGTTCCAGGCTTTTTAAAATTCCTTTAGACTTTCTACATATATTATACAATTACATAATCTGCAAACAAAGACAGTTTTATTTCTTCATTCTCAATGTATATAACTTTTATTAGCTTTTCTTTTCTTATTGCATTAGCTTGAGCTACCACTATGAGGCTGAAAAGAAGCAGTAACAGGGGACACCCTTCCCTTCTGTTTTTGTTAGTGGGAAAGCTTCAAGTTTCTCAGCATTAAGTATAATTTAATTGTAGGCTTTTGTAGATATTGTTCAGAAAGTTGAGGAAGTTCTCTCTATTTTTAGTTACTGAAAGTTTTTATCATGAATTGGTATTGTGTTTTGTCAAAAGCTTTTTCTCCATTTATTATCATGTGATTTTTCTTCTTTAGCTTATAAATGTGATGGATTGCATTAATGAATTTCAAATATTGAACCAGCCTTATATAACAAGGATAAATCCTACTTGGTTGTGGTGGATTTTTTTTATACATTGTTGGATTCAATCTGCTAATATCTTGTTTAGGAGTTTTGCATCATTATCCATGAAAAATACTTATCTGTAGCTTTCTATTCTTGCACTGTCTTTGCCTGGCTTTAGTGTTAGGATAATGCTGGCCTCACAGAATCAGTTAGGAAGTATTCCCTCTGCTTCATATTCTGAAAGAGATGTAGAGAATTGGTATAGTTTCTTTCTTACTTGTTTGGTATCATCTGACACTAGTGCTTTCTATTTAGGAAGACTATTAATTATAGATTCAACTTCTTTAATAAATACATACCTATTTAGATTGTCTATTTCTTCTTGTGTGAATTTTGGCAAATTGTGTCTCTAAAGGAAATGGTTCATTTCAACTAGGTTGTCAAATTTGTGAGCATAGAGTTGTTCATAGTATTTCTTTGTCACAATTTTAATATAAAGTTGATCTGTAGTAATGTCACCTCTTTAATTTCTGATATTAGTAACCTGTGTCCTCTCTCTTTTTAAATTAGTTAGCCTGGCTAGAGGCTTATTGATTTCATAATCTTTCCAAAGAACTAGCTCTTTGTTGCATTGAATTTCTCTGCTGATTTCCTATTATTAATTATTGATTTTGGCTCTAATTCTTATTATTCATGTTCTCACTTACTTTGCTCTTATTTTTCTAGTTTCCTATGGGGGATGCTTAGATGATTTATTTTCTATTTTTTCTTCCTTTCTAATATATGCATCCAATGCTATAATTTTCCCTATAAGTACTGCTTCTGCTCTATACCACAATTTTGATAAATTTTGTTTTCATTTAGTTCAAAGAGTTTTTTTCTTTAATTTCTGTTGAGATTTTTTTTCTTTGACCCACATATTATTTAGAAGCATGTTGTTTAATCTGCACATATTTGGGGATTTTACATTTATCTTTTAGTCATTAATTTCTCTTGTCTGAGAGAAGACATTGTATTATTTTTATTATTTTAAATTTTTTAGGCATGTTTTGTAACCTAGAATTGGTTTATCTTGGTGAATGTTCCATGTGAGTTTGAGAAAGTATGTGTATTCTGCTGTTGTTAGATGAAATAGTCTATAGATGTCCATTTATCCAGTTGACTGATGGTGTTGTTGAGTTCAACTATGTCCTTACTGATTTTCTAACTGCTGAGTCTATTCATTGCTGTTGCAAGGATATTGAAGTCTCCAACTATGGTAGTGGATTCATCTATTTTTCTGTTATATTCTATTAGTTTTTGTCTCACATAGTTTGATAATCTGTTTTTAGGCACATATATGTTAAGTATTTTTATGTCACTAGGGAGAATTGACATGTATAATTTTGTAATCCTTGCTTTGAAGTCTGCTCTGAATGAAATTAATATAGCTACTCCTGATTTATTTTGATTACTGTTAGCATGGTATATTTTCCTCCAACAATTTACTTTTAATCTACATGTGTCTTTATATTTAAGGTGACTTCCTTGAAGACAAAATATACTTTGGATTGGTTTTTGATCCACGTTCACAATTGCTGTGTGGGATCTTAGGGATCTTAATTCCCTGACCAGGGATCAAACCCACAGTCCCTGCCATGGAAGCACGGAGCCTTAACCAGGGAAGTCTCAACAATCACTGTGTTTTCATTGGTGTATTTAGACTATTGATGTTCAAAGTGATTATTGTTATAGTTGAATTGATATCTAACATATTTATTACTGTTCTCTATTTGTTGCCTTGTTCTTTGTTCCTGCTTTTGTCTTCTACTCTTTTCTACATATTTTGTTTTTAAGAACTTTATATGATTCAATTTTTTTCTCCTTTCTTAGCAAATTAGTTATATTTCTTTTCTTTTTTTAAACTTTTTTATTGGCCACTCTCTAGTTTGCAATTTACATTGACAACTAATCCAGGTCCACTTTCAAATAACATAATATCATTACATGGGTAGTGTGAGCACCTTGTAATAACAAAATAATCCTAATTCTTCCCTCCTGTCCCTTGTATTATTGCTGTCATTCATTCACTTCACTATATATGGATACATATATATGTATGATACATACATAAGCATACATAATCTAATAGATTGTTGGTATTATTATTATTTATAATAATAATAATAATTATTATTATTATTATTACTGTTATGTTAAATTAAGAATAAAAAAGGTTTTTTATTTTACCTTCATTTGTTCCTTTTTAAATGCTCTTATTTACTTTACATAGATCTGAGTTTCTGACCTGTATTATTTTCCTTCTCTCTCAAGTACTTCTTTTGACATTTCTTATAAGACAAGTATACTGGCAACAAATTCCCACAATTTTTGTTTGTCCAAGAAGTCTTTATTTCTCCTTCACTTTTGTAGGATAATTATGCAGGATAGAGAATTCTAGGTTAGTAGTTACTTTTGATTTTTTTTTTCTCTCCATATGTTAAATTATTCACTCCAGTCTATTTTACTTGTAATGTTTCTGAGAAGTTAGATGTAATTCTTATATTTTTTTCCTTTACATGTAAGGTATTTTCCCCTATCTTATTTCTTTCAGAATTTTTTCCTTAACTTTGATTTTTTACAGTTTGAAAATGATATGCCTAGGTGTAGTATTTTTTTTTTTTTTTTTTTGACATTTATTCTGCTTGGTGTTCTTGGAGCTTCCTGGATCTGTGGTTTTGTGTCTGACATTAATTTGGGAAATTTTCAATCATGATTTTTTCATATATTTCTTCTGTTATTTTCTCTCTTTTGTCTTCTTCTGGTATTTTCATTATTTGTTTGTCACACGTTAGTAGTTGTCCCACAGTCCTTTGATATTTTGTTCTGTTTTCCTTTTAGTCTTTTTTCTCATTCTGTTTAGTTTTGTTTGTTTGTTTTTTGTAAATTCTATTGATATATCTTCTAGCTCAGAGATCCTTTCCTCAGCCATGTCCAGTCTACTAATAAGCCCATCCAAAACTTTCTTCATTTCTGTTACAGTGTTTTTGTTTTTGTTTCTTTAAACTCTACTGTTTCTTTGCAGTTCTTTCTAAGGATTTCCATTTCTCTGCTTACATTATCATCTGTTCTGGCATGCTGTTGACTTAATCCATTAGAGTCCTTAGCATATTAATCATAGTTGGTCTCATTCTCTGTTGGGTAATTCAAACATCCCTGACATGTCTGGTTCTGATGCTTGTTCCTTCTCTTCACATTGTGATTTTGGCATTTTGGTATGCCTTGTGGTTTTTATTGATAGCTGGACATGAGATGCAGTATAAAAAAGACTGCTATAAATAGGCCTTCAGAAATGTGGTGGTGAGGTATGGCGTGAGGCAAAACATTCTGTGGTCCTAGGTCTCATTCTTTTAGTGAGTTTATGCCTCAGGACTGTGAAGTTCACAAGCGTTTCTCAGGTTATTTCCCTGAGGGAGGGCAGGATGGGACAGGATGGCTAGAGTGGGATGGAGATGGGTATTTCCCTTCTCCTAGATCAATAAGCTCTAAGAATAACCCAGCAGGCTAGTCTTTGGTTGATTAAGAAGAGAGTCCTCTGGCTTATTTCAAACTGGTTTCTTCCCCTTCCTCTTACAGGAAGCACCAGGAGATTTCTTTCAAATATTAACTATGGGAACCACGTTGAGGTCCTGGAGGTAAATCTCAAAATACTAGGGTCCCCTAGCATTTTTAACGCTCAGATTTTCCACACTGAGACTCCAGCAATTCATCAGTTAAAGTTCAGGTTTTCCTGGCACTGGTGCCTGAAGTGTTTTCTCCTGACAAAATTCCAGGACTGTGAATAAGATGATTAAATTATTGCCAGTTTTCCCTGAAGCACAGTACATTTAACTACAGAAGTTTTATCACTGAAAACCATTGTAAAGAAAAAAGCCATAAATTTGGAATTTGTTATCTACCTCTTACAACCCTCAAAGAGGTCCTACAAGGAAGAAAGCAATTAGAAAGTAAACTTAGTAAGAAAGGGGGTGGGAAATTATAAATATGTGGTTATACAAGGTAATTTCCCAATAGTTAAGAAAGAAACAGAGGAAAGAACTAGGAAAGAAACCTACATGAATAAATAGTAACAACATTTCAGATCAATGAAAATATGTTAATGAGTTTAATGAACTTAAATATATTCAGAGGAGAAATAAAGCATTAAAATAAATAATAGTAACCAAAAACCAAAAACAAAACAAAACAAAAAAAGTCAATAGCAAAATCTAGACAATCCTTCTGTTTTACCATAATAGTTCTTGTCATTAGCTGTACAAATGAAAATAATGAAAAATTTTACCATGTTCTAAGGAGGACAACATAATGTTTTCACTGAGAGTGCAGGTCCTGAAATTCCTGTTTCAGATAGTGATTGAATAAGATCCTATAGGACTAAATACCCTGTGGGTGTGGGTGAAGGAAACATAAACAGATAGAATAGAAAAAGCCTGTTACCTGAAGTTACTGGAGAAAAAAGAGTAGGAAACATTCTCTGGTGAGGAGTGTACTGTGTGTGCATAGGAATTGTATAGGATGAATTTTATTTTTAACCTTGAATCATATTCAGTCTATGAAGTGCCAGGGGAACCACAGCCCCTGAAAATAGTTGAGAGAATCCAAGGAAAAAAGAGAGTTAGAGAGGAGATTCCTTAATCTTCTAGCAACATTTCACACTGATCCCTAAACCATGCAGCTCAATATTGCAAAATGGTGAACTGAGACAGCAGTTACCACCAAATAACAGCAACTATAACAAAAACAAACAAACAAGTAAACAAAAAGAGAATATGCCCAAACAAGCTACTTTCTTGCTAAAACAAAAAGATCCTAGGAGAGGAAAGAAAAAAGAACCCAATATGTCTATAGTTTAATCCAGAATCTCCATTATTTGATTCTCACAATTTCCAGGATACTATGAAATGTTACTCAACATACAAAGAACCAGGAATACAAATATATTCTCAGCAGAAAAGAAAATCAAGTGAGACCTGTCTATTGGAATATGCAAGCTATGATTTTAAGGGGGCTATTAAAACTATCCTCAATGAATAATAAATATGAAAGAATTTGGGTAGACAGATAATACGTTATTTCTGTTTCTGTCCGTGTGTGTGTGAGGGGTTGTGGGTGAGTGTGTGTCTTACATTTTTATAATGCTGTTTAAAACAAAAAAGTGTGAAAACATATAGGCACTCTAAAACCATTGTAAATGTAATACATATATAAATCATACCATGAAAAAGGGATATGGACATTAAAAGATTTCTATATTTTACACGGAGTGGCTAAATAATACTGTAAATTAACTGTGAAAAAGTTAAAGATGTATATTTTAATATCTAGTACAATCACTACAAATAATACAAATAAGTATAGGCTTAAAGCCAAAATGAAAATCAAGATAGAATTATATTAAATGATAAAAAATTAAATGATAAAAAAGAATGCTGTAAAAGCATAACAAAAGACAAAATCTGAAGATGCAAGGAGAAAATACATAAGGAAATGGTAACCAAAGCTAACCATATGAAAAATTACATAAAAGGTCAGTTGACTAAAGACTTCAATTTAAAGTTTGAGATCATCAGATATTGAAAAATTAAATAACAACAGCAAAAATGAAGTATTAGGTATATAGAATGCTTAGTATTTGATAGTGCCCTTTATGATTTATCAGATTTAACTACTGAAATGAAGATAAATGCTTGCTATTCCTATTATATAGTTCATAAAACTGAAAATTAAGGTAACCTAATAACCACAATTACTAATAAATGTTAGAATAAGAATAGAATATACATATTCTGATTTCAATACACCATTTTCTTTTCAATACCTGTTAGAAACGTATTATCTGTCTACCCAAATGTCTGATTATAAACAGTCCTTTCTGATGATCCAGGTGTCCAAATGTCATCATTTTTCCTCAGCCTGAAAAACTTCCTTTTGCATTCCTTTTGTTACATATTGTGGGCAATAAATTCCCTTAGATTTCTTTTTTTTTTTCTGAAGATGTCATTATTCATCTTCTTCTTGAAGTGTATTTTTACTGTGTGATGATTCCTTTTTTCTTTCTTTTAGCATCTTAAAAATGCTGCCTACTGTATACTTACCTGAGTTTTGATGATACTTTGTTGACTGAATTATTGGTCCCATGTATGTAGTGCATCACTTTTCTCATACTGCATTTAAGAGTTGCTCTTTATCTTTGGCTCTCAATTGTTTCTTTATGATCTGCTGTTTTGCATATATATTTATGATTATTATATGTGTTTGATTAATTGACCCTATTATCATTATATAATGACCATCTCTTTCTCTCGTTACTATTTTTCAATGTCCATTTTTTCTTATATACGTGTACCTATACTTGTTCTTCTTTGGTATCCACTTGAATGGAATATCTTTTGTCATTCCTTCATATTGAGCCTATGTGTGTCCTTAAAGCTAAAGTGAGTCTCTTGTAAGAAGCATATGGTTGGATCTTGTTTTTTTTTAATCCATCCAAGCACTCTATGCCTTCTCATTGGAGAATTCAATCCATTAACATTTAGAGTAATTATTGATAAGTAAGGACTTTCTAATGCCAGCTTAACAATTGTTTTCTGGCTGTTTTGTAGTTCCTTCTTTCTTTTCTTTCTTTTTCTACTCCTTTGAAAATTGCTGATTTTCCATACTGGTATGCTTTGATTCCTTTCTCTTTATCTTTATTGTATCTACTATAGAGTTTGCATGCAACAACTCTATTCTATTACTCTGTCCACACACACTTTTATGTTTATAATGCCACCAGTTACATCTTTTTTTAATTTTGTGTATCCATTAACAAATTGTTGAAGCTATAACTATTTTAAAATTTTTGTTCTTTAACCTTTATACTAGAGTTAAGTAAATAAATCATCATATTACAGTATTAAGGTATTTTGAATCTGACTGTATGCTTATCTTTACCAGTCTGTTGTATATTTTCATGTTAATTAGCAGTGTCCTTTTGTTTCAGCTTGAAGAACTCCTTTCAACATTTCTTATAAGGCAGGTTTAGTGGTGAGGAATTCCCTCAGCTTTTGTTTATTAGGGAAAGTCTTTATTTCATTTTTAATTCTGAAGGACAACTTTGTTAGGTAAATCTGTCTTTGTTAGCAGTTTCTTTCTGCATGTCAAATATATCATCCCACTCTCTCCTGGCCTGCAAGATCTCTGCTGAGAAATCCACTGATCACCTTCTGGGGGTTCCCTTGTATGAGATACTTTTATTTTCTCTTGCTGCTTTTAAAATGCTCTCTTCATCACTGGTTTTAGACAGTTTCATTATTATGCGTCTTAGAGAAGACTGTTTTGGTTTAAAATTTTGAGGTTCCCTATTAGCTTCATGGACTTGGATGTCCAAACCTCTCCTCAGGTTGGGAAGTTCTCAGCCATTATTTCTTTTTTTTTTTAATTTTTAAAAATGTATTTATTTATTATTTATCTTTGGCTGCACTGGGTCTTCATTGCTGCGTGCGGGCTTTCTCTAGTTGCAGCGAGTGCGGGCTACTCTTTGTTGCGGTGCACGGGCTTCTCATTGCGGTGGCTTCTCTTGTTGCAGAGCATGGGTTCTAGGCGTGCAAGCTTCAGTAACTGTGGCACATGGGCTCAGCAGTTGTGGCTTGCGGGCTCTAGAGCACACGCTCAGTAGTTGTGGTACACGGGCTTAGCCACCCTGCGGCATGTGGGATCCTCCTGGACCAGGGCTTGAACCTGTGTCCCCTGCACTGGCAGTCAGATTCTTAACCACTGTACCACCAGGGGAGCCCTCAGCCATTATTTCTTAAATTAACTTTCTCCTTATCTTCTCTTTCTGCTACTCCAGTTATGTATACATAACTCCTGTTTATGGAATCCAGTAATTCCCATGGTCTTTCTTCATTCCTTTTCAACCTGTTTTCTCTTGCTTCTCTGACTGAATAATTTCAATTAATCTGTCTCTGAGTTCACTGATTCTCTCTCTGCTTGTTCAAGTCTGTTGTTGAAGCTCTCTATTGAATTTTTCAGCTCAGTCATTGTACTCTTCAGATCTAAAATTTCTGTTTGATTCTTTTTTATGTTTTCTATCTTTTTGTTGAGCTTCACATTTTGTTCTGGTGTTTGTTTCCTGATATCATTAAATTTTTTATCTATGTCCTCTTGTAGCATTTTGAGCTTCTGTAGAACAACTATTTAAATTATTTTTCAAGAAATTCCTGGATCTCCATTTCTTAGACACCAGTTACTGGAGATTTACTATATTCCATTGGTGGAGTCATATTTCCCTGATTCTCCATGATCCCTGTAGAGTTTCATTGGTATCTGCATATTTGAAGAAGCAGTCACCTCTTCTGGACTTTAGTATGGGAAGCCTTTCACCTGCAGGTGGGGACACAGTGGAGCCTGCTGTGACCCTGGGTCCAGTGGTGCAAGGCACTGAGTGTGGGAGTGTGTGGCAGCACGGGTCCAAGGGGGCATGATGTCTCTTTGGCTCAGGCTGCTGGGTTCCACAGTGTCACCAACTATGTGGCCCTTAGTGAGCACTGTGTTGGAGGCTGCAGTGGCTGCAAGAGCTGCTGTTGTCCTCAGTGGTGTCTCTAAATCTGGTAAGAACAAGGGCAAGCAGTGGTGGTGAGTAGATCCAGGGCTGTGCACACACTTATCTGTGAGGTCCAGCTGCAGTAGCAGGGGCTAGTTGCAGACACACATGTAGCGATGGAGGCCAGGGCTGTTAGTTAGCAAGGGCTGGGGCCAACTCTGGGCTCATTGGCCACTGTTGGGTCTCTGGCTATTGGCCTGATCTCCTATGGCTACACACTCTCCCCCAGGTATGCACACTGATGTGGAGGTTGGTGATGAGTGTCAGGCTTGGGGCATGCACGGGCACAGCTGGAGGGGCTACTACAGTGGGGACATAGTGGTGTTGACCAGTGACAAGGTGCAGAGCTTGATCTATGTAGAAATTTTGTTTTGCAATTATATAATGCTTGTTCTTGCTTAAGAGCTGAAATGTGGGTTATTGTAAGTGAGGCAGAAAATAATTGATTGTGGTGCATTTAATCTACATTGAGAGCTTAACTCTCTAGAAGTGGTATAGTTAATAGGAATTTTTAAGCCTCTTTTTGCAAGATGTTTGTTATATTTTATGTGTCAGTCTCCAGAATCAGTGCTTATGACAGTTAATTTTATTGGACTAAAAACTGCTATGAATTAAAACCCTTGAGAATTAGAAAGACAACATCACAACCTAGCATTTTTTACATGAAATTTAATGTATTACATTAACACTATCATCTATAGACAACGAGAAGGAGAAAAATATTTCTTCTTTGTTACAACAGAAGAAAGAAGCAACAGAAGAAAGAAGACTATTCTCCAACTAGTCTCAGGTAGTCACTCAAGTTTTTTCATCAGTAACATTTTCTTTGTTTTGTCAAAATGAAGACACAACATGACACTGAATAATACATTTCATTGCAGTAAAAGAACATCACCACTAGGGACTACCATTTAAGAAATAATTATTATCCCATTGCATACAACCAGAAACCTCATAAAATCTTGTGTTTTCTTATAAAAATTGGCTTGCAGAAGTTTTTCATTGGCTGTAGAAAAAGAAAAATCCAATGCTATTGATATCTTTATAAATTGCATTTTCTGATTATTCTGTCTATAATTTTGAATGTAGTTTATTACTTTCTATTAACTATACTTGACATTTCATAAAAATCATAATCTTCCATTTTAAAGCAACCTACCAAATGATTTTCATCAACAATGGTTTTATTTGAGATAAGTCCTTAATTCAAATTCTGCCTGACTTCAATGTTTCAGTCTCAATTTTCTTTTTCTCCTAAAAGAGTTACCTCAAGGGGAAAATTCAACTCCTTCCACTCCTTAGGATTATTTCAATTTCTAGAATAGAGTTTTCAAAGAACATTATTTCAGCCCAGTGAGTCTCTGTTCATCCCTGTTGGCAGGCACATTCCACCTGTTTCCAGGACTCAGCTTTGCTCTTGTGAGCCCTCACCTCTTTACGGGAGGCAAACTGGACACTTTCACTTAAACCACAAACACCGCATCCTACATCAGATTGGTGGACCTCAATGCTGGTTGTCTCGCTGTAAATGTGAATGTGGAATCCCTGTACTCACAGAGCAGTGTAAATTTGTTCTCCATTACTGCATGTTGATCTCCCTTGTCCAGATCATCCCTGATGTTTCGGTTTGGCAACTTCACACCTAGTAAAGCATCCAGAACTCACCCTGTTTCCCAGGAGTCTGTCCATTTCACTGCAATTAACCAAACTCTTTCAGATTAAGGTTTTGAATTATGACATTTAAAAATATTCATGTGAACAGACTTTCTGAAAATTTGATATAATATAGTGGTAACAAGTGATAACTATAAAGTTAGGTTGAGTTAACTGTTATTCTGCTATTATAATTATCCTGGCTTCAGTTCCTTCATAGGGTATTTGTCTTTTATGTGTTTTATTTTGCCTTTTATATTATTAATTTCACAGGAGTTAAATGACTCATTTTCATCACTAAGTCTGTATCTGTATCTGAAATTTATTGATTACATTTTGGTCATTGGTGAGAGGGATAAATTCAATGTGCTTAAAAATAAACCTACTATCAAAATTCTTATGCTCAGGTCCATACTTACAGTTATGATTCCAATATAGGAGGTTCTTTTAAACTTAAATATAATTTGGTTAAAAAAAGAAACTATATTAGGAAATAAGAAAATTTAGGGACCTGCAAACTCCAGTTACTTATTATCTCTACATGTTCTCAAGTGCTCAACTATATTAGCAGCTCTTTTATGATTATTTCTGCTTTGACAATCTCCTGTTTCCCCAAATCCAACACATACAAAACTCAACTTATTATATTTTCATCTAATGATTTGCACACTTTCTAAACATTTGCAGTTATAGTAATACGATATTCAGGAAAAAAGAAAAAAAACATTAATTTTTCTTACTGCTACAAAATAAAATAAAAAATAAAGAATAAAGATTTAGAGTAATGCAGAATTTACTTCTCATATCAGTCACTCATTTAACAATATATTTTGAGTGTCTATGCAGGAGTAGGTATTATTCTAGTTCTGGGAGTATAGCAGTAAACAAAGTATATAAATCACTCTCCTAGTGATGGAGAGAGAGTCAATAAACAAAAAAAAAAAAACAAATGTATCATTTGTCAGCTTGCAGTAAGTGCCCTGGACTGACTTCTAGAGGGACAAATGACAAACACTTATTTCAGTCAAGGACATTCATCCTCAATATATAGCCAGTACTCGCCATTAGCCCTCATGAAAAACAAGAAAATGAAATAGTCTAAAACGAGTACTTCCTGAACTATGTATAACTGAAACATCAATATTAAGATGAAATAGTCTAGATTGAGGCTATCGCAATCTCAGTCAGTTCCTTTTTACCTCTATTGCAATATGAGACTCTTAAAATACATGTATGTACCTTCTGAAGAACTCTCTAAACTAATTCTGCACAAATTCCAAGAAAATAACAAATGAACAACAGAACAAAACCCCCCCCCCAAAAACAGAGAAATCCATATCCAACTTGCCAAGAATATGTGAAGTCATATGAATGTATGATAAGTGAAGATATTTTCTAAAAGACAGCTGCCCATACCAAGGCAGGATAGGTATATTATTAGACAGGATATAATATATATACATTATTAGGCAGGATAGATATATTAGAGATAGTTAGCTTCTTTTGCAATGTTTTTTACTCAACTGTCTGTATTTTAGAGACTATTATTAATGTATTTTTGCATAAGTACATGTTGAGTATATGCTTTTTTCTAAGAATAAATGGTGTTTCTCAATTAAAACAAGTCCTTCATCTCACTGAAGGAAAGAATAATATGGAAACTGAAATTACCAGATTATATTTTATTTTTAAGTTCCTTGCAAATGGCAAAAATGAACAAAACAAAACAAAAAAATCTCTAGAGGCCAACCTCATTAAGGTAAACTTATTACTTATGTAATATGCCTATTACAGAGATAAGTACCTTGTGGGTCCTCTAGAAATGCCGCTTGCATTCCCTCATCCCTTCATTACAGCTAGTGATTAGATGGCTAACTGGCCTCCAAACTGTCACCCTGATCAATATTTCTTACTTATAAATGATAACTTGAAAGTGTTTACTATTTCAAATGCGGAAACATAGGTACCTTCTTGAAAATATCGCGTTTGTCAATGTACAGTTTCAGAAGTCAAACTACTCTGAAAGGCACTTACATTTTTCTGCAATTGTTTTGTATTATTTTAGTTTTAGCCCTGTTACAACCTTGTTAGTTAGTCCAGGATCATGACTTACATAAATTAGGTACATAGTAGGTACTCAATTAAATCTTATTGATCCATTGTCTGATTAATTCAGATATCTTTCTAAAATAAACTGTTGGATTATATATATACCTTACTTAGGTATTTGAGCTTTTTTTGAACTCTTGAATGAAAGCTTCTGCCAAAAAATATTTACACAGAAAACAGAGATTTGACTTTAAAATAGCACATATGGCAAAGAGGGGTCCCTAGATGAATGTGAAAAGAGAGATGATAAAATATGAATGACAGGAAAGGATGGGCATTTTTACAGCATAATTTGAAGAAAACAGTAAACTCAGAGAAATGATTAGAATTCTGGAAATTGAGTGACAGGATTTTTCCAAATGACAGAGAATAGGCAAATCAAAAAATAAACAAGAATATACTCTTTGGGAAATGGGTAGGAGAATTACATTATATAAGAAGTTGTATGATAAAAACATAAGTGGATTGACAAAGTGGTGTCAAAAAACATCTAAAAATAATATTGCTCTATATGATAACAAATTCTGAGTTTTTTTTTCACAACATGATTATTGAAATTAAAGAAGTTACAAGTGAAGAGAAGTAACTGTTAAGATAACTAGTTTTAACTGAACTAGTTGATAAACTTCCATATACATATATTTTAATTGAAATTCACATAACATACAATTAAACGTCATAAAGTATACAACTCAGTGGTATTCAGTTCATTCACAATAGTGGGCAAACACAACCACTCCCTAGTTTCAAACTTTTTCATCATCCCAGAAAAACATCCTGCATAATAAGTAATTACTCCGATTCCCACCTCGCTCATCCTGTGGTAACAACAAATCTGCTTTCTGTCTCTAGAGACTTGCCAATTCTGGGTGTATCATGTAAATTTAACCATACAATGTGATCTTTTATGCCTGGCTTCAGAGGAGGAGAAATGGCAATTTAAACTAAAGCATTTAAACCAAAGTATGTTCAGAAAATTTGAAGAAAAATTTTAGAGTAAGGTCTCTGACAAAAATAATCAGAGTAGATTTTTTGCCCAGTCAATTTCATTCTATGATTTTTTTTAAACTAATTTTGTTTTTATTTTTGAATAACCAATATGATTTATCAACTATGAGTAAATTTGTCACGAACATAATTTAAATAACCTAGTAGGAACCATAAAGTAGTAAAAAACATGGTGAGAGACAAGAGCCAGTTTGTCACCCAGGCAGGTTTATGCAGCATGTGGGGATAAAATATTAAAAGTACATATCAAACTATGTTGTAACTAATAGTAATTTAATAAACTAGGTTTATTTTTTAGTTATTTGATGCCTGTTCACACACAAACATCAATTTTCCTCTCATGATATCACTGAAACAGTATCAGTTGCAAACAAATCTTCTAAAGCACAAATACTTCTATACAATTCATCAAGGGCAAAAACAAGAAAGATTATCATATTTTATCTTTCATCAGGGGCAAAAACAAGAAAGATTATCATATTTTATCTTAAACAGAGACCAGTTCTGAGAATTTACTTGTGAAGTAAGAGTGAATAATATCAGAGCTCAGATCCCAAATCCCTGAAATTGAAGTAGTTTCTCTGTGGCCAACAACAAGGGAATATGAACCTTCTGTGAGCTTGTTAGCGTTTCAGTGCAGAAGAGCCTTGTAAATAATTTTCTAAGCTATCGCTCTGTACCGAGTATTAAGAAAGACCAACTGGATTTGCTTACCATGCTGAGAATGACCACATAAAAATGGGTATAAAATTTAAAAATCGGTTTAATACACTGATTAATTATAATAACTTTTGTGTCAAATCCAAACTTCATTAAAACATAAGCACACTGAAATATCCTTTGTATATCAGTATTGAAAAACACATGAATAAATGAATGGAAGAAGGACTATATGAAGTAGAAATAGAGGCCACCATAAGACATGGTCTTCAGGTTAATTACGGAATAGCTAGAAGCTAGTATTATTCTATGGCTGAAATTCCTTATTCATGAAGACAACTTTTCCTAGAAACTTTTTCCTTTTCTTTTCTTTTTTTCCCAAATAATTTGACTTGCTCGAATATCAAGGTCTTATTTTTCAACATATACTTAAAATTTCATTTCATTTTTAATGAATTTTTTCATCCTCCTCACTAGGACTGATCCCTTCTTCCTTTGGGTCTCTTTCTATCCCTCTGAATTCTCTACATTCATAGACTTATTAATACTGTATTCGTTTATGACTGAAATCTGTCTTTAAGTATAAACTCTTGTGCTGTAAACTACACAAGGATAGGCAGTCTCTACCTCTGAAGAGAAGATACTACTTAGAACTTTCATTGCAGTAATGGAGAGTGAAAGATCTTCATATAAATTTTATTGAAATTGTTCAAAAGAGCCAGAGGTTATTTTGGAGGTTATTAATTCATAATATAGAAAAATGCATTTTCTTCCTAAATAGATTTTTTTTTAGCTTATACCCCAAATGTTATTTTGCTCATCTGTATCAGATACTTTGTCTATTAATCAAAACACTTTAGTAAAAAAAATGAGTATTTTAGAATAAAAACAAAACTGACTGCTTTTGTGTCAGTGATTTCTACAGTGCATGGTACACAGTTGGCACTCATAATATCTGTGGTAGTAATCATAATATGTGAATAATAAAGGGGAATACTGGAAAAAATGTGATGTAAAGTTCTACACAATGAGTTTGCAGTAGTTTTTAAATTAATTACTAGTGTTTACAATTATTTTCACCTTTGATTCTATGTTATTATTTTTCTGTCCCCCACTGACTCACATCTTTGAAATCCATTCTGAACTATGGAAAACTTTACTGGATATCTTCTTTCTTCCATCTGCTTTTCTTTTTTTTTTTTTTAACATCTTTATTGAAGTAAAATTGCATTACAATGGTGTGTTAGTTTCTGCTTCAGAACAAAGTGAATCAGTTATACGTATACATATGTTCCCATATCTCTTCCCTCTTGCATCTCCCTCCCACCCTCCCCATCCCACCCCTCTAGGTGGTCACAAAGCACCGAGCTGATCTCCCTGTGCTATGCAGCTGCTTCCCACGAGCTATCTATTTTACATTTGGTAGTGTATATATGTCCATGACACCCTCTCACCCTGTCACATCTCTCCCCTCCCCCTCCTCATATCCTCAAGTCCATTCTCTAGTAGGTCTGTGTCTTTATTCCCGTCTTGCCCCTAGGTTCTTCATGACTCTTTTTTTTTCCCTTAGATTCCATATATATGTGTTAGCATACTGTATTTGTTTTTCTCTTTCTGACTTACTTCACTCTGTATGACAGACTCTAACTCCATCCACCTCATTACAAATACCTACATTTCATTTCTTTTCATGGCTGAGTAATATTCCATTGTATATATGTGCCCCATCTTCTTTATCCATTCATCCCATGATGGACACTTAGGTTGCTTCCATGTCCTGGCTATTGTAAATAGAGCTGCAATGAACATTTTGGTACATGACTCTTTTTGAACTATGGTTTTCTCAAGGTATATGCCCAGTAGTGGGATTGCTGGGTCGTATGGTAGTTCTATTTTTAGCTTTTTAAGGAACCTCCATACTGTTCTCCATAGTGGCTGTATCAATTTACATTCCCACCAACGGTGCAAGAGGGTTCCCTTTCCTCCACACCCTCTCCAGCATTTATTGTTTCTAGATTTTTTGATGATGGCCATTCTGACCGGTGTGAGAAGATATCTCATTGTAGTTTTGATTTGCATTTCTCTAATGATTAATGATGTTGAGCATTCTTTCATGTGTCTGTTGACAATCTGTATATTTTCTTTGGAGAAATGTCTATTTAGGTCTTCTGCCCATTTTTGGATTGGGTTGTTCGTTTTTTTGTTATTGAGCTGCATGAGCTGCTTGTAAATCTTGGAGATTAATCCTTTGTCAGTTGCTTCATTTGCAAATATTTTCTCCCATTCTGAGGGTTGTCTTTTGGTCTTGTTTATGGTTTCCTTTGCTGTGCAAAAGCTTTTAAGTTTCATTAGGTCCCATTTGTTTATTTGTGTTTTTATTTCCATTTCTCTAGGAGCTGGGTCAAACAGAATCTTGCTGTGATTTATGTCATAGAGTGTTCTGCCTATGTTTTCCTCTAAGAGTTTGATAGTGTCTGGCTTTACACTTAGGTCTTTAATCCATTTTGAGTTTATTTTTGTGTATGGTGTCAGGGAGTGTTCTAATTTCATACTTTTACATGTATCTGTCCAATTTTCCTAGCACCACTTATTGAAGAGGTTGTCTTTTCTCCACTGTATATGCTTGCCTCCTTTATCAAACATAAGGTGACCATATGTGCGTGAGTTTATCTCTGGGCTTTCTATCCTGTTCCATTGATCTATATTTCTGCTCTTGTGCTAGTACCAAACTGTCTTGATTACTGTAGCTTTGTAATATAGTCTGAAGTCAGGGAGCCTGATTCCCCCAGCTCCATTTTTCGTTCTCAAGATTGCTTTGGCTATTCGGGGTCCTTTGTGTTTCCATACAAATTGTGAAATTTTTTGTTCTAGTTCTGTGAAAAATGCCACTGGTAGTTTGATAGGGATTGCATTGAATCTGTAGATTGCTTTGGGTAGTAGAGTCATTTTCACAATGTTGATTCTTCCAATCCAAGAACATGGTATATCTTTCCATCTATTTGTATCGTCTTTAATTTCTTTCATCGGTGTCTTATAATTTTCTGCATACAGGTCTTTTGTCTCCTTAGGTAGGTTTATTCCTAGATGTTTTATTCTTTTTGTTGCAATGGTAAACGGAAGTGTTTTCTTAATTTCACTTTCAGATTTTTCATCATTAGTATATAGGAATGCAAGAGATTTCTGTGCATTAATTTTGTATCCTGCTACTTTACCAAATTCATTGATTAGCTCTAGTAGTTTTCTGGTAGCATCTTTAGGATTCTCTATGTATAGTATCATGTCATCTGCAAACAGTGACAGCTTTACTTCTTCTTTTCCGATTTGGATTCCTTTTATTTCTTTTTCTTCTCTGATTGCTGTGGCTAACACTTCCAAAACTATGTTGAATAATAGTGGTGAGAGTGGGCAACCTTGCCTTGTTCCTGATCTTAGTGGAAATGATTTCAGTTTTTCACCATTGAGGACAATGTTGGCTGTGGGTTTGTCATATATGGCCTTTATTATGTTGAGGAAAGCTCCCTCTATGCCTACTTTCTGCAGGGCTTTTATCATAAATGGGTGTTGAATTTTGTCGAAAGCTTTCTCTGCATCTATTGAGGTGATCATATGGTTTTTCTCCTTCAATTTGTTAATATGGTGTATCACGTTGATTGATTTGCGTATATTGAAGAATCCTTGCATTCCTGGGATAAACCCCACTTGATCATGGTGTATGATCATTTTAATGTGCTGCTGGATTCTGTTTGCCAGTATTTTGTTGAGGATTTTTACATCTATGTTCATCAGTGATATTGGCCTGTAGTTTTCTTTCCTTGTGACATCTTTGTCTGGTTTTGGTATCAGGGTGATGGTGGCCTCGTAGAATGAGTTGGGGAGTGTTTCTCCCTCTGCAATATTTTGGAAGAGTTTGAGAAGGATAGGTGTTAGCTCTTCTCTAAATGTTTGATAGAATTCACCTGTGAAGCCATCTGGTCCTGGGCTTTTGTTTGTTGGAAAATTTTTAATCACAGTTTCAATTTCAGTGCTTGTGATTGGTCTGTTCATATTTTCTATTTCTTCCTGGTTCAGTCTCGGCAGGTTGTGTATTTCTAAGAATCTGTCCATTTCTTCCAGGTTGTCCATTTTATTGGCATAGAGTTGCTTGTAGTAATCTCTCATGATCGTTTGTATTTCTGCAGTGTCAGTGGTTACTTCTCCTTTTTCATTTCTAATTCTATTGATTTGAGTCTTCTCCCTTTTTCTCTTGATGAATCTGGCTAATGGTTTATCAATTTTGTTTATCTTCTCAAAGAACCAGCTTTTAGTTTCATTGATTTTTGCTATTGTTTCCTTCATTTCTTTTTCATTTATTTCTGATCTGATCTTTATGATTTCTTTCCTTCTGCTAGCTTTGGGGTTTTTTTGTTCTTCTTTCTCTAATTGCTTCAGGTGCAAGGTTAGGTTGTTTATTGGAGATGTTTCCTGTTTCTTGAGGTAGGCTTGTATTGTTATAAACTTCCCCCTTAGCACTGCTTTTGCTGCATCCCATAGGTTTTGGGTCGTCGTGTCTCCATTGTCATTTGTTTCTAGGTATTTTTTGATTTCCCCTTTGATTTCTTCAGTGATCACTTCGTTATTAAGTAGTGTATTGTGTAGCCTCCATGTGTTTGTATTTTTTACAGATCTTTTCCTGTAATTGATATCTAGTCTCGTAGCGTTGTGGTCGGAAAAGATACTTGATACGATTTCAATCTTGTTAAATTTACCAAGGCTTGATTTGTGACCCAAGATATGATCTATCCTGGAGAATGTTCCATGAGCACTTGAGAAAAATGTGTATTCTGTTGTTTTTGGGTGGAATGTCCTATAAATATCCATTAAGTCCATCTTGTTTAATGTATCATTTAAAGCTTGTGTTTCCTTATTTATTTTCATTTTGGATGATCTGTCCATTGGTGAAAGTGGGGTGTTAAAGTCCCCTACTATGATTGTGTTGCTGTCGATTTCCCCTTTTATGGCTGTTAGTATTTGCCTTATGTATTGAGGTGCTCCTATGTTGGGTGCATAAATATTTACAATTTTTATACCTTTATTTTAGGCAGCCTCTCTGCTAATGGATGGGGCTGTGTTCCTGTCTTGCTAGTTGTTTGGCATAGGGTGTCCAGCACTGTAGCTTGCTGGTCATTGAGTGAAGCTGGGTCTTGATGTTGAGATGGAGATCTCTGAGAGATTTTCGCTGTTTTGTATTACGTGGAGCTGGGAGGTCTCGTGTGGACCAGTTTCCTGAAGTTGGCTCTCCCACCTCAGAGGCACAGCCCTGATGCCTGGCTGGGGCACCAAAAGCCTTTCATCCACACGGCTCAGAGTAAAAGGGAGAAAAAATAGAAAGAAAGAAAGAGAGATGATATAATATAATGAAGTAAAATAAAGCTATTGTAAAGCAAAGCTATACAGACAAAATCTCACCCAGAAGAATATACATATACACTCACAAAAAAAGGAAAAGGGGAAAAATTAATATATCCTGATCCCAAAGTCCACCTCTTGAATTTGGGATGATTCATTGTCTATTCAGGTATTCCAGAGATGCAGGCACATCAAGTTGTTTGTGGAGCTTTAATCCGCTGCTCCTGAGGCTGCTGGGAGAGATTTCCCTTTCTCTTCTTTGTTCGCACAGCTCCCGGGGTTCAGCTTTGGATCTGGCCCCGCCTCTGCGTGTAGGTCGCCTGAGGGCGTCTGTTCCCCGCCCAGACAGGACGGGGTTAAAGGAGCTGCTGCTTCGGCGGCTCTGGCTCACTCAGGCGGGGGGAGGGAGCGGTACGGAGGAGGCGGGGCGAGCCTGCGGCGTCAGAGGCGTCGTGACGTTGCAGCAGCCCGAGGCACGTCGTGCGTTCTCCCGGGGAAGTAGTCCCCGGATCTCGGGAGCCTGGCTGTGGCGGCTGCACCGGCTCCCGGGAGGGGCGGTGTGGAGAGTGACCTGTGCTCGCAGACAGGCTTCTTGGTGGCGGCAGCAGCAGCCTTAGCATCTCATGCCCGTCTCTGGGGTCCGCGCTGTTGGCCGCGGCTCGTGCCCGTTTCTGGAGCTCGTTTAGGCGGCGCTCTGAATCCCCTCTCCTCGCGCACCAGGAAACAAAGAGGTAAGAAAAAGTCTCTCGCCTCTTCGGCAGCTCCAGACCTTTTCCCGGACTCCCTCCCGGCTCGCCGTGGCGCACTAGCCCCTTCAGGCTGTGTTCACGCCGCCAACCCCAGTCCTCTCCCTGTGATCCGACCGCAGCCCGAGCCTCAGCCCCCAGCCCCGCCCGCCCCGGCGGGGGAGCAGACAAGCCTCTCGGGCTGGTGAGTGCTGCTCGGCGCCGAGCCTCCGTGCGGGAATCTCTCCGCTGTGCCCTCCGCACCCCTGTGGCTGCGCTCTCCTTCGTGGCTCTGAAGCTCCCCCCTCCACCACCCGCAGTCTCCACCCGCGAAGGGGCTCCTAGTGTGTGGACACCTTTCCTCCTTCACGGCTCCCTCCCACTAGTGCAGGCCCCGTCCCTATTCTTTTTTCCTTTGGAGGTTTGAAGTGGTCATGTGCAGACCTGGAGAGAGATATTTTTTACAGTTAAGAATAATTTTCAAAGCTAAGCCTTCTGCTATTGATAGTAAAGTTTATTACTTAATGTTATAAATTTGCAACAAAAAATATCTTCCTCCATTTCTAAAAATCAATACTAAGTTAAAAAAAATTCAATTCACCATTAATAATGAAAATTCCTCATGCCCAAAGATTAACTTTTGTTAACCACATGATTTTAAATTACTCTTCTGATACATAAATTAATTTTTAAAATATATTGCCGAACCAATATCATACTCCATTTAAAATTTAGGGAATGTTCTTTTATATATTAAAGCACACAGGCCCAACATAATTAGAGAACAATGACTATCTCATAAACTATGAGAAATAGGACAGAAGTCAAAGGCCAGTGTGTGGGAATGATCACATACTTTTCTTTCCCTCCATTTAATTTCAATAAACTAATGTTGATAAAGAACACACTGATGTCGAGCACTGCATTAATTAGAGATGTAGTCTTTAATAAATCATCATCATGACTACCAGAAGCTTTCACTGTATTTTAAATATGAGAAATTGGCTTACTTTGCTGTACTACAACAAGTCTATAAATAATATTGTATTCTGGAATATATGGCAACTGAGAGTTTGACTACTCTACAAAAATTATTGACAACATTCAATATTTATTTAATTTAATTAAATTCCTACAATGTGCCAAAAAATGTGATAGTCACTAAGGTTAAAGTGATGAGCAAAACAGACACAAGTGCTTCTTTCATGGAAATTAATGTTTACTAAGGAAAATAGGATTGGTCAAATATCATATTAATTCTCTGAATTCGAAACTACCATTGATTATGTATTTTATTTGTCCCTTCTATATCTGGACTCATGTTTTAGTATCCACATTAAATATAGAGAAATAAAGAAAAGAAAAAAAAAACCCCAAATTTTAGATCATTTGTGAATAAATTAAAATTGATTCAATACTTGTGAATGTGTGCGAAAATGTTGTAGATTACACCCATGCAAATACTTAGACATTATCATTCTTAAGGTACACTGTAGATTCTCCACTCCGTGAAGACCTCTGAATCATTTCACCTACATTTTTTCTGAATCACGCATATGATTTTTGTCCTTTTCTCCGTTTTATATACTATCAATTCCTTATTTCTATTTTCTTTATCCTTCTATAATACAAAAACATGTTCTTCCTATATTTCCATGTGCAAAATCAATAACTGATGAGCTGGACTGCTGACACAATCTAAGCTCATTAAGTATTCCTATGAAGAATTTGCATGTCTAAAAGGAATTCTGATACCAGCTAGTAAGTTCATTAAATTTCCATCCTTATAATTACTAGTTGTAGAAAATGCACTGTTCTGTGACATGTGTAATAGAGAAAACTTACTGCTTATGTAGGAAATATTTTAGTTTTCTGAAGGATGATTAGATTTTAGTCAGATGCTGCACACTTATTTGGACATGCATAACTCTCAGGAAACCTTGATGTTATTGTACAAATAATCATTAGCAGAGAACAAACATGTTTGTACCACATTTTCTCTGACTTGATGAAACCCCAGCTCTCTGGTCTTTCTGATGCACTGACCACACCTGGAGTATAAGGTTCACTGGAGACAGAAAATAACATGCCAGAAGTAGGATTGTGGGATTTCTATCAGCTTCAGGCAATTAAAAATCCTTTCAAACCAATGTCTGGCCAGGGAGATTAACAATCAGTTCACTGGTAGCATCCAGGAAGTGAATTAATCTAGGTGCAAATTTCTCAGAACCTTATTACACGGAGGTTTCTTAGTATCATGGTAATTTTTTCACGGAGTTCCTAAGCCAAAATAAATATCTAATAGTTCCAGGTACTAGGTTGTGATGCTTATGCAAGTTAATAAGTATTTATACCCTAACATCTTAACATTTATTTGGCAAATATTAGAATCCAATTAGACACTGACACTCTTATTCCTTGTTCTACATTAATTTCCATGTGATACTTGTCTTTTTTACAGCAATTGATGAAAACAAATTTCTAAAGATATGACACAGGCATTGAACCTATGAGCTTAAGTTACAGTAGTGAAAAAAGTAATCTGATAGAATTTATGTTCTAATATGGCTTACATTTTACTGGGTATGAGATAGACGGGAAAGCAGAAAGTAAACTTTTAAAGTAAATACTATGTTTAAAGGAGACAGCTGCCATTAAGAAAGGTAAAGGAGAGGAGGGCATGAGTAGAGTAGAGTACAATTTTAAATTGGGCTGCCCATAAAGGCTTCTGAGAATGAGTTATTTTGGAAAAGACTTAAAGAAAATGAAAGATTGAATTGCTTCAAGAGTGTCCTAGACAGGGAGAAAAATAAGAGAAAGACACTGAAGCAGGTATAAATCTGCCTAGTGAGTTTTAAAAAGTCAAAAAAGTCAGCATGACTGGCGGTGAGTAAGCAAGCACACATGGAAGAATGTGTTGGGGACAAATTATAAAAGGCATTAGACTTATATCTAAGAGGTGTGAAGACTTTGGCTTCCACTCTGATGGCAAAACAGCCATCGAAGTGTTTTAAGCAGAGAAGTAAGATCAGGTAACCAGTAGTTAACCTGGACCCCATGGCTGCACTGTTACTAGAATTTATATGGGGAAGCAGAAAGACCAGTTAAAATATTATTGAAATCCAGGCTAGAGTTGGTGATATCTTGGATCAGGTAAGAGTAGCACAGGTGGAGAGTTGTTTCATCCCTATTTTATTTTCAACTGGAACTAATACGACTTGTTGATGAAATGGATTTGGAAGGTGAGAAAAATAAAAGAGTCAAAGATATCTCCCAAGTATTTCTATATGGGATTTAGGAAGGGATTGAGGAAGAATCAGTTAGGAAAAATATAATGAGTTTGGAATAGAGTGTATTAAGGTAGAGAGTCTTAGTAAATATCCAAGTGTCCGCTAACTAAGACTGTCAAGAAATCTATCTCTCACTTAATAGAGGACATTGCTCCAGCAATTCCTCCTTCTACCAAGTCATTCTCATCAGCATAAGATCTTCAGACAATCTCCAATGACTTGTCTGTACTTACTGTCTCCAAATTTTCTCTCCACATTCACTAATAAACCCACACCAATTTCAAGTTTACATAAGTCTTTCTCAAAGAATTTACTTCTACATAGCCAAATCCAAGGGTTAGTTCTAAGCCTTCATCTTGCCTAACCATCAACAGCTATTGAGTGAGTGCTTTCTCCTCCATCAAATATTCTCTTTACTTGACTTACCTTGATTTTTCACTGGATTCTCATTCTAATTGTTCCCCCTAGTTTCCATTCAACTCCCTTACTGTAAATGTTAGGGTGACCCAGGACTTATGTCTTAGACTCCTTTCTCTTCTTTATTTTCATATATTCCCTGGTGATGAAGTAGTTAAAGTAACGAATAAAATGTTAGAATTGATAGTGATCGTTTAGGAAAAAGTAAACTGTTCAGGTTGGGATACTACAGAAACAACACTGGAAAGACTAAAATTTTTGATAGAATAATGTAATAGTTAAAATTATGTAGGAATTTTTGTCATTGCTAATTATATACTAGAAATGGCCATGAACATGAGGATTGAAGTGGAGTGGAACACAAGAACTTTAGAGGAGTGAAACTCACGTAAAGGGGGAAATAGGCTTTATTAGAATCACCAAAATAAATATCAAAATTAACCAGTATTAAAAAATAAAAGTTATATAGAGAACGATAGTGATCCAGGAGATGAAATCTTATGAAAAATGAAGACAAATATCCTGGTGGTCAGTGGTTGATTTCAAAGAAAGAATAAGCAGCAGTATAAATCTATGAAACTAAAATAAAAGTGGGAGCTTTTAGAGATAGGGGAGTGAGAATAAATTTCAAATGGCAATGAAAAGCTAGACAATAGTTTACAAATATATTTAGCACTGTGAAATCACTCAGAGAGCTTAATAAATACTACTGTATAAATTCTATCCCTGGCAATTCTGATGAAATTAGCCTGGGTACATCCTGAGCATTGCTGAAGTCCCCCAGATAATGGGTGTGTGAAATCTAGAGCACTTACCTACCCTCAATTCCAGTGGTAATAAGAAATAGGGAAGAGAAAATATATACCACCTAAGACCTACAGGGGAAAAAAAATAATAATAACCCCAGGGAAAGAGAGGTTTTATTTGGAGGACATAAAGGTTAAGAGATAGGTTGCCTCATTGGATTATTTTTCTGGTGATTAATCATAAGTTTCTAAAGACTGGAAGGAAGGATTTCAAAATTAGAGAAAAGAAGAAGGGAAGGAAAAGGATTGTGCTAGGGTGTATGGAGATTGGGATGGAGTAAACAAGGAGAGTTTTGTTCTTCTTGAGTGAATGAAGATGCTGCTATAAAACACATCAGATTACTATTGTTGGTCTTCAAGGCTGTGAGTTTTAAGTTCTTGTCTTTCACTCCACTTCAATCCTCATGTTCATGGCCATTTCTAATATATAATTAGCAATAAGAAAAATTCCTACATAATTTTAACTATTACATTATTCTATCAAAAATTTTAGTCTTTCCAGTGCTGTTTCTGTAGTATCCCAACCTGAACAGTCTACTTTTTCCTAAACGATCTCTATTGATTCTAACATTTTATTCTTTACCTTAACTACTTCATCTCCAGGGAATATATGAAAATAAAGAAGAGAAAGGAGTCCAAGACATGAGTTCTGGGTCACCCTAATATTCTGGTCTTTTCTTAGCACCTACAGATGGAGACTTAGAAATTGCATATGGCAGTCCTAATCTGAGGTTCTCACTTGACCTCTCTATAGGGGAGACCATATTCCTCTGAAGGCCAAAGTTCAGGGAGCAGCAGATTGTTTTGAAACCTGAGGAGTAGTTTTATCACTGATGTGTCAAAAATTCAAAAATTCAAGAATGCCTGCTACATTGTTACTTAACATTCATCTGGTAGGTAGATGATGAAAATAAACAGGAAAGCTTCACAAGTAACTTTTTAAAAGCAGTCATCATTTTATTTGTAGATGATAACGTCATTAAAAAAAATTGCAAGACAATACATTGAAGTACAACATAGCTAATGAAAGAGATTTTCTAATGGATGGAAACATGATATACTATACAAATTAATAGCTTTTCTACATTCACAAAATACTTTAGTGATTAAAAACTAACTTAATATTAGAAATTCTAAATTCCAAGCTTCATACCCTCAAGCTCAGAGTATAAAATAGAACTGCATTTGTTATAAGAAAAAAGAAAGAAAAAAACACAACTTCGTAAGGGATTTTAGAGTGAGGATAGGGAAAAGAATAAAGAAAAGTGATGGGATTAAAACAGAGAAAACTTTATAGGTGATAAAGAGATAGTACAATCAATTCTTAAATTGGATTCTCCCCGAATCCCAAAACAAGAAAGAAAAATCTGGCTAAAAATAATTAGATTCCTCGAAGGTCTGATAAAAGTCTTTAGAGGCTCTTCCTAAAATGAGAACTGTCTTTGGCAAAGGGAAGAATAGTTAAATGTGGGATGAAGTTGGAAAAGAATAGAGAGCGAGAAGAAGATATTGTTAGAGGAGATCAAGATGGCGGAGTAAGAGGATGCTGGTCTCACCTCCCCTTACCAACACATCAAAATTACAACTACATGTGGAGCAACCCTTGCTGAAAACAATCTGGAGACTGGCAGAAAGGCTCTTTACACCAAGGCTGTAAAGAAAGATTCACACAGAGTCTGACAGGAACAGAGGAGAAGTGATTTGGTCAAGACTTACACCCTTAGGAGGGGACACAGAAGGAGGGGAATATCATGGGCTTGGGGATCCTCCCTAGGGAGCAAGGGGTTTTAAGCCACACATTAGGCACCCCGGCCCTGATGTCCACCAACAGAAAGATGAGTTCACTTAGCTGATTTGAAAACCACCAGGACTTACCAGAGGGCTGTAAGAAACTGAGATTCTGCTCCTGAAGAGCACACACACGTGCTTACCTACTCCTGGAACAATACAAAGGAAACAGATGGAAAACTGCTTGGGGCTCTGTCCAGCTGGCCCAAACTGCCCCATTGTGCACCCCAGCCCACGCTGGGCACCTGCTTCACCCCTCTTGCTCTGGGGTTGCTCTCCACTAGGGCAGAGACTGTCATTGTCAAGGAGAGGGTGCACACTTAGAGGGAATGGAATCAGCATGTACCCAACCCAGGTTCAGAGAAGGGCTGAAGAAGCCTTGGCCAGTATGCACGTCCCAGCCCACATTTAGGAGGAGCTAAACCAGCTCCAGGGTAGAGAACAACTTTGCCAGCTGGAGTGAAAACACCTCAGTAGTGAGGCACCAAATCCTTTGATTTTGACCCAGCCTCTAACCAAGACACACAGAAGTGTAGCCCCTGCCACTACCCTAATCAAAGTGGAGAATTTCATCACACACAGGGAGAGACCCAATTCGCTCAGGACATCTGATCCAGCCCCTTGGGCCTGAACACCACTCCAGATAGGGTGGAGACTCCCACTGAGCACAGGAGAAGCCAGGTGTACACCTGGCTCTAGCTCTAGACCCCTCCAACTACAACACCACCTCCCACCAAGAACACATAAGCAATCTGGAAAAAAGAATAATGGAAATCACCTAATAAGAACAGCAAAAAGAAAAACAAATTAAAACAAGAAAGCTTTGATAGAGATATGAGGAAGGGAACCATTTCCCTCTTTTCCATCTTTGAACAGCATGGCAGAAATATTTACTTTTCTCACAGGAATATGTGGCCCACTTATAATATTGCTTTATCAGGAAATCAAGTTTCTTGCATAGTGCCACAGAATCATAAAATGCTTCTCTCTAATATGCATTGAATTATAGAAAATTATATCTCATTTTCTAAAAGGTAAAATATTTGCATTTGTTAAAAGACCATATTTTTAGTATTTTGTGATAGTTTTATAATTTTGCCACAATTTTTTATCATGCATGGTATATACACATTTCAAAATAGTTATTTTTTTGTTTTGTTGTCTTTGTGACCCCTCTTTTTCTTCTTTAAAATTGGTTTGTAATACATATTTTTTTTTCAAAAACCAACTGAGAGATTTGGTATATTCGTATTTTGAATATATCTTTCTCTTTCTAAAAAATCATTATAATAAGCTACAAGGATATATTGTACAACATGAGAAATATAGCCAATATTTTATAATAACTATACATGAAGTGTAACATTTAAAAGTTGTGAATCACTACATTGTACACCTGAAACTTATGTAACATTGTACATCAACTATACCTCAAAAAATTTTTTTGAAAAAAATTATTATTTTAGTCATAACGATGGTGAATGACTTTTGATGTAATTTATATCCTCTTGTAAAAATAACGTGTGGTTTTGTTTATTTATGATATTTTGTAGTCTTCATTATTATTTGATAAATTGTCAGCCCATTAATGAAGTATATGTATTATTTAATGAAGAACAAATACTATTCACACCTTAGGGAGAAAGTTTGTTGTGTTTAATTTTTTTTTCCTGTTAGTTTTTTGTTATATTTTTTAGAAGCAGTTTATATTAATTTAAATTGAATTACAAAGAGTATTTTGCTGTTATGTTTATTATTATAACCACAACAGGGACTGCAGGGATTGAGAAAATTTAATTGATGTAAATCAAAGTAGTAAAAGTGTTATAAAGGAAAAATCTATAAAATAAAGTTCAAAAAAATAACAATTTGGAAACGGTATTGTAAAGTACATAAAAGCAAAATATTTAGATGTTTAAAATAAATTTTAATAAAAGAGAAACACATAATAATAAAAAATACTCAAGACAATTAATGTTGAGCATGAATCAAAATTTTATATCAAATTTGTCACAAGTGAAAAAACATCCCATAAAAGCTGATTCAAATATTCTCTTTTGGCAAAGATATTTATGGTTAAAAGTAAAAAGACTTTATGTAGTCAATTGTTAGGCTGCATTAAGAAAAAATCTGGTGAAAATGAAACCATGTACAAGCCCCTGTGTCCTTGTCTTTTGAAGTAAAAGGCTGGCTCAAGAGTTAATGATTAGGAATGTGAAGATGTAGAATAAAGAATACCTGTTGGGCAAGGAAAGTGGTAATAATTTAGGCTGTAAATCCACCACATGGCAAAACGACCAAACTCAAAATTCCCTGAAAGATACAGATAAAGGCCTGACACACAGTCCTAAGTTGTTTTTTACAGGAAGCAGACCCACCAGATGAAAACTGCTAAGCACAGTCACATAGACCCTAGACTGTTTGAAACCAGAATGTTGATGATGCTTGAAACTTCATCTTGATGGCGACCAGTTCAAGAATTTTGCACAAGTTGATTATGCACACGGCAGCCCCCTCCCTCACCCTGCCTTTAGAGCCCCTTCCCTGAAAACCATCAGGGTGTTGGGGTCTTTTGAGCATGAACTGCCCATTCTCCTTGCTTGGTGCCTGCAATAAAGGCTGCACTTTCTTTCACCACAACGCAGTGTCAGTAGATTGACTTTATTGCACATGGGCGAGTGGACCCAAGTTTGGTTCAGTGATGAAAGATCATTAGATTCCTTTCAGGTCTGGTTAAAGATCTTTAAAGCTCTTCCGAAGATGGATATTTTGTTGAATGAATTTCCAAGAAGGTCTAATAAACCTCATTAAATTTCCATCAAAAAAAAAATTACTTAAGCATCCTTTCAGTAATGCTAATTTACTTCCCAGAGGACCAACTAATCATGTTAGACCACAAAGTTACACCTCACTCTAGGACTGGAACAATTTTTGAAGTCCCCCTTTTAATGCAGATAATTTTTAAAGGTTTATCTCTTTTTAAAAAACTATGTGTTCATTTTGTTCTAATGTCATTAATTGAATTTGGACCAGCGTTAATCTGCTTTTCCATGTCTCATATTTAGATTTAGACTGAATTTTAACAGGCCCACAACCAAGAATATCAGCCATATTTGTTCATAAATTGACATTTCTCTTTAAATTGTTTGCTTTATTAATGCATATTTTCTAGGCAAATTATCATCATCATGAGAATGACTCAGTTTCAGTGGGAGACTTTTTCTTTAAACTTAGGTTTTTCCTGCATGCATATTTCATTTGCCATTTTCATTTATATAGATTCTATATTATAGATATAATAACATTCATTAATTAAAACAAACAAGTCTCATTATTTTATGTTCCAAATAAATACCAAGTGTCTATATAATCATTAAACAGATCAAAGCCAGAGAAATAACTTTTCCTTATGGAAATAGCTTATAATACTTCACGACTGCCTTTTGGATTTCTTCTATCTTCTCGGTATACATTTTTCTTCTTGCTGTCCTTATCACCTGGTCTACTCTGAGACCATAAATCCAGTACCCACCAGATGTTTTCCCAAAGATTTCAGCTGCAGTGTTTAAAGATTTGGAATAGCCCTCTTTCTCCAAGATTTCAAATTTTGTGAGTGTTCCTGGCTTTACAGGGAATGAAATTTTTTACCACACATAGGACAGGTAATCCCCAAGGCACAGAACAGGTACAAGTTTGAATTTGGGGTAGAACTTTACAGATGATGTTTCCATATATAAAATACAAATGCTTTTTTTTCTTAACAGATGCCTTAAAATACTTAATTGAATGCAATTTGTTTTTTACTGTTATGCTTTTATCATCTTCAGTTTTACACACCCAGTTTCTGTAATTATACCCAGGTATGAAGGACAGATGATTCATATTAACCTACACAAGTAGCTATAGCTACATGAAAACAAAGTAACTATAAAACATCTAGCAACAATTCTGAGTATTTTTGCTAACAAAAAAGTCATCTATATCTATTTCTAAATCTATATCTATATCTATGTCTATATCTATATCTATGTCTATATCTATATATGTGTACATATATCATATTTTCAAATGAATCACTATAAACTCTGGCAGTGGCATTGTCTGCAAATAATAATTTGATTTTTCACAAGTTTGTAGCAGTTAGAATCAGGAAAATTTAACCCAGTGACCTTTATCATAGGGCAGCAGTGGTTTTTCAAAATTTACCCCATTATAAAAAAAAAAAAAAAAACCGTTACAAACCGGTGAAATTGAGGATTACAGATCAAGAAAGAAAGGGAAAGGACCTTTATCATATTCCTATCAGAAAATAGAATATATTTAAATGATACTTCTTGAAGTTTCTTCTAAAATATCTGGTCTTTGGCTTCTAATTCTCAGCAGGACATTCGAGCTAGTAGTAGAGAAGAGCAAAAGTTATCAGATTATGACAAGACTGAAGTGCTCAGTGAATTTTTCCAGTGACTAACAGTGTTAAGGTGGGGAAGTATGAAATTGCCTATTGAGAGAGTAGTACACAAGATGAGGCCTTACCTATAATATTTCATCAACACCTAGAAAGTTTTATGATAGCACATGCATAAATAAAGTTTTTCTGGAAAACAGTTATGTTTATTTTTTACACAGTAATCAGAAAATAAGAAGGTCATTCATTGGCCAATGAGAAATTGGACCTTCATTGTTTTGCTGAGGGCTGTGTTACAACTCTACAGGTAAGCAAAAAGTAATAAAAAGTAATAATAATGTACTCTACTTTGGCCATGAAGTTTATTTGTCAATATGTGTAGAATTAACATAACAACAAAATTAGGTAGTATTGCTAAGCTGGTTTATCAGTTTCCTCTCACAAGTAGTTCTAACTTTAGTGATCAAGTTGCTGGCTCATAAAGTGTTTGTAAAATACCTCTAGTTCTATCTCTCCTAGGTTATAGCTATCCATTTTTTATTGGATGATAAATGATCAACCCTAAGTAATAGAGCTTTCAGTTGAGCACTTTCACAGGACTTTTGTAGTTTATAAGGTGGTTCCCATTATCATTTAAAGTAATTTAAGGATAAATTACAGTACCTTCAGATGTGATTACATTCCACTGACCTCTTTCCATTCCTGAGCATCAAAACGGAATTTATACTAGTTTCTCATTTTATCAGTCACCTTAGTCATTTCCTTTTTTTCTGGATAGTTAAGAAAAACTAAATTTTAAGATTTTTTTTTCCGTTTTGAAATCTCATTTTCAGCTTTTTAATGAATTCTTTATACCTCACATTCCTTCCATATAAGTTGACAACAAGAACACCAGTGATGGTCCCAGCCCAAGAGTCTACATTCAGGGGTAAACTATTTTTCTCTTCCTGAAAATATGGACTGTAATTTTTAAATTTCCAAAGTTAGTTGTTGAAACAATTCATTTATTCACTCTTTCAAAAATTATTTTATGTCTCATACAATAAAATAGCCTCTGGTGATAGAGAAAAGAATACCATACTGAAATTCCTTTCATAATTGGATTCACTTTGTAATGGAAAAGGCATTGCGAAAGAAAGAAAGAAAGAAAGAAAGAAAGAAAGAAAGAAAGAGAGAGAGAGAAAGAAAGAAAGGAAAGAAAAAAATGAAAGAAAGAAGGAAAGAAAGAAAGGAAGAAAGAGAGAAAGAGAAAGAAAGAAAGAAAGAAAGAAAAGAAGGAAGGAAGGGAGGAAGGAAGGGAGGAAGGGAGAAAGAAAGGAAGAAAGAGAAAGGACAGAATAAAAATTACGAGTGTGTGAAGAAAATAAAATAATCATGAGCTAGAGAGGGTGAAGAAACAAGGATAGTGTAACAGAGCTGTCTGGGCTGCCCTTCTGAAGATATTACCATTGTCACTTGAGAATGAGGCAGCCCTATAAAAATCCTTGATTTCCGAATCAGGGAGTATGGCACATACTCAGAGGGAGGGTCCTGACTGGAGCCCCCAGAACATAAGATGTTTAATATGATATGAAAATAATTTTGTGATGAATCACTAAGCTGGCATACATATATGCTATCAATTATAATTATATATTATGTAAACAAATATATATATCAAAAAGCATCCTTCAAAACAGGGGGTAACCCTAGGAGGTACGCCAATATCAAAGTGAACTTTGGCATACACAAGTTCCGTTAAAACTTGGAAAATATACTTTCAGGTTCTTCTGGAATGTAGGGAATGGGTGATAAAGAATAGGACCAAATCGAATAGAAATCTGGTATTAAAACCATTATAAATCTAGATCCTCATGGGGCTACACCTTGATCATAGGGGAAAATGGGAAAGAAGTTCATCGCATAGAATGCAGCTTCAAGGAAACTGATTGTTTCAAACTTGGAACTGGAAGGGCCGGGGAATAAATCAGCAACCTCTCTCACTCATAATTCATAGTCATGAGCTACCTCAAGCTTAGGTTTTGAGGATTTATCCATGTTCTCTGTGTGATTTGAAAAGGACAAAATAGAATCTAATTGAAAGTGGCCTCAGTCTGATAATAGTTTACAAACATTTTGTGAACAAATAACTTGATTAGTAAACTCTAGAAAACTGTCTGGTGATACAAACCCAATAGAAATGTGTGTATACATTCTTCAAACCACATACACAAGATCGTCACTGCAGCGCTATTCATAATATTTAAAAAATTATATTGATTCAAATATCTGTTAAGAGCTGAATGGATAATTATATTGTGGTAAGTTAATGCAAAATGATATTATGTAGCAGTGAAGATTTAGAAATCAATGTCATAAACAATACAATGGATGAAGCTCATGAACATTATGTTAAACAGAAGAAGCCAGACATTGAAATGTCCTGGCTGTATGATTTCTTTGTATATTGTTCCTTATAGGCAAAGATAATGTATTATTTCCAACAGCAGAGCAGTGGTCAGGTTTACACAGAGGTGATTGGGCAGCTGCAGGAGAAGCGCTTGGAATGCTGACAATGTTCTCTTTCATGATCTAAGTGTTCATCACATGAATGTGTTCACTCTTCCAAAATGCAGTATGTTGTAGAGTTATGATTTAGGCATTTGAGTATGTATTTTATACTTCAATAAAATGAAAAATAATAACCTTGTATATTGTCATCCTCCAGTTTTACTCCCTCAATACAAAAAATATTACTGATTATTTTTATTGCCTATATAAGGAACATTTATTCTGGTAATACTTTTAGATCTCACTGTTAGATTAATGATAATATTTTATAAAATTTGGTAAAATGCATTGTGGTCTTCAAGCTGTGTGATTAATTTTATGCAGAAGTTTAGTAATGGCACTTTTATGGAAATCTAAGGATAAGTATTTTTTCATGTATTTCTAGAAAGATGTACATTAGAGAAAGCCACTTTCCCAAGTATATGGACATAATACTCTGATATTCATTGCTAAAAGAGGAAGAACATTTGAAAATGAATTAGAGAAATATAGATAAGTACCAAGAAAAGAAGTTAAATAAAATTATAAAAATCCAATAAAATATGAGAGTAATTTTGAATGTATTAAAATGCTTTTCTTTTAGTTTGAACAAATTTATATGAAAGATTCTATACTTTTTTCTACAGATTTTATCAATAATACTTTAGTACTATATGTGTATTTTTTCAAAACCACTAAAGTTCTTTCAGGAATATAATCTAGTTTCATAATCAAAAGAATCTATAAATGTAGTTAATAAATAAGCATATATCCCCATTTTACTTTTGAGGAAATTAAGTCTTCTAAACCTAAAATTACTGAGACAAATGTAAATTTGTTTACTTTCATTTTTGTGCCTTATTGTATAATCTGCTTCAAATATTATTGAATCCATAAGCAATCTTGATAAAATACAATATATTTTTTGGTGTACCCTTCCTATGTTATCATGTTAACTTAATGTATTCTTCATTTTCTTGAATCTCTTTCACTTTTATAAAACTGTCCTGAGTAAAATAAACAGGTTAAGAAAAGTATAGGTATAATTTTTACTTACTTCACTATAGAAGTATTGTTGATTTGGTTTGCTTCTTTTTTCTCTCAATACCAATAAGTATATGTATACTGATAGAATATAGTTTTCTTGATATATTACATTAAAGGAATCATTTTACACAATATTTCAGGTCATTAACATTGGCAATAGGAATTAATTTGTGAGAATCTTTGAGTTCATCCTCGAGATGAGAAAGGAAACTGGCATTAGAGACTCAGACTCAAATTTCTCATAAGAATGAAAAGCTTTATATGCAACATTTTCCTCACTTAGTGGAAATTGTCATGTTCAATTTTCCTTTCTGTTATCTTTTTCATGTGAAAGATGAGCAAGAAACATCATTCCACACTATTAAAAAGAATAATTGAACTGGATGGATCCTTGAATTTGATTTGTTAATTGTCCTAGATTGTTTCTTTTTTTTTTTTTTTTTTTCTGAAAGCGGTACAGGAGAAAAGCACTGAATGAAAATTGCCTTTCACATTCAATCAAATGTAATGCTACAAACAGGTAACAGTAATTTTCCAGGAATAAAGAACTTCATGTGGATATGTTAAGGATTGAAAAACAATGATTAAGCAAAGACTATCATCATATATAAAGTGAATATTGTGTGTTAATATGTGCTCTCCTGTGAAACAAAAATTCTGTTACTGACCCCATTATAATGTTCTGATTGTTTTAAATTTTCATCTATAACATCAACATATTTTATGTGTGTACCTATATCTCAGGTGTATAGATCATGAAGCAAGCGGTGCTTTCAACTAGGCAATTTTGCTATTAAGGCCAGCTTCAGCCATGTTATAGTTACTCCTGATTTTCCACTTTCAAGCAATTAACATAGATATCAAGTGCCTACTATACATTAGACATTATATATGAACTGATTATTAATAGTAGTTAATATTAACAAAAAATAACTGGTCTTTATAGAACTTCTAGTGATATATGTGTACAATACTTGAATGAACTAGTAGACTACAAACATTTAATGTGACATTTGCTTTTCTTTGGAAATAAAATATATTTTGTTTTGTAGGTGCTGAAGACACATTCTACCATTCTACCTGCAGTGTAGATGACTAAGACTGTCCTTGTTATATAATAAGCTGAATTTGAAGCTTTCCTCAATGTTGAGCTAGGACCTGGATGAGTGTCAATAGTTTTTCCCAAGAGCACTCATTTCTGGTTTAGTTGTACCAGGTGTCTTCCTGCTTTCACAAGAATATCATTAAAAACTGTTCTCAATGTAGGACAAAGTGCCTGGGATACAAGACATAAAACACTGTTTAATAATACACTTTTCATTAGGAATTTAAGAATTACCTTACTTCCCTAAATTCAGTATTTATCAATATGTATTCCCAATTTACCTTCTAATCTTCTGCCAAATTTATGACTGTGGCTTAAAACAACCCACATGAAATTTCACTTCTGTTCATAATGGTATCACAGGGAACGGATTTAACCTTTCACCACAAACAATTAAAATCTCCACCTAATATATGAAATGACATTTTTTAGAATTTGGAAAAGAGGCAGGGCAATATCTAGACTAAAGATTTAGGGACCTGGAACACAAAAAGGGCATGAGTCCTCACTGAGTTTAGGAGATGGAGATCAAGAGTTTAGAGGGGAAGGTTTGGGTACAGTCCAGGACAGAAGAGAATTAAGCAGAAAAGAACTTCAGAAACATGACAATAATTGCTTAAAGCAAAAACCAGAAACCAACAAAAAAGTATTCTTCAGTTTATGCATATTTAAGTTGTATGGCAATAGCAGCCCAAACAAGAGAGAATATGTGGAAGTACATTGTCATAAGAGTTTTATATCTGAGATGAAGTGATATAATACCATTTGTGGTAGATAAGGTAAAGACAAACATTTTATACCCTAGAAGAAACAATAAAAATTAAAATAAAGCATAGTTAATAGTGGAGATGAAACAGAATCTTAAGAATTGTTAATTAATAAAAGTAAAGAAGAAAATTTAAAAATGTTTGGGATATGTAAAAACCAAAAAGCAATATGTTAGATTTAAATAAAATTGTCCTGAATGTTACATTAAATATAAATTATTCAAAAAAATCAAATTAAAAGACAGAATTTGCCACACTGGATAAATAAGACAATTTTCACTTTATGCTGTTTAAAGGAAACTCACTTTAAGTATAAAGGCATAAATTGGTTAAAAATTAAACAAAGAAGATATTTACCACAGAAGGGCCAAACACAAGATGAAATGGCTATAGTGGCATCAGATAATGTGTATTTAGAAAAAATAAATATTAACAGGAATAAAACATATTAATAATGATAAAGGTATTAATTCATAGGAAGAAGGAGAAATCCTAAAAGTGTTGTACTCAATGACAGAGCTCAAAATACATGAAGGAAAACCAACAGTTCTAGAAAAGAAACAGACAGCTTGAAAATTACAGTTGAGTATTTCAATACTCTTCTCTCATATTTTTTAAAATTAATTTTGATTAGAGCATAGTTGATTTAAAATGTTGTGTTAGTTTCTGCTGCACAACAAAGTGAACCAGTTACACATATACATATATCCACTCTTTTTAAATTCTTTTCCTATATAGGTCATTACAGAGTATTGAGTAGAGTTCCCTGTGCTCTACAGCAGGTTCTTATTAGTTATCTATTTTATATATTGTAGTGTGTAAATGTCAATCCCAATCTCCCAATTTATCCCTCCTCCTCCCCCCTGTACTCCTGGTAAACATAAGTTTGTTTTCTACATCTGTGACTCTATTTCTGTTTTGTAAATAAGTTCACTTGTACCATTTTTTTTGAGATTCCACATATAAGTGATATCATGTATTTTTCTTTCTCTGACTTACTTCACTCTGTAGACCAATCAATGTCACTGAAAATGTCATTATTTCATTCCTTTTTATGGCTGAGTAATATTCCATTGTATATATGTACCACATCTTCTTTATCCATTCATCTGTCAATGGACATTTAGGTTGCTTCCATGCCCTGGCTATTGTAAATAGTGCTGTAATTAATACTAGGGTACATGTGTCTTTTTGAATTATGGTTTTCTCAGGGTATATCCCCAGTAGTGGGATTGCTGGGTCATACAGTAGTTCTATTTTTAGTTTTTTAGGGAATCTCCATACTGTTCTCCACAGTGGCTGTATCAATTTACTTTCCCACCAACAGTGCAAGAGGGCTGTCTTTTCTCCACACCCTCTCCAGCATTTGTTGTTTGCTATTCTGACTGGTGTGAGGTGATACCTTATTGTGGTTCTGATTTACATTTCCCTAATAATTAGTGATGTTGAGCATTTTTTCATCTTGAGAAAGAAAAATGGAGCTAGAGGAATCAGGCTCCCTGACTTCAGACTATATTACAAAGCTAAAGTAATCAAGGCAATATGGTACTGGCACAAAAACAGAAATATAGATCAATGGAACAGGACAGAAAGTTGAGAGATAAACCCATGCACCTATGGTCACCTAATCTATGACAAAGGAGGTAAGAATTTACAATGGAGAAATGACGGTCTCTTCAATAAGTGGTGCTGGGAAAACTGGACAACTACATGTAAAAGAACGAAATTAGAACATTCTCCAACATCATAGACGAAGATAAACTCCAAAGGGATTAAAGACCTAAATGTGAAACTTGATATTATAAAATTCTTAGAGGAAAACATGGGCAGAACACTCATTGACATAAATTGCAGCAAAATCTTTTTCATCCACCTCCTAGAGTAATGAAAATAAAAACAAAAATAAACAAATGGGACCAAATTAAACTTAAAAGCTTTTGCACAGCAAAGGAAACCATAAACAAAGCAAAAAGAGAACCCACAGAATGGGAAAAAATATTTGCAAATGAAGTGACCGACAAGGGATTAATCTCCAAAATATACAAACAGCCCATGCAGCTCAATATTAAAACAAACAAATGAACAACCCAATCAAAAAATGGGCAGAATGAGAATTCCCTGGCAGCCCAGTGGTTAGGACTCAGTGCTTTTGCTGTTGTGGGCCCTGGGTTCAATCCTTGGTCGGGGAACTAAGATCCCACAAACTGTACCACATGACAAAAACAAACAAACAAACTAACAAACAACAACAACAACAACAAAAACCAATAGAGCACCTGAGGAACTTAAGGACAAAACCTTTTTAAAAAATGGGTGGAAGATCTAAATAGACATTTCTCCAAAGAAGACATACAGAGGGCCATAAAGCACTCCTCTCTCATTAATTGATAGAATGAGTAGGTAGAAAATTAGTAAGTGTGCAGAATATTTAAACAACACTATCAATTGAGTTGAACTAATAGATATTTAATGAGCATTCTACAAAAAACAGCAGAATACACATTCCTTATAAAGCACATGGTATATTCAGCCTCATAGACCATACGTTAGGTCATAATACAAGTCTCAAGAACTTAAAAGCATATAGAGGATGCTCTCTGATCACAGTGGAATTAAATTAGAAATCAGTAACATAAATTTACCTGGAAAATTGACCTGGAAAATTTACCTGCACGTGAACCACCCATGGCCCAATGATAAAATAATGTCATGAATCAGATAAAGAATAATCCAGTTCTATGACCCCAAGACCTAGAGATTAAAAGCTCACAAACACACGCGCGCACACACACACACACACACACACACACACATACACATACACACACGGCAAATTCTTTAGGATAATTTTGGAACCTATTTTATATGGTCATAGCTCTCCTATGCAACCTCAAATCTTGCCATTTGATGCATATTGCATATTATACCAAACCAGGCCACTTACATTTTTTAGCAGTATAGAATCCTATTTTCTTTATGTCATGTCTTCAGTGCCTGTACATATAATTTCCTTCTCTTAACCTAGCCCATTTTATTCATCTTTTATAGTCGACTTCAGCTTCTATTTTTAAAAAGAATCCTCTCTGATTTTTCCAGTACTCACAAAAGATATCCAACTCTGTGCTTCCATAATACCCTTAGCTGTTTGTACGTGGAGAGTGGAGGTCCCTGATCTAGACCTGAACAATTTAAAATCTGGATATACACCTGGTTAATCTGTATGCTCCCAAGTAGGTACTATGCCTGGAATGTAAGCAAACATTCAATACATGTCGAATAAACTCAAGAGTAAGTATCGCAAATGAGCCTGTTTATTGAAATCTGTTGAATTATATCCATTGTAACTACTGCTCATTATAAAAGTTACCACCTCTGACAAACTCTAAGCTGTTCAACAATTTCAAAGAGTAGAGCTCCAAGAATTATAAGGCCACAACCACCCTTAGAGATGGACAGAAAAATTTAAGATTGACATATTTACCCCAGCCATCTTTCTCCCAACGGTTTTAACATCTGTTGGAGATCTTTGTTTAAACAATTTTTTACATTGGGCTTTCTCATTTTATTATTCCTTATGTATTTATAAATTGACATTCTTCATTAAAGGAGAACTTTCTTTTTTCCCCCCTTCCTTCCTCTTTTATTGAGTATAAGTATAGACTGACAGATTTTTAGTAAAACTATTATTAAATGTGCTAACTTATTATTATTAATTATTATCGTTATTTTGATGCTCATAATGTCCAAACTTAGGATAGTAGGAGCCCTTTCAAACTGGCTTCTTATCTTCTTGGCATGATCCCATTAATTTTTCAGCACATCATATATAGATTTCTAATGATGTTTCAGCATTAGATAAAGCACTTCAGTTTCATTTCTCCTTTTCTCTTTCCCTCTCAGTAAAAATTGTGGCTTCCAACATTATCAATGTATTTGTTCATTTGCTCTTTCACACAGTACAGAGGAAATGGTTTCAACATTACAAAATGAATACCATCCCAACAACAAGATTACTAAGTAAAGTCCAAGATTGTTTGGTGGTTCTTTTTGCCCTTAGAATATGTTCCATTAAAAGTATACAATCAAAATACAGTTTTCAAAATTATGTGAATTATTTTTTCTCCATGTTTTTATATAAATTTGATATGAAGTGGATATAAGGTTGGGACAGCATCTGTCTGTATTCAGGTTCAGGATTTGCTTTGGGGGTGGACACATTTTGGCCTTTTAAATCATTATTCTATTATTTCCCTGTAATACAATTGTTGTCATGTGTTATTAATATGTATGAGGCAATCAAATGTCCATTTTGAAAACTGAATTACCATTAATCGTGACTATCTTGACATTTTGCTTGAAACTCCATTTGCATTTCTATGATTCTCTAGCCTGATGTCTACTTTTCTTTTATGGTTTTCATAATGCAAGTATTTCAGTTTTTCTTTTCTTCTATTGTATTGATTGCTTATTATACTGGGCTGACTTCCTGAAACTCCATGAAATTCCAATATGCATTTAAATTTGAAATGTAAAAATAATGTCTTTCAAGAAATTTAAGTCCCATCCTTATACTGAATATAATCTTCCTTAATTATGTTTTTCTGTGCATATACACATATATAATATAAATAATACATATATGTATGTGCATATTTATGTGTGTATATATAATACAAATATATATGTATGCATTCATGCATTACTTTCTGCTTAGCTCTGTTTACACTAAATATTTTACTTTTGAAGCCATTTATGATATCTAGGTATGTGTTTATTTTTTAAAATCCTATATTCAAAAGCAAAATAAATTATTTTACTTATTTTAACAGATACAAACTGCCAAGTTGAGCTTTTTCAAACAGTGTTTATTTGCTTTTTTTTTTTTCTGTAACTAACTTAATAACTACCTGAAGTACCATATTCTTAATTCATTGTTGACAATGAAATACCAATATTCTCTTTCAAAGCCTCAAATTGTCTATGGGAAAAAATGATTTTATTTATTTTTTAAATCATAAAATTATGCAAAATGAATGTCTTTCAGATTGATGTCAAAATTCACCCCCCATTTTCCTTCTGTTGCTTTCGTTTTAAAGCTCTGGATTGACTTGGTAAAGCACCGTTTGCAAGACTAAAACATAAAATGTACCTTCTTCAGAGAGTAAAAGGACAAAGGTATGTAGGAATGTGGGTTTGGCTGTAATATTTACTTAAACTTTTGGTTGTTTTAGTTTGTCTTTGTCCCCTACCTGTCTCCAAAGAAGATCAGTTTTTATATGTGGAAACATCGTTGCCTGGCAGAAATTTTTATTAACAGAAATAAGGCATTTTTATGGCATTATCATTTGAAGTATTTCTTTAAAGTTTCAAAGAGTATTTTAATGCCAATCTAAGTTTGTAAATGTAACTCCATCTCCAAAATAAGTACATACACATGAAAAATATGTCAAATATTGTCAATTCATGCCATATTTAAAACAAAGATTGTTGAATAGAACCCTAAGTTGCATGTACCTCCTTTTTTATATATACGTAATGGTCTTTTGATATGTCATCTTGACTAAGTGATAGTCTTCAGTGATTCAATTAAATCCTAATATCTGTATTGCTTTGAAAGTATTTTATAGATGTGATTACAGTTCAGCTGATTTTAAGTAAAGAACATTCACCTGAGTAATATGAGTGGGTCTGATTCAGTTGAAATGCTTTAAAGGCAGAGCTGAGATTTTCCTGAATAAGAAAAAATGCTGCCTGTGTACAGCAGCTTTAGCTCATGTCTGAGAGCTCCAGCCTGCTTATTCTGATGGGCTGCCCTGTGGATTTCGGGCAGCTTCATAATCACATAAGCTGTGTTATTGCAATAAACCTCTTAAAATATATCTCCTACTGGTTCTTCTTTTCTTGTTGAAATCTGACCAATACAGATTTTAGTAGTGGAAGTGATTCTATGTTTCTTTTTTTCCTTTTCATTAGCAGCTGCTTTGAATCACCCACGTTACAATTCAACTTCACTATATTTGGTATTTTGGAATCATCATGCATATAGATATTAAAAATTTAATTCTGAATAGACCAACCTTGTGTCATTCCTCTCTTTGCTTGTGCTTCACATTGCAGTCAGATTAATATTTTTCTTATCTAAGCAGTAAATTTTGTGGTTCTTCATGTGTATAGGGTTTACATGATTTGAAGGCTTTTACAAAAACAAGCTTGAACATTTATTCCATTTCAAGATCAACTTTTCAGGGAGGAGTCAACCAAGGATAAAAAATTACATTGGAAGAACCCTAGGATCACATTATTTTTCATATGTTGAAGTCTGTTTCAGATATCCCACAAGCATTCTGAAGCTGAGTGAATCTCTAGTAGGACTCACATGGGTATAACGGTAGTTATACTCACGGTCAGTGTTTATGATAGCAAAGGATTCAGAGTAAAAGGAAAAAGATATGTATTGGCAATGTCCAGAGAGGTTAGGTGCCGGCTTCTGAGTCTATCTTTACCTGGGTCATATAATCTGCCTTGTATCTAGCAGCTAACTAAACAGACCCACGTAAAGTGCCCACTACAGTCTCAAGGTTAAATAATTTTATGAAAATGGTATTAAGGAAATTGTGTTGCTATCCTGCAACAACTCAGACTGTGATAACTTTGTACTAATTTCTAGAGCTATATTGAATATCATTGCCTTGAACTATCACTACATATTGTCATGTCCCTTGAATGCCTCGTTTTATCTATTTAGCTAGGTCTTTACTCTCAGGCTTAGCTCTAGTTTCTGCCCCACTCCACCCAGCCACTCTAAAATTAGTTCTAAGTCTATCCACAAGTCTGTTAGTTTTCTTTTTTTCCCCCATGTATGTATTTCCCATGATAAGAAAAAGTAAATTTCAAATACATGTCTTCAAAGCTTGCCATTTAAACAGTCATTTTCATTTTGCATAAGAGTATTTTATCTTTTTACAAGGTATCTTCTGCATGTTTTACCACTTCAAACAAGATATTATGAATTTTGTTTTTTTACTTTATCAATGTCAAGTACGTTATGCATACCTCTTTCAAAAGAGTTGCTCATATCATATTCCATGTAATGATTATTTTTCTCTTTATTGCATATACTTCTTTCAAAGTGGCTTTCAGATTTCTTTAATAATTTAAGATTTAATGTATGAATGAATCCATTCCCACAATCAGTAGTACTGAGGAGTGGGATTACCATTTGGGCCACTACAAAAAACTAACTCAACTTATTAAGTACATACATAAGACTGTGATGATAATGATTAATCTAAAACCAGAGAATGAATAGAAAGATTGTATTTTCCAATGAAATACCATGCGGTTTCAAAGTCATTTGTAAGCATTCATAAGAACTTTAAAAAATCAAACATATCAAATTAATATGGCACGATAATGATGGATTAAAAGAAAAATGTGAAGTCTTTTATTGTAAAAAATCCTAGGCAGCAAATCCAGTTGCAAGACACTATATTTGAAGTAACATCGTTATGACCATTTTGAACAAGGATATTCAGAAGAAATGGAGGACTCGATTTATAAAATCGAATCTCATGATAGAATGATCAGACTTTAATTGCAGGTGAGAGGCATGGATGGTTTATTCCCTTATTCAACTAATATTATTAGGGGGCATAATAATTCTTGGTACCTAAGCAGACTCTTACAGAAATGCAAAATGGGGCTGAAGCACTGGGGAGAAAATAATATCATAGTATTTACCTTTCTCTGAGGAATGATCACAGCATTTTACCCTATCTTCATCTGCACTAAGAAGAAGACAGGTTTGCTTGTGACATGATTAAATGTCAGGGGACAGGTCATTTGGGCCCATATCACCTACACTACTGCACAAAGTCCCAGATGGTTGGACACTCTCTTCTAAGGGATACTTAGCCATCATCCCACCCATTGGACCCCGTTTTCCTTTACTAATTCAGAGAAGGAAAAAAAACACATATGCAAAAATCCTAGTACTGATTTTGAAAATGTCTGGTTCATCTCAGTCTTCTCTGCAGTCAGATTACTTCCTTCCATATAGTTGACTGAGGAAACTTGAAATCTGAAGTCAGCAGACAAATTCTACTCTAAGTCTGTTCTCTCCATTGCCTTATATCAGCCAAAAGTCTTTGTATCCCTTGCTAGAAACTGTAGGGGGTTATAGTAATTTTTTAAGAAAAACAATCAATTTGTTTGATGATATCTTTCACTGAACATATATTTTTCCCTAGAATCTCTGGTGCTTAAGCAAAAACAATTTCAAATTTAGAGTCCTGTGTGCTACCTTATTCCATTTCAAAAATCTATATAAATTCCTAGTTTTTATTGAGATATAATTGACCTATATCATTGTGTAAGTTTAAGGTGTACAACATATTGATCTGATAACTTATATATTGCAATATCATGACCACCATAATGTTAACTAACACCTCTATAATGTCATATAATTATCATTTCTTTTTTTTGGTGAGAACAATCAAGATCTAGTCTCTTAGTAACTTTTAAGTTTATAGTATAGTATTGTTGACTATCACCACTGTGCTGTGCATGATATCTCCAAGACTTGTTTATCTACTGGTTTCAAGTCTGTAGCCTTAAACAACATCTCTCCAACCCCCCTCCCCTCCCAGCGCTGACACACACACCCAGCTTCTGGTATCCACCGTCTAGTCCCTGTTTTTATAAAGTTCTGCTATTTTAGATTCCAAATAGAAGTGATATCAGAAAGTATATGCCTTTCTCTTTTTAATTATCTCACTTAGATTAATGCCCTCAAACTTCATCATGTTGTCTCAAATCGCAGAATTTCTGTATTCTTTGTTTATTCATCTATTGACAAACATACAGTTTTTCCATATCTTGGCCATTGTGAATAATGCTGCAATAAATATCAGCATGCATACATCTTTTCAATATCTTGTTTTCACTTCCATTGGATATATACCAAGAAGTGTAATTTCTGTATCATAAGGTCATCCTATTTTTAATATTTGGAGGAACCTCCACACTGCTTTCTGCAGTGGGTAAACCAATTTACATTCTCACCAACAGTGCACATGTATTCTCTTTTTTCCACACTCTCGCCAGCACTTGATAGCTCATCTTCTTTACGATAGCCATTCTAACAGATGTAAGGAGATATTGTGGTTTTTTGAAAAATTTCCTTGATGATTAGTGATATTGAACATCTTTTCAAGTACCCATTGGCTATTTGCATTTTTTTGGAAAAATGTATATTTAGTTTCTCTGCTTTTTCTTTTTTTTTAAGTTGAGTTATAGTTGATGTACAATATTACACAAGTTTCAAATGTACAACAGTGATTCACAATTTTTAAAGGTTATATTCCATTTATAGTCATTATAAAATATTGGCTTAATTCCCTATGTTGTACAATATATCCTTGTAGCTTATTTATTGTATACATATTAGCTTGTACCTCTTAGTCCCCTATCCTTAATTTGACCCCCGTTCCTTCTCCCCCTGGTAACCACTAGTTTGTTATCTATATCTGTGAGTCTACTTATTTTTTGTTATATTCACTAGTTTGTTTTATTTTTTAGATTCCAATATAAGTGATATCATACAGGATTTGTTTTTGTCTGACTTATTTTACTTAACATAATGTGTTCATGGATTGGAAGAATTAATATTGTTTAAATCACCATACCACCCAAAGCAGTCTACAGATGCAATGCAATCCGTATCTAAATAACAAGGGAAATTTTCACAGAAATAGAACAAAAAATTTTTTAAACTTTGTATGGAAATGCAAAAGACCCCAAATAGTCAAAACAATCTTGAAAAAGAAGAACAGAGTTGGAGGAATCACACTACCTGACTTCAGACTGTACTACAAAGCTGCAATATTCAAAGCAGTATGGTACTGGCACAAAAACATACACATAGATCAATGGAACAGAATAGAGAGCCCAGAAATAAGCCCATGCACTTATGTTCACTTAATCTATGACAAAGGTGGCAAGAATATACAATATAGAAAAGACAATTTCTTCAATAAATGATGCTGTGAAAATTGGACAACTACATGTAAAAGAATGAAATCAGAACATTCTCTAACATGACATTAAAAAAATGAACTCAAATGTATTAAAGACCTAAATGTAAGACCAGGAACAAACAACTTTGTTAAAATATGGGCAGGAGAACTGAATAGACATTTTTCCAAGAAGACATAAAAATGGCCAACAGGCACATGAAAAGATGCTGAACATTGTTAATCATCAGGGAAATGCAAATTAATACCACAATGAAATATCACCTCACAATTGTCAGAACGGCTATCATCAAATAGAATACAAATAACAGTGTTGGCAAGGATGTGGAGAAAAGGGAACTCTCTTACACTGTTGGTGGGAATAAAAACTGGTGCAGCCACTGCAGCAAACAGTATGGAGATTTCTCAAAAAACTAAAAATAGAACTACCATACGACCTCTGCCTTTTTTACTTGGATTTTTTTATGTATGTTTTTTAAGCTGTATGAGTTATTTATATATGATAGATATTAACCTGTTATCAGATAAATGTTTTACAAACATTTTTGCACATTTTGTAAGTTGCCTTTTCATTTTGTTGATTGTTTCTTTTGCTGTGCAGAAGCTTTTTAGTGTAATGTTGTCCACTTGTTGAATTTTGCTTTGGTTTCCTGTGCTTTCTTAGTCACAGTCAAAAAATTATTGCCAAGACCAATGTCAAGGACTTCTTCCCTATAGTTTTTGTTTTGTTTTTGTTTTTGTTTTTTTGGAGTTTTATGTTTGTCTTTAATCCATTTTGAATTAATTCTTGTGAGAGGTTTAAGGTAGTGACCCAATTATATTTTTCTGCATATGGTTTTCAACTTTTCCCAGCGTCATTTGTTGAAGAGACTATCCTCTCCTCCTTGAGTATTTTTGGATCTCTTGTCAAATATTAAGTTAACTATGTGTGCAGTTGTTTATTCCTGGGCTTTCTATGTGTCTATTATTATGCCATTCCTATTGTTTTGATTACTATAGCTTTGTAGTATTGAAATCAGGAAGTATGATGCCTCCAAGTTTGTTCTTCTTTCTGAGATTGCTTTGGCTACAGAGGGTCTTTCTGTTTCCTGACAAATTTTTGATTTTTTTCTGTTTCTTTGAAGAATGCCTTTGGAATTTTCATAGAGATTACTTCGAATCTGTATATGGCTGGGTAGTATGGGTACTTTAAGAAGATTAACTCTTCCAATCCGTGAACACTGGATATCTTTATATTTTTTGTGTCTTCTTCAATTTCTTTCATCAAAATCTTATAGTTTTTATTGAACTGATCTCTCACTTCTTTGGTTAAATTTATTCCTATGTACTTTATTCGTTTTGATTTTTTCATGAATGAGATAGTTTATTTCTTTTTCAGATATATCATTTTTAGTGTACAGAAATACAGCTGATTTCTGTATGTTGATTTTATATCCTGAAAGGTGATAATTGCTCAAGCTAGGACTTCCAGTATTATTTTGAGTAAAAGTGGTGAGAGTGGGCACACTTTTTTTGTTCCTGATCTTAGAGGAAAACCTTTCAATCTTTCACTGTTGAATATATTAGCTGTGCATTTACATGGCCTTTATTATGTTCAGGTATGCTCCTTCTATATGCAATTTGTTGAGGTTATTTATCATAAAAGGATGTTGTGTTTTGTCAAATGCTTTTTCAGAATCTATTGAGATGAACACATGATTTTTACCTTTCATTGTATTAAGGTGGTCTATCACTTTGTTGATTGTGTATGTTTAATCATCCTTGCATCTCAGGTATAGTTCCCATTTGATCATGGCATATGATCATTTTACTATGTTGTTAAATTCAGTTTGCTACAATATTGTTGAGAATTTTTGCATCTATATTCTTTGGGGATGTTGATCTAAAGTTTTCTTTTCTTGTAGTATCATTATCTGGCTTTGATAATGCTGGGCTTGTAAAATGAGTTTAGAAGTGTTACCTTCTCTTCATTTCTTTGGAAGAATTTGAGAAGGGTTGGTATTTAATTCTTCTTTAATTGTTTGGTAAAATTCACCAAAGAAGCCATCTGATCCTGTGTTTTTCTGTGTGGGAGTTTTTTGATTACTGATTCAATCTCCTTACTCATTAATGATACATGCAGATTTTCTACTTCTTTCTGTTTTATTCTTGTTATGTTGTATGTTTTTAGTAATTTATTCATTTTCTTCTAGATTATCCAATTTGTTGACATGTAATTGTTCACAGTGGTCTCTTATAATCTGATGTATTTTTGTAGGATCAGTTAAACATCTCCTCTTTCATTTCTGATTGTATTTATGAGTTCCCTCCATTTTTTTTTCTTTATTAGTCTAGCTAAAGTTTTTTAATTTTATTTTTTTAAAAATGGGTTTTAGTTTTGTTGACATTTTCTATGGCTTTCTTCTTCTATATTTCATTTATTTCTCCTCTTATCTTTATTATTTCTGCTAATGCTCAGCTTAGTTTTTTTTTTCTCCTAATTACTTGAGGTGTAAAGTTATGTTTTTTTTAATCTCTTTCTATTTTCTTGATATACACATTTAACACTAAAACTTGCCTCTCAGAAAAGATTTTGCAGCATCTCATAGGTTTTAGTGGGTTGTGTTTTCATTTTTATTTGTTTCAATACATTTTTAAAATTTCCTTTTTGATCTTTTCAGGAGTATGTTAGTTTCCTCATGCTTAAAAACTTAAAAGTTTTCCAGCTTTCCTCTTGTTGATTTCTAGTTTTATACCATTGTGGTTGGAAAAGATACCTTGTATGACTTCAATATTCATAAGATTTGCTAAAACTTATTTTGTGGTCTATAATATGATCTATTCTGGAGAATGTTACCTGTGTAGCTACTGGGTGAATGTTCTATAAATATCTGTTACATTCATTTGGTCTAATGGATAGTTCAAGTCTGACATTTCCTTTTTGATTTTCTGTCTGGATATCTATCCATTGCTTAAAGTGGTGTATTGAAGTCCTCTACAATTATTGTGTTTTTGTCTGTTTCTCCCTTCAGATCTGTTAGTATCTGTTTAACATATTTAGGTACTCTGATGTTGGGTGCATATTCATTAATTATTGTTGTATTTTCTTGATGAATTGACCACTTTAATCATTATATGATGACCTTCTTTGTCTCTTGTTATTATCTTTGGCTTAAAGTCTATTTTGTCTATTTCCTCTTTCTTTTGGTTTCCACTTGCATTGAATATTTTTTTTCACCTTTTCTCATAGAGCCTATGTGTGTCCTTAAATCTGAAGTGGGTCTCTTTTAGGCAGCAGGTAGTTGAGTCTTATGTGTTTTTGTTTTATTTTTACCATCCAGCCACTCTGTGACTTTTAGTGAATTTATCCATTCACATTTAGAGTAATTATTGATTGGTAAGGACTTACAAATGCCATCTTATTAAATTGCTTTCTGGTTGTTTTTATAGTTCCACTACTTTTTTTTTTCTCCTTCTGTTTCTGCCTACCTTTGTAATTTCATGATTTTGCGTGGTGGTTTGCTCCATTCCTGTTTCTTTAACTTTAGTGAATTATTCTAGCTTTTTCCCTTTGTGGTTGCCATGAAACTTACATAAAACATCGTATAGATAAAATAGTCCCTTTTAACCTGATAGCAACTTTAATTGCACACAGAATTCTTCCCATCCTCCCTTTTATATTTTTGATGTCACAATTTACCTTTTTATATTGTGTATTTTTTAACAAGTTAGAGTAGCTATAGATATTTTAATACTCTTTTTCTTTAACCTTTTTACATTGTTAAATCGTTGACCTACCATCTTATTACAGAACTAGATTTTTCTAAATCTGACTGTATATATACATTTACCAGTGTGTTTTATACTTTCATGTTTTTATGCCACTAAATAGCCTCTTGTCATTTCACCAGGAAGAACTATTTTTATCATTTCTTGTAAGATAGGTCTAGCCATGATGCACCTCCTCAGCTTTTGTTAGTCTGCAAAAATCTTTATTTCTCCTTTACATCTGAAGGACAACTTTCTTGGCTGGCAACTTTTTTTTTCCTTCCATAATTTTAAACATGCCATTCCATTCTCTCCTATCTTGTAGTGTTCCTGCTGAGAAATCTACTGATAAACTACTGGGAAACCCCCCAGTGGGGGTTTCTCTGTAGGGTACATTTTTTTCCTTTGGCTTCTTTAAGATTCTTTCTTTGTTTTTGATTTTTGACTGTTTCATTATAATGTGTCTTGGAAAAGTTGTTGTTGTTGTTTTCTTTGCACTGAAATAATAAGGTGATCTTCTAACTTTATGAACTTGGATGTCCAAGTATCTCCCTAGGTTTGGGAACTTCTCAGGTTCCCCCTTCTTCCTCTGGAATCCCATTTATTATAATCCCATTTATTCTAATATTGTGATCCCATTATTAGATTCCCATTTATTCTAAATGGGAATAAATGGAATCCCATTTATTCTAATATTTGAATGTTTGATGGAGGTCCCATTTATTCTAATATTTGAATCCCATTTATTCTAATCCCATTAGAATCCCATTTATTCTGGAATCCCATTTATTCTAATATTTGAATGTTTGGTGGAGGTCCATATATCATATAAGATTTCATCATTCTTTTTCATTCCTTTTACTTTGTTCTCCTCTGATTGGGTTATTTCAAAGTTTCTATCCTTGAGCTTACAGGTTTTATCTTCTATTTGGTCTATTCTGCTATTGATGTTCTCCACTGCATTTTTCATTTCATTTACTGAATTCTTCAGCTTCAGAATTTCTGTTTGATTGTTTTTTATAACTTCTATCTCTTTGTTATATTTCTAATTTTTTCATGTATTGTTTTCCTGATTCTGTTGAATTGCCTTCCTGCATTTTCTTGTAGTTGAGTTTGTTGAGTTTGTTCAGTTTCCTCAAAAAAGGCATTTTGAATTCTTTATCAGCTAGATTGCAAAATTCCATGACTTTGAGTTATGGTTATTGGAGGATTATTATTATCTTTTGGTGGTAAAATGTTTCCTTGATCCTTCATATTCCTTGTTGTTTTGCATTGCTGCTTTTTCATATGAAGTGGCAGACAACTCCTGAAATCTTTACTAGTTGTCTTCAGCTGGGATATACTCTGCTTGTCCTGTTACATCTGGTGTTTTATCTGACCCTGTATAGATACACCTGCTCCACACTTCTCTCTCTGTCTTATGGTGGAATTCTGAAGCTTTTATGTCTTCTTTGGTTCTTACAACTCACCAGCTGGCTGCTGGAAACTTATCTTTTGTTTTCCAAAAGGTGATGTTACAGCTTAAATTTGTGGTTTCTCCCTTACCCCTGAGACCCTGAGAGCACTGACCCTATTTTCCTGAGAGCACTCTATTTATTGGAGCTCACTTTCACTCTGGCACTCGGTAGCATACACAATGAACCAGCTTCAGAGTTGGGGGAGGTGTGAGTTTAGCACTGAGGCACTAAGGATGCCCACAGACTTGGTGGGAGGATCCTCTTGTTAGGCTCTCTCAGAGGCTCATGGGGAGACTTCCTGCTGAAGTCCTGAGTGAAGTCAGAAAAAAAAAAAATGCATCCTTCTGATACTCTTTGATGTTCTTACCTGCCTCTTTCCCAATCTTCTCCCTCCTCCCAGTCAGGGCAGTTCCATATCAGTATTCTGAGTGCTGCTGGAGTACTGAGTCAGTGTCCTGCACAGCTGAGGAAACCTAGAACTTACTGCTTTCCTTTCCCCTGTGAAAGGTTGCCACCAGCTAGGTCAACCCCAAACAATGGCGTCTTAGGAAAGGTGCCCATCAGCAAAGTTCCTCTTACCATCTCCAATGCATCTAAACATCCTTTCCCCTCCAAAAGAGTGTTGTAATTTCCCCTTTGGAAGTTGGATTTCTACAAAGTCTCTCTCATCCATGGGTTTTGCCCAAGTTAGCACTCTCCAGGTTTTTTCTGACCATGGCTGAGAGGGAAGTAGGGCAGGTCTTATGGCCCCTGCTCTTGTCACAGCCCATACCAAAGTCTGTCTTCCAATCACCAGAATCACAGGTGTTCAAGACTCCTCCTGGGTTCCTTAATATGCAGTGCTGGATTCTACAACTCCCACATAGGCACTTTGGATCATGGATGGAGACCTAATTAGTTGTTAAGAAAGGTGGACAAAAAAGAGGGAGGTCTTACACTACTATGACACCAATCTCACCCCTCCCCATTTCACATTATTTGTATGTATCTCAGTTTTTCTGAATGGAAATCCAAGGTAAGCTTCAAAGGGGTATATATTTCAAAATACAGAATAATTTATTAAAAACAACTTCTCTTTTATTTGTCTGAATATCTTAAACACTAGAGCCACTACTCTATAACTCCTGGTATATTTATAAGAATTTAGTAATTTATTCATTCTTCCTACAATCTTTGTCTCTATAGAAGTGTTACCTGCTCTGACTGGATATGCAAGGTTTTCAGTCCCATTCCCTTCTGGGAATGGGACTGAAATGGGTAAGTTTAAAACTGTTTTCTTATAGATGTAGAGTGTGTATAGCGTGACTTGTAATAGTCATCAAATACGCCAGAGGAGTAAATTATTCCAGTTTCACCATTATGTGTCTCTCTTCTGGCTCCAAGATGCAGCAAAAATTCAAAGATTTGCATGTGTTAGAATTTGGAGATAATGATGGTAGTCAGGGCAAAACATAAACTGAATGGAATAAATTTGTGCTGAACCCCCAATTTTTTCCTGAGTGATATGTATCTATTCCACATGATTTTATGCAAATCAAAATGATTCAATAATCATAGTGAAAATTGCATCCAATGTTCTGTGTATTTTGCTGAGCTATTGAAATAATATTACACTTGCAGTCTTCCAAACCATATTTCACCCAGTCAGCTTAAAATATTGCTCCAGTATGCCTTTATTCCTCTGAAGTGACACCTTGAAAGTGATGCCTTGCGTGTTATAGAAGATGGGCTAAAAGTAGATTCAATAAACTGTTTAATTTATACCACATACAACATCATCTGGGGACAGTGTGCAATAAGGCAAAAAGGGAAGAGATAAATAGCGCTTCTAGCATTTCAGAGAGTATGTGAGGTTGCCATAGGAACTATATTTGGAAGCCATAGGGACTATATTTTGTTTGCTGTTTGTACCTCAATTCCAAGAATTTGTCAGATTTTAAGTCTCCCTACCCACTTCAATTTGTACTACACCACAAAGTCATCTTGAAAATATTTACTATCAAATTTTGCCTTGTTTTCTTTCCAGTGGTTCATAACTGGGGTAATCTTCAAATGATCTGTGAATTTAGAAAACAACACACAATTTCTTCTTTTAATGTTAAGTTAAAGAGCCAAAGATATGTATTTTTTAATGCTTGTGTAAAACATATTATATGGCAATTACTCACATTTCATTGATTATTTGAGATGAAAATATGATAAGGTAATGTGTTGTTCAAGTTTGCAAGGCTCACAATACCTTACAATGTATTGTCTCTGTTATATAATGGTTTATTATATCAGTAATTGTTTATTACATCAAAGAGAAACTCCATTTCAATCTGCAACACAATGTATAATCAATTTCATAATATATGGAGAAATAACTCAATACTTCCTGAAATATTACAAATCCAAGTAAAATTTAAGGGGGTAATAAAACTAAGTGGTTTAATAGTTCAATAATTTGAAACATTGTGAATTATTAGTTATATCAACATGCACAATAACAAATAAGAAAGCTGAGTACTAAACTGATGCAGAAAGTATGAAAATGTTATTGTTCATATGTGTTTTTTGCCAAAATCAGAAGTTATATTTTAAGTACACATAACCTCACCAAAGGCTTTTAATCTTACAATAGTATTGTTTATCTAAGTTAAAAAAATGGCCTATATGTAAGGACTGTATTTCTTGGTATTTCCAACTGATTGAGGATTTACATTGGATCATAAATTCGACCTTCCTTTTTGGATGAGAAATGCTTTATGATTCTCATATTCACCTTCTGACACCTAAGCCGTAGCCATAAAATGGAATAAAACAGTTGCCCTCAGGTAAATGTCATATTCTATGACCGCATTTTTAGAAAGTTATAAAGATGTTACAGAGGCACATTACAAAAAGTTGAGGGATACATTTACTTATAGAATCAGCTTAAATAACAGCTTAATAGAATCTATTTTGTAATTGATATAACTAAAGATAATCATACTCCTCTAATATTTTATACATTGTAAATTTTTAAATACTTTAAAATATTGTTTTATCATCTTTAGAAATATTGTTCTAGAAATTAATTTAGCAATTGTTTTGCGAAATATGAATTATAATTCCTATTTATTCATTCTTTTTTTTAAAGATGAGCAAGTGTTTAAAAATATTTAATGGTTAATAGATTAAGAACTCATTATATTTTACAGATGTTATTTTTTATAAACTACTTAGGTTTAGAAGCAAGACTGATTTCTAAAACTATCAAAAGTTATTTTTCACTTTTTTTTTTTAAAGAAGTTTTAGGTTCAGAGCAAAATGGAGAGGAAGATCCAGAGATTTCCCGTGTACCCTCTGCCTCTACACATCCACAACCACCCCAGTATCAAAATCCCCCACCAGCTGGTACATTTACTACACTGACACATCATTATCACCCAAAGCCCATTGTTCACATTAAGGTTCAATCTTGGTGTTGTATATTCTATTGATTTAAACAAATGCATAGTGACATGCATCCACAATTATAGTATCATATAGAGTATTTTCACTGCCCTAAAAATCTTTTTTAAATCCCCTAAAATATTTTAAAAACTTATTTATTACTAAATATATAATATTTTATATAAGAAAAAATTTGATCAAGTTCTTAATCAATGACTTCCATAGCATTAGTTTGCTTTGATAATATAACATTCTTCCAACCTGGTGCAACTGAGCCAGCTTTCCCTGAGATTGCTGGTAAATCTGACACTTAGGTATGTCCAGCTAGAGTGGTTATTGCTAAAGAAGCCAGAGAAAAAGCCTATAGAAAGCTGTTGACTCTTCATAGTTATTGCTTCTTTGTGTTCTGAGGATCTGTCTCTCACCACCTCTAACGGATAAAGCAGAATTTTTGCTGCTTCCCTACACCACCTACATCTTGCTCAACTTCACTTTAAGTGAACTCTAATCCACTGCTATATTCAGAGGAGAATTCTTAGAAACACAGTCCCAGCATAATCAAATTGAAATTGAACAATCTAGCACAAATACATAAGGATATGAATCTCACCATTTAACACTCCCTCTGCCCCCAATTCCTATTTATGGGTCAGTTCCCTCTCCATAATGCAGAGTGAATCTCTCTACACAGAAGCTCTTGACTCAGTGTCCAAGATTCCTGCAAAGATAGAATGTGAGGCTCTGAGTCATCCACCAGCACTTTGAATCAGAACCCAGGGACATGAAGGAATAAAGACTGAGTAAATTATTTCGAGTTGAAGTGGGCAGGGAGGAGGGGGTTGGGTGAAACAGTGGCACCTGAATTACTTTTCTGTATGCAGAAGACACAGAGATTATATCAGCAACTTTTGTTGTTAAGATTGGCTTGCCTCTAGCAGTAGACATGTAATTTGTGGCATCTGTATCAGTGCATAATCAACTTTCATTGAAAGATTAAAGCTCCATCCTATGGACCTCATATATATAATAAGGGCTACACAGTATCTTTTCCTCTGTGATCATTTTTAATCTATTTTAAAATCCTTTTGAACCCCAAACTCTAACATTTTCATTTTTGAAATTTTTTATTGAAGTGCAACATCGATGCAGAAAATTGTACCTATCAAGGGCTCGATTTTTTTCTTATTCACAACCAGTACACAGGTCAAGAATAGCACTAGTATTACTAGTACAACCATGGCCCCCGTGTGCCTTTTTAGCCTCTCCTGCTAAACGATAATAGCTATGTGGACTTCTTATAACATAGGTTAGTTCTTCCAGTTTTTTATTTTTATAATCATACAGTATATGTGCTTCAGTATCTGGCTTCTCTCCCTCAACATCATATTCTCAACTTATCCAAATTGTTGAGTGGCTGTAGTTAATTTATTTTCTTTGTCAAGTAATAATCAATTGGGTAAATATATATTACAATCATTTATCCATTCTACTCTTGATGAACATCGGGTAGTTTCCAGGTTCTTGCTATTATAAATTAGTGAACATTCAAGTGCATGTCTTTGGTGGAAAAAATATACATATTCTGCATAATATGTATATTTGAACCCAAAACTCTAACATATAGATTATTTTCCTAGGAGTGGAGTAGTGAGTTCAAAGGAAATGCATATGTTGTGCTGTAGTACTTACTGCTAAATCGTTTTCAAAATTGATTTGTAGTGTGTTCCACTTATGCAAGTTAGGTAAAGTTGGTTAATCATGTTCTTCAAATGCACTATATTATTACTGATGCTTTTTTTGCTTGTTCTATCAGTTATTAAGAAAAGTATGTTAGGTGGCCCCCACTATCTTTTAAGTTCTGTCAACTTTTCCTTTACATAGATTAGGCTTACAGATTTATGACAGTGATTCCTCCATAGAGGATTAGTACTTTTATCATTATGGCATCTCTTTATTATCTCTAGCATGTTTCTCTTTCTAATGTATATGTCACAAGCCCAGCTATGTTCAGGAGAGCTGAGCTTCCAGGTGTTGGAATATCCCATTAGGACAATAAGCCAACATGAAGGTAAGAGTGAAACCTTTAATTGCTTTCTGTGAGAGTCTGTATAAACAAGAGGCTAAACCAGAGAGAGCACTGATTCTTTCCCTCCCTCTTCCTTTCTATCTTCCCACAAGGAATAGCACAGGTGGATCAGCCCAGATGTGGGGTAGAGGAAGCCCTAAACAAAGTGATTCTGCAGTTTTATGGGCCTGAGTGAGGGCTGGGAGGAGAAGGAGGAGGAAGTTCTAATAGAGGGAAAAGTCTGATTACTGAGTTAAGTGGAGAAGCACACTCCAGTCTACCATAAAGACATCTCAGCAAAGGCAACCGAGGAAGGCCTCCTACATAGACCTCAAGTAAATAGGCCTCCCAATGAAAACACCTGGGCTGGGATTGCAGCTGTGTGTAAGAGCAGGGCTGGCCAGGGGACCCTGAGTCCTGACTGCAACTCGGACCTGAGATGCACTCATTGTGCAGCAAGGCTGGTGCGGGAGGGCAGCTCTCGCAGTGGGCCTGCCAGGTAGAGCCTTTGTAAATGCCTACGGTCAGGCCTGGGAACATCACACAGAGGGCTGGACTCCTCGCAGACCCATTGAGTTAATATAACTCCACAATGATGTTTGTTTTTTTGTTTGTTTGGTTTGTTTCGGTTTATATTTGTAACAGAGAAGAACAAACTTGACTCCATATTGAATCTATTCCTTTAGCTCTAAGCCTTGGGCTCTGTTGCCTGTGCTCAGTCCTGCTGGCTCTGCACCTTCGTAAAAGAATGTTGCCTATAGCCTGAGATATACAGGATAGCCCATTCTCAAGGCTTTAAAGACATAACACTTTGAACAGAGAATAACATTTGTCTTGATGGAGGCTTACAGTTAAATCATGACTTGACCTACGTACACAGCAGCAAGAACAAAGGATTCCTGCACCAAGAAGTTTTCAACAACCAGCAATACCCCCTCCTCTTTTAATATAAAGAAGCCTGAATTCTAACTCGGGGAAGATGGTTCTTTGGGACACGAGTCCACCATCTTCTCGGTCTGCTGGCTTTCCAAATAAAGTCACTATTCCTTGTCCCAGCAACTCATCTCTTGATTTATTGGCCTGTCGTGTGGCACACAGGATGAGCTTAGACTCAGTAACATATTTACATGGTATCTTTTTTCCTCAATTTACTTTCAAGCTTTTTGTGTCCTTATAGTTGAAGTGTATGTCCTTTTCACTTCAAACTTTAGAAACCCAGTCTGACGTTCTCACTCTATTACTTGTAGTATTTAGTTGAATTATAGCTTATGTAATAACTGATAAATATATACATATCATATATATGAATTGATGAATATCTGACAGTTAATTTTTTGTCTCTTTTATGCTGTCTTTCATCTATTGTTATTGTTCCATGTTTATTTCTCTGTTAAACATTAGGCTATACAATGTTTGTTCTTCTTTTGAAATTATACCAGAGATTTAATATGCATCCTTGACATATTGTAATCTAATACAATAATTAGTACTGTTAATTATCCCTTGAAGAAAATGGATATTTTCAACCTTACTGCTCTTATTATTTATTCACTTTGTCTTTACTATTCAGCACTCTTACACTGATGTGTCTTTCATGGCACTTTTTGTACTTATTCTTCTAGGCGTTTACTATGCTTCTTGACTCTATTTAAGTTGCACACATTTTGAAAAATCTTTGGTTGCTATTATTTTGAGTATTGTTCCTGCACTTTTCATATTCTCTTCTCCAATTCCAAGAATGTTGGGCTTTTCCACTCTTTTACGCACATCTCTCTCTCTCTCACTCCCATTCTCTCTCTCTTTTTAGGATGTGGCACTCTTCATGCCCACACCATAGCACTTTATGTTACATTTTCTAATGGCCTGTCTCCAGTTCAATAACAAATCTTCTGTCATGTCTAACGTGTTTTTAAAATGTTTTAATGGGACCTTAATTTTACATATTGTAATTATAATTTCTAGAACTTCTGTTAAATGCTTTTGTAGATTCCAATTTATTAAATAATTATACAATTATCAAATATGTTTGTAGATTATACTTATTCCAATTATCTAACTTTCTTCAATTCCTCTTCTATTTTCTCTATTATTTTCTACATATATTGATTTTGTAACTCACAGTTCTCTTATAGTCCTAATTAGCTAACTTCAATGTCTGGATTCCTTGTGAATGTCTTTATATTGTCTGTTTATACTCTTAATTTTTTTTTTAAATCAGATTTATCTCTCGTTCGGCAAGCCTGGTCGTTTAATTACATGGAAATCATATGTTAATGTTATGGAGGTTCAAATGATAATATCTTTCTCCTTAGTTGGCTGACTCTTCTGTTAGGCAGAAAATGTGGTTTCTGAATATTTTGATAAAATTAGAGATTTTGTCAAGTCAAGTCTAGGCTGCATTTTTGCCAGAATTCAGCAACTGTACTAAGGGAAAAACTAGTAACAGCCTAGAGTCTCCCCATTTTTTTTTGGAAACGCTTCTGATCTCTCTGTTCCTCTGCATTGTCTATATTTGATTTTGTGCTTAGATCCTTGGCTCCTTGCCCACACTCAAATCAGAACAAGCCCCCAGGGTAAAGTGGATGCAAAAATTACCTCTGTGAGATTCTCCCCTCTTTAATTTTATAGCAGCTAAATGACAGCACTTTCGCATGAATTAAGACCAATATATTCTCTATTTTATTGGGTATTCTTAATTGTTGACTAGAATACTTGAATGCCACAAACCACTTCAGCTCAATTGTAAACCGAAGTTCTCATCTAGGGAAATTTTCGATGTCAATTTTAGAACACCCCCTTCTCCCACTAAAACCCAGGATTTACCTGGATAGTTTGGAGAAGGACGCAAATCACTACCTGTTTATTTTTATTGTAACATCTTTATTAGAGTAAAATTGCTTTACAATGGTGTGTTAGTTTCTGCTTTATAACAAAGTGAATCAGTTATACATATACGTATGTCCCCATATCTCCTCCCTCTCGCTTCTCCCTCCCACCCTCCCTATCCCACCTCTCTAGGTGGTCACAAATCATCCAGCTGATCTCCCTGTGCTATGCGGCTGCTTCCCACTAGCTATCTATTTTACAATTGGTAGTGTATATATGTCCATGCCATTCTCTCACTTTGTCCCAGTTTAACCTTCCCCCTCCCTGTATCCTCAAGTCCATTCTGTAGTAGGTCTGCATCTTTATTCCCATCTTGCCCCTAGGTTCTTCATGACCATTTTTTTTTTTTTTTTTTAGATTCCATATATATGTGTTAGCATACTGTATTTGTTTTTCTCTTTCTGACTTACTTCACTCTGTATGACAGACTCTAGGTCCATCCGCCTCACTACAAATAACTCAATTTCGTTTCTTTTTATGGCTGAGTAATATTCCATTGTGTATATGTGTCACATCTTCTTTAACCATTCATCTGTTGATGGACACTTAGGTTGCTTCCATGTCCTGGCTATTGTAAATAGTGCTGCAATGAACACTGTGGTACATGTCTCTTTCTGAAATATGGATTTCTCAGGGTATATGCCAAGTAGTGGGATTGCTGGGTCATATAGTAGTTCTATTTTTAGATTTTTAAGGAACCTCTGTACTTGTCTCCATAGTGGCTGTATCAATTTACATTCCCACCAACAGTGCAGGAGGGTTCCCTTTTCTCCACAACCTCTCCAGCATTTATTGTTTGTAGATTTTTTCATGATGGCCATTCTGACCAGTGTGAGGTGATACCTCACTGTAGTTTTGATTTGCATTTCTCTAATGATTAATGATGTTGAGCATTCTTTCATGTGCCTGTTGGCAATCTGTATATCTTCTTTGGAGAAATGTCTGTTTAGGTTTTCTGCCCATTTTTGGATTGGGTAATTTGCTTTTTTTTATATTGAGCTACATGAGCTGCTTGTAAATCTTGGAGATTAATCCTTTGTCAGTTGCTTCATTTGCAAATATTTTCTCCCATTCTGAGGGTTGTCTTTTCATCTTATTAATGGTTTCCTTTGCTGTGCAAAAGCTTTTAAGTTTCATTAGGTCCCATTTGTTTATTTTTGGTTTTATTTCCATTTGTCTAGGAGGTGGGTTAAAAAGGATCATGCTGTGATTTATGTCAGAGATTGTTCTGCCTATGTTTTCCTCTAAGAGTTTTATAGTGTCTGGCCCTACATTTAGATCTTTAATCCATTTTGAGTTTATTTTTGTGTATGACGTTAGGGATGTTCTAATTTCATTCTTTTACATGTAGCTGTCCAGTTTCCCCAGCACCACTTATTGAAGAGGATGTCTTTTCTCTATTGTATATTCTGGCCTCCTTTATCAAAGATAAGGTGACCATATGTGCATGGGTTTATCTATGCACTTTCTATCCTGTTCCATTGATCTATATTTCAGTTTTTGTGCCAGTACCATACTTTCTGGATTACTGTAGCTTTGTAATATAGTCTGAAGTCAGGGAGCCTGATTTCTCCAGCTCCATTTTTGTTTCTCAAGATTGCTTTGGCTATTCGGGGTCTTTTGCATTTCCATACAAATTGTGAAATTTTTTGTTCTAGTTCTGTGAAAAATGCCATTGGTAGTTGATAGGAATTGCATTGAATCTGTGGATTGCTTTGGGTAGTAGAGTCATTTTCACAATGTTGATTCTTCCAATCCAAGAACATGGTATATCTCTCCATCTGTTTGTATCATTTTAAATTTTTTTCATCAGTGTCTTATAGTTTTCTGCATACAGGTCTTTTGTCTCCTTAGGTAGGTTTACTCCTAGGTATTTTATTCTTTTTCTGGCAGTGGTGAATGGGAGTGTTTCCTTAATTTCTCTTTCAGCTTTTTCATCATTTGTGTATAGAAATGCAAGATTTTTGTACATTAATTTTGTAACCTGATACTTTACCAAATTTATTGATTAGTTCTTACAGTTATCTGGTAGCATCTTTAGGATTCTCTATGTATAGTATCATGTCATCTGCAAATAGTGACAGTTTTACTTCTTCTTTTCTGATTTGGATTCCTTTTATTTCTTTTTCTTCTCTGATTGCTGTGTCTAAAACTACCAAAACTATGTTGAATAATAGTGGTGAGACTGGGCAAACTTGCCTTGTTCCTGATCTTAGTGGAAATGCTTTCAGTTTTTTCACCATTGAGAATGATGCTGGCTGTGGGTTTGTCATATACAGCCTTTATTATGTTGAGGTAAGTTCCCTCTATGCCTACTTTCTGGAGGGCTTTTATTTAAAATGGGTGTTGAATTTTTCAATAGCTTTTTTGGCATCTACTGAGATTATCATATGGTTTTTATCCTTCAATTTACTAATATGGTGTATCACATTGATTGATTTGCATATATATAAGAATCCTTGCATTCCTGGGATAAACTCCACTTGATCATGGTGTATGATGCTTTTAATGCATTGTTGGATTCTGTTTGCTAGTATTTTGTTGAGGATTTTTGCGTCTATGTTCATCAGTGATATTGGCCTGTAGTTTTCTTATTTTGTGACATCTTTGTCTGGTTTTGGTATCAGGCTGATGGTGGCCTCGTAGAATGAGTTTGGGAGTGGTCTTCCCTCTGCTATATTTTGGAAGAGTTTCAGAAGGATAGGTGTTAACTCTTCTCTAAATGTTTGATAAAATTCACCTGTGAAGCCATCTGGTCCTGGACTGTTTTATGTTGGAAGGTTTTTAATCACAATTTCAATTTCAGTGCTTGTGATTGGTCTGTTTATATTTTCTATTTCTTCCTGATTCAGTCACGGAAGGTTGTGCTTTTCTAAGAATGTGGTCATTTCTTCCAGGTTGTCCATTTTATTGGCATAGAGTTGCTTGTAGTAATCTCTCATGATCCTTTGTATTTCTGCAGTGTCAGTTGTTACTTCTCCTTTTTCATTTCCAATTCTATTGATTTGAGTCTTCACCCTTTTTTTCTTAATGAGTCTGGCTAATGGTTTATCAATTTTGTTTTTCTTCTCAAAGAACCAGCTTATAGTTTTATTGATGTCTGCTATTGTTTCCTTCATTTCTTTTTCATTTATTTCTGATCTGATCTTTATGATTTCTTTCCTTCTGCTAACTTTGGGGGTTTTTTGTTCTTTTTTCTCTGATCACTTGAAGTATAAGTTTACATTGTTTATTTGAGATGTTTCTTGTTTCTTGAGGTATGATTGTATTGCTATAAACTTCCCTCTTATAACTACTTTTGCTTCATCTCATAGGTTTTGGGTCATTGTGTTTTCATTGTCATTTTTTTCTAGGTGTTTTTTGTTTTCCTCTTTGATTTCCTCGGTGATCTCTTGGTTATTTAGTAGTGTATTGTTTACCTCCATGTGTTTGTATTTTTTACATATTTTTTTCCTGTAATTGATATCTAGCCTCATAATGTTGTGTTCGGAAAAGATGCTTGATATGATTTCAATTTTCTTAAATTTACTGAGGCATTTATTGCGTTTTTCATCATTTTTTACTTGCTCTTTCGTTCTTCTAGATACTTGTTAAACGTTTTTTGTATTTTCTCCATTCTATTTCCAAGATTTTGGATCTTCTTTATTATCATTACTCTGAATTCTTTTTCAGGTAGACTGCCTTTTCCTCTTCATTTGTTTGGTCTGGTGGGTTTTTACTTTGCTCCTTCATTTGCTGTGTATTTGTCTGTCTTCTCATTTTTCGAACTTACTGTGTTTGATGTCTCCTTTTTGCAGGCTGCAGGTTCATAGTTCCTGTTGTTTTTGGTGTCTGCCCCCAGTGGGTAAGTTTGGTTCAGTGAATTGTGTAGGCTTCCTGGTGGAGGGGACTGGTGCCTGTGTTCTGGTGGATGAGGCTGGATCTTTTCTTTCTGGGGGCAGGACCATGTCCAATGGTGTGTTTTCGGGTGTCTGTGACCTTATTATGATTTTAGGCAGCCTCTCTGCTAATGAGTGGGTTTGTGTTCCTGTCTTGCCGTTTGTTTGGCATAGGTTGTCCAATGCTGTAGCTTGCTGGTTGTTGAGTGGAGCTGGGTCTTAGCGTTGAGATGGAGATCTCAGGGAGCACTTTCACCATTTGAAATTATGTGGGGCTGGGAGTTCTCTGGTGGAAAATGTCCTAAACTCAGCTCTCCCACCTCAGAGGCTCTGGCCTGATAGGGGGCCAGAGCACAGAGTCCCTGTCAGCCACTCAGCTCTTTTGGGAGGTCTGAGGTCTTCTGCCAGCGTTCAGTAGGTGTTCTGTAGGAGTTGTTTCACATGTAGATGTATTTTTGATGTATTTGTTGAGGGGGAAGGTGATCTCCACACCTTACTCCTCCACCATCTTGAAGGCCCCCTGGTGGCATCTTTACGATTATCTATGTATAGTATCATTTCATCTGCAAACAGTGACAGTTTTACTTCTTCTTTTCCAATATGTATCCCTTTTATTTCTTTTTCTTCTCTGATTGCTGTGGGTAGGACTTCTAAAATTATGTTTAATAATAGTGATGAGGGTGGACATCCTTGTCTTGTTTCTGATCTTAGAGGATATGTTTTCACTTTTTCACAATTGAGAATGATGTTTGCTGTGAGTTTGTCATATATGGCCTTTATTATATTAAGGTAGGTTTCCTCTATGCCCACTTTCTGGAGAGTTTTTATTATAAATCGGTGTTGAATTTTGTCAAAAGCCTTTTCTGCATCTATTGATATGATTGTATGTTTTTTATTCTTCAATTTGTTAATATGGTGTATCACATTCATTGATTTGCATATATTGAAGAATCATCCCTGGGATAAATTCCACTTGATCATGATTTATGATCCTTTTAATATGTTGTTGGATTTTGTTTGCTGGTGTTTTGTTGAGGATTTTTGTATCTAAATTTATCAGTGATATTGGTCTGTAATTTTCTTTCATTGTAGTATCTTTGTCTGGTTTTGGTATCTGGGTGATGGTGGCCTCATAGAATGAGTTTGGGAGTGTTCCTTCCTCTGCAATTTTTGGAACAGTTTGAGAAGGATGAGTGTTAGCTCCTCACTAAATATTTGATAGAATTCACCTTTGAAGCCATTTGGTCATGGACTTTTGTTTGTTGGAAGATTTTTAATCACAGTTTCAATTTCATTACTTGTGATTGGTCTGTTCATATTTTCTGCTTCTTCCCAGTTCAGACTTAGCAGGTTATACCTTTCTAAGAATTTGTCCATTTCTTCTAGGTTGTCCATTTTATTGGCATAGAGTTGCTTGTAGTAGTCTTATATGATGCTTTGTATTTCTGCAGTGTCTGTTGAAACTTCTCCTTTTTCCTTTCTAATTTTATTGATTTGAGTCCTCTCCCTCTTTTTCTTGATGAGTCTGGCTAAAGGTTTATCAATTTTGTTTATCTTCTGAAAGAACCAGCTTTTAGTTTTTTAGATCTTTCCTATTGTTTTCTTTGTTTTTATTTCATTTATTCCTGCTCTGATCTTTATGATTTCTTTCCTTCTACTAACTTTGGGTTTTGTTTGTTCTTTTTTCACCAGTTCCTTTAGGTGTAACGTTAGAATTTTATTTGAGATTTTTCTTGTTTTTTGTTGTAGGATTGTATTGCTCTAAACTTCCCTCATAGAACTGCTTTTGCTGCATCGCATAGGTTTTAGATCATGTTTTCATTGTCATTTGTCTCTAGGTATTTTTTTATTTCCTTTTGATTTCTTTGACTATCTGTTAATTATTTAGTAATGTATTATTTAGCCTCTATGTGTTTGTGTTTTTTTACAGATTTTTTTCCCTGTAATTGATTTCTAATCTCATAGCATTGTGGTCAGAAGAGATCCTTGATATGATTTCAACTTTCTTAAATTTACCAAGGCTTGATTTGTGACCCAAGATATGATCAATCCTGGAGAATATTCTGTGTGCACCTGAGAAGAAAATGTAATTTGCTGTTTTGGGATGGAATGTCCTATAAATATTAATTAAATCTATCTGGTTTATTGTGTCATTTAAATCTTGTGTTTCCTTATTAATTTTCTGTGTGGATGATCTGTCCATTGATGTTAGTGAGGTGTTATAGTCCCCCACTATTATTATTTTACTGTCGATTTCCTCTTTTATAGCTGTTAGCATTTCTCTTATGTATTGATGTGCCCTGTGTTGGGTGCATAGATATTTATTATTGTTATATCCTCTTATTTGTTTGATCCCTTGATCATTATGTAGTGTCATTCCTTGTCTCTTGTAACACTCTTTATTGTAAAGTCCATTTTATCTCTTATGAGTATTGCTACTCCAGCTTTCTTTTGATTTCCATTTGCATGGAATATCTTTTTCCATACCCTCACTTTCAGTCTGTATGTGTCCCTAGGTCTGAAATAGGTCTCTTTTAGAGAGCATATACATGGGTCCTGTTTGTGTATCCATTCAAACAGTTTATGTCTTTTGGTTGGAGCATTTAATCCATTTACTTTTAAGGTAATTATCTATATCTACGTTCTTATTACCATTTTCTTAATTGTTTTGGGTTTGTTTTTGTAAGCCCTTTTCTTATCTTTTTTTTCCCACTTAGAGAAGTTCCTTTAGCATTTGTTGCAGAGCTGGTTTGGTGATGTTGATTTCTCTTAGCTTTTGCTTGTCTGTAAAGCTTTTGATTTCTTCATTGAATATGAATGAGATTCTTTCTGGGCAGAGTAATCTTTGTTGTAGGTTCTTCCCTTTCATCACTTTAAATATATCATGCCACTCTCTTCTGGCTTGTAGAGTTTCTGCTGAGAAATGAGCTGTTAACCTGATGGGAGTTCCGTTGCATGTTATTTGTTGTTTTTCCCGTGTTGCTCTTAAAGATTTTGCTTTGTCTTTAATTTTTGCCAATTTCATTACTATGTGTCTCGGTCTTCTTGGATTTATCCTGCCTGGGACTCTCTGCTCTTCCTGGACTGGGTGGCTATTTCCCTTCCCATGTTAGGGAAGTTTTCAACTATAATCTCTTCAAATATTTTCTCAGGTCCTTTCTCTCTCTTTTCTCCTCTGGGACCCCTATGATGCAAATGGTGGTGTGTTTAATGTTGTTCTAGCGATCTCTTAGGCTGTCTTCATTTCTTTTCATTCTTTTTTCTTTATTCTATTGTGCCACAGTGAATTCCACTATTCTGTCCTCAGGTCACTTATCTGTTCTTCTGCCTCAGTTATTCTGTTATTGATTCCTTCTAGTGTATTTTTCATTTCAATTATTGTATTGTTCATCTCTGTTTGTTTGTTCTTTAATTCTTCTAGGTCTTTTTAAAACATTTCTTGCATCTTCTTGATTTTTGCCTCCATTCTTTTTCTGAGTTCCTGGATCATCTTCACTATCATTATTCTGAATTCTTTTTCTGACAGTTTGCCTATCTGCACTTCATTTGTTTATTTTTTTCTGGGGTTTTATCTTGTTCCTTCATCTGGTACATAGTCCTCTGTCTTTTCATTTTGTCTATTTTTCTGTGAATGTGGTTTTTGTACCACAGTCTGTGGGATTGTAGTTCTTGCTTCTCCTCTCTGCCCTCTGGTGGATGAGGCTATTTCTAGTATAACTTATTCTTATGTTATAAAATTTCTTGGAGAAAGATGACAATGTGAACATATATTGTGAGCTAATTTGTTTAACTCTTTTACTTTTAAATATCTTTTACTCTTACATATCTCTTGAAATAATAAGTGGGACATAAAAATATGAAGACCAGAAACATCTATCACTGCTGTGAACTTAGAATTGATCCAATTCAGAAATATCAAATACATTCTCCTTGATACAGCAGAGGTGTCCCAAATAATATCCTAAAGTCCAATTCATAGCTGCCTTTTAATAAGAGCTTACAGTGACTCAAAAAAAAAAAAAAAAAATAGAGTAGCTATACAGAACCCACCCAATAAGTTGTTCTGCATTGACGTGGCATCTTTTGGGTGAAAAAAAATAGCAGATTATATCTTCACTAAAAGAAGAAACCGTCTCCTTATGCACATATGTATTTAGATCCATTTTCTCATAGTTTGGACAAAGAAGAGAGATTATTTTTATGCTAGATTTCTGAAGATTTTAAAATAAGTATGACAATATTTTACCATTATTGCTTAAGATTTTCTCACAGGAATCCTGGACAATGTGAATATAAAAAGGTTAAGTTCCACTCCATTTTGTATGTTCTGTAGCATTATATACATTTGGTTGTATAATTGGTTGCTTCATCACACTTGTAGGTGTTAACTATAGATGATTAGGGAACAAAGCTCATGCCTGTGTGTGTTCTTGGTGCTAGAATAACAAGTCTGAATCCATCAGAAGCCAGAGTTATGTTGCCTCTTAACATAAAATCCTCCACTGTCTTCCCACCTCATTCAGACTTAAAATCCAGCACCCTTACATTGTCCTACAAGTTTCTCACAATCAGAATCCTCCAACACACATCATTACTTGGACCTCACCTCCCTTATCCCCCTTGCTCACTTCATTCAGCACCACTTGCCTTCTTTCTGTTCTTCCCTCACTACAGGCACAATTCTGACTCATTTACCTATAAAGGGCCTTCTTCAAATAGCCGTCTGCTTGGTTTCTGTCCTCAGTTCCATTACTTCTTTGATAAACTGTCAAGTGCCCAGTGAAGCATCCTCTGACCACTCTATTTAAGATTGAAAGTGGGCCCCAACTTTCAGTGTCCTCCTTCTTAGCTTGATTTTTATTCTTAGCACCCATTGTTGTATATATACTGTATATTTTATTATTTATTACACCCATGTCCATCTTGCCATATTAGAGTATAAGCAACATGAATACAGGGTTTACTAATTTACTGCTTTATTCTCTATTTATTATCTATCTCTTGACCATGTCCAACACCACGTGGTGTTCAACAAACTTCAATGAATAGTTTACAATAAATATTCCCTCTAATGTAGGAAAAAAATGCATTTGTGTACCCAAAATAACTTTATAGATGCTTGAGCACCTATAATATAAATTTACTTTAAATTAATTATTAAGATTTTTTTCCTTAATTCACTGAGTAACCTATTAGTAATAGTATAAAAATGTGTGAATAAAACACACACACACACGTATGAATTACCTCAGTATTTAAATACATATGAAATAACTCATTATTTAATTGAATCCCCAAAGTACATATTTCAGAAAACCTTTAAAACTAATTTCAAATATGAAATAAGAATTAGTATTAATATGACTATTTTACCAATGTAAAAAAATACCAGCAACATGATATTTTTAAGCACCAATACATGTTCAGATAAAGACCAACTTTATAGAATAAAATCTATGAATTCTTTGATGCATTTATGGGTTTTATGGTATCAAACAGAGACATCACAAAATAGATTGGAAAGATTGACTTTAACGGGTGCTGAGGTGAAACTAACGCAATCCATATAAATATCACATTCACTATTAAATATCTATTAAAAAAGAAAGAAAAATATAATAAAACTTGAGGAATTGGTAGATCACATTATCTTTTCATTAATTGGTTAATAGTTTAATTTTCCTCATTCTTTTTTTATTGGTCTATCATGCATCCAAGTCAATTTGGGTATTCCTAGTTGACTATTTCTTAGGGATATACTTATTAAACCAATTTGCATTTTTGAAAAGTAATTTCCATAAACCTATCTCATTAAAAACTAACACACAAACATATTAGTACTTGCAATCCGTTTCTCACCACTGATACTCTTCACAAATTCTAGGCAGAGAACATTCTACCTCTAATGATCATAGACCAAGAATGTCTTTCTCTTAATGTTGTTGAAAAGCCAAAACAAATTTAAATGCAAAATTTAATAAGGTTTCTCTAAGACACTTATACAATAATTATGGATGTACATTTGAAAGTGGCCAAAGTAGATTTTCCTTAAGATTCTAAAATATTGGTATAAAATTGTCTTTGAATTTTTTTTAACATTTCAACTTTTGATAACATTTTTCTTTTAGGACTTGTTTACCACTTATTTATTTACTTCTGCCTTTTTTATTTGTGATCGAAACAGAAAATTATATTTCTTTAAGTGATAGCAATGAGGATATATTTTTATGCTATTGTTTTAAAACTTTTTCAAATACTTTTTTTAAATTAGTAATTTCTAAAATAAATTCTGTATATTTTAATTCTATTCTTCCCATGGATTTTTGGTTTTAGGAAAATTATGCTTAATTATGGAGAAGTGTGTCTCATGTTTCTTTTCTATTTCCTCATTCACATTAAAACTTTAACACTAATTTTGGTTCCTAATTGGAGAAGAAAATTCTCAGCCAATTGAAGCAGCAGTGGCAGAAATAGGAAGATGTTTTGGATATGAGTATTTCCATTAGTAAATTAAAAATAAAATAAAATAAATAGTTTCTGTGGAAAAATACAAACTAATTCAGAGTGAAAATAATGCTGGCAGTCTTGAGGACTGTTCAGGTCTTTGATTAGAGGTAGCTGTTTTTAATTGGGATAGACCATATCAAATAAACCTCCTATAATTGTTTATTCTTTCAATCATAGGTGGTGAATTTTTACAAAGCAAATTATTTTTCCTTATCCAAAATGAATTTCCTGTGGCATTTAGCAAATTCTGATCAGTTTATCTTCTGAAATGTTGATGTGTATTTGTTGTGAATTCAAAGCATTATTTGAATATTTCTTCATAGTCATCCTTAAGGTTCAAAGGCTGCCATATACATCAAATATTCTTTGAATAAAGAATGATGTGATAATGAGGGGTAAATATCCTTAGCAAATGCACAGGATATAATAGGTATTTGCTCCTTGACCTGCTTCAAACAAAAAATGAGGACAAAAGGAAGAATGAAGAGAGACTCTCAGGCATTAGATCAAGCAAGTTGGTTTCCTTGCTAAGTAAACAATTTAAAGCTTCTCATTACTTCTCAGTGTATGTTCTTATGCCATTTCCCAAGAGTTCAAAGCTGATTTCTCTAACTAGGTATCAAAGTGTCAGACAGTATCTTTTTTAAAAAAAAATTACTTAGACTATGAATAAAACTGTTGGGCATAAACCATGCTACAGCTTTTTAAATTTGTGATGCAGAGGTTTTATCAGACCTACACATCTCATATACACATCCCCAAAATTATATATTACAGAGTTACAGAACAAATCATTTTCCCAATTTCAATGTCTGATTCAATAACTAAGTAAACCTTCTCATTATTCTGGAAGTTAAACAACTTTCCTTCCAAGCATGATGTACATAGAAAACAGATTGGTTGGAATTTTTATTCTTTTATATATTTTGTTCATGAACTTCTATTTGGTCTCTTGATCTTACCCAATTACCATCCTTATTTTTCTGAATTTTGTTGTGAAATGTTCATTTGCAGCAGCTGTTTTATTCTGGATTATCATTGCAAATTGCCATTATTTATACCTCTTTCCATTTTCAGATTTATCTGCCAACTTTAACCAGAATCACTATTTCTAAGAAAGTTTTAATTAAAATAATTAAGAAAAATACACACCTGTTCAGATTTTTAGCATTCTACATATGCTTAAATAGATGAAAATGCTTTCAAATATTCAAGCCTATATAACTCTTTGGGTTCCTGGTCCCCCAGGCTTTTATATTCACCTTTTCCTCTTAATCCAAATAAAATGATTACAGTTTTCATCCCAGGTCCTATTGAAAATCTCCCATTACCATTAACAATACTTCTGATGATGCCTGAAGAATTGGTTATGTTTTTCTATGACTTCTCACGCCTAATACCTGTTCCTAGGCCTAGTTTCAATTATCACCTTCCAGAGCTGTCTTCTTTCCCTTCTGTTCTGCCCATATATTTTTTTCTCCTTACCTGTAATTCCTAAAATAAATAAATAAATAATGCAAGTTTATAGCGGTGACACTTTGAACATTTGAGACTAACAAGAATGTAGTGGGAAAGTAGAGATTAAATCTGAAATCAGAAAAAGGACCAGATTAAATACTAGCCATCAGTATTTTTCCCAGTTTCTCCTTCATCTGTCATCTTTGACAATTTGTGTTTCTTACCATTTATAATTCTCCCCAATCTAACCTTTCCACTATGTCCTGGGTATTTCTTCCTCTCAACAGCCATTTCCAAATTCCCAAACATGCCTTTTCTGCAGCATTTGGAGATGCCAATTAATACATTCTTTATTGTATTATATAAGGTGACATAAATCTTAACCTGCTTTACTTCTTTTGGTATACCTTCTTTCCCTACCCAAATAAACAACAACAACCAAAACAAAAAACAAAAAACGAAAAAAAACAAGCAAGTAAAAACCATTAACAGTGTTTATCTAAATTACTCCTAGAGGGACTTGCCTGGTGTTCCAGTGGTTAAGATGCTGTGCTTCCACAGCAGGGGGCATGGGTTCAACCCCTGGTCTGGGAACTAAGATCCCATCATCCCACATGCTGTGTGGTGCAGTCAAAAGATGAAAAAAAAAATTAAAAAAAATAAAATGCAAAGATAGTCATAGCAATCCTTTAAAACAAACAAATAAATAAGTCCTAGACATGAATCACCCTTATCATAATCACTTAAAGGTTTAAAATGCAACTTATCCTAGACTATTTGAGATCTTTAAGATGTTGGCACAGCAATCTGCCTTTCAATGAGTTGGCAAGGTGATGATCAAAATCGCCTAACATTTGACAGTCACCTATGTGAAAACAAGAGCATTTCTCTCTCTTCTAAGAATTAACGGTATCCTCTTTAATTCTCTTCTTCAAACAGCAGATAGCATTATGTCTTTTTATCTCTTAAACAGTTTCCACTCGTTTGAAGCACGGAACTCTAGAAAATGTTTCTTTTAGTATTTTGAAAAATAATGATAATAAATGATATAAAATTTTTGATAATCACAATTATATAAGTGAATTTTTGCAATAAAAATGACACAATGAGATCTTCATTATTTGTAATTTACCACATGATACCTATTCATCACTTATACCAAAACACTTAAAGTGTTTACTCTATACAAATCATTGTACTAGACTTTATGAGAATTCAAAACTGCCCTCCTGAACCTTACAGTACAAGGGTGAAGACCCAATACAAATGTGCAAATTGTTATCAAACCAAATACAATCTGATAACTATTATTGAAATAGCCTACAATGACAATTTTATAAATAGAGAAAATGTTTCAGTGGTATTAAGGATGCATAATTATTTTTTAAGTTATTTTTAAACTAAAGTGTTTGGACGTTTGCAGATGGTGATGAAAAACAAAAGACGGAGACAGGAAAAGAGCATGCTTGAGGAACAATCGGTTAGGAAACAAACATCATTGTTTGAGGATTAAATGAAAATGTATATAAGAGTTTAACAAATTAAGTGATTCTTAAGCAAATATTATTCTATAATATTAAAGTAAGTAAATACTATTTTAAATTACCTGATAGATAAGTATGGGGCTATAGTGAAGCAAGTGAGTTATTGACTGCAGTTTTAATACCAAAAAATCTATATAATCAATATAATTTTAAATATAAATTATAAATATAATATAATTTTAATAAATCAAATGTTGAAAATATATAAATGCTAATGTCAAAATTATTGAAGTGTTTGCAAAATTCAACAACCGCAAGTGATTTGATAAAAAATATTAAGGTGTAAAGATATTTGACATGTGAAATATTTACCATAAATTACAGATAAAAATTCTGTCAATTCTGAGTACAATGCACAATTTTTCTTGCAAGTAGAAACGTCTCAAAATGATAGTCACATTGGATAAATCTTTCAATAAAGCTCTTTATTCAGTTTTTTAAATGACAAATTATATAACTAGGTAAATTTAACAGAGTAGCTACTGCAATTGATAATTTGGGAACTGCTTGCAATTATTTATGATTTGCAAGAAACTATAATCACCTGTAAAAACTAACTATAATCCCAGAAGTGCTTAGCATGCCATTTCTCATTGCATGAGTTTTTAAGATGCAAGGAGTCTATCCTCCCCCAGAGATGACAAAGTGAGAATAAAAAAAAAAAAAAAAAAACAGATGATTTCCAGCATCTCGGATGATCTCTAAAGGGTGTCAGTAAAACTGAGTGTTTTCTGAGCACTGTCACCAATGTAGCACATTGGAAGATGAAACCAAGGAGCTGACAGTCAATTAGACATGCAAGGACAATATGAGGGGCAAGATCTACCGATTAGAGGGGATTTAGCCTGATGTAGAGTAAGTGGTTGATACATAAACATGATGGGATGACAACTGTTGGAAAGAAATTTTCAGGTCAGTCTTTAATTTGTGTCAGTACAGTCAGAAAAAGAGATACTAAGAATTCTTTAAATGATAGCGCCTTCTAGGACATACATTAACTACATGATTGCAGAAAGTAGAAAATTCAGCACCTCCAATGGTACCAGGTCTCTCTGCACAAAGCAAATTTTACTCATAGCTTTTTTTTTAATGCATTATAAAAGCTTATAATTAAGATGAATATAGTGATCTATCAAAAAAAGTGACTATTAAATTAACTTATTTGAAGACAGTGGAGGCATTAGGAAGAAAAAAATGCGGGCAACATTTTAACTGTAATACCATAGAAGACACAAACAGTCTCCTAAAAGGACAGGACATATTACTTGATGAATGATTCAAAGATGCTTTTAAAAAAACAAATGGAAAATATTATTGTCTCAATGATCATATTTGTTTACTTCCTAAGGTAACATATTTTTTATTCCTACATAATATGTTCCATTTACAGCTGCAAGTGATAATATATGAGCTGGTACTTAAAGTAGGACAGCCGACATACAATGGTGATAAATTTAGGGAATTCTAGGCAGAGGAAACAGCATTTACAAAGGTAAGAAGGTATAGAAAACTGTGCATATTTTGGAATAGTTGGAAGGTGGAATGAGAGAATCAGTGACCAAATTAAGGTAGAAATACAGGCATTGTAGTCGAGGAACTGATCTAAATAGATTTTGTTTGTATGTATCAGATATGATATAATTTTCCTTAAAAAGTATCAGGAAAAAAATTAATTTTATAAGATATTTTACACAATAATGACTGCAAAATAGAATTATGTTTCTAAAGATTTGTACTGAAGTTAAGACACCCTGCAAATAAAAAGAGCAGTTAAAGAGAGATTAAATTATCTAGGCTATAGCCAAATATGTGCTGGGTGAAGGCTATAAATAGAAATAAAAGTGATACATTTATGAAAGAGGATGATTTATTAGTCAACTGATGATGTATTAAGAGAAAATCATAACTACAATATTTTTTCAAATTTGTATGATTTTGTGGTAATATGACTGAATACAATAAATACAAGAAAAATAAACATTTAAAAGAAAGAAAATTATTTCAGTATTGAAAAGGTTTAAGTTGCCAGTGGGGTATCCACTTGGAGATAATAAGTAAATAACAAGAATTTTAGGAGAAAGCTTATAAGAGAAGAAAGGTCTTGACAGTCATTATTATATTTGTGTATTTTGAAGTTTCTTATTTTAGTTAACTTTTGCTGTGTAACAAACTGTTTTAAACTTAGTGACTTAAAGCAATTGAAGCAGTTGATTAGTTCATGTATTTACAGGTTGGCAGACATCTGGGTGATTCTTCTGGACCGGATCGTTCCTATCCAGTCTCACTGTGCCCACTCAGTATCTTCAGGCAGCTGGTGGGCTGGCTGTGGCTGGCTCACTCATAAATGTCATTCATAAAGGATACCTTGGAAAGCTTGGGTTACTGTTTATGTGGTCTCACCCTCCAGCATGCTGGCCTAGATTTGTTCACATGGTTTTGAATTGTAAGAGAGAGAGTAGAAACGTAAAGCCTATTGCAGTCAATGCTAAGAAGGAGTATACCACCACTTCCACTGCATTTTGTTTGCCAAAGTCCAGTCCAAACTCAAAAATAGGTAAACATACTCTATTTCTTGGTGGCTTGGAACTGTTGCAAAGAGGGAAGGGAAGACTACAGGGCCATATTGGATACTTTCTCACAGAAAAATTCAAGTTCACTAATTTTTAAAAAGGTGCCAAAAAAACACAAAAACCAATGAAAGACATTTTTGACGTTATGTAAAAGGTTGAAACAATGAAGGAAACTGATGAAAAAGCAAAAAAGGTCAGATGCGTAGTGGGAAGACTACAAAAAATTGTTTACTGAGTTACGTATCATTCTGATACATAACCAAGGTAATCTGACAATTCTTATTTCAATATTTAATTTGTTTCCATTATCTACATATTAGTGGTGGGAAACGTAAAAATTCTGAGTGAACTTAAATGTGTCTTTTTTGAACATATTCTGTGTGCTGGAACTCAGCCTTGTGTAATGCATTGCTTATTCATGTTGTCTCCTTTCTTTGCTTTTTTTTTCTTTTTCATTAAAGTGGTGTGATAATCAGTCTGCTTCATTGAACTCTTGGCAGTTGTCTGATGGAATTAATTTTATTTCCAATTTTATAAGCTTCTCATTAAATCCTTTTTTCTGTATTAAAAGCAATCTAATTTAATAGATTTTACATTTTAGATCATTTTTAGGTTTACAGGAAAATAGTGAATGGAATGTGCTGAGACTTCTCATGTAGCCCCTCTCCTCCCTCACACAGTTTCTTTTTATTAAGGTCTTATTTAGTGTGGTATGCTTTTTACAATTAATGAACCAATATTGATACATTGTTATGAACTGAAGTCCATAGTTTACATTAGGATTCGCTCTTTGTGTTGTAAATTCCATGATTTTTTCTGGACAAATATGTACTATATTTGTCCACCATTGCAGTACCCTACAGGATATTCTCATTCCCTAAAAATCTCCTGTGCTCCACTAATTCATCCTTCTCTCTCTCCCCCTTGAATTCCTGGCCAATAGCTGATCTTTTTATTGTCTCGTTAATTTTGCCTTTTCTGGAATGTCATATAGTTGGAATCATAGAGTACATAGCCTTTTCAAATTGAATTCTTTCACTTGGCAATATGCATTTAAGGATCCTCTGTGTGTTTTTGTGCCTTGATAGCTCAATGCTGAATAATATTCAATTGTCTGGATGGACCATAGTTCATTTATTCAATTACCTACTGAAGGATATCTTGGTTGTATTACTCAAGTATTAAAACTTATGAGTAAAGCTGCTACAGACATTTATGTGTAGGTTTTTGTGTGGACATAAGTTTTAAGTTCATTTGAGCAAATATGGAGGAGTGTAATACTCGGTCATACACAGGACTATATCTAGTTTTAAAAGAAACTGCCAGTCTGTGTTCAAACAGTGGCTGTACCATTCTTCAATCCCTCCAGCAATGTGTGAGACGCTCCATATCCTCACCAGCACTCAGTGTTTTGAATTCTAGCCATTCTAATAGATCTGCTGTAGTATCTAATTGTTTTTATTTACAATTCCTTAATAACTTATGATGTTGAGCATATTTTCATATGCTTATTTTCTATCTGTATATCTTCTTTGGTGAAAAGTGTCTTAAGTTAGTTTGCCCATTTATTAACTGAGTTGTTTGATCCCTTACTGTTGAGTTTCAATGGTTTTTATATAGTTTGAAAACAAATCCTCTATCAGATGTGATTTGCAAATGTTTCTCCTGTTCTGTGTTTTGCCTTTCATTCTCCTAACAGAACCTTTCGCTAGGCAGAAATTTTAACTCTAATGAAATTAAACATCAATTTTTTTCTTTCATGAATTATGTTTTTGGTATTCTTTTTTTTTTTTTTTTTGGCTGTGTTGGGTCTTCATTGTTGCACGCAGGCTTTCTCTAGTTGCATCGAGCAGGGGCTGCTCTTCGTTGTGGTGCGCGGGCTTCTCATTGCGGTGGCTTCTTTTGTTGCAGAGCATGGGTCTAGGAACGTGGGCTTCAGTAGTTGGGGCACGTGGGCTCAGTAGTTGTGGCTCGCAGGCTCTAGAGTGCAGGCTCTGTAGTTGTGGCACACAGGCTTAGTCGCTCCGCGGCATGTGGGATCTTCTGGGACCAGGGATCAAACCCGCATTCCCTGCATTGGCAGGTGGATTCTTAACCAGTACACAACCAGGAAAGTTCCTGTTTTTGGTATTCTGTCTTAAATGTTATCACCAAACCGAAGGAAGGTTACCTAGCTTTCCTTTTACATTATATTCTAGGAGTTTTATAGCTTTTGTGTTTTACATTTAGGTCTATGATCCATTTTGAGTTAATTTTTGTGAAAGATATAATATTAAGTTTTTGTGTGTGTGGCTGTCCAGTTATTTAAGCACCACTTCTTATTTTTCCACTGAGTTGCCTTTGCTCTGTCATCAAATATCACTTGGCTATATTTGTGTGGGTCAATTTCAAGTCTCTTTTCTGTTCCACTGATCGACTTGTGTAATATTTCCTAATACCACACACACTGTTTTGATTACTGCAACTTGAAGTCAGGTTGTATCAGTACACCTACTTAGTTCTCTTCAATATTGGGTTAACTACACTGATTGTTTTGATTGGGATGCTCTGGAACCTGTACATCAAATTGGGAAAACTGACATCTTGACAATATTTATTTATTTATAATCATGAATATGTTTATTATTATTATTTGCCTTTATTTAGATAATCTCTGATTCTTCATTAGAGTTTTGTGGTTTTCCTCACACATATCTTGTGTATGTTCTCTTAGATTTATATCTCAGTGTTTCATTTTTTTTTTTTTTAACATCTTTATTGGAGTATAATTGCTTTACAATGGTGTGTTAGTTTCTGCTTTATAACAAAGTGAATCAGCTATACGTATACATATATCCCCATATCTCCTCAGATTTTTTATGTTAATGTCAATGGTATTATTTTTATAATTTTAAAATCTAATTGTCCATTGATGGTATATAAAAGAGCAATGGACTCTACCATAAAAACCTTGTATCCTGCAAACTTTCTATAATTGCTTATTATCTCCAGAAGTTTTTGGTTGATGTTGATTTTTAATGATTTAATTACTAATGCTGATTTTTCTTAGATAATTGCTTAATCTGCCAAAAGAAAGAGAGTTTTATTTCCTTCTTCCTAATCAATAAATGTTTATACCTTTTTCTTGTCTTCTTGTACTAGCTAAGACTTCCAGTATGATGAGTAATATTCCATGTATATATGTGCCATATCTTCTTTATCCATTCATCTGTCAATGAACACTTAGGTTGCTTCCAGTTCCGGGCTATTGTAAATAGAGCTGCAATGAAAATTGTGGTACATGTATCTTTTGGAATTATAGTTTTCTCAGGGTATATGCCCAGTAGTGGGATTGCTGGGTCATATGGTAGTTATATTTTTAGTTTTTTAAGGAACTTCCATACTGTTCTCCATAGTGGCTGTATCAATTTACATTCCCACCAACAGTGTAGGAGGGTTCCCTTTACTCCACACCCTCTCCAGCATTTATTGTTTGTAGATTTTTTGATGATGGCCATTCTGACCGTGTGAAGTGATACCTCATTGTAGTTTTGGTTTGCATTTCTCTAATGATTAGTGATGTTGAGTATCCTTTCATGTGTTTGTTGGCAATCTGTATATGTTCTTGGGAGAAATGTCTTTTGAGACCTTCTGCCCATTTTTGGATTGGATTGTTTGTTTTTTTGATATTGAGCTGCATAAACTGCTTATATATTTTGGAGATTAATTCTTTGTCAGTTGTTTCATTTGCAAATATTTTCTCCAGTTCTAAGGGCTGTCTTTTCATCTTGTTTATGGTTTCCTTGTTGTGCAAAAGCTTTTAAGTTTCATTAGTTCCCATTTGTTTATTTTTGTTTTCATTTCCATTTCTCTAGGAGGTGGATCAAAATGGATCTTGCTGTGATTTATGTCAGAGAGTATTCTGCCTATGTTTTCCTTTATGAGTTTTACAGTGTCTGGCCTTACATTTAGGTCTATAATCCATTTTGTGTTTATTTTTGTGTATGGTATTAGGGAGTGTTCTAATTTCATTCTTTTACATGTAGCTGTCCAGTTTTCCTAGCACCATTTATTGAAGAGACTATCTTTTCTCCATTGTATACTCTTGTCTCCTTTATTAAAGATAAGGTGACCATAGGTGTGAGGGTTTATCTCTGGGATTTCGATCTTGTTCCATTGATCTATACTACAGTTTTTGTGCCAGTACCATACTATCTAGATTACTGTATCTTTGTAGTATAGTCTGAAGTCAGGGTGCCTGATTCCTCTAGCTCCATTTTTCTTTCTCAAGATTACTTTGGCTATTCAGAGTCTTTTGTGTTTCCGTACAAATGTATCCATATATAAAAAATGGATAACTAGTAAGAACCTACTGTATAAATAAATAAATAAAATTCTAAAATTCAAAAAAAACAAAAAGATTACTTTGGCTATTCAAGGATTTTTTGTGTTTCCATACAAATTGTGAAATCTTTTGTTCTAGTTCTGTGAAAAATGCCATTGGTTGTTTGATAAGGATTGCATTGAATCTACAGATTGTTTTGGATAGTGTAGTCACTTTCACAAATGTTGATTCTTCTAGTCGAAGAACATGGTATATCTCTCCATCTGTTTGTATCATCTTTAATTTCTTTCATCGGTGTCTTAGAGTTTTCTGCATACAGGCCTTTTGTCTCTTTAGGTACGTTTATTTCTAGGTATTTTATTATTTTTATTGTAATGGTAAATGGGAGTGTTTCCTTAATTTCTCTTTCAGATATTTCATCATTAGTGTATAGGAATGCAAGGAATTTCTGTGCATTAATTTTGTATCCTGCTACTTTAGCAAATTCTAGTAGTTTTCTGGTAGCATCTTTAGGACTCTCTATGTATAGTATCATGTCATCTGAAAACAGTGACAGTTTTACTTCTTTTCTGGTTTGGATTCGTTTTATTTCTTTTTCTTCTCTGATTGCTGTGGCTAAAACTACCAAAACTATGTTGAATGAGAGGGGTGAGAGTAAGCAACCTTGTCTTGTTCCTGACCTTAGTGGAAATGCTTTCAGTTTTTCACCATTGAGAACAACGTTGGCTGTGGATTTGTCATATATAGCCTTTATTATGTTGAGGTAAGTTCCCTCTATGCCTACTTTCTGGAGAGTTTTTATCAAAAATTGGTGTTGAATTTTGTTAAAAGCTTTTTCTGCATCTATTGAGATTATCATATTGTTTTTATCCTTCAATTTTTTAATATGGTGTATCACATTGATTGATTTGCATATACTGAAGAATCCTTGCATTCCTGGGATAAACCCCACTTAATCATGGTGTATGATCCTTTTAGTGTGCTGTGGATTCTGTTTGCTAGTATTTTGTTGAGGATGTTTACATCTATGTTCATCAGTGATACTGGCCTCTAGTTTTTATTTTTTTTGTGACATCTTTGTCTGGTTTTGGTATCAGGGTGATGGTGGCCTCATAAAATGAGTTTGGAGTGTTCCTCCCTCTGCTATATTTTGGAAGAGTTTGACGGATAGGTGTTAGCTCTTCTTTAAATGTTTGATAGAATTCGCCTGTGAAACCATCTGGTCTTGGGCTTTTCTTTGTTGGAAGATTTTAAATCACAATTTCAATTTCAGTGCTTGTGATTGGTCTGTTTATATTTTCTATTTCTTCCTGGTTCAGTCTCAGAAGGTTGTGTTTTTCTAAGAATTTGTCCATTTCTTAAAAGTTGTCCATTTTATTGGCATATAGTTGCTTGTAGTCATCTCTCATGATCCTTTGTATTTCTGCAGTATCAGTTGTTACTTCTCCTTTCTTATGTCTAATTCTTTTGATGTGAGTCTTCTCCTTTTTTTCTTGATGTGTCTGGCTAATGGTTTATGAATGTTATCTTCTCAAAGAAGCAGCTTTTAGTTTTATTGATCTTTGCTATTGTTTCCTTCATTTCTTTTTCATTTATTTCTAATTTGATCTTTTTGATTTCTTTCCTTATGCTAACTTTGGGATTTTTTGTACTTCTTTCTCTAGTTCCTTTAGGTGTAAGGTTAGGTTGTTTATTTGAGATTTTTCTTGTTCATTGAGGTAGGATTGTATTACTATAAAGTTCCCTCTTAGAACTTTTGTTGCATTCTGTGGGTTTTGGGCCATCGTGTTTTCATTGTCATTTGTTTCTAGGTATTTTTTTATTTCCTCTTTGATTTCTTCAGTGATCTTTTGGTTATTTAGTAGCGTATTGTTTAGCCTCCATGTGTTTGTATTTTTTACAGTTTTTTTCCTGCAACTTTTATCTAGTCTCATAGCATTGTGGTCGGAAAAGATACTTGATACGATTTCAATTTTCCTAAATTTACCAAGGCTTGATTTGTGACCCAAGATATTCAGGTTTTCCACAGATTCAGGGTACATCAAGTTGACTGTGGAGATTTAATCTGCTGCTACTGAGGCTTTATGGAGGAATTTCCATTTCTCTTCTTTGTTTGCCCAGCTCCTGGGTTTCAGCTTTGGATTTGGTCCTGCCTCTGCATGTAGGTAGACCTCTGGCATCTGTTCTTTGCCCAGACAGAAAGGAGTAAGGAGTTTAAGGAGTGGCTGTTTAGGGGGCTTTGGTTCACTCAGGCTGGGGGTGGGTGGCGGGGAGTGGTATGTTAGTTATAATTGTAATGCCGGGCCACCCAGCTGCAGTAGAGGCTGGCTCACGTGACGTTGCAGCAGCCTGAGCTGCGCCGTATGTTCTCTTGGGGAAGTTGTCCCTGGATCACGGGACCCTGGCAGTGACGGGCTGCACAGGCTCCCGGGAGGGGCAGTGTGGAGAGTGACCTGGGCTCGCACACAGGCTGCTTGGTGGCAGCGGCAGCAGCCTTAGCGTCTCATGCCCGTCTCTGGGGCCCGCGCTGATGGCCGCGGCTCGCGCCCGTCTCTGGAGCTCATTTAGGCGGCACTCTGAATCCCCTCTCCTCGTGCACCAGGAAACAAAGAGGTAAGACAAAGTCTCTTGCCTCTTCGGCAGCTGCAGACCTTTTCCCAGACTCCCTCCCAGCTAGCTGTGGTGCACTAGCCCCTTCAGGCTGTGTTCACGCCGCCAACCCCAGTCCTCTCCCTGCAATCCGACCGCAGCCCGAGCCTCAGCTCCCAGCCCCGCCTGCCCCAGCGGGGGAGCAGACAAGCCTCTCGGGCTGGTGAGTGCTGCTCGGCGCCACTCCTCCATGCGGGAATCTCTCCGCTTTGCCCTCCGCAGACCTGTGGCTGCGTTCTCCTCCGTGGCTCCGAAGCTCCCCCCTCTGCCACCTGCAGTCTCCACCCGCGAAGGGGCTCCTAGTGTGTGGACACCTTTCCTCCTTCACGGCTCCCTCCCACTGGTGCAGGTCCCGTCCCTATTCTTTTGTTTCTGTTATTTCTTTTTTCTTTTGCCCTCCCCAGGTCCGTGGGGAGTTTCTTGCCTTTTGGTAGGTCTGAGGTCTTCTGCCAGCATTCAGTAGGTCTTCTGTAGGAGTTGTTCCATGTGTAGATGTATTTCTGATGCATTTGTGAGGAGGAAGGTGATCTCCGCATCTTACTCTTCTGCCATCTTGAATGTCTTATGCTTACCATTTTTAATTAAAATTATAATGCTATTGCTTCCAAGAGGAATCATTATTTTGCGAAGTATGTAGAAAAAATATTTTTAAAAGCATACAATGAATTTGTGGTGTATCACCAATTATAAAATCGTTTTAATTTTACAGATGATAAAATGTGAAAGTGTGACTCCTAAAATTGTGTTACAATTTTATTCTGTTTAGTATAAAAGCAAAAAATTAGAGGCTATATGTCCAGAACTTTAAAGAAATGTTTACTTAATTTCTCTAGTGGTATGATTTAATAACCTTCATATAAACATCTTCACATTTATAAGAATGGAAGTTTTTCATTGAACATTTGGATATGGATAAAATTCTGGTAATTGCTTTATAAACAGTTTGTATTTCTTATGGAGAAATTTTATATTTAACATATGCTTGATATTTTATTTAGAGTTTAAAGAACATAGAGTTCACCATTTAATAGTAATTACCTGTATTTAGCATGTTCACAAAATGGAAAATCTGATATTTTCAGCCTGATGCTTTGTTTGACTGGGTTTAATAACTGATTGTTGAACTTTGTTATACTCGCTGTTGAGAAAATGACACCACTTGGTTTTTCCTATCCTACTCACTTCCAATTTAATTAAATTTAATGAAATAAAGTAGTTCTCAAAAAAACAGAACATCCTTGAATAATGATACTTTTTTATTCTACTTATTATAGGCATAGAATTCCCTTGAAGTTGATAGCAAAAGATTGTATGTCTGATGTTCTTTTTAGTTGGAAATTGCTGAATCATTGAATAAATCTTATTATAACTGGTTGCTGAGAGAAAATGGAATTATAATGAGGAATTGGAACAAAAATAGTATTTGATCATCCGTCTGCATGTCAGTAAGACAATTTTTTTACTGAAGACTCTTTCTTGGCATCTATGTTGCAGTTAATATCCATACAGAGATAAGAATACATCGAAGTTTACATCTCAGCCAGTTCCAGGGAAAAGATAAATAAGTGTTTTTGTCTTCATGCAGTGCAGACTTGTGTTTACATTCCTTAATAAATCTATCACTTAGTAAGGTGACCCACTTAATGTTCTTCTGTTAAATGTTCAAATAAACACATTTTTTGTTCCTGAAGTTAGAGTGAAGGAAGGCAGAGTATATGGAATGTGAACTTTCTTTAGAGCTATTTTTTTCCCAAAAACACAAGCCTCTCCAGTGTATATCAACTTATAAAAATTCAGCACGTTTATCCAGTGGCATTCCGTGTAGTCAGTTTATAATAATTTACCTTATACTTTTTCAGCTATACATTAATAAACGTCCACAGGGAAAGTTGCTTTCATATCACATAGTTTCTCTTGGTAATCTTCCAGAGGATTCACTATTAATATTGGCATTTAGTTCCTAGAAAAAATTAAGTCTGCTGGGAAATAATGCAGATAAATCAATAGTTAGTTAGGTAGATGATAGATAGAAAGATAGATAGATGATAGATAGAAAAGAAAACAAAGACAAGGGACCTTCAGCCATTGGGTGCCTTTTTCCATCTCTCACATGTGGAGGAACACAAACCTTGATCTCAGTAGCCCCTAAAGCCACAACAGAGCAAGACTGGTGGAAGTCTACCTCAGTGGTGCAACAAATAGCATATATTTCTATTTAAATTAATTTATTTTTTAATTTCCTTCTTTATTTTGGAAAAATACAAAAATGGACCCTACTTATAAAAATAGACAAACATAAGGCAAACTCTTATTTTTAGCTGTCTCACATAAATGCATAAATAATTTATTCATTTTCTCCTCTTTAAAATATAGTCATGGAATATGAAAATTAACTTTTAAAAATAATGTAAGCCCTATAAAGTAACCACAGGTTTCACTAAAGCTACTTCTATTGCCGAATTCTAATGCCAAAATGATCTTAACAAATCTACCATTTTATGAATTATGCTTGGGAAGGAGACGAAAGAAAGAGCTAAAATACTAACTGAGAATCAAGCATCTGATAAGATTATGGTAAAGTTAATCTAATTTGTTTATTAAGTTCACTTCTCTGCAAAGAAAGAAAATTCAAAAGCCATTGGTTGTTATGGCCACCTTACTATTAAGTTAATCAGATCAACTGCATGGAACTTCTATCACCTATTAGTCAGCCATTATGAATGATAAAACCCAAACAAACCAAAAGACTTAACTGCAAAGTCATCAGTTCAGCCTTGCTATACAGACACCACCAAAGTATTGCAGGGATGCATAAATATTTTGAAATATGTTTAAATAATATGTCTTGACTGCCAGTAACATATTTCCAAGCAAATGTTATTGAAAATGTTTGGACTATTTACAAAATTCTTTAGACATTTTTTTATTGTATAGAAATAATATAAGATCTTTTTTCTCCAGTTACCTGATCAAGAATGGGCTCACTAAACTAATCTATAGCCCAGGGAACCCTACTCAGTGCTCTGCAGTGACCTAGATGGGAAGGAAATCCAAAAAAGAGGGGATATATGTATACATAGAGCTGATTCACTTTGCTGTACAGTAGAAATTAACACAACATTGTAAAGCAACTATACTGCAATAAAAATTAAAAAGAAAAAAAAGAGTGGGCTTAATGGTTAATTACTTAAATACAGACTCACACATGTACAGTCTCTTTGCCTCAGTGGTTGTTTTATATTTGTCATCTCCTTTTGCCATTTTCCATAATAGCAATGAATATTTGTTTCTCATAAAAACACAAATTTTGCTTAAAACAATAAATACATGCATGTGTAGATATTTTACTACATATATTACATATATTAATACAAAAATCTAAAGAGTTCCTCTCTAAGGGAGCCACCAAGACATACTGCGTGGTCTAAGTGTTTGCCTGAGGAGGAACACCTCTTCAATTAAAATGGTATAGATGCAGAAAGATTGTGTGCAGATAATTACCTTTTTAGCTGCAGTGACAGGGCATTTGGTGGAGGGGTTCCCACTAGTTTTATCAGTTTGTTAGATTCTTGCTGCCTCTCCCTATGTCTTCCAGTACTTCATAGCCTGTGTCTGTTGGATGGATTCTGTGAGAGGTGGCCAGCAACATGTGCTACTTTGACATTAATAAAATGTCACGTTAACAAAAATCACAGTGTTTTCAGGCAGGGTTGAGGACCCAGTTACTGAGCACAGTATTCAGATTTATGAATTATAATCACAATGAGATACATTTTGTACTTCCACTAAGATACCTAAAATTATAAACACTGAAAACACCAAATATTTTCACGAATGTGTAGCAACTCTGACTCTTGTCTATTGTTCGTGGTAATGTAAAATGCTACAATATCTTTGAAGAAGATGTAGAAATTTCTTATAAAGTCAAAAAACACCATACCACACAGAAATTGTACTCCTAGTTATTTATCCAACTGATGAAAACATATGTCCACACAAAGGCTTGTATGCTCAGAATGTTCATGGAAACTTTGTTCATCATAGTCAAACCTGGAAACAACACAGATGTGCATCAAACTATTTCGTATTTATACAAAGCCCTACTATTCCGCATAGAAAGGATTGAGCTACTGATATACACAAATGGATGGCTTTCATTTCTCTTTCTTTGTGGGAAAAGAAAATGCTGGATGCAAAACAATATCTGGTGGCCTCAGAGGGACCATGTTGTTGTTGTTGAAAAGGAATTATGACAAGGGAAACATTTTGAGTTTTTAAATATATTTATGTTGTGGTAGGGATATGAACACACTTGTCAAAACTTAGCAGATTATGTGTGTAGGATTTATGCTTCTCACTGTATATACACTTTATCCAAACTAAAGATACTGGAAACAAAAATTATCCAGGCTTATGTAGTTTTTCTCCTTGCTCTACTTAGCAGTTAAGTAAAAGAGCATTAAAAAAAAAAACCAAAAAACAAAAAACTGCTGTTAATTCAGGATTAGAGTGTGCCAAAAAGAGCAAGAGAACATCAAGAGAAAGAAATTGAAATTATTAGGAAGGGCATAGTTAAAACGAAGGGTTATGGGCAATTGACTATAGAGAGAAGGAAGTGAACCTTGGAAGGAAATCAATGGGCAAATGTAGAAGGGTCATGTCTGGTCAAAGGAAAGGTTCAGGGGGAATAGCCAAGCAAAATGCTGGAATCACAAGAAGTTGTGGTCAGCGAGTTCAAAGATCAAATTTCAGATTTCATATGATTCCAGGATTCCAAGTTTGACAAGGTCAATGATATGTAGATATGGGAGATGGACGGACATACCATGGTCTATTAGTGTCCTAGGGCTGCTATAACAAGGTATCACAAACTGAGTGACTGAGAACAGCAGAATTTATTATCTTATGGTTTTGGAGGATATAAGCTCAAAATCAAGGTATCAGAGGGCCATGCTCCCATTAAAAGCACTAAGGAAGGATCTGTACTAGCCCTCTCTCCAGGCTTCTGGTAGCCTCAGGTTTTTCATGGCTTACCCATGGTGCCATTTATGAAAATTATCAATAGACAATCCATATGACATCACTTATATGTGGAATCTAAAGTAAGACACAAATGAAACTATCTATGAAACAGAAACAGAATTACGGACATAGACAACAGACTGGTGGTTGCCAAGAGGAGGGATGGAGTGGGAGGTTGGGGTCAGCAGACGTATACTTTTATGTATAGAAAGGATAAACAACAAGGTCCTACTGTAGAGCACAGAGAACTATATTCAATACCCTGTGATAAACCAAAATGGAAAAGAATATTTAAAAAAGAATGTATATAAATTATATATACATATATATGTGTATAACTGCATCACTTTGCTGCAAGCAGAAATGAACCCAACATTGTAAATCAATTATACTTCGATTAAAAAAAATTGACAAAAAAAAAATAAAAGTGGCCTCAAACATTACTGGATATTGGCAGGAAAAATAAAAGAGATCAATAAACAATCTATATTAGGAATAGAGAAGAGTTTTATTTGAGCCAAACTGAGGACTATCACCCAGAAGACAGCCTCTCAGATAATTCTGAGGAACTGCTCCTACGGAGCATGGTTTCCAGCACAGTTTTATGTCTTGTCAGAACAAAAAACCTTAAACAAGTCAAGGATACTTTCCTTCAAGGTTGTAAAACAAAACAAAAACAAAAGAAAACAAAACAAAACAGATCAGTACATACACAGTATGGTCTTAGCACCTGGGAAGGGAGTCTTATCATCAAAGGAGGACCAGCACTGGCGTCCCAGGAAGGGAGGCATTTAATCTTTATTTTCAACATGGATATTCTTTACTTCCAGTAAAGGCACCCTTCTCTTTAATAATTAAAGCAGATGTACAATGTATGTCTGATAGGCCACAAACAGGCTCTTTTAGTTAGCATAAAATTCAAGTTAACTCATGTATAAGCCAGAATGATTTCACCATTCTTCAATATGTGAAAATTTCTTTTATTGGTACTTTCCCTGTGTCTTCATACAGCCTTTCTTCTACGCCTGTCTCTCTCTCTCTCTCTCTCCTCTCTCTCTCTCTTCACATGAAATTCTTTCTATATACATGTTTCTGTGTCCAAAATTTCCCATTTTTATAAGGACAGAATCATATTGGATTAAGGACCAGACTAAAGACCTCATCTTAACTAATTACATCTGCGACAAACCTATTTGCAAAAAAGACACAGTCTGAAGTGCTGGGAGTTAGGACTTCAACATATGAATTTAGGGGGTCACAATTCAAGACATAGCACAGGTATAGGGAACTGGCTCATTAAAGGAATTGAAATATTAGTGATGGATATTGAGAATGATGAAAGAAAGATGATAGTATAACAGAGAACAAACCTGACTCCATATTGGACCTATTTCCTGTAGCTCTAACCCTTGTGTTCTGTTGCCTGTGCTTAGTCCTGCTGCCTCTGCATCTTTGTAAACGAATGTTGCCTATAGCCTGAGATACACAGGATAGAGCATTCTCAAGGCTCTGCCTCCCAGGTTTGACCTTTAAAGGTATAACACTTTTACATTCATATAGAGATAAAAGTTGCTGAACAGAGAATAACATTTGTCTTGCTGGAGGTTTATAGGAACATCTGATCTACGTGGACAGCGGCAAGAACAAAGGGTTCTGACACCAAGAAGTTTGCAATGACCAGCCACATCCCGTCCCCTTTAAGTATAAAAGAAGCCTGAATTCTAACTCGAGCAAAATGGTTCCTTGGTTTTCTTCTTTAGCCTTGTTAGAAACCTGACTGCTTTTTTCACTCACTATCCTTTAGACCAGGGGTCTCCAACCCCTGGGCTGTGGACGGGTACCACTCCTTGGCCTGTTAGGAACCAAGCCACACAGCACGAGGTGAGTGGCGGGCGAGTGAGCAAAGCTTCATATGCCACTCCCCATCGCTCCCCATCGCTCGCATTACCACCTGAACCATCCCCCTCTCCCCTCCACGTCCGTGGAAGAATTGTCTTCCATGAAACCTGTCGCTGGTACCAAAAAGGCTAGGGGCTGCAAAAAGGCTTTAGACTACACATATCTCTGTAACATACAGAAAAAAAAAAAAGTTCTATAAATGGAATACTTCTATGTTGCCTCAAGATACACTAAGTCACCAAATAGTAGTAAAAAAGCAGAATATTACAATTTGAAGAAACTTAGTATGTGGTTAGGACATTACCATCCATGAATGAGCAGCCTCAGTATCGCCTGGGTACTTCCTGGAAATGCAGAATCTTACTCCACAAAACCCTATGGAATCAGAATTTGCATTTTAATATTACCCCCAGGTAATTTGTGTGCACATTAAATTTTGAAAAGCACATTTTTTGTTTTTTTTTTTTTATTTGATCAAATTTTGTTTGGTAAGTAAGAAACTTATTTTCTAAGAAATTAAAACTCAGAATCAGAAGAAGAATTCATATCCACACTTTCATCCTTGAACTCTTTCTGCCAGGACACTTTTTTTTTTTGGCTGTAGTCTTAAATATACTATTTTAAAATAGTATATTCTTTTTCACAGAATAATTAACACACATCTTAGATGTAAGCTTAAAGATACACAGAAATCATCAATGTTGTCAAGGTAATTCTATCACTTTATGTTACTATATTTGAAGTATTCAATCTTTAAAACCTCCAACTACTAATTTTGACTGGGGTTAGGGTTAATGGTGGAAAACATGCTGTTTGATATATATGACAACTACTTTTATTTCAAAGTGGTGGTGGAAATGTCCATAATAGAAGAAAAAATATTCCGTACAATTCAGGAAGTCAACAAGGTCGTGAGTATTAACAAGAAATTCATGTAAAACCCATGTACAAATGAGAAAACATGATGAAAAGTGCTGATCTGATGAATATGTTGAATTAAGTTGTACTTATTTTATTCCCAGGTTTGCTGATTTTTAAAAAATATCACAGAGGCACTGATTAGATTGTCTTGCAAAATATTAAATAAAATCCCCACATATTTTACTTACAATGAGTGCCTTATATTCTGAAGAGAATGATCTGACATAAAGCTATTTAAAGGAGATCACTTAAACTTAAGTAATAAAAAATTTCAATCTAAATATCTTCCTTTGCTATACCGATTATAATGTCAACTGGTGACACAAAATTTAAAATTAGAACACAGCCAAAAAGAAAAATATGGCAATTTAAACAGAAGATTAAACAATAGATTTATAAGAGAGAAGGCTTTTTGTTATAATTATCCTGTCTGTGCCTTTTTTTTTCTCTCTTTTTTTTTTTTTTTAAACATCTTTATTGAAGTATAATTGCTTTACAATGGTATGTTAGTTTCTGCTTTATAACAAAGTGAATCAGTTATACATATACATATCTTCCCATATCTCTTCCCTCTTGCATCTCCCTCCCTCCCACCCTCCCCATCCCACCCCTCTAGGTGGTCACAAAGCACCGAGCTGATCTCCCTGTGCTATGCGGCTGCTTCCCACTAGCTATCTATTTTACATTTGGTAGTGTATATATGTCCATGACACTCTCTCACCCTGTCACATCTCACCCCTCCCCCTCCCCATATCCTCAACTCCATTCTCTAGTAGGTCTGTGTCTTTATTCCCGTCTTGCCACTAGGTTCTTCATGACCTTTTTTTTTTTTTTTTCCCTTAGATTCCATATATACGTGTTAGCATACTGTATTCGTTTTTCTCTTTCTGACTTACTTCACTCTGTATAACAGACTCTAACTCCATCCACCTCATTACAAATACCTCCATTTCATTTCTTTTTATGGCTGAGTAATATTCCATTGTATGTATGTACCACATCTTCTTTATCCATTCATCTGATGATGGACACTTAGGTTGTTTCCATGTCCTGGCTATTGTAAATAGAGCTGCAATGAACATTTTGATAAATGACACTTTTTGAATTCTGGTTGCCTCAGGGTATATGCCCAGTAGTGGGATTGCTGGGTCGTATGGTAGTTCTATTTGTAGTTTTTTAAGGAACCTCCATACTATTCTCCATAGTGGCTGTATCCATTTCCATTCCCACCAACAGTGCAAGAGTGTTCCCTTTTCTCCACACCCTCTCCAGCATTTATTGTTGCTAGATTTTTTGATGATGGCCATTCTGACCGGTGTGAGATGATACCTCATTGTAGTTTTGATTTGCATTTCTCTAATGATTAATGATGTTGAGCATTCTTCATGTGTCTGTTGGCAATCTGTATATCTTCTTTGGAGAAATGTCTATTTAGGTCTTCTGCCCATTTTTGGATTGGGTTGTTTGTTTTTTTGTTATTGAGCTGCATGAGCTGCTTGTAAATCTTGGAGATTAATCCTTTGTCAGTTGCTTCATTTGCAAATATTTTCTCCCATTCTGAGGGTTGTCTTTTGGTCTTGTTTATGGCTTCCTTTGCTGTGTGAAAGCTTTTAAGTTTCCTTAGGTCCCATTTGTTTATTTGTGTTTTTATTTCCATTTCTCTAGGAGCTGGGTCAAAAAGGATCTTGCTGTGATTTATGTCATAGAGTGTTCTGCCTATGTTTTCCTCTAAGAGTTTGATACTGTCTGGCCTTACACTTAGGTCTTTAATCCATTTTGAGTTTATTTTTGTGCATGGTGTCAGGGAGTGTTCTAATTTCATACTTTTACATGTACCTGTCCAATTTTCCCAGCACCACATATTGAAGAGTTTGTCTTTTCTCCACTGTATATGCTTGCCTCCTTTATCGAAGATAAGGTGACCATATGTGCGTGGGTTTATCTCTGGGCTTTCTATCCTGTTCCATTGATCTATATTTCTGTTTTTGTGCCAGTACCAAACTGTCTTGATTACTGTATCTTTGTAATATAGTCTGAAGTCAGGGAGCCTGATTCCCCCAGCTCCATTTTTCGTTCTCAAGATTGCTTTGGCTATTCGGGGTCTTTTGTGTTTCCATACAAATTGTGAAATTTTTTGTTCTAGTTCTGTGAAACATGCCAGTGGTAGTTTGATAGGGATTGCATTGAATCTGTAGATTGCTTTGGGTAGTAGAGTCATTTTCACAATGTTGATTCTTCCAATCCAAGAACATGGTATATCTCTCCATCTATTTGTATCATCTTTAATTTCTTTCATCAGTGTCCTATAATTTTCAGCATACAGGTCTTTTGTCTCCTTAGGTAGGTTTATTCCTAGATATTTTATTCTTTTTGTTGCAATGGTAAACGGGAGTGTTTTCTTAATTTCACTTTCAGATTTTTCATCATTAGTATATAGGAATGAAAGAGATTTCTGTGCATTAATTTTGTATCCTGCTACTTTACCAAATTCATTGATTAGCTCTAGGAGTTTTCTGGTAGCATCTTTAGGATTCTCTATGTGTAGTATCATGTCATCTGCAAACAGTGACAGCTTTACTTCTTCTTTTCCGATTTGGATTCCTTTTATCTCTTTTTCTTCTCTGATTGCTGTGGCTAACACTTCCAAGACTATGTTGAATAATAGTGGTGAGAGTGGGCAACCTTGTCTTGTTCCTGATCTTAGTGGAAACGGTTTCAGTTTTTCACCATTGAGGACAATGTTGGCTGTGGGTTTGTCATATATGGCCTTTATTATGTTGAGGAAAGTTCCCTCTATGCCTACTTTCTGCAGGGCTTTTATCATAAATGGGTGTTGAATTCTGTCAAAAGCTTTCTCTGCATCTATTGAGATGATCATATGGTTTTTCTCCTTCAATTTGTTAATATGATGTATCACGTTGATTGATTTGCGTATATTGAAGAATCCTTGCATTCCTGGAACAAACCCCACTTGATCATGGTGTATAATCCTTTTAATGTGCTGTTGGATTCTGTTTGCTAGTATTTTGTTGAGGATTTTTGCATCTATGTTCATCAGTGATATTGGCCTGTAGTTTTCTTTCTTTGTGACATCTTTGTCTGGTTTTGGTATCAGGGTGATGGTGGCCTCGTAGAATGAGTTTGGGAGTGTTCCTCCCTCTGCAATATTTTGGAAGAGTTTGAGAAGGATAGGTGTTAGCTCTTCTCTAAATGTTTGATAGAATTCACCTGTGAAGCCATCTGGTCCTGGGCTTTTGTTTGTTGGAATATTTTTAATCACAGTTTCCATTTCAGTGCTTGTGATTGGTCTGTTCATATTTTCTATTTCTTCCTGGTTCAGTCTCAGCAGATTGTGCATTTCTAAGAATGTGTCCATTTCTTCCAGGTGGTCCATTTTATTGGCATAGAGTTGCTTGTAGTAATCTCTCATGATCTTTTGTATTTCTGCAGTGTCAGTGGTTACTTCTCCTTTTTCATTTCTAATTCTATTGATTTGAGTCTTCTCCCTTTTTCTCTTGATGAGTCTGGCTAATGCTTTATCAATTTTGTTTATCTTCTCAAAGAACCAGCTTTTAGTTTCATTGATTTTTGCTATTGTTTCCTTCATTTCTTTTTCATTTATTTCTGATCTGATCTTTATGATTTCTTTCCTTCTGCTAGCTTTGGGGTTTTTTTGTTCTTCTTTCTCTAATTGCTTCAGGTGCAAGGTTAGGTTGTTTATTCGAGATGTTTCCTGTTTCTTGAGGTAGGCTTGTATTGCTATAAACTTCCCTCTTAACACTGCTTCTGCTGCGTCCCATAGGTTTTGGGTCGTCGTGTCTCCATTGTCATTTGTTTCTAGGTATTTTTTGATTTCCCCTTTGACTTCTTCAGTGATCACTTCGTTATTAAGTAGTGTATTGTGTAGCCTCCATGTGTTTGTGTTTTTTACAGATCTTTTCCTGTAATTGATATCTAGTCTCATAGCATTGTGGTTGGAAAAGATACTTGATACAATTGCAATTTTCTTAAATTTACCAAGGCTTGATTTGTGACCCAAGATATGATCTATCCTGGAGAATGTTCCATGAGCACTTGAGAAAAATGTGTATTCTGTTGTTTTTGGGTGGAATGTCCTATAAATATCAATTAAGTCCATCTTGTTTAATGTATCATTTAAAGCTTGTGTTTCCTTATTTATTTTCATTGTGGATGATCTGTCCATTGTGAAAGTGGGGTGTTAAAGTCCCCTACTATGATTGTGTTACTGTCAATTTCCCCTTTCATGGCTGTTAGTATTTGCCTTATGTATTGAGGTGCTCCTATGTTGGGTGCATAAATATTTACAATTGTTATACCTTCCTCTTGGATCGATCCCTTGATCATTATATAGTGTCCTTCTTTGTCTCTTGTAATAGTCTTTATTTTAAAGTCTATTTTGTCTGATATGAGAATTGCTACTCCAGCTTTCTTTTGATTTCCATTTGCATGGAATATCTTTTTCCATCCCCTCACTTTCAGTCTGTATGTCTCTAAGTCTGAAGTGGGTCTCTTGTAGACAGCATATATATGGGTCTTGTTTTTATATCCATTCAGCCAGTCTGTGTCTTTTGTTGGGAGCATTTAATCCATTTATATTTAAGGTAATTATCGATATGTATGTTCCTATTCCAATTTTCTTAAATATTTTGGGTGTGTTATTGTAGGTGTTTTCCTTCTCTTATGTTTCTTGCCTAGAGAAGTTCCTTTAGCATTTGTTGTAAAGCTGGTTTGGTGGTGCTGAACTCTCTCAGCTTTTGCTTGTCTGTAAAGGTTTTAATTTCTCCATCAAATCTGAATGAAATCTTTGCTGGGTAGAGTAACCTTGCTTGTAGGTTCTTTTCCTTCATCACTTTAAGTATATCCTGCCACTCCCTTCTGGCTTGCAGAGTTTCTCCTGAAAGATCAGCTGTTAACCTTATGAGGATTCCCTTGTGTATTATTTGTTGTTTTTCCCTTGCTGCTTTTAATATGTTTTCTTTATATTTAATTTTTGACAGTTTGATTAATATGTGTCTTGGTGTGTTTCTCCTTGGATTTTTCCTGTATGGGACTCTCTGTGCTTCCAGGACTTGATTAACTATTTCCTTTCCCATATTAGGGAAGTTTTCAACTATAATCTCTTCAAATATTTTCTCAGTCCCTTTCTTTTTCTCTTCTTCTTCTGGGACCCCTATAATTCGAATGTTGGTGCGTTAAAGGTTGTCCCAGAGGTCTCTGAGACTGTCCTCAGTTCTTTGCATTCTTTTTTCTTTATTCTGCTGTGCAGTAGTTATTTCCACTATTTTATCTTCCAGATCACTTATTCGTTCTTCTGCCTCAGTTATTCTGCTATTGATCCCATCTAGAGCATTTTGAATTTCATTTATTGTGTTTTTCATCGTTGCTTGTTTCCTCTTTAGATCTTCTACATCCTTGTTAAATGTTTCTTGCATTTTGTCTATTCTATATCCACGATTTTGGATCATTCTTACTATCATTATTCTGAATTCTTTTTCAGGTAGACCACCTATTTCCTCTTCATTTGTTAGGTGTGGTGTGTTTTGACCCTGCTCCTTCATCTGCTGTGTGTTTTTCTGTCTTCTCATTTTGCTTATCTTACTGTGTTTGGGGTCTCCTTTTCACAGGCTGCATGTTCATAGTTCCCGTTGTCTTTGGTATCTGTCCCCAGTGGCTAAGGTTGGTTCAGAGGGTTGTGTAGGCTTCCTGGTGGAGCGGACTAGTGCCTGTGTTCTGGTGGATGAGGCTGGATCTTGTCTTTCTGGTGGGCACGTCCACGTCTGGTGGTGTGTTTTGGGGTGTCTGTGGCCTAATTATGATTTTAGGCAGCCTTTCTGCTAATGGATGGGGCTGTGTTCCTGTCTTGCTAGTTGTTTGGCATAGGGTGTCCAGCACTGTAGCTTGCTGGTCGTTGAGTGAAGCTGGGTCTTGATGTTGAGATGGAGATCTCTGAGAGATTTTCGCCGTTTGGTATTACATAGAGCTGGGAGGTCTCTTGTGGACCAGTGTCCTGAATTTGGCTCTCCCACCTCAGAAGCATGGCCCTGATGCCTGGCTGGGGCACCAAGAGCCTTTCATCCACACGGCTCAGAATAAAAGGGAGAAAAAATAGAAAGAAAGAAAGAAAGAGGATAAAATAAAATAAAATGAAGGTATTATAAGAAAAAATAAGAAAAAAATTATTAAGAATAAATTTATTAAGAAAAAAGTTTTTTTTTAATTTTTAAAAATAGATTTATTAATTTTTTATAATAAAAAAATAAGAAAAAAACCTAACCCTAGGGCTAATGGTGAAAGCAAAGCTATACAGACAAAATCTCACCCAGAAGCATGCATATATACACTCACAAAAAAAGGAAAAGGGGAAAAATTAATATATCCTGCTCCCAAAGTCCACATCCTGAATTTGGGATGATTCGTTGTCTATTCATGTATTCAACAGATGCAGGCACATCAAGTTGTTTGTGGAGCTTTAATCCGCTGCTCCTGAGGCTGCTGGGAGAGATTTCCCTTTCTCTTCTTTGTTCACACAGCTCCCAGGGCTCAGCTTTGGATGTGGACCCGCCTCTGCGCGTAGGTCGCCTGAGGGCGTCCGTTCCCCGCCCAGACAGGACGGGGTTAAAGGAGCAGCTACTTCCGGGGCTCTGGCTCACTCAGGCGGGGGGAGGGAGCAGTACGGAGGAGGCGGGGCGAGCCTGCGGCGTCAGAGGCTTCGTGACGTTGCAGCAGCCCGAGGCGCGCTGTGCGTTCTCCCGGGGAAGTTGTCCCCGGATCTCGGGAGCCTGGCGGTGGCGGGCTGCACAGGCTCCCGGGAGGGCGGTGTGGAGAGTGACCTGTGCTCGCACACAGGCTTCTTGGTGGCGGCAGCAGCAGCCTTAGCGTCTCAGGCCCGTCTCTGGGGTCCGCGCTGATGGCCGCGGCTCGCGCCTGTCTCTGGAGCTCGTTTAGGCGGCGCTCTGAATCCCCTCTCCTCGCGCACCAGGAAACAAAGAGGTAAGAAAAAGTCTCTTGCCTCTTCGGCAGCTGCAGACTTTTCCCGGACTCCCTCCCGGCTCGCCGTGGCGCACTAGCCCCTTCAGGCTGTGTTCACGCCGCCAACCCCAGTCCTCTCCCTGCGATCCGACCGCAGCCCGAGCCTCAGCTCCCAGCCCCGCCCGCCCCGGCGGGGGAGCAGACAAGCCTCTCGGGCTGGTGAGTGCTGCTCGGCGCCGAGCCTCCGTGCGGGAGTCTCTCCGCTTTGCCCTCCGCACCCCTGTGGCTGCGCTCTCCTCCGTGGCCCCGAAGCTCCCCCCTCCGCCACCCGCAGTCTCCGCCCGCGAAGGGGCTCCTAGTGTGTGGACACCTTTCCTCCTTCACGGCTCCCTCCCACTAGTGCAGGGCCCGTCCCTATTCTTCTGTCTCTGTTATTTCTTTTTTCTTTTGCCCTACCCAGGTACGTGGGGAGTTTCTTGCCTTTTGGGAGGTCTGAGGTCTTCTGCCAGCGTTCAGTGGGTGTTCTGTAGGAGCAGTTCCACGTGTAGATGTATTTCCACTGTATCTGTGGGAAGGAAGGTGATCTCGTCTTACTCTTCCACCGTCTTGCCCAGACCCCCTGTGCCTTTTTATATGTTGTCAAGGTACATTCTTTTTATAAATATTCTACAGGAGAAAATAATATATTTATTTTCAACAACCTAAAACTTAATTTTACTTATTGTATTATAGTTCACTGATACTGAAATTTCTTTGGTAAACTTAAAAGAACATGCATCCATTTTTACAGAATTATATTGACCACAATTAGTTTTTCACACTACACTTTCTCTTCTCCTAACTTGTCAAATCTGTCACGTAAATATATACCATACACAATGTCATTCCTTAAAAATCGATATGAAAAAAATCACATGTTCAAGATATAAACATATTCAGGATATTTCATTATTTTCTTTATTGTTTAAAGTACTGGGAGAAGAGCCAATACATTTAAAATTGAAGTAATAATGTGATACATCACAAGTCATCAAGTGTGCTTTCTTTCCATAAACTAAGACCAAAACAAGAATGACTAGATTGATTGAGAGAATTTGCTTTTTCCACTTTTAGCATGAGCTATGAAAAACAAATTATTTATAATTAATAGTTGTGAAAGTAGACCTCTATCTTCTTAAGTAGTAATATAGATAGGAAATATCAATAGATTGCTCATGGATAGATTGATAAATTGTCTTATAAAAGAGACAGATACATGGATAGATGACTGATAATTATATGTAACACTTAGAAAATACATTTTTATTTTGTATAAAATTCTTGTACAGATTATAAGACACATTTTAATAATAGTGATAAGCCTTGTAAGTCCAGGTGCAGTGTGACAGACATATAGTGGCTATATCAAGAAAACCACCCTGACTCCATTACTTACTAGTTGTGTAAATACGCTGCAGTCATTGAATTTCCAAATACCTTTGCTTCCTTCCCTGTTAAAAGGTGCAGTAACAAAATGTCACCTCCCAAGGATAAAATCGAATAAATCTATTAATATATAAACAATATTTGCATAAAACCAAGTATAAACGTCATCTAAAAATAATGTGAGAATGAATTTGAGGTCTATCTGGGTTTCTCAGATTATATCTGCATGACATAACAAGACTATCAGTATCACATATGTATAACATATACATAGATCTACATTTAATTTAGAGGTAACACCACCAAAGTGTCAAATTCATGAATCAAGAAGTCTTTCATGATATTTTTGTACTAATTTTTAACTTAGATATGGCCCTTTTCATTTCTTTCCAAGAGCAATTAATATATCTAAAACGAGAGATGTCTGCTCTTGAATTCAATTTTATAACACAAATATATAATAATATAGTTATTATAAGTATAACAGTATCATATGTAAATAATTATTAATTTACCATAACAATGTAATATGTAAAAGGTAAAGGACTTTGCATGTACATTTAAAAGTTGATTAGGTAAATAATAAATATTCCACTGAGCATGACAAAGGGAAAATTAGATTTCCTTGTATTGATAATGATTTTTCTTTTAATAATTCTCCTAGAGAAAACAAGGATTCTTCAGCCTCTTGTCTGAGCAGAAATCTTGGTTCAGATGCTTCTGGTCAGAAGAGACAGACATCATCATTCCCTCCATCGTTTTGTCTCTTTCCGTAAGTATGAGTCACTTATGTCTGCTGAGGGGAGGATTTTGTTTTTTTTGTTTTGTGGGTTTTTTTCAGTTTTATTGAGATATAATTGACATATAATATTACATAAATTTAAGATGTACAATGCATCGATTTGACACACATATATATTGCCATATGATGACCACCATAGCATAGATAAAACCTCTATCCTGTCACACGTTTATCATTTCTTTATTGTGTGAGAACAATTAAGGTACAGTGTCTTAGCAACTTTGAAGTCTATAATACACTGTTGTTGGGAGGGACCAATCCCTGTTTTAAGGGATTAAATCTGATGAAATGAGGCCCACATGGGCAGAGTATTCTCCCTTTTGCATAACTTAGAATCAACTGATTTAGTATCTTCAGTACATTTGAAAAATATCTTCACCTTTTTCCATATTCTACAGGCTAAAAGCAAATCACAGATTCCACCTGCATACAAGGGGAGGGAATTATACAAAAGTGCAACTCACTGAAGAACACCTCAGAGTGTGTTTGATACACTTCCATTTGGAAATTTCCTGAAAACTGAGAGTTTGGAGTTGGGGAGAAGACTGATATTTCTGGGAGTAGCATTGATGAGTTACATCAGAATGCATCCAGATGGAAAAGCCCCAAGTACTCTAATTGACTTGGGGCAATAAATGTGTGTGTGTGCATGTGTGTGTGTGCACATGTATCAGTATGTATGTGCAAAATGAAATACCACTTCCTCTAAGCATTTTTACAGTTTTGGGGACCAGAGTACTTTGTTCAAGTCATCTGTGAATTAGTATCAGATGGAGAGATGAACTTCTATTTATCTCACTAATAAGGCCATTGTCACATGAACAGAATGAAGGAGCTTTTCATGGAGACCAGGAGACTTGGGTGGCTCCAGAGAGCAAACCATCTGGGAGGGACTGTAGAAACCACCCTCAAAAGGGATATTTTATTTTTCACTCCATCACCGATAAGAATTACTAACCAGTAATAATTGGTGGACACATATGACCGGTCTAAGGGGTTTACAGTTATTTGGGCTGAAGACTCCCAGGAAAGTATCTAGTGAAAAGGATAAAGGTTTGAAACATCAAGATTAAATATTGGAATAAATGTAATACCAAGGTTGAGAAATTCTTCTTTTACAATGTTTTAAATGACGGTTGATAGCTGGGTATGTTATCAATCAGTGTATCAAAAATTGATTCCCAAATTATCTTAACAAAGACCCCATACACTGGTAATTTTCATTAACTAGTTTTTGAATTCTTTATTCATGAATAGAATTGACATGATTATAGAAGAAAAAATTAATTTTGAGAATAATTTTCCAACTAAAGATTTTATGTGATGGCAACAATAAAATTCAGGGTGTCTCTTCATATTACATCTGAAATAGAAGCTAGGCATGTCTAGATATCTTAAATGCTGTCCTTGGAGAAAAGGCTTACACTGTGTTTTCTCTTTCACAACAATTTATTCTGCTGTGCTCACAGCATGTGTTCGGACTGTGGCTACTTAGGGTGAGAAAGGTCAGTCCTGCCTTCTCATTTTATGGATGAGGAAATTGTGATCAAGTGATCCATACCTGGGAGCAAAATTCATGAACCCACTGAGAACATGCCTTGGAGCTGTGCCAGTGGCGTGGCTGAAAACGAAATCTAACTTATTTTCATACGTTAGGTGGGAAAGATGAGAGGCAGAAGGATTAAATTATTCACCTTTGCTTAATATCTAATTAATAGTTTTGAAGAGTCTAGAATAAATGTATGATGAATTCATTGTCTGTTAGCTTTCTGAGGTTATTTTTGTAGCATTGCTCTCTACCACCACCCTAAATCTCCTGGAGGGCAAGGATCATGGTCCACATTATGAATATTTCAAATAACCTCTAATAATATTTCACATTGAAGGCACCCAACAGGTGATCATGGAAAACATGAATGAATGAGAAGGAAATAATTCAGCCTATAAGATTATGATTTAACATAACCAACACTGAAAGGCAAGAAAACCCTCATTCAAATTATTAAATTTATTTTTGCTAAGGCAAAGAATGCAAAATAATACAGCAGGACTTTCTCATTTGAAAGTAAAGCAAGGGCGTTTTCTAAAATAAGGTCACCCAAACCCAGTGTATAACACATGGTTACCTCTAAAATATATTATTCTTGAAGCTTTTGAATTTCTGAAAATGCATTATTATCAAAGCAGACATAGCACAGCTTGCCTAGTACTTTGATGTTGGATGACTGGTTCTTAAACTCTGTTTTCTTTGAGGTTAAATCCTTGGCTGAAGGGCTTGCAAGTCTGACAAAATAAAATAAAAATAAAAAATATCAGCTAGAATAATATGTCTACATCACAAATCACCAGACTAAAATAAAAAGAGATGACAAAAGTACAGTGAGGTTTATATCTACCGTTTAATTTGAGTAATGACGGTGGTATTCTTTTAAATACGTGAATATTTATTTTGTTCTATAATTCTTGGTTTACTCGCTAACGACAACTTGGTCTTGTTGACTTAGCTAATGTGCATTTAACAAAGCCAAACACAAAGTTCTCACAATTTTTTTTAATGTCTTATATTTGCAAAAATATTTCAGACTAAATGATTACTTATAAGAAGACATATAAACATGTTTTCATCATCCCTTATACAAAATCAAAGAATTTGAGGTAAGAGATTATGCAATTGGGTATCTCGTGTGCAAGTAAACTACTGAAAAAATAAATTAATTGGCACCAAACTGGGCATCACAAATGCATAGGCATCTTGATTGTTCCACTTTAGATTTGATCCCCTTTTAAAATGATAGTGAGCCACAACAAATATATTTATATGCCAATATAATTTAAGCAAATGTTAACTATGTAAATTGTATATATGTAAAATACAAAAAGATTGTATTTTTTTTTTGTAAATTTCTTCAGCAGAGAATTCCTGACTGCCTACTGAAGTTCAGGCATCATGCCAGACGGTAGGAACGTAGGGATAGAACCCCCTACCTCCCAGTGCAGTGATTTGCACCCTGGCTCTCTTTCCTTATTACTTAATGGAGTTATTAAAATAAAGAAAACTAACCCCACTTTCGGACACTAAGATTCAGAACTTCTAAGGCAGGTTCTAATGAATTCTATTAAAACTCATTGATCCAAGTTAACAAGTTACTTTTGAAAACCCAACCTTGTCTGTACTACTCATGTGAGGCAAATGTAATTAAAATAGTTCTAAGAATGGCAAAGAAATATGCGTTTATGATGATGATCATTGATGATGTATATTAAACCCATTGTATGTTTCCCCAAAACTCATTTTATGAGTCTCAGATTGTTTGATTTGGGTTTTAGTAAATAGAGGGTAAGAAAATACAGCAAAGATTTTGCAAAATAGGTGAGGTTGGAGAGGCAACCATGAAGTGTGCTGAGCATTTTGGAAACTTCCTTGAATGTGATAGGGACTCATTAAGGAATTTTAAGTGAAAGAGAAACATCTGTGTTCTAGAAAGTGAACTCTGGCTGCAGGGTTAACATACAACCTCAATTTCTACATAAATCGGGGACTACATCTCCCAGCACACCCGCCACAGCCTCCAGAGCCAGGCCAGATTCCTTGAGTCAGAGCCGTACAGTAAACATCCTAAGGAGAAAAAAGTCAGAGGTGGTAGAATTAGTAAATGGGGATTCTAAAACAGCTGTTATAATATTCATAAAGATTTAAAGTAAACTGTGAAGAAAGTAAGGGATAACATGGAAGACATTTTTAAAAAGAAACAAATAGAGCTTTAAGAACTTGAAGATGAGAGGGAGAGAGAGAGATACGAATGATATTGCGTATATATATATATATGTGTGTGTGTGTGTGTGTGTGTGTGTGTGTGTGTGTATTCACTGAATTGACTTAGCAGATTCAATGCAGAAGAAAAGATTAATGAAAATTAGAACATAGCAATAGAAATTATCCAAATAGAAGTTGAGAAAGAAAAGAGAGTGAAAAAAATGAACAAGTCCTCATTAGCCTGTGGAATAACATCATATGGTCTAGCACGTACATTTAGAGTCCCAGAAGTCAAGAGAGAAAAAGGGCAGGAGAATATGAGTGAGCTAATAAAAGCCAATGCAGACAGTCTAGGCTAGGGACAGTGTAGGCAATGGGAGTAGACAGGCTGTCGTGTTAATGTACATAGCACTGTGCCTGCCAGTGATGAAGCTGGTGCAAATTGACCCTGTGGTCAAGTTAACAATTAAAGTCTGTTTAATCATATGAAAGATATTTATTAAACATTTACTTTTGCCATAAGCTTGTCTAGGTGCTAGGTAGTGACTTGAACTCCAAGTGCACTCTAGGTGGGTTTTTAGAATGGATTATACCAAGAAAAGCATGAGGGCAAGGAAACTTTTGAGGGGGCGTCTAATTATGTCCAGTAGTGAGAGAAGAAGAGGGCCTGAATTTGTCCACTGGCACAGTCAGTAAGAGGGTGGGTCTAAAAGGCTTTGTTAGGGACTTCCATGGTTGTCCAGTGGTTAAGGCTCTGTGCTTCCAATGCAGGGGGCACGGTTTCCACCCCTGGTCAGGAAACGAAGATCCCACATGCCTTGCGGCCAAAAAATTTAAAAATAAACAAATAAGTAAAAGGTTTTATTAAAGTAGAATAGAATTTTCCCACCCTTACTGAATAAGGGTGAGGAATAATTCATATTAGATTTGAAATTTTAAAATATCAAGAAAAGAAGAAAAAATTGTAGAGAAAGAAGATGTGTGCTAATGCATATATGTAAACAACTCAAAGCACTGACAAGAAGTTAGAAATATCAAGAAAATACATGGTAGGGCTAAACCTCGTGAGGTCAGTATTGTAAATTTAGATTTGGGAGTGATTGAAAATGTATTTATTATCTTTCTTAATGCCTAAACTGTGCTGGATACTTAGAATTTTTTTTAGCCAAAAAAGTTTTAATTTAATTAATAAATATGATTTGTGCACCAGTGTTTGGAGAAGACTTTAATATTTCCCATAGTGAGTAAAAAGGAGAGGCAACTCTAGATACTTGGAAAGACTTACAGGATACACCTGGAAGACTGAAGCCATCAACTCATGAGAAGTTGCTGAGAGAGTGATTGTAGGGTACAATTTTTGTAGAAGACACTTTGCATATTACCAAAAAATTAAATGATCACGGGCAGCAGCTTTTGTTAAGGAGATTGGATGTGCTGGTTATTTATTGAGGAAAAGGTGACACTGTCTATTTAATTAGGTCACAAAGCAGTAAGAATACACTGACCTGAGATAATTTCTCACCATAAACTTAAAATACAGTCAACATGAATATTTCCAAATGTTAATGATTTTAGTGTATCATGTAGCAGTATATGGCCATAAAGCATGCAGTGCTGAAAATAGTGTAATCATCTAATATTAAAAGCATTGATTACATCTGTGACTCTATTTCTGTTTTGTAAATAAGTTCATTTGTACCATTTTTTTAGATTCCACATATAAGCGATACCATATGATATTTGTCATTCTCTCTCTGACTTACTTCACTCAGTATGACAATCTCTAGGTCCATCCACACCTCTGCAAATGGCACAATTTCTTTCCTTTTTATGGCAGAGCAATATTCCATTGTATATATGTACCATATCTTCTTTATCCATTCCTCTGTAGATGGAAATTTAGGTTGCTTCCATGTCCTGGCTATTGTAAATAGTGTTGCAATGAACATTCGGGTACATGTATCTTTTCGAATTATGGTTTTCTCTGGTTACATGCCCAGGAGTGGGATTGCTGGATCATATGGTAGCTCTATTTTTAGTTTTTTTAAGGAACCTCCATACTGTTCTCCATAGTGGCTGTAACAAACTTATGGTTACCAAGGGGGAAAAGGAGGGGGATAAATTTTGAGTTTTGGATTGACATATACACACTACTATATGTAAAATAGATAACTAATAAGGACCTACTGTATAGCACAGGGAACTCTACTCAGTACTCTGTAATGACCCATATGGGAATAGAAGCTAAAAAAGGGTGGATATATGTATATATATTTATAACTGATTCACTTTGCTGTACAGCAGAAACTAACACAACATTGTAAATCAACTATATTCCAATAAAATTAATTTAAAAATTAAAAAATAAAAATAAAAACAAATTTTAAAAAGCATTAATTAGGAGGAAGTATGCAATGGTGGCAAAGCCTATAGAACTGTTAACATTTCAAAGCATTAAGTAGCACTGCAGTTTTTAAAATATGTGGCTCAGGCAGACTTTCCACTGCACAGCGTTGGATGGTGTGTCTGATCTGTGGCAGTGTTGCTAACTGCTGCCAAGGTTAATCCATCCAGCTCAATCTTGGGTATCTAGAGGTTGTTTCAGACTGTTTATAAAAATAGGACAGTCAAAATCAGCAGTGTTTTATGTCAGTTGCCTTGAGGACTTTTGTTTTATGTTGATATATAGAGCAATTTCATATTTTTTCAATGTATTTTATTTCAATGTGAGTAAATAGTAAGCATTTCAAAATATTTGTTTGTCTTTCTAAAAGACTCTGATTGTTTTCTATAATGGTGGAATAATTATGCCAGTAATGAAACTATTGTATTCAACTCAATACCTCTCACTTTCTGAATCAGTCATTGCTGATTTTATGGATAGATATAGATAGACAAGAACACACACATTCACACACATATACATAGTGTTTCGCATATATGTATGCAATTTATAAATGTTTGACAGAAGAGATAAATAACTTTTTTAATCAAAATCATAAAATTTCCATCAAAAAGTCTTCAGTCAGGAATTCAAGAGCTTTATATTGATTATGTTCTCTTATTAGATATAGAAGACTTGAAAATAATATAGGTATTTTTATAGTTAGTAAATATATACTGGTGAATGTTTTCATCAGTAGCTGTATCTGTGTACAATTCATTATTCATTTATCTGACAATTATTAGTTGCAGGATATGTCACCAGTCTCTAGGAATGTGATCAATTTCTCTTCTAAACCAAATTGTGACTTTCAAATAACTACTGCTTAATTTAGTTTTAGTACAAAATTGTTGATGTTTTGTTTTAAAAGATGTCATCTAAATGCAAAAATGAAAAAAGGCTACCAATTCATATCAGCAATTATTTAAGAAGAATGTTAATCCATTCTAAACTCATTCCTGGGACTTATAATTATAGAGCAAGTTGTGAGAAAGGAAGAGAGTAAAACCAAGGGATGGAATGTAGCAATCCATAGGTATTGATTCAGTAGAAAATATTTAGGTTCTGTGTGGTATTTTTAGAATCTGACTGATACCTCTATGATCCTCTTTATCATTGTTCAGTGAACTAAAAAACAAGAAGAAAATAGTGGCAGTGGCTAGTGTGTGTACAGAGGGAAAATATATATATTTCTACAAAATAAATTAATACACAATCTCCTTAGACATATTTATTTTCCAATATCCAACAACCCTATTCAGATTTCTTCTCACATATTTCCTATACAGTTGCAACCTTGCTAGAAATTTTTTTTCTCTCCCCCGGATTTTTCCAGAGACATTCAAATTCTCCTCTTTATGATGCAGAATATCTCAGCCTGAGCCCATGTCTTACTTTTACGTGTTCTTATCCCACTTCAAACAAAAGTGCTTCCATTTTCCAGGATCCATCCTCCAATGGGTGCTGTTTTAAAGTCTGCCTTTGTGTCTTTAAGAATACTCATGGTTCTACTTAAGCTAATTTCTTACAGTTACATTGCTCTCTCAAAGAGGAATTTGGGGCGATATACTTTTACCATAGTATACAGATTGAGTCATAAAAGGAGATGACTGAACGAATAAGATCAAACAAAATGCAGAATAAGAAATAGAAATAAACTATGTAGGGTAAAATAAGAAGTTGAACTTTTGGAATAAAGTTCTTATGTTGGTATATAAAGGAAGAACAATTTAAGTTGATAATAGAAAACAGGTGATTTTTTTAAAAAAATTTGAGTACTATAAATATTTTGCTGAAAGATTGAAATCCAGTGCGATAAACATCAACAGCACCTTAGCAAGCATGACAGCTACAAAATACAAGAAGTAAATTTAGAATAGAAATGTGGTGATGGGTCACAGATTGTGTCAAAGGTGAAAGGGAGTAGGATTAGACAAAAAAGAAGACTATTGAAGCAAACCAAATATGAGGTGATTGGATTTCAGATCAAGTAGGAATAATGGGGATAAAGAGGAAGTGAATTTGAAGACTTAGGAGAATCAAATTGGGTACCATACTAAGACACATGTTGGATTTATGTTTACACATAAAATTTAGAACATTAGAAAACATTTAAATTTGCATACATGCTAACTCTGAAAGCAGTCAGGGGCAAACAAACAAAAATATCTTGTACTAAACAGTAAATGCAGAAATCAGGTTTCACAAGGCTGAAAACAAGCTGAATCTCATGAAAAAATATATATATTATTGTATAGACTCATTCTTACACTCTATTTGTGAATTAGGGAATTTTTCTATGACTTTTCAGAAAATGAAATATATCTTTATTATATATATTTAGAATGTATGACTCTAATCCTGAATTAGTTTTAAGTTTGATAGTGGGTTTTGTAAACTATATATTCTGAGTGCTCTCCAAAATGAAACAGCCATACTCCAAAATCTTAGACAGGCGCGCTATTTGTGGGAAGGAAACTATAAGAATTTCTACCTATATATATTCTTAATTTGCTTTTTTTAATATTTATTTTTGTATATATTTAATATATATATATATATATATATATATATATATATATAGGTCCATGAGCACACATATTTATAAATAAATATATTTATGTATAATAAATATATATACATTTATTTGTGTAAGTATGTATACACATTACATCTTAACTCTTTTTTGCACAATGAAAAATAGCTGGGATCCACCATTAGTTCATAAGTGATGAGCTAACCATGCCTGAAGATACCCACAGACAAACATTAAACTATGTTAAATCATTCATATGTATATATATATATACTCATTTCTCTTTACGACATTGTTGTACAGAGGAGAAACAGTGTCTAAAAGCCCCTCCCAGTCCGGCCACAACAATACTCTGCTACTTTAAAGAAGAGGAAGATCCTTATCTCCTACTGAAGGAGAATATGTGTGCACAGACCAAGGTTGTTGGATTAAAAGGTCCTAGAGACTGTCATACAGAGTGAAGTAAGTCAGAAAAAGGAAAACAAATATTGTATATTAATGCATATATGTGGAGTCTGAAAAAAGTGATATAGATGATCTTATTTACAAAGCAGAAATAGAGACACAGACATAGAGAAAAAACATATGGATACCAAAGGGGAAAGGGGGTGGTGGGATGAATTGGGAGATTGGGATTGACGTTTTACAGTATTGATACTATGTATAAAATAGGCAACTAATTAGAACCTATTGTATAGCACAGGGAACTCTACTCAATTCTCTGTGGTGACCTAAATGGGAAGGAAATCCAAAGAAGAGGGGATATATGTATACGTATAGCCGATTCACTTTGCTGTACAGCAGAAACTAACACAACATCGTAAAGCAACTATACTCCAATAAAAATTAAAAAGAAAAGAAAAAGGGTCCTCAGAGAGCCTGTCACCTAAAGAAGTCATCCCTTAAGTAAGTCCTCAGGAACACTCATTGGCTACCACTCTCCTAGGACTAGAATGAAAACTGCTCAGAGACCCCACACCATCCATATTGCACTGGTTTCCTGCCTTTCCTCAAGAGACCACCATGATGGACTTCAAGAGCCTCTTACACCCCTTACACCATTAGAAAACCACACACCATAGATGCCTCATCACTCACCTTGCACACAATTAGAAACCCAAGCCTCCAGGTCCACTTCACATCATACACATCCATTAATCTGCCATAATTCCCTATACTTGCACAACCTCAAAAACCATCATATGATATATTTTACTGACAACATCTATAATCAGTAAATTCTCTCAAATTTTCAAACTATTTCTGCATGTCATCTACCTCTTTATAACAGAAACTCAGTGATATCCTGACAACACTGCTATCTCTAAAGCCCTCTCAAATGAGCATATTTTTGTTTAATTACCACTTAGTTTAGGACTCAGAGATAGGTGAAAACAAAACAAAATGAAACAAAACAAAACACTACTCTCTCAACATGTCCCCTATCATTCTAGTTCAGTTTCTTTTCTACCAATATTTTGACCTTATTGAAAACTCCAATTCATTTTTTTTCTATGAACTGCTCTTTCTCCAGCCCATGTCTTCACTTCATTTCCTACTCAACTTAGATTCAGTGCTCCATAATTATAACAACACCCTTGCAAGACTTTTAACTCCCTTTCCCCTTCTCCATCTGTTTTACCTGATACCTAATTAAACTCAATTTTCTGTCTTCTCCACGACTGCACACATCAGAACTGATTTATCTCACCTAAAATTCAAGGCTTCAAATTTCAAATAAACACTTTATACTACTCAAAAATCTGACTATATTTTTACATTTTCTTTCATTTCCTCCTATCTCAAATCTCTATTGCTCATTTTCTATATCCTTTTTACTTTTCATTTTCCCTATTCTTTCTTCATTCTCAGCTAATTATCTTGATACAGGCTTCATTGAGAACACAGAAAGAATCTGAATGGACTAATTTCCTCTTTTCAAGAGCAAATACGATTCTCTGCCTGCCATCTTGCTATCATGGTTGAAATATCCTTGCTAGAAATCTTTCCCTTCTTGTTTTTCAAAAAGTTCTTCCTACTCTCACACTATCAGTTTCTCTATTTCAGCTGGCTCATCAAGATGGTTGTTGATCCCTAATTTATGTCTGAATTCTCTGAACCTCCAACTTCTTACTCAACATGGCTGTGTAGACTTCCTTACAGTGGTCTCAAATTTAACATGTCAAAAATGTCTTCATTCCTGATCTTGACACTCCCATCTCATTCTCTTGTAAACGTCCACAGCTAAATACAGATCATAACTTCCCATCAGTTGCTCAAGTCAAAAGTTGAAGCACTGTCTTTGACTACCACTTTCCCCTCACCCAAGTAACTCGGTAACTCTTAGTCTTCTCTGTCTTCAAAATCTGTCTTAATGCCCAGTGTCTCCACTTTGCACTGGCTCTACTATCATTGTGCTAATCACCATAATTCCTTCTTGGACTAATTAATTAGCCTCTGATGTGTCTCTACAGACTCACATTTTGCCCTTAAGTACTATTCTGTGTACAGTTGCATAAAATTCTTCAGTGTCTTCCACTGGCACTTGACATAAGCTCTAAACTTTCTTCTAGCTAAAGCAGCTCTACATTATCTGCCTTCACAAGGCCTGAAAGATGATATCACCCTATAATTCTCTTTCTCTTGCTTCTGTGGTTTAGTTACACCACGATTCTTTTGGTTCCTTGAATGTATGGGGCACATTCTTATTTTAGAGTCTTTGCTTAATATTGTTCTAATAGAATATTGTTCTATTCAATCTTCCCATGAATAGTTCTAATTTGGAGTATGTGTGTCACCCTTTCGGGTGGACATTTTTTAACCGTTCAGCCTAATGGGTCCACATTGCCATTGTACCGTATCACCCTGATTTTCTTTCTATATAGCACTTGAACATCTGGTCTAATTTCTTGTGTAGGCATTTATGTAGTTATTGAATTATAAGCTGTCTCCCTCGATGGCATGTAACTTCTCTTTTCAGTGTTACAATCCCAGTTCCCAGAATAGGGCTTGACACATTGTAGGGTCTTAATAAACATTTGTTGAAAGAATAATTTGTGAGCTATGCATTGATTTTAATATTATCAAGAAGGGACCAGGGAACCGGCTCTGGGCCTTCCGGACGCCGGGTTCCCCCATTTTCTTCTGCTGGGTCAGCAATGGCGGCCGTGAAGACCCTGAATCCCAAGGCTGAGGTGGCCCGAGCCCAGGCGGCGTTGGCGGTCAACATCAGCGTGGCCCGGGGGCTGCAGGACGTGCTGAGGACCAACTTGGGGCCTAAGGGCACCATGAAGATGCTTGTTTCTGGTGCTGGAGACATCAAGCTCACTAAAGATGGAAATGTGCTGCTTCATGAAATGCAAATTCAACACCCAACAGCCTCCTTAATAGCCAAAGTAGCAACAGCCCAGGATGACATAACTGGTGATGGTACCACTTCCAATGTCCTAATTATTGGAGAGCTCCTGAAGCAGGCGGATCTCTACATTTCTGAAGGTCTTCATCCCAGAATAATTACAGAAGGATTTGAAGCTGCAAAGGAAAAGGTACTTCAGTTTTTGGAACAAGTCAAAGTAAGCAAAGAGATGGACAGGGAAACACTTATAGATGTGGCCAGAACATCTCTACGTACTAAAGTTCATGCTGAACTTGCTGATGTCTTAACAGAGGCTGTAGTGGACTCCATTTTAGCCATTAAAAAACAAGATGAACCTATTGACCTCTTCATGGTTGAGATCATGGAGATGAAACATAAATCTGAAACCGATACAAGCTTGATCAGAGGTCTTGTTTTGGACCATGGGGCACGGCATCCTGATATGAAAAAGAGAGTAGAAGATGCGTACATCCTCACATGCAACGTGTCATTAGAATATGAAAAAACAGAAGTGAATTCTGGCTTTTTTTACAAGAGTGCAGAGGAGAGAGAGAAACTAGTGAAAGCTGAAAGAAAATTCATTGAAGACAGAGTTGAAAAAATAATAGACCTGAAAAAGAAAGTCTGTGGTGATTCAGATAAAGGATTTGTTGTTATTAATCAAAAGGGAATTGACCCCTTTTCCTTAGATGCTCTTGCAAAAGAAGGCATAGTAGCTCTGCGCAGAGCTAAAAGGAGAAATATGGAAAGGCTGACTCTTGCTTGTGGTGGGGTAGCCCTAAATTCTCTTGATGACCTAAATCCTGATTGTTTGGGACATGCAGGACTTGTCTGAATATGCATTGAGAGAAGAGAAGTTCACCTTCATTGAGAACTGTAACAATCCTCGCTCGGTCACATTATTGATCAAAGGACCAAATAAGCACACACTTACTCAGATCAAAGATGCAATAAGAGATGGCTTGTGGGCTGTTAAAAATGCTATTGATGATGGCTGTGTAGTTCCAGGTGCTGGTGCAGTGGAAGTGGCAATGGCAGAAGCCCTGATTAAATACAAGCCCAGTGTAAAGGGCAGGGCCCAACTTGGAGTTCAAGCATTTGCTGATGCATTGCTCATTATTCCCAAGGTTCTTGCTCAGAGCTCTGGTTTTGACCTTCAGGAAACACTAGTTAAAGTTAAAGCAGAACATTCAGAATCAGGTCAACTTGTGGGTGTAGACTTGAACACAGGTGAGCCAATGGTAGCAGCAGAAGTAGGCGTATGGGATAACTACTGTGTAAAGAAACAGCTTCTTCATTCCTGCACTGTGATTGCCACCAACATTCTCCTGGTTGATGAGATCATTAGAGCTGGAATGTCTTCTCTAAAAGGTTGAATTGAAGCTTCCCTTGTATCATCTGAATCATGAAGATTCTACAGAGTGATCCTAAGAATATAGCTATGGAATTTTTGTCCAAGCTTCAAATGATTTTCAAAGGATTTTCTTTTCCCATATAAAAAAAGGAGAGAACACTGGCATCTGTTCAGATTCTGAAGTTCTGAAATTATAATTACAGTATTTTTTAAATTACACTGTAGTGTACACATACAGGCCATACTTACCAATAAATAGGATGTTTTGCTTTAGCTTCAGTGATATAAAAATACATGTTAGATAAGCATATATTATCTACCGTATTAAATATTCCTTGAAAAACATTTTAATGGTTTAATAATTCTTCTAATGAATGTATTTTATCTCCAATAGTTCCCTGTCATTAAGCATTTAAGTTTTCAATTTTTATGCTAGTTATAAATAAGACGTAAGTAACTTAAGGTTTTGAAAGCATTCCTGCTTCCTTAGTATAAATCCTTTTAAGCAGGGGTCCCCCACAACCCCTGGGCGGAGGACCAGTACTGTTCAGCGGCCTGTTAGGAACCAGGCCGCACGGCAGGTGAGCAGGGAGCAAGCAAGCAAAGCTTCATTTGCTGCTCCCCATTGCTTGCATGACTGCCTGAACCATCCCCCGCCCCCCTCGAAAAACTGTCTTCCTCGAAACCGGTCCTGGTGCCAAAAAGGTTGGGGACGGCTGTTCTTGAGTAAAAAAAACTATTGGATAAATTGGACTTTTCATGCTTTTGAAGTAGCTTTGCTACACTGCTTCCCAGAAATGTTACGTTGTAGTGAGTAGAAAGATGGAACTAGAGCTGCAAGTCTAAAGTGGCAAAATAGGAAAGGCAGAGGTTAAATACATGGCTGAAGGCGTGGTGACTGAGGACCAGGTGAGGTAAGAAATTTTCAGGCAAGACAGTATTTTTGCACCTCGGAACCTTGCTTAGGCTGATATCCCTCCCAAACCCCCTCGTGTCCTATTTTTCTCACCCAAATTACTGTTCTCTTCTACATGTTGCCACAAAATACATATATTGTGGAAATATATTTGAAGACCTTGAAAGGGAAGTTGTGTGTTGCTAAGCTTTGCGTTTTGAGGACTTCGCAGTTGCCTACAGTGAGCGTACAATAAATTGGAAGTTGAAACCTTTTCTGTGATCTTGCGATGGTACTCCAGGGCACAAAAGGGAAGGAAATCAGTCCGTCCAAATGTTCACAAGCTAAAGAAGGGGCTTCTGGAATGGCAGGGTCTCTTGACCCCAACGCTGAGAAAATTGCCTTCTCTTAATCACTTGGCCCGGCAACACTGGAGCTTCGGCCCCAGGACTAATTTCTAGATGGGGCCGCGTAGAGGAGCAGTGCGCACGCGTACGCAGGGCACGGCCGCCGACGTGATGCGCGCGGGGCGCGTGCGCAGCAGACCCGCACGGTGGCGCGTCTCCTCGTGGGGCTTCTGGGGTCGTGTTCTCGGCATGGCCACCTTGCTGTCGCCGCTGCTGACTCTGCTGTCGCTCCTCTCCGGCCCGTGGCTCGAACTAGGTCAGTGTGCTGGCCTGCCCGACTGTCCCTGGCGCCATTCGTCCCTGGAGGCAGGGGAAAAGGGGTGGGGCGCTCGGCCCCGGCGGGGAAAGAGTCGATGGCCGGTCTGCCCGCCTCCCGCGCGATCTTGCAGCCGCCGGAGGTGCCTCCCAGAGGCGGCCAACTTGGCGAGGTGTATCTCACTTCTTTTTTTACTTTTAACTTATTATTCTGGAATCTTTTGAGCATAAAAAAAGAATAAAACGATCCTCTCCCGTCCACCACGTACCCATTGCCTAGTTTAAACGGTTGCCAATTTATGGTTTTAATCTTGCTTCTTTGGGACCCTTCCCTCTTTCTCCTTCCCCTGGGAAATTCATTTTGGAGTGAATCGAGGCACGATACAATTTTATTCCTCAATATTTAACTTGAATAGCCAAAAAAACAAGAAGTCACGAACAAAAAAGTATCACTTTCCCACCTAAAAAATTAACCGTATTCCTTAACACCATTAAACATCCAGTTAGTGTTCAAGTTCACCTACTGTAAATGTTTTAAAATTATAGTTTATTTGTTGAATTAGTGTCAAAATAAAATTCATATATTGCTTAAAAAAAAAAAAAAAAAAAGAAGGGATCAGTAACTCTCAGAGTAACAAAGATCTACTTGGTTCTCATTTATGATAATAGACTGAGGTTTGAGTATAAATCTTGCTTTGGAATCTCATAACTAACACTTCCGAAGTCTAAAAAGCACTTTGTCACTCAGAGTGATGAGGACACTTAGGTATGTGTTTAGCATGCTGACAGTGGTGAACTGCCTTCAACAATGTTCAGGGGAATAGAATAAAAATTAACAACAGCTTAGCAATTTTTGTATTGTACCTTCTAAAATTCTGCTACACTACAGAAAATAATAAACATTATGCATAGGGTCTAAAGGGATAATACGTTGTTGCTCACACGGAATGCAATGTTTCTTCTCTCTTTTTATTCTATAAGTTAGCAGAGCCCCCTTTCGATACTATTGCACTGGAAAGGCAGTATGTAATTAAATGAAAGCAGGTAAACGTGTACACTATCATCCCACTTACCATATGGATTTTGCACGTTTCCCACACACTGTTCTTATCTGTACAAATTTCCAATAGTGAAAGTAAGAAAATTTTTGAATGAAAAGTTACTAGGCAAGAACAAAATTTAATCTTATTTCACCATCATCCTGTCAATATTTTAGGCTATTTTAAAAGTAATTTTCTCACCTAGTATGTGACAGTGGTGAATATCCTGTTAGAGGCCAGATTTCTACCATGTGTGTATGCTCACAGAATTGAACACTGTGTTGAGTTTTTATTTTTGTTTTTAACAATAGGCTAATGGAGCAAACAGCAGACTGTGTTCCTGTCCATGTTATTTCCCATTCATAGGAGTCTTAGAATATTGCTTTTGTAACATCATGTATACAATATATGGATATAGAATATGTGCCTGACAAGAGGGCCAGCTAGAGGAGTAAACAAAAGGGGTTTCCCTGGATGGGTCAGGAAAGCTGTCAGTTCTTCTCTGAGCAGTCCTTTATGGATTGGGGCAGGGGAAAGTTTTCAGAAGATAATGAAAGAGAGTATAGAGGGATAAGTATTATGTGGGAAAGAGATAAATAGAATTCTAGGCATTTTTTTTTTGGAATATGGGGAAAGAGACCAGTAAAAGTGTGTGGAAATATAAGCCAATAATTTAAGAGGTATAGGTTGAAGTTTGTCTTTGTATAAATAGGCTATGAAATAACCACCTTGGGACTCTGTCTATATGATTAACACACAGCCATTAGCTTATAAATCATATACTTCAGCGGGAGAAAAGGTTTAGAACAAAAACAAAATTTCAGATTAACTATGTAACTTTTCTCCTGCAATATGAGGCCTCTGCTACCTAAGATTGAATGTCTACTCTGATGAACGGGGGTGGAGAAGCCAGGAATTGTTCAAACCACAGCCAGGGGTTTCAACTTGTCTATCAGCTATTGTCATATTTTCCACTGGTAGTTTCAACAACTTAAGAGAGATTAGAAGATGCAAAACGTCTTCAACAGGGTCTAAAGAAAAACAATGGGAAAGTAAGCCTACTCTTCTTTCTGGAGGACAGCATCACCATGTTCCCTTTTATGCGAGCTGAAAACCTGGACTACCTTTAATATATTCAGCAATGGCTCATACGAATTCATTATGCAGCTCAGGGCACTCTGCATAGATATTCATTTCTCTTTCTCTTGCCTTATCTCTTCCACAGGCTGCTTTTTCTGAGTGTGTAGTCGGTGCTTTGGACTTCTCTTCTTTTTGTCAAATACGTTTCATTTTATGCATACTGACTCCAGCAATAGAGAACTTCTGGAATTGGCAAAGCAGCTCTATAAACAGATACTCAAGCAAAAATTGTCAGTTTACCACACGGAGATCTAAACGAGAAGGACTGAGAAAGATCATTTTCTCAATATGAATCTATATGTACATATTTTTTATGGAATAACTTAGACTCTCCCTGATTTGAAAGAAAAGAATATTTTATTTCTCAACTAATTTTCTACATTTTGTAAGAGATGGTAGATTTACTAAATCCAAGCCATATCACATAAGCAGGGTAAATCTAGATTATTTAAAATGAAATCAAATTATTTTAGCTTAACATTTTCTCCAATTATGTTAATACATGCTTTTTCACTTGATTTTAATTAGTTAATAAGAATAGTACAAACCTACTCCCTCTTTTAATTGTAAAAAGATTTCTCTGAGATTTTATAAATAGTTCTTTATCCTTATTAAATCAGATGCAGGCTTAAAAGCAGCTCATGGGAGCTATAAGATTATAAAGTAATCATTGGTATTCTTAGAACACATTCAGCACTGTCAAAAAATTCTTTCTGAAAGGACTTTTCTAATGAAATCATTAGCATTACATAAAGTATTAGAATTACATGAGCTACAACAGGAATTATAATGAGATTACTGGTTTGGACCTTTGGTCTAGAATAGACTCAAACAACTGTTAGCTCTAGATCAATTCTGTAGTCTTTCTAAACCTCAGAGTTCTCATTTGAAGGAGAAAGATCCAAATGCCAATTTGTAATAAGCAGCAGCAAGTCCTGCTGCCCTGAATCAGGAAATAGATGTGTAGAGCAGCCAGAAATAAAATATATAGCCTAGAAATGGATGGGCGATATGTGATACTTTGTAAGCATTATCAAACTGGGTCATGGGACTGGACCAGTAAGCAATTATAAACCTCAGATGTTAAGACTGAGTTAGATAGTCTGACATGGGTCCCACCCTAATCTGGACATAAATGGAAAAGAAAACAGCAAGTGGTGACATTTCTGAGCTCATCTGTCTCAGCAGGTGTCTCTCTGCATCTTAGCTGCTGAGACCATGGAATTTCAGAAGCATCCCCTGGAGAGATGAGGAGGCCTGCATTTCTATCTTTATGTACATTTGATCATCTGTGCTTCTTTTTCATTGCTTCCTAGCTGAGGTCAAAAGCAAAAAAAAAAAAAAAAAAGTAAAAGTAATTTCATCCAAGCTCTAAATATATCTTTCCATATTAGACTTCATTTAATAAATAACTTAAATTTTCTCTCGAATATCACATGTACACAGAAACCAAGTCTTTGACCATTTTTAACTGAGGTGTTCTCACTTTTATTAGTTTCCAAGTTTAATTTTCCATGGCTGGAGAGAGATAGAGAGAAAGAAAGAGAGAGAAAATTGTCTTCAGCACCATAGGCTGGATATTTTGGAGATAATTTTCATGCCTAACATGAAAATCCATTCCAATTTTTTGCAAGAGGTGGAAACACAACCCAAATTTTACTTTCTCTTGAAAACTTTTTGATTATCCCAGTTTTATTTAGTACTATATTTTTAAAAATATGGTAAGCTTTAAGAACACTGACCTTTGGGTGTATATGAAGTAAAATTCTAGTGATACACTTGGAGGTTTTAGATCTATTAATATGCTGGTCACTATTCCAACACCTTTAATATGCTTGTCACTATTCTAACACCTAAAACCAGAATGGAGACATAAACAAAAATATTAATTGGATTTGTGGATGTTGCTGACCATTGAATATTAAAAATTTGAATAGGGAAGAAAAGGAATCCAAACCAACACAAATAAACATAACAGAAAAAGTAAAATGCTCAAAATAAGTTAAAATAATTACACTCTTTTACATATAGCTGTCCAGATTTCCTAGCACCACTTATTGAAGAGACTGTCTTTCCTCCATTGTATAGTCTTGCCACCTTTGTCATACATTAATTGACCATAGGTTCGTGGGATTGTTTCTGGACTTTCTATCCTGTTCCATTGGTCTATGTTTCTGTTTTTGTGCCAGCACCATACTGTTTTGATGATGTAGTTTTGTAATACAGTCTGAAGTCAGGGAACCTGATCCTTCCAGCTCCATTTTTCTTTCTCAAGATTGTTTTGGCTATTTGGGGTCTTTTGTGTTTCCATACAAATTGTAAATTTTTTAATTCTAATTCTGTGAAAAATGCTATTGGTTATTTGATATGGATTGCATTGAATTGTAGATCACTTTGGATAGTCTAGACATTTTGACAATATTGAGTCTTCCAATCCAAGAACACGGTATATCTTTCCACCTGTTTGTGTCATTTTTGATTTCTTTCATCAGTATCGTGTAGTTTTCTGAGTACAGGTCTTGTGTCTCCTTAGGTAGGTTTATTTCTAGGTATTTACTCTTTTTGATGCACTGGTAAATGGGGTTATTTCCTTAATTTCTCTCTCTGATTTTTCATTGTTAGTGTATAGAAGTGCAACAGGGACTTCCCTAGCAGTCCAGTGGTTAAGTCTCTGTGCTTCCACTGCAGGGGGCGTGGGTTTGATCCCTGGTTGGGGAACTAAGATCCTTCATGCTGTGCAGCACAGCCAAAAAAAAAAAAAGAAAGGAAAGAAAGAAATGCAACAGATTTCTGCATATTAATTTTGTACGCTGCAACTTTATCAAATTCATTGATGAGCTCTAGTAGTTTTCTGGTAGCATCTTTAGGATTTTCTGTGTATAGTATCATGTTATCTGCAAACAGTGACAGTTTTACTTTTTCTTTTCCAATTTGGATTCCTTTTATTTCTTTTTCTTCTCTGATTTCTGTGTCTAGGACCTCCAAAACTATGTTGAATAAAAGTGGTGAGAGTGGACAGGCTTGTCTTGTTCCTGATCTTAGAGGAAATGCTTTCAGTTTTTCACCATTGAGAATGGTGTTTGCTGTGGGTTTGTCATAGATGGTCTTTATTATGTTGAGGTAGATTCCCTATATGCCCACTTTCTGGAGAGTTTTTATCATAAATGGGTGTTGAATTTTGTCAAAAACTTTTTCTGCATCTATTGAGATGATCATATGATTTTTATTCTTCAATCTATTAATGTGGTATATCACATTTATTGATTTATGTATATTGAAGAATCCTTGAATCCCTGGAATAAATCCCACTTGATCATGGTGTATGAACCTTTTAATGTGTTGTTGGATTTCGTTTATTACTCAGCCATAAAAAAGAATGAAATAGCAACATGGATATACTTAGAGATTGTCATACTGAGTGAAGTCAGAGAAACAAATATCATATGATACCACTTATATGTGGAATCTAAAAAATGGTACAAATGAGCTTATTTACAAAAGAGAAATAGAGTCACAGAGGTAAAAAAACAATCTTTGGTTACCAGGGGAAAAGGAGGGAGCGGGATAAATTGGGAGATCGGTATTGACATATACACACTACTATATATAAAATAGATAACTAATAAGGGCCTGCTGTATCACACAGGGAACTCTACTCAAGGCTCTGTAATGGGAATAGAATCTAAAAAAGAGTGGATATATGTATATGTGTAACTGATTCACTTTACTCTACAGCAGAAACTAGCACAACATTGTAAATCAACTATATTCCAATAAAAATTTTAAAAATAATTACAAATTTCAGGACCAGGAGTTTTACCCAGAACTGAGTGCTTCACAGTTTACTATTAGTACAGCTTACAATAAAAATGGTGTGTTGGGGGGCAAGTTATATATTTCAAGATAAATGTCCGGTCACAGTGTAATCTGTGATATATCCATAAAACTGAAAGATTCAAATTAAGGCTGGATTTCTCAAATTATAATACCCAGGTTATTGATAGTGTGTGTATGATATATACTTCATATCAATTTAAATATATATATTTATCTGTTAATAATTCTGATTTTCAGTTGTTTATTTTTAGTAATTTTGTATCATACTTTTGATGTTCAATTGTTTTATTCCTGTGTACGTGTCATCTAGTTACCACCATAGGACTTCTGCAAATGCTATTTCTCCTAGCTTTGTTCTTCTTCCCATTATGTTTTCTGCTTTAAACTTTCAGCTCTCAGCTCTATCATCACTCCAGGGAAACTTTTCTAAGTCCAGTAAAATCCTGTCATTTCATTCCATTAGATCACCATGTGCTGCTACTGTCCAAAACTAATGAGTTGTAATTTACACTAATTCCATCATTAATTGATTAAAAGATTCCTCTTCCTTTAGACTCAGGAGTCTTCTCTGTTTTTATTCATTATAATATCTTTAAAGTTTAATTCATGTTTTTTTCACGTCTTTTCACATATTTATTAAATATATAAGTTAATATATAAATAAAAATCAGTAAAAGTAGTACTTTATAGTTTGTTCTCTTTTTGCTCTAAAAATATATTCATTTTAATGTTCTGTTTTGGCTTGAAAGTAAAAATGTATCTGTCAGGTTTTTTCCTCATTATGCAAACTTTTTCATGTTTCATGAAAGTCATTCAATAATGCATCTCTTTGTACCAATGAACTTATTTACAAAACAGAAACAGACTCACAGACATAGAAAACAACCTTATGGTTACCAAAGGGGAAAGGAGTGGGGGAGGGATAAATTAGGAGTTTGGGATTAACAGATACTCACTACTATATACAAAATAGATAAACAACAAGGATCTACTGTATAACACAAGGAACTATATTCAATATCTAGTAATAACCTATAATGGAAAGGAATCTGAAAATCCTATATATAATTCAGTTATATATATGTATATATATAACTGAATCACTTTGCTGTACACCTGAAACTAATACAACATATAAGTCAACTATACTTAAATTAAATAATTAAAAAATAATAAGAACACACCTCTTTGAATATACCAAGCACATGGCTTTTATCTTATTTTTTGTTTATTACAAAAATAATCTCAATTTAGAGATGATCTTCCTTGAATTTTCAAGCAATGTTGCTTTTTCCTTATGCTATATTAACATTTTATAACCTCTGTAGTGTATATTTTTTCATTTGCTCTTTCTTATGTTTATTTATTCTTAAATATAAAGATAACTATTCACCTTAAATATATTTTAGATTTGGATAACTAATTATTATATTAAACTAAAAGAAAAAAATTGTAGAAATTATATATCTTCAATAGATGATTTTAGCTGTTTCCTTGGAGGATTATCAATTATTGTTTTGATAAAAAAGACTAGCATAAATTTTTTTATTTTGCATTTTTATGGATGATTATTTTGAGAAACTTTGCTTTCTCATAGCAATGTCACTCAATTTTTTGAACTCCCTAGAATTCACCAAAATCAAAAAGTGAGCTAGAAGCACTGATGATTTTTAATGATCTTTAAGCTGACATTTTCAATATGTTCTCCTTCAACTTTTGAAACCAAAGATTGTAAACCACAAGACTTCAAAGGATTTTTTACTAGTATGAGAGCTACTTTTGTTGTTTCTCAGAAATATAACCAAAGGCTTTATCAAGAATTATAACAATTAAATTTGCCTGTCACTCTTTCACTTAGACTAATTCAGAAAAGCTGAAATTAATTATTCTTTATTAATGTACTTCTGCCAATAAAAATATTTTTGATAAAATACTTTTATCATTATTTTTGCTTGGACCTGATGATTTAGCTCACATCGCATACAGAAAATATCCATCACATGACGTAAAAGAAAGGCAGTCTGCATTTTCGAACCAAATAACCAATACAACTTACTTTCTGTTAAAATATAAACCTTACTGTAGTTTTCTGCAGAAATGAAGATAATAAAGTATTCTTAAGCATATAATATAACCACTCATGTTATATAAGGGGAAGGAAACCTTTATTGAATGCACTAACAAAGATAACTGTCATGTTAACATGATATAGATCTTGTATAAGTTACTTATTTATCATTATATAAGAACAATTAAACTGTTATTTTTCATTAATTAATTTGTGATAATGCAGAGTAGCTAAAACAATGCATTTTTAATAAGAATAATGTCAAAATGCATGTTATTTAACCAGGGATTGAACCCGCGTTCCCTGCAGTGGAAGCGCAGAGTCTTAACTGCTGGACCACCAGGGAAGTCCCAAAATGCACATTATTTTACAGTAATTTTGAGTGAGTACATATAACGATCAGATGCTTAGATTTGAGACTATCTTTTAGAGAGCATAATTAAACATTTAGATATAATTTTATTAATTTTATTTTGGATCATGATTAACTTTTTCTAAACTAAACACTAAAATCTTTAGAAAGTCTCTGTGAATCTTCAGAGGTATGTCTACTCCAGTTTATAGACCTTTGCTCTGGTGGACTTTGCTTCAGTTTGCATATTAAATACATTTTATTATACATAATTACTTTCATTTTATTCACCTTCTATACTATGGTTAAGGTTTTTTTAAAAACTTATGTGTGCAGGTAACTTTTATTCTCTGTGGACACCATTTTGAGATGATAAAGTTAATATCATAAAATATTTGCTTAATGTTTTCATATTTGCTTAGGGTTTAAAATCAGATTAGATTGATGGAGAGCAACCTGGCTTAATTTGTGCTGCTTAACACGCACTTCTTTCACTGCTGACCTAGGAACCGAGATCAGAGTTCCCATTCTTCTGTCGTCACGTATGCTCTCCATGCAGCTTGGGTGCTTTGGAATCTGGATTGCCTCAAAGGTTATATCCCTTATCATGTATCCATATTGCTGTTATTCCTAATTCTGCTCAAAGAGTGTCAATATTTTCTGCTCAGTGTCCAAGGACATTTAGATGTTTTTCACATTTCCCCTTGACCTACCTTCTCCTGGATCATGCACTTTTTGTTTGTTATCCTATGAATGTAAAAATCAGAAAGTTGATGGCAGTGGAATGACAGATAAAGTATAAATTAGGTCAAGCAAGCTCAGCAAATAAGAAATGGACAATGGCTCCCAATTTGTTTAGATTATTTTCTACTTATTGAAGTCATTGTGTCCCTGAGTGAAAAGTATATAAAAGGGTTAGTTTGAAAAAAGTCCCTACCTTTTAAGAGGTATTGATCCACTTGGAGTTTAGCATAAAGTATATGTTTAGTTCAAGACTGTGCTTTGTAATCCACTTACATGAGTTGCACAATTAGTGGAAAATGCCTCTGGAATATGGTTCATAGTTTTCTGTTAATTAAGATTGAGGACTGACATCAATTTTTGTATCTCTGTGTTTACCTACAGAAGTATTTTTATAAAGGGTTGGGATAAACTATGTTAGATGATGCTTGTCAGTACATGGTTTGACTTGGGAATCATTTCTGCTATTAAGAGGACCAAAATTGCTTTTGTTTTCAAAAATCTATAGAGTTGTGGATGTGCTTTGTTCTTTTATAAATTGTTTCTTCTTTTAGTGAAGCTTCATGTATGTTACTTCATCTTTGTTCAGACTTCAACCATGCTAGTCCTGGCTTTAATCTTCCGCAGATGGATTTATTACCAGGACAGTCTTTTAGCTAAATACCTACTTTATTTCACCATAAGACACATATTTCTAAAATAAAACAAATGCACATTAGACTTGAAAAAAATACTAGTTTCATTTCACAACTCTCTCTTCTAATAAATATGGAGTAAAATGTATATAAAAATTAATGCTTTCATCTCTCTCTTAATATCTTCTACATTATCCACTATTTTCCATCATCTGTGTCTTGTACCCATTTCAGATTTTGAAAGGATGACCAACTTATTGTCCTTTCTACATTTAATACATAGTATTCATTCTTAATTTCATGTCTGTGTAATTTTTAATCAATGTTCAAATTGTCTTAGGATGGTTGATGCTAATCTTTTTTTTTAATTAAGCTATAAATAACATGCAACATTATATTTGTTTCAGGTGTACAACATAATAGTTTGATATTTGTAATACTGCAAAATGATCACCACAATATGTCTAGTTAACATTTGTTCTCATACATAGTTACAGAATTTTTTTTTCTTGTGATATAGAAGTTTTAAGATCTAGTCTCTTAGCAACTTTCAAGTATTCAATACAATCATATTAACTATAGTCACCAGGATATATTACCATTACCTCCCCAGGACTTATTTATTTTATAACTGGAAGTTTGGAACTTTTGATTCCCTCCACCCATTTGTCCATACTCAACCCCCACCTTTGGCAACCACCAATCTGTTCTCTGTATTTATGAGCTTAGTTTTTTTGTTTTACTTTTTGCTTTTTTTAGATTTCACATATAAGTGATATCATACAGTTTTTATTCTTTCTCTGTTATCACTTATTTCACATAACATAATACTGTCAAGGTCCATCCACATTGTTGCAAATGGCAATATTTCATTTTTTCATTGCTGAATAATATTACATTGTATGTATATACACCTCATTGTCTTTATCCACTCACTGACAATGAATTCTTAGGTTGTTTCCATATCTTGGCTGTTGAAAATAATGCTGCAATGAATAGAGGGGGCCACTTATCTTTTTGAGTTAATGTTTTCATGTTCTTTGGAAACATACCCAGAAGTGGGAATGCTAGATCACATGGTAATTCTACTTTTACTTTTCTGAGAAACCTCCATATTATTTTTCACAGTGGCTGCACCAATTTACATTGCCACCAACAGTGCACAAGGGTTCCTTTTTCTCCACATTCTTGCCAACATGTTACATCTTGCCTTTACGATAATAGCCCTTCTAATGGGTGTGAGACAATATCTCATTGTGGTTTTGATTTGAATTTCCTGGATGATTAATGATGTTGAGCATCTTTTCATGTACCCGTTGCCATCTGCATGTCTTCTTTGGAAAGATGTCTATTCAGATCCTCTGTCTATTTTTTAATTGGAGTGTTTGCTTTTGCTATTGAGATATTTGAGTTATTTGCATAATAACCCCTTACTTTCAAATATATGATTTGCAAGCATTTTCTCCCATTCAGTTGATTGCCTTTTTTGTTGTTGATGGTTTTCTCTGTTGTACAAAGACTTTAGTATGATGTAGTTGCACTTATTTATGTTTGCTCTTGGCTTTGCTTTTGGTATCAAATCCAAAAAAATCATCACCAAGACAGATCAATGTCAAGAAGCTTCCTGACTATGTTTTCTTCTAGGAGTTTTATGGTTTCAGGTCTTAAATTGAAGTCTTTAATCTCATTCTGAGTTAGTTTTCATGTATGGTATAAAATAGTGGCCCAATTTCATTCTTTTGCATGTGACTGCCCAGTTTTCCCAAAACAATTTATTGAAGAAACTGTTCTTTCTCCATTGTATTGGCTCCTTTGCTATAAACTAATTGATAATATATGTGTGGGCTTATTTCTGGGCTCTCTATTCTGTTCCATTGGTCTATGAGTCTGTTTTTAAGCCAGTAATGTACTGTTTTAATTACTATAGCTTTGTAATATTGTTTAAAATCAAGCAACATGATGCCTCCAGCTTTGTTCTTCTTTCTCTAGATTGCTTTGAATATTCAGGGTCTTTTGTGATTCCCTACACAATTTAGAATTATTTGTTCTATTTATGTAAAAAAATGCAACTGGAATTTTAATAGGAATTGCATTGCATCTGTAGATTGCTTTGAGTAGTGTGGACATCTTAACAATATTAATTCCTCTAATCCATGAATATGGAATATCTTTCACTTTATTTCTGTCTTCTTCAGTTTTTTCATAAATGCATTATAGTTTTTATTGTACAGGTCTTTCATCTATTTGGTTAAATTTTATCATAGGTATTTTATTCTTTTTGATGCAATTGTAAATGAACTGCTTTCTTAATTTATCTTTCTGATAATTTGTTATTAGTGTGTAGAAATACACATATTCCTGTATATTGATTTTGTGTCCTGCAACTTTACTGAATTCATTTATTAGTTCTAACAGGTTTTTGGTGGTGTCTTTAGGATTTTCTATGTATAGCATCATGTCATCTGCAAATAGTGACAAGTTTACTTCACTTCCAATTTGGATGCCTTTATGTCTTTTTCTTGCCTAATTACTCTGGCTCGGATTTCCCTTACTTTGTTGAATAAAAATGGCAAGAGTGGGCATCCTTGTCTTGTTCATGATTTTCGAGGAAAAGTTCAGCTTTTCACCACTGAGTGTGATGTTAGTTGTGGACTTATCATATATGACTTTTATTATCTTGAGGCATTCCCTCTATACCAACTTTCTTGAGAGTTATTTTATCATAGATTGATGATTAATTTTGTCAAACGTTTTTTCTGCAGCTATTGAGATGATCATATATTTTCTTTTATTCTTAATTTTTTTATTATTAATGTGGTGTATTGTGTTGATTGATTTACAGATGTTGAACCATCCTTGCATCCCTGGAGCAAATCCCACTTGATCATGGTATGTCACCCTTTTAATGTATTGTTGAATTCAGTTTTCTACTATTTTGTTGAGGAATTTTGCATTTATGTTTATCAGGGATGATGATCTACAATTTTCTTTTCTTGTGATGCCCTTATCTAATTTTGGTATCAAGGTAAAGCTGGCCTCATAAGTTCAGATGTGCTGACTCATCTTCTAATTTTTTAAAGATTTGGAGAAGGATTGGTATTCATTTGTCTTTGAAGGTTTGGTAGAATTCACCAGTGACGTTGTCTGGTCCTGGATGTTTGTTTGTAGAGAGTTTTTAAATTAGTGATTCAATCTCTTTTCTAGTAATTGATCTGATCAGATTTTCTATATCTTCATGATTCAGTCATAAAAGGTTTTATGTTTCTAGAAATTTATCCATTTTCTCTAGGTTGTCCAACTTGTTATATAATTGTAGTAGTCTTTTATGATCCTTTGTATTTCTGTGGTATCAGGTGTAATGTCTCCTCTTTCATTTCTGATTTCATTTATTTGGTCCCTTTCACTTTTTTTCTTGATGAGTCTAGCTAAAGGTTTGCCAGTTTATTTTAATTTTTTTAAAGAACCAACTCTTAGTTTTATCTATCATTCCTGTTGTCTTTTAGTCTCTATATCATTTATTTCTGCTCCAAAATTTGTTATTTCCTTTCTTCTACTAACTTTGGGCTTTGTTTGTTATTATTTTTCTAGTGCCTTGTTGTGTAAAATTAGGTTGTTTACTTGAGATTTTTCTTGTTTCCTGAGGTAGGCATTTATCATTATGAACTTCCCTCTTAGAATTGCATTTGTTGCATTCCTTTAGTTTTGGTATGCTGCATTTTCATTTCCATTAGTTTCAAGGTATGTTTTTATTTTGCTTTTGATTTCTTCATTGACTAGTTGGTTGTTAAGTAGCATGTTATTTAATCTTTATGTATTTGTGGATTTTCCAGTTTTTTTCTTACAATTTATTTCTAGTTTCATACCATTATGGATAGAAAAGATTCTTGATATGATTTCAAGGTGCTTAATTTTGTTTATACTTGTTTTGTGGCCTAACCTATGATCTATCCTGGAGAATGTCCATGTGAGCTTGAGGAGAATGTATAGTCTGCTGCTGTTGGATGAAATGTACTGTATACATCTGTTAATTCCAGTTGATCTAACTTCCTTATTGATTTTCTGTCTTGATGATCTATCCATTGATATAAGTGAGGTGTTAAAGTCCCCTACAAATATTGTGTTACTGTCTATTGCTCCCTTTAGGTCTGTTCATGTTTGCTTTATATATTTAAGTGCTTTTCTTATTTCAGTTACTTGGATTCAATTCAATACTCTGAAAAATGAAAAATGAAAAAAAGATGTAATTTGGAATATTCAGTGTTCAATGACTAAATCATTTTCAAGCACTGTGAATAGTGAATTGTCAAAGGAAAGATTAAAGAGGCTTTCCAAAAGACAGCATCAGAAACCTTGCCTTTAGCCTCTGTTGTTGTGAAGGTTGCCATGATGTTAGCAAGAGATGGAGCTAGGAAGAGACTGGAGGACTTAGCAAAATTTTAGAATTTATATAAATTGAGTGGGGTTTCATAGAATCAGCTTTGGACATTGGCATCCTCTGAATCCCATGGTAAAGTAGATGTATACCTCATTCTTGTTCTATTTTCTTAGGATTCCAAAGGGTGCAAACATCTAAAATATATGCATAGATGAGGGAAGCAAGAAGAGTTATTAGCAGTGAAAATTGTTTATCACTTTATTATTAGTCCATTTTTTTCTAAGTAGTTTCAGGATTAGCTCCTAAATCCTTGGATTACTTATTATTTTCTAGGATCTTCAGATACGTCCCATATGAACAGTGGGGGAGGAAGGGGCATGTTATCAGAGAGGGTCAGGTATTGTCTGACATGTAAAAAGTGTTCTCATCAACCTAAAACTGACCTATAGAGTATAGCTGACAATTCAATTCCTGTTGAAGGAGGCTTGTTTATTAACCTGTGCCTTCTATACTAGCTTATATATTTATTTAACTCCTCAGTTTTCTACTCTTAGATCTACAGAATCAATCTCACTTCTAATTTTGTTTCTTAAGATGACTGAAAAAAAATCTATGACTAAGCCATTCTTTTAGGTGTATTTATTGGTTGCAATACCTACGCTGAGTAATTTTAATTATTATTGCCTGTGCACCTGTATTTTGCCAGCAAATAATATTCAGGATTCTAGTCTACTACATACTGATTGCAGATCAGCAACAATGTAGAAATAAGCAAGTGTGTTTGAAAAAATGAGCTTTCTACAATCCAACTATGTAATATCCATATAAAATTAGAGAATAAATTCCAAATTCATAAATGATTTCCTAGGGTTTGTTTTAAGTGTTGTTATGGTATAAAATGTAAACGTTCATCTCAAAAACAGCAGTTTTGAAACATACCCATATACCACTTTACTGTTTTAAAAGACATCAGAAAATATTTTTACCAAATATACTCTCATGATGTGATCACATATGCCATCTTAAATTAAAGGCCTTTAATAATCATGTTATATGAAATACAGTTGGGATATTGAGACACTGCTGCCCATGACCATATATACTGCTTTGTTTCCTGCCAAAGTAATTGTGGTCATGTAGCTTCGACCTCTGTTTGGGCAAGGTATTTATCTTTCTTTGCTTTAATCTGTTCTAATTACTTTGGTTTCTTTATCACCATCACTCGCAAAGAACCTAATTGCTTTCTTCAAGATGCCAGCCCTCCTTGAAATCATCAATATGCTTTGTCACTGAGGGAGAAGCTGAGCATCTGTTCCCCAATCATCACCTCCTCTTCTCATGAGAAAGCAGCTACAGCTGTTTTTAGTAAGATTTCTCATTTCATGTTCAGGGTTGTGGAGAGGTTGATGTATGTTTTTCTATGAGATCTATTGAGGGAAGGCCAGGTTTTTAAGAAGTGCCCCCAGTATTCAATGTGGCAGTGAAGCACACTAGGGTTTTCTGCCTTGAAGTCATGGAGAGGATTTCATTCCAGCCTTCCATGAAGTGATATGCAATTTTTATTGACTACTTCTAAATTAATGATACTGTCTAATTTGTGTTTCACTGCATCGTTTCTAACCCAGGCTATCAACAGAGAGGTAGAAGACCCTCTTATTCTGGCACTTTCACCTCAACTGTCACTGATATTATATTTCCACTCAGTAATAAGTCATGATTTGGAAGAGTTTCTCCCTCTGTTTTCTATGTTCATCATAAAGAGTTGCAGATAATGAATACTGAGTGCATCAAAAAATAAGTAAACAAATTCTGTGAAGGAAGATTCATTACTACCAAAATGTCTTTAATCATTGCTTTGTAAGTGTTTAAAATTCCTTCCTTCCTATCTATCCCCTTATCAATATAACAATTGAATATCAAAAGAAGAAACAACAACAAAAAACCTGCAGAAGCATAGGTGACTCATTTTCCTACCAAACAACTTATGCATACAGGCTGCATGGAAAACTACTCTATTAGGGAACCCTGGAGGCCAGTGCCCTGAGCCTTGATGTTAGGTTACACATTAAATCTCTTTTATCTATTTTTCTACCATAAAAATAAGACTACTATTTGCAATTGTTTGAGACAGATATAAAAATTTTAAATATGTTGGCCTCCTTTAACTTTCTTCCTGTTAACTGAGGACACAGGAACTTCCATTTTAACAGAGAATAGGCTAAGATGACCACGCATTACCACCAGTGGGACTGGAGAATCCCCTCCTTCACTCACCTCACAAGGGACACACAGACCTTTCAAGAGAAAATAGGAAGATGGAAGTGAAAAGATCTGAAGCCCCTTATTGACTGTAGGAAGGTTGTCCTTTCTGTTTCTAAAAGTCTTAGCCCACAAATACACCTCTTTCTTTTTTATATAAAATATTTTTGAAGGAAGAGTACGTATTTGCTATCTCTGCTTTTAGCTCTCAGTCCTCTGAAATCTGACTTCTGAATCTGTGTAACATGGAGATGACTTGTGATCGAATTCTAAGCTTACTACAACTTTAGCAAAAACTTCTATATTGTTTACTCTGCACAGGTCAAATGTTCTAAGAGCGTCACAAATATGACTTAATAAGAGAACCTTGACAGGAATACAGGTTTGTGGAAAGACATCATCAACAAATATTTTTAGTCTATATCCACAATCCACTGCTGCATCTGGCATTGCTGCTCACCCCACCTTCTTAGAATTCTCCTCTCACTTTTTATGAGGAAACTCTCACTGGGGTTTCTTTCTTAGTCCCCTTCTTGGGCCACTTTTGAAATGTTGGCGTCTTATTCCTCTACTCTTTCCTTTATATCCTGTACCTAGTGTGGTCCAAACACACTAAGGGCTGCAGTACACCTCAAATCTAGTTTTCTTTACTTGACTTCAATTTCTTTCTTTTTTCTTTTTATTTTTTTGCTTACGTATATTCAATAAATGTTTCCACTTCCCCAGGGTCCTCAAAAGCTAAGATTTACAAAGTAAAATATATTAACCTCAAAACCAGTCTCCCTCAAACTTCCCCATTTGAAGTAATGCATCACTATCAATCTTTTTCCAAGAGTCAGGCAGGAGTCACCCAAATTAGTTCCCAGGTGCTTTGATTCTACACCTTTAATATCTCTAACACTTTGACTGTAATTTTTGTAGCAATTTCTTGTATAAAGCTACTCACTTAGTTCTCTCAATCTTTATGAGAAAAGTAAATAAATAAAAGATAGACAACATTCGCTTGGTATGTTTTCTAGAATTTGAATGTTTTTTCAAAGCGATTTTTAATGTTTGAAAACTCTACGTTTCTCTCTCTATATAATATAAATTTAGATTTAGAATCTATTCAATAAATACTATTGCTTCATCATTAAATACTTGAAGGCTTATAATCAGAGGAACAAATTAGAAAACTACAGCTCCATCTAAAAAGGGAAATCCATACACACTTTAATTATATCTCCATTTGCTTAAATATTTCATCTAAAATGTAAACAACTTCCTATATACGCAGTGTTCTACAATATAGATCATAAAAATGGTTATTAAATTTGAAACAATATTAAGCTAAATAATTTAGAATATTGAAAATGCTTTTAAGGTAGTCATTAAAAAATCATTACACATCTTTTCTAAGAGAGATTTAAATTGAATGGTACAACATTACCATGTTCTGATTGATTTAAAACAAGAACACTAAACATTTTACCCAGAAATCCGTTTCTCAATCAGGTGAATTATATATAGAAATTATCTTACAAAAAAATGTTTATTGTCAAAGTAATATAAAGAACCACATATGAAATCCTTGGAATATATCCTCAAAGAGTATTTTGGATTCTTTGAATGACCAAAGATATATGAAGCCAGGGTGTATGGCGGACGAGCACTTTGGGGGTAAAGTGAGATGGAACAGTCATCTTTTTTAAAAAGTACATTTTATTCTACTTTAATACATACAATATTTTATAATGTTAATAATTTCAAACATAATGAAAGAGCATAAGGAAAATATTAGAAGGTGCCTCGCTCCTTTTATTCTCACTTATTTGTTCCTAGATGTAATTGCAGTTTCTGGCGTTTTCTTCCAAAAATTATATTTAAATTTTCAATCATTAAATTTAGTAATTTACTTTTATTATTTACCTAAAAATAAGATTGTATTAAACACCTATTCTAAAATAGTTATATATCATAAAGAGTTAACATATGTTAACTGCATATGAATTGCCTTCATTCATTTTAGAATATATATATATATATTACTTCAACTCATATGAGTCTGAGAGTTTATTTAGGAATTTTGTATTAATGGATATTTATTCATTTTTAGTTTTATTTTCATCTAATACCAAGAATCCCTCAAAAACTTGTACATGTATATCTTTCTATCATTTGTTATGCAACTGTGTCCTTAGGAAGTAACTTTATTATTCTATTTCACACTGCTTCTCTTCTGTTATTCCCATACTCACCACATGTCTCAAGTTGGTTTTTTCCCACTGCTATGTGTATATTCAGAGAGCAATTTCACACTCTAAAAATACATTCAATTTAGCTCAGTCATGAAGTTCTTCCCCAATAGTCGGCTACATTTAATGTTATCTATCCAAACTATTTCTAGTCTTCTAAATTAGTGACAACATCTCATAACTGAAATTCATGACCACCCCAAAACATTTCTTATAAGGAGAAGTTGTCATTTCTATTACTTGTTTTACTGGTCAACTTTTTTTTGTTTTTATTCTGTGAAATTAATGGCAGTACATATTTATTTCAAGACTCACATGTAAAATAATTAGGTGTCAATCCAAGTCTGAGTAAATATAAAATAAAACCTCTGTTTTCTTTTCATATAAACTGGATTTATTCCAGACATCTTTTACATTTAATGAAAAGTCACCTAACAGAATATGTTGAGGATCTCTTTTAAAATATAGCTATATTTTATGACACAAGTTTATATTGCTAAGTTATTATGGGTGGCGCATCCTTTTGTGATGCTGTTTTAATTCTGTGGACTATGCTTTGAATGGCAATGGTGTGACAAAGCTCATAGAAGGGTATACGGCAGTGACCTCTCCATCTGTCTCCTTTCTGATCAGACTTAGTTCTTTAAGTTTGCATGACTGATAACTGGAAATCTTCAATGCAGTTAAGTTAATAGTCATATGCCAACCTAAAAAGTGGTGGAAAAACAAAATTTAAGGTCAGAAGAACACCCTTTATTCCTCATATCAATTAAGGAACGACATAGATTTTTCTCTCTCTGTGCCAGTCTTTGATTTCCTCTCCACTTTATGCTCATTTTCATTGTTTTACACTTCTGCTGAATTCTGATGAGGATGCAATGTCCAATCCAATCTGTTCAGCCTTCAGGTAATTACTTTGTATACTTAAACTCTCATTCCATTGAAATAAGATGAATAAAATGCCAGAATACACAGTGACCATTTGAGCAACAACCAGAGGCAATTGTCAGTCTTAACCTTTGCCAACCCAGCTGATGTTTCTTGATAATGTAGTTGTCAAGGATGTTTCTCCAATGGCATTCTTGTCTGGCTAGACTTTGAGTTTTTAAAGCTGAAGTTCTAACATTACAATATCTGCTTTATAATTAATTCTGAATTATAGAGATTCCAAATTGAAGAGCTCTGAACGGCCAGTAATATTAGATAAATAATGAAACATTTTAAATCAGACAGAAATTACTAAAATAGCCAAATGACTATTTCAAAGTCTAATCCAGAATAAATGTGCTGGAGTAAAAGATTAAAAATAGCAGAAAATTAAATATTAAGTAAATGGGTGGCCAGACTGAAAGAATGAGATTACAGAACTAATTTATTATTCATTTAGATTAATTAGCCTACAAATTCAGTAGACTCTCAGGGACTTCACACACACAAATGCTTTTGGTTTTGGTTTTGGTTTCCCCTTTGATAGCTAGGGCAGTGTAGAAGATAAATTGGTTCTAATTGTTTTTCTTTAAAATAAAACATGGAATGATCTAGGAAACTTTCTCAAAATGAAAATTAAATCTGGCTGTTGATTCAACAAATACCATTTACTTTCTATAATGTGTAACTCAAAGCCCAGGCAATCCAACAGACCCTGGGGCATAATGAGACCAGTTTCCTTCATCCAGCAGAAAGAACTCAATGTTGCTGCATTCTCCTCTGCTGTTAAAAGGCTCTGTCTCCCACTTATACTGGTCACCCATGGAAACTGGGCTTATAAGACAAAACCTTCACATTTATGCAATGATTTACAAAGTACTTGTACACATACTATTTCATTGAATCAATAATCTGACAATCTCTACAACTGTTCATGTTTTAAATGACAATATTGAGATTATAAAACAGATGTGTCTGGTGTCCAGTTAGTAAGTCTTAGAACCAGGCTTGAAGTTAGAGTCTCTCTCTCCACAGGTGATAACTTTGATCCCTGAATGCAGGGATCCTTCCCTGACCCCCTAGCACATGATACTTTAAACAACTGAAAAATAACACACACATGACTTGTCATTGGCACTACTGTTCTTAGTGTAAGTATACTACCAGGGCTTTCCTCTTCTCCCTCTCCTGAGACCATGCTTTCACTTTATAACTAGAGAATATATAAATAAATTGGCAGTGTACCGATGTCTGACAAATACTTGTAAACTATAGGCTATTTTCTGATAATATATCATCCAGAACTATCCCTCTGAGGATGTTTAACATTCTTGTGGTGCTTCTGTCTTTGTAGAAAGTCAAGTAATTATTTTTTTAAACAGTAGGTCTTGATTCAATTTTCATAATAGTGTCCTTGAGAAATTTATCCTCATTCCTTCATGTCTTGAAAATGCAGAAGACAGCATGTTATTTCGCTTAAGTCCTCCCTGTTGGATTCCCTTTTTGATTTCCTATTTTGACCATGGCAACATTATTCTCCCATTTTACTAGTCCCGAAAACCCAATAATCTTTAATTTCTCTCCTGTTCAACTTAGATGCCATGACTCCCCATTTCCTATGCAAGACAATCACTTTTCTACTCATTCCTTGTGTGCGTTTGGGCAAGTCAGACTCTGTGCTTCAGTTTCGTCAAAGGCAAAATCTAGATAATAAAAGTACTATCTCATATGGGTCTTGTAAGTTTAAAATGTGGTTTTATTTCTTATATGTACAGCTTTTCATACAATATATGACATATATTAAGCAATTAATAAGATTAGCAATCTTAGCCAAGTGCACAAAATTCTCTAAAACCTCATTCCAAGATTATACTACATCCCATTCATTGTAGTCACAATTTCCAAGTTGTCAGACGGATCTCTTTATTTTTCACATGATGCCATCATTAATCTGCTGCCACACATTTTCCCAAAATGATGTTCTTTATTTATAATGTCTTCTTATATACTTTAGAATGATAAAATTTTAAGTACTAGTAACTAGACACTTAGGGACACAGTTTAAATGTTCCACCTTTCAAAGGTAATTTTAGGTCTTTCATCAGAGGGAAATCTCACCACATTCTGGACTCATAGGACTTATTACTTAATTTATGACAATTTTGAGACGATAAAATAATATGAAGAGTTTAGTCCTATGCCTGGTAAACAGTAAATATTCAATAAATGTCAAATACAATACATATATATAAATATGATAAATGGTATCATTATTTATTAATTATGCATAACAATTGACTCGTGCATTGTCTTTTGACAAATTGCTCTGTCTGCATTCCATTTAAAAATATATATAAGAATGTATCTTTCACACCCGTGTTCATCTTGTGTTCTCAATTCAACTGCAGATTATTTTGATTAGATGAATATTACTATGTCTTCAAAATGTATCAAATATGTCAAAATTATGATAAAATTTTGATAAAACATTGTTAATGGTACCTCTACCCACCGAATTCAGTTTTAAATATGGAATGTATTTCATGTCAAATATAATAACATAGGGTTTCAAATAAAATATTAAAGCCACAGAATTTTGTAAGGGCAGCTTTGCCAGAGGGAATAAACTGCCTTTGGATTCCCTAAAACAAAAATGGAAGAATTATCATTCAAAACCTGTCAGCCTACTCCCTGTCAATGACTTGTAACAACAGTGTGATGAGAATTACGGTTGCTGGAATATGACCATTCTTATCTTATTCTGGCGGCCTGGGAAGCAGGAAGACTTGAGTAATGGTGGGCTTGGCCTCTGTCCTCTTTTCAAGCTGATCAACTGGATAAAAGAGAACACTATACTGAGTTTAAAATCATTAATAAAAATTGGAGAAGGAAAAATATTAAATGAAGCCCTTACTATCAGAATTTAAGTAGATGTGTTGTGGTGTGTGTGTGTGTGTGTGGTTATGTGTGTGTTTGCTCCAACTCACAGATTAGAATAGACACATAAAAGTTAGGCTTCCTAAGAAAAAGTAATTAGCTGAGAGAAGACACTTCTTCCATACATTACCATTTTTTTTTTTTTTTTTTTTTTTTTTTTTTATTAATTTATTTATTTATTTATTTTTGGCTGGGTTGGATCTTTGTTGCTGCCCGAGGGCTTTCTCTAGTTGTGGCGAGCGGGGGCTACTCTTCGTTGCGGTGCGCGGGCTTCTCACTGCAGTGGCTTCTCTTGTTGCAGAGCACGGGCCCTAGGCGTGCGGGCTTCAGTAGTTGTGGCTCGTGGGCTCAGTAGTTGTGGCTCGCAGGCTCTAGAGTGCAGGCTCAGTAGTTGTGGCGCACGGGCTTAGTTGCTCCGCGGCATGTGGGATCTTCCCGGACCAGGGCTTGAACCCGTGTCCCCTGCATTGGCAGGCGGATTCTTAACCACTGCGCCACCAGGGAAGCCCCCATACATTACCATTTTTAAATACAAAACATATGTGAATCCCTAAATTGGTTTCAAATTCTCATTTTTAATCCTTGAAGATGAGACAGTTTCTCTTCGTAGAAGGATCTGTGGGAAGAGAGACTATCCTTTTAAGACCTTTTCTCCCTATCAGTAAGCATAGCTCTCATAGATTTGCAGGGCCATTTGCTGAAAGTCACTCCCCTTATTCAACAACTGTATTTGTCAAAACTATTAAAACAACAGGACTATCCTGAAACCATCTAATATATCCACGCATAATTTGTCTTTCTATATTCTGTAATGTCTAAGCATGGCATTTGTTAATTTTTAATACTTGAACTCTCTCACAATGAGAAGTTAAATCAACACTGGTTTGCAATGATTCTTTCATGTCATTATCTGCCTTCAGATTACAGGTCAATACCCAGCCCTCTCATGTTTCATAATACATACTTCCCCATAAGGAGAAGATATATATCCTTAGATAATAAACAACAATATGTGAATGCAAATTTGTTTTCTAGTCGCTATTTGGGCTATTCACTACATAGAATGATTATACTACATGTAAAATCTGATGCAGGTTTCATACTATTCAGAATAAGTAGCAATATAATACAATAATATTAGCAAAAAAGAATACTGTGAGAAAATGTCAGAACTGTGCTTTAAGAGCTATTATTTATGTTGTGCAAAATACTGTTAAAATCGTATATCAAAGTTAGAGATAGCAGAAGAGAAAAGAATAAGATTAAAACACACTTAAATGGAATTAAAGATAAGGCAAATACAATTAACTTTAGGTTATTCAAAGTGATAAAGGAAAACAGAGGCATGAGTAAATTTTAAAAGTAAATAATAAAACAAAACCTTCCTTAATATGTTTAATTTAAATTCAAAATAAGTACAAAGTTGTTTTTATTTTTACATATGTACATGCAGGATTATCCATTACCCAAGCATATTAAATTAATACGCAGATGGTTTACAGTAACCTAAAATTATGTTGGTTGATCGGAGAAAACTGAATATAAACTATGCTATGTATTAAATGTCTACAGATGACTCAGTCTTGACTATAGAGTGCATAGTTCAGACAAAAGCAAAATTTGACTTTACTTGAAGAACACAGGGCAACAATAAAGTATTTCACATATATAAAATTAAAACCCTCTTCTAAGAATTTATTTGGGGAAATGAAAAGAATGAGATCAGTGACCTTTAGAAGTAATATCTGAGTAAAACTAAATAAACCTCTAAGTGATCCCAGCGTATACTCTAACACATTAAGTCAACATGAAGCGTAGAAAAAGGAGCCCCACGTTCATCACTATGGTTTCAACATTGGCCAAGATCCAATTTGGTGCTTTTAGTAACCCTAATCCAAAGGACAACTGGTTATTACAAGGTAACTACTAATTACTGTCAGCATTGGCATTCATGATCATCTACTAACTGCCACTTTTTCTGAAGGTATATTACCAACTTAAAATCAGATTTTCTGCCGTTTGGAAAAGGGTGGCTTCTCTGTATTGAGAGATTACAGCAAAATCAATCTTGAGCATAGAACTTGCTGTTTAAGCAAAGTTACTGCACTTAGTTGTTTATGAGGCTAAGGCCCTGCCGAACTCTAAGTGCTTGAAGGACACACTATTTTATTGTTCCCTCTGGATCTGTTCAACCTAGGAGAGGCCCTGGTCTCTAAGAATCACTTAGTGTTTGTTGAATAAATCCCAGTGTCTCTTCTTTCCACTGCAGAATTAAAGTACTTCATTTTTTGCATGTGATATAACATTATAATTCAGCAAAAATCAAGCTCATGTTATTTTTTTAGAATAGGAATTATGTATCTAGGACCTAGATCTCTATATGATGTTATACTCTCACCCTTTACTTTACCCCACACTCTTCTTTTTAACTAAGAGTATATTCAATCACAATCTACTCTGGAGAAAGTGCTTAGTCCAACAGTTATTTAATCTTGAAGTCTGTATATTCTTAAAACTGGAACTTGGCATGGGTACAGTGTAAGCAGATGTTTATGAGAGTTCCAGAACAGGATAGACACTTAAAGATATTGAGTGATTCAGTGCACCGATTCTGCAAGCTGCTGTCAGAAGCAGAAAGGCTCTATGGTCTTTCTGTGTATTGCTGTTTTCTGCAATAAAATTTGCATTTTAATCTGCAGGGATGTTCCTATCTTTCTGCCAGCTAGTATCAGCGTCCTGTCCAGAATCATCAAACTAGAAGCATGACGGCCTTGACAAATATTGTTTTCATTTCACTTAGCAAATATTTCTTCCATCACTGAAAAGTTAACGCCTCCATACCAGAACTTATATTACTTTGGAGGGGTCTAAAACTTCATTTAAACCAACAAAAGTGATTTCGTAAGGAATTCTATTGCCATAACAAATCAACAGTTTGAATAAGGGAATAGTCATAGGGAGTCTCTGTAGCATCTGGAGTGCACAAAATTCAAAGTGCTCAAAGGGGAAAATATTGTCCTTAGTTATGCTTGCTCACTTTAGTGGAAATTGCACATGCATATCAGAGTAGAAGCACTTCCTGCTCAACTTGCTGAAAATTCTAGTTAGATACACACAGTGCTCATAATTATACCTATGGATTTTTCTAAAACCACATATGTAAGCAGGAATATAACTTAACGTGGGCTTGCCCAAAAACATATGCAAGAAGATATTACAACATTGAATTAAGAAAAAAAAAAAAAAGACCAGCTGTCAAATCACTAATACTTTCAGTTGCTGGAGGGATATTTAAAATGAGATCAACAGGAGAACAAAAAATTTCTCTGCTTCATTTTCTCAAAAAAACTATTAAGTGAATATTTTCCCAAGAGTATCCCCAGAGATGCTTGGCAAGATGTCCCCAAGGAAGCTATTCTAAATTCCATAAATTTGTTGAAGGTATCCTTTTACTTTCTAATATTTAGATTAAAAAATAAGGACAAATTGCACAAGATGTAAACTTGAGACTCTATAGAGCATCATAGTATTGTGTTATATGGATAAAATATTATCCCTGTATGAATGTAGCAGCCCCATCCTGTTTCTTCTCCTACAATTCTAAAAGTCTCCACTTATTTCCTACGTGTGTTCCTCTCAGTAGTAACATGTACATGTTCATAAAGCTACACGATAGGAGAGGCAGAGTAGCATGTTATTTCAGAGCCAGCTCTGGAGTCAGGGACAAGCAGTTATTAATCTTGGCTATGCCTATTATTATCTCTGTAATGGCGATCCAGAAAGTCAGGAATCTATTGTATTAGCTGGTGAACAACACAGCACCAGCATTTGCTATCACAGCTTTGGTTGTCTCTCTCCCAGCTCTGCAGCTCCAAACCATTGACAGAAGGCAGCACTTTTATCATATCCCTAGGACCATCACTTTCACCGCTTACCTATGTCCTGTATAGCCAGGCTGGTAATAAGGAAGCAATGTTGTGATTTGCTCTGTTACAATTTATAGAAATGCTTCATTTTCTATACTTTCAATTTTGTACAGTTTATTTTATAAAAATATTGATCAGCTATATTTAGTTGTATATTATATGATCTTGTAGCTAGAACTATGCACTGATTCATCTTTGTTTACCCCACATAACTTAGCTCAGAGCCACATAGGTAAGAAATGCTGACTGGATTATCATTAAATTAAGAAAACATATAGTCACTTGACTTACCTATTTAATTATGGACTTACAACAGGAGATACTGCACATTGCACACACCTTTCTTTATATTATTAAATATCATGTGCTTAGACTTTCATGAAGTTTTGGGAAAAGACAGGAACTGCTTTCTGGTATTCTTTTGATAAGAGAATAATATTAAAATGATGCCATTTTAATTTGCCACTGATTGCTCAGGATACAACATACTACATTCAAGGAGTGTCTATATTTGTTTCTATTAAGTGATTCCTCAGCACATTAAGATTATTGTACTACATTGTAATCCATGTTTTGAATACTTGGGGGGGCAGAGTTTACACTGAAACTTCTCCTCACAGAATTTGTGGTAGCTACTATTTCTAGAGAATATTGTCCACGGGTTAATAATAATTCTGAACCTGACTGGGACCTTATTTTTTTATTAATTAATGCTGTCCTTCATATTTTCCTATTAGTCATGTTTTCTCAAAGCCTTGCTTAAAATATAAATCCTCATTATTGAATACTGCCAGGTTGTAACTTCTACCACTGATTTCTGGCAACAAACTAGAGATTGGCTTTTTTACTAACATAAGGATTTCATTTGCTTTAATTTCTTCTACTTCTACTTGTGGTCACACTACTTCATGTTTTCAAATGATAACTCTTGAATATGCATTATTTGCAATTCTCCAACTTTGCTTTTGATGTGTTTTTTTAGTTCAGGGTTATTTATTTATTTACATACACTTTTTAAAATGAGCACTGCTTCAACAACAACAAGCTATCTTCTAGAACCTAGAATTACCATGTTTTTAGTCACATTAATGACAGAAATGTAGATACATGAGTTTTGGTATTTGAAAATGAACTTTCCCCAAATACTGCATTTATTGTTGCTGAGTAATATAAAAAGTTAGTATTTAATTTCAAATACATCTTGTGTGATTATCTATGTGCTTGATATTCCTCACATTCTTAGTAGCAAGATTTCTACCTTCTAGACTCCCACACCAAATGCCTCATTTTGGGGGGCAGTCGCAAAGAATTCCTTACCAATATCTCCTCGACAAATATGTCAGAGGACTCATTCGATGTCTGTCCTATCCCTCCTTTTCTACTCCTGCTCCCATTTTTTTGTTATCTGCTTTGTTTGTAAAATATCTCAAAAAGTCTCTCTGGCTCTCCTGAAGAGAAAGCTTTGTCCACAGTTATGGTGGAATTCCTTCACACTCCACAGCTTCATTTACTCAGAGCCCTGGAGAGTAATGAGTCCTGTGTAGAACTGGAGAGAATCGCTCCCTCATAATTCTGTTAGGCCTGCTTGCTGAGTCCTGATTTTCACCAAAATTTTCCAACAGCTTCTGCAGCTAACCCTCTATTAGTGTGGGCTCAAGGTAAAACCAGGTGATTCTGTGGGGAACAGAGGTAATTTATTCCTCTCTATTCTCCTTAAACCCTTTCATATATATATATTTTTTTACTCCAGAAACATTTCCCTTTGCTCCAGTAATTTGATAACTAAATAATGCACACATATGTGTAGGGACATAGGTGTACAATTAATGAAGGTGTTGCCTTCCTCAGCAAAAGCTACTCTGACTAAAATAGCAGACACTAGAATGCTATTGGGTTTAAATATGTGTAGTCTGAATTGAGATGTGCTGAAAATGTAAAACACACCGTATATTTAGAAGGCCTAACAAAATAAATGTGAAATCTCTAATATTTTATATTACACTCTAAAAGGAAAATATTTTGGATATATTAAAATATCATTAATATCATTAATATTAACATAATCTGAGTCATTTTACCATTTTAATATGGTTACTGTAAAGTTTAAAATTATGTATGTAGCTCATATTCATGGCTCACATTCCATTTCTATTGGACAGTGCTGATACAGAGAATAATATTGAATTAAAATGCATCATTACATTGTCTTTCTTTTAATAGTTGTATTTATTTTCAATGTTAGTGTGTTAATTTTCTAATAATCCAAGGTACAAGGGCAACTGAGAAGATTCTATGTTTTCCATAAGACATGTCACATAATGCTATTTAATTCTCACATTATTTATTTAAAATTTGTTAGAATGTAAGCAAGGATTCCATATCTCATTTATTCAATAAGTTTCAGAATAAAATTACACTAAATAAAATTTCTTGTATATTTTTTATAATCAAATATCAGCATTTGGTTCTTCTTCCAACAAGTCATTGAATTCTTAATTGCAATCCATTGGTAATAAAATTGAATCAGCAAAATGTTTGCCTTTGTTTAGAATGTTGAATAGAATATATTTTGCAGCAGGTTTTTTAAAAAAATTTAAATTAAATTATGTCCAAATGTTGTATTTGGACATGCTAAATTGGACATGCTAAATAGTATAAGAATTATCCAGGTAAAATTATTTCTGACATATTTTCCTTGTCCTGTACCTTGGTTTCTCTGATCATTTATAATAAATGTCTGTAGTGTTCTTCAGGTTCTACCATAAAATAAACAATTATAAGTTTTATCTGTAAGGTAGTAACAAAGGCACCATGGAGCAAAATTTATTATATGGCTAAAAACAAATTTGATAAAATTTCCCTTATTTGTTAAAAATTGTAAAACATTATTTGTAAGATATAAATATATAGATTAAATATGATTCCTGAGGATAAGTTAAATCTTCCTGGAAGTAAAGAAGCCAATTGATGCGGCATCAATTGCTTCAATTCTCTTTTTTGAAACATTAAGTGTTAATTCTTACGGATATGCATGTGATTGATGAAATCTACTCTACCTGCAAAGGTTAAGATAATTGTCATGTTAAGATAATTCTCTGGCTTTAATTTTAGGAAGATGAGACACATACTGTGGGAAATATCAATGAGAAGGGTAAGTAGTTACATATGTTGGATTACCACAAACAAGACAAATGATCACTATGATAGGTATTTGCAAATGTCTATTCTCCCATAATTCTTATATCTGTTGTTCCTCCTCAGAATGGGGTTGATATTTCTGGCTTCAATGACCCCTTTCATTCTGAATGCACTGGTTTATGAGAGAAAACCTAGTACATTATCTGTGTGGTATTTAGTCTTGATATTCAATTCCAATAAAATATTGATTCTGTTAAATAATTCATTATCAACTGAGGTTGAGGGCATATCTCTACAAAACTGTACTCTCGTGAACATATTACAAGCATCTGTAAAATAAAAATTCATTGTGCATGCCATTCTGTTTAACTTTTAGAATTATTTTAGGATAGATAAATTGAGTAACATCTTCAGTGATATACATACTTTTTAATAAAAGTTATAAGAAATGTATAAAATAAAAGAAAATGAGGACTTTTTTGAATGTAAGCATATGTAAATTATTTATCCAAAAGTGTTTCTATAACTTGTTTCTATTGTGTGTTTATGTATTTTCTCTCCTGGTATCACAGTATTTTGAACAGCTTTAATAGCATTATGGACACATGGTAAGTATAAAGAAAACGGAAGTCAAGTTTAAAAAATATTATGAAAATGTAACTGAATTTCAGATGATTGCTTCCAGTATATAAATGAAGTTTTCACAGCAGCAGTAGCGATGGTAAACATATAGTGTAAATTCTGTAAACACATATAGGAACAAAGATGATATGTTCTTTCATAAAATGACTAGCGATTTTTCATTAATATGACATCAAGCTATAGAATGCAATTTTTAAACATATAAATGACTGTGAGAATTATTACAGACTATTGCAAACAGAGTATCCTGTAATTTATGTTGGTGTTTAGTCATTTAAATTTTGTTTCTTTTTATATGTTACCCTTGTTACTATCTTATAGATAAGAATTATAAATGCATATTTTATTATAGAATCTGAAGACCACTACAGATTTTTAGTATTTAAATTGTATAAAATTGTTCTGTTGAAAAAGATATTTTATTTATTATCCTGAACAGGAATAAATATATTGTTAATTGATCTCAATTTGTCTCTATATTGCAATTAGAAAATTCAATGACATGTAAAAAGAACAAAATGCTGGCATTGGATTATATGAAATATTTGTGGAATTCATTTGAGAATAATATTAATTTAGCCTAATGTTAAAGAATTGGACTCTGATACTCTTATAGAAATTCTAGTAATTATTTAAATTAATTTCATGTAAAAATTGAATGAATTATATGGTGTGTCATATGAAGAATATTGAAACTTTTCAGTTACCTTTGCAAATTCGATTATCCAAGATATTACACAATCAACATCATTACTGATAAAAATGAATATTAATAAATGACAACACACTATAAATTTTAGACCTTACATTTAGGTCTTTAATCCATTTTGAGTTTATTTTTGTGTATGGTGTTAGGGAGTTTTCTAATTTCTTTCTTTTATATGTAGCTGTCCAGTTTTCCCAGCACCACATGTTGAAGAGGCTGTCTTTTCTCCATTATATATTCTTACCTCCTTTACCAAAGATAAGGTGACCATATGTGTGTGGGTTTATATCTGGCCTTTCAATCCTGTTCCATTGATCTATAGTTCTGTGTTTGTGCCAGTACCATACTGTCTGAATTACTGTAGATTTGTAGTATAGTCTGAAGTTAGGGAGCCTGATTCCTCGAGCTTCATTTTTCTTTCTCAAGATTCCTTTAGCTGTTCAGGTCTTTTGTGTTGCCATACAAATTGTGAAATTTTTTGTTCTAGTTCTATGAAAAATGCCAGTGGTAGTTTGATAGGGATTGCATTGAATCTGTAGATTGCTTTGGGTAGTATAGTCATTTTCACAATGTTGATTCTTCCAATCCAAGAACATGGTACATCTCTCCGTTTGTATCATCTTTAATTTCTTTCTTCAGTGTCTTATAGTTTTCTGTATACAGGTCTTTTGTCTCCTTAGGTAGATTTATTCCTAGGTATTTTAATCTTTTTGTTGCAGTGGTAAATGGGAGGGTTTCATTAATTTCTTTTTCAGATTTTTCATCATTAGTGTATAGGAATGCAAGAGATTTCTGTGCATTAATTTTGCATCCTGCCACTTTACCAAATTCGTTGATTAGCTCTCATAGTTTCCTGGTAGAATTTTGGATTCTCTATGTATAGTATCATGCCATCTGCAAACAATGACAGTTTTACTTCTTCTTTTACAATTTGGTCCTTTTATTTCTTTTCTTCTCTGATTGCTGTGGCTAACACTTCCAAAACTATGTTGAATAATAGTCGTGAGAGTGGGGAACCTTGTCTTGTTCCTGATCTTAGTGGAAATGGTTTCATTATTTCACCTTTGAGAATAATGTTGTCGGCAGTTTGGTCATATATGGCCTTTATTATGTTGAGGTAAGTTCCCTCTATGCCCACTTTCTGGTGGGTTTTTATCATAAATTGGTGTTGAATTTTGTCAAAAAATTTGTTCTGCATCTACTGAGTTTATAATATGGTTTTCATCCTTCAATTTGTTAATATGGTTTATCACATTGATTGATTTGTTTATATTGAAGAATCCTTGCATACCTTGTATAAACCCCACTTGATCATGGTGTATGATCCTTTTAATGTACTGTTGGATTCTGTTTGCTGGTATTTTGTTGAGGATTTTTGCATCTATGTTCATCAGTGATATTGACCTGTAATTTTCTTTTTTTGTGACATCTTTGTCTGGGTTTGGTATCAGGGTGATGGTGGCCTCGTAGAATGAGTTTGGGAGTGTTCCTCCCTCTGCTATATTTTGGAAGAGTTTGAGAAGGATAGGTGTTAGCTCTTCTCTAAATGTTTGATAGAATTCACCTGTGAAGCCATCAGGTCCCAGGCTTTGTTTTTTGGAAGATTTTTACTTTCAGTTTCAACTTCAGTGCTTTGGATTGGTCTGTTTATATTTTCCATTTCTTCCTTGTTCAGTCTCAGAAGGTTGTGCTTTTCTAAGAAGTTGTCCATTCCTTCCAGGTTGACCATTTTATTGGCATATAGTTGCTTGTAGTAACCTTTCATGATTTTCTGCACTGTCAGTTGTTACTTCTCCTTTTTGCACACGCCATGAGCCAAACCCCCCTCCGCCTCCCCAGGAGGCCCTCCTCTGCCTCTGGGCTGGTCTCTGCACCTGCTGTGGGTCTTGTGGGGACCACTCAGACTCTGAAATGGCCCAACTCCTGCGTCTGCTGCCCACAAAGTCCACAGCTGCCACAGCTAGACCATTTTCACTTGTGGAAACACTCATTGTCTACTCAGATAGTCCATAGATGCAGGGTCTACCCAGCCAATCACAAGGATTTAATCTGCAGCTTGTACAGCTGATGGAAAGATTTTCGATTCTCTTCCTTAGTCGCCCCATCCCTGGGGTTCAGCTTTGGCTTTATCCCCACCTCTGCGTGTGGTCCACCCACAGGAGTCTGGTCCTCAGGCTGCCTTGGAGCTCTTGGGTCTGCCCCAGTGAGGACAGGCGCATAGGTGGTATGACTGCTTGGATCGCGGGAGCCCCAGCAGTGCCAAATGTTCAGGGAAACCTGAGGCCACAGGCGTAAGAGATATGGCCCTAGTGAGGGGCTTTTCTGGTGCCTGGCAGCAGGCACATGAGGGCCAGTGCTGAGAGGGCCTTTTTTTTTATTGCTCAGCAGCCAGCACACAAGAGCCAGCCCTGAGTGGGCTTCTTTTATTGTCCTCGGCAGGTGCCAGTATGTGGGGAGAGAGAGGCTACCATAGTGACTCCTCCCCGTGCGTGTGACTCAGCTGTAGCGCCTGTGTCCATGGCAGTCCAGTCTTCCTCTGTAGGCGTTCCCTGCTGTGGATTTCCTCCCTCCCGTCCCCTCAGTCCATCTCCCCACAGCCAACAGCAGTTCTCACTCTGGACCTGTTCTCCAGTCCCCACACTACAGCTCCCCGCCTCCTTGCACACCTGTGAACATGCGTCTCAGTCTGGGCCACGTAGGGCTGTGGTACGGACCATCTGTGTAGTTCTCACTCTGTCCCGTCTGCCACAGATCAGCCACTTCACCCTCTTCTGACAGCCTCAAGTGCTTCTCTTTTGTCCCAGTCAATTTCCCCTCTGGAGAGGGGGTTTCCCTGAATTCGGGAATCTCTCCTCTGCTTCAGCTCCCCTGCTCCAGGTTTCAGGTCCCATCCTGCTTCCCCTCCTCCTCCTCCTTCTCCCTTCTTTTTTCCGTCCTTCCCAGTTACACAGGGATCTTTATAGTCCTTTGTTGTGTCCAAGGTCTTCTGATAGTTTTCAGCCGGTGTTCTGGGAGAATTATTGCATCTATAGGTGTATTCCTGATGCATCCATGGGGAGAGATGAACTCCACGTCCTCCTACTCTTCCACCATCTTGGTCAATCCTGTCTCCCCATGCTTTGTCTTCAGACAAAAATTGAGAAAAATCAGTGTAAAAATGATAAACAGATAGATAGAGAGAGAGAGATGATAGAGTGATAGAGAGAGATGAGAGAGAGAAAGATTGATTATCAATGTCTATTTTAGCAAAGATTAATTGTGTCTAATTTTACAATCCTTTTTGTAATTGAATTTCTGACTACCTTTTCTTCTTTAAAAAGGCTGTATACTTCAGTCATAATCCCCTTCAGCCTGTTGTTTAAAAAATTCTTAAAAATATCAAATAGTAATGATGATCATAATACTGAATATAATGACTATATTATATATTTTTAAATCCCATATTTCAGTATGCACTGTGGTTTATACAGCACCCATACATTTTAACATAAAATTCCATTATTTCTATATATTCAAAATATGTGAAACAAATATACTAATTGAGATGTACACATTAAAACTGTGTATCAAGCAAATGTGCATTGTCTTATATGTTCAGAATTTTCAAAAGAAAGAATAAAAGTTATTAAAGAGTGAATTACAAGAATAATTCTTTCTCAAGTGTAAAGACTTTCTTAAGTTAAAAATTAATGTGATGGTATTAAAAATGATATAATTAGTTCTACTTTGAAATATCCATCTATACATAATGAACTTGGAGATCTCAAAAGTATCAAGCAAAATATGGTATTATTTGAAAATGAAAAAGTGAAGTGGACTGTATTTAGAATTATTAGATTATGACTAATTCTTCATAAAGACTCATCTACAGTAAAAAAGAACTTTTTCAGCAGCTAGAAAACTAGTAAAAAATATGCTTTAGATCTGCTTAAGATAAAAATGACAAATTTATATCCAAGGATCACTGCAAAGTTACATAATATCATATCATTTAAAATTTAATAACATTAAATAGTCTTCATGTACACGATGTTTCTATTTTGTGTGTTTTGGTGTTAATAATTTATGTCAGAATGATAATACATGTTGAAGTTTATATTTCATAGTTGCATTTCTATTTTGTGTCATGTGATATGTTTATAAGTCATTTTCAAAACTTAATGTTTAGTAAATGTTAAACTATCAAAGCACAAACTGATCTTCAGACTGATAACTAAATGTCAGTATTGTTATTTTACTCTAACAATGCAATGATTAAATTACAGTAATGCTAGTAAGATTGGAAAACAAAGATGAAGAAAAGCAAAAAGGGAAAGAGGGAAGGAGATTAAATATTATTGTATTTTTTATATCATCTTATAATTTCCAAAACATTTTTACAAATAATTGTCTTGATAATTCCCTCCAAACCAAATTATTCCACATCTCATCAAACTCATCAACCCTCTGACAGGGTCATTCATGAACCTCCGTATCCCTGGAAGAAAACATCTATTAAAAAGAACTCAAGACCTGCCTTCTCCCATTATATTGCCAATTGTTTTCTTCCAACTCTGTCATTCCTTTATTCCCAATTCATATATTTATTTAAAATATTCTTGTTTCTGGGTTTTTTACTTACTTAGAGTCAATATCCTAAGCATATGTTTCTCACTTGACTCTATAGTTATGGTCAAGTATTTCAATAATGTGTATTTAGAGGAAAGGAAGCAGTGATGATCAATGAATGCTATCAATCTATCCAACTACTACAAAATCCAAATGAACAACATGCTCCCTAAGAATGGGTCACATAAGGGTCAAGTGGAGATTCTTAAAGGAGAGTCTTTCTATTATTTCATCTAAATGACTAGTAATAGAATGTGTAATATAAGTGCTAGATACCAATTCTGGAACTAAAAATATTTCACCATCTCAGCTAAACACACAGAGTTGGAGTTAAGTAGGTGATGGGAGAAAAGAGAGGGAAGAATAGAAGAACAAGAAAAGGAAGAAAAAGTATAAGGGGAAAGGACAAAGAGGAAAAAAAAGGAGAATTTAAAACCCTAAGAGTCTCACCTGGAGATGAGGAGCAAGAGAAAACAGTCATCTTCACAAGGATAAATCATACTGTGAGGGGAGACAGGCAAACTATTAGTGGGGAAATAGTTGGTGGCTTGTTTTCATATTAAAGTAATAAGACTCTCAAACTGAGAAAAGTGGTAGTTTGAATATGTCACCAAAAAAGGGCAAAGGGAAGAAGAGAGTAACGTTCATTCAAGTCATCTTATGCATAATATAGCATGAAAGAAATAATGTCAATTTACCTTATTGTTTCCAAAATGCAAAGACTAATTTTCCTAATGAAAGAAAAAAATTGTCAGATTAAGCTAAAAAAAATAAAATAAAATAAGTCCAGCTATGGCCATTACAAGAAACACCTTAAATGATGTAATAAAGAAAGTTTGGATGTAAGGAACATGGGCAGTAGGGGTCACTTGTTTCATTCACCCCCAATCCCATTCGCTCCTGGTGTAGCCATGACTGGAAGGAAAAAACACATTTCCATCTTCTCTTTCAGTTAAAGTCCTGTGTAATACAGCTTCTGTGAATGAGGTGCAATGGTACAGAATTAAGTGAGGTAGGTGCCATCTCCCTGCAGCAATGGTGTGTGGCAAACAATTTTGATGGTTGTATTTGTGGTTACTGGGCTCTAATTCCAATGCCTACACTAGGATTAGAAGCATAAAGTAGCAGTGGTGAATGTGGAAACAGCAGAAGTTTCCTAGATTCCAGATGGTCACTAGGGTCAGATAACCCCAGAAACAACAGTCTAATGGTAAGTCTTCCCCCACCCAACCCTTCCAGTCATGTTTATTCATCAAATTCCCTTGAAATACCAACAATGATTTTCTGCTTTGGACTATGATAGAGATAGATGAGGAAAGTGAAAAGAAAGCAATAGATAAGGAACTAAACAGGATAGAGGGTTATATAAGGACATTTTTATACCATTATACAAATGATATAATGCAAGAATGCAACAAGGTGACACCTGCCTCACTTCCAAATTGTGTACCATTGTGCCATATTTACAGTAGCTATTCCTAGCTACTAAAGAGACAGGAAAATGTGTTTTTATCTTTCCAGTCATTTATAGCAGAGGAGGATAGAATGAATGCGATTGAGTGAAAGTGAAACAAACAAACATAATGCACGTATACATATATGTCAACTTTTTTTCACTTAATTTTAAGATGTTTTTCATAAATATCATGTAGCTGAAGTTCATGTGGAACAGTTTCTATTTTAGTAGGAAGATTTAGAATTTAGTAGAATAGGTTTACATATATGTATAATTTTTATATATACCTACACTCACACATGTAACAATATATTTTCTTTTTTGTGTGCATGCGTATGCAACCTTTACAAATAATTTAAATATTTTATGTACTTGTTTACAATGAAATCTTTAGATCATTTCCAAAGCTAACATTTACAAGACACATTATCTGATCATAACATATTCTAATTAAAAATAAATGGTAAGGTTCAGAACAAAGAATCTTGCTATTTGAAATGAAAGAGTTCTTTCCTAAATAACTTACATCACAAATAAATAAATATATGAATAAAACTCAAAAATTTAAATGACCTGGAAAGCAATTAAAAGGAGAAAAATTCATGCAAAAATATTTACTCACAATGAGAAATTAAAATATATGGTCTTTAATGCTATTGCCTTAAAAAAGCCAAAACTAAAAATAAATAAATCCAAATTTATCACTTGTGGTCATTCCTTCCCCACCTAATACCCTGTTCTTCCTTGACAGAAAAGATCACTTCTTCCTTCCTCTTCCCTTCCTTCCTTCCTGTCTTCTTTCCTTCCTTTCTTCCTTTTTATTCCCTCTTTCAAACAATTTACTTCCTCTCAGCGAAGGAATAATGATCAGTTCAAAAGTGCAAAGCCTAAGGGCCAAATCTGGCCCATCCCCTGCTTTTATAGACACACTTTGGCTGGCCTGCAGCCTTGCTCCTTTATTTATACACTGTCTGTGGCTTCTTTCACATTACCCTAGCAGCTGCAATAGAGTCCGTTTAACTTATAGAGCTCAAAATACTACTCTCTGCCCAGACCTAGAGACTGTCACACTGAGTGAAATAAGTCAGACAGAGAAAAATAAATATCATATGATAACGTTTATATGTGGAATCTAAAAAAATCGTGCCAATGAACATATTTACAAAACAGAAATAGACTCACAGACATATAAAACAAACTTATGGTTACCAGCGGGGAATGGGGCAAGGGATAAATTGGGAGATTGAGATTGACATATACACACTACTATATATAAAATAGATAACTAATAAGAACCTACTTTATAGCAAAGGGAACTCTACTCAATAATCTGTAATGACCTATACGGGAAAAGAAGCTAAAAAGAGTGGAGATATATATATAATATATATATATTGACTGATTTATTTTGCTGTACAGCAAAAACTAATACAGCAATGTAAATCAACTCTACACCAATAAAAATTAATAATAAAAAAGAATGTGCCAACGTATGCCTTAAATTGTTGTTGACAATTCTTTTCTGCCTGATGCTCAGTATTTTTTCCTCCTTTGAGTTAGAACTGAGAGAATTCTGGACAAGAAGACATAAGGAAATGGCTGATGAAGGGCTTCTAGAAAGAATATTTCACATTTAAAAGAAAGAAAAAGAAGCGTGAGAAGAGTTAATGGTTTTACATTTGTCCCCTTCTTCCTTTCTTGAACTTGCCTTACACTGTGGCAGCCGTGTGACAGCGCAAAGCAACAAGTATGAGAAAAACCCCATCATCAAATCATCATCATCTTCAAAAATGGCACCATATTAAAGATGGCAGATTGATAAAATAGTGTTGGGTCCTTGCCTTTATAGTTGCATTCTTGCCATATCTTTTGCCTATTTCCAAATATTTTTGTGAGATAGTTTATCTCTACTTTTAAATCAATAGTGATATTTTATATTTTAGATTATATTATGAATTTTCCACTAGAATGTAAACTGAGTGAGTGCACAGGAAATGACTATTTGGTTTATTGCCCCTGGTGCTTGGAATAGTGTCTAAAACATGGCAAGCTCTTGATAAATCTTAATATTTTCAATATTTAATAATATATAACTCTATAACAAGAAATTTGGAAATCTAAAAGAATTGGGATATTTCTTGTGAAGCACATATTGCCAAATTGCCCCCATGAAATAATCTCAATAGACAAACTTGTGTAGAAAAAACTAGAAAAATGTTTAAATATTTAATAATATTCAAATAGAAACTTTTAGTTCTAGCAACTTGTTAACTAGACAGCCAGAAACTCTTTGCACTGCAAATATCTAGAAATGCCACATACAATTTTTTTTTTAAACATCTTTATTGGAGTATAATTGCTTTACACTGGTGTGTTAGTTTCTGCTTTATAACAAAGTGAATCAGTTATACATATACATATGTTCCCATATCTCTTCCCTCTTGCATCTCCCTCCCTCCCACCCTCCCTATCCCCCCCTCTAGGTGTTCACAAAGCACCGAGCTGATCTCCCTGTGCTATGCGGCTGCTTCCCACTAGCTATCTATTTCATATTTTGGTAGTGTATATATGTCCATGCCACTCTCTCACCCTGTCACATCTTAACCCTCCCCCTCCCCATATCCTCAAGTCCATTCTCTAGTAGGTCTGTGTCTTTATTCCTGTCTTGCGACTAGGTTCTTCATGACCTTTTTTTTTCCCCTTAGATTCCATATATATGTGTTAGCATACTGTGTTTTTCTCTTTCTGATTTACTTCACTCCGTATGACAGACTCTAACTCCATCCACCTCACTACAAATACCTCCATTTCATTTCTTTTTATGGCTGAGTAATATTCCATTGTATACATGTGCCACATCTTCTTTATCCATTCATCCGATGATGGACACTTAGGTTGCTTCCATGTCCTGGCTGTTGTAAATAGAGCTGCAATGAATATTTTGATATATGACTCTTTTTGAATTATGGTTGTCTCAGGGTATATGCCCAGTAGTGGGATTGCTGGGTCGTATGGTAGTTCTATTTTTAGTTTTTTAAGGAATCTCCATACTGTTCTCCATAGTGGCTGTATCAACTTACATTCCCACCAACAGTGCAAGAGTGTTCCCTTTCCTCCACACCCTCTCCAGCATTTATTGTTTCTAGATTTTTTGATGATGGCCATTCTGACCGGTGTGAGCTGATATCTCATTGTAGTTTTGATTTGCATTTCTCTAATGATTAATGATGTTGAGCATTCTTTCATGTGTCTGTAGGCAATCTGTATGTCTTCTTTGGAGAAACGTCTATTTAGGTCTTCTGCCCATTTTTGGATTGGGTTGTTTGTGTTTTTGTTATTGAGCTGCATGAGCTGCTTATAAATCTTGGAGATTAATCTTTTGTCAGTTGCTTCATTTGCAAATATTTTCTCCCATTCTGAGGGTTGTCTTTTGGTCTTGTTTATGGTTCCCTTTGCTGTGCAAAAGCTTTTAAGTTTCATTAGGTCCCATTTGTTTATTTGTGTTTTTATTTCCATTTCTCTAGGAGGTGGGTCAAAAAGGATCTTGCTGTGATTTATGTCATAGAGTGTTCTGCCTATGTTTTCCTCTAAGAGTTTGATAGTGTCTGGCCTTACACTTAGGTCTTTAATCCATTTGCAGTTTATTTTTGTGTATGATGCCAGGGAGTGTTCTAATTTCATACTTTTAAATGTACCTGTCCAGTTTTCCCAGCACCACTTATTGAAGAGGCTGTCTTTTCTCCACTGTATATACTTGCCTCCTTTATCAAAGATAAGTTGACCATATGTGTGTGGGTTTATCTCTGGGCTTTCTATCCTGTTCCAGTGACCTATATTTCTGTTTTTGTGCCAGTACCAAACTGTCTTGATTAATGTAGCTTTGCACTATAGTCTGAAGTCAGGGAGCCTGATTCCCCCAGCTCCATTTTTCGTTCTCAAGATTGCTTCTTTGGCTATTCGGGGTCTTTTGTGTTTCCATACAAATTGTGAAATTTTTTGTTCTAGTTCTGTGAAACATGCCAGTGGTAGTTTGATAGGGATTGCATTGAATCTGTAGATTGCTTTGGGTAGTAGAGTCATTTTTACAATGTTGATTCTTCCAATCCAAGAACATGGTATATCTCTCCATCTATTTGTATCATCTTTAATTTCTTTCATCAGTGTCTTATAATTTTCTGCATACAGGTCTTTTGTCTCCTTAGGTAGGTTTATTCCTAGATATTTTACTCTTTTTGTTGCAGTGGTAAACGGGAGTGTTTTCTTAATTTCACTTTCAGATTTTTCGTCATTAGTGTATAAGAATGCAAGAGATTTCTGTGCATTAATTTTGTATCCTGCTACTTTACCAAATTCATTCATTAGCTCTAGTAGTTTTCTGGTAGCATCTTTAGGATTTTCTATGTATAGTATGATGTCAGCTGCAAACAGTGACAGCTTTACTTCTTCTTTTCCGATTTGGATTCCTTTTATTTCTTTTTCTTCTCTGATTGCTGTGGCTAACACTTCCAAAACTATGTTGAATAATAGTGGTGAGAGTGGGCAACCTTGTCTTGTTCCTGATCTTAGTGGAAATGGTTTCAGTTTTTCACCATTGAGGACAATGTTGGCTGTGGGTTTGTCATATATGGCCTTTATTATGCTGAGGAAAGTTCCCTCTATGCCTACTTCCTGCAGGGCTTTTATCATAAATGGGTGTTGATTTTTGTCAAAAGCTTTCTCTGCATCTATTGAGATGATCATATGGTTTTTCTCCTTCAATTTGTTAATACGATGTATCACGTTGATTGATTTGCATATATTGAAGAATCCTTGCATTCCTGGAATAAACCCCACTTGATCATGTTGTATGATCCTTTTAATGTGCTGTTGGATTCTGTTTGCTAGTATTTTGTTGAGGATTTTTGCCTCTATGTTCATCAGTGATATTGGCCTGTAGTTTTCTTTCTTTGTGACATCTTTGTCTGGTTTTGGTATCTGGGAGATGGTGGCCTCATAGAATGAGTTTGGGAGTGTTCCTCCGTCTGCAATATTTTGGAAGAGTTTGAGAAGGATAGGTGTTAGCTCTTCTCTAAATGTTTGATAGAATTCGCCTGTGAAACCATCTGGTACTGGGCTTTTGTTTTTTGGGAGATTTTTAATCACAGTTGCAATTTCAGTGCTTGTGATTGGTCTGTTCATATTTTCTATTTCTTCCTGGTTCAGTCTCGGCAGGTTGTGCATTTCTAAGAATCTGTCCATTTCTTCCAGGTTGTCCATTTTATTGGCATAGAGTTGCTTGTAGTAATCTCTCATGATCCTTTGTATTTCTGCAGTGTCAGTGGTTACTTCTCCTTTTTCATTTCCAATTCTATTGATTTGAGTCTTCTCCCTTTTTTTCTTGATGAGGCTGGCTAATGGTGTATCAATTTTGTTTATCTTCTCAAAGAACCAGCTTTTAGTTTTATTGATCTTTGCTATTTTTTCCTTCATTTCTTTTTCATTTATTTCTGATCTGATCTTTATGATTTCTTTCCTTCTGCTAGCTTTGGGGTTTTTTTGTTCTTCTTTCTCTAATTGCTTTAGGTGCAAGGTTAGGTTGTTTATTTGAGATGTTTCCTGTTTCCTGAGGTAGGCTTGTATTGCTATAAACTTCCCTCTTAGCACTGCTTTTGCTGCATCCCATAGGTTTTGGGTTGTCGTGTCTCCATTGTCATTTGTTTCTAGGTATTTTTTGATTTCCCCTTTGATTTCTTCAGTGATCACTTTGTTATTAAGTAGTGTATTGTGTAGCCTCCATGTGTTTGTATTTTTTACAGATCTTTTCCTGTAATTGATATCTAGTCTCATAGTGTTGTGGTCGGAAAAGATACTTGATACAATTTCGATTTTCTTAAATTTACCAAGGCTTGATTTGTGACCCAAGATATGATCTATCCTGGAGAATGTTCCATGCGCACTTGAGAAAAATGTGTATTCTGTTGTTTTTGGGTGGAATGTCTTATAAATATCAATTAAGTCCATCTTGTTTAATGTATCAGTTAAAGCTTGTGTTTCCTTATTTATTTTCATTTTGGATGATCTGTCCATTGGTGAAAGTGGGGTGTTAAAGTCCCCTACTATGATTGTGTTGCTGTCGATTTCCCCTTTTATGGCTGTTAGTATTTGCCTTATGTATTCAGGTGATCCTATGTTGGATGCATAAATATTTACAATTGTTATACCTTCCTCTTGGATCGATCCCTTGATCATTATATAGTGTCCTTCTTTGTCTCTTGTAATAGTCTTTATTTTAAAGTCTATTTTGTCTGATATGAGAATTGCTACTCCAGCTTTCTTTTGATTTCCATTTGCATGGAATATCTTTTTCCATCCCCTGACTTTCAGTCTGTATGTGTCTCTAGGTCTGAAGTGGGTCTCTTGTAGACAGCATATATATGTGTCTTGTTTTTGTATCCATTCAGGCAGTCTGTGTCTTTTGGTGGGAACATTTAATACATTTACATTTAAGGTAATTATCAATATGTATGTTCCTATTCCCATTTTCTTAAATGTTTTTGGTTTGTTATTGTAGGCGTTTTCCTTCTCTTGTGTTTCTTGCCTAGAGAAGTTCCTTTAGCATTTGTTGTAAAGCTGGTTCGGTGGTGCTGAACTCTCTCAGCTTTTGCTTGTCTGTAAAACTTTTAATTTCTCCATCAAATCTGAATGAGATCCTTGCTGGGTAGAGTAATCTTGGTTGTAGGTTTTTCTCCTTCATCACTTTAAGTATATCCTGCCACTCCCTTCTGGCTTGCAGAGTTTCTGCTGAAAGATCAGCTGTTAACCTTATGGGGATTCCCTTGTGTGTTATTTGTTGTTTTTCCCTTGCTGCTTTTAATATGTTTTCTTTATATTTAATTTTTGATAGTTTGATTAATATGTGTCCTGGCGTGTTTCTCCTTGGATTTTTCCTGTATGGGACTCTCTGTGCTTCCAGGATTTGATTAACTATTTCTTTTCCCATATTAGGGAAGTTTTCAACTATAATCTCTTCAAATATTTTCTCAGTCCCTTTCTTTTTCTCTTCTTCTTCTGGGACCCTTATAATTCGAATGTTGGTGTGTTTCATGTTGTCCCAGAGGTCTCTGAGACTGTCCTCAGTTCTTTTCATTCTTTTTTCTTTATTCTGCTCTGCAGTCGTTATTTCCACTATGTTATCTTCCAGGTCACTTATCCATTCTTCTGCCTCAGTTATTCTGCTATTGATCCCTTCTAGAGTATTTTTAATTTCATTTGTTGTGTTTATCATCATTGCTTGGTTCCTCTTTAGTTCTTCTACATCCTTGTTAAATGTTTCTTGCATTTCGTCTATTCTATTTCCAAGATTTTGGATCATCTTTACTATCATTATTCTGAATTCTTTTTCAGGTAGACTGCCTATTTCCTCTTCATTTGTTAGGTCTTGTGTGTTTTGACCCTGCTCCTTCATCTGCTGTGTGTTTTTCTGTCTTCTCATTTTGCTTATCTTACTGTGTTTGGGGTCTCCTTTTCACAGGCTGCAGGTTCGTCGTTCCTGTTGTTTTTGGTATCTGTCCCCAGTGGCTATGGTTGGTTCAGTGGGTTGTGTAGGCTTCCTGGTGGAGGGGACTAGTGCCTGTGTTCTGGTGGATGAGGCTGGATCTTGTCTTTCTGGTGGGCAGGGCCACGTATTTTGGTGTGTTTTTGGGTGTCTGTGGCCTTATTATGATTTTAGGCAGCCTCTTTGCTAATTGATGGGGCTGTGTTACTTTCTTGCTAGTTGTTTGGCATAGGGTGTCCAGCACTGTAGCTTGTTGGTCATTGAGTGAAGCTGGGTCTTGATGTTGAGATGGAGATCTCTGAGAGATGTTTGCCATTTGGTGTTACGTGGAGCTGGGAGGTCTCTTGTGGACCAGTGTCCTGAAGTTGGCTCTCCCACCTCAGAGGCACAGCCCTGATGTCTGGCTGGAGCACCAAGAGCCTTTCATCGATACGGCTCAAAATAAAAGGGAGAAAAAATATAAAGAAAGAAAGAAAATAAGAGGATAAAATAAAATAAAATAATGCTATTATAATAAAAAATAAGAAAAAAATTATTAAGGAAGAATTTATTAAGAAAAATTTTTTTTTAATTTTTTAAAATAAATTTATTAATTTTTTATAATAAAAATAAGAAAAAAATTATTAAGAAAAAAATTTATTAAGAAAATTTTTTTTTAATTTTTTAAATAAAAATATGAAAAAACTTATTAAGAAAAATTTTTTTTTAAATTTTTAAAAATAGAAAACAAGGAAAAAATATTAAGAAAACATTTATAAAGAAAAAAAAATTTTTTAAGAAAAAAAAAAAAAAAAAAACACGGACGTTCCGAACCCTAGGACAAATGGTGAAACCAAAGCTATACAGACAAAATCTCACCCAGAAGCATACACATATACACTCACAAAAAAAGGAAAAGGGGAAAAATTAATATATCCTGCTCCCAAAGTCCACCTCCTGAATTTGGGATGATTCGTTGTCTGTTCAGGTATTCCACAGATGCGGGTACATCCAGTTGTTTGTGGAGATTTAATCTGCTGCTCCTGAGGCTGCTGGGAGAGATTTCCCATTCTCTTCTCTGTTCGCACAGCTCCCGGGGTTCAGCTTTGGATTTGGACCCACCTCTGCATGTAGGTTGCCTGAGGGCGTCTGTTCTTCACTCAGACAGGATGGGGTTAAAGGAGCCTCTGCTTCGGGGGCTCTGGCTCACTCAGGCCGGGGGGAGGGAGGGGTACGGAGGAGGCGGGGCGAGCCTGCGGCGTCAGAGGCGTCGTGATGTTGCAGCAGCCCGAGGCGCGCCGTGCTTTCTCCCGGGAAAGTTGTCCCCGGATCACGGGAGCCTGGCCGTGGCGGGCTGCACAGGCTCCCGGGAGGGACGGTGTGGAGAGTGACCTGTGCTCGCACACAGGCTTCTTGGTGGTGGCAGCAGCAGCCTTAGCGTCTCATGCCCGTCTCTGGGGTCCACGCTGATAGCCGCAGCTCGCGCCCGTCTCTGGAGCTCGTTTAGGCGGCGCTCTGAATCCCCTCTCATCGTGCACCAGGAAACAAAGAGGTAAGAAAAAGTCTCTTGCCTCTTTGGCAGTTGCAGACTTTTTCCCGGAGTCCCTCTCAGCCAGCTGTGGTGCATTAGCCCCTTCAGGCTGTGTTCACGCCGCCAACCCCAGTCCTCTCCTTGCTATCCGACCGCAGCCCGAGCCTCAGCTCCCAGCCCTGCCCGCCCCGGCGGGGGAGCAGATAAGCCTCTCGGGCTGGTGAGTGCTGCTCGGCGCCGCTCCTCCGTGCGGGAATCTCTCCGCTTTGCCCTCCGCACCCCTGTGGCTGCGCTCTCCTCCGTGGCTCCGAAGCTCCCCCCTCCGCCACCCGCAGTTTCCGCCCGCGAAGGGGCTCCTAGTGTGTGGAAGCCTTTCCTCCTTCACAGCTCCCTTCCACTGGTGCAGGTCCCGTCCCTATTCTTTTGTCTGTGTTATTTCATTGTTCTTTTGCCCTCCCCAGGTACGTGGGGAGTTTCTTGCCTTTTGGGAGGTCTGACGTCTTCTGCCAGGGTTCAGTGGTTGTTCTGTAGGAGTTGTTCCACGTGTAGATGTATTTCTAATGTATCTGTGGGAAGGAAGGTGATCTCCGCGTCTTACTCTTCCGCCATCTTGCCCAGACCCCCGCCACATACAATTTTAACATTTCTTTAAATGCATGGGTTCAAATACTATGAAATTAGATTAAACCCTTGGTGCCAGAAATACAGAAGAACATAAACCTAGAGAGCGTATGCACTGGATGGGACAAAGGACTACTCTGGTATCTACATGGGGAAGGATGTGAGACCTGAGTGCATGGGAAGAACAAGCTGAATATAGATCCTCATGCAAAAAGGAATCCTCAAAGAGCTCCATAATTAGTAAAAGAGTGAACCAGGCAAAACAAAGACCTACCTACAAGCAAAGAAAGATGATGGAAACTTTCCCTCACTACCTGGTCTCTAGGTTGAAAAAATGTCTCTCTAGATAATTTGTAATCATGGGCTATGAATAATTTGTAACCATGGGCCATAACACACATGGTTTTATGTCCTACTTATTGGTAAAGGATGCCCAAGTTGAGTAATGATCATGAAAATCAGTCCTTGAATACTGATATTCCCTGAGCACCCAAGAAAACCAATGCAAAAGCACTCTTCGGAAATGAGTTGTCTTCCAGGGCTGTATAGAATCCATATGTTAACTCCTCAGTTAAAATTGCTCATGTTGAAATGTTAAAAAGCACATGAGCAAAAACCAGCATTCCGTTAAAGAGTCAAGGTAGATTCATAAAGATTAAAAAAAAAAAAAACTCACAATATAAGACAACTCTCAAATATAAAATTAGAATATGAATTTTAACTTACTAAAGCTCACAGAGAATAATTAAAGAATATTTTGTAACTTAGAATTCAATGAAATAAAAATTCATTTTATTAAGTTGAAGGTATTTTTAATGTTTTATTTGGAACCCAAAGGAATGAAAGCCAAAATCAAAATGTGTCCATTTTGAAGTAAAGCCTCCAAAAAATTGAAGCCCAGGATTAATCCTTATTCTCTAGGTTCCGATTCAGCTTGGTCTCAGCCCTAGCACTTCACATAGGTCTCCCTGGGGAAATGAAATTGCTTCCACACCTACAATCTGGGCTGTTTTTCTGGAATGAATATGGTGTCATCAAGAAAGTGAAAGATGAATTAGTTCAATAGTAAGTCTTCTATGTTTTCTTTTTTAAAAAAAGTTCAAAAAGTTAACAAAATCTGCAAGACCATCACAGAAGTGGTCCCACATTCACAAAATTTAGAAACACAAGGAAATCCATAGCTTTTAGAAAAGTCATTTTGGGCCAAATGTTGTTAAACGAACCTGGTATCATATTTGGGTTTGCCATCAATCAGGGCAGAAATAGATTTATGTAGTAAATGTTTGTTCTTGGAAGGAACACAGTTGGAGAAAATCTTGGTTTCAGCTTTTCCAGAATAACAGCATCCATCTTTTTTATTCCTTTTGTCTCTTTGTCTTTCCTGCATTATTGATTGTGAACCAAGTTAAACGCCACCATCTGCTTTCTCCTTTTCCTTCTAAATGGTTAAGGGCTTCCGGAGAGACACAAAAAACTGTACCAATAACTGCTGTTACACTTTCATGGTTTCCAACCTCAGTGACTCATTACAGCTCCATCTGCCAAACTTCTTTTCATTTCTAATATTCTTTTTGCATGTCCCTCAAAACATTAATCCATATATTTTCTTTAGATTCAAGCTTCAAAATCCCATACTCTAACATTTTATAAGTTGTCTGCCTTTGTATTTTGCAAGAAATAAATACAAACAAAGCACAGCAAAAAATATCTGGGAATTAATCTATATATTTGCATTTTCTTTGTGAAAAAGTTATCAAGTGACATGGATGTTCTACTAGGGCCGGTTTCTTTAAATGTTATAAAAAATGGTAAGAGTTTAGAGAAGATGAATGATTTGGGCTTGTATCACTACTTGAATATGAAGAAATTTAGTACAGAATTACACAAATAATGTCAAAGTTGGAATTATAAACATTCAAAGACATTTCCAACGGTGGAATTAAATAGATACAATGTTTCACTTGTAGTAATCTTGTACATTAATACTATTTTGTAATCTTACAAATGATAATTAACCTGACATTGCCATTTTAGCTAATTTTAGTTTATTTCTGGATTATATTCCTCCACTTTCCTTATTGGAGTCCCTTACTCTGCATCCCCTCCCTCCTCCAGAATGCTCCTGCACACACACACACGCATACACGCACACACACACAAACACACACACACACATAAACACACACATATGTCTGCTTTATGATGTCTATTCACAAAGAACAGGGCAATAACAGGGAAGTCAGCCTTAATACATGAAAGTCTGCTCTGCTCTTGCTTACCCGTTGGTTCAGACGCTGTGAATCTCTGTCATACCCCAGATTTTAAAACTACCAGGATCAATACCCATAACATCCCCGTGGTATCAAGTGTATCCATTTGTAAAGCAAGCTTGCAAACGACCAGCAACAACTTCCAGATAATAAAATTATCCATTCAACAAACCTCCTCAGGGAAGAAAAACCAGTAATTTCTATTATTGTATTTATAATTTCTCAGGTTTCTATAGCAAAAGAAAAGACTTGGATATTGAAATGAATGAATGAGTCTATCTCTGATGTTAACATCAGGGGTAAAAGCTAAAACTTACCCAAAGTCTGCCTATTGATATTTTCTTCTTGTCCAGAAACCCAAGCAAATCCTTGGTATTTCCCTAGGATCTTTCCACCGTAGACAATTCCCTATTTCCAAGACATAGTTTTTCACTTAAGGATGAAAGGAGGTGAGGAAATGTCTGTTGCCCTCGTGATGAAGGATTTGTTTAACTTTTGCAAATATTTTCCTAAATCTTATAGTTCTACTTCTTTTAACATCATAGACTAGATACATTTCCATTATATCTCTTTAGCTTCTATGTTTTTCAGAAAAGTTATCTGAGGATATTACTTGATATGGGGTCTGAAATAATTACACATATTTACATATTGCATTTTTTTTCACATGTGACATTTTCTTTTTACAATTGATGGATATGTCTTCAACCACTTAGAGTATGCTCAAAATAGGGTCTGTTTATGTCTTTAAAAATCTTGAAGCTACTCAGTAAATATTTATTGTATTGACTTGATTTTGTTAATTAACTGTCCTGTGACAGTCAGTAAACTATCCTCAAAGATGTTTTCAATTCTATTAGATATTAATACAAATTATTAATTGTATTCTTATCTTTTATTTATCCACATCAATTCTTCTTTTATTGGAGCATATTTTTTATTGAATGAAAGATTCTTTAAATTCTGTAGTGCTTTATGATTTTCAAAATTTACAAACATGATTTTATATGATCTCATAATAACCCTTTTTTCTCTCTTCCCCTATATTTCCCCTGCCCCCTCCCCTTTCCCTACTGGTAACCACTAGTTTGTACTCTATATCTCTGAATCTGCTTCTTTTTTGTTTTATTCACTCGGTTTTTTTGTATTTTTTAGATTCCACATATAAGTGATATCATATAGTATATCCACATCAATTCTTCTTATACCTGTGGTATTTGTTATGATGTGACTATTTCATAAATATTTTTAAAATTCCAGAAATTATGTAATTAATTGCTGGAAGAGCACTGAGAGATCATGGTAAAACCACTGTTTGTGGTTAAGGAAATTAAAATGAAATAAGAAACAAGTTAATTACTGGCAAAATTCAGTTTCCTGATACTTTACCCAATGCTCTTTCCAGTATACTGTTACTTTAAGTTTTGCTTTTTGTTATCTTCTTTTTTCCAAAACTGCCACCAAATACGTATGTATGTGTGTTTACAGTAAAAGTAACAGTTTGATAAAATGTCACCATCTTTTGTTGTAATAAGTCCAACTAGAGTTTTTTTTTAAGCTTTCTGTTGAATTAACCAAGTATTTTTTGCACCTACTTGTGTTCATTGTTGAATGTTTCTCAAGTCACCCATAAAGACTCTGTCAGGTGCACAGGAAGAATTCAATTCATTGTCTAAACTGTGTTTTCAAGGTCTGGCATTGTTAGCAACTCTGAATTACAGTCTAAATTTTTGGCAAAGCCTATAGTTAGAGAGAACCAGCCTATTTCTAATGACAAGTGCCTGTATTGTTCTGTTGTGTGTTTTTTTTTTTTTTTTATTAACCTTAGTGACCCCCACTGCTTGCAAATGAGTTAAATGTATTGATTTCCCTCTCTTCTCAAAGGCTGTTACCGTCTCTGACAGTATATTTGAGTATCTTACTGTCATTTCCATGTGGAAATTGCTTGCCCATCAGAGTTGCTTTACAATGATCATTATTCGAATAATGGTTAACTCCTTATTGATCTTTTCTTCCACTAAATGTGGAACAGTGAGAGATCTCTCCTCTGAGAATTTAAGACAAGATATGTAATCCTGATTTACCCTAAATAGCTCTGTGTGCTTGAATGTCACCTCCTTTGAGTTTATAAATTAAGGAATCGATACTTGATAGGTATTATCAAAGGCTATTCATCAGTTTGCCTGGACTATAAAAAAGGATAAATTAAAAAAAAAAAAACTAGTTTAAGCAATAAGAAAAAAAAAATTCATGTCTGCTTTTATTTAACTGGTCTTGCACTATTTCTTTGTGGAATGAGGTTTTATACTCATGGTGATCAATGTCCCATAAGACAGTACGCTGAACAACTAGAGAAGATTCCTCGTTAAAAGTTAAGTGTATATTACTATCTAAAATTGATGACTTTTGTGTTTCCATGGTGGGCATTAATCTAAGCATAATCTAAGCATCTTTTAGCATAGCAAGAGCTGTATGAAATCATCTATGATCACGTTGCTTTAAAGGACCCAATCATTGCCATGAAATAGTTATTTTTTTACTGTGTCCATGATATTTGATAGTATTTCTGTTCTATTCTCTTTAAAGACTGGCTAAGATCTACAGAAACAATTTCAGACACAGTCATCTGATATTGTGCTGGTACACTCAGTAACTTTCTGCAATGTAACAATGTCTGCTCTCACCTGTGTGTCTGTTCATAGACACAGCCCTAGTATATGAAGGCAACTGGCATCAAAACACATATTAAACAGGAAAGACAAATATCATATGATAGCACATATATGTGGAATCTAAATAATGGTACAAATGAACATATTTACAAAACAGAAGTAGAGTCATAGATGTAGAAAACAAACTTATGGTTACTGGAGGGAGGGGGAAGCGGAGGATAAACTGGGAGATTGGAAATGGCATATAAACACTACTATGTATAAAATAGATAACTAATAAGAACCTACTGTATAGCACAGGGAACTCTACTCAATACTCTATAATAACCTATATGGAAAAAGAATCTAAAAAAGAGTAGAAATAGGCACATATATAACTGATTCACTTTGCTGTACAGCAGAAACTAACACAACATTATAAATCAACTATACTCCAATAAAAATTAAAAAAAATAGGAACCTCAAGGATAATGTCTGAAAAGCTTATGAAATATCTATTCAGAGAAATGAGAAAGTAATATAAAGTATAATAAAGCAAATAAACTATAAAAGTATAATAAATAAAATATAAATTAAAAAATAAAGTAATACATGATTGTTACATAAATCAGAGAATTTCACTCTAAATCTCTATTTACATCTGAACATAAAGGCAGATATTTAGGATTTAAGACAAAAAATAAGCATTACATTAAACATACGACAAATAAAACAAAAATTGGTGATTTGTTTTGATTGAACTTCAAACAATTTAACCTAACTTTACAAAAGTGTCTTGAATAAAGTTGAAAAACCATGTTGATTATTGTCTTAAAGTCAGTTTCCATTAGAAACATGTGGAGATCATTAAAGTTGGTTACATATTTTTAATATTTAAGAAATACCATTATAGAATAGATACTCATCTTTAAGAAAGAGATTGAGATTAGAAAGAAAAAATAAAGGTAGAGAGTAAAAGAGTGAGAGAGAAAGAGAGATTATACTAGGGGAATTTCAACTATAAATAGAATATACTTTTCAATGGCATTTGCTTTGTTAAAAATATATGTATTCTCAAATAAGGTAATTTTTTAGAGACTAGAAATACATGTAAGGAGTAAAATTGTGGCTCAAATGCACTTAATGATTACAATAGGTAGTTAGAGTCATGTTTCCAAAATGCTATATGATGAATAGAGCAATCAATAATAGAAAATTTAGTAGAAAACAAATTATAATAGTTAATAACCACCAAATCTCACAACTTGTTAAATCAAAACTATCAAACATTTACCTGCATTATATTTAGGAAATAATTTATGTGACCCAGTATTTCTAAGATAAATTTGCTGTTCACCATGTCTCATTCGTATTAATGATAAAGAAGAACATGCAGAGCTTTGGGTTTTGCAGTCATTATAAATTCCATTCCTTGAGGATAATGAAACATCCCTGGCAGTATAATTAATTGTCATTTTACCTTTTGTGTGATCTCAGTCACTTGGCCTATAGTAGGAAAGCTTATTAGACCTTGCTTAAACGGTTGTTACAAGAGTACTATTCTCTCGGGTCTTGTCTATAGAGCTCAATTTATTCATTTATGCTGTATTATTTGAACCATAATTGCCCTTATATACCTCATTATTCTACATGTAGCACAACAAAATGATTCAAAATTTCATCTGATGAGTTATTTTGAACACATAGTTCACATACACATATATGCACACACACACTCCATAGTTGTGTTTTATTTAAATGGAAGCAAATTGAAATATTGTCTATAATGTTATATATAGAATGACCTGTTTTCATGATATGTGTATCATACCACATACTAAGTCCAACCATAATGAGAGAATTTGTGTTTTTACAAAAATAAATACTGTTAAATTGTTATAAAATTAAATCAGGTTATCAATTTTTCTGCAGTTTTTCTGTGAAGTAAAAAGAAAAAGCATGATGGACTACATAGTACTTAGTATCTCAATCAAATTATTTTTACTAAAACAGACACAAAACAAGGAAGAAAAAAAGAAGAAAAACACACTCTAGGTGTTTTGAATTCCCTTATCTTATAAAAGAAACAGAGAGAATAAGCTTTCACTAACTGCCTTATTTAATCCTTAGGACAACAGTGTAAAAATAAATGATAGCCTCAGTACAAGGATGGGACAAAAAAAAGATGAACAATAGATAATGCTAACAACATAGACAAATTGTCCAGCTGTAGAGTAATAGGTGTAGAATACAAAATTGGAATACTACTACATCAAAAATCCCAGATTTTGTATTATATTGTATATATTGTATACATTTTATTGTATTTTTTTAAATGAGGAATTAAGGAAAGAAAGAAATAAAAGCAGCTCTAATGTGAGAATTGTAGAAATTTAGTATTTTAAGAAAAATAATGTTATTTAGTATCTGAATAATTCATTTGATTTCTACTACTGGAAATATATTCTGAGTGATTATAAATTATATACAATATATCTCTTAAAAATAAGAAGCTCACTGATGTATTTTATTTTAACATAAGAAAGATATTGATATTTAAGATAATTAAAATGTGTCAATTTCATGATATTTAGAAACTGAATGTAACAGTACTTGACCTCCAGTAAACTGGTGTCATTAGAGATCCTAATACAGCCTAATTAATGGATACGAGATTTTTAGCAAGTTAAATAACTTTAGAGGACTAAAGTTACAATAGTGTCATCTGTAAAATTGGTTAATAAAGGCAATTTCCAAAAGTTGCAGACAGCGTCAATGATTTAATACATACAAAGCATATCAATATTTAATACATACCTAGCATATTAATTGTTCTTCTTATTCTTATCATCAAAAGGGATAAAACAGCCCTAAAATTACAAATAGGTGTAATTAGTTAACATGTAAAAATACAATAATTTCAACCTAAATAAGATAAAATTAATGGAAAAACTTTGATGATTTCTTCTACATATTAACTTACCGTGTATGAATATTTTAAAACTAATTTTTAAAATAATATTAAGGAACCTCTAAACATATATCCAAAGGAATATGCTAACTTTAAAACTTTCTAAATGTTTGGAACTTCATCACAAGAATTTCTGTATTTTTATTTGTATTAATATTTTTATATTTCTGAAACTGTGAGGCTTCATTTGTAGAAAATATGCTGTAGTATTATCTTATGACAAAGATGTATTACACAATAATGGGGAACCAAAAGAATTTATTTCTGTAGATAATGTGATTCTAATTTTTCAAACCCCTTGCCAAAAGATATATCCATACTTATTTATTTTTGACAGAAGTTATTTCCTTTTGCTAAAATATTATTAATATTTAATTAACTCAGAGATTTTCTACACGTATAGAAGACTTCCCAATATGTTACTTCTTATATGATACATTTAAAACTTCTGAATCAAAGTAACTTTAATCCATAAAAGCAGCATTCTCAGTAAATTCAGTATCTTTAGGGACATGAATATTTGACATACTTATGCTTCTGCTATATTAGGTACAGTAAAATGGGAACAATGAACAAATTATTCTGCTTCTTTTCATCATAAACAGTCCACAGACAGTACAAACATTGTAAATAAATGCAAGTCAAAAATAATTACAAAAGATGATGATGCAATCAGCAAAGAATAAACAAATAGCCTTGAACATAAGAAGTAAATATTGAGGTTTATTCCTTGGTCAAGGTAGAGGGATTTACCTTACAAGTTCTCAAGCTGTTTTTGCAGTGTAAATACTTTGAATGGTTGTGAGAGTCTCTAAATTGATAAATAGTGGCATAGGCTTTAGGTTAGCTGCGTTGATGACAAAATGCATTACTCTTTCATCTTTTTTGAGCTTCTGATTTGAGAGTAAGAAAGAATCTAGATTAGCTAAATATGGGCATTCATATGGCTGCCTATGAACATTTAGATAGCCAGATATCTAAATAGTTAGATATAGCCATGAGCTCTCAAATTAAATCTGCTCTGTTAGTGATGTAATATATGACCATAAGTTTGAACATTGGAGATCAAGAATAGGATTTAAACCACAGCCAGGTCATGAGTTGATAAAAAGGAAAGAAAAAAAAAAAATAGTGGATTTTATGACTTCCAATTTTAGCTCAGACATGTAAAGAGCTTTGAAGCTGTCACTCTTGTCCTTAAAACAAGAAAAAATAAATAAAGTGAAAAAGTGAAACTCAGTGACACTTCTTAGAGCTATCAGAAAATTTAAATCACAGAGCAAACCAATATCCCCAAAATCTGGAGATATAGGTAAATATAGAGAATCATATCTGAGATCAGTTTACCTAGAGTAGAAGCCTCTAGAAGCCAAAACCAGCAGGAACACTTAGAGGGTAATTGTGACTAATTACTGGAGGTAGAACATGGACTACTATGAGAATGAAAAATTTCTGGGGCCCTTTGTCTTAGGAATGCCCCACACACATTTCATGGGCTTACCTCCAGGAACCCCACCAATTCCTTAAGGTGAAGAACAAAGAAAACTCTCAGGAAAAGTAACTATTCTGGAATGCATCCAAAGTAGGCTCCAGAACAAAGAGCTGCTCAACAAGAGCAGACATTACAGGAGGCTTACTTAATTCCAACCTCTCTGGCCATTTTTTCTCACTTAAGGGGGAGAGAAAAAGCTGGAAATTACTTGTGAAGATCACAGCCCAGGGTGCAAACCCAATAAAACACTAAAATTTATCATAGAATTATATATAGAATGCTTCCCTTCCTGACTAAACCTTATCATTTCAACAGAGCTCCATTATAATAGCAATAAATTATGGCTGAAAGAGCTACAAAATGCATTCTCTATTTTTAAAGAAGGAGTTTTTAGGTAAACCCAATGACAACAGAGAAGAACAAAGAAGAGGAAATAGAATCCTCTGACAGCTACAGCTACAGCAAATATTAAACACAGCCCAACTTCTAACCAGATTAACAGAACACCCCACCTTAAAAGCTTTTTAACTCAGTTTCTATTACCAGATACATCATATCCCAGATTTCAACAGAAAATTACAAGTCTTACTAAAACAACAAAATACACAGTCTGAAGAGACAAAGAAAGCATCAGAGCCAGATTCAGATATGGCACAGATTCTGTCAGACAAGGAATTTAAAATGACTAAGATAAATGTATTAAGTGCAGTAATGGTAAGAGTGGACAGCATGCAAGAAGAAATGGGCAATGTAGGCAGAGATAGGAATCCCAAGAAATAATCAAAAGGAAATGCTAGAAATTAAAAAAAAAAAAACTGTAACAGAAATAAAGAATGGCTTTGATGTGCCCATCAATAGACTGAACACAGCTGAGGATAGAATCTGTGAGTCTGAAGAAATGTCAACAGAAACTATTCAAACTGAAATGGGAAAAAAAATGTAAATAAAAGAATAGAACAGACCAGATCGGGCACGTTCAGGGTGGTATGGCCGTAGACATTTCTCCAAAGAAGATATACAGATTGCCAACAAATACATGAAAGAATGCTCAACATCATTAATCATTAGAGAAATGCAAAGCAAAACTACAATGAGATATCATCTCACACTAGTCAGAATGGCCATCATCAAAAAATCTAGAAACAATAAATGCTGGAGAGGGTGTGGAGAAAAGGGAACACTCTTGCACTGTTGGTGGGAATGTAAATTGATACAGCCACTATGGAGAACAGTATGGAGGTTCCTTAAAAAACTACAAATAGAACTACCATATGACCCAGCAATCCCACTACTGGGCATATACCCTGAGAAAACCATAATTCAAAAAGAGTCATGTACCAAAATGTTCATTGCAGCTCTATTTACAATAGCCAGGACATGGAAGCAACCTAAGTGTCCATCAACAGATGAATGGATAAAGAAGATGTGGCACATATATACAATGGAATATTACTCAGCCATAAAAAGAAATGAAATTGAGTTATTTGTAGTGAGGTGGATGGACCTAGAGTCTGTCATACAGAGTGAAGTAAGTCAGAAAGAGAAAAACAAATACCATATGCTAACACATATATATGGAATCTAAGAAAAAAAAAAAAAAAGGTCATGAAGAACCTAGGGGTAAGACGGGAATAAAGACACAGACCTACTAGAGAATGTACTTGAGGATATGCGGAGGGGGAAGGGTAAGCTGTGACAAAGTGAGAGAGTGGCATGGACATATATACAATACCAAACGTAAAATAGATAGTGGGAAGCAGCTGCATAACACAGGGAGATCAGCTCGGTGGTTTGTGACCACCTAGAGGGGTGAGATAGGGAGGGTGGGAGGGAGGGAGACTCAAGAGGGAAGAGATATGGGAAGATATGTATAAGTATAACTGATTCACTTTGTTATAAAGCAGAAACTAACACACTATTGTAAAGCAATTATACTTCAATAAAGATGTTAAAAAAAAAGAATAGAACAGAATATTGAAAAACTGTGGAACAATTACAAAAGATAGCATATACCTAATAGAAATACACAAAAGAAGGAGGAGGAGGAGGGAAGGGAGGGAAGAAGAACAACGAAGTGGAGGGGAGGGGAGGAGGAGAAGGAGAAGAAGAATAAGTAGAAAGATGAGCAGAAGAAATATTAAAGTAACAGTGGCTGAGATTTTTCCAAAATTAATGCCAGAAACCAAACACAGATGAAACTCAGAGAACTACCAAGTAGGGGAAATACCAAAAGATTTACACCTATGCATATCATATACAAACTGTGAACAAAAATACAAAGATCTTGAAAACAACAAGAACAAAATCCCTTAGATATGGAGGAACAGGGACAAGAATTCTATCAGACTTCCCTTCACAAAGCATATAAGCAAGAAGAGAGCAGAGGAAAATATTTAAAGTCTTGGAAGAAAACAATCCACCAACCTGGAATTCTATATCCAGTAAAATTATATTTCAATATGAAGGAAAAATAGAGTTTGTTAGACAAAAAAGAACTGAGGGAATTAATCACAAGTTTTACTTTTCAAATATTTTTTGTGCAAAAATTCTTGAAAAAAGGTCTTCAGTGAGAACAAAAATGATGTAGATCAGAAACTCAGATTGATAAAATATCAGAGAAGAAATAAAGTAAAATAAAATATTTTATTTTTTTTAATTTTTAATTATCTAAATGGTGCCTGTTCAAAGTAATGACAGTAGCATTATATTGTGTGATTATATCATAAGTATAAATGAAATGAATGACAACATTGTTATAAGGGGTATGAGGGAGGCATTGGAAATACTATCTTATAAGGTACATGCACTACTCTTGAAGTTTATCATATTATTTGTGGGTAAAGTTAGATTAATTACACATGAATATAGTTAACTGCAGGGCAACCACTAAAAATATTTTTAAAGAAGAATTATTGGCATACTAAAAGAGAAAATAAAATGTAATAATATAAAAAAGCACAGTTGAAACCAGGAAAGACAGAAAATGAGGGAAGAAAAGAGAGCAAGTGCAGTGAATAAAAAATCTTTACAGAGATCGTAAGTTTTAAATCAACTATAGCAATAATTAATTTATATGTAAAAGATAGAGAGTGGAAGAATAATTTTTTTTTAAAAGAGCAATACCTAAGTACATTTTTTCTACAAGCAATAGATTTAAATATAAAGACACAGATGGTATAAAAGTATAGAGATTAAGAAAGGTATGTCATGCAAGCATCAATCAAAAGAAAGCTGGAGTAGCTATATTAATTTCAAACAGAGCAACTTCAGTACAAGGAATATTAACAGAGAGGAGTATTACATAATCAAAAAGTGGTTAATTCTCCAAAAATACATGACAATCCTTAACCAACAGAAAACCAAAATATGCGAGTCAAAAACTGATAGAACTACAAGGAGAAATAGACAAATCTATTATTATACTCAGAGACTTTAAGATCCCCTATGAGTAATTGATAGATAAAGCAGACAGAAAATCAGTAAGAATATAGCTGATGTAAATTGACCTTTCAATCAACTTGATCTAATTGATATTTATGGAATACTTCATCCAAAAACAGCAGACTATATATTTTTCTCAAGATCACATAGACCATTCACCTAAAAACAAACAAACAAACACATTAATGGACCATAAAATAAACCTTAAGAAGATTGAAAGAATAGAAATCATACAAAGTGTGTCCTTCAATAACAATGGAATTAAAGTAGAAATCAACAGAATACTAGCTAGAAAATTGCCAAATATTTGGCCATTAAACAACACATAAAAAAAATGCTCAGATCAAAGAAGTCTCAAGAGAAATTTTAATATATTTACAACTAAATCAAAGTGAAAATTCAACTTATCAAATGTTGTGGTATATAATGAAAGCAGTGTTTAGAGGGTAATTTAAAGCATTGAATACATGTATTAATGGTTATTATTAAATAGGAAATATATATATTGGGGGAGGTTGAAGTAGAAAAACAACTCAGTACAGTAAAATATTCCCAGCCCAAAGTCCAAGAAATAGATTTAAAAGTCTTTTTCTCAAAATAGTATTTTTCTAAAAATTAGGTTTATCTAGGGATTCAAGAAGAGCTAGTTTTATTTTTTTAATTAGACTAATGGAAAAGTAAAAGAAATTTAAATAAAACTAAAATTATATACATAATTATATGTGTAGTTGTTATAATAACCATTATAATATATTATAAAACTACATATCTTAATAAACTGTAGAAAGACATGTAGAAAACTTCAGTGATATGCTGGAAAAATATAAAACATAAAATTAGATTTTTTCTTTTTTCCCCCAGCTTTATTGAAATATAAAATATATACACTTACATACTGTGTAAGGTTAAGGGTACAACCTGTCGATTTAATACACTTATATATTGCAAAATGAGTACCACCACAGCATTAGCTAACACTTTCATCACATTACATATTATCATTTCTTTTTTGTGGTGGACACAACTTAGTTTTACTCTCCTAGCAGCTTTCAAGTATATAATACAGTATTGTTAACTATAGACACCATGTTGGGCATTAGATCTCTAGAAATTACTTGTCTTATAATGGGAAGTTTGTACCCTTTGACTGACATCTCCCCATTTCCCCCATTTTCAAACCTCTGGTAATTACCATTCAACTCTCTGTCTGTGAGTTCAACTTTTTGTAGCTTTCACATATAAGTGATGTCATACATTATTTATCTTTCCCTGTCTGACTTATTTCACACAGCATAATGTGCTTAAGGTCCATCCATGTTGTCATAATTGGTAGAATTTCCTTCATTCTCATGGCTGAGTAATATTCCATTGTGTATATCTTCACCACAATTTATTTATAAATTCATCTGTGGAGGGCACTTAGGTTGTTTTCTAGCTATTGTGAATAATGCTGCAATGAACATAAAAGTGTAGATAACTCTTCAAGATCCTTTTTTAATTTCCTTTTGGAATACACTCAGAAGCAGGTTTGCAATAAAATTAATTGTGTTTGTGTCTAATAACAGAGTATCAAATTTCAAGGGGAAAAATCATAGACAGGATTAAAGACAGAAAGAGACATTTCTACAAACACAGTTGGAGATTTTCTTTCTACCTTCTCCTGGCACTTTATAGAACTAAAAATCATCGAAAAAGACACAGAAAAACACTATCAAGTATGTTGACCAAATTTATATTTAGTAGCTACACTCAACAACTGCAGAAAACCCATTCTTTCTTAACTACATGGTATATTCGCTATAGAAGCGGTATATCCAGTCATAATTCAAGCTTAAATTCATTTTAAAGAATAAAAATAACAGAGTGTCCACATCCATCTAAAACATAGAAATCTTGAAAGAGTATCCCTCCCACCAAAACAAGGAGGAGAGCCACATAAATTATATAGCCATACTTCCCTGAAGCTATCAGAGAGGTGACTTGTAGTGTAACATATCAATTTGTGTGGGATGTTGTGAAGGTGATACTTAGAAATAAACCGATAGCTTTAGATGCTTCCATTAGAAAAATTTGAAAAGTCTAAAAATCAGTGAGATAATTTTCCATCTTCAAAAGCTAAATAAGGGAGAGGAAAGAAAACACAAAATAAGGAGAATGAGTGAAATAAAAAAGATAACAGCAAGAACAATGAAATGGAAATGGGAGGAATAGGAAAAAAATGGAGGTAGAAATACCAATTGCCAAAAGGTTGAATATTAATTAAAAAAGAAAACTATAAACCCATGAATCCAAGGACTACAATCAATCCCTAGCAGAAGAAACATAAAAAACAAAAACAAAAAACAAACAAAAATAACAAAAACTCACCATAGGAAAGTATAGTCAAACTATTGATGAGAAAAACTTTGGAAGATAACAGTTTTAAAGCACTATGGGAGATTAAGTAACAGTAAGAGCATTAAGAAAGTCCACAGACTTCTCCTGCAATACTATGAAAATTAAAAAACGATGGCTAGACAAGTACAGTTTTGAAAGAAAAGTAAAGAAAACAAAAATTAGACTTCTCGAAATACTGCCACTCTAACCACCTCCCCCAAAATCTTTCAAAACTGATAGTGCTATTACTCTTTCAGAGATCCAAAAATAAAAACAATGCCTTATCATTTGATTTACACTACAGAAAATGTTAAAGGATGTTAACATATCCAGGCAGAAGAAAATAAAAGATATAGTATTGGAACTAAAAAGATAGAGTAATAGGAATGGTAAATATATAGGTAAATATAAAAGTTTTTCTCAAATTTAATATTTTTAAAAGAAAACTGACTAGAGCAAATATAATAACAATGCATTGGTATATAAAATATCTAGAAGTAAAGAGCATGACAAAGAACAAAAGTTGGGATGTAAGTAGAAAAATAATGATATGAGTTTTTTTTTTTAAATAGAAGTGAAGTCTTATAATATTTTTGAAGCTAGATTAAGATAAGTTAAAATGGTGCAATGTAAAATATAGCACAAACACTAAAAAAAAGAGTACCTACCATGTTAGTAGTAAAAATAAAATGGAGTAAAGATAACAAACCAAAATAAGGCAAAAGAAAGGAAATGTAAAAAGTAAAAACAAAATACATGAAACAAATAGGAAACAAACAAGATGATTGATTTAAGTCTACTTACATTGATAATTATGGTAAATATAAATGTTATAGACATTTCTATTAAAAGTGAAAGACTGTTACATTCAAAAACAATCAAGAACAAAATACAGAGATTGGTTCAAGATGGTGGAGTAGAAGGATGTGTGCTCACTCCCTCTTGCGAGAGCACCGGAATCACAACTAACTGCTGGACAAATATCATCAGGAAGACACTAGAACTCACCAAAAAAATACCGCACATCCAAAGACAAAAAAGGAGCCACAGTGAGACGGTAGGAGGGGGGCAATCACAATAATATCAAATCCCATAACCACTGGGTCGGTGACTCACAAACTGGAGAACAATTATACCACAGAAGTCCACCCACTGGAGTGAAGGTTCTGAGCCACATGTCAGGCCTCCCAACCTGGGGGTCCAGCAACGGGAGGAGGAATTCCCAGAAAATCAGACTTTGAATGCTAGCAGGATTTGATTGCAGGACTTCAACAGGACTGGGGGAAACAGAGACTCCACTCTTGGTGGGCACACACAAAGTAGTGTGTGCATCAGGACCCAGGGGGAAGGAGCAGTGACCCCATAGAAGACTGAACCAGACCTACCTCCTAGTGTTGGAGGGTCTCCTGCAAAGGCAGAGGGTGGCTGTGGCTCACCACAGGGACAAGGACACTGTCAGCAGAAGTTCTGGGAAGTACTCATTGGCATGAACCCTCCCAGAGTCCACCATTAGCCCCACCAAAGAGCCTATAGCCTCCAGTGCTGGAGGCCTCAGGCCAAACAACCAACAGGGAGGGAACTCAGCCCCACCCATCAGCAGACAAGCGGATTAAAGTTTCACTGAACTCTGCCCACCATAGGAACAACAAGCTCTACCCACCACCAGTCCCACCCATCAGGAAGCTTGCACAAGTCTCTTAGAAAGCCTCATCCAGCAGAGGGCAGACAGCAGAAGCAAGAAGAACTGCAATCCTACAGCCTGTGGATGGAAACCACATTCACAGAAAGATAGACAAAATGAAAAGGCAGAGGACTGTGTCCCAGATGAAGGAACAAGATAAAACCCCAGAAAAAAAACTAAATGAAGTGGAGATAGCAAACCTTTCAGGAAAAGAATTCAGAATAATGATAGTGAAGATGATCCAGGAACTCAGAAAAAGAAAGGAGGCAGAGATCGAGATGATGCAAGAAATGTTTAATGAAGACCTACAAGAATTAAAGAACAAACACCTAGAAGAATTAAAGAACAAACAAACAGAGATGAACAATACAATAACTGAAATGAAAAATACACTAGAAAGAATAACTGAGGCAGAAGAACGGATAAGTGACCTGGAAGGCAGAATGGTGGGATTCACTGCTGCGGAACAGAATAAAGAAAAAAGAATGAAAAGAAATGAAGACAGCCTAAGAGACCTCTGGAACAACATTAAATGCAACAACATTCGCATTATAGGGGTCCCAGAAGGAGAAGACAGAGAGAAAGGACCCGAGAAAATATTTGAAGAGATTATAGTCAAAAACTTCCCTAACATGAAAAGGAAATAGCCACCCAAGTCCAGGAAGTGCAGAGAGTCCCATACAGTATAAATCCAAGGAGAAACATGCCAAGACACATAGTAATCAAACTGACAAAAATTAAAGACAAAGAAAAATTATTGAAAGCAACAAGGGAAAAAAGAAAACTAACATACAAGGGAACTCCCATAGATCAGGAACATGATCAGGATGTCCACTCTTACCACTATTATTCAACATAGATTTGGAAGTCCTCACCACAGCAATCAGAGAAGAAAAAGAAATAAAAGGAATACAAATTGGAAAAGAAGAAGTAAAACTGTCAGTGTTTGCAGATGACAAGATACTATACGTAGATAAACCTAAAGATGCCACCAGAAAACTACAAGCGCTTATCAATGAATTTCGTAAAGTTGCAGGATACAAAATTAATGTACAGAAATCACTTGCATTCCTATACACTAATGATGAAAAATCTGAAAGAGAAATTAAGGAAACGATACCATTCACCATTGCAACAAAAAGAATAAAACACCTAGGTATAAAACTACCTAAGGAGGTAAAAGCCTGTACTGAGAAAACTGTAAGATGCTGATGGAAGAAAGCAAACATGGCACAAACAGGTGGAGAGATATACCACATTCTTGGATTGGACGAATCAATATTGTGAAAATGACTGTACTACCCAAAGCAATCTACAGATTCAGTGTAATCCTTATCAATTAACTAGTGGCATTTTTTACATAACTAGAACAAAAAAATCTTAAAATTTGTATGGAGACAAAAAAGCACCCAAATAGTCAAAGCAATCTTGAGGGAAAAAAACGGAACTGGAGGAATCAGACTCCCTGACTTTAGACTATACTGCAAAACTACAGTAATCAAGACAGTATGGTACTGGCACAAAAACAGAAATGTGGATCAATGGAACAGGATAGAAAGCCCAGAAATAAACCCACACACCTGTGATCAACTAATCTACGACAAAGGAGGCAAGAATATACAATGGAGAAAAGACAGTCTCTTCAATAAGTGGTGCTGGGAAAACTGGACAGCTACATGTAAAAGAATGAAATTAGAACACTCCCTAACACCATACACAAAAATAAACTCAAAATGGATTAAAAACCTACATGTAAGGCCGGAGACTATAAATCTCTTAGAGGAAAACATAGGCAGAACACTCTTTGACATAAATCACAGCAAGATCCTTTTTGACCCATCTCATAGAGTAATGGAAATAAAAACAAAAATAAAGAAATGGGACCTAATGAAACTTAAAAGCTTTTCCACAGCAAAGGAAATGATAAGCAAGATGAAAAGACAACCCTCAGAATAGGAGAAACTATTTGCAAATGAAGCAACTGGCAAAGGATTCATCTCCAAAATATGCAAGCAGCTCATGCACCTCAATATAAAAAAAAAAAAAAAGCCAACCCAATCAAAAAACGGGCAGAAGATCTGAATAGACATTTCTCCAAAGAACACATACAGATAGCCAACAAACTCATGAAAGCACATTCAACATCACTAATTATTAGAGAAATGAAAATTAAAACTACAATGAGGTATCACCTCACACTGGTTAGATTGGGCATCATCAGAAAATCTACAAACAACAAGTGCTGGAGAGAGTGTGGAGAAAAAGGAACCCTCTTGCACTGTTGATGGAAATGTAAATTGATACAGCCATTATGGAGAACAATATGGAGGTTCCTTATAAAACTAAAAATAGAATTACCATATGACCCAGCAGTCCCACTCCTGGGCATATACCTTGAGAACACCATAATTCAAAAAGACTCATGCACCCCATTGTTTACTGCAGCACTATTTACAATAGCCAGGCCATGGAAGTAACCTAAACACCCATCAACAGACGAATGGCTAAAGGAGATGTGGTACATATATACAATGGAATATTCCTCAGCCATAAAAGGGAACGAAATTGGGTCATTTGAAGAGATATGGATGGACCTAGAGATTGTCATACAGTGAAGAAAGTCAGAAAGAGAAAAACAAATATTGTACATAAGGGCATATATGTGGAAGCTAGAAAAATGGTACAGATAAATCAGTTTGCAAAGTAGAAATAGAGACACAGATGTAGAGAACACATGTATGGATACCAAGGGGGGAAAGATGGGTGTGGTGGTGGTAGTGGGATGAACTGGGAGATTGGGATTGACATATATACACTAATAGGTATAAAATAGATAACTAATAGGAACCTGCTGTATAAAAGTAACTAAATAAAAGAAAATTCAAAAAAAAAAATAAAGGAAAAAAAGAAAATTAAAAGTAAAAATGTACAGTGTTAACATGCAAACACCAAACAAAAGAAAGGTAAAATAGGTATATTAATATCAGACAAAGTAGATTTCAGAATAAAAAATATTTCCAGGGACAAAGAAGAGAGGAATATTCCATAGTAATACAAAGGCCTATTCATCATAAGAACATACCAATAACAAGTTCAAAATACATGAAGCAAAATTTGACAGAACTGAGAATAGGAATTATTAAAGTCAACAATCATATTAAGAAATTTTTGCACTCTCAGCGTAACTAGAACAAGTATACTAAAATTCAATAAAGATATAAAACTCTTGAACAACACTATTAATCAACTTGAACTAATTGCTATATTGAGAGAGCTACACCAAAAAAATCGTAATGCACATTGTTTTCAATTATACATTAAATATTCATCAAGATGATTGATATTCTGGGCCAAAATATAGTCTCAATAAAATTAAACAGATTGAAATCACACAAAGTATGATACAAAGAAATTAAACGAGAAAGCATTAACAGAAATATATCTTATAAAACACCTAGTATTGAAAGGCAAATCACACATTTCTAAATAATCCACAGAGTAAAGAAGATATCAAAATGGAAATCAGAAAATAGGTTTAACTGAGTAAAAATAAAACACAATGCATTGAAATTTTCATAACATTGTTTAAAAAGTAACTAGAAGACCACTTTAGAAATTAATTGTTTAAAAAAGAATAAACTCTCAAATACAAAAAACGGGCTGAGGATCCAAATAGACATTTTTTTTCAAAGAAGATATATACATGGCCAACAGGTACAAGATGCTCAACATCACTAATTATTAGAGAAATGTAAATCAAAGCCACAATGTGCTGTCACCTCACACCTGTTAGAATGGCTATTATCAAAATGTCAAACTGTAACAAGACGTAAAGGAAAGAGAAACCTTGTGCCCTTGTTGGAGAGAAAGTAATTTGGTGCAGCCACTATGGAAAACAGTACAGATATTCCTCAAAGAATTAAAAGTAGAACGATCTTACAATCCAGCAGTTCCACTTCTGTGTATTTTCCAAAGGAAACAAAAACCTTATTACTAATCAAAAAGATATACATACCCCTTGTCCATTTCAACATTATTTATAATAGACAATAGCCAAGATATAGAAACATCCTACATGCTGTGCCCATCAACAAAGAATGGATAAAGAAGATATGATATATTTAGGTATATATACAAGTGAATCCTATTTATCCATACAAAAGAAGGAAATCTTGACATTTGAAACAACATGGATTGAACTTGAGGCAGTAGACTAAATTCAATGTCAGAAATCAAAAAACAAACACTGTATGATCTCAGTTATGTGTGGAATCTTTAAAAAATTAAAAATTAAAAAAGAAACTCATATGTATGAGAACAGATTGGTGACTACCAGAGGCAGTGGGTACTGGGGTGGGCAAAATGGCTGAATAGGGTCAAAAGGTATAAACTGGGTTTCCCTGGTAGCGCAGTGGTTGAGAACCTGCCTGCCAATGCAGGGGACATGGGTTCGAGCCCTGGTCTGGGAAGATCCCACATGCCGCCAAGCAACTAAGCCCGTGAGCCACAACTACTGAGCCTGCGCGTCTGGAGCCTGTGCCCCGCAATAAGAGAGGCTGCAACAGTGAAAGGCCCGCACACCGCGGTGAAGAGTGGTCCCTGCTTGCCGCAACTAGAGAAAACCCACGCACAGAAACGAAGACCCAACACAGCCGAAAAAAGAAAAATAAATAAATTAATTAATTAATTATTTTTAAAAAAAGGTATAAACTTACATTTATAAAATAAATAAGTGGGAATATAGTGGGAATACATGGGAATATACTGTATAGCATAGTGACTATAAATAGTAATACTGTATTGCATATTTGAAAGTTGCTAAGAGTACATTTTAAAAGTCTGAGGAATTTTAAGAACTTTTGTAACTCTGTATGGTGACAGATGTTAACTAGATTTATTGTGGTGATCATTTCATAATACATACAAATATTAAATCATTATGATGTTATATCTCAATTATATCTCAATAAATAAAAACCCCAATAAATATAAGCTTATGCTGTAATAAACTTTGTGGTGGTGGGAGGAGAGCAAAATAAATCCAAAGCAAGCAGAAGGAAGAAAGTAGTAAAAAATGTAAGAGCATAAATCAATGAAATTGAAAACAAAGTATAAAACAATACACAAAATTAATGAATACAAATGTTATCTCTTAGAAAAATCAATACAAATAAATCTGCTAAAAATGACCACAATTATAAGAGAGAAGACAAATTTATCAGTATTCTATAAATATTAAAAGAATCATAAGAGAGTACCATAAACTATTTCAAGAAGATAAATTTAACAACTATGTGAAATGGACAATTTCCTTGAAAGACACAAACTACCAAAACTGAATCAATAATAATTAGTTAAGGTGAACAATCTTGCATCCATTCCTTGGGCATCTCTGGTAATTTAAGGGTGGGTTGAGATATTTGAAAATGCCCATATTTGTTTTTCAGCTAGTAAGCATGTGAATCCTTGTTTGCTAATTTGTGGAGATTATATCTGAATGTGTGCTGATATATTTGTGCAACAGACTATGTTTTGTAAATTTATAAAGTATTCACACAGAGATTCAGCAGTGTTAAACCACTTCCCTAATGACACAAATTAGGAGCAATAAATGAAAAATTGGGTCAGTTTAACAGTGTGTTCTGACAGAAGTAGAGCTACTCTTCTTCCTATAACCAGATTCTAATTAATTTCAAGATTGCTTTCCTAAGGTATTCACAATTCAGGAGCTTATGTATCTTGAACATGGAAAACATCATCTATCAAAATTATTGCAGCTTAACACATGTAATTGTGTATTGCAATGATATTAGTAGTCTGCCATTTGCTTTAGAGTGAGATTTACATGACAGAATCTGAATTTCTGAATTTTGCTTCCATAAAAATTGAGCCCTTACAAGAATCAAGGAAATGTTGCTATTCTGTTTTCTCAATGAAATAGAAATTACATCTTCTAGGATTACTAATGGACACACAGACTGGCCACTAAATTAAATATAATTTAAAACTCTGTTAACTGAATCTGATTTAAAGTAATAATAAACAATACATCACACAGAGCATTACACTTTTTAAAAAATGAATCCTGACCTCTTAGTTTGAATTTTGTTGTCAGGTTTTGTGAACAAAGTGAGAAAGGCCAAGCTGTGTCCTTGTGGTAGCGGTTTGGATCCTGTCAGCAGTGTGAGGCATGACTGCAGTGTCACAGGCTTTCCACTGAGCTACGCCCCTGTGTTAGTCAGCTTCAGCTGCATAACAAAAGCCATAGACTGGGTGTCTTTAGCAACACGAATTTATTTCTCACAGTTCTGGAGGCTGGAAACACAAGAGCAAGATGCTATCAGGGTTGCTGTCTGGTGAGGAGTCTCTGGGTTGCAGACAGCTGTCCTCTCCCTATGTCCTCACCTGGCCTTTTTTTCTGTGTGTTCAGGTGAAGACAGAGAGGAAGCAAGCTCTTAAAAGAGCACTGATCTCATCATGATGACCTCACCCTCATGACCTCATCTAAACTTATTTATCTCCCAAATGCCAAGTCTCCAAATAGCACTACTTTGGGGGTTAAGGTCTTTAACATCCATATAATTTTGGGGGACACAATTTAGTCCATAGCCCTCCCTGAAGTGTTACAGCCAGAAATGTAAATAAAAGAGGAAAGTTTTTTGGGGGGAAAAAGCCATAGCATACAGGTAGGCATCCCACTGGAAAAGACTGCACATGGCACAGAGTGAAAGAACTGGGTGATAATTATTCTCTAGTTATAAAGGGACATAGAAAGGAGTCTGTAACTTAAACCCTTATCAGTATTACCTACCCATGCCCACACTCTTTGTCTATCATTGTACATTTTAAAGGCTAGACAATGACAGGTACCTCCATATTAGGAGTATATCAATGTCAGTTGAAGGCTGATTAGTAGATTAATCGTCCAGTCACATAAATGTAAAAGCAGAAATGCCCTTTCATTGCCTATTTTTTCCATTATGTTTCCTTCTAAGGAAAATACTTAGTGTATATGTTTACATGTCTCACTAAAGGAATTAGAAATAACAAAAGAGATTTTTAAAATTATATTTAAAACAGTTAATAAATATTCATAATAAAAAGGCCTGTGTCTAGGGTTGCCAGATTTAGCAAATAAAACGCAGGACACCCAGTTCCATTTTAACAATAGCTCTAACTGATAATTTTTTGTAATCTAATGAAAAAAGTTAAATAGAAGACATTGAAGAAGTCCTGACAAAATCATTACAGGATTCAAGATAAAATAAATAAATACATGACATGTTCTGTCTATATAAGCCACCCTACCTATGTCTTAATCTTCAGTAGTGATCTTTATAATATTCCAAACTCACAGTTAATGATTAGCATTTACTTTAAACACAGTAAACAAGTCAGAGGCATTGTATCCTCCAACTGGACAAAAATCTATTTTAAAGCATTTTTGTTGTTTGTACAACACTTTTGTGAATGTGAAACTGTAGTAACAGAAATAAAGCACTTTGAAAAACTTCCTGATACTCAGGGAGTCATGAAGTAATCTTGTCACCAACATATTCCTGAATTTGTGTTGTCTTTTAGACTTTGAGTAGGATAAATTGAAGAAAAATGACAAAAATTGAAAGGAAAATAAACAAAGGACAAGTAGAATTGACAGAGTTCAAGTAATGCTGATTACATGATTTATAAAACCAAAAATATACTTGGTTTTAGATCTGCAGCTGTAAGAGAGTGAGATGACATGACAAAAAATGTGTCATTACTTGTTTTGTAAGCCATCTTGCACGTCAGAATTCCTGTGGTGAAAGCACAAAAGCTGAAGTGGACTTGGGACCACAGAAGATAATAAAGTGTGCCTTTCGCATTTACAGTAAATGAAAAGCAGACATTCATTCCATCGACCCTTTGGTCCACACTTGGGAAATAAGGCTTAAGGCCCTTTAGACTTGGGATGGTACAAGAACACTCCCAATGAGAAAGTCTCTTTTATAATTACTCAACATGGCTGGGTGTTACTGGGTGTCTTAATGGTCAAGCTAATATTATCTGTAAAGGTTAAGAATCCAACATTGCTGGGGTGGGAGGAACAGAGGAAACATATTTACCATTAGGGAAAGTAAAACCTTGAAACAACAACAAACAAACTGTGTTACAGAACAAAGTTAAAGGGTATTTAAGAGGAAAAAAATGACCACAAAATATCATTTAAAAATAACATTATTAAGTATGTACTCATTTTTACATGTGAATCATTTTCTGTATTTAAAGGCATTTGAAATATTGAGTCAAGATCTGGAAGGTACATTAAGTGGACTAATTTGATCATTCCATTATACTTACAAGTAATGGCACAATTATTTGTAAGTGTATGTTTCTAAAATAATACTACAGTAGAAATATTAGTTCACAGTAGAAAAATTAGAAAATGAAAGGAAGTATAAGGACAGAATAAAGGTAACATTCAAAACAGCTTTCCCTGGTTGTGTAGAATTTTATCATATTTAATCAATTCCTTGATTTTTATAAAGTTTATTGTAAATTGTACTATAATCTTTGTACTTTGATTAAACATTAGTATTCTGAGCGTTGACTATGTGGCACTAACGGTAACTCTATGAAGCAGTACTAGTATCAGTATCTCTATTTTCTCCAGGAAAAAGCTAAGATTCAGGATTTATATTTAAACATAAGAAGTCTAATTTCTGTGCCTGTACTCTTTACATTTATATTATCTTACCGATGGTTAATTTAGGATAACTTGCAATGAATGGAATTACTAATTCAAAACCATGAAGAATTGTAAGACTTGACAGATTTTGCCTAATATCCTGCCAAAGATGCTGTACCAATTTATTCTCTCACTTTATGACAGTACGTGATGGTTCACTTTCTCAGCTAATAGTGGAAATTAAAATTAAGAGAAAAACATCTGCCAAAGAGCAGCCACAAAATGGCTTATTATTATGTAATTTTTAATTTCTCCAATTATTAAAGCGGTTTGAACATATTCAAACCGCTTTAATAATTGGAGAAAAAATATATATGAAAAATTATACATACCCATTTATATACCGACTGCATCTGGAGGAAGACTTAAAAGAGGTTCTGCAGTCAGAGAAAGGAGGTCAAGGCTGTGGTGGAACTCCATCAAGAAAGTCCAGAAGTCATTGGCCCTTGACCTAGTAGACAAAGACATGAAGCAACTGGTGTCCACACCGCCCATGATTGTGTCTTTCATAATGAATCGATCAACAAATGTCCCATCGGGCTCTAGCAACCTTGTTCTTCCAGATATTGAAGAGGACAGCATCACTGTCCAGGATCTCAACCAGGATCTTCTGCAGGCAGCACTGGAGAAAGCATTGGTACCCAGGAGCCCTGAGACTTCTTCCTGACACCTACTTCATGACCAGCACCTGGAAAACAATAGCCTTCAAGAGGAACCAAGGACCAGATCTACATCCGGAAGTAAACCTGGTAGCTCCTGGACCACTGGAAGCTCAACAACACGTGGGAGGTGCGCATCTAGTCCTGAGGGGTGTGGATGGTCACATGTCCATTCTCAGGTTTGCATGGATCAATGGAGGGGGTTGCGGGAATGCCTGTGAATTTGAGAACAACACTCAGGGGACTTGGGCAGGACTGTGGCGCCATTCATCCTTTTCAGGGAGTCTTCTGTCTCCAGCCCCTCCCCAGACTGCTCTGGTGGAGTCAAAGCGGAGCCATAACACCGTCCCCTCCAGCTCAGGCTGCAAGGGTTCCCAGTTGTAAGAAAACAGAGCCCACTTCCTGATCTTGCCCTGTTCCTCTCCCATTATGCTGCAGGGAATCCCATTACCTTCTCCCAGGGTCAGGTCAGGTCTGGCTGTGACTCTCAGCGGGGACCTGTTTCAGGAAACTCTGGTAAAATCTCTGACCCAAGGACAGAGGGGCAAGGTGTGGGGTGCCCCTTCCGTCAGCCTCTGGTGGCACATTTAATTTTAATTTGCTTTCAAAGTCAACCTTTCCATTTATTTAAAAAATGTGTGTGTGTGCATGTGTGTGTGTGTGTGTATGTAAGGCCTGTGTCTATGTGGTTTGTGGCTATGTGTTATGAGTGTTTGCATATGTATGACTTGCCTGTGATATGGCTGAAGGTGGCTTATACCAACTCAAGAAAACCAATAATTAAGTTTTTAGGAATTTTTGCAAGCCTGTTGATTGGTAGTTTGAAATCAGTCTACTCGGGTGTATTTACCTAATAGAAAACTTTATAGTTCAGGAATCTCTCCAAACAGGATTTTTATCTCCCTGGAGAGTCCCTTCCCGTTAATATTTTATATTATTTTACAGATGAAGAAATTGAAAACCAAAAATTACATTAACATGCTTATGGTCACATATGGAGGTAGTGGCTGAAAAGCTAACCATTGAATCCTGTCTCTGAACATGGGTCAATGATTTTATCTAGGAAAAATTGATTTCACTTACCTATGAGATTCAAAGTCATTGACTATTTTTTTTTCCTCAAAATTAAGTCATACCAGTAGCGATGAGTACAACCGGTGTCTGGATCTTGGTTTCTGATAACTGTCTCCAGTATAAGGAAACAAGGGTCCTTGGAGAAATGTTTCATTGTAGGGTTAGGGCAAGGAATTTACAAGATGAGCCTGTAAGTCATGCTGGAAAGTAAGTGCTAATGAAACAGGAAGTTGGGGGCATATTAAAGGAACACAGGCGTCAATGGAAAGGGCTACCAATGGCCAAAGCTGGAACAGTTTGAGCAAAAAAATAAATAACATAGAACTGGGGCACCCCAATGTCCACTGCAGCACTATTCACAATAGCCAGGACATGGAAGCAACCCAAGTGTCCATCCACAGAGGAATGGATAGAGAAGAGGTGGTACATATATGCAATGGAATAGTACTCAGCCATAAAAAGGAAAGAAATAATGCCATTTGCAGCAACATGGATGGACCTAGAGATTATCAAACTAGGTGAAGTAAGTCAGACAGAGAAAGACAAACATCATATGATATCACTTATATGTGGAATCGAAAATATGACACAAATGAACTTATTTATAAAACAGAAATAGACCCACAGACATAGAAAAAATACTTTATGGTTACCAAAGGGGAAAGAGTGGAGGGAGGGATAAATTAGGAGTTTGGGATTAACATATATGCACTACACTACTATATAGAAAATACCAACAAGGACCTACTGTATAGCACAGGGAACTATACTCAGTATTTCATAATAAGCTGTAAGGGAAACAAATCAGAATACATACATATATATGGATATATATCTATATATATATTTGAATCACTTTGCTGTACACCTGAAATTAACATAACATTGTAAATCAACTATACTTCTATTTAGAAACGTTAAAAAATAAATAAAATATATATTCATGAGTGCACTCTGATGTAAATGGTGTATTGAATGTATAAATAGGGAGAACAGATAAATATTCATTCCAAACAGAAGAATTCCAAATAGTCTAAGTAGAGACTCCCCTCTCAAAGTAGTGGAGCACTCCTGAGCTGCAGGTTGCTCACGGTGACTTCCTTGCAAAGAGCACAGGATGGAAAGAAGAAAGAGTAACTACAATGAAGAAAAATGAGCAATACTACTTCATCCAGGTAACCAAGTTTAACATTACTAGCGATGTCAGGTAAATAGCATGTGATATGATGTGAGGAACGTGCACTTGGCCTCTGTGGTCTTCCTCCCTCCAAAAAATCACCAAAGCCTAACAATAAAGAAGACACCAGACAAACCCAAGTTGAGGGGAATTCTGCAAAATACTCCTCTAATTGTCAAGGTCATCAGAAACAAAGGAAGTCTGAGACATGGTCACAGTCTAGAGAAGCCTGCAGAAGCATAACAACTAAATAGAATGTGTCCTGGATGGGATTCTGAAACAGAAAAAGGACATTAGGTAAAACTAAAGAAATCTGAATGAAGTGTGGACTTAATAACAAAGTATCAATATTATATACCATCATTGGAACAAATACACCATACTGATGTAAGGATGTAAGATGTTAGTAATAGGAAAATGGTGAGGGGTATATGGGAACTCTCTGTACTAATTTTGCAAATTTTGTGTGAACCTAAACTGTTGTAAAATTAAAAATTTATTTTTAGATATCTGTTTAGGGTTTATCATTATATTAAAAAACTTTAGCTCTGAAGTTTTTAAATGGGACCACTCCATTCTTTATTGAAGAAAATCAAACTGATCTGTCAGCACCTTCTATAGAAGTGAGTCATGGCCAGAACAGCAAATTAGCAAACTGAGAGCAGAGTAAGATTTTCTAAAACCACAGAAATTAAGCATGAACTGTTTCCACTTAACTGAACATACAGAAACAAAGTCAGCAGCAGCGGTAGAGAGAGCACATAGTTTAAATCTTTGCTTAAAAGTCATAATAAACCATTTAAAACATTCTACTTTTTGGATCCACTTTAAACCTTCAACACTTTGTTATTTCAAGTTAATTTAAGCCATTTTTATGTTATTCAACAATACTTATTTTATTTTCCCTTAATACATTCATATTTGACTAGATAACTGCTCATTAATAAACCAATTTGAATACCAGTATGTGAGACAGGGAAGAAGGAAAGTAAATGTTACATTTACTGGCTCAAAGCATCTCTGAGGAAAATATCTGTAGCAGAAATAGGTTGAAGCCATTAGTAAGAACAAAGAAATTTGAAGAATGACAGTTATTCAAATTTATGTATTTAAAATTTCTTCCTTGTATTGGAATAAAAACATTGAGAGTAGACTTCTTTAAAACGTAATTTTTATATTTTTCAAGCACCATAATAAAAATGTTTATACATTTTTGTGTATGTCAATTTTGAAAGCTTGATTCTCACCTCTAAGGTTATTTGTAAAATAAGAAGGAAAACACTAAAAATGAATCATGCAAAATGAATACTGTGAAAATTTGGACTAATTGGAAGTTTTGCCCATATATATGGATATCTAAGTATGTTTCCTGGATAAGTAACCTAGCTGGATCCCTTGCAATTCAAAAGACTGAAGGAGTCTGTTAAAATCAAAGTTAATTTTTCTGAAGTAGAAAATTTAGTTAAGAGTTTCTATTTATCTAACAATAGTTTAAAAAATCAGAATAATCTATAATAAAATAATACACACCAGATTATATGTGAGGTTCTTTGTATATCTTTTATAATAAAACTATAACATTTATCCAAGAAACATTTTTCCAATTATATCTAATGAGCTGATAATTGCAAACTTTCTTTAACCTGAAAATTCAAAAGAGAGTCATTTACATCATGACAGACATTGCTCAGAAGGGTCTAGCTGTCTCTTTTTAAATGAGCTTCCCTTGATTATCTGAACTAGGAAACAGGACATAACTACACCATAATCATTGCAGTTTGAAATTATAAAGGGGGAGAAATGAATATTAATTTCAGATCCTTTACTTCTTCAGAAACTGCAAGCTGCAACCAGTCAATAGAAGTAGACTATTAATAATTGAATTAATGGTACTCAGTGAAAATAGAGCACAAGATCAGGAGCTTAAAGGGCTTTAATTTAAACTCAAGTCAGTCGTCACAGGGAAGAGAAAAGGAATATTTGTGATATAGAAAGAGACAAAGTATCGTTATCCTGTAACAGCCAAAAAGTGTTCAGGAAATAATTTTTTATTATACATTACTCCAATAAGCCAGGATACGTGAACCTCTTTTCCTTGTTGTAGATTATTAACACAACGGCTAGTAATTCAAGACGTTTTTATGCAATATTATATACCCTAGAGCACATATAACAAAATTTTGTTTATTTTATGTATTCAATCATATCTAGGCAGTTTAACAGTTATTCATAACTTTTATTATTTATTATAATGATTACTAAACATTTGTTTTATTAGCCCCTTTAGAAAGCACTGGAAATAAATTCACTCATCTCTATCAACGCAATTGAGAACTACCTGGTTGGTGTAAGGTTATCAGAGGACAGTGTCATAAAATAGCTTTATTTTCTAGATTTTTATATTAAAAGTGAAGAAGTTTGCAGGTGCCACAGTTGCTTCTGAACAGAAAGATATCAAACACCAATGTAGCCTTCTTTCTTTAGAAGAAATTCCAGACAAATAATATTTAGAAGTCATACTTCCTGACATGGGCCAAGTTCTTCTTAAAATTGTAGAAAGTCAGAAATGCATGAGAAGAATTTTCCAGTCTTTTTCTGCATGTCCTCTGAAGTTCAAGAAAAAAAAAAAAAATAGCAAAGGCAATTTTTAAAACTCTAAATCTAAGCTAAAAACAAATCTCTTTTCACTAACTACGTCAGACAGGTCCAATCCGATTTGATAATATCTATGTTACATTTAGAAATAATTAGTGGGATTAGTAAGGGTCAGCTTTAGAGATGGGAAAGTGCTGAATGCTCATTTTATACAAAATATATTGATCTCCAAGCCACTCAGACTGGAAGGGTTTGATAATAATGTTTCCAGTCATAGATGCCATCTCTGATTGTGAGTTAAATAGGATTCCTCATACATTCTATTATGTTTAAGAAATATTAACTATACCATAATACATTAATTGAATCATCTATGGATGAGAATGATCAATCCTTTCCACTACATAGAATGATAATATTAACTAACAGAAATTCAGAACAATGTTTTTTAGGGGTCTTAGCATCTAGTGATCAAATATTACAAATGAAGCATTTGAAGCTTAAAGCAGTCAGATTTGTGTCACTGGTAATCTGTTTAGGGTAGATTATAAAAGCTTGCAAATTTGTGCTTGTATAAATTACTATAGATACTGCATTTCTGTTTGCCATTCACTGCCAGTTACTTGGGCAACTTAGCTGTGCAAACAAGGATTACCAGGTAATGTCCACACTGGAGTTCCAGCTAATTGACCATTTCCTCCTAATTGAGAGAATTATGCATATGTCATGATTATAACAATTATCCTATATATTTTCACAGGGAACCTAATTAATTAATTTCTAACTTGGGAATTATATTTTTTATATTATGTTACATGACAGTTACTCTCTTTTAATGTTCTCAGTTAATTATCTTTACTCTTCTTTCTCTGAATGATTTATTCTGAAATAAGTGTATACTTCACTCCATTTACATATAATCCTAAAACAACTCTGATGATGAAAGATTTTATTTATAATAATGGAAAGCAAAACAATGTATTTGGAAATATATTTCAACATCCAAAGTTATTTTAAATAACCACTGAAGCTTTTGCCATCCGTAAGTTCTATACTTCTTACTGTAATAATTGAACATGTTGTTTTCCTATCACCAGCACTCACAATAAATAGAGGATGATAGATAGGTAGATAGATAAATAGATAGATATATAGATAAGTATTTGACATGTTTGAATACATGATAGACGTCCTTATTTTTTGATAAAAGTATTTCTTTTTTATGAAGAAAAGTGAGGTATCAAGTTTACATAGAAGATATAAATTAGTTAATTTAGTGAATATAGGGAAGAGTGCCCAGATCAAAAAAAACTTGAGAAGGAACTGAAAACATTGTGAAGAGGCTCCAGGTCTTTAGAAGATTTTATATTCTTCCTATAGCTGGAAAGAGATAGCCCTGAGAATAACCAGAGTCCAGCAAGGTGGAAACTTATGTTAAGAAAATATTAAACTGGAGACCATACATCACAGTTGTTCAGGGCACATGCTTTGGAAACACACACTACCTGAGTTTAACACCCAGTCCTGACACTTACTGCTGTGATATTTGGTGTTCATTTAACATATCCTGTCTGGTTCCTCATCTGTAAAATGAAATAATTACAGTACCCCTTAGGGTTATTATGAAAAATAAAATTTAAAAAAAATAAAAAGATAAAATGGACAAAGGACTTGAATAGATTTTTCTCCAAAGAAGATATACAAGTGGCCAATAAACACCTGAAGAAAGTTCAACATCACTAATCAATAGGGAAATGCTATTCAAAACTATAATAAGATACCACTGCACACTTATTAGGACAGCTATTATGAAAAACAAAAAGCTAGAGATAGCAAGTCCTGGTGAGGATGTAGAGAAATTGGGACACTTGTACATTGCTGGTGCAGCTGTTGTGGAAAACATTATAACAATTCCTCAAAAAATTAAACAGAATGATCCTGTGATCCAACAATTCTTCTTTGGGTATATATCCAAAAGAAATGGAACAGATATATGTATAACCCTGTTCATAGCGGCATTATTCACAATAGTCCAAAGGTGGAAACCACCCCAGTGTGAAACAATCCAAGATGAATGGATAAACAAGACGTGGTATATACATACAAAGGAATACTATTATTCAGCCTAAAGAAGATGGAAATTCTGACACAAGCTGTAATATGGATGAAACGTGGGGACAACATGCTAAGCGAAATAAGCCAGTGAGAAAAGGACAAATACTGTATGATCCTACTTTTATGAGGTCCCTAGAGCACTCAAATTCAGAGAGTCAGAAAGCATTTAGAATGGTATTTGCCTGAAGCTGCTGGAGGAAGAAATGGAGAGTCGTTGTTTAACTGGTACACAGTCTCAGTTGGGGACGATGAAGAATTTCTAGAGGTGGGTGGTGGTGATGGTTGCACAAAAACGTGAAAGTACTTAATGCCACAGAACTGTATGCTTAAAAATGGTTAAAATGGCAAATTCTGTGGTCTGTATTTTACCACAATAAAAAGTATATACCAAATTGAAAAAACTAAATTAGTCAATACATCTAATATGCTAAAAATTGTGCTCAGCACATCACAAGTTCTCAAAAGAACGAGCTTTTATTATTTTTCTTCACTTTTTGCCAGATTTCTTGACAACAACTTCCTTATGCTAATGATGTTATGATGGAAGCACATGCAGTAAAGTAATAATAATTAGAGGCAAAGCAATTGTTAGGGAAGGTATTCTACCTTCTTACATTGAAAAGTTTCTAAGAAAAAACTAAATTTTCATGACTTTTTGCAACTAACCTTCTAGATGAGACATAAATTGTATCAATTAGATGCAAAAACAAAAGTCTTGAAAAGCGGAATGGAGAAAGAGATCACTGCACATCAGAATGTGATATAGGTAGACTCTGCATTCTATTACCTGACACCCAGCTTCGTAGGTGTCAGAGACAGTTTATCAGTGACAGCACGGAAATAGCAGCAGTGGCTACAGTATTGAATGACCTTTTCGTTATGGCATCATGAGTCTGAACTTGAAGACAATAGTACAGACACAGTCCCATGTGACTTTCTCAGTATCTAGTTGCTTATATTAAATTTTTCTGCTAGAAATACCTAGAGTAGTTTCTGACTTCTGTATCAATCTTGAATGATACTGTGCTTGAGACCATCAGTAGCTGCAACATGTAACCACCAGAAGCAGAATGGCCATGGCCACTGTAGTGAATATCAGGCTCAACACTGTAATGAAAATGGTTTGAACTGTATGTTCTGTGTCGAGGGCTGTTTGATCATGGTGTCCGAGAACCAAAATAGATGAGCAATCTAAAAAAGTCCTAGGGGATATGGGGATATATGTGTACGTATAGCTGATTCACTTTGTTATACAGCAGCAACTAACAGAACAATGTAAAGCAATTATACCTCAATAAAGATGTTAAAAAAAATCATAGATACATAAATAAATATAGAAGAAAGATGATAGATAGATAGATAGATAGATAGATAGATAGATAGATAGATAGATAGATAGATAGATAGATAAAAACCATCTAGAGAAAATGACCTGACATAAGTTATTACAGTGGAGAATCAAGATTCTCCACCCGGTTTCTAGACCCAAATGAGTTCATAGACACAGAGCCCTTTGCATGAGGAAAGAACATACTTCCTTGGAGGAAAAACATTCTGACATTGTCACAATCGGGCTTGTGTGACTTGTGGCCACTTACCAAGGTGAACGTGTATAATAGAGAAAAAGGAAATACTCAGTTTAGGGGACTTTGTTTGATGGACTTTGAGTTGATATGAATTTTTGGCATCACAGAGGGTCACTGTGGTTTACCACACAGATGGAAAGCTGAGGGAGAGGCAGAGGATGGCTGAGTAGGCCTCAAGAAGTCCTAGTGCACTTGTGAACCCACCCTGCGATTATTTCCCCACTTCCTATATGCAGATATGAATTAACCACAATTGGGACCTGGCGGAATATTGACATTGGCTCCTCGTGATAAGAGAGCTTTGGTGAAAGCTCCATTCCCTGTTTATTAAAATAATAATAGACATACAATACCACATCTATCATGGATTTCAGAGATTAATGCTAGACTCAAGAACTTAAAATATTGAAGTCTTGGTGACTCCTACCACTTCTCTAATTTTTTAGCTTATTTAACTTCTGTAGAAAACAAGTAGATCTTGGAGAATATAAGAGGATTATTATAATATAATTGGCATTAACTCTAACCACAGATAGTTTACTGACGTAGCCTCTTTACTTGACCAAATCAACACAGATCCTGTTATCTTTTATGAGGCTTCCAGACCAATAATTTATATTCTATCCCAGGCACCCACACATGCGATAAACAACTCGTTTTCAACTGACGGTAGCAGCAATATTTCTTCCTGGCTTACTTCAGCTTTCTGTCATAACCTAGTCTACAGAATTGCTGAGCACTTCCCATCTTAGGACCACCATCCAGAACCACCATATTAATTGTATAGCAGGCTGATTAAACCCGGAAAACCAGACGAAGCAGATCTTCTGGGTAGCCTGGTAATATATATATGGACAAGGTGTTGGGAGAAATAAAACAAAAATTAGGGGTACCGTGAAGCTTCTGGAATGCAGAGCTCTGGGGCACATCAAAATATAGTACTTTCTCTAACATCAAATGCAGTTGCTGAATTGTTGCACTCTTTACCCCTAAGAAAGAGGTGCAATACTTGGTTGATCTTTTTGAATTTTAGAGGAACTAAACGTTACAGGTTGGCATGTGTCACCAGTACATTTTAAAGAACGCTTTAAAGCTGCAACTTTTGAAGAGGGTTCAGGACAAGAGAAGAATTTCAGTTGATACTGGCTGCAGGGTAAGCCCTGCAATTTTAGCCATGTGACCTAGCAAATCCAGATCCCCTTCTCCTATTTCACTATTATTTTATATAAAGTGTACGTTTCAGTCTTTCAGTTTAGGATAGTAGTGTGGGACTGTATTAGAAAAGGAATGGACATCATCACCAGGCGTGGATATAGTGACCGCTCTGGATAAAGGGGTATGGACATACATATAACTAGCACCCTCAAGTTCTAATATGTAGAGTTAGTTAAGGGGATGCTTACAAGGAGAGAAATATCAAAATGCACACAATCCCCTGAACTTTTATTATTCCTCAGAGAGATGTGCTAAGCTGCATATAATCAGGATTCCAGTAAACAGCAAACTCTCCCTTGTACTGAGCTTCATATTTATAAAAACAGAAGGCACAGAATCATCATTTGAATGTCTTCAAGAAACTTTCCCCAAAAGCAAATGAGAACCCAAGATTTGAGTGCAAATATTTTGGGGGTGATAATAAGAAGCATTTTTTGGAAAGATATCTAATAAAATATTTTTAGCTTGCAGGGTTTTTTATTTAAAAAATGGTTTATCTTTTTTAAAAAAAATTTATTGGAGTATAGTTGATTTACAATGGTGTGTTAGTTTCAGGTGTACAGCAAAGTGATTCAGTTATACATATACGTATATTCATTCTTTATCAGATTCTCTTCCCATATAGGTTATCACAGAATATTGAGTGGAGTTCCCTGTGCTCTACAGTAGGTCCTTGTTGGTTATCTATTTTATATATAGTAGTGTGTATCTATTAATCCCAAACTATTAATTTATTCCTCCTCCCCAGGTTTCCCCTTTGGCAACTATAAGTTTGTTCTCTGTTTCTGTTTTATAGATAAGTTCATTTGTATCATTTTTTAGATTTGACATATAGGGGGTATTGATCCATTAGTTCCTATCAGTTATTGGTTGAGAGGGTCTCCTGGGGTTGTTAATTCCTTGGCACTTCTAGCCTGCCACATGCACGGGCTGAGCCTGCCCGGGTATCCATGGGAATCTTTTCAGCAGTAATGAGCAGGTGCTTGTGGTGGGGAACGATTGAATAAGCCTGTGTAAGTCACTACGTGACAGGGCAATATACATGGACCAACAAGATCTTCTGACTCTGGTCTATTCCTTCCACAACTTGGATCCACTCATCATGTTAAGTTACTAATTCTCTATGGTGGTGGCTGGTCAGAACTTCTAGAATAAAAATTACAACAGTAGTGTTAAAATTTAAAGGGCCGCAATGCCATAATTAGCATTTATTATCCCTTCTTTGTACTCGAAACGTATATAATTCCACTTTAGACAAATTCCTGTCCCTTCATGGTGAAGGCGATCAGGCTTATGAGTTTACTTGCCATCAGGGAGATGGTTAGTCTCTTAGAGAGAGGGTAACAGAGTGAGGGTCCAGGGTTGGTCTCTGCAGGTGACGTTAGCCCTGGCTGTAGATGGATTGGTGAGAGGAAGCTCATGTGTTTGGGCCCATGTACACCCTCCACACCTGACACCATGAAAACTATTCATTGGTCTATTAGGCGAGTACTACTATATATATATATATATATAGTACTTCAGCATCTCTTTTGCAGAAGATGCTGCTCTCAGGATGTGAGACACAAAGTTTCATGCACTTCTGTTCTGATTCCAACAGACCCATTCACAAGCCTATTTCCAAGACTTTCTTGTCAATAATATTACAACCTTGCTTCATAAAGGGCCAGATGAAGCAGTCAAAACATTCACATCTGCTCATGAGTCTAGGTGTAATCTTACCTGTAACTGCTTCTTCCTCCACACAAAGGTGATGACCAGGTGTATTGCTCTAAAATCTGTACTATTTTCCCTAACCGTGTCTTTCAGTGTAAGGCTTTCACTGGCACATCCCATTTTTGTCTTATTATAATACATGGAGATAACCCAATTTTGAACATGGCCTAACTTTTTTCCCTTGTCATAAAGAAAAACTAATGATGCCATAGGTGTGAACTGAGGGAGAGGTGTGGATGCAACAGAGGCATGACATGGAACCTGAGACATTTGATCATGTAATTTCCTTGTAGCATCTGAACCTACTGGCAATCCAGCTTTCAAAAATCTATATTGTGACTTAACCTGTCGCTGGTACTAACATAGTCTCGTTTCTAGCCTCCAGCTTCTACCGTTTTCTCCCTGTAACTTTTTCTCAAAACAGTAGAAAGAATAATGTTTTAAAACTAGATAAATGATGGCAAGACTCTCTCCTGGCTGAATCTCTACAGATTATTTCCATAACATTGAAATTAAGTCCAAACTCCTTATGAGGCCTACAATATGCTACCTCATCTGGTTTCTGAGTCTCTGAGCTATTTTCTACCTCCTGTGCTCTCAATAACTACCATCCAAACCTGTAGGTTTATCTGCTTGCACTATTTTGGCAGACAATGTGTACTGATTTGTTGATTGGATTAACAGTTTACATTAAAGTTCAGCAAGAAATGCACTAGATAATTCCTGTAAATTTTATAAACTGATCCATGACTAATTGCACTAGAATAGTTTTGAAACTGTAGTATGATAATTTAAAAAGACTCTAGAAATGAGAAGAATTTGCACACAAACATGCTATTGTATTTTCCTCATGTGTTCATTTTGGACATTTCTGAACATAACTGTTTTTTCATACTTGAAAATTTCAAAGCTTTAACACACAAATTAGGGACTTATTTTGATTCCCGAAATACTTTTCATAACTCAGTATAGTGAGTACTCAGTTTATCACCTAATGCCATACATCCTAATGAAAATAGATACTGTGCCATATATAACGAACAAGTATTGAATGAAAAACTCTAAAAACTTATAACATGCCAAAATCAGAGCTCTTAGATCAATGTTAACTCAATCATTGACTGTGTGGTCAATCTAATATATTTTAAAATGAATAAACACCCAACTACTGTGCAATACAGCAAATAAAAACAGATTTATAAAACCTGAATTTTTTAAAAATGTAATTTTAAAGTGTTGATTCTATATTTTAGCACTGAAATTATTTTAAACCAACTTTTGGAGACCTGAAGATTTATAGACTTCTGAATCTTGAGACAAGGAAATAAAAAAAATGAATTTGCTGAACTTTGGAAAATAAAGTAATTTGCTCAGTTTGGGTATCATGTGAAGTCTGAGACAGTTGGAATAATTAAGAAGGATTCTTTAAAAAAGTCAAAAAGCATTTTTGAATTAACATATCTGACACTAATATATTATTTTCAGTGATTTATTGCATATTGTTAGTGGATTATACTAAAATCTACTGAGAATAATGTCTTATAAAATAAGAAAGCCTCCTTTTAGCAGAGAGTCCAGATGTTTTTTGGAAATATCTTGCACTATTGTGGGAAGGAGTGGTGGATAAAAGATGGTTCATCACATAAATTAGTGAAGAATTCTTTTCAGCAATATCACAACAGATGTGGATTTGAGTTTTGATGGTAGCTACCAGCTGTGCTTCTCCCTAAGCCACCAGAAATCATGCACATGTGACATCTATGGATACTATGGAGTGAAAAGAACTGGCAAAAAGACCTCTTATAGGTATTATTACAAATACACCCCCCAACTCCACCACCACTTCTTTTTCTTGGAAATGTGGGGCTTCTGCTAAAGTGTGTGATTTTTTTAAATAAATATAATTATAATGATCTTGAGTCTAGTGTATAAATTCAAAGCTTATTATCTGTTCCAGTAGATTAGGTTTTTTTCTTCTAGTGATCCATTTCTTTTTCCCTGTTACACATCTAGTGTAAAAAGCTGAACAGTTTTTAAATTACCTGGGAGGCTGTTTTTTGAAAGACTGATCTGAAACTTTTACTATGTGACGTATTAAAACTTCACCATGGGATGCCTCATTGTACCTCCAAGGAAGGAGCAATCTAGACATCTAAAACTGAGAACGTGAGCCTGTATAATCATGACTAGAAGAAAGTCCTTCAAAGTAATAGTAGTAGGAGACTGGGACAGAGAAAATCAACACTGACCTTAAATACAAGCCCCAGATTAAAAGCCATAAAGGAAAACATTGTAAGTCAATTTACAGCATGCTTCTTACGTGGGCCACTCTAAGAAATATTTTTATGATGAATGACTGCAGGGATTTTCTCATAAAACAAATGTTTAAGATTCACACTATTTTTTTAACTAGCCACCTTAGGCATATCTCAAACACAGGCAGACACTTATGATAAACAAGACTAAGACACCCAGAACTTAGAGAAGAAAGTAAGAGAAAAAGAAGCCTTAACTGCATTGTTTGTGCTTAAACCTGAAGACATATCTTCCAAGAAGTCACTGTCAAAAATTTAGCTGGAGTTAATATCAAAATAGTTGGACCTAAGAACACATGTATAACACAGAACACTAATAGGAACCTATACATAGAATCTGTGTCTGTATTAATGTAGACAAAACAATAAAAAACTCATGGAAAAATTATTTTTTTCAAAACGTTATCAAAAATGTGATTCTTATATAATAATTCTGCTTTACATCCATATATATATAATAGATTTTGAAATGATAATTACATACAAGATACAAATAACCGTTTGCATTTTATCTTATACTGATATGTTATAAAATAGCAAATGCTCACATCCACTATTTAATAGAGAATTTTTGTTTTCTTTTACCTGCTCAATATTCAGAAGAAGTGTTCAGGAAGATACTTATTTCCATGTTTCATCAAATATATTTATATATTCTGCCTTGTTTGAAACATAATTAAAAATTCCATTTCTCACAGATATAATGTAGCAATGAAAAAATATTTTTACTACAAATTTTGTCATATTTGGAAAATATTAAACTAAACTTACATAAAATTATTTTTTCAAATATTTGCATATTACTTCATCTTTTTTGAAAAATTAATAGAATTTATTTTACAAGCAGTTTAAGGTTGACAGAAAAATTGAGCAGGTAGTACAGAGATCAGATACAACCCCTTTCACTTATTTTCCCCTATTTTTGACCTCCTGCATTAGTATGGTACTTTTGTTTCAATTTATGAACTGATACTGGTACATTATTATTAATGAAAATGCACAATTTACACCATGGTTTGCTCTTTGTGTTTTACAATTTAATGGGTTTTGACAAATGCCTAATATCATGTACCTTTACAGGTCATTACTATATATTGCAGTGTGGCTTCACCACCCTAAAATTACCTGTACTTCACTATTCACTCCATCTTCTCCCACACCCTCTGGAAGCCACTGATTTTTTTAACTGTCTCTATAGTTTTACCTTTTTCAGTGTGTCATAAAATGGAAATATACAGTATGTAGTGCAGTCTTTTTCAACTGGTTTCTTTCACTTAGCAATGTGCATTTAAGTTTCCTCCATGTTGTTTCATGATTGATAGCTCTTTTATTGTTGAATAACATTCCACTGCATACATGTACCAAAGTTTGTTTATGCATTCACCTATTGAGGGGCATCTTGACTGCTTCCAGTTTTTGGCAATTATGAATAGAGCTGCTGTAAACATTCTTGTGCAAAATTTTGTTTGGACCCAAATCTACAACTCATTTGTGTGTTGCTGGATTGTATGCTAAGACTATGTTCAGCTTTGTCAAAACTGCCAAACTGTCTTCTGAAGAGCCTGCATAATCTTGTTTTTCCACCAGGAATAAATGAGAGTTCTTGTTGCTCTGCATCCTTTTCTATATTTGGTATTGTCTGTATTGGGGTTTGAGATCATCTAATGGATATGTAGTAGTCTTTCAATGTTGTTTTATTTTGCAATTTGTTAGTAATACGTGATGTTGAGCATTTTTTTGATATGCTATTGGCCATCTGTATATCTTTTTAGTGAGCTATCTATTCATATCTATTTTCCATTTTTATTTTTTTGTTGTTTTTGTACTGTTGAGTTTAAAATGTTCTTTGTATATTTTGAATAGGAGTTCTTTATCAGATACAAGTTTTACAAACATTTCTCCCAGATCATCGTATGTCTTTTCATTATATTAACAGTACCTTGCTCAGAAGTCTACTTATTTTATTCTTTCATAGGTGGTGCTTTTAGTATTATATCTAAATATTCATTGCCAGTGAATTCCCTGGTGGTTCAGTGGTTAAGGCTCTGAACTTCCACTGCAGGGGGCACGGATTCGATCCCTGGTAGGGGAAATAAGATCCAACATGCTGTGATGTGGCCAAAAGTAAATACATTTTAAAAATTAAAATTAAAAAAATATTCATTGCCAGACCTAAGGTCACCTACGTTTTCTCCCATGATATCTTCTATATGTTTATAATTTTGCATTTTATTTTTAGGTCTAAAATTTATTTTGAGTTAATTTTTTGAAAAGTATAAGGTCTGTGTCTATATTTGTTATTTTTCTTGTTTTTTCCTGAAGAATTTTTTGAAAAGACTATCAGTCCTCTATTGAATGGTCTTTGCTCTTTCATCAAGCATCAGTTGACTGTATCTGTGTGGGTCCATTTCTTGGCTCTCTGTTGTGTTCCATTGATTTATTTGTCTATGATTTCATCAATACCACACAGTCTTGATTACTATAGCTTTATAGTAAACCATGAAGAAGAGTAATGACAGTTTTTCAAATGCGTTTTTCTTTTTCAACTTTGTGTTGGCTATTCTTGGTTTTTTACCTTTACTTATAAACTTTAGACTCATTTTTGAATATCCACAAAATAACTTTCTGAGATTTTAATTGGGATTGAAATAAATTTATACAGAAACTTACAAAAAACTAACATCTTAACATTGTCTTCCAATCCATGAACATGGGATATCTCTCAATTTATTTCTAACTTCTTTAATTTTTTCATCAAATTTCATACTTCTCCTCACATAGATTTTGTATATATTTTGTTAGATATACACCTAAGTATTTTCCACTTGTTGGTGCTAATGAAAGTGGCATTATGTTTTACTTTTCAATTCCATATTGTTTATTGATGTTACAGAGGAAACCAATTGACTTTTTCACATTAACCTTGTATTTTGTAACCTTACTGTAATTGTTTAATAGTTCTAGGGATTTTCTTTGTCAATCTTTGAGATTTTTTTTTATAGATAATTGTGTCATCTGCTATCAAAAACAGTTTTCTTTCTTTCTCCAATCAATACACATTTAGTTTCCTTTTCTTATCATATTGCACTAGCTAGAACTTCCAGTATGATGTTGCTTTTTTTTCAACCTTAGGGTGAAAGCATCTAGTTTCTAACTCTCAAGCATGATGTATGCTAGAAGTTTTTTGTAGATGTTCTTTATCAAGATGAAGAAGTTTCTCTTTATTTCTAACTTCCAAAGAGTTTTTATCATGAATGCATGTTGGATTTTGTCACATGGTTTTTCTGCATCTATTGATATAATCATAAGTTTTTTTCTATTTTAGACTTTTGCTGTAATGGATTGTATGAATTGATTTTGAATGTTGAATCAGTCTTTTATACCTAAAATAAATTCTACTTGGTCATGATGTATAGTTATTTTTATACATTGTTAGATTCTATTTATTAGTATATTGTTGATAACCTTTGTATATTTATGAGATATATTGCTCTGTAGTATTTTATTTTTATCATGTCTTTTTCTAGTTTTGGTATTAGGATAATTCTGGCTTCATAGGATGAGTTACAGAGTGTTCCATTTGTTTTCTATTTCTAAACAAGATTGTAGAGAATTGGATTTATATATTCCTTAAATTTTTTGTACAATTCAACAGTGAGTCCATCTGGGCCTGGTGATTTCATTTTGGAAGTTTATTAATTACTGATTCAATTGTTTTAACAGATATAATCCTATTCTGATTATATCTTTCTCCTTGTGTGACTTTTTGAAGATGTGTCTTTCAAGAAATTGGTTCATTTCATCTAAGTTATCAAATTTGTGGTCATAGAGTTCTTCGTAATATTCCTTCATTAGCTTTTTGATGTCCATGAGAAAAGTGGTGATTGCTTCTATCTTATTTCTGATATTAGTAATTTTGGTCTTCTCTCTCTCTCTCTTTCTTTTTCCTTATCTAGCTTGGTTAGAATTTTATCAATTCAATTGATCTTTTCAAAAACCTGCTTTTTGTTTAATTGTTTTTCTCTATTGTTTATATGTTTCAATTTCATTGGCTTCTACTCTAATTTTTATTATTTATTTTCTTCTGCTTGCTTTAGATTTATATGCTCTTCTTTCTCTAGTTTCCTAAGCTAGATTCTTAAATTATTTATTTTAGATCTTCTTCTTTTGTAAAATATGTGTTTCATGCTATACATTTCTTTGTAAGCACTGCCATCACTGCATTCTACAAATTTTGACAACTGTATTCTCATTTTCATTTGGTGCAATATATATATATATATGTACATATATATATGTATATATATGTATATGTATACATATATATTTAAATTTTCTCTTGAGACTTCTTTGATTTAAATGTTACTTAGAATTTTGTTTTTTAATTTGCAAATATTTGGCAGTTTTCCAACCATCTTCCTCTTATTAATTTCTAGTTTAATTCCACTGTGGTGTGAACACATGCTTTGTAGATTTCTATTGTCTTATATTTGCTAAAGTGCATTTTATGGTCCAGAAAGTGATCTATTATAGTGAATGTTCCATGTGATCTTGAGAAAAATGTGAAACCTCTAAATATTTGGACTCTGAAATTTGGATTGAAAAAAAGGCAACATCATACTGGAAGTTGTTGGATGCCCTAAAAGTGCCAATTAGGTCCAACTGAATGATGGTTCTGTTCAGTTCAACTATATTCTTTCCGATTTTCTGCCTGCTTGAGCTGTCAGTTACTGAAAGATGGGTGTTTAAGTCTCCAGTTATAATTGGTGATTGACTGTTCCCCTAAATATTCTATAATTTTTGCCTCATGTACTTTGTTGTGTTTTTAGGTGCATACACTTTAAAGACTGTTATGTCTTCTTGCAGAACTGACTCCTTTGTCATTATGTAATACTCCTCTTTATATTTGATAATTTCCTTGTTCTGATATCTGCTTTATCAGAAATTAATATAGCTACTACAGTATCCTTTTGATTATTGTTAACATGAAACATCTTTCTCCAACCTACTTGTAATCTATCTGTGTCTTTATATCAAATTTGGTTCTTTATATATATATATTTTTTTTATTTTTAGCGTCTTATTTGGAGTTTAATTGCTTTACACTGGTGTGGTACTTTCTGCTTTATAACAAAGTGAGTCAGCTATACATATACATATATCCCCATATCTCCTCCCTCTCCCACTCCTCTAGGTGGTCACAAAGCACTGAGCTGATCTCCCTGTGCTATGCGGCTGCTTCCCACTACCTATCTGTTTTACATTTGGTAGTGTATATATGTCCATGCCACTCTCTCATTTCGTCCCTGCTTACCCTTCCCCCTTCCTGTGTCCTCAAGTCCATTCTCTACGTCTGTGTCTTTATTCCTGTCCTGCCCCTAGGTTCTTCAGAACCTTTTTTTTTTTTTTTTTTAGGTTCCATATATATGTGTTAGCATACGGTATTTATTTTTCTTTTTCTGACTAACTTCACTCTGTATGACAATCCCCAGACCCATCCACCTCACTGCAAATAACTCAATTTCTTTTCCTTTTATGGTTGAGTAATATTTCATTGTATATATATGTGTCACATCTTCTTTATCCATTCATCTGTCGATGGACACTTAGGTTGTTTCCTTCTCCTGGCTATTGTAAATAGAGCTGCAATGAACATTGTGGTACATGACTAGTTTTGAATTATGGTTTTCTCAGGATATATGCCCAGTAGTGGGATTGCTGGGTTGTGTGGTGGTTCTATTTTTAGTTTTTTAAGGAATCTCCATACTGTTCTCCATCATGGCTGTATCAATTTACATTCCCACCAACAGTGCAGAAGGGTTCCCTTTTCTCCACACCCTCTTCAGCATTTATTGTTTGTAGATTTTTTTGATGATGGCCATTCTGACTGGTGTGAGGTGACGCCTCATTGTAGTTTTGATTTGCATTTCTCTAATGATTAGTGATGTTGAGCATCCTTTCATGTGTTTGTTGGCAATCTGTATATCTTCTTTGGAGAAATGTCAATTTAGGTCTTCTGGCCATTTTTGGATTAGGTTGTTTGTTTTTTTTTTGATATTGAGTTGCATGAGCTGCTTGTAAATTTTGGAGATTAATCCTTTGTCAGTTGCTTCATTTGCAAATATTTTCTCCCATTCTGAGGGTTGTCTTTTTGTCTTGTTTATGGTTTCCTTTATTGTGCAAAGCTTTTAAGTTTCATTAGGTCCCATTTGTTTATTTTTCTTTTTATTTCCATTTCTCCAGGAGGTGGGTCAAAAAGGATCTTGCTGTGATTTATGTCAGAGAGTGTTCTGTCTATGTTTTCCTGTCAGAGTTTTATAGTGTCTGGCCTTACATTTAGATCTTAATCCATTTTGGGTTTATTTTTGTGTATGGTATTAGGGAGTGTTCTAATTTCATTCTTTTACATGTAGCTGTCCAGTATTCCCAGCACCACTTATTGAAGAGGCTATCTTTTCTCCATTGTATATTCTTGCCTCCTTTAACAAAGGTGACCATATGTGCGTGGGTTTATCTGTGCGCTTTCTATCCTGTTCCATTGATCTATATTGGTTCTTTATCAATAACATGCAGTTGGGTCTTATTTTTTACCCATTCTTCCCATCTCCATCTCTTTGGTGTTTATAGACCTTTCACATTAACATAATTATTGGTATAATTGAAGTAATATCTACCATGTGTGTTTTACGTTTTCTATTTCCTTTGGCCTTTGTCTCTGTTTATCTTTTGTCCTCCTTCACTGGCTTCAACTGAGCAACCGTGTTTATCTCGTTTTCTCTCCTCTCTTACTGCTTCAATTATACTTCCTTTATTGACTTTTTAGTGATTGTGTTGTATTTGAAATATGCATTTACAATTAGTCTAAGCCCACTTTCAGATAGCAGTATACTGCTTCATAAGAGTTGCAAGAATCTTATAAGTGACTATTCTCCATTCCTCCCTCCCATGCCTTATAATATTGCTGCCATTTCACTGATCTGTATGCTATGATCACAATACATTGTTGTGAGTATTACTTTGAACTAAAAATTGTCAATTAGATCATTTAAAAGAAAAGTAAAAGATTTTACTTAACTTTATTTATTCTTTCTCTGATCCCCTTCCTTTCTTCATGGAGATCTGAATTTTTCACCTATATTATTTTTTCCTCTCCCTGGAGAACTTCTTCAACATTTTGCAAGGCAGAGCTACTGGTGACAAATTCCCTCAATGTTTGTTCATCTCAGAAAGTCTTTATTTCTCCTTCATTTTTGAAGATAATTTTGATGGATTCAGAATTATAATTTGGTGGGAGGTTTTTCTTTTACTATTTTAAATATTTTATCCCACTTTCTCTTGCTTACACAGTTTGTGAAGGGAAGTCCTATTATCCCTTTCTTGTTCCTCTATAGATAATAATACTAACCTTCACCATTCCAGCTTATTTCAAGATTTTTCTTTGTCTCTGTTTTTTCTGCCGTGTAATATGATATACCTAGGTGAACTGAGTGGGGTATTTATCCTGCTTAGTATTCTCTGAGCTTCCTGGATCTGTGGTTTGGTGGCTGCCATTAATTCTGGAAATTTCTCAATCACTATTACTTCAATTATTTCTTTTGTTTCTTTCTCTCCTTCTTTTCCTAGTACTCCTATCACACATATGTTACACATTTTTGGTTGTCTCACAGTGCTTAGATACCCTGTTACATTTTTTAATTCTTTTTGTTTCAGTTTTGGAAATGTCTATTGACATACCATTAGGCTCACTGCCTTTTTCTTCTGCTTTCCAGTCTACTCATGGGCACTCTTTAGTACTTTCTATTCCTAGCACTTTCTTTTGATTCTTTCATAAGTTTTCCATCTCCATACATTAGCAATTTATTCTTTCATTATCCACTTTTTCCATTAGAGTCCTTGGCTTATTAATCACAGCATATTTTAAATTTATATTATGACAATCTCAGAATCTCTTCACATCTAAATCTGGTCTAATGCTTGTTTCGTCTCTTCAGACATTTTTCTTGACTTTTATCATGTAATGTAATTTTTATTGAAAGTCAAGCACAATGTACTCAGTAAAAGGAACTGAAGTAAATAGTCCTTCAGTGTGAAGTTTCATTTTTATCTGGCTAGGTGCCATGCTGTGTTTAATTTTTGCTGTAGTTGAAGGTGTCAGAAGCTTGACTTTCTTCTAATATTCTTGCTTTTTTCTCTGCTGTTGTTACTAGATTTCCCTATAAACTCCTTTTTAAAAAAATATTTTATTATTTATTTATTTAATTTATTTGGTTGCACTGGGTCTAGTTGTGGCTCACTGGCTCCTTAGTTGCGGCACGCATGTGGGAACTAGTTCCCTGACCAGGGATCAAACCTGGGCCCCATGCACTGGGAGCACAGAGTATTAACCACTGTACCACCAAGGAAAAAAATAAAGTCTGTGTCTTCCAGTTCTCTCAGCTGTAACCCACTGTTATAATCCTGAAGCCTAGCAGTGCTGGTGGTAAGATGTTGGGGGAGGAAAACATTCTGTAAACTTTTGATGAGATCACTGTGGTTTTTTTTTTTCCCCCTCTTTTTTCTTTTTCTTCCTCTAGAAAGAGCCTCTGGGCTGTGGATTTCAGAATATTCTCTTGGTTTCTTTTTTTCTTCTTTTTCCTCTGCTATGTGAGGCAGGAAGGCTAGAGGGAGCTGCAGTTGCTTAATTGCCCTTCATCAAGGTCAAATAAGACTTTGATAAAGTAGTTTCCCTTGAGCGGTAGCCTTTGTTACAGAGAATATAGTGAAGAACAGAATGTTGTGGGCATATTTCAAAATTGCGACTTTCACCCTCCCTCTGCGGCACGCATGATGTGATTTTCTTAAATCCTCAGTGTAAACCCTGTAGGTCTCTCGGAAGTAAAACTCAGAAAGTGTGGAGCTTCAGTAAGAACTGGGCCCTGAATTTATACTCTCAAGCTAGTTCACAGTGAACCTCTAGCAATTCATCAATCACTTTAAATGTTTCTACAGTTACTGAATCCAGAGGATTCTTCTCCTGGTAAGCTGTGATTCTCTGCATTCACTTGTATCTCCAGTTTTAGGGGCAGAAGTTTGCACTGTGACCTTAGTTCTCTGGCAGTTCTAAGAAGAATTGTTGATTTTCACTTCCAAGTTTGGTATAGGTCAGAAAGAGAACTGGAGGCCACCTCATTCTTTTGTTGAAAATAAAGTATATAATTTTTCACCTTTATTTAAAGCATTCCAATGTATTTCTTGCTTGCTTCAGGCATAATTTGAGAAAAAATCATCAAGATTACATTCAATACTTTCTTTATCCTACTAACAGCATTGGGCAAAATGCATTGAATACAATTTTATTATCTAGTATTGAATGAATCATGGAATATCCCCCTAAAATGTAAAAATTATAAGACAAGATAAGCAATACAAACAAATGATTACCAAAAAGGCTAATTTTTTTCTATGAACATTGGTAAAATATTTTTGATAGCACTCAGTAAAGTTTTTAAATGTTCTTATGTATCTTAAACATTTATTCAGTTCAATATTCAGAATTTTAGAGTTTTATTTTCTATTTTGAGTATGATATTTTTCCAGTAATTTTAAAATGAGTATTACTTCATATACAGAGGAAAGTATTTTCAATGCTATATTCTCACATTGCTCCTAACCAATCTTCCGTTGATTTTCTTGAGCTTTGAAGCTAAACGTTATCTGATCTGATCATTTCCTCTGACTAACACACATTTTACTTCACTTAACAATATAAAATGCTGTATGTATTTACACTACATATTGATCCAAATCACATACCTATGCATTAATTTTGACTAACTGCAATTGCTAGTTTGTCCAGAATAATGTTACATGAACATGGAGATAGAGGCCATTCATATTTTGTTTGACTGCAATGAGAGTGTTTTAGAGTTTCACGACCAAAGATAACATTTGCCCTTGACTCATTCCCTCTTCCATACATCTTTCTCCCTCCTGACTCCCTGTCTCTCTCCTACTATCTGTCTGTATCATCCCACCAGTTTTCATGTTAAGAAAGAAGCCATCCATTTTCATCAGAATGGAATTTAAGAAATTGTCAAATGCTTTCAGATTTTATAGAAACATTTTTTCATCAAAAATTATGAAATCAGAAATATAAGTTTAAATTTAATTGAATAAAATTAACATTAATTGTAAAACAGTGATGTTTTTCACTTAGATATAAAAATATATTGCTCACACTCTTTTTTGTAAATCGTTTTCTTTAGCTATTCAGGAAAGCTAAGGATCAAAGTATGTGCAAACAGTGGAGGAAAAAATTAGGCAGTCTGCCGGCTGTCTAATGAGGTTCAGACAATTAATTCTAAAATTGACTCTTACTAATTTTAAGTGGCAGAGTGCTTTCATTGGATTTTCATCTCATTCAATGTAAGAGATAAAAATGATATTTCTACCAAATTACTTTATTAGTGAAACTGTCTTTAGTCATCTGAAATCTAAACTTTAACATTGAGGTTTATATTAACTCCAAAGGCTTCCTCTGTTTTGTTTGAGAAACTATTGAGGAGTTATATTTTTGGGTGGTGGGAATGGTAGGAAAGATGTTAGTTACTAAAATTTGTCACTTCCCATTGTTCACTCAATTTGTAAATGAAATCACTTTTCCTTTTTTTTGTATCCTTTTCTTTGTTTTAAAAAGAAGCTAAAACAACTCTCCATTTCACTATATATTTGAGTTGACTGCAGCATTGTGCTTTTTTTCCTTTGTCAGCTTAAAAACAAAGCGATAAACACACTTTTGACAGTTTCTGAACCTAAATATATGTGATCTTGTTGTATATTTTATACAGTAAATGTAAGAATGACTCAGAGCTCAGAATTTGACCCCATCTTAGTTCCTACCTACCCATTCTCTGTAAGATAACTTACATGGCTTGAATTACCTTTGTAAATGATGATTCTAAAATACCAAATCTGGTCCTGCTGTCTTTTCTGCATTCAAGAGTTACACATTCAGTTGCTCATTTTTTGTCTTAGCATGGATATTTAATGACAACCTTACACTTACTTTGACCAAAACAAATGGCTAATCACAGTCTCATCACCAGCAGGGATATAATGCTCCTTTATCAGCATTATTTCTTCATCCAACTAGTTACTCAGCTCAAAACCTCCAGAATTATTCTCAACTCCAATCTCTAGGTACTTCCAGCTTAAAGCATGATCTGGACCATCATCACCTGGGAACTCATTTGAGGCACAATATTAGGCTCCCCAATTAAAACCTATAGATTCAGAATCTGGATTTTAATAGGAGCCCCCTATGACAGGTATAAATGTTAAAATTTGAGAAACACTGCCACAAACAATCCCTTACATCCAATCTATCAGTCATTGTTACTACCTCTACACCTAAAACAGATGCAGAAGAGAATACTTTTTAATCATCTCCCTTGTTACCACTGTAATTCTTCATCACCTAGTCCTGCTTCCACTTTGCTCCCCGTGGTCCACTCTTCCCACATCAGCCAGGCTGTTCCTTTGGAATTATACATCAGACCCTGTTGGTTTCCAGCCTAGCCATTGCATTTGAAGCTCTTTAGCCTGTCCTATAATGTTCTGTATGATCTGTCCTATCTGCCTTTCTGCCATTATTGCCCACTACTCTAATCTCATTTACTCATGTATTATAGTTAGCTACACTAGCCTGTTCTGGATACAATGCCTTGTGGTACACCATGATCAAGTGCTCCATCTTTACTGGGACCCAGTAACATGCTGGAGGTTGTTTTGAAAAAGGCATCTAATCCTTCACTGCCAACAACATGACCCTGTCCCAGTACCTTATGGACCAGCTTTGTGATACTTCCACAGGAATTTGCCGTAAACTCCAAAGTGCATCTTTTCCCATCACGGAGATCTACAATAACACAGTGTCTGGCAGTTCATACAACCCCAGTTTCAGGGCAGCTGGTGCTGTATGTAGCCTGGACTGCCACAGAACTCTGTGTAGTTCCGGGAGTCACCCAAGTCTGGCAGTCTTCATGTCTCCCAACATGTGGGCGGATACAGCATACCTATGGTGGAAAGGGTTGTCTCCAGAAGCAAAAGAAGCCTACTAAATGTTTCCTTCTCTGTGGTCATGCAAGGATCTGCAAGACACAGGAATTTGTCTTTTATTTCAGGAGATATCCTGGCATATCCCTGACCACTAGGCCCTAAAATTTTACAGAGTGCCAGGTCCCTGATCCTTCATAGAGTTCATCTTCCAAGATCTGGACCACATGCATTACCAAGACCTTTGGCATATGAGCCACTCACTGCTGGTCCAGATCTTTTGGGATCATGTTATTACAGAAAGCAGGAGAGTTAACATAGACTCATGAACAATCTATAAATGAATATTAGTGTCCATTCCACATGGATGTGAACTCTTTCTGATCCTTTATACCGATAAGTATAGGAAAAAATAAAAAGAACATTCACCAAATCAATGGCCAACTTGCCACATGCTAAGGCTTTATTAATCTGTTATAAAGCAGTGATAGCACCTAAAATAGCAGCCACTCTAGCTGCTCGTCTTTGCTTGAGTCTCCTGTCTTTCTGAGGATTCAGTCAGCTTCTGTCAGAGCCAGATTGATGAATTAAACTGAGCTGTGACAGGGACCACTTTCCCTGCCTCCTTTGTATCTTTAAAGATGTCACTAACCCCCACCGTCCTTCCAAGAATAGGACTTGGTTTTTGATTCATTTTGTTGGATTTAAGGGTAGGGTAGCCTCAGAGGCTCCACTCAACCTTCCCCACTGTTAATAGCTCTTCCCACACATGTTAAAGGCCACGTATGGAGTTATTTCAACTTTCAGATATGTCAATGCCAATTACTCACCCAGTGTTGTGGACTGGAATTGTGTTTCCCTAAATGACATATGTTGAAATATTAACCCACAGTGTGACTCTATTTGAAGACAGGGCCTTTAGGAGGTAGTGAAGGTTAAATGCGGTCATGGGGGGGCGGGGCTTTAATATAATAGTATTCGTAGCCTTGTATGAAGAGTAAGAAAGAGAGATTTCCTGCTCTTTCTCTCTGCAAACACACACCAAAAAAGGGCCCTGTGAGAATTTAGCAAGAAGACAGCTGTCTACAAGTCAGGAAAAGAGGTCTCACCAGAAACCAAATTGACCAGGGCCTTGATCTGGGACTTCCCAGACTTCTGCAAAAATAAATAAACAAATGTTTATGTTTAAGCTACTCAGTCTGTTACATTTTGTTATAGCATCCCTAGCAGACAAAAACACTCAGGAAGAGAAGAAATGACCATAGTTTGGGACTGTGGACCCAGTGGACTTATGACCACTTGACCCCTATTACTTCAGCCCCATTAGCCTTAATGATATTAAAGAGGCCAGCTCTGTGACCACCTCTGCTAACACCAGCCCTGGCTTTTGAAGGAGATCCAGCACTGAACATTGCAGTGATGCTGCTTTCTCTTTCACCAGAACTTTTCTGATAGTCTTGGGGAATGATGGGCCCTCTGTCCCTCCAATGGAACATAATCTTCTGTTGATGTTCTGGTCTTAGCTAATATACCCAACTCAATATGCTCAGTTCCCTGAGGCTTTTTATTTTTCCTTCTATCACCTACTAAGACAACTCAGGTCTTGCCCACTTGGCTCAGTATGGGTCATTACTTCCTCCAGGCTTCTCTAAGTCACCCCAGCTATAAGCTTGCCCCCACCCCTGAAGTGCTCACAGGGTGTTAAATCTCATGTAGCAAGAAAGTGCCCACAAGTCAATGAATTCTTGCTTATTCAGTCTTAAATTCTGGTCCCCTTGATCGATCACTCACAAAATCAATCCCATGGGTATTCCTCTGGTTCCTACCAATGTAGCTAGTTACTTCTTATAACTTCCTTGGCATATCCAGAGCTGGATTATTCTGTACTTTTTCCTTTTTTTCAGCCTGGTAGCCAGGAGAGGAGGTACGGAAACTTCCTGAGGGTGATACCTATTTCTTTTTGTGATTAGATCTGTCTAGACCCTTCCTGCACAAGGAAAGGACAAGATATTCCTGGGGAATGAGTGAGTCACTCTGGAAAGTTTGTAGGATCTAGGAGTGTCTGAAGAGCCAAAATTCTTGGAGAGATTAATACAGATGCCACTTTCCCATATCTCAGTGTCTTGGGTTTTCTCAGCTAGAATCCTCATCTTAGTTTTGAACAGGCATTTAAACATTTCTGGAACTCTCTGTCTCAAACCACCAAATCCTGTTCCTAAGTTATGCATTTCTACCTCAAGAGACATAGGGGAACTTTTTTAAACTACAAACAAAAGGTCCTCTGGCTCCCATACTTACCTAAATTGTTAATTTTTTCAGCTTCTCATTATTTCTCTACAGAGTGTCAAAGTAACTTAGTAATAACCGGTCAACTCAGCTGTCTTTTAAGGAATTTTCCCCTCACTTCATTTAAATGTCTGAGTCATCATGCAGGCCCATTCTGGACACACTGCCATGTGGTATACATGTTTATAGATGTTATAGTATTTGAATGATTGATGCCTTAGTCATACTTATTGCTAATATAATTTATCTTGCCTCCTAACTTTTGCTCTTGGTCAGTATTGGGAGACATTTGTCTATGTTATTAGTCGTTTCAAAGAACCAAGTTTTAGTTTTGCAGATTCTATCCATTGTATCTTTTTATTTAATTAATTTTTACTCCTATGTTTATCTTGCTTCTTCTAATTATTGGATTTATTTTGCTTTTTAAATGTATTTTATAATTTTTCTATTGGAAAATATGCCCATTAATTTTTTTTAACATCTTTATTGGAGTATAATTGCTTTACAATGGTGTGTTAGTTTCTGCTTTATAACAAAGTGAATCAGTTATACATACACATATGTTCCCATATCTCTTCCCTCTTGACTATACTTTCAGGGATCATTTCTATAGTTCGTTGCCCATTAATTTTTATTCTTTTCTAAAATAAACATTTTAAAATAATAATTTTACCTATAACTACTACTTTAATATTCATTTCTAAGTATTTTAATATGCATGCATTGGTTAACGTTTCAACCTGACTGGCCATGGGGTGCCCAGATATTTGATTAAATGTTATTTTGGGTGTGTCTGTAAGCGTGTTTCCTGATGAGATTAATATTTTAATTGATAGTCTGAATAAAGCCACCTTCTCCAGTGGGGATGGGTCTCATCCAATCTGTTGAAGGCCTGGATAGAACAAAAGGCTGAGCAAGAGAGAATTCCTCTCTCTACCTGATGCTCTTCAAGCTGACACATCAGTCTTGTCCTGCCATCCGACTGGGACTGGAACTCACACCATCATCTCTCCTGGTTTGCAGGCCTTCAAACTATAAATCATGGGACTCAGTGTATATAATCGCCTCAGCTAATTCCTTATAGTAAACCCTATCTATCTATCTATCTATCTATCTATCTATCTATCTATCTATCTATCTATCTATCTATCTATCTATCTATATCTCTATCTATCTATCTATTTATCTATCTATCTATCTATATCTATCTATCATCTATCTATCTATCTATATCTTATTGGTTTTGTCTCTGGATAACTTTGAGTAATATAAGTTCTGGTATAAAAACTGATTTTAAAGAAATGGAATTTTAAGAATAAATGTTCTGAATCAGTTCTAGGGTTTCTGGAATTGTCTTTCCAATCTGATTAGATTAAAGAAGCTACTGACTCTATTTCCAGTAGTAAAAAAAAGCACTGATAGTCCATAGCAATTGATATATGCAAAACAACTCCATTGCACACTCCTAAATCAACCACTTACAAGAAGCAAGAAGCTGTGTGACTGTGTATATGATACTTTTGACTGTTTTTAGAAAACTTACAAATTTAATGAGGTTGGTTGGTTGCTTCTAATATCCTTAGATGATGTGATGAATGAAAATAATGAGTTCAGGAATTCAAATTCCCAGCTCAAGGGCCACATAAGTGACCTGAAACTTTCTATGTGTTCCCTGAAGAAGATCCTTATTTCCTGTAGCTGCAGGGCTGAGATGGCTGACAGTGAAATGAAGAATCTCATCCTGTGACTGACTGAATTACAGTGCAAGTTGAACACCAAGCTTTGTGCAGCTTCTACTGTTAGAAGCATTGATTTGAGAAAGAATGGTATTCTCTAAGTTGGGATGGGGACATATCAAAAAAATTGATGAAAATACGACATTTTGAGACACTAAAGTCTGATGAGTCTTCGTTTCCAGATGCCTCCCCAACTCCAGTAGAAGCAGCTTTCCCACCACCAGTGGTACCAGCCCTTCCACTCCCTTATGAGGGGATTAACTCTTCACTGCCTGAGGAAACCGTAATGACCTCCTTTGAGGCAGATGTCTTGCAAGACACTGTTGATGTCTTCAGGACCCACCCCCAGCACCATTCTTTTCTTCTAGACTTGTAGCTAGGCTGAAGCCCTACCAGACATCTCAAAGGCAGGTGCAAAGTATGACCCATGAGGAGGTGTGCTGCAGTCCAAAAGAACTACTTGAATTTTCTAATTTATACACACCAGATTCTGAGGATCATTCATGAGAATGGATACTAAGCAAATGGGATAATGATAGAAGGAGAATAAGGGATCAGGTTGAATTTACTGATACGGGCTCATTAAGGAGAGATTCTGCATTTATGCTGCAGCTAAGATTTAGGAAGGTATCTAACAGCTTGTCTGGCTGGTTGATGAAAACATGGTTCAGAAGGTGGCCCACCATGAGTGAATTAGAAATGCTGGACCAATCTTACTTTAATATAGAGGAAGGAATTCAAAGGCTCAGAGAGATTGGAGTATTAGATTGGACTTGTCATTTATGACCTACTTACTCACAATGCCAGGGTACAGAAGACACACCAATACAGTCAGAACTACACTTGTGAGGAGAGCTTTGGTATCCGTGAAGAGCTCTGTGATCACTCTTCTCTGTTGGGTCTCTCGTCAACGAAATAGGAAACCTAAATGTAATGGGAGTAATTGGATCCCAAGGTAGCAAGGACTAAGTGGCTTCAGTCAATCACCAGAGGCAAGATGGGTGTAGTTACTGCAGTGGACAGCAGAGTCAAAGCAGCGGTCAAAATAGTCTGACTAGTGCAGACCTATGGCATTGGCTAGTTAGTTGGTCATGGTGTTCCTACAAGTGAAATAGTTAAAAAACCCACTAAATTATCATTTGGTCTATATAAACAGAATAGTTCTCTTGCTCTGGTCCCAACCAAATCTAGCAGATTTTCAAATTACTCAGTGGACGTGCTGGAGGAACACAGTCAAACTTTCAAAATTCAAAGAGGCCTCTAGTCATTGAGTTTCTTTTTTGTCATAGGAGGGGTCAAACCCAAGAGCGATCCTTCACCTTAGAAGGGATATCTTGAAATGCATTGCACCACTGGGCCCTTAGAAATTTCACTGAAATGGTTGGCCTCTGGATTTTTGTCAGACTTATTTCCCACTATCTGACATGCAATGTCTTATCGATAAGAACAGAGAAGTTGCTCCTTCTTCCTCACTGGGTCCAACCAGCATAATGTCATCCACATATTGGATCAGTAATATCTTGTAAAAGGGAAAGGTGATCGTGATCTCTGAGAACTAAATTATGACACAGAGCTGGAAATAACCCTGAGGTAGGATAGTGAAGGTATACTTTTGCTGGCCTTTCCAGCTGAAAGTAAACTTCTTCTGATGGTCTTTACTGACAGGTACCAAGAAAAAAGCATTTGCCACATTCACATGCAAGGTACCGAGGGATATTTCCATTTGCTCAAGCAAGGAAACCACTTCTGGTACAACAGCTACAATTGGAGAACTCAGCCGGTTAAGCTTATATGATGCACCATCTTTCTCCAAGATTCATCTGCCTTCTGTACAGGCCAAATAAGTGAGTGGAATGTGGATATGGTAGGAATCTCTACCCCTGCATCCTTCAAGTCTTTGATGGTGGCACTAAACTCAGCAACTCCTCCAGGAACGCAGTATTACTTTGGCTTACTATTTCCTTAGGTAGAGGCAGTTTTAGTTACTTCTACCTGAACTTTCCCCCATAATAGCCCTTACTGCACAGGTCACCGAACCAAAATGGGGATTGTGCCAGATGCAGAGTGTATGTATTCCAGCTATACATTTAAGAACTGGATAAATAACCACAGAATGGGTTCAGGACACACTGGGCCCTTAGTGAGGTGAACTTGAGCTAAAACTCCATTGATTACCTGACCTCTATAAACCTCTCCTCTGACTGTGTACACTGCTAATTCTCCTGATTAGTGTCAGTTCAGAGCCAGCATCTCTCTAGTAGTCCCCGAAAGGCCTGATTATTTTCTTTTCTCCCATGTACAGTTTCCCTGTTTAAAAGAACAGCAACAACAAACACTGTAGGTCTCTTTGGGAAGGCTGGGAGAAATATTAACAGTACAGATTTTGGGGAGTGTACCAGGGTCTTTTCTCAATGGGACTGAGCTTCCCCTTCATTTTGGGCTTATAAACTGGCTCATGTCTGGACATTGATTGAGGGGCCATGGCTCTCTGTTTTTACAATTCAGATGAGACTTTTATTCATGTGAGTTAGAATCTTTCTGCTTATACAGATCAAGAGAAAGTTCTATAACAGAACGATATTGCTGTGTAAACATCTCTACTGCTTTGCCATGTGATCCAACAGATCCAATGGCTCTTAAGGTGGCAGTGGCAGATAGGAATGCAGTTTGGAATCGCTGACAGGATCTTATTGTTGAATCCACTGCCCAGACCCTTAGGACTTGGGAGCACAGCTCTACATCTGCAGATAACTAACTACTCTCCTTTTGAGAAACAGCTCCTGTGTTGCTACTGGGCCTTAGTAGAGACTGAAAACTTAACTGTGGGTCACCAAGTTACCATGTGCCCTGAGCTGCCCATCATGATCTGGGTGTTATCTGACCCAACAAGCCTAAGGTTGGGCGTACACATCAGCACTGCATTATCTAGTGGACGTGGTTGATACGTGATTGTGACTGAGCAAGCCCTGAAGGAACAAGTAAGTTACATGAAGAAGTAGCCCAAATGCCCATGGTCCCCACCTCCTGCTACTCTACCTTCTCTCCCACACCCGGTACCTATGACCTCATGGGGAGTTCCCTTTGATCAGTTGACATAGGAAGAGAAGACTCAGGTCCAGTTTACAGATATTTCTGAATAAACTGCAGGCTCCACCCAAAAGTAGACAGCTGTAGCACTACTGACCCTTTCTGGGACATCCCTGAAGGACAGTGGTGAAGGGGAATTCTCTCAGTGGGAAGAACTTTGAGCAGCACACCTCATTATTCACTTTTCTGTGGAGGAGAAATGGCCAGAAGTGCAATTCATACCAACTCATGGTCAGCGCCCAAAGGTTAGGCTAGATAATCAGGGATTTAGAAAAAAAACATAATTGAAAAATTGGTAACAAGGAAATCTTAGGAACAGGTATGTGGATAGTCCTCTCTGTATGGGCAAGAAATCTGAAGATATTTGTGTTCCGTATGAATGCTCACCAAAGGGTGACTTCAGCAGGGGAGGATTTTAATAATCAAGTGGGTAGGATGATCTGTGTATACAAGTGACCCCCTTTCCCGAGACACTCCTGTCATCACCCAAAAGGCTCATGAACAAAGTGGCCAAGGTGGTAGGGATGGAGGCCATGGGCTCAGCCATATGGACTTCTATTCACCAAGGCTGTCCTGGCTATGGTCACAGCTAAGTACCCAACCTGCCAGCAGCTGAGACCAATGTTGAACCTGCAATATGGCACCGTTACCTGGAGTGATAAGCCAGCTACCTGGTGGCAGGTTGATTACATTGAACTGCTTCTAACATGGAAGGGGATGCATTTTGTTCTCATTGGAATAAATCCTCTGGGCATGGATTTGATTTCCTTGCACACAATGCTTCTTCCAATACTACCATCTTTGATCTTAAGAAATGCCTTATCACCATCATGATATTCCACAAAGCTTTGCTTCTGATCAAGAAACTCACTTCACAGCCAAAGAAGTATGACCATGGTCCATAATCTTGGCTATCACTTGTCTCACCAAATTCCCTACTATACTGAAGCAGCTGGTTGGATAGAATGGTTTTTGAAGACTTGTTACAGTGCCAGCTAGATGACAATACCTTGCAAGTCTGGTGCAAGGCTCTCCAGAAGGCTGTATATGAGCTGAATCAGTGTCCAATATAGGGTGCTGTTTCTCCCATAGCCATGATTCATGGGTTCAAGAATCCGGGAGTGGAAATGGGAGTGGTAGCATTCATTATTACACCTAGTGACCCAAATGAAATTTTTACTTCCTTTCCTGCGACCTTATGCTCTGCTGGTCTAGAGATCTTAGTTCCAGAGGGTGGAATGCTTCAACCAAGAAACGCAACAATGATTACATTGAACACTGCTGCCTAGCTACTTTGAACTCCTTCTGCCTTTCCTTCAACAGCAAAGAGGGGGGTTACAGTGCTTGCTGGGATGGTTCATCCTCATCACCAAGGGGAAACTGAAGTACTGCTCCACAGTGGAGGTAAGGAAGAGTGTGTCTGGAATATGGGAGATCCATTAGGGTGTCTTGGTAACACTATGCCCATGATTAAAGTCAATGGAAAACTACATCAACCCAATCCAAGCAAGACTACTAGTGGTCCAGACACTTTGGGAATGAAAGTTGGAGTCACGTCACCAGTTAAAGAACCAAGACCAACTGAGCTGCTTGCTGAAGGCAAAAGAAACACAGAAGGTGTAAGTGGAAGAAGGCAGTTACAAATACCAGCTACTACCATGTGAACAGTTACAAAAACAGACTCTGTCATGAGTATTACTTATTTTGTTTTAAATGTATTTGTATCCAAATATCTTTGTTTCCTTCCTTTCCTTATTTCTTTATCATGTCACATAAGATATATTGACTTTACATCATAGTATATAAATATTGTTAATTTTACACAATAATATTTAAGGTGGAGAATAAACATTACACTGAAACTTTACCTCCTCTTCTTGGGGAGTGGTTAGTACATTTTTAGTGGTATGAAGGAGAGTTGAGTCATGTTCGGTGGAAGTATGCCCTTGTTATTGTCTTTATTTGGAGATTAAATATTAAATATGTCTTTATTTGGAGATTAAATATGACATATGTGCACCTAGTTGACAAGGAGTGGACTTGTCGTGATTAACTCTATGTGTCAACTTTATTGGGCCATGGAGTGCCCAGGATTTGGTTAAATATTATTTCTTTAATTGTCTGTGAAGATGTTTCTGGATGAGATCAATATTTACAGTAATAGGCTGCATAAAGCAGGTTGCACTCCCCCATGTAGGTGGGCCTTATCCAAACTGTTAAAGACCTAAATAGAACAAAAGGCTGAACAAGAAAGAATTTGCTGTCTTGGCCTGATGGTTTTCAAGCTGGAACATGGTTCTTTCTTCTCCCGCCTTTTGATTCCCACTGGAACTTGCACCATAGGCGTTTCTATTTCTCAGGAATTTGGATTGAAGTTCTTAGAATTCCACCTCCATAATTGTATGGGCAAATTACTTATATGAAACGATATATATATATATATATATCGTTTCATATAAGTAGTACATGAAGTAGTAGTATAAGTGTGTATATATTATATATATATATATATATGTATATATATATATATATCCTATTGGTTCCGTTTACTCTGTACAACCTTGACTAATACAATATATTATGCTTTCTATGTTGGTTTATGACCTTTTTTTTTTTTTTTTTTACAAGTGTGGCTTTTGAATTCCAAGTATATGAGCATTCTTATAAAAATCTATTTTATTGACTTCAAAGTTGATTTCATTGTGGTTAAATTACATGATATACATGTTACCTTTTTAAAAAATGTTATTATGCCCTGATATATGATCAACATTTGAATATTTCAGATATGCTTGAGAATAATATCTAATCTCTAATTTTGCAGTGATACATAAACTGAATAGATAGATAGTAGTTGAGTAATCAAGTTTGCTAGTTGCATTTTTCAAATTAACTACACATATATAATCTTTTCTTTTCCATGAGATACTCGTAATTGCAAGAGATGTTTTAAATTTCTCATTGTGATAGTAAGTAGATTTTTAAATTTCTTCTTTTTTACATGGTACATAAAAGACATAATTTTTGTATCTTTCTGATGAATTGTAACTTTTATCATTATAACATGAGCTTCTATTCTTGATAATGTGTTTGTCATAAGATACTGTCTGTCTGACATAATTAAAGCTACGTAACATTTCTTTTGGTTAACAATTGTCTGGTATTTTTTAAATCCCTTTCTATATTTCCAGGAATTTATGTTTTAGTTTTGTTTCCTATCAGAGCATATTGTTGTCTTTTTGAAATTCATTCTGACACTTCTTTTTAAGTAGTGTATTACATTTTTCATGGTTGTGCACACACTGAGACGTAGCTTTAACTTCTTACGTTTTGGATTTTTTTACCCTATGTTTAACTATCTTGCATATATTTCTCTTTCTTTACCTTTAAATATATTTAATTTTTAAAAAATATTGCTTTGGTTTTTGTTTTCTTATTCAATTTTCCTCTTTACTCATGTACAAGTTATATACTCCCTATTATCTGTCTGGCTATCCTTAAAATTTTACCAAGCATAATTTACTGCATACAGACAAATTAATGTCTCCCTCCTCCCCAAAATAAAGGCTTTAGAAAACTTGAACTGTAATAAATACTGTACAGACTTAAATGCTTTTCTAGGATTTTAATCCTATCAATTTAATATCATAAATGAGACTCAGAAAATCAAAACAGTATGTTGTTTATTTTTACCAGTTTCTACTCCATTCTTTCTGCATCTCAGAGTTTCCTCCTAGTTCATGGGCAGGTTCTACTTCTCATGCTGAACTTCCTTTAGAGATTCTTTACTATAGGCTTGCTAGTGGTAATTGCAGCTTTTGTGTATTTCAGAATTGTTTTTACTTGACTTTGTTTTAAATGATATTTTTTTTTTTCTGGATAAAAACAAGTTGATTAACAATAATGTTCTCTTAGCATTCTACTCCAAAATATAGAACTCTGTTTTCAGGCTTTAGCTGCTGAGAAATCTGTCATTAGTCTAAATGTTCCTGTGTATGTGATCCTATAGATCCCTCCGGCTCCTTTTAAAATATCTCATTTGTGTGGGATGTTTCTCAGTATTCTTTTAGGTGTGCACATCTTTGTGTTTATCCTGTACATTTTAAAATGTGCTTCATGTACCTGTGGATTTCTGTCTTTAATCTCTTCAGGAAATTTTTTAGTCATTCTATTCTCAAATATTTTATTTTCATCTACCTCTTCTTTCTCTACTTCTAGATATTTGATTAGATGTTATGTTAGACTTTCCCATTGTATTCCTCATGTCTATTAAATTCTCTAATATGTTTTTTTTGTTTACATTTTATTTTTTATTATTGAAGTGTAGTTGATTTACAATATTATATAAGTTTCAGTGTTACAGCATAGTGATTCAATATTTTTATAGATTATACTCCATTTAAAGTTTTTACAAAATAATGGCTATATTTCCCTGGGTTGTACAATATTTCCTTCTTGCTTATCTATTTTACACATAACAGTTTGTATCTCTTAATTCCATACTTTTATCTTGCCCCTCCCCACTGGAATCTAAAAAATAAAACACATCAGTATATATAACAAAACAGAAAGAGATGCAATGATATGGAAAAAAACTAGTTGCACATGTTTTTATTTCATTTTCTATCTAGCAACTATCTAGAGCCACTTTAGCCCCCTTCAAAGTTTTCTGGTTTAATTTGAGAGTCTCTAGTTCTATCCTGCACTTTGCTGCTGGTAAAATCTTTGTCAGCACTGATACTGGGGAGTGCCCTTGGGGTAACCAACCTTTAACAGGTACTTTCCTCTATCAGTTTGAATTCAAGTCTCAGCTTCCTTCCCACCTTTTGTTTGTAGGAGGCCTTTCCAAATATCTGGACTGCCATACTTCTTTAGACAATTCTTTTATGCTTAATATTTCCCTTTTTGTTTAATTTAACCAACTTTATGGAGGTATAATATACACACTATAATATTCAGCCATTTTGTGTTCAATTTTATAAATCTGGTAAATGTCGATAGTTGTGTTAACATCACAATAATCAAAATTTAGAAAATTTCCATTACACTCAGTGACCTAGTTTTTCTTTATATTCTATCCCCTCCTCCCCGCTCACTAGCCCACTGCAACCAGTGATCTGTTTCTTGTTACTATAGTTTTTAGATGTTTTTCCTTTGTAAAACTGCACGCCATTCATCTGAAAGACCTAATTTCACCTGAGATTGTATTCTCTCTTGCTTTCTAAAAGGATTATTTTTATTGTCTCTTTTGTTTTCAGTAATGCTAAAGACAATTACCTCTAGATATATCAATTCCACTTCTTTTTAGCTTAGAGCCTCCAGTGAATGAGGTTCAAAATTTATTTCCTGCCTTGAGTAGGATACAAAAGTGATAAGGAAAGAATGTCTGCTCTTTTCCCCAAGGGTGTTTACTGCACCTCTTGGTCTGTGTGTGTGTGTGTGTGTGTGTGTGTGTGTGTGTGTGTGTGTGTGTATGTGTTAGGATCATTTTAAGATTTTTTTTAGGATTTCTGTTACCTGCCTTTAATGTTTGCACTCTTTATATGTAGGACAGGGAAAGAGAACTGAAATCTGCATGGACCCAAATTAGAGAAACTTGTAAAAATGTAAAAATATCTCTCTGTCCATGAGCACTGCTTTCAACAAGATTAGAACATGAGGCTTGGCACCTTCTTTGTCTAATTGCTGCAGTGTGTGTTCCTGACTTGTTCATTTGTTTACCTTCTTTACTGATCTTAACATTAGTTTCTATGTGGGGCAATGTTGAAGTCTAGCTTGACTCCATCATACTACCCCAAAACTTAAATTCAGTAGTTTTAAAACCACATATACCGAAGTAGAGGGAACTGTTATCTCTAAGAAATGATGTACTTTTAAATAATGGCAATGGAGATTCTTTTAAACAATATTTGGATCAAGGCTATTTAGTTTTGTAATTTTGTCAAAAGAGGTTATTAAAACACTCCCACCTCAGTAATCCAAAGTAAAAAGATATCCAGAGATATTTTTTTCTACTTTGTCTTCACATTTCTCTCTAATCCATCTTTAGGCCTGTCTCCACGTTATGCTGTTATTTCTTTAAAACATGTATTTTTTGCAATCTCAGGGCCTAATAATGTGTATGACATCTAGTATAAGTTTAATAAGGGATTTTTATTGAATAAAAAGAATATTGTGATTTGAAAGAAAGTTGCAGCTCTAATATTCCACACATTTTGAAACTATAGCCATATGCATAAAAGAAGCATATAATTTCTGTTCAATAAAGACTAGATGTAAACTGCACATAATAGAAATAATAATTCTTTAAAATTTATATATAAACTCTGAAAAGGAAATTACTAGTTTAATTGATACTAGAACAGCTGATTATGCCAGGAAATGTCACACAGGATGCAATAGTCAAACAGCAGATGACACCAAGATAGGACAATGTCAGGAGAATCAATGGGACAGACATTATATAACTGTGTAAGTTTCCTGAGTGCCCCACTGAGGATGAGTGTATATTTAATAACAGAGCCTCATACCAATGCAGAATCTGTAGACCTCTAAATATGTTTAATTTGGTTAATCCATATAGATGGCACTATTCCTAACGAATGTGTTTGTTGCATTTATAAGGCCTGCATATTGATAAAGCATTAACAGAAGCTACTCAAGCAAAGACTACTGACTAATAATCAAAATGAGTCCTCTCTTCTTAATAGTTCTAGAGCTAGACTCTGTGTGAGTGGGGACAATGAGGGCCACCTCCACACCTGACCCTTGGAAACCTGCATGGGGCTATCATGAGCTCTTTCCATTTCTGGATGACTGAGATAGCTCCTACCCTCACGGAAACCTTCAAAGTCATGTGTGGAAAGCATTGGAGCCTCTATCAGGCTGGGTTCCTGAATCCTAGCATAAAAACTCCCTATTCCCTACCCCCAGGAAATGAACCAAAAACAAATGTACTGGCTTTGATCCACTGCACATTTGGAGCCAGTTCGTTACCCCAGCCTACCTTAACTAATACTATTCCTGACCCAAGCGATACCAGTCAAGACTTAGATTTGCCCTCTTTTTATAAAAATTCTGAATTAAACCCCTCGCTGTTTGAGCACATCAATTCATACAGAAAAAACATATTTCTAGTTTCCTTTTCTGTATTATAAATGGACAACACATATTTATATATTCAAATTTTCCATACAGCCATTATTTCAATACAGACAAATATAATAATACCTCAGCAGAGAAAGAACAGTAGGGCTGAAAAAAGATTTTATGTCCTTCTTGCCTCACACTCTGAGAATAAACTAGGGGAGTCTATGCCATTACTTCCTACAAAAGTGAACTGATATATGTATGTAGAATATGCTGCATAAAATTTTGTAAAAAGCCAAACACATACTCATTGTATTCATGTTCTTTTAAACATTTCTTCCATGAAATGTATTTTCTCCAGTATTAGAACTTATTACAGGATTTAAATGAATTGATGAGTTGGTTAAATTCTCAGGCAAACTACTGTTGCTCTGGCTGAGAGATAAAAGGCAGTTCCTTTGTAACAATCTCCACATCTTTATATAATAAAAATGTGTCCAAAAACTCAAAAGGTAGAGAATGGAGACCGTAATAATAGGCATTGTTACTAAACAGTTTTGATACCTCAGTGTAACTGTGTTCCCTGTGGGGAACAACAAGACATTCAGCAGGAAATTGTATCGTCATTAAGGTCTGGCAGATACGGTCATTAGGGGCAGCAGGGAACTCGTGTTCCGTGGAGGAGCGCTGTCCAAGGTGCTCACAGCAGCTTTCATCCCAGTTTTTAAAGAGGAACATACAAAATGGCATGTGTACACCTTGACAAAATTGCCCACAGGGGCTTCATTAAAAGCATTTACCATGAAAAATCTTCATAGCAGCCTTTTGTTGGAAAAAGTAGCAGAAAGGTGTCAAATTCTGGTCTTTTGCAGTACATAATGAGCCACTGCCATTGCTAGATTGTCCTGACCAAAGCTGGGTTTTAAATGGTTCTTTAGGAGTAAACTCCTACATTTGTCAAATTTTATGTCATTCGGAAATTTTGTTTGGAATGTTTATTATGTCTCTCACCCAAGCTCTCTAAGTTGCTTACCTTTAGCTCATCCCCTCATGAAAAGAAAAGGAGAGCACAAAAGAAGACAAAGATGCCCTTCTAAAAATACACCAGACCCTCAACTCTGGTTCTCATTTGACTTAGCAATTTGCTCCTTATGTCCTAGCTCCTGTTGCTACAGGGTTTGAGTTTTAATTGTTCAATTTTCTTTGGAATTACCAGTTTCTTCATACTTTCCTTGTACTTATACATCGATATCTAACCTCCCATCCTCCCAGAAACCACATGCTTTTTTTCTTTAAAATGGGAGTAAAAACATCCTATTTTAATTCTTAGACGATGGCAGTTGGCATGTACTTAAAATGGAATGAGTAGTGTGAAACTATTTCTATGTCCTGAGTCCTTTATATACATCTTACTTACAGTACAAAACAGTTTAAACATATGCATTCTTGTGCTCTTTGTTACCTTCATTGTAAATATCCTTTCTATCCCCTCACTTTTTTCTTGACCATTTTCTTAGAATTTACCTGATTTCCTGTCATTGGATTTCCTTGTCTACGCAGAGCTCGATCTTCCCTTACAGTGCCTTGGCTCTGATATTATTTGAACCCACAGGAACTGACGCTGCATTGACCCTGACACCTATTTTCTGGTACTCATCCCTATCCTATTCTCACTCTTCTTCACTTCCAGATTAGAACTCATGCCTTATCAATATTAGCCTCCTTTGAAGTATCCTCAACAGCCTTCCTAATCTATTTCACCCATAAAACTGCCCAGAGTCCCCAATATGGGAATCTTCCATCAACTCTGTGCTTGAAGAAAAATCCCAACCTTGTTGGTTGCTCTCATTTTAAAATATGACCACTAACTTATGCAGGCCCTTGATGTGGCTCTGCCATCCTCTTACAATTCCCCAGTCCAGTAACTTGCCCACTCCTTCCAAGAAGTATTGTAACCATCTTCTCTTTCCTCAAATTCTACTCCACCATCACTTCTATCCACTTCTATCTTTCTTCCAATGCACTGTTAACATAGAAGTAAGCACAGAAACAAAATTCCAGCTGTACCCAGCATCCTATTTCTAACTCATTCACCACTGTTCTCACATATTCTGTCCATACTCTTATTTATAAGGATCCATGGTTGCACTTGTTCTCTAGATCCCATCTACTTTTCTTTACTCAGGGACATAATTGTAAGAATCATTTCTTTTCTCATCATTTTATTCCTTTCTCTTTGCTCCTTACTCATTTTATATTTTTTCATTAAAAAAATCTTTTTACACTGTAACCATTCCCACCCGCTGTACCACTTTACAGCAAAACTGCTCTCTCCATGTCTTCATCACTCAGTCTTTCTTGAACTCACTAATTTTTACTCTTCTTACCCAACAAAATATCTTTGCTTATATACACTTTGCTAAATTCAATGAGTAATTTTTTGCTCACATTTTGCTTAATCTATTAGCTTCACTCAATTTGATAGGATTTAAATACCATCTCTTTGTTGATGATTGACAAATACTTCTTGGGATGTCTATCCAGAATTCTAGACTGGTATATTAGGCTAGTTACTTGATATCTCCACTCAAATGCATAAAACTTTACTCAATATCTACCTTAAAACTTACTCTTTCCATAGTTTTCTCCATCTTAATAAATGGAAACTTCATCTTTCAAGTTATTAAGGCAGAATAAATCCTGAATTTAGAGTCCTGTCTTTATTTTTATATTTCATAACCAAACCACAATGAACTCATCTCCACACTAAAATACACACATCTGTCCGCTTGACACAGTCTCCACCAATAACAACTCCGTCCAAGCCACCATGTATTACTCCCACCTGGACCATTGCCACAAGTTCCCAAGTTATGTCTTCCTGCTTTCACTCGTGTCCACCTGTCTTCCTTTTAATGCAAAAACCAGAGGGAATGATGTCAGCCAAACCATAGCTATGTGGGTCATATTTGTTCACTTTCAACTTGTGTTATTTACAAATTGACTTATATTTTAAATTCTACTGGTTATTTATCTTCGATTTTATCAATGTAAATATGATACCCTATTTCTCTAATTATCAAAAACAAGAAAATATATTTTCCTGATTTTTAACAAGCAATATGAGATATATTCATGAAATTGTTTTCTTTCTTCCTCCCAGTTTTCATGATTGTTAATTTGTTCCTGAAGTTTTAGATGATATTATTTTTACTACATATAAAATCTATTAAGATTGAGTAACGATGGACTATCTTAATGAATATCAATGAGATATTTGTATGAAAAATGTATGCATGAATGTACTAATCATGATTTGATTTCATGTATAAAATACATGAGTGAGAAATATTATTTTAACCAGTCAGTATTAACTTGCAACATAAGTCTCTTAAATTTCCACATAGGTTAAAATTTATGTCACAAATAAGATAGAAATGTTGAGCTATTGATAATTAGAATTGTTTTTCTGAGTGGTTGTAGGAATTGATCAGGAAGTCAAAGACATAGTTTCATTTACCATGATACAGACAAAAAATTTGGATTATGGGAGAACCAGATTGATAACAACAGAGAAGCTAGGCAGAAACGTGGAGCTACACTACAGAAGAACTGGATGACTTACCTAGCCACTTCAATTTTCCTTGTGGCAGAGTCTTAGCATGGGTACGTTTCAGTAAATTTAAAGGCCAAGAGGAGTTACTCTTGATCATTATCATATCTTTTCCTACTAATAGGTGAGCAGATGTAGGAGAAAAGAGGAATTGATGGCACTTTCTTCTTTGTCTAAAACACTCAATAAATAGTCCTAAATTTTCTAATGTTGAATAGTCAATTAAATTAAACTATGGGCACGATTTGGGATATAACTGGGACTGGGTTTCATTTCTGTGGCTAAATTGACTACTTGAGAGAAAAATACAATATGATATGCATTTATAAATTATTAACGTTTATCTCTCCATATACACATATACACACATGACACATAGACACACATGTTTATGTTGCTTTTTCACTGCCAATATTTTTATTCTACACATTTTCTATTCCTCATTTACTAATCTTGGTTTCTCTTTCACTTGGCTGGAAACGTTCTTAGGTATTTTACTCAGAAGAGTATATATTTTCTCTGTCTTGGCAGCCATGATGTTATTTAAAATTATTTCATCACATAGACATCATTCATTACCTGCAGTGACCCTCCAGCAGTCACCTTCACTCTGGCTTAATTGCATATTAGGAGCTATAGCTTCTTAACATATGTAGAAAAAAAGGGTGAAAAAGTTCCAAGGTTTATTGTGTCTTGACTTCAAAGGAAGATCCTGAATTATCTGCTGGTGACTTCCTATTCCTTCCTTCCTCCCTTCCTTCCTTTCTTTTTTCTTTCTTTTCTTTCTTTCTTTTCTTTCTTTTCTTTCTTTTCTTTCTTTCTTTCTTTCTTTCTTTCTTTCTTTCTTTCTTTCTTTCTTCTTTCTTTCTTTCTTCTTTCTTTCT